>NC_045565.1:8971572-11915322 GCF_009819795.1 Aythya fuligula | reverse complement strand
TGACCTCTGCACTAAAGTTTTTAGACCAAAACAATGCTAATCAGATCAAATGGTGGAGCACAGGCCACTGAGTTGAGTCTAGGACCAGGCTTTGGATAGACATAAATTTGTTTGTGTGCCTGCCATTTTGGCAGTGATCTAGTCAGGCAGTATGTGATTCTCATTTTATTTCCTTTAGATTATATTCCTGACTGTAGGGCAAGGGAAAATGGAATCTGTGGAGAAAAGTGAGAGGAACTTTGTTAGATCTTACATGTCACGTTTGGAGAGGACATAGGAGTTGTGAAGAAATGTCAACCTCTGCTTCTCTTTTTAGGAGGAAAAGAAATATCAAAGAGACTTTGGTTCTTTCCTATGTTGTTATTTTTCTCTGTCCCTAGGTATAGTATCTTAAGCACCATCTCTTTTCCAGGCACCTAGCTGCCCACTGGTGGTGCCAGTGCTTCCCCTCGCTCAGGTCCCCAGCTGCCGCCTGTGTGGCCATGAAGCTGCTGCTTCACTCGCAGAGTGGCAGGGCTAACCCCAGCACTCTTCCTGACTTCTGGGGAACGTGCCTGCGCCATCTGCATCTCTCCTCACTTGATTCCCATCGCTAGGTTCTTCACCTTCCACAAGAAAAACTTTTGCATTTAAGTTCATAACCTGCAGCCTTTTCAATTTCACAAACAGTCATGTACTGCTCTTTTTTTTTTCTTTGGGGGGGAGAGGTGTTAAAACCATGATAATAGGACCCATCTTTGTGCTATATGTAATTCCCTTCCTTTCCATTGTTGTTTCTGCTGTACCTTCTGTACCTCAGATGCCTGTATTTGCCTTGTCTTCTCACTGTGTGTTATAGGGCAATATTCAGCATTGGCTTGATTAGTTCTGCCAGTCATTCTGTTGGGCTGCTGGTCTTTGGCTTCATTCATGGGTTTTGTTATTAACATAAAGACAGTGTAAAGGAAATTAATACAAAGATTATGAAAGGACAGCATTTTAATGCTAAAACTCACATTCGTTAAGCTTTGATTAACAGAGAAGATTTCTTGTAGTATTAACATAAGCAGTCAGCTCATATGCCAGTGCTGCTTCAGCACCTGAATACTAGATACACATTGAGTAGTATGCCAGCATTCTGTTTTCCATCTGTGTGTTACATTACAGTCTGCTATTTTTCTTCTTCTTTTTACTGAAACAACAGACAGGACTGATGAGAAAACATGTATTTTTTTTCACTCCCTCTTTCCCATCTTCCTCCCTGCTTTGGGCCTTGGCAGGAAGGAAAGGATTTGTTCGTTTGTTGATGTACTTGATTTCCTGGCACCACTGCTCAGGCTGGTAACAAGGCAAGTACAAATTCTGGTCTGTGTAGGATTGGAATGAGGTAACTTGTTTGGGGGAAAACAGTCAGTAGATCTCTATATCTCATCTGGCAACTTTATGGTTTGATGCACTCAGCATATTGAAAAGGAGATAAATCAAGAGGTGAAAGAAGTCAGTAAGCAAGAATCCATAGCTCCCACTCCTTCGGGGGTGCTGTCTCCCCGATAGCATGAGGTAGCAAACACCAAAGTGCCATGGGTTGGGAAAAATACTAGGGGAGCTCAGTGTTTTCTGCTGAGCCCCTTTGTGTAAAAATTGGTTAGAGTCCATCAGCAATGAAGAGCAGGTTTGCTCCATTTGTACGTTGGCATCCTTAAGTTTTCCAGCAGAAGCAAGAGTGTTGTTACCAGCTGGTGATCAACTGGAATTGTCTCTTGTTCATGAAATGTAACAAACTGCCCAGCACTGCTGATTGAGTTCATCTATTTGTAATGTTGCAAAACTGATTTTAACTTGGACAGTAATTTGCTGAAGTGAACAGGGTGTTATATTCATATCATGCTGCTTCAGCATTGACATGTTTGTGGTGCAGGGTCAGGAACTGCTCTTAGTTCCTACTTTTTACTTACCCTTGGTTTGGCAGAAGCAGAACATTAAAATACACTACGTTATTCAAAATAAACTTTGAAATTGTTTATTCTCCAGATGAACTTTTTTTTAAATTTAAAACTCTCTGTTACATTTTGGAAAGCAAACAACTGGAGCATTGCAAGGATAAATAAAGCAATTACCATAGGAGAAGGATAGATTTGAGGTTTGCGTATTAGTTTGGTTAGATCAGGACTCAAGTTCATTTAACAGCTGTGCTACAGATTTGCTCCGTGTCTCGCTCTGTCTCTAGTTTTCTCTTTAGTAGAATGCTGCCATCAATAAAACCCTTCTCTGCACATCATATATACTGTTGATTGTATATAACATAAACCCAAGGTATATGGGGCTGGCACAAAGTGAAGAAAATGTGCTGAAAAACTTTACAGAATTTCTACAGCGATGGCACATGAATTAGGCAAAAACAGAGCATCAGAGAAGCTGGAGGAAGCTGTAGAGTAATATCTGTTCAGAGGCTTCATTTTTACAACCAGATTTTGTCCTTCGTCAGTGAGATCTGTTGGCTACTTCCACAATGTTTTGGCAAACTCACTACAGCATGAACCTTTTGACAAGTTTTAGTGTTTATTAGGTTGCTAGTTAATAAGGTTATTAAGAATTTTTTGTTAATAAACAGTAAAATAGTATATCAGCTGAGGAATGAATAGCCAGAGGGGTTTTAAAAGTACATTTAAAGGTATCTACAGCTATTCTATTCTTCAGATACGTTGTCTTCTTCCCCCCCATGTACACAGAACACAAAACTGTTTTTTTTTTTTTTTTTTTTTTTTTTTTTAATAAAGATCACTTTAAAACACAAACAAACAAAAACCACAAATAGTGTCAGATTTCCTAACCGTAACTGTACTGGACGCTCTTTTTTCTTGTTTTCCTTTTAACCTAAAAGAGATGCTAGGTAAATCTGCTAAACTAAAAATGATCATCAGTGCTTTAAAGCTTAAGGGAAAATTGTAGTGATCACAATCAAAAAAGGGAATGATAAGCTTTACTGGGATAATATTGCCAAAAATGTTGTTTGACTGAATTACTTTAGAAATTTGGCTAACTAAATCAGGTGATTGTAAAAAGAAAATGGATATATTACTTCTAATGGTTGTCTAATGGCTTTTCAGTGTATGCATTTAGAAAACTAATTAAACATTATATTTAACTGATATAACAAAGTTGCTTGTGTTGCTGTAATGGGTGTTTTTTTTAGTGTCCATTATGGCTTTCTTCTAAGTGAGACAAATTTTACTCTCAGATAATAGGATTAAACATTGTTTTTTTCCTAATTCAGAGACACCAAATTTTCTTATATGGACAATTAGATTATCTGTTCTCTTTGTGTGAAATGGCAAAAGTCATGCTGACATCAGTAGACCAGAATTTCACGTAGCTCAGAAACCCCTTACAGACACATTTCGCCACTGAGTTAGAGCAAGCAGCCATTACTCCTGTCCGCACCATTCCAAAGCTGTCTTTGAGATGAGACTTAAATCACAGTGTCTTAAAGGCATTAAGAAGTTTCTCTCTTTTTCTGTAGAGTAGATACATAATTTCAGGTGCCATTCCTTTATCAAGAGCTGAGACTTTGAGAATGGTGCCTAACAAGATTGTTGTAGAGCAGTTCATGTAGACTCAGTTAAGAGTATACCTCCATACTGATTGGCTTCAGGATTCTTTTGCTTTTACTGGTAAGGTGGCCTTCGATATCCCATTATCTACAAGTGGACACTGAAAAGTATTTATGCAAAGAGAAGTGAGGATGTAAGACATATGAGTAGCTTACAAAATGTTGGTGAGAATGGATTTGATTCTGAAGGTTATCATCCCCATCCTTACACACTGTTCCTCAAAAATTACTTCACAGGTTGAAAATAACTTTTTGTATCGCTGCTATGTGTTTGGGAGACAGATACTGGCCACCATTGTTCCTGTGGATTGGCACAGAAGGGAGGGGGGACAAAAGAATTCTGATTAATACAAATAAAACAGAACACAAAGTCAAAGAAGAGCTAGACTTAAATAAACTTAGCCCATAGTGTTCATGTATGGCTTTAAATAGCTGAATTTGTTTGAAATGAATTGTGCATGTTTGTTTGGGAATACCCAGTGTAGAATGATTAATACGTAATGACAGTCATCTCAAAGCAGGAGAGGATTTGAAATGTGTATGTACTCTAGGGCTGTAATCAAGCTTTCTTTTATAAAGAATAAAAACAGACACTGGCAAATTATATGAAAATATTTCTAAATTACATTGCCATTGCTTTGTGGTCTGCAAGACTGTAAGATGGAAGGGTGCTGGTCATGAAATATAAATAACAGGGAGTGGAAAGAAGAGGATAAAAAACTTTAATCAGGAGAGGACCTAAAATTTTGGTGGATTTTACTAGGAAAATGATTTTTTTTCTGAAAAAAAAAAAATTGACAGGGAAATATGAGTGGATTTGGGTAAAGGGCATTGTCTGTTTTGGTTCTGTCATGTGAGATTGTACTATGATAACTACAAGGATCTGATAGAACTTCTGGAGCAAATGTTCAATGCTTATTATTAGTGACACCAACAAAATATTTTTTTGGCACTTCTCGTATTCAGAATGTTGTTTTGGAAAGCCCTTTAACCAAGCATTCTCACCTCTCTGAGGTATGAGGACCAGTTTTAGCAAGGAATATAGGCACGTGCTTAGGATTAACCTGTCCCAGCAAAGCATTTTAAAATAGGCTTGTGTGCTCTGAACTGAGTTGCACAGACACTCCCAAAGTTAAAACTGTAGCTGCACATTTAGGTGACAGATTTCTTTTTTTAACCCTCTTCTGGTGTGTACGTAGATGAACAACTGTCATGGCTCCAAAAAGCAGGTTTTTCTGGTACATTAGTAATGCACTACAATTAAATGTAATATCTCAGACTTCCTATGTCACCCTGGATACAAAGGATCCATCTAGTTTGGAAGCACTATCTTTGGAAAGAAATACAGAAACAAATACAAAGAAATTATAATTGCCTGTTACTGCTTTTGAGTAATTCAGGGTAAAGGCTTCTTTAGTTGAGGCTGTGGATATTGCTGAGACATAAAGGACCAAGGGAGATGATTTCTGTACAATGACTCATCCCAATTAAGGAAAAAAAGCAATTTGTTTAAATTTTGCTTTTGAACACATAGGTTTTGAAGTGATGAGGGGCAAACAATATAGCTCCAATATAAATTTTATTGCGCATTTCAATTCAGCATTGCTGACACGCTCTGAATGAGAAAGCATTCTAAACAGTTTTATTGCTTTGCTCAATTTTTGCCTTGGAGAAGAGCACAGAGTTGTCCTAAATTGCTTTGCTAGGGACTTTTTTGGGCAGTGAGAGAGTTTATACCATACATTTTTCCGGATTCTATTGTATTTGATAATATTTATATATGCTTAAAACATCATTTAAAACAGTTGCTGCTAATTCAGCAAGGAGGATGTCTTTAAGGGGCTGCGTAAATTACCCATAAAACCTCTGTTTAAAAAAAAAAAAAAAAGAAAAAAACACGTTTTTTCCTTATAGTATTGATCCAGCCTGTTATTGTTGTGGTAGAGGTCCTTATTTAACTACTTCTCTTCTTACATTTTAGTCTATTAAAATTTGAAATGACAACTGGACCAGAAGTTTCAGGGCAGCAAATGTCTAAAGAAAGTAAGACTAGAAGGCCTCAGATTTTTACTTGTTCCTTTATCTTCCTTCTTTCTCCTCCTCCTCCCCCTCCCCCTTTCCGTCTGCCGCAGGCTCCATTTTGGTTTGTATGTTGACAATATTTTTCCAAAAATTTGTTGAAGCCTTGCCTTCTAACATCATGCAGCTAGGTGGGAGTTCTGTTTCACTGCACCAAAAAATTCTACCCTTTGTCTTTGCACAGGAAATCTTGGCATCATGACATAGATATTCTAACTACCCAACAATTTGAAAGCAGATTGTAAGCTACATGATTCTGTACTTCTAGACTTTCAGGGTTTATTTGTCCATGACATGACTTCTAGGAGACAATAAAGGTAGCACTTAAACTGAGTTTGGGCTTACTGGCCTAAGTAGTTACCATCAGAATAATGAAGAGATTGGTAATAAGGATTTTTTCTTACTTTGTGAAGTGCTCTATCACTAAGAATCCTAATGAGATGGGATTTTTTCTTCTTTCCATGTTGATCCTTGGTGGTGGTGCTGATGCAAGAATTACCATGTGGAGTTACGCTAAAACTCCATCTAGCACAGTGACATTCATCTTCTGATGAATACTGCCAGTATCCAGTTTTGAATAGTACATTTTGGCTTTCATACCTCTTGGAAGGCAAAAGATAGTAACAAGAAATTCAAGAAATACTGATTTTGAGGGAAGGTAGAAATGACTGGCAATATTTATTCACAAAGGCTGCAGTCACTGTGGGGTTTCTGTCACTGGGAGTATTTTAAGAACAGGTAGGACAGGAATGCATTGAGTTCAGTTATGCATAGTCAGTCCTGCTTTGGGTGAGTTAGATGACCTCTGAAGGAAACTTCTGACTTACGAGTTTGTGCTTAGGGTGTAAGAAATAGGATGAATACCATCTTTGTATATCTGAAGTTAATGCCTGGTGTTTGATCAATCAGTGCTCTTTAAGAGAGCTGATACCTTGAGTCTGTGTTCGATGCAATTTGAGAGTCAGTATCAAAATACGTATGTTGTTAATCACCAGCAGCTGAATAGACAGGAGCTGGATGCCTTTGATGTCAAGGCGAGCTTCTGGAGTTTCTGGTTTCCAGGGTCTTCAAGAATTTCCCTGGGGATATAATTGATATGTGGTAGTCTTTGTCTTTTTAAAAATCAAGTTCTAATACCATGCTCAGAGTTCGCAAATCTCAGGCAATGAGTTGGGGACCGCACACTGGTACTGAGCATTTCCAATTAGGGCCTTGAAAAAATTATATGTGCCTATGGCCTAAATTTGTCACCCAGATGAATAGAGGCAGAGCTCTTTTCTTCAGTGAGGGAAATGCATTGGAGTGATAAAACTTACTGAATCAGACATAGGATTTGAGGATATATTTTCTTAAGAGTTAAATTGGGTTTATGGCTTGGGTAAGGAGCTCTTAGGACTAAATGAGAATGTAATGATAGCACAAGGACTGTGCAAAATCAGTGCCAGGACTGTAACTCTACCATCAGTGTTTTACACCCTGAATCCTAATTGGTAATTGTCAGGACCATTTGTCTCTGACTTCTGCTGCTGAGAATTCTTCTGCAGTTTTCCTTTTTATCAGTGCAGATAAAATCTTTGCTAAATTATAAACTTTGAATAACTTCATCTTGTACTTCTTCATTGTTGGTTCTGTTTCACGGTTGTCTTTCACTGCAACAATAAATTCATTGTAATTCCACAGCATTTTCATATTAAGTTGTTTAAGTTTAAATGCGTGTAATTTAAAATGGAGTTTAGGGCATGAGCTGCTTAGCTGCTGTTGGTCGACTGCACTGGTATTGTGGAAGGAACTGATGGTGTTTTACAAAATAAAACCATGGGGGGTAATGGTACAATCCTATAATGTTATCCTATTTCCCATTTTGAAGACACTTTTGTTTACCATGTAGTTGCCAGCATGGCATAACAGTATGTTGTATCCTATTCTAAAGACAAGTTAGAGGCAGAAAATCAGTAAGAAGAAGTAGACTATATTCTTCCTTTCCAAGGACTGAATTCAATCCTAGTTTGTTTTCATTTAAAGCAGAATTGTTACCTTGTCAACCTCCCTGGGATTTGGACAGAAACCTCCAAATGTGTGGAACTGCTGTTCAAAATGAAATTGTCCTGGGCTATGTGATTACCTTTCCAAATGTTCTGATAAAGAGAATAGATGCTGTCAACAGCATCTGTGACTTTTAGACGTGTGAATTTTGTTTGGGATGAATGTTGTTGTTCATCTCCCTCCTCACCCCTGATTTTGAATTGCTTGTGAACACCATCAGTTTTGTAATAGAATGAAAACCTTGAGCCTTAAGTCTTTTTTCAGGAAGGAGCATTATTCTTACAGGGTTGACTTAGAGAATACACAAATACATCTTTCCATGCTCATGATGGACATCTCCTTTTGGCAATTTTAATTAAGACTTCCCTTAGATACCACTAGATAAGAAGTGGATACACTCATGTATTAAGGAATGGGTAGCCTGAAACACTAATAACTGAAGTTTT
Source organism: Aythya fuligula (assembly GCF_009819795.1). NCBI lineage: Eukaryota > Metazoa > Chordata > Aves > Anseriformes > Anatidae > Aythya > Aythya fuligula. The sequence continues at coordinate 11,907,165 of NC_045565.1, read as the reverse complement.
TTGTGCTTGTGCTTTTGCTTTTTAGAAGCCCATATGTAGTTCCGGTTGACCAATCCCCCCCCAGATGTATTAATGTATCGGTGCTTTAGAAAAGATGAAAAAAAAGTTAAGTTGCACAAAGAGTGAATAAATTAAAAATAATTGTATAAAACAAAAAGCCCAAATTCATAAATAACTGCAGGTAGTTCATAAATTCATAAATTATTCCAGCTTCTCCACGTATGTTTATGCTTGTGGACATTCCAGCAAAGTTAGAGTTAAAATGCTTGTTTCTTTTCTGTTGCTGATGACAGATCTACTTAACTGGGAAAAACAGACCTCTGTGAAGGTGAAAACAAGAAGCTGTCAGTGCACAAAGTACTGTCAAAAGCAGAATGGGCAAGATTTTCATATAATGGTTCACCAGTGTATTTAATGGGGTCATAGTCTTTTCTAGCATCAATTAATGAAGATTGTTTTTTCCTCTAGACTTAGCCTGCAGATGGTAAAATAATTGAGACAAGAATGAAATTGCCACTATTATTAATAGAAGGGTTTTTTAGTTTCTGTTTTCCTTTTCAAGTTGCTATGCTTGCTTCAGGAGAACATGTACATCGAGAGTGATTTCCATTCCTTCCATCATGGTAGTTTTTCCCAACATTAATTAATGAAAACTAAATTCAGTGGCAACTTCACAAATTACTTGGGTTCACAAATTACTTGGGAATAAAAATGTGAAAGAGGAGGTATTTCCCCATTTATCTCAGAGACTTTAACATTAAAGTCTTTAAAAATCATTTAAATATGGTCCTTGGCAACTCCCTCATTGCTGATCATTTTAGTGGAGTTGTTTAGGCAAAGAATTTACCTATCTGGCCTTTATGAGAAACAAATGGACAGTCAGTGATGGACATCATGATCACTGCTAGAGGTAGGTGAATGTTTAATAGGGTCTTCAAACCCTATGAAGAGTCACCAGCAATCTGACCACTGGAGTAAGATATGGAAATGTTGCAGTGGCTCTTTATTTAAGTAACAAGATGTTATATGGTAATATATGAAGTGGGAGTATGGAGACTGACATAAGTCTACTAGAAATTAGATTCATCCAATGGAACGTCTTCCTGATTTTATCTCACTAAATTAACATTACTGTAATTTTTAAGTGCTGTGGGAGAATCAGGTATGTTTAAGGTACTTTGCATTTGCAGAACTCTGGTTGAGAACTGGGTTGCTCATAAAATTAAGAATCAACTTGTCAAGTATGCAATCAAGTGTGTGTAGGTTTTGCTTTGTTTCACTCTGTGGGGTGGTGGTGCTTAAGTCATATTTTAGCTCAGTACATGATGCAGTGATGCTGGTGGTCATTCTATTTATGTTGGTGTTTGTGTTGTGCTCCTGGCAGCTGAATATCCAGGAAAACATGTTACATTTTGCTCTCTGTTTCTTGAACTGTTGGCCTCACATTGTCGATGGTTAGCCATAGTTATCCGTGAAGTAACCATGCAGTCAACTATTTCAGCGGTGCTTGCAATTACAGTATTAGTGATAAACGTGCATGTTGTTCTAAGAGAAAGAATGAGGGTTATGAGAGGTATCATCATACAAAATGCAGGGAACCTCTGTTGTAGGAGGTGATATTCCGTAACCAAGTTTTTGTTAACCAGTTTTGAATACTGCAGGTCATTATACTGTTGTCTTAAAAAGATGTTATATGAAGTGCTTACTTGCTCCTCTGTTTTGTTTGTTTGTTTTGCATTAAAAAAATAGTATGCATATTTAACAGCGTATAAGAAAATCCATTCAAGAAGAAAAAAGTCAAACAAAAGCTTCGGACTGACCACTGAACTTCAGGGCATTGACTTGCTGCTATTTAGGGACAAAAAAAAAACAACGACTCAAGTAGTTTTCCGAACTCAATGGCCATTTTCATTTTAGGAGTTTTAAGAATATGCTTACATTTAAAATCAAACCTTTTTCAACTACTAAAGATTTGTCTGGTCTGTCTGCAGCTGTCAGGTTACTTGGCTTGGTTTGTTTAAATTGGAGATCTGCAAAGTAAGGATTAGTCTGATTAATCTGGAAGGTAAGGATTTCCTCTCTGTACACTTAAGCCTGCCAGATCTGGTCCAGGGCAGTTCTGGGCACTGATGTCATATACTTTAGGTGTCATATTTTAGCAACTGTTGATTAACACTTTTTCCTGTCAGCAAGCTGGACACATTTGTCAGTGAGAAAGTGGTGGGAAAAGAAATGACCACTTCTCGTCGTGCTGTCACATCTCCAAACAGTTGCGATATTAAGCTCTGCTTTCCTCACACACAGTATGCAGAATGAATGAGGCTGTTTTAGAAGGACTTCTGTTTTTATAGTTAACCGAGCTTTGAAATAGTCTCCTAAATCATCCTTGCCAATAACATTAACTACCCTTTTGCTGGTAGTCAGAGATTATTCTACAGTAAGTTAAAGGGTAACTCATCTTCTTTTGTGATGACAGGAAACATGGAGGGATGTAAAAGATAATGGCTAATTCAAAGCAGATCACTCCACTCTGCTTCTGGAAATCCATCAACTCCATTCAAACACAGATTAAAAATTTTGCAACAAACTTCGAAAGCTCTTTCCCTTTCGCTGCCTCAGTAAATTGTTATCTGGGGGAGGATGATGCAGATGCCCTTGAATTATGATGCCTTTCATTACAAAGGGGTGAATTGCACATCAGCCTGGCATTCAGAAGGCTGCAGGATTCAACCACTGTGCTTTTTTTTTTTGTGTGCTTAAAAAGAAGGTAAAAGATGGATGCAAAATGGACAAGTGATGTGGTATTAAGGAAAGGTCTTTATCCTACCTTCTCATTTTGCAGAAACAAGCACCTGAAAATGCATCATTGAAAAATGTACTCATGCAGAGATGAGTCATCCCAGCTGTAAGGCTGGAGCTCGTATTGAGGTGACGGGGCAGGTAGAGCAGCAGAACAGCAGGTGAATTGATCCTTGAGTAAACACCTGTGTTTGCTTTTTGGTTTATTTTCTTTTCAAAGACAGCTGCAGCAAAAGAACAAGGAAAATCTGATGTAATAGCAAGCCATAGAAGGATATTTCAGAGGGGTGATTTTTCTTAGAAACAAGCTGTACCTAGCTCTCTTCACTTGACAGTTCCATCCATACTTCCTTGTTCATCACTTGACGTTGCTTCTGATATGCAGAAGCTAGTTGTTTTGCCTGACAGCCAAGTAGTTGTTGTTGCTGTCTGCTTCAGAGAAATTGGGTGTACAATTGGCTGGCGGGTTTATAGTAAATGGGGTTACATCAGGCTGGCGGCCAGTCACTAGTATAGTTCTCCAGGACTCTGTTTTAGGGCCAGTTCTCTTCGGTGTTTTCTATGAAGGATCTGGATGCCAGACTAGAATGCATACTAAACAAGTTTGCAGATGATACTAAATTAGCTTAGTATTTAAATTAGCTAAATTAGCTGTTGAGAGGTCTTGACAAAGAGAGATCTCTCTAGAGAGAGATCATGACAAATTAGAGGACTGGGCAGTCACCAACTACATGAAATGTAGCAAGAGCAAGTGCTGTTTTCTGCCCCTGGGATGGGGCAACCCTGGGTGTACACACAGACTGGGGGATGAGAGGCTGGAGAGCAGCTCCATGGGAAGGTATCCAGGGGGATCTGGGCAACAGCAAGTTGAACACAAGTCACCAGTGTGCCCTGGCAGCTAAAAGGGACAACTGCATCATGGAGTGCATCAAGCATATCATGTCTGACGGCACAGCACCTCTCGCTGGTTGAGGGAAGGGGTTGTCCTGCTCTGCGCTGGTATGGCCTCACCTCAAGCACTGTGTGCAGTTTTGGGTGCCACAGTGTAAGAAAGACTTAAAACTATTAGAGTGTGCACTAAGGAGGGCAACAACAATGATGAAAGTTCTAGAGGGGATGACATCAAGAGCAGCTGAAGACACTTGGCTTGTTCTTCTTGGAGAAGAGAAGGCTGAGTCTATGAAGTGATGTTGTTTACTGTGTATGCAGAGGTGTGACCAACAAAGCATTTCTACTGAGTGTGGACCTGGTCTAGATCAAGATCGTTACCCTTGATTTTCTTGCAACGTAATACTTCTGGCAAGACCAAGTAAAGCACATGAAAATTCAGGCTCAAACTCCTTGCTCATGGGGAAACTTGGTGATGAAAAGGCTGGCTGGAGACAGGAGGAACCTACTTTAAGTCTCTAAAACACCTTGTAAAACACCGTGTCCAAGACAAAATTTAAGAGGAGACACCTGTTCTGAGAAGCTCCCTTTGGAGGTAGATGCGGAGTCCAGATGCTTCTCTTACAGCAACTCTTAATCTTTGAGTACAGTAGTAATTTACTTAGGCAGCGTTTAGATATGATAGTCACGGACACTATAAAAAAAACTATGAAGTAGAATGTTTTTGCTATGCAATGATTATAATTACTCACAACTCTTGATACGTATCATGTGGCATGAACCATTTTTAATTTCCTGAGAACAATGCAACTTAAGATATCTTTCTTCATCAGGTTGTTTGATTTATTAGAAAACTGCAGGATCCATGTATCAAAAACTCTGTTACTGATCATTGTGCATCATTCCTACTGTGAAAAAGAGGGAAACATGGTAGCTTGTGAGTGTTAAAATGCAAACATTTTAACATGCTATACATCTCTATCAGCTCTGCCAAAGGTAAATAAAAATTCAATGCCATCCCTTCACAGTCATTGTAAAACAGAATGGGAGTTGTATTATTTAAGTGGTTCCACTGCTACCACATGCAAAAGAGATTTATTGAAAATAGGGGAAAAAACACTAATGAAATAAAAAGATTTACATTAAAAAGCATTATTACAGTGTAGCTATACTGTTTAACAAATGCCTTAAAGAAAACTATACGATGTGCCAACAAATTTATGTTGAGTTTTTGTTTCTTTGCAAGCTGATTGACAGTGGTGAAATTAATTTTAAAATAGATGTATTTCCAGTATAAGTAAAAGTTTTACCAAAGAAATTTGTTTGACTTATCCCTTACAAATTCAAAATGTTGTTACTTGAGAATGAAGCAGTTCTCTTTGGTTCCAGAATGTTAAATGATTGGAAGGGGGGAAAAGGGAGGACTTATTTTTATGATTATTTTTAAAGGTGGTAGGAAATAAGATAACCACTAAGTTTTCTACAAATGTTATGACAAACTCTGCTGCCTTCAGAGGGCTTGGACCAATCCTTATGACTCATCCTCTTTAATAAATAAGTAGTAAATCCCTGAATGAGCACATCAACAAATGTTCATCCATTTTAGGATAAATCAGGGAAGGATACATTGTGAAAAGTATCTATTGGCTGAAAAGCTTATAGCTGTTTACAAAAACATACCAATCACTTGTTTTATTAGTGAAGACGTACACTTGCTTTTTTTTCCAGATAGTATGCCTACATTTTTCTGACTTGCAGTGTAGTTGAGGTGTTTAACAGTAGCTTTCATGATTTATGGCTTGCTGAGTGACATTTTATTTCCTATTCAAGGTAGTAACAGCTCAGATTTTTCAGCTAATCACTTCTGTAAGTAACACTGATGCACTGGATATTTATAGAGCAATTTTCAGGCCAGGGTCTTTTGAGATATTCAAATTACCAAGAAAACCATGTGGACAAACACAACCTGGTGCATGCAGATATATATGAGTCAGAGAAGATTAAAGAAGGAGGCTGTAGCTGTAATGTCTAGACTGGCATTTGTAACTTCTAATACACTGCTAATGTGGGTCTGTTTTTTCAAACAGAGGTGTTCAAAGGGAGCTTAAGGTCTATTATGAATTTTCCCCTTGTGATTGAAGTGAAATAACTTTGGATAGGATCAAGCTTTGTAGATTTTAGCTGCAAAACTCCCATTAGCTCAATCTCACCTTTTGTGTTGGTTTTGAGACCCTGTCAGAATTTCATTTGGCTTGTGGAGTGCAGTAAGTTCATTGAGGAAATAAAGAGTTTTAGAAACCACAATTGCTCATGTAATCATATGGTAAGCAAGCTGTCAAGACAAGTGCCCATGCCCAAAGACACTGTAGTTTATGGCCCTGCATTCATGATTAGGTTTAATTTCTTAATAAAAAAAAATAAAAAATTAAATGTAGTTTAGAGGAAAACACTGTGGTGTCAGATGATTAGTGGTGGAATGAAAAGACGTGCTCTTACTGGAAATCAAGTGCTTTCCTCTGATTTGAAGGCATACAGTGATGAATATGATGCTGCCAACGTGCATTTTTTGCTGTTAGGCTTGGAAATATAAGAACACTTGAGCTATGTATATAGATGCTTTAGAATGAAAACAGTGTAGGTATATGAGGAGAGATGAAGAGACTTGTTCATGCAGTGAAAAATAACAAGAACTTGAAAGAACAGGTTATCATCAGAGTTGGGAGCTTTTGCACATTGGGATTTCTTATGTGGAAATGAGTAACCTACATGATGGGATTCTGGTTGCTGAGCTGGCGTCACAGTTACTAGTCAAAAAGTGTCACAGTGGAATGGATGTCCGATGAGGAGTTAGGAAACATGGTTTCCTTGTCGTTTCAGTTGTTGGCCAAATCTCTACTGTTTCACCCTTTGTTTCTTCCCTTATTGTATGGAGATAGAGATCTAATATCGTAAAAGCTCTTTGTGGTATGCGAATGGGAATGCACTGAACATAGGAAGTAAAGGCTCTTAGTTCTAGTAAACTAAATATCACAATTGCCTTGTTTGCTATTTTCAAGCACTGCTGTAATTTTTATTTTTATTTTTTTACAATTTCAGCGTACAGTTTATTGGAAAATCAAGTCTTTGTTTCTTTTCCCTGATATTTCTCATCACTTTTATCATGTGAAACTGAAACATTGGGAATACTGGAGAAAGATAAATGCTGTCAATTCACTCTTTCATTGGTTTAACTAGAACTCTCTTGGGTATTACTTCCATTTAGAAGAATCAGTACTTGTGTCTGTTGTAAAATAGTGTTTGTTTAAAGGCAGAATTCCAAATACATTTGTTGGCTTTTCTCCTGAAACATGACTGTAACAGGGACACGGATACCTTAGAGAGCTAAATATCCTGCAGTCTGTTTTGCTACTGATGTGCATACATAATTTCCACTGACAGTAATGGGAGTTACATGTGTATAGAAAGCAAAACAGACCCTTAAAAAATGTTGGTTGAGTAATAAAACCTAGCCTCAAAACAGCATGGAAGTAGAGTGGGAAGGTGAGTTTTTTTTTTTAAGTTGCTTTCTCTTTAACTTAACTTTACTTCACAAATGTTGCCTTAATATTATTTTTGTGGATTCACTCCTGATTTATTATGGCATGAGAGGTAAGACAAGGTCCATGTGGAATAGGTAGGCAGAAAATAACTTCTAAATATATTTCCTCTAAAGAGAATGAGGGTGAAAACTCAAGAGGTCGGAAAAGGTTTCCCCTTTCCCGCTCCCATAATAATTAGAAAAGTTTTCTTATTCGGTGTTTGTATGGTACGCTAGCTGCCATGCTGATGTGATGCTGGTTATTTTTTGCGTATTAGCAAGTAGTGTGGGCTCTGTTCTGCCGAGGCTGCGTGCACAGCTGCACTCACCGCAGTACCCACAGGGGTGCACAGAGCCCTGTGCAGCTGCAGTACTGACACCGCAGTACCGCACGCTGACTGCGGGGAAGGAGCTTGGCTGTCCTTAGCTGTGGCAGTGCACGAGGACTGGGCTTTGTGCCCTGCTCCAGACATGGGAGCTGCTCCGCCTGCAAGTCACAGAAGAAAACGTTAAGCTTCTGTTCAGTCAGACAAACCAGTGGTCCTGTATCCCAGCAGCATCCAGTGTCAAAATGAAAAACTGCCTATGCCGGTGTGTTTATTGGGAACTTTGCTGTATTTTACACACCGTATGTTACTGTGAGTGTTGTAAACTAGAAACGTTACTGCTTTGAGTGCTGTCAGGATTTTCACTGTTTTTCTTGAGCTTCAAATGAAAAGGGAGAGGCAAATTCCTGGATAGTTAGACCTGGCAATCTGTAGTCTGTTCTCTAATTAAATTCTCTGCAACCAGTATGTTTTCATTCTTAATCAATGGACATTTGTCCTCAGAAGTAACTAACCCTGTGGAGTATAAGAAAGGTTAAAACTGTTGGGAAATCTCAATGTTACACAAAAGACATACAAAATCAAATTGTCCTATTTCAAAATAGTTGAACATCATGGCATCTTAATAAAAGGAGTGCTAGAATATGTTCTCCTAATAAACCTCTGTAAAACCTCTAAAAATAACTACACAGATATATTCTAAGTTGATTAGCAGTAATTGAACTGACTTAATGTAGTTGGATGATGTCATGTATAATATTCCTCTAAAGTAATTTCTGTAGACAAGCCATTTGAAGTCCTCTTGCAGCCAGCAGAAACATCTTCATGTTGCTAAACTGAGTGCTCAGACTAAAGCACTCAGCGGGAGAGCTCTGACATCTGCCTGGTTTATCTTGTTGCTTTGAGTTACTGTAGCTTGCCTGCTAGAAGCAGCTTTGCAGTGACAAATATCCCATCCGTGTTTCAGTGGAAATGTGGAAACTATATAATTGTGTAACACTTGTATAAGACCTTCTAGTTGTAGAATAATATTAGAATAAGAAGTGTTAAAGACAGATAGAACCTTTAGAAAAATCTGGTTTTAAAGTTCCTCTGCTGTATGTATTTCCAGTGTTCCCTCCAACTTGGTTCACCCTGTTCCATGCGATGAGGATGTTCCACAGTCTAATGTAGAAGAAAGCTTGGAAAATTATTTTCCTGTGTTTGTCTTGCTTTTGCTCATGTATTTCCTTGCATCTCTGCCCTTGTGTTTTAACAACCCTTAAAAGCTTGGAAAGATGGTTTTGCAGGGTGGTGTGTGTTTATTTTGTTTTTCATTTTGTTTTGATTTGTTTTCTGAGGGCTGAGACCTCCATAACTGATTTTAGTATTCAGAATGTGGCACAGAGCATAAATGTGGTTTCTCCGGAAAGAAATTGCTCTGTCCTTCCTCTGAGCCTTTTCTGTTTACTGACCTAGGTTGTTTGAATTTAGAAGGGACTCTGAGTTTCTCTTCATCAGCTCCATGTTATTGACAGTTGTCCTCTTTGTGCCAAGGGTACTGGGGCATTGGTTGTTTTGGGTGTTTTTTGACTGGGTCACCAGTATGTCTATTACTGAATATTCATTTTGCTGGTACAATGGAGAAATTCAACTGTCCAAGACTTGCAGCTGCTGTCCCACTCTACCATATCTAAAGGTCAGAAGCAATACCTTGTGAGCAAACTTGATAATTTTGCTGATATTTCTGAAACTACAGGACTGTTACAATTATTGTTTTTGTTGTTCAGAAGGGTTGGCTGGTGATTCAGTCAAGCACTGATGTGCATGTCCTGTCAGAAATTTGCACTAACCTCCTGAAACTGTCAAAGTGCCAAAGGCACTGTTAGTTGCAGTGCTGCCCTTAATCGGGAGGCCTGGTAATTCCAGGGCTGCGGCTTCTGTTCCTGTTTTATTAAGTATCAACAGCTAATAGCATGCTTGCTTAGTACTAGTTGATTCTTTAAATGATAGCTTATGGGGGCAGAGAATGCATCCTATAGATGAGGGGAAGACCCATTAACCTCACCTTCAGTAAAGCCATTTCAGGAGTGGACTACAGCATGCTCACATTTTGCCACTTTCCCATTTAGCCTTTGAGGAGATTTCCTCTTTCACTTGCATGCTGTTTTGCCAACTGTCCAAGATTGCCTACCCAGAGCACTTGGCAATTCTGTTTTCCCAGAGGGCTCAGGATGTGTTTTTCTGGCTCCTGCTGGAGAAAGGACCTAGCTAGCTGAACAGATACTCCTTTAAAAACCTCTGTTCTCTGTGTGCTTAAGTGACGTATTACTGGTGACCTTCTGCAGAGTCAGATACGTGTCTTACAGGTTTGAAGAGCTCCTGGTGAAAGCCACCACCTTCCTAGGAGTGGAATGCCAGTAGGAAAAGGATTGACAGATTTTGGAGTCGTTCTGTCTCAAAGACAAGTCTCAGTCATTCAAATCAAGATTGAACCTATAGTGTTTCCAGAAAGGCTCACAATGCCATTTCTATGTGCAACAGTGCACTCTATTCATCAAGGAAGTGACCGCAGAAATGTGTACCCAGCTGTCTCCGTATCAGTACCATCTATGCATAGCAGCTGCTGATGTTTGTGATGATCGCTTCCTATCAGACCCTTCTTATTTTGGTGGAAAAGTACCAGAAAATCTTGGAACTCAGGAACACCTAAGAGCATGACTCAAAACTACTTCAGTAATACCACTGTTGCACTGCCTTAATCTGTGAAATTTAAGCCAGCAGAGGATGATGCTCATCACGCAGCAGGGGACTGTGCAGTTTGCCCTGTGGTCCTTGTCTTTGGCCATCCCCTGCTGCAGCCCTGGTCTCCGGTCGCTTAGCCCAGAGCAGCTGCGGGACCCCACAGAGACTGGGTTGTTTCCAGGCGCTGCGTAGGGGCAAGGCACTCACATCTCCTTTACTCGCTCAGAAGATGCTCATGGTGCTCCCTGAGGAGCATGTCCTGGCCATTAGCAGCTATCATCTGAGCAAAGTCCTGCTCTAATGCCTTTTTTTTTTTTAATACTATCTTTGTATCTACTTTCATAGAGATTTTTTTTTATTCTTCTTATTGTACAATTTTACAAGACTTACAGCAAGAGAAAATACAATATCATGGCCAGGGCTTTAATCTATTATTTATTAGACCTCAGTTAAATGAGGTGCCTGTGACAAAGCAGGGTGTGTGGTTTTGGTTAAGTCCCCTAGGTCCTCTGGTATGCACTGTATTAGGACTGTCAATGCAAAGCACTCTTAGAGAGGAACTTGTGTTTGGATCATAACCCCCTTACTGCTTCCAGCTCTTCGTTGTAAAGGAAATTATATCCTTAAAGGCACAGTTTGTTGATGGATTAGGTCTGTACTGCAGGCGTCTGTTAGAGATTTTACCTGCTGGATGTACATTTTATAGTAAAACCCATTTAGATAGTCCTTAACCTCTGTGTCCCAGTTCTCCAGGTGTAATATGGGGATAAGGTTCTTGAAAACTCCAGGCAGCAGTGGGGCTAAATACAGTAAAACATGGTGAGACCATTTAGTAGTGCAGTGAAGGGGTGGGGTTCTGTAAGGAGGGGATTCACATTTATATTTTTAAGAACTTGGTAAGAGTGATCCACATGGAAACCACACCATGTAATTTGTGTTTGTTATTAAATTAGAACCTTTTGCAAGGCAGAAACCTCTTTCATTTTAGAATACCTTATAACTGTTGTAAAACTGTACATTCACTATCCTGTGCTTTTCTGCTTGGGCAAGTAAATATTTATCAGCCTAGTGTTTGAAATGCTTACTTTTGTCCTAAATCAGATGTTACAAAAAGAGTGTAAGTAAAGTGAAAAGAATCGCAAGAAATATGCAATATTACAACTTTGTTTACAGTACCAAACAAATATGACTGCATAAACAAACATGACTGCGTATTTTCTTACTGTTGATCTGATACTAAACCATAGGAGAAGTTAGCCAACTGGCATGAAAATGTGCTCTTTATGCTGTTGGGGTTTGGACAGGAGGAAATGTGGACTAGGAGATGTTGGAGAGTGATTGTGGGAGGGTATCTTGGCCACCAGAGTGGCAATACCCCATCAAATACTTGCCAGACCCAAAGGGGAAATAGATTTTTTTCAGGCACATTCTTTAAGACATCTTTAAGACATCTTTAAATGAATGTGCCTTCTTTGAGAGCAGAAGTAGCATACTGAATACTTACTTACAGGGGACTCTTGGGGGTGTTTGTTTAAGCTCAGATTTTTTTTTTTTTTTTTTTTTTTTTTTTTCCAATCAGCTGGCAATGTCTGCAACCAAAGGAAAATGAAGCGATCTAGCTGGCAGTGCTAGGTGATCCTGGAGGCCACTCTAAGTTTTTCCAAGCAGTTGTTAGAGCTCCCAGTACAGGCTTTGCTTCCCAAGCTATTGAGGCTGTCCCTGTTAGATCAGTGACTTGCAACAGTGATCAGTACCTTAGACTTCCTGTTTGCATGATTTCCTTACAGGAGGTAGACTTTATTTCTAAGCACTGATAAAATCAGGGCTCGATTGCTAGGCTTCCAATCTATATAGATGTCAGCCATGTCCTGGTAGAATACATTCATTTTCTATGGTGTTTAGGTTGATACTAGAATGTCTTTAGTGCACCTCGCATGTTGTCCTGACAAAAATCTAATTATTAATTTGCTTTGGCTACATTTCCTATTACTAATATTCAATAGGTAGCAACAAAATATCATGTTCCTTAATTTTCACTGTTTTTATTTTTTGTTGTTGTCGTCATCATTCGATCCCTGATTTTGTGAACAGCTGTAGTAGTTGTTCTTACCTGAAGGACTTGGAAGCGCTGCATTTACATTTGTTACAAATTTAGTTCAGAAATAAGAACTTAAAAAAGAGTTCAGCAGCATTTTTTCTGTAATGTTCTTCAGAATGTATAGGAAAATACAGACAAAAAACATTGATGATAGAAAACTTAGGGAATAATTATACTGAAGTAGTATGTACTGAGCAGACAGACGCTGTTCTATATAGGCATAATAAGAGGTTTTGTGTATTTGTGGCCACCTAACTATACAGCAATATCTTTTGTATGATATGCTACTAATTGCAATAACCTAAGAGTTTTAAGAAAAGTAAAGAACATACATACATAGAGTAACAGAGAATATGGCATTTGCCTACTCAATCTGTTGTAGTATCAATGAAAATTGGTTTAATGGTATTTTCCGCATAAGAAATGTTCAGGAAAGCGATTTCCCATTTTTTCCTAGTACATTGTCCAGGAAAGCAGAATTGAAACGAACTCTGTTAAAGTTATTGGAAAAAGCATGGCTGCTGTCCTCCTGGAAAGAATAATGGCAATTTTCATGGGGACATCTGTTTGGTTATTTGGGAAAAAAAAAAAAAAAAAAAAAATTGGCATGAAGTTAATGTGATTTTTTTTCCGGAGTGGTTATTTAAAATATTATTTGATTGAAAATAAATATTTTGAATTTTAATTAAAAGTACATCCATTGCTTTCCTTGGTGCACATGTTTATACATATGCAGGGTAATAAAAGGTTATTGTCTTAGCTGCTCCTTTGTGACGCGGGTTTTATTCCATTCATGGGAGAATAAATAGGGAAAATGTAATAATAAATCAAACTTTATTGTAGCTAATGCCTTAAACATTGGAAATCATCTGGAATCTGTGATCAAATTACCAACTCACTAGTATCATTATTTTAAGTACCATTTGGTGTTTCCGTGTAAATAATGATGAGCGATACGGAACTGGTATGTTACTTAGCATGTTTGTTAGCAATTTTTCCTTTCACTGGGATTAAAAGAAAAAGGAGGAGGAGAATGGGGAGCTGACTGCCTGGAGGTAAGGCTGACTTGGATTATGTTGATGGTATTTCCATTTGGAATGTTCCAAGGAGTGAAGTACAGATCCAAATTAAACTATGTAAATTCTGCCTTTTCTTTTTTTTTTTTTAAAAAAAAAAAAAAAAAAAAAAAAAAAAGGCCTGAAGTGAAATAGGGGTTAAGATTTTGTCATGTTTCTCTCCTGAATTGTGGTAATTTCATGAAATTGCTCTGCAGATGATCTGGGCAGGAAACCAAACCCCTCAGTTTGAAGTCTGATCCAGATTTGTTACTCTAAGGGTAAACATGTATTTATGGAACTCAGTATCACCTCTGCTTATTCCAAAAAAAAAAAAAATTAATTAAGGCATCTTTTTCAACTCACTCATAATTTCATAAATTTATTCCCACTAGTTTGCTAATCTGCCCATGTCTCTCACCTTCACCAGATTTATGTGACAAATCATGTTCAATGTAAAAATATATTAAAAATACATTAAAACATTTGAAGTGATATGAATTTCACATGGTGTGACCAGTCAGAATTGTATTCAGATGTGTAAAATGTGTTTTCAAAAACTACTTCACAAAAATAGTGAAGAACTGAAGAACCAAAAAATCTCCAACCTTATGACAGCTTGGAGGAATTGGTCTCTATATTTTGCTATAAGTACTAAATATAAAAGTACTAAAATAGTCTCCGAATTTTTCCTTAGATGATTGCTGAATACTTCCACTTTAAGATCAGAAGGGCTTGCTTTAGCTCTGTAGCCTGAGTTTTGAACAGCTTGTGGCTGTAGGTTCCTTGGATGATTTTTTGCTCTCCAAGTTCTGTTGTTGTGGTGTAGTTTATTTTACTACAGCTAGTTTAGATTTTGACAATATGATGAAGAATCTACCGTATATCTGGGATAAGGCTTTCCATTATCTTTGTGCTAAACCTTTTAATGCTATTTCTCTAGCTGTGCACACTCAGTAGTTGGTTTCGTTCAAACAATACTAGTGTTCAGTGTTTTGTTTTGTCTTGCAGTTTCTGATGGTTTCTCTTGAGCTATCCATTAATGCATCTTTGACATAAAAGCACATTTGTAATTTTCCAGTGTAACTGCCTGATTAAATGCTGTATTTCCTCCACATGTTATTTTGGAAGTATCCAAACAGCCTGTCTCTACTAGGGTATTCTGTCTGCTGTTTGAAGTACAAGAGCTGTAGTTTGCTCATTAGGAACATGAGGCTCAGGGTTGCAGATTAACCAGCTGCACTGCCTGTATTCATGTGGTCACAACCTTCCAAATTTACCCCATCATGAGAGGAAGAATTAATTATAGTCCTAATTGACTGTTTCCTTGGATATAAGCAGGAAGGAACTGCTAGGAGGCAAAGTGATTAATCAGTTAAGCTAGTTACATCAATCAAATGTGTGAGAAAGTTTATCATCCCGAAGCCAGAGTACAGTCATGTCAAAATACAAGAGCCATCATCTCTTTCACAGGAGTTTTGCTGTGTTCCTCTCTTCGGTTTTCTGAAAAATCTCATAAAAATACATGCTATTGACCTAGGCTGTGCTTGACAACCTGTCCGGATTATCTCTGAAGAGGGAATACAGCAATTTGTTCTCTTATCAGACATTGCATGTAGTCCTCATTAAAAGACCTTGGCATATGTTTTTCACGTGGATGAACAAGTTACATATATACTCCAAACAACTCATAAATCCTGCCAGTTGTGCCTGTGAGATGTCCCTTGTTTGCTGTTGTGGTGAAGCCCTGTCCAGATCCAGGGAGCTGGGTCTCATGAAGCCTCCAGGCTTTAACTCATGGCTGGCTGTGCTCTGCTGGGCTGCTCCTGCCTCTCCCAGCTGTGGTCCTTCCTCTCCTGTGGGATGTGTGGCACCAAGGGCAAGTGAAAATCATCCAGACAACTCTTGAACCATGACCATTTTCCACTCAGGATACTTTGTTTTATCGTAATAGCCTGGGTTGTAAGCAGTAGCTTTTAAAGAACGATTAAATTTTCTTAGCTTTGGCTGGCAACCTCTGTGTGACAGAAGGATGAGCAACCACTCCCGCCATTGGGGTTTCGTCTGCTGCAGAGCACAAATTAGTCACTGAACCCACTGCAGTTGTGCTGCTTGTGAAATTCACCCAGGCTCTCTGTCTCCATGATTGTTGGCAACTCCTTGCACTGGATGGCCTTTGTTCAGGGCTAGGAGCTGCAGGGCTGGGTATTCTGACAACCTTTCCTCTAGGCGGAGTTGACTGAAACCCAGCTGGCTCCTGCACCCAGAGCACAGTTCTGCAATGCATTGGCACAGCTGAGGCAGTGGTGAGATGAACTTAGGGTGAGAACTGCTTTTGCTGGTATTGCCAATAAAGGCAAAGGTCTGGGGCACAGAGGTCCCAGAGTCTTGAGGCACAAGCTTAATACAGTGCATATGGGCAACTTCCTTCAAGGGAGCCCCTCCTTTGCTTATGTTTAGCCACATGTTTCCAGGACTGGAAAATTCGTTGTAGTGTATTATTTTAGGAAACCGGTTTCACTCACTTCTATATGTTGATAACGGGAAACTGAATTTGGATGGACAGAGATGGTTTGCCTGAGCTCTGGAACACTACTGGTGGCAGTCTAGTGACAATTGAAAGAAAACTTAGGATATAAAGCTGCACAGGAGGTTAGAAGGGGAGTGAAACTACAAGGAAAATACGACTTCGTAAAGTTAACACAGGAAAGACTAACTACAATTTTATTAGGTCCGCTGGATGTAGTCATATATTTGTACATAAAATCTGTACTGATATAATGAATATTATATCTTCAAAACAACATCCCAGCACTTGTGCTAAATGTTTCCTGACTGTAGCTAAAAGATTAGAGTTCAAAGTCTGTGTGTATTTGTACTACTACTTCTGTTTGATTTTCCCAGATGTGAATTCATGTTCATGAATGAGCGTGTATTGCTACTACATGCTCTAGCCTGTGGCTGACCAACGTGAAATTGATGTAAATTGTTTAAATCAGAATAGAAATATGAGTAGTATTAATCTTGCCCTTGCTTTGTTTCCATGTATTAGACATTGGTCTCTGTAATGATTGATGTGTTGAGTATTCGCTAGCAGCTTCACTTACGAACTTTCCAGGGTAAATTAATTGCTTTAGAAAACAGGGTATTCTGCATACTTGAAGAGACAGATTTAATCCAAATCGCTTCAGAAGAAACATGATTGCAATTTAAAGAAGCAATTTAAAAAATGTTTCTGATTCTAATTAAGATCTACATAGTGCTGTTTGTATTACATGTTTACTAAGTGTGGATTTTATTTATATATGTTCGCATGTATCAATAGCAAATCCATAGCTGCATGAAAAAGTTGCTACTTATACTCTTTTAACATAATCCTGTGTCTTTGGCAGATGGTTCTCATTTTGTGAAATGAAACATTTCTAGGAAGGTTGTCTTTCACCGGAGTATAACTTTTTGAACTTTCTTGAATCAAAAGTAACATCTAGGAAATAATAATGTGACTGCTGTTATGTCTCTGGGTGAGCAAAATGTCTTTTGGCTAGCCTTCTTTAGGGCTTAATGTAAAAGAGATTATCCTGTGTAACTGGGACTGTTTTTTGAAAAATATATGAGAATATTTGCAGATCAAGTGGTATCTGTTTGTGCCATCTGCATTTTACTTTATAGCAGAAAAGATACTGATAACTGGATATGTCTGAGAGATGGACAAGGTGCCTCAAAAATAAACCAATCTGCCTAGATTGGGGTAATACTGTTTTTTTTTTTCTTCAGCTTGCAGGTGAGCAAGCAGTTTCATTCTGGATCAGAGCCGTATGGCCATGTGGGTCATCCATGCTCTCTTCTGGACCATGGCCTTATGACCGTGTAGGTCTGTTGTACAACTCTACTGCCTCTCTCTTGCTCCAGAAGAGAGTTATATTTTGCTCACACAGCTGTATAAGTTGATTTACTCTGGCTTTATTCAGAGAAAAGTGAATTAAACCCATAATGAATAAATCTAATTTTAAAATTACATTGTTGATCATCACTGCAGCAACATGCAAGATCCTTTCTGAGGTTTGCCAATCAAATACATAAAGTACAATACAAAATAGAATATATGTAACCAAGCATTCTCATTTTGAGACTCAAAGCATTGTGATCTTTGTTAAAAGTAGTGTTTTAGCAAAATCCGGTCAGCCAATGACCTCTGAGTTGGGTAGGTCCATGAAGTCCTTTTTAATGATGTGTAGACTGAGTGACTCCACTGGGCCTTTTGGTAAAGAGCGCTCATTCAAATGGATATGGATCATTGAAGAATTATAATCGATTTGCTACATTTATTTTGGTTTAAGAAGGAATATTGTCCAACCTTAATAACAAATATTACTGGTTTATAGCTACAGAGAAACACATTAAACTTGTTAAACTCTTAGGATAGTGCTAATAGTCCAAATACAATTTTGAAACTAAATTCTGGACAAATAAGTTTAAAACAACATATTTCATTACCCAGGGAGTAGAAGCTGAGACATTTAAATACATTTTCCTTAGTAGAAGTTCTTAAAACATAGCACTTTTACATTCTTTTTGATTAAACATGTTTATGCAACAATCTCCAAGCATATCTTTTTTTCTCCTCAGGTGTCACCCATATTGTCATATTTTGCTGATACGCTAAAATTCGTTGTGTTACCCTGTCAGTGAGCAGTTGCATGGTGTTGCCTCAAGCCTCAAACCTGGTGAAGTCTCGAGTTCTTGACCTCAGCAACTTTGGATGAGGCCAGTAATTGTATTAAAAATAGGTATTTTTGTAAGTGTGTCTGCAGTGTCAGTCAATTTGAGTCTATGCTCTGGTACAGTTTCAGCATTGAAGCATGAACTCAGGCGTGCATTTAACCTGTGGTCTTTGAGAAGAGCTGAAGTGCTCAATGCCCTGGTACTCCTTTATGAAATTTGAAGAGACTTGGCGCAGCAATGCCAACTATTATCTCCTAGTCAGCTAGCATGTACCTTCTACACGGCTCTTCTCAAACTATTTCCGATCTGAGAGCCAAGAGGACTGATGAAAAACACATGATTCTTAGAGCTTGCATTGTTTAAGGAAACTTCTGAGCATACTGTGCACCCTTTAATGAGACATAGTTGTCAATCTGTGTTTTTTTGAGGTTCCCTTCTTCCAGAAAGATGAATGAGATGGTAGGCTTGAAAATAAGTCAAAAGCATTGGAAAATAGCAGGTCTACTCCTATGCTCACACTTATGTATTGTTACCTAAATTTCTGTTATCAGTTAAGTGCTACCTATAATCCATGTAACTAAGCATCTGATGGCCATTAATTGTTTTCCTTTTGAAGCACCCAGTTTTATAAGTAAGTATGCAATGCAAGCAGAATGCCATGCTCTCAGTAAGGGTGGTATATTGTGTTTGCATTAAAGGAGGTGGGGCTGCAGGCTGAGTGCTTTCAGTGCTCTTCATATTTTATTTTTTAGGTAGTATAAACGTGATGTGTAAGTGATGTTATCACTCAAAATGATACTTGTTAGTGGGGAAGACACTTTTGGAACAGATCAGACAGCCTTTGTATAAATTGCTTCCCTCAGTTGTATTTGCAGCATTATATGGAACTGATGTGCTGAAATGTTTGGTGGTAGACCTACAATGAGTACCTTAAGAAGATATGGACCAGTGTCATGAGGGTATCATTTCACAGACAGTTCCTTTGTACCAGAAACCAAATGGTCTTGAATTGTGTTGTGAACCACATGCACAATTTTCAGTAAGGCTTGGGTTACCAAACAAAACATTAGGTCACTTGTTCGTTTTTTGTTTGTTTGTTTGTTTGTTTGTTTTTTTTTGTTGTTCCCATAAGAATTATCTCTGGAATTCAGCTCGTTTTGAGTACAAAGATAGAGGCAACATTTTGTTTTGGACACTCCATTACATTGCAGAGATTATTTTATATTTTCTCCCTCCCTCCCTTTCTTCCTTCCTTCATTTTAATTTTATCTGCAAATAGGAACTTTTATCTGAAATTCTTAATCTGGTATTTTCTTAATCCAGCATGAGAATCCTGGGAGTTTAGTCCAGTAAAACTTTTTTGCCTGATTTCCTTTTTCTGTCACGCTGACTTTGCAAATTCCAGGAAGGTTTAGCTTCAGTCTTGAGTCCTGATCCTGTCAGCGGAGAAGATTTACCAAAGGAGGAGTACAGCCTAATGCAAGTATTTTATTGGTAGCTGTAGCATAGACAGAAATTTGAGTTATAAATTTTTGTATTTTATGATCTCTTTTTGGAATGAAGTCTAATAGTAGCTATTAATGATAAGGTATATTCTTACTTTTCTTAGTTATATCTGACTTACTCTTGCTTATACTGTGTTAGACTCCTACAACTACACACTTATTCTCAGAGAAAAAAGCATCAAGCCAGCCAGCTATTCATTCTTGCTGCAGGGAAACTATTTCACAGAAAGCATTCATGGAAAAGTCCATGTACTTGAGTCTTAGCCATCATGTAAAATCCTGTTTGTTTTGTTCATGCTCAGGTGTCTGTGTCCTTTCTTTTAAGGCACAGATAAAAGTTTCAGAGCAGACTCAACGTGCGTACTCGAATTTATATTTCTGTGGTATTTAGTTGAAGTCTGAACTTCTATTTTTGTTATGTACTGTAGTCCTTTTGCTTGTGAATGTTACTACCTTGACAGGGGAAAAGGGGAAGCAGAGGAAATGAGATCTAGTGCTGACACTTAAATTAAAAATGTGAGCTCTAGATGAAATGGTGCAATAAGCACCTTTGTAAAGGAGTTGAAAAATCTAAATGCCTTGATACATTGGGCATGGAAATACCGTGCTGAAATGAGACTTGAGTATTTCTTTGTGACTTGAGATGCCACTGGAGGTTTTTTCAGCTTCTAAAAAGAGCAGAAAAAAAAGAGAGAAAGCATTGATTTCACCATTTGAGAAAAATCTATCAAAAATATTTTTGTGTGGGGTTACACAGGGGCTAGTCAGTGAACTACTGCAGTACTTTCTTCAGCTCTGGGACTGTCACTTACACTTGGCTTTTGCAGTGAAAATGAGTGCCTATTCTGGTAGTGTTACATGTAGTTCAGAATAAATGTCAATATGAAGAGCTTTCTGTGTGCATCAGTACAACCCTGGACTCAGTTCAGACCTGTATGTAGTAGACATTGTTAGTGATTAAAGACAGTAAATGATCAGAAGTTTCCCAACAGAAATGTTGCTTCTTTCTCAGTAGTGAAACCTGTACCAAAACTGGCTGTATGATAAAGGAATGGCCATCTCTTGCTCTAACAGTGGAGGATATAAGTGTGGGGCGAAGATTTAATTTTATAGTAAAAACTATAAATGCCTATATTGAGATACCCATGAAATAAGCAAAATCAGTCTTTAATAACTAAAGGTGGGATGTATAGTGTCTGTGGTTGCTTAGCAATGTGTGCTAGTTTGGCGTGCCCAGCAGAAAAGGTCTGTGCTAAGGCCCAAAAGTTCACTTATAGGAAAACAAAGCTTTTGTGAACTCTAATAAAGACCACTGATACTCCAGGTTCACTGCTCTGTAACTGTGAATTGAGTACCAGGGTATGAGAATGTACTGTGGATTTGGAAAGTTAGGGGCACTTTCTTCTACAGCTGAACATCATTCTTGATTTCTTTTAGACTTCTCTGGTTCATTCCTATAACTTGTCATAAATACAAAGTAATTTATTTCTGTCTTAAAGCTAAGATAAGAGCTGTCTAAAAAAACCTGTCAGTGTCAAATGCTTATCATTAGTGCTATGTCAGCCTGTTTCCAAGCCTTGTCAATACAATTTCTGCTATTTTGCTGACAACACTTATGCTTTAAGACAAGAGCATAATGACTAGCTACTGTGCGGTCATGATTAAAAGTCCCCAGAGGAAAAGTTCTTCTGTTTTATTAAGCAGTGATGTTCACAGCTGGGATAGGATGTTTTCTTGTATTTTATTTTTTATTTTTTCGTTGGCAGGTGTAATAAAGCTTTTTAATTCTACTTTAGAAGCAGGTCTGTAGTGCACTTAAGAAAATATTAAAGATCAAGCGCAGATGTGTTGTAACATTATTTTACGTCATTATTTTAATTTGAAGCATATGTATATTCCTCAGATGGAAATAATGTAAGTTAAAACTGAAAACTAGCGAATTGACATCGTACCTCTTGCATTTCATTTCAAAGATCACCTAAAATATAGCAATATAAACCCAAATGGACTGTTAATTCATGACAAAACTTTAAATAAATAAATAAATAAAGCTAACAATTACACTGATATTTCACTTCCTGGTTTGAAAAATTGAATTGCAAGCTCATAGCTCCCTTGAGTGTTTGGAAAGAGAATAGCAGCTCTTAATAATAAGAGCACTTTCCTGTGAGAGGGGCACGTTCATGTCATTAGCGTTTTTTTCTGGCAAATTTTCAACAACCAGCAGCAAAAGTTTTCATTGATTGCCTCCTACTGTAAGGAGGTAATGATACTGCTGTCTCTTTCTTTCATGAGCTGCATGAATTGGAGAAAACGGGGGGTGCTAGCGGTATAAGATATGGATAAAACACAATTCAGGCTGAGCTATTTCTCATGTCACTGTATAAGGTCTAGCAGGATAATTTTTACACATCTGTGCTAAATATAGAAAATAGCTTTTCCAATGCAACAGTGGGGAATCCAAAGTAAAAATTGATTAAAATGCAGTGAAGTCGTCCACCTTTCAGAAAATAAGAAGGTGATGCATACACCCTTTCTCTGAAAATCAGGCCCCTTTTTACCAATGTTGAGGAAGAGAAGCCACTACTGTTGATCCTTAAGAAGAGGTAGGCATTATGTAGTTATCCCAAAGCCATACTGTTACAATTTGCTCAAGTAATCCACTTGTTAATTGTTGTGATTGAGTGATGATGAGGCAAAAAAGCTATTTGTGACAAGTCTTTTGTCGTACTTACCCTATGAAGATGCTTAGGAGTAGGAAATAAATGGAGGTGTTTGTGGTCATTAGCAGCTGAATTGCACTGAAATGTCAGAAAGTGATCCCTGATGCCTTGACTCTATCTATTTATAATTGACAGGAAGGCTTGCATTCATTTTGATGGTGCAGAATCAAGTGCAGCTGGAGGAAAGGAAATGGGGAAACTTGAGATAAAATGGTAATGTAGATCAGGAGTTTGTGCATATACAAATCTTTGTCATAAATCAACAGTTATTATTATTCATTCTTTTTCGTGACTTGGGATTGTGAAAATTTACTATTTTTTTTTTATGTTTGTTAAAGAAGCAGCAGTGATCTGAATCCTTAATACAGGAAATGCACTGTGATACTGATGTCATTCTGACTAAAATAATTAATTTAAGCTTATTTGGTTTATCTTCAATGATCCTTTCGTCTTATCAAGTATGCTGAAAAATTTCTATGGATGAGATTGTCTTGAATTATTTCTATTTTTTGCACTGTTGAAATGTATTTAGTTTTTAGTACACTGTTCTCCAAGTGAGTGCTATAATATTTACTGTGCATATGAGCTCAGCATTTTTGGAGCAAATATATTAGAAAGTTAATTGGAATATAACAACAGTTTAGAGCACTTGTATGTCACTGCATTATTAATTAAGGATTTTATGGTTGAGATTTACAATTTATGTGCCATTTTTAGCACAGAACAGTGATCCATACATCACTGGTCTTCTCTAGCTTCTCATGCATCACAACCTCTGCATATATGTCATATATAAACACATTCTGGAACTCACCTAGAGAGTGCATATGGAGGGTGAATAGGAAAATTGCTCTTTATTTGAAAATCGTAAATAAAACAGCAGACTGATTCCACCTTCTTATCTTGGCATTTCTTATAATATGACGTAGAATAATTCCATGTGCAAGAAACATGAGCACCACGAATGAACCTGGGATGTGTTGGGTCTTCGGGGTTCATTGAAAGTAGTAAAAGCAAAGAAAATGACAAAAAAGGAAACGGTGGACCCACATATCGGTTCTTGCAGAATCTGTCTTTGATGGAGCTGAGAGTGTGATGGCATTGCAGCACTTACTCTCAGTTTTGCCTTTCTTCTTGATAATCTCAAGAGAAATATATCTATATGCTACAGAAAAGAGAGATCCATTTAAAATGAAGAACTTTTGATTGCTTGTAAGGTCTCTTATTTGCATGTCCTGAGTGGTGCTAGCTTGGCCACTAGTTCTAGCCACTTCCTGCTCTAGGGAGAGTAAGTTACGAACCATTACTGTTCCAACACATGGGTTTTAAGACAACGACAGCAACAAAAAACAAACAACAGTACTTAGTGTTGTACAAGATTGTTTCTGGTGACAAGGAAGAACTTGAAGTAATCTCAGTAGAGATGCCTCCTTGTTTCTGATGCTTGAAACCTTTATATACCTGCCAAGACTGAGACACTTTTAAAAAATATTTCTCTTCTTAGTGTTATTTTCCTTCAGAGATTCACACCAAATAAGGTGCTATTCAGTTACAAAACTGGTTTGCATTATTTCATGCGAAAAAGAAAAATCATTTCTTAAAATATTTTAAAATAGCTTTCCATATTTAAGTTAGGAAAGGCTATATAGATTTTGCATGGGGATACAGTTTGAACCTATTGATAATCCTGTTTCTTTTATTGTTTGTATAATTATTAGACACTTAGAATAACTGCTACTTCAGGATCAGGTAATACAAGAAATAATGTCTCGACATTATGGATTTGTGGATCAATATTTCTTTTATGTTTACAATTGTAAGCTTTATGATCCCGCAGATGACTGCTGAGCTGTATGGAAAGCCTTTTATAAGGACACTGTAGTGTAACTGTTTTTTCCTTTTGCATCCATGTATATTAACAGACTGAGACACCTCTAGGTAGTCCTGCAAATTGTTCTAGCTGAATAATTAAAAAAAAAAAAAAAAAAAAAAAAAAAACGTGGCTGAAAATACAGCTCTGTGTACTTGTGTATATTTTCACAAATTCAGAATCCAAAAAATATTTTCTTTAGGATCTTAGTATAATCTTGATACACATATATCTATGTATGTATGCATATACAATCTACCTTCACAGGCATTAAGTGAATATTTTTACCTGTCACCTTCTGTAAGCAAAGCCAAACAAAGCCCCAAGTTTTGCAGCTTTTAGCATGGGAAGTCTTCATAAGATCTTCCTTGCAGTGCTCTTGAACTCAGGATTAGTTGACGAAGTAAAATACAGAGAAGTCATTGGATGTCCAAATGTATGTAACAAGACAAATTGTGCCCATACAGAACTGAAATGAAATGGTATAAAAATAAAAGTCATCTTCATTTTTATACTCTCCTTGTAAATGCATCCCAATGGAAATAAATTCTATTAACCATTTATTAATGTAACTGATGCTGCAATACAGTCATCAGTTTTCTTGTCTTATATTTCAGCTTTATACACATGCTGAGCCAAATTATATCCAGTTATTCTCAAGCAATTAAGCCACATTAAAAAAAGCATTATTATTTAATCACATAATAATGAGGAATGACAGAATCAGGATCTGAAGAATTTGCAAGAACCCTGCAATCCCTTACATAAGCTTTTTGTGCATGTTTGTTTCTATAAAGAATGGTTTAAGTTTTAGTATCACTGGTGTTTAGATCAATGCAGCATCAAAAATGTGCCTGCTTACTAAAGTAAATAATAACAAACCACAAGAAAGCAAGAGAAAATAAGCTTTTTTGTTTGCTTTTTTTTTTTTTTTTGTGCTTATAGAAGCTGAAAAATGACTTTCTAAAGCTTACCTTGAAATACAGATTCTGACAAGAAAGTGTAGGCCCGGGTTTGACCTCAGTCTGAAGTGGACATCAGAGAGAACTTGTAGAACTTCAGAGAGTCACAGTCCTACTTTTTGAAAAATACACATTTGTCAGTCTTGGATTGAAGCAAAAATCAAAATCTTGACAATTCTCAGAAATTCCATTGGAATAGTTTTCTTTATGACAAATTTAGGGTCAGCCTTTTAGCCTTTTGTCGTGACCTTTTAAAATTTATATTTAAAATATCTGATGCTGTAAGAAACCATTCTTGTCAGATAGATCTCTTGGCTTTTGGCAGATTTATCTTATTAATGTCTTGTATAATTCTCATTTTTCCTTATTGGTAGGTTAATACAGTGGTCAACTGAGGTTTTCTATCTGATATTTGTAATTTCTCTGTTTTCAATTCAAAAACCAGGTTTGTTTTCAGTATGAGCATGGGAATCTGGTGAGGAAAATCACCCGGGAGGCAATTAACTTAGAGCAGACCAGTTTTTCAGGTCTGGAATATATTCTGGTTAAGTATTGTTTCTGTTTGCCATCACTTTGCAAGGACCTGCTCCCTCTGGAGGTATCATATTCTGGAAAACACATGTATTCCACTGATACTGCTGCCATTTAAATTTGTTCTGTCCTTCTGTAGCAAATGTGCTACGAATAAATGCACACAACAGGTGAAACAGCAATTACACAGCTCTGTAAAATTTGAATGTACTTTCAGAATATTGTGTGTGAAGCTCTACAGCAATCCTTACCCAGTCCACTCTAACCTAGGATCCGGAAGAGCAGCTTTCCAAAGCAGGAATTCATTTCATTTTCACTTTAAAACAGTTTCCTGTGTTCACTGGTTCACATCACATCTGTTACAATTTCTGTAATGATTAGCTTAAAATAACGTACCTAAAAATAAATAACGTCATGCTGCTGAGCTGCATTAATGGTTTGTTAGTTAATTAGGTGTTTGTCAGTTATCCCATTTGTCATTGTTTTGGTGACTCTCGAATGTGTTGCGATTTATACTGATGCCAGTAACGCTGCAGCCTCAACTCAGTGAAGCAAGGGCAGAATTTGACTGTACTTCTCTGTGTAATACCAGGCAAATATTTTAATAATTGTATTTGTGCAAAATAGTCTCCCTTCAGTGGTGGCTGCACACCTGGCAGGGTTGGGGGGCTCACCCTGACATGTGGCTCCACAGGCACATGGAGGGTTTGCAGCAGCCTGCGGTCCTCCCCACTGCTGCTGTGTCCCCTTCCGGCTCTGAGGAGACCAGCGAGCAAGTAGCAGTGCATGCACTGAGCTCTTCCCCACGTGCTTCAGTTTCTGGCGCTGAGACTCTAACCCTGGCTTAAGAAAGGAAGCTGTTAGCTCATGCTCTGGCATGAGCTGCAGATGTTAGCTGAGCTCCTGAGATGCTCCTTGGCTGTTCCCTCTCAGAGGTGCTTTTTAGGGTGTTTTGTTTTATTATTTATTATTATTTATTAACAAAGCATTGTTATGTTTTGCCCTGGTGAATATTTTCTCTGAGCAGTTACCTCTGGTGATGTGTTGCCCAGTCTATTGGAAATAGTTCTTCGCCTGTGATTAGCTTTTAAGTGAGTCCCAGTGCAGTGATGGATAGTGCAGCGAGGAGTTACTCATTTAAAACCCTGCTGCTGAACTGGAGGAAAGGTTGGAGCGATTCCCTGCATAAAGGTGGAGATTGTTCTCTCTGTTAAACCATCTCTGGCTGAAGAGCCATTCATCTAAATGCTGGTGAGGGCATTTTTATTTGTGTGGGATTGATCAGCCTTCATTAAATGGCACGTAGTGTCCTGAATACTTTGCCCAGGATATGTAGTCCACACAGTGTTGTTTTTAGCCATTTTGTTTCATACTATCCTTCCATTCAGTGATAGTGCTTTTTTCTAAATGACTGACTTTTTGGATTATAAAGGGTGAGTTTACTACTTAATTCTGTAGGGGTTGGAATGGTGTTAAGTGGGTGAATCCTTTAATTTAAAATGTACAAGTGCATTGCTGCTCTTGTTCTCTGATGTATCAAACATTGGGTATATTAATACTAGTAACGGAACATAATGGCTACTCATCAAAAGTAAAGGTAATTATTTCAGGAACACAAAACTAACCTTCCAGATAATTACTTGTTGAAATCTGATGCTGTGCAACAAATGGGGGATTATTAGCAGCAGACTCCTATGTTCATCTTTTACATCATTATCTCCTATACGTTACAATGATAGGGCTATCATTACGTTGAAACGTACGTTTTTTCTTTGACATGCATGTCAGTTTTCGATGAGGGATTTTGATTGCATGAGGTCTGTTCCATTCTTAATAAATTGTCATGTTGTCCTCCAAAATGCTGGGGAACTCTGACTAAACTTTGTCAAGACACATATTGTATAGGTGTCTGTTACTTGCTGAGTGAAAACCAACCCTCATTCTATTTCCACTTTGCTGATTTGCTTTTTTCATTATATTTTCTTAAGGACAAAAACTAGTGCTTGTGTTCTAAGTGCCTGTTAATCCAGCAGACACTGAGATTGTGAAGGTTTTCATTCAGTAGAAAACATACAAGCATCCACATGGACTTGAGATGGTTTTTCAGTTGCCAAAGTATGTCCTTTCCCAGAGCAAAGCTTGTAACTGGGATAATTCACTTCAAAACAAGCTATCCAAGGTTAGCAGTTTTACCTTGAAATATGGTTGCAAACATTGTTTGGGAGATTTTCACACTGAAGTCTTCCTATTTACTAATAAATAAGCTTTATGCCTCCTCGTTTTGTGACTAAATTGTTTTTCCTCCTCATGGTTGATAATAGTGTAACGTTGCTATATAGTGTTCATAGTTTTCATCAAGAGTTGTCTACCAGTGCTACTCATGTCTGCAGTGGGAGGCATAAAAAATTTAAAAAATATGCAAAGCTTTCTACAACAGATTTTGTACAAAACAAAACAAGAAAAATAACAACAAACAAACAAAACACACACACACAAAAAATAAACAACATAATTTGTTTCCAAAAAGACATTATTGACCTAATCATTTGTGATTGGAAAAAAAGCTACATGAAAAATTGCCTTATTTCAAAATTTCAAGAGCTCTGTTTACATCAAGGCTTCAATGTATATATAATCAGATTTCTCCACTCTTATTTTTATCTGCTTTCTCTCCTTGAACTGCAAAAATGCTGTCATAACTCTATCTATTTCCTGTAGGAGCTATTAGTCAGTAGCATTACATCCGCTTAAACACGATCACTTTTCTCATCTCTATGTTACTGATATGCTATTATCATTTTATATTGCTCATCTATCAGTGATTGCTGTGTTTTCTGCACTGATTGCAGAACAGAGGCCAGATGCAGAATTATGTTAGCAAAAATATTCAGACATGCTGAAATATTCCAATAATTCTCTCTTTCTTCTATGCATAGCATGTTAATCATATATGTTACACAGCAAAACCTACCCATGGTGTATTTCAAGGTTATGATGTGAACTGTTTCTCTGCTTTTAATTCTTAAGCAAAAGCACTTTAACCATCAGTTTTGAGCTTAACCATCTAAATTCACATTTGTTTAAATGGCAGATTCAATAAAAATTCCATCTGGCTTCCATAGGAAGCTTGCGGAAATTCTTCAGAATCGATTTCTTCTCAGGACACAATGTACTGGGGCCAGGATCAGAACCTCTTCCTCCTGTAGTGTATTTACCAGATGGCAAGTTTATTGGATCTGGTTTTAACTTGCTAGATCTTAAAGGAATGAACACCACTCAGAGAAGTGGGTGCTATATTTCAGCTTCAAAAGTCTCTTTCAAAATCACCCCCCCAAAATTTATATGCAGAGCGTGGTTGGGACCTGGGCAGTCTGTCGCATACCTCTCATCTTTTCAGTGCTTGAAATGAAATTAGAAAGTGGCACAAACCGCTTCACAAAATCCCAGTAATTTAAAGATCAGCAGCGTTGGATGTATACAATAACAGTAACATGGCTAAATCAAATTTGTAACTTCCTTATTTCATATATTTTTTAAGCATCCGAGTTTCTACACTGCTGTAAAATGTTTTCACTTGAATTACCTTTTCTCAGAGTAAAACATGATAGTATTTAAGATCCACTGATGTCACTTAAAACTATCCTAAGGTCTTGTCCTGAATGTAGAAACGTGCTCTGTACTAAAAACTAGCACTTCTGATAGAATTCCATTTCTTCAGCTTTCAGGTTTGAATCAGGGAGAAAAAAAAAATCATGCTTCTACTTAGCAAGGGGGCAGCAAGTTTCTTAAAGTGTTTTTTATATTTTTGGAAAAAAAAAAAAAAGTCAATTTAATAATGGATGCAAATTTTAAATTATTTTATGACAGAATTCTTTCTTTTCAGAATACAAAGCACTGCTTTGCATTTCTGTTACCTGCAGAGAAATCAGATTTTTATGTTACAGGATTTTTTCCCTGTTTTTCTGAGAACGGAGATGACTGATCCTGTGAACACACACCAAAGAATTTCAAGGAGTCTGCAGCATAAATACTTTCCTTTTTTTTTTTTTTTTTGTCAGTTCCAAGGAGTCAGGATGCTAATGTGTACTTGCATACAAAGTTTTAGACGTTTAAGTCTGTAATAATTATTAAGGTACTTTAAGTTAAACATGACTGTGTACACTGGCATGTAGTGTAGAGCCAGATTTGAAGAGCAAAGCCAGCAGTGCCAACAACCTGATGCTTACATTGTCAATGTTGCAGAGGTTTTTACGTTGGACCAGCCCTCATCTGGCTCCAGCGGCTGAATGTGGCTGGAGGAATCAAGTTCAGGTGCTCCAAGATGGTTCTGTGAGAAGAGCCAGAGCCATGTGAGCAGGGTCTTTTCTGGGATTCACTTCAAAAGTTTCAGTGTGATCCAAATGCTTGCTCCAGTGTAACTGTTCTCTATTATGTGCACTAGTGGTTGCAGGACTCTGCATGCACACATCTTGGTGAAGGCTCTTTACCTGCTATTAAGTCTACATTTAGTGTATAGACAGACAGTCAAGATTACTGTATCTGTGTGCTTGTACAGATTAACACGCTCCTTTAAGGTGAAGAAATAATTACTACTGTTTTTCCTTTTTTTTGATGCAGTTTCACACTTCATGGATCAATACTGCTTACATATACTCTCCTTTCTGTATATTCCTGTGCTAGTCTTTGCACCACGTGATGTTTGTGATACACCTTCCTCATTCACATGAGAATTCTTCACCTCAGTTGTAGAAATAAGGGAATAAAATTCTTCATCTTGTTGCTAATTCTTTATAAGACTATAATTGTATAAATTTTCATAACTGTAGAATCACAATCTTATAGAAAATACCTCAAGGAAATCTATTCATTTGGACTGGGGCTGGTCTTGCTGTTTGGGTATCACCTTGTCCCTCTCATTAATGAACCTGTTTGTTAGGAATTTGGTGGTACAGATTGCCCATCCTTTCCGGCACCCAAGAAGACTGAGATAGACAGCAAGACTGGAAAGAGATTTGAAATATATTAAGAATGTTCAGGAATCCAACTTGCAAAAAAGGTGGTGATGGGGCCAGAATCAGAAGTAATTGTTTTCTTCCAGATAGGGGGCTTCAGGATTCACTGGTTAAACTGCTTTTCTAAAACTCTCACAAAATTATTGTTGGCTTTTCTTTGAATTAATTACTTTGGAGCAAATTCATCTACTGAATCATTTTACCACTTTATTCAAATACTGCAAAGTGTATGTAGAATGACTAATGGGGTCCTGTAAATCACATGGAGGTAATTGCATCCAGGCATACTGATGTCATGAAGCATTGCAAGGTAGAGTGGTTTCTGTGGTATTTCCAAATGAAATTAGACATCTCTCATTTGCAGTTTGTTTGTGGTCCTTTTCATTCAGCAGAATACTATATGGGTCTGATAATCATATAAAATAAGTAAGTGCTACAGCCTGATGGTGTTTTGAAGATGTTTTGGCTTTATATTCGCAGTTTTACTGCTGTGTTACCATTATTTCCATTTATATCTGGCTTGATTTTAGCTAAGATACTCTTGTATTTATACCATATGGAGATTGTTATTATTTTCATTTGTTCAGCAGATGTGTGAGCCTTTCATAGGCCTTACTAGGCCTTATCAAATCACGTTAGATGCTGCAAAATTCTGCAAAGTGCAAGTGTTCTGTTGTATGGGAGCAATTACAGGATGTCAGTGCAAACGAAGGACAAAGGTGACAGGTCCAGTATTTCAGTGCACATGAATATCACTGTGTACAGAAGATACAGGTAGGAAATCTTTGAGATTAATTCCATCATTGGCCTGCCTGTGCAACCAAAGAATATACTAGCCCTCTTTCAGCCAGCTGCAGTGGATACAGTTGTTAGTTTGTCTTTTATATTTCCAAAAATATCACCTCAACCTTGCTTATTTTTAACATAACAGAGCTTTTTTTTTTTTTTTTTTTTTTTTTAAGAATTTGGAGTAGTCCTGTTTGATGACCATTATACAATCCAGAGCTTTGTCAGGTTTTTTAGTGTTTCTGACACCTCAGTAAAGCACGCTTATGCAGTGATTTTAATGCTTATTTTTAATGACTGTGCACTTGATGTGTATCACCTATTCTACTGTGATCAGCTTTGCAAACTGTACAGTTGGAACAGAGGCATAGGAAAGGGGTGGAGAAGCCATTGCAAAGTGATCTGGTAAAATGATACTAGCTGAAGAAAAAGACATCAACGGCAGGTCAGCTGAGTCCTGCTACATGCAAACATCTATAATGTGACAGAGGACAAAAAGGGAAGAATCAGTCAGTCACATTCATTGTATTACAAATAGGTGCCCCTGTTCAGGCAAGTCAGTTCTGAGCTTTCCTATTGGTAATATGTAAGTACTTATATATAATTTCCATATTAGTTTTCTTTAAACAAGTCCTTTTTTTCTGTGGGGAAAGTATCATGCTAGCCTGTTTAGAAAGGTGCCAGAAAAGGACTTTCATGTAAGAAAGGTTTTATGTAATCTGAGGAAAGGTTTGGAAGCCACTGATACACTTCTGTGTTTTCTCTCAGCAGCAGAAGTTTTTTTACTGCATGTGTGATTTCATCAGAGGTGTTTTCCTTCTCTGAATATCATTTGTGAGATAATGGAAGAAGAGATGAGAGCTACAGATAAGAACTTAAGTAAAACCTGGCAAGCAGAACTTCATTATGTGTTCTTAAGCTGGGCTGTGCTTACAGCAAGGCAGTTTTGCTTTGAAAAAGTAGATGACGTTGTAACTTGAACATAACCACTAAAAACCTGAAGTTTATGTCTCTGGCTTGAGTGCAGCAAAAATAGACTGATTTACACCAGATGAGGATCTGTCTTTTTCTCATATTTTTTAATGCCGCTATGATCCTTAGAAAATGAAGCTTTCAATTCTTTGGAAATGTATCTCTTAAGCAAATGCTAATGAAAAAATCCTTTAACTTCGAGTAACTCTATTGTTGTGTTCCTTCCTTTGCAGCTTCCTTTGGTTTGTACTTCCCCAGGAAAGAGTACTCAGAGAACGTCTACATTGATCAGCCAGCAGGTACACCGCTCCTGCGCATCCATGCCTTGAGGGACTCACACGGAGAAGCGGCTCACTTTCATCTGTGCCAGAATCTTGTCATTTCTCGAGCAAGATCCCATGAAAATCATTGGTTTCAAATTAGAGAAAAAACAGGACTTCTCTACCTCAGCAGGAGCATAGATAGAGAAGACTTTAACATGTTGTGTAAGTACAAGACTAGCTTTCCTTGTTGAATTATCTGTTGTTAAAGGAAAGTTTGTTTGGGTCATGAGAGTTACCAATCAGCCTATGACCACTGAATTTGATAAAAGGTGTGTTTTGTTTTTTTTTTTTAAATGAGGAACCAGAACTGACAAAACCCAGAGCAAATGCAAGAAGATGCATACTAAATCAAATGCTAACCTGGGATGGATCCAGTTGCTTTCACTGCAGGTTCCAATACAGTGGGAATGTTGGACTACATCAAATCACTTTTCTGCATTTCACAGCTGCAATTAGCCCCAGCTTTACACTGAGATTTGCGATTTGTTCAGCTACTGGTGCAAATTGAGCCAATTCCACTTTGTCAGTGTTGGGTGCTTAGTGTCCAGACTGATGCAGTTAGTTTACTTCTAACTCTCATAAACAGCCCTCAAAGTCTTGTAACTTGGATTCACAAAGTTAATTTGCATGTAACACTAAATAGTTCTCGGAAGAAGTAGTTATGTGTACCTCTCTTTCTCTGGAGATCTGGTTTAGTTAAAGAAGCTTATTATTGAACTACAGAAATGAGTTATCCTAGGTTTTTCCTTTTCTTTTATGTTCTAGCAGTAAATTGGTTTTGGTGATTTTAATCTATGAGGAAATTAGATATCATTAGATGGTGGAGGAGGAAATGGGTGAGGAGCTAATGGCCAACTGCTGTGATCACTTGCAGAAATTCTGCTGTTGGAGAGTCTGTACAAACTGTCGAGTTTAAGGGCCATATATCAACACTACCCTTTGATTTGGGTGCCTTGATGTTTAAATGTTCAACTTCAGGCACTTACTGTTTTTATTTTTTTCATGCTTATTGCTTATTATCTCACCCATTTGCACTGCATTTTTGGTACTTGGTGTTTGTGAATACCAGATAGCTGTTTGTAACTGAGCAAGGGAAGAATAGCTATCCAGAACTTGAGCGTCTTGGGGTTTCTTGTTTTGTTCACATCATAGTGACCTATAAAAATCTTCAAGTGAATTAGCTCTGTCACAGATACTATCATTCTGTCTGTAGTCAAACACTGGTAATCAAAATAATTAAGGCTTAAGGGTGTGTTTGTAGATGTCATGGGTTTATTTTAATGTCAGTTATCTTTTGACCAGCTCTTTCTGTTCCAGAATGATGAAGCAGATTGTCCTCTAAACATAAACAAATTGATCCATATCCTCAACTGGTATAAATTCACAAAACACTGTTATTTAAATGACAGTTAGTAGTTGTGCGTCTGTCCTCAATATTTGTTACCATTTTGCACACTCTTTTTCCCTATTGCAACCCCACTCTGCTCTGGTCCCTTTGAAAACAGCTCTGTCATAAAGCTGATTACTAGTAGTGGCTTACTGTATGTCAGTGTCTTACACAGGCAAAACCACTGATACAAATCAATGATGTTCTATATAATAAAATGAGTAGTAACACCTATAGATTTTTTGC
Source organism: Aythya fuligula (assembly GCF_009819795.1). NCBI lineage: Eukaryota > Metazoa > Chordata > Aves > Anseriformes > Anatidae > Aythya > Aythya fuligula. The sequence goes on along the minus strand of NC_045565.1, from coordinate 11,872,659 downwards.
TTTCTAGAGTTATTAGGATTAAAATTTAAGGTTGTTGAACCAGCAGATTATATATTCAAGACTTTTTCAGTTACATAATAGAACTATGCAGTTGTTTGTGGAATAATGGGCTAGAACATTAAAAAATGTAAAAGAAACAGCTTGTCATCCATAAAATATTTCTTTTGGTGTGTTTTTTTCTGAAGCTGTAGGAAACTGGATGACATTATCAAAAGTGATGCTGTATGTCTTCCTTTCATCCCACCCTTTCCAAGAGAAGGAATGTGACTCTGCTACTCGTACGACAGTTGTCCTCTCCTTGATCAATGCTACTGCACCAGCTTGTAGTTCACTGACAGCAAGACAGCTTTGCTTCACGGAAATGGATCTTTCCTTTCACATCAAGGAGAATAAACCACCTGGCACATTTCATCAGCTCCAGTTACCCTCAGTTCATCATCTGTGTCAGAATCTCAGCATTTCCTACAAACTGCTGGCAGGTAAAACTGGAACTGAATCTTTCGGGTCCCAGCAATAAAGGCAAACAGCTGCACTGTTAAGATATCTCTTGTAGTAGATCGGCTACGTTGATTCTCTAAAGGAAATTCCCTTGCAAATGTGATCTGAGCCTGAGGATTTTGCCTTTGAATTATACAGAAAGGATGGGAAGGAGGACTGTCTCTTTCCCTAAGGAAAAGATTGGTTTTAGAAGTTTTCACGTGGCAAGAGCAGATCTGGAATATGCTGAGCTTTAAATTGTGCTTCTTCTAAAGTGTAGGATCTTCTGTGTTTTCTGTCTACCCTAATATAGCCCCACAACTTTCTTCTGTTTCACTTCTGACTCTGCCTTTTATCATGCAGTCAAAATGTCCGAATAGATTACTGGAATGTAAAAGAATATTACAGAAGAAAACAGAGTCCTATAATAGGAAGTGATTGTCCCCGTTTATACTGTGGCTATGTTTTTCAGCTGAAGGTATGCCCTTTCGATACAATGAGAACACGACCGGCGTGAGCGTGACACAGCGCCTAGATCGAGAAGAGAGAGAGAGATATGAGCTGATTGCCAAATGTACCGTGAGAGAGGGCTTCAGGGAAATGCAGGTTGAGGTGCCTTTCCTGGTAAATGTGTTAGATGAAGATGACTCTCCTCCCTTCCTTCCTAATGGCACTGATACTGCAGATGCTGTCGTGGAGTTCAACAGAAAAGAGGTAATATTCTCCTTGATCTGGTCTCTGAAGAAGGAGCACAGTGGTTGTAGGTGGGGTTATTGGCGTCAAGCACATGGTCACACCATGCTCTTCAGAGCTGTGATTGTAAAATGGTGATGCTGAAGAATTCTTCCACACCTCCCTTCTTATATCTTATTCAGACTCCAAAATAACAACAATTTGGGTCAGGAAGGAACAATGTAAACAAATGTGAGCAATTTGTGAGGTCAGGATGGGTCATTGCCAAGACTGTGGTTGGGCTTATTGTATATTTCCATATAGAGCTCTACACTGTATTTGTTACAGGGTAATTTCCCCCAAGAGACTGAAACTGAGTTTGTTAGAAAAGGTGCATGTGAGAATCCTTATCAGATATAAGAAACACATTCAGAACAGCTACTAGGGTGCTGTACCAGTGTTAAGAAGTGAGGAGAAGTGCTCATCTTCTGCAGTGTTGATTCCGTCCCTGCAGACAAACTTCACACTTGCAAAGGTGATAACGTTTCCAGTTTTAGGCTGTTAAAAGAGAGCGCCAGGATCTTGCTTTAATGGTCCCGTCCCAATTCTCTTGTACTGTGCCAAGGTGACCTTTCAAATGGACTGAATCCCTGGATGTTTTTGTGTGTGCCTCTGTACAAATACACACATTGCTTCAGTAGAGAAGAGTACAAGTGGGCTTTTGGCTCTTCCAGTCGGAAAACTTAATACATCAGTGATATAGATAAGGCACTTATTTATGGCCCTAAATGATGCATCTGTCATGACAGGACTTCTGTTTCAGAACAGCAACCTTATTTTTTTTTTTTGCAGTCAAATTTCCCTTCAAAGTATGTTTTGCTCATGCTTGTGTCTGGAAGGGAAAGAGTGATTTGGGGAGTTTGCTGCCACCTCCAGACTACAGAAAGCATTGACAACTACCACGTTTGCCTGGACATAATGCAATTTTCACGTTTTTGGAAGAATTCTACATTTGTTTCACTTAGATCTGGATGAAAAAGGGGAAGGTCTCATAAAGTTGTGTTATAAATTGAAATACTGTCTTTGAAATTATGTGCCTGCAAAATGCTCAGAATGTGGTTTCACTGTGAGTTTGTAGTAGAAAGAAAACTATTCTATTTGGAAATTGTCAATCTTTTCTAGCAACTAAATGAGCTTGAAATAACAGCATTACAAATGAAGAATTTTAAAAGACGTGTGCATTCAGTGATCGAGTAGGAAACAGCAATCTAGTAAGCTAAGCAGAAGGCAGACAATTCAGGCCACTTGTCATTTCAAGTGAAGCTTGACCTGCGTGAATGAATTTCCTTGTCATTTAAGTACCCGTGTTACTTACCTGCTTATTTAGTAGTTTTGTAGAATAACATTGATTTTTGAATGTACTATATTTATAATGTCTGTAATATAGTACATTCAAAAACACAAGTCAAGAGCTGTGCACTCATTTCCTGCCTCAAAAGTTTGGGATTGTATTTGGATTAGATTACAATATAATGATGTACTCTGTGTGCATGTGTGTATAAATAGTATATATATAGTATATACATAGTGTGTATATATAGTATATACATAGTGTGATATACACCCAAAAAATATAAAAATTAATACATGTTAAATATATTAAGACTGTAAATATATTTCATATAATATGTTATGAATCTGTAAATATATAAATATTTTTGCATATTGTATATGTAAATATATATTTTTAAAAGTGATTGAGTACTCTAGCTGAACAACTGGGGACAGTCTAGTTTGAGGTTTTCTTTTGGCTCCTCACTAATTTATCTGAGTGTCAAACTTCAAACTGAGGTGGAGATTGCTGTGACAATAACATGAAGGCCAGATAAACTATCCCATCCTGGGTCCTGAAAGTGACTGTGAACACTAACCTGGCTTAATAAAGTGCTTCTACATATTTTCTGGTAAAACCAAAAACAAACAAACAAAACCAAACAAGTGTGAAATATTGGTATCCTGAATTTAAAATTGATTTGAATAAAAGTGGGCCTAAGTGAAAGTTAAAAATTTTTATATGACCAGTATTTTAATCTCCAAAGCACATGTCAAGGGAAGAAAGCTTTCAAGGTCAGTCAGCAATGTCATTTATGATTTCCTTCCAGGGAACTGTCCTTGCAACACTAACTGTATGTGATGCAGACACCACACCTATTTATCCTCTTGAAAGCAGCAGAAAGAAATACACAGGAACCATCATTACTGATGATCCATGGATAAATGAAACATTTCGGGTAGAGCACATTTTTGATGAAATCCACTTCAGCCCAAATGGCAGCCAAGTGAGGGGAACTCAACACGAGTACAGTAAGGTCTCTTTCTTCAAATAAAGAAGTTGTTTGTTAATGATTGACAGTTGTTATTTAACTTTTTCAAGTATTCTGTAAATTTTACCCAAAGAAAGCCGATAAATTTCAAATTAAGCAAAGCACTGAGGTTTTAAGCATGTACTGAAAAAATGGTGTATTTCTGGGATAGGGATTATATGTTCATTGTACAGATAGGTGAGAGGTTTTGATTAAGCCATGGTTGGATTCTCAACATGGTCATTAGTGTGGAAGATCACCTTTTCAGTACCTCTTCAAACATCTTGTATAGCACAGCATAAATCCACGGAACTGCATTTTCTTTCTTTTTTTTTTTTTTTTTTTAAATCCTTATTGTTTTATTTCCATTCATTTCCTATTAGGAGTAACTTTGATATATATAACCGGGGAGGGGGGGGGGAGATAAGGGGGAGGTGTACAGTATCAAAAAATACATTCTCAGATTCCCAGATTTTGGTTTATAATAGACTGATCTTATCTTTTATAGAACTGGTGCTGAATAAAAGTATTTCAGTCACAGAGCATCGTTCTTTCCAGCTGGATGTTTTGGTGAACGACACAGAATTTCATGGCCCAGAAAGATCAGTGATGCTTCATTTCAATGTCTCCATCCTCCCTGTCAGCATTCAGTTTCCAAACACAACGTACCAGTTCACAGTGAACAGAAATGCTGAACGCTTTGCACAAGTAAGAACTGCTTTAATTATACTTTCACTCTGTTAGAGTCAGAGATAGTAGATAGATCACTAGTAGGTGAGATGCAGGAAATCTAGGCTCTATTTCTCGATTCCAACTCCCATTTGTATGCAGGTAAAGTTTAGCTATCTGTGTTTCATGGTACACTATGAAATTACATATTAGATTATGAAATGTGAAATTCTAAAACTGTTTCTGGCTTTTCCCTACTGATTTAGCTGCATACTGGCATAGTTGTTGCTACTATTTCATTCCTAATTATTTATTTTCTGCAGTTACATGGTTATTTCTGCTTGCTTTTGTGGAACAGCTGAGCTGTTCTCTACATTTTTTTGCAATGCGCATAGCTTTCAGGAACTCTTCAAGAATTGACATGCAAATGTGTTCTGCGATGGGCATATGGTTAAAGCATTGTTTGTAGCTGTTTTATGTGATGACAAGATAATTTGCTGGATGTGGCCACAGTGTAGTAGTCGAGTAGACTGGACACTAGCTCTCACCATATAATAGCAGAATAGAGGACATACGTGAAAATATTAATTGACAGAAATAGAGACTTGTATTATCATCAGAGGTACTGGCAGCCATTAGCGTCTTAGGCATAAATAAGTGGGAAAATGTCAACAGCAAAAAAGTGCTTTGTCCCAGTTATTGAGTCCCAGCTCAATAGCTATATTCTAGCATTTTTAATGGCTTTTCTCTAGATAATAGCTAGTTAGTAATTAATGTGCTTCCTAATTTAACCCTCATTTTAGTTTAATCACTACCACTGCCATTAATAATGCCTTCCAGAAACACCTTCTAACAGGTTGACATTAATCAGGTGAAAATTGCAATGTAATTCCTGTGGAACATGTACATTAATAAGGAACTAGTTCAATATAATTAATTTTATGAAAGTGAATATTAAAAACATCAATGATGAGCTGTTTTGAGGGAGCTCTTGAGAAGTATATCTTACTACTAAATAAAGCTGTAATACCACTGCTGTATTTGCAACAGAGAGAAGGATTGAGACTAAAATATGATAATCCTAATTGCAGAGAAAACCAATTCATTAGAAGTCTCCTAAGGAAGAACTCACTTTTACTCATCCTGAAGCCTCTGGCTAGTTGTAAAAAGAAGGAAAAAGGATAGTTGTGTATAAATCATGTTTTTATATTTAATCTGATGAAATGCACTATGGTCTGGTAGCTCTTGAGAGTGCAGAATAGGCCTTACATGACCAATAAAAATACTGCTTATTCAAGAGAGATTTTACCCACAGTCTACAATGAATAGTCTAAATATGAGAAAGCCTCTGAGTGATCACATAGTGGGCTCCTTATGAAAACAACTGCTTTATGACACTTTGTGATTCCTTGTTGCTGCAACTTCTAAATTTGCAGTCTTTTAAAAATTTCAGAACACATACTGTGCTTTTTGCACAGATCACAACAACTGTGATGTTAGGAGGGGTTAGTTGCTTGTTTGTAGCACTAGATTGTGAAAGATTTATTCTCACTGATGTAGAAAACAGTTGCAAGGAGATAAGGTGAGAGCAGTGGTTTTCCTCCAAAAAGAAATAACATGAGGTGCTTAAGATACTTATAGCCTAGTTTTTATCATTTAATAATGACTCCCAACTGCATGCATGTCACAACATGACTGTAATTGCAAAAAGGGGGACAGTTGACTATTGGGTATGCATGAATATATATGAAATAATTCCTTTTTTATGTGTGCATGTATATATATACAAGAAGACATTACAAATATGTACATACATACAAAAACGTTATGAATTAATGAATGAATTCTCTGTTGTCCAAATTAAATTTGGTTAAACCATTTTTTATCTGTGCATGCCCTAAATTGTCTGAATGTGTTTTTTTCAAGACTTAATATATATTATTTTTCAGTTCCATAACAGTAGAACAAAACCATGTTAACATTTTAAAGATACCAGTCTGGTGTGTTGTCAGGACAGTCAAACATTTGACATGGATTTTTAGGGTTTCTGGAAACAATGACACTTTACAGTAGCCATGCGGTTTCACTGGGTGGCAGTAGTAGCTGGGAAAAACAGATTGTTCCATGAAGAACTCCCAAGTCTGTAGGAGATCGATGTGTTGCCTACATGCAGATTCACAGAGATTTTTGTTCTGATTCTTGACCAGCAAAATGGAAAACTTATTCTGGCTCTGAAGATGGTTTTCTTGATCAGTTAGTATCATCCACTTAGTTTTGAGATTGCATTTGAATTTACAGTGTGGTCAGGTTTGGAGTACAAGTCGATGTAAGCATTTTAGTTCCCAGCACTTCACGTTATTAAAGTTGTCTGCATAATTAGCCGTGATGTGCCAAAGCAGTGAGGAAAAGTACTGAGCCAAATCAATATGAAGGCTGAACTGTCTCTTGCCCTAAGGAAAACACAAGAGCGTGAAGAAATGATTAACTGCTGGGCTGATGCCATTTGTCTATTTGAGCAGCTAAATGAATTGAATAACAGAAGCATGGCCTGATGGTACAGGCTTGCCCAGTGGCATTTAACTTATCAAAGGACTTAAAGCCCTATTGACATTTACTGAGATAAATGATGAATAATATAAGCTGAGATTTTTAAAGAGCTTATATGTCTAAATGTCCCTGGAATTCAGTGAAGAGGAACATTATCATTATCCAGACTTTATTAAACTTTGAAGTTCAAAAGATGGATTTTTCCATTCCTATTGCTGGTAATGATATTTTTGTGTTAACTGTTGTGTGTCTTAAAAACTGCATCAAAAACCAGTCAGAAATGGGAAAGACTGTTCTTTCCTGCAGAAAATGTTTGAGAGGGGCATTTTTAGCTTCCCCTTAAGTGATAAAAAGAAAGCAAAACTGGGCCCCACTCTACTATAAGGAAAATCTGTTCTTCAGGAACTCTAAATGTATGTTACGTCCATCCCATTTGCAGGAAACTTTTGTTGGTAAAAGGGTGCCTGGACAAAGTAGTTATGGCAGAGTAGACAGCAAGAAAGGTCAATTTTTATTTGGTCTATATAAAGGTTAATGTCATGGGATGTAACTGTGTTCTACTGCATCAAAGCAACATCACTGGGAACAGTTGCAAAATAGTGCCAATTGCAATGCAACACCAAACCTAAGATGACGTGGTACTGGATGGAACCTGTGTAGACAGAATTCATGAAGAGTTGCAGTCTTGTCTTCACTTCTTTTTTGTCTTGCCAGTCCCAGCATGCTGTCAGGAGAAGACAGCGTGGAAGCTAACTACCAGTGATGGCCTAGCTTTTGCTTGCATTAGTAGTCTTTGTATGCTATCTGTACACCAAAGAAAAATAAAAATGCCAAAAACTGAAAAACACAACAAAACAAATGGTGCCAAGTGAACAGTTAGCATGTGAAGGGAAATGTTGAATGAAGTAGGATTATCCCATGACAGAGTATGCTTCTAGGACTGCAAGAGCTTCCTCTCAGACTAAATAGTCCAGGCTCATAGGAAGAGGGCTTAGTCAAACAAACAAACAAACAAAAAACTTTCTTTTTTCTTTTTTACTATCTTGAATAAAAATGCTCAAACACATCTTAACTGAAGCCTCTGAAAAGAATCCATCACCACATCTCCTTAAATAATACCCCACCCTTCACATTGTGGTTTTCTCTGCAAGGAAAGCCAGTTTGTCTGGATCTGATCTGAATCCCACTCCAGTAAATGGAAAAAACAAAGAGTTTTGGATCAGTTCCTGTAGGAGCTGGACAGGAGACAGGGCTTTACATTCCTGTGCTGCTTAGATAGATTGTTTCAGACTGAAGAGTGCTCTAGCATAGATATTCTGGCAGGCAGGAGTTCATATATGGCAAATCCACATATTTTCATTTTTAGATGAAAATGTTTAAAAAATTGCAAATGGGAAACAATGAGTTCCTTTCTCCTTTTAAGGCTTTCAGAAAGCTCTGCTGGCCAGAAAGTTTTGACTGTAGCTATTACAAAAGTTATGCATTAGCAATTTCTATTTCTGTCTTATTTGAAAAGAATCTCGGCTTTGTTCACACTGAACCATTTGCTTTCTTAAGCAAATCCAAAGTTTTTCTCACAGATCGGCCTGGGACAGAGCAGAAACTGAACCTAGACTTTCCCAAATCATAGGGTTATGTTCTCACTGGACGTGACCTACCACCAGCAGTAGGCACCAAATATTGCTGAGTCCCTGGGCCAAATTTTCTACTGTTTCCACTGTTCATCAGAAGACAATGGTAATCCTTAGCCTCTTGTTTTTACTGAGGATAAATGATATTTGAAGGACCTGCTTAGTAGCTGAGGCTGTGGATGTTGTGTACCTGGATTTTAGTAAAGCATTTGATGCTGTTTTCCACAGTAGTCTCCTGGAGAAGCTGGCTGCCCAATGCATGGACTGGGGTACAGTTGGCTGGGTGAAGAACTGGCTGAGTGGCCATGCTGAGGGTTGTAGGGGATGGGGTTCAGTCCACTGGTGGTTGGGCACCATTGTCATTCCCCAGGGCTCGGTCCTAGGGCCAATTTTATTTAACATTTTTATCTGTGATCTGGATGAGGGGATCCAGTGCACCCTCAGCAAGTTTGCAGACAATACCAAGTTAAGTAGGAGTGTTGCTCTGCTTAAGGGCAGGAAGGCTCTGCATGGGATCTGGATAGGCCAGATGGACAGGCCGAGTCCAATTGCGTGATGTACAACAAGGGTTAGTGCTGGGGGCTGTGCTTGGCTCACAGCAACCCCACACAGCAGGACAGGCTCAGGGAAGAAAGGCTGGGAAGGTGCCCAGCACAAAAAGTACCCAGGGGTGCTGGTCACCAGCCAGCTGAACCTGAGCTGGCAGTGGGCCTACGTGACCAAGAAGGCCGGTGGCATCCTGATCTACATCCGGAGCAGTGTGGCCAGCTGGATCGGGGAAGTGACTGTCCCTTTGTACACAGCACTGGTGAGACCACACCTCAAATATTCAGGTTTTGCATCCCTTCCTACAAGAATATTTGAGTTGCTTGAGTATGTGCAGAGAAGAGCAACAAAGCTAGTGAAGGGACTAGAAAATGAGCTCGAGGAGGGAATGAGGGTTTAGTCTGAGGGGAGACCTCACTGCTCTCTACAGCTACCTGAAAGGAGGCTGTGGCAAGGTGAATGTCAGTCTCTTTGCCTGGGTGACAAGCGATACGACGTGAGGAAACAGTCTCAAGTTGTGAGGAGGGTTTAGATTGGATATTATAAGGAATTTCTTCATGGAGAGGGCAGTCAGGCATTGGAACAGGCAGTCCAGGGAAATGGTGGAGTCCCCACCCCTGTAGGTATTTAAAAGGTATATAAACATGGCACAAAGGGATATGGTTTAGTGATTGGACTTGGCAGGTCTGGTGGATGGTTGTGTTTGATCCTGAAGGTCTTTACCAACCTAGATAATTCTGTGGTTCAGGTTCTGTTTTGGTGGTAAAATGTCAAATCATGTATAAATGCTAAGCTGTGGAAGGTAAACTATTCTCTGTTTTCTTTAAGACATTTTGGGGAAGAACAGAATATTTTTGATGTACAGTTTTGTTTCTGTTCTTTGTGACTTCTTTGTTGCTGTTTGAGCCTAGATAGGAAAAATCTGTATTGAAAACTGCATGAAATTCCGTGGTGTGAACATCACCTACAAGTTACTGTCCCCCAACATAAGCTGCTACCCTGTCAGCATACTTCAAGGGCGAGAAGACAAATATGGAAGCCTTTATGTGAATGATTCCTCTGTACTACGCAGACCCGAATGCAAAGAAATACAATACACTATTCAAGCTACAGACAAGCAGAGCAGGAAACATACCAAAACACTTCTCACTATTGTATTAGAAGGATCTCGTAAGTACCTGAGTCAATTAGAACAATCTCCTTTTTTAGATGTGTTACTGGTATTAGGTCATGAGTTAGTTCGGTGATCCATAAACTGATGGCATTAACAATGAGCATGAGCCTGAGCTACAAGATTCAGATTGCATTTTGTGTTTTTATTAGTTTTGATTCAGACCCAACTGTGACAGATGTTTATTTGAGGAACTATGCAGATAAAGTGGTGCACTATGTGTAATTTCTAATGCTTATACACACACACACACACACACACGCATACACACGTGTATGAAACCATAGTTCTTTCACCTGAGTGTTTTTAATCATCTTTCTTGCAACTTTCCTCTCCCATTTTTATTTATTTTGGCTTTGCATTTTGCTCAATATTAATGATACAATTGTATTGGTCTCACTTTACTGAAAAGGCCATAAGGGCAGAGTGTTAGAAATATTCTTTAACAGACACAGCAGAGGAGGGTTACACAGGAAACATAACCATTTCTCTCCAAACCATTATCTCACTTTGTGCAGAACCTGAAAATTCTACCTCATAATTTCCTCAGTTTCCTTGTTTTGTAACATAGCTTCTATGTCAGGAGGGAATGGGTTGATGAAGAATAAACAAAACCCTGAACTTCGCTTTTTGTGAGAGCCTTGTGCTGTCTGAAATCACACATTCCTAGCATGTGCTCTTGGGCTACTACTGCATTAGCCCAAGTACAAAATATTTTTGCTTAATTAAAAGTTTTGTATGAAACTGTGACCTAAGGTCCCTATTGTTGTGTTACCAGAAATACCTTAGCGTGTTTCTACAGTTCTAGGCATTGACAGTGTGCCATCAAGATGACTATGCCATCATGTTCTTAATATTTACTTTCACAGAAGAGAAACGTCTGGACTTTTAAAATGTTACTTAAATTGATAGTTGGGTCAGTCAGTCTTTGCTCTGTCTTCTCTCTTCTGTGACCTCCTTTCTTCCTACCCCAAAGAAAGGAATTTTCCTTCTGGTTTGAGCTAACTTGTTGTGTATTCATGTTCCTTTTACTGAACTGATGGCAAGCATTCTTCCCAACAGTTTTAAAAAAAGAAGAGGACTGCCCGGACTCTTGTGCTGTGAGTAAGCGGTATGCTGAATGTGAAGAGTGTGGTGGCCTGGGAGTCCTAACAGGAAGATGCCAGTGGAGACAGGGGAATGGGAAAGGTACTTTTCTGTTGTCTGAAATCACGTTTGTGTTTAGTTGTAACTGATCTGTGGAATTCTATAAACTGATTTATTTTAGCTGGACACAGATCTGATAGGTGGCAGTACTTTTGGTTATTCCATAACAATGCTTCTTCTGTGTTGATGCTTTGTCCCGTCAAACTGCATTGAGCATTTCAAATTCTCTTTGACAACCTTTGTAGTCAAATACATGTAAAATTGTGTAGGGATGTCCTTAGCCATAAAAGCTACTTGTCAGTCACAAAATGGTCTCCTACCTCTTTTTCAAGTAATTCTCACTCTAACTATGACCTACCCAAAGGGCTATCAAAGACACAAATCAGAAAACACAATGAAAATTATATTCCTTCCAGTTGCTTTTATCTGTTGTCTGTCCTGTTACTTTAGAACACGGGACAGTATTTATAATTATTCACAGATGTTTAAAATAAACGTAAGGTTTACCTGTATTTTGGTGTGTCACTATGCACAGAGCAGATGCAATAAGTTTTCCTTCAAAGCCTCGTGGTATTTGTATAACTCTGTTTTTCTGTTAATAGGAATCACCACAAACTATTCCACATGCACCCCAAGTATCAAGACTTGTCCAGATGGCACCTGTGATGTGGTTGAGAGCAAAGATCCAGCTGTGTGCCCCCAGGACTGTACAAGTATGGAAATGTTTTAGGATTGTTTTTTTTTGTGTTGCAGCTGATTGCTGTTCATCAAGCTCTACTTTCTTAAGCCCAGATACTTTTACAAGTTCCACATATGTACCATATATGCATTGTCATACCTGCAGATGAATCATGAAAGAATGTTACGATTATGGAGACTTATTTTTGAAGCCAGTCAGGTTAACACCTGTTGGCTCTCAGTGATGGCAACGTAAGGTTTTCTCAGTAATTCTTGTTCTGCTCCCTCTGTTAATTTGCAGGTAGTGTTCTTCATTGAAGATATTTGCTGAAAAAAATACTGATTTTAGGCAGGTTAATGCCGTATTTCCAAACTGTAGCACATTGAAATTGAAACCATGTCTCTTTAAACTATTTCACTATTTACTAAGTAAGTAAAAAGAAATAAATTTCCATTCAAAATACATGTGCTTAAGAAGGATCACTTTCAGAAATGCATCTGGACTTATTTGACAAGTAACTATCGAAGTGATCCAACACCCTATCTATTTGAAGATACTGGCAGAGACTCACATGAACAGCATTTACAGAAGAAGAACTGAAATACATTTACAGGTTTTTCTTCAACACATTTATTTGCATTTCACACACACATACCTGCAAGGTCACAAATCACCCTGAAGATACCAAATGTACTGTACTTGAGCAAGTTCAGTCTTCTATGAGATGATCATTTTTTGATCCACTTACATAGCATTCAGTATCTAATGAATGAATAAACATGTAAGCATCTGATGGTTGTTTTTTTTTGTTTTGTTTTGTTTTGTTTTTTTGAGTAATTCTCCTGGCCCTGGCATCCTTTACTCCACGTTTAAATTTTAAAAAGTTTTTGAGGAACTATTAGTATATCATGGGCTAGGACAGAAGTTGTTCTATAAAAATGAATTAATAAATATGCACCTTTTGAATTTTGCACATGAAAGAATATGATTGTGTATTCTAATTGACTTTTATGACATTATTTCATTAGAGTGCATAAAAACATTCTGTAGAGTGGCAGAAATGATTGAAGTGAATGAAAGTAATTTCTCTGATCATCTGATTTTTTTTTTGGTTGTTGTTGGTAATAACTGGAATTAGTTGCCATTACAGAAGTGGAAATATTTGTGACAGGAGCCTGAAAGAAATACTGTCTTATTAGATAATAGCAGCAGGCAAGCAAGACAAGCTTTCAAGATGTTATGTATGCCTTTTTAATGCCTGAGTTGGATAATTTTATATGTAATTTAATGCAATTCAGAGCCTGGGATAGTGCCCAAAACCAGTATATTTACAGACAGAGAAATGAGCATGTTTTAGGAGCTCAGAGGTGCAGAAGTACCGTTATTTCAGCTTTTCCTGGCAGAGGACGTTTCTTTGGAAATAAACGGCAAGTAATAAATAGAAAAGCCCCAGATGCATTAAGATCAAGGATATTCTTTAAGTACACACGGTTGCTAAAATACTTTTTTTTTTTTTTTTTTTTTAATAATTCGTCTGTCATTATGATAGCTGTGTGCTGGAGTCTCAGAATTGCTTTCTCACACTAAAACTATAAATATTAAATTCAAGGGCAGTCAGCTGAAACAGCTGGTGCTGCGGCTGTGCCTATCAAATAGAGGCAACCTAACTGCATTCTAAATGAAGCACTTTTTTTGTCATAACAAACTGCTTCAGGGCTGGGTGTGCAAATCTAACTAAATATTTGTAAATGTCTTACCTTTGTAGGTTCCTCTGAACTTTGACTTTCTGATAATGAAAGAAAATACAGTCCTTAGGCTTCTACCTTGCTATGTTTTTGGCAGTAATCGGTCACTGCCTTTGGTTTTGTCTGAAAATCATTGTTTTTACTTTTTGAATTTCTGGAGTTTCTACATGGTGTTGGATAGGATTACATTTTTCATTTTTCCAAATTATCCTGAAGTAGGGAAAGCTCTTTCCCACCACAAGGCAATGATTTAAAATGTGAATACGTAAAATACCCCACAATTCAAAACAGTGTTGGAATTTCTCTACCAGCAGTACATTGGTGAAAAATACATTTATGGACTTCTGGAATACATATAGGAAGCTCCGTGTTTCCAGTGTATACCCACAGTAAAGATGTGTTCCTTCTTTCCTTGTTATGTAAAAAACCTTTGTCTTCAAATCTCTTGATCAAGAGCCATTTAGGTAGGATCTACTGATCCTCTGCTCCCCCTTTCTTCCAGGTCTTCAAACACAGATACATACTGTTTATATATATATATATATGTATGTATGTATATATAAATGAATACCCTTTTCTAAGGCTAACAGAAACTTTATTTCATCACCTCTTCATAACAGAGAAAGTTGGCTGGTTGTGGGAATAAGACAGAGCTTTGGGAACACCCACACTTCTCAAAACAAGTGTCAGCACAGAGGGCAGTGACTCAGCACTCAGCACAGTCTCTTCCCAAATTAATGTGCTGAGGTGCATACATTTTAGTAAGTCTCTCTGGAAAGATGGTCAAAATCTGTCTATTTTGCTTGGATACCTAAGTCCCAGTCTCCCTTTTTTTTTTTTTTTTTGGAGAAGTATGTTTGCTTTCCTTTTGTCAAAATATCCTTCTCCTCAATTTTCGCTACGTATCCAAAGAAAAGAAACAGTCATTCACTCTTGTATTGAATTAGGAGGGAGGAAAATGATTTGAAGTAATAAGACTGTATTGAACATATCTTGTTAACCTTCTGAATCCCTTTATGGTTTAGACAATTATTCTGAACAGCAGATAAATTTGTTGGTCTTGACTGGTTTGCTCTCTATATCTCTTAATGCAATGCTGTTTGTGATTAAAGGCAGCTTATACATGAAAAACGTGACACCTAATGGTCACTTTGATACTATATACAGAAAAAATATATATATTTAATTGGAAATACAGTTTGGGCCTGACCTTGCATTTACTCTGCATGATCATCTCCTGCTCAAAATCAAGTAGTTCTGGAAGTGTTTCTTATTATTAAACAATGCCTTCTTTAGTAATGAATTTTTTTTAAACACTTGACGTTTATTTTTAGTGCTTTAACTAGATTATTTCTTGGCACTTTACAGAAGTGATTAAGTATCATTATCTACAATTGCAATAGAACAAATAATATATAGAACAATATGCTGACTTTTCAGAGGTAAGAGGAAATTGGCATCAGAACCAGGAACAGAACTCAACCTGTAGACTGCTTGCTGGATTTGTATGCTCTAACACTGCCCTGTACATCATCTCATGCATAATAAAAAAAACCTGAAGACAGTGGTAGAGAAAAACTAAAATAAATAGACTAGAGAAGATACTTTAGGGAGAATTTTAAAATGTGAGAAGACCTCACTGATACAGAACCATAATGTTTTTTGACAAAACTAAGGACAGCCATGAGATGATCATTTGAGGTAGAAGTTTGGCACTAAATAATGGGATTTAACATAGTTTTAAAGTTTACATGAAATTAGGAACATATTCTAACAATGCAATGCAAAGAGAACTATTTTATTTGTATAAAAGATCAATTTTAATCAAGAGTTTTCTGTAACAGGAAGAACAGCTAATCAGGGCTGATATTCGGGCCACCCAAGATCCCCTCATTTCAGGACCTCAGAAATTTCAGCATTTAGAATCTACCCTAATTCTCAAGAATCCCTGTCATTATCATTGCACTGTGCTGTGCTGCAAATTTACAGATGTATGTGAGGATAAACCCATGGAAAACTTTCAGCCTTATTTTTTTTTCTTTAACTACATGAGAATTTTAGCTTGTTTCTGTATTTAATTAGGTGGAAACATTATTGGTGGTCATGGGAAAGGCACTGGAAATCTTGGAATTAAGTCAGGACATGGGATTTGTTACTGCTTCCCAAAACAGAACTGTTATTGCGAGAAAGATGATATAAAAGGTAAGTCTAAACAATATCTGCTGTTCTCATATTAATCTTTCCCTTTGTGTCTATCTTCTGTCTTCCATGTTTATATACATGCAACAATCTGAACTTATGGGCACGTTAATTAGCAATATATTTGGTTCTTTATTGTATCTTTAAAATATCTTAATAAAAATATCTTTAGATAATTATTAACTATAATTATTGGGAATGTAAAATTAATTAAGAACAAGCACCTTGACTTCTGGCATGGAGACTGAAAATCTCCAGAGGGGGTTGTTTCTGTCCTTGGCAAAAGTTCATTTTTATCCATTACTACATGAAAAACAAGTTGGCCATCCTTTGCTTTTCAGCAGTATTTGCATTTCAGTGAGGCTCACCTGATATTTGCAAAGACACCTAGGAGAATTAGAATACCGACTTCTATTACTTTCAAGTAATTCCAGCCTCCTAATCATTTCTGAAAATCTCAGCTATCAAATGTCATATAGCCTACACCCATTGTTTTAGGAGGAAGAATGGTTTACTTTATTCATTCACCTTTGTTTAAAGATAAAAAGCTTTATACAGTTCTTTAAAGCAGATTAATGGGGATTAAATACTATTATTTTAAAATTGTTTTTACTATTGCTAGTAAGAAACATAAAGTCAAATATTTTACATCTCTCAAACTGAATTGTTTAGAATATACCCCAATTCACTCTTGAGTAAATTTTTTATAGGCATAAAAAGAGAAGGGATAAATTTTCCCCCTGCCCCTACATCCCAGAAAAATATTATGCTGTTTCACTTAGTTCTGAGGTACAGCTTGCAGATGTAGTTAACTTAACTGTGTATCTGAGGTCAGAATTATCTCATGGTAAGCAGTGCAAGGACAGTATGTTGAATCTCTCAGTTCCTTCAGAGAGAAACACGCAGCCTTAAAAGAATGATGTTTAGGGGCACTTACATAATTTGGCTTCCAAAGAAAGACACTAAAAGTCCTTATGGAAAAGGAGAAGTAGTAAATGTGGAGGAAAAAATGCATATTACATAAGCAGTTGCAGCATAAGGAAATCCTTTCACAAACAATATTTTGTTAAATACAAATATTCTAAGTCTCTTTAGAATCGAAAAAGATGAAGAGAAGTATTTTTCTTATGTACAACAATTGGCATCATAATGAAGTAAAATTAATATATGAAAATGATCTTATTTGGACAGAAGGGTTCTAATATAAACTGTTGTCCACAAGTGAAATCTAGTCACAGGTCTCCAGAGATAGAAGTAGTATCAGAAGATCAGTATATGGTAGGCTGGACCATAAAGAAGAGTCTCAGAAGTAGCTAATTCCGTAAAGACAAGGAATATCAGTTCAAGATAGCTATCCTTCCATTTTACACAGGCAATTAAGCTTATCTGCTTAAGATTATCTGCTGGTGCCCAAAAGAGAAAATCAGCTATTAGGTTTTCCTGTAGCTTTTAAAAATGTTTTTGAATTCTCTTTGTCACACCTGTGTCATGTGAACTGCCCAAGCTGAAGTAGGAAACAACAAAGTTCTAATAAATTCTTCTTGATCCACAGAGCAACTATGTGATGATGTGTGCAAGACTGTCATAGCAGGGGCAGTGCTGTTGTCCTTCATCATCTCTGTGCTGCTTTCTTCATATTTCATCCATCGCTACCACAAAAATTCTCCAAAGCCACCTATTGCCTCTGCAGAAATGACATTCCGGCGCCCGGCCCAGTCCTATCCCATCAGCTATTCTTCTACTAATGTCCGTCGGCCTTCTTTAGATTCCATGGAGAACCAAGTGTCTGTAGACACCTTTAAAATACCAGTAAGTCTGATATAGTTTTGTATATACTTCTTCATGTCTGTGTTGTTCCTAAAGAATGGTGTTTATGCATGTAGAAAATGTTACAGAAGTGCAATCTGCTTATAGAAACACTCAAATCAAATGATTAAAACAGAAGTGATGTACAGAGGGACAGATACTTAATGAGTAATTGAATAAATCATATAACTTACTGCACAAGGCCAGTATATTCTGCCGCTTTTGTTCCATTCTAATATAAGGTAACAATGGGTCAAATTTAAGCCATTTTTTTTTTCTAAATGTAACTCTACATTTGATGGTGTGGTTTAATTTTAACATTTTTAAAGTAATATAATTGTTAAAGTTGTTACATTTAACATTGTTAAAATAAAATAATAGTCTAATAATCAGCACAGGTTTGTAGTCTCTGTGATAAGCCATAGTATTCCACAGAGGATAAGTTTAGGGGAGGAAAAAAAAAAAAAAAAAGAAAGAAAAAAAGCTGAGATCTGTTCCTGATTTCTGTTATACAGACACACGGTAGGTGTCAGGTCATGTGGGAATGGTGCCTATGCTTTTCGCCCAGTTATATTATCATATCTTTAATCTAGCTTCTTCTGTATTGGTAAGTTACATACTATTCAGGATGCTTGCCAGCTGGTGTGTTTTCATGGACCAATGTAGTAAAGAAACGCTGCCATTTTCTGTGACAGGTGGCAACATCAGCTTTATTTGCATGCTAGATATTGACGTCTTCACAGGCCTTGCGCTCTGTGTACTTTCATCTCTGGTCTGGTTTGTACATCTGTCACCATTTCATAACTGTAAGTCTTGATAACTCTCATTTCCTAAGAGGAGGATTGTTGTGTCTGATGGACTCTGCAGGGAAAGCCTTAGTCCTTGAGTAAAACTAATTTACTTCTCAGTGAAGTCTACAGTCACATATTCACAGTTATTCTGAAAGCAAGCATTTATATTGCATTGCTTCATGTTTCATTTGTACACGTTTTCTAATTCCTGTAAATATAATATGCTATCCACAAGCTGCTTTTGCAGCCTTTTTTTGAAGAAGGTGATTTTAAGGTAATGTAAAAACACTTGCAAAATGCTTAGAGATTCAGAAGCTTTCTTAGCAATGCACTCATTGACCAAAAAAAAAAAAAAAAAAAAAAAAAAGAGCAACCGAAATTGTACACCAAAGTATACCTATTCCTGAAGAATGATCTCCTATTGAACATTAATGCCTCTGGTGTAGCTAGCCACTTCTGTTCTTCCTAGTCTTATAGGGTTTCTTTTCTCTCCTGCAGGAAGATCCAAAGTGGGAATTCCCTCGGAAAAACTTGGTTCTTGGTAAAACTCTTGGAGAGGGTGAATTTGGAAAGGTTGTCAAGGCAACAGCTTTCAGACTCAAGGGAAGAGCTGGCTATACTACTGTGGCAGTCAAAATGCTAAAAGGTACATTCCCATCTGCATCTGAAATGTTTTGAAAACTATGTGTTGTAACTTCTGCATGGATTTGAAAAGGGGCTAACATGAAAGTAAAATGTCAGCTATGAACAACCAGTACCACAGCCTTCATTTCTTCCAGCAGCAGTCTGTTACATTCTGACAGATTTCTGACTTTAGCAGCTAGCATCATGTTGATACAAATAAGTGACTTCCACAAGTGGTTCTGATTAACGATGTGCAAGGATCCTCTGTCTTAACGGGGCAAATACATTTAATTTTGGTTGGCATTGACAGAAATATTGCAAGGGCATGTTAAAGCTTTCTGACACTCCCCTCCCCTCCTTCCCTGCAGTTTTATTTGGCAGTGCTTTTAAAGTAAATTGTGTTATAATCATGGCAAGAGACAGAATAGGCCTATTAAGTTACTTCTCTGATTGAGAATTCCATCTACTTTTGTACTTTCTGATACACTTTTCAATTACCTGGTGTTCTGCCAAACTGGCTTGCAGAGCCTAATGTTTTCTCCTGGTGTCTTCAGTTCTTCTGAAGACTTTAAAGATAGGGAAAAAATGTGTTCCTAGGTTATGTTATATATAATATGAGACCTTGAGCTCTTGTCCCTGTCTCTGTTTAGTTTTAGGCCCCATTTATACTTGTTTCTTTCCCATACAGAAAAAGAAATGATATTGAAAGAAAAATATTATTTTTTTTTTGTATGGTTAATTGTTTTTTGGTCTCTGAAGTAGAATTCTCCAGTATTAGTGTACGTTTCAGGTGGAGGCTGAATGTGTGGCTTGTAATCCATAGATTTTGCCACCTTTACTGTTAAATATGAATGCAGATTTTGCATATATAATGTCTGGGCCTGATGACTTCATTAGATATGCAGTGGTGGTGAAGGAGGTCAGTTATTCACACAACTGTATCCTTTTCTGTTGTTTTGTGTGCTAATCCATAAATGCATGTAGTCCCTATGTATCAGACACCTAGGAAAGTAGTGGATGAAGATGGGGAAAAAAAAACCTTCAGAAAGGCTTACGGATACAAGAAGATTCCTTCAGCTGGGCAGCTAGCTTTATCTGAATGACCTCATCTATTTGTTGCTGCTTATAATTAAAAACATATATATATGGTTAAAGAGAAAAAAATCCATCTGCTGCTGCTTTAGAGCAAAAATGCTTTATATTCCATTATTTTACCAAAAGAGTAAGTGGTTTACGAAGTGCATGCCCACATTGCACGGGGTTCAGTAGAGATAGGTCATATGGAAAAAAATTAGAACTAAGTCTTTTCAGACGTGAAGACTAGTCAAGTTTTGCAATGATCAAGTCACAACCTGTATATCATTGTAAATGGGTTTGTCATGATCGTTATTTCATATTTATTTGTGCACTCAGTATTACCGATTTTCTAGCACATTGTCATCAACAACGTGTGACTGAGTTAAGATTCCAAGACATAGTGGTAAAAATGTTGCTTTTACTTGTAGATGATTTAACATTCAGCTTTCCCTAGCTATTACCAAGTACAGAATTGACAGTAGGAAGGAGTAACCCTTTATTTTAAGCACCTTATTTTAATAAATTGGTCTGACATTTACAGTAATACTCGGGGCTCTAATGAATCCCTTTGTCATGTAAATTACATTGCACATAGTCACCTGAAATTACATTTTCCAACTTGATTGTGGAGAACATTTGTCATTACTGGAAATATTTATCCATTACTGTTTTAACTTTACAGTTAACACATGACAAGTGTAAGAAATGTTGCTTTAGTCCAAAGTGGTCTATAAAATGCTGCCACGGATAAAGGACAGTTACTTTGGATCAGACCACCACTGACCAACCTATCCTTGTTACATACAGTAGAACCAGATTTATACTCAGATGCAAAGGGTTACTTATCCTAGCATTAGGGACTCTATGTTGCCTGATCTTTAAGCCAGTAAATTATCACAGAAAGTCTCCTGCTTATTTCTTAAAAGATACCTCCTTCCTGGTATCTCCTCCTAACTGTGTAGTTTGGCACAACCTGTGATTAAGAACATAATGAGGTAGGACTTCTCCTACTTTGTCAATTTGGTGTGATGTTCTGGGGAAGGAACAAGGAAAGGTAAGGAATTAGCTGAGCCAAAACAGTCTTGGAGCTGTGGATGGAGATTTAAAGGAACAGAGGGAGAAATTTTTTTCAGTCCTTTTCTAGCACTTTACTAGTATGTATCCTGCATGATATGAAAGCCCTCAGAATAAAATTGAAGTGGGCAACACCATCAAACAAGTACATAGATATCATTCACTGTTTGCTGAAAACAAGGGGCATAAAGCTTCAGAGCTAATAATGTCCATTTGTCAACTATAGAAGGTGCTTTTTCAAGAATACAGACAAGCAGGGCCCCCAGGGAACTTATCTTCTTGCACATACTATGCAGTCCCAGAGCTAGAAAAATAAACTTTTCACAGTTCATACTGTTTGGTTTTGGTTTAGCTAACTTAATGTTTCTTGTACTGCTTACAAGTAGTGAGTGACCATCTAATATTGCACTTCCTGTGAGGCAGAAGACTCAAGTCTGAGTATAGGTTCTCTGTAAGATAATATAAGCAGATGATGTATAGTAGACCAATACCAACATACAGTAGAACAGAATCAAATATTATTGTAACCAGGGCAAACTATGAGCACACACATTTTAAATGGGTATGTTAAATGTATCCTTTTGGTGCTTACTACCTTCACAGAAAAGCAAACAGTATAGTAACAAAAATCAGAAAGTGAGGTGTGTTGTGTTTTTTTTCTAATTAACTTAAAGTAAGGGCCAGTATATAATTGTAAGTTGCCCGATAACAGCTCTATACAGGAACAATACAGGGAGATGCTCTGTGTCAAGGACATTAAGGATGAGGCACACAAAGGTTTAGCTCTGACCTGTGGTTTCTTTATAAGTAACATCTCCTTCAATCCCCATTATGTTCAAAGAGGAAGATTATAAGATGAATTTGGCAAAAACAAAATGCTTGAAAGCCTAAGGAAATCTCTGGGGGCTACATAATGTCATACTACTGTCACTGGCATTGGCAAAGACAGCAGATATGTCTCCCAGTAAAATCAATCTGACCTGTACATTTAGCTTCTGAACTCTTAATCTGGATGTGTGCTACAATGGTAAGCCAGTAGATAAGCCAATTTTAGCTGCATTGAAAAAATTGTTTTGGAGAAAGAGGATTAAATTGTAGGGAGATAACTGAGCAAGTATTTTTTGCTTGCTCAGCCAAAAAAAAAAAAAAGGCTTTCACATGCTTCTTAGTTTGGTCTGATTCACCCTAGAAATAGCTTTAGAACACAGGAAAAGATCTGTCATAATTTCATAGCATCTGCAAGACACTGAAGGCTCTTGTTTGTGATTGCTGGCTGACCTGCTCTTTGTGTAGCCCTTTGTATCAGGGCACAGGGGTGATGATGGCAGCTCACCCAGTCAGAACAGCAGCTGTCTTATTTGCCATATGAGTGACTGCACGACGGTGGACATTTCTCTCCTGTGGGAAAGAGTTTTCTAAGAATTCATAATTCCACGATAAATGGTGCATCTCAAAATTCAGATGGTATGAAGAGAACTTTCGGATAATGCTTTTCTAACCAGAACTATGTTTTTGGACACCTGCAGAAAATGCTTCCCAGAGCGAGCTGCGAGATCTGCTGTCAGAGTTCAACCTTTTGAAACAGGTGAACCACCCTCATGTCATCAAACTTCATGGAGCCTGCAGTCAAGATGGTAAATATTAGAAACTCGTTATTAAGGTGAAAACTTCAAAATAGGAAATAAACAACACTTCATTGTTGAGTTTGGACTACTGCTTAAAAACATGGCACACCTTTTAAATATGCTCCTGACTCAAAAATGAGGGCATTTAAGACAAGCAACTTTGAAGGGAAGAGGAAATGCAAATTCAGTTTAACTAACATTCTTTCCCAGGGTATTTTCTATACTCATTTTGATTCTGAAGCTATTTGGAAACTAATCATTCTACTACTAGTTGCCTCCTAACAGTATGTATTTTCCTATTACTATTGCTCAGTAAACCTTTTAGATACAGACTATATTTAAAGTTTAATGGAGCTTTCATTGTTCTTACTATTATTCATACTATAACAGTGCTTTGAGGCCTGAGTCAGGGAGTGAGGTTTTTTTGTTTGTTTTTAACAACTACAGATCTCTTTGTTGAAGTAGAGCTTGATGTTTAGATTGACATGCAATTTTCCTGTTCTGTCACAAAACTTGTCTTTCTCTTACTGTGATATTTGTTAAAAGCCACAGTCATTGAAAGGTATATTTTAAGAGGGAAGAAATTTTCAGATCTATGTATTAAGACTTCCAGTGGAGCAAATTTTCACTGATGTGCATGGGAATCAGTTTGGATAATTTCTGTTCATGTTAAATGGGTATGCATGGCAACATTCTCTTCCTTTTGTGTCTCTAATTGTGGTCCTTCTCCCTTAAAGAGTTTGTGATTTTTGCAGCCTAAAATTACAGTATATATGTGGCAACCTTGCGCTAAGGCCTGCCTTCTTTGCTCATCCAGTTTTGTTGCAGATGGCACTATTAGTTGTAGACAGAGAATATAATTCAGGATTGAGTCATCACTGAGTTTTGGTAAGGTAATGAACCATCGGGGCGGGATTTTTTTATTTTTTTCTTCTCAGTACAATGTATCTTTTCATCCCTAAGGAAGTGAACAGCTTCTGAGTCACAGGCTTTTAATAAATATCAAGCGAATTCATTGGTGTATGGGGTGGGAGGGTTTTGATAGAGCAGACAAATGTATTTAGCATTAACACACTGAGTGGATATTATTCATGTGGGTAATAGGGAGGAGAAGCTAATGGATTGAAATGTCAGAATGTTTTTAAGTGCTCTGAAAAGGCACCTTAAATACAACACTGAAATTAGCAGATGATTTGTGAGCTCAGCATCATGCACTACAGGAAAGAGTTTTGGGTTTGGGTTGCTTTTTTAAAGCTTCTCTAACTCAGGCTGTTTCACAGGTCTGATTTTTAAGAAGGTTGTATTTTTTCAGTCTCAAATTATCCAGGTGAGAGAATAGGCTAGAGCCTGAATTTAGCTTTGATTTAGGCTGAAACTCACTCACTTTGCATAGAGGATGTAAGCTAGAAAAAAATTCTGTGGCTGACTCAGTGCCTTCTATGTGAAGAAGAAAGGTTTCTGGAACCACTAACTATTGAAAACAACATGTTGATTAGAAGAGACTGTTTTGAAAAAAATCAAAAACTGTTATCTGTTAATTGCAAGCTTATCGATGTGTGTGCTTCTTTCAGGCCCTCTGTATTTAATTGTGGAATACGCTAAATATGGCTCCTTGCGCAGTTTTCTCAGGGAAAGTCGAAAAGTGGGACCAAGCTATGTGGGTAGTGATGGTAACAGAAATTCAAGTTATTTGGATAACCCTGATGAGAGAGCCTTAACAATGGGAGATCTGATATCATTTGCATGGCAGATATCTCGAGGAATGCAGTACCTTGCGGAAATGAAGGTAGAGCACGTAATAGTGATCTGAGCATGTCCTTGTGACAGATGGATATGTAGCAGTCTGTTCCTCCACAAGAAGCATAAACACTATTGTTGGTTTCTTTCAAAAGCTTGTTCATCGTGATTTAGCAGCCAGAAATGTACTGGTGGCAGAAGGGCGCAAAATGAAGATTTCTGATTTTGGCCTATCCCGTGATGTGTATGAAGAAGATTCATATGTCAAGAGGAGCAAGGTAGAGTGAATGTTAAAAAGAGTTGTGAGAGTTATTGCCTAATCAAGAGAGAGAATTTATACTGCAGGACCTAAGCACAGAAGAAAAAGATAATAGCTAATTTTATAAATAATGACAACAATTAACTACGAATAATTCTCTTAAATTTAAAAGAACAACAAATGAAGATGAAACAAAATGATAAGCCTAACTAGCAGGACAGTAATATATGTAAAAATTATCATATTTAAGTCACTGTTAGTTCCTCTCTTCATTCTCCTCATTTGTAAATATACCTATATTTTTTAAACTTAAAATTTTACGAAAATATTTGTGTAAATATTGTGAATTTTAAGTTTAGCTTTCGGTGTTTGTTTGTTTTTAGGCCAGTAGTGCTGTTTGTGTGAATGTGTTCTATAAGGTAAAATAAGTTGGAAAGAAAAAGACTTTTTGGAAGACATGATCATACATAAAAAGGTCTTTGCCATATGCATTAGCTGTATTATGATGCATGTGTTTTACATACCAGTTGCTTGGTGTTTTACGAATGATGCATTTACATAAATGCAGTTCCATTTTATTTGGTAGGGTGTTGATGTACTGAATGGATATTTGCTCTTTACTTCAAATACACTTGTCACCATAGAGTTTAACAGAACATCTGTCTTCTTGCATAGTGAAAAGGGGAAAAGATGAGTTATCGAGAGCAAGGAAAAGGGATATGTTTAAAACTTACTGAAACAGTTGTTATGTATATATGAATTTCATGAGAATAAGGAGAATATATGGCTTATTAATGTTATTGATATTGCTAAGGTTATGAAACATTTATGAAATTTTTCAAAGCCGAGTGGCATGGATATGTCTCAGATTTCAACAGTGAGTCCCTAACAAAGGAAAATAGCAACTTGCAGACCCAATTTAGTACCCTATAATTGACTATGATTGTCCAGCAATGGTTCTGAAACCAAAGGTTTCTTCTTTAATCATCATTTCCCATCATTTCTGCATTTGTCCATTTCCTAAAAGCAATGGAGTATTTTCTGTTAGAAGAAAAACATTCACGGTTGAAAACCATATGTTTTTGGATGAAATTTTATTAGAGGATAGTTGAGTTTATCTGGCTCAAGCTGATAACAATATGGGGAAAAAATAAAAAGTAGTATTGTACTTAATTAGATTACTGAAGTGTTTGGAAGGAATGAACATGAAATTCAGTCATTTAAAAAAAATTCTTACAATTATTCTCTTCACTTTTTCCTATTAAATGCTAAATCATTCAGTCCATTGGAATATATTAAAATATGAATAGAGTATCTGTTACTGAAAAAAAAAAAAGTTGTTTTTTCCACTTGGAAGCTTAATTTTCTGACCAGTAATTGCCTTTTTTTTTTTTTTCCCCCCCCCCCTCCTAGGGTCGGATACCTGTTAAATGGATGGCCATAGAATCCCTATTTGATCATATCTATACAACACAAAGCGATGTGTAAGTTTCGATTCTGGCTTTCTTTACACTTTATGCATTTGCTTAAGGTGATAAAGGAGGAAATAAAATAGTCTATGTAGTAGTCAAAGCTGTTACACTTAGACAGAGATGTAAAGAACACAACCTGGATGGCACAATTTTCTGGCACTAATATCTGATTTTTTTGCTCTTGAATTAAATCTGAGGGAAAAATTTTGAGAGCTATTTAGGTACATAATTCCTGTTGAAATCAACAAGGGTTGGATCTGTAAATGTGAGGTGATGGCCTTTGAAGATCTAGACAAAAATCATTAACCTTTGCTAATGATAATGATTGTAACCAAAGCGCTCAGTTCTCGTTCATCACTTGTCCATAACACCTGCCAGCAGATACAGGATAGAGTGGGAAGAAAGGAGTGATGTTATGTCTGAATTCACTCCTATTGCAATCGATGACATAATTAATTTTTATGTCCAATTAATTTTAATGACAGCCAGCTCACACCTTAGGGGAACAGTCTGGTTCCAGTGCCAGGATGCAAGCTTGTCTGCAGCGTTAGGGAAACTAAGTTTCTGAAGATGTGCTTCTACTTGTGATGTGATGAGTAGGTTGCAAAACTACCACAGCAAAGCTGTTTTTTACTGCCTGATGAGGAAGGAGCCCAGCAGAAGAGTGTTTCTATACAGTTAACTCAGGAACATATACTTTCACATTCCTTTCTCTCTGGGATGAATAGTGGTTGTGGCTAGTCACCAGGCAGACACTGTAAAACCAAGTATTATTTATTTAAGCCAAAGAAATTCTAAGGGATTGCAAAAGCAGCAGTACTTATGCCTGATCTTCTGCCAGGTGGCATTTTGGATACCTTCCAAACACCCCTTAAAAGAGAATCTGACTAAAGCAATATTTTCATTAAACTCAAATGGCATAAAACATACTGATCTCAAGGGCATTTCACTTCAGAACGTTTTGATATTTACTTTTAAAAATAATTTTATTCAGTTTTTACTCTTCTCTCTGCAGGTCAGAACAGTGCTAGTGAAATGAATTATTTTTCTTAACTTGGAAATTCCCTATAAAATGAATTAGCAAAATATTTCTTTTGTTTGTTTGTTTCATTTGGAGTAAGAAAAAAGTAGGTGCAATTCTCAGAAGAACATAAATTTTACTAAGGCCTGTCTGCAGCTCTTTCTGGATTTCACAGAATCACAGAACTGTAGGGGTTGGAAGGGACCTCGAAAGATCATCGGGTCCAACCCCCCATTTCTTTTTTTCCTCCTCAGAGTATCGATTGTGCTGACCTGCTTCTTCACAGTGACCTTTCCCAGACAATTAAAAAATTCTTTTTAAAAATTCCAAGCATACGTTATTTTTTTTTTTCCGTTTTCTCCAATTTGCATTATGGTTTAGGGCCAGAAAGAGATTGTGTTGCCATGTAACTGCCCTTTTGTGGACTGTTGACTGATCTCCTGGATCCACTGCCATTGATCGATTCATAGAATCTCAGAATGGTTTGTGTTGGATGAGACATTAAAGTTTTTCCAGTTCCTACACCTCTGCCATGGGCAGGGGCACCTCTCACCAGACCAGGTTACTCAGAGCCCCATCCAACATGACCTTGAACACTTCCAGGGATGGGGCATCCACAGCTTCTATGGGCAGCCTGTTCCAATGCCTCACCACCCAACTCTCCCTGTTTGTTTTCCTGATGGGCTGTGATTAAGCTCAGGAGCACCTCCCTCATACACGTGATACAACAATTCTGCAGTTGATGCCCGCCTGGTCTCAAACAGGCTAGCTCAGAGCCCAGGGCAGCCTAGTGATGCTGTGTAGCTGGACAACTTCCCAGATCTTCCCAGATATTACCTTTGTGCACTGCTATGCAGATGTAGCAGCTTTCTTGGAGATGTGCTGGGTATTCTTAACAGAGCATGCATTGTGCCTTGTAATTCCTCTTCAGTGCAACTAAACCAAAGGTCTACGTAGCTGCCACACTTGCACACAGACTTGACTCACTGGTGAGGTCACCTTCATTATTCATGGCATTATACATGTCAGTAATCCAAGACTATTTTATAGCAGCACCTAATTTAGCAAATTCCCTTCTGAGAGAGACACAGAACTGCAAAGAAAATCATCTCCAGTACAAGTTTCCATGACTGGCGTTCCAACAGCATAGCAAACTGATAAATAAATTACTTCTTTGCAGCACTGATTTTAGTTTTAGATAATCACACTCAATGCAAAGATTATTTTATAATATTCCTTATTCTTTGTGGTGATGCAATTATATCTGAGGTGAACATATGTTAATAAATTCAACAGCCATTGCAGTATGCTATTTTTTCTCATACTCCGTATTTGTTTTCCAGCTTTTTCCTTTTAAAGCCTTTCTATGTAGTTAGTGGTTAGCAGTGCTTAATAGCACTACCACTTGCCAGCATTCACAAAATCCCTTTTTGATTCAGAGGTTGGTGACATCAGTGGAAAGCTAGCTTACTGTCTTCCTGTTCACATTATTATTTTTTCTCTTTTCCAGCTTTTTCTGATCACATTTTTATTCACTGATAAACAGTGCAGCGGGAAAACTTTCATACCACATTTATCCTCCCATACTGCTCAATTAGTATAACAATTTGAAAACATTGCAGCATTCTACAGCATTCTGTTCTAGTGTGCCCATTTACAAAAAACAACATGAGCTAATTAAGAAATTAGTCGTGTGATTCCACCTTCCACATTCTGAAAAATTCCTCTTAAGCAGAGGAGATGGATTTTAAAAATAAAACCTGCCACGCTAGAGTTTATTTTGAATTAATCATGGACAGTATTACAACCTGATGCTAGAGTATAATTGACTTTAAAAAGGGTATGAGGTGGTATATTAATAAAGTATATTAAAATGTTATAAATATTCATTAGCTTTCAAGAACGTGCAGAGTGATTAAAAATTAATTCAATGAATGGCATCAAGGAGAATAGCTGCAGCATAACTATTCAGGACTGCGTGAAACTGGTAGTTTGGATTTTCTGCCTCTCTTTGCTGTACTTTTTGGGTTACCATTTTTCTTCAACATGTGAGCAGTACAGTTGGACTGTAGTCCTCTCACAAAAAAGTGAGTTCTGCTCCTAAAATTTTGAGATGGAATTTTCAAACGGAATTAGACGTTTTCCTTGTTTTGCCATTAAATGTATAACCTTTCCCAAAATTTTCTTGAAAGTGCAGTTTTCAGAGAAATTACCCAATGAGACTACAAAAGCTAACGTTTGTCATAAATTGTATGCAATTTTGCTTCCAGATGCATCCAATTGAGTGTCCCCTTTTAGTGAAACAGACAGTGTTGGCTGGCTTCCTTCATTTTGAACATCTAAATTTTGGCAAGTTCTCCCAGTCGAGCAGATTCCCAGTAATTTGTAGCTTCTTTGTATATAGAATAAGGCTTCCACTAAGGGAAGAAAAAATACTTATGCCTCTTTTCTCATAGTTTGCCCTCCAAGATGGACTAACTTTATCTAAATATTTCCAATCCACTAAAAAAAAAAATTCTTTCTTTGAGTTCATCAATAAAATGAGTTTAAGTCATTCTTTTTTCTGTTCATTTTTGGAAAACAGCTTCTTCTGTTTTCTGTTCTGTTAAACTACATTTTAGTCATTTGCTATTTCCACAATAGATTATTTCCTCTTCTTTCATTATCTCCAAGTAGTAAATTAAGTCCTAAATGAGTGAATGGGCCAAACATAGCAGCTGACATCAAAGGTGTTGCTTGTGACTGAAATAAACTCATGGCACATATAAAGAAAAACAACCTCACAGTGAGGACAGCAAACTGTCTTCAGTTTGGTAACTGGTTAAGCCAGCTTCTGTAAATTTAGACAGTCGTGTGATTAGGACTGTAAGTGCTAATTAGGGGATAGCCAATAGAAAAAAGCATCTCCAGGAGCACTACACGGAACAAGAACCAACCTTTGAGCTGGGACACCATGTGTAGGGAGGACTTTCTGCTGAAGATGGGACTTCCCAGGACACAGCTTTTGTCAAAGGATAAAAGAGGGACAGCCCTTATTTCTACTTCCTTGGTTCCTAATCTTTGTAATGAATGGTGACATTCATTACAAATGGTGACAACAATGACCCTGCGTGGCACCTCTGGCTCAGCAACATTTTGAATTTGGTTGGTTTCTTAAAACACTAGAAAGAGATCTGTTGGGTGAAAGCCACACCAAGCTCGTGAAACCTACTACTGTATATAAAAGCTCGTTTTCTTTTTTCTTTTTTTTTTTTTTTTTTCAGATGGTCATTTGGAGTTCTGCTGTGGGAGATTGTAACTTTGGGAGGCAATCCCTACCCAGGTATTGCTCCTGAAAGACTCTTTAACCTCCTAAAAACAGGCTATAGAATGGAGAGACCAGAAAACTGCAGTGAAGAAATGTAAGTACTTCTTGATTTGATTAGATTCATTAAACATCTCTTAAATTTTATATATATGTGTGTATGTATACATACACACACACACACACACACACATATATATATATAAAGGTTTGAATAAATACCCCATAAATGGTTCTTCTGTATATCTCAGAAGTATAATCAAAATGTGGAGTACTCAAAAGAATGTAATGAAATTAATGAACAGTAAAGCACAGGAAAGGAATTACCAACTCAATGTTTGCAGCTACATCCCAAATATCTGGCCTATTCAGTAACACTTGCCAATCAATGAAATCAGTTTGAATATTCAAAACTTTTGAGGTAAGAAGGAGATTTTCATAAATCAGTGCTAGCTAAAATATTCAGGAAAACATTTGAGTACTTTTCAGCAAATAATGAAAACATTCCATCCACAGTTGTTGGTATTAATTATCTGAATGTCCTGGCATTACATGGGAGAAAAGGTATCCTGACCTGGAAGTCTTTACATAATTTTTCTGTGACCTGATAAGCCCATTACAATTTCTGTTTGGAGATAATTCATATTTTATTGATTGATTTATTAAAATTCTGTGTGATATACCTCCTCTCATTGGTTCTTCACATAGCACTTGGAGATAAAGCATAATTTTATGTTCAGCCTGCAAATCTGGTCATGGTCTGTCTGTGTTGTTTTTTTTGTTTGTTTGTTTGTTTTTTGTTTTTAAGAAAGTTACCAGAAAGTTATCATTATGGTGTCTACCTTAACTGATTTTTAATATGAAGGATATGCTTTGGCCACATGAAAAAGAAAATACAGTAGAAATAATATAACTATCTTTTTTTTAATATTGCATATGGAGAAAAACATTAAGAACTTCTCAACCTAGAACAGGGTAGAAGTTTACAAGTTTCACTGGTAAATATCCTCCAGAAAATAATCTAATTATTTTGTTTGTTCCATCTCGGAAGGGAATAAGACCTTATGCCTTCAACATGTGTTACAGCGTTGATGCTTCTTATGTTAGGCTAGCTTGACAGTGTCTAAGTTTCCATTCAAGCCATATCATGGTTTTCTGACTAGTTTAGATTTTTTTTTGTTTGTTTCCTTTGAATATTTTACTGACAGTCTTTGTGAGCTCACTTTGGGGACTATTTTCTTCAATTGTATTCTCTACTTCGTACAGTCAAGTAAAAAAGAAATCTAGGAGGAGGCAGAAAATGCAGTGTTCTTCAAGAGCTTTCTGTAGCTCTTGCAGTCAACTGTTTCCTCAGTTAGAACAGTTTTGTGATGGTGTAGATCTGTTAGTCTTGAAAATACTTGAGCTAGAAGAATAACAAAAATGGCACGCAGGGTTTGGGAGTTACATGTCCAGAAGTTAGCATATGTCCAATAGTCAGTTGACTGTAAAACTAATTCTGTTCCCTTTTAACTTGCCTTCTATAGAGTTTGGTGTGGAAATAAAGAAATAATAATAAAAAGCAGTCAAAGAACATCAGTTTATACAAGTTGTCTTAGGTATAGTATTTCCTCAAGACTTCACTTCAAAGCAAAGTTTACAGAAACTTTTCAGTATTTAAATAAATGAAGATGGTAAACATTTAAGGGGGGTGTTTCTGCAAGAACAGTAAGGATTATTTTCAGTCTCTTGTGTACAGCAAAGCCAATCTTCTCTCCAAAGGTATGCATAAGCAGCAAAGTTTAACTCTCTGACATAACAGCAGTTTTCCAAGTTGTGAGACGCACATCAGTGATGATACACAAATTTCTTTAAAGTTGTTGGCAAATTTTAAAAAAAAAAAAATCACTTAGAAATCTGGCATGCTGCCTACATGAGGTGGTTCTTTGAGAAATAATGAAACCTTCGACTGCAGTCCTACAAGGACAGCAAAGTGCATCATCATTTCAACTCATAAAGGCTCAGGAAAATAAAAGCCCATTCTTGTGAATGTCGGTCATTAATTCAGGGGAATGTTTAACAGCAAACATGACCAAAAAAAAAAAAAAAAGATGTAAATTGTGGCCTTCAGGGTGTGGTTGAACTTGAGTGCTATAAATTATTTGAACAGAAATTTGACCCACTTCTTACATATACTTTTTTTCCACCTGGGGGGAATCACAGGTACAACTTGATGTTGCGCTGTTGGAAGCAAGAACCAGATAAAAGACCAACATTTGCTGAGATCAGCAAGGAACTAGAGAAAATGATGGTGAAGAGTAGGGTAAGTGTGAGCAAGCATAACTCTTTTTTTTCTAATCATGAGAGTCTGAATATACAGAATTTATGGTATGTTTTTTTTTCTTTAAAAACCATTACTCTTCAAAAGTTTTAAAGCATTTAATCAGTTTCTTCCAAATGCATCCCAATTTTTGAAAGCAATATTACCTCACGTAGTGGCTTTGATTTCAAACCTGTGTAGAAGATGACTTATCCTTAGTTTGTCTAGCTTCCTCAGTGAACAAACAAATTGCTGTAAAAGATTACTCCTAAATTGCACTGCTGGATGAATAACCCTGAGTAAAAACCCTAGAACTAAGAGTTCAGTATTTCTGTGAATCTGATTTAATAATATGGTGATAGCAACAGAGATATGAAAGCTGTATGATTTCACCATTCAGAGTTACTTTAAAACCATTATAACCCTGTAGAGACTTTTGTGGAAAAATGGATGCTGAGGTCTGAAAATAAGTCCAAGTTGCACATGTGTAGAAGATGCATATATATATACACCTACCTGCACATACACACTTCTTTTTAAAATCTGCTAGTTATGTGATGGGTTTGGGGTGTAGGCCATAGATTCAAATGAGAAACAGAGTGAATGCACTGACTCTTAGGACAGTTGGGAACTTGATAGTGTTTACCTTGTGTACAAAGATGAGGAGATCTGAATACCTTCTCGTTCAAGCATATATGTATGAAGCATACACAGATACTGGGCATAACAGAAACTGAAGGTCAAACAAGTCAGCTGGTACAACCAACTTCTTGGTTGTTTTACTGATACACAGAATTAAGTAAAGGAAGTATTAATATGTACATAGCATGTCTAGTGTGCTGGCAAATCAGTCATTTCCAAAGGTGCTTCAGAGTAGGAGAGCCTAGCCTGGTGCTAGAAGTACAATCCAAAGACAAATGCAGTGAGGTTTGTAGTTGCTTGATTCAAAGAAACCAGATGCATGTTTAGCCTTAATACCCAACCAGACACACTCCTATGTACTTTAACCCAGCTTTTTGTGTGTTCACTTCTTAGGACTACTTAGATCTTGCGGCTTCCACCCCTTCTGATTCCTTACTTTATGATGATGGGCTCTCAGAAGAGGAGACACCTCTCGTGGACTGTAATAATGCTCCCCTCCCTCGAACCCTCCCTTCCACATGGATTGAAAACAAACTCTATGGTAGAATTTCACATGCATTTACTAGATTCTAGCAACACAAAAAATGATTTTTCTTCTGCACTGTTCTCAGACTCTGTAACCCCATTGCAGTGTTTCTTGTCTGAATGAAGCCAATCAAAATTTGCTTGGAAGCTTCTTTTGGATTTTTTTGTTTGTTTGTTTGTTTTTTCTTTTGGTAAATGTCAAAGTTTGCATCAAGAACATCCTTTAGTCATTTTGCAGCTGTGTTTAAAATAAACGCTTTCAAAAGGATGTGAAAATAAGTAAAATGACTAGATATCATACAGTAAAACAAAATTAAAAAAAAAAAGATCAGGGAAGTATTCTCAGGGGAAATACAAAATGCTTATGAGTATGTAATTCAACTATCCTGTTGGGGGGGGACTAGGAGCATTTAAAGTATGTTAGAATCTGCACCTCTAATTTAAGCAATAGACTTCTTTTAATAGATGTTTTTTTAATTATTTTTACCACAGCTAAATGATAGGACCCATTTGCAACATTTTTATTTTATTGAGATGGATTTCTAAATTTCAGCTGCTGTTAATGCATTCTGGATCTGTAAGCTGAGATGTCTATATAATGTGAATGAAATCAGACTATCATATACAGAAGGTAGAAATACTGTATATAAGTATTATATACAGGATAAATCAACATGTAAAGCCCTTTGAAAAGTGACTTAACAACAGGCATTTTGAAAGTACTCAGCTGTTTTCACGTCCTTTGATTTATTACAAAAATGTCAGTACTAAATCCTGATTGAATGATGTAGCAAGTGTTTTTAAAAAGAACATATGCTTTCATATTGTGATGGTGAGATGGACAGTAAAAACGGTTCTTGCCAAAACTCCTATATTTTGTCTCCTGATTAAATATTTTACATGTTTTTAGACATTATTAACATTATAGATATTTTTTTTCATTCTTCAAGTAGTATGACTTCTGAAAAGTTGGGTCTTGTAGCTTAAAAGTTGCCATTAATACCTGGCTTTAGGTCTACTTTTATCTACACCCTAGCTATATTTTTTTTAATAGGTTCCCCCAACCCACGTTCACTTTGGGGCGCTCAGTGGACAGATTGTAAAAAGAATGCAGTAGCAGGAAAAGCTGCCACTGAGGTTGATGGCAGATGCTGAATATATGATAAGCAACAAAAGATTTCTGTTTTTGAAAATCTTGACCCTGGTGTAGTTGACTCCTTGCACAGCTGGTTTGGCATGGTGCTAAGCACTCTGTTTCCAATTTGGTGATCCCCTGTGCCTCAACTGAGAAACATCACTGGATTTGATGCAAATAATTACATGCTTTAAATACATGCTTAAATGCTGAATCAATGCAAGAGTGCTCAGGACTTTGTTGGACTTTGCACAGTTGTGCTCCTGGATTTTATAAAATTAAGCAGGGGATCCCTGGTGAGGGTATGAGAGTGTCCCCCAAAACCAATTCAAGGCAAGGGTGAAATACACCTATTTAAGAAAGTGGAAATAACTCTCAGTGATTGAAATGAACTTTGGATCCTGTCCCAAATAGGTTTATTAATTCTTGGAGCACTTTCAGTACAGCAAGAACTTCCTCTTGCAAACCAATGCATTGCTATAAGAACATTAAAAAATAAAATAATGGAAAGCTGGAGGCTTATCAAAAGAGAAATTATTAGCTTTTATTATGCACGTGCGTGCGCACTTTTTTTTTTTTATCAAGAAAGCACTTTATTTTTTTCAGAATTTTGCCTACATCTGAATTTATGCTTCAGGAATTGTGAAACGTCATTTATATTAATTATTTGGGACAAAATCCAGTGGACTGGCTTGAAATATTGAAGGGAGTTTTGCCAAGGGCCTTACTGTCTGCACGTGAAGTTATGGTTCTTCAGTGCAGAAAAAATTATCTGTTTTCATTTTTAGGCATGTCATACCCGAACTGGCCTGAGGAGAGCCCCGTTCCACTCACAAGATTCGATGGCACTAACTCTGTGTTTTCAAGATATGCAAATGATAGTGTATATGCTAACTGGATGGTTTCACACTCAGCGGCAAAATTTATGGACAAGTTTGATAGCTAAAATTTTCTTTGCGAAAGGTAATGGACTCATGAGGGGAAAAAACATGCAAAGAATGGAAAGTCCATTGGCTCGTTCTTTGTACAACCAACAACTTTTAGATTGGCAAACTCTTTTATTAGTAGTTTCTGAAGTGTGTTATTCATGCTGAAGGCTAAAATTGGTGATTTCCCCTTTCAGAAAGCATATCAGGCTGGATAAGAGTTGTAGTTTCAGTACTTCTTTTTAGATTGCCACTTGCATATGGTTCCGTTTGGCAACTTGTTACTGCAAATGGCTCTGCAGTTCGTTCTCACTGTTTTTAGATTAACCATCCTGTACTCTACAGCTTTCTTGGATGGGAAAACGTACTTGAACTGCTACTTTTATAATGGCTGTTAGCATATGACCACTTGATCTAAGCAGGAAGCACAAATATATGGAAGCGAGGGGGAAATAACGCTCCCAAACTACTGAGCTTGCTATCAGATGAGAAGTGTTACAATGATGTTGGCACTAATGAAGCCTGTATCTTGGTTTGGAAGCAAACATTTAGTAACTCAATAGAGGACTTGAAATTCAACATTTGAAGTCTTGTAAAATGTATCGTATTGTCTTAATGAGAAGAGAGTTTGTTTTATTAGTTTTAACTGCTCTTACCTTTAGCACAATGGAGATAAATTTGATACGAGATATGCTCTATAGACTGATGGCAATCAAGAGTGTTCATCTGACAGTTTACTTTCCATCATACACATCTTAATGCTAAAACGTACAGTCTTGTACAATCATAGTTCCTTTTATGAGTCCAATTTGGACTGTACAGGTTTTCTTAGATTGAATTAAAGTAGAGATTTTGTTTGCAGTCACGTTCAGTGGGTTGGAGCCCTCCTCTCAGCTCAAAATTGGATGCACTGCCATGCACAGGACACTGCCATGACATAGTTCCAAATAAAGCTATTATCTTGAAAGTTACGAGTAAGCAACACTTGCACAACAAAAGTGGTCCAGTACTCTTAATGAACCCATACGAAGGAATTGTCATCTGAATTTGTTACAGTGAAATACAAAAATGTTCTTACAACACTGACTTGATATTTAGGAAACTTATCTGCCTATGGGTCATGTGTTCTATGTGGAAGAGTAAATGATCAGCACTACTTTCGTCTTTATTTGTAATCTAATATGGTTAAAGATAACTTTTGTTTGCTACAAATGTTGGGATGTAAATCCCGAGTGACTCATTGTTAACGTTGTGATGGTTATTCTAAATAATCCAATCCTACCAAAGCTTACTCCTGTCACTTAGAATCCAATTTAGCTGTTTTCAGATGTTGTTTTGTGTACCAACTTTGTTTCCATTAAAGTTTGTGATTTCAGAAACAAGAGTCAGACTGCCAAAACCAGATTTTCGTGTTACAAAAAGTGGGATATAAAGTGCTGTGTTAAAATTTAGAGAACTTCACTTTTAGATATGATCTTCTGTTCTGTCCTTGCATCAGATAAGCACTAAGCAGAGTGAGTTTTTCTTTGTACCAACAATTACCGTGTTGTGTAATGCTTGCATACAGCTGATACAGCTATATATACAAAAGGGGTTCACTTGTGATGTAATGGTGGTCTTCAGTGGCACAACACAACTCAGAACACTGTCAGAATGAATACTTGTAAAATAAATGGCACTGACAAGCCCGTTATATGGGCTTTTTTTTTTTTGTTTGTTTGTTTTTTTGTTTTTTCTTGAGAGATTATGGAAAAAAAAATGGCATTTCTGGTAACTTTTTTTGTCATTTTTTTTTGGTGTTTTACGTCTGCAAATGGGCATTCTTTATTGGTCATAAGCAATCAAGGCACTAAGATATATTTTTTTTTAATTCTTCCTTAAATTAAATTTATTTTTATCAGCTATTTCCAGCAACAGTATTCAACTGGGAGATATGAAGCTACATTGCTCTACGGTAGGTGAGTGAGACAGAGCGACTGAAATAACCAGTGAATGCACAGCGTATGGCGTATTTTATTTTAGACTTCCAGCATAAGCCACAGTTGTTTCACCATTAATTCCCATGAAAAGGTTCACTAATAATTACTGCCACCTATGTCACCTGACAGATTCTGCATATGAAATACATACATGGTTCAGAATGATTGTTTTGTAAAAATTTCCCTTAAAATGTTCCTGTTTCTGTGTTTTCTATAGTCAGAATGGTGACAATCTTGTTTCAGTTCCCAGTTACGTGAGAGTAAATATACTTCCTACATGGGGAAAAAAGTGATATGCAGACCATTATTTCCATCATTGCCAGAAATGCTTTGGCACTTGGCTGCCCTGAGGAATGTGAACTTATAGGAAACAAGTGACTAAATTTACAGGTTGGAGGGAATATTTCTGGAAGTTTCTGCCAGCCTTTTCTAAATACCAACAGAGCTTAAGTGATTTACCTGGCCTTTGCTTCATGTTGTGACAGGTGGAGGAGAGGGTGAATCTCATGTGCCCTGGTAGTCAGCACAAGAAAATTTTAGCAGCATGAGATTACTTTAACATTAATTCTACAAACTTTTCCAGGGGTATGGTTCTCAGAAAATCTACTGTGAGCTTGCATATTTTAATGTGCAGACATATGCCTGTTTAATATAATAGAGATTTTAAAAATCTATGAATTGAATACATAATATTGCCATTATTTGGTTTTATCTACGAGTTCCCATGCAAAATGTGTCTCTATTGTACACTAAAATGGCCCTTTTTAGTAGTTCTCAAAAATAAATAACAAAAGCAAATTTCTATGTCTTGATTTTATATATAATCTTATATGAATAATACAAGCCTCACAATATATTTTAAAAGGGTATTTCTATGGAATTTTTTTTTAGAAAATTAAAATTACTTATGATTGTGAAATGCTGTGTCAAAAATAGGCCTACCTAAAAGCCCTTTATCTCTCACTGCAGCTACACCTACAGTTGTACGGTAAAACAAATAAGATGAATTTTAGCAGCACCAAATCCTAGGTAGCACTAGGTAGTGATCCCCATAAGAAAGGTGCAGATTGTCCATAATGATACGAATGGTTTGACCTTTTCTGCTTAAGTTATCTTTTTTTTTTTTTTTTTTTTGGAGGGGGGTGGGGTGGGCAGAGGGGTGAGGAACAAACAAACAAACAAAAAAACTCTAAAGAGGTATAAAAGTATTTAAAATAATAATTAGAAAATCTAAGTGGTCAGCTGTTCAAGTCTGTTGCTTCTAGCTTTGTAAGTACCCCTCTGAAGTTCATGAATAAATTATTCATGAATAGTTGCCAATCTAAAATCAAATAACCCAGTAGGTGCTTGCAAAAATATGAAAGGATTATCAAAAAAAATGAACAAAGCAGTAACGCGGATTTACCCATCCCTAGCACAATACTGTAACTCCTCTATCTAGAAGCAGTTTTTAAAGTAGGTACTACACTATAAACTAGAAGGCAAGTAAGCACAACTATACCTCTATGTATACCCAGAAGTGAAAGTGAATGAAATATTTTTCAGTATTTATAAAGTTTTTCAGTAAAGACAAATTGTTAATGTAACCTGCGTTTTGCTTTTGTTTCCATTTTTAATCCTGTGGGACAGCAACCTGTGTCTTCCAGTTAAGATAGATATATTCTTAATACATTTTGAGAAGATTAATAGGTCTTTTCATGGTGTGTTTCTTGATTTCACCTGGTTTTATAAAGGATTGTATGATATCTTAATGCAACAAATTTCTTGCTAAAAACATTCTTTGGAGCTACTATGAAAGTTCATTTTACTGATAATGTTCTGAAATTAAGTATAATCACTCTGCCCAGCTCACTACAGACAAGTACACTTCCCCTTAAGCTTATCTGAAATAATTAGTTCCTTACTTAGGTGCTAACGAGGTACATTTTATATAACCCAACTTCACCTCATCTGGAAGCTTTTTCATTTGCATTACAGGCCAATCGAAAATGATATGTACAATTCCAAAGTAGTGCAGTTGCATTTGACGTGTCAAGAATTAACCATCAAAGTTTCCCTGTTAGAAAAGAGAATACAAGAAAAGTGCATTCATCTCCAAGGTAGTGAAAAAAATAGTAATTTTTGAAACCAGTGACAAAACGATATCATTAGGTATCAGAATGAGAGTGACTATATCCTTGCTGTGATATAAGCAAAAGTGCATTAACATACTAGATAAGTGATTTAAGTCTATTTTTAACTTGCCACAATAAAAAAATCCTTCCACTTATTCAACTAAGCACAGAAGTTTGAGGTTCAAACCATTACACTGATAGCAAGCAGTATGCATATTTTGAATAAATAGTCATTTTTGTGTAGGTGTTTGGTAGTTTTGTTTGCTCCTAAAAATAAAAATAGATTGTGTTTTCAAAAAACACTCAGCTTTGATCTCAGTCATGTCCAATTATGTCCCTGATAAACCTCTGCTTATTTTAATGGAGAAAGTGTAGCCGATGGACAAATTTTGATGCAAAATCTATCAATCTAAGATGCTTATTTCATCATTATATTGATATATGGGAAAGAACCACTGGTTGCATGGTTGGAATTACTGAATATGTCTGCACATAGATGCAATGTTTTAAAATGTGAGTGGGGCATAAAGGTAACAGCAATCACTGCTGCCACCTAGGTTGTAGGTATGGGGCCGGTCCAGTCAGCCCTGTATCTGCACAAGTCCCCATGTAAAGTTACTTCAGGCAAGTATTTTGTGTGAATTTCCTCTTCTGTTTCCAAGTTGACATACAAGTAAAGCAAAACGTTAGAGACTTGTGGGG
Source organism: Aythya fuligula (assembly GCF_009819795.1). Taxonomy (NCBI): domain Eukaryota; kingdom Metazoa; phylum Chordata; class Aves; order Anseriformes; family Anatidae; genus Aythya; species Aythya fuligula. The sequence goes on along the minus strand of NC_045565.1, from coordinate 11,831,702 downwards.
AAAAAAAAAAAAAAGTCATTTTCTTATCCCTGTCTGCAAGAGATGGTTATTAAGAGACCTTACGATTATTTCTTATCTTCAGAAATGCGTTGGCATTTCTCAGATGGGAAATAGTGCTGCCCTGCTGGAAAACATGTCCTTTGTAGTGGGACAAGGTTTTTGCATATTCAGTAATCTTGTGTAAGTGGAGGATGGAAGAAAATGTAAACTAACACATCTAGAGACCTAGTTTTAGATTTATATTTGTAAAATAGTTTATTATTGAGCACTGTAGGGACATATGACTTTAATCACTCACAACACTGATTCTAAGAGTAGGTGTGAATTTCTGTATACCATGCTGGCACTGTCTTTTGGACAAGGGGTCAACAGAAAAGTGCAAGGAGCACACGTGTGGTCTCTCCCTTTTCTTCTCTGCTTTCACCCCACTATTCCCTTACCACTTGATCTGATCTGGGGAGGAAAATGTGTTTGCCTATGGGAGAGGTTTCCATATGCTGCAGCCTGCAGGGACAAAAGGATTTGTGCTGGGGAGAAGATGGAGACACCTGCTTTCAGTCGTGTCCTGCAGGATGGGTTCCCTGACCTTCTCTAAGCTTGTGAACTGAGAAGCTCCTCATGGGGTGGAAGAGGAAGAAGCCCTCTGTCCCACTGGCCCGGTGCAGATGCATGGTAGGACCAGGAAACTGCAAGTCACCAGCCCAGCCACATGTCCCCCCTCTCCATCTACCCCTACACCCGGCAGATCATGCACACACTGCAACAGAAGCAATCTGAAGTTGAGTGCGTGCTTTACTTCAGATACAATGAAATGCAGTCTTACAGAGTGAAAATGTGCCAGTTGTTGGGGTGTAGTAAATACTGTTTAGTTTTAACTTCATGTTTTGGCCAGCAGACAACCTAGCTTGCCGTGGATTGCTCTGTGAAGGGAACTGTGGTGTGGTATCTGGAGACTGTAAGGAGCTTCACGTAAAAAGCATCCTCCTGACCTGAACTGAAAAGTTAATTTACAGGTACCCATTGATGTTAAGATAGGGTTAGTAGCTAATTAGCATAGCAGGGTTGGTGATTGTATACATCCAGAGCTGTGATGTTATGAAAACAGACAATTATCCTGGCTTCTAGGGGGTTGCAGCTAACAGCTATTAAAAGCCCTTGGCACACCTGATGCTGGGTGCTCACATTTAACCCATATGTTTACATGATGCTCTCTAAATGCACAATTATAGCTAGCCAGAAACATCTGGGGTTTTAATTTTATCGAATCCCCAACAACAAAAAGAAGGTTCAGAAACACCAAAATAAACTTTCTGAGTCAGAGAGATGAACCACATCCAGCCTGGTTCAGATGCAGGAGACACCTACCCTCCCTACCCATGTGTATAGCTGTGCGCCACAGCTTCAAAAAACAGCCAGCACGATACAAGCAGAGTCCCCTGTTTCCCAGAGTGTTTTTGTTTTGTTTTGTTTTGTTTTTTCTGTCAGGAGTGTCAGTGATTGATTTGACAGCAGTAGACAAGAATGAATCTTCTGCTACAGGTATAAATAATTGAGAGAGAGATTCTAGCCTGAGTCAGAAAGCCATTCAACACCTAAATGGTTTTCCTGTGGCAGGAAGGCTTTCCGAACAGGGGCCTGGTCCACACATAGTGAACAAAAATGTAATGAGTTTATGTGAATTATAAGGATTTCATTAAAAAAAAAAAAAAAAAAAGACAACTGGAAATCTCACCCACTGTTGCTCTTCCAGGAATATTTGTTAAAAGAGGAATTGTGACAATTAAATACTGAGCAAAAAACAGATGATATAGGGTTTTGTTAAAATAAATAAATAAATAAATAAAAATAAAAAAATACCAGGAATGTTTTTATTTATACTGAAAGATATTTATTGCCGTTTTTATGTCCACAAAGATGAAGTAAGCAAATTGGTTTGTGATGAGTTGTCATCAAAGACAATTTTTTAATCACATAGAAATTGTTCATCCAGTTATTTTGAGTTGCTTAACTGAGTCTCCATTATGATTTACTGAAATTATGAAATTTGAAATAAATGGTTTGAAAAGCTAGGCCTTAAATTAGAGATTACTTTTAAGAGTGACCATTTCAAATGATAATCATATACATACAAGGGAATATGTAAAAACTGCTGGTTGCAAGATTAGACCTTAAAATGCACTAATGTGAATAGCACATATCTTTCTTTATAAAAGGATTCAAGAGTACGGTTAAAGACCTTGTCATACAAGATTTGAACATGGATCACGGGACCAGAGGGAGCAGGTATAATAGTGCACCTTGCATATTTGCCCTGTAACCTACGTTACAAGGGGAAGCACACAACAATCTCACTTTCCTCCCAGCAATTAAGCAGCATTTCCTTATGTGTCACGGGCAAGACTGAGTGAAAGATTCAAACAACTAAAGGAGTAGTTTATGAATACCAAAAACCTTGCACTTAAAAACATTTTAATGATGTATGCGCAACAATGAGAGGTAACAGTAACAAGGGAAACGAAAGTAACTTGTCAGTTGGCTGGAGTTTGGACTCTGAGGAAGGGAAAGGTTTTGTGGCAGTTACAGACAAGCCTGTAGCTAACACTTGCCAAAAAAGAAAAAAGAAAAAAATAATAAAAAAAAAAGGTTGGTGTAGATAGTTATTGTTAAAAATGGGCCAGCATGGTACAGACAAGTGAGCACATGAGAAGTGTCTTTGTCTCTGATCCTGTCTATTGTACAAAGAAATGAACAACTCTTCTGTACTGAGCTGTTTGCTTATTTGTCAACATAGATGATCATGTCCATACTGTACTTCTCTACGGTTTTTATTTTGTAGGGAAGGCTGTGGTTTGTTGTTTTCCTTTGTCTGCAGAACAGGAACAGAGCGTACAACAGATTATTCAGTAAAGCATATTACATACTGATATACTGAATATTCTGAATAAAACATGAAACATCTCAGAATAAGGAAGCCCAAATAATTCCCTCTCTAAAGATACTGTATTTACTGTAGATATTTAATACTTATCTCAGCAACTTAAGCTTTGGTACATGAGATTCTTAAATACAAAAAGAAACCCAACCAGATAACCAAAAGACCTTGATAATTTACAGTTATCTTCTGAGACAAGGAGTGCTCATGAAAGATTGTGTGGCTTATATCTTATTTTAATATATCCTGTTTTATTCTAAATGCAACCAATATTGCCTCGTATATAGAATAGTCTAATGTTTCTTTTTGCATCCTAGAGAGCGAATTCTACATTTTAAAAGGTACTTTAATAGGACTGATTTTAAATATATTACTTCATAGTTTTAATGAGTTTCTGGTCTGCAATACCAGAGATAGGGGGATTTTTATTTTATTTTATTTTTTTTTTTTTATGTTTTGCACAATATAGAGCGTTATGTCTTCTAGTCAAAGTCTTTCCTAATCTGTTTTCCATTCTAGGTACAGAATTCAGCTGCTTGGACCTTGTTTCACAGCTGCTTTGTAGTCAACAGATTCGTGACAAAATTGTCCTCCCTTTTTAGAAGATTGCCTAAAGCCCTTCCTGGTGTCATTGGAAAGAAGCCATGTAGCAAAGGTACCTCAGAGTCTTCAGAAATAAACCAATGCAGAATTCAGTACTGCTGTGCTCCGCAATGCCATTACTGGTTATTCTGGTCCCCTATCCCACCGCAATTGAAAATGAGAGGTGGAGCCCTGGGCATGTGAGCCGTGGTGCCTGCCAGAAAAAATAAGGTCGTGCAGCCAGGAAAATGATCAGCTACTGCTGCGGAATACGGCACGCTCCCTTCAGCCAGAGCAAGGAGCAGAGTCTGGGCACTTAACACAACTGTTTGAAATTCACTTTCATGCCTGTTCCTCTGCAGCAAAAACCAAAACCATGTGCTCCCCTGTAGCACCAATTTCCAAATTCTTTTTCTACCATTAAAAAGCTCAGCAAATGTTTCTCGCTAATGGTGACTATATATTAATTTCAAAATAAATACTTTTTTTTTAATCCCAACAATTCTGATATGTTGTTCCATAATCCCAACAATTCTGATATGTTGTTCCATACACTTTGATAGTTTCCAATGTCATTGATAAGGTTAATCTAAACTGTCACGACTCAAAGGAGAAACAAGAAATAAGAATAGCTTTCACCATCTTTTTCAGACAGGAGGTAGTTATTAAATCTGATTTATATTAATTTACAGGGTAAACTGTGATTATATTGATCATCTTTTCCAATAAGAATTAAGAGAATTCCTTCTGTTTTCATGAGTATAAAAATTGTCTGCTTTAATGTATGGAAGGAGACAATATATGAATTTAAGGTTGGCTGATGCTGTAGCCAGTCCCTACAAACTCTATTTTCTAAAAAGAATTTCTACACAGAAGTAATTTAGCAATCCCAGAGCAGCAGCAACACAAAACATAACAATCTATAGTAGTTAATTTCCCAAACAATCCCAAACAGTGCTTATAAAATCTGTTACATTATAGTACCAAAAAATCGGCATTTATTTGATACTAAAGCAGTGTATAGATACAGGCAGTCCTTCAGCATTCAAAGATGTAGATGCCAGAAGTCTGAGCTTTGCAAAGTCAAATGTCAAATAAATGCAAAATAAAGGGAACAATAACAATAAATAAAGGAAGATTACTGCATAGTAAAGTGCTCTAGTGTGTTGGTACAAAGTAATTTTGCACATACATTCACTTCTACACCTATCATAACTCAAGAGATGATTTCAGCCTCTAAAGCAGTGAAGTGAAACATGCAGACCTTCAAAGCACCTTTAATATTCATCACGGATGCCCCACGATAATGATAAAACAGTAATGGTGTCCCTTCTACTTAGGGAGGTGCACCTGCACTAAGTTAGCGTTTCGGTGACTTGGTTGAGGCTCACGCTACAGCATCATTATCTGTGCCTGAGGTAGAGTTTCGCATTGTTAATTCTGCGGTAATGAATTACCTCCTCTGTGACCCCTTATTTCATAGCCCATAGCACAAGATGTGTTTGGACAGGACGAGCGACAAAACGGTTATGGAACATAATTTGGCATAAAAGCTCAAAATGAGGACAATATATAAATCAAGATGATTAAACTTTCAGTTGTGTTGCTCAATATCTGTTATAAATAATTTGCAACAATTAAAACAAAGATAAAGAAAGAAAGCAGCTTCACATGGGATCATTGTTGGAGCTGTGCCATCAGTAAGGCTGAGCTGTAGTATTTGACAAAAAGCCCTGTGTCACAGCGAACTAATGACTATTGTTTGGCAATTAAAGCTCTGAAATTTGAGGCAAAATAACAGACCATTTTTCTTATTCTACATGCACATTTTATTTCAGCTCGAGAGGATAAGAGAACAAAAATATCTACTGTTGAAGGATTGCCTTTTTTTTTTTTTTTTTTTTTCCTTCTAATTTCCCCTTTGGTCTCATTTGCATTACTCCTTCACTTTGGCATCATGTTCTCAGATCAGCTCCTCTCTTTTCTCTATTGTTTCTTCCCCTCCAGCCCACACATATGCTTAAAAAAAATACAAAGACAAGAAAAAACAAAAAGCACTAGAGGCTGGAGCTAATGCTGTTCTGGAAAACTTTTCAGATCAGCTATTGCCAGCCACTTCCTTTTCCCTAGCTGCACCAATTTAAGAACACCATTTACCAGAGTTCTAGCAAAATATTTTAAAAGTCTGTCTCCACATCTCTAAAATCATCATCCTATCATAATGTTTTAATAAAATAAAAAGCTGTCACCCATATAAACATACTTACTGAATTCAGATATTAGGAGGTCTCCAAACACCTCTCTAAGGAAAATTCCCCCAGCTGAAATGAATTGTCTTAAAACAGACGTTTGCTAATGTTTTATTGCATTATTTATTCACAAACAAAACAGAAATTCCTCTGTAGGGCTGTAATACTAAGATCAAATAGAAACAACAACATTTGTCAGCATGAATACAGGTCTGAGTTATGAAGGAACGTCTACTCTTGGAATGGCTCATTTTGATAGAACAGTCAGGAAGTTATATATAAACATAACTGCAAAAACGTTTTTTCCTCTTGTGGTACGCCTCTTATACAGATATGACTATCAATACCCAAGTTGTTTTTACTAGAATTTAAGAAACCTATTCTTGCCTTCTCTCAAGCTGAAGAAAAAGAAAGTAATCTTCTCAGAAGTGAAGAAACTCTAAAGTAGAGGAAGGCATCACTTAAAGAAGCAGCAGCATTCTGTGTGCAATCACCAGTCAGTCTCTGCAGCACATAGCAGCAACCAGCCTTCGCACAGAAAAGGGGTGCCTGGGAAGCGCGAAGGATGATATTCAGTATGGTTGCTCTCTGTAGGCCAACCAGCGCATGATGCAGGGCTGTCAATTTGGTTTTTGACCTACTTCATAGTATCGATTAATGAAATCGGCTGGGTGGCAGTGGTTATTTCCATTCCGTTATCTTCTTGAAGTTGGAGATAATATTATGTATGCAGAACTCTGCAATCTCCAGATTCAGTAAAATAGCACAGACGTCTAGTAAACTCCGATGCATTTATCACTACACGGAGCTCGAACGAGAGCAGGGTGGTACTCGAGAGTCATCTCTAATAAGCAATACTGAAACTCTGTATGAGGTCAGATTTAAAATAGCAGTATATTTACATATAGTTTAGAAAGAAAGAACAAGCCCACGTTTACCTAGTTTCAGGAACGCATATATGAAAATCTAAAACCTGCTCTCCTCTCTTTGAGTTTCTTTAAAGATGTTTTGAAGGATATCTTTCAAGGATCCATTCTCACAACAACTTTTAAAGTTTAGGAAAGTGTACATGCTGACTGCCAGTCACACCAGCCTCACACGTTTTCCCCATATGCTGGTTTGCTATGAGGTGCGGCCCAGCTGTTAGTAGAACAGAGCAGTGAAGTGAGGCCTGACAGCAAAGAGCAGTGAGAGTTCCCAGTCTGCATGGAAAATCCCTGCCTATTTAAAACCACAGCGTATTCAAGCCATTCTCTGGAAAGACCTTCTTTGTTCACACTGTTTGCGGGCTTGGAATTTAGGCCAGGCAGATCAGGCTCCTCACCATCCAGCTCTCCCTCAGGTTGTGCAGTGCACAGGGCAAGGGGATATTTATGAAGGGGCTAGTTTCAGTCTGCCAGAAGTCAAAGGGCTGTTGTGTACTGGGCTGGGTAGGAACTTGACGCACCCACAATGTGCTGGGGATGGCAGCGTCTGCTGCCGAGAGCCTGCGAGGCCTTGCTCTGCAGAGTGCCGATGCCCGCCTCTGCCTCATGTGGGTGACGCTGCACCGTGGTGTTGTGGGCAAACCGGCAGAGTGTGGGGCACGGATCTTCACAGAACTGATCCTTGGTCACTTCTGAGCGCACATGAATTGATTTTTGATGAATAGGGCCAGATATATTTCATATATGGTTATGAAAGAACGTAGCGAGCAGGACTAGGGAGGTGATGGTTCCCCTGTACTCTGGTCTGGTGAGGCCGCACCTCGAGTACTGTGTATGGTTTTGGGCCCCTCACTTCAAGACACCAAGGCCCTGGAGCGTGTCCAGAGAAGGGCTACAAAGCTGCTGAAGGGCCTGGGACACAAGTCCTGTGAGGAGCAGCTGAGGGAGCTAGGGGTGTTCGGTCTGGGGAAGAGGAGGCTCAGGGCAGGCCTCATTGCTCTCTACAGCTACCTGAGAGGAAGTGGCGAGGAGCTGGGGGTCGGCCTCTTCTCACAGATAACTAACTAGTGATAGGCCTAGAGGGAATGGCCTTGAGTTGTGCCAGGGGAGGTTCAGGTTGGAAATGGGGAGACATTTCCTCTCAGAAAGAGCAGCCAGGCACTGGGATGGGTTGCCCAGGGAGGTAGTGGCGTCACCGTCCCGGGGGGTGTTCAAGGAAAGGTTGGTAGTGGTGTTTAGGGACATGGTTTAGTGGGTGATGCTGGTGGTACAGTGATGGTTGGACCAGATTGTCTTTACAGTCATTACAGACTACCCTCCACACAGACTGCCATATAGTGCCCACGATCCTCAATCTGATGTCCTTTTAAGCTAAAATACCTACAGATTTTTTTTTAGTATTATTATTTTTATTTGATGAACTGAAGAACTAACGAACTGATACAGGGCTGTAACTAAACACCGGGGCGAGTGGCGAACAACTCCCGTCAGGTCTCCTTGTCACGGACCCAGCCCCTTGCCCTCAGCGGCCACCTCACAACCGCGCAAGGCTGGGGACGGGCGAGGCATTAACGGGGCGGGGCGGGGCGGCGGTAAGGAGCGGGGCGGATCCAGGGCCGGTGCCGCCGCCACGTGCGGATCCGGGGCGCCCCCACAGCGCTGCCGCGGCCCGGCCACCGCCCCGGAGGCGGTCGGGGGGCCGGCGCCAGCCCCTTTAAGGGCGGCCGGGAGCACGCTCCGCCCGCTCATTTCCTAGCGCACAGGAAGTGGGGGCCGCGGCTCGGCGGCGGGGCCCGCGGGTGAGTAGGGGCGCCCCGGCACCGCACACGCGGCCCCCCCGGCACCCACCCGCGCGCCGCCTGCCCGGCCCGCTCCCTGCGGCCGCCACGGAGCCGGCGGCTGGGCTGTGCAGCGGGCAGGGGCAACGGGCAGCCCGCCGCGCTCTGCTCGCCCTGCGCTGGGGCCGGCTGGGGGCTGGGGGCTCGGGGCGGAGGCTCGGGCTCGGGCTCCGTCGCGGTTGCGCCGCGCTAGGCTTCAGCCGCGGTCCCGGTGCCCCCGCTCCGCTCCGGGCCGGCCGCTGGTGGTGGCACCCCCGAGGTCGGGGTGGGTGGGTGGGTGGGGGGCGCCTCGGGGTTGCCCGGCGGCATCGGCTCACCTCGAGTCCTCTTCGCCCTGAAACCCACTCGTGCATCGCGGGAAGGCAGAGCAGAGCCGGGGGTTGCGATCGGTGAGGTAACTTAAGCTGGGCATGCAGAGCGTTGAACTTAGATCCATCTGCTCGGTGAGGAATCATCTAGATCTGCTTTGTTAGCACTTACTTCAGTCTGTGGCTCCGTGGCTTGTTGGGCTGCTTTTTCTTTTCCCAGTGCCCTGTCAGGCAGGAGCCGAGGTGCAGGTCTCTCTGCAGAGCTGGAGCCGTGTGCTGTCCTGTCCTGCCCCGTGGGCAGTGAGGGTGGCTTAGCACAGAGGCAGCGACCTCCGGCTGAGGCTGTGTACTCAAACCCCTTCTTCTTTCTCTGAGAGATTGTAACCGCCATGAGCAGGACCATTCCCTCCTTCCCAGCTTGTGCTGGCTGTAAGTTGCTGTTCTTTCAGTGTGGTGGAAGGAGATTTCTGGCCTCCCTGTATTTATTAGCGAGATAGCAAGTCCCCAGGCACTGTCAGAGACAGCAGCCTGGATGTGTTCCCAGCAGCTGTCAGGGGAGGTGGATGGCTCTTGCTGACAGGGTGTTAGCCGAGGGCCTCAATTACACCCACAGGCTCTTATGGGAGCCTCTGGCTGGTAGGTCTGTATCGTGAGCATCGGGAGACCACAGAGGGTGGTGCTATGAGAGCCCTGTCCCGAGCCATCAATAACGTGAGAGGAGGATGAGGAACACATTTATTAAGTGGAGGGCTGCGTGGCACAAATAGGAATTGTTTGGCTTGCCTGTTCCTGGAGGAAACCCACAAAAACTTGTGATTAAGATCTGTTGAGCTTGAATGGTTCTTTGTCTCTTCCATCTGTGAGTTTGTTTCACTGTCCTCCTCAGGCTTTAAACAAAAACAAAAAATCCAACGAATGAGTAAACAGAAAACCCCAAAGGTATCATTGAGGCTTCTGTATCATGGTATAAATTGCATCAAGTTATTTGTGAATTTAAATTCTTTGCTTTTGAATTCCAGCCCTGGGATATCGGTCTTCCCAAGTGAGTGAAAAACCTCATCTGAGGGCATAGCTGAATGATAAGCAGCTGTGGTCTGTTGCCAGGAAAACCCACATCATATTTGGTGTAACAGTTTCTTCCCATTCACCACAGTCTGCTATTTTCTTAATTGTCAGAAGCGTTCAGTTGACCTCTTTGTAAAAATGGACCACCAAAATGGCACCATCTTAAATAAATAAAACTGAACTTGGGGGAGGGAGGGTGTGGGAAATACGATGCCATTTTTTAACTGAATTGCACAATGTTTGTCTTAACTCTGTAACAGTCTGTTATTATGAAGCAAACTTCATGACTTGCAGTATTTTCTCATTAAATAATGTTGGAGCAGGGCTGTGGAGGTGGGATGGTGCTCAGATTTTGGGTAAGGATTTGGGTGGTGTTGCAAGTAATAATATGCTTTGCTTTCAGTTAGCTCATCTGTCTTCTGCTCTCGTAGAGGAGTAGCCCTCCAGAGTAAACAAACATGAAGGGGAGAGCATAATGATCTGGGTTCTGGAGAGATGAAATAGCAAAGAGACAAGGTTTTCAACTAGAAGATTATTTCTTTAAATATTTTTTAAAGAAGAAGGCTTCAAAGGGCACAATGAAAAAATGTTTAAAGAGTGTAGTGGGTTTTCTTAAAAAATACTTGTGTTTTATCTATGCAACTACTTACATTCTTGCAAGTATGGTGCTGGACATGGGGGGAAAATGAAATCATAAATCACAAAATGTTCACAAAGAAATGTTATGCTTTTGTAGAAGAGTGGGAATATAATATTACTTCTGAGTTACAGCTGCAGCTTATAAGAAGCATTTGCAGGAGGGCACTCATAACTGTTTGCCAGACCAGCTTCGATTTGTATGATTAAAAAAAGCCCCAGCCACTCCCATTTCTAATATTGTTTATTAGAAAAGTCTGGAAACATGAGCTGACCTGTGTTCTTAATTTATTTTTTGTGAACCTATTCTTCAAAAATAATAAAGGTGGGAACAGTTCAGCAAGCTGTGGTTCTTCGTGTCACAAGTGTCATTAGGTGTGAAAGGACTGGAACCTTTGAGGCCATCTAGCTGCTCCTGTCATCTAAGCCTGTTATAACCACCTTTAAAGTAGACCTGGTATTTGGCATCTACTAAAAAGTGTAGTCAGGTCAGTTAGTAGTTTTTAGGAGTCTTAAACTGGGCTGTGTGTGTGTTTTAAAATCAGTTGTACTGTTTTTTTTTTTTAAGTAAAAATAACTAGATAGTTGATGGAAGCTGTAGGAAGTCAATATAGATCAAATGCTCAAGGGGAAGAAAAATGGGCTTGTTTTCCTAATCCTGGAGGACTTTGCTGCATTGAAAATACAGCACATTAGAGTAGATGTGAGTAGCTTGTTTCCTTGGCACTATGCTGTCCGTGCTGTTTGCATTTGGCATGTTGGGAGGCCAGCAGGAGATGCTTGCTTGATAGCTATCGCTGGGTGGAGTACAGTGGAACTCATACATATGTGATCTGTGTTATACCTTAAGAGTTTTTAAAGGCTTATCCCATTCACAAAGTTCTCTAACACTTTGTTTTGGTGTGTTGGTAAAGCTGGGAAGCCACTGTGGGTGCTGTGAATGCAAATGTGAGAGCTGGAAAGAGCGTAAATGGCGTGTTAGTGTTTCAAGGCCAAGTATCCAAATAAGACCTTAGGTGAGGAAGCTATCGTTTGAGGAAATCTTGCAGATACTTTTTTTATCTAACCACTTCCTGCCTCAATCATCTCCAACCGAAATTTAAAATAACCATGGTGACTGCTGTGTTTACTGGTTGACTTCTGCCTGTGGCACGAGCACCACCCAGCCCCATGTGTGTCGGGCCTAGCCCCCTGTCAGCCCCGCTGCACTCCTGTGGGGCTTGGGGTCTCCAGCCCTCTGCTGCCTCTCCTCATGCTGCTGTGGCTGCTGGGCCACAGTCGACACATGGGAGGCTTTTGTTGCTGGCAGTGGTGTTGGCAGGTGACACAAAGGGCAGGTCTGTCCCTGCTTTTGTTTCACCGTCTTCCTCATTTGTGTTAAATGTGGCTATCTTACTGGTGAGGTGGGTGGTAAAGGGCATCTCTGTTTTTCTTTTCCCTTACTTCCTTCTTAATAAGCAGTACTGTTTTGCTGGTAAAGCAGCTTCGGGAAGAAACCCTTGGAGCCTCTCTTCCAAAAAAATGTGGAATAACTGCGCTGTTCTTCCTCTCCCTTACTGTGGGGAATTGTTTCTAAATGAAATGAGTATTCCAATCATGGAACAGAAATAAAACTCTTTCATGGCTGATGAATCCTCTGTAGATGTATGCTGCCATATCCTTAGTGGCTGTCACAGAAAAAAAGTCATGCAGGTGAGCATTGTATAAAATTTGTTTTTGTGTTTTGACAGTTAAAGTTATACAGTGTGGGACAGCTATGATCTAAAGGTAAACTTAGGATGCAAGACTTGCACATAATAAACACTTCCCAGTGAAACCACTAAACACTTCAGATTTTTTTTTATCCCTATATAGATACTTGATTCTTGTATTTAATTTTGGTGGCTAACAAATATCCACCCAAGAAAAAGGTTTATGTGGCTGCACTATTAATCCTTCCTTTTTGGCAAGACAACAGATGAGCATGTTCATGAAGGGTCAGAACTGTAGGGTGCCTTCAGAAGGTTGTACATGAAGCCATGCAAGTTTTGTATTAATATTAGTATTTGGGAATTAGGGTGACTGCTGCCAGATGATCTCATAGGGGAAAAGGACCCTAATAAATTCTCAAATGCCAGTTCTGAAAGGACAGTTTCCAGCTTGTAGGTGTCCAGCTGCATGGAGCTGTGGGTTTAGAACTGGTGGGTGAGGTGCTGTTACACAGAGGTGCTGTGGGTAACTGTCTGTAGATGTTAGATGCTTGGTGTGTGGGGATATCCTGTTATGGTTACTATTTGATAGCTAACAAGGCAGATTTTCTCCTAATTCTGTGTGCAATGTCTGGAGTTCGCATGCCTGTATCTTCTGTGGAGAAATAGCAGTAAGAGGTGGGTGATTGGCCTGGGCTGTTTCTGCTGCTGCGGGGCAGGTGTTCAGAAGCAGAGCACAGTGAACAGGGCGTTAAAGCAGTTGGATTGTATAAAAACAGAGGATATGAGGCAAGCTAACTCATGTTTTTGAGCACACTCCAAAAATACAAAATGCTCATCTTGAACATAGTTAAGGAGCTCTGGAGTTACACGGAGGGTGAAGTCATTAATTTCTCTATAATGAAGCCTGTCCTGCAGGAATGTCTGGGGTGGTAGCTTTCAGATGAGTTGCGGTAGCACTTCCGTGGTCTTACAAGGTTTCCCCAAGCACTGGTGTCAGAAGTAATAGGACACTTGTCAGTAGTCTTGCTGCTTCTTGCAGCCCTGTGGGCAGCAGAGGGCTTGCATCTTCGTGCTGCCGGTGCTCTGTTAGAGTGGAAATTAAGCTGTTTTCACTTAGCAGTCTGGGTCCATCTTTCCCATGATGTGGGAGCTTCTGACACAGAGAGGCTTCAGACCCACGGCTTGCAGAGCAGAATGTGCTGGGCAGCTGGTGGCTGGGGCTCAGTGCTGCCCTGCAAAGCATTGGCAGCGGTGCTGAGGCTTTGCCTCCAAAATGCTCTGTCAGTTTCTGTTAGGAAGTGCTATTGAGCGTGTCCTGCAGGTTTTTTGATGTAATCCAGTGACCTTGAATTTTTCCCATTTAACCTTTCAGTACTGCTCTTTAGTCTTGCAAGGTGCTGAGCCTCTGTTCGTTTTACCTTGCTAGATGAAGAGGTGAGAAGTGATAGAGGTTTAAGTGACCCTCTGAAGGAACCAGAGGAAAAAAAAACCCTGGAGGTGTTAAAATAGCTTAACAGAAGTTGTTGCCAGTGGTACAATGTGTCAAATGTCACTTTGAATAAACACTTTCTGTTAAGTGTGTGTAGTAACATCTTAATCTTTCCCTGCTGTGCAACAAAACCAGCACCAATAATTGGAGAATATCAGTGAAGTAGATAAACTGCACAAAGGACATGCAAAAACTAGAGAGGCTTACAGAAACTCCTAATGCCTCTCCCCTCTAAATGGTGATCTGCTGTTGATGGGAATACGAGGGAAGATAGTTCAAATGTCCCAAAAGCTCATTTCAGGCACTTGAGAAACAAAAAGGGAAGGAGCAGAGTAATGTTAAGTGCTGAGAGAGTTCTGTTTTTTCATACAGATGTCTTTTTCCAGTGCAAGACAACATTTTAGGGAAGAAACACCAAGATAAATAGCTCTGACAAGCTGCTAGCTTCTCTGCTTCAAGTCCTTTGAGAGTCAGTTTCTCCTCAGTTGTAATGTCAAACAGAGATGATAGATGGTACGAGCGCATCTATCTGTGCTTCTGGAATGCACCAGATGTTTCTCAATCATTTGGCATCCAGCTTTCATTTCTGGTGACATATTCATGCCTGACTTGTGCTGAAAGCAGAACTTAAACCACTCTAGTTGTTAGCTGTCTTCAAAATACTTGTAGGTTGTGTTCCCCTTGCTGTAGTTCCATGGACTGAGGAACAGTGAAGTCATCCCAGTTTTGATACCATGTGTCAACTCAAGCTATCTGATCCCATTTGTTTAAAAACAAAAATAAAAATCCTGTGGAATTGTTCTTTTCCTCGGAATTGCTATACTATTTTGCACTTTAAACAGGTTTTAGGCATTTTGAAGGTCTTAAGAGCACTTGGACAGAATGGACATAAATGTCTTCCAGTCTTCCAGTGGGTGGCTGTAGCAGTTATATTGCTCTTCAGACTCACAGTAGAGAGATTTCTAGGCAAATATTAGTTCAGGGTACTGCATACTGAATTCACTAATAAATCATAACTTTGAGAACATTTGTTATATTACTTAGCTCTCAATTTTCCAATTAAACTTACAATGAAATTTAAATCAGTGCTTTGATACATATCTGCGTATAAGGCTGATATTAATACAAGTCTGAAGTCTCTTTAAGCAAGATTCAGGTGCACTTGAGAACTTAACCTTACTCTCCTCCTTTTAACTGCTAAAGCTCCCTCATAGCTTCCTCATAACTTGGATTTGTAACTCTATGGAAACAGTAATATCGCTCCTATTGTGGAAAAATTATTGAAGGTAAACTCAATCCTGGGGAAAAGTTGGGTATTTTTCCTTGCTGGCTATAATCAACTGTGTAACTGTCAGAAAGGCAAGCTTGGCTGAGGACTGTCCTTTTCAGTCTCATCTTTTGGTGGGGTAAAAAAGAAAACAGTGTATGATAACTGCCTGTTAGCTCTTGAGAGCTTCAGAGAGGATCTGGTCTGTTCTCAAGCAGTTCCTTTCTGTTCTACAACTGTAAGGGAACAGAGTGTTTGACTTCTACCTCCCACAGTAGGAAATGTTCCACTGGTGCTGTGTATGAACTCAGATGACAGCTATCCTTTCACATAGCACAGGAGTTCCCATGTGTTGGGATACATACATTTTACTAAGCCTAACTGACATGTCTAGATCTCCATGCAAGGAGAACTGGATGATGATTAGGAGAAGTGAGAAAATGGAAGAACTCTTCATTTTGATAACAAATTCTTTTTGCCAAAGTGTACCCCATTTCCAGAAAGCACGTGATTTTCAACTTTGTCTGCTACAATTCGCACAACTAACAACTTCAGTCATGGTGTTTTTTATTTTTAATGTACTTGTACTGAGGTGATTTTTTGTGTGGGTATGCTGTGCCAATACTATGTTCTTGGGTTAGATGTACCTTTTAGGGTTCAGTAGCACTTGCTGGAACATATTTGTCTTGTATGGGAGGAATGCTAAGCTGTCACTACCTTAGATGCTTGAAGTGATGCAATGTTTTCAGTGTATTTTACTTTTCCTTCTTCACTGTAAGATGATGTGATGAGAGTAACTGTTTTTTCTCTCCCTAGATAGGCTGTTTTCCTGTACAACAAGCCTTCTACAGCATTTTATTTTGAAGACGACCAAATGTTGGAAGTTTTATTGTTGTTCCTTGTGGCATCTGTTGCTTCTTCATACTGAAAGGTGTGTAGAGGTTGCACTGCATGTACTCAAACAGACTGCTATGCATTCTTGAGGACAAGCTGAAGTTGCTGTAAAAAAAGGTGATTTAGTTTTGCTTGAGCTATCTTTTCTGGTAATGCACCTGGCTTTTTATCCTTGATTGACTGTGTAGTGTTACATGTACTGTTATGAGGTAGTGACTGTGAAGGATGGCAGCTTTCAGCTGGTAGAATAATGTTTCTACTTATAATCTACTTTAAAACAAATTCGAAGAATTAACAGGTGCATCAGTACTTCTGTAGTCTTTTCTGCTAATTATATACAGTATTACTTAGAAGAATTATCGGTCAAGTGTAATACTTATTAATGAATTATGTAGGTATCAATTCAGTATGTTTAGAAAATGTTGAGGGTAGTGAACCAAAGTAGGTTTTTCATGTAGCACACAACTCAGTAAAAAATCATGTTGAAGGCTTATGTAGACAGACTTCCTTGAATTGCTGTGGGAATGTTTGATGGCTCTTGTATAATCAATAGTTCTGGTTTTGAATGAAGACAGACAGCCCTTCCCAGCCTTGCCCTTACCATTGGAGTTTCCAGAACCTGCTTTCCAAAATACTGATTCTAACTGGAAGCCTTCAGTGAACAGGCCTGAGCACTGCGTTTGAGTAAGCTGTGTTTCTAGACCTGGAAACCAACTTGCTGTGATGTTAGTTCCCCATGCAGCTTATACAGTCCCTCATGGAGAATAGGTTGTTAACAAGGTTCTTGTAAAGCACTTGGTACGAGTGGGTCAGGTTCTTGGCATGTATTGCTTAATGCTCATGTAAAAAATGAATTGCTGTTTAAGATGTTAGGAATGACTATAGAAAGTGCTTCAGTGATGCTTGTACTAAGGTAACGACTTGTATTTCTGTTCCTGTTTCTAGGTTTAAGTGTAATAACACAGGGTATGCAAAATGAGTCTAGTAATGTAGTGCTGCTGTTCTTTGAATCCCCTTGCAGTAAAAGTAAGACAACTTGCTTCTCCAAGTTTGGAGTTCGTCAATTTTAAAAAGGGGAATAGTGTCTATGGGAATGCAAAAGCCAACAAATTAATATGAACTATAGGAAAAGCTATGTAAAATAAGTTTTGGGAGATGGTGATTGTTTCAGGATAGCTACACAATAACCAAAAGCCAAGATAAAAACCCATGCCCTTCAGCTGGCCTTACATGGGATACTTTGTCACTGGCATCTTGCCAAGAAGATGCCTGTCTTCATTGAAACAGCTAAGCAGTAGTTGATTCCATTTCCAGGTGTTATCTGCAATGAGGATTATAATGAACGGGTCATTTAAGGTGTAGCTGTTTGGATTTTGAGTTCTGATTTCCATTCAGAGGTTTCTGGATAAATGGGCTTGCTCTAGCCTCTGCTGAAGCCAAAATAGGACTCATTTTCATGAGTTTGTTTATTTTGGATTAGGTATAAAGTAATGTGAATCAAATTGTTCTTTCATTGTCCACTTAACTATGTAATGAACTGTTTTGTGTAGGTGCAGTAGCTGCCAGGGCAAGCAATAATTCATTTCCTTCTATCACCTAAGGAAGATAAAACCATGTTATCAAAGGGCCATTTTTTCCTTGTCATTTCACTGTAAGTCGTGTAAGAATTGGGTTAAATGGTTTCAATACAGTTTGCACATCACTCGTCTGAGGATGACAGCAGGCTTCTTTTTTCTTTCAGGGACTGTTGTGGCAAAAGTAGCACCGTTTCTGGATTGGATATTATCTTCTTGTTTTTTTTTCTGCTGTTTTAGCTGTAGCAGTGAGAACTGACACTATGGAAAACAGATTTTCTGTTCTGTTGGATTGGCATGCTGATTTACCTTCTGTCTGCCTGTGTTGGATGGGGAAGGGGCAAAATGTGGTGTAGGACAGGTACTTCCCAGCTGTGATTTTTCTGTATTGACTTGAGACAACTGAAAGTACATCGAAGTGAACATACTGAAACTCAAGTGGAAATGGAAGAGATTCTTGTGAAATGTGTGATGAGTAAGACTTGCTTGTTTGTCCTTCATAGGATAAATGTAAGTAGTCTCTATGCTATGATAATTGAACTTGCTATTAAGATGAAACCATACTCTATTCTGTTCTATTTAAAGAAGCTTCTAGCTAGTATGAAGTGCCCTGCTTCAGTTGCATCTCCCAAAAAGATGCTATCAATATACAGCATCTGAACCTTGTTTATAAGTGGGTAAGGGCAAAATTTCTCAGTGATAAAGCCTTGTGTGTTGGACATGAGTTCCTCTGCTGTATGAAAGAAGGGAAGTGAGACCCCATACATATTCACTGTGTATTCCAGTCTGTGAAAGGGAAGTAGAAACATGTGGAAGGCTAGTCTTAATTTTCAGAGATCAGTGTCTGCTCACAAAACATGGTGTTGCTTTTGTTCAAGTAAACCATTTGCATAGGGAACGTCCATGGAAATGTTCTCCTTAAGCCTGTATTTTTCAGTAACAACTCCTGTGATTGTCATGTATCACTGAAGTAACTTTTTCCTAGTGGTTCCCATGTCTGAACTTTTTGCAGGTATGCTACTAGTACTACTGTGATCCTTGTGCCAAAGGTCTGATATTTTCCTTCCTGTTCAGGAAGTAAACAAATGTCTGAGGATAGCTATTGTGGATACACTCAAGCACTTAATTATTCATTACAGGCTTTTCATAATGTATGCAGTAGCTTTTGTTGCCTGGGTGTTTTCTTCCACTTGTTGAATTAAAAATGAGGGAAGATCCTCTTTGGTGATCACTGTGCAGTTGTCATCTTTCCCCTGAGGGACTCTGGATTTGCCAGTGGGAGTTTACAACAAAGAAGTTTAAGGGAGACTATAAAACACCTGTGAGTGAATGGGTGGTGTTAAACTGATAGCTCAGCATTGTCCTGGATTGTTAGCTGATGAGTGGCCAGGTGATGCTGCAGTACCACAGAGGTTAAGTATCTGTTACTGCTGTGGGTCTGTAGCATGGCTCATGGCTTCTAACTGAATGCAACCACTTTTATTTATCAGCCAAGTGGAGCTGATGAGTTCCTAGGAGTTAAGGTTTACTGGTTTTAGTATGGAGTTTGATTGGATTGGTGGTTTGGATCTGCAGTGTCCAGAAAATAACTTTCTGTAGAAGCTGTACTGTTTGGTTTAGAGAGTACTGGTGTGTGCTTTTACACATTTTGTTTTATACAGTAGTATCCACATGAGCATACTGAAGTGATATGACCCAGTGGGAGTGCTGGAAGATGTATGAGAGGTCACTAGTGTACTGGGTCTGTTTGGATGATTGTAAGAGGTAACATGAAGAAAAAACACTCGAATGCTGGTCAGATGACATGAATTGCGAAGCTTAATGTCTGTGCTTAAACTAAATTTGCCTGTTGTGGTGGATTGGAACGCTGTTAGGCACTAAGCTTTCAAAATATTGCAAATGAGCTGCTGCCCACTGCAAGTGACTGCGATGTACATGGGCAGTGGTTGTGATGTGTGCAACTTCCAAATTCTTCAGGATTTTCTGGTAAGGTGTAACCTACTTGGTGGTTATTTTCACTTTCCTGCTGGCTTTCTTTCTGTAAATACACAGTGGTTTTCAGCTTCTTTCTTGTCTTTGGGCTGCCTGGAGCAGAAACATAGCTGGAAGCAAGTCAGATGGTAGTGATGGTGGCCACAGTTAGCCCAGTGAGGGTGGGTGAGGTACCAGATTGAAGATCAGTTTCCTGAGAAAGGTGAGAACTTATCACTAATTCCTCTTGGATGTGTTCCTCTTTGATGTTACCTTCCTAGTAATGTTCCCAACAACAGAAAAGCCTGACTTTGGTACTCATTTGACTACAGCTGTACAACACAGCCTTTGAACAACTTCCTCTGTCTTTTCTGAGGTTGTACCTCAATGGACTTAAGTGCACAGTATGTATTTCTGCATACTGGAGGTATGGTTTGAGGTTTCTCATTCTAGGGTTTTATGCAAAGATTCTCTGAGGCAGCAGAAACAGTGAACTTTTTGTTGGTTTCAGCAAGAGAGAAATGAACTGATTGTGCAGTGTTTCTTCAGTGTTCACAGGCAATGCTGAGAGGAGGGAGTCACTTAACAGGGGAAAAAAAAAAAAAGAAATACTCAGGATGATACTGGACCTGAAGTTTTCATTATACAACTCACTAAGGAGTGAAGTGTTTGTGTGGAGGGATTTAAGACAATGTCCTTGGCATCTGGTGAAGTTACAAACAAAACTATGAAAATCAGCTGGAATTTCATAAGCAGCTTAACTATGACCATCTAGGGCATGCTGAATAAAAAGGACATGTCTGAAGTAGAACATGTTACAATGAGGAATGTCCGTACAGTCCAGCATGAAGGAAGCATACTGAATTAGGCTGCTGCTCCAAGTGTGAATGTTTCCACTGTTTAGAAAGAAGTACTCATCCTCTGCAACAAGGAACCAAAACAGAGCGCTAATACAATAAAAAAGCAATTTAAAAGTATTTTCAATTAGCATGCTGGTCTATCCCCTTGTGCTTAGAGAATCAATGAGCTCTCTTGTAAGGAACAGAAGCATTTCCATAGCTGAATATACATAAGGCCCTGGAAAAGCAGGAAGAATAAAAAAGTTGCTTCTAGAAGACTTGCAAATCTTCATGAGCATTGCGTAAGCCTCAGAGGTCTTGTTCTTTGGAGATCATGGGGACTATTGCAAATGTTTTTGTTTGGAAGAATTGAAATGAAGTGAAATACCAACACGTGCAATTTATAGTTTTGGATTTTGATGTTTAAACAGTAGGATGCTGATCACAGGAACTACCATGATTTGCTTTTTCAGGTAATCCTATTCTTTTATAAACTTCAGAATGTACCATGTTAAAACTGAATTAACTTTTCTAATTTAGTACTTAGTGTGTTCTATGCTTTTGCTACTTTCTTGGATAATTTTTCTTAATCTACTTTCTTTTGTAATGATCATCTACAGCCTGGAAGTAATTATTGAAATTCTTACATCAGTGCTGTTGCAGACCTAATTCCAGTCAAATTTGGGTTATAAGTACATGAAACCAGCCCTCTTCTGAGAAGAGAGGTTAAAGGATTGTGAACTTTGCATTTCTGATGGGATACAAATTGAAATTCTTACTGGCATTCTTTCACTCCTTGAAGAACACAAGATGAAATGTGTTTTTTTTTTTTTTTAGACTGTTTATCTGCTTAGGACAGGTGGTATCAATGATTACAGATGTTACTATTCCACTTAGGACACCATCCCCATGAACAGTGCCCCACAGTATTAATAAAGTGTTATTGTGTGAATCTGCTCTATTGGCAATAAAGCAAGCACAGCAAGACAGGGTGGTGGTGGGGGTGTGCTCAGTCTTGTTACTCATTGGTAGGTATTAGATCTTTGGAACCTTTTTCAAAGATGGCAGCAAGCTTAGAAGGTAATAAATGAGAATTCAAGCCCTTTGAGGGGAAAATGTCAATATCTGACTCCTGATTCGCTCAGCAGTAATGGTACCAAAAAAAATAAGAGGACAAGATACCTGGATAGGCTCAGTCCCCCACCATTTTAGCAAACTAACTTACACCTTCAGTTCTCCATGTGCAATTTAAAGTCTTAATGTTTAACACAATCAGTTGCACAAACATGGATTGCCTTTAAAGGCCACAGGGAAACAGTAGTGGGGAAGATGTCTGTTCTTTAAGGTGTTGCACTAAAACTGTTGAAGGTAAATAGGTGAACTCCATCTCTATGCAGAAGTCTGTCTTAATAAGATTGTCACTAGCTCACTAGAAAAGGTTTTCAATTAATGAGGGGATAATTAAAACCAATAAGGAAAAGAATTGGTGAGGTCCCTACGGCCCACCACGAGTGCCTTCTGTTGCTGCAGGAGGGTTTATTGTTTCTCTGCTTTAAATACCCCTAAAGGCAGTGCTCCATGAAACAGATGTCTAGTGCCAGTAGGTAAGGCTGAAAAATGTGTAGTTACTCAATCTTTTGTTCTTGTGTTGATGATGCAATGGAAATGGCTAGTCCCTATGTAGGCATGCTGACTCAATTCATGATTGCCATAATGATGTACATTTGGCCACAGTAAAGGAACTAATTAAGGCCAGACTTGTTCTTTCATGGCCCCTCGCTATTGTCTGAGGGAGCCTTAATCTCCTAGTATACTTTGTCCTCTTGCTACCACATCAGGCAGTCTGTTTTCACTTGCCTCTAAGAGAAGAATAAGACCTAAGAAACTTAGTGACTTGCCAAAATTGAACACAAGGCAGCTTAGTGATAGATCAGAGAACTGAATGAAGGCCTCATATGCTAATGGCCTAGCTTCAGGGGTTTCTGTGTATCTCTTAACAATAATTAGTGATTATTCGAAGCCTGTGGTGGTAGGAGGCTGTGTGACTTAAGCAGTTTGAAGCTAGAGGTTGTGATGAACCAAATCGAGCAGTGGTTTACAGCTGCCTGCACTGCCCATCATTGAACTGTACAATGGTAGGTGATTAAGACAGTCTCTTCACTAGAAATATTAGCATCTAGTTTCTACTGCATGCTTTCATTTTTTCAAATTATCCTGTGGAGGGGAAGAGAAATGCGAAGGGTAAAACGTGAAGTGCTCTTCATGTTCTGCTAAGCTGTAAGGCTTAGCCATGTTTCCTACCCTGTCCCCAGTACCAAAAGCATCTCTAAAAAAACTGATTGCTGTGATGATGTGGTAGCACTTTGTCATCATTGTATATACAAACAGTTGTTCTTGACAATAGTAGTGAGACTGTGCAGTGAATAATTGGAACTGGATTTTCAGTGTTTTATGCATTGATGTAACTGATGTAAGATGCCCAAGCTTCTGCATGGAATGGCTTTGCTAGTCTAGCATTTATGTGTATTTGAAGAAATACATGGTTCTTCATGTTACCAATTGTGGCTTCACCTCTTGAATTCTAATGGAACAAGAATTCAAGAGGAAATGTGCAAAAACATCATATGGGCATATAAAGAAACCTTAGGGTATTGCGTCACTTCTGTTAACTAGCTTTAGCCTGTAGATTATTTTTTTGTCTGCCTTGATTTACCACATCTGGACCCTAGTCAGCAGTCTGAGGATACATCTGGTACTGATCACTTCACATAAATGCATGTAAAATGCCTTAATGTTTGTTCAGTGAGAAGTGACTAATGTCTATCTTATTTGGCTTAAAGTGTCTTCTGGAGTTCAGTTGACATAGCTTATTTTGTACCAAAGTGTACAGTAGCTTCACATGAGTAGAACAAGCTCTGGTTTCAGGTAACTATTGCTTTTCAACTGCTTATACAGAATCACTACATAAAGTATTTAACTTATACTTGTGACTGGGCTACAGATGTGGATGCTAGCACTAGAAGTACTATAATGGTTTCAAGCAGTACCGGAGGCTTCATCTGGATGACTACAAGGTGTGCATCTCTTGCAAGACTTGGTGTGCGTGATATGCATGCAAATTTATGATCAGTGATCAGCAGTATTGGTGGTATAAATCAATTACTTAATCTCTCAGGCTTTGTCATTGGAATTTGCTTGCAAATGGTGGTGCTGAATATCGTGCTACCACTGATACGTGGTACCCGATACTCACTGAAGCACTATCCTGGTGCTGGAAGCTGAATGAAAGTGAGAAATATTGCAAGGAAATGTCAGAAACATGTTGCAAGGATGTAAGCTGTGTTGTAAATGCATGAAGCGCTTTGTGGCACTGGCTTTATTTGGAAGAACGGTAGAAGGCTGGCTGTACAGTTTGTGGCAGTCAGATAGCCACCTGGTCAATCTAAGTATAAAGAGTATTGGAGTAAGCTTTTTTCCAATTTGATAAGTATACTGAAACAGAATTTGAAGTTAGTCAAGTTCCAGAATTTCCCCCCGAAAAATTATACAACATGGTCCAAAATGGAGGTAGAGCTAATAGATCCCTTGGGTAAGTTTTCATGAGATTCAGTTTATTTTCCACAACCAAGTTTTAAATAGAGTATTTTACTAGCTTTAGGAAGTAGAATAACCTGCTTCAAGCTTGGTTCTGCTGCATCCCTCCTGTTTGTTGTTTCTTTAAACTGTTACTGAAATAGGCCCATGAACCATTTTGCTGACTGTCATTTTGGATATCCTCCTCTTACCTAACTGTGACCTTTTCATGGGTCTTCAGTTCATAATCTGCTCAGTCAATACTGGAGGGAGATGACCAGCTCAAACTGTCAGTGCCTCTTTACTCAGCCTATCCAAACTGAAAGGTAGAAATGTTAGTGATCTGCTTGTCTGAGGCTCCCTTTCCTCACTTGGGAATCTAGATTTGAAATCCAAATTCTGCTCTGTGTACTACTCTGAAATGTGATTTCTGCCAACTTCATAGTTTAAGTCTGCAATACTTTATTAATATGTGAATAAGTATTCCCTAAAATACATTTACTGACGTAAAAGCAAATAGAAAGGCAAACTTCTGCCTCAAAATATTTTTTTGTATTTTTATTTAGAGGGGTAAGAAGAGTATGCTCCCTTGTGTTTTTTCTTCCCACAGTGTGAGGGGGGGGAAAAAAGGAGTGGGGGAATTAAAATAATGAGACTAGAAGAACCATTACTGCTTTAGCTAGCTCATAGCTAGTTACATGTATGTGAAAAATCCACTTCACTGGGCTGTTTCTACTGCTGTTTTCCAGACCCTGTGTCAAAGGGGATCACTTGGTATTACAATGGAAAGAATTTTTTTCCTTTTTTCCCACCCTTTCCCACTGTTATCCTTTGCACCCATATGTTAAACTTTGATCATGTATTTTTGAAATGACCAGCTGCTTTGTAGTTCTAATATACAACTTTCTTTTAATTTTAGGTTTTGTCTTCAATTTGCTGACTCAAACCACAGATTCCAAGGAAAGGAAGGAGAAATGGAATAAAATACTGGAATGCCAGGGGAAAATGTCAGACTAGCCAATGACGATTACTGTTACTAAACAGTAGACTGTTCTCACAGTGGGAAAATGAGATGCTGTCAATTCAAAGTTTATAAAAATGACTTTTGCAGACTTCGCTTGCTGAATTTCAAGTAGGCTAAAAACCCTTTAAGTGTTTCTGTTAGGAAATGGGAATATGATTCCTTGCTGGTGTCTTCCTCCTTCCCCCCATTTTGCATTTCTTTTTGTCTGGGGTAGGAAATCCTAGACAAATTGCATGGAGTCAACCAAACATACAGTTGATGGTCATGGCTGATGCAGGAACTTCAGATTTGTGTCTCTGCTATGACACCTGATTAAGGAAGAGGTTGAAAACTGGTCATCTGCTACTTTGTCAGAGTAACAATTAAGGTCATGCTTTCTTCCATTTCCTGAGATTTGAATTCTGAGGTGATGCTCCCAAGAAGGCATGAGCAGATAACTTATGTTTTTTGTTTGGAAACGGAAATAACACAAGAATGCCCAGAAGAGGCTTAGTAATTCAAGCCAGGACTCGCTGGCTGTTAGTGGGCCTTGCCTTTCTATTCAGTTTGGTTTTGCTCATGTATTTGCTCGAGTGTACCCCACAAACAGATAATAATGGATCTCTACCTGGCATTATAGGTGAGAACATGGGTAAAGAGTACTATCAAGCTCTCTTGCAGGAACAGGAAGAGCATTATCAAAACCGAGCTACCAGTCTGAAACGTCAGATTGCCCAGTTAAAGCAAGAGCTTCAGGAGATGAGTGATAAATTGAAAACCCTGCAGGAAAAAAAGAGCCCCAAGGTCAATGGTATGAACTACCAGGGCACCAAAGAACAAGCATCGAACGATCTCCTAGAGTTTCTTCATTCCCAGATCGACAAAGCTGAGGTGAGCATGGGGGCCAAACTGCCTAGTGAATATGGCGTCGTTCCTTTTGAAAGCTTCACGTCCATGAAAGTATTCCAGTTGGAGATGGGGCTCACTCGGCATCCAGAAGAGAAACCTGTTAGAAAGGATAAAAGGGATGAGTTGGTGGAAGTCATTGAGGCTGGCCTAGAAGTTATCAATAATCCAGATGAAGAAGATGGTCAAGAAGAAGACGATGGAGTAGGAGACAGGCAGCTGTATAGCGAAAATGATTTTGTAGAAGGTATGTGTATTAGATGCTTTCCAGCCAGTTAACAGAATAATATCACAATGGGCAATTAATGATGTTTCTATTTTTATTTTTTACCTACTTGAAGATAGTCTTGAAACAGTAATTATACAGCAAGAACTCCTGTTTCCAGTGATGAGAAAAATACCTCTCCATTCTTGTTTTTTGAGTAGGTAACAAGATATTAATTTCAGAAGGTGGGTTTTTCAAAAGGAGGATACAGGGAAAGTTATATCTGCTTAAAATAGAGGCCTTTGTAACAGATTTTAGCTTAAGTCTGTGGTGCAACTGCATATGGTTTTGAGTAACTGAAAGACTTGTGGAGAAGCTGATTGAATCTCTCTTGGTCCAGTATAGTTAAGCTACTTGGTTAAGAAGGTACAGGTTTTTTTTCTTTAAGTATCCATATACTGCCTTGAGTTAATACTTAGGCTTCTGACTTTCATCGAGTTGGCATACTCATGTTGGAAGGTAGATAAACACGGTAGCATTGTCAGCTGAAGAATGTGGTGCTCCGAAGAGACCCTTTGTGATACACTAGTCATGAGGTCTGTCAGGCTGTGCATCTTTGAACTGGGCTTACTGGGGAAAAGCATGTAATGAAGTTGCACTGAAGCGTGGGACTGTTAACAGAACTTGTTTCAGTTCTCTTGTGTTCTCATCAATTCTTCCAGTGCTTGTAAACTTAATTACACAATATACAAAAACAAATAGCATTTATGCTTTCAGCTCTTACTGGCATGCTTAAACACGTTAGCAATAATTCCTGTACTAGTTGGCCTTCAAGGTTATAGTGTAATGCTGGTGGAGATGAGTGTTACCAAAAACTGCCCTAGTACCTGTTTTTTGTGTTTACAGTATTAAATACAGTTCATGCTGCCATAAAAAGGTTGTACTATGTTATAAATGAGGGAACATTACTCTAAAAGGGACTCTGGATATCAGCGGTACTGATGTCTGCACTATTAAGCAAACATGCTGGAGAAAGGTACCATTGGCCTTGAAATAATCAGTTCTTTCAGTCTAAGATGACGTAATTAGCCTGTAGTTCAGAAACAGTCTCTGCTTCTGACGGCTACTGTGTTTTAAGTTTAATGCCAAGCTCTTTGTTCAGGAAGGTGGGGCTGGATATAGAATCTACTTCACTCTCCGTATAACACAGCCAGTGCAGTGTTAGACTCTTACTAGGGCTTTTATTTAAAACTATTTTGTCTGGGAATTATTCTTGCAGTGTCTTATTTTTAAGTGTGCAGCTGCTATTCCTTTGTTTCAGATAATACATAGTCTCTAGTGGATTTTTAACCAGTACTGAAATAGATGTTCACTTCAGTTAGGGTACTACATTTCATGGTTGGAGATGCAAAAAGCAAGCAGATGTAGGACCTTTGAATTGTACTTTATACCTTTGTCTCTGTTCATACCAGTATATTTATCACTTTTCTTGGAAATTGAACTAGCTTCCTGTTGTTCTAAAGGCAGTCTCTTCAAGCATAGGTTATTGCATATATTTTCTACAGTTAGTGTACTTAAATGAAAATATTTTCATGCTGTAGCTCATAGGTGCGTTAGCAGCTAGCTATAGTGATATATACCACTGTACTGTTTCAGACAAGCTGTGGGCTGTGTGGGTGTTCAGTGTTTGTGTATGTGAAAATACTACTAGCTGATCTCAACACCGGGCCAGGAAAACAAAAGCTTCTGAATTGCGTTATCCGTTTGAAAACGTAGAGATAAGAAAAGGAACCAGCTGGTGGCAGATCCTACAGGTCCCTCGCACTATAGAGCTGTGACCAATGCTCTTCTGTTACTTATGGCATCTGATAGAAGTCCAGGTAGACAGTTGCTGCCTTCCCATTTAGAAAATACTGCTGCCTTAAGCTATCATAAACTGCTTGGTTCAAATTTTGTTGCAGACTCAGTGTGTCAGCTGAAGTTGTC
Organism: Aythya fuligula; assembly: GCF_009819795.1. NCBI lineage: Eukaryota > Metazoa > Chordata > Aves > Anseriformes > Anatidae > Aythya > Aythya fuligula. The sequence continues at coordinate 11,803,768 of NC_045565.1, read as the reverse complement.
ACAACAATTTGTGTAAATGTGCAAAGAGCACAACTTACCAATGCTAATCCAGCAACTATTCCTTTAGAGACAGTTTGTTCAAGTTTATTTAAACAAATGATAAGTCATTTAAGTACTGTATTCTCATCCTATTTGCTGATAGGAATAATTTAAGATAAGTGATTTATGACTGAGACTAGAGTTTTATGCAATTTGTAACAGGAGGCTGAGAAACTGGATTATTTCTTGCTCTAAGACAAAAGAAAACAGACACTGCGTTAGTTAATACATAACCATTGCATTTTAATGTAGGTGAGCTGATTGTACTTGAGTTTTGAGAAATACCTGCAAGGTTGAGAAACTTCAGCAAGTTTAGGCCAAAAAATAAAATACGTGCTGATGGATGGTAACCTTTTTGCTGCTGTTTTCCCCTCTGTGCTTAGGCAGAGTTGCTACGAACACATGGCTATTGCCAAGCTTAGTGCAGTGACATGAAGTTTAAAAACAAAATAATAAAAGTTGCAAGTATGCATTGCAGCTATAGAGGTCCTTTCTGAACGTTTGAAATGATTTTTGCACAAAGCTCAACTGACTTGTTTGAGGGAAAAAACACTAAATTTCTCAGATCTATAGGCCTTTGTTTTTTCCATTGTTACCCTTTTTGCTTTGATCAAATGCAAAATGAAACTTCTAGAATTCTGATATTAACAAAGATCTGACCTTTAAAAAAACACACTATTTCTGCAGCTGCTGTTTCAGAAACATTTTGATCTAAGTATTTTTCTTATTATTACTGTTAAGTCTTTGAACTCTTGAGGGTATGAGAAAAACCAAGAGTACACTTATTCCCTTTATATGCAAAGCACCCCTAAAGAGGATGAAGTTGCAATACACCCATGTTCACAAGTGAAGGGGTCTGCAGCTACAAGCAATGAACCTAATTCCTGAATTGGGCATTCTAAGGTAGTGCTTAAAAATAGACAATTTGAGACCTATGTTTGAATATGGTTGAGAACAGGGTGTTAGTAAGATGGGGAGAGCATAATGGTATTGATTTGGTGCATCCCTTTTCTTCAGGTGCCTGTGGGATTTGAATCCTGAATAGTGATGCAAAACTAAGCCTTCATGGTCATCTGTTTTTGAGTGTTCAATCTGATGCATTCCGAAGAAACTAGTGAAGTTTATGTGGAGTGCTTAAAGAAGACTCTTCCATCAAGTAGCCACTTATAAATAGCCTTTGGAAAACAAGAGCTTTATCTTACTTTCAGAAGTTAATGAACACTTTGTTAGTATCTAATAAAGGTCTTGCTACCAAATGCTTGCCAGACTCGGAGTGCTGTTGTGGCCTGCTTTTCTTGTTTCTGTGTTTCTGGTTAGGACAGGGCCAAGGACAGAAATGGGCTTTTGATTTGAAACTCAAGGGAAGACTCCCTACACAATGTTCTCTGCATGTAAAAGTTGTTTATCCCAGTGCTCTAAGCTGAAAGTTGAAACTCTTTGGGAATCCTTGTTACACTGAGCTGTTTGTTATACAAACAACCCCTTTAGTATATTGTAAGACCAGAAATAGGCCTGTACTCAGGGGCTGTCAACAAGTAACTTTAATACACAAAAACCAAGACATATGTCTTGCATTCCAGACAAATACCTGGTAGCTTTCTTCATAGATGTGAAACAAGTAAGGGTGTTTAAAGCAATGGAAGAACACCTTTTGGCTTTGATTAACAATTGATCCCCCATATTCATAAGATTCGATTTGGTGAGAAACACAACTCTGTGAAGCTGATAAAGCTGATTGGACCAGGAGAAGCAACTGTTTAAATACTTCTGCTTTTTATTTCTTTGCTTATAAAGCTCTGTTTTTGGATGGCAGCCAGAATGTTAGTTGGAAGGTGAGATAGTGTATTCATTTTTTTTAACACCCAGGACTGACTCATTATGTAATAAAAACTAAGTAGTAAACCAGATGTTGTTTTTCTGGCTGATCTCAGTTCTGACTTCTGTGCATGGAAGTTTTAATCCCGTAAAAATATTCACATTAGTAGATTGCCAAAGGAGGTTAGCTCATAGCAAGAGGAGTAACTCTAGGATCACATACTATTAAAAAAAAAAGTGGAACTCATGAGATTCAGAAGTTAGGAATTTGATATTCTAGCAGTTGAATGCTAGAAAGGCAATGCTCAGAATTAGGCTTTCATTCGAGTCTTTGAAAAAATGCTGCTGTAACTTGATGAAGTTACTTTAATCTAGAAATTTTAATTCTGCCCTACACCAGCCTTCTGTTGTAGTGTGTCATGTAAGTTTATCCTTTAGATTAAATATAAGCTATTGGAAACTGCTTTTTTAAAAGCTTCACTTACTAGACATAATGTACTTCGCATCTTTATGTAGCTATTGGATGCTAGAAAAAGGTATATAATGTACAGAACTGAATTTTAACGTGCAGGAATAGTGGTATAATGCTTTTGCTGCATATCATGTGAGAATGTGACATGAAAATACTGGTGCTTCAGCTGCTGCATAGCCAAGAGGCTGTTTTCCAGCTACATTGCTCAACTACTAGGCATAAAGGATTGGAGTGAAGTAAGACTGAGGGATTTGTGATCTCTCTGCTTCTAGTAGTCAACATTAGACTTTCCTTGTTCGTTAAACCTCCCTTTTTGCTACTTCCAATTAATGTTGACTTGAAACTGTCACATTTTTGTTCCGTGGTAAAATGTGTGTATTTTTACATAGCTCAGCTCAACGAGGAATAAATGTGGATTTGTGTCTTAAAGGAGTGTTTTTTTGTTTTGTTTTTTTTACAAACTTTGTACAGTTAATTTGTAAGGTTAGAGAAGTTAGATTCAGTTACCATTTACTTTCAGTTGTAGCACCAGCTTCTGCTACACCCATCTCCCACAGTCCCTCTAGGGTAGTAATGGGCATTTCCTGTGAATTCTGCTCGTGCCCACAAGCACCTGCAAGAAAGCATTCTACAAAAAGCTGAAGGAGAGTTGTCTGATGGGAAGCTGAATAGGTCTGACAAAAATTACTGTTGAATAGGAATTTGTTATGAGACTGGTTGAATACAGAACAAAGGCAGCAGGAGGGGGAGTTGGTAAATGAAACTGGATTTGGTTTGGGGAGGGAAACGGAGGTGGAATAACAGATGAAGGTTTAGGGCAAGTCCTCTAGGCAGCTGAGAGGGAGGTAAAGGGAGCTGGGGGTGTAGAAGGAAGAAGTTGGGTAAGATTGTCTACATGTTGTGTGTGCAGTTCTGGGCCCCAATGTAGAAGAAGGATATAAAAATACTAGGATGCTTCTGAAGGAGGGCTCTGAGGAATTGGTAAAGTGCCATAAAACCTAATGTGATCTCTGAGAAACAGAGGGACACAGATTAATTAGGATTGTTTTTCATACATCTTTTAAGAAGAGGATGAGCATGATTTGTGTTATTTTAGCTTGTATTAGGAAAAAGCAGAAACTTGTCCTCAAGAGTTTTATCTTTCACTTCATAGTTCTCAGGAAAAAGTGTTTCTGAAATAAAACTGCTGGCATCTTTGACTTCATAAATACTTGTGTGACTTACTCTTCAGGTTACTATCGTACTGAAAGAGATAAGGGGACACAGTATGAGCTGTTTTATAAGAAGATGGATGGCATGGAATACAGACATGTCACGTTGTTCCGACCTTTTGGACCCCTCATGAAAGTGAAGAGTGAAACGGTTGATATTTCTAGATCAATCATAAACATTATTGTACCTCTTGCTGGAAGAACTGAGGCATTTGCACAATTTATGCAGAACTTTAGGTAGGTGCATGAGATTATATGAGTGATGTTGGAGACTTAGTATTTTGTTTCATTTTCAGAATGAATTTGTGTTCTGATGGACTTGTGACAAAACTAATTGTGATGTTTTATGCAACTGCCTTGGTATGTTTGTCACTTCAACCAATTGTTTGGAGATGTTCATTCCAAAAGGAACTGAGAGCTTCTCAAACAGCATGCCTTTTAGAGTGAATGCCAGGGCCACTGTGAGCCTGGACTCACATGATGTTGAAAACTTTTTTCTTTTTATATGAGCTTTCAAGCTTCTGTTTATAAATAAGGTGTGATGGAGACGCATAGTATTGGAGCCTTCTGATTAAAATGAAAAGATGTGAAAAGTGGGGGAGATTTTTTTTTATTTTTTTTAGGTTTCTTCAGAAGCTATTTGAAGTCTGACCAGGATACTTAGATCTGCTAATACTTCTAAACACAATAGCTTTAAAATACCTGAAGTTTGTTGTGTTGCAAGTAATAACTAATACTGGCTTATGCTTGTGTTTATAGGGATGTGTGTATTCATCAGGATAAGCGTATCCACCTCACAGTGGTATATTTTGGACAAGATGGCTTATCAGAAGTGAAAAACATCCTGGAGTCTGTAGCTAGGTAAGTGTGTTGATACGCTGTTTGTCAATACAAATAATATTGATTGCCTTCTAAAATATGTTTCTAAAAAAGGTTGAAACAATAAAAAGAAGAATCTTAGTTTAAGGCTAAAAGGAAAAGTGAGCCTTATACAGTTGTTGTTTGGCATTTTACACCTGAAGTTGTGGAAGTCTCCTGAAAACTACTAAAAGTCATCTTAGATGCCAAAAAAGATTAACAGTAGTTGCTTGGAGGTTTCATTTTGATCCAAAAAAAAACAAAAAACCTACAGGGGTAAACTTTGCCATGAGTATTCAGTCATGCTAATACTCTGATAGGATTTAAAATCCAGCTGAACTGGGTTCTGTGTGTTGATAGTTGTTTTACTGGAGAATTGGTTTTATTTAATGACAAGGAAGAAAAATGATTGGCTTCTGTAACCAAGGGAGGTTGGTGGGCTGCTGAGTCTGTTAAAGGAGTTTAAGCTTTGCCCTCTGTTCTCTAGGTAATATGTAGTGAGTCTAGCACTTGCCCTCTGCTGTAAAAACAACTTGAAACCAAGTGTTTTTTATGACTGTCACAGCAAGTAGCATTACAGCAGCTTTGGTACAAAACTCTCCAATGTTGCTTTTTTGGCTCCAGGAACAGGTTTGCCCAACTAAACGACAGATACCTCACAAACAACAACTCACCTTTGGTTTGGGCAATAGTGTCTGTAAGTTTTGAAGGAGTTCATGCTCTGCCTGAGCCCATGTTCTTAAGCCTGTAAGCCCATGACATTGGTTAGCCAGGAGTGGGCATGGACAGCTACGCTGCTGGCTTAAAATTTCATGGTCGGTAGATCTGGCATGCATGGAAATCTTCCAGGAAGCAAAGAATGCTTTTGTCTTACTCCTGTAAAGCCTCCATGACACACAACTTGCTGACTGCTGCCTTCTGTTCCTGGGATACTTTCTGCCACCTGCTACGCTCCCTGTGAGACTTGATTTTCTCACAATAACATCTAGTCAGGCTTAGAGCTGCAAACTCACTGGGTCTTTATCATAATCCTCTTAGTGGTGCTACTGTTAAATATATTAATTCTATTCTTTGAGAATTATCCTCTAATGTCTCTGAATTAGACACTTTGCCTGAAGGTATTCCTCAGGTATATTTCCAACCTTCCTTGGCTACTATTCCTTTCTTCTACAGTGAGTACGTCCGTGTGTACTACTGGTGTGAAACAGTGAAGAAAGTCCAATTGACTGGATTATGGTGGCATAAAGATACAGCTGGCCTTTTGCCATGTGAGTTTGGTGTCAGGCTTTGTTCACCCTCCTCTCAGACTTGACGAAGGCTTCAGAGGAGCAGACAGTTATTGCCTGATGATTTTAATATCAATTGCCAGGCCTTTTTGATCTGTTTGAATGATTAATTGCAAAGTGAAGTTCTGGAATAATACTGAGGTGAATCTCTTTGCAATGTCTAAACTCTGGTACTTGAAATAGACAACAAAGTGGAACTGATATTTTTTTCTCATCCTGATGATATAATGGGATGTTAAAAAGCTTCCGGAGTGGCACCACTGTAAAATGCTGAAGAAGTATAAATAGTCCCTTCCGCTCCACACATGGATTTATTTTGGGTTTGGCTCTGTTTTTCTTCTAGAGAAACTAACTTCCACAATTACACACTCGTCTCTTTAAATGAGGAATTTAACCGTGGCCGGGGACTTGACATGGGTGCCAGAGCCTGGGAAAAGGGCGAGGTCCTGATGTTCTTCTGTGATGTTGATGTTTATTTCACAGCTGAATTCCTCAACAGTTGTCGCTTAAATGCTGAGCCTGGTATGTTCCTTTAAAGTTGCTGAAATTGAGTCATGTATTCTTGTTTGGCTTAAACTGATCTGAGTTGTGTATACAGAAGGCTAATCTTGGTGGTGGAGTTCATTAATCCAGTGTACCTAGGAAAATGAAATATACTATGTGCACAAAATAAAATAGTATTTAGACTGAGAAATGACTTCTGTCCAATTGTAACTAGTCTTAAGAACCTGTATTTCTGCACAATAGGTACAGTTTTAAGATTCTCTTAAGATTGGGAAGTCTAAAAAAGCTGTACAGCTTAATTGTTTTAACAAACTGTAAACTTGTGTAGCAAATCTCAGTGCAGCACTTCTTACAGCAGGTGACTTGTTGTAACAAAATCTCTAATGAACAAGTTTGTTTTACATGTTCTCACACTTGCAATTGCGTGGCTAAGATTCATCACAGGAATTGTTTTCAGTAGAGCTAAAAAAAAAAATGTGCTCCTTACAGAGATCGAGCTAGGGTCCTATATTTTCTTCCCAAGCTCAGAGTTCTTCTGACCATTTTATTCAAGCTTATGAAACTTACTTGTACAAGATTGTGTAACAGTGGATAAAGCTTTCTTGAGTTAACAAGCGTGCTAGTTAAGGCCTTCTTTTGTCAAACACTTGTTTTATTCCTTAATGCATACTCTTATTCCAGATTTGTTGCAGCCAGGAAACTTTCTCCAAATGCCAAAACAAATTCTCCAAATTCAAATTAGTTCATTTTGAATTATATTTTTCTTCACATAATAAACAGACAAGAGACTGCTCTAAGGCAGATATTTTGGTTCTGTTTATTTCTTTCTATTATTTGTCTCTGCACTTCATGAAGTGAGTTGTGTATGTAATTGGAAAAACTTCAGAAGATGAGTGTTTTGTGAGCTTGTACAAGGAAGAGTTTGAGGGACTGCTTGGCAATTCATGCTGACAGTTTGTCTCCTTTGCTTCAAGTGAGATCTGGAAACACTTGACATATGTTCCAAGCTTATACACAAATCAAGGTACTGAGTTTTCTCATGGGCTATCGCTGATGCATTTGCACTACTGGCATAGCAAGAACATTATCAGGCTTCTGGAACAGGCACAGAACTGATGTCACAGTATAATGAGGGTATTCAAGGTGCTTTATGCTCTTGCTGGGCATCCTGGATGTACATACCTTTCTGCATCTGGAAGGAGGCAAGGCTGTAAAACTCAAGCTATGCGAGTGTTTACTTGGACTTGGGTATTCTTGTTGCTTTTCTGGTTAACATTGTTGCAGGGGTTTTTCCACTGTCTTCTAATGTCATATCAATATATACAAATATAATGTGGATATATGTAAAACTGTATATGAATATATATGCTTAAGAATTATGTATTCCGCTCTGGCCCACAAGGTGCTATGGCTTAACTGAATGGAAAATCCAAGTGGTTAGACCTTTTATTTGTTTTCATTAGGTGGCTAATAACTATTACTTCAGTTAGAGACTAGTTTCTAGTTTCCTCTTTCCTTCAGAAAGGATGCCTGCAGTGAGTAACAACTTCCTTTTTGAATCCTAGGGAAAAAGGTTTTTTATCCAGTGGTATTCAGCCTCTATAATCCTGCTATTGTTTATGCCAACCAAGATATACCACCCCCTGTAGAACAACAGTTGGTAAGTAGTGTGACTTACTCAGAATACAACTAGTTGTGCTTTGTATTAAAAGAGAATTAATTGTAACTTAATGGTTTTATGTGGGATATCATGTAACTTTTGGCAGTGTATATGTAAACACTCTTCTCCCTTATAGGCAAAGCAGTTTCGAAGACCAACTTAAACAGTACCAAATTCATTCATAAATAAGCCTGGAGTTCTTTTTAAATTTAAAAAATGTCTAGCTAAACAAATGAAGTTGGTAGTTCTTAGTCAGTTCTTAATCTATTGCTTAATTCTGAATTCTGGGTTGGAAAGCCAATATTTTAGGAGGATGGGAAATAACATGGCAGCAACAGTGATCCTGTGTTCCATCAAACAGTAATTGAAAGGAGAAGACTATGAACACTGCTTGATAAGCTTCTCTAAATGTAGACTTCTGAACCACCATTTAGGTAGTTAGCAAAGGAAGTGTGCCATGTAACTGAAGGTAGGAAAAGGTGTCAGTGGCTTTTTTTCAGACTGTATGCAGCTGTACTCTGCAAATTATTTTTCTTTGCTATCCAAATCTACAAAATTGGGTGCTATACCATTAATTTTTTTTTGAATTAGAAATGCTACTTTACTTCTAGGGGAACTCTTAGGCAAAATAAAAAAAAAAAACTCAAACATTCAATAGAATGGATTTAAGGATAATTTGGAAGATAATTTTGAGTCTTTGTTGGAAAGGCCACACTGAATATCCAGAAGTACACTCTTTAAAGAGGCTGTGTAAGTGAAATTGGGGTTTAGCAGCTGGGACTGAAGTAATAAGTTCAAAGGAGCAAAAGCAAAAAGCAATGCAGTTACTAAACAATTCTCTCTCCCTTCCCTGCAAGTTCTTTGCTAGAATGCTGTAGGAGGGATGCTTTTGCATATGGCCTCAGGTAGTCACAGCTGAGAGAGAAGTGAACTTTTTGCCTGAAGGCCAAGCTATTGGCGTATTCGAATCCAACAGTTTTATGGTTGTTGAGTTAATAAAGCGTATTTTTCTTATTGTATCTGAATAAGGAGAGGCAAATGTACTGTTAGAAACTGGGTAGGAACTGTATTACTAAGAACAGATGACTTTGCAATAAGCTATCAAAAATGTAATGATTGGTCTGAGTAGATGACAGAAAACAGACGTGGTGTCGCTGAAAGGTAAAAGTGCTAACTTCAAAAGGAGTAAGTACTTGAAGCCAAATGGAAAAGGGCAAAATGAGCAAGTAATTAGAAAGGCCACGTGCAATATGTCACAGAAATACTGGAAATGTTATATGCTGTATCCTGCATTGAGCAAATGATCAGAAGAGTACTAAACCAAGTGAAATATATGTCCTTGGGTGTATCTTGCATTTCAAAAAACTATTGTTTTAAAATTGTAGGTACACAAAAAGGATTCTGGCTTCTGGAGGGATTTTGGCTTTGGGATGACTTGTCAATACCGGACAGACTTCCTGACTGTTGGTAAGATGAAACTATATCATAAAAAGTGTGGAGAGGTGTTCAAAAGATATTCCCTGTGTACCCTGTTATCTAACTACAGTGAAGTAATGTTTTAATTTTTATTTTTCCCAAGTCCAACTTGCTGATTACCAAGTTGGATGAACAAATGAAATCATATTTTTGATGTCCCCTCTGACGAGTATTTGTTAAAAGCTACAGTATTTGTTAGCATTAGCAAAACTTACTCTTCCATTTTTCATATTGTGACTGTCTGGAGCAAATGAACAATTTAAGAAACATGTTCCTCAAACTGCTAACAGAAAAAGAAACATTGAAATTCTTTCTCTGAAATAAGCTTGAAAGTTTAATATAGTTGTTCCAATCCAAGGCTTTACAAATATGCTTTGGCACCCTCTTGTGGCATGTTACTAAAAAAGAACAACTGGATATACTTAAATTTGGAAGATGCTCTCACAGATGATCTGCCAGAAGGTATAATGATATAGCTCATGTGCCTATATGATGATTTGAATGAATGCAGGCTGCTTTTCAATAGCAGACGTACTGCCTGGCATCTGTATGTTATATGCTAAACTAAGACCTCAATTCTAGAGTTTTGAATCTATACCTAAATCTAAACTGATACTCATTATGGCCCTGGGAAGTTTCCTGTTAAAACTGGAAGCCAGCAGTGCATGATCTAAGACCTCAATTCTAGAGTTTTGAATCTATACCTAAATCTAAACTGATACTCATTATGGCCCTGGGAAGGCAAGAGAGACCTTAAAATGGTGCAATAGATTCCTCTTCTTAATCGAGCTTTTTGAGTTGTGACCTATGGAGTAATTGCTGACACTTCTAGAGAGGGCTTTTCATGTGGTACATGACTGCCTCATTTTCCAGCTGCTAAAATCCATTATGATTGCTAAAAACACAAAAGCATACCCAGTATGGTTTGCCTACAGTTTCTTGCAGCTGTCACATGGGGTGTCATGCATAATGTGATTTAGATGCTCTCTTGTAAGAGACCCTCTGAAGCCAGCAGTGCATGATCTATGTCCTGGACAGCTCTCACTGTAGAAGATGTGGAACGCTTGAAGCTCCTCCCCCTCAATTTGACATGCTTTGGCATGCAGTAGTTAAACTGAATTGCTTCAGAATATCTGGTGTGGCATATATTGTCTAATATTTTACGTGAGGAGTCCTTTTTACCTTGGATCTACCTTGTATGCCAACATGCTTTCTGATGCTGTTTTTATAGGAGGTTTTGACTTGGAAGTAAAAGGCTGGGGCGGTGAGGACGTTCACCTTTACAGAAAGTACTTGCATGGTGACCTTATTGTGATCAGGACACCAGTCCCTGGTCTGTTCCACCTCTGGCACGAGAAGCATTGTGCAGATGAACTTACTCCAGAGCAGTATCGCATGTGTATCCAGTCCAAAGCCATGAATGAAGCCTCTCACTCGCACCTTGGGATGCTGGTCTTCAGGGAAGAGATTGAGACTCACCTCCGTAAACAGGCTTACAGGACTAACAGCGAAGCAGTGGGATAAACGGAGCCCTGTGACAGGGCAAAACTGATGACTTCACATTCACAATGAACCAGCATCATTTTACGGCCTTAATTCAGCTTAAAAATGCAGTGCCTCTTTTTCAGTGAAGAAGAGTTTAGGGTTTTTGGTTCTTGTGTGTGTTTTTTTTTTTTTCCTGAGTAACTCTGACTGATGTACTATTACTTACATATCTTGCAAGTTGAAGCACCTCAAATAAGAAATAGGAAAGCATATGTAGTTCAAGGAAAGTGTCTTCAGTGCTGATTGGAGAGATCAGTGGAATGTACAACTCAACTCTTCTCCACGTGGTACACTTTGATTCTTAAATTTGTTATTTTAAGAATTAAGTCTTGTGCTAAGTGTTCTCAGTCTGTATGGCTCACTGCACTGTGATGTTAGAAGGCTATTATACTTACACTCCACTGTGGAAATGAGGTGTGAAAAAGAATCTTGCTGTAGAAGATGTACAGGATATGCTAATTGGTACGTGGTCTGTTAAGGCTGACTTCACGGTGGTAGCTTGATGATGCATTTGCTGTATTAGCAGACATGCACATTGTTGAATACAAAGAAATTCATGTGAAAGGATGGGGGAATGATAATGTTAAGTGGAATTTTAGAGCATTTAATATGATTTCACACTGCAAAAGACACCACCACCTTATCTTGGTGATGGATCAAAGAAGTTGGGAATGTTCCAGTTGGGCATTTCTGGATGTAGTCTTTTCCCACAGTGCATACTACATCATAGAATCCTTTCTGTGAACTGAGCTATGCTATTAAACATTTTTGTTTAAGGATTTTTGGCCCCACTCCTTATTCAGAAGCCCTGCTTGTGCATCTCAGCCTTTAAGCTGAGGAACCATCATTTCATTGCTATGTGAATTCATTAGAGACCCATTTGCTGTTATGCCAATGTCCCTTTCTTTCCCTCTGTCATTTTCCTGACATGTTTTTGGAAGCAAGTCACATACTCTTAGCTGTTTCACAGACTGGAAAAGCAAGTGCTGTTACAGTCTTTCTTCACATGATACTTTCTGTTCTACTGATTTATCCCAGTAGCCTTATTCTTCACTTTCTCAATTGTGTTTTTGTGTTTTTTTTTTTTTTTTGGGGGGGGGGCAGGGGAAGAATGGAAGGGGTCAAGCATGCATGAACAGAATTATGCTGCGGTCTCATGAGTGTCTTGTACAATGGCACTACTACTTCCCTACTTCCCTTTTGGATATTCTGGGATGCATAAGCAGTTTAAATGCAGGCAGGTCACTTTTCTCCATGTTGTCTTATATACTACAATATGGCATGCCTCATTTTTAATACATTTGTTTTTAAAATTAATGGTGAGAATGCAAATTCAATGGTTATACCATTTGCATGGTCTCCACAGAATTTAGAAACTAGGCAAAAACCCTTCTCAAACCTTTTCAAACCAGGTAACTAAGTTTTGTTAATGAATTCAGTTTGCTTCAAGAATTCTGAAGGCAATTAAAAATTTAAATGGCTGATTTTTCTGAATAGCAGATATGCTGTGCAAATAGTTCCGGGCACTGATCCTTTTATATGTACATAAAATTTGCCTTTATGTAACTTATTGTGGAGAACAGTTTCCTGTATTGTACTTAGAGTGGTGAGAATGCATTGCAAGACTTCTTGCAACTGATTCTCTGTATAATAAACGGAATATCTGCATTTTAGAAATTGTTTTAAGCTGTTTCTTTTGAAATAAATATTTATAATGTTTTATCAGGTAGATGACACACCAGATTGAAGTAATAGTATTTGCAATGAGAATTTTAACCAGTGCACTTCTGCAGCTCAAGTGAACATCTATCCTGACTAGATATAAAACTTACATATATACCAGATGTTTTATTGTAAGATAAACATCTTGGTGGTGGGTCCTTACAGAACAAGGTACCAGTGAGGAAAAAAGTATTTAGGCATGATGACTTTTAGTAAGATTTAAGTGGGAACTTCTACTGAAACTCCAGCCCTTAACACTTAGCTAGTGTTGCCCTGGCTGTGCTGGTTCAAGAATAAGCATCAAAAATGCCTCTCACTACATCTCACTTCACACACACACACACACACTGGCATGACTGTTGAGGTTGTACAGAGGTGTTGAGCACTGCTGCAGCTTGGCTGTTATCACTCTACCAGTTTAGCTCCCATGTTTTGCACACAGCAGACTGCTGATAGCCAGATCTCATCTTCTAGTATTTCCACTGTGTGGTTGTGTTTATCAAAAGTGGCTGAAATGAGGAAGGAGAAAAATGTCAAGTGTCCACATCTGTGCAGTCCATACTGGTCTGATACAGATGCTGGAAGGCAATCAATAGGAACCACTTCTGAAAACTTTCCGTTCATTGCCTCAGAATGTGGAGGTGGAGGCATTGAAGTTAAATGAAGTCGGAACTACGAGAACTTGCTCATGCCAGGGTTGGGTATAGACACAAGCAGTCCAAATCATCATTTGAGCAGTTGTAAACTCTTTGGAGCCCTTGCAGGCCTGGCCCTTTCTCTTTTCTATTCTGCACAATTAGTTCTGCTGTCCGCAGTAAGTGCTTGTGTGAGAACGTGTGCTATGACATATCAGCTCATTAAGAGTGTGTTTGTGCTATGTCATGAAATCCAGAGAGATTAGTATTAACATAGCTCTGTGCTATGTTAAGTCATTGCATCGTGCTTGCTCTACAGTGGTAATAATAAGGATATGGAATCTCCTCAGATATGTTTTGCTGCTGCACAATAGTGGATACAGTACACACATCTAACAACTTGCTGGTCTGCTGTTCTGCAAGATGACTTTACTGCTCACAATCTGTAGAGCATTTACAGCAGGCAAATACTCAATTCTAATAGTGTAAATAGTGTTTTATGGTACTTCTATAATTTGTTGGGGAGCTTATTAACAATGGTGACAGTGGAAATTAAATCAGTTACTTAAATTAAAAGTTATGATTTAAAGTTTATACTTCCAGGGAATTACTACTAATCATGTATACACCTCATGTTTGCTAATGATTTGTCACTTAATTTTTCTCATTAAAGTAATTAGATTATAAATAACTGCTTTAAATGTGCAGCTTTTAATTTAACCTTAAAATAGGCCTTTTCCTTTTTTGTTCTGAAGCATTTTGAACATTGCTCTTGAGCTTACCTATGTTTTAAGTAGTTAGTTTTAACAATGTCATACTTCAGATATTGTTTCTCAGTGAATTAATGTGCATTTTTCCAAATGGCCTTCACTGAATGGAGTCAACTGATGAATATCATACAGATACACAGACGGATTGTTTTGTCTATCTTAACAGGGATTCTCCAGAAGAGGACAAGATATGTGTCCCTAGTAATCCCAAAATAAAACAAGAAAAGGTTGAGACTTGTGGACTGTAGAGAGAACGATTCTGTTCAGTGTGTTGCTTTGAAAGTTACTTGAACTTGTACAACTATGTCAGATCACCCTCTACGTGCTACTTTCCTGGGTCTGTTCTGCTTTTAGTCATTCTTTGGGACACTCTATTTCCACAGAAGTCCATTGACTACACATTCTGTAGAAGTGCTTCACTACTTCTTCTGCCTTAGTCTTTGGGAAACGCATGAGTGAAGCCACTTTCAGGGCTCAGATTTTGAAGTTAAGTTACCACTGCATTATCACAAGCTAACAAGTCAACTGTCTTCTATCTGGCTATGAATGTTACTGGCACTTCAGTTATGCTCCCGAGCAATTAACATAATGCTTTGTCACTGCCCAATAATAGGCAGAAAAATGTACAACTCTGGAGAACAATTAGTTTTCCCCAACTCCTTAACATACCTGAAACAAATTACATGTGCTGTATAAATAATATGACCTGAAAAATGGGATGACTTATTTTTTCACCACTTGGTCTTGCATCAGGTTGTTCTGTTTTTCATCACAATAGTGTACTTGCTGCCTTCCTTATTAGCCCAGTCCCTCTTTCTCTTTGATGTGGATTTTCTCATTTCTTAAAACACTGTGCCACAAAGCCTTCAGCCTTTCATAAGCTCCAGTATTGGCTTTTGAGCAACACAGGAGCCACTGGGAGTTGGAGCTAACTGAGCTGCTGGGAGGAAGAGTGGTGATGAGTGGCAAGGAAAGTCTGGATCCTGTAAGCAGGACAAGAGCAGCAAGGGTGCACAGGAATTGCTTTCTGCCATTTACCAGCTTTGAAATCTGTCTTAAAACCTTTTCTTCCTATTTCTGATTTGTCACAGTATTTCATGCTGAAATACAGTAAGGTGGTATATTATGACAACACGTGGTTCAAGGCAAAGATCAGTAATTTAAGAGTTAATGCTCAATGTTAGATTGCACATCACTGGTTTTGTTCTGTAATGAAACTAGAAATAGTAGGATATTCCTTCATTATGAAGTGATCTTAAGTGATTTCATTTGTCTAAGTACGCTGAACTTCAGGCTGCATTCAGCAGTTACCAGGCTGTGATACAAGTGCATGTGTGTGCATTCAGCTGTGCAGATGAGACAGATTTGCTCTTTCCCACTAAAACATGCAACTCTTCTTTGAAGGTGTTTCTTTACCTCATCCAAGAAGGGGAGGAAATTAGTCATGTTTCGAACATGAAATCTCTGCATGTTGCTTTAGGCATACATCTGGCTATATGACTGGAAAATGTTAGCTAAGTGTCTAGTCTTGATCTCATAACTCCTGCCGTGGGACTGAAGAGACAACATTGCAGTGTGCTTCACAGTCCCGTTTAGCACTTCTGGAGTGCAGCAGCCTTGGGCCCTGGCAGAGAGCAAAGCTGCAGGGTCATGGGCTTTCAACTCTCCTCTGCCTGGCTATGCTGCAGCTCTACTTGCCTCCATGTTGCTCCTCTCCCTCAGGGCCAAAGCTGTGAGCAGGCTCCAGCAGCAGTACAGACAGGGCCAGATGAGGGCGAGGTGTGGTGGTGGTGCCTGCCTGGCTCTTCATTGCTTTTTTTGCCACAAACACATACCATTGTTAGCCCATGACCCATCTGGCACTGGGTCATGGCTATGAACTGGGTCTGTGATATGTAACGTGACTGAGGTGTGATGGGCGCGATAGGGTGGTTTGAAGCTGAACGGTGTACCTGGATTGTTGACTTGTCACAAATATACATGCACTGGGCCACGACACAAGGAAAGCACAGCATGCAGTTCTGAGCCAGACATGTGCCTGCACTGGGCCACATTGGGCCATGGTAGATGATATTTATGTGACAATCAGGTTCCCTTTTTCAAGTTGTGGTCTGGGTGTGGAAAGCCAGCTGAGTTTTCCTGGAGGAATTGTTTTATTGTTGGAGCAGTAAATATAGAATACCAACATGCTCTGCTGGAAGGAGAAGTAATGTTTGTGGTGTTTTGTTTGTTTGTTTGTTTGTTTTTAACTGTTACATGTTATATGCATTAACTGTAAACATTCCCAAGGACCTTGCATCTGCACAGGGAAAAAAGGGGAAGTGTTCTTGATTAGGGAAGTCGAACTGAGATTAGCTTGGGACACGCTTTCATGTTAGACCCAATATAAGAATGAGTTCAGGATGTGCTTTTGAATTTGCAAACTTGAATCCGCTTTAAAATATGCCAACCAATGGTACAAATAAATGTGGTTTTGAATTAGAAAAATAAATAATCAGAAAATAATCAGAAAATATGGAAGAAAAAACAAAAAGCTACAGGGAAATACATAGTTCTGTGTTCCTTGTGTTCAGGAGAAAATACTTAGTTGCTTTATATTTGTATTGATTCACTACATGAAATTCTGTGATCCTTTGGTCTTTGAGATACATGTACCTATGTTATTGAAACATCTTTGAATGCTGGTTAGCTTGTGCTGATGAGTGTTAGCGCCTCTCAGCATTTAACACTGAAGAATTACAAATGAAGGGAAAAAGAAAAGGTGGTGAAGCACTGTGAGTGCGGATGAGCATCTGAGCAGCTGTTTTACTGCATGTTCATGCGTTAAATTTAGAATAAAATGAAACATTTTCCTTTGTCAGATCAGTAAATTAGAGGAAAAGAACTGGAAATAGCTGATGACTCAAGATAAATGCGGTGACTCATTGACTCCAGTATCAGTGTAATGATAAAAGCTTTTTGTTCAGCAAAGGTGGTTTAAGCTTTAGTTTGGCTGGGGTGCACTAACTGCACATGATCCCCCAAATCCACCTGAAGGGCAGTAATACTTAGGACTTTACCCTGCTGTGCCATTCAGTAAGGAACACAAGGGCACAGCTGAAACTGAGCAGCACTGGTTTTGGATTAAGTCTTTCTGCAAATTTATTTTAAGAATCAAAACAAAACTTTTTTTTTTTTTTTTTTTTTGGTGAATTATCTCACTGTCTGTGCAGCCTTATTTAATGGCTACAAAAGAAAGCTATGAGAGAAATCTGCTCCCATATGCTCCTGTTTGTAGGTTTTTCCAATTAGTTGGGAGGCTGGGGTTGCCCTGATAACCCGATATATGTTGCAGGCTGGAGGGGAAAGATTTGTTTGTTCATGTCCTCAGAAGAATTATTGATTTCCCTTCAATAAAGCTGTACTAATATCTGTTGTCAACTGAATTTTGCTACCTGAGAATTATTTGCTGAAAGAAAGCGTTTTCTTGGGAACTTTTAACTTGATAAATGAAGTTGCTGCTAGCACCGCTAAAAATACCATGCTGGCATTGAGTTGCTGCTTATCATAGTTTGTACTCTGATGGAAGTAAAGTATATGGAAAGAAATTTTATTGTTTACTCTTACACCTGAGTAAATAAGTAACTTATCCTAATGACTAGATGGGACATAATTGGAAGTGAGTTTTCAAGGATGTAAAATATGCGTATTAATTATGAGTGTGAACTGACCATCAGAAAGACTTTTGGCTGCTTGATTCTCTTAACACTTAGCATCATTATCTTTCCTCATGACCCGTGATGACTGATAGTAGTACTGTTCTACTCCGTGAGGCTGTTGTGGACATCTGGTTACCAAAACAATATCCCCAAAGTTTTAAACTGATTAAAATGCTTAGGGTATCTCCAGAGCTTCCACGATTGTAAGGCTCATTTTTAATTTTTTTTTAAGGCTTATATCCCAGATAAAGGAGGTAGCATGGGTAGGACTGGGACAATGCATTAGGAAGGCTAGCTTTACCTCACAGTGCGGTGCTTGGCCGGGTTGCGGCGTGATCTCGGGGAAGTGGCTTTGCTTCTGTAAATTAGGGCAATGAAAAAGGGTAGCAGTTGCAACCAAAGGTCCTGGAGTGTTGAAATGTTAACAGAAACCTGCTACAGGAAACCCCACAGCATGCTGCAGCCAGCAGCAAATGTTTCTGTGCTTTCCTCTTTAAAAGGTAATTGTATGGGAAGGGGAAAAACAAAAAACAAAAACAAACAAGCAAAAATCAAAATCCAACTCCTAGGACACAAAATGCTTTTGTTCAGTGGATTTGTTAACCGCATTCATTGAGGTACTGAAATATTCCGGAGCAGATGCGCTGCATCAGATCTGTAATACTGGCACAGAGATAGCACATCAGAACTGGCAGCATGTTGTTGGCTTAGTGTTGTGCTCAGATTTTGCTGGAAGATATTTAAATATTTTATAATGCAGCCTTAAGTCAGGATTTAAACTTAAGAAACCAGTTTGTTCACTGCCACTTCATTATCTTCTACAGTTGGTTCACTGTGTTCAGCCACTGGCTTGTGGTTTGGTTGGTTTGCAAGTGAAAAATAACCATGGAAAAAGTTAAGCCTGGTTGAAGCGATTTTTTTTATTAATGCAAGCACATCCAGTCAAACACGGAATATCCTGCTTTATGGTACAGCTTTATATTTAGCATTTCAGCTCAGAATAGCAAAACACAGTATTTAAGGAATGTATCAAACTGAGGGAAGAAAAATAAAAAGGAACCAATGTGGATACTGCATTAATTTCAAGTATATACTAGGACTGATTGACCAGTGAAGTGCACATTCATGTGAAAGCTTTTTTTTAATACATTTACAGAAAGTGTTCTAAAGTTGCATTTCAAATATATATTTTTCTTAAATTTTAAGCATCCCTTTTAAATCTCAGTTACATAAACAAAGCTGATATACAACCCCTTTTATAGTGTCCAACAACGTTACTAGCTAGAACATCTCTGAAAGTGCAAAACACTGTAATAATACAGTATAAATATTCTCACTCCAGTCCAGGGCTGAAGGTCTGTACTTCAGCACAGGAAAAATAGCAGCAGATCATAAGAATTATCCTGTCTCCTTCTCTGGGCTGTTCTTGTTAACAGTTAGTATTTCACTTCTTCCTCCTTCTCCATGGCCTAACTCGCTTTTGGTTCTCTTTGATTTCGGTGCTATGGGAATAGCAAAATGTTATCTCTCTCCCTTACCCCAACTTTCTGTTCTGATTTTAAGTATTTGTCAGGGAGTAGGAGGGAGAACAGGGAGAGAGGGAAGGCTTTTTAATATTTCACTGTACTACTGGGCCAACCAACACAGCAAGCAATTCCTGTGAAGTGAATGCTGATGCTACGTGCAACAGTGGCACTGTTCAAGGTTGTAGGCACTCAGCAAGAAGAGTCTGCTGGACTGGAGTAAACCTGACCCTCAGTCCAGCGAGGCTTGTCCCCGCTTCAACACAGAGCAGGGTAGGATACCAATTGTCTACTTGAAGTTGACCGTTTTTAAAGAAACTTGTGCAGAGGTCCTTGGTGAGGTTCTATGAGAGAGGCTGAAACCACTGCAAGCTTCGGAGTGCTTTCTTTGGAAGAAAAGTTCTGATACAACTGTCTGGCTCAAGTCATTATCTTTCCAAATATCTGGCCTCAAGTCATTATCTTTCCAAATATCTGGCCCTTGTGCCTTAGGAGAACAATTACTGGAAAGGCTAGTAAATGTTCATGGCTAATAGTTCATTAACCAAAACAGTTTTAAATCTGAGCCTGTTTTCTCTTTTTGTGAACTTTGTGGTCAGGGGAGAATGAAAATCCTGAAATATATTATTTTTTTTTCCTGAAATTGATAGCTTGAATCTTAACCTTCTCATGTGCTCATTTGGACAGCTAAATTAGGTGTAAAATCAAGGTTTAAAGGAGAAGTTAGAAATGCTGAGCATCAGTGGATTTACAGATCACCTCTGATTCTGACCTGGGTTCAAAGGCTTGATCAGTTTCTTATGTTGTTTTCCAATGTATTTCAATGGGTTCTGGGTCAGACTGTCAATCATGGCTTGCAAAGTACTAGAAAAAGTTTATGATGCAAGTTGGTCTCTGCTTTAATTGTTTTGAAGTCCAAGCTAGCATTTTCAAAGGAACCAAGGGATTTAAATGCCCGAGTCAGTAGAGATGAATTCTTTGGAAATTTCAGCCTTAGTTTCAAATTGGACATCTGAGTATACTTCCCTCTCCCTAATTCATGTATTTTTTTTATTTTACATAAACTGTTTGCAGAAAGACACAATGAACCTGTTTTGCAGAGATAATCTAGGTTAGACATCCTTCTCTTAAAGAAAAAAAAAAGAAAAAAATCCCTGATTTTATAAAGGAAAACACAAACTATTCTGACAGCCAGAATTTAAAGGATAGTTCCCAGAAGTATTAAAACTTAGACGTGTGCATCTTCACACATGCACATACATACACACACACAAACGCACATCCCCCAGCAGTTACCCCACCTTCTCTTCAAGTCACGTAACAAAAATATGTTTGCTGCACCGTCACTGTTATAGGCAGGTATACTCTACCTCATGTGCCATATTCTCCATTTTATTTAAAAAGTACATTGTAGCTGGTTTTGAGACATCCATATTTTTATTTTCTTTGCTTCCAATCCAGCGTAATAGAAGGTACACTAAACAATACCAGTACCTTGTAAGGCACTATTTCTGATGTAGGAGAGGAACAGGCTTACTGCAGATGTCTAAGGCCTTGGCTCTACGAACACTCGTGTATGATCAGTCTCGCTGATTTGAATGAAACCACAAGGGTAGAGAGACATGTTGAGTATTCTGTAGGCTCTTGGTCCAGTGGAGTATGTGACCTGAACACTGGCTGTAGCTGGGATGTGTTTTAATTTTGTTTTATTTTGGTGGAAGTAATAAAAAATAAAAATTTGGATGCTGATAGAATAAGATCTCCCCAGGGATCCCACCTCCCGCAATACACTTCATCTCTGAGAACAGGGCCCTGCCCTTTTTTCTTTTTTTTTAAATAAAAAACAAAACCCTTCACTTAAGTGCCTTAAGGTTGACATGTGAAATATTTACCACATTTTATTTCATAAAAGGTACTGTATATACAAAACAGACCTCAGCCAGTGAGGTCTTTCTTAGCTCAGTCCAAGTCTTTCGGGTTGTAAAAACACATTCATTCTGTGTGCTTCAAAGTCTGCAGATCGGATCCAAAAATCTCAGGCCCTATTAAGCAGAGTTGTCCTAGAAAAAGTAATAAAAAAATTTCTATCACAACCACATTTTTCATAGTTTTGGTAAAGTTTGGCAATAGAACTATCTTGCATCAGTAGCTGGAGTCTTTTCTTCAAAGGACAGACTTTTCAACTGCTATAAGCTGCCTAACTCTAAATTCCAATAATAGTGCTGCCTTAAATGAAAATGTAACCTCTTTAACCTTCGAGCCTTCAGGACGCACTCAGACAAATAACAGAACAGCCCTGGATTTAGCACGAAGTACATAAAGAGCATAGGTGTCTGAAGTGTAAAGTTCACGTGGCTTTCCTAGGAGACCTGGGACTGCTGTCTCCTCATGATGCAGTTATGATGTAGCTCGACTGCAGCTCAGGACATACTGGATTCTTCATTCTTTATATGGTGTAGATACCTCAGATCTAAATATGTAATGACTTGCGGAGGTCTAAATCTCTTATCTGAATTAACTGATCTCATATATGTGGAATAGGTGTTTTCCTACTATAAAAGAGTGAGGAAGAATCATTGAGAACTTCTTCCTTAATAAGAGTGTTTGTATAAATTTAATCTTTTTACATAATCTGTAAGGACTTACGTATGATAAATGATAGCACCTTCTCAGTATCTGTATTTAATTGTCCCCCTGAGAAGAGCATGCCTAAAAACTGCTATGAATGTGGACTCTGTGTTTGATAGCCCAAACCGAGCGTATTCTCCTTAATAGTCTCAGCAGTGATCCTGTAGCCTGCACTGGCTGGAAAAGCTGTATTCAGAATCCTACTGCATTTTTTTTCAGATTTGAATTCTGAAGGGGAAAAAAAAATTACACGTAGGTCAAAATGGTGCTATTTGTTGGGTTTGCAAACAGGAGGGAAGAAGCTGCCAGCTTTGTACCTGTGTGCTCAGGGCTCAGAGAAGACTGAGTTGAGTGTACAAAAGTACATATGTAGCAATCATGCCTGTGTATGTCTGCAAAAGCCCCATGTGCTAAAGAAGCTTCATACCTGAGTGTTTTCCAGCTGTCTTTTTCCATGTGGTTTTCTGGACCTTCACTTTCAAAGGATGCAATAAACAGAGCTAGTAAATACAATAAGGACAATCAGATAAATGGGTTCTGTAACTGAAAAAAATACACATACCTGCTATATAGCAGGTGCAACTTAAGCCTTAATTAATGAGGTCTATTCTCATCAGGAGCCAACATGGAAGTGGTAATACATGCTTACCAATTTTTATTTTGCATGCTAATCTGTTCAGCTGTATGGTCTATGCACTTTGAGTAGGAAGACTCGCTATAACATTCAATAAAGGATTTTACCTTCTTCACTGTAAATGGGTGCTGTGAGTAGATAACTCTGGATCTTCTTGTCCTTTTCAAAAGGACACTCAACCTGCTTCCATGTCAAGAAATCATGAATCTGTCTTGAAATTTCCCAGAATTTCTGCGTGAGGTAATGGAAAGAATGTTACACTTATTTTTCTTTCAAATACTAATTATTCTGTATAATTTCAGGGCCTCTCAGTCTTGTTCTCATTCACACTTCTACTCTGAGTATCCCTTCTTTCATCATCTTTGTTGTTAGCCTTTCAACCTTCATATTTAGGAACCCAGCATAAAGGAGGAATTTCTTTGACCTTTATGCAGCTCTGAAGGTTTGGACTTTTTCCCCTCCAAATGTGACACACGACACCAAAGAATGTACTGTTGTAGGTGCTGTCCCTTCCCCATTCCCTTTCATATATCTCGAGATAGCCAAATGTTTCCATCTCTTGCTGCAAATAAGGTATGCTTGGTGATGTGAAAAACCTTTCATGTTTACAGACTCTGCGAGATTATTACTCTTCCACCATTTTTTACTCTGTAGCAACATGTATTGTCACCTTAGGATTAGCTTTGAATTCTAAAATGTCTCTGAATAACAATCTTTGAATAAACGAATCTTTACAACATAAATGTACGTCACCTTATAAAAAAAATAGGGCATGAATTCCCTTTTGTTCACCTACTACGAGTCAAGCATGCATTTCTTCAGAGAGCAGAAACTCCCTCAAAGACCTGCTAAATATCATTAGCTGGTTGTGTGTGGTGTTGGTAGCTAGCTAACCTGATGAGAGCAACCCTGAAGATTTAGGGCGAAGTTTACCTATTACAATTTGATCAGGTAGAATGGCTTGCTGCCACAGAAGGGCTTACTTTCTCCCCCATACACACACATTTCCTCCAGTCCCTTTTGAACATAAGACAGGAGCAGGGCTGAGGAGTAACAAATCTCTGCCATCACTGCTGGTACATGAAAATTCTAGTACTTGATTTCAAGTTCTTACTAAATTTTCAAGTTTGTGAGAAACTTCCCAGTGGGCTAATATAAGACTATTTCATTTTTTACTTAAGTAACTTTTAAAGCATGGGTTATGGCTTCGGAAATTCTTATTTTCTTCCCCGTCCTTTCACACATCAGTTTTTCTTACACATTAGTGTTATTATACCCAGTTCTGCTTATGTATATTTTATAGTTTGCAGTCCATTTGTCCTACTTCACATAAAACATACGAATTAATCTCTATTTCAGTATACTTTTAAAGCAATCTTTTAACTAAAGGCGGTTACATTCCAGCAGTTTTATGGACTCTCTTCTGTATGTGCAGTTGTGTGTGGATCTGCCGTATATATAACATACGTGGCAATTGCAAGCCCTATCTTTCACAGAAACGTGGTATTGAGACATTAAAATTGCTTCCCCTAGATAATGATATCACTTTGTCTAGATTGCAGCAATGCTGAAGAATCTGAGGAACTCAGCAATATAACAAGTTAAAGTTTAAAAGTGACAAATGTTTGAAATGTACAATGTTTAACTAGCATTACAGTTCCAACAAACAAAGTCCTACCTTGAAGTTTATCTGTCCATTGGGTAAGCGGTTCGTATGTATTTTGTGCAGAAAGTAGATATCTTTAATAAACAGATTGAAAACTGGGATGACTATTTTCTCTCGATTGCTGTTGGCAGTCTGAGATCGCTGTGCTGCTCCTTGCAGGGCTGTGCGGTAATTACAAAAGTTGCTGGAAGGATCCATATGGTGCTGTTTTTATGGGGAAAGAAGGCAGTCGTATAATTAACATTTTTTACGTTTAAAAAGCGTGTATCTTATCAGAGAGCATATAGTATTTTCAATATCTGCGCACGGTTTTAAGCTGTCAAGATAGTCCTTTATACTGATCAGGTTAAATCAGAGTTTCTGTAATTCCTATCTTGCTTGAAAGGATGGTTCTGCACTGGCTTGACATCTATGCTTTCTTTCAATGGCTAATGGGAGGTTGAAAGGAAATAATAAATGACTACTGGGGGAAGAAAAACAATTCCTGCTTGCTCTCACCAGTCTTTGATTTCAGTTGAGTTTTGTTTTGATTCAGTTGGCCACTAGATGGAGTACTCTAATCAGTTTTATGGTTAGTAAAAAGGCATTGCCTTGCACGAAGGGTGAAAAGTACTGTGATGTTAAATTGCAATAAAGACATAGAATGAAGAAACGACCTACAGAAAACCTGCATTAGCTCTTCTTCTCAGGCAAGAAGGGATTTTGAAATCTGGGAAGTGCTCTGCCTAATGTTTATATTACTGTTGACCACTGACAGAGGTGTCTGTGATCTCTGACATTGATTCTTTCCAACATCTGCTGTGGAATTACTATTTGGTGGATTTCTAAATAAAGTCTGAACTTTATACATACCTCTAAAACATCAAATTTGGCTGTTTTGACCTTTGACCAAGTTTTCTTTAGCCGCGCCACAGGACTCAAGTTCATGCCAGCTATATATAGAGAGAGAGGAGACCAAAACAGAAACAACTGAGCTGAAAAAATACAGGGCTAATGCAACTCTGTGCTTGTATGTCAGTACCACACTTATGCTTTCGAAGGCAGTTCAGCTTGACAGCCACAAGTGGTAGCTAATGCTGCCCACCCACACACTGATCTGTCGCTGGAACACGCTGCTGTTGTAGAAGCGCTGATGTGGTCAGCCAGCTTCAGGCAAGTATGAGCACAGTCTTGCCAGTCAGGTTGTGAAATGAAGTGTCTTCTGTCATCTGTGTTGAGAATACTCACAGATAATAGCCATCATTGAGTTGAAGTTTCCGATATTGAAGCACTCTCTTGCCACATCAATGAAGAATTCCACCATTCTTGTACGCTGCTTTTTCTTGACAACCTGAAAAAAAAAAATTGTTAATAGGGAAGGGGTGGCCTGAAATTTGAATAGGATGTTCAGGTAAAGGCATTATTATAAAATGATTGAAGAGACATTTCAAGATGTTATCCAGTCAAGCAATCTGATGATGAAAGCCTAGGCATATTTTGTTAAGATCTGTTTTTTAACAGAAAAGTAGTATTTGGGGCTGCTATCAGTTATCTGCCCAGTTGTGGGGGAGTGTAACCTCTTGTTATACATGAAGTTCAGTGTCATAAGGAACTTGTATGATCAAGTCAGACGCTTTCAAGCAACTTCCTGTTACTGGAAAAAGGAGAAAACAAGAAGCGGCTATCAGAAAAATACAGGGGGGAAAAAAAAACACCAAGGAGAGGGGGAGAAGCAGTGAAGGGACTTGAGAGCAGGGCATGTAACCTGGATGTGAGGAAAAACTAATTGCCATGTCCTGATTTCTCACATTATGCTCTTAAATGACGTGTTGAGAGCAGGTAGGTATACCTGGATATACATTATCTTCATCCATGCAAACATGTGAGGGATCTAGCAGTGATACTGGGCATCTGCTTTGCAGATTTTCCTTTATAATTAGTGAAGCAAAACTAATATATAGTATCATCTCCAAACTTTGTTTCAAAAATCCATCAGTTTTATTTATTTTTGCCTAGATTAGTCATTCATTCCCATGTTTTGCATCTAGAAGTTTTGTCTGGGTTATACAAAATGGGTTCTGAGTGGTGACTGCAGACTACTTCACCAGGGATCTCTCAGAAGAAAATGGCTTGGTA
Organism: Aythya fuligula; assembly: GCF_009819795.1. NCBI lineage: Eukaryota > Metazoa > Chordata > Aves > Anseriformes > Anatidae > Aythya > Aythya fuligula. The sequence goes on along the minus strand of NC_045565.1, from coordinate 11,777,511 downwards.
GTCAATGAATTAGCTTACCCCTCATTATGCTAAAACCTTTTGCTTGGTTGTTTTAATAAAGGCATTAGTTACATCAGCCAGATCTAGAAGAAGAGGACTTAGTATGTTTTGTAATAAGTTCTGTGAGAGCAGGAAATCTTTTAAGATGTTAGGGTTGATAAAGGAGACAGCATGAAGCTGCTGCGGGCATCTGGGTTTCCCCCATGGGGTTGCCAAATGTGTGGGAATAAAGAGGAAATGTACCATTTGATACAATTGGTACCTATTACTAGCAATCTCAAAAGACAGTTTATATGTACAAGAAGGGTTTCTGGGGCAGTATCTTCCATTTCATTGCTAGTTGTATGACAAAAGTTACTTTTAGCCTCTACTAAGGCTATTCTCCTTCTTTTTGTTTTTAACCTTTCTCCTTCTATACTTCTGAAGAGCGAGTTTGTTCCTCATTTCTTTTTTTTTCTGCTATAACAAAACTGTACATATGGCTGTAGTAATGATCTCTAAGTACAGTGGAAGGAGAGCAGTTTATCAGTAACTCTGTGCTTCGGTAGTGAGTACCTGAACACTTTATGGATGTATTTAAGAGAAAAACAACTCCCAACTGAAATGCCACACAACTTCCATTTCATGGCATGACTAATGTTACTATGGAAGCTACACAAAACCAGAGAATACATGCAAAGCCAAATGTAGCTGTGAACTCTTAATCACATAAGCACACAAATAATTTAATGCTTGAATAATGCAATTATCTTCAATTGGACTGCTCATGTTTAAATCTGTTAGACCACTGCCTGCCATTTGTCCTTAAGGACAGGATTATTTTGCTATATTATCTTCTACCAGTAAGTACCCACCCTACAAATCTCTGTAGCCACCAGCATGCTGAGACAATTGAACCAGTTGTCATAGGCCTCCAAATTGTAGGTTTTGGTAACATCACCTCGGCACTGCAAGAGAAAAGGCCACATATTAATCCTATCCTGTATTATGACAACACACCAAAGGATAAACTTCCAGTCATGTCTTGATTGAAATCTTACTGGATATTTCTGAAGGCATGAGCCTCACAAAGATCAGAAAGTGGCAGCCTTTTTTGCACAGCGTATACTCAAATCCTAATTACTGTTTCTTTTCCCCTCTGTACCCCTTCCCGTACCTTGTGATTATCTAGGGAGTCCATGTGGCTGACAATCTGCATCAGATCCTCTGGGTAAATGTTGCTCACCCGTTCCTGTGTTCAGAGAGATGAGAGATTGTCACTGTACAGGCAGACAGGGAGATCAGTTAAAAATGCATCAATAAATCCAAAGCTGTGAGATCGTTTTGGTAACTTTCATCTCCTTAAGCTTTCTTTACTGATAAGTATGAAACATTTCTACAGAGTGTACCTTATTGTTTTTGTTCGTCATTTGGCATTTTTGGATTAGAACACTGGAGGCTTTCAGTGAAGCCTATAGCAAAATTCATACTGATGAGTATATTAATATTTAGTAAATGGAAAATGAAATAATTCACACAAATCGATGTCTCACCAGTTCAATATGGGTTAGTTGCTGTGCCAAGATCAGAGGGTCACAGCACACGCTCAGGATGTCCTTTTGAGTTGACTGTGGCTTGTTTTTGAGGATGGTGCCCTTGTCAGTAACAGGTTGCCGGAATTTCTCTCTGATTTCCTGGTACTGGCTCCGTGCAGAGAGGGCCATCAGGAGATTCTGTGTCATCTGGCTAGTGATCTTTTTCACTGTCCCATTTTCCTAAGCAAAAGGCAGAAACAAGGATTGCTAAAAACCTTTAACTCTTGCAGACGCATCACCAATTTCTGACTGGGAAAAAATAAATCCATTATCTTTCATCTTATATGGGCTGGGCATCCTGTGACACAGGAACTGCCTACACAGCCACATAATGATGTTGTGCCTGCCTGCCTTCCCAGCTGTTTCACTGCCTGGCTGGGCTGCTCCTGGCAGTTGTTGACTGGCACCCCATTTCCAAGGCCTTTGGGTAAACAGCTTATAAGTGAATTTACTGAAGGGTGGCAGAGCTACTTGTACAGGCGTTCTTGGATCCTCTGTGTACCAAGTGACAAAAGCTTTGTCATTCCGAGCAGACCCTCTGATGACCAGGCCTGTATAGCCCAACAGAATCCAGGGAATGCACATTGTATCCAGGAACATGCCTGCAAAGACATTTGAATTCTTTCTACCATGGCTTTTTTATGCCCTATACTTCCCTCTGAGGTCAACTCCAAAGAGCTAACTTGATCAAGTTCCTATTCCTTGGTCTCCCTGATTACTACCTGAAATGATACAAATTCATTGACTCTGCTCTCCCTGCTGCTGGAGGGGAAAAAAACAAAACAAAACAAAAACTAGTTCTATCAGACAGTCCTCCTTTCCACTAGGCTATTGCTCTCTTGCTTTCATGCAAATTATTTCTCTTGAAGTTAGCCACTAAGTTAATTGTTGGTTTACAGCACGCTGTGTTGGTTTCCACCAGTCAACTGGATGCAGTATGAAGATCTGCAATGGCTCTGATCGTTCAAAGAAGCCGCTAATGTGCAGTGATGACTGAAATTATGTAGCAGATGTGAGAGACGATGACTACCAAATACTTGTACATCGCATGCTATAATTAAGCAATAATAGTGTCAGAATGTTGCTTTACAAGGCAATAATCTGACTCCCAAGTGGAATCAAATGAAAAGCTGAAGGCAGTGTAGCTCATCTTGATGAGGCAACTAGATTACCACTGAACAGCAGCTGGCTGGAGCCATTTCGGATATTGTGCTACAAGTGCTTAGAAATGCCGAGGGAGCTTGGTGGGGGGACTAAAATAGAGCGCTAATTCTGCTCTCCAGTATGCTGAGCTTTATGTTGTGAACCACTTGACTTCAGCCACTGTGCCTCACTTACCCATGCCTACCCCCTTACATTTCTAGATGCAGATCACAGGGAATCAAATGTGAGGGTGGGTGAGGCTATCAGACATTATTTGGAAGTGTACAAAGAAACTGCAATGGTATTAAAAAGTATGGCTTACTTAAGCTATTGTGATTTTATCAGTATCTTAATTTTCAGACCAAGCCTCTTTGAGAGTTTTAGCAGTTTCCTTTCCTTAGTGATCTTGTCCTAAATTTTCTTATAACTTCAGAAAATAAAGGTGAAAGTTTCAGCTGATCTGAGAGGTATGACTTCGAGTTTGGTTTCCAGCATCGGTGAGTTGACAGTAACTCATCCTTGTTTGAGTTCAGGTGAGATGTTTGTACTTAGCCCTGGCTGTAGCTATAGCTGTCTGTTATGCAGCCTTCTATCACTGGCACAAGCACCTGACTATTGTGTGTCAGTTCTTGATTTACCTCCTATCTTATATATGTGAACGGTATCCTAGGGGGATTTGGAAAAGCTTTAAAATACAAAATAAAAATCTAAAGTGTTGCCATAATCCCCTGCTGAAGCATGGCATGGGTAATTTCTTAGGACAGAAAGATGGTAACAAATACTGAGAGCAAGAGCTGCTTTTTGTCAGTGTCAAATTAAATCTCCTAGGGGTCAGATGTGGCATAGCTTTTCACTGATCAAACCTGACTTGTAGCCTCGCTAAGGGGATAAATACTATGATGCTGTAATTAAGAGATGTCATCAGAAGCCTCAGACATCAGAGCACTGAGCCATTGCGAGATGTTTTCTCCCAAATGACAACTTATACATAAGAGTAGGGAGGAAGAGGAAGAGAAAGAAAGGTCACAACTTCTTTCTAGATCAGAATAATAGACAAAATAAATACCAAGATACACGTGCTAAACAAACCCCCTGCAATTTTGCCAAGTCCCCTTTCACAGTATCTCTGCCAACGTACACCTCTCTGCCCTGTTTACAAAGGGAACAGAAGGTGCCTTATAATCCTATCTGCTTTTCCCCTCCTACTAAGGCACTGACATTTTCATAGCAGCATCCAGGTAAACAGCCGTGCTGATGTAACAGAACTGACATACTTCCTTTTGACAACCTGGTAACACCTAACTGCTACGCGTCCTATCACTGATTCACACCGTGCTGTCAGACCTGCTATTCTTCCTTGTCTCTGTACTGGAATCAATGAAAACAGCACACAATTGTCTTCCTGTTTCCTGCTAATTGTTCTCTAAAGAATCTTGAAGTTTTGGCTTTCAAAACAAGAAGCTTCTCCTTGTATAGAAGTAACCCTTCGTGTTCACACAAACACCCCACAGTTAATTCCCTTGCAGTTCTCGATTATAGCCCTTCTTCCGTCTGTTGGTAGTTAGAGTGACTTTCTCAGTAAGGAAGAAGTATAGGCTTCGTCATTTTTCTCTTTAAACAAACAAACAAAAAAAAGAAGAGTAACATCTGTAGTTATCTTCTAATTTGCTTTATCTGATCACTTCAGAAACGTTTTTTGTGAGAGCTAGTTTTCTTCACAAACTGAAAACTCAAGGCTGCTAAGAGTGGTGACTGACCAGCTAGCAGGTCTCAAACTTCCTTTGCGGAAATACTTCAGGGGCACCTTAAATGTAGCAAAAAATAAAACACACAAAAAAAACAGTCACTCATAAGCATCTTCACCTTGAGCTAGAGTACACTGATACAACGTACTTGATAGTCTTTGAGTAGCAGCAAAGCACAAAGGATAGGACATAAGTCGTCATGAGAGTTAACTGTATTGTGCCATTATAGTCACTGTTCTTTCTGCTTCTGCAATACATCTACTTTTCATCACTGAATTTTCTGTCTCTTCATCTTATACTCGGTGATTATACACAGAGAGTTTCTGCTAATGGGCCATTAAGTTCATCCCTCAGCCTGTGTCCTGCAGCTACGCTGACAGCTTAGTAACTGCTGCTGTAGTCTGTTTAGAAAATACTGCATGTAGGAGCAACAGTTTCCAATTTAATACGATAAACTACATAGAGGCTGACACAAATATTACTTCCCCCCTGCCCCTACCTCATCACATTGTGTGATCCTGTGAGCGATCTCCTTCAACTCTTTCATGGATTTTTCATCTTGGAAATCATAGGGGAAAGTTTCAGTCCATTCCTTCAGGAGCTGAATGATTTTGGCAGCAAAGGATTTCAGCTTTGCCTAGAAAGAAGCAATGTGTTAATTACTGACCACAGACCTGTCTGACAGTAAATACTTGATGATGGTTTGCATAAAACTAGATGTCCTTGAATATACTTTGCATCTGTGGTAGGTCAAGGGGAGAAAAAAAGAGCATATTTAACAGTGAGCCAGATTCCTAAATAAGATGACTTAGCCCCCTTTCAGGATAGCTTGGCAATGTTTCTTACCGAACTCTTTGAAGATATTTTCAAGGTTAGCTTTATAAAGCCAGGAAGATGACAGGATAGTTTAAGCATCTTATTTGATTGAAGTCCGTGGGACTTAAGCTGATTTATGCCATCTGAGGCAGCGGTACCTTTACTGTTACAATTCAAATGCATACCAAATGCAGCCCTGTACCAGGTATCTTTCATGAGAAATGTTCACAAAGACACTTCTGTTCTACAGAATTTATCAGACCCTCCAGATTGAGCTGTGTATTAAAATGAATGAATGACAGGAAAGATGTGTGTGTTCTCTCCGTGAAATCTAAATCAAAATGGACGGAGAAAATAGTTCTTCCTCCCTGTTCTGTGGTTGATAGCTTTTTGAGTAAGGGCCAACACTTTTTTTTTATTTTCCAAGTTCTTCTGTTACTCATGAATCTTCAAAGGCTTTTCATCGGATAGACCTGAATTGGATGCCAATTATAGCAGTACCATAGCAATAGAGAGCAGCATCAGTAAATCTGAAGGAGCACCCATGCAAAACTGAGTGGGTGTGCTAGAAAGACTTTTAACAAGCCAGAATCAAAACTTTGTTCGAGTTATGTTTATTTTCTACCCAACCGGTGATGCACTGAGGGGAAAATGAGGAAGTTTTCATCTGTTCACCTTCCTACTTGTGTAAGCTAAAGAAGTCACATTAAACAGCTGTTCATTCTTCTCATCTGCAATGTAATTTCCTTATTGCACTCTCGATCAGAAACTTAGGGGCTACAGAAGGTGATTTTAGTATGGGAGTATTGCCACAGGAAGTTTAAGACAGATGATGCTTTACAAGAATTGATAGGAATTTCTGCCTCAAAATATCATCTGATCATAGTATCTCCCAGGATGACTTAATCAAAACCTAAAGTAAACCAAACTAAACTATTTTTTCACTCCTTACACGTCACAGGTATGCAGTCAGAATATCAATAAATGGTTAATAAGAACTTTAAACCACGCACCCTGGAATTTTCACTCTGACAATGAACAAATGCTCCTTGCAAGTCTGAAGGGAATTTTCTTGCCTTTTTTCCAGAGTTGCAAACTGCACTTCACTAGCATGCTTTTCCTAGCTCTTTTTATCGACAGTAGTTAATTGATCCTGCTAGCACAGAATAGTTGGGTAGTAATGGCAACAAGGAAACATCCTCTTTGCCAGCAGTCGGCATTCCTGCAAAGCACACAGATAGGTGAGGAAGGCTCTGACAGTTCAGTTTCTGCTGGTGATGATGTGGAGCCCAGCTTCAAGGTCTTTCTAAATAGAGGGCAATACAGCTCCAGATGAGAGTTGTCTGTCCACTGTCACCTGCCTTGAGGAAAAGACAATTTAGGCTCCTTTGCTAGGAAATGCATGGAGCCTTCCATTATTAAAAGAAGAACCTGTAGGTGATGAGAGAACTAATTAGCCAGGCAGTATGCTTCCATTCAATCGGAGTTAACAGGTACATGCATACTCCCCTGTTGGTCACCCAAAGCTGCTATGGAACTGGTTTTGGTATTAGTTAACCTGACCTTTTCTTTTAAACTTTTGAAATTTAGCATGGAGGGATGGGGGAAGGAAGGCTCCAGAATCCTTAGGCTGTGGTGAGCAGCTCCACGTGAACTCTGACTTCCCATCCCATGTATCTGTACTTGGGAGTCGCTAGCGTTTGCTTTCTGGTAGAAAGCTGGGCATCTTTTGCAAGACAATGTCAAACTATTTTTGTCTTTGGGATTACAGGTGTAAAAAGCCTATTGTTTTACCAGATGCTTTAATGCTCAAGAAAAGGAGGCGTGCTTTGAGCACAACACTAAAAACCATCAGCACAGCAAAACATGAGATTCCGGTTTCACGTGCGCTCTAGTGAAACCCAGAGCAGCGTGACAGGCTGGCCGCACGTGGTTTGCCATAACCTAGATAGAAATTGCACAGATACATGGGCAGCAGCAACACGCGTTCTCTTTTTTTGTCATGCTTGCAATAAACCCACCAGCCTGCTCTTTCTGTAGTCCTGCCCCAGATGTCAGCCTCTCCTTGCAAGGCCTGAATTCTCTGGAGTCAGTGGGAGCACCTCTCCCATAAGTGTTCGAGAAGAAAGATACTTCTGTTAAGTACTTGGGACAGCCCTGTTTTACATGAGGCAAAAGACAGGCAGGCCTGAGAACCAGCTCCCAGTTAGAAAGGAGGGCAGCTGCAGTAACTGGCTGCAGGAAAGGGAGGCTTAATGACATTGACCTGGTTACGAGTACTGTTCCCATTTTTTGGTTTAAAATCTTACTGCTGACAGAAACTGAGGGCGCGATTAGTATTTTTGAAGGGACTTATGTATTCTGAGACAGGTAAGACAAGCTTAATAGGAGCTAACTTTTACTTTATACACAAGTGCTTTTTTCTGTGGCCATTTTCTTTGAGTCTCCAATTTCCAGTGTGCTTATGGAGGGTTAAATTTTATCCCTTATGGTCAAGCTCAACTACTTGTATCTATAGTATAACTGGCATTTTAAACCGTGAAACCCTTTTTTTTATGATTGGCCAAAAAGACTCTCAGCGGGCTCTAAGACATCCCATATGTCTTCTTAATGTACTTTTCTCTCAGCTTGTTTTCTACAGTTTGCCAGAAATGTCAAAAACAAAGGAAAGATCAATATTGTGGTGCCTAACCTAAACACCCATCTCCTTGCCACTTTTTCAGCTCACACAGTACCCAGGCAACAAGTCAGGCAGCTTCTTGTCTTAGAGTTTGTTTATGCAAATCTTTTATCAGACATGATCAGGGCTGCTTTAACTACTTTTGCCAGCTATTTTCTGCTATGAAGTCCCCTATTAGAAGGTAAGGTCAGCTGATGATGGGTTATGAGTGTGAGTAGGTAGAGTGCCTTGAGTTGAGAATTTCCACGCTACCTATAAAATGAGCTTTGACTTGTTGCCAGATAGAAAAACAAATGTTTGCATATGCTAGTGGCCAAGTTTTTGTGTAAAAGATACAGGTGCTTGTAGTACAGGTCTGCAAAGTAGTCATTCGAGAGGGATGTTAGAATTTTTATGTAGTGTTTCCCAAGAATGCTGTGTTCAGTGAGCTGGAAAAAATTACAGTTCATATTAAGGGGGATGGAAGGGATCAAGGGCGTAGTAGGAAAAGCAACTAGAAAAGCATGTAAATTACAGCAGCCTCCCAAACACTCATGTTTTATTGTCACCCTGCTGTTGGTTTTCCTGTAGGCCCATTTCCAAATTGTCAGCAGAAGGTGTAAGAGTGTGGGTGTTTGGAATATGAGCAGCTCTACTTCACATCCTGTTGTTACGATGTAATGCTAATTCATTTCAGTGTGGAAGTCATGATTTCTTAAATGCATCTGCTGAAAAGCCAGAATTGTACTACTTCACCACTAGCACCATATCTTTAACAGTCAAGTGATTTAGTCTCCAGCTACTGTTTGAGCTTAAAAAAAAAAACACAACTCATCTAAGTGTATTATTTTTCACAGAAGAGTTTCATTTTATATTCCATTATTTTTAAATCCAAGCATTTCACGTACATATTTTGACACTAACTACTGACAGCAGTCACTCATCCTTACCACGTATCTGTAGACAGCTTTACCCCATGTTTCAGACATGTTTCAGTCCCAGCATCTCTTACAACTTCCTACCTCTGATGGTTCCTCAGCTCTGTCTAACTAAACACTACAATTTACAAAGGAGCAGCGTGGGGTTGCTAAGTCATGAACTAGTTCAGGGGTGGTGATGGGAACTGTTAGCACCTCTGTACAAAGATGGATGCAGTAGTCCTTACATCTGCCTTCCCTGAGAACCTCCAATTTCCCAGCACCAACACAGCTAGTTACACAGCTGTTTGGTGAGTGGAGCAGGGGACTGACCTGGATGCAAGTCACCCTGCACCAAGGGGTTAGCTTTCCCCGTGGAGGAGTGTTGTGGCATAATATGAGACTGCAGACCAGGAATAGGAAGGGGGAGAGAAGCCCTTAAGCCAGTATTACTGTCAAAAAGCCTGTGTTGCCAAAGCACAGGGTTACCATTTGTGCTCCCCATTTGGACTCCTGACGCAACAAGGAGAAAAGGAAATGGGATTATCAAAGTGTTGAGAACTAGGAATGTGAGCCTCTAATTTTGCATTATAGAAGAATGGATCTAAAATATGCCCAGGATTTGAGCAGTTGAGATCATTAAGTATTTGCTGACTTCATCCTTGTTTCTGCCGCTTATATTTGCATCCCAGCTGGGACTATTCTGGTACTTTGTTTTCAGTCAAGTCCTTCAATACATGTTTTCCATAATGGTGAGACTTAAATGGATTTCAGTGCATATCATAAACTGTCCCCGTTACGTCTAATTAGTTGTAGTAAAACTGCATATTCATATGTGCAAGCATAGGCTACCATTTCAAGTAGTGCATCCCTTTATTTTCATGAGAGGAAAATTCCTGATTTACTGTTACACCAAGCTATGTGTAACACCCCAGCAATAACGGGTTCCTAGTGTACCTCTAGCAGGGCTCGCAGCTCTGATAGCGTGATGACGGGACTCAGATTGCAGACAGACCTAGCCTGGCAAAAGCCCAAAGGTGCAAAGCGAGTTGCTGGCCAGGTTTCATGGCAGATAAGCATTGCTCCAGCATGCAGCACTGACCTGGAGCTCATGAGCAAGGTTGTGTTTCTGGCCACTGTACCAGGCTGATAAGGTACTACGTAGCCTACAGTTGTAGTCAGCAAAGAAGCAACAGTACTTCAAGGAAGACAACACAAATAAAAGCACATTCAGTAATACATGCTGATCGTAATTTCAATTTATTCTTTATCTATCTATTTAGCTTTTTAATGAAAAGGAGAGAGTAGGAAATAAATGACAGCAGCACAGCCAACTGCAGGGCATAAATGTTCATTTACCTTTTCTGCCTCAGTCCCCGTTTCCAGCTGCTGCTTCTGTTTGATGCAGATCTGCCCCACTTTAGCCAGGAGCTCATGGGGATGAATGAAGACTCGGGAGCTCAGCAGGAAAGTGAAGATGTAAGTCCTCTGTGGGAGCAGAGAGGGAAGAAAGCAAGTAGAATAACTTTAGCAAAATCATCTGTCTTCCCTGGAGACTAATAAAAAAAACCTATTCTATAAAATATAAATGTAGCTTTACTTCTAAACTTTGTGTAATTCTTCCTTCCTCCAGAGAGGTTGTGGTCTTTTCTAGCACTGTTAAGAGGAAATGTAGGCTTCAAGGCTACTGTGGTGTTGTTTCCAGATTGCCAGATTATTTCCCTTTAAAATGGCCAACTTAATATGCCTAACTAGTCATCACTCACCAAAAGACAAATGAAATACGTTCAGTGTAGGGTGTTATGTCATTTGAACACTATTATTTTTGCCACTTGGTTTCTGCAGGAGTGACTGTTTTTCATTGAGCTGCAGAAAACTGCTTCATGTGTATTCAAAACCACAGCTGTAATTTCTTCATGTATCTTTTTTCTTCCCTTTTTCCCACAGTCACTGACACAAGCTTGAGCGTAGATTGAGGCCATATGACAGTAATTCAGTTTTAGGCTTACTTTTACCTATGTGGGCCTGTTTCAGACTCCTTTCAGCATGAATTCTACCAGTATGTGTCAACAATTATTATTTCTCATTAGAAAGAGCCTCTTCACTTGCTCTGTAAAAGCTGTAATGCATCGCATTCCAAATCATACTCTGGGCAATTACACGAAGGGAGAATGCCTTTGTGCCCTGGTCCTGTTTTGGTGTTTGAAACTTGGCTTCTGTATTTGGATGTAATCACCAGAGTAATGTTGTTAGCAGCTCTTAAGGGCTTCTGTTGAAGCTTTCTGACAAAAATTGTAGTAAGGAAATTGTAGGGGATCTCCTTCGCTAAGGATTTCAATTACCCTATGCTATGTTTGCAGTGTGTACTGTTACTTTGCACCATGTTTTTAGAAATGTGATTTGGCAGGCCACAGCCACATGCGCATATAAATAACCACTGTGCACATATGTCACCTTGGATTGGGCAAGTAAATTGAGACATCTAAGAACTTAAAGCCAGTTGTCTAAAATATGGCATCTTTACAGTTTGCTACTGAATTTTGCTGCTTGTAGTCTCTAAAGCATACTTGCAGCCAAACAATGATGGCATCTTCAAATCCAAAAAGATTATGGAGTTTACCTCTCTAATTACAATAATGTGTGCTATTAATGAAAAATGTTTCCACTTCTCTAGTATCCAGAGTGCCCTACATTATAAGTTTAGTATTAAAATACTTCCAAATATCAGAATGGGAAAAAGGAGTGTTTTTAAAATATAAATGAAGTTAACTAGAGGTCAGTGTGCTGAGAGTTGGGAGTGTTGAGAGTGTGCGAAGTACATAATAGGTTAAGTATGTATCCATGGAAAATCCAAAATCCAACTCTTTCCCAAGCTTGCAGAGGAAGCTAATGAAGGAACAGAGTGAAATGTGACACTGCAGAGGCATTTAAAATACAAATTATGATTTTAAGGCCTTATAAGCACTGGGGTTCATGTATTAAATTAGGAATAGCATTAAATCTGTGCAATTAAAATGAATTCATTTGTAGGTTTTGCCTCCTCTACAGCTTATGAATAGATGAAGAGAGGAGAAGAAGGGCTAGGTTAACTGGATGGGCACTTTGGGTTGGGTTCTTGAGAAGCACTTCCATGGTCTACCAGAGACAGACAGCTGGGGCCACCTAATGACTTCATAATTCATAATGACTTCAAGTGGGTGGCCTGGACAGTGGCAGGACACAGCAATTTCCCTTCATGGTGGCATGGCTGCAAACATCCCAAAAATGGACATAGTGATAACTTAAACTGGGCTTCTGCCCAACAAGCTTATGTGTCTCTTCAGAATTTTCAGAGTTACAGTTACATGACAAAAAAAAAATGTTTATGAACTTTAACAAGAAATTTAATGTAGCTCTTACACCTGCATCTGGAAACAGTTGATGAGATTGTGCTAGCTTTGGAGAAATTTGATATATAAAATGTTGAGTAGTGTGCATGCAATGTGTTACAGGCCGAAGAGCTGACTTGGTTACAGACGGGGACTTGGTTATGTTATGGGGACAACATATCACTTGTTGTATGCTTATATATGTGAGAATGATCCTTAAACTGATACACTTATTTTAAGAATTAAAATATGAGACAGAATGCTGTTGGTTTTGGGGGGTAACCTATGCCTGGTTGTCCTCTCTTATTTTTTGTAGCCAATTCCTGTCTTTGTTTCTATCAACACTGTCCCTGAACTTAAAACTGTAAGTCTGGCCTATCTGGGAAAGGAATTTAGCTGCTGGGTGTGTCGGCTGTCACAGGGTTGTGTGAAGACTTTTATTCTGGAAATGTGAAGCAGCTATTGCTTTTGCTTTTACCCTATTTTGCATTTAAGAGAGCTGGGGAATAAAAAAAAAAAAAAAAAAAAAAAGGAGCTCTGATACTTTTTCATCCCTTCCACACATTCTTGTTCTTTGGAAGTCTGGAAGCCCACGAGAAAGTTGCCTGTACGCATAAGTGGCAAGGAACCAAAATGCAAGCCACGCTGCCCTGTCAGTGACCTCCGCTCTGATAAGCTGGAACACATTCTTTTAAGGAAAGATATAATTTTGCTTCTCGTACTAATACTAGTGTAGGTCTCATTGGTGGAAGTCTGTGTGATGTGGGACAATGTTTGTCCAGAGTGACTTCAAGAAAGCCCCACTCAGAGTATCATTTTCCTGATGTTATACTGCAAGAGAAGAGTGACCCAGATGACCTGTACTTGTGTTTGGTCTCTTCAGTACTGTTTTGTATGAGGTTCAAGAAACTGCTGAAGTGGCAAGATACAGGAAGATATGCGGCCGTAGAAGCGTGTGCTTTCCATTTTAGGTTTGCTGGTGTCTCTCTGTAATCAGCAGTATCTGTACCGGACCTGTGCGATGCTTTTCCAGACAACATTGAACTGCTAAACTGTAGAAACAAATTATTCTTCTTCTGGAACCCATCTGCTGTATTTATGCCGCTTCTTAAGTCACTTAACCGAGGCTGGTTTACAATATATGGGTGTCTGGTCTTACTTCTTAGGTTTCTTTTTTGATACTGCTGGTAGAGATTTGAGACTTTTTGCTTATGCTGGCATAGACAAGGGAGTAACTGCAAGTAAACAATCCTGTGTCTGACAGCAGTGCCGAGCCCTATCTCCCTGCCTCTGCTAATAACCACTTCCTATCCAATGGAGAGGATCGAGGTTGAACCAAGCTGTACACATCAGCTTAGCGGTAGGTCTCGGTGGTTAGGAACCACTTTTCTGGATAGGAAATATTTCACGCTAATGTCAGATGCCTTCTCCAGATGGAGCATTTCTGTGATTTATTACACCTATACCCCTACACCCGTATAGGCTCGATGCTGTAACAGACTAAAGACCCCCACTCTCTCATATGCAGTCCCCCACATATGAAGAAGATGGTTTGGAGAAGGAAACTTAGCTTTGAAGCTAGCTGGTTTGACAAAAAATGATTAAAAATGCTTCCATAATCTTTGAGATTGAAAGTTAAGCTCCTCTTATCCTACAGAAGTGACAGGTATTTGGGAGAAGAGGTAAAAAAAATATCTATATATATTCCTGTACTTGGAACAACTTAGATGACACAAAAGGGTCTTGTGCTTTACAAGAGAAAAAGAAGCCAGATTCCTCTAGTGCCTAAAGTTGTTGCTAAGAGATGAGCTGAATTATATTAAAAAAAAAAAAAAAAAAAAGAGGCAAGCACACAAGACTAAAGAAGGAATTGTTACTCTCTGACCCAAGAATGTACTGATGTTGTCTTGAGGAGGAGAAAAAAAAAAATACTTTCTTCATGCACTCACTGCTCATTCTGGAACTTCTTGTTTGTGAAACATTTTCTTGAAACACTTTCTTGCTTGGGCACAAGGGTTGCAGACTGGTACATTCCATTCCTAACCTCCCGAACTCCTCCGTCTCACGAGTATACGTTTTCCTGTGTGCTGAACAAGTCCCCGTACACAAACAAACCTCAAAAGAGCATACACAAATGTAGGCCCTTATCTTTCCTGTCCTCCCTTGTCTGTCTCTTGTTCTGCCAACATGGCAAATACATTTTTGTTTTGCCTCTGTAACCGGCACAGAAAGATACTGTGTTTGCTTTCTCCTCCACCCCCTTTTTTCCAGCTGGAAGGTTACTGCAATCTTTAGCTTAATGTCGACAGAGACAGGAATGCTTTCTAAGCATAATGCTTAGATGTACTAATCGAAAAATTTGGATGTGTACAGCAACTTGTAGATGTGTCGCTCTGAAGCTACAGGTAATCTCTGCTAACGTAACCAATAGCTTCTCTTGGTGAGAATTAATGGGTGATGCCTTGTCCCCTTTCTCTGCCTGTGTAGCCAGAGACAGGCAACTCGGAGGTGAGGTGCTTATACCTTTCTCTTGAACAAACAGTGTTGGTCCCTCTTCTGACAGGACATCGGCATTAAGTGGCTATCGCGCTAACCTTTTGTGGCAACTTCCCTAAAAATAGAAGTGGGCATGAAGTTAAGCATAAACATGAAACTGAACTGAAATGCAAAACTTGCATCGCCTCAAATACAGCTCCCTCTTCATGTCACTCAGAGCTTATTTATCTATTCGTCTTAAAATGAATCCTTTTAGCTGAATTGGGTGATCTGATCTAACTAAAAGAATGTGTCCTGCTGTAGAGGAGATGGATTTGTCTTAATACTGTTTTCTGTCTCCTTTTCCCAGGAGCTCTCTTGATTGCTTCTGCTGTATCTCTCCCAGCTGTCAGCTCGCTGTCTATTTAAACTGCAGCCTCACAGGGTGGGGTCTGTGCCTGCATGGTTTGCGATGCTCCCTTGCACAGGGTATGGGATAGCACCATGGAAACCAGCAGCATTCCAAAATAAGTCACAGACCCCTTAAGTAATGCTCGCTTTATGGAACCATTTTCAGAGTGACTGTGTTATAAATAGATCCTATATTGCAACAAGGGATGTGCATTAGCAGCTACTTAACGATAAACTTAACGATATTCCAGAAATCCAAGCAGCAAATAGCTATGTTCTAGTATTAAACAAAATCCAAGGAGCAGAGTCCTTGGAAAGCTTAGCTATTGCAGCCTGGAACTATTTCACTGGTATGCCATGTTTCAAGGTTCTCTTCAAGCCCAACTTTCTTCTTCATCTGCTCTACATTACGTGTTTGTGTGGAGTGCAACTGGAGTTTAATGCCTAACTACGGTGATTCCCCTGTGTCTTATAAAGGACTTGGTACTTAGCATCCACTGAAGGTAGTGCATATTGAAATAAGAGGTTTAGAAAAGAATTGGAAAATTAAAACATCCTCATTTTGCTTTTTCGTTTTAATCTTTCAGTGATCATTGCTGGAAATTCTGCTGCTTCTACCCGCTAAACCCATATGGAGAGTGCCTTTTTTGTGCGTGGTAACTGTAAAGATGTGTGGTGTGTATGTGTGAGCTTGAGGGGATTTTATTGTGAGCCATGTGAAACCAGAGTAAAAAGTTCTAAATGGATCTGACTGAAAGACATAGTGCAAGATATAGATTCTAGCATGGCCCACTAAGACAGTGGAAGTTCAACATACCAGTCAGTACTGAATGCAGTTTCCTGTTGCCCTATCAGTCTTAAAAAGAGTGGGATTGCTTCTGCCATATCTGCTGTTTTTTCACACTGAGATAGAATATAACCTATATAACCTCTTGAATCTTTGGCAACCAATTTAAATAACATCCTTCATTAATGGGTACAAAGGGGCAATTTAAGTGATAAAGCGATCTCTTAATAATATCCTAAGTTCAGAATCTTACTGCATGCCCTACAGTTATCAGTAACATTTACTTCAGGGGACTGCAGTGAGGACATTTAATCAGTTGCAAAATCGTTTTCAGGCTCAGAAACATTATTACAGCACTCACCCATTAAATGTATTGAGAAAGACAGCATTATAATTACAATCTATTTTTTTTTCTGATGGTCTAACTAGGAGATGCATAGAAAATTAAGTGGTAAAAAAATACTGGAGCTGATTTGAGCTGCAAGAGCTGGTCTATTTCTCTACATAGGAGCTGGTTAAAAGTTAATCTTGGCTGTGTTAGGGGTAAAGCAGCTTAGAAGGATTGAAAATGATGGCTAATGCTGCTTTTAATTGGTTCTTAAGGCACCCATTTGGGTTAAACATGGCTTTACCATTCTAGCAGGCATCCTTATTAACAAAGGAGAGTATCCCCCATTGAGCAACGTATTTATGGAGTAAATATTGCAAAGGAAATCAATGCATCTTTAGCCTACATCTTAATCTCAAATCAGGGGGAGGTAGAATTTCTTGAGGATGCACCAAGCTGGATCCTAATGCAAAGATACCGTGAAAAGAAAAAAAAACCTCTTCAGTGCGTACTTACGTCTGGATAATAGTCCATGGTGGGCACCAGGCGCTCTATCAAGGCCTCCAGAGATCCAGAAACAATGTTCCCATCCTGATAAACAGGGTCCACGCACCTCTCTCCCATGTCTGGCTGCACTTGCCCACTACAACTGGAACCAAGCATACTGGAAAATATTGGCGTCTGGGGCATAGTTTCCTGCAGAAGTGGGGAGAGGAAAAAAAAAAAAAAAAAGGGTTAAGCTTTCCCTGAGTGTGTCTTATGCACGGGTATCACAGAGGCATACATTGCACACAATTACATATCTGACTGCTTGCAGCCTGGGCACTTGAGCTAAGTTCTGCCTCCAGCCGCACATCCCGGAGTTGGCTGCTGGCTTTGAAATGCACGTGAAACTCTGTCACTGAGGCCGTAGCCGCGGAAGCGGCACCAGCTCTGTTCCCTGCACTTGATTCCTCCTTTCTCTCCAGTTTTCCCCTGGCTCCTAATGCTGAACACTGCACGGGGATGAAATGTAACATGCGTTCTGAATTCTGCCTTGCTGAACAACCAACAGCAACTCTGGCCTGATGCCCCTCTTTTCACTTTTCCGAAGCCGGATCTGTGGGTGCAGTACCGATGAGCGTGTGGTGACCAGTCCTTTGCCACTCCTGGCGCTGGATGCGAGCCAGGGTCCCTGCCGAAGGGCACCTCCTGCTCGGCCGTGTCCCTGGGACCGGGGGGCTCACACCACTGGAGCCCAACTGCCTGTTTTTGGCCCCCCGGGGTGTGAGGGCGTGCTGCGGCACCCCCTGCCCCGCGCAGCGCTGCGAGCAGTCTCTGGGCGATCTCCACTCAGGAACCAAACCTGCTGCCCCTAACGCCGCAACCGCACAGCCTCGGGCTTTCCCCTTCCCTCCCTCCCCTCCCTCCCCTTGGCCCTGCCCCGGAGTTGCGAGGCTGTGGGGAAAGCGCCCCCCGCCCCGGGTCCCGCCGCGGGTCCCGCCGCTCACCCTCATCTTCCCGAGCCGCTCCGAGCCCAGCCGCGCCGCCGGCCCCGAACCCGCCGCCCGTGACGTCAGCGCCCAGCGCGGCGCCCGTTGGCTGGGCGCGAGCGGGGCCCGTTCAAACGGAGCCGGGACAACAGCGCGGGGGCGGCCGGGGCCGCGCGCGCGCGTGTGCGCGCCTCCTGCCGCGCGCCCGCCCGAGGGGGCTCGGGGCGCGCTTCCCCGCGGCCCGGCTTCCCCGTTCCCATGGCGACCGCCGCGGCAGGGGGCGGGGCCCCGTGGCGCGCGCCCGCGGGGCGCGCGTGGGGACCCCAGAGCCGAGGGAGTGAGGCGGCGCCGAGTGTGCGGGCTGCGGGGCTCCGGTAACGCGCCCCGAACCTGCCGCTGGGCGCGCCGCCAGGTCTGGAAACGAGCACACGGGCACACAGACACACAGACACGGACACACAGACGCACACACCCGGGGCTCACCGCGCGCTGATCACATACATATGCGTATTTCATGTTTATATATATATATACATGTAGATACGTGTGCTTGTACACATGCACGTGTATATATATATATATATATGTATTGGCATATGTGTCACAGAAAGCAAGTGCAGGGAGGTGTGTGTACTGCTCCTTTTCTAGCACGCACGATGCTCTTTTTTGGGGCACTGTATCGTGTAGTCTTGGGAGGTTGTTGCAAAGGTAACATTTACAAGACAGAGAAGCTGAGGACCTAAATTCAGCTCATGTAGTGTGCAACAGATGAATCACTTTATCATTTCATTTCCATTTCTTTTTCTGTAAAGCCTGGATGACGACCTTTAGCTATCTATATTCTGAATGTTGAAATCTGTAGGTACGGAAACTCCCTAAGGTTTAATTCTTTTTTAAATTATTTTGTTTGCTTGCTTGCTTGTTTTGCTGGAGTTATGTAAGTTCTGTTCCTGAACAAATTGCTTGCATTTTGGAGATGTTTTCATTAGGCACTGCCTCATGTTACTGGTGGGCGGGCCCTAGAGCACGGCAACCAGCGCAGTCTGTGCTTGTTCTGCGGCTTGCTACAAAAACAACTTGAGGCAACGCCGCGCTGGTTCAGCCGGGCTGGCCGGGGAATCTCTTGCTGCAGCGTGAGTCAGCAGAGCAATGCCTGCCTGTCTCAGTCTCCTCGGCTGCTTCAGCCTGTCTAAAACCAGCTAACATCAGCATACACAGTATAACACCTTCTGCTGCCTAATGATCAATGAACTGGACTGGCATTTGCACCACTTGGGTTCAGTTCCTGCCAGTGCCGCACATTTGCTGTCCAAATTGCCTGATCCCACTGAGCCTCTGTGTTCATCTGTGAGATGTTGATAAGGATGTGTTTTCACACTGTTGCATTACGTTGTCCATTTTTATATTTGGATAGTACGTCCTTGTTTTACTGTTTGAATTTCCTTATATAGTCACATCTTCTCTTGGGGAGCTGTTAGTCGATGACTTGGGAAAAGTAAGGAATATTAGCAAAAAAGGTGGGGTGAAAGTGAAGGAGAAACTGACTTGAGAGCGAAGATTGTAAAACAACAGTCAGTTTCCTTCAGTGGTCATATAAACCAGCGTTTTGGAAACTACTGACTCAAATGTGCCTTTGTGTATGTTTAAAACGTAACTGTACTGAAGAGAAGCAAGCAATTACAAATACCATTAATGCTGATCTGAGACTATAACTTCAAGTGTAAAGGGACTCTCCCAGAAATGCTGTCTTTGTAGCTTTCGTTGTCAAGCTAGGCTTGTTGGTCACCTTGCACAGGGATCTAGTTGTTATTGTCTGGTTTCACATAACCCAGTATGCCGACCTGATTTAAAGGCCCAGCATCTGCAGCGAAGGAAATAAAGAGGCACAAAAACAGAGAAGACATGGAAAGGGAACTTAACTGAGCATGGCATTCTTCACAGTGCTGATTAAATAACAAAATGGGACAAAGCCTTCATCTTCTGAAGCAAGCCTGAGTTAGTGTGTAGCCTTGTTTCTTACTCTGAGGGTGAACTGTTACTTGGGGATCTACATGGTGATGAGAGTGGCCAGCGTATAGAGAGGAGCATGTTTTGTCCCTCTCCAGCAGTGCATTACCCCTGCAGAGCTGTATGATTTCAGAAACCATTTTGATATGCCTGTTACAAGCATAGTTATAGCAGTATATTCTTGGTTCTTACATTTTGGAAGGCTTTTGTGAATAAAGCCTAATATCATCATTTAGAGAATGGAAAAAAAAAAAAAAAAAAAGGTGAATTAAAAATGCACATTATTATACATATTTTTAATTGATCAGTGGTCTTGGTTATAGACTAATCAATTTTAACTGGATCTGAAATATGGAATTTGTCCAGGAAATGTCATCAAATTCTACAAGCAGTAATGATAGTGGCCTAGTATGGAGTGTAAGAACTTACAATTTCAGAAGCAGAGTGGAGGTGCAGCTTCAAAGCCTCAGGCAAATGTCTTCGGGGAATAATAGGTTTTTAGACTTATTTGTTGGGCTGCACAGATGTTGCAGGATTCCTTGTTGCACAGAAATTTTAAGACTTGAAACCTATTCTCAGGCAGCTTTTAGATGAACTCAAACTTTGCTGAATTTCAGAGATTCATGCTGCAGAATAATTTGATGGCACGTTAATAACTTGGCAGCAGATGGGAGTGGGAGACAAGTGCTTCAAATTGTGGTTCTGAACTCAGCAAGGCTTTTAAAGCTTGGGACTTGAAGTGGGATTGAATGCTGTAGCTATCAGTCTGTGGTTACTATCAACCACGCTTCTCTCTCTCTGACCTGGGACATGATGAATATTTCCACACAATGGTTTTGTCAGAGCCAATGAATTTTGTAGTTTGGAAATGGCATTTTCCATTTTAAAAATGTGTTGAAGAGGTCTTGACCAGCTCTACACCTGAGATACCCAGCAATTTTCGGAGCAAACCAAGCTGAAAATATAAGAACAACTTAAGATGTGTTTCATTGTTGTATGTTTTCAATGCTACCTGAAATGGAAAGCTAGTTGTGAAAATTCACCCACCTATCTGGGGGACAAACTATGTTTTTATTGCCATGAGGTCAGCCCTGTGACACACCATTGAGAATAACCATTGAGCACTGTGAAACTAATCTTTTGCTGATGCTCAGGACTGGATCTTGCCGTTGGACTGAAAGAAATGCTCTTCCCCAGGATTCAGAGAGGGCATGGTGCTTATTTCCAGCTATTTGTGCTGGTGCCAACATAGCAGACTCTTAACATAACATGACACACGTTGACTGTGATACTGGGGTGTGGCTGCTCAGTACTGACTGAGATGCTAATGCCTGTTTTGGCACAGTTGCCTAAAGAAGTTCACTAATAGTAAGTTTGGTTCCCAATTTTCATATGTGTTAGAATTCTCTTCTTTTTAGGAATTAACTTGCCTGCTAATTGAGATTTAGGGTATATTTAGGGAAACATCGCTGTAATGTGTCATGGGTGTCCTTATGTTCTTGGTGGTGCGGATGAATCAAGTTTGTTTAAAAAACAAACACGCATGCATACAAAACAGATTAAAAAGGGGTGATAAACTTCCTTGAATCACTGATGTAGCAACAGGAACATCTTACAAGTCTGATGATCTCAGGTCATTTAAACGCATAGAGAGCTAGTCAGAGAGTGAGTGACAGAAAAAGATCTCGGAAAAAGATAGTTGGCTTAGCCTGGTCTGCTTAAAGGCGCTGCAACATGTCATGCATAAATGCCAATTTAGGCAATCAGGGTGTAGCTGAACAGCTGCTTCTACTACAGTTGTAGATTTGTTCCCTTCTTATTCTTGTATGTTTGTGGAGATGTTGGAATCTGCTCGGTTTTGCTCGTGTCTTGTTTTTAAAGAAAAGACATAAAAACATATAAAGGCTGTTTTTAATGTTTGTGAGTGCTTCAGTGTGATTTTGACTATAATGTGAAAGAACAGAAGCATGTCAATGTAATATGCACTATTATTTTTTTAGGGTCTTTTTAAGCTGAATTTTTAAAAGCAGCCGATGTTCTATTTTAAACAGGGTCAAGCTTGGGTTCAAAATGAAGGAGTTCTGGTCTAATCCTAGCTATTTTGTCCTTCACTTGCATATTCATGCTTGCTGCGACACCAACTATTCCAAGAATGTGCCACCGTGCAGAAAGCGAAAATCAATTATGCCAAGAAAGGAGCATGTACATACATCAGCAATTTGGTGCCCAGGGGAAGAAAAAATCTGCATGTGTGCTGATGTCAATCTTCCTGATATGGTATTTTTGTAAATGCACGTGGGTTGCTATTTTTTTAAACCATCTCAACAAAAAAGAAGTTTATTTTTAGTGCTATAGGCTTTGGGGTATCACAATTAGCAGATCAAAACTGCCAATCTGAGAAGTCAACCCTCTGTTTGCTTTAGCAGAACCTATAACAACAATGTTGTTAGCATTCCCACAGGTATTTTTTTTTTTTTCTGTTTTCAGTCTCTTTGGTTTTACAAATTTAATTTTACAGCTGATGGTGAGAATGCTGACTGGATGAGCTCACTTGCAGTAATTTGTTTGTATACCGGTACTGTTGCAAGCAAATTTCTGTTGGACACGTAATGTATCTCTTACCTGAATTACCGCTAGTAATTTAGTTCCTGTGCACATCTATTGCTTGGATTCTTTTTGCTGATACCAGTAACAAGTTCAGCAACAATTATTAGGGAAGTTTTAGAGTGGCCTAAACTCTACTCAGTGTACAGGCAGTTAACAGCTGTTGGTTTAATTCCGATGATTTTATTTGGGATTGAACCAAACTAGGAACCTCGAGGTATGCATATTAATATCTTAAGTAAAAGGTAAGGAGAAACACTGAGAAAATAATTCTGGATTGATTTTAGAAACTTGTCACCAAAATACTAAGCATTCAAAAATGAATTTATTTTTAAGAAAACATTTTGATGAACAACGGGAGCTGGCAAACAGATGGTTGAGTCCTCAAGCCTGCTTAGAAATGTGTGTGTAGATGTATTGGCTACAGTGTGTTTCAGTATAGTTTGAGGCACATGGGAAGGACTTGCCCTGTTTTATCACAAGCATAGTGAATAAACAAATGTATACTGAGTTGATGCTGAGTAGTATAGAATATACAATTTTGTCTCATCTACAAGTGAATTTAGCCTTTCTATTTATCATGGGATGCAGCCCCAGACTATCCCAAAATAAACTTCAAACATGGAACACTAAGACATGATGACCCTATGTGGTCAGTTTTTGCACGGGATAAAACTGAGGACTGAACTGCTGATGAACACCCCCTTACTATATATGCATAAATGTTGAGAGTAAAACAAAAACAAACTATCTATTTTTCTTCCGTGAGTGAAATTAACTGAACAATTACTTAGTGGTCTGTTTTGCTAAAGGAGCTTGGCATGAATTGGTCAAAGAATTAACATGACTGAGCTGCTGTGCCCAACCCTTTATGACAATATCTGCATAAGAGAATAAATGCATGTGAACTACAAATAAAAGAGATTTATTCTCTCCCTGGAACTTGCATTTTCCCTGTGCTCTGTATTGACCAGGTCACAAATCAAATAACTGACGACAAATAAACAATGTGTGCCTTGAACTTTTTGGCTTTACCATTCGGGACTGGCAGTCATCCAAAAGTTAGCTATTACGCAGGCTACCTAGTTACGGTAGTCTCCATATTCATACGTTGTCTTTTTTTGGTGAGGTGGAACACTTAGTTATTTTACTGTCAGTAGGATAATATTTTATCAAATTTGTTTCCCTTTCCTTTGCCTTTTTCAAATTAATTGCACCAACACTAAGGATCTTTTGGGGAACTTTGTTTTTATTTTATTAGAATGTTATCATTTATATTCTTCCCTCCTCCTTCCCCCCTCACCAGAATAAGGAGGACTGGTGGAACCCTGTATGTTCTCTGATGTGCCCAAGACGGAACCTTACTGCTGCTCTTTGCCTCGCTCCAGTGGTGAGAAACAGATGTCACTTCAGCTAGCGACTTCAGAGGGGGTTCCCCAGGCATGAACATGTGGGAAACTTAAAGCTGATGTCGTTTCCCCAGAGGAAGCTTGTTCTTTCTTGTGCTCACTGGTGTTCCTCATCAGACAACATTCTTAGTGTGTGAAGGCTGTACATGCCATGAGTAAAGCCTGTTTTACTCCTAGCTCTCTCCTAGTTCAGTTTTGGGGATTTTTTTAAACTTATCTGGACATGTGCTTTTTTAAATACTGTCATTTGGGTGGGGATGACAAATCTCCCTGAAACAAACAGTCATATCGGAGTCAGGAACTTGAGCTTGCATCTGTAATCTCTGTACAGTTCACAGCACACTCTCGTGATTGATGCAGCTTTCCTGACCACCTTTTTTTCTCCAGAGCTAGACAAACCAGAAATAGGTCCAGATCGTGGATGTGTCTGGGGAGACAAGCTATAGAGAGAGAGAGGCTGGGCTTGTGAAACGGGTAGCCATCTTTAAGAGATGGCTGAAATGCAAATAAATTTCATGAAGAATCATGAAGTAGTGTTTGGAAGAGTGGCCTCCACTAGTTTGGGAAAATGTAGTTATTGTCTCTGTTATTTAGTTTTCTTTCAGTAACCTTTCAAAACAAATTGACATCACTATACATGCAAAATATGAAATGTTATGTAAAACTCATGCTCATACAATCATGTATATTGCATGATAATAATAATAATAAAGGTAACCAAAAGTAAGTTTTAAATTACTTTGGATAGTAAGAATGGAAGTGTTTTTTTTTTTTTTTTTTTTTTTTTTACTTCCCTTGTGCTGGTTTGCCTTCTGAACTGGTATGTGGTTGCTTACTGTCTGAGTGAGACTTGAGCTGGTGGCATAAAAGTAAAAGCTTTGTATGCTCTTCTGTGCTATTGCAGATTTCCTGGACAGCCTTAATTTTCATAGTTGTAAGGGAATTTTGATCAGACAGTACTCTTACATTTCTGTAAGATCTACGTGCAGGAAACTGATGTCCAGATGCCTTGCGTTCAAATGTAACTATTTAAAAATAATTACTTAACTGTGTTGCACTAGTGATTGATAACACTGATAATTAGATTATTTTTTCCTTGTGTAGGAGAATAATTCCATATAAGCATTTTCTAGTTTGCTCTGTTTTCACTAGCTTCTCCCACAGGATATGTGCGCGGCGAAGATGAGCTAGAAATTCCAAACTGACAAGCCACTCCGCTGGGAGTTAGTTGTGCTATAGATCTAACTGAAAGATTATCAGGCAGCCTAATCCTGAAGTGAAAAATGCAACTTGGTTCACATGAAGTATTGCAAATGCATTAATTTACTTGAATAGTGATCTTTTCAAATTCATTAATGAAGTCTAGCCTATATCTTAATCAGCGAGATGCAGAAATGCTTTATGTGTTCAACCTAAGTTTTTTATAAACACTCTACTTAACTGGAGACACTATATTCCCTTGTTTTATGGTTTTCCAAGGATGGTTATGAGCATAATATAGAACATTGTAGGCAAATTACTCCTATGATTACACAGCAATCTGTTTCACATCACTGAGATACGTAGGCTGTACGATTCCTTGTTGTATTCTACTTTGCGCAAGACAAGCCCAGAAAAGGAGATAAATGGCATTGTGCTTACTTCCATGCTGCTTATTGGATCTGCTATGTTTCGTTGGCATAAAAATTGGGTGATGCAGGAGGAATTGCTGCATGCTCTTGTTAGAGGGGTAGGTGTTTGACGTCATCTACCATCTACGCCTGGTGACATAAAGGAGGGTTTGTTCAAGTAGAACAGTTTGGTTCTGGGAAATTGAATTGAAATTTTATGGCAAAAGAGGAAAAAGCTCTCTGTACACTAATGGTTTGTATTGGTGGTTATTTTCCAAAGTAAATGAAAATCTACAATTGCCCTGGCATTACATGATATTTGTGGAAAATATTTCATACTAGCTGGTACATTAACTAACTTCTATAAGATGTGCTACAAATTTGTTTGTTGAAATATGTTCTTTATTGTTTTGTAATCCCCAGTGAGTCTGTTGACTGATACAATTTTTATTGTTGCTAAAGCTTGTTTACTGCTAATAAAACCTAGTGAATGTGGGATTGTTTTATACAATGACTTCATTTTTATGGTTTGAAAACCACTAGCAAACTTAAACTGAAGTCAGTGAAGGAAAGCAACACAGGATGTCAGCAAGGGCATCTGTAAATAACGGTACAGATAACTTTATATGCAAAACAAAGAAAAATAATCTCTGGCCTGTTGTCAGATACTCTTATCAAAGATGTGTGGTCCTTATTGCTGACCATGCCCAAGTGGTAACCATTGCCTTACCAAAAAGGCTTCCTTCCAATTACTCAAAAAGAACATGAGTATGTGGGGTAATGAGTGGAAAACCAGGTTTCTTAGAATGCAAAACCAAAGAAGTACCTATATTTATCTTCTCATTCTACAGCCTGCACTCTCATGATCATCTTCTGAGGTTCGATCTTTTTTCACAAAGTCCACAAAGCAGAATTGCAATAATAGAAGGCAATGCTGGAATACCTACTGGGCATCTATCTGGTACATAAGGTAGACATCTAAGCAAGAACAGCTTGTCTATCTAGAAGCTTTTCTAACTGGAAGTAGTTTATTCCTTACTTAAAATACTAGATTTTTAGCAAATCGCTAAGTTTGCTGAAATTAATGGAAAGAGACTGCTTAGCACCCTTTGAGGATCTGTCTCACTGTATTGCGGTACTGGCTAAGAAGCCTCTCAGGATACACCTTCTGACCAGGAAACAACTTCTAGCCTGCAGTGGCAAATGATAATAGGTCTGACATGGTTATTGCTTCTGAAAAGCCACATAAAGAAGTTAGAGGAGGTTTCACTGGAAAGATAAGCTTCCAGTACTACTCTGAAAACATCAGAAGTGCATTTGAAAGCAATTTATAACCTGTCACAAAACTCTGTTTTGACATGTTTTGTTAATTGAACTTCTGAGGATGTGCAGTTCCAAACAGCTCTGTCTAAGGCAGCAGTGCTGCTTACCTGTTTCACATATTCACCTATTTCACATATTCACAAGTAAGATAAACTTTCATCTTTATTCTACTCAGCATAGCTGTTTTCACTAAAACCTAATACATTATTCATAGCTGCTTCTAATTTTGGCCTAACTTTGAACTGGAGATAATTGGAATGTCTCCAATTGTCTCATACGTTCACACATCAAAGAGTGTGAAGTCGGCAAACAGCATCATTCTTGCAGTGTATGTATGCATGTGTTTTAAAGGAGGTGCTTTTTTTTGCTAGTGATGTTGGGACATTCCCCATTCTTTCAAAAATAAATGATTTTTTAAATAATCACAATGATCTCATTGGAGTGGTGAACTAGGTTATCATGTCCAATGCTGCATATCTGGGTCTTGGTCCAAAACTCCTTGTAGGCAACAGAACTAATTTAAGCAGGTTTTAAGTAAATCCCCGAGTCAAGGTAGGTCATCAGAGTTACCTAATCACCCCTTTTCCTTTGGTGCTGTAAGACTGTTAGCAGGAATCATCAACACCTCCACGTATCTGTTATTTGTTTTAGTTCTGCATGCACCTGTTTCCTCCTTGCCTCTCTAAGCTCAGCCCAAATTCAGGTGGACTGGTGAGTAGTGCAGTGAGAATCAGAAGATATTTGCTTTTCAAGCTGTGGGATTTGCTAAGTGATCTGCTTGGGACGAAGCAGAGTGTGAAGTCCTGCTTTGCCCGATTAGCCTTTGATGTGCAGAAAGTTTATGGCTTGAAATAGCACTTGCTGCCCAAGAAACTCAGAAAGTAATCAGACGCATGGGTTCTCCTGCAGGAGTGGGAGATAACCGAGCATCTGAAACTTTGGGGAGAGCAGGGCTTAGACCTGGGCTAAGGAGGGCTGCTTGAACTGCTTCGTGTTGTGCTTGGCGTGATTTTGATCACATCAAATGAAGGAAACTTGTAAAGGCTCAAGTACATCACATGCCTAATTCCTGTTTGAAGTTTTCTAAATATTTTATGAGTACAGTTGTTAAAATCTGACTGATTTATATGCTTCATACAACCTCACAAACGTTACAGCGCGCCATTGTCCTGCAAGGTAGTGGCAGTTACGAGCAGCCTCTCACTAGCATCTGCCTCCTAACATTTGCAATGTATGAAATGTTGAGAACTGGTTTGGGTGGATTATCATATTAAGCACTCAAGTGCTCTACTGTATAATTTGTAATAACCCATATCATTATTTTCTACAGTCATAGGTCTCCATTTTCATCACTGAGGTAAATGGCCTCATCTTTCTTCATTACATTTTTTCCTTCTAAAACATTTCTCTTAGTGATGACATGCTCGACCCTTAAAATCAGATTCTGTATGTATTTTGTTTTAAATGTGGACACAAACCGTCTCATTAATGTGCCTAGAAAAATAAAATAAAATAAAATAAAATAAAATAAAATAAAATAAAATAAAATAAAATAAAAGATTTTGCTCATATTTTGTTACTCCCTAGATAATATTGTCTGTCAATGTGACTTAATATCCTACACACCTAGGAGTTCCACCAAACTGAGATCATAGCACTCCAGACATCACAGCACTGAACCCCAGGTCAACACACACAGGCAGTGCTTAGATTTATCTTGAACTTCCCATTCAGTTTCCCACCAAGATCTCTGCTCAGTTTAGAAAGTAATCAACAAAGTGATTGCAGACTGCAAGAGGTTGATATATCCTCCTTGGCAGCTGATAAAAGCTAGCAAAATGCTGTGTAAACTGAATGCACACATCTATAGACACCAGTAGTATTAGCAGATATAACTGAAAATTTAATCCCTTGCTTTATAAATATGCCCCTGCTCTTCTCTGTGCCTTTCATTTTTTTCTTATTGTTGATAAACAAATAATTGAAAATATGTGTGTTTGTTTTTTTTGTCCTTTCCCAAGAATGGTTTGTACCATACCTTTTGGGCAGTAAAGTACTTGCTTAAAAATCACCTACTTGTTTTTAGAAAGTAGTTATTAATTAGCTAGTTTTACTTATTCCTATGTAGTACTTTGGTTTCTCATTTTGAATAAAATGAGATCTTTTGCAATTGGTTTTTGGAGCACTGAAGTGGTTAAAATGGAAAGGGAGGGATGTTTAATCATGCTCAACTGTTCTCAAGTATGCTTTTGAAAATGGTAGCTCTAGTTTTTCTGTGACACTGTTTTAATTCATGTAAATTATGTGTCATTGTGGGTTTTATCAGACTTTGAGCTCAATCCTACATGTATATACACAAGCATCTGTGTGGCCACAGAGCTCCAGTAGTTAACAGTTCAGCTTTTCTTTGAGAGCCATGTCTGAGAAGACTCTAACTTTGTGCATTGTTGTGTGCTAGCTGGGGAGCCGATGAGGTAAATCCATGCTGGTTTTATAAATGCAAATAAAATTGTATCCTCAGTTGGGTTTGCAAACTCTGGTCTGAGATGTGGTTTGGAATGTCACAGGAGGTTAAAATAATGTAGAGTTTGTCTCTGGGGAGGACAATAACCACTCCCAGAAGTTCCCATTATGGATTGGTCCAAACACTGAAATAGCGGAAGACTTTGGGCTTCAACAGATTTGGCCACAAGTGAGTGAGTTTAAAGCATTTTCTGTAGCTATATTGCTTTTGAAAGATTTGACTACTAAGTTAAACACTAATAACATTATACCTTGTAAAAGCATCAACTGGGTCTTTAAAATTGAATACTTTACACTTTGCGTCACAAAGGAAGTACTGGAAGTACTTGCACTGCTGGTATAGTCATTATAATGACATTTCATATTATTTTTAATTTAGGCTCTTTTATGCCTTAAATACCTTAAAATCCATTGAGGCAATTACGTCCAAATTGTTTGAATACATGACTTAAGATTCTGTCCTTCTAAAGTAAATGTCAGTGCTTAAACACACTCTGTTGCAGCTCACTTACAAACAAGTAAATATCATGGACATGTGCAACAGGTGTGAATTTGTTTCAAGTGTTTTTTGTAATTTTTTAATATAAAATTGTAACCTTCAACAGAAACAGCTATCTGGCAGTACAATCCTCAAAACTGCGCTAGCTACTAATCTGTTCACATTCCTGATTGCTTTGAGGAGCATTCCTGTATATTTATGGCAAATGTCCCAGCACCATCTTTCATATCCTTTTTAGTGATAATGTGTGTTCAGCTTTCAGCTGCAGAGGACTAAAAGAGCATTTCAAGCCCACACAAAGTCTGATGAGAGCTCACGGCTGTGCACAAGTCAGAACAGCAAGCTGCATGTTCCCTCTTGCAGCAGTGAAGATGATCAGGATTTTGTTTATATATGTATATATTTAAACATTACTCAAATAGCTTATATCAACTAGGCAAAATCTGAAAATCAGCATTTTTCTCTTTTTAAGTTCAGTGCTAGCAGAATAACTGATTTGATAAAAATGATGAGAAATTAGGAGGCTGAGGATGGATTGAAGATGCAGAGAAGTTTTCAGTGAACAGCAAGCAAAAAGTCAGCCTGGGCAAGGCGTCACTTACCTTGTAAGTTTTTAACCTTCCCCCAGAGACCCGTCCTGCAAATCCCTTCAAGCCCCATGTCCAGCTACCAGCGCTTTTGCTACCCATCTTTTCCTTCCCCTCCTCCAGCCATCGCGCCCCCCCCCCCCTCCTTTCCCCCAGCTCCTCATTAAAAGGAAAGCTTCCAGGAGCTCTTGAGCAGCAGGCTCATGCTTTCAATCAAAAGAGATTGCTGAATAGCCCTCCACTCGAAGAGAGCTCAGTGGATCCAGAGTCAGGGCCCCTTCATTAATGAGAAAGGAATCTGTCCACCTTCTGAAACCTCTCAGCACTCCCCGAGGCTGCCTCAACCACACAACTTGCATTTCTCATAAATTTCCCCCCATGGCCACAGTTCCGTTTCGCTCTTTCCCTCCTTCATCTCTTGAAAATCAAACGCTCAAAGGTAATTTCCCTGCTCTTCTTGCACAAGCAGATCCCAAGGTTTCTGATCTTTATTTCCTCATCAGGAGGTGCCACTTCAGATTAATTCCCTCCTGTCCCTGGCCCCCAGACCCTTGTTTACAGTGAAAGCTCTTAGGGTAAATTAGTTGGCTTAGAATTACAGACAAGGAAAATGAACACTTGCGTCAGGCTTGCCAGGCGTGTGCACAGCACAGGCCCAAGTGCTCGTTTTGGCTTTCAGTCTCAGTGGTTTCCGCCCAGTCTTTTCACTCAAACCTCTTGTTTCAGTCCACACCCAAGGAGTTTTGTTTTGAGTTTTTAGGGGTTAAAATAAACCCTGAAAAATCTAATGCAAAGCTCCAAACAGAAGAGCTGCTGCTCTTCTGGTCCAAGCTACTTTGCCACCTAAAAATCATCCTTAGCTCCTGAAACTTTGCTCTAGTTTGGTAAAAAACTTCATTAGCCTAACATGCTTCATACTTGAATGAATCATGATACCTGCTTAGTTTGGGGGAATTTATTAGCTGATTTTTTTCCCCCCACTAATTCTTGATCATAAATATTAATCTGACCTCAGCACCCCACCACATCAGCAATTATATATATTGTCACGCCATGTGTTGTCAGAAAAGGAAAGGCAGTCTTTGTCAGGATTTCAAAACATAAACGTATATTTTTACTATGACTATGTCTAAACTATGTCTGTGATGTTAAAGAAACTGTCAATGAGACTGTCAATGTTACTGTCAATGAGAGGACAAATCAGTGAGGAAAGGTATTATGTGTAACATCTGTTGGCTGGGTCCCAAGATGCAGGGAGCAAGTACCCAGCTGCTATTCAGTGGATGATCTCATAAATAATACCTTAGCCTAGGGACCAGAGTTTTGTTAGCGTTGCTGCTATGGTCACATGTGAACATAAATGACTTTGCCTGCAACAAGTAAGGGGGAAGATGCTTTGTGTGTGGGAATGTGAATTGATGAGGAACGCATGCTCTATAGACTGGATGTAGCTGACTATCAGCTAGGTTTTGATAGTGCCTTGACATCAGACAATTTAGTTCTTGTAATATGTAAGCAGCTATGGTGAATGGCTATATTCAGGCTTCTGTCAGTCTTTAGATCCATCCCACTACAAGTTAACTTTTTCTGGTGTTATAGTGAATACTTTCCATTTGTTTCCCTGGTGGAGGGAGGAGGAAAAAGTCATACATAAGAAAGAGGAAAATAATATTTTGATTGTTGAGCTGTGTATGTTATTCTATGTTAATAGTATGTATGCCTTGAGGACTGAATAACTGAAAGTGAATGAGTGAAAAATACCTAGAATTCTTGAATTAACAACAGATAACTTGCTAAAACAAGCTGCGTGGAGTGAAAATTTCCCTGGTAGAAAAGAACATCTAGAGGGTGTGCATCTGAGCTTCTGCGCCCGTGGTGTTAATTCCTGTGGGTGCTGACTGCTTACTGATTTAAATAGCTCTTGTGAGTGCTCACAACCAGGGTATGAGGTGCTTGCAGGACCTTTCTCTGCCTGTTAGTTTTGTAAAAGAATGCCCTTTCACTCCCTGCCATCCTTTCATACCGAAGGAGTGAGCTGTGGCCTGCCGCCGCTGCCTGCCTCCCTGGGGACTGCGTGCCCCTCGGCTGCCCAGCCTCGCTCTCTGCCTGTGTGCTGCCCCTTGCAAAACACGATGCATAAAACTACTCTCTTTGCACTGCCAGCACAGAGAAACAGACTTGCTGTTCCCCTCTACTCCAGGCAAAGTGCTGAAACAGCGAGTGCCCAGCCCTGGCTGGCATTGTGGTGGCAGTCGGCAGCCCTGGCTTGGTGTGCGGGCAGAGCCAGCAGGGACAGCGCACGGGGTGGAAGGAGAGCATGGGTGGCCCTGGCCTTTGACCTGCTGCTTCTTGCTTCCCAAACCCCGGCTTTATCCCAGCATTCATCACCCATTTTGCAGTCTGTCTTGGCTTTGTGCCTCTGGAAGTGCAGAGGTTTTTCAGGCCCTGACAGTGCAGCATTGTGCTTGTCTCAGGGTTTTTCCAGTTATCTCGCCATGATGAACAAACCTCCTAGGCACAGCCGAAGCTCCTTATGGTAACTAAAATGGCACTGGTGTGTCTCAGGGGTCCCAGACCCACAGCAGTTCACAGAAGTGTGAACTTGTTCTCACACAAAACTTGTTCTCCTATTTCAGTTTTCTAAGGGAAAAGGGTTCAGGCTCTTTTAAATTCTGCCTGGTAGAAACTAAACTGAACGCTGTTGTTATCTCCCTTCTCTATTCTCACTCTTTCAGAATTGATTAAAACTCTTTTACTGCCATGTGGGCTGCTCTGGATTTTCAGGTTATCCTTTGAATTACATATGGTTGTGTTGGATCAGTTACCTGCTTGCTTTTTTATTACTCCTAAATTTGAGAAAAGGCTAATGGGGATCTTTGGGGTTGGGGAAAGGCCTGTGTTTACTCACACGAACAGCTCTGCAAGGTGTGGTACTGCCGCACAGGAAGGTCCTTGCTTTACACCAATCCAAAACTTGGGCTCTGCCAGCCTTCGCCTTCTGTTCTGCTGCTGCAGAGATCAACTAGTCAGGGGTCAGGGCATTCGCCAGTGACCGTGGTGCCGAACAGAGCTGCTCAGTGAGCGCACAGTGAGAGCTGGGCTTGCTGCTGCAGGGGCACAGGGCCACGAGCAAGGCCGGGCCTGGAGGCCACAGGACTCTCACGTCCCAGGGTGCGCCTGCTTGTGGCCTCTGCTGCCTTCCCCTCTGCCGGCCTCAGCTCCCTGACAACGGACGTGGTTGTCAGGTTGTTGCTGTGTGCTGAGGAAGTACCAAGTGGCTAGGGCAAGCTCCAATACCCAGAAAGTCTCTGAGATGTTATCTTTGTGCAGTGGTAGCTGAAGCTCTCAGTCCTGCCCTCGGCCCACTGACAAGTCGCCCTTCCCTTCAGTGCAAGCTGCCTGTTAAGAAAGGAGCTGTGAGCGGCTTTCACAGGGCGGCTCTAAGTCACGGTGCTGGAAGGTGCTGAGCAGATGCAATGCCTGTCAATTTGCCATGATTAATTACCAAAGAGATCTGCCTCGTGCAGATTCTTCCCTTTCATACGCTCAAGGACTGCCCAACTTCTTTGTTTGCTTTTTACTGTCTGATCCGCAATTAAAATGTGAGGATTCTGCTTTTGTACAGATCTGTCTAAATTAAGAGATGATTATTTATTGGTTTAGGCTACACAAATCAAATTTGATGTTCTCATTCAAAGCAGAGACTCTTTTCTCCTGGGTGTCATTAGTCTACAGAAAAAGCCATCACACTCTAATATAATTCCTGAACCATTATTTACGCTATTGTTTTGCAGGAGGCAAAGTTTTATTTGCTTCTAGTCTGTTCTTTAAACTTCAGCTATTTATTTACTGTGCATCCTTACTCTTCTGTGAAGACCTTTAGAGATGCAATGTCTGGAGCTGCTCCTTCCCTGTCCCAACTGCCCTCTCCCTATGAACAGCACAGACTTGCTCTTCTCATTGCAAATGAATATCAAAGCGAGCCGTATGTGTTATTCCACACTATCTCTGCAGGCATTGTCAGCACATGAGATAAATAATGCTACCCGAGATGCATTATGGCTGTTTTTCCAAAATTATTCTCAAAAAATCCAGTTTGGCTAAAACAATTGTATGTGTTACCGAGAGACTTGTTTTACAAGGTTAAAGCTTCAGTTGCTCTGCACTATAAGGCCGTCTGTGTCTTGCATAACAAATGAGCGGCGTTCATTCCCGTTATTGCTTGGTAGCAGGAACAGCAATGGGATGCCCGCTGTTGATGGTGAACATGTAGTCTCTGAAAGCAAATTAAATTTTGGCCAGACTATTCCTAGCATGTGTTTTCCTAACTTCTTGCCCTTTAGTGGCTAAATCGTATTGGGTTTGGGTTTTGTGAATTGTTTTTATTACATTTTAAGGCCTGTTTCTCGTTTTAAAAAGAATTAAAACTTGTATCAGAAAATCAGATTTATTTTCAGCGTTTCAAATCTGGTATTTTTCACTGTCAGTTTCCTAACCCATTTCCTTCCTCAAGAGACTTAAATATATGAACTTCTAAATACGGAGATGTGCTTTTTCTTTCCTTCTCCTGTTTCTTTTCTTTTCAAGGGATATTTTAGTGCCCATGAGGCTGGAACTTTGGAGATTTCAAGCCTCTTTCATCCTCCAAAGTGTCAGCATTTTCAAAGAAGTGGGTTCCTGTACACTTCTTTTCATGTGCTCTGCTGTACTCTTTAAACTTGACTTGCAAGCTCTCTGCAGGTGAGAAGGGAGCGCGGGCAGGGTACATGCTTACACCTTGGACTGTGTGTGGCAGAAATGGTCACCGGGGAGTGGAGGGCATCCCACACAAGTGAGCTGCTCGTAGTCCAGAAGAATGACATTGCTTTTTGCATCTCCACCCTCTTTTTTCTGGCTTCCTTCTGAAGTATGCTAGTAGCAAATTGCTGCAGCGGACTGCCAGCTGAGTTGTAGGGTGCCTTAGCTTTCTGTTATTGTAGCGGAAAGCCCCGTTAGAAACTGTCAGACAGAACCAACTATGTCAAGTCCATTTCTGGTTTAGTCTGTGATCTACAAACCCGAACTGCAAGAGCTATCAGTCTGCCTTCAGCTAACATTTCTCATTCCTGGGATGCAGACCCCCAGCTGGCAGGAGCAGCTCTGTCAAGGCTGTGTGCATGGTTCCAGCCTGACCTGCCCATGCAGACCAGCAGAGGGGTGGGCAAGGAGCAGGGGTAGATCCTGCTCTTGTAACCAGACCCAGCAGTGGTGATGAGGAGGTCAGAGACTGATAGGGAAGGAATGGAATTAAGAATGGGACACAAGACAGCATGTCCAGGTTAGCATGGAGAAGAGGATGAGGCAGGGAGAGGGGAACATGCTGTGAAGGGAACGGCAGGAGAGATGGATGAGCTGGGGAAGGGTTGTGTGTAAGGAGCGGGTGTGGAAAAGAGGATGATGAAGTAGGTCATTTAAACCTTGTCAGAACTTCTTCTCTCCACCCACACATTGGCCTGGTTCTTTCTCAGAGGAGAGAAAGGTGCTTCCCATGTCAATATAAATGATGAGTTTCAAGGCAGTGTCCTCTTAGATTGTGGGTCTATTTTGTGCAAAAAGAAATGACTGTTTAAAATGTACAACAAAAAAATTTTAAAATTATGTATTGTATCAAGGGATGGTCACTTTTCTTTTGGTCTACACTCAGAAAATTTTTAATGTGTAACTTTTAAGGGCTGTGGCTGCTGTACTACTTGTGTTTAAAAACAAGGGCAAAAGTGTAAGTGGAACACGTTTAGTATAATTAGAGAACGTTGTCTGACAACTCTGGAGAGGATCTTCTGAACATATTTCTTTGGGACGTAACCTGTACCCTTTCGAGGAAAACTCTAATTCTGGCTGAAACCACCCTGCAAAGTTTTCAGCCCTTAAAGTGGAAAAAATTGACCACCTATCTGTCACCAGGCAATTCTTAGAAGTTTGGTTCTTTCATATTCTTAGGGTGCAAACCATAGTTTGAGGATGTGAAGGCTTTCACAGAATCTTAATTGATGTATGCACAGTAATAATAGGCAAAATTCTGAAAAGCAGTTGTTTGAGCGTCTTGTAGATTTAATATTAATTTAATATTAATATAAAAAAATCTAGGATTTTATTAAGAAAAGTTATGCTCCTTCTTTCTGAGTGAAAAAAGTACGACCAGGTTAAGAACAGGGCAAAACAATTTCCTAGACTTAATTTTGAAGAAAGTTTAACAGCTTTGAAAAGGATCAAAATAGCAACCTGAAACATATACTGCCACAGGTACATTAAGGTTGCAAAGTTTTATAGTTTTATGTAGAGGAAAATTACAGGTTTCTTTTTTTTTCTTTTCTTTTTTTTTTTTTTTTTTCCCCCACTCCCATGGAAATAAAATAAATGCAGGATCTAGCTGTAACACCCTGTTATGTTAATCATAACAGTGCACGGCTTGGTCTGCTTCATGTTGCTGCATCCTTCAGAGCATGCAGAAGCTGCTCTGGACAGTGGTGGTCCGCAGCAGGCTGCCTGTCAGCTAGTCTTGGGCTTTGTTGCAGGGCACGATGGGTGTACTGCAATTTCCCTGCTGCAGATAGGAATGTTTATTTTACTTACAGGGTGCTAACTATTTAGCTGTGGTATTTGGTACAGCAGTATGAAGATGATGAGAAGGGGAACACTTGGACAGAGGAAAAAAGAAACCATCGTGGCGCTGTCAGAGGAGTGGGCGCTACATGTGGGAGGTAAAGGCATGGGGAAAAGGAATGACATTTACTGAACTTATTGCTCAGGCTCCTTGTAGTTCAGATGTGCCTGCCGATGGTATTTATAAGGGTAACCCCCACGTGAAAGAGAAGAAAAAATGATCTCATGCTTAAAAAGGAAAAATAAAAAAAACTCTCTCTGGTGTCCATGCTGTCCAAAACATGAAGCATATTTAGCAATTCAAAGTAGTCCTTTGTGCCTTCTGAACTGTCAAATCTGCCACATACAAAGGCTACATCAATGAAAGGGCATGTGTTACATTGGAAATATTTAATGGCAGTAAGTATAGCCTGTTGAAAACATGAGAACAGACATAAGGGTGCTTAGCTGTGTGCTGCTGTGCTTGACTGGGTGCCGCACAGCTCAGCTGCACAATTCTCCAAGCTGAAACATCACCAGCTATGCTGCATGCAATATAATAGCTACAACTGAATATCCTGCAGAAGACAGATGATACACTATAAAGCTCCACAGAGAGAACACCTACTGCTTTTTATTTGCTTTTTAAAAGTTTGGTGGTCAAAATGATCTATGCAGCACTTTGTTATTAATATTTACTCCAGTGAATGAAGCAAAAATATTTAGTGTGTTCTTCTGATGTTATTGAGCTCCCAAAAGCTAACTACTGTGAATGAGATGATAACATAATATTTAGTTGTCTAGTTGGGGATTAATGGATTAGGATGCATAGTTAGTAAAAATCAGCACGTGTCACACCAATGTCAGTCCCATGAGCTGTAACCATCTTGAACATCTCTGTTGTTCTAGTAGTTTTCAATTCTGTTTCCCACTCCACAGAATTTCCCTAGAGATGCGATGGGTCAGCAGCAGGCCAAAGATGGGCTTCAGACCTAATCTAATCAATATTGTGACAAATGTAATGAAAGCAGCTGTGTCACCTTGGAATCCCAGTGCATTTTATCAGCTCTGCTCTTAATGGGATGTGACAGCGAGGTTGATCTGTGCCTCCTTAGGACAGGAGAGAAGTTGTGCAAGGGCTTGTGCGAGGATGGCTTTGTCACAAAAGGGTAATCCGTCTCCATTTGGATCGCAGCTAAAGGTTGAAACTAAAGGTCCTTACCTACGCCTCAAACATCAAATAGTTATTTTAGTTACCTTCATTTTCATGTGAACAGTTTGTTTCATTTAGCTCCTCTAACTTGTCGTGTGTATTAGGAGAGCTGGTAAGGTTGTGAAATTGGCTTCATGACTTAGAAAGCAGTAGTCATTGGCCTCATATGTATTCCAGGCAGAGCACTTTAACTTTGGTCCTCTGTAATGGCTCTTTATTTTATTGTGAATTGCCTCTTTTTGCTATCACATGCAATTAGATTACTTGTTCCACTAGTTGCTCATAAATTTAGCTGCCTGGTTTCTTCCCTTTGCTACTTTGGTCACCTTCAGTGATGCATTCTGTTGTGCAATCTCAAAAGCTTGTGTTTTTCTAGTTTTGAGATGATGTCTTTGCTAAAGATTCACTCTCTGCGCTCAGGGTTTTATATATTGTCATCAAATTTGACCATTTCTACCTTCAATTCTAATCAGCCTAGTATCTCTACCCTGTTGGGTCTGCTGAGCCCCTTCATATTTCGACTCCTGTTGTCTGTTGTCTTTATGTTTTTTCTGTTCTTACGTGTTGTCCACGTATTGTGATGCTCCTGTACCAGGTTATTCTCAAGGTGTTTGGTTGCTCTGCCCCTTTAGCCTTAACTTTCCACTGCAGGATGAATGGCAATTAGTGTCAAAATGGTCTTGTGTAGAAATCTTGTGAGCTTGTAGTTTGGATATCTACAGGCCTGCAGATTGATTACTATCATAGCTATTACTGTTGGTCAAGAAGCTCTCATATCTTGTTCCTTTTACCCTGGGGAGATGACCTTTAAAGTATCTTGTGAAAATTTACCATTCTTCTCTACACATTATATTTTAACATGAAAAATAATTTTGCTTGTCCTTTAACTTGAGATTCAGAAACAGCTTACTCTTATTTTCAATTACTGAAGTTTTCTGTATGAGGATTTCCATAAATTACCTTGACGTGTAAATAGTGGAGCAAAGCTGCCTTATACTTTTTACTAATCCTGCAATTACGTTGCTGTAGAGCCTTTTTACTTTCCTTAATATGAAACTAAACCCTCTTCTCACCTACTCCTTTACACAACCAGTGCAATAAGAATTACGGACATGACAGCTAAATCCAACTCTTAAATCCCAGGCATAGTAGCTATTAGTATTGCTGCTCACTGTTTCTGTCTAATAAGCTATAAGCAGTACAATATCTTATTAGTTAATTTGAAAATCGTTTCTCAAGGGATTGCATGGCTTATGTGCATCAGGTCCCTACCAATCCACTTAAAGCTTAAATTCACCAGACTGAGAAACTCTGCGCGGGACCTTGCTGGCTGCAGCAGAACCATCCCTCCCCTGTAAAGCACTAGGATAGCATTTTCAATCTAGCAGAAGTTGTTCTGGACAACTTCTGTCCCATGAACAACATCTTCTGGGGATGGCAATTCTCACATCTGAAAATAAGCTCTCACTTTCCAATTGTTTTCATTTTGTTGTACCAAAACCTGCTATGTCTTGGTCTGAAGGAAAATATTTATTTGGTTGTACAAGCTGACAGAAGGATTACTTCATTGCTTGCTGTTGCCCTTCATTTGTTTAATTAATTAATTAACCAGAGGAAAAAAATGGGGCTGAGAATGAAATCTTTGTCCCAGCATACCGAACTCTTACTTGAATATCTGAATCCTGCTGGTTGATGCTCCGGGTCTGGGATGGACAGACCCCCGAAGGCAAATTGAAGCACCCCCGGGAGCTAAACACCCCTTGAGGTACCGCATGGCTTTAAACCTGCCTGTGCAATGCTGACCCGCCACACTCAGTGAACGTCTGTTCACACCACTCCTTCTGTCTTTTCTGGTATCCCACACTGGCAGCAAGAGGAAGAAATACTTATGTACCACAGTAGCACAAAATATCAACCGCTGTTTTTTTTTCTCCACAGCAATATTGCACAAAGCCAACACCACAGAATCCTTACAGATTCCCTTCGCCAAGGGTCCCTTCCGACCCGAATGATTCAATGATTATATACAATCTAAGCATAATATAACACACAGAACCACCAATAAATATACAAACTGCATCACATTTAAAATGTACTTTCCCTTTACCATCATATTAAACACCCATGCATGGCTAGCCACCCAAGAGCTCGCTGCCATCCCCGCAGGAGGAGGATCTGCTCTCACCCTCATTTGCCCAGAGACATTTGTGTCCCCTGAAAGGGGAGCAGGAGGTATGGTGCCGTGCTGAACTTACCGGGGTCGGCAGGAGCATCTCTGCTCACAGCTGGGTCTCTATGGGTGCCCAAGGCCCTCCCTGCCGTGCCGCCACTCCGCGTCCCCTCCGCGCTCGGGCGGAGTGTGCTGGTGGCTCTGGCGGGTGCTGTGGTTTCCATGCCAGTTATACCCCAGGAAAACTGAAAGTGCTGCTGAAGGTTGCGCACGAGAGGAAACTCTGACAGCCCCAGCCTTCCACTACGTAGGTGTCATGTGCTGCAGCTGCTGGTGGCTGGGCTGGGAACTTCCACGCCGGCCTCAGCCTCCCTTGAACTCCAGCCAAGCCACTGCTGCTCTACTATCTGCCCTGCACATAGGTCCGTAGGAGTTCATGTGCCGGGTAGGGCAGAGTTTCAATGTGGTCAAGGAGAGGAATAAGGTTTGGGGCAGGAATTTCTGTTTGTCCCACTGCTTATATCGTTGCTGCTAGAATCTCTCTGGCTTTGGTTTGGCTTGGTGTGATTTTAGAGCAATATTTCCCAGATGTTTCAATTTGATTATCTTTAGGGGGAACACATAAAATTCCTACACATGTATCTGGCAATTAGTTGCAGTGTTTCCCATGGAAATCTGGCAGCTAGGAACCAACACTCTAGAACTGAGTTTGTTGGGATTTTTTTTTTCTTCAAAATGAATTTTCAGTTGACCGCTCATTGTACTTAATTTTTGCCCAGTAATATCCGCAGTATTCCAAGTACTTTTCAGAAGCTCAGTTAACTCATACAGAAACAATACTAGATGTACTTTGATGGAAACCTGAATGGGTTTCCTGCATGGTATTGTATCTTTGCTAAATAAAATAACAACGAAGAGTGAATTCTCTGTATACACATATGTCCACAGTTTGAATTATTGCAAGAAGAGGCAAAGCAGAAAATAGCAAAAGGAATTTTCTATAGAGGTGATGCTAGTTTGTGGTTAATGAAGATGGCATGCTATTGGCTTTGTTGTTGTTGTTTGTGTTGGATTTTGTATAGAGATATAGAAATAAGTATGTAGAAATAAGGAAAATGGGGAAACTGTGAAATTGTCATAGGAAATGAGGAAGAAGGTCCAAAGGTGATTGCTGAAGAGGATGGCATAATTTATGGAAATGGATGGAATTACTGGTGTAAGACTGCCCAGTATGACTTCTGAACAAAATAAATCTCTAACTAGAAATTAGCCTATGCTAGTGCTTTCACATATGAAAGAAACTTTTACATAAAAATCGTAAGAAGTAAAATAATACTTACTTTGCATTTCTTTACAGCAGCATTGCACAGTAGTTCTGCCATCCAGCCTTTCCCAGTGAGTGGACTTCCAGCTATTTCACTCTATGATTTTTGTCATGTGTCTTGCCTCCTTCCCCTTAAAATGACGGGTGCAATGGATTACTATTCAGAACAGACTGTTATTTTAAACTGAAAATGCATTATAGAATCAGAATAAGATCTGACGTGTAGCTTTAAAGAGGTGAGGTTCGTAAGAAGGAGGAAATAGTACAAATTCTGGTATAGCAAAAAAGGCGGAATTTTAGATACTAAGTGCGAGGTGAAGAGAAATAGGAAAGGAATTGGGAGCATGTTTGGGGTAAAACAAATGCCTCCCACTGTCCCTGGGAAAAAAAAAAAAAAAAAAAAAAACAAACACCACCACCAAAACACACTAGTCTTGTAATAGTCCTTGAAAAACATTATCTAGAATAATATCAATAATATTTACATTGTTAAATTGGTTATAAAAGTATGTGCTGAAAAGCGATTAACAAAAGCTGTGGAATTTAGAATTCTATTCCTTAGCACAGCTATGGTGTTAGAAGAATTATAAATCTTTCTTCTTGAGAAGTACTATGGCAGCACAAAGGGAAGTGACAGCACAATCATATCTCATCAGAATGATGGATAAATCATTAACTATATATTTTTAATATCTGCTAAACTGTCTTTAATGTGACATAAGAATAAAGATACAAAGAAACTGGTAACCATTCTCTTGGCACCTGAGATAAAATGTACTGAAGAGAATCCAAATTTGAGTACACAATATACAGAGATAATTTGCCACAGGCCAATTTTGTAACAGAATCCCATAGGCTTTTAGTAGGACTTAAGTTTTCTTGAACTTGAAGTTGTTATTCTGAGTTGGGTGCTGTTGTTTGTGGCTTTTTATTTTTATTTTTTTTCCTCAAAATGAAATTAAAATAGCTTAGCTTTAAGAAAGGCATGATGAAAGGGGGGAAAAAAGCTCAATTTACTTCTGTGTCAGAGTAATCTCAGCTTTTTTGCCTTGTTTTTAGGGATAACTTTTTCTTTTGTTCTCTCCTGATCCAAATAACTGACGGGTACTGAACTGCTGTGGCTGAAAAATTAAAATTTCCCTTCTTAAGGAAGCACAGCTAGGAAAATGTGTTTTAAAGTCATTTATTTTTAAAGTAGGGCACAAACTGGTTGTGCCTATAGCTGCAACCACTGAAAAGGGAGATTGAGGGCTGCTGTCAGATGATCCCTGCTGTGCCTACAATGTGCCTGTTGTACGCATGGTCCTTACTGGTACTGAGTGCGCATTTGCTCATATTAATATAAGGGTTTAATGCTGTGGTAGTGACTTGGCAGCCATAAGAAACTAGGGACAAAATCTTCATACGCTTGCACCTTCAAGCCTGAATGTTTCACAGTGGTTTGATGTCACCAGTTAATTTTGCTTTCAGGTAGTACTTGTTCGACCTCCTTTACTTCAAACCAACTTTTGCAAAACTTCTAGGACTCCTGTGGTCTCAATTTTGGCAATTTTAATCTAAAGTAACTCTCTGTTTTCGAAACAAAATGTTATTTCTTTGATTGTCATTATCTAAACATAAGGAAATACAGGAAGTAAGCAAGTAATTAGAAAAATGCAATTTGAGTTGGACAGAATATTGTTCTGTTACTTTTATATGATGCAAGGCTTCTCCTTGTTCAAAAGATCGATACAAAAATGCTGCTCCAATTCCATGCTAACAGCTCCAGATTTTGTCTGAAATTGAAGTGAAAATG
The DNA here is from genome assembly GCF_009819795.1 of Aythya fuligula. Taxonomy (NCBI): domain Eukaryota; kingdom Metazoa; phylum Chordata; class Aves; order Anseriformes; family Anatidae; genus Aythya; species Aythya fuligula. The sequence continues at coordinate 11,734,134 of NC_045565.1, read as the reverse complement.
TTGTTTTGATTGTAGTACTTAAAAATAAAATAAAACAAAAATCAATGAATAGCTATGTTCCTGGTTTGGAAGAGCTTCTCTAAGGACTTTGAGGACAAGGATGACTCCATACAGGTAACTGAGAGCTCTGCTGGCAGGCCTCTTTAAGCCCTGCTGCAGAAGCTGTCAGAACATAATAGAGTAAGAGCACACGTTTGTATTTAGGTTGCAATATTAGTAAACACAGTTTCTGGGAAACCAGCTATGTTTGTGCAGTTTCCTTGTCAAGATTTCTTGTTCAGTAAAGCCTGCAGTGCCGTAATGCCACATGTACGGACTTCCCAAGGAAGGGCAGCTCTTGCTTTTCCTTCATACTTATGAGGATGACAAAAAGCCTAGAGAAGGACCTATTGCCTGAGAATCAGAGAAGATCTATTTTTCACCATAGCTTAAATGGGATCCACGTGAAGTTCCTGACCTTCAGCCCTAGCGATATGTGACCTGCTGTAGTTGCTGAGTTATGAACTGGGCGCATGTGTGGCTGTGATCCATGCTTGCTCTGTCTTTCCTTACCCTACTTCTCACAACCACATCTCACCCCTGAAAACACTGGATGGGCTCAGTTTTGAAGGAAGCCGGATTGCCCATATAGGGTTAAGCCAGGCTGTGGCTTCAAAAAACGCAGGCAGCCAGCTTCCCTTTTTGTAAAGAGAGCAGTTTCCTGCCAACCCCATACTGCAGTACAGTCCTGTGCAGAGCATGGAAACCCCCATCCCCCTCAGTGCTATGTAGTGGAACCTACAGCAAGTGTAAAAACACAGCAAACGGTGTGTCTATTTTTGGAGAAGTGGGAAACTGCTGTGGGAGTGAAAATTTCTCTTTTTTTTTTTCTTCGTCATCCTCCCACTTACTTGAATATAGTTGTTTGGGGGAAAGGACCAAAAAAAAAAAAAAAGAAAGAAAAGAGAGAAGCTAATAAAGTCCCAAAGAAATTGCTGAATTTTGGGGGATATTTTTGAAGAACTGAAGATCATACTTGGTATTAGAGAATACAACAGCGATGTCTCTTATGCTCCATCTTCCTTCCTGAGATATTATGATGCCAAGATAAAAAAATAATTTCCCAAATACAGTTTTTAAATGAACTAGTGCTGTTTATTGTTGAGAGTAGACAGTTGTGATTTTTCCTAATATAAAAGACCCATATATGCTGCAGGTTTAAAATTAGAAGAGCTTTACTTCCAAAGAAAGCCGCTAGTCATTGCACATGTTGAACAAAAGAGGTGCCTTATGGAGGCAGGTTGTGATTAGTGTGTCGAGTTGCAATCACAGAGATAGCCTTCATTTGTCATTGGAGGTGACTGCCTTTGGGAGGAGACGCTTCTTTTTCCCTCTGTTCTCATGTGCGAAGGTCGGCTCCAAGTGCTTGGCGGCAGAGTCCCTGTCTGAAAACCCTGCAAACTCTTGCAGTTTGGTTTTGATGGAGTGTGATCTTTAAGTGGTGTCAAGGCCACAACAACATAAGAATATAGATATCATTTCACTCCTTTGTACCTGCATAGTGTCTGTATTTTGATTTATAGTTCGTTATGCTGATAAAAGTTGTCTTGGTGTCACCTCATGCTCAGTACCGGTTTGTTATTGTCACTCAGTACCATTGACTCTGCTGTTAGCAAAATGGAAAGAAGGTAAAGCTTTACAAAGGGATGGGGAATCCACAGAGCTTAACAGTTTTGTGATCCATAATATCTGAGGGTGATGAGTAGCTGGCTAGCAAAAGATACATAGTTTGATGTGTAGGAAGCTGTCATGGTGTGTGTTCTTGGAAAGTCCACCATCAGGTTGAAGGACAGAGTGGTCACAGTTGGCTGGCTGCTACTGCGGAAGCCAGTGATCCTTCAGAGTCTACAGCCTTCTCTGTGATGGAGTTGCAGTGTTTGTAATGGGTATGTGCTATTGCACAAACGAGAGCTGAACCTGTTTTCTGACTGTCGGGTGCCCATGGCACCAGCACCAGCAATGGGAGTGGTGGCAGGAGCAGAGCAGCAGAGCACCTGTGGACAGAAGCATGCTCTGCTGGTGGCTGCTGCTGCGTACAACTGCCAGCAGCTGCAAGGAGCCCCAGGGAAAGTCTGAGCACGTGTGGTTCAAAAAGGTCCAGATAGATATAGGCCTGTACCTAGAGCAGGAGAATTTTCTTGTGGCTGGGCTGAACTGTGCCACTCCTTGTACACATGGGGCTTGTTCCATGGCAGCCTGCCTACAGGAGCATGGTCTGATATGGGGTGGGCAGCAACACAGCCTGCAGAAAGTGGTGGCGGCTCTGTTCTTCTGCTGCTCCACCATTGCTGTAAAATACGGCTGCCAGGACTGCAGGAACAGTGCTTTTACTGCGCATTACTTGATGTTGAAACTTGTATCTTATTTTGAAAGTCAGCTTGGGAGAGTTAAAAGTGAAAGAGAACAGTCATGCTTTTTCAATATGCAGGAATTTTAGTATCGTCTATTTCAAATGATTAATTTAGTAGAGAAGATTTTGAGGAATGTTTGTCATCTCCTCTGAACTATTTCTTGTACATGATGAATAAAACTGTTCCCTTTCAGTTTTATTTAAAGTAGGAAAGAGGAAGCACTCTAAAAAAGGCCCAGAATATCATCACTTGATGTCTGATTTGTGGCTTTCCAAAGATTATCTTTGATTACCCAATGTAACTTCTTGTTTCAGAGAGAGTTTTGGTGAGAAAGAGAAATTTTGAGCTTGAAACCAGCATCTGTGTTTAAAAGAAAGCCTCTTTGTTACTTCTGATAACCATGATAATGGGATCTAAACTAAGGTTGGCTGTGTTTGTAATAAATACAGAACATACACTAAGGCACATAAGCACACTGACAGTTTATATATATATACCGGTACTATAAACCTGATTACAGCAGTGTAATCTTGAGAGTGTCTGAAGATGTAAATTGGGACCGAGACCAGATTCTGGATCCCTTTGAGGAATGGGATAGGCCAGTATGGTTGTGTGTCAGCTTCCTTCTCTCTGCTTTGGTATGTGTATGGCTACACTGGCACTGACTTTTTTTTTTCTCTGAAAAAATCTTGGAATATGTAATATATATATATACATGTATATGTATATTTCTGTTTCTTAGTAACAATTCCATCTTCATCCACATCCTAATGAACATTTGATTTCATTTTCACTTCGAAAAGTGGAAATGGGCACTTGATTGGTAAGGCTGTGCTATACCTTACTGTTTCACCATGTAGGAGTCATTGTGATGTTGAATATGGGGGTTAAATTACTTGTACTAAGTCTGCTGATTTTATTGTTTAAAGGGATTTCTATTTGAAAAACAGAAGTGGAACTTCTGGCCATAGAATTGCTGTGCACTTTTAGGAAATAAGCTATTTACTGGGGATTTCCTTGGTGAAGTGGATTGCCTGGCACAGGCTCAACATTTGCAAGATTTGAGCCAAATTTTCAGCGGACACTATCTTCATTTTTGATCATCTTTCATAGCACAAATATTTATACTCAGATCTCACTGGAAGATTATTTTCCTCCAAAAACAGGTGTCATAACCAGTGAATCACTTCAGATTTGCATTCATGATGAACCATCATTTGTCTACTACTAAACACTATCTGGTTGAAAAGTTGTCTTAAAACGAATTGGACTTCTTTGCTTTGTGTTATTGTAAGGGCAGTGTTTGAGCTGATTGGTATTGAGATAGCTCCCTGTAGCCTGCCTGTTCAAAGGGAGCCATCAGTGTATGACCTGATGTTTTCAGCTACTCCCCGTGGCCTCAGTCTTGTGCTTTTGATGTCCCCCAGTGTGTCCGAGAATAGAATGAGGATCCTCAGAAGAGCTTGAGGCCTCAGGCGGTCACCTCATGTGACCAAAGCAGAAGCTGCGGAAAAAACAGCTATCCCTAATTCTAAAAGGAAATGCCCAGCAACTCAGCTAAAAAAAAAAAAAATCCAGCTTGGAAAATACCAAAAGATTTCTCACACAAATCTTCAGCATTTTTCTTGCTTATAGGCAACTCCAAACTCTTTGCTGGCAAAGTGGTTCCTACAGTCAACATATGGGAGTTGTTACAAGAGGTGTTTGAAAGTGATCGTGTGAAAGGTGAACAGGTTTGAGAAGCAGACTTTATTCCAAGAAAAAAGGCAATTTGAGCTGGAGAGATGGAATACTTCTTGGAAAAAGAGGATGGCTGGTGTTGCAGCCAGGATGTTTCATGGGATTTAGGTGAAAAGGAAGTGAAGAAAAACTCGGGCTTGGTATGTGCAGTGTAGCCACAAAACGCCTGACAGAAATTAGGAGTTTGAAATTCTCTGCTAATAAAACATTGCCCTTTTGGTAATACAGACGTACAAAATAAGCATGGGTACTCCAGGATCTGGGCTGAGGGCCAGCAGGTGGTGACCTTGGCTTCTGGAATGAATGGCGGTGTTGTTGGTTTGCTCAGTGACATGTCGTTTTCTTGGTAGATGCAAAAGGCCGCTCTGTGGAAAATTGACTTGAATTAATAAGTTAAGCTTGCTGTGACTAATGGGACCAAAGAAATGAACAAACCAGCCCTGCTGCAGCTTGGTCACCATGTCACATTGCTCTGTAGAAAACATTCAGGGAAGGCTCAGCCAGAAGCTCCTGCCAGGTTCTTGTCTTACAGCTGCGTGCTGTGTAGAGGCGAAAGCCTATGGCTCATTTGTCAGGGTGAGGTGGTAAAGGTAACGTTAGACACTTGGCTTCAGAATACCGGTGGGTTCATATTATTGATCATATCCTTTCTTTCCCAAGCATTTGCTCGAGTGTTTTTTTCCTTTGTTACTTAATACTGAGTAGAGGCATCCTTGGCTTTTCACAAGTTTCTGGATGGAGATGTCAAGATGTCAGAACAGAGCAGGATGGTGGGAGAAGACCACTGCTAGCATGCTTTAGCAAGGTGCGAGCAGTGTTTCTTATCAGAGGCTCCCCAGGCAGTATTGATATTGGCAGGAGACTTGCCGTCTGCAGCAGTGATGGAGCCCTGAGCTGTGGTGTGCTGGCCAGGGGCCGTGTGGCATTCTGCTCTCCCATGGCTGCAAGTGTGGAGAGGCGTGGTGGGAGTGTTAGTGGGTGAACATGTGTGTTCCTGATTATGTGAGAAGTTAGTTCAGATGATGATTTTGTTCTCGTCTGGCTTCCAAATATGTGAATTGCTTTAGGAGGGAATGAAACCGATGATAAAGGCTGGCAGTGGTTGCTATCTGAAGACTGATTGGAGACATTTGTTATGAGGATGTTGTTTTCAGTTGCTTGGGGGTGAGCATCTATATTAAAATGAACCAAATGAAGGTGACAGTGGTGTCATCCACTATGAAGTACTCTGCCTGCAATCCTGTTTCACAGAGAAGAACACTGTGCTCAGAGCATCATGGTTAACACAGAGGGGTTTTTCCTTGCCAAAAGCCCAAGCCACCTCTCCTTCTTTGAATAGTTTAAGTGTCCCATACCACTGTGGTGTTTCATTTATTTATTTTTTAACAGTGAGTGTTTGGCTGTGCTCCAGTTCTTTGGGTGTGGGCATCACACACAGAGAAAAGCAGAAAGAATAGGAAACTCTGTCCCACCCTATTGCCTTTCCTTCAAGCAACTCTTCACCTCTCCACCCTCTTTTTCTCATAGTTGGTGGGCGACAGGGTAGCTGGTGATCTGATGCTGATTGTTGCTGAGCCTTTCTCACTACTGAAATGTCTCCATTCTAGTTTACAGTTTGAAAAAATGTCTGCATCTATTTATTGGAAAAAATGTCTCACGTATTAAGCACTTTCTGTGATGAGCAAAAAAGTTGCCCTTGGTGATTAAAGAAATAACAGTCATCCCCACAGGGACACAGGAAAAAATAAATAAATTCGCAACTGGGTGCTGCATCTGACCCTAGAGGAAAAGACCTGCAATTTTGAGTCCCTTGTCCTCTGTTGCAGCCAGCAACAGCACTGTTAGCAGTTCTGTGCTTTTAGGATTCCCCACAGTGCCAAGTAAAATCTTTTTGGGTTTTTGGAGTGTGTTTGGATTACACTGCTTTGAGACCCAGTGTTGGCATTTAGCTGAAACTTAACCTGGTCAACTAATTCCGGTGGCCAGAATGAGCCAATGTGCGTAGTGCTGGAGACTGCCCTGGTCCCTGGAAAGTGTCAGGGGATAAAGGCAGAGCCAGGTGAAGAACCCAGCTTCCACGACACCCGGTCCTGTGACCCATTCAGCCCATTTGCTGGTACCAAAACACCAGGAAACCCAGAGCAAAAGTATCTTGTTTGGCCTTTTATCACTGGTTTGCAGGTGCATGTGGGTGAACACTTCTCCATGCAGCTTTCCAGTAGAGATAGCACTAGTTTGTACAAAAGAAATCGTTCCAGGTACCTCTTTGCTTGCACTGAATACAAAGGAGGCTTCATAAGGGAAAATAAAATAAAGAGGTCTTGTAAAGATAATTCATAATTAATCATAGCCCTACGAAAGTGAGTTCGGTTTTCTTCTAGATAGTTAACATAAGCATATGATCTCCTGTGGAAAGTCTGATTAGTCTGTATTTAACAAGCCTAATGCAATTCCATCTACTGAGGTCAGTGCCAGAATGCCAAAATATTTTCCAATACATTTATGAGTATTAAGTCCTTCCTTATTAACATTCGCAAATCCTAAATACATCTCAGCTGATTTGGAAGGCAGGTAATTATATTCTTTTTTATTTTATTTTTTTTTCAGTATCTGAACAAGATTTCCCTGGATTACTGGATGTTAAAATTGAATTACTAGCAGGGTTTTTTCCTCTTTTTATTTTTATTTATTTATTTATTTGTAATTTCTCTGATTACTGTAGCATGTAGGGATACTAGCAGTGGTTGTTCTCTTAATATCAGGGGTAGAACTTATGTGATTTTTTTTCTGAATTATCTTATTACTGTGCATGCTTTCCTTGACAAGAATGTTCCAAAGTTCAGATTAGATATTCACAGATTAAATACGTTTTTCATTTTGACTTCCGAATTATAGAGATAATCTCATTAAGTTGTTTTCATTCCCAAGTAGGTAGGAGACTGTCCGCCTTTACAACTATTTTGTACAATGAATGCTTTCAGGAGAGGGGTTTGTTTCACTTACTGGAAGAGCATCATAGGAATGGGGCTGGAAGAGACCTGAGGTCTCTTAAAAGTGAGGTCTCTCACTTAAAATCCACCAAAGATAAGGTGCCCAATATCCTTGGTGCATAGTTTTGCAGTGGTTCTTGAAAGGTTTTAATAAAGGAATGAGGGATTTCTATCATGAACCCTTCTGTTTTCTGCTTTGTGTGTGTGTTGTAAACAAAACAGTCATGGTGTTTGCCTCTAGGATGTCTTCCAGTATTTTTCATTTCTCTTGCTTTTTCCTGGGCACTTCCTGGGTTTTGTAGTTTGGAGCTCACATTTGGGCACTTTTCCAGCTGGAGAGATGCCAGTATTGAAACCAGTGGAATCATTGCTGCCATTGCTTGCATATAACATTCCTCTCATCTCTTAATTTTTTTTTTATTTTTTTTTTTTTGGTTTTATTTTTAGCAGTCGCACTGAGTAACATTATTGGCTCCTATCATGATCCACTGCACCTCTTGCCTAATGAGTTCTCCTGGCTGTGTTAGTGCATTTGCTCGCAGTCCTCCACTCATTGCGCACATGTCTAATCTGAATTTTGTCCTGTTATTTTGAAGTTCTGGTTTGTTAGGAACGCTTTGAATTTTAATGCCTTCTTCCTGAGTACATCTACACCCACTCTGGTAACTTCCCAAGTTTCTCATATGTCGTTGATGCCGCTGACAGTGGTTTTAATGGACTCCTGAACACACTGGGCAGCACACAGCACAGCCCCCGTACTGTCCCACTGGACACAGCTTGCTAATAGGGCAACCAGACACTGATCACTGTGGCTCCATTAGGATTTTCCAGCTGATTGTGCATCCTGTTTGTGGTCATTCCCTGCAGAGGAAACTTTCTCTGGCTCCATTTAAGAATGCCCTCTGTGTCAGACCAAATAGCTTTAACCTAGTTAAGATGTGTCACTCTGACTGCTCCATCCTAGCCACCAGGCCAGTTATCTTGTCAAGGAAGGAAATTAGGTTGCTTTGACGTGATCTGTTCTTGACAAGTTCGTGTGGGCTATTTCTCATGGGTTTTTGTGCTCTAGGAGCTTACAGTTTGACTGATTTTTTTCCTGGGTCTGCAGGAGCATTACAATTAATGTCCTTGTATTTAACACAGGGAGTCCTTCCCATTTACACCTCCTAAAATACTGCGCTTGTCTTTCTCCAGTAATTGAGCGTCTCCCCATCTATGCGCCACGATGCTTACAAAACAGAACTTTACGGAGTTGGCACAAATGGAAAACTAATTACGTGTTTATTCTCACGAGCTTCTCATCTGAATACTGCAGCTATTAGAGGATTAATTAGCTTGAACAAACATTAGATGTTTACAGCTAACAGATATTTCAGCTTTACATCATGCACAATACTATTATGCTAAACTTGGTGTGATTTTTGTCCACGAATTTCAGCGACAACCAATCCTTGGTACAATACAGCTGGTTTCCAGGAAACCTTTTGCTGGTTTTGCACGCACAAATTAACTGCCCTGCTCCAAATAGACACTTGAGCCCTTTCAACAACTCCTGAAAGAAGTAGGCCTGCAATCCACCTTAGCAGCAGTTGCTCAAATATGTCTGCATATCTTTAACAAATGCAGTTAATGGCCAAAACTGGCACTGATCCATTTGCACTCCTCCAACCTAAAGAAACAGAAAAAATAGAGCAAACCAGGGGTGTAACTGAAGTGTCAAAATCCAGGGGGATCCCCCTTTTCCATAGTTACATTGTATAGGCAAAGCATTCGTTGCTGTATCTGACATCCTTTTGCAGATCTTTACAAAATATGTGTGTAACCATTTAAAATTTCCTTGATGTCAAAGAGATTATTCACGAGCTTAGCATTAAGCATACTTCCAAGAATTTACACGACTGCAAGTATTGCTTCCAGCAAATTTTTTTTTTTTTCCTGAGCATTATCACAAATTCAACTGATGGCATTTGAGAAAGCAAACTTCTCTGACTCTCTTTGCTACCCACTCATGGTTTCCTGTTTCTTGGGCTGGTACGCCTTCTTCTTGCTTGCCGTTACACTCACCCACAGTCTTTAACCCTCAAAATCTCAGTGTCCATCTATCTCAGGGCTACAGGTTATGACAAAAGACCCTTTGGCTGCATTAGTTCTAGTAAAACTATTAAGGTATTCTCTGGATGTAAACTACTTGGGTTATGTTTGCAGAAAAAAAATCACGTGTCATTTAGTGTCAACTCTATTTTAGAATTGAATTTGTAGAGGGTAGCCATCAGCTGTCTTCCTAGTACCTTACAAGCCAGCTGTGAAAAACCCTGTCCTGAATACAGACAAGTACAATTAATCATTGAGATTGTGTATTTTTAAGGAGTCCTTGTCAGCCAAGGAGACATGATCTCTTGTTTCCAGAGGGGAAGCTGTTTATGTTGAATATTGAAGCATAACAGCAAAGCATCTGATTCAGAAAAAATGAGCAAGTTATTCTAATCTTTCATCTCTTGGGTTTAGATTTGGATCTCCTTTTGAAGTTGGTAGGGGGATTTCTATTGATATCAAGGGAAACTTCATCAGGTGTCTCATGAACAGATCCTGTTAATAGTCACAAATTTAGCAGGATTGTTGTGCACCGAATAAAGTTCATGTAAACGCCATCAGCCTATGCTAAGTGGGATAATCCTTGGCCTGTTTGTGATTTAAACACAGACAATCTCTGTTCTGTTCTAAGTGTTTTTCCATATAGGGATAATGACCAGAGCCATTAACAACAGACGTGTGATGACTTGTTTGCAGACATTTTATAACATCATTCCAAAATCTAGAGAGCAGAGGAAGCTTTCTAGGGTACTAATACATTTTTAGTGTTAACAGGAAAAAAATGGATCATTAATCGGAGTACTCTGAAAATAACGATGAGCTTGCTAGGAACCAAAAATACCACTGTGCGTTATTCCCCACTACGTTTATGGATGAGTACTTCACCATATGTACTATGCAAGGTAGGGGAACCTGTGGAAGCTGGCAGAGCTACTACATAAAATACTGTGCATAAAGAGAGGTATTTTGTGCTTGGTGTTGCAAATAAGCTTTTGTCTTTCAGAGATTGCAAATTCCCACTCTAACCTTTTGGAGCATTGCTTTAGTGCACACTTAATCAATTCTAAGTATAACTTTCCATATGTTCAGATCTAGATTTATTTCTTTATGTGATAAAGCTTTTTGTAATTATACAGTTAAATGTCTCTCCTTTTTTGTCAGCTTAGAAAAGAAGCATTATTTGTTTGGAGATAGTTGCAGTCTAATTTGACTGCATTTATTTCAATGTTCTTCTCCATGGAAATTGCCATTATATTTTATTTCAGAAAAGTTTATTTGACAGTTTGGAGTTTTTAGCTTGCTAAATCAGCTGTAAACCTTAATCCCTGTGTGCTGTAGTAATGATGATCTTTAAAGGTAAAAGCAATTAGCTCATAAACAGATTTTTAATTTATTTTTCAATTAACTCTTTGATTTGGCTCACAATGATTTCTTGATTTATTTATCAATCATTTTTCATGATTTATTTATTTATGGTACAAAGCCATAATAATATTTTTCTTGGTCACCTTTGGCAATTTTGATGCTTTTGAATTGTAAATAATGTGCTGAGGAAATCAAAAGGAAGAAGTCATTGATGAGATTGTTCATACTTCAGAAAGCAGGAGGCGGCATGAATATATTAATTCTCTCACTTAGATCCCTGTTCGCAAACACATCTTAAGCATTGCCATCCATTGGGTTTATAACTATACGGTTCTGACCTGGGATACCAGGTTTATCCAAACTAGTATGAAGGTGGCCAGTTTATCTTAACAGATGGTAAGGGTACCGTGACAGCTTAGCGCTCTGGGATCTGAGAGTTAGAAAGGACTTTGAAGAGGAGCGCTGTTGTTAAAGTACTGTTGTTAAAGTACTGTTGAGCAAAATGTGCAAGGTTTCAGTTCTTTGTGCTTCTTTAATACTCTGTTAGAACTTGTGGCAGAATAATAATTCAAAATAACATTGCTGTGAACTATAAAGTAGTGCCTCCATGCCAATAGCACCAGCTAGTATTGTCTTACTCCTGGTCTTTTCCAGTCAAGCAGAGACTGACTGGCCCCTTGAATACAGAAGATTCATTATTGTTAGTAATAGGTTGGTGTAACAAACTTGCTTGTTCTGTGAAAATTGTATGGATATTGATTTGTGTATATATATGCATATGTACTTGTGTTATTTAATTTAAAAAATAGTTTTTTTGTTTGTTTGTTTGTTTGTTTGTTCTAGTCTGTGTAGTGCTTGCAATAATCTCATTTAGATTACTTAATTGTACTTCAGTGGTTTTGCATGTGAGATGCTGGTGGTGATTAGGATGTGTGTGGGGGGAAGAGAGGCTGCAATAGATACTGAAAATATAACTTGAGATGAGCATACCAGCAGCTGTAGAAATATCTAGCAGTAAGTTAATTCTCTAGGACTAGGCACAACTCGAGCACTAGAAATAGCCCACAGCCTGTGGTTGACTTGCTCTTTGCCAGCTCTTTGCCAGCAGCTCCGTGGCTGTGCTTTGGGAGGACAGGCTGCACACCTGTCCGTCAAGCTCAGTGGTGGTGCAGGCTGGGGAGAACAAAGAGGCACATAGCAGGGCAGGATAAGAGGGGTCTCTGAAGCTGATCTTATTTGCCTTTTGAGGACTGTCATGCTGTGGGGCTGTAGTGGCCTCTGACTGTAAGGTTTCTGTCACATAGATATGACGTTGAATACATGTAACCATTTTTCTCTGCTAGACACTACAATGCAAATGATCAAGCAATGATTTTCCAAATGGTACAGAGAAAACCATCTGGATCCAGAATTCGAGCTGCAGCTTATTGTATTTCTCTTAAAGGAATGTTAATTTTCTTATTATTCCTGTGTCTGCCTTTGGTGGATGTTTACCGAGTGGCTCTTGTTTGTTGCTGTTTCCCTGGTCTTCCAACCCAAAGTCCATACCCTGTGCCTTTAGCATATATCCTACTATAGAGACTCAGTCACTTTGCTTTGCTCTTCTGTGTATTTCATTAGGAAAGCTTAAAAACAAACATAACAACCCACAAACCAATGCATACTTTTAGCTTGCAAAGTATCAAGATATGCTCTCGCATTTTGGTTCTGTAAAACGTATTGCTACCATACCTATTTTGATGTTTTGTAACAAGTAATGAATGGTAGATGTTGCTTAAGATGCTTTGAGCTGCTCTTGATAACTGTCCGAAGGAATAAAATGAGTGAAAGCAATCTCATTTATTTTTATAGTTCCTGTTCTGGGGAATGCCTCACTGCTGAGTTGCCTTCACACCTAACAGGCCTTCGGTTAGAGCTGCTTCACAAGGTAAGTGCGCTTCCCACTCTTCTTCTGCACCTGGTGCCATAGGGCGGGCAGGAGGAGGAAGGAGGAATAGCCCTGTGTTCAGCCTGCCAAGAGGGAAGATGAGCCCTGGGGCACAGCTTGCAGCAGTTACAACTCAGATACCTGACCTGGAATATCTGCATGATTTTTCAGATCTATTCAGTGTTCATTGTCGTCACCCGATATTGTGAGAAAGTTGTCTGATTTTTGATCATTTGGTTAGCTTCCTACAGACTTTGTATGTTGACATGGATGGGTGAAAACTGTGATCTGTGCTGGGAACTGATGTGGAAAGAAGGGACAAAATACACAGCGGGAAAGTATTGGGATTTAGTGATGTATCTCAAATCCCCACTTGCCTGAGAGTTTGGTACAGTCCCTGTATGTGTAAATCTTGATGTGACTTTTGGTGCAATAAGAATGCAGTCTGGAAATGTAGGCAAAGAATATTGATATTTCCAGTCCTATCCTAATGTTCCATTCAGTTTTTAATCCTCAACATTTTTGTCTAGATGCTCCCAGTTATATCAGTGCATTTCACAGATATGCGCAATAATTTTAGGGGATTATTGGCTTGCTTTTCCATCTCCCTTTCTCACTTGTTAACTGTCTCTGCAAAGATATTTTACTTGGAAACTTATGAAAGTAAAATATCCGACTTTGCTGTTACTGAAGTCTGATTTTTGGCTGCCTAGTAGAGTTGGCTGTAGTATGAAGCATATTTTTCCTTCAGCTCAGACTGATGAATTAGGCATCATAGCTTAGTAAATTAAAAGAAGCTAAGAAATGCAGTTTGATTCAAACTAATGCAACTATTTTCAAATAAAAAAAAAAAGTCTGGCTGCCATTTTGCACTAAAACAAGAAAATATTAGATTGTTTACCAGTAAGCCAGTTTTACTTTCTGGGTTGGAAAGCCTATTTGCTGTCTGATTTCTATGTGCCTTTTCTGTCTGAGGAGACTGGGTTTGGGAGTAATGGGTTCAGTCGTCCGTGGGTGGAGAGGTGTCCCTATCGTCACGGGCAGGAGGAGACCTTTGCTCATAGTCTCGGCAGAGAGGCCACGAGTAACGCTGCATAGACCCAGAATATCCCCTGCCAACTTAGAGGTGATCCTTTCAGGCCAGTGGGAGGGCAACATGTGTAAGGGAAACGTGCCCTTGGGATGCCTGTGCTGCGTCTGTCATTCAGATAAACAGGCTGCTTTACTCCCAGGAGCCATCAGTTTGTTGTTCTCTACGCATATTAAAATTCATCTTGAAATACAACAACAAATATTCTTATCAGCTCTGGAAAATTCCACAGGTGTGAAAGAGAGAGAAGTGCAAGAACATTTGATATGTTCTGTTCTTATTAAAAGATGCCATAGAACCACTTCTGATAATTTTATGTAATGCCTTTACAAATGAAAATTTGTAGCTAATGCAAAATAAACACTGACAAGGAACCTCACAGTGATTTTTGGTGTTCCTTGCTTCACAAAGGCATTCCACAAGCTCATCTAAAAGGATTTCGTACAGAGCTGATAAGAATGTATTCTGCAAATGCTCTCCTACTGAAAACAACATTATACTTAGGTTTTATTAATTAAGAATTTCCCATAAACAACACTATCTGTGGTTTTAATATTGAGACCTGTGAGGGGAGCCATAAAACTAGTTACATGATGACAGTGTGGATAGTTTAACCCCCTTTTGTCTGGAGCTTTTAGAGGCAGCGTAGCTGGATGATAATGCCAATTATTATAAATGGTTTGCAATTTGAAGGAGCTGTGTTTTGCCAAGTTGCGTGAGTAAGTAGTGAAAACATAATGCACTAGTTCAACCGAGTGCTGCTCTGTGTATAATTTTAGCCTGGCAAATCATTATATTGTGCTAAAAGCTTGCTACAACCTTACTGTTGTAAAGCATTAACAGTGACTGTAGGCCTCCACCTCCATTAAGTCAAATTCCATTATAAATGCATCTCTAATGACATGTGTTTTGCTGTGGACCAGGAAATGCTTTCTCCCCACCAAGCATTTCACTTTGACATGGAGGGCAGTCCACAGTAAATAAAAGTTATTTGAATTAGTACAACGTGGGAGATGCTCAAAAATCTGTAGCAGAGTCTTCCCTGTTACTCCCAACACCACTGCTTTACCTGGAAACCTTACAGATTCATTCACTGAACTCAGAACCATCTGGCAGTGATAAAGCATGCCACATACCCTGCAACTTGCACACAAAGCAGTAACAGGAAATGAGAGATAATGCGGAAGTCATAAATCTCAAAAGCAACACCATCAGCTGAACATCTACATAAAATTACTGACTGCATCTGTGTTTCAGCTTTCTGTTGTTTTCTGTCATATAATTTGTTCTTTTGAAAATAAATGAAAAATAGAGAGGTGTAAAATAGGTGTTAAACCTAATACTGTGTGTGTAAATACATAAAAGCCGAATGAAAACAGGTGCTCACAGAAACTTTCTCTTTGCAAAGTGATCTATCTAAAAATAGCTGCAGCGGAGTACAATAAGTACAATAACACATGGAGCTTGATGCTTCACTTGTGATAACTTCATAGACAAGAGAACCGCTTGTGACGCGTGCAGCTGTAACTCTTAGTGTCAGGGCGTATTGGAAAATGGCTTCAACCAGCCACAGGAGGCAGCACATCAACAGCGAGCTGCTGAAGGTCACGCACTGTTCCTGGTAATGGATGCTCTCAGGTAGATCAAACGGTAGCTATTCCTGGCGCTCTTACTCCTCTCAGAGCTTCATTAAATCATTGCAAAAGTGTTTTCCTGCAAAATATGGGATGCCATCCATTCATTCACTGCAAGGGGAAAAGGTCTATTTCAGGTAGGCGTGAGAGGCACTGATAGCCAATTTACCAGCACCGCTTGGGGGACCTGCGTAGGAAATGAGGACCGGTGCAAAATGTCGAGATATTTTAAAGTAGCAAAGGAGCAAATAGTTCATTTAGAAGCTGAAGCAGAAAACATGGGTTAGCAGCCAGAAGCAAACACTCTGCTTCTCCAGTTGCCCAAATCCTTATAGAAGCTGGGCAGGAAGCCATCGAGGATCACAGAAATACTGGGCAATAATTTGGCTGAGGTGACCACCTCATGGCACAAAAACGTTGTGGCTATAGGCAATGTATTAGTTATAATAGGATTGGGTTTTTGTGGCTCTGAAATGCAGCATAGCATAAGGCAGTCCTAGGAAACATACCTGCTGGGAAACCAGCAACTTACATGCAGCCTGTTTGGCATCTGCTGCTGTTCTGTACTTTGAGATAATCAGGAATTTAGAAAAAGGCTAAATTTTCCTGCAAGCCAGATTAACCTAATAAACTAGCTCTTCTTTGGTTTAAAATCTTTCGCTGACTGGTTTCGTTCAAGGTAAGGAGTAAAATTTAAGCCATATAAAAAGGCAAATATGTTAGCCATAGTGCTTGACTGTCTTATTTCTGAAATACTTTAAATTATGTAGATTATTTAGTCATCAAGAAAGCAAACCAACCAAAAACCACATTAAGGTCTCCATGTTACGGCAAAGTTTCATTAGGACTTGAGCCTCATTACTCTCTTCCTAATAACCTCAGCTAAAGCTGTGCTCTAGGTACTCTAATTTATTCTTGAAAATGATTTTTTTCCTGCATCTAAAAATAGAATAATAGAAAGGAAGGCTTCTTTTTCCCCAGGAGATTACCTACTGCAATACTATACACTGAGGAAGATAAGATTTATCTGCAAATTTCCTGGTGGATATTTTTGGAACTATTTTCAAATATTAAGAAAGTACTGTATTACGAAAGGTTGTTGATCATTTTCATTTAACTCGGGGCTGTTTTTTTTTTGTTTGTTTGTTTGTTTGTTTTCAAGGAGCCTCTTCCTATTGCTCACTTTTCTTCCCCCTTTATAATGTCCAGTGGTGAGTTCATTTCTGTATTGTGCAAAGCTTGCACTCTGTTGTCTGACCAAGACTTCGTGAATACCTGCCGTGATTGAGTGATACAGTAAGAATAAGTCAACAGTTTCACAATATTTAACCGCAGTGCTTCTTGCTGAAAATTCTTCAGAGCCTTCTTTTTCCTCCCTTTCCCAACCCCCAGTGTGCATGGTCACTGAGAACAATTAATACTGTAGATTGCATGGAAATTTTTTATTTATTGGAAAATGAGGATCAGTGCTCTTTAAACAAAATAATCGAGCTGCATTTCTTAAAACATTGTTTCATTTCTGCTTGCCTGTTCTGGGCACCTCACATTGTCTACATCCTTTCCGATGGGAAGAACTCCAGTTAAGCCCAGTATCCCATTTGAACATACTAAAAAGAAAGGCATAATTACCTCTCCTATCTTGCATACAGCATATAATATTCCTTTTATTACCTCCCAGAATGGCTTTTTTTTTTTTTTTTTTTTTTTTTTTTTTTTTTTTTGTGTGCAGTGTTATATAACTGACTCAACTGTGATTCATATTAGCACTGATATTTTTCAGCAGTGCTGCTGTGTAGGCTGACAACTCTGCAAATCTTAATTCTCTACATTTTAAAAATGGATGCTACATTCTGTCCTTTAATCCAATTAATCACATTTACTTTGCACTCTCCACATCCCAAATTTGCAGATCTCAGTAACTTCTTTGTCCACTCCTTTGAGAATTGTAGGATAAATAACTTCAAGTCTTCCTGGCTTCAGTCTTATCTATGTCTTCAGGATAGACTCTGAGTCACATTTTTTTCTGTGTTAGTTTTGCTCTTGACCCCTTGTTAAGTTGGCCACAGTAAACCTTTTTCAGCACTTGTATAGTGATTACTTTAGTTTTTTAAAGAAGCCATCAGCTTTATGACTGCCCAGCAGTAATAATCCCCTTAACAGAAACAGTGTTTGTTAAAGCAGCCCCCAGGGCACAAACATCACTCATAACACTGTATTCCGCAAAGTTATTTTTGGAGAGGGCTTTTCAAGCTCTGTGTTATTGCTCTAGACAGTGCTAGTTACTGGTGTTATGGGCATATTTATTTATTATTCATTTTTAACCACAGGGTTTTGGACAGGTTTTTAAAAAATTGCTGTATGGGTCTTCAGTCCCAGTGATTTGTTAAGCAATTTATGGCTTGTGATGGGAACGTTTGGAGGCTTTTAAAAATATTAATATTACAGAAATGTCACACCAATTTCATGTGAATGTTTTGCCTGATCTGCGGGAAATCTTTTTCTCCTTAGATAACCTTGAAAAAGCATGCACATCCTAACATTTGTGTGCAGGTATTGGTATTCTTTCCAGAACTTTGAAACCCTATACCTGCCAGCATTTCCTTTCTTTTGGAAAACTCAGACATTAAAGGTGCATCTAGGGGTATCTGCTAGTCTTCCAAGACAAACTACTTGTAAGCAGTAACATGGACATAGTTAGTTTTAACCTGAGTTGTAAAATAAATGTGACTTTTTGTTGCTATTCATGTTAGAGGTATATGTGAGTACAAGGTCAGCTGAGCTGCTTTGAAAACTATTGAAATTACTAAGTCTTGTTGCCGTAAAGTATGTTGCTGATTGCCTCAGCACTGTTTGAAAGGTTAGGAGTTTGTTCCATAGATTACTGGAACTGGTAGCTTTATCATAAAATTAGATAGATGCCAAAGATTATGTAGATCTGGAAGCTGAGTTGTTATCACTTAGAAAGATGATCCATTTAAGCTCACACACATTCCTTTAACAGAGTACCTCATATGTATTTCAGTTTGTGCTGGAATGTCTTGACTTACTGCTTTCCTTGGGAAACTGTGTTACTGACAGCAAAAGTACCAAGCAGGTACACAATTGCTGCTTCACTGCAATTGCAGAAAAAGGGCAAACAGGTTTTAAGAGTTCTTGCTTGGAGGCTTATTATCTGTTGCTAATGTGAATGTATTCCATTAGCAACCACTTGACTAATTTTGCTGCTTAACTTGCTCTGAAAATTGGACCTAGTATGTTTAATCTTGTTGCTTTCTTTCTCTTGAAATACCTGGTTGCCCAAATGTTATATGGCGTAGTGTATCAGCAAGTGACTTTGTGTTATACTGCTTGTTTGAAAAATATCCTTTTAGCGTCTGTCTACATTAGTAAAGCATGATTTATCTTGATTAGGGTACTAGTATTTCCTGCTCAAAGGATAAAACCCCTTGGATCATTGTACACCAGAGAAATCTCTGTCCTTTCACAATGTCAGCTATGTAAACATGTCTTCTCTGAGCTCCCAGTATCTAAATATTTTGGAAGCAGTTCTGTGATTGCAATAAACAAAGAAAAGAAATATGTAAATTGTGCTGACATAAAGCCAATTACAGGACCAGGCTGAGGCCACCAAAGAATTGTTCTACTCTGAAGGACTCAATTTCTATCCTCACTATTTATTTTAAATGCTCTTGTGGCTCACATTGCAGATAGCTTTGCTGCCCTTGCTTTTCTGAATCAGTGTCTCAGTAGTGGTGCATGCTGCAGAAATATGCATCCCAGTGTGTCAATTCATCCATAAGAGAAAATCCTGCCCCTGTCAAGAAGGCCTCCAAGATGAGAGAAAATCTGGTTTGCGAAAGCAGCTTACTCATGTTGCTGTCCTAGGTTCAGGAACAGCAAGATGTTTTGGGGAGAACTAAACTGCTGTAATGTGCACCAAGCGAAGAGAAACCCGTGCTCCCTGAGCTCAAGTAGCCACGTCAGCTGAATGGCCTGATGACCATCCAGTGCCAAAACAAAACTGGTTGATCTAGAACCTGGGTTAAAAAGGTGGAATCCCTACCTTGTTTAAAAAATGGCAAAGGACTAAGTTTGTAGATGCATTCTGCCCAAATATTTCCTCACTGAGAAACTGAGAATTGGATAAAACAAAATATGTCACAATTTTTTATTTTATTTTCCTGATAATGTTGGGTCAAACAATTTGACTTTATTTCCTTCAGCAATGCATGAATACGTAAATAAGTTACTTTTACAGCTCTTTTGAGGTGTTAGAAAAGTTAAGGTACATCTCATATTGTCACATATAGAAAGGTGGGAAAAGCCTCGAAAGAAGAGAGTTCTGTGTCCTTCAAAGGGATTTTTACCTTTTTTCTCTTCAGAAAGCTTTTTCCTATCCTTTTTCCTTTTACAAAGTCATTCAACAGATTTTATAATAAAACACTGAACAAGAAGATGTGCTGAGTAAGTGTGGCTGTGCTCTTCTGAGGTACCAGTTGCATCCTTCCTAGTCTCTCAACAACACATTTGATGTTTTGGCCATGAGGTGTTTTTCTGTAAAAAGGTTGGGGTATTTTTTCTTAAAGAAGCATTGTGCAGTTTTCTCTGTTTATTTAAACTGGGAGTAACTTGTCAGTTTCTATTTATTTTCTTTATATTTTTCCAGAGGGAACAGTTTTCTATTAAAAATGCTTAAACCATTTGATTAAAATATTTAGCAAAAGAAGGAGTTACAAAGTACTAAATCTAATGCCTTCAGAAGCCTATATAATGTGCTGATGTTTTCTTTCTTTTCTTAATTCTTGTTGGATTGGAAGCAATATGAAATATACAAAAACATGACAAAACCTTTCAGAATGGAAGAGGAGAGAATCAAATCTATTCTAAACTTATGAGCAAATTCAAGAATAGTTTGTATGATTGTCCGCCAAGTCCGTTATAGTCTCCTTAATTTCAACCCAGTATGAAAATGAAGAGCTTTGAAGCAGATGTCTGAGACAGGACAATTTAAGAGAGAACCATAAGATTTACTGGGTCACGCAGGTTCAAACCGATTTCAATGTCCCTGATTCTATAAAGGGTCTGTAAATATTTAGGGATGAAGCTGGTTTAATAGCAGAATAGCATAAATTAAAAAAAAAAAAAAAGGTTTTTATTTGTGGAATGTTGTAGTTGATGCTGCCATTGTAACAGAAACAGCCTTAAGAGACTTTCTATGATGAATCTCAAAGTTGCAGTGCAGAGTTTGATGCAGAGTAAGAAACGTTGTGCCCCCTCCCAGAGCAGGCTGCAGTGAAGACTTGGGGAAGAAGCCGGATGCCGAAATGATGGCTATGGAGGGGCAGCTCTGTCTTAAAACAGCTTTTAGTTAGTATGCAATTTGTCATTAACTCTTACATCAGTATGTGGCATTTTACACCAGACAGAGAGGCTGAACCAAAGTGCTAATTGACAACTGGTTCACTGAGCACTGCTGGTTGTGTATGCAGCAAGCAAGGTATGGTTGCACTGTTAGAGGACTGGTTCATAACACAGAGCATGAAGTCAAGACTGTACAGACTTGCTTAATCACAGACTTTTCTAGTTTTATAATACTTCTACATGCAATGATTAATAAAATCATTCTGCAGCTTTAATAACTGTCTCCTTAGCAACTATCTTTTGATTACAATTTTATATTCCATCTCTTCTTCATGCAAAGCATACAAAGGTACATGTTCTATTTTGCTCAATAATAACTTAGTCCAGATTTCCCAATGATTTTAAATCAGAAAGAAATAGTAGTCAGGGAACGATGACTAAAAACATACAAAAAATATTATAGAAGATCTTGAAGTATTTGTATATATTCTTGATTCAGGTATATATTTGCATGCACAAGTAATCAAGAGAGTAAATCCTCATTAGTATGTATTATTTCAGTCATTGTAACTCGTCATCTGTCTTCTTCCTCTCTCTCCTGCCCTTTCCCCCAGCAACTTTTGATTGCTATGGAATGAGAGATGTCACTGAACCATATGTAATGTGGGAAGCCATCAATGCAAATTCCTCACATTTTTCAGGGGAGATTTTTCAGCATGCACCATCAGTTTACACAATGTCTTTATCTTTCAAAATGCTATGGTTTGTTTAATGGTTTTGTTGTTTGGAATTGCCTGCTGAAAAACAAATGCACGGTACTGGTCCTTACTGATGTAGTGTTACTATTCCTGCAATTTAACATAGAGGTTACTGATATTTAGTTGTTCCCTGTACAAAATGTGCTATGGAAGGATATCCTCTGAACAGCCTGAAGACCAATGGCTGTAGCCACCATGCAAAAGCATTGGAAATTCAATTCAAGGTTTTAAGCTTATTTTCTTAAGTTTCTGATATCTGGGAATATGTATTAATAGGGTGGAGTTTCTGTATTGATTGGTAACATAAAATGGTTTCTCAAACAGTTAGTTACATGTAGGCAGGAGCAAGGGGACTCTTAAATGCCTGTGTGATGTTCTGGAAAGGCAATTTCTTCTGAGGAGAGGTAACACTTGGTTCCTTCTCTAGGCTGTGATGTGCCACAGGGTTATCCCTTTGATTTATCCGCTAGGGATTTGTTTCTTGCTGAGCCTCAGCTTTTAAAAAGGATCAGATCCAGGTGTATCTGAAGGGGAAAAGAGAAGTGTTAATGGTATAAAAAGGCATCTTGTGTGGAGGAAAATTGTGAGGATTCTTGGGGCACTGGAGGCCAGCACCCCAGTTTGCAGGGAGAGAAGCCAGAGCAGTTTTCACTTCTCCAAGTCTGTTTCTGTTCCTTTCACATGTAAGCCTTCTTCATCAACTAGCTGTCAAGGTTTCCTCCTCCTTCCTCCTCCTTTTGCTGCTAGATTTCTGTCTATACTGAAACTTCTGGGAGAAGTGCTCAGTTAACATTTCTGTTTTTATTGAATTCCGAGACTGCTTTTGTGTTTTCAAAGAATGAGATGAAGTTATATTGCTATTCTACTGTATCTCTGTGTTCTCTGAGGCAGCAAACGCATATATGAGAGCACATGGATGCAGAAGAGGTCTGAGACTTTGTTCACTGGCTACTGCTGTCTGCCTGTTGAGGACCATGTCCATTGCTGACAATGAAGTTGAGTTGTTGTTATCCTGCTGAAGTGAAACAGGAAGAGGAAAGCAGCAGATCGATGCTGCTTTCTGGTCTTACCGAAGAAAATAGTTTTAGCCTTGAAGAGAAAGTTAAATTCCTTTGATCGGTGCCATACGCTTGAGTTTATAATGGGCCTTTGTGTTCCTTCTTCGCTGGATCAGATTGAAAGTGGAATAATTATCAGTGAGGGGTAGAAATAAAATAATCAGTTTGCTGTGTCAAAATATCTTAATTTTTATGTCAGTCATGCTGTCTTTCTGATACAGTGAAAATCAACTGCAGGTTTAAGAGCAACAGAGTAATAATTGAACTTCAGCCTTTTCCTTGCAAGTGGTGGCAGATTTTGCCTTGTGGACAAGGGAATAGGGCTTGTGTTTCTAACTATGGCCAGTATTATGGTATTAAAGTTAAAAGCATGAGCAAATACTGCTAGTCTTGCCATGTGCCTATTCTTCACACCTACTGTGAATTTCAAAACAAAACCCAAACCCCTAATTTAACTGTTTTTACAACAGGATATATATTTTTTAACGTACATGCAAAAGAAGTGAGAACAGATATTTTGGTCTTGTAGATATGGTCCTCTGCTCTGTGTAGCTTCAGGAAGAGTCTACACAGTTAATTTTTTTTTCTGAAAAAGTGTGGCAGTATTGCATGGACTTGCATCTAATTAAAGAGCTTCTAATTTCTTAAGAGATGTTGTGGCCCAAATGCTCTTCAAGAATCTCTAAGACACATAAAGGAAGTAATGAAATACCTATTGTGAATATATTCTTTGTAGTGTATTTTATTAACTTATTTTAAACAAAGCTCCAAGAGTCAATAGGTGTCGAGAAAAGATGATGGGAGATTGTTACTATAGATGATTGGTATTGCCATGGAAATACTGTTCTTCAGAAGTAATAAGCCTCCTTCCCATTGTACATTATGGACTATCTAAAAAAAAAAAAAAGAAAAAGAGAAAGAAGTAAATGAACTTATTCTAGCAATAGGCAATAATAAACGTTTTTTTAGGATAATGAAACAAGATATTAGGGTTGGATGGCAAAATTGCTTTTGTTTTACAATGGGCAGTAACACAATTATCAGATGATTAGATTTTGACTGGTTTCCAAAATTTAGTTGGTACAGAAGGATAGAATTTGCTTTTGTTTTTGGCACATTGTGATTCGTTTCATAACATCAGTGTGTGAGAAATCTGTTTTCAATACTGTCTGTTTTTTGTTTGTTTGTTTGTTTGTTTGTTTATTTTTGTTTTTGTTTTTGTTTTTGTTTTGCCCCTGAATTTGAATTGTTCATATCAGATAATATAATAACTGTTGGTAACTCAAGAATCTTTCATGATTTGTATAGAAATGGCCTATTTGTTCTTCACTCTGGTTTTAATTTGCATAAGAGTAGATAACTGTAGTTCTACAGCAAATGAATAATAGAATCAATGCTAGTGTGAAAGTGTTTGGGAAGTGCTCATTAGTGGAAGTATTCATTATTTTTCATTCTTGGAAATTACATTTATTAATAGCTGAGAATAGAGTCCTTTCCCTAATTTTTTGTTGCATTGCTCAGAAAGCCTAAAAGCTATTTCCAGACAATTCTTAAGAGTTTTATTTTCATTTCACTACCAGTTTTCATCTTAAAATACCAAAAGAAGGATAAGAGAGGAGATGTGCCCTATCTTATTCTTTAATCTTCTGGTCAGTAAGAGCCTGTTGGTGGTTTGAGCTTCCCAAAATGGAAAAAGAGACTTTTTGGATGGAATGGAGACAAAAGAAGGTGTATATATAAACAATTTAGAGTAAAAAAACATTTCTGTAGCTAACTGGTTGAAAGCACTGTTGTGAGATGTTACCTAGGGTACATAATTTATCTTTGCTCAAATAAGAATTATAGAGACAGGGCTGTTTCCTCAACAAGGATACCAACAGAAGGGCAAGATGGTGCCTGCTAATGGTGTAGCCTCTTTTCATGGACACCAGTCTGATTTTGACAGCTCTTTTTTCAGAATAGTTTCTAATCTCAGAGGTTCATTGCTAGCATTGCTACCAATCGTGTCATGATCCCAACAGGTATATTAAATTCTTAACACTACAGTGATAATTTCTAATATTTTGGGAATGAGAAAATCTTCTGCTTTATTGTGGTTGGGTAAGAGAAATTCTACAGCCTTCATCCATACTTTGGTGAAGGGAGTCCTTCAACTATCTATTCCCTCCCTCCACAAATATGCAGCATTCCAGGTATGTCATCTTTTCCCTATATTACTCTGTTGTCTTGTACACCTGAGGAGAGGCATCAGCTGCTGGCATACAGATAAGATATGAGAAGGGCAGGATCCTGAACTTTGAGCTTTGCCACCCAAAAAAGAGAAACCTGAGTTTCCATACACTGCACTTCCATAAATCCTACATAAAATCACATTTAGAAGATGAAGAGATGTACTTGTACTTCTGCCAGCTCCCTTAGGTGCCCTGTAGCTTTAAGAAAAAAACACTGGGTCCTGTTTTGCAGTCTTTCTCTTTATTAGAGTTCTAGTCCTCTAATTCTATTAATGTAGGCTACAATAACATTCTTTTGTTAAAGTGGGCAGAAAAAAATAGTGCTCTGTAGGCTTTGTTTTCTTCAGCCAATTTTTTTAGACAGCTTTAAAGATGTTTAATCCATTATAGAAAAAAGAAACAAGTCAGTTGTACCACAAACATTATTTTAGATACTGTGAGGCACTGTCTTACTCTGAAGCACTCCGATACCCTGGTTGCCATGGCAAGCGTGAGAAAGAATAAAAAATTCCTGCAGCGAATACCTTTGTAAGTCCAAAATCATCACTCAGCAGGGCTGTGTGCTTAATAACTCATAAAAAATACTGTGGGTTTTTCAGAATGCAGGGAGGGAATTTCTCCGCTGATTTGGCTCGTTCTGTTCAGATGATTGCAGATGCTGCTGGAGAGCAGAGGTGACCGGGAGGGGTAGCTGCATGACGGTGTGATTTTGAGCCTTGGCGTGGGTGTGAGCCTGCTCACACCTTCTTGCGGAGAGACCTGAGCTCCCTGGCACTGCGGTGGAGGGCTGTGGAGTGGGAGGGAGCCGTGCTGCTGCAGGCAGCGTGGGTGGTGTGAGCAGGCGGGGAGGCTGCAAGCATCCCTCATGCCTTCCCCTCTGCCAGGAGGAGGAGGAGAGGCTGGCAGCACGTTCAGGCTGGGGATGATTTTGCTAGCTGGTGTGTCTGAAAGCCCGTGCTCATGCCCCCTCATACTGGGTGAAGGCCCACAAACCCATGTGCCTCATGGCACCGGGAAGGCTGAAGATGCAGCTCGTGTCTGTTGGCTGGCACCTTCCGCAGCCATGAAGCATCCTCTCCATGCCAGGCCCCACCTGGCAGCCCTGCACACCTTCTGGCATGCTTGTGGGCTGCAGCATCTCTGTTATGCCACGCAGAAATATTGCCGACCTCCAAAAGCTGCCAACTTTATGCTGGAGGTAGGAGAACAGTTTTGTGTAGTGAATATAAGGTACAGCTCTCCAGCATCCTGGCTTTCCTAAAGACATCCCAAGTTCTCCAAGGCTATAGGAATGTAATTTTTGAAGCTTTTCCAATGAAGCCTGACCCAGAGGCACTTGGTACCCAATAAATCATATTCATACTCGGAGCATTTTGCAGAGTTCAGGTTGAGACCTGCAGCAGGGTGACAGCATTTCAAGACTTCCCGTGATAGATGAGAGTGCCCACAGTCATAACAACTTGGTGCAGCATCCCACTGCTAGCACCATCTGCTGCAATTTTTAAATATAGAAAGGGATTTTTCTTAGTCAGCATGTTTCTGTCAGAACCAGCTCTTCTGCCTCTGCAGAGCTTCAAACTTCATCAGCTTTCTAATGGCATAACACAACACAATCTGATCTCTTCAAAGTGTTTGCCTTTCCTTAGCAAAAGGAATCAATTTTTACTCATCAGTAATTTCTGTTTCTGTGCCTGCACTTATGTCTAAAATGTTTCCGTCTTTGCATTATAATTTCTGTTTCTATCAAGAATGATTTTAGGGTTTGAGAAGCCATCAATTGCTGAAATATGTGGAGAGCTGCTTTCTATCTATCTATCTATCTATCTATCTATCTATCTATCTATCTATTTATTTTCTTGAATATTGCTACCATAAAGAGAAATCTGTGAAAATGCCATCAAGCAGCCACCTTCCTTAGTCAGCTTCAGCTTAGTCCCAGCTTTTGTATAATAGGTACCACAAAAATGTGTATTAGAGGAATGCTAAATAGCCATGGCAACTGTCTGCAGAAGGGGGGATAACTTTACTGAGGTTGTTTAAACATCTGTAAGCTGTGTGCAGAGGCAACAACAGTAAATACTGTAGGGAAATCATTTTCTTGAGCTGACGGGGCTTAGGCCAGTATAAGACATCAGGCATCACTTAGGCAGTGGCAGGGGGTGGGCTGCTGTGCTCCTCGTGCTGTAAGAAACCAGTGACCGTGTGAGGAGTGCACAACTTGTCCTTGCTTCCAGAGGCTTACTGTTCCTCCTGCCACTGGCCCTGCGGAAGGTGTGACACAATGGGGATGTCCCGAAGGGCTGACACCCGCAGGATGCTTCTTCCTTCCATTGTTCCCCCACAGCTGCTCTGCAAACACTTCCTTCCCTTGCTGCCCCTGCAGAGTGGCTTAAGAAACACAACCTGCAAGGAATTGTCCCCTGTGTAAATAAAATTTTACATATGTGCATTGCGCTTGCATGTTTTAGGACTTTAGCCTGGTCTATTTAAGAAAGGTTTTATGGTTTTTGTTTGTTTGGATCCTGCTAAGCAGGTGGTTATTTTGCTGAGAAGGGTACCTGCCCATCTCAAAACATTTTATGGTATGGTTGTTGTATACTGACCTGATATGCAGCAATAATTTGAAAAGGTAAACAGATGACTAAGAAACTCGTATTTCTTTATGTTGCAGTATATAATGACCCCTTCTGAGCTGTTAGCTCATCATGCAAACATACACATCATTTAGCTGCTGAACTGAGAATTTATATGTGTATTAAGTGAAGATCCACTTGAAAAATAGCTACAGTAATCATTCTTCATAGCTACATATCATGTCTGACATAGAATGAGAGAACAAAGTCA
Source organism: Aythya fuligula (assembly GCF_009819795.1). NCBI lineage: Eukaryota > Metazoa > Chordata > Aves > Anseriformes > Anatidae > Aythya > Aythya fuligula. Next base: position 11,706,655 of record NC_045565.1, on the reverse strand, counting down.
CTAGCTGAAGCCTTGGACAGCAGATGAAATGTCTGGCTAATAAAAGCTGAAAAACAAGATTGGTGACAGACATTATGATCATCCTGACCGATGTGAGTTTGAGAAGCCTGAGATTATTTTGCTTGCTTTTTCTGTGCCTGCTGTTCATCAAATCCCTTCATTCAGCTTTGGCTGCCCTGATTTAGTGCTGTGTAGGATGCAAGTAAAGCAGTCCAAAACAGGAGATTATGGGATGAAGTATACAGGTAGCAAATGTGAATGTAAGAGCTAATCCCTGAGATTTTGTTCTTATTTCAAAGTTTGAATTCAATACTAGTCTAATACAGTACGTGTCTAACACAAAGCAAGGCTCTGTGTCTATTTATTTTCAGTAAAAGTTCTGCAGCTAGGTTTCCTGTAAGGGCATTATACTTATGTATAGGACTAGTACAAAGGGCTATGGGAATGATGAGTTCATGGGATTATGGGGTACTTGTGGTAGGATCTCAAGCAGTCATCTAGTCCAGCCTCCTGCTCCCTGGTTCTATTCCTTTGCTTTGCCAGATTTCTTGTGTGCTTTCAAACTCTCTGTGCCTCCCTTTTCCTATGCTTCAGCTGAGGAATAACATAAGAGCATCGAATATATATCCTGAATGCTAGGTAGCTTCATGAAATCTTGTGAGAACTAAAATAAGAAATATTTCTTTAAACATGCATGCTGTTGTCAGTCTATCTAAATCATATATGGTACCAAACAGTTAGCTGAGTAATCAGAAACAATTTCTGTGGGCCTACATGGCCACAGGCACAGTTCGTGACAAGAGGAGTATATCTGACTCTGGTGGTCCGTCACACTTCTGTGACTGCAGTTCAAGAACCATAGCAGTAAAGTGCTCAAATGAATTCAGAAATAAAATGTGCATTTTGTCCATCTCTGAAGCAGATCATACTTCTTCTATAGCTTTCTTACTCACATTGTTAACTTTAATAAGATATATTTACCACATTGAGAAATGTTGAGCTCTGACTAAGGTTGCAATGAATGTTGAATTTGCAAGGAACCCAAAGGTGGCCGAAGAACAGCCAAAGGTTTTGTTGACAGCTATGTTAGTTCTCTGACTTCCAGAGCAATCACTACAGAGCCTGTAATGATGCCCTGGGGGATCTGCCTCAATCCTGGCCTGTCTCAGGCCATGGCATCATTGAGGTACTGGAGTCAGAGAGCTGACACTGGCTCACACAGGCGGCCACATCCCAGGTGCTGTCAAGTACACAACTTGCAGCTCCAACTGCTGATGTGGCTGCGGAAAGCTGAAATTCTCTCAGTGGCCTCAGGAAATAAATTTCTCTAAAGCCACGGAACTGATGAAGAGACATGATAATACACTGGTTCCATGTAGCTCTTATCAGTAAATTACAGCTCTAAGAAAGTTGCTAGGAAGATCATGCTGGATACTGAAGTATACCTATTTTTAAGCAATTTTCAGAAAAGTAGCAGCTAGTGTACCAACTATCTTGATAGCTTCCTTTTGGCTAGGTGATATAAAGGTAAAACCACATGGGGAAAAAAGCTCTTATGCCTGTTTATCAATAGGCATCAGCAAATGGCCTTTGAATAGCGTCACCTTAATTTCCATAACACACAGCTTGTAATTTCAGGCACTTAAACTTTTCTTATTTTTATACCTGTGTTTCTCATCTTCTGTCCCTAATTGCCTCTAAATGAGTTCAGTGCTTTAATACATCTAATATAGTAGATCTAGTGAGCATGTACCATTTTTCTATGCAGTTTATGGCTCAAATCAAGGCTTCCAGAACTCTTTCAAATCACATTTAAGGAATATTGTGATGGAAAAGGCTGGTCCCTAAAACCCCTGACCTCCTTGGACATTTAAAACTCTAAAATCACAAAGATTTATATCAATTTCTTAAGAAAGCGAGCAATGACAGAAATTCTTAGGCGTTCAAGTTACTATCAAGTAACTGTGCACAGTTATTTGGGGAAGAGCTCTAAAACACAGATACTTCCCTAAATTTTAGACGAGGCTTTCATCTCCTTTCTTGACTAGAAGCCTCCCAGCATTCCTGCTCTCTGCTTCTGGTTTTACTATACAAGCGTGGAGCTAAATCACTCATTTCTTTTCTCCAAGTTCGGCTTGTGCTCTGGTGTGGAAACTTCAATTAGTTCATAGTAGAGCATATTTGTTCCTTCATTGCAGATGTGCCAATTTATTGCTTGGGTAATGACTATTAGCATGAGAAGTAATTTTTATGTTGTAGATCTCCATGCTATATATTTTTAATACAAATTTGTGGAGCATTAAAAATGTCATCTTGGTATTACCCGGTGAACTCTAATAGAGTCAGATTAAGAGCACCTACATTTTTTAACTGCTTACTTGGAAGATAACGTGTCCATTCAGCAGACTTGTCTCCCAAAGCCACCGGAGTGATTGACAGATCACGTTCCCTTGGAACTCATCTGCACTTTAGGAATCTGTTCATGAATGCTTATCTGTCCCCAACAGATATAATGAATTTTTCCCCAGCTATTCAAGATCCGATTATTCATAGTCACTTTCTTATGATCAGTATTATTAAAAGCAACCTTTTCACTATAAAATTTCTATTCCCAGATAATCACAATATAATGATGAAGCATCAAGCTTATAAAAAGTGGATGATGGAAAATGTGTATTTTTTTTACCTTTTAATTTACTGTTGAAAATGGACATGGAATAGAGTCATAATTGGGCTCATGACAATTTTCTTAATCTAATTCCCTTTATGATGACATCAAAAACTCAACTTGGCAAGGGGAGTTTTTACAAATGGGTCTCTGTGTACTTGCTAATGGACAGCTTCTACTCTTGTGATAGTTGTTATGGGTATCATTGATACCAAGATCATCAACACCATTGAATTAGTAAAATTTACAGACACCTCCTATTACAAGTTCTTAAGTTTTTTTTTTTTTTTTTTTTTTTATGACTTGTGTTACTGTTTTGTAGAGTGCTTACTTTTAATCTCAGCTATTTCTCATAAGAAATTCAGAAACAAATACAGGGTTTTTCTTCTGGTAAAATATTCAAGTGTCCATTTCTTTCAATATTAGCGTGCTTTGTAGCAGGCCTTTATAATGCAGCAAGAAGTTGGTTGTTGTCATATTTCCTGGGGATTTCCCAGATGGAAATGTATTTGTTTTTTTTGAGGGGCTGTGGGTTCACATCCTGCACCTGATGAGTTCATTAAAAGCAGAAAGTACTGAGTTTGCTGGGCAGGTGCTGCACAGGTAGTCTGAGCGACAGAGGGACTTTGTGTGCTGCAGAGTGGGTTTTTGGGAGCACCGTGGCACTCCTGGGTGGCTGCAGCTGGGCTGTGGGATGCACACAATACACAAAACCTTTATCTTGTGCCTGGGCACAAGAAAATAAATGTGTGTTGGGCATGTGCTAATCCAAATGTTCCTTACTCAATTCCAACCCATTTGGGGCCACATATGGGTCCAGCTAAGTGTATTTTTATCCCCTTGAAATAATGACAACAGCTCTAGCTGCCTAGTTGCCTTTGTAGCCTTTGTAGTCAAAATGCTGTATTTTCCATTAAATCAGAAAGGGTTGCTCACAGTAGGGTTTTTGGTTTGCTTTCTTTGATATAAATTGCCGTCTAAAAATGAACTTTGGAGAAAAAAATTCATACTGAAATGCTTTTTTTTTTTTTTTTTCCCTTTGGAATGAAAGGTTTCTGAAATTGATTTGTTTCTGTGGAGTTTTACAATGGAAGTAAGTTATCAACATTTTCAACAAACTGGTTGATTCTGCTGCAGACTCACACTGGTGCCAGTATAGAGCCAGATGCTAAAACTCCTTTTTTTTCCCCATTTGTTCTAATGTACAAAGGCTGTATTTTACATGAATATTATTAGATGTGCAATGTCAAGTTTTAATAAATTGAGAGCTTCCATTCTGATGTTGCTTTTAAACCTTTTGCAGCTACTGCCTTTTTCCCTGTATTATTCTTTACTTCTTAATTACTGCAGCGTTTTTCACAGGTTCTCTGGTTCAGTTAGGTACAGGATAGCTCTTTCTAGTGAGCATGGCAGTTTTGTGAAACCTTTGTCTCATGTGTAACAAATTGGAAATTTAACTGCCTTGGAGAAATGCATGGAAAAATGGAATGTTTTAAGCTATTGAATGCTATCTTGGAAAAAAGGGTTTTCTTTATCACACAATTCCTAACGTGACATATATGTAGAAAAGAACAAAATTCAAGTGGTATAGGTTTTATTGTTGTTTTGTTTTTGTTTGGGGGTTATTTGCTTTCTATTATATTATGTTGCACTTTCTAACTATTTCACTTGGCCTTCACTTCACTATAGTCAAGTTTTCCTAATCTGTGCTTTCTCATGTTGTTCTGGAACTGGATGATTGTGCTTGTAAAAATTTGTGTTGCTCTCTTTTTGTCTGCACTTGAATCTCATTTATTCATTTGTCTCAGTTACATTGAGGAAATTCTTTCCATTTTGCAATAAAGTCAGAGGATGAGCGTGTGGCTTCTGACAACATTCTTTTATTAACCTGAGCAGCTTACATATACAGTATGTCCTATTCTTGTGTTGCTTATTGCTTGCAAAAGTTTCAGGAATGCTGATTTCCTCTAGGTGCTTTGTTCAAGCAGCTATACAAATAATTGCCTTGGTTGAAAGTAAACAGAAACTGTGTTTTTGGAAAACATCTCTGTTTCAAAAGGCTTGATACAAAATCTGCTGGAGCCCATGGAGAGTAGAAGTAAATTCCTGCAGGTCAGTCAGCTCCTTGGGGCGATGGTGAGCTATGGCAAGCATGGGGAAACTGGGGCCATTGATTCAGAAATGTTAAGATACATATGGATTTTTTCAGGAAGAAAATTAAAATAGAACTGGTTGTTAAGAATGTATAGGTTTGGTGTAAGGTGCAAATACCCCAAATAATAATGATGAATATTGTAAATATGTATATATTTGCCAGTAAACAAGTTGCTGGTCCACCCTGTTCCCTTTCTGCAGTGGTGTTTCTTAGCAACTGCTGCATTTCACAGCTAGGGTTTCCTTGACAATACTCACGGCATATTGTACATGTATATAAGGCATTTCATTCAAAGGACTGCACAGTCCAAGAACATATTTGTAAAGCATCATTGAAATGCAGCTATTGTTTGGCAAAAAGGAGAAGTAAGCAGGCACAGCACTGTTGCACAGTTTGGTAGAAAGAATGTGAAAATAGGGGATGGGAATTTTGGCTAATCATGACAGGGATCTCTGTAGAGGTAACAGAGTCTGTTCTTTGGCTAAAACTCATGCTTTCCATTTTCAAGGTAGCAAGGTATCTTTTAGACTTGTGAAAGAGAAAGCAGAGGGATAGCCTATCTGCTAGGGCAGAACAGTGAAATTCATCTGCATTGCTCCTGGGGAATTTCACAACCCCCTTTTCCTTCTGTAGTGAGCCTCTTCGCATGCTTTGGTAAAATTATGAACCTGCTTCCTGTGTCCTGTCTCCACACTGTGAGTACCAGGCCCTATGTTTCTGTACTGCCAGGCAGTGGGACCTCACCTCAGCAAGCTGGCAACCTGTAGCTGCAGCAGCATGCTCTGGCTGCCTGTAGCTGTGTCTCACGGCACAGGCAAGCTGCTAACCTTGCTTGAGATTGAAGTATCTCAGTAAAACTCTTGTATGTAGGGGATCTCACTAGGCAAAGTTCCTGTATGTCTGTGCTCTGATATTAAAACAATAATGTTATTGCTGTTATCTCAAGATCTGGTTAAAAGTTGGCACCCATATCCCAGTTCAGGGAAAACATTTTTTGTTTGGGGTAACCATCAGGTCCAGCCAGGGAGATGTTATTTTCCAGCTCTTCAGTTATAATCTGTCATTACTGCTATCTATCTAGCTTTCCAGACAATCTGTTCTGAGGAGGCAGTAAAGGACGTGAACTCTCAGATGCCTTTAATTGTGTGTTTGTTCCCATTTTTCATGTTTGCAGCTTTTGTTGCTTTCCATTTCCATATGTCTCATTTAATTTTGTGAGCAGAAAGAATTTGGAAGCTTAAGGCTATTGGTCTGGAACTGCTCATCAGTTAGACAAATTTGTCATGGATTGTGATTTAACATTTTACTTCATATATTTTTCTTTAGAGGATGATTGCAGTTTAATGTTATTTTGCATTCCAACTAGTTGTAGATTCTCTGTGTGTTATCAGACCACAAGACTTCCATCTGAGCTCTTAGAAAGTCCTTCAGTAACTCTTAAAGCTTCTGTCATTTGGGATGCTAAAAAGCAGGTTGAAATTTCAATGGTAATTGGTTACAGAGAAATCCATGAAATTTGAATAAATCAGCAAATTCCACTTCCCATTGCCAGCCCATTTTAATAACATGAGCATTGTTAAAAGTTTAGTTTATGAATTTATTACTGATTGCAAGCTAGTTTGGCACACTACCCTAGAAATGCTGACTTGAAATCAATTCAAGAGCTGAAAATAGGTGTGCAATACAGATTTCAATGGAAAATGAAGTAATTACAATTGACTGTTGTCTGATTAATCTACATGAAATGGATTATCAGTTTGGGGTGAGATATTGGGATTACTGAAGTATCTTTCCACCTTGAACAACAAAAAAAGAAACAACCCTGGCTGACATGCTTTGGAATATCAGCTGAGAAGCTAAGAAGACAAAGCAAGGAAAGCAATTGCCTGGGGAATCACTGCTGGCTCAGATGTATTGGCAGGACATTAAGAAAAGAAAGGCCACGGCTGCTTCTGCAGTCTGCTCTGCTGACTTTTGTGCTGAACTGTTTCCACCCAGTGATTAATGGTGAAACTTATCTTATGGAGCTGTCATTTTGGCATCTTTCATTAGTACAGTAATCACTTTAAGGGAAAAAAATTACTTAAATTGGCCCCTTTATTTATGTAATCAAGAACAGGATGCGCCAGCTTTGAGTGCAAACTGGCCCATTATGTGCACTTGAGAAATGAGTCACGGTCAGAACCTCTTAGAATAGGTTCTTGTTGGTGGGAAGACGGACAGGCTCAAATTCCCAGATATGAATGTGCCTCAGTGTTTTGACTTGGTAGTGAGATCCAAAGCATGGAGGGAAGTACTTTGAAGTTCCTTGGTTTAGAGTTCATAGATATGCTAAAGTGATGATAACTTTATTTGAGATGTGTTTGTGGTGACAGGGTGATGCCATTAGGTTATGTGTGCTTAGCTACTGAGAAAAGTAAGGAAGTTGATTTTGCAGCCTCTAGTGCACTCCATCGACATTTTCAGTCCATTCTTTTCAGAGCTTAGTGTTTTCACTTCATTCTTTCCTTCAAAACCTTTTATCTCTGTTTCATAAAAATATTACTAAATAACAGTGGTGCTGGTTTTGGAGAATGTTGAAGCTTAATCAGATTACATTATCTTCCTCTTTGTCCTTGTTTTGTTGTTGTTGTCTTTGTTCAGTTTTGTTTGGTTTTAGTCATAAACCAATGCTTCTGAAAGGGTCTTTGTCTCCTTTTCTATCTTTCTGCTTTCTCACTAATTTTGTGCACATGCTGTATTTGAACACTGCTACCCTTCAGAGTGAGACATCAGGTGTGGGCAGCCACAGGCTGGACAATGCAGATCTTCCTGTTCCTTTTTATGATTGACTCTGCTGCTTCATTCTGTGTTCTTCTCTGCCACTCTGAATGCCATGTCCACAGCTGTTTTTACTTCTTAGACTTCTTCACTAAAATTTGCACTTCCGAATGGAGCTTACACCCTCCACTGAGCAAAAACTGAACATTCATTTCAGTCAAAAGACTATCAGTAGTGAAGTATGGGCCTTAGAATCACAGAATCATTTAGGTTGGAACAGACCATCAAGATCATCAAGCCCAACCACCAACCTGACCTGCCAAACCCACCACAAAACCATGTCCCTTAGTGCCACATCCACACACCTCTTGAATACCTCCAGGAAAAGGGACACCATCATTTTCCTGGACAGCCTGTTCCAGTGCTTGACCACACCTTGCATGAAGAAATACTACATAATATCCAGTCTAAGCTCCTTTGGCTTAACTTGGAACTGTTTCTTCATATCCATTCACCTTGCCAAGATGAATGATTATGATTGTGCAAAATGGAAGAGAAGCAATATTTAGTTCCCTAATTAAAATTTGCTTTCCCCATTTGTTCAGAATCAATTCTGATTCTGTTATCAAAGCCCCAAAATATCTAGCAAAAGAAGCTACTTATAGAAGCAAATGTTCTGTGGCAGTTAGATTTCTGCCTTTTTTTTTTTTTTTTTTTTTTTTTAAAGGAAAATGCTTCTTGGGTGTAAGTTTAACAGATGAACTGCGAAGAAGTCATTTCTGATTTAGAGCAATCTGTTCCATTAGTTATGCAAAGTACAGGGTTTTCTGCCTCCTTCTGTTGTATACTAGAGCGACACTGTCATTTGTCAATTACAACTGGGGTGGGAAAAGAATTGCATTCCAATGTATTAAAAAACAAAATATCATATTACTCTTCCAGCTTTTGCTTTAAACCATGTTGTATTCTAGTCAGCTCAGTGGAATGATAAAGATTGTCTTTGCTATAGCATTTATTTTGAGCTTCCTGAGCAGAAACCAATTAGTTTTTGACTTATCCAAAATGGGGGCTTTTGGAAAGGGTGGTCCATAGGACAAAATATTGCTAGAAACTTTTTATAACTTATCTGCCTTAGTTTGTTGTCTGTCAAACTGAAGTTTGTATGAAACAGTGAGTAACTGTGCAAAATAAATATTTTTTGGCCTTTGTATATTGGTTCCTGTTCTCAGTATCTTCATAACCTTCAGAATCAACCAGAATCATTTATTTTAAGCTGCAATGTATACTAACAAGAGGTTTTTAAATCAAGTGTTGGTAAACCCCAACCAACCAACCAAGCCCACAGAACAAAACCCGTGTGAAATGGTTAGCTGTAAATCAGCCTTTGGAGTTGCAAAGCAACAAAACAAGTATCTGTGCTAGCACAAGAGAAGAGTGGTGGTTGTGCAGGGGTGCAAGGGAACAGCAGTGCTGGAGATTGGTAGCTTGAAGTGTATCTTAGTTTTTGGCTTTAACATGCCCTGTTCAGGGGATATTTGATTCAGTGAAGGCTGAGATGTAGTTTCTGCTGTAGCAATTATTTATTCATAATTCATCGAATCCTATAACACTTTAAGTGATGTGAAGATTTTTATATATTGGTAATGGGTTTGGTCTAACTCTTTTTTTTTTTTTTTTTTTTTTTCGGTCCTAGCTTCTAGAGCTACGGATTTGTACCTGTTTGAAAACAGGCACAGTAGACTGTAATCTGGGAAGGCTTGCATGAATGTGACTTGGTTGGTAGGATGATCCACAACTGTGGAAATAATTTTCAAAATTATCTTTTATTGCTGTCCAAAGTTATGGAGTTACCTGTTCAGGGTAACTCAGCAGGGCTAAACGTGCCCTCTTGCAGTTTTTTTCACCTAACTTTCCAGCATATTTATATGATATTTTTGTCTATTAATATACATCTATTTTAAGGTGCTTTGAAAGTTACAGATAAAAGCACAGTTTTTATAAGTGTTATGGTTAAGAAGTAATACAATAGGTAAAGGGTTGAAACTAATGGTATGCTAAAGACAGCAAAGTAGAAGAACATTCTGCTCAAGATGAAAAGTTTATCCAAAAGATGCTCTCTCCAATGAATATGAATGATGCTAGAGAGATTCAGGAACAGGAAAAGTCATTAAAATGTCAATAGGTGATGAGAAAGAATGACACAAAGCACATTTTTGCTTTTGTCACTACACACAAAAGGCAACTTAGCTCTGTATCAAGAGTAGCATTAGCAAAGAGATTACATTCTCCACTGACAACATTTTGTACAAGGGAGAGGGACATAAATTTCGGAGACTTTGTTGAGTGACAAATCTTAAAACCTTAAACATATGTAACAGGAAACAAAACTAATTTTATGGAGGTTGGCTGAAAGGCTTAATGTTGTATCAAGTGGTTTCACTAACAGATGTAGAAAATCAAGCTCTGAATAAAGCAGGAAAATCTAAATTAAATCCACCATGCAGATAAGTGAGATTCTGCTTGTAACTAGAAATGAGATAATACTGAAGCATTCTTGAAGAGCTAAATATGAAGCTGAATATTAGCAAGCAAATTCTCTATATAAAAAGATGCTGAATTTAGATGGCATCTTAAATGGTAGCAGTGAGTTTAAGATTCAGAAGAAGGAATTGTGGAGCAAAATAAAAAGCCCAGCATAAAGCACAAACCCTCTGATAATGCTGTCGTTACTAGACCAGAAGAAGGAACTGGCAGCTCTAGTAAGAAGAGCAGCTGGAATAAAAACATATAGATAAGCTGAAGTAGTCCAGTAGGGAAAATAATGAAGCTTTAACCCTGATTCTGATTCCAACCTTTATTCCTTAAAATTACTTACTGTTCTGTATGTTTTAAATTTTTCTTTTGCATTAAGTGTTGTTTAGGAAAGATTTAGACCTCAGAGATATAGCAGTTAAAATCTTTGACTAACATGGAGATGTCTGCTCTTCTGCTCCCATTATCATATGACATGCATGGTCTTTCAGGGTGAATAATCTACATTTGTTGGATTGGTTGCAGTAAATAACTCGTCACTTCTGCTAACAACACAACTCTACCAAAATAATTCAGTTTTGTCCGACTATGTTATCTTAGTCTATAATTAATTCAGAACAGCGTGCATGGTCTCATTGTGCTTCCTTCTCCTTGTGAAGATATAAACTTTTTCATAAACATAAGTACAAATATCTGTTTGTTTTGCTTGTTTGTTTGTTTTTTCTAAAGTAGAAATTTTTGAAAGCCTTCCCTTGGTGTTGATTTGTGAATGTGATAATCGTGTATATAAAAATGAATATCTGGGGACAAAAGTAGGCTGCTATAATAATGAATGTTTCTGATTACATGTTTTAAGGATTAAAGAAATAGTTAGATACTAGGATAAAACTTCCTTTTAAATTTGACTTAAAGATTTTCGTCTTGGTACTGAGGGGTAAAGGCCTATGCGTAAAAAAAAATAAATCCAAAGAGTTGTTAAAGCTCTCTCAAATCCTTGATTTGGGTTTGCCTTTGTGAAAGCTTGCCTGAGATATCTCATGGTCTTTGAGTGAGGTTGAAGAGTCCAATGGATTTTACTGTGTTTTATTTTGTCTTGAAAAAAGAAAAGACCAACTGCAATCAGGTACCAGGGAGACTGCAATTTGGATGATAGTATCCATAGCAAGAAATTAAAATAATCACTAGTGTTAGTAAATACAAAGTTTCTGTGTTAGTTAATTACAAATCATGAACTAACTGCAACAATATTGCTGAAATGTTAGTTACTTCTCGTGAGGTGTTGGAGGATGGATGGGATCCCAGCCAACCAGAGTGCAAGCATAGAGCTTAGAAATGTGAAAAGTGGAAAAAGATGCAAAAAAAAAAAAAAAAATCATAAGTCTGTTAATCTATTGTACACTTTATAACTGTGGTGTTTGAAAAAAGCATGAGAGCAAGTTTCAGCAATCAGTTGCTGATGCCAGGGGCACTACAGGCCTCGCTGACCTCCCACCTCATCCTCACCTCAGCCCCTGGCCTACGACCCCAGGTCCGCCCAGTTGTGGCCACACTGAGACAGGCCCACCTGCGGGCTGTCACCACAGCCTGTCCCTGTCCCCAGCGAGGTGACCAGTGCTGGGGCTGCCCCAGCATTCCCAGATCCTGGCAGGGGTGGGATGGGCCCTGGCTACCGCGCTCTGCCCTGCCCTGCCGCCACAGGGAGCCCCAGCTGTCCTGGTGGCACGCGTGGACAGATAGGCAGCTGGAGATTAATCCAGCTGTAAGTCATACACTCAGGTAAAATCAAGATTTTTTAGTTTTCTATACTGACAGGATAACTTGGGCCAGTGCAAGAAAGTGAATTAGCTGATTTTTTGCCTTGATTTCTGTTACAGTTTTGACTATTCCACATGACGTTGCCACGGCTGAGGAAATGGGGTTCAGGTTGGCAGATCTCACATTCTTCTTATTTTAGCTTCCTCTGAAAACAAGGATTACTTCATGAGCTTCACTTCATATATGTCTTTCAAATAAACCAATGGCATTGTGACTGAGTAGAAAGTGGCTTATAATACTACTTAGGACAGGAATCTGTAATTTGAAGAGCAGTGGTGTCTGCGAACTTTCTATGAGGTGACTTACCAAGTGGCTGTAGGGCACTTCAAAATATCTATCTGTAAAATTCATCAATGGGAAGATCATTTTACCTGATTTCCCCAAAGGGATGAATGTATTTCCAGGTCACTTTTTACTCCTTATTGTTTTAGATATCGTGACTGGGGTTGTTATGCAAAACCTTCAGCGACACCAAGCTGAGAGAGGTCAATTTGCTTGGTGAGAGCAGAGCTTAGCAAATGGCGAGACAGTCTGAGGCCAACACGATGGAATTCAGTAACACTACGGTGAAGTACTGCATAGAGATACAACACCACAAATTCATAAAACAAAACAAAACAACAAGAACAACAAAAAAACAGGAACAACTGGCTAGAGGGCAGTACGGCACAACAACAACAACAAAAAACAAACAGGAACAACTGGCTAGAGGGCAGTACGGCACAAAGCAGTATGGAAGTTTACAGTGGATGAAAAGTTAAATGCGACCCAACAGTGTGATGGCATGGAGAAACAGCAGTCTGGTTTGAGTGTGATAGCAATAGCAGTGTGTGTAAAATATGAGAGGCAATCATCTGCCTCTGGTCGCTTCCAGGGCATGCAGGCGGTGAGGCTGATCTGATTACGGGCACTGCATATAAGGGAAATGCAGAGAAATAGGAAAGAGTCCAGGGAACTGCAGAAAAATTGTAGCTTTAGAAAATTTGATTTGTGAGGAAGGGCTTGAGGAGATAGCTTGACTGAGTTTAGAGAAAAAAGCCCATCGGTGTTTGAAACATCTGAATAATCTTGCCATAAGGATGGCAACTCTCACTATGAACAGGCCAAATACTTAGTTACTTAATTGTAGCAAGGGACATTTAAGCAAGAAATGATGAATGCAAGTTTTGTACATTAAGAAATAAACTGTAGACTTGTTCCCTTATGAAACTGCAAAATAGGTTTTCTTGAAAATATTTAAAAATGGATTAGATGGATATCTGTAAGGATACTAATTCAAAGCAGCAGTTAACTTAGATCATCTCTTCTCTTTCCCCTTTCAGTTGTGCATTGCTACATTTCTATAATTTTTAGAAGAAATTGACTGCATTAGTTATTCTGATAGGAGTGGCTCTCTTCCATGTCCAAATGAAGCTATATGAAATTACAGTTTGTATTTCCAGACTGTCTGGGACAAAGCATTTGGTTTTATTGTTTAGAGACTAAAGTATAGCAGAAAATCCATGGGAAATCAATCATGTAAATGGCTGTTACTTGACAACATTGTGACAGTGAATGCTGGAGAAACTCAAAGTATTGGTCAAGCATTAATTGTTCCCCACTTTTTCTACTGAACAAGTATTTACATCAGAAATATCTACAGTAAAGGCAAGTAATGCCCAATAACATGTATAAAGGATAATTTATTGGTTTCAGAAATGGTCAGTATTTGCCATAAACTGCTGTATATAAATTTCTGATTTGAATGAAAATTCTTTTACATTTGGAGCACACTGCAGTGTTGCAAATGCAGAAGATGGATACAAGTGAATGATACAAAAATTGCTGACCACATTACCATTTTCTCAAATCAAGATGTCCAGTCATACGTCTTTGCCACGCTCATTTGCAGTAGTTGGAGAAATGATGAGTTTATACTACAAGTAAAGTCTGAACATCCCTTGTTGTGTCCAGCTTTCAATATTGTTTTAATAGTGCAATTCACATATAATCGTTATTAACTCAGGAGAAAACCAAATCAATCTCATTCTGTTTATTTCTCAGTTGAATAATTTTGAAAACAAACTGAAGTGACCAACCTGAATTCAAATGGAGTGAGCTTTAGCCGTGTGACCCGTTTAGGCTGACTGGAGCTATAATTACTATACAATGTGTCATTTCAAACTGATAAGTCACTGACTATTGATTTTCAATTTATTTATTTTCTTAATGAAATGGGCAGTTTCAGAACATGTTTGGAGAATATATGCAATTTGTTTCCAATCTATTTTCACCCTAAGCACATAATATTTGGGGAATGTAGGTTTCTCAAATGCTGCCTTGGGTCTACCCCAGTTAATACTTCTGTAGGTTGTCTGAATTTTTTTCAAATTTATCCAAAGATGGAGAAAGAATTACAGCAGCCAAGGGGAAACACTTATGCTGCTGCTTCTCTGCCTGCTTACAGATTTCTAGCTATTGAGAGTTAGTTATTATTCATCAGACTTTTAACAATTAAACCCCCTTCCTTTTCTGGCTTTTTCTTAGACTTACCTTCCACTATTTTCCTTTTCTGTAATATATATATATATCTTGTACTCTTGTAAATTGTATTTTCCACAAGTTACTTAGTTCTTTGCAAAGCTTCTGACTTGACTGCATGTTTGCTTGTGTTAGTATGCCCTTCCCTTTTTCTCAAATTTCCCATGTTTCAATCCTCTCTCCCTTTAAATCAACTCATTTATCTGCTACCTAGACAAAGGAAATATTTAATTTATTTTCTTGATTCCAATAGGATAGCAATCACAGTTTAGACTAGTAAGACTGAGGGGAGAAAAAGATGGAATTGATCTACAAGTAGATTATAATAATGTTATGGATTCTCACAAAGATTGAATCATGTAATGTTTTAGCTCAAACTAGAAATGACCATACATCCACAATTCAGTTCCAAACTCATGCCAACGCTGTACAAATTTGGAGAATTGTTATGTGTCGGAATTAATGAATGTCTTCTCTACCCTGGAGAACTGATTCTGTAACATCATTTTCCCTTTCCTCAGGAAGTATTTTGTCTTTGTTGTTTTAGGTGTCTGTAGGGTGACAGTCCTTGAATATGGGCCAGGATGGAGGAGAGAAGTGTAAAAATATGCTACTTTCAAATATTAAGTTAATAGACATTTGTGATGTCCACTTGTCAAATCTTGTAGACAAAAGGTGGCTTATGATAATTTACAGTCACAGTTCAGAAAAAAAGTTACACATTACTGTAGGACTTAAATGGTGTTATCATCCTTATAGCAACCCAACCTTTATATCCCCACAGTACCACATCCTCTTGCAGGTGGACATGACTGTAGTTGTTATTTGCAGATGTTGTATGCAAATCTATGCTTTCTGGCAAATGTAGAGTTTGGTGTACCGGTTTTGATTTGCCTAAGATTTAAACCTATGTAACATGGTCATATTGTGGGGGAGGGGATGGACGTTCTACTTAAGTGTAAAAACTATGTATGTTTATGAAAGAAAACAAAATAAAATAATTAGTAAGAATACCCAATGCCTATTGTACCAAATGTCAGGAAAACCCTCATCTGTTAGCAAAACAAACAAACAAACAAACAAAAAACAACAACCAAACAATAAAAAATAATCTTTCAATGCTTGTTAATTTGGCATCTCATAGAAATGAAATGCTGGTTAAGCTCATGTTGATTGCCAAAGGTAACAGCCCCCATGTTGATTTAACAAAGCAAATTAATCACCGTTAACATTTTCTTTCAAACTGACTAATGGATGGATTAAGCCAGGATTTACTAGTTTTTGCTATGTTGCTGCATGGTTAGAAAAGCTTTCAGTCTGCCCATCTGCACAGTAACTCAAGAAAGCACAAAATGTAACAGGTTAAAAATGCTTTTGTTGTTGTCTCCTTGTGCTCCTACCTACTTTTGGTCAAACTGATCATTTAGCATAATCAAGTCAAACTGACAGGATAATTTAATCTCAGCTGGCACTTAAAGTTACCAATTCAGTTTCAGACTGAGGAAGAACTTGTTGGAGATGAAACCTGTTTTTCCCAGCAATATCTGTTAGTCTAACTTGAAATAAATAAATCTGTATTGCCGTAAGGTTGTCTCATTTACTATACATTTTTTTTTCCACTGTACAATTGACATTAGTGACCCCTAATACAGTAGCAGACTGTTTACTTTACTCTAATCTTGCTGAGGTGAAGGAAATGCCCATTACTGCCAGTTTTTCCAAATGCATAATCATTTCCTTTTGTGGATAACCACACCAAAACCCCGAAATCTCTGGGGGCAGAAGACTGTATTTTCTCATACACAGGCCCCTTTCTCTGAGCCAGCATCTCAGGCTGGGCTTGGGAAAAGAAGCCTCCACATTTGCTATACTTTTTCTTCATTACTCTGTGCTTCCATGACTATGTCTCTAAGATTTTTCAAAAAATTGATATTCACAGTACCCCACGAGGCATGCAAGACTAACCTAATTTACAATAACCTAATTTACAAAAGTATCACGGAAGGTTCCTAGAGATCACCAGCCTCAGATCAGTCACTGAAGATCATCATCAGCACTTTGTGATAAAGGTGTCAAGCTTTCTTGCTGAAAAGCCATAAAACAAATGTACAGTCAGAAAAACGTAGGTGTTAGTCAAGTATTTTGTCACTTCTCTCCACAGGTTTAATGATCTAATTGTGAGACTGCTATTATCCTGATTAGGTTTCCATAATAATGAATATTGTTCCTATCTTTGGTCTTTAAACATGGCTCTGCCATTCATGAACAAAACAAAAAGTTATGCATCAGAACTATGAGATGCTACACTGCTGAGACACCATGTGACTTGCAATAAGGAAGAAGGCAATTTTATATATATGCAAAGGAAACCCTGCAAAAGGAGTTGTGATACCAGTAAAATTAGAAATGCATTCTTCCCTTGTGGTGTTATACTAATAAAAAGCACAGCTTGATTGGGGTATGATAGTGAAATCCCATTTTGTCAAGCAAAACAGTGTTTGTGTCAGCATTTCAATATTAGGTGTTGAGAAATTATTTATTATTATTAGGTGTTGAGTAAAACCTGCAAACATGTTGAATTGTTGCATGTCAGTTGGCCAAATGATTTTGAGAGTATTGTGTGAACCGGGAACACCAACCAGGAATGCCTGGTAGTGGTCAGTTATGGCAGCTGAGGGTAGGCGGGGGAAGCTTTGATATGCCCACTGCAGCCTTACCTCAGCATTCAAAGGGCAGAGGACTGCAGTGCCATTTTCACCTGGTTTTCTTTTGCATGTTTTATTATTATTATTATTATTAATAATTACTATTATTATTATTATTCCTGAAAAACAGGGAGAAAACATAAAGGATCTGTTCATAGAAACCATTTGGTTCACTGCACCTGCACAATGCACAGATACTGCATTTCTACAATTATTATTAATGCTCTTCGTTTGTGCGCACTGGCTGTTTGAAGTGCTTGTCTCAATTCATTCTTTATTTGTAATTTGGTACTAATTATTTGACTAATTTCTTTCTTTTTCATGTCTACAAACTGTCACTGATGGATTACATTTTTCCCAAATGCATTTCAAAGGGGAATTTATCAAATAATTTCATCAGCTTGTTAACAAGCAATTGTGGATACTGGTCATGGGAATACTGGTCAAATGTCCTGTCCTGTCTGTGCATGGCCCAGGTCCTGTGCTGACATAAGAGGTGCTTCATTATCTCCCATCACCTTTTATTTCTTTGCATTTATTATTTTTGTTCTTTCACTGGAAGAGCTCCTTGCTGAATTGCTGTGGGTGCTTGCAAGAAGTGAATTCTGTTTACATGAATTGCACTGCCAGTAACTTTATTCATTTAGAAATGCTGCCAGTAAATAGACTATTCAGAGAAAATAAACACAGATGCTCATACATACAATGGCAGATTAATTTAAAAATTCAACTAGTATTCATAGAAAATTGGTTTCAGTACTTTTGCAGACCTATTTGCAAAAGTAAAATAGAAATTATTTTTTCTGTTCACGATATTATGATTGGGTGCAACTCCTGTTGTGTGTGTTTCTCGGCCACTGCTAGAGTGCAGCTAATAAGTTAATGTCAGGGATTTTCAATATGGTTTTTTTTTTTTTTTTTTTGAGGAAAAGTGGTAGTATCAACTCTTTTAGAAGATATATTTAAAATGGTACAAAGACCTTCAAACAGTTTGAGATCCAAAAAGCACAAAAAGGAGACATTTTTTACATTCATTTTAAATTTGGCCATGGCTGAGACATTTAGCTCTATCAGATATTTTATTTGAGTTTACAAAAAGTAAATTTCCTCTTCATGGCATTTGCATTTGATACAGCAGTGATTACAGAAAGCCTCCTATTATCTGATGTGAGCTTTGTGCTGTAACTAAGCAAGCACAAGAAATATGGTAGAAAAGAAATGAGGTAAAAATTGTTCCAACATTACTCTTTGTCTTTTGTGCCATGTTGCATAAATCTTTCTGAATATAAATATATATAAAGTTAAAGTAACCTTAGTTGTCTAAATTTAAGACAAAGGAATAGTGCCTAAAACTGCAGATCACTTGAGGCTTCTTTGGTGCTAATTAACTTACTTAGCTCAGTTGGTTGGCAGTTTTTAATCACTAGAGAAGCTCCTGTGGATATTTTAATTTGTTTTCATTTTAAAAGCAGAAACATATGGTTCTTTAAAAGATGTGTGGCTTTTTCTGTACTCATTTGAGATACCGTAATTAATGTTCTCATATGCAGACATCCATTTAGTTTCATAATCACTCATTTTCAAACTTAACCCATTAGAAACATGGACAGAATTATTGCACTCATTTTAATTAGACACGCTTACTGCCCAATCCCCAAAGCACGGCTGTATTATTCGTATACCTGCAGTATCTGAGCCCCAGACCATTCCTTCTCATGGTAGAAAAATCAGAAAGGGGCCGTGAAAGGAGCACTCCCTTACTAGCTTTCCCCTCTATCCCTGATGTTTGTGGTAGATGTCTGAAGAGGCACCCAGGAGTCCCTTTTTTTTCAGAGAAAGAGCTCTGCTGGGACGTGGCTGTGGTGGGACTGGGGTTCCAGCAGCACCCTGGCACAGCACCTTTTGCACCTTCACTATAGGAGTGAGTGCTCTGCGTGCTTTGCCAGCGTAATCTGGAGCGCTGAGAAGCAAGCTGGTGTCACTGGGAGGAAGGAACGTGCGGGAGGAGAAGAGAGATCTGTGCCCAGATACTGGGGAGAAGGGGAGGAGAGGATTTCCACCCATTGTGTTTAGGAAATGTCTTCACTGATTATGATGGCTCTTAAGTAGAAGTAGTCTTTTCCTGCACTTTCAGTTAAAATCAAGTTTTATTGTGTTCCCTTCGGGGGACTCCTCCATTAAGTCAATATCAGCCCAGTGGTAAATTTCTGATGTGCTGAAAAGAGCAGAGCTCTGCTTTCCACAGGCATCACACCAGAAAATGCAGTTAGAGCTACGACTAAATGAGGATGCTATGCCTCTGTCTTTGACAACATCAGTTTGGCTGTGACTGAAGAGAGTGAGCAATGTGGATGCGCTGCTCATCTGTTTGCATTTTAGGAAACTGTTTCCTATTAGTGCAGTCTGTGATACTGACAGTACATCAGCTGCATGTGCACTGGATTTCTGTTTTGTAGCAGTCACCACAAATGTTTCTGGGTGTCCACATTTGATCAGTGTTGCACACCTGGGAATGACTCCTAATACTGTAAGATTTAAAATGTCCTTTTTTTTGGCTGATAATTAAAGTACTAGAACTTCACACATCAGTAGAAACCCTTATCATCAGGAGAGTAGTAAATGTATTTATAAGAAGAAAGGGTTCATGTAGCACGTGTGAGGACAGCCAGAGGATGAGAGAGGGCTGCCAGGCAGAGAGGAGCTGCACCAAGGCAACCTTCTGCAGAGTCTGCCTGTCTGAGCTCCAGCAGGCACAGACACTTCAGGAAGCCCAGAGCAGAGCATACGTCTGGGACTACCAGTGGTCAGTAGCACCCAGCAGACATCCATCCCCAGTTTTTGCCTGTCCCCCTTTTTTCTCCCTGCCTTACTGCGGGCTGAAGGGGACTCTTGGGAAGTGGCCACCTCCTGCTGCTGCCTCACCCACAGCTCCCGCAGCTGTAAATTGATGATTTCTGCAGACTTGTCAACTGCGTGGCACGGCCAGGGAAGCACGGTGCTCAGTGTTTTCTCCTCCGAAGCAATTAAAGTAGGGGCAGGTTTTGGACGCAGTTCATGTTAGGAAATCTTGGCTTGCCCTGCTTTTTATGACATTGAAGCGATGTAATTGGTATGGCAGTAATAACACACAAAATGAATGCTCTATTAATAACTTCCTCTAAACAGCCACTTGACCCAGAACCATAGCTTGGTATTGAGACCTTCACTGATGGTGCTCTGCAGCAATTGTACTGACAGCATGTGTTGAAAGTTAATGGGATGCCTGGGAACAAACATTTGGCACGACTGACAGCTTCTGGAGGTTTATTTCAGGTACAGTTTGTCTTGGTATAGGAGACTTGAAAAATCTGTCCCCAGTGTTTTCTGGTTCTCTTTCATGCAGGTGTGTGTGGGGAGTTCCCCTGCAATATTTGCAAAGGTAATATTTGTTCCCTAATCAGTATCTCTTGTAATAACTATCTTCTGTAGCAACACCAGCAGAAAGTCAGTTGATTTTATATACCTATATAATATCTATACAACTACATTTACACTATATAAATCTGTATCAGTTAAGTATGGAAAAAAAAAAAAAAAACAAACACACACAAAAAAACATATATTGTAGAAATAGTGAAATAACTGATCATCTGAAACAAGCAGTAAGGGCTGTATACTAGTGCTTAAAGGCTCACACAATACTTTGTGTGTGATGTAAACTGGGGAAAAATGTTGCTGCAACAATTTAATTCCTGAGTCATTCTGGTTCAGAAGGCCTTGAATTCTAACTCTGGGCTTTCTCCTGCTTCATGCAGTCACATTCTGTGATTTTCTTTTGAAACTTATGGATTGCCTTTGCTGCAAGAAAAGGTTAACAAAAGCTTTCCTTGATGCAGTGGACCAAAACGGAGGAGTTAAATGCAGATCTTCATCTGAAGTGTGTAGTAGCTCACTCAGAACCATGCAGGCAGCTGATGAGCTGGCTCTGGCACCTCCAGTTCTGTGAGTGCCTATCTGTGTCTAAACTGCTTCAAAATCACAGTGACTTAAGCATATGCTTAATGTTAATTACATGCTTAAGTGCTTTGCAGAACAGACGCTGTAATTCTGTGGATCATATATACTGGAAACAGCTCTTAACAGTACTGCAAATATTGTACTACCATTTTATGGTACTCAAGTCTTTGCAATGCTGTTGCAGACTTGAATTATAACCTAAGTCATAGACGGCAGTTTTATTCCTATCCTGGGATTTTTCCACCTTTTGTTTGCATTTTCTGTTACATAACTAGTATTTTAGTTCTCTAGTTGCCCAGGCTTTTTTCTCACATCTCTGCAGTTATATTCAGAAATAAAGTAGATGGCTGACGGGAGGAAGAAGGAAGGGGGAGTGGAAGAACTGAAATGAATCATGCCTATGCATGAACAGGGACATGGTAGCTATTTATACTGTAGTATAAATACCAGATTAGTAGGATCTAAAATGTTATTGCTTTGTAGCTGTTAAAAAGCATTATAAACTATTAAGTTTGCTACCTTCAAGGTAGGCTTATTTAAGATGATAGACATTTGCTTTTATTTTTCAGAGGATTCATAGCACATAGTGGCTTTCCTAGACATAAACTATGCCACCACCCACTGATTGCTGTTTGAAAGAGGGGCTGTCTCAGGCTTGCCAAGGAGACGAGCCCACTGACAACCTCCCTTCTCATCTCAGCAGATTTCAAACGTGTCACTGCAGGTCGTGAATTGCCAAGCACTTTTGGTGGCCTGTCCGTATTACGCAGTCAGTACTGGGCATGGATTTGCCATTCCTTATGGAGGAGGGTAGTCTGCTTGTCATATTACCCCTAAACTACTTGTCTGATGCAGGGGAAATAATCTGTTCTTTCTTGCTAAGTCAAATACAAACTTTATTATTATTATTATTACTACTACAAATTTGACAACAAATTTCTGAAAAAATAGAAACAAAAGGAGTTGTCAAAATGTATTGAAATGTGCCTCAGTACTTCTGAATAAAGGTGTTTAGTTTTTTTTGTTTGATTGTGTTTTTTTTTTTTTTTCAGAGCAAATGACACAATCCCAAAATGCACATTGTCATTCTGAAAGTTATTTCTTGTACCTAATCCCTTTCCCTGGTCAATGCTACCTACTTGCACACCTCATTTATTAGGTAACTACTAAGTGCCAATTAATCTACAAAGCAGTCCCTGGAGCAGAGCTGTCTCTTCTGGTCATTCACTTCAGACTTCTAGCAAGAGTGACAGGAAAAATGCGATGTGGCTTTTCCAGGCTGGTTTAGTACCCGACCAGTACTGCTATGTTGAGGGCACGGTGCCATATAGAAGTTGATTTCCATACTATGTTCTTGCCTAGGAAATTGATTCTATTTTCTCTTGCAGATGTCATAGAAAGAAGAAAACCTTTCTGCCTCTCTCAGTCTCTCAGCATTTTGGCATAAAACTCATACTTCTCTTTTTGTGCTTTAGTTCATCTGTTCTACATCAGACATGTTTTTTGCCTTGATGATTTTCTTGCCTGTGAGGTGAGAGCTAAATGTCAGTGTGCAAGACAAATTACTTTTCTCTTGGGTAGACTACCTTGAAAACCGTGAAGGTGCTGTTGGCAGTAGAGCAGGCTGATAAAGGGCTCCTTGTTTCCCCAGTACTTGAGGAGGATGAGAACTGACTGCGGGCCGGCTCCAGAGAGGAGCCTCATGAAACAGACAAGGCTGTTGGTAGTTCTTGCTGGGAGAAGTTATAATTGTGGGAGGAAATGTTTCTTAGGGAAAATGATCTGGAAAATGAGTAGGAAAGGAACAAGCATTCTTTAGAAGTCACATATGTACAACACTCAGGCCCTCTAATTGTTATTAATTAAGGGCTGCAACCAGAAGCTGCTGCCTGTGTTGGAAGCTGGCTAGACAGGAGGCTGCTGTGCTTGAAGCAGTAAAGTCCTCAGATCCGCTCTGAGGATGAACAAGGTGTTGAAGTCAGAGCTGTTGTAAACCAGACCCTTGAAATCATTTTGGGCTCATGGTAATGTCAGATGTTTTTAATAATCCCAATGGAAAGTTTGTTAAAATACAGAAATTGGCAAGTAAAGCTGCTAGGAAATCTGTCACCTCTGGAAGAAAGGATGTCCTCCATATACTTGCTGTAGCTGTCAGGTAAAGACATTAATAAGTAAAATGTATTTGGATCTGAGCTTCTGCTATAGCAAAACACTTTGGGATATACAGTAGCCAGGCTGGCGGCAACTGAATCTTTCAGCAGATTAATTGGTGGTTAAACAAAGCAGCTGTGTAGTGGTTAGCTTTCCAGTAGTACTGACGTGTATCTAATAGGTGTTAAGAGCTTGCCACCCAATATTTACAAAAACAAACTTGCAAGTGGTTTTGTCCATGGGAGCTAATTATCTTTGCAAGTAATCTTCTGTAGTCCTGGTATTTATTCTAGCTAATAGGGATAGCTTTCTAGAGGAAATCTGCAAGTTGCTTTGCTGTAATGTCAAGGTTGTTGTTAGAAAAAATAAAATAAAAATCAGATAAACTGGAATCTACGTATGTTTGTTTTATAGGAGGCTTAACCATTGTTGTTGTCAAAAAAAGGCAAAACATAGATGCATTTTAGTGTAGATAAGATTATAACATGGACAATTGGGTCTGGTCTTTATGGGGTTCAGTTTTCAACAGGGGGTTCTGCAGAGGGCTGTTAGGGTAGTGCTGAAAGTTAGGAGCATAAATCCTCACAGGCTGTGTAAGCTCCCTGTGCCATTTATTGGATGCTTTAGCCTGGGACTGTAATAATTCGGTGGCTCTCTGGGAATGAATACTCAAATATGGTGTGCTGATACCCATCTGAATGAGTCATGTACAGACAGGATGAACACGAGTGAAGATGAGCGCAGAGAATTCCATACGGTGCTTTAGTTCTTTACTCTGCCTCTCTCTTGGTCATGAGTCAAAAAAAGTGCTCTCCGTTTAAGTACCGTGCATGGATATGTGAGTATATAGCATTCCTCCCCCTTGCCAGCTAAGTGTTAGGAACAGTGGATGAATGTTTTTAAATCAAGCCTGCTGCTCTGCAGGGTTATTTTACGATGTGAGGTGCATGTTCCAGTGTGCATAATTTCACAGATTAAACCTACACTTTTAGTTTTCCTGTGCCTAAAAACTTGATCTATAAAGAATTGATTTTGCTTGGCCTGTTTCAAGATACAAATCCATTTTTGTCTTACTGAAACATATATGTGAGATCTTTATCACCAAAATTCATCCTCAGATGCAGCATATGCATAGGGAAAGATGCAGAAGAGATCAAAGTTGAACCATGTTCAGTCCAACTGGAGATTAAGCCAGTTTCTGTTATGGCCTTGCTAACATCTCAATCAGAGCGTGCCAGCTTCTAGTACTGCTGTAGTCTAGAGAGGGGATGTTTCTAGCCAGCTTTTTTGTTCACCAGCTGCAAAGGATTATGCAATAAACCCAGTGTCTCTGGAGACTGGGGGTAGGACCCTGGGCCTTTCATCTTTAAACTTCTACTTCGGCTCCTGCATGGGGCCATGTTGCCCCTTCTGTGAAGAATCCATCAGAGAAACCTGCTTCCTACTGGGGCACGCGGCTCCGCTCAGGGACAGGGTGCCTGCGGGGCTCCTGGCTGCATCCCTGGGGGTTTCCAGCCTTGGGTGGACAGTGCCACAGCTGACTTGTGGTGATGTTGTTGACAGTCCTGCATTGAATGTGAGGTTGGATTTAATGACCATGAGTGGGTCTCTTCTAGTCAGCATTTCTAAGGTTCCATGATAAACCTTGTTATTGGAAAGCACTGGTTTATGTGATGGATGATTTGGAATAACTTTATTAAGCTTCAGGGTGCGTCCTTTAACAGAAGAAGTTTGCCCCTCCTTCACAAACAGCTGTCCTGCTGCTGGTGCCATTTTCTCGCCTGCCTGGTTCTGCCCAGAGCCATGTTTTCAGCCTGCTGCCACTGCGGTGTCCTTTCTAAACACAGGCTGGAATTTGGTCATGAGATGTTCCCACTTAACAAATTGGCAGGCAGGGTTGTTTCACAGCACAGAATTCCCTTTGGCAAAAATGCAAGGTGTGCATGTGTAGTATTCATGTGGCATTAGTTACTGTTCAGAATGTGGGCATTGGTGTAGTGCTCCAAATTCACCGGCGCTTGTTTTACAGGAGTTATCCTTTCCCAGAGTGGACAGGTTGCAAGAAAGCACTGCTTGCCTGTGAGAAATAAAGCAAATCCTCTCTGACTTCCCGCAGTTGCTCTGAAAGCGCTGCTGCACCCCCTGGCCATGTCCAGCAGCTCAGTCACGTAACTGACTTGAACTGCCTGATCCACATCCTTTTTCAACCAGCAACTGCAAAAATGCCCATAGGAGCACTTGTCAGGAGCCAAAGTGTGTCACTACCCTGCAGCCGGCTCAGGACGCGTGCCCCAGGAGCCCTTCAGATGCAGGCTGTTCTCTGCATCTGTGGTGTTCCCTTTGTGCACTTTTGTTCTTTCCCCACTCCTGATTCACAAGCACAAGGCAAGTTTTTGGGTTGCCTGGCAACTAGCTGGGGGCATATGGGATGGAAAGGATGTGAGCACACAGATTTGGTTTTCTTTTCAGGTGGCAGTGTGTTCAGCTTAGTATTTGGTTTGCGCGTATTATTGCATTGCCATTTTGCTACGGGTAAGGCAAGGTACTAGCTGCGCTGGCAGCTCGGGCAGGGAGGCAGCATGCTGGCGAGGCCTGGGGATGGCAGTGTCTGTGAACACCCTGCTGCAGCCCCAGAGCCCCCAGCATGTGGCCGGGCTTACCCCAGCGTGGGCGCTCTCCTCTTCATGGGGGGGATAAAAGCACTACACCCACTGGCAGTGGACAGGAGAACAGAAAAAATATGCAATGCTTTTTTTCTCTGAGGGTTGGGTTTTGGTTTCTTCCCATGAAAATGAAATATTAATAATAGCGGCTTTTTGATCTGGAGCTAGTCAAATATCTTTGAATATCTTTATCAGTACAGGTTTCATTTTTTCAATGTCAAATCCTTCCATTCAGGTCCAAAACAAAACACTTGAATCTGGAAAATATTACTTGTATGTAGCCGTTGTCATTTATTTGTATAGAAAATGAAGGAATGATTAAATATGTCCAGTGTCATACCATGGTGACTGATGTCCTTTCTGACACATCATATGATGCACTGCTACTGTGAAATGTGATAAAGTAGCAATAATGTTTGTTTGTTTGTTTTTGAAACAAAGCAGGGGAGAAGTAGATTTGACTGTTTGATAAGAAAAGGTGTCTTAAAATCCTAATGTACCCCAACTTAACCTAAATTCTGATTTTTCAGAATTTCCATCAAAAAATAAAAATTGAGGTTCTGATTGACTCCAGACCTTAACTGTTTTGATTTTTCAAATGCCTTGAGCAATTAGCATGGTACCAACTGCCACCAAGGTCAGTGAGGCTGCTTACGGTGCTGTGTGTTGCCTAGGGGTAGGTAGGCTGCTAGCCCTGCAGTTGCACACCGTGGGGATGATCCCATTTTTCTGGAGTAGAGGTCAGTTTTCAAAATGAATGCTTTTTTTTTTTTTTTTATGTGCACATATGGGTGCACGTATGGGTATCAGAATAAGATTATTCAGGGGATTTGCTGTTGATTTTTTTTTTTTTCCCACTCCTGGAGAGATAAGGCAGTAAGACTTGCAGGCAAAAGCATATTTCTTGTCATTTTCCCTCTCTTTCAAAATGTTCTTAAGCAATTCTGATGGGTGAAAACACTTCTGGACTCTGAGAGGTATAAGAACATGTCCACATAAATATGAGAAACAGAATGATAGTCAGAAGAATATCCAGGGCTACAAAGCAGCAATTAGGATACTACATCAAGACGTGTCAGAATAGTTCACTGCTTCTTAAATTCGATGTGATAATTACAAAGATGGATCTTCAAGGATCCTCTGGGCTAGTACTAAAAAAGGTAAGAAGATTAGACCGCAATCTGTGAGATAGCATTATAAAAGCCTGGACTTCTGTGTTGAAGTGTTGATGTCAGAGTCAAGCTCACCGAGGGCATCAAATACAGCCCTAACCTGGGCAGGTTTTTTGTTTCACACATATTCCACAGCCCTGGTAGGGCAAGGGGATATGAGAGTAGGGGGGGCTGAATGCAAGCTGCCTTTATTTGACTGCTTGCACAAGCTGTGCTTACCTACCTGCCCCACAGCAGTCATTCTCCAAGCTGAGTTTCTAGTTTTAGCGGTTCATAGCAATGCTGGTGGTGGCCCTTCAGTGAATTCTGCAACAATGAATTAACAAGTACTGTTCATTTTTTAAAAAAATCAGGGCACGTTTTTGGTTCTTGCATGTCCACATTTTCTTAATAAATGAAAACTATAACTTGAAAAGGGAAGTGGATAATTTGTAATTGTTCTGTTCTTCTGATTCCTGTTGCTTAATTCTTTGCTGGTACATAGGAGCTACTTCTACTGCTATACATTTTACAAAGTAGTTTTATACCATATGCTCTGGGCTTGCAGATAAAACATTTAAAGTTGCTGTAATCAGTGGCAGCAAATGTATTACTTTGTGTTACATCAATGTGAGTCATAATTGATGTCTGCCAGTTTGGAAACAGCTATTATCAAGAAAGTACGCAGATTATAGCACAATCAATAGTGGTTTAAAAACAGAGATTGTTTGGTGCTGCCTGTTGGATATCTTTCTCTGACAGCTCTTAACATATGCAGGTTGACGCTTCTGCTACAAAGCAAACATCAGTTACTCATTTTTTAAAATGTGTTCAAAACCATTAAGTGTTTGCCTTCAGCACAATCAGGGCCATGCCGTTCAATCAGGGGCTTGTTAAAAAAAGAAGTGTGAACTTTCAAAATAGATGATTTGTTTCCAAGGCTACTGCAGTTATATATGTTCCTCCATCCTTTGCACACACGGTAGAAGAGGAATTTTAGTATTATTTCATGTGTATATTCCTGTTACTGTATCTTTCCTTCTTGCCACCAGTAGCTGCTCACTTCAGTATTTATTTAGTGTGTTATCACACCAGTACATGTGCTCTTTGCTGTTTTTCTGTCCCTACCTGTTTGCTCTGTGTCAGTATGGTGGGGTTGGATCTCATATTGACTCTCAGGAAACTTCTATTTTCTGGAAACCCTAAACACGTTCTAGGTCAGTGGGCTTAGCCAAGTCTTGGTATATGGATATTAAAATGTTAAGAGCTGATGTAGTACATGGATGAGTGAAATGGGATAAGGAAATGAAACAATGAGAAAGAAAGTATGGTGCTCTATCTGCAGAGGGGAAACCAAGACCTATTGCAGAGAGTATTTTACAGAGGTAGGAATTAAACCTGGTTGGTAGTCCAGTGCCCAGAGTTCATCTCTCTATTTTAATAATAATAATACTGGCACTTTAACCAAGCCTGGACGTGTTCAATGCTCTAACTTGGGAAGTACCTATGGGCTGATGGGCTACCATAAGCTGTGAAGGTCAAGGCAAGTAAGAAATCAAAGCTTTCCAAGACAACACTTCCCTTCTGCTGTTTTAAACTCTTTATCTTTGTTATTCCATTCCTTTCTTCTTTTTATGTTTCATTGCTTGCACTTGGCATTTATTTAATCTTTCTATGTTTTTGTCTCTTTTGGTGGTTCCTGGTACACGTGCTCAATAATACAGATCGCATTGTATTTCCCCCTTTCTGATTACATATGGGATATTTTCAGACTTCAACTTCAGTAACTTTCTCTTCTACCAACTAAAAGTTATTTCAAATTCAAATTGATTCTTTAATTAAAATCTTGACCACTCCTGGATATTTTAGTAAATTACTATGATAATTTGGTGTAACATTGAATAATATAATTCCACAGCAAAAAGTTTTCTTGTGAAGGCAGATATGTGATCAACTTCTGGAACTAGATTGGGATGAAATGGCTAATTGCTAACTGAATGTGGCACGACTGTTTTTTTCTTCAATAACATACAGTACTTTTAGAACAGGTATTGCTGTTGCCTACATTATACAGGACAAAACTACCAAGTATTTCTTCCAGTGGAGAATGTCTGCTCAGCAATATGTTAAGTGTAAATGTTTGAGTTTTTATTCAGACTTCTTTTTTTTTTTTTTTTTTTTTTTTTTCCTGTGACACATTATAGCTGAGGATTTGAAGTAAACTGCAGTTATTTGTCACTAGTTACTGGTTCTGGCCCTACCCTCTCAGTAGAGAGCCCATGCTTCATGGAAAACCAAGCTTTATCATTATTTATTGACTGTTCAGAGGCAACTCAGCATCATATAGTGATGCTTCTCTACAGTACTTCTGAATGTGAAATGAAAGAACATTTAATTTGCCTCGTATGCACCTCTGCCATTCAAGATGGATGCAATCAGCTGAGCGGCTGACATGCTGCAGTTCTACCTTTGTACTTAAATTTTCTGATCTAGAGACTCTAGTCTGTGAAAAAAAAAAAAGTGACTAAGTTCCATGTACAAGCCCCTGACTAATTAATCATGGTTGCAGAGTGCTGCTGCAGGCAGCTTCTTATAACATTTGATTAATAATATGTGCTGATATGGGGAATGTGTTACTGTGAGCACGATCACATCTGGCAAGTCATCATGGCTACTTGGCTGCTTTGCATTGTAAGCAGTTTTCCCCCCAAAATGTGTTGACCTGATTCTGTGCTGTTTTCAAGTTATAGTTGCTATCTTATAGTGCATATCATGTGTCCAATTCACAGCTTGAGACTATGGGAAGCAGACGTAAACTGAGAATGCTGTGCAGGCATTTTGACTTCTCAGCTCACCAAGTTCTTAGTGTTTTTTAAGCAAAATGTCGTAAGTATCAGATGGGTAAATTTGTCAGTGACTGCAAATTTAGTCTGCATCTCATCAGCAGTGTGATTATTTTTAAACAAATGCTTCTGAATTTAAAAGAAGATTCTGGATTCTGAATTTTTATGTGATTGTTTTTTTAAAGAAAACGTCGAGCTATAATAGTTCAATTAACTATAGTGCCAGAACACTGCTCTCAAGGAAAATTTGGTCCCATTTTTTCTCTGCCAGTAGAGGCTAGGTACTTTCACAAGCGAATAATCCTTTTGTGGATCCCTCTTCTCTTTATGTCACTAGACTTTCAATCAAACTCTTCTCATGTGGATCTGCCTCACTGTTAGAACACAAACTATTTCTCTCTGTGTATCTTATAGCAAAACAAATTATGAGAAAATAGTACATTCCTTAAAAATATAAATAAAAACCCTTCTACATGGGGCAAAACTAGAAATGAAAAGTGATTAGCATTTAAAAAAATAATACTGGAGAAGCATTTATGTAACACTTATTATTGTATTATAGTTTTGTGTAATACAATTAAGTAAAGAAGCTCATGAAAGCCCTAAGCAAGGACCAAATACATCTTAATTTCAAGCATAAACTCCATGAGACTATCTTTCAGGTATTTAGATCTAGAAACCAGAGTATAGGTCTTTTAGATTGCTTGATAGATACACCTTCAAAACATCAAAGGTTCTAGTCCTTATTGTACATTGGAAAATTTGTAAAGCACAATTTAATATTTAAAAAATCTTTAGAGTTTTTGTTGTTCTGAGGGAGAAGGTTGTATTTGGTATTCCTTTAAATTAAGGCTGAGACTAAGATTGCCAGTATATTAGTTCGTTTTCACTAGTCAAATTTAAGCCTAATAAAAACTGGAAGGAAGAGGGTCTTGGGTACCACAATAGGAGAATATCTGTTTGCATAATGTGCTATGATAAGCTTGGAAATCTGTCACTATTTATGTCTGTGCATATTACTTGTTAACTATATCAACAGTCGTGATGGTAAAGGTGACACATTTCACCATCTGCACTTACTGTTTTTTTCCATTTTTTCCCCCTCACATCACCACAATAAATTGACTAGGAATTAACAGAAGAGAAATTGCATCACCTTTCTGTCTGAGCCACAGGGGGAACTACTGGCATGATGGCAAACGACTAATCAATTGTGAGTCTTCTTAGGTGTGTAACAAGAAATTTCCTTGTCCTCAGTTCAGACCTGTTTTCAATACTGACTCAGAAAGGGCAACACTGAGATTTATAATCAGCTTTTATCCCTTCCCTTTGTTTCCTTCAGGGTAATCATGAAAACAATGAAATAGTCGTTTGTAAAAGCAAAGCTATCCTGGTAGTCATGCTGCAATTGCTCCCATAACCCATGTCAGTGGAAGGAAATCACATGACTGCAATGCTGCATCACTGCAATGCTGCATCACTGTACTGCAGCATTGTAAAAATTGGGTTTACAGCAAGATCAATAGGATTCCTATAGCAAACTGGTGCTTTCCAGATGGGTCAGACCAAACAGCTTTAAGACATTTTATACCTGTTCTGTCTTGCCAACACAATATTGATAGTACTGAGGTTTTAAGATGTAGTGAATATTAATAAAATAATAATATATAATATTGTGTATAATGTTAATATTCAACGTATTATATAATGTTAATGTGTTGTTATAAATTATATAATGATGCACTGTTAGTAATATATAATGTTATATAATATATAATTATAACAATGAGTGTTAATGGGATGTAGTGAATATTAACGTTACTTTGTAAAATCTATTCAACTATATAGACTAAAATAGTGAAGGCTTTTCTTGCCACCCCATGCTCCATGAGACAATACTTCCATGGCTCAAACAGGTAAATCCACAAATATGACAACAACAGAACTCAGACCACATTTTGATTATAATAAAAGATAATTCCTCTTAGGAAGAGGAAATATAAAGTCTTAATATGCAAGATGAGGAATGTAGAAGAGGCAAATTGTTCTTGATCACAAGTATTGGAAAAGATGCTGTAGGTTTTATCTCTGTAGTGTCCTGTCTATGCTTCTTGAAACATAGCCTGCCAAAGGTAGCTTTTAGTTTCTTGGAATCATGCTTATAAAGACAGAGTAACAATATAAAGAAAGTAAATTATATTAACAGAACTCGTAAGATTAGCATGTAAGTAAGCATGTGTGCAAGCTATATTAATCTCTGCTATCTTATTCAGTATCTACTTGTATCTGTAGCTATTTTGCAACCTAAAATGTTCACAGACAGAAATTGCCAGTCATTAAATGTGTAGAACTTAAAATCTCTGCTAGGGCTGAAAAGCATCCCTGGGATCAGGAACTGTAATCCAATCATGTAATAGGATTGAAATATACATATATATATATATAATCCTATTACTAAATTGTGTGCTTGCATGTCAGAATGAGCAGTGAATAAAGGCTAGAAGATGTTGGGGTCATGTTGTTCTTTCAAAATAGATAATCAGTGTACACAATTGTAATATAAAGTGAATTTTGGTGTAACCAGCACTTTCATGCCATAAATGAATATTGCTAAATGTTCTGAGCTGTTTGTTCCCGCTCCCTCCCTTCCCCAGCTTTTCCCCATATTTTTTTTCTCCAGCAGTGTTAGAAAGTTGCAATTAGGTTTTTGTTTTTTTGGTGTTTTTTTTTTTTTTTTTTTTTTTTTTTTTTAAGCAAACATCATTGCCCATGACAGGTTCAAAATAATAAATGATACAGTATGAAGTAAAGCCCCATACAGTATCAGACAGGAGAAATCATCCATCTGTGTAGAATATACTGTATGCAGCTGATAATAAAGCTAAACACCTCATGTCATGCAATTAGCACAGATATATCATATTAATCCCTTAACAAACTTAAAGTCAGAAAGCATTTGTTGAAAAACCAACTGGGTGACCTGGATTGCTCAGTCTCTTAAATGGGAGTCATGAGGAGGTTCGTAAATTAAATTTTTCCCCTTCCTTCTGAATTAATCTTAGAAAGAAGACACTGAACATTTTAAGCACCTGTCATGCTATTGAGTACCGAGAGGTGTATCAGCCTGTACTGTGTTGACTAGAAGAGCTTTTTCCAACTGTGCTCTAAATAGTGAGATACTCTGCAAATACTTAAAGACCGGTAGATGTTGAAGATGCGTGTTCATCTGTCTAGAGTTATCTTGATTTCAGTGTTGTGTACTCAGGAGATTTTAATACAGAAGAAAGAGGCAATCCCTCATTTTAAAGAGTTCAATAATATAAGCAGACGAAGTATTTATCCTCTTCTGCAAATAAGCATTGAGAAAAGAGGCAGAGAATAGTTTGGAATTTAGTCTGTCTCTTGTATCCCAGACAAGTACTTATGTCATCAGGACTCTCGGATCTCTGGAATATTTCTATTAGTACATGCTCATTTTATGCTTTTAACCTGAAGCAGCCTAATTTGCATCACTGCAGTCTGGACATAGCAAAATAAATTGTGTGGGTGGTCTTTTGAAGGAAATGGTTGTCTGGTATTAGTGTGATTTATGTTAAAAGCTAGTATTAGGGGGATATACAGTATTTCACAGATCTCACACCTTTTCTGAACTTAGTTGAGAAACTTGTGCTGGTTTGTCCTCATAGTTCTTGAATTCTCTGCCAATATAAATATATGATTTATCAGTGGTGACAGATGCTGCCTTGGTTTTGCAGTTCCTGTTATATTAATGGATCGCGGTTTGCTGAAAAATGGCTTTTCTCAATGGTCTGCCGTTGTTTAACAGAACTGTATTATTGTTTCACTAGCTTTAGTTTTTTCATCTTATAATTAACTTTCAAATGTGCTACAGAAACATAAGGAGCAAATAAATTTGTTTTCTAGTAACCTGTAAATAAAACCATTTCCAAAACAAAACTGACAGCTAATACCAAGCAGTAGTGCAATTTGCTGCCACTAGAGACAGACATGAAATTAATTACATGTTGACATGAAATATTGATGAATAACTAATACTACCTCACTTCGTTCTTTAAGTGTATACTGTGCTCGAAGGTATCTAGAAAAATAGAGGGAGAAGGGAACAGAACAGCTTCCAAAGTTTACTGCTAATTCTTTTATACTTGAACTCTTTTATTGTGTTTTCTGCTTAGTTACTCAGGTTACTAAAGTGAGCATGTATAACCCAATGGTTAAATTGATTTTAATAAGTAATCTGCATTAAAAACAGGATTGTTTGATTCCTGATTATTCAACAGATCAATTCTTAGCAGTTCCTGATTGTACCTTTGTGTAGTTTATGACATTTTGGATGATGTGATCTATTCTAAGACTTAATTCATCTTTCAAAAACTGTACAGAGTTCAACATCTCCATTCTTCTATTCCAGGTCTTTGTACAAAGTGCTAATGGATGTCTATATTATATGGTGTATTACAAAGGAACTCATCAAAACATTCATGTTTTAAGCAGTAATGAGTAGCACTGGGGAAAAAAAAATCTTATTAAGGCAAAGTTAGAGTCTGCCTTGGCTAAGTTTGAAATGGTCTGTCTTCTTCTGGTTTTTGATTATGTGTTTAGAATGACTTAAGAGAATAATTCAACTGTTTTGAAGATAAGGTATTTTTCTGGTGAAGTCTTTAATCTAAAAAATGTCATTGAAACGTCTCGTGCTGGAAGTGAAGATCAGCAGAGGTGGCTGAGAAATGAAAGTTTTCAGGAGTTGGATGTAAGTGCAAAAATGCAACTGGAGACTGTAAAGTATGAACGTTCCAGCACAATGGAATTGGTCTGATGTAACGTTTTTCTCTTGACCTAAAATACAAAAAATTCAAGAATATATCCTGCTGAGGGGACACTCCAGATAAAATGTGTTTTTGTTTCTATGTTTCAGACTGGACTGGTTAGATATTTCACTTGCAGAATAAGTATTACCTCATTTATATTCTTTCTTTAAGTGGGTTTGAATCAAAATAAGAGTAGTTTAATGTAATCACAGTGGACTTTTGACACTTTTAGATTTCTTTTTTCATTAAGAAATCCTAACTTTTTCAATCTACTTAATAATTCTCTTACCAGAATTAAACAGAAATAAAACTAGTTTTTGTTCTGCTCTAAGGGCAACATCTAGTAAACCTTTTACGTTCAGTGGAATACACTTTCCCAAAAGACTCTGGACAGGGGAAGTGTAACATGGAGGAAGTCTGGTGGGGAGGCATGTGTATGTCTGGCTAGGAGACGGTAGTCGGTGAACAGCTGGGTGGTCTTGGTTGAAAATCAGCTGGGATATAGAGGAATGCTAATGAGATTTGGTCCATGACCCAGGATTACTCCTGGAGAGATCTGCTGGGACTCGGTAATACAAATCTACTTATTGTAGCCAATCTTTATGTACTCTGCAGAGAAATCTTTAAGTGGTATTCAGGTTTATTCCAGACACTTGCCATATTATGCAGGAGGCAGGGAGAGATGTCTCATCAGATCCCATTTCCCATCCCTTTCTCCCCCTTTCTATGCTATGGAAAAATAATTAGGAAGAATTTTTTAAATGAAGTTTAAGTTTGAACAGAGAATATATGGTTTCAGAGAATGCTCATCATTAAGCATGTCTGGGTTTAATACTTGGAATTTCACATAAGTGTTAAATTAACATAATTTTAAAAGCAAATTCACTAGCCATCTTTAAGATTTACTTCAGTTCCTTTTATAATCAAACAGTATGGATAACTATATAGTAGAAACAAACCTTATGTTTTCACTACATTTAGTTGTGTTGCAAAATGTTTAGCCTTTAATGATTTTTTTTTGAGTGTTTATGTAGGTCAAAGCTACTTTTTTCCCTCAAAAAATCTCTCTCTTTTTTTTTTTCCTTTTTTTTTTTTTTTTTACCTTCAAGTTTCTTTACAGCATCTATCTGTGTAAGTGTAAATGTGGCTAGATTATCATTTTATACCAAGCACTATCAGTAACTATCAACTATTTAAAAAACCTTTGGGGTAAAGGCAGTTTGTAACCACTGAGTAATCTTTCTAGTCAAATGCTGATGATGTAGTTAGTATCTGAAACCAAACCCCTGCGTTTTGCAGTCACAGAATCAGAATTGTAGGGGTTGGAAGGGATCTTGAAAGATCATTGGGTCCAACCCCCCTGCCAAAGCAGGTTCCTCAGAGCAGGCTGCCCAGGTAGGCGTCCTGACGGGCCTTGAGCATCTCCAGAGAAGGAGACTCCACAACCTCCCTGGGCAGCCTGTTCCAGTGCTCCATCACCCTCACTGTGAAGAAGTTCTTTCGCATGTTGGTGCAGAACTTCCTGTGCTCCATTTTGTGGCCATCACCCCTTGTCCTGGCCCACATACCACTGAAGAGGATGGCCATATCCCTTTGTCTCCCACACAATATAACATCATTTTTATAGATAAGTGTTTGCCATACAAATACAGGAAATTATCGTAACCTTAATTGAAAAACAGTCTTGATCTCATGTTTACCACTGTTGAAATCCATGCGGTTGGTTGTATGTTTTCCTTCCTATTAAACCTGAGATGTCTGAGGCACAAAGGAGGTTGATTCTAGCTGACCTATCAATGCAGTGGCAGAACTAGGAATCGCACTTTAGGCTTCAGAGACACAATGTGTTAGTGCTTTTGAGATTTGGACAGCAGAAACTTATTAGAAAAGGAAATTTGTAAGAAGATACATTTTTATGGTATCTGTCACTTATGTTCTAGAACTATGAGCTTTATCATGCTACTTTATCATGACGGTCATACGTAGGGAAGCTGGGGCAACCATTACCTGGGATCTGAGAGAATTATGGCTTTTCATGGTAACCAGATGTAAGGACTTAAAAAATTTGTTTTGAGAGAAATCAGAAGAGAAGTTGTCATTTGACTTGTGACTTTTTGTGTTTGTTTTGTTTAGAGACATTAGGCAGCAGGACCAGAGTTTTGCAAAGAAATCCTGTCTGTCAACAGGACCAAAGCAACCAACCAACCAACCAGCTTGAAACTTTAGGAAGGACTTGAATAATAACAGAAGTCTTTGATTTAGAATGAATCTCCCAAAGTGGAAAATGATCCCACAAGTGTGTGGTACAGTTTATGATCACACACTGTATAATGCCAGTTCTCTTTTTCTACATGCTGTACTACACACAAATTGGCTACTAATTTTAAGGAGGTTTAAGCAAGTGTGGGGTTAAGACTAGAAATAAAAATAACGAGGAGGGTATCAGTTTCATAGATCAGGAGAAAACATATCTTAGTTACATCAGTTGTAGCATTAATTTCTCTGTATTAACAAGTTTCAGATTTTTACTCCTGGAGAGGAACATGGTATAAACCTACTAACTGATGAAAGCAGTGCTGGATTATGGTTTCCATTACAGATTGGTGGATTTATGTGAGGGCGGAGCTCAGGGGTTTCCTTTTTCTTTCTTTTTGATTTAGCATTTCAAAGCGGGGGATTATTGGATTAGTGTTTCCCAATTTATTGATGTCAGGATGGTCTTTCTGTTCCAACAAGCTTTTGTGTTTTAAGAAACCAGCAGGTCTGAAAGCTCTGTTCCTTGAACAAATTATGCTGAGGTTTTCCTATACTGCTACTTAGAGTAGTAGTTTAAAAATAAATAAAGATAAATAAAAATACCTTTAACTAAATCAATACTTAGGTAAGAGATATTTATGCACCTCTTAATTTAATTTGCACAGGGTCAGATTGATCTTCTCTGAGAAACCAGTCCTGTGGTTAAAGAAAGAAGATCTGCAAGCATTCATTGCTCTCCTATGCATGTTAGAGGCTTAGTGTATAACTTCATGCCTCAAGAACATGCCCATATAATTACAGGTCAGATCTACAGAGAGTTACTTTGCTGTAATTAAAATTTCAGAAAATCATGTCTACCTTAGTCCTGTGCTTGATGAATTCATTTGAGAAAGATAAAACAGAAATACTGATATAAATCCATGCTTTAACTTAAATCCCACCCACCACAGTAGAAGGAACAGATTCTCATGGGAAAACAGCCTTTGCAGAGAAAGGCAGCACTTGCCTTACTATTTAGAAGCAGATGTTTAAACTGAGTGGTAGCAATTTTATTAGACTGCCATATTGTTGATATTTTTTTCCCCTACCTATAAAGATCTGGAAGAAAAGTTAATTATTGCTAATGGGAACACAAGCATCGTCTGATAGCTACTGCAGTCACATGAGCTGGGAATTGTTTCTCAAGCCATCTATTCAGGAGATAATTTTCACAAAATAAGTAGTGATATAATATGAACAGGAACACAGAGGAGAAAAGTCCTGTAGGTGTACTGAAGAAGGGCTTAGCTAGGATTTTGCACAAGGAATTGGGTTTGGCTGTGGCCTTCATAAACCAGTGATTTTCCTCCACTCCCACGTATAGCAGTTTAAAAAAAAAAAAAAGACAAATAGCTGTAGATGATTGAAGAAAATTTGTATCTTAGTACTGTGTGTTGACTAATCTTAGTTACATCCTTTTTCTTCTGTCTGTAGTGATGGTACTGATTGCAATGCTGCTTTTCGATTAATGTGATATACAGGGAAAAACTCATCTCCACAAACTTAGCTGAAGCTTGACCCTTTGAGCTGCTGAATGTTCAGAACTCCCAGTGGCTGTACCAAAAATGATTCTGTCTAATCAACTTTCATCATGCGGGGGTCTCAAGAACTGCTCTCTGGGATTGACTTTTTCTGTAATCTGTGTTCATGATTGGGCAATTTCCTGGCTGAAATCAATTTATTCAGTGCGTATTCTCACTAGCAGTGATGGAGCAACCCCTCCCTTCCCTTTTTGCACTTTCCATAAAATGCTACATGTGTGAATTATGAACCATGGGACTGTGAAACAGAAATTGCTGGTCAAAAGCAAATTACTTGGCAATATTATGGAAATGTTTAATTGATTTTATTTACTTAGTTATTTAATCTTCTCATGGTATTCATTTGTCTACACTGGAAGTTTTAAATTTTAGACTTTTCGAAATTATTTTTATTTGATTTGCTCTTATATTTTTTCTTTTTCTACCATGTTATTAATGTGCACTGCCTGGCTTCTCTTTAGAATGGATTTCTCCTGAGTCAAACTGATGTGAAGGAGAAGGAGGGGAATAATTTAAATGAAGATAAATTTTCAAACCTAAGATTAGTCTCTGCAGGGTAAGCTACTTTGAAACTGATATAGATGGTAGCATAATTAATATGGTAACAATTTTTTTTTGCCACCTCAATTACGATTTAAAAAAAAAAAAAAGATAAACCTACATATTACTTAGATGGTGTGTAATTAATTCACAGGTAACCTATGTATCCTGTTTTATGAAAAATATCAGAAATCAATTCAATAGTAACTGTTATTTTTCCCCCTTTTTCTTCTC
Source organism: Aythya fuligula (assembly GCF_009819795.1). Classification (NCBI taxonomy): domain Eukaryota; kingdom Metazoa; phylum Chordata; class Aves; order Anseriformes; family Anatidae; genus Aythya; species Aythya fuligula. The sequence continues at coordinate 11,667,260 of NC_045565.1, read as the reverse complement.
TCATCTCCAAATCCCCCTGATCTGTCATTCAGCCTGGAAAGCTTTCTTTTGAGCCTCTTCTTAGGGGTGTACTCCCAGATCACACTTGGTGTGATGGCTGCTTTCCATGCATTTTCTGTTCTGTCATTCTTTCACCAATTCACAAGCATTTACAAAATAATAGCTAGTGAAATTCTCCTGAAATTTGCCAAAAAAGAAAAAAAGACAAAAACCAAACCAAACCAAACCAAACCAAACAAAACACACACACACACACACACACAAAAAAAAAAAACAACAACAAAAAAACAAACAAACAAACAAACAAAAAAAACACTGAAGGTATTTTTCCATATCTGCTCGTTAAACAATTATTTGCCCAATGCATAAATACATATAAAATACAAGGAGGAGTGTGTTAGCTACTGGTTGGTTGGATTTATTTTTTTTTTTCCTTTTAAACTCTAAACAAAAGATATTTTAAATTCTCTGTTTTATTTCAACTCTTTCTACTGAGTATTTCTAATGGGGATTGCATGCCCACTTACACATCTATGCTATACAAGTAAATGACAGCTCAATTAATTTGTAGAAAAGGTACTAGAAAAAATCAGATAAAACAGGTAACACTGTTATAACAAGGGAAAGCTGATGAGCCTGGATCTGCTAAGAATGGTATGTGCTGGTATAGGAGTAGGTGACTTGAGCATTGTGACATATGTAATACTGATGGTAAAAGAAAATCTGCTTGCAAGTCAGCTTCATTTGATAATATAGTAAAGCACTCTCTATTTTTTTGAGCCAATAGATGATGAAAATGTTTTTGAATATGTAAACTCATTTAACTATATTTCTTCTGTCTCCCAGTGATGCTTTTTGCATTTCTGAAGGTCACAGCTAAATTAATAGCAAATTAAATAAAAAAATACAGAATTCATCTGCTTTTTTATTTGAGTAATCTAATAATGATTTATAAAAACATTATGATATTATTTAACTAAATACCGTAACATATCTCCAAGAGCTGGCTGCCCAAGTACACAATTAGGTTGTGTTATACCCAAGTCATAGCTCACAGAATTAAATTTGGATTTTCTACAGATTTTGATTTGCAGAACTCCATTATAATTGATGGTTGGTACTCCTTTGGAGAAAAAGTAACTATCACTATGTTTACCTTCTATAAAAACTCACTTATTGCTGGCTGTATAGCTGTAGCAGCATAATAATGAGAATTTGAACCGTGTAACATTTCTGTCTTTAACACATCTCAGTTCATGCATGCCATAGGTACTGACTGTCGTGATGCTGTAGGAATGTGAAATGAGTTACGAAGTGAAGAAGCACTGGCCAATTAAGAGTATACTTGAGCAGACTTTAGATTGCATTTGTGTTTAGAATTTACAGGCACATACTGAGTAATCACAAACTTTGCTTTCCAATGAGCTCTGTGTCTCCAGGCATTTCAGGTGGGTTCTGTTCAGACACCTTTAACAGTCAGCAGAAGGTTGTTTCTCCACTTGATGTGTTGTATGTCAGGGCAGAGTAATGCTCATCTGTCATCTCCTGAGGTTTGATCAAAGTAGGTTTTAAAGAGCAGTACAGAGACACCTTAATTGGTGTGTGTGACATGCTCCTTCCTCTGGTGACAGAGTCACTGTGTGGTGACATTAACCATGTTGTGCTCAATGTACTTTGCAGTGGAATAGGGTTTTCAGGGATCCCTTTCAGTAAGGAAAAATAAATGACTATATGATATGCTATCATCATTTGAGAGCCCACTGCATGCAAATAACCTCTGATAAAATTAGATTAGATTAGATTAGATTAGATTTTCAGAAAAATAGCACTGGACCGGGAAATCTTTCCAGTGATTGAATCGGCGTAAGTTGACTAGTGTGGCAGACTGCAGAAGAATGATTCTATAACTTTAGTTTCTCAGTCTAGGCTCTTTTGTTCTATTTAGTTAGCCATTTGTCTGAAAATACAATATATTTTTTTTCAACTAGGTCTTGCTGCATTAGTCACTCTGGAGGCAGTTTTAGACACATATTTAGAGGTTTGCTATGGTGCCAGTAAGCCTTACAATTAGTGCTGCTAGAATTCTCCCACTAATCAAATGACACGATTTCCTTTTATCGTATTTCAGCTTTCCTTTTAATGTCTAAATACGCAAACCCAGCTGTGAAGTGCAGAACATCCTTGTTCATCCAATCTTGTGGAAAACCTGCATTTCATTAGCATTTGTGTAAACTTGGTGTCTGCAGGTTGCCGTAAGAACTAGTTATGCTGTGCTAGGCATAAGGCAATCCTCAAGCGTTCAGTCTGATGGGACATGTGAAACAGTGGCAATACGAAGAAAGATTTTCTCACATGATTTTCTGCCAAGTTCTGCAGACTTGGGAAACTTGCAGAAACATGAGATTTTATTTTTTAATACTTATTCCAAACAACTTTAGACTCATGATCTGTTTAAGGTACTCCCATCAGCAGTCTAAACTCTTGGTGGTTAGCTCCCAGACAGGCATCTAGTTTTTCTAACCAGAAATCCCACTAAATTGATAGATAACAAACTTAGTTTGTCATCTAAGCTGAAAGTTCACTTATTTTCTGTTGCCATATGCAGACCCTATATAAAGTCAATATATAACTTCAAAACTCAGGAGGTACTGAGGTGGGTCATAGAAAGCCACAGAATTCTAATTCTGTGACTACACAGAAAAATTAAGCGAAAATGTAAAAGAGAGTACAGAGGAAAGCAGGAGTTTTAAACAACAAATTTTCTAGCTGGGTAGAGAATGAGGCAAATATTTTGGTCTAATTTTCTCTGCTTTTCAGAAGAATTATGTATAATAATCTATTCATTCCAGTCTCATTACAAATTTAAAAATGATGCCTTATTGTCAGCACATGATGCTGACAGACTGTTGCTGTGTTTCTCTCTTCATAAAATTATAATGGCATGGAAGAAATATAAGCTTCCATCTTTACTTCTGCCTTAATTTGGCTAGCTAGTGACAAAAATAACAAATAAAAATGAGTAGACCAAGATCCATCTCGTAAAGTCAAAAAATTCTGTTTAAATAATGAAATCTACAACAGAAGGCTTGATATTGGTGCCAGTTGAGGAGTTGGTGGGGACTGGCTTGGGTAGGACAACCTGTGGGATTGAGCTGTGAAGCACAGCTCACTTGAGTTAGTATAAATAGGGCTACTAGTTACGCATGTACCATTCTTGTAATGCTACCCTGTGTGAGAGCAGAGAATCAGGAAAAATGTCTAGGTTAGTAGCATTTTAAGCTGTGACACTAAAATGTGCTAGAGCTGGTGGGTCATAGCCCTTGTTTTTGGGAAAACAAGTTCTGGAGATGATGGAGCTGTGCTCTTTGGATTGACATGTGCACTGTGCAGCTCCTTCACGTGCCATCCACAAACTGTGATGACTTGTGCAAGAGCTGCCTGTGCAATGGGTTTGATTCATTTTGTGACACAGTATTTGGATCTTTTATGTTGTTATGCTGACTTTTGAGTTAGGCTCCACCTGTGTGCTTGAAACCACTGGCAACATCATCTTCCCATACACATTTCTCCCTCTCCTGCAGCATTTAGTGCACCAAGCAGAACAGAATTGGTTGCATGGTGAATAAGCTATTTAAGAATGAAAAGAAAGCAAGCTCTCCAAGTGCATAACCCTTAAGAAATTTTAATTAATGTCAGCAGAGAAATCTCTGTGGGGAAAAAATGGAACTGTAAAGTGTTTGTTCTGGTTTCACAAAGTCTTTCTGCTTCTCCTCTCCCCAGCTGGTTTCCTCCACAGATAAAAACCACAGTCTCCAACTGCAGAGAGATAAATACTGGCAACTCTCAGGTTCACTTTTCATCCCATGCCTGGTGGGAAAATGCCAGTCAGTTTTCAAGCTTTTCCAAGTGAGTCTTTAGAGGCTTATTCACCAGACTTTGAATTTCTGGTAAACTGTTCCCTGCAGCTTTGGTTGAAAGGAAGAAAAATTCATGTGTATCTCATTTTCAGTTTTTGATTTGCTGCCTGAATTTATTATGACTAGACTCTTGGAAGGTTTGTTTGTTTTTGTTTTGTTGTGTTTTTGGCACTTTTTTGTTTGTTTTGGGGTCTTTTGGGTTTCGTTTTGTTTTTCTTTAACTCTCCCAAGTTTTACTCGCATTGTTCTAGGCCGTCTTTTTAGGCTATTATTTCAGTTACTGACAAACCTTATCTTTTTGTTTCTATAGCGTTTCCATAAAAATGAATGAGGGTCTCTAAGAAGTTTGCTAATGAGAGGTGATTTTTGCAGTGTTTTATAGACCATGCAAAAATATTCTCATAAATCACCATTGCTGCCAGGCCAAAAAGATGCCTTACTGCTAGTATGACTATAAAACAGGATAGACAGAAGTATATAGCAGAAATAAACTCCACAAAGAGGCTAACTTATAAGAATTTCAGCAGATGTTTGATGTGTTTACAGCAACAAGTACATATGAGTAATCTAAGTGGTGGTGGTTAAAGAGAGCCCCACATGCATATTATGTCTTAAGTAGGGTAGCCCCTGAAAAGAGAGCTGTTTCCATGATAGGGCCAGTTAAAATATGAATAATAGGACAAATAAAATGCATGGAAATTAAGTTTTATCTGTCTGATTTCACTCTACTACACATAGCCACATTCAGATGAGGCTATGGTAGGAACCATTCTGCATTTTCACCTGATTAACCTTTTTTTTTTTTCCTTTTTATTTTTTTCTTCCCCACAAGGGAAGCCGTTTTGCTCCTATCATGCTTACTAATTTGAAGTTTTTCCATTTATGCAATTCAGTGGGATAAAGTGAAGACATGCAGTAAGTGACTGAAGCGAGTTGATGCCTGATAGATGGTCATGCTCTTAACCCAAGGTAGATGAAGAAATTTGATTTTAATTCTGTCTACTAATTAGTAACCTAGTGTGATTGTCAGAGCACTGACTTATACAGGATGCTGTCAGACAATGTCAATAGGTGCTGTGTAATTCCTAAGACAGCTAATACTTATTATTATTATTATTATTATTATTATTATTATTAATTATTATTATTCCCTTATTTCTGTACTTTTCCCACATAGATTGGAGGAGGTAAAAATTGCTTGAGAACATTCCCATCTCACTGCCCTGCAAATTTGGCTTTAAATCCCATTTCAGTTCTAGATCTCCTCTAGATCTCATCATAGGATGACCTACTATACTTTTCTGGGGCTCAATAGGATGACTTTTTTCAAAAAAAAAAAAAAAAAAAAAGTATCCCCATCTGTGAAGAAAAAATGTATGGTCTTAAATAATTGAATGGGAACAGTTGGGGATTAACTGAACTTAATCTGATAAAGACAACTCAATACCTAATTAGTCTCTTGTCCTTGTTGCATGTTTTGAAGCTTGAGGTTTATCATTTATAAAAGTAATTAAGTGAACAAGTATTTTATCAGCAACAGTGTTCTGAGAGGGGGACAGTTTGGCATGAAGGGATAGGACAAAGCCATGAGTGGATCAATAGCATGCAAGCCTGCCTTTCTTAATGATAACTATTGTTCTTCCAATTAAAATTGCTTTGATACTACCTAGGGAATTTAGGTTGACATGTTACAGAGATAAGCTGAGATGCAAGATTTATGCAATACTCTTGTAAAGGTGACCCCTGCACCTTGAATTGTTACTTCTTTTTGCTTAGAGAACTTACTAATCAGTTGTAACTTATCAGAGCTTGTCCAAAGGACAGAGTGAATAGGTTCTGCTTAGCAACTCATAATTATAGGCCTGATTTTCTCTTGACAACCAAGGTTAAGTTGCAAATTTGTGCTGCTGCTCATTACTATCTGCAAAGGATTAGCCTTTATATTGTCATTCCTGCTTCATTATATTAAAAGTAATTTGCCAATTGCCACTATTACAAAATGAAGAGAATCTATGTTATACTCAAAAAACAAATGTTCAAGAAAATATGCTGATAATGACAAAATAGTTGTCAAAGGCTAATAGTACGATATTGTACTGACATCTGTTTTAAAACTTTTCAAAACACTTAGTAGATAGGATTAAAGTAAGCCAAGGTATTTTGATTATATATTACATTTTTTATAATATATTTGATTATATATTACATTTTCAATATGGAACAACTATTTGAAAGTCTACATTTCACAGACTTGGAAACAAAGGAGGATTAGTTCTCTTGGGCAGATCCATTCAATGAGACTAAATTTTCCTATTTTGTGCCCACTGAATTTGTAGAAAGGAATTGATGATATATTAGCTGAGCAAATTAAGCATTCTTTAGTTTGGGGAAAACTTACTGCATAGAACAGAAACCCATAAGTAATGCACAAATAGCATCTGGTAATGTATGTCCTAACAAAAGGATTAATTTGCATTGGAGAGCTGAAATGGGAATGAATGGAGCTGCACACTGTTGCCTTGCTATTAACGTGTATTGAAAGTGGATGATAATTGCTCATGAAGGTCTGGTTGTAAATGTCCATGTAGGAACTGAAGTACAGGGAACATTTCTGAAACTTCTGAGCCATTTTAAGATACCTGTTAAGATCAAAAGATACTTGTGCAAGGGCCATGACTTCTCATCAGATTTATGTATAGAAGAAAATAGAAAAGCAAAATAAAGAAATAAGCACAACAGTTTCGTGGAGCAGGAGCTATGAAGCTCAACTCAAGGGAGAAAATCATGAGAAAAGGGGATACTTTAAGAATCCAGACATAATTGGGACATAATTTGCAAATGGGAGATAAACACTTGAGTCATTCCCAGCAAGCTGGAAACTCCCTGTGGTAGTGTGAGTCAGAAATGAAGGCCTTCATAAGTATCTCCATGGCAATATGCTCCTCCACAATTTCTATTTGCATCTTGCAGCAGCACACAGAGTTTCAAAAGTGCTCAGAAAGGCAGAGGCTGTGGATAAGCATGGGTAGCCTTGTCAGCCCCATCGCTGATGTATGTGATAACAGAAACATTTGGTGTCAAAGACCTTTCATCCTGTTTGGGGTACAGGCTCTTGATTCAGCTGGTAGAGAGTCCTGGGCTTGGAAGAGAGGTGACCTTTCAAGTATTAGGTATAATGGCATTTAAAAACATAAACTGAGGGGAAGGGCTAGGAAGGGATGTAAACAATTGGCAAATAGAAGAATGAATGATTAGGAGGTTTGTTCATTGTAGCTGGTATGGAGACTCTTGCCTGTTTTGAATCATAAATGAGTGGCATACCAGAGGAAAAGCCTAGGATGGAAGAAAAAGAAATAAATTGACGTCAGGAGGGGGTTCTTCACAGAGAGGGTGGTTGCACACTGGAACAGGCTCCCCAGGGAAGTGGTCACTGCACCGAGCCTGTCTGAATTTAAGAAGAGATTGGACTGTGCACTTAGTCACATGGTCTGAACTTTTGGGTAGACCTGTGCGGTGTCAAGAGTTGGACTTGATGATCCTTAAGGGTCCCTTCCAACTCAGAATATTCTATGATTCTATGATTCTATGAAAAGAACCAAAGGAAAGAACCAGCCTACAGCTGACTGAAAAATAAAGATGTTACAGCAATGTGACAGCTCATTGATCTTTAAACTATTGTTGACAGACCAGTGACATATTGATTGAAAAGGTTAATATGTGAGAAGGAAATGTGTACAACAACAAACATTCTGTTTGGTAAATTGTTGAATAAAATAATTATCATGGATTCATGTTTTTTTGAAGACTTCCAACTATGCTGTAAAATGATCTTATTTTACCAAGAAGTTCTTCTTAAAAGTTCTAGTTGCTATTGCCAAAATCTCTAGTCTGTCACAGCAATTAGACACCTGTAGAGTGATACTGGTAGCTGATCAGTCAACTCAGCTGCAGTTATCCTGGTTTGCCCAACACCAGGTATGTCTGTGCTATCTGACAGATAACAGGATTAAAGCAACAACGTGCAGAGAGGTTCTGAAACCATTTCAGTAGGTGTAATGTTGTATGCGCTGTCTCGAAAGCAGAGAATATTCTGAGTCATTCTTCTTACACTAATGATGTAGTTTAGAAACCAAAAAATGCTTTTCTATACCTTCCCTTTACCATTCCTCTATCAGGCAATTCATCAGTAGGTAGAAAACATGCGTGTTTCTTTGTCTGTAAAGTTTTGGTGTCCCTGATGGTGGAGGAAAGCAGGAGGTTCTCTGAAGTCTCATGAGCCATAAGGTGAATGTGAGTGGGGAGCCAAAATGCTTTTAGCACTCAGACCTGTTGTTTGTGAAGGAAGGGGGAATGGATGCCAGCATAATGCTACATGGATTAGCAAGGGGTGCAAAGCCCAGGTCTGTGATTCTGTGAAGCTACTGTGTCAAATCTAGCCCAGGTTGTCATCAAATGGTCTATTCAGAAGACAGAAAAAAAGCCCCACATGTGAACAATGTAAAGGGTCTGGCTGTACTTCACAGAAAGAAGTGTGTAGTCGGGATATATGCATGATAGAGGATGGCAATTTACTGCTGGGGGTCACACGCTGCGTGCTGGCATCTGGCTGCCTTCAGAAAGGCTTCTGCGGTTCCTTAGCATGCTCTCTCTGTTAAGTGCATCAGATAAAAGATGAATAAGGAACTCATAGCAGTTAGAGTGGAGAGAAAACCATTCATGCTAACTGTAGGTATGGCTAGCAGTAGTTATGGCTGTTGCTTGATATGGGGAAAGTTAGCCTGAAATTTAGCTACAGCCACATAGGTGGCAGTGAATTGAGCAAAAAAAATTAATTATTTTAAATTGAGCAAAAATATTAAACACATTTCTTTGTGCACTAATTCCCAAGTAGAGACTGGATACATGTGAGATATACATATCTATACAACTTTTTACTTATAGTTCTTCATATACAGAACCTTTTTATACTGCTGTTAGTAAATCTTACTTTGAACCTGCATATAGAAAAGATCTTACACTTGGTGTATCTCTTAGAATCAAAACTTTACACAATGAAGTCTAACATACCCTAAAATAAGGCTGACAGTATTGAGGTATTTGACATGTGGGGGACTTTCAGCAGTAACAATTTGGAGGACAGAAAGTGGTGAAGGTCTTAAGTGTGCTGAGGAGTCAGCTTTAGCAACAAGCAGAAGAGAATTCAGCCTGACAAATAGGTGTCTGCTGCTTTTGGTTTTGATGCAAGAAGGGGAAGATGATTCTTTTAATGATGTAATAAAAGCATCTAATCTGCTCATAGTAATGACCATACCTCGGCATTTCTGCTGTGAGACGTCATTTTCTTCTGCAGTGATGTTACCGTTCTCGTGTAATGCTATTTCAATTATCAACAACTCGCCTACCTTTTTCTACCCCCCGACGTAAAGTACTTAATCAGATGTATTTCCCTGTTCTGGTAACTGCTTTTTTTTTTTTTTTTTTTTTTTTTTTTTCCAAAATAAGCCTTAAAACATCTACCTGCTACCTCAGTCGGTTTTATTAACATACCATTCTCTGAGATGGTATTTAGAAAATGTATTTATTATCTATTATGTCATCTTTGGGAATTCCTAACATATTTAACTTTTAAGGCTTTCTTCATATCCTTTCTGACATTTGACTCCGTTTTTGTAGTCTCACAAAGGTTTAACTGTATCTTTCTCAATATGCATGCAATTGATGGAAAAGTTCAAAATTGCACATTTAAACCCAGGAGATTTTGCTAAATAGTTGCAAGTAGCAGCCAGATATTCTTTGTTCAAATATTTTAGAGTTATTTTGAAGTATAGTTATAAGTATTTCATTTAATGGATTTGAAAGTGGATATGGATTTGACCTTTTCCTAAATAGTTCCCACCACTCAAAACTAATGAGTATTTGATATTCAAATTCTCTTCTCAGAAAGAATTGTGGGTGATTTTCTTAAAAAACCTCGCTGCGTGCTCAGAAAGACTTGGCCTTTTTTAATTCCCAGACCAGGCGAAAACTCATTATATTTTGTCTGCCGGTTGGGCCTTTAAATTTTATGGCAATTGCAGCAGAATAATATGAGAGAAAACAAATGTAAACCTAAGCAACAGGTTTCTTGGTTAAATAACAAATCAACTCCATTTCTAATTCAGTATCCAATCAACTCCTGTAACTGCTTTTTACTGACTGGCATCTTTTTAAGTCCACCATTAGAATCTTCAAAGGTACAGTGATCTAATGCAAGTTCTCAAGGCTCTATGCCCTAATCTTTATGTTTAAAAGTTCATTTATAAATAAAAGAAGGAAAAAAATAATGCCATGTGGTTACAATGGCAACCTTATATTTCCCCAAGAAGATGCTGTGTGCCTCTTAGTTAACCTCACTCTTGCCTCTGTTCACCATCAAAAACGGTGGTAAAATTCAAAACAAACAAACAAACCCTACTGGGATAATGCAGATGTTTTTTTGAGAAGCTTGGGAAGTTCTTAAAAAGAGATGTCAAAAAATACTAAGTAGTTTAGATATTAGTAGCATATAAAAATAAATTGACTCTTGCAAAAAAAAAAAAAAAAAGTGCACATGTGAGTTTCTGTACTACAATAATAATTTGATATTGACACAGAAATTTAGGCACTGTAAACAGAAATGGTTTTATCTAAAAAACAGAGTTTTGATATTTGTTCTTGCTGTTTGTGGTGTCACAGTGACTGAATAAAATGTGGAACCTTTAGTAAGGACTGGATCCCAAATTTATGATGTCTTAGCGCACATGTGGAAAATCATAGGTGGGTGATTTTTGTAGCCTTTCTGCTGAAATATGCTTCTTGTGGTGATTCAAGAGCTTATTAAATAAAAGATACTAGCAGCAGTAATTCTTGAAAAAAAAAAAAAAAAAAAAGTGGAATTATTTTTGTGTCTCCCCCAGATGGTATGAATGTTTTCAGAAGGGAAGAATTAGTTTACATTTGATAATGATCGGTGGCCTGAACAGATGGACATGTTTGGTTGAATAGGATTTTTTTGTATTAAGAACTGCAGGTTAGAAAATAGGGCTAATCTAAATGATACTGGAAAAGGAAAAGGCTCCCTTAGGCCCTTTGATTTCGTTAAGGTTTGGATTAAGCCTGTTTCTAAGTGCAAAGGAAAGGTGTATGCTGAGACAGTCCATGATGAAGTAGGCAACTAAGGACCATCACACATGCTGATGACTGACGTGTCACGGTGCTTAGCAAAAGAAAACACCTCTTTGAAGTGAACTTTCATGACCTGAGAAATTTATTTATGGGAAGAACAAATGAATGTGAAGAATGAGGTCATTCTGATCCTGTCAGGGAAGCTGGAGCAGCCATGAACCTGAAAGTAATGATGAACATAACTCAGAAGGTTTTGTACAGATAAGCATTCAACTGACTATAAAGCAATAAGAGCAGAGGTGCATTGAAATTTAATGGAACCCATTTCAAAGTTCAGAAATGCATTCACGATGTGCTGGAGTTGCTAAAGACTGGTTAATATCAAAAAGTTTTGCCTTCTTTCCCTGTAAAGAAGGCATCCCATTTTCAGTGCAATGCCACTCTGCAAACTTGGAGCACTTAGCTATGTGTTTAGGTCTACTCACAGGGGAACAGCATGTATGCTGAAGTGCACTGAAGTGACTACAGTGTAGTGCAGCAGACTGGTATGGACAGTAGGTCTATATACTTGTAGAATACTTGTAGAGGCACGTCCTTGTACTGATATCTGCCACAGGGAATTTAAGATTTGTTTCTGCTGAGTGTTGTATGGTTTAGGGATTCCTTCATTTCCTTCCCAATTTGAACCCTTGATGGTGCAGCAGCTGACTAAATCTGGGCATGATAAATGCAATGTGAAGAGAAGCTTTGCTCTTAATGAGATTTTATGCTGATACAGGTGAGTGGGCTTTATATGGAGTAAAGTATAGATTGGCTACCATGTTCTATATGTTCTATATAAATAAGAAGAATTTGTGGTACACAGTTGTGCTGTTGTCTTGGTTACTGTCACGGTCTTGCCACAAACCATGATGCTAGCATGATTTCATCTGCACCTGTGAATTGTGATCTGAAAAGCACTGAAAGGGCTTTCCTTATTCTCATTCTTGCAGTTTTAAATTGTGCTGTGTACGTAGCATAGTCAAATGTCAGTGATAACATCGCAAAGTTGATACTCTATAATTTTGTTCTCTCTAGCCAGGCTTGTGCCCTTCAATAAATGATTAAATTCTGCTTTTAGCTTAAAGGGAAAATAATTATTTTTCTATTTAGTTAATATTCACATTAATAAATCCTTCCATCTTCATGGGAGAGTATTATTTTCTGCCCAGGCAAATGAATCTATCCAAGATTATTATCTGGATTCTGTTCTCACTGTATCTGAGCAGCTTGTATTGCGACCCCAGTTACCTCCTGTATGCTTATGTTGTTTGCCTTTTCACTGAGTCACTAAAAAAGTGTAACCAATGGCAGGGGCAGGGGCAGGGACTCTGGAGCCCCAGGATGCCAGTGTATGATTCTAATGAGATATTTGCAAAGTGTTGTAAAGTGTCAATACAACACTCATGGTCATCATTGCACATAGCCATTTCCGTAAGGAGCTTGGTGCCATAGTGGGGGATGAGGTATTTATTGCTGTTTAATATTACTTGTGCTAGTACATTCTGTTTTTTGTTGTTGTTATTTATTTATTTTTATTCATGATCTCTCTTATATGAGTAAAAAGCATTAATTCATTCCTAAAGGAGGCCTACCTGAAGGTTGTGAAGGTTGCAATGACACTAACTTAGCTTAAGGTGCTGAATAAACAGCCAATTCTTTTCTTTAAAAGTGCTTTTTTGTCTTCTGCACCTTTACTGATGAACTAATCAGACTGGAAATGCTCCAAATTCCCATAACAGACAAAAAAAAAAATCTAAAGGAAAGAAACTCTGCCTGTGAACTCAGAGGAATGCATGCTGATTAAATCAGTTTAAGACAAAAGTTTCTGGACAGCCATTTCACCTGCTCCCAATTAGGGCAGGTACTTGGAACAAGTGGACCTACCAAAACTTGGAAGAAAAATTTGCATTTATGTCCTTTGCACTTCTTTTTTTTTTTTACCCTTTTTGTCTTGTTTTATGTTTCCTTGAACAAATAGCATTTTGTTTTTGAGTTGCTTCCTGTTTTCATAGAAATTAATTTATAGGGATCCAAGTCCAATTACTCACTGAAATGACATAGGTGATAATTAGGCTGTGACCTAGGGGCTCCATTTATGTATTTGGGTTGAGCATAGATATGATGGTTGCAGCATTATTATTTTCATGTGTGGAAATGTTCGGAATGCTCTTAGAGAGATCATTTCTACTTGGAAGCAGAAAGTACTCAGTCTTAAGAAGCAGCATTTCAAGATCTCCAAGGCCATTTTATGGACACTATGTTCTCAACTGTGCTTTGACTGGTCAAGCAACACATACATTATTAAATCATCCCTTTTTACTTATAGCATACGATTGTGCTCATCAAGCGACTAGTTAAGATGAACATACTTTTTCTAGCATTGGGGCAGTTCCCCATTAAAGAGAGATATAGTTGCTTGCCCAAAACAGCCTTTCTATGTTATTAAAGATATCTTCATCATCCTTTTGTCTGAAGACTCTTCTTGCTTCTGATTTCCTACATTATAATCTTTATGCAATAAATACATGTGAAATAAGCAGTAAAACTGAAAACAATAATAGTAGTTTGTCCTTTGTTGTACTTGTGTCCAAACACATAGCCTAGAATGGCATTAAAAGCCTAGCTTGAATGTATAGTGAAGGGTGTGCATAGTTAGCTAATTATATGTTAAATGCAGTTGCTGTCTATAGATTGACAGTGTGTTCCATGTCTTTACAGAGAGAGAGATGATATGTCCCTCTTTGTAAATATCATCCTTTTTAATGATATTTATTGAGGGCATTCATAGACTGTCAAATATAAAATTGTTCTGTAATGCAGGAACAACATTTAGTAATTTTAATATTCAAGGAGATGTACTGATAATCAATAGGGAAAATATTTTCATGCAGAGAAAACAATCTTGACTTCTGGGGGAAAAGAATAAATGACTAGCATATTGTGCTTTTGACAGGTTTTTGTGCTACTGTATGGAATCTTCCATTTTGTAGTATTTGTAATTTAATTTGATGATCATGAAGATTCTTGATTAAAAGGCCTGGATGCATATTCTAGGTTCTCAGAGCTACAGGAGAAATGTTATAGAAGTATTTCCTTTGAGTGTACATTTAAATGTTTAAATGAGGTTGCTTTGATAGGGGATGGTTTGGGGTTTGTTTAGGACTAGTGTTTGTGCAATTAAGCTGTTTCTGCATAAATGTTCATACTTTGGCTTATATTTTTTTAAGCATTCTTATTGGCAATGTTACAGAAATAAAGTTGGAATCAATGAGTAAAAGATAAGTGAAAATAAACACACCTGCAAGAATATTCTGGTGTACTATAGCTAGTTAGAGAGCATCTAAATATTAACTAAACCAACAGTATGAAGGCAGGAAAAGACTCACAGTTACTTCCCCTCTATGAATGCATGCCCTGGCTTATATTTGTGTATGTTGCCCTAACTCTTGTGAAATCTATTTTCCTAAAACTGTCTATTAATAAAATTAGAGTATCTTAGCATACTGGAGAATGATGGGAGTGTGCTGTAGACTAGCCTTTGGATTGTATCCAGCTTTTAATTACTCTGATATCTGGGCTTACAGTGAGGTGAGTTAGGCAGCATGGTACTTGGGAAAATCTGCAGCCATATGGTGTTGCTCGTAGGTCAGCATTCCTAATATTGGCGTTCCCGCTGGAGTAATGGGTGATGTGAGCACTGGTGGGAAATTACAGGGCTTGACAAAGGTTAGGAAGAAATTGGCAGGAAAGAGAGATCAAGGCCAGTTTAAAAACAAGTGTGCTCTACCTGGGGGAAGTATCCGATTTAGACAAAACTGGGTAAGAGGAACGAAAAGAGGTAAGCAAATTGCAGTCTTACCAGGACACTGTCTGATCTCAGGCTCTTGACTTCCACTTGTAAAAGTGTTATGGGACCTTGATAACCAGGAGTATTATTGATTCATTATCTACTGAAACTATGATTTCCTTGAATATGAGAATCAGTTTTATGTTTCTTTCTCAGTGACGAGGCAATTTTATTCTGCTTGTGTGGAAAGTGCGATAGGATGAAAGTGCAGCTTGATATAGTTGCAGGCAATAAAGCAGATATATTAGGGAACTGCAAAAAATATAAATCTCTTGTAGGCTGACTTTTTGGGGTATCACACATTGCTAGAATCTTGGTGCTCAAGTCACTTTGTTGGATTCAATAGTGTCTATATTCAAGTGTTACTGCAAGCTTTAAAGTCCTGGATTCATGTAACCTCTTCTGACATTGTAAATAACATATACTGGATCATTTTGGGAAAGAAAATTTGCAAGTGTGAAGCTTTGGGCATACAAAATCTGCTGTGGACCCTTCAGCTTTGTATTTTAATATATATATATATTTAAACATATACATATTAATAATTATCTATTTAATATATTTATATATTGATTATATTACATATGATATTAATTAATTAATAATATAATTAATTAATTGATTATATATATATATAGGTATCTGGTCCATGTATTTTTCCATGAAAAATGCATCTGCATTTGTACATAAAGTGTTATATGAATAAGCACCTGAAAGACAAAGGAAACATTTCCTTGTCAACCATATCTTGTTGAAATACACTGCCTGCACTGAAATGTAGAGCTCAACATGTAGGAACAAGATTTTTACTTACTTTCATAACACGTTTGACAACTACCAAATAGGAGATCATGCTTCCATGCAAAGACATTAAAATAGCAGTAATGAAAATCTGGCAGTGGCCTGGCATCAAATTACTCTTTAATAGTCAGTACTGGAACATTTGGAGAAAAGCTGGGTATAACACCTCTCTATCAAAGCACTATTTATGTCTCTTTGTCTGTGGCTTCTGTTGTTTCCAATGACAGTTTAATATCTGCACAGAGATGGTGCCTGTATTATTAGGCATTGCCTATGACAAACAGTCCCTGACAACCCCCCTGATGTTTTCCAGGCTTTACAGATCAGTTCTATCACTACTCAAAAGTCCAGCGGAGGAATCAATATTTCTCCATCTTTAAATGGAAAGATAAAAAAGAGAGATAGAGCGATTATAGGCTGTGTGTATGCTCTCCAAGACCTTTTCAGACCTTTTCTCAAGTCAGCCAGGTACATTTTTTTTTCTTTGTCCTTTGTGATTGCTTGTTCCACCTGTTATGTATAGCTGCTCACAGGGCCATTGACAAGATGGCCACAATTTAGGGTTAAGATAATAGTGATATATATTTATCAAAAAAGTTGCAAGTGGAAAGCTTCTGTATGAAGCAGTTATGTCCGATGATTGTTGAATGCAATTTTTCCCTTTAATGCTCTCTGGGTGGATTTCCTTAATGATGCCATACCTCATTCCAGCTGTCCACAAGGACAGTGATAGGTGGAATGCCAAAGCAAGCTGGATTGGGTCCTTAAGCTGTTTTTCCTATTTTTTGAGTAACTTCACTTTGTGAAAAAAAAAAAAAATAATAATAACTATTTTAATGATTTGCAAATAGAGTTAGTTAGATAATGTCTAAGGTTGTCACAATTACCCAACACAGCCAATAGAAAAAAATACATATGTATTCTTAAAGAAGTAAGTCTTTATTACTTCGCTTATTTGTCAAATGCTACTCCCAGTCTTAGGTAAGTAATAAAACTATTTCTAAATGGAGTGTTCTGAGGAGAAATTAAATTGTTCTCATTGATTAATTCAATAGGCTTTGCTTGCTGACTGAAGAGGAATATGCCAATAGGTTCTTCACCTGGTTCATGAGACAGTTCATCTTCTGTGGGCAGTGCTCTGAGAAACCACGTGCCTTGATGGGTTTGGTTTCAAAGTGCAAGTAATGCCTGTGAAAGTAAACTACCCTGTATGATAATGCTACCCGTCAGCTCCTTGTCTGAGCACAGATGGGACTCATCAGAGAACTGTGTGTGGCTCTGCCAGGCTTTCATGAAAAAGGGTATCAATTGAAAGGTTGTGTTTGTAGATGCAGATTTTATACTTATGAACAGTAATTTTTGTGTACTTCAATTTGCATCTTTTCATGACACTTACTTCTAATTATTAATTCAAGACGGTGTCTAGTTTTAGAACATACATTGATTGAAAACAAAGGACAAGTAAATACTACCTACTTTTTCAAAGCAAAAATACGGAGCTTATCTGTCACCACTGGGAGAAAATTTCTATGCAGCAAATGAAAAACAATTCTTTGTACACAGATCATATTTATAATTTTTTTCAAGAAATAGCAGGAAATAACTAAGGTATTGCCACCCACATGACTGGCACTTAAAAAAAAACAAACAAACAAACAAAAAAACCCCAACAAAGTAGTGGTTTACATTACATTGCTACAATAAAATGTGAATAGTTGAAATTGGGAACAGATTTCTAACCCCGATTTTGACTTTGCAACTTTCTGCAGTTCACTCACTCACATTTATGTTTTTTTTTTTTCTTTGCCATGGAGCTTATAAATTTGGGAGGGATAAGAGGAAGATAATCTGATTGCTTTGTACCACTGTGCATTATAGAAATGTTGGGTACTGGAAACTTCTGTCCTGAGAAGATTTTTCTCAACATGCTTATTGGACAATAGGGTTATGCGTTCAGAAAACCAGTATCATTTTTGTCAGAATTCATCTCTAGTGAATGAACATTTCATAGAAAAGTTCATTTTTAAAAGTATTTTATATGTTGCTGATTATGCTTCTAGATTGAATGTGAATACAAAAGGGAAATGACGGGGCATTACCAATTTTATGTCCTATGTGGCATGCAGCTGACCTGCCATCTTCCAGCCACAAGTCATGTAGTCTTATCCATCACACGAGGAGAGAGCTCATGTCACACCCAAAGTCTCCAGTTGAAAGCTCATTCTCTGGAAATGAGTTCTTGGGTTACTTTTGTTTCGCTAGCTTGACTGGAGTACACTAGTGTGCATATTTCATATTGTAGTGTATATCTTGCAATGTATACAAAGGCAAAAACTAGTTCTAAAAAATGGGTTTGAATAATATATATAGTTTTTCCTCCCTAACTTGACACTTAGAAAGCTGCTATCAGAGTAGACATGCTCATTTGCACATAAAATAAGTGGTCCGAGGTTATGTCCATGCCAGTATTTTTGCATTCTGCCCTGCCCTTTTGGCCTCCTCTCCTCCTGCAAAGTGCCTGTTAACATACATGCAGACAACATCATAGCTGTGTGTATCTTCTGTGCCATCTACTGAGCCAATTGCTCTCCCCCTGCACATGCACACATACACAGCAGTTTCTTGCGATACAGTAGCCCTAATGCACAAATTATACTTCAGTCTGAAACAAAAAAAAAAATACTGCTAGCAATCATTTTATATCATTAAACTAAACATGTTATTAAATGCTGAAGTGACTAGTTACTTGTTTGCTAAAAAAAATGTTCCATTCATCATAATTTCTGTACCTGCTTGATCATCATCTAAGTTCCTACTATAATTTTTATCTCGATCCTACGGCATGCACTTACATTTCCAGACCAAGGATTTTTTTTTTTTCTCGTGATCACGGATTTTCATCAGATATTATAAATAAATATTTCTACCTAAATTATTCTTTCCTCCATAGATGGACCTTCTCTGTTTTGATTTGCTGAGTAAATTTAGTGTGAAAACATGGAAGAACCCAGGTTTTTCTGAGACTACCCTTTTGTTTTGATTCTTATGTTGCTAAGATCAGAGGATATATTGCTAGGGATCCTACTGTAAGAAATAATTGCTACAGATTTGAAAAGGGTTCTCTGCTGAATCATACTTATTTCAATAGATCTATTTCATTAGGAATTAGTGAATCTTTTAATAAGTGCAAGAGTGCATTTTTTTAAAAATTCTATTCAAATAATGCTCATATTTTGACTATTTGTTCTGTCTGTTATGACATTTTCTCAGTGTCATGTTTTTCCTGCCATACTTCCCAGCCTCCTTCATATTATCTTTTAGCTCTGTTCATTCATTTTCAACAATATCTACACTCTAAATTTCCTATGTAAACTTGTCTATAGGAGATAACTCTGTATTAACTGTGATTTTAACCTAACACAATAATGAACATATTGTGTGTACTGTTACTGGGGTAGGCAGGAGTTAGCATTTATGGAGATATTGAATGGGTTTATGCTGTCCTGTGCTTGAGGAATAATTATTACTTTTTAGGCTGGTATGTTCCATGCTAGGGTATCTTTTATTATTATTATTATTATTACTATTACTATTATTATTATTATTATCTCTTATTTATTCTGAAAGAACTGTATGAATTTGCTAAAATGTATGATGTTGTAAAGAGTACAGTGAGCTAGGTGGTTCAGAAGTTGCATAATTGAAGAATGAGTGAAGGAGTGGCATATGCATAAAATCTAACAACATACGCTTCTAGAATTTGGCTTTTATTTTAGAAGAATATTTATGACATAATGGTAGATTTGGCATTGCCCCTTGCTGCTACAGCAAGGATGATATTTATTAGCTTCAGGATTATGTGGGGAAATGTAGAACTATTAATTTCACAGACAGTTGTCCATGAACTAAACACTGTTGTAATAGTGAGAATTTCCTTCACAAGTATGTGACATATTCCTGTTACTTGTTTGCAGTTTTCATAGCTCTCACTGACTTTGCATCTTGGTGAGAACTGAAACTTACTGTACATGGAATTTACTTGTGCAATTGCCCATGAAACCTTAGAGGTTTGGAAGGACCTACTCCAAGAACCACATGCAAATCCTAATGCTGCAAACTGAGCTAAACCAAGTTTTCTAATACAGTTAACACACAGTATGAACAAAATAATGAGATATTATAATGTGCATCTTGGTCTCTGGGAACAAAGAGCTGATGTACAAAGATCTTTAAGTCCACTAGTGATAAGTAATTATGAATGGGGTGTAAAACACAGCATCTGTTTAACATAGCACAACACTGCCAAACTGTTGAGGACAAATAACTTGCCTGCTCTGATCTGGAATATATTGAACAGCTTGAGCCAAAGAACAATCAGTTTATTGGCAGGGGGTAGAAAAATGTACTTGGCTTTCCCCACCTATAAATAAATAACTGAGAGGGTTACGGCAACATGAGTTGAGGAAAGAAAAAATGTTTAAAGAAAAAATACAAACATTCATTTATATCCACTGGGACTGAGGGTAGTTTAATCTCTCTAATATCTAACACTGCCTAAAAATGAGACAGATGCTGAATATGTCAAAAACATCTCTTAAAGATTTTAGCTAAGTTGCAATTGCTGCCCACTCTTGGATGTAATGAAAAAATCAGAAATGATATACACATGGCCACACAGCAAAGATGCTAGAAAATTGCCAACTCTGACATCAAGTGAGAGGAAGACGGTGATTAACACCACATGTCATACAAAAAGGGCATTTTTGCATTCAGGATGAATCACAGGACAGCAATGTGCAACTTGCCTTTTACCCACAAGACTGGTGAATATTGCAGGGACGTAGAATAACTAGTAAATTTCTGAGAAGGACAGAATTTTCCTAGTTTCTCTTTTTGCTGATATGAAGAGAAGATTTCTATTGTTCATCTACTTCAGTCTTGAAACTTGACAATTTTCCCTATAAATAAATGTTCTTTCGAGGAAGAAGTAAAAATGGTCTTGGTCTATAAATGGTCTATAAAAATGATAATATATTCATCATAAACACTGTACTTTGTAAGGAGGTTATTGTACTATGAGAATTTTGATGAGAAGTATTGTCACTATAATTTTCTTCACAAATATGGTGGTATTTCTTCTGGATGCAGAAACCTATGTGGATTGCAAAAGCAAAGTTAATATGTCTCCATATGCATCTGAAACAGTTACATACAAAGCCCTACTCTCTCTTTTGCTCTGTTTTTCCTCTGTTTGGCTCCATTATTCATTAGTCTTTCCTGTGCATGGAATGTTTTCCTTTAAATATCTGGGTTATTTTTGGCAGTGTCTGTTACAGGATTATCAGATAAATCAGGTTGGAAGGAACCTCAGAAGGTCTCTGGCCCAATCTCCTGCTCAAAGCAAGATCAGATGTCAGGTCAGACCAGGTTGCTGAGGGCTTTATCTGATATGGTCTTGAAAATCTCCAAGGATGGAGATGGCAAAATGTCTCTGGGCAACCAGTGCCCTGTGTCTCTCTTTGTGATGAATAACTTTATTTATACTTGCTCTAAAACTTTTATTTTTCCCCAATTTACACCCCATCTTCCATTCTCCCTTCAAAACCCACTTTAAAGAAATTGGCTTCATCTTCTTGATAAACTTCTTAGGTATATTCCTTGTCTTAAGATTGTTTTTTCTCTTCCAGATATAAAAAACAATAGACAGGGCTATTCTGGCCTTCCCCTTGATTATAGCTGTTACATCTCTCTGATGTCATGTCATGCAAATTACTTTACTACTGTCACTTTAGGTAAAGATGAGTGTTAAAAACACTCATTTTTACTGCCTTACTCTTTCTTTTTTAATTGTTTTGAATTAACTGTTAATTTGCAAGCAGTACAAAACAACAAACAAACAAACAACAGCCAACAAGCAAACAGAAAAACACTGGTGTCTGCACTAAGGTGTTGTAGTAATATATTAGTTGTAGACTGATGGTCTACCTGCATTGTCATCCAAATTGACCTGAATGAGAACAAGTGCATCCTTCTGTTTCTGATCAGTGTCTTGAGCTGGTTGTGCTTACAGCTGTGCAGTGATTCCTGATCTTATCTTAAAGGCAAGAAAACATTTGCATGCTTCTCAAGCATAGTTTTAACGGGGCAGTTACTATCATTTACTTACGTGCTACCTGATAAACCTACACTAAGCTTGTGATGAACTTAGTTTAATAGTAGGGCAAAGACACTCTAGATAAGAAGAGCATTAATGCATAAAAAGAGCATAATATTCATGTTTTGCCACATTTCCACATAAATGAGGGAAATGGTCACGGAAGCATTCTGCCCAAGGTCACACAAATGGAAGCTGAACCTAGCTCTTCAGATCATAATTCAAATACTGCAGCCATTCCATGTTGTTCCCATAGCATTTTTTTCCCATTTTCAGGATACTTCTTCTAATGAGTATCAGAATATTTTGCAGGGGGTAACTCGCCAGAGAGTTCTGGCTGTAAGAGAGGCTCTGAAACTACTGGGATGGTGTAGCTGCCTCTCATGTCAAATTCCACATCTGAATCTTTCCAAATCACTGGAATCTTTCATGGCCTCCAGTAAGGGTCTTAAAATCCATATAAAAAAACTCTGAAAGGAACTCTTCTAGGAACACCTCTCATATGGGAAAAAAAATAAATAATAATAATATGATAAGGAAGCTATTTATTTATTTATTTTTCTCTCATCATATCATTTTTGTCTGGTTCAAAGGGTCTTGTATCTTCTTAACACAGCAAGAAGACATACACCATTGATGGTGATTTCCTTTTTTTTTTTTTTTGGGGGGGTGGGAGGGAGAAATAAAGAATAGTATAAATCAGACAGCACTCATATTCTAATGGGGTAACGTCTTTCCCATGAGCAACCAATGGCACTAAAGATTTGGCCTATGCATGATTTAATAACTTGCTGCTATCTGCACATGAATCACAACTGAAATCAAGAAACTACAATACCGAAGGCCAGAATATCTGTTAACAGGAATGTCTGTTGAAATGATGCAACAAAAGGGTGGCTCATGAGATTAGCAGTGGTGTGAAGAATGTGAAGAATCTTTTTTTTTTTTTTTTTTTAATCTGCTTAATATGACAAAAGTATATCACTCTGACAGCTGTTTGGCTCTTTGTGTTCAAAAGTCTAAAAGTCTGGTGGGTCTGGTGTGTGGGCAGCTGTCCATGCCATGCAGCAGGCACTCTCTGGGAGTCATTCAGGAAGGCCAAATTTTGCCTGGCTGTGGTGTAGATGTGCAGTACTACCCAATGCTTAAATCTGTCCTCTTGTGGCTGTGATTAATGTTATTTGGCTGTGAAAGCTGTGAAGGCAGCTTGCACTGCTACTGCCCATGCTCTACTTATCTCTGCTTTAATGGAGTGGTTCAATTTCCATGCCTGTATTAGTCTGTCACCTTTCTCAAGCACAATAAAAATTCCTCAGAGATGCCACACGTGCACTTTTACTTAATTATCAAAACAGTATTTCTCAATTAAAAAAAAAAATAATTAAATGTTAAGTGACTTCTTGTATAGAGTGTGATTTAATGCAGTGGTCAGGCAGGTAGTAATTAGTCACAAGTCAGTTTCATGTTTGTTTGTTTCTTTTTAACCTGGAAACTGCTAAAGCTGCCTTCTGCTCCAAACCTTTGGGACATAATGCCATGTCATGCAGAGCTGCCTACACTTGCTTTGCCATTGTAGCAAGGTGGTTCTGAAAAGGATTGATGAGCCTGGATGGAGGACTACATTAAAGCAGGTCTGTTACTTTGCTAGTTGGCATGCTTTTGCTTGTTCGGGTGTCTCTGCATACCATTACATTGTGTGGTACTGGCAGAGCACGGTACTTCTAAAGAGTAACTTTCTGTCAGACCACACTCTTGGTCCTCTTGTGGTTTTGCCTGGCTTCCTTTTCTACTGACAAAAGAGCTATGTTAGTCAATGTGTGACAACCTGTGCTTGAACTTGGGAATCTGATTATTTAGGTCTTACTTGCAACTGTGGCAGCAGCTCTTCTGCACGTGACTGGTCATGTATAGACAAATAGCTGCAGAAAGCTCTTTTTCTTGCAGGTCTTGACTGCGTCTGCCTTCCCTGACACTGTAAGTTGTTATTTTCTTTAGAATTCTTTAAAATAGATGGAAAAACCTTCGGTCATACTACCTGCAGCATTATCTCAGCACTTCTCAGCATCTGGGAGAACTCTAGGGAACTCAGAAGGCACCGTTAAACCTGAGCCACTCAGCAGATAGGCACTGGTAGTAGACCTCTCTCACTTGTCATGTTATACAGAGGACTTTCCAAAAACAGGAAATACAGATTCCAAAATAGTTCCTAAAGGGCTGAGATAAGGACTTGCCTACTGCTAAATATCATGATGACTCTTCTGTTTTAAATGGGAACATTCATTCTTGACCAGAGGGGGAGGAAAAAAAAAATCTCTTTTCCAAGGAAATGTCTTATCAAAAATGACAACTTCCTTGAAGAAAAAAAATTCACAATCTCTTAGTAATGTTGGTGAAGAATGTCAGTCTATGAAATCTACTATATATAATGAGATGTAAAATCAATACTCCATAAGCTGATGGACATTTAAGATCCCTTTGATAGCTTTTACAGCCCTGAGAGTTTTTCACCCTAGAGTATGAATATCACCCCAACCTATGTGGTTGTAGTTCATCTATGTAAATTCTCCCTGAAGTGTTAGGTGGATGTATTTCTTCCTGCACAACGTTCCTTAAAATGTGGAGTGTGGTAGTGCTGAGAGCTGTCAGACTGCCATGCGGTCTGCCTGGGGTAGGTGAAGTGAATCCTCTCTGTGTTATACAAATCTTGTGAGCTATTTTTGAAATGGAGCAGTTCTTTAGGCATAATTAGAGATATCGGGAGAGAACTCCCAGTGGAAATCAGTACAGAGCCTGACTGGCTGGTTCAGGCTCTCCAAGGTGCTACCTGCCACAGATATACAGAAAGTATAAAGAGCTCAGTCTCCTTTAAAGGTACTTGAAATAAGTAGCTGCTTATCCCAGCTAGGTGATATGGCTTGCAAAGGAAAAGGGAAAATTGCACCTGTGTCACATTTTCTGTTTGCAGTGAATATTTGCTGCTACAGTTGTTATATGTTAAAGATAATCTTTCTAACCCTTTACTTGGGAAGCAAATAGGGGAGGGAAAGATAAAGCACTTAGAAGTCTTCCTAGCAGCACCTGTTACAACCTGGTTTTCAGTGTTAGCAAAAAAAAAAAAAAAAAAGAGGAAGGGGGGGGAGAGGGGGGGGATGTGAGAGAGAGAGAGAGAGAGAGAGAGAGAGAAGAGAACTACCAGCTGCAGGCAAGGGTATCTATGGCTTCATTATCAAGACAACCAGATATGGATGAAAGATGTCCAATGGAACCAGGATTCATTCAGGATTCATTACAGAGGTAAAAGTAAATTGCAGGTACAAACAGTAGTACCTCACTGTCTTTCCAGATAATAGTAGTCTGTTATAGCTATGTGGAAAGCACATCTGTTTGATACAAAATAAGGGAAAACAGAAGTTAAAGAGCTTCTCTTAACTACCTTCTATAAGAATCTTCCACACAATTTTATCTCAGGATCTTAGCATCTTCCTCAGGTTGGAATGGCCAGTGGAGTGAAAATGTATAATGTAGGGATCTGAAACTCTGGCTGCAAGCTGCCATGAGAGTGCACTTCTGCTGAACAGTTTCTGACATGGTACTAGTTAAGAGTTTGGAAGAAAACCAGTTCTGGAGCTAGTGTAATACCTATGAGAAGTAGAAAGCAAATTTAGTGCAGGAGTAAAGCCATTGCTTTGGCTAAGGAAATTTGCTGTGACTTTTTTGGCTTTTTTTTTTTTTTTATGTTTGTACACATATATTGTGATTGTGTTTAAACAGATCCATAAATTCTATTATAGGACATTATTTGGGAAACTTCATCTGTCTTATTTTGCTTATAGAAAGATGAGCAAATGTTTAGGCATAGAGAATAGTTAATCAGCTCTTGGTGTTAACCATGGTCTATGGTTTATCATGCCCCTGACTTTTCCTGTCTCTTTGAAGATCAGATCTTAGTTTCTTTATCCTTAAGATGTGATCATATTTCAAGTTAATAGCTTTGACGTATTTGAAGTGCTTTGAAAGAAGCATGAAGATGGAAGGGAGTACAGAAATGCAAAATGCTATTACTATTATAGTTCAGCTAAAATTAAATTTTGTTCTGTCTAGAAATAAAGTCTGCCAAAGTTAATATTTAATCCTGTGGAGTATCAGTAATGTATTCAAAAAATGCATATGAACCTTGAAAACCATGCAGTAGAAATGTTCAGGTGTTGAAGTTGGTGTAATTCAGTTTTTATAAATTTCACATTTAAAAGGAACCAATGGATTCATCATTAATTTTTGGATAATGTACAGAACATTCTCTCCCCCTTTCCATCTGTCTCAGAAGATTTTTTGCCTTTTTTTTTCCTTCAGAGCAAAAATGCTAAGTAATCCTGAAGACAGAGGAGCTGTATTTATAGTCCCCCAGTTAGCTTGCTGAGAGAAGCATTTAATGCAAATCAGTCTATGCCTTTTAAAGAATGCTGCAGTCGCGTGACACCTTTCTCAGACATGAAAGATAAGGTATATCCTATTTAGAAGCTTCTGATATAGGTTTACCCTCTTAATCAAAAAACCTTTGGTATTATAAAATGAGAAGTATGCAGTAAGGAAAGAAAAGTGATGGATTTATGTCAGCTAGTAAGTTAGGAGAAAGCATGTATTGTAGAGGGGAAAAAAAAAAAGTTCATAAAAACCTGTTAACTACCCCCCAGCTGCTGACAATCACATCATTTGTGCCAGGTCCATGCTGATATTTGTTAATACAGTTGCTACAGCAACTGGAAACCTCCATCTCCTGGAGGTGAAGTGGGAAGTATGGCGAGTGAGGAGGCGCAAGGACCAACTTTACGCATATGCAAACACTCTCTTTGTCTCTTCTGCCTCTTCTCACAATGCCTAAGGCTTTTTTTATTCGTTTTCTTGTCCATTCTGGTACTGGGAAGGGTAACTGCAAAGAGCAGGGTGTTCTATGTGAAACCCACTCAGGGGCTGACAGACTCCTACCTGCAGGACCGCCAGCCATTACTTTGACAGATGGCATCAGGCCTCAGAAGCCTCTAATTGGCTTATCACAGCGAGCGCACACATTACCAGCACTTGCATAAAGCCAACAAATACACATTAGCCTGATGACTTGATCTCGTTAGCCGTGCTTTCAGAGAAAACTACAGGCAAGGCAGTATGGCCCCTCCTGCCCAGGTCTACAACCTCAGGCCTCTCAGGCCTGCAGCCCTTCGCTGCAATCACTGCGCACATGGCTGAGGGGCCTAGTGCCAGTCTCATGGACTGGAGCTCGTGGGTCTCTCCATACCACCCCTATGGCTGGACTAGCTTCTTTAAAAAATATATTGGCCACTGTGCCATCTTAAAGCTTCCTTTAGGCCAACAGTGTTTCCATAAAAACAATGATCAGATCCTCAGGCAAATGTGTGCTGGCCGCCTCTGCTGACGGTCAGAAAGAGGTTGCTGAGGGGTGCTGGCAGAGGGCTCTCCTGGTGCATGCAACATGGTACTTGTGCTTTGCCTCAGCACCCTTCCTCACTAAATTCCCTATCCTCAATTACTTGAAATATACAGTTGTGTATGACAATATGAAATAGGCTAAATAATGTTCAATCACTTGGACGTTTTTTTAAAAACTGAATTCAATTACAGAGCTGCACGTTTCATGGGAGTTGTCAAGGAAGATCAGCTAACGTTTCTAAAGTGTTGTCATGATCCGTAAAATATTCACGGTTCATATAGTGTTGTTTAAGGAAAGTCCTAGAATTCAGGAAATTGTAACTTTGTGTAAGGTGGCATAGTCTCATTAATGAGCTATATCTGTCAGTTTTAATGAGCACAAGGACTTTTTCCTATTTATTTCTAGAGAGTTTATCAACAAAATAGTAAGTCCACTGCTGTTAATAGCATTTTCTAAGTTTTTCAGTTTTATTGCAAGGCTGCTACTGAATATCCAGTGTTAAGAAAAAAAATCACTAAATGTGTGGTTTTTTTTCCTTCCTTCCCTTGTGGTTCTCTAGATAGTAGAGGTGGTTCTCTACATAGTAGATGAAGTTGTTTGCTGTGTGTCTGTCTGTCAAACACCACTGACTTCACAGTTTATCAGTGGTTGTCAGTACTCCTTCTGGACCTTCCACCCACTATGATTTGCCAGAAGGTGATTCTGACAAATTTGTCATGCAGCTGGTTAGTTAAGCTGGTTGGCAAAGCAGCCTAAGCTGTAAAACTAAGCCATTTGTTTATGTGCTGTGTGTTCTCCAGGTTTGCAAAAATATTCATTGTCCTGGATTGCAACTGCTTTCTTCTACTTCACGAGCTCCAGACTGTGTGTCCTCAGCAGGCAGCCTAACTCACAAAAAAACAAACAAACAAACAAAAAAAAATACCCCAAACTCAGAGAACTTAATTGTATATCTTTTACATATAGTATGCTATCCACAAAAAAAAGGTAGCAAACCTTTAAAAATAAAACAAAAACAAACAAACAACTTGCTGTATTCAGTTATCTTGTTTTGTTTTTCTTTTTTTTCTTTTTTTTTTTTTTTTTTACAAACTTACAAATGCAAAAGGGTGAAATCCTGAGAATCTGTGGACTTGTCTTGTGCAGCCAGTGTGCAGAGAATAATTTTTTGACTCTGAAAACAGGAATAGAAGAACTCTGTACAGTTATTTTGTATGATTTTAAGAACAGACATCTTCAAATGAGCCTGGCCACAGAGATGCAGCATCAGGCGGCCAAAGGAAACCATCCTGTGGAGAATGACATTCAGAGATTCACTGGTTCCATGTAGCTACTGTTAGCATACTGTGAACAGGGGCGCAGAAGCTGCTTTTGTCAAATTGCACAATGAGATTATAGAAGATTGGAGATTACAGAAAGGGAGCAGACCCAGGACCCCACAGAGTATTACATGTTGAGCATGATACTGAAACAGAACCTCCTACTAATCCTTGTTCAGTTCCACAGTTCATTGTAGGGTTAGGCATGGCTTCACACATCTTTTTCAGTATTTGCTGACTGCTTGTGGGATGCAATTGTTTGTGGCTCTCCAGGACCCGGTCAGTGGTCTATATTGCAAGCAGTATTCTGGCTTTTGTCATGCTTGAGTTTTGTGTTATATTTCATATTTCAGTTAGAAATTTGTTTTTTCCATTTGCTATATTAGCTGTTTTTTTATTTTATTTTATTTTATTTTATTTTATTTTATTTTATTTTATTTTATTTTATTTTATTTTATTTTATTTTTATGTATATCAATTAGCTGCAGTACTCTTAAATTACTTTCTGTATGAAACCATGAAATTTATGATTAAAAAATCGTGTTGGTCCACTCATCTGGAAAGGAATAGGTATGCCAAAAGGATTCTCTGAACTATTTATATATAGGGAGAGCAAGCAATCTACAGAAACCAATAAAGTGGCACCCTGCATCTCCAAATTAGCAAGCAACTAGAGTTGATTAAAACTGATATTGAATTCAGCAAGTCAGAGAGTTCTTACCTAGCACAATCTATAAAATTAATCAGCCACAAAATACCGCATGCAGATTGGCAAGCTCTTCATCCAAGAACTTTTGGAAAATAAGCACAACTGGCACTTCAGAACCCCAGTACATATGAGAACAATATGCTTCACAGCAGTTTGTCACAAAACAGCATGCATATTAGCAATTCATTACTCATTAAAACTGCCACATGTGCAATAAATGCACATACGTATGAGGATGCTATTCCTGGGAGTGCTGCTTGTTTGTATGAATCAGTTACGTTGCCTCTGTAAGTAAATGCTTGTTTCTGGTTGTACAGATGCTATTTGGAGCGCAGCAGGCTATAAGCCTGCACAAGAAGTTTGTTGTGAAAGCTTAAAAGTGATTTTGGATGCAGCAGCATCAGCATTGCAAGTGCCCGCTGTACCACCCCAGGAGAACCCTAAGGAAAGTAACGTGATTATCTGTTTGGATTTTAAGTTGTGTGGTAAAACCTCAAATGCTATGGCAGGGTGTGATGAATTCCTCCATAACTCAGCACCCCAGGAGGAACTTTACTGGGAACAAAGCTCCTGGTCAGTGATCATTATGAAAAGAAGATACATGTTCCCTAGCTGCAAAAAGCCAGTCCTCTTCAAAGCACTGGTGTTAGGTATCTCATTAGTGCTTCCCACATGGGTGTTCATAAACCTTCTGGTGTGCTGTACAAGTGCTGCTGAATGAGGGAGTGGTATTCCTTGCAATTTACAGCTCTGGGTAAACTATCTTCATACTAGTATGAAAAATCTCTGTCCCAGCTTGCTCCCAGCTAGTAGCCCAGGAGCTAATCTCCCAAGCTCTCGTTTATTTAACCATGAACCTGTGCCAATATTGGATGGCCTGGGGAAGATAATTTATAGACTTTTATACTGGATAGAACTTTCTGCTATAGACTGTGATGCTGAAGGAGTGGGAGACATTTCTTGTCTGGGTCTGCGGTAGGTTCAGGCTGGATGATTTCATGCTGAGCTTCTGCAGTAACTATGTCTGCAAAACAACAAAATCCTCCATTGCGCTAATTGGCCTGCTCCCCAGGTACACAAAGAAATTCTGTCAAAGAATTGTCAAAACCTGCCTTATATCATTCTTGGCAGCTTCCAGCATCCTTGCACATTGCTGCAATCCCCAAAAGGGCTTTTCTGCATTGGGTGTGCACTAGATACTTCTATGAGTGTCCTTCTGAATTGCTGCATGTGCTGGTGAGGCCAGCAGGACCTCCGTCAGTCAGTCTGTGTACACCTAACCCTCCAAACAGGAATCACAGTGGATATGACCAGAGTGACGCTGGGGTGTACAGGTATACAGTCTACCCCAAATCAAAATGACACTTGCATTATAAACTTGTTTAAACAATAGCAATATTTTGAAACGGTCTTGAACTACTAAGTAGGCAGTACTAGGTGTTGTTTGTTGTGAGCTCTCCTTTCTCATTACTCCGGTCCAGTCCTTCTGCTCAAAGCATTCTTTAAGTCAAAGTCAGGTCAATCATTACTAGAGAGCAACATTTTCTTTTCCCCAGCATTTGGTTCCCAAGCCTCAGAGGTACTGTGTGGTAAGACAGTGGATGGATAGAATTGATTTTAGGAAATTACTGCTCAAGATCATTTTTTAGTGTGTTCCTAGGTTGCTACATCATGCTTTATAGAAATACAAACTCCACTTCACTGACATGTTTTGAATGTTTACTTTGAGTGATTTGAATTGAAGTAGATTTTGGTTTGGGTTTTGTGGTTTGGTATGTGTGTTTTTTTTTTTTTTTTTTTTTTTTTCTTTTTTCTTTTTTCTTTTTTTTTACAACATGAGTGATGTCATCTGGCAATTTAATTGAGAAATTAATTTCAGTAGATAACTCTTAGGCTGAATGCCCTTTAAGGATAGAGTGTAATAATTTGTCTCAATAATACTGCATGTTTTGACTTTAAGCAACATAGTTAATTTAAAAGTTATCATTTGTGCTTCAATTGAGTGCTAGCAGATGTTGGCAAGAGAAAGGAGCTAACCAGTGTGCAAGTTTGTAGCCCATACTTGGTGACTTCCAGCAAGATATAACATTACCCTGATGAATTCTTGATTAAAATCACTCCTCCCCTTTTTTGTTTGGTCAGCAGAACGTTGAATCTAATTTCATATAAGTGTTGACCTAATTTTAGGAAGCTGGGTTCCTGTGGGGCCTGTGTAACCCCCTAGCCTATTTTCTGCGAACCCCTTTTACAAGGGAATAGCCAAGACTTGACTTGATGTCTAAGACCTTAATGACAGGCAACAGCAAGCAACATGTACAGCTATTTTCTTGTAGGTTGTTCTTACTTGCATGAAAGTTGTCCCCTGCCATAACCTTTCCTTTGAGGTTTTGTATCTTTTTGTTCAGGCAGTGGCTATCATGGCTTATTGCTGCTTGTGGTCACAATGAGATGCAAAAAGGGTAATTAAATAATCTTAATTCCTTTGAATCAAATGCATTTCCCAATCATGCTTGTTTTGAATGCTAATATGCAGGCCCACTTGAGTAGCTGTCATTATGATGTAACAGTTTAAGCCAATAAATATTAAATATATCATAGCTAACTAACCAAATGGTTTCTGGGAAAGACAGGTGATTTTATTCACTCACATCCTTATTTATTGCACAAACATTTATGCAAATGGGGGGATGTTAAATTCAGACCTTTTTCTCAGATGGCAGACAATCCCTTTAAAAATAAATAGACAAACAAGAACCACCAATGATTCCAGCAGCAACAGCTGGGGAATAGAACGAGCTGAAAGAAAATGCTCCATTCAGGGCAGCTACACACAGCACCATGCCTGCTCCCCTTGACACAGTGAAACGCCATTGTTCAGCTATAGCCTGCACACTTGTCCTGTTTTAATGTACCTGAGTCGTCACTGTTGAATAGTATCCATTGTATGTGATAAGCTGTGAATAGGAGATGATGAAATGGTGACTTCTTAGAAAGGGGCAGAATTAATCTTCAGAATCCTCCATGCCTTATAAAAGGCCTTCTGACAATTGGAAAACTGACAAGTGTGAGCATTGTTAAAATTCATGCAGCTTAGAA
This sequence comes from Aythya fuligula, assembly GCF_009819795.1. Taxonomy (NCBI): domain Eukaryota; kingdom Metazoa; phylum Chordata; class Aves; order Anseriformes; family Anatidae; genus Aythya; species Aythya fuligula. The sequence continues at coordinate 11,634,789 of NC_045565.1, read as the reverse complement.
AAATGTCCCATTGGATTGTCCATTTAAGCATGTTTTCAGGCTGGAAGCTTTTACCTAGCTAGTTACAAATATATTGATTTTTTAAAAAGAAATTATTGACCTTTAAAACCCTGGAGCCAGCTGCCTGGCTTATTGCAGACATTTAGTTATTTGTATTCGCAGAGGCCTAGGCAGGAGCTGGCAGTTTTCAGAGCTGAACTGTAATGGTGATCAGAGGTGAGGGTTGGGTGGCAAAAGCCCTGTATTTAGACAAAATGCAATTAGACAGCACTGATTGCACAAGGCTGAGATCCCACTTGCTGGACATCAGTCCGCATTCCAGAGCATGGGACCTTAAACTTTGTGTCCTCACCTCTCCCACCCCCTTTCTGGTACACATCACCTGCAATCTGTCAATGGGTTGGTTTGCACTTCCCTCCTGCAGCCATCCCATCCCGTGTCTGTGCATAGCACCAAGGTGTCAGTGTGCCCGTGATGCCATGAGTGCCAGGGCTTAACACAGGCCATGGGCACATGTCTCACTGGGGTCTCGCAAGCTCAGTCAACAGTGGTCTGTGGTAAGACATGATGTATGCTTTCAAGCTTACCAAGACAAAATTCATGCATCCCAGTTTAGAGCTGTTGTCCTGGAAGGATCTGTTGTTGACTGAGAAGGAGAAGGGAAAATTCATTCAAGGATTTTAAATGAGCTTCTACCTGCCAGAAAGGTACCATGCATTTTTTCTAGCTGCAATCACAGCTTAATAGAAAGGGTTTCTACTGAGGTTCTTCATTGACTGTTTTCATGGTTCTGCTCATCAGAGGAAAACAAGGGGAGGGCAGGGAGAACAAAAAAAAAAAAATCTATGTTGATTAAGAGTTGTAAAATAAGGTGGTATCTGCATTTTATAAAATAGCTTGTGAGTCTGTAAAACAGCAACCAGCTCCCCATTCCTTCTCAAAAAAACAGCCACAGAAGTCATCCTGAAGAAACAATTCGGACACACGGTGTCTTAACAGTTACTGATAACTTAGAAGTAGGTAAACTCTTCTAGGTCCTACCCTCCAAGCAGTTTTATTACTCACAGAAAGAGGTTTCTGAATGAGGGCTGAGCTTTCATACCACTAATTGTCCTATTTATTAGAGGAGGACTGGGATATTTCTGCAGTGCCTTGTTATATTTACATTCTCACCTCAGAAAATAAAATAAATTGTTTCCTAAGTTCTGGCAGAGAAACAATTTTCTGGCTGTCAAAACATATCAATTAGTGGTATATGAATGGGATATTAGTTACTGTGAGTACAGATCCGAAGGTACAAACAATGCTGTTAGTTAACTATAGACTGATGATAGATGAAATAATAGGTATTTAGTTGTATTGCTATGGACTTTTATTTTATTTTTCCTTGCTCAGAAATATCAGCTTCCCATTCCCAGCCGGTTAACTGATGTAGAAGGCTTGGTGTTCAGGGAAAAGAGGTTGGCACAATTTAGCATGGCTGAGTCCCAGCAGTTGAAACTCAAGTCCCCACCTAGTTCTACAGCCTTCGGTTTTCACACTAGTGATACGCTGACGTCCACACTTCTTCCCTTCATTTTCTCTTTTCTTCAGCAGACCACAGGTTTCTCTCCATTTTGGGTATTTTAAGGAGATGTTAGCACCATGTATTTTTTATTTTAGTGGTTGTTGCTAGGTCTTTCCTTTTGCACATCACAAAATGCGCTGTTCCTGCTGCTTCTGGTCGCCCACCCTTGTGCACCAGCACTGGGAGGCTAAAAGGCAGTGTGGATTCTGCTGACTTGACAAGACAACTTTATGGATATCGAACTGTCCACTGTAAGGTTCAAAATTCATGTTCTCTATCACATTGCCACAGGAAAAAAAAAAAAAATCCATTTGTCCTGCAGTGCCTCAGAACAGTGATTGACAAGATCATGAATGATGTTGAATTGATTTTGTAATGTACGATAAACTAACGTGACAAAGAGAACCCTCTCTTGCTATGGTATCTGCTCCCTTACTCACCCTGTCTCTGGCAGTTGTTACACCTGCTTTCATGGCACAAGGGTTGCAAGCTGAAGGTGCAGATGCCCTGTAGGAAGATTTGGGTTTCAAGACTTTTGTTCTAGTTCCCACCTGGAGCGTGGACAATTGGACAACCCTGTTTGAGGGAGATGACGTCTGTAATTCTGTTAAAAAAAACCCTGTATATTCTATTTGCCACTTAATTTCATTCTGTTTGCATTTATTTGAATTCATTTGTATTTTAATCCTTACTACTTTACTGCATATTCCCTAGATCCATTACAAATGTGGGTAATGTTGAAAGTAGAAGAGGGGAGCCAATAGCTTCCCTCCACCCCACCCCACCCCCTGCTTTTTTTCTTGCTCTCCTCATTTCTTGCCATCATTTGCCAACCCACCTCTGCCTTTTTTCCTTAGCAGGATTCATTTTCTTCATCATCATCAGAGATGCTGCAAATGCATTTTTCAGGCTGCAGCAAGGAATGCAAAGGCTGGCTGAGGGAACTGAGTTTGCCCTGTCAGTAAATCCTACCACGGTGCTGTGCAGGGATACTTGTCTCTTCTGGTCTCCCTCTCTCCTATTTCATAAAAGCTGTCTTTTTGTTTTTGGAATTCATAACAGTACATGGACATTTGGCTCCAGACAACTTTATCCTCTGCCTTAGCAAAAAAGTGCAAAAAGAGAATTAATGGTTACATTTACCTTTAGAGCTACAGCACTAATACATTTTTGATTAATGTTAAACTTAGTAGTTTACCTTTTTCCCCATTATGGTATCTAGTAACAATATGTTGAAGAAAAAAAATAAATGATGCAGGCATGAAAAAAAAAAAAAGGTAATAGTGGGATGTTGCAATTCTCCTCAGAGTTCTGAAATAAGAACTTTTTTATTTTTGGATAGCAAGTGGTATAGTGCCAGTCACCTGTGTTGAATCCTAGCTCATATTCTGTCAACACTTTGCCTTTCCTTTTTAAGTTTCTCTTAGCTTTTTGTGAGAAATATGTTTTGAGATTAAATTCCCATGCTTAGACAGTGGATATGTTATGAGGTAGGGTTGGCTGGCTTCCATGACTTGTGGGGCCAGAAGGGATCAATCCCACTCTGGTTTGATCTGCAGTTGTAACATCCTGCACCAGCAGCCTGTATTATCATTTTCAAGATCTTGAATCTATTTTTCTAACAATGGACTTATCTGTACAAGATACTAGGCTTGGCATGAGTAAAACTGGATGAAATTACATGGTTGCTGTGGTATGCTGGAAGTTAGACTTAATTATTCAGTAGTCCCATTTGACTTTAATATTTATGGATCTTTCTGTTAGTTTTTTTTTTTTTTTTTTTTTTTCATTTTTCATCAAATCTCAAACTTCATTGCAAGCACAAATATTCAACTTAATTATTTTCAACTCCTGAGGTTTCAAACCCATTAAACAGCAGAGAGACTCGGTAATTGTTTTATTACTAATACTGAAAGTGCAATAATACTAGTAGCATCAGAGGACAGTGAGCAAAGCAATGAGGAAAAATGTAAAGGCACAAATAACATCATTAAAGCTGTTTCAGGAAAGATAAACATGGCTGTCAGGTTAATATTTCAGACCACAGATAACAGGTTTAATTAACTCTTTCTTCCATTTTCCTGGTGAATAAACTAGCTGTAGAATTACTTGGCTTTCCTAGAAGAGCATGGCTTTCTGTATTGTTTCCTTTTCTGTATAAAGAAGCTAACTATAACCTGATAAGTCTTCTCTGCAGTTCCCGGTGATGTGTAGGTTGTCTTTTCTCTGCCTAATGTTTTGCTCTGTTTGCAGTTCTGTTTGGGCACAACCTCCAGGGGCAGTAGGTAGGCATGCAGGGTTCAGGTGCCTCTTGGACGGATGTGCCATTGCTCTGCTGCATGCCACCGCAGCGGTGTCCCCAAGAAGGAAACCTGAACCCTGCCTGGGCATGGCAAGGTTTGTAGGTGTCTTATGACCTGAATTGTGCCCTGGAGTTTTATGAGGTGATTTTCTAGATGGGGTAATTTGGCTGAGAATCAGCTGGTATAATGGAGTTTGCTTGGGTTCATCATCATAACTTGGGTTCACCAGCATAAAGAGGAGGTGGAAGAAGAGAAAAGCGAAATTTGACCAACCAAAAAGCAGGGAAAGGAATTCTGCTGTGTCTTCTCTTTGGTCCACCCTGTGCTTTTTTTCTTTTTTTTTTTTTTTCTTTTTTTTTTTTTTTTTTTTTTTGTGTTCATTGGTTGCAAGACCACAGGGAATGAAGTAGAGCTAGGTCTGTACTATTCTGTGTAACCGGAACCATTAAGGTGCAAAACTCCTAACCATGTTTAAACTCTGGTCTTGGACTTGTCACATGAATAACATACGAGTAGGTTTGTTACATGTTGTTTAACAGCAAGGAAGAGATGATCTTATGCATCCTGATCAGAAAGGTTTCTAATCTCTTTAGATACCTACTTTATATGTTCTCATTCGATATAGTAGATATGATGTCGTAGTGATGGGAAAGTTGTGAGGACATGGTTGTAACCAAGGCAGAGTTTGAAGCTGCTTTAGGAACTCAGACAGGATAGAATTCTCAAAGCTTCTGTGTTCTTTTCTACTTATTTGAGGATGCCTATTTAAATTCATTATTTCTGCCTGAAAGCTTGTCTCAAAATGACCAGATATGATTTGTGGAATTGCAGTTTTATTTCTGCTTTGTTTTGTTTTGTTTTTAATTTAGTTTGTTCGTTTGCTGCTTTTAGTATCTGGCACTGTTATGATGTAATATATGCACCTGTATATATACGTGGCACACACGGGTTCATATGATTTTTGAGTGCTTTATCTTTTATTCAAATTGTATTGTTTGGGACCTATAAAAAAACTTGAGTCCTTTCATTGTAAAAGCTGGAAAGAAGTCTGCTAGAGTTGTGCATCTCATCTGCTGTCTCCAGCACACACTTTGCTTGTGCCCTTGTGCATCTTGACGCATTGGTCTTGTCCTGTACCTCTGCAGTATGCAAATCTGTCCTTTGCTGTATGGTTTCAAGTCATGCATTGCTACAGGCTCCGTATGAACCTACAGTCTCAGTAACTGTGTTAGTAAAACCTGCTGCTGGATGGCTTTTATTCTGGTTGTTTCAGCCTGCAGATCACGATATCGTTCTCTCTGTCACTTACGAATCGCTCAGGTGATACACACTTTGCTAGATGTTGCCCAGCATTGCTGGTGCTCTCAGAATAAGCACATTTTCCTCAAACACACAGCATTAATATTGCAAGGCTGGGAAAGCCACAAGGAGAAGTAGGAAGTAAATGCTACGCATAGCTTGTAGAGAAAAGCCCAAAGTTCATATTATGGCTAGGATCAATTTCAGGTGTGTCATCTACCAGTACCTCTCCAGAGAATTTACTCTTTGCTCTTGGGTTTCCTTTTTTTTGAACTGTTAGTTTCTTCATGCAGTTTCTTTAATGTTGCATCCCTATGCTAGCCAATAACTCAATAACTAAATTGCCTCAAAAACTAAAGGGAATATGTGCCTAGCATGCTTAGTTTCCTTATCATTTTGGAAATTTGAATCACAATCACAGGAAAACAGACAAACTGATATTGAGTGAAAAGACTTTTCACATGTTAATGAAAGGAAGGATAAGACAAAAGCATTTTTCTGTTGTTTCATTAGCTGAAAGACAGCAGCTTCCGCAAATTCAAGTTATATGGCAAAGCTCAGAAGTATGGGGAAAGCTACTTTGTGGTAAACACAGTATTGTTTTTATTTTACTTGAGCAAGAATGGACTAAAATGGTGCCTTGGAAACTGCACCATCTGTGCTTTATCTGAGAAAACATAAAGAGCAGTCTTTGCAATAAATAAAGAAAAAATAATACAATTTTTCATGGAAAAGTCATTTGCCTGATCAGGGTATAATGACTGATCATAACGGCTGGATGCATGGTTTGCATAGCATGCACACCTTACTTTCATCTCTACAAACACCTTAGTGTTGGACTAAGATTAGATTTTATCTTACTTGGTGACTTAATTTGAGACTATGTAACAAGACGTTGCTGGAAGGCAATACAGCTAGTGTGTGAAATGTCCCATCCTAAAACTAGTGTCTGTGTACAATCCAACTTAAAATACCATTTTGATGGTGATAATAACTCTGTTAGAAGTGTTCCCAGTAGGTCCTGTTTGCTTACCATTTAACAAAGTACTACACAAAGAGGAGGAGGTAATCTTAACTCTGTTCGGTGTGCAATGAGCTGAGCTACAGCTGCATGAGTTACAGTGCCATTAACAATGAACCATAAAGGGGCGAAGTGTGCTTGTTGCACTGGAGAATGAATTTTTACCCATCTTTGCACATCTGTGTGCAGGAGAGTATGCTTGATCAAATAGCTGAGATGAAGGAGATACCTTCCTAGAGGTTGTAATCATGTGCTGGTATGTTCCTGACATGTAAAAACCTTGCTGATTTGTTTGGAGCTCTTATCTTTGTGTGGGATTTTGCTTCTCTTTAGTTCTCACTTATTTCTGTGGATTTCTCTTGAAAGCAGCTTCTACTTAGGCTGATTTTTATTTTTTTTTATTTTTTTTTTTTTATTTTTTTAAGCTGAAGAACTTGGCTGAACCTTAATCTTTTCTGAATAGCATCAGTTATGGAATGAAATCCACTTAACTACCACAGCAAAACTTCTGTTTCCTCTGACTTCAGTTTGTGGAGGTGAGCTGCCAGGAGGGACGTGGGTCTCAAAGCAGGGGCATCCCCTGCCACCCACTGAAGCAGCTGCCTGACCCCAGATACCTATGGGCTTAGATATAGGAGCAATGTCTGTGGCTAGCTTAATTTTTTTAGGCTCAGTCAGAGGCCTGGAGTTGAGCACCTCTGTGTCTTAGGAGAGTTTCCTACTGAGATTCCTGTGTAGCTGCTGTGTGTCACCTCGTGTCCCTTGCCCATGCAGTTACAGTGCTGGTGGGTTGCCTAGCCTGGAGGAGGTAGGGAAGATGGGCACAGTACCCGCAGTACCGTGCTGACCTCTCCTTAGCACCATGACTTATCTCCTTCCTGCTGTCCTCCCAAGCAAATGAATGAGCTGAGAGCTTGATCACAGCTAAATAGCATTGGAAGTTTTGTTTGTTTACTTTAGTAAAACAAATAAACATTGTTTGTTTACTTTAGTAAAAATACCATGTCAGAGGTGAACCTTCACAGAAAGGCAAGTGATAACCCCACACAGCCATGCAATTCTGAACACCTGAACAGTGGCCAGACTATTTTTTTCAACAAACATATTAAAAGCCATACTTTTCCTTAATAACTCATGTTGCAACAAAGAAGCCTCAAATTAAAGCATGTGTTTCTGCTTCGCAGACAGCTCCTTGCATGTGTGCTGACTTTGCAGCTGCTTCCTGCAGTCTTTGACTTCTGTAATTAGGACAACTGTCAAGCCAAGCTAATGATATTAAACCGACTTGTCCATGAGTCCAGTGCCATTTATCTCAAGGGTTTAATTTGCTGAGTATGGGGCAGCACAATGCAAGGTTTGCATGTGTGATGGATACAACTTGATTTTTTAGCTCTTGTTGCCAAGTTACAAAAAAAAGTGTTATCACAGTGGATTGTCTAAATAGACTAAGGTTCCACCTAGAGGAGCCATACTGAAGAGAACTGGTAATACATTGACATCTCTGAAGAGAGGAGAAGAAAACAGAAAAACCCAACTTGTAAATAGATGATTTTGTATTCTAGACATCAGACAGACAGGGTCAAAAATAGCTGTTCAGACCCCAGAGATTACAACATGTGCTACTGTGGCAAGTGAAAAAGAGCTTGCATGCAATAAATAGCTACTAATTTAAAACTAGATAGCACCAAGAGTACCAAGAGCTTTAAGACAGAATCACCAGAATCTGTGGTGGGAAGGGTGTTGCAGGGTTACATTCCATGGGAGCAATCTGATACCCTTGCAGTCAGCTATTGTACCCAAGTCCTAAGAAAAAAGGTAACTTCAAATACACACATAGTTTATATATATATATATATATATATATGTGTGTGTGTGTGTGTGTAGCTTGTGTATATATATATATATATGTATATATGTATATATTACACACACACCGAAGTCTCTGTAGCAGTCCAAATGATTTGAAATAATCTTAAAGCATAATGCTGGTAAATCCATTTTTACCACAGGGAAAGAATGTACCATATTCTGATGGAAAACGAGGTAGGGTTCATGCTGACACATCTAGCAGTTGTTCTGCCTCTTCCTGAGGATCCCTACCAAGTGCTTTAAGTTCTCCAAAATAAGAATGTGTCCCCCTAACCCATTTAAAAGACTGGCTGGAGGGGCAGTAGCTGAGGGGAGGGCCCATCACTACCGTCATCCTCTTACTGAGTTTATACCAAAACCGCTCCTGCTGGGTCAACTGCCTGTGGGTCTTGGTGGCTACCTGGAGGCTGAGTGGTGTCCAGGACTGACTGCAGCTGCCTGTCCTGTCAGCTCCACGCGTGTGATCAGAGTGGGACCTGGCACTGTCCTTAGCAGAGCTGTCTTTTCACAGCAGCAATGTCAGGGCAGCTTTTTGTGGGTTTCCAGTGCAATTTGTAACACACTGCTTAAAAGTCAACTCCTAGTAAGCTGATTGCCAGCACATAGGCGGTCTGAACAGATATGACGGGTAAGAGGCTGCAGAAAAATACCTTAAAATGCCTAGGAAGCACAGGTAGATCCAGTCACGATTGCAGCACCCTCACAGCACAGAGAGGCTGTAACCCAGCCCGGCTGTCTCCCTTGCAGTCAGAGCACGAGAGAGCCCGGGGTACGGCTGGGAGGTGCTGCAGCGGGCACCAGCTCGGCTGCTCTCTGCCTACCGAAATAGCAAAGCGCCCTGCTGGGTTCCCGTGCCGGTGTCACCCTCTGAAGGTGGGCAAGCAGTGGCTCGACAGCAACGGAGCCCCAGCTGTTGGGCGAGATGTTCTCCTTCAAGCCAGCCCGCGACCTGTCCCCAAACCCTACTTCAGCCCCAGGGGCCGGGCTGCCCGCTGGGGGATGCCCACCGGGGGATGCCCGGGGCTGGGGCTCGCCCCTGCGGCCGCCGCCGAAGTTTGGGGTGGGCGATGCGCTTACCTTGTCCTCGCCCCGCGGAGCTCGCCGGCTGCTCTCCGTCCACGGCCAGCACGAGGGAGACGAGCGCCGGCTCCCCGTGAGTCATCCTCGGCGGCAGGGTGGGCTCGCTCCTCGCACCGGCTGCGGCTGCCTCCGCCGTGTGACAGCTGCCGGCAGCCGGCGGCCAGAGCCGCCCATTCCGCAGCCGGCGGCGGGCGGAGCGGCGACGGGAGGCGAGGAAAGGAGAGGGGGGAGCCCGGCGAGTGCCCGCCCGCCCGCAGCAAAGTCGCCGCCCGGAGCGGGGAGCGGGGCGGCCTCAGGGCGCTCCCGGCCGGGGGCAGCTCCGCACCGCCGCCTCGCCGCCCGCCGCCGCGGCTCTGAGCATCCCGGGCCGGTGCCGGAGGCAGGAGCCCGGCCGCGGGGTACCCGAGGGAAAAGCAGCGGGCTCCTTCCTCGGCGGAGCGGGAGGGATGCCGGTGGGATGCGCTGCTGGGCTCCGACCACCCTAAATCTCAGCCCCGCCACTGCACCCCCTCACCCAGGAGTCTCTCTCTCTAGATAAGTTTGTACCCGTGCTTTTCCAGAATGTACTAGGTAGCCTCGCAGGGATGTGTTTGCCAAAAACAGTTGGCGAGTGGCTGGGAAAAAGGAAACACTGAGGTGCCCACTGCTTGCTGCTGGGTCTTAGCCTCTCTCACAGGGCACACGTGGAAGGCTTGTATGGGCTTTCAGAGGCTCTTTGCTAAAAATAGTTGCTGTGGGGTCTTAAGAATATCAGAAAGAGCTACGACCTCTGTGTCAAGCCCTATTCAGATGCTCTGAATATTCGTCAAACCCATCTCCTTCTGAAAGGGCGGTATTTCGTAATTTACATTTCCTGCAGTGTGAATGGCAATGGCCTTAATCCTGATTAATTGACACATATTTCAATTCCCAAAGTAAACTAGGAAAAGAAATAAAGCATAACAGCATAAAGGTGGAAGAGCTGAAATACGCATGCATTCTCGATGAGAAACTGAATTGATTTTTCACATCTACTCCAAATGATTGCACCAGTTAAATGTCCGCTAGGAGTTCGGCCTGTTCCCCTCTGCAGAGCATGGAACGATGCTTTCTTCTGTTCTGGCACTATTGGCTGTGGAGGGCCCTCTGAGACTGAGATACAAGCTCTTCAGATCTTTTTTTAAACATCTGATTTAATTATATATATAATTCTGACTCTGCTGAAGGTACTAGGGGTTTGCCACCCTCATCATTCATAATGAAACAGAACAGCAGCCCTGATGCAAGAGCTTATGAAAAGTTTCCTGAGGCTGATGGGAGGCAAACATTACTTTGTGTTTTCCCTAAACTTTGAACCACCACAGCACCTCTTTTTTTTTTTTTTTTTTTTTTTTAACCTTAAATTTCCATATGCAATGTTGCATGGGCTCATGAACAGGAACTTTCTCCTTTCAACTGTGTGTGAACAGCATGAGGAATATGTGGGAAAGTGTTTAATGTGAACTCTCTGTGGACGTAAATTCATTAGGAGAAAGGGGTCTTTGGCAGTACTGGGTAGTTAGTGTGGAGAAGCACATCATCAGGGAGAATCAGCTGTACGCAGGACCTGTACTCACAAAAAAAAAAAAAAAAAAAAAAAAGTGGGAAAGTGCTCTCACTTCTTCCACACTGGTCATTCCCCTTCTGTCTGTTTGGTAGTGTGTCAAGGATGCTCAGCAGCCACGTGAACCCTGCAGGTGTGAACCTGAGCTGTGTATTTTGAAGAGACCTTTAGTTAATTGAACTCATTTGTCACTGTTGCCAGTATCACTTGGCAAAACAATAACGCATACATACCTGTTTCTGCTCACACAATTAACGCTTCTGTAGTCCAAAATTGGCTGCTTAGCCAGACATTTACTGATGAAGGAAAAATAAAGCAGGTGGATATAATCAATTGTCTTTTTTTTAAGAGCAATTAAAGTGACTACAGTTGGGATTTGTGCATGGCCAGGGAACCACAGACTCAGTAGATTATTCTGTAGTGCAGTTCATTCTACATTTCCCATTGATAGAAATGTCATTAGATACTAACTTGTGTTATCAACAGGACATTAATATTAATATCAAAATGAACATGAAAAATGCTTTAAGAGAAGGAAGAAGGCCTCACGTAAAATCTTTCTTTCTATAGCACTGTCCTTTAGATCCCTGAGGGGATACTGTGTTGGTTTTTGGCAAATTCCATTCTTCGTTGCAATTCCAGCCAGTGAGGGAGGCTGAGGAAAAACTGACCCAGTCTGTCCCCAGCTGGGCTGGGGGAACACTGCTTGTGCTTTGGCAATAACCTTTTGCATATATGCAATATGGAGTCAATTCTAATTTCAATTACACCTGTACAGCCCGGTATCACAAGAGCTGCGTAAGATTGTTTCTCGGGTGCCCTTTAGTGGTACCCACGGTCTGTTAATGACAGCATTAACGCATATGGTTGTTTGCTGGGGGGGTTGCTTGTCATCCTTCTTGGGAGCTGGCTGTGCCAGACTACTCCTTGGTTAAAAAAAAAAAAAAAAAAAAAAAAGCCCAAAATACAACCCCACAGGATATAACTGGAAGCCTTTACTCTGGAGGTGGTAAACAAGTAAAGAACTAAATGCTATTGTAAGGCAGGAGTTGGCAGGGTTGCGTACAAAACCCTGTGGAGCGAGCACATCTGCCTGCAGCTGCCACACCACCCTGGAAGCCTGGTGTGGTGTCCGCATCACTGCGACATTCAGAAACTGCTCAGGCACATGAGAGCGGGCATCCAGCAGAGAGAACTCACTTTTAATCTGCATGTCATTGCTGTGTTTTTCTTTCTTTCCTGTGTGCAGAACAGTCTCTGGATATTTGAATGGAGCAGGCTTAGAGCTGGTCTTTTTCCTTGACTTACTACGGAAAGCCACAAAACCACCTGAGTGCAGAACCTCTTGTTGGTCTGTTTAGCTTTATCTTTCAAGTAGCTGGGTGCTTTCCAAGGAATTACTGAAATCTCTGGAAATCACTGCTTTTCCTGTGTTCTTCTGAAGCAATACAAGGCACGCACTTGTGCCTTCATCTTCCTCATTCTAGTTGTTATTGCTTCTCAGTTTCATCCCTTCATACCTCTTAGTTTTTAACTGCAAAGATAGAACAAATATATATATATATATATATATAAATAAACGTCTTTTTCTTCATTTATGCTTTCAGGTTTAGTTGCAGCTAAGACTTCATCTGAAGTTACACTTATGTCAAAAATTTGCGCTTCTAAGTGCTGAAATTATTTGTCATTTTGAACTCTGGTAATGAATTCCAAGCATTGGTCCTGATGCTTGACCTTCTGTATCTCCTCTCACAAGCATTGTTTTGAAGTTCAAGTAATGGAGCTTGAGTTCTGGAAAGTAATATAGACTTGAGAGAAACTGTAACCTTGCCTGTTAAGGACAAACCTGCTCCAGTGATGATCTGCTAGATACAGAAATCATTGATTTACGATGTACAATTCCCGAGTGCAAAGCCATTACAAAAGTTGTATTTATTTTGTCAATACTCAGTTTGCAGTCTGAAGTATTGGGTATTAGAAATGTATTCATATTCAAGAATCTGAACTGACTCTAATGCCACTATATTTAAATGGTAGATATTATGCCCATAAAGTTATTCATATTGAAAAATTATGATTTTTAAAGCAGAGAAATGAATGGTATGAATGAGTGCCTAAGATGAACAGATGGATGTATGTGGCTGCTGCTGGCTATAGGCAGAGCTCTGTGTTTCTGCTTACTTTTAAATACGGGGAATGGCACTGAGGGACTGTGGAAAACAGAATGGACTTTGGGTCTGCAGATGACTAAGCTGTAATGCTAACTACCAAGAGCATTTCATGATTGCTGGAGTTGACTGAAAAGCTGAAATTTGTATTTCATAGGAAACTGGTAAAATTAAAAAAAAAAAAAAAAAAAAAAACAAAAAAAAAGATGTGAAAAGGTTGAAATAAAAAAAAAATCACAACTGAGAAAACGTATGTAGTTCATCCCTGTGCCACAATGCAGTGAAGCAATATCATGTTTGGTTTTCCTGCACTGCCTCTGAATATGTCTCTGGTATGCGTTTCTCAGTTGCCCCTGGCAACCTGTTCTAGTAGTTCATTATGCTTGTTGTTAGAAAGTTGTGTTTTTTTTTTTTCAGATGCCTAATGCAATGCTTCATCACAATATCCTGACTGTCATCACTTTTTGTCCTAGTCCTAAAGAAGGGAGCAAACTAATCCCTTTCTTCTTCTGCAGCACTTATGTCCCCCCACATCTCACCTTCATGAGATGGGCAGCCAGTCTCTGAAAACATTGCCCTCTTACTGTATCTTCACATGAGAGGGTGCTTTAGAAGGGATTCTCTTCCTGCCGAATATTCAAGTGAACTTAATTCTGTAGGGCTGTATCAGTGAATCAGTATCCCTGAGCATCAAGGAGATGATCTCCAGTTTCTAAACCAATAGCCTTGATATATATCAAGTACTACACGATTCTGCTGCATGATGAGCCTGTGAAAACAGATTTTGTAACACAGTTGAAATACTCTAGCTTAGTTCAGTTGCAGTTTCCACTGTGAAACAATATTTTGAGGTCTGAAAAAATCCTGAAAAAAATCCACTTGGTTCAGTTTTAGGCTAGTAGGACTCCCCCCCCACCCCTTCCTGCTTTACTCTTGGAAATGCATCTGTTTCAGTTAATAAATAAATAAAATCTAGAATAGTTTATTCAAATGAATGAAAATTCACTTCAAATGAATGATATATAGGTTCAGATCCAGCCAGTAGTCATGGTTAAGACTCTTTTTCTGAAGCCATTTTCAAAATTCTGTCTTCTATTGAATGATACAGAGACTGTCCCTGACTCAGAGGAGCCGGGAAATGTGCCATATCAACTGTTATTCCAGATTACTAACACATCTTGGGTTTAGGTTTCTGTAAAACCCAAATAAATTTCAAGTGATAAATAAATCCAGAGAACACAAATTGATAAAATCCAGAGACCACAAAAAAAAGCCTTTCTCCAAAATCTCAGTGTTCTCCCAACACTGAAAGCACCCCTTTCAACCCCAGCTAGCTAGATTTATTTTTCATTTTGAATCTTTTTCCATTGATGCACTGCAGGAAAAGACTCATAAGCAATTTAATTGCAGGACTTTCTTCTTTTGTTAATGAAACCTGTTTGCATGAGAAGAAAATGGTTATATTTTAGAATAAACTGTTCAAAGCCTTGACATTCCAAGCAATTGGTATCTGCAGTTAGCAAAACATTTCTGTACCTGTACCCCAGAAAAACTAGTTAATAATCTGTCATTTGCTGAGCTCCCTGATGGGTAGAGCTTAGAAGACGCAGCTTGCTTCACTGAGCTGGCTTTGGTTGCTGGCAGAGCTGGCGCTTGGTGTCAGGCCAGTTTGCTGCTGTAGGGGAAAGCAGTGCCTGGCACAGCAGCTATTTTGGGCTCAAGAGGTAGTGAGAGGTTAAAAAGTGTGAAGAAAGGTTCCAGCTACCTGGTTTTGATAGCCCATGCATCTCAGAAATTTAATTGCATATTAATGGCTGTTTTCTGTGCTATTAATGTTGTGAAATGGCCTGTGAGGGAGATGGTCTCAATTAACCCTTACATTAACTTTTGTCATTAATGTGCGTCAGTATTGATGCTTTTAATTGCATGAGACTTGGGGAGAGCTTGGAGAAATCACACAGGGATGCCTGATTTGACTGTAGTCTAGCCACCGAGGTCACAGCAATAAGGAACAATTGGGTCTGGATTTCTTCCTTTTTTTTTTTTTTTTTTTTTTCTTTTATGCCAGAAATAGGGCAACCAATGGAAGGAGGAATTCTATTTTTGCAATATCAGGAATGTTTTAGGGCCAGCTGTTACTTCTAAGTAAGCCTTTCCTCTTTAATGGCTGAGAAACTATGTGACTTATTTTCAAAATATTAAGAAATTTTAACCCTGTTTTCTGGCCTGCCCTTCATTTCTGTTGACTTTTTCTTCCAATATCTTCTTTTAAAGATTTTCTGCCTTCCTTTTGGATACCCAATCCTACATACAGGATAGTGGCAGAACGGCCTAGTCACCATGACATCATTTTCAAGGGTCAGTATTTTTAATAAAGGTAAAAATGAAGGGAAATTTTTTGGTGTCAGATGATTCTATTTTTATCTGCTTAACGTCTTCTGATTTTGAAACACGGAGCACAGGACTGGGAACAGACCTGTTTGGTGTATGGGTTTCAGGTAGTTACTAAAGATGTGATTTATTTTCAACCCTACTGAACAGATTTATTGAATTCACAGTGATACGAGGGGAGAGAGGGGTGTTTTGTCTGTGCTGTTGTGATGGTGGTTGGTTCTGTTTGTTTTGGGGAGGAAGTATTAGATTAGTTTGGAATGTCTCACACTATAGAATGTTATATAATTTACTCCTAAATCTGTTTTCCCTTGAAGATTGCATATTACTGAAGCCAGAATAAGTGGTTTGTAGTTTCTTATCATCATCCCTTATTAAATGTGGTTTATTATATTTTCTGTTCTCCAGTCATGCACTAACAGACTAGATCAGGTGATGCTATTAGAAAACCTGGCTTATGCAGCTGGAGTGTCATATATTAGTTCCTTTGCAATCTAGATTGGAGGTCATCCAGTCCCTAGTTCCCCTGATGTTTCTTTTATGAATTTTGGTTCCACATCTATGTGGACATTTCCATTTCAGTACACAGATGCTTCAATTTTGGTTTCATCAGCCCTGTATGGAAAAAAGGGCAAGGGTTTGTTTGAATTTTCCTGGTCGTCTTCCAAGTGTTACCACTGCTATTTGTTTCAATGTCATTTCCACATTCTTAAGTAGCTTGGCTTTCAACAATTCTTACCTCTGTTACAGATATTTTTTAATACTTATTGTTAATCCTTACTTTTTCTGACATCCAAAGTGTCCTCATTGTCTGAAGCAACTTGCTGTTGCTCTGCGTGAGAGTATTTTCCCACCTATGACTGCTCTTCAGCAAAGCCAGTCTAACAGAAGGCAAAGAAATTTGTTGGCTATGACATTGATAAATACCTGGATTATCGATATTAGCTGCCTTTTTTTTTTTTTTTTTCACCAGAAAGATTAGTCTTCCACAGCAACACAAATACTGGTTCTGTTTGTCTCTCTGGTAACAGCACAAAATTCTCTGTTTTCACTGGGGTTAATTTGGTCTTTCTTCTTCCTGCCTCTTCTTTCCAACATCTGGTATCCTTTCAGCCATCATCCTAGCATCCATTGTCACATTTTTTCTCTTTCTGCCTCCCATCAGCTATCAAAAGATTTGAAATATTTACTTACTGCTTAAAAGATTTTGTGTCCTTTTCCTTATCTTCCCATAGTTGGATGCCTTCCAACTGTAAATTAGTGAACATCTTCCTAATGAGTGTTATAGTGTGGATTTCAACAGTCTTTTTATTTATTTATTTATTTTTTTTAACATAGGTTTTGAAAACCAGTGTGTTTGGACACTGTGAGTACCTACTGATAAGGGTAGCAAATAATAAATGCCATGAGGATATTGAGATGCAAATGATGTCAAACTCGGAAATACGGGACCGTTGGCTGGACTCTCCTAGGCAACAGTCTATTTTAACTGTTGTACATTGACATACCTGTCTGTTCCTTGCTACAGTCCACAATTCAGTTTAGAAGTTTTCATTAAAAGAAGCTCTCACAAATAGTAGGGTTTTTTTGTTTGTTTGTTTTTAAATCTAATAAATGTTAGGATCATAAATAACAATTTAGGTTACTTCTCAAGCACAGCCACTTTTCCTTGACATAGGAAGGATGGGTATGGGTTAAAAGTTGTTTTGTTTTGTTTTTAAAAAAGCTAGAGCATTAACGAGTATTGAATAGAGATAGAGAGTATTAAACAATGACAGTAGTTCCTCTCTCTCTCTTTTATTTTATTTTATTTTATTTTATTTTATTTTATTTTATTTTATTTTATTTTATTTTATTTTATTTTATTTTATTTTATTTTATTTTATTTTATTTTATTTTATTTTATTTTTAACATAGTGACTTCCATTAGCTGTATGAGTGTTTATGAGTGTATTATGTTTAGGGTAGGTATCCCATTCAAAAAAAAATTCTAAATCTTCAAGCAATGGTTGGCTGACTTCTTCCTTAGCTGAAACATTGGAATAAAAGGCTGATTGTTTTTTTTCCCTATAGTTTGCATTAACTAACTTGTGTCTGTATTAGTTTACATTAATTTATTTTTCTGCATTATGATTTAAGTCAAAATTGTTTGGTATCTTTATTCATTGTAAATTCACAAGTTCATTTCTAATCTTGAATAAACTTTTGTGTTGAGAGATCTTCTTTGCAGATGCTCCTAAAATATCTTTTAAGAACAATACAAATGGATCCATAAATTGCTTAATTAGAATGATTCACTTTCTTCTAGTTTTGATTTATGTTAGTAAATCCAAACTGAAACTAGCACATTGAAAAGCTTTGTTCTTCTGCACCATGAGAGCTTTGTTGCATGAAGAGTATTCTTTTGGTAGCGTATGCATGTAGTATAATTTCAATTTAAGTCCTCAGTAGCTTTGAAATGAGCAGTGGCAAATGAAGCACTTTGGTTTTATTAATGAAATCAGGCTTTTGCAGTGTGTATCTTATGTTGCAATAATATCACTGGTCTATGGTTCCACCACGTTCTCCATTCCATGTAATAATTTACTGCTTCCATTTTATTTTAGATGTCATCTTTGGCTTTCCTTTCATTTGTCAGCTTATTTCCTGCTGTTGTGATTAGCCTTATTAATACCATGCAGAAACCTATAGAAAGCACAGCAATGGCCTGGTGAGCACCAAAGGTAAAAGCACTGGAAATAGAGGAATTCTGTTCCCTGCAGTGCCTGGCTGAAAAATGACACATGCTGCCCAGCTCAGGAACTGCACGTGCAGACCTGAAGGGAGCTGTGGTAACTGAACAGCAGCAGGGTTTATAGAGGGTTAATTTTCATGGCGTCATTTACCAAAGCAGCATATTCTCTGCCAAATTAAAAATGTAAGTCACTTGTCTACATCCTGGGTCTGCTAGGATATGTTTGCAACAGAATTGTATTACTTTTTCTATGGGAAAAATGTATTTTCCCCCTTTTTTCACGTGTGCACATGCATGCACGCCCACACAAACACAAATTTAATTCCATGTCAGAAGGATACATGGCATAGAAATTTACAGCTGACCTGGGTAGTTTTGACAAAATGGGAGAAGTCTTACAAAGGGGGAAGAAAGCTTTTTTTTTTTTTTCCTGTCTTTCTAACATTCTTCCTCTGAAATATGCTATAATAACCGATGACTCTATTATAAATATGAGTAACAGCCAAAATGAATAATATATTATGCAATTAAGTGTCTAAACCAAATGCAGTGCAGCTATTTTTACTGTGATTCAGGGAGAGGTTTCACACCAGCCTGTTGCACAGGCCAGTCAGAAGGGGTTTGTAGTGTCAGGGCTCTAATCAGACATAATGACAGAAATGGAGAGTAGGGTGCAGGGAGTGAAAGATTGATTAATAATGACAATTCTGAGTGGGCTTTTCTCAGCCTTGCCCAATTATGACATTTGGATGTCATTTTTAATTTTCACAAATTTAAGCTAGTGGAAGCGGTAGTGTTAGTCTTTCCAAATTCAGCAAGACCAGACCTGTACATCTGCTAGATAAATCCTGACTGCTTCTTTTGGTTACTTTTCTGATCTAATTGTGGGTGTGTCGTGGTTTAACCCGGCCGGCAGCTAAACACCACGCAGCCGTTCGCTCACCCTCCCCCCTCCCTCTCTGGGACGGGGGAGAGAAATGGAAAGTGAAGCCCGTGAGTTGAGATAAAGACAGTTTAATAAGACAGGAAAATAATAATAACAAAATAATAATAACAATAATAATAATACAATGGTGATAATAGGAAAGTAATAATAATATGTACAAACAAGTGATGCACAATGCAATTGCTCACCACCCGCTGACCGATGCCCAGCCTAACTCCGAGCAGTCCAGCCCCCTCCCCCCAGCTAGCCACCCCTATATATTTTTTAGCATGACGTCAGATGGTATGGAATACCCCTTTGGCTAGTTTGGGTCACCTGTCCTGGGTCTGTCCCCTCCCAGCTCTTACTGCACCCCCAGCCTGCCTGTTGGCAGGACAGAGCAAGAAGCTGAGATGTCCTTGGTTTAGTATAAGCACTGCTCTGCAACAATTAAAACATCAGGGTGTTATCAGCACTCTTCTCATCCTAAGCCAAAACACAGCACTCCACCAGCTACTAGGAAGAAAATTAATTCTGTTCTAACTGAAACCAGGACAGGGTGAGACTTAAGTATGACTGTATTCCTGGCATGCATATTTGGGTGCTAGATATAAACGGTTTCTTCTGACTGCTGAGTATGTTTGCAGACGTTTGCTTTGGTTTTCCCACTGCAGAAACTACAAGCCATGTTTTAATTAGTATTGTAAGATTTTAAATAAATAATGATTTAAAAAAATCTAGATAATCTCACTAAAGGGAGAAACTTGGAGCATCTTCTCTAGTCCTGTATTAACTATGTTATCACCAGAACTTGAAATCTGAGCAGATATCAAGAACATCCTAAGGATATAATTTTAAAAATTCGTATCTTATGTGTATATATATATATATACACACATAAGATACGAATATATATATATATATATTTAGCATTTCCACAGCTGTTGCAGATAAAATGCAGCAAAGAAACAAAATTAACTTTCCTTTCCAATGTGAGAAACTGCCAACAGGCGTGGCATCTGCCAGGTCTGCTTCTGTCCTGCCTGTGTCCTTCATACAGTGAGGCGATTGTGCAAATAAGACCAGAAAACCTAATCTGGGCATTGTGTAGGGCCAAAAGTAGCTGTTGGTTAGCACTGGGGCTACTTGAGGAGTGATCCTGGCTGGCCAAGCTGGAGATTTTTCCAGGCACTGCACCTCACTCTGGGTTGAATTCTGGTCCTCGCTTTGGAGAATTTACTGCCTGTTCCCTATATCTGTCATACTAGCTGAGTTTGTCCTGTAACTGCAGCTGTGTCAAAAACAGCAGTGGCATGAACACGGATTGCTTGTTCTTAACAGAGGTAGTTAGTGCTGGATTTGTAGGATTTTTACTTCCATATATAATTGAGAATAATAGTTATTCACTTGGCCTGTTTGCAGCTGGAACTTTGTTGCTTTTCTTTGGGATCGATCAGTTCTCGGAAGGTCTTACACTTGCAGAAAATGGACAGCAGATGCTCAGGGGAATTACTGCTTAGAAAGAGCTACACCCAGGGCAGCAAACCAGCTGTTAGCGGCCACAGGCAAAACGTGGTTACTAAGGAGCCTTTACTAGCACCACTCGTAATACCCTTACCAAAGATATGTATACACAGCACTACTGCAAACTTCCCTATCAGTGATTCGGTCTTGTAGCAGACCTAGCAAGCGCAGGCCATGCTGCTCCCCAGGGCTGGCAGCAACCCACTGCTTGGCTCCATGCACCCCGGCTGCCTTGGTCAGCATGCCAGGGGGAACAGGACCCCAGTAGCTGTGGCCCGTTTACTTAAAAAAGTAAATTTGCTTAATAAAATAAGTGAATTAAATGTCTTTCATGGCTAATACCTTTCAGTGGAGGCTTTGGGAGAATTCATTCCTTTTGCTGTTCATTGCTTTTTACTTAACTAATATTTCTATTTTATTGAATGCCAGAATCAGTCCATCTGAATTAAAAATAATTCTGCAATTTCTTATCAGAAAGTATATTTCAGGAGATGTTTTGAAGTTTCTCAACAATTAAGATTTCATTTCTCTTGCTCAAAAAAAGAGCTAAAAATATCCTTTCCAAAGAATAATCAAAAATCTTTCTTCCCCAAAGTATCCTGCTTTTTATTTTTATTTTTATGTTTGGTTATAATTTCCAACAAGCTGATATTTCTCTAGGCTACAACATAATTTTTATTTTAATACAGTAAATTGTATTTTTTAATGTAACTTGATATTAATACTACATTATCAGGATTTCAGATTTTGTAGATAATGGCCTTTCTAGAGAAAAGCAGGGCATAGGGACAGATTTTCCAGTGCAATAAATATTGCTGTCCGTTTTTAGAAAGAGGACCTGTACCAACTTAAAATGCACAACATTTTAAAATTAATTGAAACAGTGTTTACCAACCTTGCTCTTTATTTCCTCAACCTTGACACATTAATTCAAAACATCCAGGAAGCCTATGTGATCTCAAAGCTGTGCTCTACTCCCTGACATTTCAGTTATCACCTTTGCTTTTATCTAAAATTTATGCCCATGTTGTTCACCTGGTTCTATGCCACTTCTCAGTTAAATGTAATTTAATTTTTTCAACAAATGATGTTTAGTTTAGAAGTGGACATTTGTTTCCTGTGTGAAGATTTCTCAATTTGATGTTTAGCACATTTGACTAAGGGCTGTGTGTTTGGAGGTGTGACTTGGTCTCCTGCTTCAGTATTTCTTCTTTCTGCTCCAGTATTTTTCCTGTTTAAACCAGAGATTTCAAGGTTCCCCTCGCTCTACTGCCCTCTTGTTTTCTCTTGGTCCAACATCTGTCTGCTCCATTCATTTTTAATACTGTCACCCAGTAAAGACAGTTCTGGTTTGCTCATTTATTAAGTTGATTTTCTTTCAAAATCTGTGTTATCTATAGAAGAACCTATGCCAAAAGATCAGCCGCCATGTGTGTATATATTTAGCCACGTATATCTGCCACTTCATCAGCAAAATAGCATAAAATATCTGAATATGGTTAGCAATTACATATTTTTTAAGTTGACCAAAATTTTTTATGAAAATTTGATTTTTTTCTGACATGATGAAAACTATATAGTATATTCTTGACTTTCTTGAAAATCATTCCACATTTTAATATATTGCTAGGAATTTCTATTTGCAATAGATATTGCTCCTGTTCGTGTTGTTACAAATTTCCAAATACACGTAGTTATTTATCCAAAAGAGTTCCCCAGATGTGACACACTTCTTGGGGGTAACTGCAGTACTTCATCACTTATTTGGGTATTTGTTTTTCCAAAAGATTCTGTTGCAGCTGCAGCCACTTTGTGAATTATGAAAAATATTGAGACTAGTAATTAACATCTAAATCCTTTCTCCAAACTGAAAGGGCAATTTATATTTAAAGAAAATTATATTTGGTGTTTAGGAGATTAAGCCTTCTACAGACTGGAATATTAATCCTCCCAGTCATGCAGTTCAATAGCTGACCCTTGTTAGCTATCACTATTAGATCAGTTTAAACACAAAAGCTGGAAACCTAGTTTTATTAATGCTTTTGGCAAAGCTCCTGGTGACCTAGGCTGAGCCAGGATTTAGATCTGGAAAGGGTCTCTCAAAATTATTTTCTGGTTTGGAGAAAAAAAAAACTTCCCTCCTTTTCCAGAAGAAAAGAACAACTGGAGGTTCAGTAGATGAATGATTATACCACAGACTTCTGTTCATCTCTTCTTTCTATGCATGTCTCTGCTGGATGAAATTTTTGACTCCATTCTTGGAGTAGTAGTGCCAAGTATAGTAAAGGTCTTCACAAACAGAAATCTGGAACCTTCCTAGCTGACTTCATGAAAAAACTTGCACCGCTTGTTTAGTGTAGGCTGGAAACTGCAATGAAGTATTAAAATTATGGATCTGGGATTCTAATTTGAAAACACTTCTTAACTGGAAAAAGAGAGGAGCACAGAACTTTAAGATTTGCTCTGCAACACTCCTGCTACAAACTCTGCCAGAGTTGCTTTAGTATCCAAGATGCACATTTGAGCGTGTATAATTTCTTAGATTAAACCCACAGGCTCTCAGTTTCCCTGTGCCTAATAAACATGGTCATGCAGAATTGATTTTGCTTGGACTGTTTCATGATGAAAATATTTTTCTATCTATTTTTCAGAAGTGTTTGTTGGGGTCAGTTTGCCTGCTGCAGCAGGAGAGGTGAACATTAAATGTTTTCATGGGATAGATGAGATGCAAGGATGATAAAATCTTGCTAGATTTAGTCTGCAAATGCCAAAAAAAATATCCATTCTCAATGCAAAAATGAGAATGGGGAAAAAAAAAAGTGTGTAGGAAAGGAATGGCACAAGTGCAAAACCTATTGTTTTGTTTTGTTTTATATCACTTGTAAGCCCCATGCAACACTTGATCTCTTGGATGTTGTTCTGGAGCATGCACAGCTTTCCCATCACCTTTTGGGGTGAGGCAGCTGACTCTTTCTGTCTGAAATACAGAATTTGTTGACTGGATGAGGCAGTTGCTGCAGCCACGTGAACCCTTTTTCCAATCAGTCTCTGACTGAAAGAGTGGAAAGAATCCAAAGAGCAAAAAGAAAGTTTCTTGCTGTTGTGGACTGACTACTCTAAGAGCTCGTTGAAGGGCGTACTCTCTGATAGCTCACGTGGCATTTCTGTCTTTTTGTGTTGTGAATATGGATGCAAGTATTCAGTAGAAAAAGCCATGCTACTAGCATGTTGAATTGCTAAATTAACATGTTAGGTCCAATTCACATTTTTAGTAAGAGGTAGAAATCCTTTTAATTCTGTTGTTGGCTTAGATTGAGGGAGACTAATGTGCTTGATTTTAAACCTGCTGCTTAATCTGGGTTTAAAACAGCGCTTGGACTATATTAGCAGTTGAGCTACCTAAATAATTGTTTTCCTTATACGTCTATGCATATATGGGAGAGGGGATGTTTGTACATATCTGCAGTACCATAAATTAGTAAAATACTTGTGCCAAGTCTGGATTAAGCAGGGGGGAAAAAAGTTGTTAAAAATGAACTATGAAATCTGTTTTGGATGTATTTATTCTGACAGAGACAGGAGCAAAAAGGGTACTTGTAAACAATTTTCAGCAGTCTATAAAGAGCTGAAGATTTCTGCAGCTCTGTTATAAAGATATGATTAATTTTCCATTAGATCCTTTTCTGGATGAGTACTACAGAAAAATAGGAAGTACATCAAGCTGAGCTTTAATGCGGAAGATTTTCCACTTGCTCATGCACAATAAGTAAGCTTTATGCCTTAAGAATATAAATATGAGCTTTCAATTTGTTATATTTGAGATTTTTAAAAAAATCTACACCTATGTATTTCGTGATAGTACAGTATGCATAATTTTTTTCCCTGCCTTGACTGTGTGTTTATTTGATCTATTTACTATTTACCCCTGTTTAAATGATTATACAATGTATAGTACCAGTAGCAATTTGGCGCAAGTGGGGATGAGTGAAGATGGTGATTATGATCTTGACCACCCTCATGAACTTACAGCTCTCAAGTACTTGGTTTGTCAATCAGCACTTTTTATCTTAGGGGAGCTGAGGATAGATGTGATGACCTAGGAGAGAATCAGGATTTCCATTTATCTGTGAATTTCTCATGCTTTCTAGTCTACTCCCAAGATCTGCTATGAAAAAACAGCAAGCCAGTTTGTTGGAAATATGGAGAAATATAAAATGAACTTGTTTAGAAGTCTCATCTATGTTTTAATAAAATACATATTTTAAATGGCTTTAAAAAACAATACATTTTAATTGCCGTTATATCAATTTAATACCGTAAGAAAATTTTCAGTGCAATAGTTCTATCAGTGATCTGGATGCAGGAGTGGAATGCATCCTCAGCAAGTTTGCTGATGATGATAAACTGGGAGGTGCTGTGGATTCCCTGGGGGAACGAGAGGCCTTGTGGAGAGATCTGGATAGATGGGAGAGTAGGGCTATCAGGAACAGCATGAAGTTCAACAAAGGAGAATGCTGGGTGCTGCCCTGGTGATGGAGCAGTGCCGGACATGGGAGCAGACTGGGGGACGAGGGACTCAGCAGGAGGGACCTGGGGGTGCTGGGGACAGGAGGCTCACCACAAGGCAGCAGCATGCCCTGGCAGCCGGGAGGGAAAACTGCACTGAGGGACGTGTTAAACACAGCAGAGCCAGCTGGGTAGAAGAGGTGATGCTCTCACTATATTTATTGGTGGTGCAGCCTCACCTTAAATACTGTGTGCAGATCTGGGCTCCACAGTATGAAAAGGATAAAAGGTCCTTGAAAGGTGCTGGGCTCTGCTCTCTGAGGACCAGTGGCACCGAGCTCAGGCTGGGCAGGGGCATTTCTTTCCCATAAGGATGGTGAAAGGCTGGAGCAGGCTGCCCAGTGAGGTGGTTGGTGCCCCATGTCTGAGGCATTTGGACACTGCCCTCAGTAACTTTTGGTGAGTACCAAAGTGGTCAGGCAGTTGGATCAGATAACCTCTGAAGGTCCCTTCCAGCTGGACCATTTTGTTAATTATAAACCTTATGTGTAACTTCTCATTGGTAAGCACCAAATCTGTTGTGTAACTTAAACTGATCATGAGTCTTTATTTTTAATTTAAAAAATAGAAAAATCATAGCATAATATAAGTCACCATAAATATATCTGAAAAGGTTCCTAGGACAAGGCAGTGAATTTTCCTATTTGCTCTTACAGCTTGAGTCATCAGTAGGGTTAAAAAGAGAATTGGTTGTCTAGCAACACTAACATCTTCATTTCTTCTTTTGATGGTACTCACCTAGCAGCATCTGCAGCTAATGGGAATGCAAACTGGAGTT
This sequence comes from Aythya fuligula, assembly GCF_009819795.1. Lineage (NCBI taxonomy): Eukaryota > Metazoa > Chordata > Aves > Anseriformes > Anatidae > Aythya > Aythya fuligula. The sequence goes on along the minus strand of NC_045565.1, from coordinate 11,608,982 downwards.
ATGCCTTTGTCTTATAGCTCCATATTGAAGTGAAATGCATTGCTAGGCGTAGGCAAGAAAACAAATATGACCTTTGTTTTAAGAAGATTGGGGTATTGCTCTAGTACCACTTAGGAATACATAGATATGGTAATTTTTAAATGTTAATTTAAAAAAATGTATTCCTCAGAAGTAAATTCTGACTGAGTAATAATTCAAATTAATAAATTACAAAAGGCATTCTTTTGATTCATTTCCATATGTGTATTGCTAAAAACATTTGGTATTTTCAGATTTAATGACATTACTTATCAAGACACGAGTTATATGGCAATATTTTCTGCCAAATTAATACTCTTTGTACTCTTTCCTATCCTCAGTGTACTGAAGTGTCTAGTGACCAAATTTATTCAAAGCAGAGGAATAGCGGGGTGAAAGCACAAGGGTGGATGGGTATGACTGGAGTCAGGAAATGCATATTTTACAGATATTCAGCAAAAACAAAAGGCAAATTCTTAAGTGTGTAAAAGGTTTAGAGGATGATAAAAGAGAAAGATGTTACATAGGAGGAGAACTAAACAGATGCAGTCAAGATTTAAGAGAAAGCAAGGTAGAAGAAGGTCTGGAAACAGTAATGCGTTGTAACACATCTGAGTTGGATTCAGATGTGAATTCAGGTTTTTGATTTTACAGGTACGGTTGGACATGCTTTACATGAATTTCTCACCTTTCATTTTGGGTCGATCTATATATTGGATCTTGGTGCTGTTGTGATAGCGAGCTTCAAAATACACTTGTTTGTACTCTTCTGTTTGTGTTAGCCAGCTGCCTAGCACTGATTTGCCTGCGTGTCTCATATTATGAGAAGCAGTAAATATTCATTTCCCACTCACTTTCTCTATATTATTCATGATTTTATAGCTTTCTGTAATAGTTCCTCTCAGTCACTAATTCCTCGAAAAATGCTTCTCTTGGGAGGCCAGCACAGTGCTGTGAAGCCAAGGATAGCTGTCAGCCTTGCCCAGCAGGTAGCGCATGGTGCAGACATCCATTTCCATTGGGTCCAGGGAACAGATGGTCGAGGAATGTGTCTGTGGGGAACCTTTAAAAATGGAAATTACAACCTGGGACATTATTTATCCCCTATACAGTGAGCAAGATGATCAGAAGTACATATAACTCATTAGGAGGACATGTTACTTGTGATGGTTAACATCATGAGAGTTCTTGGGGAAGAGAAAGGCTTATAAAAGGTATTAAAAGAAAAAGAAATATCTCCTTTTATTTCTAAAGATAACATCAGCTCTCATGGATTTTCTCAGATATTGCATTTAAGTATCCCAGAAAGTTTTGGGAATTTAGGTAAATATCATCACCCCTGGATAGATTTTCCAACAAATAAAATTCCTTTGGAATACTGTCTCCAGGACCTATGTCTAAAGGCAGTGGATTCTCACCTGAATCCTAGGAAGTCAGCCATCTCTTTTGAGAGACTACATGTAATTATCCAAGAAAACCATGCTCGGTGTAAGCGTGACTGAAAGGTTGAAATATTGCAGAATGCAGTATCAGAAGTGTTTAAATTGTGCACCCTTAGTATGTTGAATGATGTGTTTGATGAAGGTTTTACTGAATAGTTAATAGTGGTTTTTTTTTTTTTTTTCTTATATTGGCTATCTGTTGGTCAGAGATTTAATGATGGCGTTATACATATGCAGTTGTACTACATTTGCTTCAGTCGGTGGCTGTATGGACAACACTAAATCTGTTGTAAGCCATCTCCCTTCTGTAAGGGATTTGGGTGATGCTGTGCACACAATCGATCTCTCACAAACAGGTGAACTAAACCAACAGTGTGACCTGATGTCCCATCTTTTGGGTATAGGGAAAAGTTGAGGTTTCACAAGTGGTTGAATTAAGGTCCCAACACCTGATCTTGTTAATAGTAAAACATTTTTATTTAACCAGCTGATGTAGGTAGAATATATATATATATTTTGCAGTATTGCTGAAATACATTACAAGGAAAAACAGTCAGCACCAGCAAGGGAAGCATAAGTTCTTGTTGTAGGGTGAAACAAAACATGAAATAAGAAAAAACCAAAGTCCTAGAGGTCATGTGAATTTGTTTCCTTCTTCTCTATCACCTTGGCACCTCACAGTCTCCTTTCCCTTGCTCATAGTTGTTTAAGTTTGTATCAGTTAGAACTAGGATTTAATTCATTATGACAGTAGTCATTTGGCTCTTTGGATGAAAGCATGCTTTTCGGTTGCTGCTAATGTGTTTGCTTTTCAAAAGTTCAGAACATTGGGTTATTTTTTATATAAAACAAATTGCAAATTTTTGTATTTTTCTTCATATTTCAAAATAATATTGTCAGCTGACAGCTGAAGGATGTTAGGGTTCACAGGACTGCAGGTTAAAGTAAATAATACTGCTGTAATTTGGACAATGTTTATTATACACTGAGCAAGCAAAGTGACTTATGCTTCTGAGCACTTCCCTGTCTCTGGAACCATCACTATATATTAAGGTTTCTGTGAAGGTTCATAAGTATGCATTTAAGCGAATGTGTGTCCCATATGATCCTTAGAAACATAGTGTGTCACAACTAGCATAACACAGCACAGTCACCCCCTCTCACTACAAATTAGCAAAGCTCTGCTAAATATCTCAGTGCCATTGTGCTCGTTGAGCTCAGTGCTCGTTGCTCAGATTTTCTCCAAGCTTGTTTTAAACCTTTGATACACTGAGAATTGTGGTGTTCTTTCTCCCTGTAAGACCATTCACTTGTTCATTCTGTCCTGTTGAGCAACAGCCTAGGACTCTGTGTTTATATCTTGTACTAGAACTTGATCCCAGACATCAGCACATTGCAGACCTGGGCATGCGTGATCCATCTTCTGTTTCCGTTGTTAAAAGCCTTCCAGGTATTAACAGGCAGACTGTTATGTCTTCCTGTCCTGTCACCAGTTTCAGCTAGGCAGGCCAATAAATAATTATATAAATTTTTCCCTAGCAAATCAGTTCTTCCGTGCTGTAATCTGTTCTGCTGGTCTTGTCTTAACTTGATGCAATTTGTCACCCTTACTGCTAACATTATGTCCTGCACTGAATTCACTCTTTGTAGTGTGCATGCGCTAAAAGCTGTCTTGGACAGGCAGTTATCGTTTCTGTGCTCCGAGATGCATTTCTTCACAGATTTTACTCTGTGGACAACTGGACTGAGTCTGTGTGTTTCTTTGGAATTGCTGCAACACGGGTGCATCTGTCACCCATACTTCTCTTTTGTTGTTTGTCTTTCTGAGACTTTTCCCACCTACGGAGAAGTCAGCCACATGTGGAATCCTGTCTCCTGAGGTGGTTTTTATCTGCATTTTTCTAAATTGAAACTCACACTGTCATTTTCTGCCCACTGTTGCCTGTGGCTCTGTCACTGTTCCTTCTCTGCTCTGACTGGTACTCACAACTCCTTCTGATTGAGTATTGTCTGCAAATTGCACCAGAGCATTATAACGATACGAAGAAAAGGCAGAGCGATTAAAGGATTCTAGGAGATGCCTTCCCCCAAAACTGAGCACGTTCTCATCTGCCTTGTCTGTTGTCTCCAGAGAATATCATTCTTTTTAAGCATAAACTTTGATTTCTAACATGGCAAAGTATGATAATCTTCACTTTCTGGTTGGTGTCTTTTTTTTTTTTTTTTTTTTTTTTAATTTATTTTTTTCCAGTATTCTTTCCTGTTCTTTAAAGTACAAAGCTGAATAAATATGTGGTGTATATTACCTGGGGAACAGGTTTGTCTCATTGCAAAATTAAAGCTAGAAGTCAGCTTCTTTAAAGGGATCTGCTTATTTGAAAGGAAATGACAGAATTCATCAATCAGAAGAGAAGGGATGACGTATCATAAGTTTTTCAAGCTTAGAGAACTGTAACATGTTGTCCTTAGACATGTTTTGGAGATCTACAATACTCTGCAGTGCTGTTCGCTTACAGGTCGGGTAAATCTGGCTAGATTTCCCTGGCTGTTCTCCCAGGAGTCATGGAAAAATCAAACAGAAAATGAGAAATTGTGAGACTTCTCAGCTTGGGGATTTGAGTGCGAATACAGCACATGGCAGGAGAAAGCCGACTGGATCAGGGTTGTGTTTGCAGACCTAGCAGGCCGGCTGTGTCTGCCATGGTGATCTGCAATTTACAGCAAAGACGGGATTTGGAGGCATGGGGTGTCCCTGCTGATCCGACCCTCTGACTATGACAAATAGAAGCTGGTTGCTGGCCCTTTGGATGGGGCACTGAATGCTGCTATCTGGAGAGGATTATTGTAATAATGGTGAGGAACAATAGCTAGGAACAAAAGGAGCAGTGGGCAGCCTGGCCACACTGCCGCAAACCTCTGCCTCTTCCAGGCCCCAGCTGAGGGCGGCTGCACATGCTTTTGTTAGGAGAGTGAGGTACTTCTGAGAGGACCTGGTACTGCAAGCTTCTTAGCACTGCATCTCTTAACTACCTGCCAGTTTGCCGCATGGTGGCTCAAATGGTAACTGGAAAAGGTGAGAGAACAGCCACCGGCTGCTCTAATGCAGCCACATGGCAGCGCAGCAAGGAGGCTGGCACAATCAAATGAATTACCACAGCCACCCGCGAGGAGCTGGAGATGGTGGAAGTGATCCAGCACAGGGACAGAGGTAGCTGCGAACAAATGCTTCCAAGTTTCAGTGGGTCATTAAAGACACAAACAGTACAACAGTGAAAGGATCAGTCTTAGAGTAAATTTCTCTATAGCAACAAAAGGCAGCCTCAGTCCCCTACAATGCTGCTTATAGCTGTGATTTCCTGCCTGAGAGGATACCTGCATTCACCAAAAAAAGCGTCTCTTAATATGCAATGAATGTCACACACAACTCCAATGTATTACTCACTGATAAAAGAAATCACAAATTAAGAAACTGATATTTCAGGGTGGTATTTCATACCCTATAGTACACTAAAATAATACTAGATGGCTGAGAGGAGTGGGGAAACTGAAAAAAGAGGTAGCCTTTCATGAGCCTTCAGGATCACTTCTTATTCCATCTCCTAGAACATCTTGCTTTCTAATTGTTTCCTTGCTTGTTTTCATTTCTTTGGGTTCTCCCGCTGCCTGTGCCACCTTTGCAAGGTCGTTTCTAACAAAGAGCAAGCACAGAGCCAAGGGAACAGCTTGCACAGTTATTGCTGTGGAGACACTTTAATTCTTGGACTTTCCCTCTTTCCTGGGGCAGCCATTTAAGAGACATCTCTCCCACCAGGTGCACAAAACACACTTCCAACGAAATGGGAGCTAATTGCTCTATTGTTTTGCTTCCAAACCTCAGGGCCTGGGAACCAACAGAGATCTGTAAGACCAATAACCTGAAAAACAACAGCACTGTTGGCAGTTTGCTTTGATATGTGTAGAAATTAGGAACAAGTTTAAATGAGAGTAAAAATATTTATGAAAACAATGTCTAATTCCTTTAGTTTTAATTTAAAGATTTTTTAGATCATGTCACAAAGGTAGCTAAATAAGGAAGCAGATATGTGAAAGTACACCTACAGTTTGCACTCAGTTCACTGTGGTTTAGGATAGCGTATATGCTTTTCATAGACATGCATCCTCAAGATCTGAAGAAAATGTTTGCTGTAAGTGAAAGAGAAATGGTATTTCCATCTGGCTTAGCTTTCTATGCATGGTGTCAGCGTATTAATGTTTTGGAGTTCCTTCACTGCCACGTGTTGTCTGAGCTTTTCTTCTCCGTAGAGTGATGTCTTTGTTAGACGATGGCCATGCTGCTGCAGAACAGGACATTTTGTGTCAGGAATCTCAGAAGTGGTGTTGATTTCCACAAGACTGTTATTTTTTAGCTATCATATTGTTAAATAGTTTGGGAGAATATTACTTAAGGGCTATGCTGCAAAGGGCAATAGAGAAATAAAGAAAAAGAAATACCAGATTTATAGCATGGAATTCTCAATTCATAGTTTTGAATAAAATAATGAAGTGGAAAAGTTTTAGTAAAACTTACAATTTTACCTAACAAGATTAGCTCAGGCTCCTACTGAAATCTGCCATCTTTTTGGCATTACAGTAGGCCAGATCTAATGTATAGTTAAATGCGTTACATATGCTTGCAGTATAGTTTCAAAAAGCAAAACTTAACCCCCCAAGGCCTTTTGTACCCTGAAGCTGTGGAGCACTATGCTGGGTGAGGGATCTGATCCTTGTTTAGAATTGAACAAATTTTAACTTTGCATGTCCAGTGAAGTGTAATGCATCTGTTTAGAGAGGGAGATTACCAACGAGGAGGTTGGTACTGCCTGACACGTGGTCATTCTGATGTGCACAGCAAAGAAAAGGGTTACATTGGATAAGGTTACTCACTGAACACGTTCTCAGTTCTATGGACTTGGCAGAAATTTCAGACTAGCAAGTAACGTTCTTTCCAAGGTCTTTTCTAACATCCATTTCAGTGGTGCCTTAGCTTGCTCACTGTCCATGCAGAAAACGAAAGACATGAAATGTAAACAGTCCTTCTCTCCTCCCCTGTAGTCTTGGTGTTCTGTGGCGTTGGTTTTGGTGGCTTTTTGTTGTTTGGTGTTTTTGCTGGTGTTGTTTTTGTTGTTGGGTTTTTGCTATTTCAGAATTTTTATAGCATAGAGTTCTATAGAGAAATTTACATATTATGTAAAAAGGTATAACAGGAAAAAAAAAATTCCTTCTCTTCTCCCTCCTCCCATTTCTCCCATTTTCTTTTGTTCTGTTAGCAGTTTCCCCCAAATCTTCACCCTTTTAAAAAAGCTAATTACTGTTCTTCCCTGGCATGCACTAGCATTATGCTGTTGTCAGTCTGTCAGGTGCACTTAGTCAGGGTTTAACAGGCTTGCAGTGAGCTACAATTAAACTCTGGAATTAACATTTAAAGAGTGTTTATATGACTTTTCCTCTTCCCTTCCTCCCCCGCAGCAGTTTGCTTAGAGACGCGAGCAGTTTTCTGGTTTGTTTTAATTGTTGTGTGAGGAAGATACTGAAGAAATGCATGAAGTTGACTTTCATTTGAAAAAAATGGGTTGCATTTTTTTCAGCACTTGGTGAACATTGCAATGCTGTCTTTCAAAAGAAAAAATCAGCAATTTATAACTGTGTGGTCGTACGCAACCTTTGTTACAACCATGCCAACACAGCAAGAGTTGTTGCCTGCCCTGAAGGAGATTGGTTTTCCCCCCAAGTGCATCCCAGAGAGGAGTGGTCGGCTCCTGGTCTGCTGCTTAGCCCCATGTCTTTGTGTGCATACCCCTTGACACTCAAACTGGAAAAGAAAGAGAAAGGCATGGGAGCTGTAGTAGAGTTAAGGCAGACGTTAGTTTTTGGATGAGTTCAGGAGCTCTGTGCAGATCACGACAGTCTTCCTTCCCGGTCAGGGAAGGGTCAGTGAACCTGAACAGGGGTTTTGGCATCCACATGGACCAGTTCTGCTTCCTGAGTAGGCTGAGAGCTCCTTCAAAAGAAAGCAAGTCCTGCACACTCCTGCTTGTCTTGCAGAAGTCATCTGTGGGCTGGAAGAACCTTTGGAATTACATTTTGGTGCCTTGATGGCACTGTGAATAGAGCATATACACAGAGCACTGATGGGAAGCCTCTCAGTAACAGATGTAGAGGGCTGAATTTTGGGGATTTAGGATCCTCAGTGGGGTTAAAAAAAGCTCTGCCAGTGCCCTCTAGCTGTCTTGTTTTACTACAGCTAAAGATGTGCCCCAGAGCCTGAGGGTTTCTTCTCGATTTAGGTGTTAGATGTAAAAGCAGAATCTGTTGCCTTTCTCGTGTATGATGACTTTGCAAATTAGTTCTGCAGTATTTCTCAGATACTTCTGTTTTCCAAACAAAACACACGTTTTTGCGCTTCCACATTTGGCAAGTTTATTACTACATTGTACATTGTCACATATTTGTTGATTGTTTTCTATATCATCTTTATGTAAACAGATTGTGTAGGTTTTTTTTAGATTGTGACTGTGTAGTTTTACTTGTGGAAAGAGAGGGCAATGGTACTTTGGCTTGAGAATTTTCAGAGAAGTGTTACATTGCAAAAGCATGAGGATTTATGGTCCCAAGGTAAAATAGGTCCAGACTATCTGCCTTATTTCTGTGTGCAAAGATGATATCTACTCTGTTCTAAATCCCATTTTATTGCAGAAACCATTCATCTCTTTATGTTATTATGTGCAAAGCTATGGCTTGGTAGTTGAGGGAAATGTGAAGGTTTTAAATTAAACACCTCTTATTGTGTTTGTCCTTCAACATAAAATTAATTTTTCTTTTAGGTAGGCATACAGGTTCCTTATGGAAAGAAACCTCAAACTCTGCAGATAACTCATATCTCATATATCAACACTACCACAAGTGCATTGCTGCGAATTGTTGCATAAAGCTGTCAGCCGCAAATGGCAAGACTAAAGCAGTGTCCACCTTCACTACTTCTTCTTGCATTTCTCCCTGCCTTTGTAACCGTTCAGTCTTTCCCTCCAAACAGCTGCATGAGAAGGGTTTATAATTGTTTCTGGTGATGAATTCTACTAGATCAGTGGGAAGCCAAAAAACATTTCACAGGTGGTGCAGAGCCTATGTTTGGATAGATATAGGGAAGCCTATTGAAAGAGGAGTTTATAGTGCTGTTAGGTTGTTTGTTTTTTTCCTCACTGTGGGATGGGGGCAAAACACAATCATTTGTAGATGCCAAAGCCCATTGCGAGCCACCATTAGTATAAATAAACAATAGGTTAATAAACAAAGGCCTAAAGGCTTTTTCTTTCCAGCAGGTGGTTGCCCTCTTTTATCTATTTTTTGCCTATGCTATGTAAATCGTGCCATTTATATCAGTATTTGGCATTACGTGAATCTTTCCATTCAGGCTTTAATGGCTTAATCTCTTAAATCGATACTTATATAAAAGTGGAGTTTGAAGGAAGCAATTTGCTCTGCAATTTTAAAAACTAACACTTGGAGCAGGAAATGTTCAGAATTCAATAATCTGAATGAGATAGGTAAGGGTTATTTAGTCAATATCTCTCCACCCTGAATAAAGTAATCCTTTAACACAGGAACATTTCCATTCCTAATCTGCTATGTACAGAGGAAGAGGGAAAAAACAAACAAACAAACAAACAAAAACTTTCTATTTAAGGCTATTTGGACCATTGACTTGCATGTTACTAGCATCTGATAGCAGAGATTTCAGTTCCCTGTTCTTAGCACAATTCTCATCCAAGGCTAGAGAGATGCATTGTACCTATGTAATTGTCTTATCAGCAATGCTAAAACGCAGACTGCAGAGTGCTGTGTATGAGTCATGCCAAAGCCAGACATTGCATGATTTAGACAGAAATATATGACTGAGAAGAATGCTTTACAGTGCTTTAGATGAAATATTCTGCCTGACTCCTTAATATGAGGGTATATATGAGGTTACAGGGCAAATATGTTTTAGAATGGGTGGTGTTCCAAAAAGCAATGGAGAACTTTGAAGACCCTATGCTATAAGCCAGATGAATGAAAAAAACTATCTTGTGAGAAAATGATCCTGTCATCATAATACTATGCCAGTGTTTGAGTAATTCCCCTTCTCTGAGACAGGAGAGATGCATCTTCTTTATTTATGTGTTCTACCTCATAAAAGATGTAAGCTTTATGGTACTGGAAATCTAATGATATCTCTTTATTCAAGAACAATATGCCATAGCAATGACAGCAGGCTTCCTACTCTGTCTTATTTATGCTGTTCAGCTTTGAGATGGAAGCTTGTGATCTATCAGGACTGGGCTTTGCAGTTTTTGGTAGCACATCTTTGGGAAGTCCTATGTATATCACAATGTAAAGTCATCCCAATAGTCAACTGCTGTCTCTAGAAATTGGACCAAATTACATGATGAAGTGTTGAGAGAGGACATCCCTCTTTTTGTGTGCAGATGCGTTAATCTAGCTGCACCCAGGCTGGAGGATGAACAAGGGTAAATATGTCCTGTGTTGTTTTGGGAGTCCTTTTGCAGAGTACCTGTTTTAGTCCTGAATGCAGATTAAGACAGGGAGGGAAAACTTCTCAAGTGGAGATAGTTGGCAAAGATATTAGCTTCATTTCTGTACCTAAAACTTTCCAAGCACTATAGCCATGGTTTAGCTGGAATTGGGACTGTGGAAGAATATTCATGGTACTGAGTCTTTATAGGTCCAAGGGCAAGAACTTCAAAGATTCGGTGAATGTATTTGCTTTCATCCTGTGTATCCAATAAAAGAGCATTTTAAAGGTACAAAATTTTCAGCAAGTCCTGTGTGTTCTTTGCTTCATGTAGAGACTTAGGCTGGTTTCTCCAAATAGAAGTGTCTGATATCTTTTTTACTCTTATATGAGCTCCCCTTTGAAAGGGATGGACTTTGAGCTTGGATTTAGAGTGGTAGGCTGAGACAGAATACCTTCAGCACCTGATATTTTACACTTATAATTGCTGAAATCACATTTTATGAAGAGTCTTTCAGTGTTGTTTATAATCTATATTCACTTAAATAAAATCTTGTTGTGTGGTTAACATTTCAAAATGAAAGATGGCCAGAAGCGTTGAAAGCTAGTTTTGTTGTGAACATTTTCTGTCAAACATTAGACAGGTCAGGCATAAAGCTGTTGTGGAATTTGTTCAGCATTATATCATGGTTTTGCTACCCAAATGATCTAAAGCATTAGGTCAATGAGATACTGGAATATTTAAAGTATTATTATAAGTTATACTTATTAAATAAGAGGAGCCTACAGCCCTTTTTGAGTGCTTTTAGACACATTTGTAGCAGTAGGAAAAATATCTGGGATGACTGAGAATAATAGTTGCCTGAAGCAGATATCGCTATGCAACTGAGCTCCCAGTGTGAAAATGGGTGAGACATTAACAAATTGGATGATTAACAGCAAGAAAGATTGGTGGTAGTGTACTAGCCTTTGCATCATTTTACCTCTTAGCGCAGTTTCACTAAGGGAAATACCGGTGCTTGTTGCTAAAGAGTTACACTAATGCAAATCATAGCCTGCATACTGAGAAGAAGTCATTAACTATCCAGATGTCCTTGTGTTCATTGGGTTATCTCTTCTGCAGTGCAAATCTTAACCCTCACTAATGTGCTAATGGAGAAAATGAGCCCAAGGATGTAGGCAAAAGCAAATAATCATGCAGTAAAACCCTTTCTCATCGGTAGACCAGGACTGTGATCACTTAGGAAGCAGAACAGAATTGGACTAATGAAGTCAGATATGGAATAATGGTTGTTTTGCTTTCCTTTTTTATTGCAAGGAATAAATAGCACATCATCCTGTGGTGTGTGTTGTTGTTGTTTGTTTGTTTTGTTTGTTTGTTTTCTCTCTCTCTCCCTCCCTCTCTCTTTAAGAATACTTTAAGAATACTAGAAATTTTAAGAGTAACTTTATGAAAATTTTTTTAAATAGCAGTTAGCCAACTGAAATTTGTTGAAACCTTAGAACTACTGTGTATGTTTATAGGATATAGAAGAAGATTCTGTTTTGTTCATCAGTACAATATCTTTTCTCTGAATGCAGTTCTTTGATAATTTTTCTAGTAGGGGAATGAGTTAATTATGTTTCAGAAATCAAAAGATTTATAATATTCGTACTTTCACCTTTAATAAAACTTCTACATTGATGCACCAGCAATAACTCTTGGAACAATGAAATGTACAGGAGATAATAAAAAGTCTATCAATTTTAATTCAAAATGACACAACAGATCCTGATTTATGATGATGTAAAAAACATGTTCTCTGTGATACAATATTTCCACCCTGGAGAATGTCCGAATTTAATAATGATTCCCTTACATCTCCAATAATTAAATAACATCCACCAGTTACAAATAGAATGCTTTATGTACCCAGTTTTCTCTCTCTCTCTCTCTCTCTCTCTCTCTCTCTCTCTCTCTCTCTCTTTTTTTTTTTTCCTCTTTCTGAGCAGCTACAAATACAGTGCAGTAGGATGGGGCCTGATAGTTCGCTAATGCTGGAATATTGTAGCAAGGAGCAAACATATTTTCAAGAATACAGCCTTTTAAAATAGCGTATATGTGTACCATGATTCAAATGACTTATATCATGCAGAAAAGGAGATGTTTTTCTATTGTATGGTAGATGATCCTGGGAAGTTTTAGTCTGAAAATTTGGATTTCTCCCCCAAATGAGATGCAGCTCCTATTATTAGCATTGAAAAGAACTGTAATAACAGGTCTAAGGATTTCTGACGCTGTTGGTACAAAAGAGATTTTAGGATTTTTTTTAGGTTTTATAGTTTTCTCTGAGCCCTGTACCATTCAGCTTAGAAGAAGCTTGCACCTCTAACTACAGGAGAAAGAACAAAGTATTTCAGTGCCTTTTTAAAGATCTATTAAACATTTATGAAGTTGTCTTTCTGCAAAGCATGTAGTACAAGCTGAATGCTGGCTATCAGTGTGGAGCGTTGAAAGATTTTACTGGTGCTTCACTGACTGTAGCTGAGTAGTTCATTTTGGCCTTTACTGCTCTTGAGTATAGCAATCATGTTGAGCACACACCCATAACGTTTTTGTTCTAAATTTTTGTATAGTCTGTGTAGGAAAAATGTAGAGTATAAACCAATTAGTCTGTAGGACAATTGTAGTGTTTTTTCTGCAACCTTTTAATCCAAATGTGGGGGAAAAAATATTTTCAATAAGTATTTCCTCCCTGAAATGCAAAAATAAATGTATTTACACATAGGAATGCAGTAAAATGCTGTGTAATTAAACCCAGAGATCTAAAAATTAAATTAAATTAAAATAAAAACAATCTTCAGGGATGTAATTTTCTTTCTTTTAAAATTGCATCTTATGCTTTTAGATTTACCGAACAGAAAAGATAAGACAAGCACTGATGATTTGAATTTTTATTATTATTGAAAATTGTTGTGGGACCAATAGCATCAAAAAAAAAGAAAAAAGCCTGAGAGGAGAGCAGCAGCAATGGATATTTCAGGAGCTGTGTAGCTTCTGAAGCTCTGAAGCTACTGCTAAAAGGAGGACAGGGTTTTTATCGTTTTCCATAAGACACTTGTTAGAGAAAACTTTTCTCTATGGCTTGATGAAAGACAAGATCTTTGTTAACATTGTGAGCCAGCATTGTGGTAGAAAAGATGTACTATGAAAAAAGGAGAATCTTGAAAACCTGTGAAGTCTGCTAGTGCAGTTACGCTCGGGCTATTGTTGTACTCCCTGATGTTCATTAGAAATAAATATCCGTCAGTTCTGCATAAATGGACCTTGAGTAAAGTAAGGTAGAGTGGCTTTGGTGATCATGATATGCCACCTGAGCTGTTAAGAAAATTTCAGTACGAAGTCTGCTTGTGAGAACTGCAATGGCTTCAAATTACAGAGTTAGGAATGCTGTGGCAGGTTACTGCCAGAGAAATAGAAGGTCATGGGAATAGCAAGGTACAGAGTGAGGGCAGCTTTGCTGGAGAGCTAAAATTTTTTTTTCAGAAGCATTATTCCTGCTGTTTATGCAGAAGGAAATTAGAATCCATTTGTATTTAAGCTTCAATTTTGAGGTGGTATTTGCAAGAAGAAAAATGTGCATGTACGTATATGTGCATCTCTATTTCTAATAGAATACGTAATGGGGAGATCAGAAATACAGAGTAAATGCAAAACTGTACATAATAATGGTTTAATGTTTTAAGCTATGTTAAATTATGTTCACTAATTCATAGTTCTCTTCTGTCCATCTCTAGCTAATGTGATTCTGAAAAAAATACCTTGTTCTGTTTTGGGCTATTTCATACTGTCAGACCAGCCCCCCCTCCGCCCCCCCACAATAAAATCAATTGCCCTGGAGACTTCTGAGATGAGAAGAACTATGCTTTGTCTATTTTGATTGTTAGGCCTTGCAGTCTTTCTAAATGGTGCAACATTCCTGAAATTTAGTCATTATCTGATTCTGAAATCAAGGTATTACCATGACTTCAAACTGGCATTTGAATATTTTAACTTTCAATAATCATCTGTGTGATTTAATGGAGCGGAGAACATATTCTATTCTTGTCTACTCCATTCATTCTCACTTGCCAACTTTGTAAGCCTGTCAAAGTACACATTTTATCTTCCATCTCTCCCTTGCTATGTGGGGAAGAAATGTGATTTTGCATTTACTTACATGACATTACTGCCAGGTCACTATTGTCACTGGGAAATGCTAAATGCTTCAGGCATTCACTGTTTATTACCACATCTGACAAATACAGGTGCAAGAGATGGAAAGGACTCTCTGGTACAACACGTTTTGAAATCAACCTCTAAGAAAGTGTTCCGGCATTCCCATGCTCACCTAGGGCCTGCCTTTGCAAATGAGGTGTTTTTGCATTGGTTTCTTCCTATGTACATTGTTGCAGGCATTTGCTGGAGTTGCATTCCACCACTATATCTCCTCCCAGCCTAGTCCGTTTATCTAGATGTGTCCTTCCTGCATGCCAGTGTTTGTCACTCTGCTTTGCAGCCTTCTTCCATGTGGACACACATGATGTTTCCATAGAATTGCAGTGCATAGTTTTCCAGGGAATTAGTTGTGTATTTCAGCATTATTTGTGTTACTGGAGGATTTGTCATTGTTGGAACATCTCTGCGTGTTTTTTCTGCCCTCTCTTTTTCTCTCTCTAACAGGTTTGTTCTTTTAAACTAGGAACAAAGGAGATGATCAGCGTTCAAGAGGTATTTCTGATCAGAGAGTATGCAGAAAAAAGTCTAACTCATGTCTCAGTAGATGGCTTGAAAATTATTCAGTTTTATTATTTTCTTTTAATTCCTTCTTAGTGCCTTTAGACCTTGCTCTGTGCATACTCTTTGTTATTTCTCTGCAACACATTTCTTCCCCAACCCAGTCTTTTAAATGAAGCTGAGATGGCCTTGTAAATATTTTTATTTGGGCTGGGCAACTGTAAGTAAAGCAATGCATATCAGAGAATATTAATATTATAGTTGTAGCTAGTGATGTTCCTGCACCTCATCAGTTTACAGTATTTCAAGAACAGGAGCAGCTACCTGGTACTACTCATATGGGCTTAGTGCGAGCTATCAACCTGAGAAAAGAAATACTAGTGGTGTTTAATACCAAGTATTAGCCGGGGGGGTGTGATGGAAAAGCCCGTGTAGTGTAATCTGGTTGTATTGATAACCATGATCATTCAAACATACATTCAGTAACGAGGTGTGCAATGCACTGTAATTTGGTGATGCATTCTGCTTTTGCTGGATTTATTAGGTAATAAGCTAGTGCATACTGATGAACCTCACTTGGAGATGGTGTTTGTAGGGTGTTGTTTGTATTAAGGTACCCAGTACTTGCTGTAGATATGGAGGGGTAAGCAGACTTGGTTTTGTTGTGCTAAATATTGCAGTAAAGAGTGTGGCTTTTTTATTATTATTATTTTTTTTTATTCCACCATCCTGCTGTGCATCTTTATAAGCACTTCATAGATCCAGTCAACCAAGTTGCAACAAATTGGATTTTATTTAAAAATTTAATTGGATTGGTCGTATGTAAATACATAGTAGGAAAATCCTTTATCCGGTAAATGTTCAAAATTTTAGCAATGTTAAAGCCTTTTTTTTTTTTTTTTTTTTTTTTTTTTTTTTTTTTTTTTTTTTTTTTTTTTTTTTTTTCCCCAAAACGCTTATCTGGTGAAAATGTAAATTTTGTCCATTGAGGATTATAACCCTTTTTCAGTTCTCTTTGAGTAAATGGACTTTCTTCAAGTGCGTGACTATAATGCAGTAATTTCTGTACATTTTCCTTTCTTCCTACTATTATATGAATAACATTTCTAGCCTTACTGAATATACAGATGGATTAAGTTTTGCTGCTCTGATTCCTCATTTAAGATCCATAACTAGTTGATCTGGGGGATGAGGAAATTTATTAACCAGTGCAAGTTAGCAATGGGACAAATTAAAATACAGTCAATTAATTGATTACAAAGACATTGCTTATAAGTAAGCAGCTATGTATTATGATAAAAGAATGGAGACTGTCTTGCATTAACATTCAAGGAATACAGCCTTTATGAATTTAAAATTCTTGCTTACGTAATTAAAAAATTATCTTGGTGACTCTTACAGAAAAGTACAGAAGAAAACATGCTGTATGTGAAAAGAACAATGCATATTTTAATAGTTACATCGATACTAAACAGAAAACACTTGGGATTGGTGGGTAGCTGATGGTAATACAGATTTTAATTTATGCCTTGCCATTCCCTTTTCCTATTTCAAAATTGAGTTTGCTTTCCCTGTTATTTCTTCAGGTTTCTTTAAAGCTGATAGAGTAATCAATAATCTTCTGAATTAAAAGCTGCATCTATCTGTGCTTTTGCTCATGTTTCCTTCATCTGAATGAATTGCATGTCTGTGTGTTCCCCATGCACCCTGCCTCTGAGGTGCAGTGTGGGCTAGCCTCTTTTTTGTCATGATTTTTGTGACAGCTCCTGTGGCGCTGACTGACTACTCGCTGGCTTTGGCCACAACATGAAATAACTGCACAGTAGTATTTGGTATGGATGGTAGTGCGATGAACTTAATGCTTTTACAGATTGTTAAATGTCTTTGGTTAGAGCTCTTTTCTAGATCATTTTTCATAGTGTGGAATGTGAACATACGTGGGTCCATAAAACAGCAGAGCAGTCTTAGGACTTCCTTCTAAGAACTGAACGTCCAAAAGCAAACTTGATCCTCCCAGAAAAGTACCTGTTTGCTGCCCTCAGGCAGGGCTAATTCTTAGGGTCTCTTGCACACATGCTTGCACATACATAGGTGCTATTGTGGGTCTGATGAGGAAGGTCTCTTCTCTCAAGGATACTGCTTTCACCTATAAGTTTCATAGTTCTGCCACCTATTGTGGTAATTCACAGGTATATGTTAGGTAAAACATTACTAGCAGGGTTCAGTAAAAGCAGGTTGGTAAAATTTTCCATTAAAGTATTAGATGCGGGAATGGTTCACAATGTCTTAAAACCTAAGTTTGTACCACATCAGCTGGTGGTTTTTTTTTGTTTTTTTTTTTTTTTTTTTTGTTTCTTGCTTTGGTTTGATAGGAGGGGAGAGTGAGCGCCATCTGCTCTGTCACTTGGGCTGCCAGCATTCCTGATTACTTTAGGAAGCAAACTCTGGGAAAGTTGCATTCTATGTAGCACCAAAACAAACAAAACCACATATGTGAACTGAAAAGTAAAGGAAACTAGAGGGTGTGTATTTCAGCTGAAAAACATTTCAAATGGCTGTTTATCTCATAAAAGCCCTTCTCATGAGAATTTGTAATAAATTAAGCCTGGACTCTGTGTCTTAAGCCGAGATTCACTTAAAATGCTTCAAGCCCAGGAGTACTTCTTGTGCCAATACAAAAATACAGAACTTTCAATAAACAGTGTTGACCTTCCCCGGATCACAAAGGCTCTTTGGGATCTGCTTTTGCAAATTTCTTCTTTGAAATTAGTGCTGAGACAGGCAAATCACCTCCTTTTGGGCATGGGCACTAAGCATACTCTTTGGTGGAAGCATTTTTCAGGCAAACTTCAGAGTAACAGCTCTTTTGGTGGTGCTTTTGATTTCTTGGTGTTGTGAAACATGAAATAAACTTTTAGAATTGTTCTTACAGATTCATTATGCAATCCCTCTACAACACTCGTATTAAGAATGCCAGATCTTGAAGTGCTTATGTGTTTTGCTGTTTTCAATATAATTTAACATAAGGGTTTTTAAGGCCAATGAAAACTGGCATTTCAGATTTTAGACTCTAATTGACTTTACTGCAATGAGGTTCCATTGGTAGAAATTAAACTGTTCCAATGGTATGAGAAAATGTTGAAAGATTTTTTTTTTTCTCTCTCAAAATATTCCATGGTATTGTAAGTAGAATAACAATTCAGAATTAAAAGAAGATTGTGTATTTCCAGGTTCCTTCAGAGTATCCCACAAATCTGCTTTCCCAGGAATGAGCCTGCAAGTTTCCAGTGAGGGCCTTCGGCGTTTCTAGGAGTTCCAGCTACAGAAATACTTGGAGCGTGAAAGCAGCTCAGTAAACCACAGTGCAAACTCCCAGGAGCTGGGGCATGAGAAGTTTCTCCCATGAACATTTTTTGCCAGAAATTGATGTTTTCTCATTAAAAGTTTAAGATTTCAGCAAACTGACACATTCTGATTAAAAATAATAATAATAATGTTCAGCTGAAAAACTTCCAGTTAGCTCTTATGTTGATGTATTTTATGTGTGTTGGGGATATGCATATGTCACTCTCTGGCTCCTTGCTTATTTTTCAGCTGCTAAAGGATGGGAAGGCCAATGAAATTGCTCATTTTGATATGATCTCCAAACTTTTCTTTTAATTTGTATCACTTTGTAGTAGATTTATTTCACTGGAAATAGTTACGCTTCTAGGACATACCTTAGGCCAAAGCTGCTGCTTATGAGAGCAGAAATATGTGACTTGACAAAGAGCCCTGATGTATTCCACATGCTCTGCACAGTGGGATTTCTAAGGGCTTGTCCAGATTGTGGTGACTGCAGCGGATTGGATCCAGCTTTAAACTGGTTTGGTTGGGAAGAGACAATATTTCAGGCATGTTGTTGGCGATAAAATCCACTTGAGAAACTGAATGAACATTCAGAAAATTACTGTGAGCTTCAGGCTCCTCTGGCTACATGGGATAAATGGGGTGATATGGGTATGTGAGGGTTAGCAGTGCATTCACAGTAGCATCAGTGCTGCAGAAAAGCCTTACCTGGAGAAAAAGAAAAATGTCCTTGTTGATTGGGATCACCTGGCACTGGCATGGCCCTTGCCCCTCCACCATCCCCAGGGGTTCTCCAGAGAGCTCCCAGGACAGCCTGCTCTGCCTTCAGCTGTCACTTCAAATCTCTGCTGAAAAGAAATATTTTTCCTCCTGTATCTTCTTTTCCTTTCATTTCTCTCTCTGAAATTTTGATAAGTGGTAGAATGCCTGGAAAAAGCATCTTGTAAACCTACCAAAAATAAGGTAATGCAGAAGGAGAAAGTGTAATTATTTTAAGGGAGTCCATGGAACTCTTCTGCATATCAAATCAAAAATAACAAAGGCAGAAATAATGGGGGAGGATCTGAGAAGGGCTGTAAGAAACAGGGAGGAGTTAGCAGTAGAGCTTTGATTCCAGGATTTCACATCTGGAATCTAATTTTTGTTATGTACCAACAACTAATCACATCTGCAGTTACAGCTTTGGTGATTTGTAGCATACAATATTTTCTTGGAAATACACTTTGTGCACCCACTATGTTGCTTAGTTGCTAAAAATAAATAAATAAATAAATAAATGCTGTCTACATGATTGTATAGATACATAAAACATTATTAGTTGAGTGAAATCCAGAGATGTTTGCTCTATGACCATATCTGATAAGAAGTGGTGTGAGCAGCTCTGAAGCCTGCCACAATGAAACATCCCTGGGGTGGTACAGGATCAACAGAAAACGAGCTTCAAAGAAAAAGAGTTTCATCCTGTAGACCCTGTGACACCAGTCATGGTTTCTCAGGCAACCTTTTCCAGACGTGGCAAGGCTCAGCTTTGTCTCAAGCTGCTGAATTTCATGTGTTTCTGGTTCATTCCATAAAAACCTGCTAGATTTAGTAAAACCGTCAGACTCCTATCTTTTCTTCTGTTTTGCCCATTTGCTATGTACTCTGCCTATAAAGAAGTTTTTTACTGCAGTGCTCTCAACACCATTCAAATGCTTCTAGCAGGCTTTGCTCATTCTGACCTGCAAAGGTACTTGTGCAGTTTGTCATTGCTAGTTTCTTTGGAGCCCTGGTTTTAACAGACATCTCTCTGCTTGATGGAACAATCTCTTCTGGCTCTAGTGTAGCCATGACTTTTCCACCCTTTAGTAGGATTAAAATGTCTCAGTACAGTTTTTCTATTCTTAATAACGATCACAGATTTGATGAGAGCTGACGTTGTGTTTAATAAAGGGCAGTGGAATACAGATCAGGCAATCTCATGGGATTTCTTTCATGGGGAAAGGTTTTTTTTTATTTTAGCCCCAAGTTTTTGTTTGAAACTTTTGAAGAAATCCATCCCAGGATGAGAGGAATTCCCATTTTCACACAAACCTGACTCAGTCATGCTACTGCAGAATTAAGGAAGCAACAAGCGTACTTAGTGCATGACAGGCAATTCTTTATCCCTGGTTTCTGAGAAATGTGGGCATAACACTCTTCCTTTCCTGGGGTGTTTTTCATGGTAAGGAGTAAAATCAAAATGTTTATACTTACATAAATTTTATTATTTTGCTACATTTTTGCAATAAATCCCTTTTTAAAGAAATACAACGTTTCTATGTTGCAAGCAGTTATATACAAATTTTTGCCTTAGGAAAAATGAAGTCTGAGTTTGGAAAATGGAGTAGCATCTTTCTGGCAAAAGTTCTGGGAGGGTGTTTTATTTGTGTTGTGTATGCTGTGTATCCAGCTCTCTGGTAACAAAGCTTAATAATGCTCTGTGAAGAACTCTCATTACACAAGACCATAGTGTGTATCAGTGCCTAAAATTCAAAAGAAATAGAAATACATATGTATAGGAACTTGATTTGATGTGAAAAGATGCATTTGAAGACCGTGAAGAAACAGAGTTTATTAGTAGATACGTATCCTATCTTTGAAAAATATCTTTCACTCTTGCTGATATTTTGCTCTAAAGAAGTTTGGTAAGTAAATATAAGTGTTTTCAACAACTAAAACCAAAATCTGATGAGGTAAGCTCAGAAAGCTAGCTGTTTAGAAAACTAATCTAAACTTCATTTCCTTTTTACATTTTGGGTTTTGAATCATGAAGGTTTTAAATTTTCCATATTTTCTCCATAGCACTATGGTTTTTTGTTTGTTTGTTTGTTTTCTGGTGGAAGCTAAAATTCTCGAGAAAATGAATACAATCCTAAGATTTGAAACAAATGAAGTGAAATACTGTTTGTGATTCTGAACAGTAAGTTGATTGTTTGATTTCCTATCACCACAGGTAAAGTAAAGAAGGCATTGGAATAAAATTTATTTGGGCATTTTTTCAAGTATTCCTTGGAGGGTAATATTGAAGACTTGTTTCTCCTTGTCATCTGTCTTCATGTTGAAAAAGAGCATACAAATGCTGGTTTGATGTGTTATCATTTAAGTTACTGAGTTGTATTCAATGAGGTAGTAAGTGGATTGGCTTGTGAAGCAGAAGCACTGCGATACTTGAAATTCTGTGGAAAAATGTCACTTAATCACAATGATTTTTTGTTTTTATGGAGCATCTCTGTTAAGCATATTTTTAAATAAATTGCATGAAAATGACACTTGCAAGTGGCCTGAGACATTCCTACTTTTGTGTTGCTGGTATGAAAGGTTATAAGTGATAAAGACCAAAATTTGGCTTTTGGTAGTGCCCATCGAGAAGTTAGGAACAGCACCTGTAGTGCATCTCATCTGGTGCTGTTACTGGCTATAATCTCTATAGTGAAGATATGGCAGGAATTTCTGTCCCAGATTCACAGATGGTGAAGAAAGAGGAAGAGAATATGCATCTGTGTATACCAACAGGGAGGAATTCCTGAGAATACTTCATATACTCAAGGTGCACGGTGTCTTGCAGGGACTGTCTTCTAGGACTCCCAAAAGACAGAAGTATTTTTGAGGAAAGCACAGTGCCATTTGCTTTTCATTTATTTATTTATTTTTCTTATGTGGCTTCTCAGGAATTTTTGCTGTCTGGCATCTTTTCAAAACAAGATGCCTTTCCATGGTTAGAACTGGATAGCAGTGCAGGACAGTAGTGCTTTTAGACTATTTTTAGCTGTATGAAATCTCAAGCAATAATCCAAAATGATAAACTTATGGAACTGGTTTGGTCTCCAAAGTTTTTCTTCCTTCCTCCTACCTCCCTCCTACCCCCCAAATGCTTGATATCAGCATTTTTAGAGGCCAGTTAATTAGTGCTTGGTGAACATAGCTGCAGATTGTAAATTGCAAGTCAGAGTTCATGTTGCACAATTCTACATGAAAAAATTTCTTGAGATATTTTTATCTGCTACTGCCAATGTATAAAATGGTCCCAAATGTCATGTTCCTTCTTCCTCTTCTTTCCAAATTGTTCCATATAACATATGCAGGA
Source organism: Aythya fuligula (assembly GCF_009819795.1). Lineage (NCBI taxonomy): Eukaryota > Metazoa > Chordata > Aves > Anseriformes > Anatidae > Aythya > Aythya fuligula. The sequence goes on along the minus strand of NC_045565.1, from coordinate 11,586,765 downwards.
CCAAAGTTTCCCTCATTGTTTTCTAGGTGGGTAGTCAGCACTTTTAAGCCTAGTTATCACATCAAAAGCAGGTAAGGCAGTAAAGCATGTGAAAATTATTTCAAGGAAGGATGCCATTCTATTCAGTTGGTTGTCTAAATTATGGATGAGTTTTTCCCTTCAAGATAGAGAGGTATGTTTCAAGAATTTTAGCCTATATTTTTTTCCCTCTTTTCCCTCCAACAATAAAGATTTTATATTGATAATTTTCTGCCTGAGGTAAACAGAGACTCTTTGATGAAATATATGAAAAGTGGTTTTCGTTCTGGCAAGCCCTGTAATTTCAGCAGGAAAAAAAAAAAAAAAAGTCACATTTATTAATCCCCAAGTAATCAAGGACAGGGAGTACTTGTGCAGCAAAGAGCGCTTTTCACAGAGTCAAGCTGTACACTCTCTGTCACCATGTCCTGTGCAATAAATAGAAAAGTCCCAAAAGAGAAAGGAGATCTGAAAGCAAAACAGAGGCAAACAGTTCCAATCAAATGGACACTGCTAGATAGGTGCTTTGACCTCTCTATAATAGCGATCATTTAATAACAAGTAGTATATACTAGGTAACATCAAGCAATATGTTTTTTGTTGTTTTGTTGTGTGTTGTTGTTTGTTTTTTTTTGAAAGGATGTTAATATTGTGTTGCCCCATTAAAAGCAAAGCAACTAGGTTCAGCAACCAGCTGAAAAAGGGAGTATTGTTTTTGACATAGATTTTAGCATGTTAATGTGCTTTCTCAAACTGGGCCCAAAGTAGGTTGAGGCTTAAAACTGGAAAAATTACATATTTTTGATCAGTAAAGATGATTTGAGTTCTTAGATGTAAAAAGTAAAAGAAGCGCTTCTGAGAGGGAAGAGCAAAGAAGAACATGTACATATGGTTGTGTTTTTTTTTTTTTCTTTTTCTTTTGTTTTGTTTTTTGGTTTTTGTTTGTTTTTTTTTTTTTGGATGTGAGGCATCCATTAGGAAGACCAGAGCAGAGGCACTGAAGAAGATCCCTAAAACAGAAGTTTATATCACAGAAAACTTTATGCTTCACTTTCAATAACAATTGCATTCCCAGTAGAATTTTATATGACATGAAAGTTAAGCTTCACTTTAATTAATGATTCTATTCCCAGCAGAGCAGCAGCTCCCCGTCATCATGTGAATGCTTTGGGGAGACAAAAGAAGAATGGGTTTTTCAACCTAAACCTTTACTAATTTTTTAGAACAGAAGTTGGTATTGTATTTGTATTTTTATTCTTCTGTAGCATCACTGTCCAAACCAAGAATGCGAGTACATACGCATCAAACAGCAAGGGAAGCTTGCAGAAACAATTTAGTTCCTACCAGCATACCCTCTTGTGTGTCGTGACGTGTGTACCTAGCCTGAGCAGTGACGGGGGGTATATCACATACATAGCACATACTGTAGCACATATGAACCTGCTAGGTGAAAACACTAAATTGTGTGTGCTTCCCGTATGTCCCATGGTAAATCTGTCCTAGTTTAAGCCATATAAAGAGGCAGCAAGCAGTACTCTGTGCCTGCAGTTACAAAATGTCATGCCTACTCCTAACCTCCAATTGGTCAAGATGCAATTAAGCCGTAATTTATCAGAGGTTTTCACATCATTGAGAAATGAGAGAGAACAGACAGCATCCGATGAAACAGAAAGCTTAATTTATGATTATCTTCTCTCTGTAAAGCACCAGTGTGTGCATAAATGATCAAATAATACCCACACAACTGGGCGAAGGGTGAAGGAGAGAGGGGAAACAGGCAGCAGGTGGGAGGGGCCTTGTAACTAATCCCCCAGCCTGTGGACACTTTGCTCCTAACCCAGGCCTGTGCTGGGCTGAGAGACAGAATGACAGGCAATGCATCCTGCATTCCCTTACAGCACCACAAACCAATTTTTAAGGATGAAGATTTCTTAGCAGCTCTGTTTTAGTAAACACCACGAGCAAAGATGAGTTGAGCTTCTGTACAGGAAATGGCAAAAAATTCTAGCCTAACCAGCACTGAAATTGTTCGTGAAAGTACACTATATGCTGAGGATGATAAATCTGTGTCAAAAACAAAACTGCTTGCGTTACAGAGCGAGAAGTATGACACAATTGTGAAAGTGTGGAGAGGCAAGTTGGAAAACTAGGACGCTCTTCTCGAGGTGTGAAAAAAACAGGAGTATAAATACTGTCCGATGCCTGTGAAGTGGCTGTAACTGCTTTCCTGTCAATCTGCTAATTGCTTTAGAGGAGCCTTGATGTTGCAGCTGATACAGAAAGTAAATAAGTGCTTGTTACTGCATTAGAATGAAGCTTAATTCTTTCTAACGAGAAAAAGTTTATCTGGCTGTGTGTGCTGTACAACATTCCTTATGGTATATTACATCTTGTAGCAAGAAGTTGCCATTCTCAAGCTATGTATTTATCAAGATGTCCGTGGTTCATTAAGTCCATAAAGGTTCAATCAGAAGCTAAAATAGCCCCATGTTTTACCTGCTTGTGCATTTTTATCCTTTTCATCCCAGATGAAATGGGTTTTATAATACCATTAATAGTGGGCTGCACTGCCTGAGAATTGCAGTCTTACCTTTTGGATAGGTTTTTGGGGCATGTTTGTCTTACTGGAGTTCAGAAGTGTTAAATTTGCTGAAGGGGGAGAAAATAAATTATATTTTTAATGTTGATCCCCTCTACTAATTTACGTCTAAAATTTTATAGCCTTATCAAGAGGGAGGTTATCTTCTGAAATCAGTGGGAGTTTAGGTAAATATATTGCAGCAATGTAGTATGTACATCTATGCAACAGTTACTTACTTTGCATAAATATACAGCTGTCACTTAGCATTTAAGAATTTTAATTGTCTTCATTATTTGCTTGGTTTATTCTGTCAGTGGTGATATCCAGTTGTGGCATTCAGTGCAACTACCCTATCACGTTCCGTCTTTTTTGATCTATTTCTGTTTAATTTCCCTGTATGGTGTATGTCTCTTCTTTCTACATCCACCTCTATCTCATACTTTTACCCATCCTTCCCTAGAGCTTGAAATTTCTAGCTAGAAATTAAATAACTAATGCCCACATGAAGTGTTAGTGTTTGTTTTATCACTATTTACTACAGCTTTTACTACAGCTTGTACCGTGAGCTCCAACTGAATTCGGGATGCCTTTGTTTAATTGCAGTTGCTGGCCTGTTTGCAATTCCAGCTGCTGTTTTAGAAACATTTGTCTGTTGTGAGCCTGGAGTCTAGCAAGAAAAAGTGGGTTGTTCTTCAGAGAACTTAAAAGGTATGTGACAGAGCATTACACATCCAGCATTATAAGGAATATATTGTACTTTGGGAACTTCAAATTACAGCATGTGACCCATAGATGTTACAGTAAAGTAGCTGCCAAAGTTCGTCTGGCAGATTTAGTAAGCAAATATCCCCACTAGTGAAATAGTGTCATTTTTCATACTGCATTTCTTTCCCCTTTGGGACCTGCTCAGGCCTCACACTGTCTCTAAATTATTAAATTAGGTCTTCCTTGATCGTCCAAAGGTCATGGTGCCTAATGTGTGTTAATGTGATGGAAATGTCAGACACAATTAGTTTCAGTAGTAAAACATGGTTTTATAGTCCTAAATGCAATAAATTAAAATGTGCTGTAGACTGCTGTAGTCAGGGAAATTTCTGCACCGTTAAGGTTTGATGAGGAAGTTCATGTCCTCTTTGGGTACGAATGGGGAGCGCTGGAGGAGGCGGTATGACATGCTTCACCTCCGTGATTGCTATTGCTCCTTGTTTGAGAGATTATATATCAAATGGGCATATAACCTCAGAATTCCACTTTTTCTCCCAGGCAGTTGGGCTTTGCGCTGCTTGCATACTCCGCTTGCTGGAATCTTTCTGCTGAGAAAATTCCAAGGCACATTTTAGGCATCAAAACATCTTTAATCTTGGTGCTGAGAAGGATGCATGCCATCAGAGATGGATCTGTTTCTATGCAGCTTGCTACTGAAATTTCAAACTTCTGCCATGAAAAAATCAGCTATAAATAGCTCTGAATGATAGAAGTGGGTAACCTAAGATGGAGCAATAAAACTGACTGAATTGTCATGTTCTATGATCTGTCTAATAGAGTAAGATTTTACAATTAACTGCTACAGTATCTGTTTCCTGTCTGCAAGTGGGGCAGGGGAAGAAGCACATAAGCCAGAGAGGAATGGATCAATTTTAATTGAAACTTCTGGTAGCTTTGCTGTTGAAAGATTAAGGGAAAAACAAAATAACAACAACAACAACAAAAAGCCCAGCAACCAACCACATGCACAAGCCAATTTGCATTTACAGGGTATCCTGAACTGTTGCAAATTTAGACGATGCATCCAGAGCAAGTTCTTTCAATGGCCAGGAAGCAAAACAATTTCCTCTTTCACTCATGAAAGTGATCCTTATGGGAAAACTATTGCCCTCTTAAGTGGCAATTCAGTGTTTTTAATAGTCCTGCATTATTCATGGAGAAACATCTCTTGTGGGTTGCAGTTTGAGAAGGCAAAAAGAGGCTTCCTCTTTTCTGAGAAGGAAGACATTGCACAAATCATTTTATGCAAAAGAGAAGTTGGCCAAATATGAAAACCTTGAATCAAAACCTTCAAATCTGACAGTTAGTGGGGATAAGTCAGCAAATCTCTCAAGTGGTTCAGTGCTGAGCATTGTGCAGTTTTCAAGGGAGATCTGCTGAAATACACTGACACAAATATTAGGAGGCATATTTAATTCTGAGGCAAAGACATCAAGAAAAAGTGAGAAGTAATAGGCAGAAATCAGAAGAGTGAGGCTGAAATGGTGAATGCTATAGTGGTCCCTTTGGGAGCAGGTAATCAAATGTATAAATATAAGCTCCAAGAGTGCTGATTAGGAGATGGAAGTGAAGAAATGATAGAAGCGAAGATGTAATTTGGGAGTGAATGTCAAATTGAACTCGACTGCATAATTCAATACTGTCATGAATTGCAGTGCTCTAGTAAATAAATAGCAGACATTGGTGTGGGAGCACTGCTCCACCAGGGGTGAATGTCACCTGGGAAACACCTGCTTCACTCTCTGTGTTTTTAAATTCAGTGCATGTGGCTGTGGGGAACCTTGGCCCTTTAATTTGACTGCTAGTACTAGTAGGATATTTATCTCCAAACCATGTAGTTGACCACAATGTGTTTCTTCTCTTCTATGGTTTTATTTATTTTTTTACCTGGAGGTTGATGTTAGGCACAAATGCTACATATGGAGTGTTTCCTTCTTTCATTCTTTCTTCTTATACATATAGATACTAGATTTGATTTTTTAAAAAATGAAGAGGCCTATGCAAATTCCAATAAATCCCTTAATCTACTAGAGTACTTCTGCAAGTAAAGATCTCATTGGCTTTAATATGATAATTTGGGGATTTAAAGTTAAATATATGCATAAGTGATTTGCAAAATCAAGGCCATATTAAAGATGTTATCTGAACTGATTTGTTGTTAGAGTGATTTCAATTCTGTACTCCCTCCTCCCCCCATAATGTGTTTTAAGGTCTTTCATTTAAAACTGCAAATTGACCTAGTAATGATCACTGACTAGGGTAGAAAACATATTAAGAGAGAGCAGTCAGTCAGAGAAATCATCTGCTGCCCAAAGAAAAGGCAAGATATGGAAAGATAGTTTCTTGTTATTTTTAAGGCTGCTTGAAATAATTACTGCATTTTTATTTTTTTTTTTTTATCACCTATTGTTTGGGAAGGGAAGAGTTATGGGCAGTCCCTCGTGTGTGTGTTTCTGTGCATTAGAATTTACTTCCTACCAAGTCAGCACATGCTCTTATCACCCCCCTTTTTTCTAGGCAGCGAATTCAAGGCATGGGATATGTATACAGCTTGTTCAAGCCCTGGGTGGTTCCACAAGTGGGCTGGGGAATGCCTGCTGCTGCCTGAGCCTGGCCTACACACAACCAGCCCAGCAGACTCTCCGAAGTCTCTGTCAGAAAATCCTCCCTAAACCCACATCATTTAGTGCCAGATCCATTCTGATGCTGTTCTCTGCAGTTCATAGCTTTTGTTCTGCTGGGACTCGAAGACAGATCATTACCTAGCAGGGACTAGTTCTGCTGGTTTGAGAGGGCATCCCAGCTGTGAACAGCTGGATGTTTTGCCCATGAGATAAGAAACCTGATAGATGGAAATGGCCGATGTCATGAAACTGTCTTAAAATTATCATTGTATTGTTCTTTCATCCCAAATCATTTCTCCCAGAAAAAGTGTATTAAAACACATGGATGACATTCTAAAAGTGATGCAGGAAAAGTCTGCTGGGCAAAAATGATATACTATGTGCTAACGATATTTTGCATGGCAATTATAAATGTCATCCTGTTTGGGGGATTGATACCCTTTTCCAAAGTTCTTTACTGGTTAGTGATTTAAATAATTTTATATGCACAAGGTGAAATCTCAGCTCTATTGAGTCACTTTGTTAAACTACCCTGGCAGAGTCTTCTTCTCAGTTTTAAGAAAACTTCCTGAAGCTTTATGCCTCCTCTGTGTTTGTGCTGCAGGATGAATTGTTTCATCGGGAAATAAGAGTTTGTTAGATTTGTTAGTGGCATTTTTTGATCTTAAATGGTGGTTTCCTTCCAAATCCACAGCCTATTTCTAAGAGGCCTATGAGAAGTAAATGAAAAAGTGAAGTCTGTAGGCTGAAAGGTTATCATGTAGGAGTCCAGCACAACTGGAGCACGATAAGGAATATTTAAAAAGAATCTGACATCTATTTGCTTAAAGCCCTCACTTTGTTCTTGCAGCTTCCTACAAAATGGATTCCTTCAGCTTTTTGAATTTAGTGTGAACTGCACAGAAAAAACTTGTAGTCTGATGGTGCTTTCCCTTACAGGAACCTTTCCTAGCATCGTTCATCAGTCTGAAAGTACTGTTTGTTTCCACTCCCAGGATGCAGGCTGGCCTCAGTAATGCTCAAAACTTGGCTAAGTTTTGTTCCAAACCACAAAAAATCTTTCTAGGAATTCTGCCCAGATTTTCTGAAAGATACTCTAGTGTCCATGTTCCTATCTTGAGCTTCATCTTTCTGTGATGAAAGTCAAATTCCAATAACCTTGCTTGATCTGGAGTTCAGGAATAAGGTTTGTTGTTTCGCTCTCTGTCTCTCCAAATAGGATGTTATTTTTGCTACTAGGTTTCTTTACACTTTACCAGTTGTCCATATACTACAGCAGAATGAGTTTTCTTTTTGTAATCTCCCCATTCCCCTCACAAGTGCATGTTGCACAGCAATATTATTCCTTTTATTTCTTGCAAGGAATCAGGATTGTAAAGGGGAACTTAAAACTGCAAGGGAAAACAAGCTGGAGCTTTGATTGAGGCACAGAAAGGTTTTTTATGTCTTCTCTCAAGGCTGCGTTTTGGCACTCTGACTCTTGGCCAGCATATGTCCCTGTTAAGCAGAAGGAATCATTCAAGCAATCTGTGCTAAGACTTGTCAAAGTCTAAATTAAAATGCAGCTATCTTATCCTGTTTTTGTGCTAGGCTTTTACAGTGCTTTTTCTGCTTGTAAACTTCAGAAGAAAAAAAAGTTTTGATGATAATTGGGATTATTGATTATTTATCTTACTTTATATCTATGAAATTAACATTTTGTATCATTTGTCTCTCAAGAGAAAAAGAAGATGGTGATAAGATGATTTCCACCAAAGGAGAGTCCCTCTAGCATAATTGTCTTATGAGACGATGTAAATGTACTTCTCTTTTTAATTAGTTGCATTTGTGATCATAATTTGGTATGTCTCTCTTAATCCACCAAATCTCCACAGAATGATATAAGACTGTTGTCCCATGGCTCCCAGCTTCATTGCATTTTATTATAATCACCTTCATTATAAGAAAACCTCTTAATTATGCTCAAAATACTTTGAAGTCAAGAACAGTGCTGTAATGAGTTGAAATGTATAGATGATATTTTCCCCACTGAAAAGAAAATGTACAAGGCAGTACATAGAGTGCTATGTAACTCGAAGAGTGTGCTTGTATCAGGAAGCAAAAAAAGTTGACTAGAATTCAGCTCCCATAAATTAAATTCCCTGTGCTGCAGCTGACTAGCCACACGACTGTAGGGAATACCCTTATTCTTTTTCTACATTTCCCCTTTTGATAAAATAAGAATAATGTGACTGCAGAGAGGCTCGGTGATGCTTAAATCTTATTTTCACAAAGTGGTTGGTGATCCTCTAAGGAAGAGTGGATATAAATGTAATTATTTATTATTTCATCTTTTTAATCTTTTGAAGTGCATGAGCGTTGCTAGATTCTGTCAGCTTGGATACATATAGGTGTAGAGAAATTACAATTACAGGTTTTCCTAAATAGCAACAATATTTATTTTGTGAGTCTGCAATGCCAAGGGAGCTAGGCAAAATTTAGGGTGGTAGGTGTAGTGATAGGTATCACTGGAATGTGATTGTCAAACCCTGTCCCTGAAGAGGGATTCACAGCTCTTCAAAGAGCTTTAGGAATGGATTTAGCAGGCTGGTATGCTTTGTTCACCTGCTTGCTTATGTTTATTTTTTCATGTTTTTTTTTTTTTTTTTTATATATACAAAGATTGGTGTTTAACTCTTAAATGCACTTTGGGTTATGTTTTTGTTTTGTTTTGTTTTGTTTTTTTAGCTTTAAAAGTAATTATATGAAAGCAAGCATTGTACTTGTTGGTTGGGAGCAGGGCGGGCGAGGGGAAGATGGAGACAGAAGGAAACTGAGTGCTAAGAAACATTGTCAATAAATATTTGTGAGCTGTTACAAAGATGACCATTAGAAAATTCTCAGATGAGCTTAGCAAGAAGTGCTCCCTGTTGTTCAGAGGATTGCAACTCTTTAAAAGCACTCTGGCCTCAGAAAGTAGCCATAATAGCCAATACTGACAGATGGTATTAAAGACACGGGCAGGGAACCAGCATGGTTTTGATCCTTTACTCCTGTTACAAGCTCTTCAGTGCATGCCTCGTGGGTTAATTACTTGAGCTCTCACAGAAGGAATCCTGGCTTCTGGTGTAGCAGCTTGTCGCAAGACGTGGTAAGAAATCGCACATGATTTTGAGGCTTGTAGCCTGTGAATGTGTGTCACCCTGGAAACCGTTTGCACCTGCAAGCATGAGTCATAAGAGCTGAGGAATTGCGGGGTGAGTTTCAGTCTTTTCTGAGCATTAGAAATTGTTCATTGACAAAGACACATAGATAGAAGAGCTCTATTCTGATGTTTCAGGTGGGCATGACCAAAGCACCTCCATGGTTCACCCCTATCCCACTGCACTGCACCTGCACACCAGCTAAAAGCCTGCCTCCTTTATTTAACTTCATCTGTTTTAGATGGTGACTATTATATCTGTACTTGATATTTAAGAAAACAAGGCATAACTTGTCAGCACCTACAGCATTTCATTTTTGGGTTATCAGACACTTGCTTAGAACACACACACAAAAATACCTTTTTTGTAGTTTAAGAAATGAACTTGTCAGAAGTAAAGCATATCTTAAAATTCAGAAACAGAGAGTACAGGGAGCTTGCTGATAAGCTGGCATTTTGCTCTGCAGAAATCACTCTAATAAGAATGGTATTTGTCCTCTTACAAAAACTGTTGTGATTTGAAGAACAGGAGCTTATTATAAATTGGATAGCCTCAGTGGCTTTAGAGGGGAGCTGACAATTAACACCAGCTGAGGATCTGTTCTTAAAAGTTTTACCAATGAGATATTGCTGTTTTGTAGCACCTTTCATCCCTGTTTCTCATAGTGATTTGCAAACATTAATTAAGTCTCACAGCACCCCTCTGATGTATATAAGTGTTGTTCATCTTAGAGATGTGTGAAATATTCATGACAAAATTGGAGGCATTCTGAGTTTACCCCTCTTACAGGCTCAAGGATATTAAAGAAATGCAAAGTTATTTGAGATTATCTGCATCAGAGAATTTTTTTCTTTTTCACTCTGCATATATGTGTTCACAACCAAAGTGTCTATGATGTATGTATAGCCTTCTTGTAATTGTTCCAATTTCAACAGGAGTGTTTGGAGTTCTTTCACATAGTTGTTGCATTTCAGTTCTTTGTATTTCGTAATTAGCTGGATCTAAATATGTATCCACTACTAAAAAGGAATTTCAGGTGAGTGACTCCCTGTCCACGCAAAAAACCTGCAACTTTATGTAGAAATTATTTGGGCAAAGATACATTATGAACCTGTAATAGGACGAAGAAAGATGTGGAGCAGGAGGTAGAGGTACCAGTCTACCAAAAGACCACAGCCTGCTGGAAGTAAGTTGCAGATTTCCTTGGGCAGAACATCATACGCTAGCAGAAGGCATATTTGAAGAAGGAATGGTCCTATGACATGGTGCTAGTTCTAGAGATGAGCTCAGACTTATCCACTGGGTACTTCAGGATTCTGGCTTGAACCTGTGTCTGTAATGCTCTACATGATGATTGCCATTTTCCCATCTTGGAAGGGTCCGGTGATTTTGCTGAGGGTCTATCAGAATGATGTCAGAGTTCGTATTACAGACCTTGAGAAGTGTTGCAGGCCTCTTGTGCTGGTTACCTGCCCAAGTGCAAACCTCAGTTCTACAAAGGAAAATAAAAGGCAGGAAAGAAGGGTGGGTGGTTCTCTAATGAGGAGGAGAACCAAACTATGAAGTGCTGCTTTGTGTGGGAGAGAAGGAGCAAGGTGTGGGGTGTTTTGCCAGTCTCAATACATTTTGGGGGAAGTGTGAGACTGAAGCTTAAATCATGGCAACCTTTCAGCTCCCTGCTACATTTAAGAATATTATAAAGGTTGTCCCCTAAGCAAGTATTAGGCAGGGAGAAGTGAATCAAATATATTTTGCAGCTATTGACTTTAGACAGCAAAAAGGTGCAACATTTGGCTTTCTAGTCAGGTCTGCATGATAGACATAATGTTGTGTTGCACCGTAACTGTTAATTTGGAGGGGAAAAAAAGGGGGGGGGGGAAGAAAGAGTGCTGTGTTTGTATTTAATCTAGTTAGGATCAGTTCCCTTTTTAGTTACTACTGTATTTTAAGAAGGCAATTTTTCAGCTCTCTGCTAATGTAATTTATCACCTGCATTCAGGGCTCTGACAAGATACTGGCCCGTGTGTTGTGCATAGTAATTGCTGCTGCCCTCTTTGGATTTGCTCTCTGTGTTCTTCCTATAGCTGGAATACTTCTGCTCCCAGCTCTCCTTTTCTGGCAAGGATATTTTAATGAAGCAAAAGCATCAGCTTCTCATCACAAGCAATATATACAGTCTGTGATTTTTCTTTTTATAAAGTGAGGCATGTAGAGACTTGGTATAAAATGTATTACATCCTCAAAATGAAAAATTTGCTGTATCGTCCAGTTTGAGGAACAACATGCAATAGTGTAATTCATTAGGGACCAGGTACAAAAGAGTTGGCAATTAGTTCTGTGATTAAAACCTGCTGACCTACCCATGACTGCTGGATGCATAATTAAGGCAGGTTCTTTATAGACTACTGTTTATGCAGGCTGATTACAAATAATCAGTATTTGAGCGGTTCGTTTACATGACAGATCATTACAGGCTCCTCAGCCCTTTCATGATCTAAAGGGTATGGAGGGTGTGGCACCAGTGTAGTTTGGGCATAGCTCGAGTCCTAAATTCAACTTCTCAACCTGAGAATCTCAATCTAAATATTCAAATTTCAATATTTACCAACTATAATTTCCAGTTACAGTTAATTCTAAGAGGTCTGAAAATTAAAACTCAGCTCAGCTTTGATAGCAAAGTAAAAGCAATTAGCAAGAGTAGGTGTAGAATATCAACTATCCTTTTGGTTCTGGGAATTGCCATTATGATAATCTCAGAGCAACTCTGTCCCATCGTCACCCAGGCAAGTTCCATGTTGCAGAAATTAAATTGGAAAACAACACTCATGCAAAATATTACAAACAAGGAGTTGTATACAGAAAAGTGCTTCACCTAAATATTTCTATTTCTGAGAAATAAATGTAGATTCTTACATCTTCTTAGAAGAGAAAGCACATTTTTCTGGATCCCATGGGTGATGGATAATGAAAATTCTCTTTGGATTTTTACCATCTCAGATAATCACATATACACAGAGAATTTACAACCTCTCTGCTTATTGCTGAAAGTGAAGTTCTCATGTTAGTACAACAGAGATCCAGAAATAATTGCAGTCTCAACATGAATATGAACATCCAGCTGGGATTTAAAATCTCAGTGATGGAGCGCAAAGGGTAATGCATTAAAGCTGAATTCTCATTAGTGAATCGAACCTCCACATTGTGGTAGGTACAAAATGTCTATGCTAGTTGGAAATTAAGGGAGCGAGAGCAGAAAGAAAGAAGCAAAGCTTCTGAGAACTTAGCAAGAAAAATTATAAATGTGTTTGTGCAGGATGGTATTTTTAATGAAGTCCCTAACACCCTAGTCATAACAAAACATTCTCCTGCAGCTCGGACAATCAAGGTTAAGGTTATTCTATTCTCATCTTTGCCTTTTGAATTGGATGACATAGCTACAGATGTTGGCCTGAAGACAGGTCTGTTGCATAGGATCTTTTAGTCTTCTGATATTAGTCAGCTCTGTGCTGCAATGGGAACTAAATTGTGCACAAATTTTGCATAACAAAATTTTTCCTAAACAAGTATTCAGATTGAATTTCTTCTGTCAGATGAGTCTCCAGAACTAGGGCCACAAATATCTTCCTAATTAAAATGTCAGAAAAATGGATATATTCCCATGAAGTAAGTATACGTGCATATGCCAGTCCTCACAGTATATTGTGAATGGTTTGAAGACCACCTTCTTTATCAGTGCATTCACTTTATCCATCTGTGTTGTCAGCTAGAACCACTGACTTTCATGAACTTAGTTTGAAGTAATTGCTCTCTTGATAACTGCAGCCATTCTTCATTGTCTGACAAGGCAGTCAGAACTGACAGCTTGGCCATCTATGGGAGGAAGAAGCAAAAAAGAAAAGTGGCAGGCCCCTGGAAGTCAGTCCTCTACTCAGATCAGCTCGGGAACAAGTAGTAAAGAAGTATTTGGTCCTCAGAACGTACAAAATACATTTGCGATTTCACATCTGGAAAGGAGAACATTCAATCCAAATAAGTAGTTTTAGGAAAATGTTCCCACCAGTGATGGGAAAGGAGGAGTTGTAAAAAGACGGGTTACAGCACAATCTGCTTAACTAGCTTGTGTGAGAATACCCAGCACTGCTGGGCTCCTTAGGGTCTGTGGGCTTGCGCTCTGCTGGTTTTGTCATCAAGCCCCATTCTGCCAGTTGCACAGGGCCAGTTCATTTACGCATTGTTACTTTGCTGATGTTTGGTTGTTTCTTGCTTCCTTCCCACAGATAGTGCAGATTGGCTGCTTTGTACAAAAAAAAAAAACAAAACTTAGGTGACAGAAGTTCAAAAAGTTGTGAAGGAAGTTGTGAAAATTCACAATATTTTAAATCTCCAATTCATTATGTCCCTGAATATAAATATAAGATTTTAATATATTTCTGAATAAGTTGGCCAAGATAGGAAAGCATGAAATTCATATGTTTAAACTTTTCCATGGACCTTACATTCAATGTGGTTCAAATCTAGTTAGATTCATTTTCTGTATTTAAACAACAATCACTTGTTAATGGCAGGGCACTGACAAAACTGTCTTACTACTTCATTCCTCGGTACCTATGAATTTCATTGAGAAAGTATATATTAACCAGCCCTTCCTTTTGCATGCCTGTTGGATTATTTTATTTATTTATTTACCTTATTTACTTTTGTTAACTTCCACAACATGCATTTCTGCAGAGTCATTTCAAGTTGACATGAAGACATTTGACTCCTAAGATATTTGATTCAGCACCTTCTGACCTTAGAGTGTGTATAATTTTAAATTAATGAAATTGAAAACATTAAGGTCACAAGTTGAAGAAAGAAGTGAGCCTGCTGTGGAGGTTCCCATATTCATTTTGCTGTGTTATCTTAGAGAGTTACCATGAATGCAAATGATCTCCAAGCATAAACAGAGAATAAAGATTTAATTTTGCAAGTCAGTATCTGCTAATTAAAAAGGGGAAGGTTTACTATCTTGATAGTGACTCAGGAAATGAAGGAATGCAAACATTTGTGCTTTAAATAGCAAGTCTAGTAAGATAGGTCAGAATTGATATCTGTGCATTGATCACAATGGACAGTCTAGTATTGGTCTGTATCGATGTGTGACTAAGAGTGGCTTGTAGAAACAAGTGGAAACAATACATACAGTTCATCTTTTGGTGTTACTCACTGTGAAACTCATCTTCAGATCACAACTGTTAAGAGTGGAAAACCTTGCCTCAAAATCACGTTCAGTGCAGATGTGGTGTTGCCCTTAGACAAAGTGCAAACATAGTACTACTGAAGTCCAGTCCTTTTAATCACTGAAGTCCTCTGTCATGATACCCTGTCTTAAGCTAAAAGGAATTTTTTTTATAAAGTTGCCTTACTATACATTGGGATAGTGTATTTAAAAAAAAAAAAAAAAATTACTCTAATGTAAAATAAAGCTTGTATCAATTTCCTTATGATTAGGACTGTGGAGGAATGTTTGGATTCCCATCTTTCCAGAATGGACAACTTCTTCCTACAGGAATGCAGGTAAGTAATTCAATCATCATTGTACTTTTTGTGTTCAATTAATAATTTATCCATAAATTAGGTTATGACATCTTGCAACATTGTCTTTCGTATATAGTGTTAGACCCAGAAACTGATGGGTAACAGGATTGTATAGGACACATTGCAAAAGTATTGTTGCTTTGATAACAGTGGCATTGTTGTTTTCACTCTGTCTTGTAAAATTACCTTTGAAGTTACAGTTGGTGCTGTATAGGGTTATTGAAAACTGTTGATAAATATTTTTTAAATACTACACACTTAATGTATTGTACCTCATTCTGATATCTTAAAAAAATTTAGGAAGAGTATCATCTTCCTTTCACAGAAGAAACTTAAATTGGTTGCCAACTTGGTTATATAGAAAAGGATAGTACTGGGCTGTATTGCTATATCTCGTGTAGTCTTTGGTAGATCACATCGTAGGGGAATGAAGCTGATATATTTTGATTAGGAACTTGTGTCTCTGAACAAGATTTTGTTTGTGGGTAAAGTGATACAAGATTAGTTAAGTGCAGTTGCTCTGAATTTCATCAGCATGAATGAGATGCAGATCTGGCCCAGAGCCAGACGAATGTCCCAGACCTGCTCGCTTCCTCTCCAGTGTGATGCTGCTCTCTTGTTTTTGATGAATGTATTCTGCAGTAAACTCCCTCCTTCAGAGGCATCATTTTTGAGCTGTCCTTTATGAAGTGCAAAGGCATTCTCCCTGCCTTGTTATCTATGTCCCATTCATAGCACATAAAATTATGACATTTTATTCTTTATGTAAATGTATTATAGGGAAGTAAAGCAAATAAAAAGTAATGAGAAGATGAGCTTTGATGGTACAGTAGAGGGAATGCAGTATTTCAGTGAAACAAGTGACAGCCAATAACACTGCCCTGTTTTATCTTTTTGAACACATTTTACATTTCATTCTAGTGCTCTGTATTAATTCACATAATATGCCTGTTGATAACAGGTTTATTTAAAACTCATTAAAAGTTATAGAAAAATGAGATTTGCATAGAAAATAGGTACTTGGAACTTTCCAAATTTTCCCCCTCCCTCCTTCTTCCAGCCCTGCACAAAGACAGCAAAAGGTTGATATGGCAGGCTTTAATCAAACTTCAGCTGGCATTGCCTGTCTGTATTTCAGAAAAACCTTCACATAAAGGAGGCAGGCACAGCACCCAGGCCTGCCAGACTCACAGAGGCTGCAAGCCGAAGGCAGCCCTATCTGCCACTAATGGGAATTGGGAACCACTTAAAAATGCTACAGCGCGGGGGTGAGGCTGTGTGGTCCAGAGATTCTTATTTCTGAGCAGCTGGGAACCTTGTGTTTTGTTGCAGGTGCCAGGCTGAGAGCCTGGGCGGGAGCGGCTGCCAGTGCCTGCCCAGAGCAGTGCTGCCCGGCTCCTCCAGTGCTCCATTTGTAGGTCCCCTCCAGCTGTAAGAATATAGCCTTTTTTCCTCCTGCTCATTTCATTCTTGGCTGTATTCCCGATTCTGCCCACACGGAGGCATATGAGCAGCAGTTTTTGGGAATTCAGGGATGTGCAAACCTGACCATTTGAAACTGGGGGGAAACAGTGTGTATAAACAATCAAGTCCATTGGTAATGACTACATATCTAATAGTCTTCCCTTACAGCTGCCCTATAGTGAATCTTCCATCATTCATTATTCTATTTACACTCTAGCATGTATGTTTATGCTACATGTATAATATGAAACTTTCATAGATGACATCTAGTCAGATGTCACTCTAACACATGTAAATCTAATGTGCTGTAACATCTTTAACCCACTTACCTTATCCTGTGTATTGTAATCGCATATATTTATGGATTTTCTGTGACAGAATATGAAACAATGGTTGCCACAGGAACTGCTACAGTTGTAAGCAAGCAGCCACATAGCTGTTGACATACCATGCAAGAGCAGATCCACAGCTCTGGGAGGGAAGAGTCCTGTTGTCCCTGCAGTTGCGACAGTGGCAGTCCATTAGCTTTCTAACACCGTCTTGTAATTTTGGGAGTAATCTTGCAGTGTGCTTTCTGGAGGTCAAAGCATTAAATGTTTTCAGCTGGTTGCAAGGAAGAAATATGCTTTGCTTTTGAGATGACTAGATAGAAAGTTGTTAGCTTGCTGCTGACAGCAGAGGTGTTTCAAGTACGTAGTCTGCAGACTAATCGGTATGGAGCTCTGGGACCTTTCTGTAGGTCAGCTGTAAAAAGTCAGGCTTATTAAGGAGCACAGAGAAGTACATTTCACATACTTTGAATCCAGTTATTGACATCAGTATTTCACTGCATTACGAAGCAAGCTAGTTTTGGGCTGTTGACATTTAACTAGGTAAACATCTTCCACAAGCTAAAGGAGAGGTCAGTGTGAGACAGTCATGTGTTGTGCACGTTCCCACTTATTCCTGGGAAACAGTTTTCTCTTTTTTCTTCTCCATTTCCATAACTTGGGGGTGATTGCAGCTCCCTCTGTGCTCCTGCCTTGACCCTTTGTGGGTATCTGCTGGGGAGCTGAAGCAGTGGGGCTGAGCTATGCTGTCTCTGCTCAGACAGCATAGGCTGAACGTACAGAAGGGGACTCTTCATCCGTCTGGGACATCTCCTTGACTTGCTGTGAGAGGGAAGTGGTTCCTCACCATTTTGGAGGGTAGGCCCTCTATTTCACTTCATTTTCTTCAGTACCACACTTATCTGCAAGAAGAAATGAAGCAATCCTCAGCTCTTTACTCCCTTGCAGCAGTCCAAAATACCTTAGGGAGAAGCATATGATTTTAGGGGAGAACAAAGCTGGGAAGGACAGGAAGCAGCATGGGGGAGACAGAATTATTTTTCCATTAGTAATTCATGCAAGTATTCCAAGGCACGTACCAGCTCTACTTGGTTTGTTCCAGTGCTAATCAATTTCCCTGCTCTTATAATTTATAAATACAAAAAAAAAAAAAAAAAAAAAAAAAAGTACAATCTAGGTACAACCAGTTTATAACAGTTACTTCTTTCCACTGCTTCGTGTGTGATGGAGAAACTGATGAATTAAGATGAATATTTGGTTGTTTGTTTCATTTTATTTTTTCAAGGAAAAAATGTTATTTCAACAGCATAATATAAAGGCGAACTAGTCATGAAAAAAAGAAAACAAAGGTATTGCACAGGTAGGAGTGAAACAGGCACTGTGTAGTGCAAGCTGAACTTATCAGTCCTAGAAAGTAGGAGTAGTGAACCAAAGTTAATAAAAGGTCAAGACTAGTGGTATTTTATTGAACTCCTTCAGTGTGATAGTGCTTAAGAACAGGCACTGCATGGCTAAGGAAAGATAGCTTAATAATTTAAAGTATATTCTTGGATAAAAGACTTGAGCAGAAAAACTGGGTGGATCTCAGTCAATTGTTCCTATGTCATTTCTTTGGAATATTTCCATACTATTTGTGTCTTTATAACGTGTTAGGATGTAACAATGGTGATTTATCTTGGTTGTGCAAGCTGTCTGCCAATTTTATTTCATGAAGCTCTTTTAATTATCTGCTCAGTAGAATAAAAGACAAATTAAGAATCATAAGGGAATAGCAGATACTTTTGAAATTAGATTGCTTTCACTTCTACAATCTCTGACCCACTGTCTATCTTGTGAGGTGAAGCAATTGGGTAAATGCTAATGTAGAAGTGAGGGAATGGAAAAGACTGATATACACATCTATTAAATGATTGAGGATTCTGAATTACTTTCTCGATCACGTTTTTTTCATGTTAATAGCATGTTTCAACTCTTGAAGTCAACACTGTGCAATAAGTCTTATACAATCATCAGTATTTTAAAATTAATATGTTAGTCTTGGAGGATGTGTATCTTCTTTTTAATGTAGCATAAGATAGATCTTTTGGGTACTGTTCACTACTATTTTTTTTTTCTCATGTTAAGATATTCATTTAGCTTTCAGCTCTGAAGAACCCCATTATAAGTTAATTGGCACATAGCACAGCTGCCATTCATATCTTCTAGTGTGCTTTAAATTATTCCTTTATTCAGGTTGTATGGCTTGTGCAAAAATACCATACAGGTGCATGTGTGGAGATTCGCTAGGCAAAGAGCCCTTTGAACTAAAAGGAAGGAAGAAAGAGAGACAATATATCAAGGAGAGACTGTACAAGGTGGCTGAGAAAAGGAGCTTAAAGGAAAGGTGGGCTGCTGAGGTTTGATAAGACCACGAGTCAGCCTTGGGGCTGATAATATAGGAGACGAGTTGGAGTGGGTGGAAGTGATGATGAAGTGAAGGAAGAGAGAAAGGTTTCAAAGATCCTTTGTCCTAGGACAGAGATGAGACCACTTTCTTTCTTCCAAAGAAATACAACTGCTGGGACTGGGATAGGGATCCCTCAAGAATCATAGTCTGCTCTACAGAGGGAAAAGATGGTGAGTCATGATAATAAATTCAACAGAAAGAAATGTTCTTGCACAAAATGTACAGGAAGGTATAGCCTATCAGGCTCATTCTGTGAATGACCAAGCATACCCACAAAGTATCCAGTAAATATGTCAAAACTTTAAGTCCTAAAATCCGAATTGCTAGCAACTCTTTGGAGGAATTAGGTAGCTTGTACATGTGTCTCAAGCAACCCTGTGAAGCTGTAAGTGGAGGGTAGAAGTGATGTGTTTTTAATGAGAATTAAAATATTCATAAATAGCAGCTGGGCTAGCTGGAGACAGAAAACTGCTTTTGGCTGGCTAGATAGGCAGGTTAAAAGCCTAGACCACAGTACAGTGTCAGCATGCATGTCATTCACAGGTGGTAGTGTAATCCATGCACGTGCAGGTGGCTGAAACCAGGCTTCTGTCACTTATGGGCCTTTTCGTCTGACGTCAGATTCCTCCAGCTTTTTTCTGTGTTGAGTTGATTTATAACTTTTTGACGTCAAGCCCAGCAGTGTGTGTTTTATGTGTTTTGAGTGGATGTGCCAGTAAATTTGCTAATCACATTTGTGTCAAACTTTTGTTTTTAGTTTAGTACTGTCATGTGGAAGAAGCAAGTTCTGGATGGTAGGGTACATCAACAGATCTTTCATTTCACTTTGATTTTAAGCAAGAGATGTATTTTGCTTTTTAAATAAACAATGTAGGATTTTTGCCTGTTGTACATGTCATTCACTACGGAAGTTTTCACTGTTTTGAAAGTAACTCAGTTTTTAAATAGAAAATGCACACAATTTTGGTGTGGATTTTCATGACATTGTACTGTCTTTCTGTGAAACACCCTAACTTGAATGTTGCTTTTAAATACGGAATCATTTTTCTGAGCATTAATTTCCATTCATGGTGAAGACTGAGATTGAGAAGGAGGTCTGAAAATGCTAAGCAGATAGTGGTCACAGGTTACAATAATTGATTTCCAGGTCAACACATCACAGAGTCACAGAAAGGTTGATCCTGGGAGGGACCTCTGGAGGCCACCTGGTCCAGCCCTTCTTCCTGCTGAGGCTTTCTGAAGGATTTTGAAGATCTCCAAGGATCTCCATCAACTCCAGACCTCCTGTGGGCAACCTGTGTCAGTGCTCTGCCTCCCGTGCAGCACAGAAGTACTTCCTGGTGTTCAAAGGGAACCTCCTGTCTTCCAGTTAGTGCCCATTCTCTCCTCTCCTGGCACTGGGCACCAGTGAAAAGAGCCTGGCTTCGTCTTCTTTGCACTCTCCCTTCAGGTATTTACAGACATGCCTAAAGGCCTTTTAATTGTCACTTATGGGCCTGCCTTTACTGTCAGAGGAAGCAACAGTCTTTATTTACTCTGATTTACCAGAAGATTAAGCAGTCAAGAAGATGTAACCAACCACCAGCATTAAAATAAGGACCACGTCTCCCACAGATGGTTTCTTGTGACATGAAAAGAGTGGAAAAGAACAGGGAACCACTTAGCCAGATGTTGGTGAGTGACTAAAACCAAACATACGTTAACTGTGAACTGAGCATTCATTTGGGCAAAAATGACTTGGCCTATTTAGAACGAAAATAATGTTCAAAATAAATTTAAAACTTTTTATGTATTTATTTATTAGAAAAAAATGTGGAATGACCATTGTGCATAGTGTCAGTTGGTCCTTTCTGCTGATAAAGGCCTTGTTAGATCGTATTCATCATCTTGGGAAGTGTTTCCTTAACCCACAACTTTATTTGTCCATTTCTGTTTCTCACAGATGCATTTTTCACCTCTCTTCCTTTTTTCTATTTGTCATATGAGGTTTATTTTTTCCTGGTTTTACTGCTGCAGTTTCACTGTATCAGTATTTATGTGGTGTAAGAGAGGAAAGAGTCTTAATATCCATCTGATTTTTTCATAAACTCCAGTCATTTGGACCCTTGTGTGTTCTTTCACTTTTGCCTGAGGATTACTTTGCATAGTTGGCTAATTGGATAACACTAGAAAGAATCCCGGAAAGACATAAATCTCAGTGATGTAAGTATTTTAGAGAGAAAATACAGATGAGAACTGAGTTTGCTGCTGCAGCACAGATCTAAATAGCTGGTTTTGTCTTTGGCAGTACAAATAAGGAGAAATTCAGGAATGCCTACGCATTCCTGAATGCATGCACATTTAAGGAGATTATTCTTGGTTTGATGCTACATAAATAAATCAATATCTGCTATTGATTAACAGTTTAATTCTTCTGTTGCTATGCTGTGGCATAGATGGAGCCCACTAGCTGGTCGTAGTATGGTTTTTTTTTTGTTTGTTTGTTTTTTAGAGTGAATTTCAAATAAACTCTTTTATAACTCAATCAAAAAGTCTAAGTGTATAGATTGATAAATGAGAGATGAAGTAGTTTTGTTACTTTTTTTCTTTTAAAGTTAGTAAACTGGGCTGTGCTAAGACCAAACAATTTCTCAGTGTCACGCAGAATCACAGAACTGAAACTTGCTCTCTGGTTTTGTTTTGTGGGTTAAAACACCCTTCTGCCATGGGACACCAGACAGTCCTTTCCAACATCCCTCTTTGTCTAAAAAAAACTTTCTTTATTCGCATGTTTAGGGATGTTCTTGAATGATCTCTGAGGATACTAATGGTGTATGTATAAGCAAAGAACTATACTGATAATATGGCCTGTATTATGGGGATAAAGCTTTTCTAAATTAAACCATGCCAAGAAAGTTTAAAATTCACTTTAATGATAGTTTTAATTAATCAGGGTGTTCTTGATGTTGTTATATTTTCTCCAGAATAAATGGTATTAAACCAATATAAACAAGATCTGAACATTACTGAGATGCTTTTGCAATTTAATAGGCAACACATATGTAATGGAACCCCAACTTTCTTGCTACATTTATTTGTTAGACATCACTGTTAAATGGATTTTAACAAAGCTTTTTTTGCTTTAATTAGTATAGCCTAATTTAGGGATATATTTGAAAAATAAAAAAGGTCTGTGATTTTAGTCTGTGATTCTGAAATTCAGATGAAATGTATGTTTAAATAAGGTAGTAGTAAGAGAATGTGCTTCAGGAAAACTCAGCACAGAAACATGCAGTTCTGACCAAACAGCAGCTGGTTTGAATGGTTTTAGTGTTTAGAATAACCAGTGTCTTCTGAAATGAAAGCTAGAGTACCATTTTTGCATTCATAGTAACATAAATTCAGCATTTAAAAGAAAAAAAAAAGTCTAAAATTGTCGTTCAGCATTATCGTAGCACGACAGGAAGGTGGGCTATCTGTGTTATTGACTGAAGAATCACTGGTGGATTGCCTCGTGTCAAATGAATTGTTCCCTACTTGAAGATCAGATATTTTTCAAGAAAGCAGTCTGGTTACTCTGTTGAATATGAATTGTACAAAGGATTTAAAAAAAAAAAAAAGAGAGAGAGAGGGGGAAAAAAAAAAAAAAGCAAAAGATATTTATCTCAGCTTTCAAAGCATGTATTCAGGGTTCAAGAAAACCACTAGAATAGCAACCGTAGAGGCTTTGTTGCAAAACCTGGTTTATATCAGGTTAAAAGAAAACCTCACAAGGTTTTTTCTTTGTTCTGCCTTTGTTCTTTGTAAATAAAGTTGAAAGAAATTAGAAATGCTCAGAGCTGAGAACAGCTCATATCCCTATTCAATTACTGTCTTTCTGTTAACTGCAAACCCATTACAGATATGGACCCAGCAACCAGTTTTGTTATAGTCCTGGTCACCAGATTTCCATTAGTTGTTGTTGTCCTGGTCTGGATGTGTACTGATGATTCAGCTAGAAAACTTTCTAATCTCTCTAACCTCTGAAAAAAAATCTTGCCTAAAGACATCAAATGCTTCCAGATCAAAAGTGTACTCCTTGGTGGTGTTTTCACCAGAGACAGACACAAGGGTATTATGGAAAACATAGGAAGTTGCAGCCTAGAAATATTAAGTCTGTGGTATGGAATAAGATACGATTTTATATATATATATGTATTATATGTAATTTATTTATATTGTTATTATTTTAAATCTGGTGCATCTCTGGTACGTGTTAACTGACTTCAATGCATCTTTGAAGCTTAGCTATGAGCAAGTGGCTCAAAAGCCACTGCAGTAAAGTAAGAGGTATCTTGCAACACCAGTTTCATTAAAAGAGTAGCAGTCATTCTCAGAGATTATCTTAATTTTCCAAAAGTTGTACCTTTCTGCATGGTAA
The DNA here is from genome assembly GCF_009819795.1 of Aythya fuligula. NCBI lineage: Eukaryota > Metazoa > Chordata > Aves > Anseriformes > Anatidae > Aythya > Aythya fuligula. The sequence continues at coordinate 11,563,380 of NC_045565.1, read as the reverse complement.
CTTTCCTGTGGCTGAGTTGTTTATTGAAAGAAAAGGCACATGTATCGCATGGGCCTGTTTATGGGTCAGCTTAAATGTTCCCAGGCTGTTTTTCTTTGCATTTCCATAGTGTTCAGTGGGTGTTAACTGACAGCAAATGTTATTTCTGGAAGAAATCATAGTCCAATTATGTAATACTTTGATGTGTAGTGCCCTTTAAAACAAAGATGTGAATTTCAGCTTCAAAACAAGAGAGAAATACACATGCTTAACACTTTCACCTGTGTGCACACAGATGCATGCTGTAGTTCTTGTGAAGGTGGAATGATGGTATTTAAAAGAGGTGATTTAAAAAATCAACTTAATTCCCCCAAATGAACAATTTATCAATTTGATTCACTTCCCTGTGGTGGTAGTGTTCATGCCCCTGCACATCTACAGCTGTTGCTGTTCTCATCAGTCCTACCATGTGTTAATTTTATTTATTTATTTATTTATTTTAAGTTTTATTTCTGGGTATGTAAACAGGCACCTTCCAAAGCCCAAAGAGCTTAGTAGCTGTTTAGTTTAAGTGTTAAATGATAACGCTTCAGCCAGTGAAAGGGTGGTGATCACGAGGAGCTACAGAAAAAATGTGTGACCAGAAAGTTGTACTGATGCCTCTTTCAGGTGAAATTTGTTTTAAAGATGGAAACTGAGTGCAAATCTTGTATGACGTGCGGGTCCCTGGGAAAAGGAGGAAGATGTAGATGTTCACAGTTGAGTACTGGTGCAGTAGGCACAAAAGTCAGCTGGTTTACTCCATTGTAATAGAGCCTCTATTTATTTGCATTTTTTTGTATCTCTGCATGTGTGTAACATTTTTTTAATATATGTCTATACACATATTTATATATATTATACAGAAGGGGAACTGGCATATATAAATCTATCAATATATATACCAATGTATATTTCAATATATGATTATACATGAAAATATAGAGGTTTATGTTAAAGGTGGGGAGCTCCTTACTAGTATCAAAATATGTGCTTATTATCAGCTTATTACTCATAGAACATATTCAGTACCTCTTGTTTAGGCAGGTATGCGGTCGAAGATTCTTCTGTGATATTCACAATTCCTTAACTGGCAATTTCTTTATAAATATTGGCATTTTGGTGTAACCAGTCTGTTAAAAAGAAAAATACAGTAATATCTTCAGAAGTACTTTTATATCCCTGGAACTTACAAGTGCTTTTTACTGAAAAGATTCAAGGGTGTCCAAAGGGATTTGATTCCACCTAGGACAGGGAGACCATCCATTCTTCCCTCAGTCTGATGGATTAATTACACAAAGTCCTCTGGAAGCAACTATACATTCCCCTCCAGCATATCAATTACATTAAGGAACTGATCTTGCTAAATGTAACAGTAGCAGACCTTGATCTGTCACGCTGAAGTTCACAACTAAAGATGTGTCTTGCAAGACTAAGCCCTCTACCAGTGTCAGATGAGTCATGAAAAACAGAAGAAAGGAATAAAGTTCTAATTTGCTACTTAGTCAGGTTCTACCTGCAATGGAGTGGAGGCTCTCTTGAATTTTCACAGAATTAGGAGGCACAGTTGTGTCTAATACTTGTCTCAGAAGTCCCATTTATGAGTAATCCTTTTTTTTTTTTTTTTTTTTTTTGATCAGACAGCCTGGCATACATAAACACTTTATGTCTATCCATCCACACTTTGTCCTTTCTGTCTTCATCTAAGTGCTGCACTCTGGGGCTCAGTAATACAAAACTGATGAACAAATAGTATGCTTCAGGTGGGAAAATACACTGCTGAGTAAATGAACTTGTTGCTGGTGTTTTCCAAAAGCCTGAGCTGTAGCCAGAACAATTCATAAAACCTGAGATTTTCAGTATTATTTTAACATTTCTCAGTTCTTTATGTTAAACTGTATGTACTACATGTACTCCCATTCAAGGTAAAGTATTGGTGTGGTAAAATAGTTTTATTGAGAGAGAAGAATGGAAAAAACTATTACTAGTACATTATTAAAAGCAAAACATGTATTTGGCTATATCTGTAATTGTTCAGCTTGCACCATGTACACAGCATTCTTGATCATAAAACAGGTTTGGGCATTATTGGAGGTCTGAAATACTTTCCTGGCAATTAGAGATTGTAAGATTGCATGGTATTAGGTAGATCCTGAATATAAACCAAGATTTACCTATCCATAAGGCACATGTCACTTGTCTTTATGCAATGACCTATTGTATTAAACAGGAAAAATGTGGCAATTATTGTTAATAGTGATTATTACAGCATGGCTGTACTTGGGTGTACAAAGTTATCTTTTGCTGTCATTAGTGACACTTAAAAACACATTTGCTACCCCATGATCTTTAATCAGGCAGTTTCCTGGTGATGTAGGTACAGAGGTTTGTCTTTTTACTGCAGAAGAAGGAGTTGGTTGTAATTTGTTTCTGTAAAATGTAAATGCAAAATGTTTCTGTGTGTTAGGTCTGTATGTTGAAAACTATGGTTGTGAGAGGGTTTTTTTGTTTTGTTTTGTTTTTAACTGAAGTTTCTAGTGTGATTAAAAATGGAAACAAGAGGTAGAAGGAAATTGCTTTGAGGTTACTGAAGGAGGCATATTTTGGTGCAATGAAAAAAGTGAAAATATGACAGTTCTAAGAATAGGTGAGAAAGGGAAGAGCATTAAGGAAGTCAGGGAGGAACAGGTAACTTCTAATCAAAATGGAAAATGGGCCTCGTTGAGAGACGATGTCAGAGACAGATATGAGATCATTTATATTCTGGGTGATATTAATCATTCTGCATATTGCATTATGGAAAATAGCTTCCCAAATGACTCCAGAGTTCCTGACCTCCCATCTCCTTCCTCTCCCTACTTATTCTCTCTTCTCAAGTAATGCTGCTTGCTTAGCTGTTTTCTTCCACCTCTTGCTTTCAGAATGTTCTAATAGTCCCTAATTTTAATGTCTTTCTAAAGAAGGGAGTTGATGTGTGAATTCACTATATCAGGACCAGTTGTCATAAGTCACTACGAAAACTCGGTAAGAACAGGTATATGTTTTTTCTCAAAGCTTGGTTGGTTGGTTTGTTTGTTTGTTTGTTTTGTTTGTTTTGGTCAAATACTTTTTGGAGTATAAAAGAGGTCAAAAGAAATTTTAACCAAAAGAATTTTAACCATGGGAGGTTAAAATTCTGCTTTCAGTTTACCTGTATAATCCCTGCAATGATTACAGCTGTTTTTCACATGGTGCTCTGAAAGGAAAATTTGTCCCTGAAGCTGAAGAAAATTCTGAAGCTGAAAAATAAGTAGAATTAAGAGTTTGCCTAATTAGTGCTACCTTTTAAGGTCTATTTTAAGCTGTCTTCCTTCAGCCTGAACCATTTGATCATTTCCCAAAAAGTAATTTAATCATATCTGATTGCTTGCTTGAATCTGTAATTAACTTAGATGCAAGTGAATTAACAGTATTTACCAGGTGCTGCATAATTTACCCAGAGCTACTTGTAGCACATACATGTGAAGTATGTTGGATGTTTTCATTTATTGGCCAGAATATTTTAAGCTTACAATCAATTTATTTTTTGTTGCTACTTTTAATTTCTGTCTCTGAGATGACTCAGTTATGAAATACTGTGCGATTATATTCTCTGTGCTACCAAATTATCCCCTGTAATTATGCCACATGGTACTTGTTATTTCAAAAGACTCAAAACTACCTATGGGAGGACAATCTACAAAGTTATTTTGGGGCTGCAATTGGTTGCTAGGATGAAGCTAAAGATGCAAGTAATTCTAGTCAAGGCATTGTATAAGAAACTTAAATGAGCTTATTTAAAAAATAGTTAGTTCTCATCTCAGAAGACCTCTGAAATTCCTTTCCTTCCAAAAAGGCATAAGTAGTTTTAGAAAATGCCTTGTTCTGTTGGAACACATATTTTTGTCCTATTTGGGAGTCAGTTCTTGCATTAGTTGAGTAATTAAAAATAGTAAAAGATAGAAAAAATGACCAACTCTAAAAAAAGCACTTTTAACAAAATGTTTGGAGTGCCTTTCTAAGATCCAAATTTGTATCCTAGTCCTACTCTCAACCCTTCTTCCTTTGCGAGGTCCTGAATATCTGACAATCTCAGAAGACTTTAATGTAGTCCTTCTACTTCATTTTTTCTCTACAGTTTCCCAAAACTAAAACATATAGAGAAAAGCAAGTCTCAGCTTAGGTCTTGGTTCAGGAGTGACAATCGGTATGAGTCTTACTATCTCACAGTCTGGCAGAAAGGTTTCTGCTGCCTGACGTTTCTTTGTCCCCATATTCCCTGTATGGCACTAGTATCAGGGATGAAGATTTTTCTCTCCATGGCAGGTAACTGCAGATCATGCTTGAAAGTAGGAAACATGAATGATTGAAAGTATCCAAAATTCACTGAAAAATTACTGTGAAAATAATTTTGGAAGGCAAATATTTTAACTGGAATACTTGTCTAAACATCAGCAGCAACTGAAATTTAAAAAGGTTGTATATACTTTGTGGTGGTCATGAGATTATGGGAAGCTATGGTTTTAGACCACTATTTAATCAGATGCTACTGCTATAAACCAGGGCACAAATGACAAAATTATTTTTTCTTCGTGACTTGGTCAGTCAAACAGCATTTGCAACATCAATTTTTCCCAAGTACGAAGCATCATGTATATGCCAACAGCATAACAAAATATGGTTCTGCAGTCAGTTCTGCATGTCTTGTACTGTGGTATTTACATTCAAACCGATAAGAAAATTGCTCCATTTCATTTCTGTGAATATGTTTACAGCCCTTTTTACTGTTTATAAAGCTGGTGAATATTTTCTTTCATTGAAAAGACAAGTGCAGGTCTTAAATTTCCCAATGAATAATACATTCCCAGAAAGATGTTGCAGACTACAGAAAGGAAAAGGTAAGGGCACACAACCACAAAACCAGCAAGACTTGACAGTTTGTTACAGGGTGATCCAATCAGAATTGATGTAGCCATATCAGAGACTTGCAGGCATTTAGATTTGAAGATGACATTTGAGACTGCAAAAGTAATATTTGCAGCAACAGTCTTGATAAATATAATCCTTTCTGAAGCTCTGCGTACTCCCAGTACAACTGGTATTTTAGAGGATAACAAAAGGTTTGTTTATAGTCAGATATAGAGAAGTGAACAAGTTACTAAAAGCTTTCTTTGAGACTGTGAACTGCCAGCAACTGCCAATTTCTCTCCCAAAAGTGGGCTGCCATATGATTTGCATAGAAGTGTGTTTGGAGACCCAGCAAGGCCAATCTAGAGAGTTAGGTTTTTGTTTTGTTTGTTTTTCTTATAAAACTACACAGGTCAGGGAGCAATTGTCCATAGAAACTGGTGTTCCCTTCAGTTTGTAGCCTTTTTGGAAGAGCTTGAGCCTGACTTGTGAAATTACCCCAGAAGACTAGAGAGGTAGATACTGTACAGAAAGCTGACGTTAGTCTGTATATGTACCTAGACTGAGATACTTGACGCACAACTTCTCTGTTTATGGAGAAACAAGAGTAGTTATTCTGACTATTTGTCCCTGAGCTTTCTTCCCATTCTGCTGCGTTCTACACAGTCTTGCTTTCCCACTTGATCTGTTTCTGTTCTCTCCTATTTTGCTTTGTTTTAATTTTCATGTCATTGCATAACAGTGTTTTCTTTCTCCTTTTCCATTTCATCTCTCTGTATATTTCTGATTATTATTTCTAAGTAATTAAAACAACTTTTTTCCTGTCTTGCAGAGTCAGCCTGTTTGGAGGCATTGACTGTGATGAGTGATTTCCAGGAACACTGACTCAGTGAAGTCATGGAACAATAATGAAGGTTAGCTATCCAAGGTAATTAGAAATCTCTCTGCTACTTTATTACCATGGAAGCCATGTTCCTGCCAGAGATGGCCTTGTTAAGAAGATGCCAAACCTCAAGGAGACAATTCAGTAGTGCAAGTTATGCATTAGTATACTCTAAAGCAGAACATAATGAATCACAGAAGCAGACAACTCTTAATACCCTGCTTGAAATAGAATTTGGAGACTGTAATGCTGCACTGTATGTAAAATATTAGAGAAATTATCCTGTAAAGATGATTAAATTAATCTTAAGTTATATCTCTTTTTAAATTTGAAGGTGCCAAATTAATGTAAATACATAGATAGTAAGCACCTACTTGAGACAACAGATAAAGTAGTTTGCTGAAGTTCCTGTGAGCCAGTTAAAAAAAAAATAATCAGTTGATTGTTTAAGAAAAGCAAGTACTGCTCTGTATACCAGAAAAAAAAATACGATAGGGATAGTGAAAAATCTAGTGAGTATTTTTTAAGTAGTTTTGTTAAGAATTTGAATTCAACTGCATTTGCAGAAGTGTTGATGTAGAACTCTGCCTGACATTTTGCTCAGCCAGTGCAACAAAGGATGAGAGCAACACTGTTAGAACACCCAGGTGGTTGAATATACTGGGAAAGAAAGATTTTGCTGGGAAATTTGAGTTCAAGTTTTCTTGTGAATTGCCACAAATACGGTTCAAGTACCTTTGTGTGCTGACGCATGCTTCTCAGTGTTTCAGAAAATTCATCACTATGTATTACTTCAGTTGAATATGAGACCATTCTTTAATCTCTGCTTTTCTTTGCCTTTTTTTTTTTTTTTTTTTAAAGAAAGCCTATTTACTATATTGTTTAATGTTGAAAGTTGTCCTCATCATTGGCAACTGTTTAAGATGATCATGAAGGAGTTGCGCTTCTCTAGAAGTCATTAATTTTGGTACAGTTCTTGTTCCCATGGCTAACCCCTGTGTGCACTGCTGTTCTTGTCAGGTTCATTATATTTGTTTTCTCTTTCCAAGGTATTATGTCTTCACATTGAAACATTAATCCAGGCTCAGAGTTGGCAAACATATTCTGAATCTAGCAGTGTGCTTATTTCCAGGAACAAATAATCTGTTCCTTTTGAGAGAGTGGATGGATTTGGATTTTAAAACACTTCATTGTATTTTATAATACAAGACTTGCTTTACATTTCTAAATGTAACATTTCATAAGCAGTTCTTCAGAACTGTTCACTGAGTAAATTATAACATATTTGTTATTTGAAATTTCAAGTTCTGTTTTTAAATGTTAGATTCTTAGACAGTGATAATAGCTTCCAAAGTTTGATGGTCTTAACATTTCCCTTACAGCTAAGAGAAGTATGTGATAGATGAAATTTTAAAGCATGTTTTTCACTCTAGGAAATTAACCTTGAAATTGTAGCATAGCTAAAGAAACTGAAGAAAGACACAAGCTGAGTATGTAATTACCACGTCTGTAAATACAACATGTAAATACATGTAAAAACACATAAATACAACATGTCTGAGAGAGACCTACAGGGAAACAGAAGATGTTTAAGGCTTTTCTAAACAAGGTATTGCTTACACAGACAGAATTTCTTACACTGGATTAAACTGAAGGTTTTGTCTAGTTCATTCCTCTGTTTCTCACAGCAGCTACACCAAAAAAAAAATAAATAAGAATCTCACATTAAACAGGTGTAGGATTCAATCTCCTCCACATTTATTTTATTTCTCATGTCAGTATGTTAATAAAGGATGGGGCTCATCATGAATATGATAAACATGTGAAAAGACATTAGTATTCAATTCTGTGCTAACAGTCAATCTCCATACAGGATCTCCTCAGGATACATGGAGTGAAAAACGCAAGCAGCTTCTAAATCGATAGATTTTATTGCTGGGAAAAAAAAAAAAAAACTTTGATAATCCCCAAAATAACAGATGATCAGTGCTATCTCTTGAGGAAATTGTTTACATCTGTATTGCAATATAATCAAAAATAATAATAATAATAATTTATTGCTAGTTGTCTTTCAACTTCTGTAATATTTTCAAGATAAATTGATATTTATCCACAAAAGCAAAATCCTTCAGGATCAGGGCAGATCTGTGGTAATATGGGACTTGTTCAGCAGAGATCTTAGAGGCTATAAAGATACTAGGTTATAGTCTATAAGTCTACTTATATAGTATATAAGTATATGTAGTCTATAGTCTATATATAGTATAGTAGGTTATATATATAGTATAGTAGGTTATACTAGGTTATAGAGATATTAGGTTGTTTTCCAGGCATGATTACCCATAGCTTCAGTACTCGAAACTATACTTTCTTTATGTTTTGGGCATAATTTATTTTGCTTCACTTAATACTGACATTCAGGGAAAGTGTGCCTTCATGAAGAGACTTTTAATGAGAATAACTGGAGGTGATATTATGGTGGTTTAAGAAAAATCGTCTTCAGTAATACATGTTTAAAGGAAGACTTCCATTTTCTTGACTCCAGCAAGCTTTTCATTTAACATAGATGAAGGATGCCAAGAGTATTGTCCAGAAGTCTGCAATTCTGTTTGCTCTAAAGTTGTAGAGGGAGAGATTGCAGCAATGATGCCCGCCCACTTTCTGTCAGTAAATATTAGGACTTGGGAACAGCTGTCTATTTTGCCCATAATATTTGTTGCTTGTGAAGCTGTCAACTTAGATACACAGTGTAGGGGGAATGATTATCACTGTGTTTTAGGTGAAACTGGTTTCAAAGCAGATAGAAATAAGTTTGTATTTTTATTTAAAGAGGGGAAAAATTGGAATGAAAGCAATTATTCTGTTCCTTGAACCCTTGTTTCATCTGCTGAGCAATAAGGAAATGCATATTGCAGTAGCTCTTAATTCAGTCATATCTAAATAAGTGATGGTACAGATTTCAGGCCAACAGGATTTGTGCTCTAACAAGTCTGTCATTATTATTAGATGCTTAAAATAACCAGTGAGATGAGTTTCTTACCATTGTTACTCCAGTAAAATACAACCTTTTAAAAGTTAAGGATCTGGGTATTTGTTGCTTGGTTATTCAAAGCCTTTGGAATTCAGGATTTAGCTTTTCACTGCGTTTCTAGTAGTTATTAGTTTACAAAAATAGACAATTGTACATTTTAATCTTCTATACTGCCAATATTGAATGAAGTCTCTGTCACCTTTCTTTGCTCAGTGAGATAATTTGACTGATAACCTTTATATAGTTCAGGCACTTACTTCATTGCCTTCCGAATAGAGTTTCTGGAGACTATAGATTTAGATTACAATGCCAAATGGCCATAGTGCCTCAGGGAAATATATTCTCATTAATGGACTTGTTAATGATTATCATTGGAGAGACTCTAATAGTATCAGATGTAAACGTTGTCACAGCCCTCTATCTTTTCCATGCAGATATGGAGATGCATCATTAATTCACAGAGACTGATTCTCAGAGCTGTGCAAATTGATACAGTATGATAATGTCTGAAATAAATTAAAGTTGCGCATTATCAGTTTAATATTTCAGATTTCTATTTCCAATTGATAGCCTCTAAGACGTAAGAGGAATTGAACCAAGACAGTAGTATGGGTCATTCAAAAGAGGTTGAATTCAGACTATGCCCTTTTCAGTTCCAGCTTCTCTATGCTCCTTTGTGTTGTCTTTGAGAGGAATGTGACCAGTAAAAACTTATAATCATGAAGAATCTCAGCTGCAGTGATAAAATCAGATATGTTTTACAAGCACAGAAAAACTGTGGCAGCATGAAATAATTTTTGGAATCTAGAATAATTCTTTAAAAATTTCTTTATCGGGAGTTAGTTATTTTTATTCAAGCATAGTAGTGATTTACTCCTTTATCTTGGCTTTGATTCATTTACAGTGCATTGAATGCAAAAAATCAGAATCTGTCTCAAATGTGTAGATCTAAACACTATGCATTTATTGGCATATTTGCCTGTCTTTTCGGATGTATGAATTTATGTTTTTATATATTTTATTTTGCTTTATTCTGCTTTATTTTACAGCAAACACCCAGTATTATTTCTTTATTGCTGGGAAAACCTTGTAACAATCTGAAACACCAGTATTTTCAGAACAAACAAGAAATGCAACCTTATATGCAGACATGAAGGTAAGCTTTTAGAAACAATAACATGCTTCTGATCAAGTTGTCAATTGGGAAATGGTGGAGTACATAGGTAGGTGCTAAGACAGGTTCTGAAGCTACCTTTTCAATGAATCATTTTCATTTCAGACAGTTCTATTAAATGAGTCCCCTCCAAATGGGGAGAAAAAAAAAAAAAAAAAAAAAGTGTGTGTGTGTGGGGGGGAGCAGATTTTACAAATGGCAGGCCAAAATGTGCAGCTGGTGGTAAGCTGTCCTAAAAGGAGGACAAACCATGAGCTAATGATATAGCTTGTGCTCAGTTGTAACCAGCTGTAAAGCCATGAAGGACAGAATTCTACTCTGAACAGACCGAACGCACATATATGGGGTATAAAAAAATTTGTCTTTGTAATGAAGATGGGATCTCCCTAGCAAAAGATAAGCAATCTAACAAAGTCTGGAGATATTATTTTAAATAAGTGAAGAATTAAGAAAAACCTTAAGAAGAACTAAACACATAAGTGTTTAAACACAAACCAGGGGTAATTTGTTTCATACAGGAGAAAAATCACAGAAGCATGTAGAACAGTGAACAGATGAAAAGCATGAGACTAGAATGATACATGTGACAGGGAGATGCACGGGCACTCTCTCTGGTGTACTTAATTGTGTTTCTATCTGGGGGAAAATGCTGTAAGAACATTTTTGTGTCTGTCTCTGAAATGTAAAGCAGCTACAGCATTTATCTGCTACAAACTATGAAAATCTGAGAGACTGTTAGGGAAAAGCGTTTGAGGAATTGATGAAAGAAGACACTTCTGGTTCAAGTTAGGGGGAATCCTATTTCAATCTGTATGTCCCACACTGTTATAAATAAAGGTGAAAGGTTGCAGTAAGTAAGGTCTTGCAAAATTTGAAAAGATGTAAAGATGAGTAACGACAGGAAATTTTCATTGAATACCTCAGTTTATTTCATGCAGGGCAGTGACAAGGAAGTGATCTGTGAAGTTGCATCATAACATAGCTATGGCAGAAAACCCATGCCTAGAGCTACGCTGCCAACAGTCAACACTGAGACATTGCTACTGCGGCCATCCCAGCTGGCACCAGTCAGGGGGAACGTGAGATGCCACAGTTATTCTACTTACTGCTGACATAGTAGAGAGTGGGCAGGAGCTAAAACATGTGAAAAGAAAATTATCTTGATGTGTACAAATGTGGCAAGCTGATTTAGTTCCAGTTAGGAGGCAGGTTGCAGCTACAGTCATGTGCCTGTGTTATTTGATTTTAACTATCAGGCAAACATGTCCATGTAGGCTAATTGTCTTCTAAGAAATGATTATTCTCTTATAAATTTTATAAACTATGAGATAAGATTATTGAGAAGTATTTGAGGAACCATTAGAATTTGAAGGAAGCAGTGTTTCAAAGCAGTTTCTATCCATGCATCAAAATCCCCTGTTTTTTATTTTCTTATTCTGACTGAAGTTCTGAAGTAAAGTTTCAGTACTTCTAGATTCACAAGAAAAAATCCTGAAGAAAAGCTTTATTTCTGCTCTTTTCTGCCCACACTGATGTTTACTTGAGAGTCTCACGTTGCATTTAAATTATCAACAAATCTATGAAATGAAATATTCTAATGACTTCTCTCTAATGAAAACAAACATGCAAATATCTGAGATTGCTCCCATGCTACTACAAAATGCCATTTTATTGAAATTCTTCCATGGGCCAATCTGTGCTTCTTTTTCCCCACAGTCTTGCATATTTCTGTGACATTATTCTTGCTGCAATGTGCTGTGCTCTGCTCTGAATCCCTGAGACTGAAGTACAATGCTTGCTCACCCGCTCTCTGCTGTTTGGACGTGGTCTTATGTGGGCGGCTGCCAAGCCTTGTGGATTGTGACAATGCAGAGAGTGTGCTGTAAAGGTCTGTAATGATTACCTGCCCTGCTGTGAAAATTTGGAAAAGCGAAACATTAGCATTTTTTGTGCCATGTTAACTGTACTTTTCACAAAGGTAGTTCTCTCTCTTTCTTTCTCTTTCATCTGTACTGATTTGATGTGGCTTTTATGTTTCAGTCTGAGCAAAGTATAAAACTTGCCACCTATTCATCTCTGTCTCTCTGTCACACTTCGCACCTGCTTTTAATTTCCCCTCAGGAAGTCACTTTCTATCCCCACTGCAAGGTTCTAATTTTAATAATCCCAGCCCATCCAGAGCTGTTTCCCCAAAGAAATATTTCACTGCACACATCACTTAGTGTGTTGATATTTCTTGTTAGTATGTGGCCACCAGGTTAGCACCTCCAGATAACCTGATAAATTAAAAATTGGCTTATCAATATTCAATCAACCTACCTCATTTATCCAGATGTCTGACTTCCTTTCTGTCAGAGCTGAGTTTAAAAAGCACAGCGAAAGTAATGGAATTAAAAATTGCATAATTGCTTCCAATGGACGTTAATCAGTCCTGCTGCTAATGTCACTTAAACAACTGTATTTAGGCAACAGTGAAATAATAATATACAGTGGCATATATGACGTTCCAAAATGTTGGTTTTCATTAGACTGTTGTTTTTGGAATACAATGATCTGATAACATTTTTTTTTAGGATTTATTAGGATAATTTATTAGGAATTTGGGAAAGGTAGGGTTGGCCTGCCCAGTTCTTCTTATGACCATCAAATCTTACTGATTTTTCCATGTCACTTTTGTAATTTATAGAACTTTAAGACCTTAACATACCAACAGCTGCATAGCTTCCCTGATCTGATCTCCCTACATCTTATGCTTTGTTGCCTTTGCAGTTTAGAAATCCTCAAACAACCCTTTGTGTTCCCACAACTGTTATGCAGTAGTTTTGTGTGATTCTGTCTCACCCGGTTCATCGGACATTTAAGTTTTAAGCCAAAATAACTCTTGACTTGATCTATTCCCATCACGTTGGTTTTTCAAATTACAGTATTGGTTATTCTAAGGAAATGACAGTGTTGTTTTAACATCATAACAAAAATATAACAGCACATCAGGTGAAGGACAGGTTTGGAGCAATTCAGCTGGCCAAGGTTTTCTAAAGTCATATCAATCTTGTTTGCCTGTACTGTGAGGCCATAAATAGATTTCATTTTCAGTAGGCAGATGGGCAGCCACATTATCATTGTAGAGGTTTCTCATATCTGTCTGCTTGAGAACCACTTTCTTTGATATTTTGGATATTAGGCAGGAATTCCGAAACTCCAGGAAATCCTTTGGTGTGTTCCTAAAAATGTTCAAATGTTCATTTCTCCGTTGCTTTCTGTTGATGAAAATTGTCTGTATTGTCAGTCAACATAAGGCAAAAAGAGGCCTATCTTTTGTTGCAATATGTAGACCTCAATAATTTAGATATAGCATGAACACTGAAGACCCTAACTCATAAAATCAGAGTTTTCTGGGAGTTTATCTTTTAGGATCTTTTCATATTTTAACAGCTGTTCTAGAGATGGAGGAGTTCAGCAGTTCTCTGTCTCACTTCCATTCTCAGTGGTCTCTTAATTTTGCGGAGAAAATGAATTCCGTATGAGGTTCCAAAATTATTGGGGTTTCTGTTTTATTATCCCTGTTGTCAACTCAGAAATAGTTTGGTGAGCACTGGTTATTCTACTGAAGTTAATCTACCTAGATTTTTACATTAGGATAGTTTAAAAATATTTCATGCCTGCCAAACTTAAAAACCTAAGTTCAAACTATTTTCCTTCAAATTATGTAAACAAAACATTTAAACAAGATCTTGTGGCTTTCTTTATTTTTAAAAATTAGAAGAACAAATATTGCTTTAAATGGAAAAAAAAAAAAAAAAAACAAAACAACAACAACAAAAAAAAAAAAAAGAAAACAACCAACCAACCAACCAAACAAACAAACAAAAAACAGAAAAAAAAAAGGACATAAAATATCTGTGAGGTGTTAGTTTCATGAAGAATTTCATTATACTCCATTTAGCAGTTACACAATGGCTTGTGTAACTGCTAAACCAAGCTGAGCACCCAAGTACGTCCTGTATACCTAGAATGCTCCCGTAACATTCTGCTTATCACATAGCCTTAAAACAGAAACCCTATGAGGTATGAGAGATAGTCAGTGAAAAGCAATTTTCAAGAAAGTCCTCACAATATTGAAAGTTTCTCTGGAAAATATGCAGAGGAATCAACATTTCATTCTAGTTCGAGTTTGATTAATGTCCTATGTTACTCTTTGATTCTTCACCTTTTCGTGCCTTTCCCTTCCCGCCTTGGGGCTGTTACGTTAAATTTAAATAAGATGGATTTAATTAAATCCTGTCTCAATTAAAAGGTTTGTTTCACCTTAAAAGCTAAATATAATTGTTGTTAATTTTAAAGAAGCCAAGGAAAATGCTTGACAGCGTTTATATACTGTGGAGGAACCACACAAGGGGAGACGCAGGCAGGGAACTTGAACTTGCCATAAAAGCTTATTTCATCTCTGTGAGTTGTTGCACTATTATGTTAGGTAAATATTTGTGTGTACTCTCAGTTGGGATTGGCAGTATCCTTTTAAAAATGAACTATTGCAAAGTGTACATAATGGCCGAGATGCCATGTGATGTTACCACAATTTTGCTCTATCAGTTTCACTACCGCCTGGTTAGAATTCTAACATAGGAATGACCTCTTTTATGTGGTTTTTCATCAGTAACTTTGTAGTTTGGTCCAGCCACGCATTACCCTGATTGAATCTGCAGTTTGATTTCTGTAAAAAGAATGGCCTCTTTTATTATTTAAAAGAAAAGAATTAATAAATAAAGTGCAGAGAAGCAGGGCTGTCTAGCTGGTGGTGCTATTTTCACCATCAGCTTTCCAGAAGCAGAAGAAAAAAATGTGTCCATTTCAGAGTTGCTTATCTGTGTTTAGGGATTCTGGTGGTTCTTCAAACCACTGGAAGTGTGTTTTGTACATCTGATTTGTACCTGTTCAGTCTATCAGATTCAGTCTATCTGTTACATGGTTCCTGCCAAGTAAGGCCACTCCCTTGCGATGTCAGACTGGAAGGTGTCCTCTGTGTCCTCTGTTTGGTAGCTCATTTTCCTCCACTGTCAGAACCATTATTTTTTTTTCTGTAGAATTTGCTATTACAGAGTAGGTATGGAGTAAATGAAAGCACCTGTTAGGTGCAAGGAGGGGCTAAGTCCTAGGACACTCCTCAGAGGATGGAAGTCAAGATTGTTCCAAAATACAAAATAGTTTGTTGTTGTTTGAATAACAACAGAGAGGAAAGAAAACATAATTACTAGTAGCAGCAGCTTGAGATATCCTGACTGGAACCTGATTCAGCAGATAGAAGACTTTGCTAACCACAGTAACAGGAGGAGCTTCAGCCTTTGAGTAATTCACCCTTTAAGCAGGCAGCAGGAAGTTAATAGAGTGGTGATGGAATTGTGTTTGACCTTAGAAAAGACAAAACAGATGCAGAGGATGATAATGACTGAAAAACTTTGAGATTGAATTTTCACATGTTTTATTTCACATCCCACTAACTTAACAGAGAGCAGTTTGGCACAGATGTTAATCCTGATCTGTTATTTTCAGATGCCCTTTCCATGAAATAATGCTGAAAGAACACAAGTTATTCAATGAATGAGAAGTAAGCTTGGTATTCCTCTCTGATTGTTAATGATGTAACTGTCATGTATTGACTACGATAAGCATGTGCAGGACTCTGCAGATGAATGCAGTTGGAGAAGAAGGTAACAATTTTTCCAATAGCTGCTTTGTTTAATAAGGTCATGTTAAGATATTTATTCCATAGTGAACTTTCAAGGGATTTTCAGAATCTCTTTTAAGTCTTCAGAGATGCTGAGCATATTGTAAATTGGGAGCATTGTTGGTTTGTTGTGAGACTCAAACAGGTTATTGCTAGAAAAATAACTGCAGTGTTTAGATAGTATTAGCAGTATAGACTTACAAAAAAGTAGTTAAGAATTTAAAATCTTCTGCTGGAGTAATTAGTGACAATCTAAAAAAAAAAAGTTCTTAAATTTATAGACAGAATAAGAGAATATTTTTCTTTCATGAACTAGAGCTCCTTCAATACAAGTGATGATAACGGCGGTCAAATTTTCATCTTAACCAATTACAGATCTAGTACGTGAACCATCATCACATATTCCTTGTATAATTATCATTTCTGTCCTATAATTCATGTTTAGATGAAACACAATTGCTTTTATTCTATCTTTTTTCGTGATGTGACCTTATTGGAGAAGCAAGGGAAGGATAAAGTTGTTTACTTCATTCTAGCAACTAATAAGAACTCTAGACTTTATTTCAGACGGTAAAACTTACAAAAGGATTTCATGGTAGATTCTGAAGAAAGAAAAATGGCCTGAACTGAAGAGATACTAATTCCTACTGTACTTTCAACTACTACTGCCATTTCTGGAAGCCGATACTTAGAACTGACGTTGAAAAACAGAGTTCCTAAGAGAAGGAAAAAATATGTCTTGTATCTCCCAGGGATGTATACACACCCACTATCAGGTAGGTAGATATATGTATGTTTTTGCTTATGTATTGTTTGCAAGTAATGTTTTGCTTATAAGTTTCCAAACATTTGATCATCTTTGTGCTTTGTGATAGGTCTTTGACCTCTCCACTTCTGAGAAGCAAAACGTGGTAGCCAACCATTTTAATGGGTGGCCACATCTGTGAATGATACAAAGTAATGAAGTTTCCATTCCTTCCCCAAGGAAAGCCTGATTTATGGTTCCATTAAGATTCTAACTCACTGAAGAAAGTACTACCTGGTGGGATAATTGGCATGGATTTCTTTCTTTAGGGAGTACTGAAAAAACAATACAGGTGAAGGCGTTGATTATTTTTTTTCTAGTGTGCCTGAATTCATCCATAAATGGTCATGTTTCTGCTGAAAGGCATACAAGTGAGAACATTCTGTTACATTGGGCCTCACTCCTGAAGCTCCATTAGACTGCAGTATCAGCTTGAATGTCTAACATGTCTGTGAGGATACCTACTAATGAATGTGAAGTCAAGCACAATTTTGGAATAAACCGAGGTTTCTTTTTATGATCGTGTAGGTATACATGCATGAAAAAAAATAATTCCTGTCTAATGATCTAAAATGCAGTCATAGGCACAGATGGGAAAGCGTGAATGCTGCTAGGAGTGACCCCAGTCATATCTGGAGTGGGATGGCAGTGGTCCTCCTGGCCTTCTCCATCTCAGAGCTCTTGCTGTGTCTCTCCTAGCAGAGCACCAGCCTCCTTCAGTAGAGGCTAGCCCAGCAGGAATGTATTTCTTCCAGTGGTTTGGAGGGGGTCTGCGCAGACCTGCCAGCTGGGCAGGGTGTCAGCGTGCTGAGGCTGGAGAGCCCCAGTGTGCAGATCGGGTCCCTGGGACATTGTCCAATCTCTCAAAGAGTGCAGTGTGTGAGTTTAAACACTCAACAATTAAAACTTTTCTAATACCCATAGGTAACTAAAGTAAATCTTCTTTAGACCATTAAAATGATTAGCTAAGCAGTTGATTGTGGCCAGTCAGTGCTGGCAAAGATTACCGAGGACTTTTATTTTAAAATGAGAAATCTAACTGAGACTTCTTGCTAGGATGAGAAAAACATTTCATTGCCTTAATGTTGTATTGTACATATATTTCCACTTTAATGATAAGGGTAGCCAAAAAGCATGAAAAAATCTATAATTAGCTCCAGCTGTATAAGTATAAATCCACATGCTAGTTAGCCTTTAGAAAAAGAGCCATTTGTGTTAAATTCATTAAGATTTTCCCATTAAAAGCTGAGCACCCATGAATTAGTTTGACAGAGGAAAAACTGCTGGAGCATTTGCTTAAACTTGGCTGGGTGTGCTCCCAGCCTTTGTCTTCACTGCAGGCTGTGCTGCCAGTTCTTTCACCCAGCCTAGCCACAGCCTTTGGAGCCCAGAGTGATCCGATTAACAGATGATGAAATATGCTAACTTGAACTGTGACTTGTGGCTGAAGTCCCACTGCATTATTACTCCAAGTAATTATAGCAGACCCTATTCTGTTGGAAGTCTTTATACTATCACAAATTTCCAAGCTTTCCTCAGATCCTGAAATACTGAACCTAGTTTATTGATAGCTTTGTTTTGAAGCAGTTTATACCGTGACTTAGATGATCTAATTAACTGAGTTATCTGCTCATTGTCAGCTCCTTGAATTGTGGAGAATCCCACTATATTTATCTGTTTGTCTCCAGAACATATTCTGTTCTGCTGCCTTTTTTTTCTTTTTTTTTTTTTTTTTTTTTTATTTTATTGAAGGCAAGTGTGCAAAGAACTTTTTAAAAAAAAAAAAAGTTAACATTGAAGGAATATTTATAATTGTGTTTGAGTAGTAGTTTTTTTCAAGTTCTTGACTAATATTCCTCACATCTTTCACTTGGTTAATTTTTCTTTGTGTTGGCCAGTATTCATTATTCTGCATGCTTTTCTCTAAAAATTAAATATAATTCAGTGAGAGCTTCTGATTACAACCCTGTTCATTATCACCCAAGTTCAGCTTGATTGAGTCATAGGAGATGGGGAGGGAAAGCTAGAAAAGAAGAAAGACAAGAAAAGAGATGGTGGCATTGTCATAAATACCTTACAATGCTTGTTGGAGCACAAAGAAATGAATTCTGTTACGAAGAATATTGTGCTTCCCATGTATACTACAGTTAAGCTCCTACTTTGTTTCCAAATCTATTTATAGTTCCTAGATTATCTGAAGTCCTCATGAAATTGTTTAGTACCCATGGTTACCAAACACATTTCATGAACTAACACAAATCTGGTGCTGTGATATATTAGCAGTTTTGTCCTTTCCTACCAGTTATTTTCTGGTACAAATCCTCAGAGGTATTACTAATAAAACTGAAAATTATTTCCTATCTTTGTAGTAAGCTGTATTTAACATTATTACTTCTGCCTGGTTTTATTTTCAGCATGGTATCATGGTGCTTTGGAAATGTAAATAATCTCAGACTGCATTATATTCCACTGAAAACTGTCAGTCTTTAGGATATATTGTTTCTGAGTTGATGAGAAACAGCTGAAAAGCCTTCATGCCTAAATATAAAACAGAAACTGCACCTCAGCCACATAAAACTGCTTTTCATTGTTGTTTTCTATTGAATATGTAAGCAGACAACAGTAACTTGCAGCTGTGACAACTGTAGTGTTAGAGGTCCTGTGATACTTTCTTACCGTAGTGGGAATCACACTTTTTTTTTTTTTTTTAATGTTTTGTGCTTTTCATCTGGTGATTCAGGGAATGTGTGAAAATGAGGCAAGGACACTGTGTCTTACGGGTTCTCTGTGATACAAAGACAGGAGTATTTACCAAAGATCTGTACAGCTACAAATGATTCCCTCTGAAAGTTTACAAGTGAGGAGAAGAAAAAGGACATAAATGGCATAATACAATGAAATTAAAGCTATTCTTTTTCTATCCTATTGCTTTTTTTTTGTTTGTTTGTTCTCTCCTTTTTAGTGCTTTTAACTATTTTTTGTTTTTCCTTTTGTCTCCTTTTTTGTCACCTTGGATGCCAATCTCACATGCACATACAAAAATTGTGATGCCAATGTGAGTTGTAACTAAAAAAATATTTACAAACTCTGTTAGTTTTATCAGCTCCTTTCCTGTTTTCCTCTAACAATCTTTTCATAAGTGCTATGTATATCTAAATAAATCAAGTAGCAAAAGCCAACATGAAAGCCATATGTATGAGTAATTAGCAGGTACAGCCTGATTGCCATCAGGAGTGGGTAATGTGTCAGCACTAATGGGCCACTCCATCGAGTGGGCACTACAGTCTCAGCAATTCTGTTGTGCAATACTGTTGTCCTGGGCATTTTCTGCTTTTCTTGCTAACAGCTCAAAGTAGAACCTCAGTTTAAGCCAGGTAATTTACCTGATCCACACCTGCACACTAAGGAAAAGTAGTTGGGGAAGGGAAGATTTTGGTGTAGCGTTAATATTTCAGACATATGTTATAATTATCTAGGGCTTGTATTATTTTCCACTCTAATCATGCTACTTGTTTTTAAACAAAAGCTTACAGAAATCCATTCAATTCACAAGAGAGCTGCAAAACTGTAATATGTGTATTCCTATGGACTGTTTATTATATTATTGCAATTCATCTCCCCCTTTCAAATATGTGTGTTATACAGGAAACACAGCAACTGAAAACATTTCTAAAATGCCAAAAAAAAAAAAAAAAAAAAAAAAAGTAAATTGTTCATGTGGAACTTTATTTGCAGACCATTAGAGTTTTTTTTTTTGTTTGTTTTTGTTTGTTTGTTTGTTTGTTTGTTTGTTTTTCTCATTCACTCCTAAGCAGTGTACAGGGACTGTTAGGTGCAGTGTTATTTATCAATTGATTAAAAAAATAGCTTTCTGCTCACTTCTGTCATCATTTATCCTGCCATCAGGGACTGAGAGGCTGAGGCAAGCAGAGAGAGGGTCACATCCTGATGACAGGTAGCAGCTGCTTCTGCCCTAGCTTGGCCGTTTGCACGGCCCCAGGCTGAGCTCCACCTGCAGCAGCTCCTCAGCCCTGCAGCCCAGTTACTTTAGACAGGCTGTGCAGAGTGCCTTCCCATCGAGAATGACTAAACATCCACTGTGCATGTACAGGGTTGCTTAGGAAAGGAGGGAATACTTGATCTTATGCTGCAAACCACGTTATACCTGAAAAAAAGAGAAATTTCCCTTCTTTTTTTAGTCTGGCTGCAAGGTTCAGCAAGCTTGGCAGGGCTAAAGTGTAGAAAGTCTGTCCATGGGATATCTTGAGATCTGAGATGCCAACAGCTATTCACTCTTCATCTGATACCTGTCTGGGGAACAGCACGTGAAAGCAGACCAAAGCTGTTAAGGTAAGAGTGTGAAATGCCCCAGCAGAGAGCAGGTGGTTGATCAGTAAGGGAAATGCATTGAAAATAGACATGTCCAAATGACAATGTGGTGAGCTTTGCTCCTCACCCAGCCATGTCCTGCCTGTAATGTGGGAAGTGTGAAGCCTCCTTTGATGAATTAGCACCTGCTATACCTGTCAAAGAGGCCACAGCAAGGTGCGGTTAGAGGGCTGAGGCAGAAAGGCATGCTCCTTCCTCTCCTTCCACAGACGCAGCTGCACGGAGCATTTCAGCCCATTACAGTGGCACCCAAATCCCTGCCTTGAGCAGGCCCAGCATGCTAGCACAGGCTGCAACAGCCAAAGCACATTTTCAGAAACTGCTGCCTCCTGTCTAAATACTGAATCTTCTTGAACTCAGACTCCAAGTTATGTCAAGCTGGGATGCTTGTGTATGAATCTGGGTGAATGCTTAAGATATGTAAATCCAGGACCACACTAAGGTGACAGTATTCATGATCTGAGTCTTGGTATGCTGATGACAATCTGATCTCAGCATCTGTTGCGTGAGATGATTGGTATAGCTTGGCTTCACGTCTAGCGTTAGGCTGAGCAGAAAGATGAACATACTGTGTGGATTAAGGTAAAGCCAAGAACAAGATTTCCATTAATGTCACTGGAAGTAGGTTTGTCCGCAGCATGATCATGCACATGTGAAGTTTCTCCCTGTGAATCGTTTATTCTTTTCCTTCCATACACTCTGGAGTTTGGTGTTGTTGTGTTTCATTGTGATTTATATGAAAAATGTCTGCCATCACACCATTCACAGTCTCTGGACATTGCATGAAGTAATCATGTCACTGTCATCTGGGTAATGTGAGATCACTTCCAGTATGGACCAAGACGAATGAAAAGTCTTTGAAGTTTAATTACTTATCTGTCTCTCCAGAATGTAGAGTAAGTAACTTTAAGTACACTGAGTATGAATAAACATATATTCATGGAACAATATAAGAAACGGGAAAAAAGAAAAAAATGCTGTTAGAGAAAACATGATTAAATTGGAAGAAAAATGGATGATGCCCACTTTGAATAAGAACTTTTGGATCTATAGTGATTTGTAGTTTAAAATTCACACAATTTCAGTGTAACGTATAGAATCATATCTTATAGAATCTTAGAATTTTGTAGAATTTCATAACTTACAGAATCATATTGAGGACCTAGTTGTGGGCTTTAAGAAGTTCTGTGAATAACAGCAGGAACAACTCCGTTCATGTCCAAAACTAATCACAGAGAACTTTAAAAAAAAATAATAAATTGTAAGCTTAAATTGTAAGGTTTTGTCTGTCTGTTTGTTTTTATTTGGTTGGTTGGCATAGTTTTTGTTTGTTTGTTTTATATGTGGACAGGAACTGTTTTGTGAAGTGTTCCTGTCCATGTCCAGATGGACCTTAAGAAGGCCAGTCCACTTTCAGAATAAAGAATAAACAAAAGAATTTACCAAAATCTTGAAACTAAGCATCCTTGAGTCTCAGATAAGTTATTTTGGTTTCTTCAATTTTATCTTGTCAAAAGTAGTGAGATAATTGGTGTCAATATCAGTGATTTGAACTGATCATCTCAGCTTCAGATTTCAGCATTTTATGAAGGAAGAAAAACTTGCTGTTGTATTGTGGTTTCCAGAATTCTTAAAGACATTTTTGAGACACTCACCAAGTTTTCCCAGCTGTACATTGGGCAGGATGAATCCTAAAGCAGTAGCTATTTCAACCCACTCCACGTTTAATTTTGTTTCCTGATCCCAGCGGAGCTGGCATTCAAGCTGAACTTTTAGAAGTAGAATTTGCCTGGGTTATATAGTAACCACAACAAGTGCATTCATCTCTTACTAAGTATTTTCATATTTAAAATGAAAATTTTAGTAATGGTTTTTAAAGTGAAATTAATGTTTCTGTAGTTTAATTGTTTCATTGTTTCATAGGGGAAAAACAAAACAAAACAAAACAAAAACAAAAACAAAAAAAAAATGGCAGCAAAGAAAAAGACCTAGAAAATTGCCCTTGCAGGGGCAAGTACTTTTGCCTTTTACCAGATTTTCAGTTAGAAGATTATATATGCTGTTCCATTGGAAGTCAGAGATGTTGATCATGTCAATGAAATCTCACAGCTTCTGCATGTTGCCAAGCACGATCTTAGATATCATCAGCAAAGAAAATGAGATCCTCCCAAAAAGAGGTAATTTGCTTTCCAGCCATGAAAATGCAATATTATTAGTAGAAGAGGGGAAATATGAAAAATCTCCAAGAGTACAGGTGCATTACAATTAGACCTGAGCAAACAGACAGGATTTTATTTTAATTCTGATTTTCATTACACTGTTTCTCTTCATCTGGCAGAATATACTTGGGACGTACTTTTATTTCTATGACTATTTTTAATCCCTTTTAATTAAGAATAGATTGGATCTCCACAGTTGTAAATAAATCTTCAAGCTTACTGTCCCAGTGAATTCAGTGAAGACACCAAAACTACTAGGGGCCAGAATTAGTATTGTTTTTTGTGCAAATTGATGGGAATGGTTTAGGACTAAAAATAATTAAACACTAAGGAATATTCCTATTGCATTGTTTGTATTTTATGATATCACTATGTGAAATTTTTCTCTTTGAAATCAGTAGAGGTTTGCTTTTGACTTTAATGGAGTTGGATTTAATTTATCAGATGCTAGAGCTTTCAAAATCAAAGAACAAACTTATTTTTCATTACAGTTTATTACAGAAAATGCTGACCAGGATTATATCCCCATATGCATCTCTTGAAAGGACTGTAGATGCGTTTGCAGATGTGGATGGACTGCAGGTTTGTGCATCAATTTTTAGTGCTCTCTGTGAATAGTGGCTTCATTTTCCTTTTCTCTGGGGGTTCAACATGCTGTTTACTTGACAAGTGTGATCCTTACCTCTTTGTGGTAGAAGACATCATATTTATATATATATATGTTTATATATATTTATATAAATATATGTATATATTAATGTATATATTTATTAATGTATATGTGTATATATATATATATATAAATATGATGTCTTCTATCACTTGTATAGGACTCTGACTGTAACATCTGTAACATCTTCCAGCATGCTCCTGACACTGCCCTCAACTTTCAGGTTTTAAATGAGTTGAATGTGTTTTGTTTTGTTTTGTTGGTGTTTTTTTTTTTTTAATTTATTATTGTGTTGTCAGCAGGTTAATTATCCCCTTCTCATTGTTGTCCATACCACTGCAGTCATTTATTTTAAACAACTGAGGCCTGCTATTGACACAAAGCTTCTGAAGAAATAATGTTGCAGTATATGCAGGGATTCAAAACCATTTAATCTTTCTTTTTGTGGTAGTTTCCTTTGTCTGCCTAATTTTATTATTCATGTCTTTTCACTTTTGTGGAAGGTTAGTTGCTATTCTAACAGTATTTTATTGCACTGTCTTGTCATCATAATTCTGTGCTGTCAGATGCTAATCTTTCTGTCCTGAAAGCTTCCCACTATCTGAGACATTAACTGCATGTTCTAACTCCCAGTTATCTTTATGTTAGCTAGACTCTATGTACAGTTAAAGGTCTGGAGATATGTTTGTCTGGCATCTCTTGAGCCTGCTGAAAAGAGTATGCCAAAGGGGAAAGTGTTTCAGTGAGATTCTTCTTAAAAAATTTTAGTAATTTGTCATTGGTTGTCTAAGCACATGCAAAACTTTTTCCTAAAAGGAAGTTTCATTAAAGACTTCCTTGCTTTGTTGCAACACCATTTCCCATTCAACACTGGCTGTATATTCTACGTTACAGTGCCAAAATATTTGATAGCAGAAAGGATTTTATTTTAATGTTTTATCTATTTTTGGCATAAAGCATTCTTTAAGTGGTATCATCTAGCCTTTCCAGAAAGCAAGTGTTTCCTCTGGTACTATCCACATGTGATAATATAATATCAAGAGGCCTCAGAGTTACTGAGGAAAGAAACCCAGGCTCATATTAGGGGAGAGTTTGCCCACCAGCCATGCCCAGTCAGGGGTGGCTTCAGAGCTCCAGTCTCGGAAGACTGAGCAGTCTCCTGAGCTGAGGATGATCATCCTTGCTGTAAGCCCAGTGTTCGTGAATCCTGGACTTCAGTCATTATTTCTGTCACTCTGATATCCTGGCAAGCAACGAGGAAGGAGCAAACCTGACATTTAGCTCTTAGTCAAGAGACCCCCTCATACATAAATGCAATTATATTGGGAAATTACAGCATATAGTCTATCAATATAATTCTAATTTTACCAGACAATATTTATTTTATTTGGCTTGCCACATGGTCTTAGAAGTGCTAAGGCCACTTCTTAGGCAGAGCCTGAAAGGAATTTCCTCTCATTTTAAGCTGCAGCTCCATTCAATATAAAAGTCTATCACAGTTCTTCATATTCTTCTCCCCAGACAGAGTTTAATCAGTATTTCCTTCTAAAATAAAAATAATTCTGAGATATGATTTGGGAGACGTTTTATAGGAAAGAAAGAGTGTGTGTTCCTCTGTGTGAGTATGTGTGTAAATAAATAAAGCTCGATAGAATCATCATATTATGTTTGTTTGGAAACAATTTTTTCCTCTTAGATAAAATGATGTTTCTCAGTATTGATCCTTTGGTTTCTGTAATTGTACTACAATAAACCCAAACACTTTATACACTTATGGAATAAAAACTGGGCTTTAACTCTTGCTCTTGGTATAGAGTGTCACATAGGGATGGGTCCTTATTCGTCTTCATTTGTTCTGCAGAACAATTCTAAAGTGCTGATTTTGTAAGATGGCAGTCATTTTCAGAGAGCTCGTGATGTTGCAAACAGAATTATGACTTGACGCCTGAATTAAGCAATAGAAGAACCTGGATTCAAGGGGTTAAGGTATTTTCATACATGTATGAGTACCTAAAAGTGAATGAAGAAAAAGCAAGAGAGAACTGTCCAAGTTAATTTCTTCTTCTGTAAATGTTCTCTTTTATTTTTGAAACTTGTTGCAGTGAGAAGGCTCCACTTTATTTACAGCGAACTCTAATAGAGTTTCTAATGAGTCTGAAAGGCATAAAGCATCCCAGACACGCAGGTTGTCTGCGGGAAGCCAAGCAAGTGTCAAACTGAGGTTCCTCTTTAAGAGTTAAGGAGATTATATGCTATTATAGAAGCCCACTGTGCAACTACTTCACCTTCATAGTCACAAATTGCTACTGAAATCCTCCTATCTGGTAGTATTTGATGAAGCATTTAGCATTTTGAATCACCGTGGACTAATGCAGTTCCAAATGGCTCTTGAATATTTTAACTGGATGAAATGCATCTGATAATTTCTTGTCTCAATGTGTCTATTTTTTTATTTATTTTTTTTTTTACTTCCAGAAACTCTAAGGCAATTAAAAATATACAATATTGATAAAGTGATTCTTTAGCATAAGATCTTTTTTAGTGCTTGGTGACTTTGGACTTTCTTTTCTCATCATAGCTCTTTGGAGCAGTTGAGCAGCCTCATTGTGCTGGGCATAGAAAAGCATGAAATCACAAGCAATCACTTTGCCATTGTATTTGGAGACTAAAAGGCAGGACATAACAAATTAGGCCTTGAGTCAGATGAGGTAGCATCAGATAATGCAGCTAAACAGTATGTCCAGTACAGTTTAATTGTAAATGAAATCTCGGCCAGCTGTCCCTTTGCCAAGCTGTTTGTCAGGGCAAGGTCTTGATTTGCTTTTCAGGTAGCATTGATTTTTGTTTGTTTGTTTCCCTGCATTTTTAATCTTGAATTATTTTTTGCATGCAGTTTTAATTACGATACAGTCTTTTATGCTGCCAGGAATGCAAGAGGAGCATACCATTCATCAGAAAACTCTGCCTGAACACTTTGGTATTTGTTCTCTTTACTCCCTTCCTTCCACCTGAATGGCAGGATCCTGGCAGCACACATTTGTATCAGTTTATCAATTTTCTAATGTAAAAAACAGTGTATAAGGATTAGATGGAGGTCCTGAGATGACTCAACTATTGGCTTGCATCTCTGCAGCAGAAGGCTGTGGTTTCCATTTCTACTTCATGTACTAGGCTCATACCCAATGCTTGGCACTGTATTTCAGTGACAGGGGGTATTGCATTGTGGGAGATGTCATCCTGTAGATGACATGATGAACTCAGCTCTATGGTTTCTCCATCTGGAAATTAAAGCCCCAAGGAATTCTTCAGAAAGAGCAAGGGGGTTACCTTAGGGCCCCACCAATTGTTCCTGAAATTATTCCTGTGGCAACATGTGTGTGAGATGTTGTTCAGCCCGTGACAACTGTGTTTCTGCCTGAAGAGTTTTTGCAGCATCACTGTCTACATCATTTCCATTGGTGCACTGCATCTGTTATGCCATTTGTAAAACACTCAGAGTTCTATTAACAGAGCAGAAATTCTTCCTCTGTGCTAGTGACAGGGATTGTAACAAGTCAGCATTGCTGCTGCCTTCTCTTACTCTTTTTGGAGAGACCTATTCTTCCTGTGCTGCAGCTGCTGGGTGAAAGGCAGCGTAGAAAGCTGTGTGTGGCACCATTGGAGCATTTAAATGCATCTTTCAAGGGAAATGATGTAGATGATTGCATATTTTCAGTGATATGGAGACAGAAATGCTGTAATTATTGTGCATGTTGGAGACTGTCACAAGGGGCCAATATAAACAGTTTTAGAAATGTCTATAGTAAAGAAGCTTGATGTATCTATGGAAAAAAGAAGATTTTTAGTATAGATCATTAGCATATTTTGGTGTTAAGCTACACTTGAAAATTAAATATTAAAAAAATCCTTTTTCTTCCTGAAGTCTATGCAGTGAATGTTGTCTATGTCTGTCCATGCGAACTCGTCATTACCCCATCCTTTCCATACTCCTCTGGCTTTTTGCTCTTGTATCCTTTCCTCCCCCTACAGCTTTTTTTTTTTTCAGAATGAAGTTCTCCTCCCCCTCTTTGCATTTAATTCTTTTAATTTCAGAAACACAGAAAATGCTTGACCCTACCTATAAGGAAACTGTGATCATTGAGGACCAGACCTGAGTCCTGTGTTTTCATCCTCTTTGACAGGGAATGTGGTGAGGAATCTGCACAGACCTAGTCACAGTCCATGAGTGAGCTCATTCTCCCCCAGTCAACTGATAGTAAATTTCAGATGAATTTGGGGTTAGATACACACAAAGGAAATGCCACTGATTGTTCAATACTCTTTAGATTCGCCCCTTGATATTATACAGTAAAATATTTCATGCAATGTGTTTTCATGTGTTGAGGTCAGAATTTACTCCCTTTGATGCTGAACTGACTATATGATCATTTCAAGATCAAGATACTCTTTTTCCAATGGCTTTCTGTCTATCTACCTTCTGATAACTAAATGCTATTAAGAGCGAAGTTTTTCCCTAGGATTTTAAAAAAACATATAGACTGCAAATTCTTTCAAAATTTTTTTTGTTTGTTTGTTTGTTTGTTTTTTCCCCAATTTCCTTTAGAAGTCTGCCTAGGAACCACAGAAAACCAAAGCTGTAATAATATGCGAAGTCCTGAATCATGCATCAAAAAGAAGTGATTGGCAGTACTCAGTGCAATTTGGATACTGATAAGGTATTTTAAAAATAAAAAAAAAAGACCACAAATTAGATGGGATTCTGTCAGTTTTAAGTACTCTAGGATGGTATGGTTTCTCTTTAAAAGTGATTTAGGCACTTAACACGTAAAATTTAATTTCAGCCAAATCTGGCTTTTCACAATCTGATTTTTCACACAATTGAATATTGCCTAAAAGCATTAGGGCTCTGTATCATTGTTCTGTTGGTGATTTCTGAGACTTCAGCCCTGTAATATTCTTACTAGACTGTGTTTATTTTTAATGTTTATCTAGTAGGTAATAATGAATGTTTGTGAATGTGCATAGGTTTTATGTGAACAGCACAGAAGTTTGCATAAATGAGTTCCTATAAACTAATCTTTCTTGTAAGCTTAAATATTCTTGCCTTTAGTGACTATGAATATAAATAGCAAGCAACTACTTTTCTGATGTATGACAGATTCTTCCATTTTCACCTGAAAGCATATGGTCAAGGACAGCTGAGAAGGAAAATGACATTTCAGGCTTGAGAAGCTCTTAGGTTAAAATGTTGGTTGTCGTCTGTCATCTGAGTAACTGGAGTTTAACTGACAAATACATTCTTTTCTGTTACATGGATTGATCGATATATACATATATTTAAACTGCAGGTATTCTCTCAGTGTTTTCTTGGTTTCTGACTTTTCAGTGTTATATGATCAGAAGAGGCTGCACATTACAGGCTGCACAAATGACTAATAATTGGGCAGTTTGCCTTATTCTAGCATAGTTTGATGTTCAAGAAAATAATCAGAAATGGTGACCAACACTGCTGGAACAGACTTGAGTTTAAGTAGCCTAAATAGTTATGTTAGTGTACAGAATTCCAAATCTGTGCTGGGTGTATGATCCCTTTGGGGATTGTGAGGCACCGCAGAGTGCTGTCATATCCTTCTTGCAACTAGAGTTTTGCTGCTCCTGCAAGTCAAGTGTGATCACCTGTCCTGTTCATAAAGATGTATAAGTATAATACTGGCATTGCGTTACAAGTATAGTTTTGAACGTGAGGTTCAGGCTACTGGATAATGCCATGGATTTATACCACAGCAAATACAAACATTTTGGCTAGGTACAAATGGCACACTTATATTAGCTACCTATACAAAACCACAGAGGTTGAGTGCTTTCCTGGGACTTAATTGCAACCCACAGCCAAACTACTTCAGTTATTCTCCAGGCTTCTTGGGAACTCTTTAAATACTTGTGTTCTCGGTAAATTAGATATAGTGACAGCTCATTATGCTAAAAATATTCTGGGAATGGGTTGGTTAGCTTTTTCAAGCTATGAGATGTTTACATACTACAGTAAATGATGCCAGTGACCAGGACCAGGCAGGGCATGAAATGTCAGCCTTGTGGATGTCAGTGGAAAACATGCCTTCTCCTCCCTTCACCATAAATCTAATTGTAAAGAGAAAAAAAAAAAAAAAGTGTTTTAAAGGTATGCTATGGTGCTTATTATCCCTCAGCAGTGGATACCAGGATCCTACCAAGAATGTCATCATATTCTAAACTCTGAATCTTCACAGCCTCCTGGAAGGCACTTTTGAATCTTTCCTGTCTGAGCTCAAAAATAACTGCTGATGAAGCTTGGGAAAAATCACTTCAGAAAGGTATTGGCAAATGAGAAAAAAACATGGTGTTTTGTATTAAGAAGAAGAAAATCTTACATCTTTCCTGGTAGTGTAACTTTTAAAGTAATAACATTTTTGTCCCTGTAATTCTCTTGACACCAAACTCAGTTGAAAACCCTAAATTAATTTGTCTTGCAGTGTGTAGAAACAACTGCACATACATCTTCAAGAGAGTCTCATGTGTGAGCAAAGTTGAATATCAAATAGGCTGTTACAGAATTTTATGTCGTTTTCTTCTTTAAGAAAAATTTGGCAGTTAGATTCTCTGCCAAACTTTTAGTGGGCTACAACTCAAAGATCTCTACAGATTTCTGGAAAGATGCCACTTTGGAACATAACTTTTACCAACAGGGAATAGAAGGAATAATCAAAACAAATTTGAAGTTTTAATAAACAAACAAGTTTCCATCTTCACTGCTTACATTACTGTTTCCCTCTTATGTTATGCAGGTATTACTAGGTTGCAGGTAGCAGATGGGATTCTTGTTCTTCATTAGACTTTAATATCACTTCATATATATTTAAAAATGTATAACAAGTCTCATGAATTCAAATGAGATGTTACAGTCCACAGCTACAACTGCAATAACAGTTGCACAGCTTTTAGAAAATAGCCAACTGCAGGTGTTAACTCATGAATATTTATACACATCAGTCATCATGCAAGCAGAATACAATTTGGATCTGATCTTACTCCCAGTACAATGGATAAAAAGCACTTCGTACAAGAAATGATATTTCAAAAGACATCTTGGAAAAAGAAAATAAATTCTTCCCCATCCCCATGTGTTTCTACCCCAAAAAAATGGGACGGGGGAGAGGGATCACAAAACAAAAACCTGACACAGTATTTCTTGAATTATTGATAGAATACATATTGTGTTTTTTTCTAAATTTGGAGTTGTTTCTTATCTTAAAAGACATGTAAACAAACCAATTTTCACATGCAAATTGTGAATTTTTTCAATTTTTTTGCAAAAAATGCAAATTTTTTCAATTGTGTCATGATGACTGAACTTAGAATGCAAAAAATATTCAATTGTTAAATTTCATGAATTAAAGTAATTTGGATGATGTCTGTGGAAGTAAAAGTATCTGCATATTTTTTATTTTTTTTTTTTTAAGTCAGTAAAACTTATCTTTTCGCTTTATATAACTGGAAGGCAGCCAAATGGATTTTTCTCACTTAAAAAAACAAACAAACAAACAAAAAAACACTCATTCAAGCCTGGAAGGTTTCAATTCCAAAATACATTTTTGAAAGTGCTTGGGAGGACAAAAAAAGGTATGGAATTGAAATGAAATAAAAATTTTATGCATGTTAAGGTATGAGCTGCAGGCCAGATTCTGTTTTTATTTACTCCTTTGTAGGTGTTACAGTACTTCTATTATGTCACTAATCTGGTTTGAGTTTTCTCTTGTGGCACTGAGATCAGTATCATGCATGTGAGTGTCTGACAGAGCAGAATTGAAAAACAAGGAATTTTTATCTGGTGAAAAAGCCTGGCAGTTTGTACAAACCAGGAAAACACGATCAAAATCAGACTTCTGGAACTTATAGTTTCACTCGTGTCTCATTTTTACATGGCCAGAATCCCCCCAAAAAACAAACAAACAAACAAAAAAACGTAAACTAAAGATTTCATTACAAGGGTAGGAGAAAATGCTTGTGGCAATACAAATGCACAAACTACATAAGAATAAATGAGGTACATTTTATATCAATTTCAAATGTAAATAAAAGCTTGAAATATAATTAATGAAATTATTGAGAAAGACTCATATCTGTTCTTTTTCCTAGTGGCTGTGGATGGGGAAACTCCTGCAGATCTGGTGCATGCATGCTCTCCCTTTTCCTAGTAGTCCATAATTCTTCTGCATTAGCAGGTAAGATGTTAAAGACGTGATGAACTATTTCAGAGGAGAACAATGAAAATAAGAATGACGGAGACAGCTAGCACTGCTGCAGCTAGTTGAAAAATGTCTACTCAGAAAGCTGCAACTACCAAAAGATATAGTAGTAGAGGTGAACTAGGCAGCATGCCCAGTGTAAGTGGTGCAGAAGAATATATTTTTATATATTGCAGTCATATTTCTGGATTTTTTATCCATGCTTTCAGCTGCTGGGCTTCCTTTGTTTTTTTATCTGGATGTCCCCTACTCTTTCTGGACCACCAGTGATTGTGGTGAGTCAGAAGAACCCAGAGCCTGACAATGATGATGTTCTTTTGTGTGGCCCTGATGTCACAGCTGTAGCTGTGTACAGACCTGTGGCAGGCTGTGATGTTGTATACATCATCTCCAGATGAGAAGTTCCCCCACATATGCCAAGCATCATGTTGGGAAACTGGATTCGTTAGCTGTATTACTAATACTTGCAAGGAAAAAGAATTACCTTGGAAATTATTTGCAAAGTGTAGAAGGGCCAAGACAAAAAAATTGCGGAAGTACTGTTTTAAAGAAAACACAAGACAATTTAAGTGAAAATTCTTTCATATATATGATCAGAGAAGTGCATTGACTAGATTGCCTGTCATATAGACAGTTTGTATTTTCTCTCAATTTGTTTTTTGTCAAATATCTTTGTAATAAAATACGTAGATCTCTTTGGAGAGCACCATGCTATGTGGATAGGGGGCAATATCCAGGTGATACATGGCACTGTCATTAGTTTATTCGGGTAGGGCAGCCAGTTTCCGTCATGTTGTGTCGAGATTAATGATCAGGAGCAGCCAAGCTGGGATTGGTTCCACATCTAAGAATGGGTTTGCATCAGCTGCAGTAAGTAGCACTGAGGAGTTAGATGGCTGTTCGCAACCTAAGATCACAATGTGTCCTCATCTGGCTTTGGATATCAAAGTAGAAGCAGGCAGTGGTGAAGGCCATAGGTGTCTTTACATTGCCAGGGAACATATTTTATATTTGCTCAGTAACTGTAGGAGCCAACAGAAGTCTGCAGTATCTAGAGAAACAGCTTAGCACATATTAATTTCCTGAAATTGCCCAAACAAAGCAGGCAGCGTAATCAGTTTTCTCCGGACTCAAACGGCAATTACAATGAATGCAAAAAGGTTAAAAACATCTATCTGTACTTCTACAGAAAAGGGATTAGGCCGCAGGTGTAACAACATAATGTTCAGCTGTATGTGAGATGGGATTTGGAGCTCTGTGCTACACTATGATTGAATTCATACAAAAGTACTGCTTAGAGAGGAAAGACATTAATTCATATCTTCTAATTAATTATCTACTGAACATGACAGAATAAAGACAGCATAAGAGAAGGAAAGGGTAGGAGTCATCATATGCGATTGCATTTTGTTGCCATAAGGAATGTTTCTTCCTCTTCAGTTACAGTTTTATGACTCGGCATTGCTGAGGTTGGTGATTTACAGAACACAAGAGCAATGGACTTACATGCAATCTAGTTACATTTGGATCTCAAGAAGAAATGGGGTAGCTGAATGTGCGTCATATTCAGCTTAGTGATTCAGATGTAAGACAGTCTTCCAGAGAGACCATAATGTTCTGTCAGAAACTCCAAATGAAATGTACCAGAAGTACATTTCACAGGAACAGTGGGGCTGGAGACTGATGTGCTCAGTAGCATCAAAGGAGGGAGATACATGTGGGGAAGAAAAGCTTTGCCCTGTCCCCAGCAATGTCTTTTGACTCTGATGCATAACAGCCACACCTGGCTCTGGAATAAAATCTTTGTGCCAGCAGTGTAACTGCATGCAAGGAAACAGCACTGTAGGCAGGACATTGCCATAGGTGTTCTGTGATTTCTGTTCCTACAGGTGAGACAGGAAAGTCCTGTGTGGTTTGGGGCCCAGAAATCGGCACAATAGCAACCTGAGGGAAGTTCCCCAGTTCTTTCCAACCTCATCATTGAGGTTTGGCTATGCCTAAGGCACCAGCGGGGATGACAGGCTGTGCAGCGCCCACAGGGAAGCAGCCTGTGCCCAGGCAGAGAAGCGCTGTCAGAGCAGCTGCTACTGGCCTAGGCCAGAGGGAAATGCTGGGGCTTCTCACACACTGTGGCTCCCTGTGTGGGGACTTAACGTAGCACCGCTACTCAGCAAGACGTTGGCACAGCGGCAATCCTGTGCAGGCCTGCCCACAGCTCCTGCTGCCAAATGGCAGCGGGTTGGGGCCGAGGCACCAAGCCTGGTGCTCTCCCACCTGCCTGCAGTGCGGCCCCCGGCTGCAGGGCTGCCTGAGCTGCAAGGCTGTGAGCTGCCCGTTTTGCCCATTTTGACACAGAAATGGGAATGTTTCCTTGCGTTGCAGCTTATTCTCCCTTAGTAAACTCCCTTATTCTCCCTTAATGTTGGTTTTGTCTTCCTTCCCAGCCAGTTTTCCCTGGTGGTGGTTGATAACAGCCGCAGGAGTTATGAAGCAAACCAAAACAGTGTTTTGCAACACTTAAATGCAGTACTTTGCCCATATCTGAAGAGCTTACTCACTGGCCGGCCACGCTCAAGGGATGCCGCAGCTCCATCCCACAGATCAGTGTTGCTTCCCTTCTCATCTCCTACTTCCCGAGTGGGTATCTGCAGAGTGCCGTGATGGCATCGATCTGTTTTGACCACACCTATGTCAATCTGTTCTTCTAGCACCTTAGCAGGTGCCAGCCTTTAGAAGCTATTTCAAACTACTGCCACTGCGGACTGTGGAAGCATACAAAAAGTGCAACGGGTCCAAGCACAATGCAGCAGTAGGCAGATTTGTTGCTAAAACTTTTATCTGAAATAGGAGTTGTTACTTGTATGTTATTTAAGTGTACATTTAAATTCAAGAGGCAATTAGATACTTTTTTTTGGAAAGAAAAACTTGTAAATTATGTATCAGAAATTCATATTAATTTTATACGTGTGTTTTTCTGTACTTTTGTTCCTCAGGTGCTTACTATGAGATAAATTGATTCAAAGGGAAAAAGTGAGAGATACAAAATTCTTGTGTTTAATATTAAACTAGGCTGAGGAAGAGCATGTGAAAAGCACACAAGGAGAGCACTGCAGCCTGCACAAGCCTGTAGAGGGGAAAAATGGTGGAAAAACATGGACAGTACCCCAAGACCATATATCTGAAGAAACTGTAGAGAATACTGGCAAGTAAAAGAAAAACATGCTAGAAAACATTTTGGTATTTTAACTTGATTGTCAGCAAGTGACATTTAGGTTACTTAATATCTATAAATTATATTTTTTTCCTTTTTTAACCAACCATTTATCCAGTTTATGTCCCAGCATGCTTACCTTCAGGCACTACTGGTAAACAAGAGTGTCAATAAAATAACTAATGCTTGCTTTATAGAGTTAATTTTCTCCCTTTCTCTTTTCTAAGTGACCTGGAGCTCATCCTTAAAACATGCCTGGCTCCAAAATACAAGACAATTTATTTTTCTGTCAAGATAGTGAGGGATTTAGATATGAAGTAATATACTCCTGTGCTTTACAGTTAATACCAATTTCCTGCTTTTTCCTGATATTTTGATATCTCTCCTCTCCATGATCATCTCTGTATGCAAGTTAGAAAATACAGAAGCAACATGAAGACAAGTTTTAAAAGAACAAGAGCACGTTAGATAGAGGATGCCAGGCTCTGAAATGTATCCCTCTGCAGAGTTGCTCTGTGGTGCTCACTGAACTGATTAACAGATTCCAGTGCAGTAGATGAGGTTCCTTCCAAGTGATACCAGACCATTTTTCCAGCCACTCTACATTTATCTATCCACATGACATTCCTGTGTGTTTGTATACACATTTATTTTACTGAACACAACTGAAAGGAGAAATGTTACATAGAATTTTAGATAATAGTGTATAGGAGCAAGAACGTGAAGTGCTTTTGGATAAAAGCAATAGCATACTATTATTCCATTGTTAATAGAATATTTGTACTTGTTGGTTGGCCTTGAAACCATAAGGAAAATTATTGTTGAAAATCAAAAGTGGTTCAGGAAAAGCATTTTTTTCCAGAATAAAGTCATCCGTAGTTCTTTAGTAGGTTTTGTTTGTGAATGTGTATATGCAGTTTTAGATGCAAAGGCATTCACGTTTCCCTTCAGTTTTATGAGTACTTCAGTTTTCTAGTTTAATTTATTGCTTTCATTAAATATAACACAATAAGAAGTAGAAGGTGACTTTGTTGTCTAAGTGGCTAGAAAGACGTCTAAAATTCGGCAGCAGTACCATTTATCTCCAAACCAATCCCAAATTCAATTCAAATTCTATTTTTGGGTCACAAGTAATAATCTGTGATAATTGCATTACAGTAATTTAAACTACAGCTTCTTTAATCTCATATACTTTAAATGCATCTGAAGAAGACAGTTTGAGCTACAAATTTGTTTTCTAATATTGGAAGTAATGTATGTAAATGGCAACTAAATTATAAAGCTTAGCTTCATATTACTTTTATGGCTATGTAATGCTCTCAGTCAGATTGGTTTTACTTGAACTATATTCAGAATTTAGAAAATTGCCACTTAGCATATGATTAGCACTGTTATTTGTTTGAGTCCTCATAATCATAGAATGGTATTTAGGTTTTTATTTTGACTGGCAATGAAAAAATAAGAGAACAAATATTAGGGAAAAGAGTGCATTTGCAATGAGAGCTTGCTAATTTTTTATCAGGTTATTTTCCACTCCAAAAGTTTGGCTAGAAGACAGGTGTAGAGACTGGAGACAGGCTTACATCTTAGTAGCATTTGAAATGCTACTCAGAGAACCAGGGAGAATGTTTTGTTATCACTTCAGAGACTCCACCTTCTTAACAGGCATCTCATTCTAAACTGAAGCTAAGAGGAGAATGTAGAAAAGAAAGAACCATATAAAAACTGAACATCTTATTTTTGTGTTTAAACAAACACAGAATATTGGGAAATGATTAAGGGAATTCCTACAAGGGCAGTAATTTGACCTTTTTGGCCTCTGCTAGATTGCATGCCCTCAGGTAGGATTTGAAGTAGAACAGCAAAAGTACATGAAAGGTCTCCAAGGAGAGATTGAGTCCAACACATTCTCCATTCTCAGTCAGACACTGGTTACCCTTTAATGGATGTGATTATTTTGTCAGCCAGGAAATCCTACGTAACAATAATGTCATAGCAGAGCAGATCTGTTGGATTTGCGTTTCAAGGAATTGATAAAAGTAATTATTTTTCTTGCTTAGTTTCTCTACCCAGGGGGTTGGTTGGTGTCAGTTTTTAGCAAATGTCATTCTGATATGTTTGTGTCTCCTCACATTTGAGCAACTGGAACACTGATGTAGGGATACAGTGAACACATAGTATATCTCAGTGGAGCTAAACATTTCTTGTAATATTTTTTGCTGGGTAGTTACTGGTCCTCCTCAGGGCATTTGGAGTCTGCAGCACAGCTGTAGAAGGAGTTCAGGCTCCAGACAGCAACCTTTAGCTGTGTTCAAGGATGCCTGAGGATGTTGCTCTCTCTTCTTTCATTAGTGTTAATAAAAAGCAAGCAAGCAGGTAATGGTGTTTTACATACAAAATATTCTCTCTTGTCTAGCCTGGCTGCATCTCTGAATTCTTTTTGAAGCCTAACCTTCCTATTCAGATCCAGTCACCTTCCTACACTGATTGTTTTCCAAAATTTCTTCTGTGTTGTGGTGCATTTAACAATGAAATTTGGACTTCAGAGCACTGTGGAGGTTTATATGCGCAAATCTCAGAAAATGTTTTGTTGTAAGAAAACTATGTTAATTTTTAAATTAATATTATGAGGTTCTGGGCACAAAGTCATAATGTTTTTATGTTTAAGAGGGAAAATACTGAACTGATTGGTATACATATTGGAAATATTTCTGTCTAGGAGTATATCCTGCATGAAACACATAGCCAGACATATGGCCAGTGAACCATTTATGAACCATTTAATTTAGTTGTGTTGCATATATTTTATGTTAGCTATCTGCACAGATATGAATTCTGTAACAGACAAATTATCCAATAATCTCAAATAACTTATGTTCAGTGTTCCTTATATCTTTATGTTATATTTCATTTCAAAAGACTGACTGTTCTGCTTCATTGTTAAGCATAATTAATGTGACGAAGACACCAGATTCTGTATTAAGTATTCTCCAGAGAATTCAGCAAGAAACAGTTTTTGAGACCTAATTCAACAGGTTTCTCCAGTAACTTATAAACATAAATAGAATCATATCTCCTCAACTAAGGAAAAATCTGACCGGTCTTTGCACTTTTTTATTTAATTCAAAATACACTTTCAAGTTGCAAGTTTCTCAGAGGACAGAAGAGAAAGCTGACACTATTCAACTGGGATGCTATCTTTATCTTAAGTATTCTTGGGAACAAAACACTTATCAAGGGTGACTAGCTTTATCGTGTAGGTATAAAAAGCAGAGGGAACTGACATCTTTCACCTGCTAGTAAAAATGTATTTTCAGATACATTCACAACTTTAATTCACATGATGATAATTTAAATAAATTATTCTGGAGCGTATCTGGAAATTCCTAGAGGCCAAGATGAGCATGAATGAGGACTGATTCTTAATCACATGTAACCCCAAGCTTTTCTGAAGCTGAAGCAAGTATACATCTGTAGTGGTCATCTAGGAGAGCTCATGAAAAGAGTGAGTGAAAACAAAGGTATTTTAACTTAATAGTCTAATAACATTGTGGGGGGACTACAGTAAACCAGAAGTTTCCACCTTCAGAATCCATTGGATAAAGAACTGTAACCGAGAACTATTGTATCATACACTGAAGCTCCCCTGCTGAGATTGACTGTAAGTGATACATAACACCCAGTTTTAGGAAAGAGCTGATTTTAAAATATGAAAGCAGCCTTGCATAAATGTTAGCCTCAATATGTTTTGCAGGTATAAAGGGACAGAAGAATAGTGGATCCTTCATCCATATGCTGTGTAATCTATGTGTATAAATATAGCCTTAGTGTATGTGCATCTTTTGATTATCACTGCTCACTTAAACAACTGGTACCCTTAGTGTTGTGTGTGGTTTTTATCCTCTGTAATCCTTTAATTCTCTCTGAGACTTTGCACATGTACTCTACAAGGCTTTTAAGATTAATCCCATAATTAAAGGACATCATTAAATGATGAAATTTTTGCTTGCTTATACCTAAGTGCCCTGTACAATCTCCAACTATTAAAATATGTCTAAAAGAGTATTTTTGTTGAAGTAACAAAATACAAGTGAACATATTCAAAAAAGGATTTAGAGCTGCTGTTTCATGGCATACCAGGTAAGTATAAACATTTTATTGTATGTAATGCTTTTGTTAGAATAAACTTCACTAAAAGTAAAGTTTAATTCATTAATTTAAGTAAAG
This sequence comes from Aythya fuligula, assembly GCF_009819795.1. Taxonomy (NCBI): domain Eukaryota; kingdom Metazoa; phylum Chordata; class Aves; order Anseriformes; family Anatidae; genus Aythya; species Aythya fuligula. The sequence continues at coordinate 11,523,823 of NC_045565.1, read as the reverse complement.
AATTAAACTTTAGTTCATCTCTACTCTTATCATATGACAGTATAAACCTTTCTCATTTATTAAAAAGGCTTAATTTTACTCAGTACACTAAGTAATAACCCACAATTGATTGAAGAGGTAGTGATATGTGCTGAATCAAAATCTAAATAGCCTACATCACAAATCACTCCATTTTTTGTTTGATGCCTAGTCTGCCGATAGATAAGCAGGTCATCAGATCATTCTAGTGGAGTCCTATTTCTTCAGTTACTAATTTGTTCTGAGAGCTGCCTTCATTTGAGAAATCTGTCCCACATTTCCTGCCATAATAAAGTCTTCCCGCTGGCTGAACAATAATAGACTAAATAATCCTGCCTGCTGCCAGAATTCAGCAAGGCACAGATGGAAGTTACAGTCATCAGATGTTTAAGCAGCAGAATACGCTGCTTCTAGTCATTTTTTCTGAAGTGTTTCACCTGGGGGATAAGTTTATCCACTTGATCTCTTCAGTTTTGGCTTGAAATGGAACCCTGGTGGTGACTTTTTGTAGTTAATGGTCCATCATATATCATTAGGACTTCCCTTAACTTGCAACCATGGGGAAAAAAAATGGTGTATTAAGATCAAAAGATGGATTCTGTCTTTTTTTTTTTTTTTTTTTTTGAGATGAAAAGCCACATGTGATAAAGTGTTATAGAAATACTGAGCAAGCTTCTCTGTCGGGCAAGTAAAACCTTGAGGCTAGAACTGACTGAATCACAACAAATGTTTCACTGACTGCCAAAATATCTGTTGGAAGCATGACCTTGTTGGGTAACTGAGCACATGCAATTTTGAATAAAGTCAGCAATGTCGTATCTATTACCTGAAAAAGGTTGAATAAAATGCTGCAATGTATCAACCCTGTTCAGACTACATGGAGTAAGGGGAGAGTTCAAGCAAACGTGAGGGGAAAAAGAAACAACAGAAAATGTTCAGTGGAAAGGATTTTTTGAGTCTGGGGCCTCGACTAGAGAGGAGGGGATCATGACAGAGTTTATAAAGTGCCAGAGATAAAGCTGCTGAATGACCCAAGGATTATGGGTCATTCTGGGTCAGATTAATAAATCTTTAAAAGCATAAACCTTCTAACAATTTGTTTATATATATATATATATATATATATATATATATATTATATTATATATATATAATAACTTGTTTCTGATCAGGCCATGTCCCCAAAGAGTAAACTAATTGTACACTTCTCTGTAGTTAATTGCTTTATGTTGTATTTTCTCTCTGACCTAATGTTGCCCTTACTTTGGGTAATTCTCTGTTTCTTTTCCTGCCAAAAAGCACAATGTATTTAGGTTTTTAAAATGAGATTTTCCACTCTTTCAGAGAAGTATTTTTCTCAGTGTGGATTTTTCTTTGCTCTTTGTGCAGATAGAGCTTTTGGTTATTGATAGTCCCAGTGTAGTTTCCATGTTCTAGGCAAGTTTACTTGATTAACTCTTTAAATAAAATGATTTTGTGAAATCTGTATTATCTAGATTTGGTATATAGTTGTGCTGGAGGTGTATTAAATTAAGGTAAGGGTTTCAAGAGTATATGAAAGAGTATATGATAGCCTTGCTCTGTATTGTGTAGTAAACAAGGTCATCATCCAAAAATCTCAGTCTAAGTAACTTTTCCATGTGAAAAGTAATATTCAAGTTATGCTGCGTGACTCTTTTGCCCTTGTCTTGCTTTATCACAAGGTAAGTGATTAGTTTTCTGTAAAACTAAGCCCAGATAGCCAGAACTTGTCACGTGTGCTTGGCAGGTAACAGTGAAAAACAAACAGAAGCCAGTGACTGAAGTTTGAGAAGATGATGAATAGAAAGAAAATTTGTTTGAAGAACACTTGTCTGATGTATTAATCTTGTGTTGTAGATTCACAGATATTGTAATCAATGTAACTCCCACTGCTAGTATCCACTCACTGCATATGATGATCTAACTCATTTAATTTATTTCATCACCTTAGTAGCATAATTTAGTAATAATATGTTTATTATAATTTATTATAATAATTTAAATTATATTTCATTCAGTTCACAGTGCGAACTACATTTAGGAATGGTTGTTGCCACTCCTGTTTACTGTAAACTGGCACAGCTGAGAATCCAAAGCTCTTGTCTCCTAATCAATAGCATACGCATATAAATGTATATGTCTAATGTGCCAGATTCTAAGGGAAGGTTTTATGTTAAAGATCCTCTGAAACATAATTTCAAAGGGACTGATGTCCATTAGGTATCTTTTAAATCTGTTCTTTCAGGATGAAGCAATACATAAATTGTCACAGTTTCATTTCCTTAACACATTTGCCTTTTAGATATTAAATGTGGAGCTCTTTTTTATGCTCTCCTGAGACCAGCAAAAATGCAGCTCTAAATTTATGCTGTTAATGCAGGAAACTTGAGGCAAAAATGAGCAAAATTATTGGTGTGACAAGGGTGCAGTTGTGATTGCAGAGTGAAATATTGCAAGAATAGTAGTTTTAAAGCAAGCACATGAGGTTACAAATACAGCAATTCCTTTTCCTAAAAAGTCACTGCCCACCTACATATTGTAGTTGCACAATTAGCTCTGTAGCACAAAAATTGCAGGACTTCAGTAGGAGCACTCAAATGTTAAGTGTACAGATATTTTAGTGCAATTTGTAAATGCCTTAGAGGGCAAGTTCAACAAATTGACTCTTTGTATGGACATGAAGTAAGGAATGTTCAAGCACAAGGAACTGTTTGAACATTTATAGTTTAACAAGACCTGAAAGACTAAAGATTTAAAACATCTTTATGAATACTGACATTTTTGTATGCATGTATTTATGCAAATAAGTTCTGTTGTAGATGTTTAGCATGCCTTGAGGCTTTTAATAGTACTGAAAAATACGTACCTCACTTGGCATCAAGATCGCGTGATTACAACTAAGCTGGTGAGCAGCTGCATGGTACCGCTACCACCAGTTTCACATCCTCCTCTTCTGGTGCAATCCCTCAATGATAAGCTAGCTCTACTCCAACACAGACTTTCCAAAAATAGGAACCAAATACATGTATAATACTTCTAAAATGAAGGAATGGGATGGGTGTCCTTAAAGGAGAAAAGATGGATCAGGATATGTGTTATTTATTTACTGTTTTTTTCATGGCCCTAACCTCTTTTTTTAGTTGATCCAAAGAACTACTGGTTTATATCATGTAGTGCTGAAAGTCTGTTTTAAATGAATGCTCAAGAATGAAAGATTTGGATACCTTTAGACCGTACTAAACATTAAAGTCCTGGAACAAAAAGCAAAAGCAATGCTCAAGATCCAGGTAGAAGCTAGGTACACTACAGACCAGGATACCTATGGCTACAGTTGGCTTAGGGGGACGAGGGCTTCTGAGATGGGACTCCAGCAGAGCCCTGCTCAGCCTCAGCTGGGCTCACCATGGGGCTGCGGCTGAAGGCACAAGCTCGGACAGCATGAAGGAGCACTGAAGTGAACAGATGTAAAGTTAGGGGTAACATACCCAAGTTTGTGATGCTTTCAGGGGAAAGAAGACTGAAGCTTACCCTTGTGTGTGTGTCTGGAATTTTTTCTGCAGACTTTCGAGAACCTTTTCTGAGAAACGTAAAGCTGCCAGAGTTCCAGTGCCTGCCTGCCTGCTGCCAAACTAAGGTAAGCACTAGTCTTCAACCCTGCTGTAATGGTGGTGGTGTAGCTGTGTGTTAGCTGCTTAGATGCTGAAGTACGTGGGACACATTAAATACAGCAGAGCCAGATGGGCAAAAGAGGTGATTTTCCCATTACATTTAGTGTTCGTGCAGCCTCACCCCTGAATACTGTGTGCAGTTCTGGGCTCCGCAGTATGAAAAGGATGTTAAGGTCCTTGGAAGGACCTTGGTGACTTCCTCCCAGAGGAGGGCAACAGTGCCAGCCAAGGGCAGGAAGGCAGGTGCTGTGAGGAGAGACTGAGGAGGCTCAGGGTGCCCAGCCTGGAGGAGAAAAGGCTGAGAGGCAACCTCGTGCAGAGGCAGGTGCCAGGCTCTGCTCCCTGGGCACCACTGGCACCAAGCTGCGGTGGGGGAGCTCAGGCTGGGCAGGAGGGGGCATTGCTTTCCTGTGAGGGTGGCCAAAGACTGGAGCAGGCTGCCCAGTGGGGTGTTTGGTGCCCTGTGCCTGCCAGTATTCAAGGAGTATTTGGACACTGCCCTCAGTAACTTCTGGTGAGCCCCGAAGTGGTCAGGCAGTTGGACTCGGTGACCTTCGAAGGCCCCTTCCCACTGAACTGAACTGAGCCACTCCATTCCACATTTCTTTAGATTAGAATCTCCTCGTTGTTTCATTAATGTCAGTGAATTTATAACTGGCATAACAGGTGATAAATTCTGAGTGTACTCCCTTATCAGAACATCAGCCTACTTCAGGATTGTCAGGAGGTTTGCAAAGAATCTTTCAGCATTTTTTTTAGCAAAATTAGAAATTTCTCAAGTATTATTAAAAATACTGTGCATGGAAAGAAAAATGATCTTAAATTTAAGTAAAATACGAGAATAATGTAAGGAAGGAGTAGGAGGAGTATAAAATCTGATCTACACCTGAACCTTTAAGAAGCCTTACAGAAATGGGAACCTCTGTGGAACGTCTTCCACGGTAGCCCATAATTCAGTCTCGATATCCTACAGAAGCCAGTAAAATGACAACTGGATATAGGGAAAGAACAGGAGGAATTCCAGATGTGATTGGAAGAATATGAAGTCAGTTGAATATAGCCCAGAAAAAAATCCTGTTTGAATTTCAGAGTTTGGATTTACTGCTAAGTTCAACATGATGCAAATTAACTTTGACAGAGGAATGATTTGGAGACATTATGGTCTGTGGAAATATTTTCATTGCTTTTATTAGACTTTTGATCAATCTTCAATGTAGACTTTGCATGGGCTTACGCAGTAGCTTGTAGTAACTTGCACATTGTTTCTGTTATTTTCAAGTACTCTGGAAGTCAGAAAATAATCTACATTCGATTTCTATTATGCCAGATAGTAGCCATATCAGTTAATTAGCTAACAGCTGAAATTCTATTGCTGCTACAGCATAAGTGTTTACCATGTTTAGATTAATCTTTTAGATTAATTATTTAAATGTATCTAAAGTAAAGTGGCATGGGGAGAGATTTTATATCATTTCACTAAATGTTTAGTAGGCTAATGGAAGGTTGAACTCCAAAATTAGCTCTGCTAAGACTTCTGTAAAGCAACAAAAATCACAGAGTAAATAACCAAGTGCTCTTTCTGCCTCTAGTTTTCATTTTGTCATTTATCAGTGAAGCTACATTCAGAAAAGGTGGCGTTTATTTATTTTTAATTCGGAGTCTGCATTTATATAGATGACTTTCTGATAATAGGTCTACTAAAATGATTCTGAGTTTAACATAACATATGGCACTACATTAAATGTCTATGAGGCAAGCCACATTTCTGATCTTCTAGTTTACAGAAGATATATTGATGTGCTATCTCTTATTGTTGAGATTGCATAATTCTGGCCTTGGATTACATTGGTGTTACACTTAGAACACAGCTTATCTGTGCGTATCTACCTTTTTCACAGCTGGGTAGATAAACATATATTTGATAGATCTAGTCTGCATTTTTACTGGCTGCTGATTACAAAGATCTAAGTCACTAAATTGGATGTTGGTGCAATTCTGTTTGAACAAACTCCATGAATTCAGAGCAACTGTGAGCTCAGATTGGGCATTTGCTACAGCTAACAAGTGAAACAGCAAAATGGAATATAAAGATACAGAATTACAAGGGCTGAATTTTGCAGTTTTAATGGCTTACCAGAAATACCCCCATAATTACCAGGCTTTTTAGCCCTCGCCAAGCCTGTCACCTAACACTTGAGAAATAAAGCCTTCCAAGCATGTTGGATACCTGCCCCGTTTCTAAGGCCTGTTATTTTCAGGGGGCATTGCACACCCCCAACTATGAGCGAGGAGAAATGCATCTGGGAGTACATATGTGCCAAGGCTCTGACAGGATGGTGAAATAAAACCTCAGTTTGCCACTTTGGGTTTCCAAATTTTAAGTGATTTGTGAAATTAATTTTTTATAAGTGCTTCTTTCTTAAGGGGTTTATTTAAGAGCTGACTGTGAGTATTCATGCTATGTATTTAACAGCAGAAAAAAAAAAAAAAAGAAAAAAAAAGTGGTAATCAAGGCAACTTGATTTAGTATAGATGTATTACAGAGCATGAACAGCGGAGGAGAGTGAGCAGCCCTGACAGTGACTCTTTCACTACCTCTTCCAGACCAGATGATGGAGCAGTGCTGCTGCGTCCAAGCTAAGTACGTCAGCCCTGGGAGTGAGAGCTCCTGGCGACAGCTCCAGTGCTGCAAACCCACACCAGTGACCCTGCTCGGAACAGAAAGCCAGGAAAAGACAGAAACAGCAAATGGGGGACAGGAGGGCAGCCAGGTACCAAAATAAAATAAAATAAAATAAAATTACTTCTCCAATCTTTCTTGCTCACAACTATGTTCAACTATTCATTAAACTGGCATTTAGTACAGTTCTGCTCACCCTTCAGAGTATGTTTAGAAGACTTGTGAGCATAGCTATGCTGAAGGTTTATAAATCTTCAGATTTAGTATGATTATGGAGCTTTCAGTTTTAGGTTACCATATCTAAATCCATTCTGGTCTGATACTGAATGAAGTCTGTTCCTGATGGAGTTGCCTCAGCAATTTTTCTGAAGAATTCTTCAAACCATTTTTTTAAGCAAAATATGAAGGTGTGTAGTATATAGCCCAGCTCAATATTTTAAACTAAAGCTGGAAACATCTATAAAAATGTCAATTTTATAGGCATAAGAACTATTTCCAATAGAAGCTACTGCTAGTAATGAGGAAGGAATTCATTATCTATCCGAGCATACTCAGCTAACATCCTTACCAAGCACACTCGAAACATTGTAAAGAAAAGAGGACATTATTGTCATCTATGGCTTAAAGTTGAAGAAGTATTTTTCATTATTAAGGCAAATTAAAATGCCTACAGTAAAACTAAAATGATTTGAGATGAAAAACTTATGTGCCTGGGCCTATTGGAAGCATCATCTTGACTGTTAAATTCTGCAGGAATCTGATGTTTCAAGATGGCTAGAGGAAAGAAACTTATTTTTAACTTTAGAGAAGGTCTGAGAATTTCTCACTATCGAGTGAAGAAAAAAGGGTAATGAACACAAATGTATGTGTCATAAGAGATTGAGTACTCATAAAATGAAGCCACTCAAGAAAATACTATTAAGGCATTAAACCAATGAAAAAACAGCAGTATAGAAGAGAGGGCTGCCTAAAGGTTGTGAAAGGTCATACAATCCATCTCTGCCTGAGGGAAGGATAGAAGACTAATGCCTTTAGGGCAAATCCTTAAGGCAGTGTGCTTTTATATCTTACTGAAGTTACTTAGGCAGAAAAATTTAAACCTTTCTGATTCAAGCAAGCAAGGCCTTCTATCCTTTCCTCATCCTTTCGATACTGATAGTGACTTATTTGCTCATCTGTGTTAGCAGGCAGCTGAAAAAGACATCGTGGAAGAGAAAGGATCCATACTGGTCAAAACAGGCAGCCTTATGCATCAGCACCAGAGCTGCAGTGGAAAAAAGCAAGGCAGTTTGCCCCTTCTGTCCAGCACAGCAATCACTTTATTAGTCTTTACCAAAAAAAAAACGTCTTCCACAAGCATATACTCTGCCTCAATCTTGGCAAAACTTTCAAAACTTTTTGTTATTGCTTCTGAATATCAGCCTCTGTTCAAGAGGTTTTCTAATATAGTTTTATATCAGATATCTAGAGTTTCTCTTATGGTGTTGCAGTGGTACTTGTCATAGTTTCCCTATAAGCAGCCTGGAGAGGATGGCAGAAATGTCTCTCAGATGAATCTTTTGGCGAATATGCCATACCGACACAAAATTCTTTTCTTGCCATCATTGTCTCAGGCCAGGTATTTGAATAATGTATTTTTCTTTTGCTTTCCACATTTTCCTCTTTAGAAATGTCAATGTCAAGAGCATTTAATTGCCAGTCTATGCAAATATGAGACAGGAATGTTTTGCATTTCTGTTCCTTACAGAATTCCTCAGAGTAGCAGAGATGGCAAGCAGGATACTACAGAAAGATAGGGAGACCAAGAGAAAACAGTGGCAATTTCCCAGCCAGAGGAGCCTTCCAGCTTAGCTAGTAATAAAGACAGAAGTCTAGACATGTTTCTAATAAGGCCAGTATTAACTCACCATAATTATTTTACCTTAAGGTAATGCTCATTCATCATCATGGCACTGCTATAAATAGAATATCATTGCTTCACATTTTCCAATAAATCCAATATATTCTGAGATTAAGTAAGGCAGTGAAGTTTGTGATTTCAAACAGTAACAAATAGCAGCTGCTATTTGCCAGAGAAATCCCTCTTAATGAATGAAGTATTAGGGTTTAGTGATGATTTGAGATTCAAAAGAGACCACATTTTCTCCTGAAATTGTAATTAATTTATTTGCAGTATATTTAGGCCAGTGCAGTTGTTTAGTCTACGTGGAAAGTTGACTACTGTCTAAATTATCCCACTCTTAAAGAAGAAATCCACTGCGTAGCACAGAAAGCTTTTCGTTATTGTATCTCCTCCCATCACATAATTTTGCTAAGGCTGATTGGGCAAACTTGCAGAGAAAACAATGCTTCGTTTCCATTTAAATAATCTTACTAAAACCAAAAGGAAGACTTAAAAAGCCATTACTCTGTTAATTATAGCAAACTATTCGAGAAGGACATAAATGCAAACATCTGAAATTTTTAAATATATTTGAGATGAATATATGTATTCTGGAATTCCATTTAAGATCTGTAAAGTTCAATCTTGCGCGTTGCACCTGTAGCAAAAGATGAGGGTTTCCTTTTAGTTGTTATGGCCTATGTCTAGTGGTTTTGAGAGCAATACACAAATGTTTGCAATACAATGAAATCATGGTATAGACTTGCTTTATTTGCAGTGTTTCTCTTCATCTCATTCTCTTCAACTTCTTTGTTTCAACTCATTGGATCATGAAATGGTAAAGATCATGGGAAATATGGGCTGTGTGGTCCAAACAGAACATTTAAAGACTTTATGAGAACTGAATGGTATAGTTCATCCTTTTCTTAAAGGAATCAGAAAACAAAAGGAGTAGCTTACAATTATAGACAGAAGCCTTGAAGAGTGAACAAACATCATAAAAGTAGGGGAAAAAATGTGCACTTTCCAGGGTGAGAGTTGCAAATAAGGTCCTTGTTTAGGTAGGAGAAGCTGGCGTAGCAGAGGTGCAGCAGTTTCCATTAGTCATTTCACCATATAGGTGAATTAGATTCAGAGATGTGGTTTGCAGTTGATGTGGGCACCTGAGAAGTTGCAGGCTTTGTTTTGCACAGCTGAGCTGTGTGGCCAAACTATTGCATGGCAGGTGGTGGTATGCTGGTGGCATAAACCACGGCCAATTACTTCATACAAGAAATACAACATTCCTTCAAGAAATAACATTTCTCAGAGTTAAAACAGATTCCTCAGAGATCTGGCTGAAGTCGTTCTCCAGGATCTTACTAACACCATGATGTAAAGGCCATCTCAAAGGGTTTCTTGTTCCAGGACCCCTTTGATCCTGATCCCCTTTTCAGAGAACTACAGAGCTGGAAACCCATTTAAACTTTTCATTTGGAGTAGCAGTACTCAGCTGAACTGACATCAAAGTAAATTGGCAAAGTGGCTGTGCATTTGTATGCAGTGCTCTCACATGTGGGTCACTCAGGGAAACAGCGTGGCCTTGCTCAGCAGGCTCCTAGAAGCTGCCACTCTGCTATGCTGTGCTGACAGTAATTTAGATGTATTGTGCTTCTGGGTCCTCCTTAATCTCCTGCTCCCAAAAGACATGATTGGCAGTGGAAAAATATTCAAAACCATTTTTTTGAAGGTGACTTGAGACTTCAAAAGCTCCTCTATGCCAAGCTGCTGGGCTGCTTGCTTTTCTAAGGAAGTCAGCAGAGAGCAGTGCTATAGAATAAGTAGCAGGTAGGCATAATGAGACCATTGACTGCAATAAATACTATACAGGCAGAAGAAATGCTTAGGCATGTATGTAATAAAATCCTGTAACTCGGACAGGGAGTTGGTAGAAATTGAGTGGTAAAAAGAGAACGTACAAATGCATAAGTGGAAAGATGGATCCTGGTAAAATTTCTGCCTCTTTAATCTATCTGTACCTGGGTTATTTGTCACTTGGTATAATGTACATGTTACTTAATATATTGTCTGTGTATCAGATTTAAGTAACATTTTGGACTGTATTGCATAAATGATATCCCCATTACGGTTTAACTTGCATCATCATTGTTTTAGCATTCCTGCTTGGATTTCATACTGCAGTTTGTCAAACACATGACTTTGTTCCATCATTTGTTTTGTCATCAGTGAAAATTAATTTTCTTGTGTCCTGCCCTCCTTATCACTTTTAGACAAACAGACAATGTCTGCTGTGTAGTGACTCACTAAAAGAAAATGAACATTCCCTCTTACAGCAAGGTGACATTAGCAACAATAAATCCTCCCATGACCTTATTTAACTATCATTTAGTAGTTGTTTCACAGTTATGTATGAAGAGCTGTGAAGTCTCCTAAGATTATCTAAACACAGGTTAGAAAACATTGGGAGAAACAGATGATTGTTTTTCAGGGCTTCTCCTATATATACGGAGGTGCTGGGGATCTGTTCCACATCTTTCAGAATTATTTCTGCATTTACACATGCTATTTAAACTAATACATTAAAATTAGGCTTTGAAAATAATGAATATGTTTTAAAAAATTCCGTCAACCTACAGCTCTTATTGAGGTCAATGAAAACTTTGGGGTACCAGATTTTCGAAAAGATTACAAATGTCTTCAGGCTTTAGTGGAAAGGGGCTCTAGAGTGCAGCCGTTGCTTGCCTGCTGCAGCAATTACTAACAGGAAAAAGTCTGTGCCAGGTCACAGGGAGTACTTTTTCTGTTCTAATGTATACGTTCAATTGCATTGAAGATTCTATTCAAACTACTAGTCATGTAAATGTTATTCAGACTATATGAGGTAAGTGACTAACAGAATAACAGTCATTCTTATTATACTGGAGCTGTAAAACTCCTGTTTGATGGGATGTGACCAAGGAGTACCTGAGAGCTAAGGAGCTCTGTCATAATAAATAAACAAACCCATTATTGCATCTCTCAACATATCAACATATCTTTGTCTCAATCTCTTTAGAAAATCTAGTGTTTCAGAATCCCGGGTTCAAAAAATCTTGTTAACTTCCATATTTTTGGCAACTTTTAAGACCAGTTACAATTCATTAACAAATAGTTTTCGAATGCTAAGACACATTTTATAGAAATGAAACAACTTTGATATCTGAATAGCAATGACTGATGACAACCAATAGTTGTGTAGTTGCTGCCATAAACTAGTCGCATTGTGGAGGGGGTTAAAAATGTATATATATGTGGGTTTATTCTACAATGTTGGGTAATTTTTCCATTTACAAAAGGCAAAGCTTCAACAGTATTGTTCGTGCATTCAAGAGTTAGATCTAGAGGAGGCGCTGAGGAGGAAGAGCTTGTTCTGCCTAACTGCCCATCTGCTACATAGCAACCTCTGGATGCATCTCAAACAAGTGAGTAAAGCTTGGAGTGTGTCTCTAAACAGGCTCAACCTGCAAGATGGCATCTGCCCTGTGGCAAGCTGTGAATCTATTCCAAAACCATTCAGAACTCTAAAACTGCTTTTGAAGCAGAGGATAAATGGAAACATAATAGGAAATTAATCGTGCCATTTGCATGACAAAATGAATATGAGAAAGCTGGTAAAATAGTAGTGGAAAGTAAGTAATACAAAATACTGCACTACAGGTTTTGTAGGTCTTTCATCTCTGTGCAAATGTTGATTTGTTGTTTAGTTGAACATTATCACTGGTATGTGTGTAATCCACAGTCAAAAAAAGTCATTAGGAAGCTCTACAGTGTCTCAGCTGTTGGTCAGAACTCAGCTAACTGTTAAAGCCACAGAAGTTCTTCTCTCTGTATAATAATTTGGGGGTGTAATAGCTGGAGGGTGGGTTCAGGTGTATACATTCTTCATTATCTCCAACAATTCAAAACCATCTGGTTTACTAATGCCTCTGGTGATACTGCTTTAGCACGACTTGTTTTTGTTTGACATAATATTCAAATTTAGTGCAGAATTAGTGCAGAACTGTGTGAAGTTTGTGCAAATCAAACCCAGTTGTCATTCTTCTCTGTAGCCATCACTGAGGTCAAAGAAGCTGTGGACTGAGATGTAAGCACAGTCACTCTGGTACATGGGTATGTGGACGTGTTTTTGTTTGTAGCCATATTAGAGATATTTTGCCAGGTAGTGATGGGAAGGAAGAGTTGAGAGGGGAAGGAGATCCTGGGTGTAAAAATTAATCTTCGGTGAAGTTGTGCTTATTGTTTGTATGTGTAACTAACTGGTAATAATACGTAGCTGTTTTCTTGGTGAAGGTAAAAATGACATAAGTGTGTCATGGTGTGTAGGAAAAGATTTTGAATCAGCTGACTAAAAGACATGTGAAATGTGAATTTCTTAATTGTTTATAGTCACTAAAAAGCACAACTTGTGCCGGGGTGGTACATCAATTCAGACTGTGCAGATGTGCTACACTGTATTGCAACACCTCTAAACCTGAGATGTTCATTTCTATGTTTCATGTCTAAACAAGCACAGGAGGTCAGCGGAAGTGCTTTGGTAGTGACAAAAAAAAATCCTTCTGTTCCTTTACCAAAATTTTTTTTTTAAATTTATCTTTGATTAGAAATGTAACTACGTAGAGTAAACCTATGTAGAGGTAGTATTGCTGTTGAACCTTAAATACTTTAAGGACTTCTCAAAAAGTTGTTTCTTCCCCTGTTTAGCAAAAGCTTCATCAGGCATAAACTGTCAGTATCCCAACATTACAAGGCCTAGCTGCTCACAGAAATATCAGAATATATGTCGAAGGAAACATATGGCTTTGTAGCTTGGGAAGGGAGTTATTTAGTAATAGAATTTTATTTAGAGATTGCTCATTAATTCTTTAAATCAGCTTTTGGTTACAAGTATTTACCAAAGTTTATACAACATAAATTGCATACAACTACTGCTCAAATTATTCATTATGAATTATGTATTCGAACAAATACAGGCCTTTAATGTGTTTGCAGCTGATTTGTAGTCAGTTCATAATTTCTATGTCTGCGCTCATTTTTTCAAGTTGTTTACTAGTGTAGGTTAGAAGTGGGATTTTACATAGCTCCGAGTATTTTCTATGCAGTTTTCTGTCTGTGTGATTTATTGCTACAGGTGCTTTTATTCTCCCTCCTTGACAGTCTCTGTTAGTCCACCTGCCTAACAGCCTCCTGGAACATTTACGGTGCAGGTAATGGAAAAAGTAGTGTAAACTGCTGGAAAAAGTTACTCTGCCTCAAATCTTTTTCTGCAAAGATTAGTTCATGCAATGGCTGCACTATCATCTAATAAACTCTTGTGCATTCCTCTTATCTGAAAATGCCATGTGTCCAAATACTCATGACTAAACAAACATATGCATAGTTTGGCATAGTTCATATCAAAGAAGTAGAATGAACAAAGAGAAATATTCCAGAACAAAATGTTTTTAATAAAAAATTATGTTTTCTGAAACAGGAATGTTTCTTTCAGATTCATTTCCGAGAAATGGCTGGAAGCCCTGCTGATTCTGGACCCGGACATCCTGGTGCAGCCCTGCTCATCCTCACACTCATGGTGGACCTTTTGAGCCCAAATGGACCCAGGCAGTTCTCCTGATTCTTATAACGGATCAGTTTCAAATCATGGTAGTGGAAGTTTCTGCTCACTCTTCAATCTGTTGCTCGTTTAATCAATGAGTGGTAGCTATATGCTGTGCAGGGGAAGGAGCTGTGATTAACATAGTACGTGCTTTGTCCTGGAGTGATACAGACTTGCAGTAATGCCACTTCAGCAATCAAGATCAATCAAGTCATAACATGCAGCCAGGGAGAGCTGAGCATGGAAGCACTGTCTAAGGTAAGAGCTCACGGTTCCAGCTCCCTGATGTGCGTCTGTTGCATGTCCTCGTCTGGGGCTGTCCAGCTACAAGTGCAGTGGAGCCTTCCTTTGAAAGCTGTGCAGCTCTTCAAAGCTTTCATATGAACTTCTGAAGATCTTAGACAGAAAGGTGTGCTGCTGCTTTTATCTGTGCTTTGCTTAGTACTGTCGTGGCTGGCCTGACTTACATTTGAATGTTATTTTTCAGTACAATTTTTGTCTTCTACTGGAGAGCTAAGCCAGTCCTTAACATGATTAGCTAAAAAGAAAAAAAAAAAAAAAAAAAAAGTGCCTGTAAGGGTGCTGCCTATTAATGTGCCTTGCAATTGATATGCTCTGGATCCATGGTCAAGAGGCAGAATTCCAGTTAACGTCTAGCTCATGGGAGCTCCTCACACTGGGAGCTGGGGGAAAAGCCAAATGGTGGGGGGCTCTCAGCTCTGATCCCTGGCCCTGTGGAAAATTACTCAGGGATCACTTTCCATTGATCAGTAGCCATGATCCTCTACTAGGAGACTTTGTTGCCAGGACAACTGTTGCCAAGACAGACTGGCGCTCCTTGGGAAAAAATTCACTGTGTTATTTCTGTACACCAAACCTTCTCTGGTATCTACTGTTAGACCCAGGCAAGCTCTTGGAGTTTCCAGGTGGAAACTGAGAAACAGTAGGAAGGGCAAGCGACTCTTACCACCAAGAGGGAGCTTGCAATCCTACGTGGATCTGCACAAAGTTCATGGTCTCTCAGAATGTGCATGCACTCCACAAATATGGGCCCCACCACCCAGTGTTGTGAGCCTCTTCAGGCCACAATATCAAAAGGAATTCCAAAGCTTACGATTCTCTTCAGCAACATTTAGTTGGGAATAGATTAGGTCCTTAGGGATGTTCTGTATTTTAGTGCACAGCTATAAAAGTTTTTATGATTTAGTACAGAGGCTGTGATCAGCACCTTGCATGTGCTGATGAAAGCAGCAGATTCCAGCACCTCACCCTATCTGTGAAAACGTGTTTTGTATAATTATTGACATGCCCTCAAAGGAGGACTCTGTTCCCTTTGAAATAAATTGCTTGTAATTTTGTAATTTTATATCACCTGAAAGATTGCCTTTGGTTCACTTTGTTAAAACTATAATGTTACTGTATGGAAAGTCAATAATCTTTTTTTGGGACAGAGGTTTCTAAAGTTTATGATTCAAGACTACTGCTCTGGTATTGGTTTCCAAGTTTTACATTAAATAAATCTGGTTTAAGGAGAAAGTTTGATTATGGTATAATATTTAAAAATATTCAAGTCAGTGGAAGTAAAGTAGTTAAATGAATCAACTAGTCTCCTGAATACATATGCATATTTAACACTCTTGTTGCTGTCCACCAGAGGTCACTACCTGGCCACTTTATTCATTACTGGCTATGCTTTCAATTGAGTGGTTAGCCTCTCTTGTTCTCCCTTGTCGCTGACTTCTGGATCAGCTGTGCAAATGCAAGTCCAGAAAACCCTTCTAATGACAGACTCTTCTCTAGAATCAGTAAAAGATGGAAAGGCAAGATCCTGTTGAAACAGGAAAAGGATTCAATTGATCCCATAATCACACCTAAGACACATCCCTGAGTGACTGATCTCAGTAGCTACCCCATGCCTTGCAAGCTGTACTGTGCATGTTAAAGAATTTTCAGAACAACCAGACACTATCGTGTTTTAGCAAATCCATGTGAAATGTATATCTGGATTATTATCTAAATCGTCACAAAATCTTTCTCAATGTGCACTGAAATTGAGAAGCAAAAACAGCTTTTGATACTTCAACAGCAAGTGTGTCTCAGCTGTCATGTGCTTGGAGAGGCCAGTGCCTGATATGTTTTCCTTTTAGTATGAAGAAAACCCTCCAGAATTCTTTACCTGATTTATCAATTAATAAAATGAGCAACTTGTCTTACAGAAGTGCCATTCTACATCATCTTTTGTAAGTAAAGTGAAAATCTGGAAATCAGACGATATTTTATGAGCTCCTAAAGTGTGGATGCCTTTTAGCTCAGGTGGCTGGAAGCTCAAGCAGCTAATATTCAAAGGAAAAGAAGGAACTCGGTTATGTGTGTTCTTAGTAGTCTGTTCCCTGTGTGAGGAGACACTATGTGATCTGTGAATTTTGTCTGAAACCTCAAACACACCTGAACTTACTCTAAGTGAAGAAAATTGTTTTTGTCAGGTCTGCTTCAGATCGATCTCACTGTCTTACCGCTTCTCTAAAGATTATGTTGAGCCTTGCTAACTGAACTATAGACCAGCATCTCTGTAGAGTCTGTTTTTAGCAAAAAACAGGAATAGGTTTTGGTTTATAAGCACAGGTCCAGACTAAAATGCGATCATTTAAAGTTTAAGGGAGGAGGAGTTGGTATCAGCTTTGTACCTAGTTTCCTGGCTCCTTGGCCCTTGATAGAAAAATAAATAAAAGAATATCTGGTTATCATTAACACCCACTGGAAACTAGCTGGGAATGCCTTTTTTAGGTCTCTAGTTTCAAAGACAGACTCCAGTAACATGAACTCAGACTTTTCTACATGTTGATGCTTGTACTAATTATTACAGTGAATAAAGGGTGAGACTATAATTTTAATCACAATATTATTCCTATTCCTACTTATCTGTGTTAATTGCTATGGCATTGTTCCTAGTGTGTCCTGCTATAGAAATTTCCATCTGTCACAGCAATTGATACTTTTTCCTTGCTCTTAATATATAGAGTGGGTGCAGGACGTCCACAGATTTTATTAGTAGTGACTCAAGGCGGTGGCCCAACACAGGAAACAACTATTCATCCATGTAGTCTTTGGGGCTGGCAGACAAGTGAAAAGAAATATACTAAGAGATTCAGCTCTGCTCCATCCTTCTTGCTGTGCAGAAATACAGATGCATGGTAGGTTACAAAGGCAAGGGATAAATCACTACTAATTCAGAAGAAAAAGATCCTGCACAGGACAGCTTCCACTTTACATCTTCCTAAGGGCTTTAATTAAGCTCTCTGTATGAGCACCTGTTTAGACCTGGGCTCCATAATGCCTGCTCTGAGGGTTTTCTGAAACACGGTTATTCCTAAGGTCTTGTTCTTCAGAACTTTGTATTCCTGCCTCTAGTTGTCTCAGTGAAAAGTTTGAAATACTTTTTAAGCTCCTGGTTTGGAGATAAGAGCACACTAAAGGTCTGACATCAAAGTGAATCAATGAGCTGGCTGTGCATTTCTATCCACTGCTTTTTTTTTTTTTTATTCTGTTGCAAGCCTCTAGAAGCTGTCACCCTGCTATGCTGTGATGAAAATAATTGGATGTAGCTCCCATTTCTGTTATTCCCATATGATATTGCTGCTGGTGAAGAGTACTCAAAACTGATGGCTCCAAAGTCAACTTTAAAACTTCAAAAGCCAAGTGTTCTCACGTGCCAGGCGGCTTGATTCTCCAAGGAAATTTGCAGGGAGCGGCACCATACATCAAAGAGCAGACAGACATAAGAAAAGACCATTCCCACAAAGAGTGATATACAGAAAGAAGGTATAAGATTTCAAGCATCTAAATAGTGAGGAACCGAGTACTCAAATAAAGCTGGAGGAAGGGAAGTCTGTATACAAATAAGGAGATAAAAAATGAAACGATAAATTCCATGAAGAAAACCTTCTAATAATTTTGAGGTAAGAACCACCTGCCCTTATAAGCATTATTTATCACTACATGCAAGAATGTGCAATAGTCCTGTAAGCTTGGATAATGCGTAAACAGGCTGTTGTGCTACAGCTTAGTAACATTTCTACTGTGTGATAAACTATAGGTCAACAAGATGCTTCACGTGATACTGTTTGTTGTTCTGAGCTGGCGAGAACTGGGAGTAGGGAAATTGCTAAGAACCCTATCTACTACATGCTTCCACTTCTGCAGGAAAGAAACCTTCAAGAATTTCAACATGGAAAAATAAACCAGATGTTTAAACAGGTTACAAGGTGACAACGTGAACCTTGGATGTCAAGTGTTGACAGCAAATGGATACCACATTCAGGTTCCTAGCCACAATAGCAAAGGTTGGTATAGAAATTCCAGCTGCTTATTTGAAGAAATAAATCTCTAAATCCAAATTCCTTTTTAATGGTGTTGGGTCTGCAATGATTTTAGCAAATCACATCTGAAAAACAGCAGTGCTCTGAATTGATGTTTTAATTTTATTTTTACTGACACTAAATTTATTGTAGCTCCTGAACAGAAAAGATAGAGATGCAGCCTGGCAGGCTACAACATCTGTATCTGACTCTATCTCATCGGAGAATATCAGCCCCGGAAATGGGACCTTAGGAACAAGATCACTCCCACCACTGCTGCAGGTATGGAGATTATGATTTGATTTTATTTTGCAGCTGGAGATGTCCAACAGGGCTTCCTCACACAGGGTAAGGAAGTTTTCTACAAGCAGAGGTGCCAGAGACATCTCTTCCTCAAAACTGTATTATGTTATTCATTTTGCAGAGCTACCCATGGCAATATCCCCACAGACACACTATTCTTGCTGTACGTTTCATATCTACATAATGGTACCATAATTGGATGGCCATGCAAGCTCTATTGAGAATTTTAGCCTCATCACCAATTTGAAAATTAAACCATTGACTGAATAAAGGGGAAACATCTTATAGTCAAAATGTGTGGTACCTGCAGGTATTCAGAATTTTTGTTGGTTGTACTGTAACACAGTCAATATCTCTCCAAGGCCATGCAAAGATCAAAGGGCTTAATCCCAGGATGTCATACGCAATAACATGTAAATAGGGTGGTAAGGTCAAAGTAGGCAATTGCTAGTGTTGTGCAAGACAGAGATAAGCTAGTAAGCCACCTCTTCAAAAAATAAAGCCCAAAATTACAGCTTTCAGTACAAATGAAAGGGATTTTTTTTTTTGTCTTGGCAGACTTGTCCTCAAGATAAAATCCATCAGGTGTCTTTTCCAATTCTTCTCTACTACATTCTGTCACGCTGGCTGTCAGGAAAGCCAACAGAGTGATAAGAGTTTCACTGTGTACAGACCAGGTAAAGGTACTGGTAAGTAAAACTCTCTTTTGCTCTGATAACTATTTGACCATACAGAGGCCCTGCAACCCTTGCAGGTACAGACAGGCTGCTTAGAAAGGAGTTCTGTTGGCTGCCCCACGAGTCTATGACAAGCTATTGAGGAGGAATGTTAGCAATATGTGCTCTGTCAGTTTAATTTCTGGCCCCTATAAATGTAATATTTACTTTTGAGGAGCAGTTTCCCAGTGATTGACTTAATAGGGCTATCATGTGCTGTCCAACGCAGATTTTGGGGCTGATGACTCAGAGTTGTCACTGCCTTGACTAGGACTGGAGCAATGACTCCTAGCTGCCTTTTCCAGAATCCCTTCCGCACTGTTTACCAGCATTGGGTGAATCATGTCCTAAAGCAGCTTTTAAGGAGGAATGGAAGAATTTCCTGAGATTTATATCTTGAAGTAATAGCTCCTATATCTACTCCAGAGCTAACTAGCCTCCTAAATATAAAAGAATTTTCATGACATCTTTCAGAGCCTGATTTTAATCTCTCTGCTGAGAAATTCTGCAACTGTGTAAGCCTCAGGACCCAAGCAGTGTCGCTACACCCACACTTAGTATGATCCTACATGCAAGATTCTCCATCTTCTCTAAATCTAAATATGGAATGCAAAATCTGGTTTTCCTACTTTTTCTCCCCTAGTTTTTTTCAGAGAAATTGGGAACATTTTGTGTTTTTAACTAAAGTACTGTTGGTGCAAGCTATCATTAATCTATTGGGGAAGTGATTTAGCTGCAAAGAAACCCTGCCTCCAATTTCCCGAATGTAAACAGGCACTTTGTATCTCCTAGAATAAAGAAATGGGGTGGTCAACATGGAAAACTTTGGAGGTAAATAGGTTGTAGCTTCTGAAGGACAGGTTGGGAGGCAAAAAACAGCAAAGATCTGTATGAGAAGGATTCTCTGTAGGGAAAGGACTTTACTGTGAGCCTAACATTTTGTTGTCAATTTTTCTTTTTTTGGACCATAAATAGTATATTTTTCTCACTGAGTTCATGGGAGACTGCAGTGATATCAACGTCTGTGGTACTGGATAATTAACACAGTATTAAAATCCACCAGGAAGAAACCCTCAGAGGGAAGAAAAGAACTGGCTTCATTCATGAAGCTGGCTAAAAAATATAAGCTAAGATTATAACTGTGTTATATTGGCCATCTAAATACCTTACTGTATTTTATTTTATTATAGGCTATTGCTCTAGATTTTGAGCTAAGCCTAAAAGTAGCACAGAGAAGTATATGGAAAAATGGTGCTTCTCAAGCTCTGCCTTTTTTTTTGTAATGATAATGTTCTTACAGAAATTAATATGGTAGTATTAATTAATACACTTTGTATTGTACTTTATCAGATAAAACATGACTAGGGAGTCTGCTCTCCATGGGAAATTTTTCCTGAAGCTTAAATTAAAGAGAAATAAATGACGTTATTACCAATGTTCAAGCTGGATTTGATTCCTTACCCTAATTTCTGGTAACGTAGCAGAACTTCCTTAAATTTGTTTCCTATTTTAAGCTGACTGATGGAACTGGGAGAAAACAAAGTCAATTGACTTGGCACTCATTTACTATAAAAGTTTGTCAGCTTGTGTTTGCCATAGGGTTTTTGTTTTTTTGTTGGTGGTTGGTTGGTTTTCAGTTAAACACAAAATACATGGGACATGATTGCATCAAATGTGGCTATCATATGAAAATGGAGGATAAATTCAGTGGTGTAATTTGTCGAAACATCATGCAGAGCATGATCTTATTGCCCGTTACTAGTCTGCTCAGAGAGGGCAGCAAAGTATTGCAGATCTGGAATCCAAGAGAACCTAAGCTCTGAGGTGTAATACTGAGGAAGAAATGTATCTTATTAATGTACTAGGTATGAAAGGAGAAACTGGGAGGCAATCAGATAATAGCTACCTAAACACATGTAAAATTTTAGTACTTTTAAGCTGTGGGTGTTTGCTGGCACTGAAGACGTTATTAAGAGAAATAGATTAATCAGTATAGATTTAGACATCCTGATAGCTGTGAACAGAAGCATCCCTGCAGAAAGGCAGTAGGTTGAGAGTTAAGGATTTGTCCCAAACTGTAACTGTGTGTGACTCATTTGGCATAACGAGAAATGTTTTAAGTTTACATATACAATGAAGAAAACAGTACAATGGATTTGCAGCATGAGAGATGGATGACTGTTTCTATTACGTATTCTCATTACACCTTGAGATTTTCAGATTCTTACAAGCTTGGCTGTTTCTCCTCTGTTTTTTATACATGAAGATACAACCAGAGTCTAGATGAAATGGTTCAGGCACTACCCCCTCTTCTTGCTCTTTTGACTGAAAACAGAATATATTTCCTAGTCATTGTAGGCAACTCTTCCCTAGGCAACCCTTTAAAATGATGTTCATGGAGAAATTAGTGATATGAATCTGCTTTATTTTTTGCAGAGCTTTGGCCATAGCAATGACTCTCCTTCAGCCATTCAGTGCCCTGGTACTTTGGATTTCACTGATGATGGTAATGAGTTCAGTTAACATAGATAAACCTGAAGAGAATAGGTATTCCTGCCCGGTAATTCAGTGCAGTGCTCCTGCGGTCAATGGCTTACCAGGCAGAGATGGAAGAGATGGTCCCAAAGGTGAAAAGGGAGACCCAGGTACAGAACTAAGAGCATTAAGCAACACTTCATTTTTAACACTGCCTACCATCTCTTTAGTTTTATTTTATACTTCTTCATTTGTCTTTTTTTAACATATCTCCTTTTTTTCTGTCCCATTAACCCTCTGTAGATTATGTACAATTTCAGGAATCTATCTATAAAGCACTTTCTACATTTATAATTCTAGACTGGATACTTGGCTTTTAAGAAATGAGTAATAATAATAATAAATAAATGAGAACCACATTTTCGCAGCAGCCCATAAAACAGAGATGCAATGAGATTTTGATCTGAATGTACCATTTGTACTCCGAACCACTTACAGAGTTGCCTACAATACCATACTGAATTATGTCTGCTTTTCCTTTCCGGGGGCCAGCTCTCAAAACCAGAAATCATGCTTGCTAGAGGTAGCTACTAATCTGATGATCATAATTGGATTGCTTCAAATTCACTAAGTCCCAACAACTGAATTCCCCCAAGACATGATGTGTCAAACAATTGCTGCAAACAACAAACAGATCAGCAAGGGCTATGTGTCACATGATAGAACCAAGTCACCAGCTCTCCCAAGATGCCAAATCTTGGGAGAAGATTTGTCCAAAACATTTAATGTTTGTCCAAACAGTCCAAACATTTAATAAGTGCATACAGAGTTGTATACTTTCTTACCATATCCTGTGTTGTCAGGTGCTTACCATTAGATAATTGCTTTTCAGCAGCAAAGCATACTCTCATCAGTACCCATACCACTGCATATGAGCTAAGACATAAAATTTCAGTGGTGTGGATTGATATGCTGTATACACATTTTCAGTGGCACATATCCTCAGTATGCCCTCTGCACTTTCATAGGTGAAATAAGTAAATCCAGCACTACCTGTTTAAATAACTGTTTCAGAGGTATCCTTAACCTTTATCATTATTTAGCTCATTGTCTAAATAATATATTGTGATTGGTGTGGTTGGTTTTAGAGCACGTGTGCCTCTGCAATAACAAGAGAAAGTGTTTATTTCATTGGATTTTAATTGTCATAAATAGATGTAGTACAGAATTTTCCATCAAAGTGATTTTTCATTGAAGTAATGGTGTAGTAATGGTAAATGTGTTCTTAGCAAATGAATATTTCCACAGGAACAGTTTTCTGGTAGAGGTGAGGGTGGTATTTGATGCATGATGAAAGAGTTAAAGATTCAGACAAAGATGAATTGAAATGTGAGTGATGACAATTACAAGGTAATATAGTGGTCTAGTCCCTTGGGGATGTTGCTAGATGCCACACCCCCTCCTTTCTGCTGAGTTAGGACTCCTGGCCATGCTCTATGTTTTGCCTCCTTGAAGGTCAAGCTGCGTATCGCGTATTATTGTTCTTAATATATCTTACTCTGGTTATGTTTGTTGTTTTTTAAGCTCCATAGAAAGCTGAATACCCAGCCTCCATTGTTTCTATGAAAAGGTGTCACTTTGAATTTGGGGCTAGTTTTGTGTCTTGTACGCAAAACTCAAAAGTTGATTATTTCTCAGAACAAGGTCATCAGGAATAAAGTGCATATGCATCTTATGGTGCTTCATAAAAATCTAAAATAACAAGTGAGTATTAAGAAATCATGGGTGACCAAGAAGTCATCTTATGCTCTGCATTATTTCTGTGGCTCCTAGGTGAGAATGTAGGGGCTTTACTTTGCTTTTCAAAAGCTTCCTTGAAGAGGAAGACTGATGGATGGCTCTGTCCACATCATCTGTTTCCTGCTTATTTATCAATAGTAACTGGTTGTTCCCAAACAAATACCATTTTATCCCCTATTCCCAGCTGGACCTTGCAACCTATCTTCTAGGAGTGTCTTCTGTCTCTTTGTGCCTTCTGCACACCATTGCCTGTTGTTAAACAATTCCTGTGTTTGGCATTCCCTCCAAGCAGTAAGAAAACATGGTGGGAGAATTGTCTCAGAAAACAATAAAGCCATTTTCTTTTAAATCAAAATCTAGGAGAAGGATTGAGAGGTCTGCAGGGTTTTCCTGGGAAAGCAGGACCTCCTGGAATGAAAGGAGATGTAGGACCACGAGGAGAGAAAGGACAAAAAGGAGAACAAGGAAGTAAGAAATAATTTTCTCATGTTTCTATAATCTAGTTTTCAATCTGTTATTATATTTTCCCTGAAATATTTGTGTTAATGTCTGATATTCTTATAACATCATTTGAGGGAAGGTGTGATTCACACAAGTGTGAGGAGCAGAAAGATAAACTGTCTGTTACTTAGGAGATGAGTTGCCCAATATAACTTTTTTGTGCCTGGAATGAGTCATTACTTTATTGTCTGTGAATGAAATAACAAACCCTCTGGCTCATGTAATAAACAGCAGTTTACCTTTCATTCTTTGACTGATCGTATGTTTTCTGTTTTAACTTTAACTCATTTAAAATGCTTACATGTGTGTTTTGCCTTTGAGAACTGGGCTTTCCCAGCTGCATAGGGGATGACCTTGTCAGCCCTGAGAATTCAAAGTTCACCCAAGCATCCATCCCACTAAGGGATGCGGCTCTCCCAGTGGCACAGTTTCCCAGGGAACAAGTCTGCAATGTAGCCTGTGGTTTCTGCACTGGAAAACAAACAGTTCTCTCACATGGCATCACATTACACCAAAGACAGTAGTTGTGTAGTCATTGTAATATGAATTACTAAATAATACCTTAAACTTCTAGTTGTAGCAAGTGATGGCCTGCAGAGACAAGTAACTGCTTTGGAAACAAAACTCAAGGTTTTGGAAGATGAATTAAATAGATACAAAAATGGTAAGATACAATCGTTCTTTTGTTTTCTTTGTGGCTTTGCGATATGATGGGCATGCTTGTGCTGGAGAAGGAACTGAAAACAGTAGGGTGAAACAAATATTGCAATTTTCTCTTGTGTCACTCATGGGAGATGGTCATTACTTAAACGCTTTCTCACTGCATACTTTACATCCTTCTTGAACTGACCTGCCAAACTTCAAGGATCTCGTTGCCAACATACAGCTCAGGGGCTTTGTTACATGAACTGCGGGACCGGCTAATGTTCTCTGGTCATTTGTGCTTTAAGTGGTGTGTTATCTCTCTCTCACTGCCTCAGTTCTAGATAGTTTTCTATGAGTAGACAAGGGTTGGGATGCTGTCTGTGTAAGCCTGGCTGTAAGTAATTTCCCAGGAGATACTGTGTGAAAATTTTTAAAGAACGTCTCATCCTTGCATTACTATTACTGGTACAAATATCACAGTAGGAAAGGCACAGAGTCCATTACTGTTCCTAGGTTAATTTAGAAGGAAATGGCACAGTCTGCAACGTAGCACAGCACAAACATCAGCAGAGTAAAGTAATGTAGCTCTGATCGTCCTTCCAAGGGGGGTGTCCTCCCTGCAAAAAGCACAACTTTGAAGCCATAGTTGTGTAAAAAGCCTGATGGTAACCTGATACTGGGGCAAGAAGCTGTAGAACGTGGAGAGGCTGAACAGCTGGTAGCAGTAATCCCTTTAGCCATCTCCCTTTTCTCCTGTGCTTGTATATCAATGCCCTAGAAAAGGGTGTCTAAAACAGGAGGAGAGCAGAGGCTCCCTTGCCCACAGGAGCATTGCACTGTTTCCATTCTCACAGTATCAGGGAAAATGTAACTATGCATATGTCACAGGTTTTATATAGTTGTTATAGGGTGGACAGACCTCATGCTAATCCTGGAAACATGTTTGAGAGAGTAAGTTAAAATAACTGGCCTGTTACAGACAACAACTGCATTTCAAAAGAGGTATTGCAATCCCTGTTTTATCTACTAAACAATCAAAAGCTTCACTTTCCAGTGTTTTTTCATGAAAACCTGGAAGGTGTGGAAGCTACAGATTTCTATTTCTCCTGAGATTAGTTAAATTTTCAGGACAAATATGTGGCTTTACAGACTTGCTGAAGCTGTTCCTGTGTCTCCTCTTTCTGCTCTATTGCTTTAAACCCTGAATTTCATTACAGGCTCTCAGCTTTAGTTTGTGAGATACCAGGAATGTATGCAATAAAGCAGAAGGGTACAGAAGATCTCCTAATTGCAGCTCGGTTCCTATGCAGGAATTTGAATTGATCTCTGGTTTTTGCAATGAAATCTGGCAAGCTATTTTGTCATGCTTGTGATTTGCCTTAGAGCATGAGCTCTTAAGTTCCTGATTCAAGAACCGTAATAATGTATGAACCAGGAACAAAAAATATTAAAACAGGACTCGTGATCTAGGTCTTGTGAAAACCCAGTTTTCCTAAAGCATGGATTTGCTATTTCCAGATATTTCTTTTGTTTGACTTCTGTTGGGTTCTGCCTACTACTGCAGTGAGTAGTCTGTTTATAACTGGTGTTAATTGTGTACAAAGTACAACTGTGATATTATGGAAAATAACTAAAGTTACATAATAATAGTTATATAAGTATACCATCCTCAATTTATAGTGAAACTCAGTTTGATGGTCATTTTTGTTTCTAGCTTTGATTTTAAAGAACATCAGAAGCATTGGTAAAAAAATGTTTGTCTCAACCGGAAACCAAGATACTTTTGAAAATGGAAAATCCCTTTGTGCGAGAGCTGGAAGTACACTTGCTTCTCCTCGGAATGATGCTGAGAATACAGCTTTAAAAGACTTAGTGAGACCTGCAAGGCAAGCTCATATAGGGATATCTGATGCACAGACTGAGGGCAGGTTTGTGTACCTGAGCGGAGGGGCTGTAACTTACTCAAAATGGAATACTGGAGAACCAAATAATCTAAGAAATGAAGACTGTGTGGTAATGTACGAATCTGGAAAATGGAATGATGTGGACTGTTCAGATACACAGGCTTTAATTATCTGTGAATTCTCGAGCTGACAGATCTGAGAAAATCAACATTTTTGTTCTCAGTTGACATAGAAGTTTGTTGATACAGAAGTTTGTTACCATTTATGGCCTGGAA
Source organism: Aythya fuligula (assembly GCF_009819795.1). Classification (NCBI taxonomy): domain Eukaryota; kingdom Metazoa; phylum Chordata; class Aves; order Anseriformes; family Anatidae; genus Aythya; species Aythya fuligula. Next base: position 11,496,948 of record NC_045565.1, on the reverse strand, counting down.
AAATCAGAACCAGCATGTATGTATAATTGTTTTACTTTTGATATTCAGTTTTGAATCTCCTAATGAAGTAGACCTGTTTGTTCAATCACTATGAATTAATTTGTGCTTACCACATGGGCTGCTGGGGATCTAACGTTTGTATAGGCTTCTGGAGGGCTGAACTCCATGTCAGCTCTAATATGGTCCCCTGGACAGGGTGCCTACCAACATTTGAAATGTGTTTTGCAGTTCGTGGCCTAGCACAGTCTGACCTGGTAGCTTAATCTGTACCTCATGATTTGTTGAACCTAAAATGTAAGCCAAAATAAATTTTACACATGAAAATCATGGAACTCTTTTTTATAAGCATGGAAATTTAGGTAAGATAGAGCATTTAAAACTAGTTTAAGGAATATAATGGGCAATTTATAAAGTAGTGATTATTATTAAGTAAGTGATTAAGCTCATAAACAGTATTTCTGCTCCATTGAAAACATATATTCCAAGCAAACTGCATCAATCAAGCAGGCATTTGTACATGTATGTGGACTTGTGGTTCAAAGACCATGTCGTGATCTGGGCCATATTATCATCACACATGGGAATGTGATTTCCTCAGAGTCTGAGAAGAAAAGTGCATGTCTATGGTTTTCTCAGTGTTTCTGTTTGGAGTCTACGCAGCCGACAGCAGCCCAGTGTTGGAAACAATAATTGGTGAGTTCTCGTGTTGATAAAACAAAAGTGTCTGTCTACAGCTAATGAGGCAGATGATTTGGAACTCTGCCTTCATGGAAGACCCATCTTATTCCTCTCTGTCTTGGTTCCACAAGTCTGTTTAAAATTCCTATCTTTATAACTTTTCCACCTTTTCCACCTTGTGCTTCTATGAGAAGTACTGTGACCTACTAGGTGACCAACAACCTTCACCTGAAGTGTGTCTAGAAGGCCCTGGCTGTGCTCCCTGCACACAGGAGACAAGTCCTCCTTACATGTGTGTTTTTTTGCAGTTGCATTGAGGCAAATTGAAATGCTGCCATAGACAGCACCTAGATTACTTGGTCAGCCTTCACAACTGAAATGGAAAGGTTTGCTGTAGAGACTGTCGTTATGGTGATATATTTAACTGTTGTTGTGCTTGCCAGCAATAAAGGGTAGAGCTTTTTTATTTAGTCAGAGACTAAGCTCTCACCCTGCTCTACACAGAGGCTCTTTACGGAGCATGAAGAACCTGAGGCTCTAATATAGGCTCCAGGAGTTGTCACGTGTAAAATATGGTCCTAACCGAGCTTAGTTTAAGACAGCGCCAAAGTTAAAACTGTCTAATGCTATGTCCCAAGACAGACCTTTTAGGCAGTATCCATCTACTTCATCTGCTCAGCTCACCTGTTTTACATCTCTTATTTTCATTGCCTGATACTGTGTCAACCTTTGTAAGTAATGACAGTTCTTATATCTGTACCAGGATATGTAAGTGCAAAGGAAAAACAATTACTGCACTTGTTGAAGGTTATGTATTTTCTATAGTGTGATATATCTGCTGATCTGTATATTTTCCGTGTCATTACTGGCAATGTATCTCTAGAGTTTCTCAAGTGAACTGCATTCCTTTCCGTCATTAATTGGCACCCTACAGCTATGAAAACAGGAACTTTTAAAAATGTGCCTGGAGATTTTAATCAATATTTATTACATGAAAATGCAGGATAAGGTGCAGTATTTCAAAGACAGATGTGGGTTAGTTTAGGACAGAAAAGAGACATTCTAGAGAGGTAAATATGGTCCTGTTGTGCTGCTAGGTGTAAGGATCAGTGGTAATTCAGTGTCAGGTGCATGTACTTGTAAAGAATAAGGAAGTGTGCTTTAAGATTACCTGCACAAGCACTGTGCTATGTTTGGTGACCATTTCATTCATAGCTGAACTAAGAGCAATGCCTCCAGTAGGCCAGCCAATGAATTACAATGTTTTATCTGTGAATTTTAAAAGGCTTTAATGAAGTATTTTGCAGATGTAAATGGCTCTGTTCTCCCACCGTCAGTCACCTAAACCATCAAGTTGTCCTCCATGAAGATCAGCTATGCAGCACCTAATAACAGATGCCCAAAGGTAATCACAGCAAGGAAAGATTAAAACCTGCAAATTACATGTTAGTAGCTGTATCTATTATGGCACTTGTACCTCATTCATTTTGTCATTTCAAAAAATTGATCCTGCCTCGCAATGCTAGAAATGAAGTGGCAAAATATTAATGCGATATGAGCATTCCTCTTTTAGACTGCATCTACAGCTTCAATCATGCTGAGTCAAACTATTATAGGATATCAATAAAAGCTTTTGGGATCTGTAATAGTTACAAGAGTAATGACAGGAATAGAGATAGTAGTGCTTGTTAGATACACTTGCTTGCAGAACTGTAGATAGTGCTTGTAGATACATATATGATATTTGATTGCACACAAGTATCGTAAAGCAAATATGTTCTAACCAATTAAAAGCTGTCTTTCAGCAGAAGTTTTGTAGATATACTATTCCTAATTTCCATGTCATTCAATGTATCAAGAGTCCAGCTCTGAAATGTAAGTTAGACTAATTCTTACAAGATTTTGCCCATTGAATTTCTAATGCACTTGTTTGAACTTCATGAAACTTCTTTTAACCCTATATTGATCATTTGCATTTGGACAGCACTACATGTTATTCAGATGGGATCTCTACAGACTGAAAAACTGGTTTCAGGTAAGTGCAAAAATAGTTGTATGCTAAAAATACGGAAGAAGTTCATGGAAGTGGAGAGGATGAATATTCGTGTTGTAGGTAGGCTCAGTTTCATACTGTCCAAAGTTATTAGATAACTATCCTTATTACCAGGTTGTGCATGCGAGAGGTGTATGTAGCCTTCAGAAAGGAGAATGTGTATAAGAAGCCTGAGCTGAGGTTTTTGAATTGGTTGCTTGAGGTAAATATCTAGTCAGACCAGTTTTGAGTCATTGAGTTCTTTGGCCTAAGTTATACTATTTGAATCTGTTAAACTCAGTGAGATACTCTCAGAGGTTCCCTCAGTTCCAACCTTTGTCACCAGGCATGTAAGGAACACTATTCTTTCTCTAGGAACATTGTTCTTTAGTAGATGCTGAACAGCAAAAAGTGAGTTTGAAATTGTTTTTCTAGAGGCCTAAATCAGCATCCCTGATGACCACTTAATTTTGCATTAATTAGAAACCAATCTGTATTTGCTGTTATGCCCCTGATTAGAAACATCTCATTTGGTGCTAATATGACCTCCGCAGAGCTTCTAAGTAATTCAAGATGAGAGCAGCATTTGTTAATCAGCTGCAGGGTTTATCTTTTTGAAACATAGCACAATTTTAGGCTAAGTTTAGGCTTAGGAAAAGCTATCCTGTCACCTGTTAAAAAACATGATTTCTGAAAAGCTCTTTTCCTTCTTTTCAGTTTTCGAGTGGCAATTTTCAATGGGAACTACAAGATGGAAACAGGAAACTAGTTCAATCAGTAGCAACTTGTACTTACTGCTGTCCTTTTTAATCAAAAACTATAAATGTGGGGGAGGAGTGGATAATTTATGCTCAGAGCAGAGAAGAAACATGTCTTTTTCTCTGGCTTGTTTCCTGCTATGGAAGAAGGCATCGCCTTCTTGTGTGAAATGTGCAGAGAAGAGTTACATAGGGAAGCCTGTGTCTTTAGGACTATCAGTATGGCTCTTTAGCCCAGGACCTGCCAAGGAAAGAAAAAATAAATCTTGGATTGTAGTTTGGCCAATAATATCCAGGAAAAGAAGTAACGTAGGAGAGTCTGGAAACCTAAATGCAGTTTCAAATCTCTTTTAAACTCTCTGCTTAACCCCTCAGCAGTTGCAGCAGCACCAGATCTTTTGTATTCACTCTAGGGAATGATCTTATCCTCAGGCACCTGCAGTTAACATCTCTTTTTTATGGTCTGTGACCATAGTGATGTTTCAGGCATTGGTAGCCTGAGCTGTTTAGATCAGTGCTGCAGGGCAGACCAGTGCGAAACCTGTTTCCTGGCCCTCTGTTTTGTTTTGTTTTGTTTCTGGTTTGTTTATGTCTAAAGGTAGCAGCACAGTCTGTTCCTCAAAGCTGAGTTTGTGCGTTCATCCTGCACAAGGCAGCTTTGCAGCAGGAGGAAAACTCCACAGTGTGTAACAGGCTGGCATCCTCCTCCAGCGCTGGAGAGTGTGAGTACAGACACTTCAGGCAACTGGAATTTACCCTGGACTGTTTACAAAATATGACAGTAGTCAACCCACATTTAGGTGTCTAATTTCTGAGAGCCAGTACTTGAAAAACCTTCAGAGATGTTGCCATCAAGGAAATGTGAAGGGTAAGGAGGGAGTAAACCAGGGGCCTGGTGTCACCTTGCAGCTTTACCCAGCAGGCTTTTGGTGCTTTCTTGGGGTCAGAGCTCTGCACCCTTCCCCCCGCCCTCCCATATGCACTGGTCGGACTACTGCTCTTGGCCACCCCAACCTGGTGCTTGAGACAAACACCAGAAAAGGCTCTGCATGCTTCCACCCACCCCAAAAATTATTCCCAGCTATGGTTTTGATGTAAACAAGGGAGGTGCAACCACTACAAACAAACAGAGGTGGCCACAGCACTTCAAATTTACTTGGAAATTTTGAAACCTCTGGAGCATAATAATAATAATGAGTACTTCCTGATCTCGTACCTTGCACTTTATGGATCCAATGGCACCTGTGCAAGGGTATCCCACTCAGGAGCAGTTTGCGTAATGCTGCCTTGCTTACAAAGCAAAACATTTTAACACCTCTATGACCCTCATGCAGTCTCTACCCTTGCTAAACTGCTGTAAGTATCAACAAAAGCAAGGAAAAGATAGGAAAAGAGAAATGGAGAAGGAAAAGGGATGGTTTTTTAAACCTCTTTACCATTTTACCTATTGTTACCAGCTACGATGAAAACAAGGGGTACTGATACTGCTTCCTAATCCTGCTAACTAAATCATGGATTTGTGCAGTAAAAAGTAGTAAAGCAAGTATTATTCTGAAGGCCCAGATGGCTCTCTGTGTGCTGCTATTCTAGTACTGCCTCTAGTACCAGTTATATAGTGTAGAGTTGCAATTGGCAGCATCTGGAGAATCGTACCTTTCCCTTTCAACAGTAAAGACCATTAGTAGCTTGAATACCTAACAGTGAGGAGGGGAAGCTAACAAAGCCCGAAAGCCTTTCAATTGAAAAGTTCTGCTAATGAGGTGAAAATGTTTATTGCCTTTTAATCTCATGTTTTAAAGTCTGTTAATAAGGTGGAATCTGTATTCCTAGCAAGTAAGGATTAAGTGTCAGGAATAGTGTGGCAAGAAAAGCTGCCAGCTCTTTGCACAGCAGTAGTTGTAAAAGCTATTTAAGATATAAGCGATGCCTCCTAGAAGCACAAGATCAGGCAATTCCTAAATATCGCAAGTCAGGCAGGCGGGGCAGGAGGCCGGCGTGGCTGACCAGGAACATTCTAATGGAGATTAGGCGGAAACAGAGAGTGTTTCACTACTGGAAGGAGGGCCAGGTGTCATGGAAAGAATACAGGGATGCTGTTCGTGTTTGTAGGGAGAAAGTTCGTGTGGCCAAAGCACACCTAGAGTTGAAGCTGGCTGTGTCTGTGAGAGAAAATAAAAAGGTTTTTTTTAGATATGTGAATGGAAAAAGGAGAACTAAAGAATACATAGGGCCGCTCCTTGATAGGGAAGGTCTCCTCATAGACAATGACATAGGCAAAGCAGAGACGCTTAACGCCTTCTTTGCCTCTGTCTTCAATGCCGATGATGGGCTTCGGGACCCAGGGTTCCCTGAGCTGGAGGACCAGGACGGTGGGGATGACAAACTCCCAACCGACCCTGAACGTGTGCGGGATTTGCTACTCCACCTGGATCCCTGCAAGTCCATGGGTCCGGATGGGATTCATCCCCGGGTGCTGAAAGAGCTGGCGGACGTCATCGCGGAACCTCTCTCAATTATTTTTCAACGATCCTGGGAATTTGGAGAGGTCCCGGTAGACTGGAAGCTGGCAAATGTTGTGCCGATTTTCAAGAAGGGTCAGAAAGAAGACCCTAGCAATTACAGGCCTGTCAGTCTCACGTCAGTCCCTGGTAAAATCATGGAGAAGATGGTTCTCGAACTTATTGAGGTGCACCTCGGGGACAAAGCAGTCCTTGGTCCCAGCCAGCATGGGTTTGTGAAGGGTAGGTCCTGCCTAACTAACCTGATTTCCTTTTATCATAAGATCACCCGTATGGTGGACCAAGGGAAACCAGCTGATGTGATTTTTTTGGACTTCAGCAAGGCTTTTGACGCGGTTTCCCATAGGATCCTACTGGACAAAATGTCCACCATACAGCTAAATAAAAACATCATACGATGGGTGAGCAATTGGCTAATGGGCAGGGCCCAAAGGGTTATGGTAAATGGGGCTGCGTCAGGTTGGCGGGTGGTCACCAGTGGGGTCCCTCAAGGCTCCATTTTAGGGCCAGTACTTTTCAATATTTTTATAAACGATCTGGATGTAGGAATAGAAGGTATTTTGAGCAAGTTTGCTGATGACACCAAACTTGGAGGAGTTGTGGACTCGAATGAGGGTGGAAAGGCCTTGCAGAGGGATCTGGATAGGTTGGAGAGCTGGGCGATCACCAACCGCATGAAGTTCAATAAGAGCAAGTGCCGGGTCCTGCACCTGGGACAGGGAAACCCTGGCTGCACGTACAGACTGGGCGATGAGACGCTGGAGAGCAGCCTAGAAGAGAGGGATCTGGGGGTCGTGGTAGACAGCAAGTTGAATATGAGCCAGCAGTGTGCCCTGGCAGCCAGGAGGGCCAACCGTGTCCTGGGGTGCATCAAGCACGGCATCGCTAGTAGGTCAAGGGAGGTGATTGTCCCGCTCTACTCTGCGCTGGTGCGGCCTCACCTCGAGTACTGTGTGCAGTTCTGGGCACCACGGTATAAAAAGGACATGAAACTGTTGGAGAGTGTCCAGAGGAGGGCTACAAAGATGGTGAAAGGCCTGGAGGGGAAGACGTACAAAGAACGGCTGAGGTCACTGGGCCTGTTCAGCCTGGAGAAGAGGAGGCTGAGGGGAGACCTCATCACAGTCTACAACTTTCTCGTAAGGGGGTGTCGAGAGGCAGGAGACCTTTTCTCCATTAACACCAGTGACAGGACCCGCGGGAACGGGGTTAAGCTGAGGCAGGGAAAATTTAGGTTTGACATCAGGAGGGGGTTCTTCACAGAGAGGGTGGTTGCACACTGGAACAGGCTCCCCAGGGAAGTGGTCACTGCACCGAGCCTGTCTGAATTTAAGAAGAGATTGGACTGTGCACTTAGTCACATGGTCTGAACTTTTGGGTAGACCTGTGCGGTGTCAAGAGTTGGACTTGATGATCCTTAAGGGTCCCTTCCAACTCAGGATATTCTATGATTCTATGATATGTTTCTGATGTGTCTGTAGTGCTTTATAGTGTATTATGTGTTAGTTCACTGAATGCTGTAAACTACCCTCTGTCTCAAGTTACTAGGAGCTCTCCGCTGGTTTTGTATGCTGCAGCCCTGAAGTTAATCTTTGTCTAATGCTCTCAGAATAAATCTGAATTTAGCATTTATTCTAGCAAATTGTATGAGTTGTTGGAAAGTGCAATAGTGTGAATGATTTATCTCTGTTACAATGGCACAGTATGTTATTTTGGAAAGGTGAAAGAACATAAAAAGTTAGAAAGAAATGGAGTGTACCGCTTGCATAACACTGCTAACACTGCAGCTAACACTGGTACTGCAAGCCAGGAGTACGATTGTTCTCTGCAGGTTTTGAATACTAATTTTTAGAAGTTAATACCTGAAAATCCACTTCAGCTTGAGATGATTGCCCAAGGTAGCAGTGGAAATGGACTGGCCTTTTGAAAGGTGCAGTCAGTAGGCCGGGCTCTGCTTAGGACTGAGTCACAGGGAGGAGGCTAAGCCCATGCGGAGTGCCAGGAAGCCCTCATGCTCAGGGGCTGCACCCTCTCTTCAGTCCCAAGGTATTTCTTCCTTTGTGCAAAGTGGACACAGCTGCAATTGCACAGTCCAGCCCAGAGGACATGTGAACACACTCTGAAAAGGCACAGTTACAGAAACCCTATGCTAGGCCTATTTTTCTAGCTTGATCCCCTGTGACAGTCTGGTAAGACAGACAAGCAATGTGTCATTACTAACAAGTAAGCATATCTGAAGCACTCTTTTGTAGGTACCCACTCATGACAAACAACTATTTTCCTGTCTGCCAGCTGCTGATACACCAGATGCCTCTGTTGGAGTGCATTCCCTCAGAAACCAGAGGTTACAAGATATCATAGCTTGCTTTTAGAGAGGCAATACTGCAACCTGCCTCCCTTTCATGAACAAATGGAAGAATATTCAGAAAACAAGCAAGGTTTTGGTTCCTGATAGATGTGAGAAACCACTGAGGGCCGCAGGAAATGGGAGAGATGCAGGAAAAGGCAAAAGAATTGAAAAAATTATTAACAGGACAGCAGCTGCTTCCGTGATTTTGCATATGTATCTGACAATATTGGTCTAGACTAAAGGTAAACCTCACTGTAATTGTAGCATGTGTGAGAGGACTCGATTGAATTCAGCATGTGTTAGAAAGCTCACATCTCTGCTGAAGTGAATGGGAATAAATCAGCCAATGAACAAAGGTACCCATAGCTGTACTGTTGTTTATATTTCCTGAATAGCATGGATAGGCCAGCAATTGGTAACATCCTTTATAGTCACTGCTGCAGAGATAATATTTGAGCAACATAATGGTTATGTGGCTGCATGGTGTGGCACGTAGGGAGCTGAGAGAAAATGAGCAGAATGTGCTCATTGTGTTTTGCCTTTCAGATGGAAAAGGTATGGAGATATATGCAGTCTATTGTACAGGTACGCATATATTTTGTCATGCTTAGCAGAATGGATCCGAAATCTCTAGGCCGGGCTGTAGGTCAGGTTGGCCAGTAAGAACAGGACAACTGCTCCTTAGCCAGGTGGTGAGCTGCCTAAACATATGGGGGCTGGACTTCACCATGCCAAACTCATGGAATGATTCCTCAAAGCAGTGAACACCAAAACAAATGTAAGAAAATCAACAGGTAGCTCAGGTGGTTAGTAATAATTTCATTAAGGTTTCTCGTGTTTGACTAAGAAAAACAGTAATTAATCTTCAAAATCTCATGTAAAGCTGCTATAAAGACTGTAAGAAGTGACCCTCATGGAATAACAAAATTATTTTATTAGTTAATTAGTTGGTACTCATGGTTATTATGGTTCTCAGGGTTATTAAACATTCTCTCTGATTTGTCCTGCAAGCTAAGTCTGCTGTGTTTTAAGAACCTACTAAACAGTTGCAGCTTGAATTGTACTGGCCAATCTCCCTGTACTGATCAGATCTCCCATTTTTCTCCAGAGAGAATCTGAGGTTTTAGGACTCTGTTCATTCCCTTTTGTTTTCTTTCTATGTCACTGGTCTTCATCTGTTCCTTGGTTTTTGTCTACCTAGATGAACTCCAGGGGGTTTTAACTAGCTAGCTGAAAAAGAAAATATACGGCAGAACCAAAAGAAAACAGATGGGTATGTATTTCTTAATGCAGTTTGTGCTAAAGGTTGCAATGGCTTGTGCCTCAGCATAAGGAAAATGCTAACAGTAGTGTCTGTTATCCTGACCAGCGACTGAGTAGCCCACCTTGTTTCCCTCTCAATATCTGAGTAGAGGAAAGAATTTCCTCACACTGGTTTTGCAAAGCGTCATCCTCTGAGTTTTGCCTTTCATCTCAACCTATATGCCTAAGGAAGTTTCTAAAGGGCAGTTAAGTACCCAATTGCCTTTGAAGGTCACTGAAAATTACAGTTTTAGAAGTGCGGGTGTTACACTTTAGACTCAGTAATTTGCATATTCCTACCTAATATAATATGACCTGAGTCATTCTGTTAAGTATAAAAAATACATTTTTGTGGTCGAAATCTAAAAATTCAAGAACTTGCCACTGATTTGCTCTGTGTCTTGTAGATAATTTACTGAAATATTAACAGAAGCAAACAGAGAAGAAATACTACTGGACGATGCAATGCTGGTTAAAATGCTGTAGTTTCATCTGCTTCAATTTCAGTTACATTGCAGCAGTCTTCTAATCCCCATGAGTGAATGAATATAAATGGTTCATTGTGTTAATCTTTCTGATTTTGGGGATCGGTGTTAACAATTTGCAGTCAGAACAAAAGACCTCAGTAAAGCCCAGATTATAATAACAGAATTATAATCAGAATGGTATAGCAAGAGTATAGTTTTAGCAATGCTCTAAGGATGTAAGCATGGCAAATGTTTGCTTGGAGAGGTCACACGTCTTAGTAGGGCATCAGGCATAGGTGTTGAGCCTCTATTTTGGATGTAAAGAGGTCTGTGCTCAATTTTTGCTGTTTTTATGTCTAGGTGGTGAAAATGTGATTTGTCACTCTTCAGGGAGCATCTCAAAACACATGCTGATGTAACAGGTATTGTAAACAAAGGTACTTTGGTCCTAAGTAGCTATACTTGAGAGAATCTGCTCACTTTTAATGTATTTACTTTTCCAATTGCATCCTCGTTATCATCTCTGTATATGAATAGTTTTGGTCAAATCTCACTATAGAGGAAAATTGGATTTCAGCAAACTATGTTTATTTTCATTAAGAGTTTGGCTTGCAAAAGCTTGCAGAGAACTCAGCAAAGAAATAGGCTTGTAATTAAAGAATAAAACTATCTTCACCTTTCTATCAACCTTTTTAGTCTATCTAACCTTAGTAGTCTAAGAGTGATCGAAACCTAGTGATAAACTAAAGTACTGCAAAAACTACAAAATAAATTTCTATAGTACTTGGGCTCCAGATTAGTGTGTCCTGGGTTAGAAGATATAGTCAGGGAATGCTCAGGGTGAAAGAAAAATTGTTTCAATAAATATATGTCTGTAGCTAAGCCTTTATTTCCTTCTCATCCTTTAGAGGAATCTTCCAAGAATATGTCTACACTGAAGGCTCTCTACTAACTGTTCCTTACATAGTTGCAGGCCAGCTCAAGTAGCAGTAAAAGAGGAAGAAATTAACGAGCTTCCTTGGGCATTTAATTGCATGGCCTTTCCTTGGCATCACACAGCTCTGGCTGTGCTGCCAGCAGTGCCCAGCATGGCTGGTTTGGAGCTGCTGGGGATTTATTAGCACAAGATATAGTCACTGTAAGTAGGGCCGTGTGCCTGCACTGTTACAGTACTGCTCCAAGGCAAGAAGTGATGGGGCCCCAAAGCATCACTTGCTGCCACTGTCACATCCCTCTTGTCTCAGGAGAGTGAAATCCGGTCCTCCAGAGGTGAAGCACAAAGCCACCACACTGACTTGCAGGCACTGGATGGACTCACAGCTGCACGTCACCAGCCTGGTAAGGTGCTCCAGAGCTCTGTGTTTCCTGGAAAATGAGATGATGACGTGCCTTAACATCTGTCTATCAGCTATCACAAAGATAACAAGTGTCCCTCTGTACTTGTGCTCTAATGAGAGTCTAAAATGTAATGTTACAAATGAAACAGATTCAATATATTAAGTGCTAAATGCATCAAACAGCACAAGTAACTGAAACATACAGATTTGTGTTCAGTCTCCTGAAAAGCTCTGTGCAAAAAAGAGCATCTGTAATACTTATTTTGTCTTTGTGTTCAGCTAATGGCAAGATAACAACCATGAAACGTGGCATTTCATGGGAATTCATTACTGGTTGGGAGCCCCTCAGTAAGGTGCAAAGCAGCTTCATTGTACTGTGACCGTCAGACCTGAACAGCAGCCTGGTGAGTTTATTATTTTCACTTCTAAGTCTGTATTTTCTGCCATGTGTTTTCAACCACAAGGTTCTCCCAAGGACTTAGACTTTCAACAGTAAATAAAAATTTGGCAGTGCTTTTGGATATATGTGTTGTAACACTTATCAGTGACACAGTAGATGGGCCATTTCCCAGCAATAATAGCATAATAACAGCCTAAAAAGGTGGTTTGTTTTTTTTTTTTTTTTTTTTTTTTGCTATCTGCAGACTAGATTATCTTTATTTTAAATTGACAACAAGAGCCAGGTGGCTGCTCAAAAGAACAAGATATGAAGTACAAGCATATGTTTCCAAGGCAATCTTGGCCAGTGGCTGTTAAAGCAAAAAATGCTTATTATTACGTCTTTTCAGAGGAGGTATAGTTCATCTCCATGGGAACACAACATGACAGAACAGCCCTGTGATGAATCTTTGTATTATTTCCAGTAAAGATAGACAATATTTATGCCATCATGACAATACTGATTGTCATTACAGCGGGTATTTCTGTCATGGTGTTGAGCAAGTATTAGGAATCATCTCCCAGAGTGTTGTGCAGTACTTGCAAAGCAGGGCTATATGCGTAGCAAGGAAGATGTAAGGAGGAATTACAGAGCTAGTAATGTGGCCTACAGGACAGAAACCAGACTCTTTGAGATTGGAAAAGAAAAGCAGGCTTCCACAATGATCCTAGGGATTGCACCTCTCTAAGCTACCTGTTTCAACAGCTGCAGAAACTATAAAGGTACAGGCTTTCAAGAAATCATTGTTAGGTTGTGACGTCTGAGTTAGAGCATTTCTGGGGTTTTGCTTGTTTGCATGTAAAGGGACAAGACAGAGGCTGACTTGGACAGGTAATTTTTTAGTAAGCTTGGAGAAAGAATATAGTAAAGGAGAAGGGGAGTGTATGCATCGTGCCTAATCATTAATGACATTTTGTCATAGTATCTGCAAAACCTGATAAAAGTGATCTCAGGTGAGGAAGGTGAGGCTGCAGGAATGAGGATGAGCAATAGTTTTTTTTCAGGCTTTTTGTCTATTCTTCGTGCAGGACTTTTGTTCGTTTCAACTACAAGGAGCTATAGCCTCACTATGCTCCAGGAATTAGTATTCCCACACAAAGTAACGCGAAACCTACACTTTAAAATATGTAAACAGCAGGGACTAAATATATATATGTGTGTGTGTGTGTGTTCTTCAGGAAATTTATTTATTTAAGTGGTAGTTCTGGAGGCTTTATTTCTATAGATATTGATAAGTGCCTATAAATATTTTTTCGGAAAAGCAGGAGAAAATCAACCTGATGTTCTAATGCTTTTCAGGTTGCCTTTGTGATAGGTGTTCTCTTACATCCCTGTTCTTTCTGATTTGTGTGCTCCCTGGTGTAGCTTGTGGGAAATGGACAAAAGGCTGAGTGTAAGGTCTCAGTAAGTGTTGAAGGTTCAGACATAGTATGCCAAAACATCAGTTGGACTAGGCCTGAGTGTCCTTCTCTGCTTCTTCCTGAGAGAAATTCTTTCTGATAGGAATTTGTCCAATTAAAAGTCCTCAGACTCAGGAGCAGGACTCCTCCTGAGACCTAGCTCATGCCGTCATGATAGGGACCCAATAGTTAGAGCAGAAGGCAGCCTTGTTTCCCTTGGTTCTTCAGAACTTAGCTTTTTGACTCATCACTTTATTCCTGCGCCTAGTTTCTTGGCACCTCAGTCTCTACCATGAAATGACTGTGTCAGAGTTGGATCTGCTACTGCAGATCAATACAAAAGGATGATGTGCCATTTCCTAACTCTTTTTAAATATTCCTTATCCATTTTCTCCATTACCGGTAGCTTTAAAAAATTTCTAATTTTGACCCATAGTATAGTATTGCAGTATACGATATAGTACAATATACATGTACACGGTATATACTATACCACAGTATAGTATTGCAGGTATATTGCTACATGTTCCAACTTTTACATTGAGTACAGGCTCTTAAAACATGTTCCTTCTGGAGGCAGAGGAGGCCTTAAAGGCTATCACCTCCCACGTCACAGACAAAGAAATAAGCCCTAATACATCAGTGACGTGCCTTTCCCCCAGACTACTTTTTTTTTTTTTTGCTTTTTCCAGGGATTAATGTCAATTATTGCAACTTACTGAGGAAATAATGATGTTCTCTAGTATGCTGACTGTGTAGTGTAAATCAATGGCCTCAGGTGTATGAGAAGGAAGCAACCAGATACAATCTGAAAACAAAGGTCAAGTGTTTCCTCTGTCAACAAAGTTTTAGGGGCACATACCTTGTACTGGAAAGATATGTGCCTGCTTTTTTTCACAAAAGCTGTGGAAAACTTAGACACCCTTTCCTTGATAATACAGTGTCAATTTACTTTTCCTAGGACAGAAAATAGATTGAAAGGGAGGACTTTTGTTCTTCATCAAAGGGCCTGAAGGCATTCTGTTTTGTCTTACGCTAAAGTATTTTCTTATGTACAAGCACAGTGCTAGGCAAGACCCGTTTGGTATACTCTTAAAACCCACACACCCAAGCTCTGCTCCCTATGGCTGCTGTCCTATCTTTAGGAACCTCATTATCTGTATTCAGCAGTTAATTCTCCTCTTCCATCTACCTGCTTATGCACTTGGACCTAGAAATCTCTGCCCTGGGATCCATCCGCCCAGATGACAGCGTATTATTAAGATGTGAGTGATACTGTGTTTGTTTATAAATATAAAGATGTCTCATTAGCAATTGCATTCTACATCTAGGATGCCTATCTTCCAATTAAAGTGGCACGAGGCTAGAGTACACAGCAATGAAATGTTCTAAGCCCTAACAGCAGCAGAATTTGGATTCTGTCCATATTGGAGGTATAGTAAGGTAATGTAATCTCTACTTTTGTCATCCTGTTTCTGTATCAATGCAGTGTAAACTAGTATAAGTAGGATTTGATCAGTGTTTCTTATTTTCCAAAGTCAAGGATATGGGTGGCCTTCCCCTGTTTATTGTGTGGACTCGCTGCAGCCGGGGAGCAGGGAGCACTTACCCATTGGACTGTTTCATTACGTAGTAGGTGGCGTAGGTTTAGTTCCTATATTTCTGTTGAGGGCTGAAGGTGATAACTAAAGAGTCCTAAATGGGCTTTGGGCACCCAAGTCTGGCCTATTTTAAGATCAGCAGCAGCAGAGCAGATAGGTTGCAGAGAAAATACTAGACAAATATCAAATGTGAATGTTGCGAGGATGGAGATTTGACCATACGTGCTTGCCATGCAGATGCTGTGCCAAGGACAAGCTAAGGTAGCTGATATCAGGAGCTTGCAGCACAGTAACACATTTGAGAGCAATGTCTCACAGGTTGCCGAAATAAACTAGCACGGCTGCACAACATTGTTTTATGTGAAACAGTGCTGTATAGCTTTATGAAGATCAGACTATGATAGCATCCTTAGTAAGCAATCAGCTCCTTTCAAAACAGTGAGCTGAGCAAAATGGAGGTCACCTTGTTTTTAGGAATTTACAGGTTTGAAGGCTATCTGAAATTTGTTTTGGTGTTGAAAGCACCTTAGAAGGTATTAGCTATCAAACCGCTGTTTTTTGAGGATTGAAGGAACTGCTGCTATAAGAATCACAGAATCACAGAATTTCTAGGTTGGAAGAGACCTCAAGATCATCGAGTCCAACCTCTGACCTAACGCTAGCAGTCCCCACTAAACCATATCCCTAAGCTCTACATCTAAACGTCTTTTGAAGACTTCCAGGGATGGTGACTCCACCACTTCCCTGGGCAGCCTGTTCCAATGCCTCACAACCCTTTCAGTGAAGAAGTTCTTCCTAACATCTAACCTAAAACTCCCCTGGCTCAACTTTAGCCCATTCCCCCTCGTCCTGTCACCAGGCACATGGGAGAACAAACCAACCCCCACCTCGCTACAGGTTTCCTTGAGGTACCTATAGAGAGCGATAAGGTCACCCCTGAGCCTCCTCTTCTCCAGGCTGAACAAGCCCAGCTCCCTCAGCCGCTCCTCGTAGGACTTGTTCTCCAGGCCCCTCACCAGCTTTGTCGCCCTTCTCTGCACCCGCTCAAGCACCTCGATGTCCTTCTTGTAGCGAGGGGCCCAAAACTGAACACAGTACTCGAGGTGCGGCCTCACCAGAGCTGAGTACAGGGGGACGATCACCTCCCTAGCCCTGCTGGTCACACTGTTCCTGATACAAGCCAGGATGCTGTTGGCCTTCTTGGCCACCTGAGCACACTGCTGGCTCATATTCAGCTGACTATCCACCATCACTCCCAGGTCCTTCTCTGCCTGGCAGCTCTCCAACCATTCCTCTCCTAGCCTGTAGCTCTGCTTGGTGTTATTGCGCCCCAGGTGCAGGACCAAGCACTTGGCCTTGTTGAACTTCATGCAGTTGACCTCAGCCCATCGGTGCAGCCTATCCAGATCCTCCTGCAGAGCTTTCCTACCCTCGAGCAGATCGACACACGCACCTAACTTGGTGTGATCTGCAAACTTACTGAGGGTGCACTCAGTGCCCTCGTCCAGATCATCGATGAAGATATTAAAGAGGACCGGCCCCAGCACCGAGCCCTGGGGGACGCCACTAGTGACTGGCCTCCAACTGGACTTGGCTCCATTCACCACGACTCTTTGGGCCCGGCTATCCAGCCAGTTTCTAACCCAACGAAGCGTGCGCCAGTCCAAGCCAAGAGCAGCCAGTTTCTTGAGGAGAATGCTGTGGGAGACGGTGTCAAAAGCCTTGCTGAAGTCAAGGTAGACCACATCCACAGCCTTTCCCTCATCCACCCAGCGTGTCAATTTGTCATAGAAGGAGATCAGGTTCGTCAAACAGGACCTGCCTTTCATAAACCCATGCTGACTGGGCCTGATCGCCTGCTTGCCCTGCAAGTGCTGTGTGATGACTCTCAGGAGGATCTGCTCCATGAGCTTCCCTGGCACTGAGGTCAAACTAACAGGCCTGTAGTTTCCCGGGTCTGCCCTCCAGCCCTTCTTGTAGATGGGCGTCACATTTGCTAGCCGCCAGTCAACTGGGACCTCCCCCGATCGCCAGGACTGCTGATAAATGATGGACAGTGGCTTGGCCAGCTCCTCTGCCAGTTCTCTCAGTACCCTTGGGTGGATCCCATCCGGCCCCATCGACTTGTGCACATCCAAGTGCCGTAGCAGGTCACCAACCAGTTCTTCATGGATAGTGAGGGCCACATCCTGCTCCCCATCCCCTTCCACCAGCTCAGGGTACTGAATATCCAGAGAACAACCGGTTTTGCCGCTAAAGACTGAGGCAAAGAAGGCAGCTCTCTTTCTGGATACACAGCATCTTAAAACATTAGATACCAGTTTTGTTTCAAAATTCTCCTTTGCTAACAGTTGTACAGGCCTTTGTGGAGCCTAGGTTTATTTTCTGGCATTAAAAATGCAGCATAAATCTTGTGTTAGGGAACCTCAGAAGGAACCTTATTGTTCTATTTAAGACAGAAGGAAGGTTTAGCATCCGGGTTCCACTGAAATCACTCAGGTATGCTGGCTGAGTTTTGTGGGTGTTACCCTGCCAAAAACCTTCAGCCATTGCCACATAAGCGTATCTGCAGGTTTCAGATTACCGAGCGTTGTAGCTATTCTACAGGTTGGCAGGTTGCAGAAAAAAAGAAAATATTTACTTTCTTTCCGCCTTATTCTTCAGTGTAATTATCTTACCTAATTCTCTGTTACTTCACAAAGGGAAGTAAATCTAATGACTAAGTAATCAGTCATGGTGGATGATGTGTAAACATCTTATCAGCCTATTTGTGCAATTGTGATCTGGCTGACAGTGGAAGAATTGGTCTGAAATTCATAGTAATTGGGGGGGAGGAGGAGGATACAAGGTAATTAGTCCTTTTTTTTGTATATACCTCATGCCATTGCAGATTTGGTTTTGCTCATGCCATACTTTCCCAGATGAGCAGAGGTAGTGTGTTGCTGGTAGGGTTTCACTGACTTCCCTGCCTAATGTTGCAATTTTGTAAGTAAGTTTGCGAAGTACAAACAGTTCTATAGGAAACGTAGCACTAATCTGCGAAGATATATAAAGTTGTACATATATTACAATTGTATGCATATGCATGGAGATGTATGTGGGCAGCACCACAGATCAGTATAATCCATTACAACTGTTGTAGTTGTCTGGAAACTGGGTCTGTACGAGGTCGTGGCCTGGTAAGGTAGATTCCAAAGAACTTGGGCACTTTACCATTTAAAATATTGCTTCCCAAAGTCTAGATTCATAGTTTAATCTTATCTTGCAGCTGCAGAAATTTATCAGAGCTGTAGGAACCCCAGAGGTCTACAGCCATTCAGAAACAGTGCCAATGTCTTGTGCTGAACTGCCCTATATCTGTGCCATTCCCAAACCACAGCAGTGTTCACAAGCAAGTCAGTTTCCCTACTGGATGCTATCTAACCTACATTCTATAGACCTAGCAGTAGTTTTTATCATCTACCATAGTTTCAGCCAGTGGAATTAGAGGTTATATGAAGTGACTAACCTGCAAGCAAACCTGTGTTGCATATCAGGAAAGAGTGAAACATAGATATTTTATAAGTTTTTATTTTTTTTCCTTTTCTCCTATTTTTAGGAAAGAAAAGGACACTAATACCTCGTCAACTTGTTCATTAAAACATGGCCACATATCATTTCTGCATTTTCTAGGTAAGGAAAACACTGGGAACAGTTTCGTTGCAGGTATTAGACTAATTGAAGGTTTCTTTATAGTGTTTTATCTTTTGCATGGGTGTACAAATCTGGAGTTATCTGTAAGATGAAATGCTTTTTCTTCATTAAAACAGAAAAATGAGCTTTGTAAATAGGAATAGAAGGGTAAATTTATCAGCCCCTAAAAGTGTTCTCATTGTTTGCATAAAAAGTGTTTAAGCAATACTAAGAAGTCTCATTTGTGCCCTGAATATCCAGTGTCCACTTCAGCAGTGTCATTTAACAAGCACCACACTATATAAAGGGGACCTGTGAAAGCCACTCTTTCATTTCGCTTTGAAGCAGAAAGGTAAGTTGAATTTCCTTCTCATAAATCACAAGGAACTACAGCTAGAAGGCAAACCTGTTTCTTCATTTCTGTGGTCATACTTATTTTTAAATTAAATTTCCCTTTAATAGGTGGTGGGTTTTTGTTTGGTGTTGTTTAGGTTTTCACTTTTCTTACGTTAGTAATTATAGTAGATGCAGAGATGCCTGTAGGACACCAGATTGTAGTTACAGATGAAGGGCATGCAAACTGGAATAAAAGCAAAGATCTCTTTTTCCATTTTGTTATTTAACTAATCAGAACTCTGACTCTGCATCAGGGTCCAATTACGAACTGGGTGCAACAGTCCATTTAAATGTAAGTCTCTGAATGATCAGCACCAGAGGAAAAATACCTGTTGTAATTGCATTTCCTTATCTCAGGGACATAAGTATGCCTAGCCACCTAAGGTAGGCTTCTGATAGTGACTTTAATAATCTGCTCTGCAGAGTCATAGAATGGCTCGGGATGGAAGGGACCTCAAAGATCATCTAGTTCTAACCGCAAAAAAAAAAGCCCAAAGCAGCCGGTATTGGCGGAAGGAATCCCACCTCAGATTCAACACATGCAACGTGACAGTGCATTTTAATGCTACATGTATGCTCTCAGGTAGAGTTGAAATGTACTTGTTAGGGTGGATATTCTGGCAATGAGACAGAGAGTGTTGCTCAAACAGTTTTATAAATGCATCCTAAGGCTGAAATTTTTGACATAAATGTTATGTTTGGGGGCATGTCGCACCGAGCCAAGTTTGATTAGACATGCCTCTAGATGAACAAGTGGGCTTTGCCCTTAAGTATATTCACTATTGATGCAGATCTAGGATAATGTCAAAAGCCTTTTACAATAAAATCAGTCCTGCAGATGAAGCCATATTCCTTATTTTTAAAGCTCAATCCAGTTTTAGAGTATCCAGTTAATAAATGACACTAACAGAGATTCTGTATCTGCTTTTCATTTAATAACTGGATATCTCCATACCATGGTGTCTTATATTTCATCATTTCAGGTTTAACTGCGCAGCATTAGACAATGCTGCATACCCAACAGATGCGTTGCAAAGCCATGATCAGTTGTTTCAGAGTGCTTTTTAATCATATCTCAGCACTGAGATTATAACCCTACCTAATATTACATCTGAAAGATGAAATAAACTGAAACATGATGAATGGGCCTATAGCCAACCAGCAAACATGCATTTTGTGCAAGACTGACATTTTTAGGCTTGTGGAATTTTGTTCAAAACAATATGGGAATGTCAATGGAACTATAAAACTTTGCCCTTGTGAAAAACTTATTTCAAATAAATGTCCCTAAACAATATTGTGCCTAAAGAAAGAGATTGCTAACCAGCTCCAAAATATCACAAGAACTACTGTAACAGATTGTGCCTTTAAGGTTGGGGGCATATACATCTATGTTTCATTGACAGATTATAGGCCTAACAGAGAAGTAATGTCCTAAGCCTTATCAGTTTTATATCTGAGCTCATTTCTCAAGGATTAATCCTACAAATAGTCAGACATAACAAAAAAGAAGATATGTCTCCACTATTCCCAAAGGTGTAACTGTCATTCTGTAATAAGTAACTATTCCAATCTGTATCAGTCTAGAAACAATTTTGTGCATAAGCTATGCAATAGTAGCAAAACAAGCCGTAAACTTCAAACTGCACCCTATTGGAACAAGGCAAAGAGGCATATTTAAAGAAGAGGAAAAAAAAAAAAAAAATCAATTACAAAAGCCAATGCCTGTATTTCTTGCAGAATCACTGCCTGACAAATATGTGCATTTTCTGACAGGTGCCCTGAGTAACCATGATGTCTTACTCTTTCTGCATGCTCACAGCAGCAGCTGCCTTGCTAGTGCCTTGCCATGCACTCAGCTGTCCAGGACTTCCTGAGCTATCCGATATCCCAGGACTTGGTGGACTACTTAGACTATTAAGTAAGAATAGTGACTGTCTTCATTATAATACACATGTACTAACTATAAGTCCCCGGTAAGGAAAAAACAAACCTTTATGTTGTCTTTTCATTCAGACGAAATAAGGCAATATTAGGGTTATATAAATGGTTAGGTGTTTCCAGGTCCAATGAAATCAGAGAGCAACTTGCTACCAGACCTCATGGCCCATACTTTCAGCCGGCAACAAACACAAGTTTGGGGGAAAAATCCTTGTCACAAAGGCTAAATGAATAAAAGCAGGTAACACAGAAGGACATGTGGCCTCAAGTAAGTGGTGGCGGTAGGCAGAAAAGGGGAAAAAACAGATAGAGAAAATAGTCAGTTAAATGTTTTTTCTAAAAGACAGAGCTCCTGTCTCATCTGGGAGAAGAGGGGAAATGCAGTTTATCAATACCTAAACATAGAAATACATATAAGCAAACATTTAAACCTTTCTAGTTCATATAGCCTTTCCAGTGTTACATGTTACATAAGAGAAGTATAGAAGCCTTTTTTTGTATAACTAAAATGTTATTCCAATATGTAATTTAAAGTGTAAATCAAAGGTGCCTAGTCTGTTTCTATAGTATTCAAAGACGGTATGTGCAAAAGGAGTCTGGAGAGGCATATAAATTGCACTGGGTAACTTTATGTCTATATGGAAATATTTTCTCCAGGTGCATTACCAGGGCTAAAGTGCTAACAAAATTGTTCATACTCTCAAACTGCGATGTGTTACATTTAAGATCTATCGTATACTGAAATTCCCCAAATATGCACCCATTATATAAATTATGTGTATATAAGTATGCCTCTCTTTTCCAGAACCTATTCTTAGCCCAAAGTGGCCTTTTGGAAGAGAAAGGCTTCCTGAACCTCCACTGACCACAGGGCTGCAAGGTAAAAAAAAAAAAAAAAAAAAAAAAAAAAAAAAAAAAAGAGGAGGAAAAGGGGAAAAGATCTCTATATAGTGTTTTGTCAGACAAATAACTCTCTCTGTTGGGTGAAACGTTATATTTTACTGGCTGTCTGGCTGTGAAGAGTATGTAAGAGTTGGAACAGTACAACTCAGATGTAACATATGTTATGCCTCTACATTCCCACTAGTTTTAGTTGTGAATAATGGGAACACCATCACAGAAGCATGTCAGTAATTTTGTACTACACGTAGGACCTTTGTTACCAGTGGAAATTTGTATGAAATAAGTATCTGCCTGTACTGTCAGTGCCCATCCTAAACAACCAGTGCTGGATGGACTCTGTGTTTCACTCCACCTATGTGGAAACCCACCTATATCTGCATTTATAGTTCCAATTAAAATAAGATCCCGCTGTAAATACACAAAACATCCATTCAGCAGAATAAAAAGGAAATTATATAGACTGAATTTTGTGTAATGCCACAAGAACTGTTCCCTCTCAGAAATATCCCTGGTGCCTGTCCAGTATCAATTATGAGAATGAAAAATTATCCCTGACAAAACCATTGGCAAATACTTATGATGTGTACACTTTCATAGGCATGACACACATAAGACCTCAAACTGGATTTAGAAATGTATTTCATGTGTGGCTTTATTAGGCCTTCTCTACGCAGAAGTGAATTTATGTGCATTTCAAAGGGTTTCTTTTCTTTGTTTAATGCAGAATAGCCAAAAAGTGAAAAAATTATGGGAAAATATCTATTAGACCCCAGGCAATGTTAAAAGACATCAAGCGCCAGCTAGTTTTGGAAAATAGCTAAATTTAAGCCAATTATTAGTTCCTATCAGCAGAACCTAGTTCTTGCTTGTATAACTTCTATGTTTATGTGTGTAGGTCTACCTATCTCGCCTGACACTGAATTCAGTGATGTTTTAGAGAATTTCAGACAACGACTGTCCAGACTTGAAGGAGGTAATTTTTCCATGCTTACCTTTTCAGCTCTCAGCCATTTCCAAACATAGTGGGCAAAAGTAATTATAGAATCGAGACCTGTAGACCAGAAATCACATTTGAAAAATGGTCCTGTATTACAAAACTAGAACTCGCTGTGAGACACCATAGAGCTGTTCTAGGCCTATTGCAGGGCCTGTATTCGTTTTTTGTAGTGCCACAAACTAATTTTTGGCTTCAGAGAGGGTGACTAGACCTAAACCTGAAAAGCCTTACTCCCACTATTGACAGCATAGAATAAGATCTACTTTGTCAATGTAATCTTTAAAACAATACTTGTGCAGATAGTCATCTATTAAGATTGTCCAGAATTAGTTGAATATACCTAGATGCTATTACAATGCTCAATAGAAATAGATGTCCAGTAAGTAACATAATGGTTGCTTGTGAGACAACCTGGAATAATACTTTGGATTTTACAAAGTCAAGCATGTTTCAATGGTAAGGCAAGATATACCCACGTATACTCCAGTACCGAACATGAGATAAGAACCAAAGTAAAGTACTTTCTTAGTAGGAGAATAAAACACGGATTTCTCAGGAACACCTAATGGTTATTTGTTTGGATTTGGTGTGTATATATATATAAATACATATATATATATACACATAATGTACATACACACATACATATATTGCAAATGATGTTGCACTTTCTGCATGAATTCATCAGAACTTGTCAGCCTTGTACCCTATTGCTAGCATTTATATCTTCGAGCAATGAAGTTTCCAGAGATGTTAGAAAAAGTTTTGAGTACTGAGTTTACAAAAGTAATGATAGTTTCTCTGTTTCCCTTGCTCAAATTTGAAACAAAATTGATCCTCTTTGGGGAGTACGCACAGCTAGTAGAGATGATACTGTACATAGCAACTATGAGTAGGATATCTTTGTCTCAGAGGAGACTATCTGTGGACAAAAGCAGCATAGCAATAAACTTATTGGACACCTATTGAACTGGGTAAACTCTGTAGATCTGTAATCTTCCCCTCACTCTCAGTCTTGCCCTCATCCATTCCCTCCTGCGCTCCTCTTACAACTTTTAATTTCCTCTTCGTCATCCTGATTTCTCTGTCTGCGCTTTCTCAGTAAGATGCCAGAGGAACCCAGAAAGCTAACTAGCTCTTTTTTTTTGGGGGGGTTAGTGCTTACCTTGAAAGGGAAAATAGCAAAAGCCGGAGAGAAAATAATTGCCAGCAACGGGAAGAAAGCGGACTTTTCATCTGCCCTAGAGTCCTGTGAGAAGACTGGAGGAACTCTTGCAACTCCCATGAATAAGGAGGAGAACAGAGCTATTTTGGGGATTGTGGAGCAGTATAACAGTTATGCCTATTTGGGCATTAAAGAGAGTGAGACCTCCGGACAATTTGAGTATATGAATGGCATGCCTCTGAATTACACCAATTGGCACCAATATGAGCCTAATGGCAAAGGCACAGAAAAATGTGTAGAGATGTATACCAATGGGAACTGGAACGACCGGAAATGCAACCTCTATCGCCTCACAATCTGTGAATTTTAAGGAATGATGTTTCAGGCACCTGAGAGTATGGAGACAATAAAACGACCTAGGCCTCAGGTTTATGCAATTTCTGTAGTTGTTGCATGTCAGAAAATCGGAAACGAATCATATTATGGTGTATTTTTATCCCTGAGAAAATCCCAAATGTAGAAGGTGATTAACATAATTAAAATGTGCTTAATGGTATATGTTTCTCTCTGTTTGGGAGGGTTGGGAGTAGCTCAAAAGTCCTTGGTCACAACAGACTCTGTGCACTGGGTCTCTGTGAAGACTAGAAGAAAAATCCAAGGTTTGGCCTCGGATACTGGTTAAAAATTATCCTGGGATTCACAGTGGAAGCATTTCTAAGTATTTATGAGTTTCTGTCCGAAAGGAGATGGACAGAGTCTGGTGTTACTGGAGTAATTAAGGTGTTGGGATTTGAATGTCTGTTAGAATTATGGGGCTTGCAGTGACAGGTTTAGCAACCGCATTCAACTGTCGTTTTAAAAAAAACAAAAACAAAAAAAAAAAAAACAGTAACAGTGGCAGTTGCAAGTAATTTTCCTAGTTAAATGAGAACCTACAAAACACTGATAAGCATTGCCTTTGTTCTACGTAAACATATAAAATGTTTATAAAATACTAAAGAGTTTATTTAGTGCTAAAATATCACATTCTCTTATGAAACAATAACCACTGCAGAAGGCTGCCTGTCCATCTCCAAAACCACTGACAAAGCACACACTGCATGTATATCAGGGGTGGAGGTAAGAGTGGAAGTTCAATCAAGGCAAAAGAAAAACTAGTTCTCTGCTGAAAGCACAAAGTCAGACTAAGACCCAAAACCCCTAACATCCAGAACAGCCTTTTCAGAAAGTGTTTCCACTGCCACTCAGTTTGAGTAGTAGGTTTGGGCAGTAAAAACCCAGCAAAAGACCAAGAGTAGCAAAGTGTCACTCGCTTACCTCGCAGTGGGGAAGTCCTGGGCTCATTCTCATTGTGGGGTCGTTTTATCTCAACCTGAGTGAGGAAAGAAAGTACTGAAATTAAAATGCATGCATAAACACGTATAGTTTATACTCCTCTTTTCCTTCTCCTCCTCCCCCACAACTTGCTCTGTGCAGGGAGACAGTCTGAACCCAGACTTGACTGTGGGCATTGTCATCTCTTGTCCCTAGCCTGACCAGGGGAAGAAATGGGATCTGTCCATGCGGTCATTTCAAGCCCTGTGGAGTAGAAAAGCTTTAAGATGTTCAGACACAGAAGATGAGGGGATACTTTTGGCAGCAGATGGTTCACAGTCAGCATCACATGCAAGACCTCAGCCAATCTGAGAATGGACAGGGTTGTGGAAAAGGGAAAAGCATGCCCAGTAGCAAGCTGGATAGATTTCAAAGTCTGAAAATACTTTACACAATAGCCTCATTGGAAACCTATGACCGTAATACCATTTCCACCAAAATTTTCAAACATTTTCATGCCACAACAAAAATTCTGACTCTCAGGTTACCTTGAGAAAAGGTAAGACTAAAGTAATACCATTTAATATTCCTAGGTTTGACTCTGACAAGTTGCACTGCATCTGCCAGAGAAATTTTTAAGGTTAACCTAAAGCTACCTCTACCTCTGGAATGGTAATAATTAATATTGTAACAAGTAAACCTTGTTGATAAGTTGTGTATTTCAAACATAAAGGTTTTTTGTGAAAGCGAGAGGAATAAATGGCATAAAGCAGCATCATGTTGCAGAAACACAAAAATAAAAATCACTCTGCTAAAAAGCTAAATTAAAATCTGAAACAAATGCACAAATTAATACACGTAAATCCCCAACTATCTACAGAGCATCCTATTCCTTTGGTTAATCAGTGAATTATTCACATCACATTTATGATTACAGTATGACCATAAAAGGTTCTTACTGAAAGCATTAATATGTAAAATATTACAAATGACTTACCTATCATAGTATATCATCTCTCGGTAAATGGATTTATACCTCAAGACACTTAAATGCTTGGTATGCAGTCAAAAAACACAACACTTTTTTGTTGTGTCAAGAGCTAAGTTTTACTACATCAAAAAGCAAAGCATCCAAGCTAGGTCACCAAGTACAATTTATTTCTGCCTAAACTGTTAGTATTAGAAAAACCCAACCAAACACAGGTATGGTGTGCAAAAATGAAAACTCGTCATCAAGTCAAAGAACTGCTAGGCAGCACTTGCATGTAG
This sequence comes from Aythya fuligula, assembly GCF_009819795.1. NCBI lineage: Eukaryota > Metazoa > Chordata > Aves > Anseriformes > Anatidae > Aythya > Aythya fuligula. The sequence goes on along the minus strand of NC_045565.1, from coordinate 11,470,408 downwards.
ATGGCTCACTCCAAGAACAGAAACAATTGAGGTAAGCAAACTACAAGTTTCAGTTACTGTCATGAAAATATCTCTCCCTATAATGTCATACTCAGCTCTTCTCATTGAATACTCCACCCTTCCTCCTATGCCATTCTGAGGCAGCCCTCCTTTTTCTGCACCCAAAGTCTCAACTTATTTATTGCTCATGTGTAAATCTGAAGATATCAAGGAAACACCTGCTAGTTTCCTGTCTTCTTGTTAAACAATGGAGTCCATGTTCTTTGGCATGGACAGCTATCTCCTAGCAACCTCCGAAAATACATAATCCAGTGTTGTCCACCTTGCCCAGAAGAAATAATTCCCCGATAAAAGCCATATTCTACAGATATAGTCATAAATCATTATTATCTCACAGGATTCATGTGTAGTAATTAAAAGCCTGGTGAAGCTATAGCAATTTTTAACTAACTACCAGCGTACATAGTCAGGAGGTTAAATGAGTGGTGTGTTCTAATCTGCAGAAAAGCATCCCCAAACTGTTTTGTTCCTATAGCTAGCATTTTGTGCATGAGTGTGTAACCATATCAATTTAAACTCTCCAATAACATTTAAAATGTTATCAGTCAACCTCTTTGTGGTTTTTTTTTGTTTGTTTTGTTTTTGAAAGTGGCCTTTTTTTGTGAGAGATCCAACTGTCTCATTAACATGTAGTAATAGAAAAAGTTGTTGGTGTTTAATGAAGAGAGAGGAGGCTGGGCAAAAGGATGAATGCAACAAATTGTCCCTGTTCATTACTGTCTCAGTGGTACATAGTGAGGAGACACAGAAATTCCAAGTTAGTCCTTGGTATTTTTTAAGTCTTTTAGTGGTGTGGTGGTGTTTTTTTTTTGTTTGTTTGTTTGTTTTGTTTTTGTTTTTTTTTTTTTTCCTGTATTAGTTTGAGCCTTTATTATTTGTAATAACAGATAAGCAATTGAAAAGTAGGATCTCACAAATCAGAATTGTTTCAGAAACTTTTCAAATGTTATAAAATCAGATTGTGAAAATTGAGATCTCTGTGAAAGGTCACAAAAATTCAGTCTTCTGAAACAAGATGGTTGTGTATCAGATGATAATAGGTTTCCTGCAGTTGTTATTAATTACAGTATGTAAGTAAGTAACATTTGGGGGGGTTGTCTGGCCATAAAAATGATTGGTATTGGTTTCAGAGGGGATCTCGGGTCTAGAGCGATATCCTCTTATAACTGTGGAATGCAATAGATGCTTTATCTTAGAAATATTGTTACCTCCCTACTCCCCCAGAAATCTCTACTGTGTGTAAAGAAATTGACCCTAGATTACAGCAAATAAGCTTGTTTTAAAGGATTCCTGATTTCTCTGGAAAAGGTGATGAAAACAAGTCCTGTTGAGCATCAGAAAATTGAGCTCAAATGAGACTTTACAAGTGTGGTAAATGCCAGGACACAACATAGGGAGGTAGGGCTACCTTATCTTTTAAAAACTGAGACCAGTACCTCCCTTACACTTTCTGTTTTTTAAGTTTAATTATATTATTCCTCTGTTCTTTTCTAGGAGAACATATGTAGTGGAAAAACACCAGTACCTAATGGTGCAATATCCTACCAGTGCTACGAATACAAGTTAAATGTTAATCATACATTTTACATCTATTTACAAGTGTTCCTTAGAACAGCAAGCATAAGCAGGAGAAGTATTTGCTGCCAGGATATGCTAGCCAGTTTTGCAACCAAACTGAAAAGAGGTGGAAAGGCTAATGGCCCTTCTACAACTCTTATGAACTGGAGGAAAACAATGGTCCTGAGTGCATTGTGTAATGGTGTAACACACATGTTTATTTAGACCCTGAAGAGAGCCAGAGTGCAAGTAAATTTCAGTATCTGAAGTCGAAGTCTAATATTTAAAAATGCATTAACCTACAGTTACACAAACAGGCCAGGCTGTAAAGCATGATCAATACAGGATGCTTGGAAACTAGAGTAGCACCTTTCCAAAAAGATAAGGGGACTTGGATTGAAGGTGAAGTGCCTGTTAGGAAACTGGGGTTTGGTGGCAGTTGGCTCAAGGGCGATAAGGCAGGTGTGATGCCAGGGCGAAACCTTGAATGAAACCTTCACCCACATCTTCCCTGGTGCCCCAGGAGCCAAGAGCACCATAACCCTTGACGTTTCAGTGTTTGCAGTTATGGTCATAAGGACAGTGGCGAACAACTGAACAGTCTTCTGCAGATAATGGTGGACAACCACTGAATATATGGCAAAGCAGTTTCAACTAGTTCAGAAACCTGAGGTCTCGTTCTCGCTCTCATTAGAAAGCTATTTTGCTAGTGGGAACCATAGAGGAGATAATGTTTTGCTTTCTACCTGTTATAAACACACAACTATCTCTGCCTCTGTTTCTCAGCCGAGCTGCACAAAGTGACAAACTGGAGACACCCAGTGACCTCCACTTGGATCCTCCACACGTGACTTGGGTCAGCAGAGCAAGATGGTGGTTGCATTTACGAGCACTGATCATGCTGTCTAAAGGTAAAGGTAAGACTTTCTGCTCTAAAATGCCGCTTGTAAATGCAACAAAACGCCGGGTTGAAGGTTGTCCTCCCAGGTGTTCACATGTAGCTGAAATCTTTGCTCCAGGGTTTTAAAGCTCAGCAAGAATAGCCTCAGATCTCTGAGAAGTTCTGCCAGACACCCGCATTGGGAGGGGAGATGCTGGGGCCCACATACGCTGCGCTCTTCCTGTTACTCGCAGGCATAAGGGGACAGTCTGACACATGGAAAAGAACATGCAGAAACTGCAGGACCAGGTGGTAGTGAGATAGGAGTGCAGCAGCAGCAGAGCACAGCAAAAGAGACAGGTAGAGAGAAAATACATATGAAAACATGGTTGGAACCATTTAAATACAAGGTGAGGGACTTTAAGGTTATTTATGTTATGACTAGCTCCGTGAAGGAAATATATATACACACACAGCTTTCAGGAGGTTAAACATATAGAAGAAATGCTAACAAAGAGGCCCATGGAAGGAACATGCGTCCATGTTCATAACCTAAAAGTCATCTCCAGTGTCTGTATTTCTCGATGCAGCTAAGAAAGATGTGTTGACAGACCTCTGTCCACAGCATTTTTATTTTTTTTTTTTATTATTTTTTTACCTACCTACATTGTGTAACACTAAGCTGTTATTCACAGAATCACAGAATTTCTAGGTTGGAAGAGACCTCAAGATCATCGAGTCCAACCTCTGACCTAACGCTAGCAGTCCCCACTAAACCATATCCCTAAGCTCTACATCTAAACGTCTTTTGAAGACTTCCAGGGATGGTGACTCCACCACTTCCCTGGGCAGCCTGTTCCAGTGCCTCACAACCCTTTCAGTGAAGAAGTTCTTCCTAACATCTAACCTAAAACTCCCCTGGCTCAACTTTAGCCCATTCCCCCTCGTCCTGTCACCAGGCACATGGGAGAACAAACCAACCCCCACCTCGCTACAGGCTCCCTTGAGGTACCTATAGAGAGCGATAAGGTCACCCCTGAGCCTCCTCTTCTCCAGGCTGAACAAGCCCAGCTCCCTCAGCCGCTCCTCGTAGGACTTGTTCTCCAGGCCCCTCACCAGCTTCGTTGCCCTTCTCTGCACCCGCTCAAGCACCTCGATGTCCTTCTTGTAGCGAGGGGCCCAAAACTGAACACAGTACTCGAGGTGCGGCCTCACCAGAGCTGAGTACAGGGGGACGATCACCTCCCTAGCCCTGCTGGTCACACTGTTCCTGATACAAGCCAGGATGCCGTTGGCCTTCTTATTCTCATTAATGTGCTTCACTAGCACTGGTATTATAAAGCCTCCCAGCAATAGATGCAGAAACACTGAGGAAAAGGTCTCAATAATCAAAAATTATTTGTCATCATTGAGGCCCATAGCAGTGAACCTGGCAGAATTTGAGAATAAATAAAGTAGCTTATAAATTATAGGTTACAAGGTACAGTAATTATGAAGAATATTACAGTATTCTATTAAGCATTAACAAGTGCAGTTAAAATGTAAAGTTTCTAAAGTATTGTAGCTTGCTCCATCATATTAAAATGCTGATGGAAAGTGAGAGGAGAAAAGTTTACAACCTATCAAATCCACATCGGTCCTTCTGGGAAGGAAGTGTGCAAAGAGACTTCAGTTTCCCAGGCCATCACTCAGCACGTGAAACTCAGTAAAGGAGGCTAAGCCTCCTGCCCTTCTCATACCTGTCCATCCCAGTTTCTGCCAGATGCAGCTGAAGTGCTGAAACCATTCCCAGCACGGATGCAAATACCCAAGTTTTGCCAGTGTCTTTTGCTAGAGCTTATCTGGACCCCATGTAATTGCCTCACAATCTGTTTCAGGAAATAATTAGAAAACCTCAGCGAAAAGAATGTTAAGAGGATCAAGTCAAACACTCAAAAGGTAGGAACTTCAAATTGTAGCATGAAAATTTAAGCAAAGGTTACTCATGCAAATTCAGTGTGTCCCTCCTCTATTTGACTACATACAACTGGTATTGCCTATTTATTTTTCACAGGAGTGGTGCCTTTTCCAGGGCACTTGAGAAGCAATGCAGGGAATCAATCAGGCCTCTGTGGGTATGACACCAATGGCCAAGGACCCCACCGTAGCTGCTGAGGTAACATCCTGCAAGGGTGCAGGGTACACGATACCTACAGAGGCAATCTAGGCTTGCCTCAAAGCAGTAGCATCTAAGGCCAGTATGGGTACCGCTCACATTCCTTGTCCAACCTCAAAGCACCCATTCCTCAGCCGACCTAGCTAGTAGCCTTCACGCAACATCCTTATGCTGTCCAGACATAAGGATGCTGTGATCCCACCTAGTTATTTGAACTGGAACACAGCCTGATACTCCATGCCTGCAAGTCCCAGTTAGATGGAAACAACTCACAGCTGAGAGTAACTGAGAAATGCATGGCAACAGTTTCCATTTCAGCCAGGCTCCATGCCTTGAGGCCTCTGTAATTCCAGGAATGATACAGGGCAGCTCTTTCCTCACTCAAAGGTCATTTTGCTGTTGGACAAAACTATGACTTACTTACATTGTACAGTAGAATTGTTATTTGTAATATATAAACCTCCCCTAGAGTAATCTGTAGGTTATTTAAGTCTGTGATGTACTATTGTCTTCTGGCTTTGTTGCTGCTGTGTGATTCTATGTAGTTACAAGTTTTCAGTAATTACAGGCAGAGGACCTGTCATGATGAAGAAAGTGACAACATTGTAGGGGTGTTCCTGATGAATATTATGCCTCAGGGAAACTCATTAGTTTGGCGTATCGTAACCGACATTTACAAGGTAACATTTGCACAGCAATTCTGTGGAAATATCAAGTATTTCAAGTAAGTACTGAGAAAGTGCTTGTTGCACTCCAATTTTTCTGCCACACGGAAGTGTTTCTACAAGTCAAGAAAGAACCCTTGAAGTTATTACTCACATTTCAAGTGTCCACCTCTTGAAGAAAACCCCCTGTCAATCAATCAAGTTAAAGGTCATGAAATTTCTATTCATGTGCAAATTCATATCATATTACACACTCTTGGTATTTCCCATAGATAAGATGAATCTCAAGTTACACACCCTATAAATTAGACTAGGTAATGTGCCTTTCCTATTTCTGACAGGAGCTGACAGGTAAGTTGAACATCCCTAAAGAGGTTTCTCTTTGAAATGTGTTTAATTCTCTCAAACCGGTCACAAACTTCTGCAGTTTAGATATGTGCATCTCAACAGGTTTGTTTAAATGTTAGCATGTTGTGACAGAGGGTAGCTCCTGCAGTGAAGATACTTTTAACAGGTCAATATTAATAATAGTTTCCCTCCTAAATTGATAAAGAGTGTCGCGGTTTGCCCTAACCTGTTTTTTTCCTTACTACAGCATATGTCTGTTGCTCCCCTGTAAGATTAACACTGGAGCTGTAGCTTGGTCCAGGGGGAAAATGGCATATGATAGTATCTGCTGTATGAAAATGGCTTGTGAGGGACAAGTTTGTTCACTGTTGTCATTCATTACCTCCTAGGTAACTTAGCTTTGCAGCTGTCAATCTCAGTCATTTCATTAAGCATATCTTAGGAGAAACTTCAAATTCAGACAAAGGTCTGAAACACCTTTTTTTTTTTTTTTTTTTGACCAGGACTCTACACAGGAGAGTAAACCAGACTTTTATATTTGGCTTCAAATAATGCTGTCACCACAGATGTTCCACAGACTCCTAGCAGTGGCTCTTTTCCTGCTCCCCTGCAGTGCTCGAGGTAACCCAACACGCAAGTTCCTGGTGCCTGGTTTCAGGATCTCACCTGAAAAGGGGATAGCTCAAGGCTTTATATCAGGTACCTGCAGTTACCAGCTCCTTTTGTATTTACATGTACTGCTGTGTAACATCTTTATGCCTCATAAACCAAGTGCTATGCTGTGTGTATTGAAGTGGGTTCTACATGATGAAAAATAATCAGATCTTCATTAGTGTCCTGCATGAAGCAAGATAGATGTTCAAAGACTCAGAGGCTCAGTTCACATCAGGAAAAGGTTATATCGCTTTCCATAGCACAGGGCACAAAAAACTTGGTGCCAGGTGTGAGGGTGGAACTGTGAGTAAGTGCCTGAGGAGCCTGAGCAATGCTGTCTGCAGGCGCAAAGTAGCATGAATAAAAATAAAACCTACTGGGCAAGTGCCAGTCTTTTGCCTGCACCGTCTCAAACATTTGTAGAGTAGATACTAACCCAGACTATTAATTCACATTTTCCAGCATTTCTGCTCCACAAGATGATGCCAAGAAGTTGTTTGGTATAGTAAAAAATTATTACTGTTTGAAATAACTCCCTATTTAAAACACAGCAATGAACTAACAGGTCAAATTGCAATAAGTGGTATTAGTTTCACACAATTATCTATGCCTTATCCTAAAAGCCAACATTTAAACAGCGAACTGAAGTGCATAATCTCTGATTTTGTTCTTAGGCTTCAAATCACTTCCTGGCAATGAAATGGGAGATGTCATCCTTCAAATAGAAGATCGGATTTCCAAACTTGAAAGAGGCAAGTTATCTACCTTTATTTACAGCCGTAGCATGATTAGGGGGCATAAGGAAAATGAGCAACAAAACGGCCTCTCGGGAAAAGGCAGAATTTTCAGAGTTTTCATTACATTTATGTTGTGTGTGCTGGCAGATAGAGATAACTGACAAACCGGGGGCAGGGGGCATTAGTTTTCTGTAAAAAGGGGGAGATGCCTTGCTAACAGGCCTGAAGTATGGCAGCAAACAAATCCAACTGTGACTAAAAGCTCTGCCTATGTGAAAGTGCCCCATGAGCATCTGTCATGTCCCTAATAGAAACTGAATGCCAAAGAAAAAAATCAATGCATTTACAAGCAGATCACATCTGAGATCGTACTTGCCCAAGGACTGACAACTATCTCTGTATTCTGCAAGCCATCACAGGGGGCCTGTGCAGTAGAAGTAGACTCAGAGGGAATAATAGCGTACCTTATCTAAATGCAAAGATATGGCTTTTGGGGGTTGTCTCTTTTCTCCATGTGTAATCTGTGATTTTAAGCTTTCCTGTCCCTTAATTGGTTCTGGGTTTACCTTAAAGTTATGGAGGAAAGCAGGCAGTGGGAATTACAATTGGCAGCAAACTAACCACAAAGCAATGCACAAAGGAAAGATTAACAGCTTCCACCTGTTCTTGCAGTCCTCCACTTGGAAGGAATGATAACAGCATCTGAAGGAAAAATATTTGCTACCAATGGGAAAACTGCTGATTTCCACACCACAGTGAAAACATGTGAAGAGGCTGGGGGGTCTATTGCTACTCCAAGGAACGCAGGCGAGAACGATGCCATTCTGTACTTCGTGAAGCAGTTCAATAGGTACGCCTACCTAGGGATAAAGGAATCTCTAATTCCAGGCAAATTCCAGTTCCTGGATGGTGCTGAACCAAGCTATACCAACTGGCATTCAAACGAGCCTTCAGGCAAAGGGGAAGAGGAGTGCGTGGAGATGTACACCGATGGCACTTGGAATAACAAAAAGTGCAACCAGAATCGCCTTACTGTCTGCCAGTTCTAGCACTTCCTGCTGCTGCTGCCTGACAGGGTCCCTGGAGTTGTCTCTCCCACCCCTTGCGTCTTGATGTGTAGCTAGTGAACTAAGATAAAAGACAAAAAAAAAAAAAAAATAAAAGTCACTTTCCCAGCCTGATCTGGCTTTTGAACTAATACCATCCATGAAGAGACTCCTCGTAATGAGAGCAGGGACTATTTTGTCTGGTCTCTTACTGAAGGTCCAATGCTGCTGACTCTTTGTACAAGGGTTCCTACGCTCTTGTCAACTGCTGACTTTTCACAAGAGAAAAAAGTAGATATCTTGAGCACATACCTAAAGCGACTCACAGCTACAAAGGCTTTCAATCCCCTGTAACCACAAGCCTTAAAGTTGTATTGTGATCCCCTTAGTTCCCAGATTTCCCTCACCAAACCCACCCTTGCAAACAGCTGCTACCACAGCTGTTGCTCAGCCTGCATTTCTCCAGGCCTCTTCACCTGCAGCAGATTCCCTGAAAGAAGAAGTAAGCAGTGCTGCTAGGCAGGCACAGGGCTATCAGCTCAAGGGGGTCTCACCCATCCTAATGTTTCCCATGGGAAAGCTTTAGAACCAGCAGTCTTTAATCCTCTATATGAGGATTAAAAACAGTGGCCAGAAGCCACTTGGCTTGAGCACCTCTAGCAACTCCTAATGCCTTTCCAGACAGTGTTAGCAGGACAAGAGGACCAACATTTCATGCCATGTGGGACAAGGTGGGGAAGAAAACACACAGGAGCCAAGATGATACAGTGCCCATGGAGTTTGGTGAGATCAGCAGAGCCAGGGGAAGGTCAAGCTATTTAAGCCAAAACATGGATGGAGTCAGATACCCACCCCTGGTTTCTAGGCATCACTGGCAGTTTCAGAGCTGTGTAAATCTTGCGCAGCATTTCCCTGGGGCCAGGTCTGGCAAACGTGTTTCAGAGGCCACCTGTATTCTGTGCTCATTGTAGAAGCCACTCAGAGCTAATCCCCTCCAGTGCAAGCTAAATGATTGTTTAAACAAAGCTTTTATAATAGCCTTACTGCTGAGGTCCAAGCTCCCACCAAAGTTGGGCATTCCCATGAACAGAGGAAGAGCTGGGCAGTGCAATGGAAGCACCCAGAGATGGCTATGATTTTTTTTCCTTCCTCCTGGGCAGTTGACTCCAGCAGAGCTTAGAGACCATAGGCTCGGCATAAGCTCCACAGAGACATGGCACAAAGCCCAGCTGACCATTAAGGCACACCTCCATACACACCTGGCCAAACAGCTCGCTATCAGCTGCACCCACTCGCAAGAGCTTTCCTAGTCCCAGCGCAGTCAGAGGGAGCCAACCATGCAGGCCTAGAGCCAAACCAGCTCCTCATTCCCCCTGGGTGACAGGGAGACCAAACTGTCAACATATAAAGGTAAGCGGGGGGAGGAAGGCAAGCTCACAGCCAGTGCTAATGCTGGGGCCAGAGAGGGGGCTGCCTGCAGCCCCATAGCCATGCACATCCCTGCACTTCCAGAGCAGCAACTGGCTGTGTATGGCAATGCTGAGCCGGTGTAAGTGCAGTTACTGGAGTATTTGGGTACACATTCTCACCACTTGCTCTATGGAAAGGTACCAATCTTCCCGGCTTCAGTTCAGTGCTTCGCTTGCTGTCATGACCTGCAAAGCAGCCATGCTGCTATTCTCTGCAAACCAAGCAATTTATCTTACAGGTATTTACTTTGGACGAGAAACACTACAGGACCAATGTCAGGCCAAGACACCTTTCTGCCTGGATAATTTGCTGTCTGCAGGTGGTTTGCGTCAACAAGGTACCCAATTATTCACTGTGGTAATACTCAGACTGCTAATCACAGCAATGCATATGAAATAGGACTGCTTTCCTGTTGCTGGAATGGTAAAAGTATCCAAACCTATAAAAAGAAGTGTTTTTAGAGCACAGTCCTCCATTTATGCAACACACCCATCTAGCATGCAATAAGAATCACAAGCTGCTAACTAGAGTACTGTTTCTGGGCATCACAGTCACAACCTAAACCATCGAATCCTTTCATATTAGGTCTAGGTAGACTATTACGTAGCTTCGCTAACCGAGGTCAAAACAGATATGTGGAGGGAAAACGGGGAACCAAGAGTTCGCAGGCACTGTTTCACTTTCAAACTATACTCTTACTCAGAAATGTTTTACAGTTTACCAGTAACTGTATGCACCCACCAGCTCACCCGCCCACAGCCTTCAGCCTTGCGTGACTCCTGTTGCGAAACCACCTCTGCCACAAGCACTAGGAAACAGGAGCACAGGCATCACCTCGTGCAGTAGTTTTCCACTCGTATTTTGATACAGGTTAGGAAGCTTACAGCGAGTAACACCAGCCTGAGAATGAGGTTCAACCCCCACTGACAGTAAAAGATAAGGTAAGGTTTTATTTTATGTTGCCTCTCTTGGAAACCTAGGCCTCAGTATCAGAACATCACCTTGCTTATCTGCAGGGGTTACAGAATCATGCCAAAGGCAGAACAAATTAAAAGTATGTAAAAGAAAATGGGCGTCTAGGGAACACATGCCATGGCAGAAACGCGTGCCCAATATTTGGGCACGTTTGCCCCACAGACTCCCAGGGAGAGGGTAAGGTATTTAGTGTTACCCTGCAGCTACAGATGCTTATGCTGTCCAGTCACTCTAGCTGTGGTTCCAGATGAGGATGTAAAACCTCAACCAAAGGAAGTACTGTGCCTCAATTCAGTCCCTCCAGCAACCCTGCCAAAAGCAGATGGGTCTGGAACCAGTAGGCCTGACCTGAAAAGCCAATCAGTATGGCATTTGACACCTATGTCATTCATTTCCAAAATCTGACTGAGAGGGCAGCAGAGAATCCTCTGTAAAAGGTGCTGTAAAAAGACGGGACGCCCAAGGCTAGAGTAGTCAGTAATGAGTACCTCAGTATTACTTTCTGAAACCTTTACAAAAATATTTTAAAAACCTATTCTGCTTGATTATAACAATGAACACCAGCTGCACCTTACATGACTGTATCAGTGTGCTGACAAGCCAAACTAATGTGCCTCAAATATCTCAGCCAGCGGAGAGTACCACTTCCAGAGGCGATGGTCACAACACTGCAGCACTGAGCAGAGGTAAGAGGGTCAGTTGTTAGCAGCTGTGCAAGGCCACCCCCACACCAGTGAAGAGTAGAGCCTGAACTGCATAGCAAAACCCCTGATGAGGTTTCCATGAGCTTCCTACTCCCTGTAATAAATAACACAGCCGTGATTTGTCAAATACTTAAAAGGTAAGCTCATAAGTAGCAAATGTTGAGCCAAACTACAGTGTTGGGAGTCAGGTGGCTCAACCCCCTGAACGTGCAACAACCCTAGGGGTGTCAGCCTTCATACTCTGAAGGCTATCCATGCTCTCAGGTAATAACTGAGCCTCTGACTGGTTGTCAACAGAACAGTGACTTTGAGAAATTATGATTTTTACAGAGAATGCCCAAGGTGGTTTCTGGGCAGAAAAAGAGCCATCACCAATCACCTCCAAGTGACTGTCTGCTAAAGCAGCTCAAGGACATGTGACCAAGCAGGGTGTTATTTTACCGGTCCCAAGCAAACCGTAGTCAATGCAGAAATGCCTCACCCTTAGCTTTGAAAAGGATTGTGCCACTTTAAGAACCAGCAAGCAGGAGGCGGTGCAGGCACTGCTGTACAAACAAGTACCTGTGCACTGCCGCACACCTCGGCTCTGGGGCCTGCCACCCTCACGATCCCCAGCAGGTCCAGCACGGCTCCAGTGCCCACCCAGGCTGCCTGACAAGAGGATGGAAGCCCAGGCAAACCTACTCAATTTCATCGGTGAGACTTGCAACACACTGCAGGGACACTAACAAGGTAAGAGTGGATGGAAAGGAGCGAAATTCTTACAGGAGCATTCACAAGTGTTGCTCCATCTGCATCACACCTCAGGGAAAGTTAGTTAGAACTTATTTCCCATAGCCAAAATGTAAAGTTTCTGTTCATGTATTTAATGTTAAGCTCACTACCATCAAAAGAGTCAGTTTGCTAAACAGGTGATTATGCTAGCAAGCACACTGCATAAAACAAGGCTTTATTTTCCTTTTAAAGTTAGCAGACCAGGAGCTTGCAAGAGTCTGTCCAAAAGCATTTAAACAGTTGTGGATAGGCAATGCGTGTGTGGCATACAGGCGTATGTAGCCCTCTGCAGTACTGTTAAGAGTGAAAAAACTAACAAACCTGCCAGGAACTAAGACAACAAAAACACCTTGCTAGGTGAAATATGGAGGGGAAAAAAAAAAACTTGCATGTCCAAAGCAAGTCATGCACATTTATTTTGAATGGCAGGGAGTCTGCTGTTTCATTTTAACTTTCAGTTTAGGTAGCTGCCTCTGTGAAAAATAAGATGAAAGGTACTGCAACTAAAGGCACCAGCAGCCAAATACCCGTGTTCTGAGCTGCTTTGGTGTTATTAAATGAGCTCTATCTTCATGATGTCTAAGATTACATAAACTAGATTAGAGATTGGTAGCCAAACCTCTCGGTAAGATTTTTTCTACTAAATGTGTCTTTTGAGAATTTACTCACAGTGCTAGATTGGTTTTAGATTAATCAATCAGACAACATTACAGCTTGCTGTAGAAAGATCGAAATCCTTGTAAAACTGAATGCCGAAGTAGTTGTTGTAAGTAGCACTTCATGCAGTTGTTACTTGTAGAGGCGAATCTGCGCTGCAAGCCAAATCAGAGAGTTTTCTTAAAATTTTATGATTCAGTGCATTTGCAGAGCACTCGTGGTTTGAAAGTGTAGGACCTTTAGGGATGAGTGCAGTTTGATCTTTCAGGTGTTATAGAGGTCAAATGTGGCCCTTTCTCCAAGCTGCTAAACTGATTGATTTAATTTCTGGATTTTTCAGGAGCTTTAAGTGGCACTTTTACAGTGATAGGTTTCCTGATCATCACCCTCATTTCTAGTTTAGAAGTGCGTGAGAACCTCAGGTTTCAGAACCTTTCACATTCCTACTCTTTGCTACCTCTGGCCTCAGGTCAGAAAAGCAGCATAGGGATTTACCTTTCTGCAGTCACACAGTGTCGCAAGGCAGACTAGGGACACTGCAGCAGTGACTGCCTCTCCAAAAAATTGAGTGGCCATGTCGAATCTTTAAATGTCGATAGGATGCTGGCAGCTATGATCAAGAAGCAGCGCACAGTAATACTCATTTGCTCCACTTGAAGTGCAAAGGGTTTGACCAGAGAGTGAGGAGAGCAGCAAGCAGAACAAGGTCATCATTGAGGGTTCAGCCCTTTTGACCTGTTGTTCCATTAAAACAAGGGCTTGCCGAGGTGTTCACATATGCAAAACAGGAAGCCTTCTGCAGCTACAGCTGTGCCAAAGCAACAGTTAACCCATGCATCTAGCTAGGTAGCTCGCACATCTAGGTGGTAAAACCCCTCCCGCAAGGAGCTGGAGGCCCTGTGCACACAAAACCGGAAACACAATACCAGATATGTGGTTTTATCTGATATTCTGAATCTGTGTACTGTAGCAGGACTGCCAGCATGCTAAAATAGCCAAAATGTAGGTGAAAGGAAATAACTAATATTAGGTCTTTAACATTTCATCTATTTTTTTTGCTTAGTACTGTCAGTCGTATTTTTACCTGCTGTTTGATGGTGGTTATCTCTGACAAGAAGGCAGACCAGGAGTTGAGCACTGCAGAGGTAGGGTTTGCTCTGTGTGCTTGCACAAAGTGGAGTGTGACCAAGGTATTCCCAAAAGCTGTCATGCAACCACACTTTTTGTAGACATTCTCTTTTTACTGTCTGCTCTGGTTTTAGTTTGTTTCCATATCAACGAAAATCCAAGCTCACACACCATAGGAATATGCTCATTCGGGTGGGGAAGGAAACTGGAAGGATAGATCCTCACGTAATAGTGAACAGCGCAATAGGGGCCTAGAGTCTTTATGGAAAACTTGTGGCTGATGTGTCGATCTGAAGGCCACAGTCCTTGATGCAGCCAGGTCTTCACAAATGACAATAGGATAGAACCCCAGTGCTGCTGCCAAGAGTTTCCAGTAACATTAGAAAGAGGAGCCCTAGAGTAGGCCACCCTGCACAAAATTAAACACTGAATCCACCCATGTGGACATTAGTCAAGGGTCTAATTTCCTTGCTGTGCTCCCATAAATACTCAGTCACACAAGCCTCCATGCAAGTGTCAGGCCAAGGCATGGTCATGCCTGCCCTACAAATATTTATCAACAAGGGTTGTACTCTGGAAAAGGAGCACCGAGTACCTCACCAGTTAGGAATTTCTGTTGTCGCAAGCACCGAGGTGCCCCCCACCTGAGGTTATTTACCTACAGCAATCATGCAAGAGTCACAGGATTTACAGAAAACAGGTTCTTTCTGAAACCCTCTAACTAGGTGCCTAAACCTGAAATACTGTGTTAGGGAAGATGAGAAACTGCAGCCTTCCTCTTAGAAACGAAGATGAGGAAAGGCAAATAGCCCTTGTCCACAGTCTTTCTCATGTCCAACAGTCGTTTATTCAGACGCTTTTAGGGCAACACTGAAAGCTACAGCTACCAAAGAGAAAAACCTGATAGAAACAAGGGAATGTAACTTAATGTGCTCGTATGAAACAGGCCCTGTAGACCTCAATCCATTCAGTCTTTTAGTGGCTGCACTGTACTTTACAAGGCTCCTGAAAAGAGTTTAAAACTTGCTCTCTGTGTACCTAGAGGTTGGTCAGCAGCAGTAGACATGTGATCCTTCCAAGTAGAGAAAAAAAAATATTGCAGAACAGCCAGGTATTCTGAAGTTTGGAGGAGGAAGAGTTATATAAATAGATATTTGTGATGCCAATTCAGGTACCAGATCATCTTTCCACCACAGGCAAAGCATCTTCAGAGGACCCACAACTGAGAGCAAGGTGCAGACTGGGAGGCCAGCACCTCCCGCAAGCATCTCGTTCGGAGACCCTCTCTTGTTACAGTGACCCCACGAGCTTATGAGGGCTATGTGAAAGCTTTAACAATAGGTCTGTAAGTAGCAAACCAGCCCTTTTTGGTACAACAGAGTTGAAATCCTCACCATTTGGCCTCCTCACACTGGGGAGGAGTAACTTCCCATACCACCCCAGGTGTGATAGGCAGGTAAGAACATTTGGATTTTCTTTTTTTTTTTTTGTGAGCTAGGACTAGCAAAGGTAATCACAAGTAGCTTGGAGAAAAATGCAAGACGAGCAGAGGAAAAATAGCTATTTTTTAAGCACAGGTTCAGTGCAGCTGAAATCAAAGATAACGCTCTATATACAGCAATGCCAACAGTAGGCAGGACAAGCAGTCTTTTAAATAGTTTCAGCAGGTGGGGAAAGACGACAGAGTAGTTGCAAGGTAGAGGCCTTTACTATTTCTGAGAGTGAGTAAATTTGGGGGAAAATCTAGCGTATTCCTCAGTGTAAAACATTTTTGTAGTGTAGACACCAGATGTAATATGTTTACTGATGAGAATTTTAGTTGTCACAGAGCTTGCACAGCTCCAGTGTCTGTATTTTTTTCTGAAAGAGACTCAGCAGTGCTTTTAGATTTCTAGAGCAATTCCTTGGGTGACCATCAGTTTTTTTGTTTTTGTTTTTTTGTTTGTTTGTTTTTTTATTCAACCCCTCCTGTAATCAAACCTGAGAAGTTTAGAAAGTTAGTAGGGTTACCGGTTGTTTGGGAAGATTACTGAAGCACACAGCATGTGTGCCTCAAGTACAGACAATGAGACAAACACCTCATTATCTCAGAAGCAGCTCCAGATCTTATGCAGCCTCACAGAACGAAACAGGCCAGCTGACACCGACAGGCAACACTCAGGCAGGTCAAGGCCTCCAGCCTGAGTGACTGCTAATTGCCCAGCAATGCAGTTTGACAGATTTATTTTTCCAGACTATGTGCATCTGGGACATGTTCCAGTCATAAAAGTAACTTATTTACAATGCATCTTACTGAAAGGTATGTAAAAGAGCAATACTCATGGTAAGCATTTCCCACTCATCATATAGGGGGAGTCAGGAACAGTTCCTGACACACTGAGTCCTCAAAAGATCACAGGTGTGCAGGTGCAATTGCCTCTGCCATATCATCCTCACCACCATGTCCTGCCTGCAGAGCATTTTCGTTCCTCAGAAAGGCCAACTAAAGCTGACCCCTCCCAGTGTGCTTTCTCCCACAGACCTGCGTAGGGTTTTGTCCGACCTTCACGTTACTGCAACACAGCAACCATATCCAAGCAACCTATCCAGGCAAGACAAGGTCATCTGCACCGAGGGAAGAAGCAGAGGGTGCCTTCCTCTGGCGCTTCTACCACCAACGTGCTGAAGTACACCTCATCCTATTGTCTCAGTAGAGATAGAGAGCAGAGCCTGCCTTCATTCTCAGCATCCAGGATGCCATCTCTTTCCCACACAATGTGATATAATCCAACTGAAGATTACTGAAAGGTGGTTTTCCACCAGTTTAACTGGTGTGACGTCCTCAAACAGGCAGCATTCAAGGAAAGGGGTGGTCTCTCCACTCTCATCACCTGTAGCCTGCTGTGTGAGGCCCACCGAATACTCTATCTGGATGTTATCTCTCAGACATCTGCTGATGAGGGATTAGAATCACAGAAAAAGGGGGCTGGGGTTTCCTATGCAAACAGTAACGGAGTAGTAGCCTGTCTAAACAGAAGAACTGGAAGAGGGGAACAAGGAAGAGTGAAAGAAGCAGCAAGAATCAAAAAGAAACAGAGATGGAAACAAAAGCAGCAAGACAGACAAGAAAAGCCTAAGGGAGAAAAAGAGAGACCACAAGGTCAGAAATTAAGATATTTAAAGAACTAATAGATGGACAAGGACAACTGGGTGGAGGACAGAATGCCCAACTCTGATATTACCCATGCAGCTTGGCGTCAGGAACAAAGCAGTACAGGGCAGCTCCCCACGCAGCCCTTCTCCCACAACTGCCTCCCCTGCAGTGAGCAGCCTCACACACATGCTTACCCTCACACACCCACAGAGGGAAGAAGAAAAAAATGTCACACCAGAGGAAAGGTGAGGGTATCACAGGGGAACAGGCCTGGCGAGCAGCATTCCAGAGCCATCCTGCCACAGGCATGCGCCTGGCCGGAAGGGAGGCCTTGCACATGCCTCAGGTGCTGAGCTAGGGGAGCTTCACCCATACCCTCCAGCACATTCTCCAGTTTGTCAGAGTGGGCAGTAGTCGGAGGTGTAAAACCTAGCATGAGCTTTCAAGGGCTGAAGATTCTGGAAAGGTCTTGGTAGTGCTGCAAGGCAGGCAGAGCCACAGCAGGGTCTGGAAGGAGACCAGGCTTTCTGCTAAGCCTCTTTCCCTCCAGAAAAGATGGAGCCAGCACCTCAAATAGAGAGGTTATAGGTACAAAGGTGTTGACACCAGAGAGCAAAGGTGTGACACAAGAGTAGCAGAGTCCTGCACGGTTAGCAGTGCAGCAAAGCTCCAGCTAGAGTCTGCCTAGCAGGCTGCTAGCCTTTGTTAGGGAGTATCATCACAAAAACAAGCCCTGCAGGGTGTGGTACTATAAACCTGATGCCTCTCCTCACAGACCTCCGTATAGAGGCCCTAACTATGGATGATTTTAATGCTTTAAAGTCAGGTACAAAAGTGTTGGCAGCGTGTTTGGTTCCAAAGGGACATTTGTTTCTACATCTTCCAAATAAATATACTTCCTCAGTGTCACTTATGTCTTACACCTCCCATATATATCAGGATTTATTGACCAAAACACCACCCCCCTCCACATCCCCACTGTGAGTAGCCAAAGATAAACCTTGGACGTCCTGCAGAGAAGGCCAGGCTGCGGGCTGCACCACCGTCCCTCAGGAAACCTCCTCACAGGCAGTATGGGCAAGGGGCTCTGGGAAAGGCCTGCCACTGCCCAACCGCCCCTTTTAAATGTGTCACGGCCCTCAGGTGTGTGGGCTGGTGCCGAGGTGCTGCAGGCAGCCCTCGGTGGACTAGGGCACACCTGTAAGCAGTCCTTTCTCCTTGCCTCAAAACAAATATGATTGATTAAACCCCTTCCTAACCACTCTGCTTCTCTCTCTCCTGCTGTCATGAGGCAGCAGCTTTGCTTCTGCTCTGGAAGTACCTGCCATGGCCTGACTGCCAAACCTCCTCACGTGGTCAGTCAAAAGCATTTCAAACAAACAAGAAGGAATTTCATACAGATCTAATGGTTTCATTAAAGGTTAGCCCCATGGTAACATACCAGGCGGTATTTCTAATAGCTTACAATATATTGCATTGCGTATCTAAATAAAGAACTAATAGGAGTATTATCTATCAATCAGAGAAAAGTAATAGTTAGGGGGGTTGTTTTTCCTACCCTAATATTCGCCCTATAGTCATTATTGATATAAATACAAATATAATATAAAAAATATATATAATATATAATACATAAAAATACATATAAAATAAATATAAAAATATATAATGACTGTATATATAAATATATATAATATATAATTTATAGAAATACCACCTGGTACATTACCATGGGACTAACTAAATAATAATTAACGTAAATATTCTTTGTTAGATACCATTCCTGATATCTACATTATACAGTATACAATATAAATCCCATATATTACATTACTATATGTATTATGTACTATAGGTTTTACTATATGTATGTATTATTTATATTACAAATTACACTATTTATTACATATTTATATATATACATATATTTCATTTTATTAAAATATATCTGCAGTCATCCATAACACACACTGTTCTTTACTGAGCACCCATTGCTGTTCTCTGTCAAGCATGCTTTCTAAAGCCTATTTTAGGAAACTTTAGGAAAGGGGAAAGGAAAAAGAAAAAAAAAAAAAAAACATAAACTAAAATACATTAAAATATAATAAATAAAATTAATAATACATTCAATAAAATGATGTCTCACAGAGCACCCTTCCTTTCATCCTATCCTCTGCTTTAGCTTCAGTAGATGCCAGCATACCTTTGTGTGACGGTGCTCCTGGTGGGGGAGGCCTTATACTGAGACCATTTGAACAGGTCATTGGCCAAGGCTTGCACTACAGTCAGACACAGCCTTGTGGGGCACGTGTCAGTATGGTGTCTTACACCTCAGTCAGCCACTGCTCCTTCGCAGTGGCTCTCAAGGGAACAAAGGCTGACAACAAAAAGAGAGACAACATGCTCCTCTGGGGCCTGCAGCCAGCAAAAGTGGGCTTATTCCTCAGGACAAGGCTTACGAAGTGAGAGACGTGACTGACTGCCTCCAAGAGGTCAGACTCCCTACCTCACCAAGACCAAGAGGGGCTCCATTTTGTTTCGCTGGTCAGTTGTGCTGACTGACACACATATTGCTCTACCTGATGTGCAACACAGTGCGGTCCACCCAGTCAATTGTGTTTCAGATCAAGTTGGACAAAACTACATCAGGACCCCACATCCTTATAATGCTTTGCTGGACAGCTGGCCACAGACAGGTCCTGGGAAAAGCTTTCGGGAAAAGTACTCCCAGGTGGTGTCTCATCTTGATGCCAGTTGGAATGAATCCAACTGTGAGCCAGTCTTTACTGCAGAGAAACACAATCTGCCTCCCACCTCCTGTCCCTGTCCTTCTCCTCAGACACTTTGCCGGCTCTACTCACTAATATCAGGTTCAGTTGCCTGCTTGGTGGGCAATGTATTTGTTAGATAACTACTGAAAAGTGACTAGCACTACTAATTTCCAGAGCAGTAACGTCTTTATTCTACTAACTGTGGTCCGTCTGGGGAAGATGTTCTCCCCCTCCGCCCCATGACACACTTTTACTTTCCCCCTCGCATGCTGATGAGAAAACACGCACGAACAAAGCCGGTGCTCCACTCTGAGAAGTGACATTAGGAACTAGATTCAGAAGTCCTATACCTGCCATTTCTATAATGCCATCCAGCCCTGCCATTGCTTGCCTGCCCGACACATCATGACTGACTTCACACCTCTGTTTCATATTCCTTTGCTAGGTACTACAAACACATCTATGCCGTCGTATTTGAAAGCAAGTAATGCAGTGTGCTTTTTCCTTTACAGCTTCCAACTCTGGACATGGAGGAAACGGTGGTGAAAACCATCCTTGCGCCATGGGAAATACTGCTGGTCATTTCTGCTACGGTACTGACCATGACCTTCCTTATGGTCCTGCCCCCCGCAGCACTGGTGATCTGGAGAATGCGGCGTCTGCCTCAGATCTCGCTGCAAGACTACGTGTGAGCTGGCCATGCATCCCTTTATAGGATGCATCACAACTACGAGATTTCACAGGACTGGCTACTGCCTAGGATCTATCCCACAGTGATGCTTTTCCCAATCCATTGCTGCTAGGTACGTTCCTGTCAAAAGAGGATGTGCAGCAATTTGTCTTCCTTTCCTACAGTTTCCAGCACTTTGCCTCCCATTTCCTGGTCAACATTCCAATTGCTATTGGTCACTTGGTTCCTACATTTACGTCTTCTTGTGCATTACAATGGACCAAAAACAGGACTGACAGAGAGGCAGGCACAATTCAGATTTGTACTCCTTGTACTTATACCTGCCGCTCTTCAGTTATGTGTTAATTATCGCCAAAGCTTTTGACTGAGACAACTGACAAGTTGTGGCCATATCAAGAGCGAGCACTGTGGTCTGGGCTGCGGGATTTGTAGTTTGTTTGTACTGTGACACCTAAAAACCAGACAATGGTTCAACACATATGTATCGTGTGCTTCGTCTGATCTGTAAACTTACTTTCTTTGTTTCATTTCATTTCTGCTTCCCTTTCCTTCCTTCACTATGAGTTTCCTTCTCTTTGCTACATCCTGTATCAGAACACAAAGCCCTCCCCATCCAGGGGCTGGGGTGGGAGCAGGAGCAGGAGGCAAAGCCCATTGCTCAGACATGCCTGCTCAGACGGCAACTTGCAGTTAATGCAAACAAAGAGCAACTGTTTGCCTGAATTACATTATGCACATTTTCACTGGGAAGTAACGTGATTAACCTCACTTTTCTACTGTGTCCTTTAGGCTTGTTGGTTCAACTGCCCTTTCCCATATATTCGTAATAACTTGGATGGTGGGAATAGAACAAAACACCCTCTCAGCAAGATTATAACATACTTAATTTTCAGCTTTACTTCCATTTCATGCCATATCAACTTGGAGCTTTCTGGCCTCTTTCTTCCACATTACATGAAGCCCATTACTAGTATTTCTGATGCACCTATTTCAGTTTCTGTTACTTGACACGAGAAATGAGCTTGGTTTGCTCATGAAATCTAATGCTGTGCTTCTTTTCTTCTGTCAGATGGTTTGGAAAAAGTCACTGGAATATCTCGATATACCTCAGAGAAAAATACTTCCAGTACCAATAGAAAACCTGTACTGGAAACCTCTTGGTGCTTCTGATAGCTATTGCATTTCAGTATTGGCTGATAATGAGTTGGCTGCAAATGGAAGACTCAAGGCCATTATAACTTCATGTTTGTCCATGATTTCTTTGCCATACATAAACAAACTTGCCCATGATTGGAAACCATTTGTTTTCCTTTTACTCTACTCCACTTTTCTCACCAACACAGTGACTACTTACATTACTGCCTTACAGTTCTTACACAGGCAATGCAGTCAAGTCATACCTTCATTGGTGTACTTGCTATGTTAATAAACAGTCATATGACTGGCTGGTTCTGGGCCCAAAGGCAACAGATTTATTTATTTTTTTCCTTGCTTGTCATGACTGGATTCCAAACACGAAAGGCAGTGCGTAATTTTCCTTACATACTGTTATATCTCTAAATCCTTTACCTGACTATTGAGGTAAAGATCTCTTACACTTCATGTACAGTGTTACCTCTGTATCTGAGAGATTCATAGGATTGCGGAAAAGGTAAAGAGGAGACAGAAAACACAAACAGTCTGAAATGTCTTCAGATCTACAGCTTCAGTGTTTGCTCAACAGAGGAAAACTCAAACAAAACCCCAGGCTTCGCTTCCACTGCAAACCAAGCAAGCAATACCTAGGCTTTCTGTTTAGATTTCATCATAATTCACATACATGTCTGCTCCGTAGCAACAGCTCCACAAATACACTGGATTGCCAGTGCTGTGTTGTCTTGGCCTTCACTCACCCTACATGCCAGACAGCCAACAACCAACGTTTGCTGCTCTTTCTGCTTCCTACTCTCTGGCTTCGGGTTTCCAGTGTAAACGTGAGCACAGGGGGTATACAAGGCGGTGTAAGAGAGGGAGAGCTCATAGAAGCAAGGGGATAGGAGAAGGTACAAGAGGTTTCCTATTTCCTGGAAAGATTCAATGACAACACAACATCACTTGGATCTTTGTTCATCAAGAGGGGGGATACTGTGGAGGGTGACTAGTCGGAGGCTGCGGTAATCTTGGGCTAGCGCCAGGAGCTGCCCCGGCACTACTGTGCTGACACCAGAGCATCGTAGCCAGTCAGCCCTGCACTCAGTCCACAGCCCTAGAGCTCTACCCTCTATACAGCCTGTCCCAACCATATTACCAGCCAGACCTCATCTGCTTTTTTATTCCTCCTCTGAAGTTAGGCCACAGCTTTCAGAAACCACAACATCTGCCTAGGAAGATATGATGAAATTATAAGGTAGTGTATAGCAATCAATGCTCATCAGTTCAGGCCACTCCCATTTCTCACATTTTGTGCTGGCTTGAAATGCCACACTTTTTTGGCTTCTTTATCTCGTTACAGCAAGCACACAGGGCACTTTTGGAGTCCTAGACTTGCACTGCACTCTACCTAAGGGTATGTACTTCTGTGGGACATCCGTAGGTTCTTAAATACAAAGTGAGAACCATTTGACCTGTCCCCCAACAAACTGCAAAGCTTTGGGTTTGCAGCTCATGTGACCCACAGTGCCCTGAGCACCTGTATGCAAGGTCTGATTTTACCCCCAAGTACACAGGTGTGTGAATACAGAGTTACCCTACAGGCACAGCTGTTGTGACTTCCACTGCTTCAATGGTCACCAGAGCAACACCAGTGATTGATTGGCAATGGTGAAAGTACTTCACTCTACAGCCTTTTTTTCCATAAAGATGGACCTTGCCAGACAGTGATTTCTGAAAACAATTACTGTGTTTAATGACCACAACCATTAGGCAACTGAAATTCTTTTATAATTCTGGATAGACAAATTCAAGGCTTCAAAAAGTGAACTTCTTTCTTTGCGGCGCCCCCACTGTGAGCTACTTTTAGGCTATGTAGCCTCTACCCAAGAGCTGAGGTCAAATGGTGACTATGATTGCTACCCTTCCAATGAAATGCAGGCCGTATGTTTGCAGGTCTTGGCAGGGATTTCACTGCTCAGCTTCTGTCATCAAAATACCCACGTCTGACCGTAGACAGCCGCTTGGTTGGTGGCACACGTTGTTTCGGGCCTGCCATCCTCGGTGCTAGTAACCACACATTAGACAGTCCGCCTGCTTGTCATGGTTGGAGATATCTACGCCTTGCTCTGCAAGTTCTTTGAGGAAAATGTTCAGCTGCTCAGGCTCTGAGAAGGCTAATGTGTGCAGGCAGCTGCTGTTGGCAGGGAAATAGGCAGACTCGGCTCCACTCACGGCCGTCTCCGAGGCTGAAAAGATCAAAGCCAACAACAACAGAAGCTGCTGAATTACAAATCTAAATCCAGGCACATTTGTCCCAATCTCTACACAAGCTCCAGGATTCCCATTTCCCAGACTGAAGTTTTCAATCTGGCATAAAAGTGACTGAATGATAGCTTTGTTATGCCTAGGGAAACACAACTGCTCGAGCTACAGACACAGTCGACGGTCTAGTATTTTCCATTAACCACAGGGGAGAGAGAGGTTCGTGTATTTGTGTATCTGCATGCAAATTTATTTTTACATTTGGCACATAATGACAGATTCAGATGGTCACAGACTGCTTGCTGGAAGCAATGGGAGCATTCTTCAAACCCTTGGGCTGCCATGTGAAATGGTAGTCTTCCTGGCTGGGGGACAGCTGCTGTTTTTTTTTTGTGTGCACTTACAGTGAATACTGCAGGTGCTGTCCAATTTAACTGAGGCTCTTTGGGTACACTTGCAAGAGAAACTGCAGCTGTGTGCTGCCACTGCCAGTCCAGCTGGTCACACGGCCACTGGGCAGTGTAGGTTTTGTGTCAAGACGATAAATGCTTTCAGTTAAAAAAAGGGCACCGTCCCACAACCCTCAGGCATACCGGTCCTATTTGCTAGGTCAACCTGAAGTACCAATGCTCATCAGCACAGGCATTTGTGGTTGTTCTAGAACTACCTTGCTTTCTGGCACAGCCCTTTGTGACCCAGCGTCAGCCCTAGCAGTCTCCCGTGTGCCAAGGCTGTTTCTCTTGCCTCCCTTTTCACAACACAACAGGCTGATCCTCCATCCCTCTGCCCACATGTTTGAGAACTACTCACGCTCGCAAACAGCCAGTGCTTGCCCCCCAGCCATCTGAGTCGTCCAGGAAAACCCAGTGATGTTGCCACAGGTTTCATACAGCCTGCTTCTTCTGAGGAACTGGAAGTCGTAACCCTTGGGAAACCAGGATGGGAAAAACAGGTGTGTCTTAGGATACTTCACAGTAACAGTAAATGAAGAAACACTCAGCCAGTGAAGATCAATACGAACACTACACCCTCTCCCTGTCCTGTTAGGACAGAAAAGGCATACCGAGACAAATCCTACATCATTACACAATAAACACTTAAAACAATGAATAAAGCCAGCAACCTACTAGCAGTGACCTGTGACTATTACCTTGTTGCACATGGGTTTGCAGTACTCAACACTGTCGATGGTGACACACACCAGCCCACCGTTCTTAGGGGCCAGAGGCTGTGGGCATTGGGGTGAATGCTTGCAAACTTTCAGGTGGAGTAAGGAAAAAAAAAGAGGAAAAACACAATCAAGTGAAAATGAGTCTCTTCCATGCAACCTATATCTGCATGACCTTTGCTGGGTAGCAACTTCCCCTCTACCTGACTTTGGCAAAGTAAGCATTTTTGTTTGCTTAAAGCCCTATTTTTTTTTCCTTTTTGCAACCCCCGATTTTCCCATCACTTGTCACTGTGACATCAAAGTCCCTGGGAGCCCCGGTTATGCCTAACAAGTGAATCAAAGTGCCATTCATTTCAGCAGTGACATTCAATACTGCTGTGGGTAAAGCTATCCAAGTATTTCTTGGGAAAATATGACTAAAAAGCCCACCCCAAGGCCCCACTACCACTGCGAGGCAGCTCAGCAGCTCAACTAGGCTGTGCACAGACACTGCCATGCCTCCCAGCCCTCTGCCAGAGCGGTGGCTGAGCAACCTTACTTGCTGGCTTCCTCTTGAGATTTTTTTTTTAACTTTTTTTTTTTTTTTTTTTTTTTTTTTTTGGTCCCTCAGGAAGTGCAGGCACTTAGCTCATTTTGACCTGATTGCAGGTCAAAAAAAATAATCTTGTGGCTTCTCTACTGCTGCTTCGTTCAACGCCCAACAAAGAGGAACAGGGGCCTCACATTTGTCTTGAATAGGTCGCAGAAGATCAAGATTTTCTTGCAGCACCCAGATGAGGTAATTGAGGGAATCTTGTCCACCTTTTTTGACCATTTCAGGGAAGCATTCTGAATATTTCTATGGACATAGGGAAGAAAAAATGATAAGTTGAGGAGGAAAAGCCTGGGACCTGCTTTAGGTAAATAGGGAGAAAGTTTTTTCCATTACACTGGGCTTGAAAGAGAGGACTGCTATGGATGTTTTTCTTCTGTGTGTGAAAATATATACCTGTAAATGGCTGAATGTGGCTTCTTTCTGTATAAAATGTTGGTTGGCCATTCTTGTCTGAGAATGCTGGCATCTCACAGACTTTCTCTGTGTGTGCATGTGTGTAAATGTAGGTATTTGTGACTGTGTGTAAACAAAGATGTTTCTGTATTTTTATCTAGCAGTTGCTCTACATGGATATGCATATATTATTTCCTCTCCATATGTATATGCCCACACGCATCTGTGGATAGTTAAAAACTGCGGTAACCTCCACAACCAAAACACAAGTGTCTGCCATCACTATGACAGATTCCATTTACTTTGAACTCGGACACAGGAAAAAGATACAGTGCAGTTCTCACTACCAGATGCTGAGGCACTCATCAGCAACAGGTAACTCTGGTTCTTAGTCTTGAGGCTTTAAGAGACATTGGTAAAAGCGACGGACATCAATCACATATATGTGGCAAATAAATACCTTTCCTACCACATTCAAGGGCTGCTGCTTGGTCTCTCCCTTATGGTATACGTAGTCCATAGAAGATAGGGGCAAAAAGTCATAAAGCAGAGGCTTTCAGTTACCTAGCTTTGCTGATATTTAAAATATTTACTGTTACATTTGAAGGTGGAGTTGAAAACTTTATACATGTGAGGTAAAAGAGATGGCTGTTTGTGTGCAAGCATTTCTGTATACGTGGAGCAAAGCAGAACTGTAAAACACATCTATAAGGCTTTCAACTAGCAGTAACAGGGTCAAAGACACAGCATGTCAAATGCCTGTATTCTCCCTCCCCTCCCACCATGTACAAAGCAGGCCAGGAGTGCCAAAGCAAGCATGCTTACGTCCCACTCTGCCCTGTTCCCGGCAGGGCCCTGTTCCCCACACTCATCCCGGCAGGGCCCTGCTGTTCCCACCACCAGCAGAAGGTGTGTGCTACCTCTCCAGGTTTGGACAGTACAGCCAGCCTCTTACCTCAAGACACTTATTCATGTCATCTATGGTTGCACTTTTGCAGTCACTTGGAATGGCAAAAACTCCCATTCCAGAAAAAACTAGAAGACAAAGAGAGAAGCATGTACATAGTTGGTTAATGATCCCCTCTGGCACACACACACAAACCCCAAAGCTCAAAAACCAGTAGTACTTCTTTATGGGAATTGTGCCACTGTGCTGCAGTGCTAGTGCTACCTTGTATATCTGAGGCAATCAGGGCTCAAATGTGAATAAACCCTACACAGATCAATTTACCCTTAACAGTTTACAATGTTATCACCTATGTGTGGCTACCCAGGCCTGGATTCCCAAGTGGGATGCCTCGTTTCGTTTAGATGATAGTCATTTTCTAAGTAATTCCAATTCATACTTAAGACTAGTATTATCTTACCTGTAAGAAACTCTGCTACACTTACAAAAAGCAGCGTTCGCCAGAGCAGGCAGGAGCCAAACCGCATTTTCGCTGCGGGAGATCAGGGCCCGGCTACCCGTTGTTTGTGGAGCCTAGAAGCTGAAGTGCTGGTGCCAGGTACGGGGCTGCGTTTGGCTGGGCAGCCAGTTTGCACCACGCCGGGCACCAGGCAGTGCTGTGATAGGACACTACGATGGGATGGGGGACGCAGGTATTGCCTAACTTGCTGGGAAGCCACTGGACAGTCTGCCAGAGGAAGCTGGGGAGGCCAAGGGGAGGTGCTCCTTATGGCTGAGGTGCGCTGGCTTCCCTGTGGCTGCTGCCAGGCCCACTGGGAAATGTTCAGATTACTGTTGTATTGCAAACAGGTTTACTGTATGCACTCTCTTGCATGCTCTTGCTCTCGCTCTCCTTCTCTCTCACTCTATCCATCTGTGATTGTCTGATGTACACATGTGCACATTCATATAGACAACATCAGTAGGCCGAAAGGGCCCAAACCTGTATCTCAGTCTCCAAGAGAAAGCTCAGAACAACAGATAATGGCCACGTATATTTGGACCCAGGGGATGCACACTACTATCCTGTAACATCCAGAGTTCAGCTACTTAGTAAAGAGGGCAAGTTATGTTTTCCTGTTTCTAGGTTATTACCTAAAAATTAAACAAAGCATCACCTCTGGCAGGAAAAAAAAAAAAAAAAAAGAAGAAGAAAAAAAGTCCTGAGAACATGAACCTACTCCCTGCACATATCCTATCATCAGTACCATGGTATGTCCATTTGTAGTTTGTACTTTTTAAGGGACCCATGAATTTCGCACACATATCTAGTCATAGGACAAGCTGAATAGCTAGCAAAATTGCCACACAACTGTGATCATTTCTATCCTTTAGTAGTGGGTTAACTGGGTATCTGCACACTGCTCACATGCTGGAGATCTGCCTGACCCCATTTGTAAAATGCAAGTTCTGGTGTCACACCTTTAACCCAGCGGCCTCTCACCTGCACCATCACCCCACTGCCTGGCCTTGCGGGGCCACCAGGCCAGCCCGCTCACACATCCCAGCCCCCAGCAAGGATTCTGTTCTTGGGACTCCTACAGCATATATTGAACCTACAGTTCACAGGTTTCATGCTTTGCGTCACCTATCCTGGGAATGCACACACATTTAAGAAATGCACCAAGTTCTTTAATGCTTGTTCTTGTTACTGTCAGAGTAGACCTGTTCATTTTGTCTGCAGGTGTTTCTTTTTGTTGAGACAGGGATGTTCAGCTTTCATGTCATGTTACACAACACATTTATTTATACAGCACTCTTTCTGGTGTCTTCCTGTGTTTGTTTGCTTGCTTCTGCTAGTTGTAGTATAACCCACTATGACCAGGAGATCCTGGCCCAGCGAAGCCAACAGCAGGGCCACCATTGTCCTGACAAAGACAGGTTTTCCTCTCATGTCAGGCAAGTCTTGATACAGGGTTGTAAGTTGGACCGTAACACGCTTCCACAAAATAGTTCTATGGCAGCATTAATAGGGACGCCCTCATTACCTAGTAAAAAGTCCCATATACTTAGTCCTGTATACATTACTGATAGGTAAAAGTTCATTAGCAAAACAACTTTTTAATGCTGAAGGCCACAGTTTACGTTTCTAGGCAGATCACTCAGACCTGGACCCAAACAATTTATATTTCTGAGGCTGACACACACAGCAATCTTTTTCCTTGCATGACGAACAATATGCAGCCAGAAAATAGTCCGTGGGAAAATTTTGCAATAAGGTGCAGCTGTACCTTAACATATTTTTCTGCCAATATGTGTCCACAGGTCCAATTTCTGTTCTAAGTCCCAAGGAGATCAGATGCTACACAAAAACCTATTACTTGTTCTGCTCTACTCACAGTTCATATAGCTCAATAGTATAATTACTAAAGTGGAAAAGCTTCTGACTTGATCGAACGAAGTTATGTTTGTGACAGACTGACAGAAGAAAATGGCAGCTTTTCTTTATTGCTCATCAGCCAGGCATTCTCCACCTCAACGTCTGTGTTGGTGCCACTATACAAAGACATTGAATATGGAGAGAAATGTGGGGTGGCAGGACTTCAGCGTAGAGGCACTACCAGAAGCACTGCTTAAACCATAAAGCTAGGGTTAAGTCACCTAACTAACCCACCATATACACTGCTTATCCAAAGCTGGTAAGAGGCGAGGCATCGCCATCTCCAGCAGGAGTGAGTGTGCTGGTACCAGGACGGTGCAGCCAAGCATGGGCACGAAACGGGGACATAGCTTCTGCAAAGACTTCCTCTGCTGTAGGGGGACACACGGCCATCTAGTGGCTAGTTCTTCAGTGAGAGACTGCTGGACAGGGCAGTGGTCCAAATTTTAACCTCACAATCTACTTTTTTTCCAATGTTTTTGCAATTATTTCTATCACATTATTTTATATCTAAATCACATAAAACCTGGTAATCGATACAATAACCATAACCTAACATTTGGGAGTAAAAACTAAGGGAGAGAATACTGTCAAGTGCAAACATATGAATTAAAAATCAAATACGTTTTCACCAAGTTTCTATTAATCAGAAGGACTACACAGTTATCACATGTAGTGAAAAATGACTTTGTATCACAACTCCAAAACATACTATAATTCATTTTTGTTACTAAACAACACCCTTACAGGGGTAAAAGAGGCTATGTGGAGCCAACCATTATAGTGTAACATTAAAAACATAGACCAAAGGAGGTATAAATGGTAGGAAAGAGCATTTTATTGTATGATTGCTTTATAGGAGAACACATGTTTCAAAAACACAGGTAATTGAAACACAACAGTAACAGC
The DNA here is from genome assembly GCF_009819795.1 of Aythya fuligula. Lineage (NCBI taxonomy): Eukaryota > Metazoa > Chordata > Aves > Anseriformes > Anatidae > Aythya > Aythya fuligula. The sequence continues at coordinate 11,440,216 of NC_045565.1, read as the reverse complement.
AAATACCCAGTGAGGAGTATTTAAATATTATATATATGTTAACATCTTCTACAGACGAGGCCGAGACACTGTTATGTGATATCCAGCCTTCTCCCATCAAAGCAACCCCCAGTTGCATGCAATGCTAACTCCAGTAAGGAAATTGGACCCCAGAATTTTCCATTGTCTAATTAGAAGCAAGAGATCTGCTGACCCTTAGTCAGAGTTGGGAAAGTCATCCTTTCCTTTGCCCACAAAAAGTTTGAGGCTCAGCCATTGGTTTGAGTACCTGAGTCACATTTTGCCTTTATCAAAAGAACCAACAGAGCAGCAATAACAAGTAAACAACATTTTGTTGTCTTATGCTGATTAAAAGGACTCTGTCTTTGATAGCTTAGATAATGAAAGACACTGAGGGTTAAAAAAAAAATCAATTTCCAAGAAAATATCCTTTTCTTTCTCTCCATTTAAAATCTAAAATTCCATTCCTTGAATACAAAGCTGTCAGATTTCAATTTTGGGAGCATCCTCATATTAGTGGACTTCTCTTCCTTGGTGTTTTTAAACAGAGAGAGCAAGTGTCAAAATACAAGTTTTTTAGGCACTTCCCATGAGAACTCGTTTCTTCCAAAGTGACCATAACATGCAGTTTTCTGGTAAATGGGCTTTTTTAGGTCTAAATCCCTGTGAATATTAAAAAAGAAAAGAAAATTCTTCACATTATGATAATCGTGGTATTTAACAATAAAATCCTGATGTTGATACCCATTTCACGCCCTTCATCTAGGAGGCATTTCTGGAGATGCAAACACACCGGTAAACATGCTCAAATATGAATTATAAAACTGACAACAAAACTTAAACATTAAGTACTTTAGGGCTACAAAAATTATGAGTTTTAATGGAAAAGAAGTATCTCTATTTCCTTTCATAAAACAACACATATTTCTTTTTAACAGCAAGGTTTAAATTCTTGGGATAAAAAAATTATTCATTTCAATTGCGTAGACTATATAAGGCCAAAGGCTGAAAGCATGTGAAACTGGAAAACAAATGTCACCCTTAAAAATATGGCACACTGATGGATCCATAAAAACTATCAACTCCAAAGTCTGACAAAAAGTCTCTTTTGTAGTGCATAGAACATTTTAATGCTAGCTTAGGAGGCTACTTATTAAATTGTAACATCGAATGGTTTTGCAAGTACTCAGTTCTAAGATGTGATCGCGAAGATATTTATGTATATATGTGTTTCCATACCTGACAATGACTCCAGGCCGAAGATCAAAGTTTTTGTGCACAATGTCCAGGAGTTCTTTCTCTGTTCTTTGTGAAGTTCCATAAGTGAATAGTGAAATGGACAGTGGTTGAGCTACTCCTATGGCATAAGACACCTACAGCAAAAATACAATGCAATTATAAAGTATGGCACTTTGGTGGGCAAGAGAATACAAGAGAACAAAGCACTCATTCCTGAGCCTTCTGAGGAAACTGAAGGCCTCTGCTTCCTGTCCTGTAATTGTATAATCTGTATTTGTAGGGAAGAAAAAAAAAAAAGAGAAACCTTTGAAAAAACTGAGGTCTCTGGACAAATTTCTTTTTCATTACCTAGTCATCCCATGTTCATGACAGTAAGTGTCAGAGCGTTAAGGGCTCAGGAAATGTCTGGAAAACCTGCCGATAAAATGAAAGCTAGGTGACACATTCCAGCTTCAGGGAGCAGATAGGCTGTTAGCCACATTACAGTGGTCTTGAACCAAGCACACTGATGTCTTTCTTTCTCCAGCCCCAATCCAACTGCAAGACAACTTCAAGTACAGTGCCTTGTATGACATTTGCTCAAGGTAAAGCTGAAAATGACCTATCTTTTGGAGAAAAGCAACATCCAGAACAAAACATACCTGAACCAGAACACGGCGACAGAGCCCAGCTTTCACAAGGGACTTGGCCACCCAACGGGCTGCATATGCTGCTGATCGGTCCACCTTTGTATAGTCTTTTCCAGAAAAGGCACCACCTCCGTGGGCTCCCCAGCCACCGTAAGTATCCACAATGATCTTTCTACCAGTAACACCAGCGTCACCCTAATTCAGTAAAAGAATTAGGCCGTTTTACAATCCACTTTATTATAACTCTCAAGACTACACAGCCCTCTGAAGACTATGCATGTGTAAGTTCGCCACTTACGGATTGTTCTGGGATAGCTGAAGGACTTAACTTCTCAATGAACTCCTACAGTGGCTATAACTGCTCTTTAAAGTCAGATTCGTAAAATAAGCCATACTTTACTGGTGTTTGGTAGCCAACCAAAGAGCTTTACACCTAGAAAGCTAGAGCATTCGGTGCCTGCTTCAAAAATATGGGAACACTATGGGATCCTCAGTCTAAATGCAATCCATCTACCACAAACAAACAAAATACAGGATATTGCTACCAAAATACATGCCATAAATGAACCACTGAGACACTTTATGTTGGGTTAAAACAAATAGATGAGGCTTTCATTTCTTTTGGCCAAAATCTGAAGTAGGGTGAATATCAAGTCTTTCCCTTTAATTTAAGGTATGCCAGTGCTACCTTATACACCACTACGTGGAGGCTAGCACTCAGCACTTCTGGTGCGGTATCACTACAGAGACTGTCATACAAGTATATGCTAAAAACACATTTCCAGCTTCAAAATATTTACACTCTTATGCAAACGATACAGAACAGGTATGGAGTAAACGCCGTTAAAGGTAATTGAGAAGTAAACATTAGAACAGATACTTATATACAAAAATTGTAAGACATTAAATAGGGAAACACAGACAACCTTTTGGCTGCCTGCGCAGCTATCTTGCTTGCTCCTTATAAGTATTTGATATTTTCATTCAATCTAGGTTAGCTGATCACTACCTGACTAATTATCTGACCCCTTATTTAATAAATTCTAAGTGTTCTGGTGTGAATGGAAACATAGTCTAATTTAACATTCAGTTCCCACTGCTGTGGGCAGGTTTGAAATTCCCTTTCTATACAATATCATGCCAGTAAAATTCAGCTGCTGGAATGTTTGCATAGCAAACACAGGAGGAAAGCCAAGGTTTTCCTTAGAAAGACCGAGTACATACACAGACTAAAACCTTTGGCACTGTTTGTCCCACTCTGCTAAGAAAACAGCGAGATGAAAATCTGAATTGCAGATAGCTGAGCTTGCCTAAAAGACCCTGTCCTCCTGCGCTTCTGCTGCTTGACTCAACCCTTAATTTCTGACTATGGCACAGACAGGTGTGGTGGGAACACCTTGTGTGCCCTTATGACTTGACAGCAAAAGTGAGTGAGAGGAAGAGAAATGGACAGCTGAAAAGAAAAAAAGCACACTTCCGTTTAAAGGGGCTGAAGAGCACACATAAATTGTGTGGAAGTCACTTCTGTAATAAGTTGTGATGTCCTTATACTACCAGCAGGTGTTGCTTTTGGGAAAACAGTGATAGCAGCAAAATGACTGACTATGGAACAGCCAGAATTCAAGGGGCCACTATGCTTGGAAACATAAGGTGAAAATCCCCAAGTGAAGTACGCATCTTCCTTAGATGAATGAGGCTGCAATTTAAGACAGCCTTCCATAGCTTGCTTTATTAAAAATAACACTTAGCTGTACTCAGAAAGTTCATGACATAACAGACAAGGAAACAAACAGTAATTTTCTGATTGCTGCAACACATCGTAAATTGTGCAAGTCCAGTGATGATAGTGGCTGTAAGGCCATGGATACACAGGCAGATTGACCCACACTAAGTAAACTTATCCCAGGCTTTAAAAGCTGCAAAGATACACTGCAACATGTCTGCATTTGTACATGCAAACATAAGCCATACAGTTCCACCACAAGAGTAGGAAAGGTATTGCTGGTTGACTTACGGGTAATTATACTATATTTTACAATGTGTGCAGTTTAGGTCACACCTCAAAGCCTTGCATTTTTTAGTGGTTGCAGTTCAGTGCACAGCTGAAGAATTTCGTATGTGTAGCCTTTTGCTCGGCATGCAGCTATGATTGCCACAGGTTGATTTTCTAGAAGTTACAGCTCAAGTTTGGCTATCCATTTGACCATAGTCTAGACTACCAATGACACACAAACTTATAGTGATACGCTGGTTGCTTCTCACAATTTAGGACTGATGTGCCAGATGGGCTGACCATTTCTGTTAAGGCACACACCCACTGACAATAACAAGCTGATACAAACAACAAAATAATATGATACAAACCTGAGGTCCTCCAATAACAAAACGTCCACTAGGCTGAAGGTGATAAATAGTTCTCTCATCCAAGTATTTTGCAGGGACCACGGCTTGAATTACACGATCCTTCAGGGTTTTGCGCATGTTCTCCAGCGAAATGGTTTCATCATGTTGTACAGATATCACAATGGTATGAACGCGCACTGGGATGACTGCTCCATTCTGCTGGATATACTGCACAGTGACCTGAATAGAGCAGGGAGAAGGGGGAAGAAAAAGCCACCCACTGTTACTATGAATTGTAGCTACTTATACATCAAACCTCATGCTATGCTATTCCAATAGAAGAACTGCAACAGATTGTCAATATTGATATTATAATGACCACTGCTCACCTGGGGATGAACCCTTCTTCTTTATTCTTCATTTATGCAGTGGTGAGGAAGAAAAGAGTTGATATTGACAATTTGGTTTCCTATGAAACTGTCCACAATGCACCTTTTGGTTGAGATTCCTAGCTACACTGCCAAGCCTCAAAAATTTACATTCTTAGTGCTTCTTCAAAAAAGGCCAGTCTAAAGCCCTAAATACAAATAAAACCTTCAAATTTCCTGTTACTTTTTCAACCAGCACCGAGCATTCAGATCTAAAGGGTTTAATGTTCCCTCATCCGTATATGGCTAATGCATCTAACACTCTGATACAGGTTAACCATTTTCCAACAGTCGAAGAGACTATTGTAAGTCTGCAAGTTCTTCATCTGCTACTTGTAGCTTTTACAGTAGCAATCCTGATACTCCAACCACCACTGATTTTTTCCATTAAGACCATATAACATTTTGCAAAAGTAAAAAGTGATAGTTTTCAATGACTTGGACTATCCATAAATGATTGGATTTCTACTCTGCTGGTAAAAGAGAGAAACCAGAATGACAGCAATATTTACCTGTGTCTTAGAGTCAGGCCTCAGCCAAGGAAGCTCTCCGTTGCGCCTCAGCTCTGCTAACCTGGCATTCAGTTTATGAGCAAGAATAATTGTTAGAGGCATACATTCCTCTGTCTCGTCCGTTGCATAGCCAAACATCAAACCCTACAGGAGGAGAAGAGATACTTCAATTACTGTTAAAAAGCACTACAACTAAAGGCAAGGAGATTTCATCTGAAACAAAAAGTAAACAGTACCCTCGGGTTTACTTTCTACTCTTTACATTACAGTCCAAGAAGCCTAAACTGGGATCAGGCTCCAACATGCTACAGTGTAATGAGAAACAAACCGCATTCCAGTAATTTTTTACTGAGGGCCTGAAAATTTCCATGTTGGGCAAGCAATGTGGACAAAGACTGAGAGGTGTCTGTGAAAAAAGTTTCCTCAAGAAAAGATCTGTTTGAGCAAAACAATATCAGGGCTATTCTGTCATGCAAAAGGTGTTCTTCCTGGTCTGGAAAGGTTGTAGAGGCAGAGGCTTTCATGTATGAATACTGCCACTAACTTCTACTGCAGCTCACATCTGACATTTCAGTGGGATAGAATTTGGATGTTGCTTAAAAGAGGTACTACTCAACAGTTAAGGTTCCTGCCCGAGATTTGCAATACCGCATGCTTCTAGTCCCAGCTTCTACTATTATGCGGTCACATTCCCTGCATCACATTCTCATCTGTTAGGCAGTTAGTAGCATTTTCTGTCTCCTCACCCAGCACATGCGGTGATATAAAAATAATAAAGCGAGGTAGCTATTCAACAGGAAGGGAGACCATGAAAGCGCCAAAAAATGTCAGGTGTCTTTTCATCTTCTGTAGCTTTATGTCCCTGTGACAGCATAAAAACATTTTAATCTAGTCCTCAAGGGTTATTTGAACAATATTAGCTTGGCTCCTGGACTCTGATATGGTTCTCAACAGCATTGTTATAAATTACATATTACTACTAATGATACCTACTGTAAATGTTAAACTCATTCATACAGACATCGGTCAGATTATGGAGTTTTTATGTTAGCATCTTTCTCTTGGGAACACACAGTAATTATCTACGTGTGTTATTTCGCTCACAGAAACACAGATTGGACAGCCTTAATTATGTGGAACACCTACCATAATAAAACAGATCTCTGCCTCTGGGAAATAAAGAAGAATTAAAAGTACTCTGGCATATTTGCCTTCATTGTACTAATGCTGCAGACAGTTGAAGCATCGCTTAATTTTTTGCTGTGTAAAATCTCAAGAGCTTTGTGAAAGTGGAAAGATCTTTTGTTTATTCCATTGTACACAACAAACCAGGCTGCAAGATTAATAGTCTAAGGAATCTAAAACTCCTTAACAAACACACGAAAAACATAAGCAAAAAAAAAAATTGCTAATTTCTGAAGGACACAATCTGAGCTAGTACAAACTGACAGAGCTCTCCTGACTTCTGTGGAGTACCATGACAAACACCAGTTAAAAGCCTGCCCTCAAACAACTTCTGACTGTTTTAATAAAGATATGTTTCTTATTCTGGACTAGCCCAAGATGGATGTGTGCAAATCTTCAGATGGGCTATGTTTTTGAAAACTGGGCAATGAGTTGGGGTAAGTTCTTTACATTCAAACAGCTTTAATGTTTTAGATATGATGTCATGTCTACCTGATCTCCAGCACCAACATCTTCTTCATCCCTGTGTAGATGAACACCCTGGGCAATATCGGGTGACTGCTGTTCCAGTGCCACTAAAACATTACAAGTCTTGTAGTCAAAGCCTATTTAGAAAAAAGAATAGTGGCAAATTATTTTCTTCTGTTACAATTGAGGAAAGTAACATGTAACCACACAACACAATTTTCATTCTGAAGGATACCACATTCAGAATTCACAACCTAACTACTGTTTCTTGTTACATTTTTGTCAATACAATGCTTTCATTCTTCTGAGGAGGTGATACGGTATATAGGGTCACCTTTATTGATTGTTTCTGTTTGTTTTCTCTTGCTTTGGCACCCTATTGCCAAGCCAACTCGGGTTAGGAAATGCTAACTGGAGAAAACTAGTTTTTTAAAAAATTGACTATTTGGGAGTCTGTGCTAAATAAACAATGTTGAAAACCTTTTTTTATAAATTCTTATGAGCTGATGTTAACCTCTAACTGAGGGATCTGCTCCCTGATACACTATTTGTAATACATGTAGAGTATGTACCTAAATCTCTTGTGGGAATTTGTGTGAGAGCCATAGACAGAGGAAAAAAAAATTGAGTCTCACAGCAAATCTGAAAGTAGGAAATTACTCCACATTAATTTCAAAGACCACAAGGAAGATTTTAAAAATAAAATCACAGACTTGCATATGATTGTGGCAAAATTTTCCACCTTTCCCTAGGTATATTAAGAGTAATTTGCATCTCTCCAAATCCAGCATTTTCTAAACCTGTACCTACTGCTAACTGTTACCCACACTCATGTTCATCCAATGAATACACATCCATATGCATATGATCCATTTGAAGAATCCTCACCACCCTCTTTTAAATAGGCTAAATAGAGAAGTAAACAGTATGTCTGTGTGCAATTGGTTTACCCTTTTGTGTACTTCTGCATAGCAGGTGTTATTTACAGGGTCACTGCATCTGCCATTATCATTAGGCTGTTTGGGTAAAAATCAGTTTTACAAACTACTAAATATGACAATACATTCTGGAAGCCCTGCCGCTATGTCATAATAGAGGTAATTTCCAGATGTGTTGCTATACTATTCTCCCACTACATTCTCCCTGGAAATTTGATAGCTATTGAAGGATTGCAGGAAACAACTGTTTTTAAATAAAAACCCTTAAAAAATGTAATTATTGTTAACAGCATCTTTGGAATACCCGTAGTGTATAAAGAGATACATGGCAAATCAGATGGTGGAATGAGTCTGGTATATAAATCATTTTGTCTTTTCTGTCATTTATACGACACACAAACCTGACCTGGACTGCTCAGCCTAGGAGTTTGCTCAGAGCTAATAGAGCACCTTGTACAGCGAGAACCTGCTCTCCACCTGAAAATTCTGGATGCTACTGCAATGCACATACATAATGATAAAACAAAATGAACTGAGTTTCTTCGTCCCTCTCTTTCTGACCAAAATGCATTAATCAGCTTGCAAAATAACAGATTCACGTTCTCCCAAGTTTGGGTTAGTGGTAGGTTCTGCAGCTCATGTTCATGCATAAAAGTCGATTCTGCCTTCTCCTTTTTATTTTTAACTAATATATGATGTTTTTTTTTCTACTTACAGGGATAAAGCCAGAAAGTGTATCATGTAGCACCACGTAAGCAGCTTTCACACGGGATATTCAGTTTTTATCAGACTAGCTAAAGCCCACATAAGGAAGTGCTGACAGACCTGGTTTGCAGTTGCCTATTGCTTGCTCTTCAAGGATTTCATAAGATTTTCCACCAACCTTTAGCTGAATCATCATAGCCAATGTGTCTAATTGCATCTCGGACAACTCGTTGATAATCCACAATAGCACGAGATGTGATCTCCCCACAGAGCAACACCATCCCTGTTTTGCATACTGTCTCTGAAAAGGGAGACGGAAACAGGATTAAAGCAGCAGAATAACCAGTCCGCTAGGACAAACAACTATGTTTGTGATGATGGTGATTTAGAGAAATATACTGGGTATATACAGTATTAGTACTTTTCAGTCATATCTTTGGCAAAACTAGCTCCTTCCACGACCAATTCCTGTAATGATGCAGTGATATGCAGAGTCATTTAGGGAAATGTAGTATTAAACTGTGATTTTTAAATCCATTTAATCTTTAATCACTCTAAGATATATTCTGAGGCTAAATAATTCTCAACAGTGATTATCTATTTCGAAAATGTGCCTCCAGTCCAAGGAGGAAGAATGTGAGGATGGGGTTTAGTTAACTGAACTAGGAAAATGAGTGTTACAACTCATGAGACAACTGATGGTACAACTCTGTCTAAAGAGGTATCAAGAAAACAAGCAGTTACAGGGTCTAACACTGAAAAATGAGGACTTTATTAAATATAGTAAATGTACTTTTCAACACCATACAGGATATACTTTTTTAACAACATACAAATACTCTTTAAATAATCCACCATGATGAAATAGAATCTGTTTCTCAGAATATTCAGTTGACACACAAAATTAACAACCTTGTCTGTCCTTCTGTAGTTATTCTATCCTTCTGTTACCTGCTCAGGCTTCAGTCTTTGTAAAAACTTCAGTTCCTTCTTGTTTCTCCTTCTCTTGAGAACTGTTAATTTTTACATATTTTTGAGAGTAAAATGAGTTAGCACACGACACCTTCATGCTCTTTGCGAACATATCAAAAATAAAAGACAAGTGACTGGGTACTGTCTTAAAGCAAAGGAACAAAAAACTTACCACAAGCAACCTTGGCATTTGGGTCCTGCTTGAGATGGGCATCTAGCACAGCATCACTGATTTGATCACAGATTTTATCTGCAAGACATCAAGGTTGTTATTCAAAACCAGGGCACTTAATACAAAATGAGGACCGTTTGCATCCATTTCAGCAGAAAAGTGCTTTAGTAAGGAATTCCTTTATTGCTTATTACTGAAGTATTTAGGCAAACTAGATAAAAAAAAAAAGTCACATGCAACATCCTGCAAGCAAAACCAATACATAGATGAAACTTTTACTTACTGGTGTAAACTAATACTGACTACAACCTCACCTGTAGTTTTCTGCACGTCAGTGTGAAACATGTTATGTATAGAATTACCTGAGAGGCTGAGGTAACGTTCTACTCCTTGCCTTCTCCTTGTCTGCCACAGCAGTATGCTAACAAGAAGGTAGTATTCCACCCCTAACTTCCATCTCCCCAGCAAAAAGTTGGACTGTACCTGAGTTACACAGCTGATACAGCCTGACTAATAGTTTAAATCACTACACATAACGTACAGCTCAGTGTCAAGCACCTGTTTCAGGTTTGCTTCTTCTCACTGCTTCCCACAATCCTGCAATGTCATCTGCTCTTAATCTCTGCATCCCACTTGAGATGGGTGAGTGAGGAGCAAATACCGAAACAAGAAGGGATTACCAACTAATGCCTGCATCAGATAAATGTTGAGTATATCCTCAGTGACATTCCAACTACAAAGGTTTCACCTCAGGTTTATCTTTTCTGTTTCTTTTTCTTTTTTTCTTCTTCTTACCTTTTTATCGAATAATGACTCTTTATTGAATAATGTAGCTAATCTATTGAGCACAAAAAAGCAGCATCGATAACAACGCCTATCACCTAAAAATTGTAATATTTCTAATATATTTTAATTTTGTTGTTCTAAAAAATACAATGTCAATTATTGCATACAATGTTTAGGTGTTGCCATAACATGCTCTGTGGCAAAATAAACATCTTCTTCCTTGCCATTTGCAACCCAATCTGTCGGAAAGCCATGTTTTATACCAGTATGTCGTTTGAGTTTTTCTACATATAATCTCAGGTCAAAATAAATTCTTTTATCTCATGAGGAAGGTGTACATTTAGAGGGGACAAAATCAGAAACTAGATAACTAATCTGACTCTGACACTCATCTCCCATATTAACCACTTCGATATGAAAAGAATGAACAAAAAATATGTTTAGCAAACATAGCCTGCAGTGGAACATTCAACCTCATGAGAACTGTAAGTGGATTACTAAATTTGGGACAATTATTACCAAACAGGAATCAGATACCATTCTTGCAATTTAGTTGGAATTCCAAATGAACCTTGTATAGCAAGACTGGGGACAAAGGTAGCAGAACTTTGATTAAAATGTATCTCTGCTTGCCCTCTTCAAATTTTCAATTTTGTACTAGACAGTAAAGTCATATTTTCAAAAAAAAAAAAAAAAAAAAGATGAAAATAACTAATTTTTGATTATCTGGGTGGAACAGCAGAGCAATTGGGACTTGATGACCTCAGGGCATGTCCAATGCCCTGTAGTACACTCCAACTGATTAAGACTGCTGTACAGTCTTTTTTCATCATGCAGAGTTTCTATGGCACAAAAACATTTATCCCTGTTCTTGTCCTACATGAAACATCTACATTAGATGTCAATGTCCCATACTAGTAAAAGTTGCCTGTATGTAATATATCATTTATTATATACAGACTTCTTAAAACACTCAAGAGGAACACAAGTAATCCCATTACTGATTTGTCCCCATTCTTCTTTATGGCGCCTATCCAGTACAAAGAACCTTACATAGATTTTGCAGGTTTATATTACTTTCTTACCTAAAACTTCCCTGAAAATTTCTCAAGGGAGCTTTAATAGGCAGTTAAATCAAAAAGTGCATGTAGCAAGATGTTTCCATGCCTTTTTTTTTTTTTTTTTCCTTAAGTATATAGTTAGAATCTACACTCCTTCATGTTATTGGTAAAAAAAAAAAAAAAAAAAAAAAGCTCTTCTGTTTCCCTCACGACAAATTAGCACATCAAACATTTGTGAACAAAGAATAAAAGAATATAGTCTTCTTTCACAGAATTGGAACTCTTATGTTAGCAAAGTGTTACTCTGAAAAGCTCATGATAGTAAACCAGATGAGGGGTCAGCCACAAAGATGGAATTACCTCCATATAATAGCACCAGCGAGACTCCTCCAGGAATACTTAATTTTGGTGGTGGCATTTAAAGATCATGGAACCATAGAATGGCTTGGGTTGGAAGGGACCTCACAGATCACATAGTTCCAACTGCCCTGCCATAGGCAGGGATGCCACCCACTAGATCACGTTGCTCAGGGCCTCATCTAACCTCTGGTCTTGAACACCTCCAGGGATGGGGCATCCACAACCTCTCTGGGCAACATGTTCCAGTGCCTCATCACCCTCTGAGTGAAGAATTTCCTCCTAACCTCTAATCTAAATCCCCCCTCTTTTAGTTTAAAACCTTTGCCCTTCATCCTGTCATTATTCGATTGATCAAAGAGTTGCTTCCCATCTTTTTTTTAAGCCCCCTTATTTGAAGGGGACTTATAAGAAGCTATTGGAAAGTTTTTAGGACAGACTGAGAAAAAACATCTCAAAATCGGAAAAAGTGTGCCTTAAAGGATGAAATTAGTCAAGCTCAGTCTCGTTTTGAAAGGCTGAAGGAAAGGTAACCTACTTGAGGAAATAACAGCACTGGGTCAGTCTCTAAAAACCTGAAAGATGGTATACTGAGGGAAAAGTTTCTGTTTGATGGGCAATAATGTAACTGCATTTGATAGCTTGAAAATAGAGAGAAAGATGAGATTCTAAAAGTCTATTCCATCTAGAATTCTGCAGGATCCCTTATTCCTTCAAAACTTACATTAGAAATGTTTTTAAAAGTACAAATGAAACTCAGCCATAATTAATACACATGTTTGAAGAATTCTTGCATGAAATTTCATTACTTGCATATAAAGTTCAGGCTGGATTATACATCAGAAGACCTTCTGGTCTTTAAAGTCTATGTGACAATTTCATCACTGAAAATAACCACTTTGGATTAAAATAGGCTCAGACAAATGAGTTTGATAATTCATGCATGATCTGATTGCTGGTGCCAGATCTGAATCCTAGTGCAACTAGACCCCTTTGTTGACAAATATGGACACAAGTATCAAACCAGAAAGAGAAATCCAGCAGGATGATCCGCTGCTTAATGCATCATATTGAAGGTCTGTCTATTAGGAAAGGTCTCTAGTAGAAAATAAAACCAGGCATTTCTATATTTAGCAATACTTAGCAGGCTTTGTGCGCCTTTCATTCCGTTATTTAAATTCCTCATCTCGACTGTCCCATTTCTCTCGTAGCTGCTACATATGACAAAATATGTCTGTCTATTATTAACTTTTTGATAGAAAAATAGAAAATATTTCACAATATTGAAAAAGCAATGTCTAATCTAAGGATTTCTTGAATGAACAGGAAAGTATTAGAGAGCCATCAATTCTTACTAGGAAATCCAACCATGCCACAAAGCTAGCCTTATGGCAGAGATGCCAAATGGCCATAAATCTATCTCCTGCTAACTATAAAAGGAATGAATGAGTCCAGGAGAGCTGATGATAAACCCTACTAAAATGCCCAGTTGTCAAATTATGAATTAAAGGAGGTATTCAGCAACAAAGGTGATCTCCACAAATTAGGAGAACCTTCAAGCATCTTTCTGCATAGTTGATTGTAGGTTTATTATGTGCTTCTAGACTACATTACCAGCAGTAAGAAGTAACAGTAAGAAGTGCTATATCCTTGAAAATTATATGTTCTGTAACTAAAATCAGTTCTATCTGCAAGTTCTGGGGATCTCCCCACACATTCATCACAAATAAAATCTATGAACAACAATAACAAACAAACATTTAATTCAAAAGGCTCCACCCTTTGAAACCGCAAACAGGTACTACCACACTTCTGACTTTGATCATGCAGTAACTATAATAAACATTAAACATTTCAAAAGGTAAAGTTTATTTTCTTAAAAACCTGTGAGCGTCAAAATCACTTTGGGTAGTGCTGTTTTTAAGGATACCTTATTTATGTCAACAGAACTTGGAGGTGAAATTGTGCATTCAAAATATGAGAAACTGAGCATTTCTCAGTTTTCTTATGAAAAATGAACAGTTAGTAACTATAGTTACTTATCTTGAACACTTCATCAAAAAATAAACATTCCACCAAAAAAAAGTTTCACTGGAAAACCTTCATATAGCTGAATTGTGCTGTATTACATTTTTCCTATTTAAAATGAGTGCTATTTAAAAGCACTCTTCAGGAGTGCTACTTGAAAATGGCAGTGGTACTTCAGTGTTAACACTGCACTGTTTAATCAGCTTATCTTACATGTCCTCTTTGTGCAGTTAACAGAACAATTACATATATTAGGTGTATATAATGTTAGACATCAGACATGCAAGCATCAACTGGCTTGAAAGATCTCTATATTCTGTTTTTGGTTTTTGTTCTGGTTTGCTTTCTTGGGAGTGTGTGGGTGTAATTTTTCTTCTGTGGACCTCCAGAAGATTAGCATGTTTTTAACACAGTTGGAAGTCTGAAGGTGCTTTTGGCAGATGTTTTTTTCCCATACTTTAAAGAGATTCCTTGATACTTACTGGAAAACTGAATTACATTCAGTTTGCAGGGAAGTCCACCTGATGCCACAGCAGAAAGGGGAAGGATTTAATTCTAAGCAGTTTGGCACCTGTAAGACACTGTGGGTCACAGTAACACACAATGTCTTTCAAAGCACGATGAAACCACTGTGCAGCATGGACAGACATTTCTGGACGGAGGAAAATGGAGCAATGACAAAAAAAAAAAAAAAAAAAAAGCTAGGAAAAAATCATGTTATTCATGTGTTTTTATTACATTAAAAAGGAGGAGGTATTATATAAGTCCTTGGAGAGTTTGGAAATCACCCTACTAGATGCCAGGTTTAAAGACCTTCTGGAAGGGAGTCCAAAACTTTATACCCACATTGTTTTGAAGAAGTGGGACTGAGAAGATGGGATAAACAGAGTTCTCTGGGTTTCTTTGGAGAGCATAGGTAATGCCTATATGATAATTACTGCCAGCTATTACTTGCCTCTATGGAATCTGAGCTTCTTAATTACACAAAACTTTAAAGCACTGCACAGATATAAGGCGGCTTTCTATATACCCAAATAAATAAGTATGTAATTTCCCCTGCTTTGTTTATTATGAAGGAAGACTGCACGAGTGCATTCAATCCCAAACTAATATAATCAGAACAATTCAAATTTCCACCAGACAAGGATCTGGTTCAGGATCTTTACTTCACATAATGCCCTCTAGCAAAATTATACTATCGCATACAGAAGGGAAGTAATCAAGAACGCGCAAATTATCCGTTTGATATGAAACAGAGGAGCTCACAACTCACAATAGAAGTTTAGTGTTACTGATAACATCCAAAGCCCAACTAGCCTGAGCCTCAGATGCTTGCCCCAGTTTTAAGAAACAGCCAAGGTTTTCCTGGGTGATAAAAAGCTAATGGCATGTCTATATCTCCAGAGTAAAACCATAGCCAGGAAAAAGGTGGATTGGCCAGAAGTAAGGACAATTTGCTGTCAGAAACTAGACACCTCTCTGAGACCATTAAGACCTTTTGCTGGACTGTGTTCAGGAAAAAGAATTTGCAGGACCACCCAGACAGAATTATTTACTGTCATCCTGTTCTCACTTCATTGGGCAAATCTGGTTCTTTCTTTTGACATGGGTGCTTGGGTTTTCAGTATTCTATATCAAGACCTATGTTGCTTAGAAAAATACAAGCATCACAGAATTGAAAAAGTCCAATAAATTTCAACTTTCCACTCCCTCAAACAAATCTCTTGGGTCTATAAATCTCAAAATACCCGGAGATCTGGCATGCTCTGCCAGATGAGATGCTGTATACAAATCTAACAAGTGATAACATTTTCTCAAATGTATATCCATTTCAGAGATGGACAATGCTCATAGGACGTAAAAGGCTTACCGAGAGCCCATAGAGTTTTTGGAAATAAAGAAGGCAATGTGAATAACAACTGAAAAGTAGGTCAAATTCTAAAACAAGAAACTAAACAAAAAGAGAACTGGTTAAGAAAAGGAAACTAAGGGACAAAGCTAAACTGGTTTTAGCTAGGTTCGATTATATCTTTTCCTGTTCAGAGATTTCTCTATTGCCGCCCCAAGGGGATTAGAAAATGATGGGAGTAGTATCAGTTGTGACCTGTCATCTTCAGAAATATCATTGCTCAATTTAAAATCACCTTACAGGATAACATTATTTTTTCTATGAAAGTATGTTTGTTCTACAGCTGCTGGATGTAATTACACACAAAGTTGAGACGGGACCTACGTCCCAAGGACTGAATATGGTTGTCATTTTCTGATGGTGTTACATCAGAAAGAACCCCAACTGGCTTAACCTGATGTAGCTGCCTTGAAATTGACAGCAATGGACTCAATTGCATCAGCCATGGATTTGACCTGCACTAAAAGTTCATATTATAGAGGAGTACCAGAAACTATCGATATAAAATTCTCACTTTTGAACTTTCTGTTCTCTGTCATCCACCATTATGTTTTACTTACATTACATGAGCACATATCTGAAAAAAAAACCTTGCACAAGGTACAGGATGCCAAGTTGTGTTCTAAAATAAATACACTTTTCAGGACATCAAAGAGTTTATTGTCTCTTGGATTCATTTGGGAAGCACTTGTTGACATAAGGTACATGCTTAGGGTAGATGAATATTTGTTTTCCATAAAAATCAAACTCAGCTCTGCTGACCATGACATAAATTTTAGCAAATAACTGTCTGCTGTTTGCTTAAGCAATTCCATACATTGCATTTATACACAGATGGTGAAATGGGGGAAAATCTATCAGTAACTTTGCCACATGCAGCTTGCTGGGACCACTGATTTTTAAATGCTTTTAAAATAGCCGGCTCATAGATATTCCTGTCATAGGTGACAGTTTTAGAGCATAGCATATATATATAAGGCAGTTTTCACAGGACCCCTAGTGATATGGAACTTGAGAAGCAAGCTATGCACTCTTATCCATATGTGAAATTCTAGTCTACCAGAGATACAGAACTGTCAGATACAGTACTGTCTCCACAGTACTACTGAAAAAAAAATAAAAATCAGATGATAAGGAAGGAGTAGCAACCATGTACCATTGCCCTCCCCACTGTAACACACACCCAGCAAAGGCACATGAAGTCCTGCTAGAAGCACCCTAGTTGTAGCAGTTCTCTAGTTATAGCAGTTACTGCTAGCTATAGCACTTCTATACACTATGTAGAAAAGGTCCAATGGAAATAATGTTAAAATCACTCTGTTACAAAGACTTTCTATAAGACTAACAAACAGGCTTTTAAAGCTTCCTCCGGCTTTCAAAACTTCTTTTTAAGACTTCTTCAGGCTTTTAAAATGTTTAACATGAAAATACTTTTTCTTTTATGTATTTGCCACAGTGGGCTTCTTACCTGGATGTCCTTCTCCTACTGACTCCGATGTGAACATGAAAGCCCCTTCATCATCCAGCGTGTAGTCACATAAACCATCCACTGGTCCATTCATGGTTGTGATGCTTTTCCAGGTGGATTATTTTAAAATGTGGTTGAAGAGTTCTAGCCTTAGTGCCTTCTGTTAAAGATGAAGGTTCTTTATCAGCAGGACTGTCACCGTCTTCACTCACTACCTGTAACACTAACTTGAATTTCAGCGTGTGATTCCAGAATGGGCTGGTATCTGTGCGTGCATGCAAGGAGTATGCATGTGTCTGAAGTCTGTATCCCTACCTAGCCTGATCTGTCAGTCTCTGGGCTGCTCCTATATATGGAAAAGTGAAAGTGCCCAGATAATCATGTGAGGAAAATGGAAGAGCCCATTTCTTAGTAGGGGAGTAAGTTAATTTGGGGATATTTCACTAATTAACTTTGTTCTTGGCAACATTCTAGATTCAACCTATACAAGATTGGATACCATAGGAACTCTAATGAAAATGAAGTAATCCAGGAGTACTGGTGACAGTTCAGTTTAGCTGCTTCTTCAGTTTGTGTCTCCCCTTGTTCTGGGATCTGTGTTGTGTTTCCAACCGTGTGTTGTGGTTTTACAGGGATAGATGAAAGATCTGTAAATGCACGCCTTTTGTAGCAGAAGACTGGGAGAAGTTTGTTCTGCATCATGCAACTGTATTTTACTGTTCCCTTTTCATCTCTTGAAATGTAGCATTCTCTCCTGAAATAGTTTTTTCCTTTTCATACATTACTCTTGCACATTTGAGACAAGAGACACCTGATAAGATATAGCACATGACACATTTCTCCTTTATGCACACCTCTGCGTTCAACTTTAGCCTTCCTTTTCATTCGTCCTCTTTTCTGTTAATTAAGATCCAGCTTAATTTTCGAGAATCATATTCTCATATTACATTCTGTAACCCACAGAAATACACTAACTGACACAATTGGGTACTCAGTATTCAGTTCTGCTACTAAAAATGTCTTCAGTCAGATGGCTAATATTTGGAATATGCTGATGGTATGACAGGTATGAACACAGAGAACATTTTGTGTAAGCTTGTATACAAAAAAAAAAAAAAAAAAGTGTAAATATCTACATGAGGCAGACACAGAAAATGCCCAGCATCATTAAAACAAAACAAACAAAGCAAAACAAAAGAAAAAAAAAAAAGTTTAACTAATCTTAATTCATTTACAGACATCATTCTAGTCTCAACCTCAGACCGAACCATTGATCTACCAAAATCAAATTCTCCCTTTACTTCAATGAACACAGAATCATACTCTCTTAATCATTCACTCAGATGTTAAAGTACCTGATAGTTGGATTGGAACAAATAACATGCTGCTTGTACCATAGCCCCTGCAATTTTGAGAGCACTGACATCCTTACTGTTCTTCAGTTTAAAAATTTAGTTTACTTCAAACTCTTTGTCAGTATTATTCTAGATGACTAGTCCCTTGGACTCAAATTTCTGCTACATATTAACGTAAGAATTCATTGGAATTTTTCACTTTCTACCAACATTCCTGAAAATGATGATCAACTTCTGTGAATGTTCCCCAGTAATCTGCTGTAGCACTGGCCCCCTTCTAATGACCATTGACATGGAATAGTTTGTTTCAAAAAAACAACCTCTCGGTATTCTTTCGCACAGAATTCATGCCAGAGAATGAAAAGCACTGGTTTAACTTAATAATGCAAAATTCACGTATCAGACTTATGTTATGAGGCATAGCTTTCTCTGGAGTAAACTGTCATCACCCCACTGACACTAGGATTCTATCTGTCTGAAAAATTCTGCATTAATAACACCTAGAAAAATGGAATTAAAAGAAAAAAAAGAAAAAAGAAAAAAAAAAGACCAAAGAGTAACTACTTAGATTAACTCTAGTTAATCAGTAACATTAAAAAATTATATTAACTTTTAAAGTAAAATAATGTCGGTGAGATTCATTCATTCTTAAATGCAAATGCCTTTCTCCATGGAAACACAGAAAGACATGAGGGGAACGGATGAAACAGCTCTGACAAAACCTCATTTTATACACATAAGAATTCTCTTTCTAATTCTATGAGCAATCCTCCAGCAAAAGTAGACAAGACTGAATGCTCATTCTGTAACTTCCACTCTCTCTTGCTTCTGTTTTTGCTTTTTCTTGTTTTTCAATGCCACTTAATAACAGAAAATATTGTTTGGGACTAGACTTTTTTTTTTTTTTTTTTTTTTTTCCAGGTATCACTTAAGCAAAATATAGGAACTGGCCTCTCACATAACCTTATTCCTCTCATATTACCTTATTTAAAAATAAAAATCACAAGTTCTTAAAATGCTGAAGAGTGCAAGTAATTTGACACACAAGTAATGAGTTTGCAGTCCACTGTTTATTTTGCCTTTGCAGTTCTTCCTCTTGAACTCTTTTCTGCCTAGTTAAATGCATTTGTCCTTGAGACCTTTGGAGGGGTCACCCTTCATTACAATAGCCTCACTGCTAATAGTATTTTAGGAAATGCTGCACAGCTGCATTTCACATAACTTGTGTAAAACCTCCAGTTTTGAACTACTTCCAGGTGTGGGTTTTACTATCAAAAGCAACACATTTGCTTATGGCCATGAAGCATCTCAGCATGTTGTTTTCCAGAACATCTTCCAGGACTCTAAACCAGTGTAGGGTTAGGTAATGTTTAATTTGGCTTCTCTTCGCAGACAATTTGACTTGTTAAATATTTGTAAAAAGGTAAGATAGTGCTCTATCATCATGTGTAGATCTCCTGCCTATGCCAAAAAAAAAAAAAAAAAAAAAGATAGTAAAATAATGATTGATATAAGCATTTTTCCCTATTCCATTTTAAAGATAGCAACACATCTTATCAGTGTAACAGGCTTCCAGAATTTCTATTAACTTTACTGCAATACTCAACAGCTTTGTGGTACTGAGCCCTAAGAAAGTTAGTTTCTCTGCATCGTTTTAGGTACATTTAGACTATAATCTGTCACCTTTACTCAAAAGATACCTAAAGGCAAAATCCTCTGAAGCTGCATGACTCCTTTGCTTTGAAATTAGGCTAAAGACAAGACAATAGTAAAAGTTACACTGTCTAATACTCTCAGTATTTATTCACGTTGACAGTAATGACAATCCCAACCACTGGAATAGCAATGCAACTCTTTCTACTAATTATAATCTGTTTGGAACAGATTCCATGAATTCCATGTTCTTGTTACTTTTACTCATAGCAGTTCTGCAAAACTACCCCTCTTCTAGTTCATAAAACATTTGTCAGCTGTCCGAAGGCATAGTTTTATGGCAGCCTTGAGAAAGCCCTGGAAGTAACAAAGTGAACAAGTAACTTAGAACAGAATTTTATGAATGACTGCTATCAATGTTACAGATTCTCTGGACAGATATGACTGATAAATCACCTTAACCCTAGACCTTTCATGACATAGTCTCATTAGTTCCTTTTACTTGCTCACCTTCTCCTTTCCTGCCCTTATCAACTTTTATCCTTTGTTCCCCTCCCCTCATCTTGTCCTACTTACATCCTTTTGGTTATTTAAGACACATTTCTTTTTTTCTTTTTTTCCCCCCCTTTGCTTACTCTTTTTACTCTTTTCTTTCCCCCTACATATCACTACTGATGTCCTATTTATGTTATAAAACACTGAGAATGGAGCCTACATGGATGAATAATATCTGTAGAAATGAAAAATAAGCTTAGATATAAAACACTTCCAAACTACCACAACAGAAGGGAAAGGAAGAAGGTAGCTGTCCTTAAGAGCTGGACATCCTTACTTTACCTGCAAAAAAATATTTTCACTGTACAGGTGAAGCAGTACAGGTTTAAACTGCTTGTACTGTTTCACTTCAGTAGCAACTTTTAGGTAACTCCTTTTGAGTAATGAGGAAATTATGTCAAGAACTCCTCAGATCTCCTACCTTATTAGAATCAGTCACGGGAAAACCATTCCTTAAGCTTTGCAATTGGCTCTCTCACCACAACTTTCAAAAGCACTGAAAAACAAATCGATTTGTAGAGACCATACACTTCATGTTAACTACACTTCTGTTATCATTAACGGACCCAAACTTGTGCTTAACTTTTACCAATACACAGGAATATCTCATGAATATGAATAGCACATATGAAAGTGTTTTCCCAAATACTTTTGTTTTGTTCTCTCAACTTTATATTCAGGTAAGATGTTAACTGTTTAACAGACTAACAGTAAAGTTTCTTATCTTGCTATTTTATTGTCACTTTACAGAATCATGCAAGGGAAATTACTACTATCATATGTGGAACATGTAGAAATAAATTCCACTTATGTGGAAAATGTAGAAATATGTCTTCTAATTGTGGAAATAATTCCAATACCAGTTTTATCAGTGCTGTTTAGAATAATTATTTAATATTAATACAAACAGTGTGTTTTCAAGAAGGTAGTGTAGGTCATCTTTTTTCCTATTAGAAAATAAGCATTACATTACGGAAGCATCATGAGATGTCTTTGAGGGCTTTTTGATTTGTCGATAAAAAGATTTGATTTATCTTTTATATTTTGTTTTAGGCAAGCTGGGGGGGATGTTTTGTTTTTGAAGTTACCATAAGGAAGATTTGTTTACTTGGGTTTATTTCTTTTGCATTAAGAATGACGAGCAAAGCAATAGAGCCTGTGTATCAGGAACTCAACACAGAACTCCCACCTGCTTCAAAACTCTCACCTTTACTTATTATTACCTGAAAATTCTGGCTCAAGGCCTCTCAGACATGCAGGTGTAAAATTTCACTGACCCATAACCATTCAGGGCAAAATTAAATATTATGGGACAGAAAAATAAAACAACAACAGCAAAAAAACAGATTGTGATTGCACAAAGAAAGGAATTGTTATGTATGCTGTGATGAATGTTTATCACCTAGCATTTATTCTTTCATACCACCTTTCTCCTTCTCTCTCTGGGGTCCGGGACCTCCTGCAAACTCTGCACACTACCATGAGCAATTCATTTTTGTTTTCATCCTTGAGCTTTCTAAATTTTTGAGTGAATAATAATTCACAGTAAATTCTTACTGTGCATTCTATCTGACTTATTCCACAGTTATTTCAGCTTCAGAGAGATTCTCTGCTGTGTCTCCCATCTACCTTCCTCCCTACTTCCTAAGACGTCTTTTCAGGTTCTTCCACTATTAATAAGAAAGAAATAATTATTTTTGCACACATGTGCTTGTCCTCTTTGCACCTGTTTGACCTTGATTTTCTACTCTGACACATCACTGAATCACAGAAAGGTTGAAGTCTCTAGTCCAACACTCTGCTCACAACAGGACCAACCTAAGCAGGTTGCTCGGCATAATGTCATTAAGTAACATGTGCCAGGGCCATGAAGTAGCAACTCTGAGGTGCTTCTTATGAAATAATTAAAGTTACTTTGGAGATTAAATTTTGCTTTTATTAAAGTCAAATGTAGTCTTGATTGCAAATTCAATAGGAGCATTATTTTCCCAGAACTGTGCCACTACGGAGAATTGAATACTACTTTGTTTTCTCTTGATATTTTTAATAAAAGTCCTAGCTGTTTATGTGTAAAACCTGAGATCATTCTTCAACAGTCTGTAGATAGAGTACATGTTTACAAAGCCAGGCATTTTTTACAGCCCTTAGACAGACACCTCAGTTTCTTGCATGTTATATAACAAAAAATTGCTTGTTTTTTTTTCTAAATCAATCTTCATAAATTAGAATTGGTATATCAGAAAAGATAGAAAAATAACAACAGTAATTGAAATTTAGGGTTTCACTTACATCTTTTATTTTTTATTTATTTCGTATGTTATTACTTAAACAGCATTAAACCATCCTGGTATGTAATAGTTCTGTCTTTGTCAGTTTTTCTTATTAAAGCATTTGCTTGTGTTATGTCCTTATATGAAGTCCTGCTACAACAGAATCATAAACTCTCTATGGGTCCTCCATAAATGATGAGATAGAATGGAGCCCTATTTCATCTTCACCTCACATTGCAAAAAGCCTTTTTTTTAGTTTGCAAACATGATACTGTATAACTCCAGATTTTGCTTATGATATTTATGATAAATTTAACAATTTAACCCATTCATTGCTAAATTTATGTCCTGGACCAGGAATGGAAAATTCCTTAAATTATAAACGGGCTCCCTCAACCTTAGAGGAAGCCATCTATGTATTTTCCTTGCATGTTTTTTCCAGCTGTCATGGTCAGTTGAGAATGACTGTCACCTGCCGCGTAACAAAGCGCAACCCTGAAGTTCAGTTGCAAGGGGTGTGATCATACATCAGATACATACAGAGCCACAGTTCCTTTCTGAGCAAATAGTTAGGACTCCTTGTTGTTAATGACAGGTCTAATCACCTGTCCAGAGTAAATCCCTTTACAGCCACAGATCTTTATCTCAAAAACAATTTGGCTAGGGTAATACAGCAGTCTTCCAGCAGCTTGGGATCTGTACAATCTGCATTTACATGTCTTACGACATTATTAGTGTATATATGTAAACCATTAGGATTTCCTCAGTACCTTAGGAAACAGACTGATACATTCAAATAGCCATTACCCAACAGTTTTTGCTGCAGTGGTTCATAGATGTTTACAGTACAGGTGGTCTTTGGACTTTGAAACAAATATTGACTCTAGTACATGAAGTGAGGTTGCAGGAACCTATTTGCAGGAACACAGTTGTGGAATCCCTAAGTGCTGGCTTCCTGACAAGGAACATTAGGTTAAATTCAGATGCTTTTTATTTCTTCTAGATATGTAGTGCAAGAAAGGACCTTTCTTTCATATGGTATAGGACTAAAATTACTTTCTTAATCATTTACTACTCAAAAAATCTTCATATATACCTGCCCTATATGCACAGTGTATAGAATCATAGAATCCTCTATGTTGGAAAAGAATTTCAAGATCATCAAGTCCAACCATCAGCCTGACCTACAAAGTCCCAACAGTCGGTATTTGCAGTTGTAGCTCATTTATGCTCACAATGAGAATATTTGCATACTGGAAATTGCTTGATCCAGACAAACACATTTACTTGTATACTCAGTACTAATCTAGTCAATAATGCACAGCAGAATTTTACTTTATTTTTGCATGACTGAAAATGACTGCACAATGCTGTAAACTCCAGAATTAAGCTTATGTGGATATCTGGAGAAAAAAAATACAACATACAACCAACAACTTCGTTAGTCATTACTCCTATCCAAGTTAGGTTATTCACAAGTTTTCAGAAATACTCCCACCATTATCGCTACAGAGCTCAGATGCACTACCAGTGCTCTGGGATGTGCCGATTATGTACATAATCCAATTGGTTCCATCTTCCAGAAACACCCCCAACCTGACCTTGTCACCAGTTGGTTCATCCAGGCTACCATTCAAGTAGCAATTTCACATACTTCAGCTGGACAAATACACTATCAGACAGCAAACATCATTATCTTTCATCTGTGTCTGAAAGACTTCACTCCAACTAGTCATTTAGCAGTTTCAAATAAACAAGTCTTAAATAACACACAGCCAAAATGTTCTTAGATGTGTGCCTAACCAGAGAACATTAATGGATGAAGGGCACGTAACATCAACCAACACAAGAGCATAAACGGTACTAGACAAAAATACATACAGTAACCGGAGCACATAAAAATTTTTACGGATTACTATTTATAGATGAAATATAGAATGGAAAAATTCAATACCACCAAAATATCTTCAGGCTTATAGACATTGTTGCCATCTCAAAGTTTTGAGAGCCCAGTGTTTTGCAGACTAAATGTCTCAGAATTTTTTCCGGTATATTTCAGATTTGTAAATAAATAAAATTGATTTCTCAAGACAAGACAAATAAAGCCCAACATCTATTACTATATGCTATTGGCATTTTAAATTGCATGCCAGAAAGGTTGACTTGCAATTTCTTGAATTAGTTTTGAAATACTGTATTGAGAGGAAACTCTGGGGTATGGCAGCAAAAACTTGTAAGATGCGCAGTGCAAGGAATCAGCCAGCCACCTCCCCCATATGTTTTGTTTTCCAAAAAATTATTAAAATAACTAGGCTAAAAAATGTTTCATAGACACTAGAAAGGAATGACAAGGGTTAAGAGGTCTACATTTTTTTAATATGATTAAATGTAAACATATATGCACACATTTTTTTCTACAGCGTGAGAAATTTCTCCTTTTTCTCCATTTCTAAACAAGTATTTTTTCATCACAAGCTGATTGGAAGCACTTAATCATGACAATACACAGAAATGAGATATATGAGCTGAAGGTGCTTATAAGAAGTAGGCTCTGAACTATAGGTGTGCTAACAGCACAATTGAGTCCTATTCTCCATGCCATTATTTTTGCAACAGAATGTTTATCACAAGTGAAGTGTCAGTAATATCCTTTTAAAAGAATTTTTATTAAGTCACATGTAGGATTACCAAAGTTGAAAAGTATAAAAAAGAAAAAGGGTAATTTATTGATCTTTGCAAATTATTAGTTACAAAAGTATGTGGCATGCAGTGGTTTCTTACTCCTCGTGTTGTAACTGACATCCTAGTCATTCCCTATTGGAAAACACAGTAAAATCAAAGAATGCTAAACCAACCCAGACACCTCTGCTAGAAGATGTATAAAAATTTATTTATTTATTTATTTATTTATTTATTTATTGTGAGGACTGATTTTTACTTTCTGCTAAATGATCTGCCTGAAAAGTAAAGTGGGATTTGTGAGGTGTAATGACCTCTTGCTTTGATCCTTAACAACAGGAACATTTTTAACAAAGAGAAATGTCTACGAATGTCACACCTTTCCTGTTGGTCTGAAACATACAAGGACCAAAACTAACAACAACAAAAAAAGACTATAATCTGGTGTTAGTGTTCACAATGTAAATTAAGACTATAAACTTCAGAATGTTGTTCTTAAGGATTGATTTATTTTTTTTTTAATTTCTGCAATGCATTCAGTTTATGCTCATCACTTTACTCCAAAATCACATTACTCCACACAACGGACCAGTGACACTAGAACTTCTCAAGGAAGCAGACTATAGCCCTGTAAAAGGAAACTGAAGCCTGCAGCTCTTGTAGGCAGGGAAGAAGGAAAAAAATAGCAGCTACACTCTTTACCAAGCTGAACATTACCCTACAAGGGTTGTTGTTCTTGGTGCTAAACAAGTGCAAGAACTGCTCTTAGGCAGTTCTCCTTCTTCTAATATTTTCTCTTCTCTTGACTTTTTATCCCTTCAGCTCTTCATACAAATAGTTTTGTATTACGAGTGCTTAAAATCCCAATTTCACACCATTCATTAATTCTGTCTCCTAGGCAGAAGGTATTTTATTTTGCAAATTAATACTGAAAATGGCATCTGTCATAAACCAACTCCTCAAAGACATGCTCTTTTCTGTACCTCTAGAAATCTTGGCTAATGAGAAAATTAATACTATGCCCATACTAGAGTTTATTATTAACTACTTCCCAATTGCTATCAATGCCTTAGAATCCCAACAGCATTGGTCAGAGAATGAGGCATTTAGAGGTTTTCGGGTGATCAGTTTTATTTTACTACCTCTCCACCTTTGCAGCACCACAAAATGTGTCGCTGGGATTCTGTAAGTCTTTAGAAGTAAGGTCAGCAAAGTGATTGCAATGTGTAATTATCTTTAAGACATGTGCACACATTCCCACACAAACTGGCACAAATGTTTTTACTGGGACTCAAGTGAGAGTCCTGCCAGTAAGTTCAGTAAGCACAGACCTATCTCCTTAGACAATAAAGTATTCTCTACACAGAGAGAAAATTAGATTTCAAAATTCATTTCCAGATTTTGAATTCACGTATATTTGAATCTATTCAAAACAGAAGGTTTTATGTTTACAGTTCACAACACTGAAATACTACAAGTAATAAAATTTTATCTTAATAAATTTGAATTACTTATCCTCCCAAGCAAAGCAAAACACAGAATAGTCAGTGGATCTTTTTTCTTAAAGTTTACATGGTCTTTGCAAAATAAAAGAAAAAAATAGTATTGGTGTACTGCTGCCAGCCGCAAAAGCCTCTATGTGTACAGGTGGAAACTTTCGTGTAGTCACAGAATAGCATGGCAACAGTTGTAGCTGCTGTTTGGCATTTGAAGAACATTTGAAGAAAATGAAGAAAAATGGAAAACTGCCATTCTACACTTCGCTGTATTTCAAGAGTCAGCCCAAATATTTAGGAACATACAGGTCCGTCTGTACTCTCCTGATTTTTTGTGCCAAGCAAAGCTTAGAAATATTCTAGGACAAATTCATTTATCATGTAACTGTGATGAGTTTCCAGGTGATAGACTAAAATAATAATATATATATACAAAAAAACAAACAAACAAACAAACAAAAACAGAAAGGTCACAAAAGAGGGGTAAGGAGAATGTTACCGATGGCCTAGGTCTGAGCAATGGTGAAAACCTCAGTTCTAAATATATTTAGGGTCTTTAGAAACACACTCTATTGAGATAAGAATAAACAATGTTTCAGAAGGATGACTTATAGTTCTTGTTGAGAAACTTGCCTGAATAGTTTTAAAATACAAGCAAATACAGTAACACATAGCTCAAGCCCTAGAGAGAAAAATAATAGTCATACATTTTTCCTATAGACTCCACTTATATAGACACATATGAGCACTGAAAAAATGTGGAAGAACAGCTGCCTCAGAACTTCACAGCAGTCCCAGCTTTAGAAATTTTCAGCTGTCAATGCCTAAGGGTAACTTTTCAGTGCAGCTAGGTTTACAATGAAACAAACAACAGATCCTGTTTCCAGGGTTACAATTATCGGTTAAATAAATAGCTTTTTTTAAACTTATCTACTAAACACATCAGTGGCAAAACCAAAATTGCTTAAGATAATAATGACTCAAATACAGGTGTGTCTGCATGCAACCAGTCATTTCTGGAAGAAACTACACTCAGGAGGTGGGGTAGAAATGGAGCAGAATGATTGGAGAAGCCCAACACACTCCCAGGAATGTGACTTGAAACTGAGCAAAGGGGAGCTGCAGTGCCCTGCTGCTGCAATGGGAAAAAAATATTGTCAGAATGTTCCCTCTCTCCCACCCTCCTTGCCACAATGAATCTTTTCTCTTCTGCAGTGTCTTCCCCTACATATAGTTTGAATCAATCAATTTTCTCATTCTAAAATTAGGTATAATAAAAGTTTAATAAGTAAGAGATGAGTTCTCAGGGGTAGAATTCATGCTTACAGTAGTAGAGAGCACAACCCTCTTACTAATGATTTCAACCAGAGCTTTTTCAGCAAATTCAGTGAGAACAAAATTGAGATCCTTAAAAGACTTCTTCCTCAGTGCAACAACAATATATATATATATATATATTTATTTTTTTTTGCTTTATTTGTTTCAATCAACAACAACAAAGAAATCAGCTCTATTTATTACAGAGCTGGAAATTTGATTCTGCTCATTAAAAAGAAGTAGACTAACCAAAGTACTTGATCAAGTTCAGACATACTTCCTCCTCCCCCAGAAAAAGCTGATGTTCTTACCTCAAATCTGCAAGATCACATCTACATTATACACAAACCACTGAGTAAAATCATTTATTTTGTCCAAAGAAACATTTACTGAACTCTAACGCCCATGGGTTTTACATCAAATTAAAATAGTATGTTTTTCACACCCACTTTCCCAAGATTATGGGAAAAAAAAAATCCTTAATAATAGCATCTCCAATTATTATATCCAGGAATGACTACATGCAGAAAGTAGCAAAATCTCCTTCTGAGAGTTTGTTAAAGGACTCCTAAACCTTCTAAATATTCTTTAGAGAGTGTAAGGTAATTCAGATAAGTTTCATATGGTATGTCTAATTATTTAATGTTTATTCTAAATCGAGCCCGAACTTCACATAGTTGTTTAAAGTATGTTTGAAATTTTAGAATATGCCAGATCTGAAACTGATGAGGAAGAATACTTTTGATTTTTAGTGTAGTATATGTTTCTGTGTCACTACTGAAACATCAAAACAGCCTTTTTAATAAATAACAGCTTGAATAAGATTAACTAGCAAGAAACCAATGCTGAGCCTTCTCTACTTGTTAAATTACTTGACTGTTTGTCTGTTGCTCTACTTTCGGTTAATAATACAACCACACTTGGTATTAATAATAAAATGGCAAATGGCTTAATATAGTCAGTTTTTGTTGTTGTTTTTGGTTTTGTTGGTTTGTTTGTTTTTTAACCTCAACCTCATGAACTCATGTTCAGACAGTCAAAGGACTACTCTAAGAAACTAGTTGTCACAATTTTTTTTTCAAAATAGCCATTGACTTTAGGTGCCATATAACTGAGCATACAATGGAAGCACTGAGCATCTCCATAAAGGGCCCTAATGGATATAATCGTTCATGACGTAGCATCTTCTAGAACAATTTAAAAGAAAAATTGGTGTAAACCTCAGCAAGTCAGATCTACAATAAACACTAATTTTGGTTTATGATAATGATGAATACACAAGTTAACAGAGAAGATCCACAATATTTAAGCTGGATATTCAACTGAGAGCTCTCAAATTCCTTGGATCAGAGCCCTCTGCTTCTTAAAAAAGTTCACTACACTATGACATCTCAAATGGTATCTTCCTCTATCCTGCCTTTCTTCTAGTAGTACTAGCCCAACAATATCTATGTAAAAGTTTATAATAGTATAGTTTCTTCCATCATCTGAATTGAAACAAATGCAGAAGTACATAGCACAAAGACTGCATGAGTGATAATGGTAATGCCAGAAACCAAACAAACCTAAAAAATAAACAAAACAAAACAAAACAAAATAAATTAAATTAAAATAATAAAACAACTGGTAAGATATTTTAAAATTTGCATCAGTCCGTATCAGTAAAATCAGGATTAGCCTCTCTCTTCTAGCTGTAGTTAACAGACAACACTGTTCTTTATCTAACCTAAGAAAAGGAAAACTTCACAGAGGTAAAACAAATAATAGCTGACTTCAAATGTAAGTAAACTGTATTAGCAAAGTTCAGAGTAAATCAATTTTGCATTTAATTCTGACTAATTCATCCAACTCTCACTGCCATTAGCAAGTTGCTGTGAAAAGCTCTTGCTTACAAAAGGATATGTTTCTTTAGACTATGAAGGAAAATCACCTATCAAAAGAAAGGGGACTGTTTACTTAATAAAGCTTACTCTGTTAAATGATAACATAAAAATGTGCCTACTGCAACATATATTTTTCCTTCCAGAAGTTTCTTGCATTGCAGAGCTGAATTTCCATCTTTATGAACTGACTGGCAGTTGAACTGATTCATTTTGTCCTATTTTGGGCTTCATATCTGTTTGCATCCTTATGCTTGAGTATTGCTAGAATGAGAACAGCTGTGATTGGGAACATCACTATCAGCACATTCTCTGGAGGATCTGTACTTGGGGTCTTTTAATGGCCCAAAAAAGTCTGCTCCTGGTCTGAAGAAATGAAAAACTATAATTTTGTAATCTTCTGTCAGTACTTATTATGATATTTTCACCAACATTTTCTATTATCTGCCTCTGATGGAAAAGAAGGCTGTAGCTTAACTTAGGTAATTTCAGGGGTTTATGTTTGTTTATTTGTTTTGTTTTTCAATATACAACCTTAGATTTTATGCAAAAGTTAAGTAGTACTACCACTTCTGGAATCACATCATCTGCGGTAACAATGGAACAATATCTTCCTCCTTGTCTCCTGTTCCAAGCTCTAATCTAGCTATGCTCCGAAGACTGAAGTTCAGAAAGAGAAGTCAATGATTTTAAGCTGTCTTCATTTCCCTCCCAGCTTAGACAACTAAGCAGAAGTCATCCCTGTTGTATACTATAGTAACATTTCCAAGTTACCTACAACTGTTTTGCATCTTAAGACAGTATTGAACCAACAATACTTTACCCTCTTATCCCGTATCTAAGATAAGAATTCCTATAAAGCTGCAGGAGGCAATCAGTGCACTAGGTCTGTGCACATCAGATTCTGAACAATGGGAATTATCTTGAATGATATTTGAACACCTTATTTCTTCTTATGTACTTTATGTACATGATCAGATTAATATAAATACAAAGGAATAAGTAAACTGTAATCTGCCTTTTTATTTTGACCCTTGCTAGAAGAATTTTCTGATAAAAGTTTCCATTTGAAAATTCAAATGCTATCTAGAAAGAAAATGAGAAATAGCAATGGAAAGATCACAAAGAAAAAGTCACAACTAAAACAAGATGAAACAAAATGACAAATAATCATGGATTGTAACAGGCACAGCCGCCTCTATTTTTTTTTTTTAAGGATGCACTCTAGTGGACACACATATAACCAACTCAAAGGAAGATACAAGTGTTACGAAAAACTAGACAATGAAAGTCACTTGTTGGAATTAGTAATTAGAATTATTTACTAGCATGTTTAAAATCCCGTCTTATAACTTAAGCATATGTCCTACCTAAATGTGAAGGCTGAAATTTTCATAATCAACATATCTAAATAACAAGATTTTTGGTTAAATTTGTTTAATTTTTGTTAGGTTTGTAAAATTAAATCAACATTTGTAAATATTTACACCTGGGAAATGCCATTTTTCCCTCTTGGGAAAATATATGTCGTAAAAGGCAGATAAACAATTAGTAGCGTCTGCAATCAATGCAAATCAATGTGACAACAAAGAGGGTGATAGCATTTTTTTAATAATGGCCAACAACTTTATTACACGTAAGGAAAAAACTATATATTACTATATTAAAAATAACAGTGCACACCTTTTTAAAAATTGATAGGATTCTGCCTAGTATGAGCTACATGAACAGAACAGTTACTTAGGGCAGAAAAATACTTATTACACGATTGACCTTATTTATTACATGATTGACCTTTGCCTATTGTGTATACCTATTTTTAACATTTTCCAAAGAGAAAAATCTTAAAGCTAGCTATAATATAAATGAATTAAAGTGAAACTTCCCAAACAATTCTTTCATCCCACACTTGGAATGGCAAATACATTAACTATGCACTGAATTTGTAACAAAGAGTATCCCATCATACAATATTGGCAATACCCTGATGTTAATTGTCCAGTAACCCATGTTATTAGAAGACACTGAGATATGAAGATACTTTTTAACCAAGAAGCAGAGGATTTCTCAAGGCTGGTGTGTTTTCCATTTATAATAAATACAAATGAAACACTCATTGCAACCTGTACCAAGGTATTGGTGATTACAGAAAATTGTGATAAGAATTAATTCAATCTTTAAGGGATATAAAACTGATTTTTAAATAGATACTGAAAATATTAAATATTCTTCCAAAATTTTAGATGTGGAGCTTTGAAAACCAATAATGGTATTTAGCAAAGATAATCAACACAGACATAGTTTATTAACTTGCAAATTCAAGACAAATGCAGAAGATTATTTTAATATCCGATTAACCAAACGGACATGTAGACACTTGTAGCTCACCTAATATCACACAATAACCAGAAAGGTTTATCTGAACTCCAGAGTTGTAACACCTAGAGTTACAAAAAGTACCTCATGATTTCTGTGTTAGACACAGACGTTTTTTTAGTACACCTGTCTACTGAGTGAGAAGGTTACTTCTAGATGGCATAAATCTTCTGACTAAATTTTTGCATTTAGTCTGATGTATAGAACTCTCTCTCCATCTCCTGACATATACATATATATCATGCTTTCTTAATATCAGAAACCTTTCAAATTCTTGTAAAGTTTCTTTGATCTTTTGCTTTTTTTTATTATTGATTCAAATTAGCATATTGTTGCCCTTACTCCAAAACAACCTTGATACAGTAATATCTATAAAATCCATATGAATTTTAGGTTGTTACTCTCTAAGAATCAGTGGGCAGTAAGTAAAAAATATATTTACTGCTTTCATCACAACTCCAGTTTTATTCCTTCAAGTCATCCATGACAGCTACTCCAGTTTAAGAGCAAAAGGGTAGCATGGCATGCCAGAACCAACAGACTTCATATACACAGAAAGCAAGGAAACTCAAATGACAGGTATGCAAATCAGTTCTATATATAAAATACATAAATTAAGGCATTGCACTTCAATTAATAGAAATATGATCAGCAAGCAATGAATAGAAAATATATTTACTGCTTTCAGATTGGTTGGGAATTTTCTTGTTCTGATTCTGCTGTGACATCTGTTGCAGTCTAAAAAGAACACAAAAAGTTCTATCGGTCTATTGGTTGCCAACATTAACTGGATTTTGTCAAAAACAACAACAACAACAACAACAACAACAACAACAAAGATTAAACAATCACCTGACTTTTATTATAAGATCCAGTAAGTCTGGTTGAAGTATTATGATTCTGAGAACAGAACAGTTTCAGCAGTACAGGTGTATATTTTTTCATTTTATATATCTGTTCTTGATTTGTATTTTAATACAACAAATGTATCACTGGAAAAGCTGAAATAACATTATCAAAGGACTACATAATCCAACTTTAAACCATGTTAGGCATGAAAACTTTGAAAATGATACATACAAGAAGAAGCAAGTCAGTTTAGTACTCATTTGCACTTCTGGTTTTGCACTTCTGGTTTTGCAATTCACTTATTTAAGGACATATAAAATATGTCTGGAGCCTCATGAATAGTTTTTAATATTCCATTGTCAGAAAATTATAAAAATTAGGACTAGACAAGACCTTGAGAACTCATCAGATTTACCTCTTAGCAATATCAAGGAAGCTGTGAAAACCTGGCCTTAAGTATAGTCATAGATATATTCACAATTATATTTGGAAAACACTTATAATACTGTTTTTCACTAAAGTAACCCTAAGCATAAAGCATATTAATACCATAATTTTAAGTTCTGAGCTCAAATTATACTACCGATGTCAGAAATCAAGTGAGCAAATCAGTAAGGCTAAAAAAGGAAAAAGGAAACCTACCAAAATCTCAAATAACACCACTTGGAATACTCTAACTGAAAAAAGACAGACATAATATTTTTCTCTACAGTGAATGCACATAAAGTGGAAGATTTCACATGAGTTGGCATCAACTGTTAAATGTACTGCCATGACTTACAATACTGAAGGTTGACTGATGTCCTCTCAGTTCTCTGGATAAGTACAAACAGAAAACAAAAATACAGGTGTGCAAGTTGCGTGTATATCACACTTCAGTCACAGCTGTAGTACTGAAAGCAGTAGTCATGCCGGCATGGGGCTCGGACAACCAGAATCTCAGTGGGTCTTTGAAGCAATGAGCACTGTGCACTTTTAGTACCTGGTCTTTTACTTTAAACAGTTGCTCAGATATCTCTGCACAAGACTGCATTCTGCTGCACCAACAATCAGAACCACTCAGAAAAATACAAGTAACTTCACTCAAAAGTGAGTCATGTTTCATGATTTAGTGCATATCCTGTACAACTATCTGTTCACATGGCCAAAGAAGGCTGCCTCCTCTCTGAGAGTATTCATACTTTCATTTGTAGCACATCTGAATCCAAAAGGGCATGCATCTTAAATCTTGAGGATTTCGTCAGCCAATGCAGAGTGACTTTTAGAATGCCTTACCATGAACCAGACAACAGGCTAAGGACAGTTTAAATACTATGGCCAAAATACCATCCCTTAAGATCATAGGAGAGAAACAGCACAGCTTGAACTACAACGGTCAGCTTTTGATATGTCAACACAGATAAGCAAATCCTTAAACATAATCATTTATAGTCTCCTGATTCTTTCTAAACACTTACCTCAAACTGTCCACCCTCGTCTAGCTCCTCAACTGTGGTTAAATTAGGTGCTCCCAGTCTATCTGTAAGTTCAGCAATTGTCTTTTCAATTTCCTGTGGTAATGAAAATGTGTTTTCAGTTAAAAGTATTCCATGTCATGAGTAATTATCTACAGTGAATACTTCAGATATGCTAAAATGACTTTATGTATTAATATAAAAAGAATATTTCGGATGCATGCTACACAAATGTGTTAGTCAATGGGGTCATTCCATACTTGTCTATACTATTTTTATCATTTGTAAATAACAGGAATTGTTGGTTTAAATTTCTCCATATTCATTTTTTCCTGTTACGTTCACAGTCATTTTTCTACAATTGCGCACTATCAGTATTTCAACAGTGCTCTAAAAACATGCATATCTCTAAAATATTGTGGTCCATATAAATTTAAGAAGTGTTTCAGATTTGAAAGCTTTACTGAGTTAGCTATGGCAATTATCAGTCTATATTTTTTACTGAGATAGCATTATATGACAATATATTTACATGGACCACCATATACACACTCCTATTAGCATAAATTCCTGGGAACCACAAGGATCTTAGAATTAAAAGACATCTCAATTCCAGCCACAGTCCCTTTTCCAGGTACAGCAAATGACTTGGCATTGCCACACAGTAAAACATACTTGTATAAATATTTAAGTTAGATGTGTTTATGTTATAACATTTTCTCATACAAATTAAGCCAGATTTTGCAATAAATTTATGCTCTGTTCTGAACATAAACTAAAGAAACCTAACACAACAAATCAAAATTCAAGTATAAAACACAGACTGGAAGCAAGGGGTTGGACATTCTTTCCCAGTTTTCACGTTTTTTTTTTTTTTAATTTGTTTTAATATAACAACACTGGGTTTCTGCCTTGTGTTTTGTCTTTAGTGACTGCATCTAGAAAAGACATCTGATTAACAACATTTTTAAACCCTTGATTAAGCTTTGTTTTAAACCTCTTGATCCTTCTGCTGCAACTGCATCTTGTCTTCTTCATTCTGCAGCTGTAGCTTCGCCCGTTCTTCTTCCAACTGCCTCTGTGGTCATTTAATGAAGGGACAAATTAGAAGGAAAAAAGTGCATGTCCATTTTCCCCACCCCATTGCTTCCAATGTATTTCGTGGTTGAAATATTAAAAAAAAAAAAAAGCATGAAACACACTTTTATGTTAATAATATAAAGTCCTCTCAATATCATCTGACTTCATCTCACAGATGAATCATATAGACTCAAATTTATGAATAAAAATGATAAGCTATTTAGATTAACCATCTTCATCAACCTTTACATTTTTCAGTTGGAAATATCTAATATAAAGTGTTCACTCTGCAAGCCCTATTACATCAGGACTTCAGAAACCACATAATCTGAGCATTCATATTCAACAAACACTAGGGCCTAGAGAATACTGCTTGCTGTAGCATTTTGTGAACAGTTAGTACAAACATTGTCATGTTGTAGCAACTGGTTTCCACGTGCCTTTTCGGTGCATACAAAACAAGCCTGAGTACGTGGCTGGTATGAGCATTCTTCGTTTATACTATTTAACTTTACTCACTTAGCACAACACTTTTGGTATCTAAAACTGTAAATTCCATGTTTTAAAAAAAGTGCAAGTGAAATAGATTGAACTCATCTTACACCAGAACTGCGCTTAATATGATCAGCTTACTTTTTAAATCACACTTTTGATTTGATCATGTGAAAGTGAAACAATTAAAAAAAAAATCCAGTAAATACTATCTACATTAATTACAGCAGCATGCACAACTGAGGCTCTTGCATGCATGCTGTCTGACGCGGATGGTCATATTCACAATCCTCATCCATGAAGGACAACTTCAAACACAGATGTCATCTTTAGTTCTCATATTTCATGTCCACATAATATCACATAGTATAGGATTTAAACTACTATGTCAGCAGAACGCTCAAATAGCTAAGGACAGAATCAGGGGCCTCTGCTGCTTAAATATCCAATATTAATTAATTGATTCCCAACTATTTTCAGGAATCAATAATTGTGTATACATTCTCATTACCATTTTTTGCCTTACATTGAAATATCTTTGAGTGCTTATTAATCCTAGGCCTCCTTGCAAGCTTGTCAAAAGTTTTTGTACTGAATTCTAGCTTTATTTACACCACCTCTTGTTTGTAACGAACTACAGAAGACAGTCTACTTATTTTAAGTTATTTGTCACATAAGTTTTAAGGCATTTCCTCTTTACGTTCCTTCATTTTTTTGGTAACATCTTACCACATCGTAGGTAAGTTTTTCTTCCCACTTGCTGACAGGTTGTTTCATTTATTACTTAGAAAAGTGAGGTTTAAATACTTGCTTTATGTTACCTTTTTCTCAAAATCCGTATACAGAGAATAAAGGCATACTGAATACTACAAGTTTCTACACCATCATATGCTTTTATAATTATCTATTATTAATATTATTAACCTGACGTTGTTCTTCGAGTTTCTGCTGAATCATTAGCTCTTCCTCCTTCATTTTTCTTAACATTTCAAGTTCTTCCAGGGCTGCCTCCCGTTCTTTTTCCAGCTCAATCCTCTCCAGCATTCTCTATTTCAAAGGTAACACGGAATCAGTTAAAAAAAAAAAACATAAAAAAATAGCCATCAATTATATTGCCATGAAATATTTGTACAACATCTTTCCCATAACTTATATTACAAAATCTCTTAAATTTTCTGTGAGTTAATCTCCAGACACAATCTGATATTCTTCATTCATATACTATTTATCCACTATATATCCACCTTTTTTTCTTCATCTAAGATTCTCTTGTAATTGTAAATCCAATGTGCCAGGTACTCTATTGGGTCTGCTGGGCGATGCTCTACAACCTCTGCCAGTCCCTTTGTCAGGCAACTTCCCAGGCATCTCTTCAGATATTGAGACTCCATTCAGATCTACTAACAACAAACAGACATACATTAGTCATCAATGCCAGAATTAAATTAGGACTTTTAAGAAGTATTGACTCAGGTCCCAAACAGTGGATATGACATTACTCTTCGTATTTTATTATAGCTAATTTAATCGGGCAGTTAATAGAGGAAAGCTATTCAGATTTAACACTGCTTTAGTTTTTAACTGTTCGAATGATAGATCAATTACACTAAGAACTTTAGAGAAATGTGCTTAGTTGTGCGTGCCCCGCTCACTGTTTGGGCATGTAGCATTAAGAAACTGCTTGGAAATAAGGCCGTAACGGTAGGCCGGGAGGCGGCGGCTGGGCAGTCACCGGCAGCGGCGGGCTGTCAGGGTGGGCGCCCAGACAGGCCCCCAGGTGCACCTCAGCTGCCCTGAGCGCCCTCACCTGCGGCCCCCACCCACAGCCGCTGCCCCCGGCTCCATGTAAGCGCAGCCCGGGGCCTTCTCCCCCTCCCTGAGTTCCATCCCAGGACTTGCCCCTGCGGCAACAGGCACCTGGCGCTGGCTGCCCCCGGCCGCCCCCCTCAGACCCTAACGGTCGTAACGGGCCGGGCGCCGCGCGTGCTGCCGCGTCGCTAAGCAACGGCGCTCGCCACGCGGCGGCGCCCCCCACGTGGCCGGCGACTGGAGGCGGGGCCCGGCGGCCATGGCGGAGGGCGGCAAGATGGCGGCGGGCAGCGGCAAGATGGCGGCGGAGGCTGCCGTGGGGCAGGTGGTGCTGCCGGGCGACGTGCTGCTGCTGCCCGCCCGCCCCGACCACGACGCCGAGCGGCTGCCGCTGGGCCCCGAGGCGGCCCCGCGGGGCCGCCTGCTGTGCGGGCCTGGCCTGCGGCGCTGCGCGGCCGGGCTGCTGGTGACCAAGTGCGGGCTGCTGAGGCACCGCCAGCCGGGCGGCGGCGGCGGGGCGGCGGCGGGAGGCGCCTACTGGGTGGACTCGCAGCAGAAAGCGGGTAGGGGACGGGGGTCGGCGGGGAGGGCTCGGCCGGCCCCTCCCGAGGGGGCCCCGGCTGAGCCGCGTGTGGCTGCCCGCAGTACGTGCCGGTGAAGGGCGACCAGGTGATCGGCATCGTCACCGCCAGGGCGGGGGACGTCTTCAGGCTGGACGTCGGCGGGAGCGAGCAGGCCTCGCTGTCCTACCTGGCCTTCGAGGGAGCGACCAAAAGGAACCGGCCCAACGTGCAGGTAGCGGGGCTTCTTCTCACCCGGGGGTGCTCGGCTCAGCCGGGCCGCAAGGCAAAACCGGCGCCGTGTTACCTCTTCCATGATGCTGCCAGCCGTGGATGCTGGTCATGCGGTAATGCTCGCCCCAAGGGGGCACTCTGAGGTTGTAAAACGAGCTCTTAACGCTGACGCTGGGAGAAAACCGGGTTTGTTTCATAACACCGCTGAAAACGCGGCACGTGCATGTCACTGCTTCTGCATTCAGCTGAAATACCATCGCCAGAACGTAAAATGGACTCTAAAGGACAACAAAATAAGCTGGTGTGGCTTTGTGGTGGTCCTGATAAGCAGTTACAAGAATAGGCTGCTTAGACTTCATTTTTACCTTCCTTAAAGTCTGGAGAAGGTAT
This sequence comes from Aythya fuligula, assembly GCF_009819795.1. Classification (NCBI taxonomy): domain Eukaryota; kingdom Metazoa; phylum Chordata; class Aves; order Anseriformes; family Anatidae; genus Aythya; species Aythya fuligula. The sequence goes on along the minus strand of NC_045565.1, from coordinate 11,400,567 downwards.
TTCAAAACAGAAAAATACCTCCATAAAATAAAATGTGTTTTTTAAACATCTTTTAGATTCTAGGAGTGATACAATATTATTATTATGTGGAAAGTTGTCTTTAGTAGAAGAGAACAAAAACTACTCATTCATTCTTCTTTCACCAACTATTTTGTGTTATCCTGGATGAGCTTTATAAATTTAATATTTTTTATGAATGTATGGTATGATCATGTCTAATACTTTTTGCTTTCTGACACTGTTTGGTTTAGGTGGGAGACCTTGTTTATGGTCAATTCCTTGTAGCAAATAAAGATATGGAACCAGAGATGGTCTGTATAGACAGCAGCGGAAAAGCAAGTGGCATGGGAGTAATTGGACAAGATGGATTCCTCTTTAAAGTTTCCTTAGGTCTTATAAGAAAGTAAGTACCAAGAAAGCTAGTCATTCTTAACATGTAAGGTTGTAGTTTTAGGTTGAACATGCACAAGTATTTATACCCTGAGAAGTATGGACTAACCAATAATCAGGATATGAGTCATAATTGTTCTAGTACATTTATACTAGTTTTACTGGATGGAAGATGCATGTATTTTGAGTCAGAAATAGCACATTTTTTTCCCCCTGAAGAAATCCAGATGAAGAAATCCATATAGTGTTATAACCTGTGTGTTTTTTTTTTTTTTTTTGTTTTTTTTTTTTTTTTTTTAAAGGATCCAGCTGCCAAGGCAGTATAGAAAATACAACCATACCTGAGGGAATCAAACATTCAAGGTTTCAGTATGTACTGTCTTGAAGCTTAAATAAAAAATTCTTTTTTCTGATAAATGAGATTGCTGTCAGCTAAATTTACATCCCCCACTAAGTAGAGGGATCTTCTCTCATCAATACACTTTATTTTATAATTTCCAAAGAAAAATGTTACCTTAAAATAAGGATACAGATAAATGAGAAGTCTTTTTTTTTTTTTTTTTTTTTTTTATAAAGCTGATATGTTAACTTCAGTCTTTGAAGTGTATTCCAAATTTTGGAATTACTTAGGTAATGCTGTGGTAAATACAAGATTTTTGTGACAATCTGAAAGTACCAGCTGATACAGGTAAATGATAGTCAAGCTTTGTTTTGGTGATAAAGGTAGTTGGTAGGGGGACTGTTCTTTGGAAAAGCGATCTTAAAAACATGAAGCAGCTATTTCACATCTTGGTTTTGTAAATGATTTGGTTTGTGGCCCATCATCTATATATATAAGTAAAGAAATAACAGTATATTACTGTTTACTCTTGATATGTTTGTTTTTCTCTTTGAAAAAGCTTATTGAAGCTTGACTTGACTGTGAGATGTGTTATGATATAAAACTAAAATGGTCTCAATCTAATTCTGTGTAAATATTGCCTCCTGAAAGAGGAGAAGGGAATTGTTGTTTGGAAAAACACATCTTTACCTTTGGTGTTAAACTAGTAAGTAACAGCACTTCAGAATGTTGCTTTGTCAAGCAGTAGTTTTAGAACTTAGTGAATTATAGAATTATTATAAAAGAAACAATTGGCTTTCAATTTTTCAAGTAACTCTTCTGAATCTAGTTAGAAAACCAGCTATAAATTCACAAGTGCTGTATTTTAAGTGCATATATTTTCAGAAGAAAATGCAAAATCTGATATTGTATGTCTGTTTTGGATGGATACGCAACTGGATCATCTTTTGGGGTAGTTACAGTAGCTCCCATAATATCAGTGCTGCAGCTTAACTACTGACTGAAATAATGCATTGTTTATCAAATGTGAATGTTTACATTTTCCTTTATTTTTTTAATCTTATTTACAGGCTCTTGGCTCCCAAATGTGAAATAATTCAGGAGTTGTCACAGTTGTACCCATTTGAGCTGGTGCTGGGAATGAATGGAAGAATATGGGTAAAAGCAAAAACAGTTCAACAGACTTTAATTATAGTAAATATTTTAGAAGCCTGTGAGTATATGACTTCAGAGCAGAGAAAACAGGCGCTTGCCAAACTATCAGGAAATTGAGTAGAAAAAACCTTGAAGATTTGAGATAACTATAGGGTGTTTTGGTTATTTTTGTATACAAAATATTTATATTAAAAGTGATATTCCAAATGAAGTCCTAGACTTGTTATTCTTCAATTACCTGTATCCACTCAGCTGGTCCTGCCTTTTTTAGGATTACTTCTGTGAACCCTGCCTGTTGTTGTGAATTTTGACTGATGTGGAGAGAATGCGGAGTCTATAAAAGCTTCTGTTAGTTGTGTTTTGAGGTGTAATTCCAAGTCTTTCCAAAAAAAACAAATGGTTAATTTATTAACTGCATATATTTCCTTTTACTTGTTAGTATTGGAGTTTCAAACAGTACATGTTTACTTGGGGGTAGCAGAAAGCATCCTGTAGGTCACTTGTTCTGATCAGGTGCTTTATGTAGTGATGAGTTGATTATTTAATATTCTTACACAACTTGGGAATAGAAACACAGGTGGAGAAATAGAAGAAAGTAATTGAGGGTGTACCAGAAAATAAATACAGGGTAGTTGAGGCAAGTGATCAGATAAGACAATGTATAATCACAGTGGCATTGCTGCTTTCCCTAAAGATAACCATGCTAACAATCTTAAGGGAATAGTGATTAGGATATAGCTTCAGTGGGAACGTTCTGGAAACTTGATGGCTTGAAACTTGATGGTGTAATGGAGCTAAAAATATACTTAATGGCAGTGCTGTTTGAAGTCACTTAGGACTCCTTTATAAGTGCTTTTTAAATAGTTGAAGTAAAGTTCACGGCAGGAAGAGCCATGCATTTCTCAATTCTGGATGTTTTAGATATGTTTAGTTACATCACAAAAATTTGATTCATCTATGCTTCATGTTTGACAAAATCAGCATCTGCAGATAAAGCTATATTAGGCTTCATTGTGTAATAGTTCTTCACATGCATATAGAGGAAATGCTGTTCTAGGAAGGATATGTCAGTGTATTTTACTGTATGAGTAGGTTGCTCCTGACCTTTTGAGAAAGATCCCTGGAGTAGTGGAGGTGGGAATTAACTGACACCTGCTTCCTGTGGGAGCAAAACTTGTCTGTTCGCTGTAAGAACTACAGTGGTGAATGTAGCTGTTTAAGCAATTACTTAGATGTTCTTACACTGAATGCTTGATAAGCAATAGTTAAGACACTAGAAAAAATGATTAAACAATTTGAGGAAGCCTTAAAACTTAATTCCAAATGGAAACATTTTTTCCTACTCTATCTCATCCAAGTTCAGTCCGTGTTTTTTGATGATGTGGTTTTCTTTAGCATTTTACTCCTTAAGAAATGCCTTCAGTTCAGAGCCACAACTCTGACTCATATGCGTAACCGGGGCTTCCCCGATTCAGTAAGAACTCAACTCTAATGGTGTTTGAGTGTAATGGCTACAATTCAGAGTTCTTTGCTTCACTGCCCTCCCTATTTAGCATTTAGGGTGCTGTTCACATGGCTTGGTAGGTCTTAGGTGTCTCTTCACCCGTTTCCTTTTCTGCTAGCTAAGAAGGCTTACATCCCATAAATCCTTTTAGGCTTATAAATGTCTCATGCTATGCATGAAGAGATGTTGTAATTTAATAAGGATTTCAGTTACTGTTCTTCCCTGGTGTTTTTTCAACTTAGGCTAATCAGAGCCCATGGGAGTGGTCTATTATTAGAAAAATAGGAGTCATAGGAAAAGCATTTGTCAAATGGGTGCTAACTGCTGCTTTTCTGTGTGAATGTTCTTGGATCATAATGATAAAACCACAAGAATTGGGAATGTCATAGATCACTTCCTGAAGAGTTGTGACTTGAAATGCGATTAGTCTTACCTTTTTTACCTGTCCAAACAACTTCCCCCCTCCCAGAAATCTGAGTTTTAAATATAACCTGCAACCCATGACTTTAAAATGCTGCTTTTGTGGTGCAACATAGCAACTGGTGACCTTGAAAATGTTCTCCATCATTAGTGCTCTATTTCACACCACCCATTGTTCTGTCTTGCTGCCAACTGGTTATTACCCAAATATAACCCTAGCTAAATGAAGATCAGCAAACAAAAACAAATACATTAAAATTATGCCTGTATTAATTCAGTAATATGGTGTGTCCCCAAGTACCTGAATTTTACCCCATTACCAACTATTTTTAGTATTTACTACACTTAAGACTGACAATTTAAGCAGTAATGCAAATGGCAGTGGATATAGGAGGAAAAATGTTTAAAGCATATTTAAATGTTTCTAAAGAAGACGGTATTGGCTCTTTTAATCAGGAAAGAAAGCTGTATACATTCCTTAAAGCAATGGTTACATTTGACCAGGTTTACCTTATGAACAAAATGTTCAGGCTCCTACTGAATATTGACAGGACAATACACAGTCTGAATTTTTAAATTCTGAATTTTTGACTAAACCCTTATCAGAAGGAGTAACATACTTAATAGCTTGGATCTATGAGGGAAGCCTAATGTTGAATTACATATTCTGCTGGAAATGTTGCAGGAAGTTTTCACATCCCTGTTAAAGGCATATGAATGCATGTTTTTAAAAAATGGAGCTACCAGAAGAAATGCTGTGGATGTGAAATGTATGTTTAGTGGAAAATTTTTCTGTTTAATTTTTATGCATGATGTACATCCCTGTCAAATTAGGTTGTTATTTAAAGTCCTTTAAGATGCTGGATGAATCGACATTGTGTGCTATATTGCTTTTCTTTCAAGTTGTAGTGAGAGTTAACAAAGAAAATTAAATTTTGTATATGTCAATAGACAGCACATTCCTAAAGATGAGCACAACCCCTTAAAAAGTTTACAATAGAAATAATGCATTAGAAATAGGTAGTTTGTGATCTTGCCTATGTTGACGTGTTGTATGGAGACAATAATTGCTAACGTAAAATACAGATTTGCAGTGTTGAAACAATGTGTGCGAATAAAACATGCTTGTTTTGCTTCAGCAGAAGAAAGTTGCACATACAAATAGTTCAGTGTGATAAGACGATTAAGAGCTTACCTCTAAGGCTATGGTTAATGTGTGGCTGTACCTCTTCTAGATGAGAAGTTTACTGCACCCTGATCATTGCTACCTTATAACCAGGAGTTACAGCTGAGGTTTGCTGGGATGTTTATTTGATTCCTAGCCAAGTTCTGTCAAAATGACATGGATTGACATCAAAGCTTTTCATAGTAGGTTTGTTTTGCTTTTCTAACCTAGATCTTATTTAACAAAAGAGGTCATGGAATTTTTGTCCCAGATTTTAAGTATTAAGAGCAGCTCATCTGCTACTGGAGAAGCCTAAATTTGTTAGAGAAAGTCCCATTCTGTTCTTTCATTCTTGAACAATTTTTGATAACAGCTAAATCAAGAGATTATACCAAACCTTACAAAATGGCCAACTCCAATCTTTGCATAAGTGCATATATTAAATACTATTATTGCTAGCTATATGGAACCAACTTTGTGAGATAAATTGTTTGAATGTTGAGATGAGCTGTCTTAAAGAAAATGTAGGGCACTTTTAGATGTATTAGAAGTAGCTTTGGCCTTACCATTGACTAGTACAGATTGCAAGATTATTAGAGTTCTGAGATTTGTAGTAAAGAATGAAACCTGTCAATTTTGTCCCAACAAATTGAAAGAGAAAGCGTAGAAACAGTTTTGAGTGTTGGGATTTTAATGGAAACCATGTAGTAGTTGTGGGCAGTTAACCGGGACTGCTGCAGAATAACTTATTTTCCTCCAGTGCCTTGATCTCTCAAATACGGAGTTACTGCCTTTTCAGCGGTATCAGTGTGGGTATTTTGGGATGCTCAAGAGCTTGTTTTTGCCTGTAGGGCCTGAAGCTTGATCACTGTTCTCATAACCAGAGTAGTAGTTAATAGCAACTTTTTACTCAGTGTCCTCCCTAATATGAGAAGACTTTAAAAATGTAAACAGGTACAGATAGCACTTAAGTAAGCAAGATAAACTACAGGCCACCGAGATTCAATTTTGTTTTAATTTTCTAAGCAATGGAAAAAAAAAAAAAATTCATGTAAGCTCATTAATGACCTCACCAGCTTTTTCCAGAGGCGTTGGTTACCTATTGTAGTAACTGATAGGCTTTTCTGTGATTCAGTGTTTATTAGGCTGTTGCCAAAAGATTTGTATATGCATCTGTATACCCTTTAAGAAGACTTACTAATTCTTTCTTCCTGTTCTTGTCCAGATGGATGGTGTTGCACCAATCTTTTTTTTTTTTCCCCCAATATGAAGTGCTCATCTCGATGAAACATTCAAAAGACCTGCAGGTCCTTTGGTTAATTCAGTGACTACCATGCCCTGAACTAACTTGAGATAAATCTGTGGTCTGTGTCCAGGCTGTTGATTGTTTTTCTTTCCCAAGAATCAGGATGAGGTTGAAAACAAACACCTTGTCAGTATGTACAGCCTCCAAGTGAGATGACTACTGCCTGGTCTATTTGAAACCTGTGTCAGCATCTGTGTAGATATGCCCTCAGAAGGAAATGGGTGAAAAGTTCAAGCTGTATTTTTGTACACGTGCATATTAGTCCAGACTTAATTAGTCTGGAAATCCTTCCACAGTCATAGGACCTAGATCCTGCCCACCACTGTTACCCCATTGCTTTTGAGATCCCCTATTTCCTGATAGAAAAGTTTTTTTTTTTTTTTTATATAACCCATTTTGTCTAACAACACCCTTGATCTAAAGCTGATTTACAGAAGCATGAACCAACAAGAAACAGAAATAATTAACTTCTGATGTAGCACGCAGCTTTGTCATTCTGTACATGGAATGAAAGTTTCGTAATGCTAGGATCATGTTTTGGCATACTGGTATAGTGCATGCCAGATGACTTATGTACTGGCATGCTAGTGAAACTTAATTACATACACCGTTTGCAGAATGATACTCTTTCTGCTGTATAATTGCTATGCAAGTGAATTATGAAAGCAGGAAGAGTATGAGCTTTTTAAGGGCATTATTCAGTACCCAAGAACTAGAAAATGTTGGTGCCTATTGCTCTGAAATATTCTTTCAGCGTGTGTCAGGGACTTCTCTTTTATTCACAGGAAAAATGTGCAAATAACATCTAAATAGTTGTATGGACAAACTAAACTATTGAGAGGGGAAGACAGAAAAAAGTTACCTTCCCATTCAGGTTTCCTGCCAAAACTCCACTACCCTTCTAAAATAATGAAGGCAGTGGTAGTCTAATGAGGACAAAGAATTGCCACTTAACTCCACTTGCACAAAACAGTAACTTTTCCTGGAATGTGAGTGTGTCTGGAAACTTAGAGAATGCTAGATTATTTGAAGTTAAGTATTAAGTACATGTATTTTCATGATGCCATTTATATTTGAGTTCTGCATCTACTAGAAGTGTATATGCATTCAAGGGGTTCACTGCTTTATAAATTAAAGCAGGAAGACTTTTCTGGATGAATTCCAGGTCTACGGGCTTAAATTTTTCTGCATTGTGTTTTCTTGTTATAATAACGATAAATGAAGTCAGAGTCACTTCTGATTAACTGCCTATTGCAACTGCTTGTCAGGGACTTCTACCTGGAGAAAAAAATAAGATGATTTCATCTTTTGATAGCTCTTTTTCCTTGAGGCCAGCTCTTCCCTAAATTCCCTCTATTCTCTAAATAGAGGCCAGCTGCCAGGCTGTTAGAGGTGTAATGTGCAGAAGGATCATTAAGGAAAAAAATGTTTGTATTGCATGCTCACCATGGCAACAAAAATAGTGGAAGCTGCAACTGTACCATTACCAAGTGTTGACAGCTGGAGCTACGACCATTATAAAATTCAGAAGAAAGGAATGTTGACAGCCTGCAGAAGCTAAGGTTTTAATTATATGATGATGGTTGACCAAATTTGTCCATCACACTTTTGTCATAATGCTGTTTTCCCAAAAAGTGCTGTGTCACAGTGACAAAGATGCATGTATTTTAGTGCTGATTGTTTTTCACAAAGAGCAAGAAAGCCATTTCAGCATATTATGTTTGGTGTTTACAGAGAATCTTCCTGTGCTAGTTAAGGAGACAAAGTAGAGAGTGCATTCACTGAAATTTGTTATCATTGAGATTATTTGCTGTTATTTTGCAAATACAAGTTCTTTGCATTTCCAAGGAAATTAAGCAGCCCCAAACCCAGCAGTCCTACCAGACTCCCTAGTGCTTGCTCTCAGACAGTCTGGTAATGTTGTTCCCACCTCAAATTTTCCTTAGGTTCTTTTTAAAATTGCTGATATATGTGTCTGAATGACTCCATTACACAGGGTGGTGTGATGGGGCAGGAGGGCTGAGCGCTGCTGTCCAGTGGCGCTGTGCTGCTGGAGCAGTGCTGAGACACAAGACGCCTCTGTGGCAGCACCCCAGGGTGCTCGGGTGGGTGTTGGGTGGTGGCTCCTGGTGCATCCCAGTGAGCACAGCTCGGTCTGTGCTAGGTCAGGACTGTGGCAGTGCTGTTGCCTCCAGTTAGCAGGGACCTTGGTTTGTGTGTGGTTCCTCCTAAAGCCAAGCATCGCACTGATGATAAATACAGTTAGCATTTCCAGAAACCCTCAACAAGGGGTAAGTTGCATGGGTCTGACTGGCAACCCTCCAGGTAAGAGAAGCTTCTGGGTCAGGACGACTTCAGACCACGCTGAGAAACGGTGACTTTTGATTATTTGGCACGTAGACCCGCTGGTACCATCCATGGAGGGATTAAGTCCATTTTCCTGAAGCGCTGCCATCGTCAGTACTTTCTTGTTTTGCCAGGTCAACGGGAACCCTCAGGAAATAGTCCCAGGACAGTGAAGGCAAGTCCTCGGGGCTGCTGACTGGAGTGGTGCCTAATGACCGCGAGCGACCGACGAGTGTGCTCGCTAAGTGGTGTTGTGACATGTTGTGTGACATGTTGTTACTGGCTGCCTTATCTGAGCAAGTCTGTTCTTGAGCGCAGTATATTTATATCCATCCATCGAGGCCCTCCAAGTGCCCCATCAATCGCGCTGCTCCCATGGTAAGGTCACCGCCTTCTTGGCCTGCGGGCTGCCCCCGCGGCCTGCCCGCCTCCCGAGCGTTGAGGCACGGCACCCGCTGCTCGTGTCGCGGGGTCGGAGCCTCTCGGCTTGGCCACGGTCCGAGCGAGGAGAAGGGGTGCTTGGGGCGGGCCCTGGCGGCGGCGGGAAGGGCACGGGGCCCTCGGGGGCGCGCTGGGGGCGGTGGCTGCTTCGCGCCCTCGGCCCCGCTGCTGCCGCCGAGGGGTTGGCGACCGAGGGGGGCCCACGGCGCTGCTCCGGCGGCGGCGAGGTCGGGGCTGCCCGTAAGTAGGCACGGCGGAGCGGCCGCAGCTCCGGTGCCCGGCGTGCTCGCCCTGCGCAGGCTCGGCAGTGCCCGGGGCGTCCCTGTGGGCTGGCCGCGGGGCTGCCTGCCCCGCTCCGCGGCACCGGGAGGTGGTGGCACGGCGCCGCCGCCCCTGGGCTGCAGCGGGAGCTGCTGTCGGTTAGCCTGTGGTCGTGCTTTCGGCAACGAGAAACTACGATTTCCTTGTAACGTGAGGAGTGTGAAGGTTAAAATACGATTAAGGCCTACAAAAGCGAAAAAGGGGGGAAAATGTAAGTTAATATTTAGTATTTACTGCAGGGTTCAAACCCGAGAGCCCCGTTGCCAGGCATGCAGCGTGCTGTGGCTTTGCTGGGCGGTGCTGTTCCCCTTCCTTCCCCACCTCTGCGGCCTCCCGCAGAATGCAGTTCTCCAGCTGTGGCCCCCAGCAGCGAATTCAGCCTGGTGTATTCTCACATGGTGCTTTTCGTGGGGCTGTGCTTCAGTGCTGCCTCCCATCTGCATGGTGTCTCTGGTTCGCTGCTTGATTTGTCATCCCAGAGCCAACATCGAGCTCCCTCTGAATGCCCCTCGCAAGTTGGAAGATTTCCAAAGGGCACAAGAGCTCTCCCTTGCTCGAAAGGAAAGTGCAGTCGAGCTGTTGGATTTCTTTAAAACGTTTTCAGAATGGGGCAGGTTATATGGTCTGCCAACTAACTTCCTCTCAAAGGAGTGTGGTTTGCTTGCTTGACACAGAAACTTTTTCTTCAGCTGGGACCCAGTGCTGAGATTGGTAACGAAATGGGCAGGCTGAGAAAAAGCCTGAAAAGATGACTGCTGCTATTGACACAAGGAGTGATTTCTTGCAGGATCTTTACAATGACAGAAAGGAAAGGAAGGGAGGGGAAGTTGTGAAAAAAAAAAAAATGCATTCTTGCCTTCAAAAATGTTAAGAGGTTTCTTTGTTCATTGATTCTGGTATTTAAAGGGTGATTGAATTATATTGGCAGGGACCTCTGGAGGTTCTCTAGTCCAATCCCTGGGTAAAGCAAAGCTGATTTTGAAGTGAGATAGGTTGCTCTGTTTTGCAATCTTTAAGGGTATTTAAAAGCTCATCAAATTCCGATGAGGATGTCACCGGTTTATTGTGAATTGTAAATTTTCTTTAAAAGGAGTTAATTACAAAGATATTTGCAATCTGATGACTCATTTCTGGGGAGAATGTTTCATAAAAAATCATCAGCTTAGTTTGTGTTTGAGATATGCAAGTTGTGACAAAACTCTGAAAGATTTTTAGGTTCAAGATGGGAGAGAAGAGAAGGGATGAAAAGGCAGTGGCCAAAAACAACTGATGAAAGACTTATTAGGCTAGGGGCTATGTACTAGTGCAGTCCGGCTTGTGACGGTGCTGGTTGAATGTTTCCACTTTTGCTCAGCTGTATTCTTAAGAAAAGTATGCAAGAAAGTCTGCGCTACCATGACTTTTACTGACAAATCGAATACACGGACTTTCCAGTATTTTTTGTCACAGCTGCAATGGGTCCTGTTTACACTGCTAAAATAAATGTTTAAGGATAGCTATCTTCTTAATGACATTTTTTTTCTCCATTTGTGGGTGGGAGGGAAATGAGGCATCTAGAGAGCCATGTTTTAATTGGTTGTCTTGACACAAGTGAAGACCATCAACTGGCACTTAGAGCAGGATTAAGGCTTAGCTTGTTTAAATTTTGGTTAGCTGAGTACTGGCAGACCAGAAAACAAGTCACTGTTATCTTGGAGATCGCTTGTGGCCACCACAAAAACACACAAAAAGATGTTTTTCCTTTTATTTTTTATTTTTTTTTCCCCCTCTTTAGTCTCTCATCTCTGTAAAGAGAAGTGTGTATCCATTTCTGGAGGTTTTGAGACCTGGAGAAGTTAGCAGAGCTGAGAGCGTGCAGGTCTGATAGTTGCAGAGAAAAACTATGCTCTTCAGTGAAGGGATGTTACCGTAAACGCTGGTAACGTGCTGGTAAACCATGTTAACACCGAGTTAATTCACCAGTATATCCTCTCTATTGAAACTAGTTTCCAACAGTGTGATGGTTTAATTGTTTCCAGAGCTGTTTGTGTTGTTTGGGTATGCTGGGGGGTTGGGGATTGTTAAAGTAGAATGGACTGAAACATAAGCAAAATATTTACTGTAAAAATGCATGGTTCTACAGGGAAAAACAAACAAACAAACAAAACCCCTACTTCAGCAGAATTTAGAGTTTAGAACTACGTTCTCAGCCTCGAGAAAGCTTGCACTCCCCAATCCACCCTCCTTATAGAGATGGTATGCATGGGTTGAGCTTAAAAGAAAAAAAAAAAAAAAAAAAGAGGGGGGTGGGTGGGTTGAGCTCTCTGTAAGCGATCTGGCAGTGGATTGGGCAGCTCTGCTCGCTCCTACCCGCCGCAGGCCGGCTGCGGCGCTCAGTGCTGCGGGTGGCGGCTGCGGTGGGGGAGCGCCCCCAGCTCCCCCCCAGCCGCCGCGGGGGCTCTCCGGGTGAGTGCGCACGCGAGGGGCTTGGAGGGGTCCTGGGGGGCCCCGTCCTGCCCTCCCGCCGGGTGGCGGTCGGCCCGGAGGAATGGTGGGGATTTGGGGTTACCTGCTGCGTGGGAGGCTGCACGCCAAAGGGGGGAGGCTGCTGGCTGGCTCCGCTCTGCTGGTGTTGCTGGGGGCTCCTCGCTTGCAGAGCGGTGCAAGGGATGCGTCGGGGCTCCGGCTGCCTGGGCAGCGGGTTTGGAATAACCCCGGCTGCACGTTCCCGCGTGGATTGCTCAGAGGGGCTCGCTGCGGTGCTTGCTTGGTGGGGGGAGGATTTCAGTATCCCTGCAGAGCTTCTCCCGTGTCCCTGTTTAGAGAAATAGCAAAAGATTCGCGCATTTAGTAAATTGCATTTTCTTCTGTCCGTGAGCTGCACCCAACTAGACTGAAGAGGTGAGCTAAGGTTAACAATCAATTAATGAGGCTACAACGGAGTGGATGTAAACTAATAGTGGAGCTGGCTTTCAGCAATGCTAATAACGCTAACAATGACATAACGCTATCGGAAATGGAAAGCTGTGTGAGAAGTTGCTCGTTTAGCAGTTGCCGACAACTTGACAGCATTTCAGTACACAAATGAAACGTGCATGGCAATAATGCTTGGTATTTATAGCCCTCTCTTCTTGTATCTGAAAATGAAGAGGAAAAACAGGTCTTGCTCAGAGAAGTGTGGAAGGAATAGTTGGACAATCAATCAATGCTGGGAGAGAACAGGGCTCTAGCCTTTTGGGTATGCCAAGGAGAGCAAGTTTTAATGCAAGGACACTGGCGCGTTACAGCAGTGCATTTCAAGTTATGTTTTGCTCATTCCAAAGGCTGGGGTCAGAATGGTCTCTGATACGAGTTACAGGCAGATATCTACACACTGTTGTTACAGTATGACTTTATGCCTGAAAAAAAGTATGTAGGCAAACGAGATAAGGACAAGGAAGGGTTCCCTGTGTTAGAAATAAGCGGTGAAATTGTGTAGAATAAGTTCTCTTATCTGCATTGTGTTTGTGTAAACTGCCCTTGTTTCCTGCTCAGGATCTTGGATTGCTCACGTTTCTAGATATTGCGATAAGGTCCTCCTTGGCACCAAGTATGGTGTTGAAAGGAAGAAACACCACTTTATTCAGTGTTTCTAACTGTTTCTGCAGGTTGGTAGTTGGTTGCATTTGGTCATCAGTATTATCCTGGAACTAATTTTAAGGATGGAAATAGTTTTTAAGGAGATTTTTTCCTGGAAAAATCTGGGGAATGTGTCTCTGACACAAAAGGTGGCTGTGGGGATAAAGATGATGCATGTCTCCGGTGTATTGCTAGTCGCATCCAAAACAGTGATGTTTTTCCTATATTTATGGGGAAGCAAATCTCTTCTGAACAGAACTATATATACAGGCAGTAATGCTCAGCAAAGCAGTATATCAAGGAATGGGGTTTTGCAGATGGCTGTGGAAAATGCTGGTGCAATACTGAAGTATTGGGTGACTTAGGAAATAAATCTGCAGCCCTTTATAACACATAACTACTGTGATGTGGACAGGCAGTGACTTCTTATACTGCCAAAATTCAGTGACTTTTGTACCAGTTATTGCTCGCAGTTGGATCTTGAATTTTGACCTCTAGGCAGGGCTAAGCTTGCGTTCTTGCACCACAGAACTGATACTGCCTCACTGGAAGGTGGCTGTCAGCCCTCTCCAGGCTTGTGAAACTTGTGGAAGGGTCAGGACTGAGTTTTGAAGGCTTTTGTGAGAAGCGTGGCTGCTCGTTTAAAAAAAAAAAAAAAAAAAAAAAGCTACTAAACCAATCACTGGTAATAACAAGCAGCGTTTGTACTTTTAAATCACAAGCCAGCATATGTAATGGCTTCTATTGCAAACTTACCCATTCTAACTGATGGGTGTGAGTTTAACTTGTCTGTTCCTGATGAGATTTCTACACAATCTGCTTTAGAAAGAGTGGGAAGTTGGTCTGCATATAAAAGGTGCTGTCCAGGACATGTCTGTAATGTCGGATCGCTGTGCCTAAGGTTGCAAGTCTACATATTTCTGTGTGCAGGGACGTCTTCTGAGCTCTGATTTTGGCCCTGTGTCTGCTTTGGTTGTGGTGTGGAACTGTAGGGAACAGGAAAGACTGCCAGCTATGCTGAGCTGCATAGAGATTTTTTTAAAGTCTTCTGTGGTATGTTGGTAAAATGCACTGTTTAAAATAGGAAAAATATGTTTACAAATACTTTTTTTCTCTTTTTTGAAAGAAACCACTGTCCTACTGTAATAATTGAAGGTACTGGCTAACATAGAGGCCATCTTATTAAAGGTTCTTTATTACCCACATATGCTTCTGTCTCCTTCCTCCCCATTGTATTTTGAGTACTTCAATCATTAATGTTCTTGCCAATCTGGTACCAGAAAAAGGTAAGATCACCTTGTGGTGTTTTTGATGTGGGCCAGGAGCAGACCTGTAATGAAACCTGAAACCCAAGTCAGGACATTAATAAACATACAGATCATCTTCAGTCAACCCCAAAATATCCATGTGAGTTTTTAGTTGTTGTTTTAATCTATTTCCTCCTTGGCACCACCAATGTTCAGTGTTAGAGCTGCTTTCTTGTTTCCCATTCCAGAAATGTCCTTTCTACCTGACTTTGGAATCTTCACCATGGGCTTGTGGTCTGTTGGTCTTGGAGCAATTGGTGCCGCTGTAACAGGGATTGTCCTTGCTAACACAGACTTATTTTTGTCCAAGCCAGAAAAGGCTACATTGGAGTTTTTGGAGGAAATTGAGCTAAAAACTTTGGGATCAGGTAAGACTCTGGATGTTTGAGCCCTTATTCTTTGATAAGTGGGCTTACATAAGAACCCCTCTGTAAGGCTTGGGCTGGAAGCACTGAAGAAGAGTGAAGTATGTTTAGAAGGATTAATGTTCCCTAACTGAAGGTTTTCTGTAGGGGATAGAAGATTTCACACAGGTCACATTAGGTATGTAAACAGTTTTTCTTAGTCTTCCCTAGTTATGGGAAGTAGTTGGATATCCTTGGTAGCAGATGATTCTGGGGAAGGAAAACCAGCCACAATTGATATTTCTGAAAGGTCTATTTTAAATTGTAATTCAGTTGGTGAAACATGACACACACCAAAAAATCAATAAAGCACGTAATATTCTGTTAGGCACATAGAAGATTCCTGCAATATAACTGTATTTGAATGTGGAATTCTCTGCAATGCTTTATGTTAGTCTTCAAAGCATTAATCATTATTAATAAGAGTGGTTAATAATTATTGTTGATGCTATTTCTCCTGTATAAACAGAACAAAGAACTTTCAAAGCAGGAGAACTATGGAAGAAGAATGGTGCAGTGATAATGGCTGTGCGAAGACCTGGATGATTTTTGTGCAGAGAGGTACGTGTTGGATTTGGGGATAAATTAAGAGCAATTATGGCCTACTTGCGTATATTTCCTTTAAATAAAGGGAGCGGATGAATGGGACAATCATCAGATACATCTGGAGTTTCTGAAAGTTTCTTGTTTCCTGGCACAAACCAGTCACCAGCTAACAACATACGTAGTTTCAGTTTTCTTGGCAACAAGTTTGTATAGTCTAGATCCTGAGTATTTTCCTTTTGAAGGCAACTGGTGCCTGATGTTTTTACATCTGCCAGGGATCTAGCCCACAATAATTAGAAGCGGAGATTACCCAAAATACCGTTAGTAATGAGTCTTATGACATGGTCATATTCCATATGCCCAAAATAAATCCTGTGAGCTAGGTAATCTCTGGTCAAAACCAGATGAAGATAGGGCTGGCAGAAAGTAATCAGGTAAAGCTCATCAGCAAAAAAAAAAAAAAAGGGGGGGGGGAGCATATAAAGGGGAGTCCCTCACTGTTCTGGGTGCTGAAGGGGAGACAGAAAGGTAAGGAGTCTGAAGAAGAATGTGTTGCAGAAACAGCACGTTTCCTCACAGACTGTGTATGCAAACTGCTACTGGTTCCTAACAAGGTGGATTGAGAAACAAGATCTGTTCCTTAGGCTGGCATTAGGCTTCTTGGGTGGAGGTGAGAGGTGACGCTTGAAATGAAATTTGAATGTAAAATGTGCTTGGAAACAGCCATAACTTGTGCTTTGGCCACTATTTTTCTCATAGCTATGGGGGAAAATAGCTATTATGTTGTTAGTCACTACTCCATAAAATGGGGTAATTTATATTGTAACCACTTAATTAAGGGATCTGCTCCCATCAGTAATAACCACTTAAGTATGCGTAGGACTTATGACAGGTTAGATTAAAGTGCTCTGTTCTCTGAACAGGTGTAGCGTAGGCAGGAAGAAAATGTGCTGGGTGCCTGTCTCTGTGACTTTTGGATAGAGTCAGATGGGAATTCATTAATGGTTGGTGGTCTTTATTTTTAAAGCTGACTTCCTAAGTTGTAGTAAAGAGGCCATTTTAAAGAATTGTTGTTTTTTTTTTTTTTTTCGTTCAGGGAAAAAAAATAGGAAGGGAGAAATTTTAATTTTCTAATTCTTTCTTCTGGTTCAAGACTTCAAACTCTTAACAGAGGCGGTTACTGTACTGCTCAGCTAATTATGGCAAATAATTGTTTTTCATTTTAAAGGTGAAAATGTTTGAAAAATATTTTAAAATCTCTAAGTTATTTTGGATTGCTGTTTACTCAAATCATTTTGTGAGTTGACTCTTGCCTTTCCCCTGAGAAAGCTGTCCTTGTTTGTTTACCAAGGTTTCTCTGTAGTATGTAAACTACTTCTTTCCCCATTATCACCGCCTTTGAGCTGCTAGAATAGTTCAATACAGGTGACTTGCCATATCTGGAGGCTGTAGGTTTTTATTTTTCCACAAGAGACAAAACTACAGTTGGTTCCCACTATCTTATGCTTTGGAAAGGATGTCGAACTTTGTCCTTGTTGACTGCACCAGGAAGGTACGTGTATGTCCCTGGACACAGAGATGGGTTTGAAATGTGGCCGTACTACTTTATCAGTCACTGAGCTGGTACCAGTGGTGAGGACATGTTTCCATTAATCCACTGCAAAGTAATGTCACAAATCCTACTGAAATGATTTCTTTGGACTTTTGAGAACCTCTGAGGGCTGTAGACTTAAATTTGTCTTTTTTTTTTTTTTTAAGTCATTTATCTTTATCATCTCTATCCTAAATCATCAGATTCCTTTTTTATTATTATTACAATAGCGTATGTTCAACAGTACAATACTTCTACAACTCAGAGTCTGGATCCAGCCATGTAGTGATGAAGTGCTCCAGCCATTGCAAAAGTTCCATGGGCTTGCTAAGTACTGTAGGTGAAATGCAACTCAAGCAGTCTAAAGTAGCAGAAGAGCCATAGCTGAACTAGGAGAGAGACAAAACAAAATGGGAATTGGTCTTATAACTTGACCTTGCATTGATGGAGGGAGAAAGTATTCTGCTGGGGTGTGCTTGTCTGTTTTTTTTACAAATATAAGAAAAACAGTTTCATGGACCGGATGAAATGGTCACAGGTCCACGATAAAGACAGTAACTGTACAGCTGTTATGTGCAGTAATTTGCCCACAAAAAGAGGCTGTTTTGTTTTCTGTTGCTGTATCATTTTAAAACTTAACAATGTTTTTACTTTGTTTTTGCTCTCTCCCTTCCCTGTAAATGAAGGAGACACAGCCCCCGCTGCTCCCCACACTAAATTGCTGAAATGCCTTTCTTCTAAAGGCAAAAGGATAATCAGGGTTTCATGGTATCTTTCTCTCTCCAGAAGTGGTGATTTCTGATCCTACAGGGAGCCCTACTTCCCTAGCTTGGAAAACTTAATGTCACAATACAGATTTTTTTTGTTGATTATGAGAATTTTGAACTGTAAAAAAAAAAAAAAAATCCAGATAAAATTTCCATTAACCTCCCTTCTAGGAGGATCACAAGGTATTTTGTTAGAGGAAAACAGAAAATAATTAGCAAGTCTTTACAATCAGAAAATAGGGGAAAGGTCTAGCAAGCCTAAGCTATGATCCTTTAAGTCTCACACTTCACTGTTCACTGTTTGCTTGTGATGCTGATTCATCCTTCTTCATTTCCTCTGAAAAAAATCAAGAGTAATGTTCTGGAATGTTCTGCCTACCCTTTCACCCACTGGTGTCTTTTTCTAATGTCTTTTGTCTTCTCTCTTCATCCCTATCTGGGTGTTACTTGGTACTTGTAAGGTCTAGATATCCCAAAAACCTTTGAGTTAAGGCATTTCACTTAGTTGGCTGAGGGTGTTGATGTAAATAGTCTTCTTTGCTGTTGTGCAGAATTCTTTCTGGGAGTTTTGTGCAGTAAAAAAAATGACCTTTCTCCATTGGAGAAACTTTGGAGACTGCTGTTCAAACTGAGAGCTGGGTTTCCTTCAGAACAAAAAAGCCAGCAGATGACTGCTGACACCGTATGTGCTTACACACTACAAAAAGTGTTGCTTCTGAGATACTGAAGGTACATGAAGAAATTACCTGATTGTTTTCACGGGGAATCTAGGACGGAGAGTGCGTTTATACCCCACCACTTACTCTAGACTTGCATATTATACTTCTGCATAGAGCCCTCAAGTGCTTTGCAGAAAGGCTCGTGATGTGTTTCCCTGCTTTGGTGTGAGATAATATTTAATATTTTATCCAGTGAATGATCCAAAAGTCTCTTTCCCTGCCTAGGGAAGACAATTCCATTAAACGTAATGAAGACCTGCCTAGCAGTAGAGCTGGCCTAAATGTCTGATTCATAGGTCTGTTTTTGTTTTGCACTTCAAGCTGGAATGTACATGTTTCTGATGCTCTGAAATTCAAGGTGAAGCTTTCTAGCTTCCAACTTCTAACTAACTTGCTGAAATGTTTGTTCTTTTTTGTTTTCTTAGGAGGCTTCTGAGCTTTCCTCTCTGAAACCTCAGCTGTCCAAGCTGGGTGTTCCTCTCTATGCAGTTGTGAAAGAGAAGATAGGGACTGAAGTGGAAGATTTTCAGCATTACTTCAAAGGAGAAATCTTTCTGGATGAAAAGGTATAATGAAGTCAGTGTGTTATTTTTTGGCAGGGGACAGGACGTTGCTTAAAAACAACCTTATGGATGTCCTCTTTGAAGAGCTGGTATGATATAGATAGAACGTGTTCTAATGAAAAAGGGTTTAGTAGCATTGTAGTTTAAGAAGTTAATTAGCTCTGCTTTTCTATATATAACCTGCTCAGCTTACAAACTGCTCTGTAGCTATGCACTGATAATACGTTTTTGCAGGATTATTTCTCCCCTTTAATAGATAAACAATATAGCTTATTAATATCTATTCCTTTCTTCCACTGGCTGTGTAACTTGCTGATGTTTATAATGTATGACTCAAGGTCTGAAGGTGAAAAATGCAAGTAATTCAACATTGTGGCATGTGGCTTTTCCCAGCACATAGGTGTTGTATTGCCAGTTTGATGTCCTACAAAATCATATGTTTTTACTTAACTCAAAAGACCCATTTACAAATCCCTTGGCTTTTGAAGGAAAAAGAATGCCTAATATTCAAAGTCAACTAAAAGATACGTTTGCTTTCCTTCCCCATTGTGCCTGTTTGAAGGAAACAATTTAAAAAAGGGCAAAATAAGCAGATGGCTGATAGTTTCAGGACTCGGCACCACTGTTACCTCTTGACCAACATTTATATTGCCATGCTTCAGAAATAAGAAAAATGATGTTTATCGTAAAGCACATTTGTTCTCAGCAATGTGGCTGTAAATGTTTATGGTGCTTAAATAGCTGTGGATCATTTGAAAAAAACGATTCATGCATGGTGGCAGTAACAATGGTTAGCTGTCTGGATACAAGTGGTCATGTAGTTTGTTAAAGAGATTAGTTCAGATGAAATTGCTTTTGAGCTCTGTCTTTTCATCTTTTCTGTATTATAGCCTTTCTTGGAAACCAGGTTGTCTGTTTTCCTAATTTTCATTTGGGAGGAAAAGTCCTTTTCACTTTGAGATTGCTTTTTTCTCATTGCAGAGAAGCTTCTATGGTCCACGAAGGAGAAAAATGATGATGTCGGGCTTCTTCCGCTTTGGAGTCTGGCAAAATTTCTTCCGTGCTTGGAAAAATGGCTATAGCGGTAACCTGGAAGGCGAAGGATTCACCCTGGGAGGCGTGTATGTGATTGGGGCAGGAAGACAGGTACTGCAAACGACCTAGGAGGCTTTCATGCCTCCTGGGAGCCTAGAGGTTTATTTTCTGGCATTATTCAATTGCTGGTCAGTTGATCTCCTGTGGGGAGACCAGGATTAGTGTATGAATTTCTCTTTTTTGCCTTTGACTAGGGTGTTCTACTGGAACATCGTGAGAAAGAATTTGGTGACAAAGTCAGCCTTCCATCTGTCCTTGAAGCTGCTGAGAAGATAAAACCACAAGCTTCAGAAGTGAAAAAATAGTTGCATGTTTTTCGGATCACAGCTTGAAACGTAAAATGCATCTTTTTCTTGAACATGCAGTTCAATGGCTTGTTAACTATTTAGTGATCATCACAGAAGAAAGATTCTCTATTCAAATATAATTGATGAAAACCTTCCTTGTTGTTGCTTTGCAACCTTTCGGGTGGTCAGGGTTTCAGTTGTCCTTTTGTGTCTGACTATTAATGAAAGGCTAGGTCTAAAATCTGACGTAGCCTAGATGTTCTCAGTCAGAGACAGTTGACTGAAAGCCTGTCTGCCTAGGGGAGCTTTGCTAAGGCTGGAGAAATTGCGTATCTGTAGAGTTTGAAGGATAATAAAATTTTATGTAGATGAAATGTCTTCACTTTGTGTTTTTTTTTTTGTTTGTTTGTTTGTTTTCCAACAACATTTAACCATATCTGTGTTTCTAGGAGACTAGAGCCTTATCCCAAGTTGGAAGGGACCCACAGGGATCATTGGAGCCAACTCCTGGCTCCACACAGACCATGTGTCTGAGAGCACTGTCCAAAAGCAGGCTCTGTGCCATGACCATGGGGAGCCTGTTCCAATGCCTGACAGCCCTCTGAGTGAAGAACCTTTTCCTAACATCTAGCCTGAATGTCCCTTGACGCAGCTTCATGCTGTTGCCTAGGGGATGATAGTGTTGGCTATATGAAACCTAGAAGGCAAAAACTAAAACTTCACAAACACTGAGGACTGGCATTGGTCTGTGTTAAATCAGTTATGCAAGTTTTAAAATTGCATCATTATTAATGAAATCCTGACTTTCAAATATTTCTGTCCAGACAGACCTAATTTTAACTACAAATATTTATGCTCTCTTTGTTGTCTGTTGTTTGCCTTAAATAGCACTTAGCAGCAAGAAATTGAGTGATTTGTATGTTCACCAAGTTTTATTTGAAAACTAAATGTGAACTGGATATGTATACTACTATCAGCTGGACTGATTTTGGAGGAGGAAGAAGCAGGAGTTTGCAGGGTAGAGGGCAGCAAAGTCTATTTTGCTGATTGCTTAGCAAATTCACTGCATGATATGGACTTCATAAAGGCTCTCCTAGGATTCATAGACAGGGGCAGAGAACCATCTTCTGTCTCTGACCGTGTTCTGAGCTGCCTGGGTAATTATGCCCCTAAGATCAGTGGTGAACTAGAGCTAATGAGCCCTGGCAGCAAACAAGGATAACTGCATCCAGCCTCCTTGCAGGGTTAACATCACTCATCTGTCTCTTCCCACCTTTGTTTTGGAAAATTCAGCCAAATGCTAACGCACTTTTTCTCAAGTATGTTGATTTACTTGGTTGGTTTAACTACTTAAGTAAAAAAAAAATGCCCTGGATTTGTATAAAGGTGTCTGATATTGGTAAAGAACGTTTTTCTATGTCAATAATGTCACATTACTAGTATGCAGGAGCAAATACCAAGACAATTTTCCCTGTTAGGGAAGTACACCATTATAATAACAGCAGTATAGAAAAATTCAGATTCCTAACCCCCTTGTAGTCATTCCTTTTTCATTTAATGGTTGGGTGGAGGAAAGTGTTCAAAAGGCTAAAAGATGGGACTAGAGTTCATCTTGCGAGGTTTTGGTTTTGATTTTTTTTTTTTTTTTGAGAAATTTAAATCAGCTATGATCTTACATCTTTGGTGTAAAAGCCAAAAGCATGTTCCTAGTATTTAGGTCTTAGGTACCTGGTGCTTGTGATGGTGTCAAAAAAAAGTGAGGTACGAAATGACGAAGTGGAGGTAAGCTCCTCTGAATGGGATCCAGAGCAGCCAGAAAACTGCCAAGAGTTTGCTTCAAGAAATGAAGAATTGTTTAAGGGCTTTTTGCCCTGTTTTTTTTTTTTATCACTGAAAAGGAGTACCCATAACATGAGTGCTTGTCTGACACTTGTTTTCAGTACACACATTGTTACTTTGGGATGCAAGGGGTAGGAGACACAAGAGGTGCTAGAAGAAAGGCTAGGAACTAGTGCTTCTTAGAGATGCACAATGTTACTACTAAGAAAGATTTTACTCATAGTACAAGCAGACTTCTAGATCACGACTCCTGTTTGAGTTTTGTTTTCCTTGCAGTGGGACCTAGAAGGCTTTGCCATTTGCAGGGGACAGAGCTTGCACAAACACAGGCAAAAAGGTACAGAGACATGAATTTCAGGCCTCATTTCAAGGGCTGTTTATCCATTTCACATAAACATGAAATCTGAAATACGTACACAGTCCTTGGAGTATGGGCTGAAAGCCAGATAAATTCCAAGAAATGTAAGATAAAGTGAAGTGCCTTTAGAACTTGCTAAACTTGAAGAGCATCTACTTAAAATTTTGTGGATGTGCAATTGAATTCCGCCCACTCTGATAAGTTCGTCCACAGTTCTTGCATTGACTCCACAAGGCCCTTGATCACGATGAGACGAATGCAGACCTGCTGTTATCCTACCAAAAGGGCCAGTGTTTTGTGATCTTGGAAATAGTTAGGAAGCCATTATGTCCAGCATTTAGACTGTTTAGTTGAAGTATAGTGGCTGTTAAGCATAATACTGATGCTACAACATGATGAAATGTACAGCTTAGCATAGAAACATTTTTGGAAAGACCCATGAAGTCTTCTTGAAGATGATTATTAAAACACTTGCAGAGACTGCAGGTTCTCTGTGATCTGTCAGCTTCAGCAAAGGTATGTGTACAGTAACCATATGAGACCTCCAGATCTGGGAGAGTGCCTTTTGCCACTGTTCACAGTGACAGCTCATGTAAACAGCTAGAGGGACAGTGTACTGATTTGAGAGTTATGCAAATTTACCCACATTTCAAAGTTCTCTAACCCCATCTTTTGGAGATCAACTCAAATTTGGATCTGCAAGAGGTCCAAATGGTATTCAAAAATGTTCAGAAGAATAATTACTTGATAAACTGTATATATATATATGTATTTAAGCCAACCTTGGGATTATTTGGAGTTGCCTCATCCTTTCTGAACTTTGTGTTGATGGAATACATATGGAGAGGATGGAAAATATGTGGTGCCTAGGAACCAGGAGCTGTTAATAGGGGTTTAAAATGGGCAGTCTTGAAGAAATAAAAAAGCAAAACATTGAAAGAGGAACAGGTAAGTTTTAGCTGAATTTCCGATGTTGGAGACTGTGCAAGGTCTGAATATCTGGTTTAAGAAAACATTTTCTTCTTTAAATGTAGAATGCTCAATGGAAAAATATTTTAATGGCTGTTGATTTGTTGTGCCAACAGCTACCTCTGCTGGCTCAGTTCCCTATACATATATAATGTTTTGATTTTTTCTTCATTTAACACATGTAGACCAAATAAGTCACTTGTTAGTGCATCAAATATAACATCTAGGTTGAATACCTAGTTGGTTACTGGAAACTCTGATGGTGGAAACACCAATTGAAAAATTGTTTATCCTGGGCACGAGCAATAAAACTCCAATATAGTCATTTTTCTTCAGTCATTTTCCCCTTGTTCATTTCTTTGAAAGCCTGTCATTCATCCTTTTGTTTGGGACAGAAACTATGTTAGAAGAAAAACATTATGGTGGGAAAATGCTGTAAGCTGGGGGGTAGGTCTAATATAGGAAGGTGCTTTATACTTGAACTTTAAAAAATGCCGATTATGTTTCCTGTCTGCAGTGTCCTTTTAAATCCATGAGAACGATGGTCTCAGAGGGTGTTTTCTATTTGTTTCCTGTTCTGCATTTCTGTTTCCCTGTGTGGGCTATCCATTCCCACGGCTGTCAAACTGCCTGTAATTGGTGTCATTTGCAAGTATCCACAGCGAGAAGGGAATGCCAAGGGATCCCTGCCATCTTCTGATGTGTTTCCTGTGATGCACTTTGACAGAAATAAAAGAATGAGAAAAGCTCTTTTTATCTCTAAGCCACTGGATGTCACTACTTCCCTAGCCAAAACGAAGGTCAGCAATAAACTCGATTTTTTTTTTCCGCAGTAAAAGATTTGCATAATAAAGACGCCAGAAACTGGACACTGTAGGTCCCGATTAGGCTTGAAGAAAGCTGTTAGAAAAGACATCTATTCCTGCAATCTTTTCACTTGTGTGAACCTTTTAACCTTTTAAAAATGTTAAAGGAAAGCTATACGGTGATGAATGGTAGAGTTTGCGGCATATAAATGTTTCTAAATGAGTGTGGAGAGAATAAATTATTAGCAGACTCACTGTAATCCTCACCAACGTTTTATGCTTCAGCAGTATTAACTTCAGATGCTGCCAGTGAGCGAGTGGCTTCTTATTTGGAGGAGCTGGAGTGGACAGGTGCAATAACCACTTGCTAGCAGCAGAGGGCGCTGGGAAGACGGAGAACGCTGTGGAGAAATGACGGATGACGTTAAATCACCGGTTCAGTCTAACCCACCCTAATTTTATTTGATATCTGAATAAATCCATGCAAATTTTTCCTGTTTCTAACAGATCTCGTACATTTTATAAAGGTTTTTCCCAGAATATTTCGACTTTCTCTTTTAGGTCCAGCTATTGATTTCTCAGTATGTGAAGCTGTTTAAAGTCTCCCAGTAGCTTCTGCAGGCTTTTTTTCCCCACAGCCTCCTCTGAACCTTGTAATTATTAAAACCACACACTAATTCCAAATTTAACTCTGATTCTGAGAAACCTTCCTGCATAAATAGAAATTTCTTCCACTAAAAAAATTGTGCTTGATGATAATGAAAAAGCTGATCGTATACAATAGAATACGTACAGAATTGCTGAATAGCTCCAGTCTTGTCATTTTCTACCAGCTAGTCCTCATAATGCATCATTCATTAATTTCAATAAATGTTTGTAGTGGCCAGAGGAAACTGCAATGACAAGTTATGCATGAACAGGAGCCTGCACGAGTTCAGTAAAAAATCAGATTTTTTTCCATTTTCATTCCTGCAGTGCTATTACACTCTCTTACTGGTGAAGTGACTGCCTTATAAAGTCTTCCAATTTGCCCTTGCACTTAGTGAATGCATCTGTGAAGGATAAGATTTTTTTACCCTGATTTTCTTGGCAACACAGTGAAATGCACAGAACAGAGATAATGTCAAAGGCAAGTAAATTGCACATAGAGAGGTTGTTTGAACTATATCCACGTTTACAGTCAACACAGTCAATTCTGCTACACTGTGAACTGCTACTACTGGCCGTTTTGCAGGACTATTTTCAATTGCAGGAGATCCTTATTTTACAGACAGGGATCTCCTTCCTTATTCCACAGTCTGTATACCCTAAAGCTGTCTCCCCCATTGAACCTTAGCAGTTACTATTGCTCCCTCTGTCTTCTCATCTCTTATGCTGGCAGCATACTGGAGCTGTCTGCCTTGGCTCTGGATGTCACCAGAGATGTGGCTCAGTGCTCTGCAAGGTGACTGGAACAGCTTCTGAGGTGAGGAAAGGATCTCTTCTACCTCTTTTCATTACCCGATAATCCAATGACCCTTTCTAGTTCCTCTTCTTCACCTAGATCATCCCTAACATTCAGGTAATTCTTCTAGCATTTTCTCTCAGCTTTATCTGTCAATTCCTTTTTACTTTGATTTCTAAAATCCTTGAACAAGCTTGGGAAAGCCTGCAAGCAGTAGAGACTATAGCGAAGCTGCTATCATGCAACAATCTTTAAGTACCATCTGTAGAATTAAAGATGCCTTTCTCCAGTCCCAGATGGGATCCCTGAAATGGTATCTACCTGAGGGACAGAGGATAGCTGAGCCCGGCTGTGGCCCTGGAAGGGTTCAGCCTTCCATGCCTTTGGCATAAGCCAGCATTCACAATGCCTGTATCTAAGACATTCACAAATGCAATCTCTTGCCTTTGTGAGAATCTAAGTTTTGAAGACACAATCAAAACCTTTGTATTTACATTTCTTTGAATAACTGCATGTAGAGGGTGAAAAGGAATCTTGGCGATGCCACCAGAGGTGCACCTGCACTTAGGTTTCAGACAGGTGTGTGTGTGACAGGAGCTGCGCATCTACAGCTTTTTAACTCTAGCATGGTTTTGGTTCTTGGCCTTGGCCTTGCATAGATGAGAAGAGCCAAACTCACTCCATTTATTCACTCAAATCTTCCTTTTGGTGTTTAGCTGAACACTTGGTGAGATTGCTGTCATCTCTGTGAGGAGCACTTGTTGCTGATCCAGGGGAATAATTAAGTCTTGAACTCCAAGTCCTGAGGCAGATTAAGAAGTGTAGAGAATATGAGAAAGCCTGTATTAGTGCTTCTGGCATTGAGCTACCCCCCTTAGCCTCGCCTTATTGCACACCAATGTATTTTCATAGTTTGTGAAGCACTGAGGAAAATAGTTTTGCTCTATCTGTGAGGAAGAGAACGAAGGTGACTTTTCCTTCTGTTAAGGAATTCTTAAGGCACAGAGGAGAAGTGTATGGAAGTTAGCATCTAAGCTAGAAACTGTGGTACAAAGAGCTGCCCCAGAGGAAAGCCTAGGTTTTCTGTCTGTGTCCTGGGCCTTGTGGCTCTTATTCAGCGTATGCCCTCCATCACATGCAGCCTGCTTCCCGAAACCCTTTTACAAAGCAGGCCTTACTGCCTTTGATCTATGCAGGAGGCCAGGACCACCTTTCTCCCATTATTTGGGAGGGCAGGGAGGCCAAGATGCAAAACGTAGATGGGGACAAGAAAAGCTGAGGCAGCCATCAGGTAACAGCAATGCCCAGGGACTGCTCCACACGAGGACCGATTTGGAGGTCTGACCGGTGGCCAGATCTGGCCCGGGGAGGCAGGCAGCTGATGGATGAGGCAGGATATTTCCCCATCTTCCAGGTGGCAACCGCCTCAGGTGAGAGCTCTCGCTTGCTCACCACAGGGGTTTAAAAACCATGAGTCAGCCACTCCTTCCCCTCACGCCTGCCTTCCTGGGGCCTCATCAGAGAAGCTTAAAAACCCCGGGATGCTTGAGGACTCAAAATACTCTTTGGGGTAGCTTTATTTGTTTATTTTTCCTTCAACTTCTGGTTTTCTAGGTAGCGCTCGGGTTGTGCTTCTAGGGTTCTGCCCTGAAATTGTTTCACGCTTGCTGTGGTTACGAAAGCCTGAGGAGAGCGTGGTGGAAGCGAGGCCGCCCCTTGCAGCGACCTGCCCCGGCCCGCCACCGAGCTCACGGTTTCTTGAACATCTTCCGCAGGGCGGCCCCGCGGCCATCTCGGTTAAAAAACTGTCTAAAATAATGATATTTGTTATTATCAAGCTGACAGCGCCGGGCTTCCTCCAGCGGGGCTCTGAGGGGCGGCCGCTAGGGCGGGGCGGAGCCGCGCCGCTCGCAGCCCCCGCCCGGCCTCGGGGGTTGTCGCAGGGGGCGCCTGAACCGGGGCTCCCCCGGCGGCTGGGGAGAGGGCACGGATCCGCCTGGAGGCCGGTGGGAGCCCGGGACAGCGGCGGGCCCGCAGGCGGAGGGGCCGGCTTCCTTTGTGTGGAGGGCGGCTGCGTGTGCGAGGAGCAGGCGTGGCCTGGCAGCGCATTTCCGCGCTGCCTCGGTCACCGGGAACCGGCGGCGAGTGGGGCGGCTCGGGGCGGCTCCGCCGAGCGGCCCCCGTGGCGGTGGCTGGGCAGCGTCTGGAGGCGGCTCCGCGCCGTGCCCATGGACTAGCTGCGGCACCCCGGAGCTCGCCGGCCGCCGCCTCGCCCTCCTCCCAACTTGGCGAAACTTGGCGAGCAGGCTGCTGCCCCGGGTGAGTCCCGACCCCCGGCCGGGGCGGCGTGCGGGCTGCACATCTGCTCTCTCCCTAATCCCCTTTTCCCATTAAAACTGCGGCGTTTCGGAGCGCGAGTGGGGACGAGGGGCTCGCAGCCCCCCGGCAGCGGGCAGCCATTTCGGGCGTGCTCCAGGCGCCGCGGCGGGGGCTCGGGAGGGAGGGAGGAGGAGGAGGAGGAGGAGGAGGCAGGCTTCCTCGGGGAGCCGGCGTGAAGTTGTTTCTGCGGCGAGGTGCCGCCGGGGATCGTAGGGCCGGGTCCGGATCCAGGCCCGCCCGGCTTTCTCCTTGGCCTTGGGCCGCCCGCCGGGCGAGCGGCTGCCGGGCGACTCCCCGCGGCGCTGCAGGTGAGGCCCGCGGCGCGCCCAAGATGGTGGGCGGCGAGCCCCGCTGCACGGGCCGCCCCGCGGCCACCGAGCTCCCCGCCGAGCCGCCTCGGGCTTCTGCTCCGGGGTGCTTCTGCTGCAGAGCGCTGCCGACGAGCTGCCACGCTATGCGTGGCTTGTGTGGACTTATATCTCTCTGTGTACGAACCTCATCTTTTTAGGGGACACACGGGTCTTCTGCGTTCCCCTGCCTCTGTAGGGAGGGGGTTTAAGTTGGGTTGGAGGCGGCTCGGAGAGATGCAGGGAGCAAACCCCGTGGTGTTGTACCTGACTGGCTACCGCTGGCCGTTTTCCGTGTGTGCAACAAACGAGAAATTTTACGCTTTCAAAGTGTCTGCAGCAGGCTGTTAAGTACATGGTGAACTTCACCTCCTGTACTCAGTTTGTACTGAAGGCGGTTCCGTTTGGAGCCTTTCTGAGTAGTAACAATAATAATTAAAAAATAATAATTTAAAGGTAAGATAAGTTACTTGTGTTGGTTTTTCCCTTTCCTTGGTAGGCCTTCAAAGGTGGTGGTGGTGAGGCTATTTTAAGATAGCTGGCAGGATCAGATTTTTCCAGTACTGCTTTTTTTTTTTTTCCTCCTTCTCCAAGGGGGCATGAAACTTGTGACCTGGAGCTTTGGATAAAATGCAAGGAAACCAGCTCTTTGAGGATGGAAATACAGAGTATATATTTTTCATAAATGCTCAGTGGGTTGCTGATTTCCTTTCCAGCTATCTCCATCAGTGAGTTAGGCGCATGACTTCCTGAGCAACTTTATACAAACAATAAATGTGTGAGACTTCAAATACTGAGGTGGGGATGGTGTTTAAGATAGTACTGCTATCTGCTTGACAGGGAAAGGAGAGGTCAGGTGGGAGTTTGGGTCTGTTCCCTGGTATGAAGTAGGAGTGAGCTGGGTGGGAGGAAACTAGTTCACAGCTTTTGTGTATTTTTTAAACAAATACAGAATATATGTTCTTCAAATGGTGTTCTGTATCCTATGGCTAATGACGCTGCAAGAAAGTACTTCTAGGGTACGATGTTCTTTTAGCTCTGTTCTTGGGGGAACAAAAAATGTGATGTTCTCTATCCTTAAAAGACTTTCATGTTCAAAATCATAGTGCCACTGAAACAGCAATTTTTAGGAATAGTTTCCCAAAAGATTGGAAATGCATCTGTTGAAAAGTAAGTTGCATGCTAGTTCTTTGTTGTTGATGGTCTCACTCATGGGTTGGCAAGGCCTTGCTAAAGGGTAAGGTCTAGAACTAAACCCAAGTCATTGAAAGCTGGTGTTCTTTGTCTGATCTATGCTCTGAGATTTTGAGAGAAAAAAAAAAAAAAAAAAAAAAACACTTGGGTGGGGTATGGTGAAATATGTGAGCTTCAGACGAGACAAAGGAGACTCTTATGCCCAGCTCACATGTGATTCAAGAATGTTTTTACTTGTGGGCTTTTTGTGCCATGCTGCTTTGCACTGTGGCTTCCTGGGTCAAAATGTCCCATTTCTGGTAGAAGAGGCCTCTGTACTCTTGTACTTTGGCATCCATGGTATATTTTCAAGGCTACTAACAGTCCAATTCACAAAATCTATGAATGTACTATGGTTGTTGAGTCCCTTTGTTAAGCTTTCCCATTGTACCTGCAATAAATCAAACGCACAAACAAGAGGTTTCTTTATTTTGGCATAAATATTGGAGAATTCAGCTGTGGGAACAGCAGCTGAAGAAACTGAGGAACAGTTCTCTTCCAGGTGGCTCTTGATACCTCCAAAGGAAGTGTCTTTCTCCCTGGTATTACACAAACAGAAAATGTAGGGCTTTTCTGGAGCTGTAGTAATGTTGCGTTGCTGGAGGGTACTGCTGCAGCCTTCCAGTCCCAGCGCTGCTCGGGCAGCAGCAGTGTCCTTGTCCTTTGTCCTTTGGCTCATGCTCAGCCAAAAGCATCCAGTCAAGGAAAGGTTTAAAGCAATGTGGGAGATCTTCAGAGTAAAGCAGATTGAGGTTTGTTTTGTGGGGGTTTTAAAGTTTTATAGTCTGGACTTCCCCCCAAAATAACTGAAATCTGATTTTAACCTAGCAAATCTTCCCTCAGGAAAAGGAGGGAGGAGAAAACATGTTGTGTTGTAGGTTCACACAACTTCATTTTGAAACAGCCACTGTGTAATTAAATATAATTGAAGGTCTTGTGTTTTAGTTTTTTTGCATTGTAAAACAGCTTCTCTGGATGACTGAACAAAACCTGTCTTCAGTGTGGTCAGTGAGCTGAAAAATTGTTGTTGGGTTAATTCTGCTATTTTAGGCATGTCACAGGTGGGGATTACAGAGGAAGGATTTAACCTGCAGAAAATAGTGATCGTCAAATATTGATGGGATAAGGGATTCCACTGTTTGCAGTTGAAACTACTGACTTGAATGACCAGGCTTTTGCTGACCTTGTTTGCACAGATCTTGGAAATGAAGCCTTCTTTGAAAGAAGATTGTGAAAGACTGGACAGAACACTGCTTCCCAAGTTCTGTTATCACCTATTGCAGCAGACTTGGAGCAAAGGAAAATAAAATGTGCTGAATGCAAGAGGAAATGTCCTATGTGGCTCAAATTGTGCCTCAGCCCTTGTTTGGAAGTGAGGACCAGCACTTGTTCTGCCACAGTGTTTCCCGTTTCTCTCCCTTTTGGGGAGCAAAGAAGCAGTAGTTTTTTCCTTTATAGTAAACCTCATACATGGTATGTGTGGATTTCTGTTCTTATCTGGAATGTCATCTTATGTATTTTCTTAGAGCTATTTCTGCGTACCTGTCTTTACAGCAGTCTGTGCAACAGCTGGAAGTCCTGGGGCTGTCTCCTTTGTGAACCTGAATGTCCAAGGCGAAGGCGTAGGGCCTTGCTATCTCATTCTGTGGGGTAGGCACACATTTACCAGATTTCCCTGGTATTGCAAGAAGCTGTGTGCTCTCAGTCTAGAGATTGAACAGGAGTCTTCATTGTGAAAACCTGTGCTGAAGCCTATGGCTGGAGTTGAAGCTCTTCTTCAGTGCTAACAGGTTCAGGTGCTTGCTGAGCATGTGTGAATGTGAGCTTTTGGCTTTCATGTGTTTTTAATTTGGCTTGATTGTTTCAGACAAGTTGGTAGTGTAGAAAACTGATTTGTTCCTGTGACACAAAAGCCCTTTCCAGCAGTCTTTTCCCTGTTTTAAAGGTTTTTGTTTTGTTGCCCAAAGATTAAATACTTGATATTTGTATCTGTCTGGAAAGTATTCTCTAATTGCATCTGCAGGAAGCAGGGTGAAGCACGGTGTTTAGAGGCAGCTGAATGCTGAAAATTTTATTATGTCAAGAAATGTTCTGTGTAGCAAGAGTTGTCTGCTTTTGCTCTGGGATATAAAATCGGTGCTGTGATAGGTATTCTGACAGCTGGGAACCCCTGGAACAGAGAGTGTAGGGAGCAGCCTCAAGTAACTTACATCTGAAGGAAGACATCATAGTTGTTGGACTTCGGTCTCTTACATGACAGCAGGCTTCTGATTGCCAGGATAAGGAGCTCATGGCCTTGATACTCATTTCCCCCCCCCCCCCCCCCCCCCCCCAACAATTTGTTATTGAACAGTACTCAGGGAAGTGCTTGGTGTTATGTGGAAAATGAACACAGCGGTAAAGCTATATATGACACAGGGCACAAAGCAGAAGAGCTGCTCACCCTGCCTGTGATTTCAGTGTGTCTGCATGGCCAGCATGTAGAGGAAGAAAGCTCACTTAAAAAGTTGTGTGGTTTGAAATTGATGGATGGGGAATTAGCAAGACGGCTCCCAGAAGAGCGTGAGGTGACTTTGCAAGGTGTACACTGCAGTGAGACTGTGAAGGGTACGTGGACAAAGTGGTCACAGCAGTGATCCGCTTCTGCAGGGTGGGAGGGAGTTCAACTGCAAGACTTGTCCAGCTGGGACAAATGGGAAGGGAAGGTGTCTTTAGCTCTTCTTCTTTTTCTTCTGGGCCGGGCTGCTTGTGTAAGAAGCAGCGCTGTCAGCATGTTAAGATGGCAGTTTCCTGTGTTCTTACTTTTTTTTTTTCCCCCCCCTAGAGGTATGCTTACTCCTTTGATTAAAGGCCCAGGTGAGGCTGTTGTGTCTCACTTCTGCACCTTCTCATTGTGCCGGTGCCTTTGCTATTTGCTGCTTGCAGAGACTGAAGTCTGGGCGTGACGGAGCGCCGACAGCATCGCTGCGTAGCCTCTGCTGCCGTGATCTCTACTACACCATGTTGTTCTTGGCCAGCCCCTCACGAGGTGGAGAGCTTGTTTTTCCTCCTTCCCCTGGGGAGGACACGAGTCTTCCAGCAAACAATTGACAGTTTCTCATGACCCGTGTAAGCACCGGCTACTGGGGGAAGGGCTGGAGCATTTCAAGCCCTGGCTTAGCAGCCTGGAGCAGCTTTGGTCTTTCTTCTTACTCCTTGCCTTGTGGTAGCGTGTGCAGGGTGCTATGAAAACCTATCTGCCACATCTCCTGAAGCATTTGCTTCTTTGGGCTGAGCCACGTGGTCTCCTGAAGAGCTGACGGTGGTTAGGCTGAGGAGGTGTTTGAATGTTGTTTTGTCACTTCTCTAATGTTTTCCTGCATTGCACGGTAGAGGTTTGCATGCTAGTCCTGTTCTGAAAGTTACACAAGTGCCTTTCTTTCCCAGAAAGTCAGTTGGTAGGTGGAACAATTACCGTACCATTGTTGAGCTGTCTGCGTGGCCACAAAGTGCTATTTTTTCTTTTGCTCCCCAAGCCTGTGATCATCCTGGTTGGCTCATAAAAACAAAGTTCTCCTGAGCGTGGGCTGAATGCAGCTCGTGTGCCACGCAGGGAGGGCAACGACAGTCAGTGAGCTTTGCATGAATGGGCTGCAAGTGCAGGTAGGGTGGATCCTATGGTGCTGGGAGGCTGTATCAGGAGCACCTGTTCCTCCTGGATTTGAAAGTGGGAGCCCTGTTACTTATGGGGGGTGGAAAGGGAGAAAAATTGACTCTTCAGTGGCTTCAGCTCCACATCATGTGTCTGACATGGACACAACATTGCTTAAGCAGAACAAACGGTCAGTGTAACTAGTATCACATAGATAGTTGTGTTCACTTCTCTGCAAGCTCATGGCTTTCTGAGGTCGTTTAAATTGTTAAAATATATAGGGACATTGAGTATAAAGGCTAAGAATATGATGCAGACATGAATAGGCTGTGTGTTATACCCAAAGCAAGGCATACTTTTAGGAATAAAAAAAATGACATGGTAGTCATTCCTTTACTGTGTATTACTATAATCAGTCTCCCGTTTTTCTCTGTGGGGGAGGAAAAAAAAAAAAGAAAATGAAGGGATATCCTCTTTGGCTGAAATGTAACAGGAGACTAGAACAAGTGGCATTCCTGGGAGAAGTAGAGGAAAGCCACAATATGTTTAAAAGTTTAGGATGTTGTCCTCTGAAGAAAGAGCAGATGTGTCAGCAAAGCAAGTTGGCGGCTTCCTGTTTTTTTTCCAAGCTGTGATGTGTGATATAAAGTGGTATAGCAAGTGGAGGACCCGTTCTGTTCTTGAAGCCCAGTGGTCTGCATGGAGGCATGGGAAGGAGCAGATGGTGTCTGTGGAATACTTCCTACTGTTGGATAACTAAATATAAAGAAAATTATTCCCCATGCTGGCAGTTCTGGCTCCCCAAAGAAAATGCTTGCTTTGCAAGACTCCAAAACCTTCTGTTGCAAGGGAAGGGGAAAAAAATCAAATTATATGGTTGTTTTAATTTGAGACTGAGTTTTGCCCTGCTACTGTTAATGTTATAGGGAGTGGATATGTGTCTGCTCTCAGGAGAGGTGGGAGAAAGCAGCTGAGGGGTTTTGGTCAGCTAAGGTTGTTCTGGCTACTTGTTCTGACAGGCTTTGCTCCCCGAAGTGAACAAACGCCTGGTCAGAATGAGTGACACGCTTGTGTGTTTCCCAACATCTGAGCTTTCTGTGAAGTGAAAAAGGCAACCATAGCTTGTGGTTTGTTTCTAAATGCTAGAGTTACAACACGTAGGCAAGCTGCTATTCTGGAGAAACTGTGTAATAGTTTTACTGTATTTTTTCTTGGGGAAGAAAGATTATTCCAGACACTTCCAAGGGGTTAATGAGCCATTCATTGAGCTGTAAGTGTCTAGTGTAGATTTAATTTTTCCTAGTAATCAGTCTGAGTTTTAACTTTTGTGAGTGTGGATTATTCCATAGTGCTTTAGAAGATAAGGTCAGTGCAGCCTACATCTTACACTCTTGCTGTTGTTTGCAATTCTCAAATATTAATAGAGCCTGACAGCTTATGAAATGATCCTTCACTTTCTCCTGCCTGTGTTCAGAAAACCAGTGACTTTTGGACTCATTTTACTTGTGATGTTTCTTTCTCTTTCTGCTTCCCCTGCTGTCTCTTGCTTTAAGTCAGCATACAGAATAGATGCTTTATGTGCATTCAGCTCCTCTGAGCAGATCGCTCCTCAGCGGGGTCAGAGGTGCCGCTGTAGTTGGTGTTCCTTGTCAAGGGCTGCTGAATGTTGGAGCAGACAGTTTGTATCTGTTCACTTAATACTGCAGCGAACCTGAAGTCAGCAGAGCAGAAATACCATAAACCTGGTGAAATTCAGTACATGGCTGAGTCAAGTTGTGCCTCTGTCTCCTCAGTGTCAGTAGAAAATATTTGCAGATTGAATCTTCACAGTCACTGCTTGTGTTCTGTGGTAGTGTTAGTTCTCATTCTGACTAGGGCTTCGTTTTTGGTGATGAAAAACTGAAATTTCTGGACCTGCTTTTGTGTGTGTGTGTGTGTGGTTTGTTTTTTTAGAAATACTGGTAGCTTTTGTAGCTAAGTAGGAAAAAAGACTTCACTAGTGTGTGAGCAGGACCAGCTGACTGTATCTCTTGGTAGCTTCTGTGTGAAGAGTTGTGGGAAGTGATTGTTACAAGTGCTCTTGTCCTCCCTTCGTGGTCTTTGATTGCTGCAGGAGTGACTGCTGATTGTGTGCTCTCTTCAAGTCTTCCTTTCCTGTATTTTTGTTAGGTTAAGAAAATAAGTAGATCTAATATCCTGTGAGTAATAGCTTGAATGGTTCCCTGAATTGCAGTTGTGGTGCTTTTATGCCAAAGATTTGGTGGCTTTTTAGTCAAATGGGCAGTTCGGAAGAGGTTATCAGATTATATTCCTTAATGCTTGCGTATATTTTCAGAATTCAAGGTGTCTGTATTCCGAATGTTAGTCTGAGTTCAGAGTACTTTCACATGGTATTTCTGATTCAGCTTGTCTGCATGAAAGCATCGGGTTTCGCCATAAGCAGGTGCATAATGTCAGTGGTCTGCAGAGCTTCTGTGGGGCTCTTCTGAATTGCTGCTGCTTTGTTTTGGGTTTGGGAGCACTGATAGCTGTTCCTTACAAGTTTTCTTAAGTTGCAGTTTATGCTGCAGTGAGTAAAGCCTGGTCACTGAAAGCTGAAGCTCTTCCCATCTTAGAGGGGATTGGGTCAGTTCTGAGGATTGTTGTGGAGTATATGTTGGAACAAGTTGGGCCAGAAATACTCTTCAAACAGTGTGAGGACTTTGACTCTCCAGCATACTACAGAAGTAAGAGCCCCAAAAGATGATGTTTTGAGAAATCTGTCTGGCTTTGGTTGTATTTTCCATTAACTTCAAAGATTTGTTTTGGTCATTATTTCTCTATTAGGAAAGGAGGGATAGAGAGGGATAACCTATTAGCCATGTCTGCCTTGCATAATGAGTCTTTCAGGTTAAAAAATTAAAAAAACCAAAAAAACAAAAAAAACCCACACCTTTTGTTGAATAATCTTCAGGTTTCTTCTAAGAATGAGCAGATGTTTCTCTGCTCTTTTGGGTTGCAGCGGAAATAAATATACCCTTATATACCCTTGCTCCTTAAGAGAAATGTGTATTTCTTTAGAGGCCCTTGTAAGAGTTCCTTGGAAACAAAATTACTAAATAAAGATGACACAGCCTTGCAGAGTTCTTGAATCATCAAAGTGCTGCTATCTCCCATTCCAGAGATGGGTTAGCCTGTGTAAGAGCTGTAAATTCAATCACTTTTTTTCTTTTTGTTCCCCAAGCTCAGTCCTTACACATGAAGACTTGACACCCAGCACCTGCTGCTGTACTGATCATGGTGACTCGCTGTGGTCAGTTTCTCTGGGGATGTGGAAAGAGCAGTCTGTAGGTGTTTCCTGGTTGTGCCCTTTTCAGAAAGGCCCAAAGAAAGCGTGAGCTGCTCCTGCTCAGGGACATGTCCATCTTTCCACTTCACTCACAAGCATGCACGCCAACAAACAAACAACCCAACCACAGAAAACTATTAAGTGAGCACCTCCAAGAGAATGATGCTTATTTTTAATAACAGTGACCTGAATGAATGAAGTAATGTTTTTGTTAGGGAGTTGGTGTTGATGGCATAGTGGAGTTAAGCAGGCACACCTAAAGAAGCAATAGGCCAATGTGCATCTCTTGCTGTATGGTAAAAAATTCTTTCCACTCCTCTGCTGTGCTGTGCTTGTGTCCATTTCCTTCACCAGGTTCATGTGGACCCGATACTTTGTATTGGTCGATGATGGCTGGGGAGGGAACAACCAGCAAAATTATTTTTTTTTCCTCATGCCTCACTTCTGTACAGTGTCCCCCAGCTTCATCCATTTCCATGCGTTAGCCTCGTGTCGTGTTGTCTGTGATACTCGTGTAGAGAGCACTGCAGTGGTACCGAATTACCTTGGGCACACTCAGGAGCTGGTGCTGCTTCTGGCCTCCCAGCATTGTCCTTGTGCTGCCACCTGACTGTCTGCACTGCTGGCATCCGTGTGACTAGCGAGGTGGGTTGGGAGGCTCAAGTCTGCTTTCTCAGCATGTTTGACAAAATTGCGGGGTTGACTTGCTGGTCCCCTTCTGTTGAGTAGGATGAGGAGTGGCTGTGGATTGCACTATGGGACAGGGAAGGAGGAATTGGTGCGGTGGCAGCACTGGCTTTAACTGGAACATGAGCGTGGCTTAGGTCTGCTTGGTAAAGCTATAATGCCTCCTGAGGTTCGGAAGAGTTTGTGGACCTAGGCTTAGAGATGCATATTAGTGTTCCAGTTTTTGCCTGTTCTACATTGGTATCTTATCTTTGAGGATTTCCTTGCATATCCACAGGAGATTGGTTAATACATCACAGCTTTGTTTTGTAAGGGTTAAAGTCTATAGACTGTATCACTGCTACAGTATTTGGAAAGGAAGAGTGGGTGTAGAAATGCTTTTCAAATGGCAGCATTCACTTGATGAACGACAACTTCTTTTCTTTGTTAAAGCTGAAAACAAAGTTATAAATTCTACCAAAGCAGCTGTGCTCTATATTTAATTTTTAGAAATTCCTGTTGCTATGAGTGTGTGATAACTGCCAGCTGAGACACTGTGACTTTGTCAGAAATGCAGTAGAGAAAGTGACTAGTCAGTGCTGCCTACAGGCTGCCTGAAGCTTCCCAATGTTTTGTAGCATCACTAACCATAGTTATGCAGCCTGTGATGCAAAGTACATGAAGTACAGAGGTAGCAGATTTTTGTCTGATAACAGATCCTTCCTACGCTAGGACTCATGACTGTTTTTAGTATAAACATGGGAAAGGTGGCTGTGTGGCT
Organism: Aythya fuligula; assembly: GCF_009819795.1. Lineage (NCBI taxonomy): Eukaryota > Metazoa > Chordata > Aves > Anseriformes > Anatidae > Aythya > Aythya fuligula. The sequence goes on along the minus strand of NC_045565.1, from coordinate 11,362,522 downwards.
TTGAGTGGGTTGTTTGGCCTCTTTATATGTAGGGTTGGGGAAAAAAAACAGTCAAACATACCTACACTTCAGATGTCACATGTCAGAATGTCAGTCCCACACCAGTAGGGACCATACTTCTCCGTATAGCATTTGGTGGTCTGTCAAGAAGAACCAAAGGCTCCCGATGTGGATAAGCAAATGCAGTAAGTCAAATCTGCTCTCAATATAGGTATTTCAGGAGGAAACATCTGTCTCAGGAACCATGTGCTGTTGTAGGACAGCTTCTTGCAACAAAGAACCCATGCTGGTTGTACCGGACCCCTGCCATTTCAGAGCATGAAGAAAAATAAAGAGCAAATAAAAAATCACTTTCCTTTTTCATCCTGTGACAGTCCTATGATGGGTATGGCTGGGGCGTCTCCCCAGTTGTATGGGGAAATGCAGAGAGATGTGTTACAAGTTGTTGGTCAGTGATGACTTAAGCAGGCAACAGTGCTTATCAGTAAGGACACTTCTGACGCTCCTGGTGCTGAGTTTCTCTGCAGCTGGAACTTGAATAATTGGATGCAAATCTGTGTTGAAGAGGGCAACCTAACAAAGTAAGACCAGACTGCGCTTGTATTTTGGTTCCTGAATTGCTATGCTTGCTTTTCTGCTTCAGATTGCACCTTCAGGCTCTTAGTCTGTGTAACTGAACCCCGTTTTTAAGGAATGTAGTGATGTGAGACACTTTGCTGTGTGTTGTATGCTGTGTGATGTGTGCTGGGGCAAACGGAGGCTTGAACATGGCTCAGATTAGTGAGGTTCTGCTGCTTTGTCCTAGCATCTTATCTTCTCCCTCTTTTCCTCAGATCTATCACACTTGCTGACTAGTTCAAGTGTATGAACCTAGATTGTTAAAATATGAGTTGCCATTTAGAGCTAGAGATGTAGCTATGTACTTAGTCTAAGGGATTCAAAGCTGGGAAAATCAACTGGTTGCTCCTTCTCTAGTGTTCTCTCAGTAGCACGCTTAGAAAAGCATGCTAGGAAAGTTGTGTCCAGCAGGCTTTCTTTGTAATGTCTTGTAATTGTAAGATGCATAAATGCTGTCTATGAAGCTGGATGGGATGAAAATGTCAGCAACTGAAGTTGAAGTAGGGCGTGAGGAAATGGAACTGTCTATATCTTAAGAATGTGTGTTGCAAAACTAAGCTTATGCGTGTGACTGGGTTACATTTAGAGAAGTAATTTCCAGTTATTGCCCGTACTGCCATAAAGTAGCACTTCCATTATTGAAGTACAAAGGTTGTGTGTGTTAGCTGGTGTGTCTGTAGTTATTGGGCTCTTGTTATAAATGAGCTGTGACCATACAAACTAGTAATAGGATGAGTTTTTGGATGGCAAAACTTGTCAGTGTTTGATTAAAACTGAATGGGATTCAACTTTTGTACTATTGAAATAATGAGCTAAGGTTCTAATGGTGAATATTCATACCCTAGCATGAGAAATTTTGCAGATATTGTTTCTGTTAGAATGTGCAATACATCCTTTAATCTTTCTGCTGTTTCTCTGTAACCAGCTTAGTAGTTTATTGTGCACATACAGTCTCTTTATTAGAGCTATTCACGGCAAAAAGTTTCAGTTCTTATTTAAACTCAGTTTTATTCCATCTCATATGGAGGTTTCTCAACTTTTCATAGTAGCTTTTAAGCAAGCTTTCTTCACTAGTGCTCCAATTTAAAAGGCTGCATCAAGTACATAATGATATAAAAACATGGTGATACTGAAATTCTATTCATCTACATTTGTGCTTGTGTTTCTTAACAATAACAAACTGATAAGCTTTTGAGGATGTTGCTGTTAAAGAGCCTGCACCTCAGGATAATTGAGCTCTTGCTTCTCTCTGGTGAGGTTGCCAGGCAGTCATTCTGAGTGCTGGACAAGTGCTCCTCTGCCCAGTGCAATGCACTTCTGGTAGCATGCATATTTCTGCATTCATGTGACATTCGTTTCAAGCAAGAGAAGTTTTGTGCCTTAACCAAAGTGTTTCAAACTTGGAGTTTTCTATGAAAGAGAGAGCAGAGTATTTTGTTGCTGAAGGGTCTTTCAAGATGCTGTCTAGAATTGCCTGTGGATGTGTCTAAAACAAACTGCATAGGTATCATCTTAAAGCTTATTTAGGTGATGTCTGGCTTTATTATATATAAATTAATCAATTTCCAATCAAGTGGATCAGTGTAACTAGTATAACACCTGCCAGTTTTCAGTAGGATCTGAAAATTTATCTACATGCAGTTGTCTTGGGTTGGAAAAAGCAGAAATTGTCTGCAAATCTTTCAGTCTTACTTGCTGTATGAGGTCACCTGACTTTCCAGTTATTTTTTTCCCGTAACTTTGTAAAAGTATGGAGTGTTTACTGAAATGTTCTCTTTAGATTTTCTGCACTGTTTCTGCATTTCTGATAACTATCTCATGGTTAGGCTGCCGAGAAACTTTCTGGATGGTGATAAAAAGGAGGTGAACGTGTCTGGACCATGCAGGGACTTGGTTTGGTTGCAGGTGGAAGCCAAGCCAGGGACAGGGAGAACTCTGGAAGGAAAATCAAAGCCTACCTGGGATCCTTGTGCGTAGTTTCCTGGGTGGAAGATGTCTGTCATGTGTCCTATCTGTGTATGTGTGGCTTTAGCTTCGGGGAAAGGCTTAAGGCAAGATTTGAAATGCCTGTCATCAGACTTCAAAAACAAGTTTTTCCGAGATGACACTGATAGTAGTAATTCATGGTTGTCCTGGAAAATGATCAGTAGTGTACTTACAATAAAGAACGTACGGGTATTTGTTCCTCTCCCTGCTCTTTTGGGGTGTGTGTGTGTGGTCTTTTTTTTTTTTTTTTTTTTTTAACACCCAGTTACAGATTGCTTTCTAAAAGAGATGTATTCGCCTTCCTATAACTATGGCTGCAGTGATGATCTGCAGCTAACCATTCCATGGCACTTTTTCAGACTTTGCAGGCTAGGCTTAGTTTTTGCATGCTGTCTGTAGATGCCCAGGTCAGCATAGTCCTTGAAGTCTGTTTCTTAGCGATGAGGTGTTTGGAAAATTCTCTCTGCTTGCTTCTGTTGCAGGCATTTCCTAAATGTCTTACGGGAGGAAAACATTTGTCTCAAGTGCATGGAGGGTTGAAATCTGGAGCTGCTGCATGGGGTCGGTTGTAGGCAGCGTTTGTTGTGTGGTCAGTTCTCTGAAACTTGGCTGGGTGGGTGAGTGCTTTGTCTTTCCAGCTTTCATCTTAAGAGCTTGTCCTCTGTTTTTCTATACATGGCATTTCTGCAGAAGTGGGTTAGCTACAACATGAAAAGCTTTATTTAGTTCTCTGAACAATTTTGTTTGAGCAACAATTGCAATTGAACCTTATCTCTCTCTCACATATAACGAAACATGAAAACAGAACTCTGCAGAGCAGATCAGCTGTCTGATGGTGTGGCTTTTCTTAAGAATAAAACCTCTTGTGGTGTATTGTTTTGATAAAGAAACATTAAAATATGGAAAGGAGTAAAACTCCCTGTTGTATTTAGCACCAAAGACATTTAAGTTTTCCAGGTAACCACTTGGAACAGATTACTAGCTCTGGGGTGTTGGATGTAAAATCCACAGGGTGTGTTTAGACTTTTTGCGAAAGTCCAGGCAGCTGTCTGTGTAAATACAACGGCTTTGAGGGAGTGAGAAAGCTGATGTGGATCTTAGGGTAGTTATATAGCCAGTTTCCTTTTTGGGTGTCCCTCCCTGTTACCATGTTAGTGCACTTAAAGAAGATAAAGTTATTAAGCAATAAATACTTAGAAGGAGTTTGGGGTACGCGGAAGTTTGTGAGCTGACTTCAAACGTACTTCTGAGTGACATGTGGTACAGGTTACAATAGTCCTATGTTAACAGAGTGAAAGATCTGGAAAAAATTTCTTGTTCTTAAAATCTTTGACTGATTCTTTCATTTTTTTTTTCTTCTATGTAGGCGCTGTGTTATAGAAGATGCACTATTACCGATATTCTAATGCAGAGGTTAGCTGTTGGTACAAATACCTGCTCTTCAGCTACAACATTATCTTCTGGGTGAGTACAAAATGTAGAAACAAATAGTTTGGGGGTACCTCAATTTCATCTGTGCTTCCATTCAAAATGTGTCTAAATCTTTAACTGAAACCAGGTAGCTGATCTATAGTGTATGTCCCTGGTGTTCTGAAGTTGCAGAAGCCTATCCCATGTCCAAAAGTCATTATTACTGAAAATTATATGGATACTAATTTCTCAGTCTTCCTCCTCTCCTACCATTAGATGGAAGATAAATGAGTGAAGGAGAGATAATAGTCTTTTTTTATGCAGAAGGGAAAGATCTGCTTTAAGGATTTGTCAAAAGAAAGTAGTCTCAGTTGTTGCTGACAGGGCCTGTCCTTTGGATGATGGAGGCCACTAAATACTGGTTGTGTGTTTGGGCGAAGGTTAAATCTGTCCTTAAGTGCACTTACGTGGCATGTTAGGTTGCTTCCCTTTTTAATATAAGTGTCTTCAAATATATCTCTTCAGATCTTCTTTGATCTTTGTGTTGGAGTGTTGCAGCTATAAGTACAGTTTGCAGAAGAGAAGGAAGGAGTTGCCGGCTGTTAACACATTTCTGGGGCTTTAGAATGTAATCAGGATCTTGAAGGTTATGCTTCCAGGATAGCAAAGCTGTCTGATGCCATCTTTAAATACTTGATTAGGGACTAGCTTGCCTCTAATGTTTGTTTACTGTTAATTCAAAGAATGCAAAATCAGATGTGTGGATTTAGATGAGTATGATGGTCAAGATGACCAAAGCACCTACCTTAGGAAAGGCAGCTCTTCAAAGGTCAGTATATAGCCTTGCATTAGAAATAGTATTCCTTGAGGGGTTGTGAGGCCAAAGGTACTGATCAATTGAACCTTTTAATTCTTTTCAGAATGTGTAGGTCAGGTATTAGGAGCTCACACCTGAAGTAATGGAAGCTTAAGTCATGGTAAGGCATAGGTAGTCATGATGAAGTGCAGGTACAGGGACTTTGCCCAATGCTAGCAGCTTGGGTTAATGTTTTCATTCAGAGCTGAAATGCTTGTATAGTCTGCATAGTCTTCTCTAAATACTTCTATTTTTTTTCAAAGCAAGTAGGGTCAGATAGTAGGAATCAAAGAATGGTATGTGGTTGAAACATCTTGTTTAAGTTGAGTAAAAATTGTTTCGTTTCATCCTGACTCATCTGAGATCAGTACTTGTGCTAGAGTAGACTATATAAATCTGATTTTTTTTTGTCACTGTTCATCAAACCACCCCATCTTCCTAGACCCTAAAGTTATGGATTTAGATAGTTACTACTAAATTTATCTGTATTAACTTTAGAGGGAAAAGTCTGAATGTAAGCTACAGACAACAGAATCTTGTTCATACTTGTCAATAATGACTCGGTGGTTTGCTTGATTAACCCACAAAGTTCTGGTAAACTGGATTAGCATTTCTGTGCATTTTGGCTGCTTTGGTAGTATATAAAGAATGAGCCTTTTTGAAAGATGAGTATGTGATGGGCAAAACTCTGAGTTAATTTAGAATCATAGAAAAGTCTAGTTTGAATGGATCTTCTGGAGATCATCTGACTCAGTCTTCTGTTCAAAGCAAGATCCTTAGTGTAGGGGATCACTGCTCAAAGAGGAAAGCCAGGAATCTTGTGAGCTTCTTAATCATGAATTTTCTGCTGTCTTTAGTCATCCTAATAAAAATGTTAGAGGGCTAGGTTAATTCTGAGACTGAAATGTCTGGATGCTGTTGGAAACCACAGAACTCTGCTACTGTCACAACTAGCTTACTAGTGCACTGTTTTAACATGATACTGGAGCATTAAGCCCTAGGGGCTTGTGTGGCCAACAGGGCGGAAGAGGTGTGAGTTGTTGCTTGTCCACAGTATTGCCGTAGAGCAAATGTTTGAACATAAGCGATATTTTTTCCCCTATCATTTGAGTACTTTTATCATAGCTTCCTGTGTCATAACTTAAGTCCTCATGCCACCAGCTCTGTACTTACTTTTCGTCTTATATAGTACAACTCCCATGTACCTGTAGCAGAATGCTGTAAGAGAAATAGTATTTCTTAGGCTGTGTTCTTTGAAGTTCTGGTTTTCAGAGAAATCACTGTGTTACTGAAGGGATGCTCTTACACAGATAGTGAGAGATGTGTGAAATGGACAGATTATTTTTTTTGTTGTCCCCAAATGTATTAAGATTGTGCTAGACCTATTCCTTTCTAGCAAATAAATAATGAAGTACTGCTTGGGTAAACAGTCTTTAAAGAGCTAAAATTATTTTGTCTTTATTGGGAATGCTATCAGTCATTTGTCTCTGCTTTTTTTTTTTTTTTTTTTTGCAAGAATTCATTTTTTCATTTCCTGAGGAGTTCTCAAGTTTTTGAATATTGATTGTATTCTCATGAAATTAATGATGAAAGTCTAAGGATTTTTGCTTTCCATAGAGAATCTTTTTAAGAGATGCAAAAATGTTGAGAACTTGAAGTACAGTTCATGGGTTTCCGATGATTTTTGTTTTTGCTGGAAGAATTGTTCTTCTGCAGGTGTTAGTAGTTTTGGTAGTTTGCTCAGTGAATGGTCTAAAGCTTCTGCTGAAAAGTTATCATCAGGCTGACCTGGTAAACTATGTGTAACTACAACTCTTTTGGCAAGTGTGGCAGCTATAGTTGTAGAACAGGCTATGTAAAAACATTGAGTGGGAGGGTAGGCACTCTTATAAGCAAGTGCATGAATTTTAGCCAATGCAGTAGTTCAAGAGTCTATGACATCAAGCTGGCTGAGATGGAGAGTCTAGCAATGCATTTAATTGGACAAATCAGTGCTGTGTAGAAGAACAAAGTAAATAAGCTTCTATGTGCCTTAAAAGAAGAGTGGGCTAAAAAAAAATCAGAAGGGAAATGTAACTATGTTAAAATCAGCATTTAAGGAGGCAGTGCTATTTCTGATCAAGATTTTTTGATTTGCAAGACAGGTGCATGGGCACTCATGGGTAAACTGCTCAAATCTGCCTGCTGGAATGAGAAATGTGAATGCTCCAGCAGGTGGGCTGTTAAAGTTGCATGCTGTGGATGCAGCACAGCTGCACTGGATCAGGTGCACAGCTGGGCCCAGGAGCCCTGCTAAATCCAGTGCCTCAGGCTGGGGCTGAAAGAGGTGGTCCAGCCTTTCCTCTGACAGATGGTTTGTTTCTACAAACTGGAGTTGGATTTGGAAATTGATCCCAAAGTCAGCTCTTGTTTGGCTACGTTATTTTTAAGTCCTGTCATTTCCATGTGAGTTTTTTCCTCAGAATGAGGGTGGCCACTAACGGTCATGAGAGATGACACCTTGGCTATGTGGACAGCCTTTTTGCCCATTTGAGTTGTTTTCAGGGATATGATGCTAGCTAATCTACATGTAAATATAGATAAACTGTGTTTGTCTTTCTGTTGTGCTTACTAAAGATGCAGTACTTCTGTTGTTGCCTTCCCTGCTGTATCTCAGAATAAAAGTGAACTTGGTGAACTTCAAAATATGTGGTGTCTTAGTTTACAGGATATGTAGACTTCTCCATGGGTGACTGGTTTTCTTCAGTTTGTCATGTTTCAAATTCATTTCATATGATGAGTGGAAAAATACTGAACTTAAAGGGGCAGATATGGTTCTGTTACAATATTTTAATAATGGCAAGCTCACTGCTTTGTCATCCTTTAGAAATCTGTATTTGAAAGTGTTTTTTTTTTTTTTTCCATGTGCGCAACTTGAGAGTAGAGCCTTAGTTCTGATGGTCTTGAGTTGTCTGACTGGCTTCCAGAATCATTTCTCTGTGCTTTGTGCTTTGCTTTTCCTTCTAAGAAAGGGAGTGGAAGTCACTGGGAGGCTTGGTCTTGGACATGAGTTTAATGTGCAGTTCCTTTGTTTTCTTGGTTTTTAATCATGCTAATAAGATCAAACTTCTCCAAATACACTCCTTTGAGTAGTGTTGAGGCAGGATTGCAGCCCTGCAGTGGATGCTCAGAAGTTTTGGTGAAACCACCCTATGGCATGCAGCAAGGCCAGACCTCCTGCTGAGCTTCAAAGCTGCTTTCGGCGCCCCCCTTCTTCCTGCTCAGTAGCTTCATTTGGTATATTGAAATTAAAAGACTGCAGTGCTGTGAGAGAGGAAGGGCCTGGCTCTGGCACCTTGCCGCACTGAGTCATTCTGCAAAGGGAGCCTGAGTTGTGCTGTGGGAGCCCAGAGGAGTCAGTGGGGCGGGTGGGGCCCTGCCTTGTGCAGCACTGCTCTGAGCCTTTGGCTTTTGCTTTAGAAGGCCTCTGGAGTAAAAGGAAGTGCCTTAGTTGCTTTTCTGTCTGCAGTTGAAGGCTTTTTGGGGCAGCCCAAGAATTATACGTTGGCCAGGATGTGGCTATTTGAGTGAAGGATTATATGTGGTTTTGTCTTCTGAAGCCTTTTAGGCTGTGTGTAAACTGATTGCCCCTCTAATGAATTGAGGGGAGAGAGTGAAATAGGTTTCAGTTGCTGTCATCTTGATTTTATCTTCTAATTCTCTGTAGCTTTGTTTCTGGTTCGTAAGGGTTTTGGGTAGGGGAGAATTAAAAGTTTTCACTTGTACTATAGGTGACTTGTAGGGGCCTTGTGCTGAACGTGAAGATGATGGGCAAAAAAAAATCTCTTAAGCTTGAAATTATTTTCCAGAGTTTATTTTTGGAAAGTAATAGAACAACTAAGCTACTATCAGGGTTTCTTGGCTTTTGCAGCTTATGTTGTATTTCATGAATACCTAAAACAGCAGGGTTGTGCCAGGAAGAGGAAAGAATCCACCATCAGGTTGTTTCCTGACCCCAAGAGGAAAAGTCTGGAAAGAGACAAGGATAGGAAGGAAGGAAGGGCTGTAGGCTGCAGATTAGTCTGGTGTGGGTGGAGCTATGATGACAAACACTATTTGCCAGGGGCTGGAGAGAGTGTTTTTCTTAAGAGTAACATTTTATGCGTGCTGAAACTGAATTCAATGGGAATACATTCCAATAACTTCTAACTGGACCTTGAAACAGGCTGACATGGTTTGTGTGCAAGGGTCCTACTGCAGGAGCTGTGTTCAGCTACAACCTCAATAGGAGAAACAAACCAGGTGCTAAGTTCTCTGTTTGTAGGTGATCCTCATAGCATAGTTGAAGGAATTCAAAGGGTGCTTGGGAACAGGTAGTGTTTAAGCTAAGTGGTTGTCTGTCTGGTGCTTGGGATCTGGCATCAGTATCCTACCTCTTGTGAGTAGAGCTTAAAGCTCAGTGTGGTGTGTTCATGCTCTGGATTTTTTCAGTTCTAAAGCAGGAAATGATCAAGCACTGGCTGCTAGTTTAGTTTCCTGTTCAAAGGGGTACAGTTGAGCTGCTTTGTGTATGTTTCCATCCAACCTTTTATGCGTCATATCTCATAAGTGACTCAATGACACAGAAGTGAGTTGGGTAGTCCAGTCATTTTTCTTGCTTAAGTTATTCAGATCCTAGTGAAAGGCAAACTTTTACATGCTTCTCTTTTGAACTAGCTGGCTTGCTCACTCTCTCCCAGGAGCACTTTCAGTTAGCATTGCTGCTTCTCAGCTGCCTGATTTCCCACTCCTGTGGCCAGTTCAGTGAGCTGATGAAGGTTAAAACTCTTCTTTCAGTTCAAGCTGGATCTGTTCCCTTGTCTGCCCCACAGCAGTCACTTGAATGCCTCCTTGTGCAAGAATAGCAGAGAGGATATCTTCCTCGAGCTAATTTTCTGTAGAGTTCCATTCTGAGTATACCCGATGGTGCTTTTTTTTATTGCCATGGTCTTTAGATCAGTTTTCAGTGAGATACTTTAAGTACCTTGCACATGGCACTTAAAGCAAAGAAATCTCACTTGGGTAAATAACCACTGTTTTACAAAGACAACCTATCTGCAAGTAAGTAATCTCACCTATAAATATAGAAGCTGGTGTCTTTGTTCCTCTGGCAAAATGTTATACTTGACTGCTCTTTGCTAAGTTTGCTGAAGGAACTCTTTGTACTTTGGCTGCTTCCCATGAGAGTTCTGAATCACATCTTAGTTGGACTGAGTTTTAGATTTATCAGTGTTAATTCTGTGAGACCAAGCCTATATTTCTGCTGATAAACTGAGTTTTACTTGCAGCTAGTTTGCATGGGTGCTCACAGCAGTAATTCTGCAAAAATAGTGTTTTGTGAAACTGAATGCTCTATAAAAAGAAATGAGAGCAGTGTTTGTTGAGATGAGAATGAAGCATGCTAGTGAAAATGTACTTGATAAGAATCCATTCCAGTTTATGTAGGAGGGTAATTATAATGAAAGACAGCAAGTCTGAAGAGGACACTTACTAAGCAACATCTGGAAATTTAACTCACTTAGCACTGCTTTGCCTAGTTGTAACTCTTCCTGTGTATCAGTTGTGGGTTTGGTTTGTTGATCTGCATGCTTAAGCGCCACCGTATGGCTTGCTGCGTGCACAGACAGAGCTGTCTCACATCATTTGAGTAATTTTTACAGAATGGCATGGATGATGACACTTGTAGCCCTTCTGGCTTTCTTTTTCCCCACTTCCTGATGGAGTACACTCAGAGAAGCTTCATTTACCCTGAATGCAGTTTAGAGGCAGCGGACAGTGAACCCAGCAGCACTTCAAACCCACCCACATTTTGTCGTGTGAGGGGAAGGGTCCCATTTCTTGCTTGTGCTACAGGAAATTGCTTATAATGCACATTCAGTTCATGGGAGGCACTGCCTTTCCTAGCAGAAAGGATTCCCTTTTCAGGGTGTTTTAAAGGGATTTACTTGTCATGCTCCTGTAGGCTTGGCTGGTGTGTAGGAGCAACCTCAGTTGTTCATATGGTTACAGTGGACTCGGTACATGGGTGTTTCAAGCCAGAATGCCATTTTAAGTAATTGATTGGGTGGAGGGTGATGATGGCCCTCAGTGTGTAGAGGTCATTTTAGCTTGATTACTGAAATTGGATACTAAAAACGAACTGCCTGAGAATGGAGAAATGGAATACAAATTAGGACAAGGATCTAATTTAGTTTGGATGAATATAATTCAGAAGTATTTATTATGCAAGCATGTAAATTGGTGTGGAGTTTGTATATTATGCATTAGATCTGTTGCTTATTGCGAGTAAGTGAATTGAATTAAACTGAAGCAATGGTAAAAAGGGCTCAAACAACGCAAAAAGATGAGAAATTGTATGTAATTAGGGAAGAGTCTAATCTGAGTCTTGACACCAAAGTTATGAAAAGTTAAGCATGCCTGCTGTCTAGGAGTGGTACTATAACGTGACTAAATACAGAATGACCTTGAAGTGTGTTAAATATTTTGGAATCTAATGTATCCCTCTCAAATAATCATGAGTAATCAAAGTAAAATACTGTCAAAAAGTAGTTGGTAAATGCAGGATTTTTATAGAATAAAAGCATTCTAGATTTTCTTTCTAGGAGTCACTTGTGGAAGAACGTCCTGTTACTATTATCCGGGATTGCAGACAATGTTTATTCTACTTGAGCAATAGTGCTACTGGCTAAGTGTTTGAGAATGTGTTTTCTCACTGATTAGATCTAATGTTCCTTTTTTTTTTTTTTTTTTTTGCTTTAGCTAGCTGGTGTGGCGTTCCTCGCAGTTGGACTTTGGGCATGGAGTGAAAAGGTAAGGGTAGAAATGTCTGTTGCATTGTTTAGTGGCTGCTCTCTCCTGCCCCAGTAAACCAATTTCTCTCCTCATGAAGCAGTGAGGATTAAATATAGCATCAGAGCTCAGGACCATGTTCAGATGATCTAAACTGAAGTTAGTTGGAGTTTCATTTTTGCCCACGATTGGGTATTAAGCTGTGTCCTTCAATGTTTAGGCCTCTTTGTAGGCTTTAAGAGTAGGGTTTAAGAGAACTAAAGATTTTAGACTTTATGAATAATCTTTGTGAATAGTGTTTATGGACTGGTTCTCTCTATGGACATGTTTTCTAAAATAAGCTTATCTCCTCACCTCCTTTTATTAGGAATGAATAGTGTTTGAAAGGAACATAAAAGTTTCATATATATAAAAATTAGAATGCATCTCTAGGACCATAGTTCTGAAGTATTTCCATCTTAAGTCCATCTGTTATCTTTATACCCTGTGGAGTTGCAGAAGTGATTGTATGACCATGCAGAGGAACAAAATTGGGAAACATGATCCAGCCAAGTAATGCTTATTTTAGTAAGGTTTCTTTCAGCTTAACAACTTCCTCAGTCAGAGGAAGTCTGCAGGCATGTACCTGCTGAACTCTCATCTCACAAGAGAAGAGGCAGTGTAGGTGTGGAAGTGAATGGATCACCACATTGTTACAAATGTGAAAGCATGGCTTTGTGACTGCAGGCAGTAGGGAAAAATGTGACAATGACTGGAAGACTTAATCTGTGTTTTAATTAACAGAAGAGGGCAGCTGCCCTCACTGAGTTGTGCTGCTGAGTAGATACACTCTCATTACCAATGTAGTGTAACATTTCCATAGAGCACTTGTATAGAGAAACTGCCTGCATACAGTGAGGTTCTGGGATCTCTCTGCTTTTTGGAAGTTCAAGTTTTATGATAATTTTAATGCCGAGGCATTTATTCTCCTCATCGCTCCCAGTGTGTATGCATGATCCTCACAACTATATCACTGATAGATAGTAAGCAGGCTAACTCCATGCACAAATACATTTACCTTCTATTCCCTTATAAAGGGATTTTGTTTCCAGTCCTTATGGAAGGTGTTTTACGGAAGGTGTCAAACTTGTCTTCAGTTTGTATTCTCATTTTCCTAAAATTGCTTCTGTACAAACTGTTCTGTGGAGAAACGCATATGATATCTGGGGTTGGAAATGACTAGCTCCATTTGCCACATGGCCTCTATGGTATGTTAACATTAGTAATGCTTTTACTTTCAGTAAAATTGTTGACTCTGATTTTTCTTAAATTTTGCCTGAAATGTTTTTGTTGTCTGTTCAGTTTTGTAAATAAGTGCCTGGAAGCTTTTCCTGTGGCTTTAAACTTCTGAATGGCTCATGCAATCAGTAGGTTATTTTTCATGCCAGTTGTTCTGTGTGGACGCTTTCATATTAGTGCCACAAAGCCATAGTCTTTGTATGTGCCTGTGTGGATCTGTGTGTTTGCAGATAAGTCTCAGTGAACAATAGATAGGAAGTAAAAGAAAAACATTCCAGAAGCTGTGCTGCAGCCTTTGGGTAAACCCAAAGATAAACTAAAGGTGGTGGGAGAACTTTAAACATCCTGTCTCCTAGTGCAGCATGAAGTACGTTGGGTCCCTTTAACTGCTTTGTTCATTCTTTTGTCATCTTTTCCAGTATGACTACAACTCAGATTTTTTTTTCTGGACATTAGTCCTGTGTATGTCTGTGAGCTGATAATATATCAAAAGCATGGTGTTTTGTGTCAAGTCTTGAAAGTAACTTAATAAAAATAAGTTACCCACCCTGATTTGCATTACCTGTGTGCTGATGAGTCTAATACAGTAAATTTTTTGATCTAATTGACCTATTCTTATGATCTTTACATGTGCTTTGCTATTCCAAGCAGTCATGTAAAAGTTGCTGCACAAAATTAAGTCTATACAATAAAAACTGGATCAATGTTCATACAGTGTCCAAGAAGTATTACAAAAATCATTAAGAGGAAATGAGTGTCACTGCAATAAACAAGTAATAAAATCAAAATTACACAGCCAAAATGTCTGAAAAAGTTTTTTTCAATAAAACCATTTCAAGAAGGACACAAAGCAATATCTGGGAAACTGGAGATGGGTCAGTTTAACTTCATTCCAGCAAATTCATGACTGATAACAAAGGGAGAGGGAGCAGTCTGCTGGAAAACAAAGCTGTTGCTTAGAGGGACTTTGTGGGCCTGGAAAAATGAGTTGAGGGGAACTTTGTGAAAGCTTATTTTTGCACTTTTAATTTTTTTTTTTTTTACTCCACCCCAGACATGGGATTTATCTCATGCATTAGTACAGGCTGGGTGGGGGCTCACTGCCTGGAACGCAGTTCTGTGAGGAAGAAACCTTGGGCTGCTCATCAAGTTGAGTATCAGTCAGCAGCCTGCCTTCGTATCAAAGGAGACCACATGTGTGCTGGGCTGTATTAGCACTGGTGCAGCCAGTGGCTGAGGGAGGAGACTTCCAACAGCACTTGTTACTCTGGGGACTGCAACTGAAATACCATGTCTGCTTTTGGAAAAGACCCGCCTGCTACAGGGGAGCCTACCACAACTTACTCTATTGTTATAGGTTACTTATTCTTTAGTCTTTTTAGCTGATCTCTGTGCATCTGTACACATGTAAACTGTTTAAAGGTATGCTCGTAGCTTGTGCTGTAAGTCAGTGACAGTGTGTTATGGTGACAATCAATGTCACAGAATCACAGAATTGTCTAGGTTGGAAGAGACCTCAAGATCATTGAGTCCAACCTCAGATCTAACACTAACACGTCCTCCACTAAACCACATCAGGAAGAGGTTCTTCACCAAGAGGATGGTCACACACTGGGACAGGAGTTTAAGAAGTGTTTGGACTGTGATGGGAGCCGTTGGGCTCCCAGGGCATGGTTTGCCTCACATTGCACAAGTCCCCCCCTTCAGACTCCATACAGCACACCGGCAGCACATGGCGCTGAGGAGGGTGCTGAGCTATTCTCCTTGCCCTGCTGGAGGAGCCAGGGCAGGCAGCAGAGCTGTAGCTCCAGAAGGAGCGCAGCTGAAGCCCACGGAATCAGCTCCTCCTCTAAATACTCCCCGGGGCTTTGGCAGCCCAGCTGTCAGCACCTCATGCTCGCATTTCCTGACCTGGTGTGAAACAGACACTGACAGATAAAGCGTTTGTTCAAACAAACAATTTTTGCAGAGACCAGAGCTCCTGGAGTGAGTGGATGCTCCCCAGGAGCCCAGATGGTCACTGTCCAGGTGGAAAGAGGAGTCTCTGCTTCAAGCTTCCCTGCAGTGGTGTCTTCAGCTGTATGGGGTGTGCCTCCCCCAGGGGTGGTTTTGCTGCGGAGAGGACATGGAGGAGCAATTCCCGACTGAGCAGCATCTTCTCCATGGGCAGCATGCTCAGCTCTGGGGCATGTGGCAAGCAGGGTGTCACTCATTCAGCTTCGCAGCCACCGAAATCATTGCTGGTGAAATCCCTCCTGCGCGTGCTTGCCACGAGGATGGTGGTCAGGTCAGGAGGTGGGTGACAGCTGTTGTTGAGGCATGGGTGGCAAAGTTGGTGCCTACCAGGATACAGACACAGAGCTGCAGATGTCTGAGGTGGAAGGTGTGCCAAGTATGCCAAGGTGTTTCCTGAAGAAGAGCATCTCTGGCACAGCGTGGCTCTGGGGCCACCTCGTGCTGCTGCGAATGCCAGCCTCTGACTACTCGAAGGTCAGGTAGGTGTCTGAGTTATCCTGCTTTGCCCCAAGCATCAGCTTGATTGAGAGGGTTTTGCTGGAGGCATTGGTCAGCATGAACTCTCAGAAGTGGGTGGTGGGCAGCATCGTTAGCTGCATCTGGGCTGACTGAGGCAAGGCCTCCCAGGCTTCTGCCACCAGCTCCTGAAACCACGCATGTGCTGTTTTCCACACATCCAAGTAGGAGCCGCAGCAGAGGGTGTCCAGGAGGTTCGGGTCCTGATTCTTCAGCTCGTGCTCAGGACAGTGGAGGAAGCACAACTTGTTGCCCAGTATCCGCTCCCATGTGCACATGCACTGCAGCTCCACATGGAGGCAGGAGTTCCTGGCCAGCCTCTCCCCTTCGGTGCCCAGCTCCAGGTGGAAGGCGCGCCCAGGTGGTGGGTTCAGGGGCACGAGCAGGCGGTAGATGGTGTCACGCTCAGTGGGACCAGAGACGCTGCCCACCCCAATGGGTGGCTGCAGCCATGGCATGAACTTGTTCCTGGGGAGGCCCTGGCAGGCGGTGAGAAGGTTGTCCACCAATTCCTCCACAACCTTGCCCGTTCCTTCCAGGTCCCTCACCGGCCACTGCAGGTACTCGTTGACAAATCTGTGGGCATCCAGAATGTCATTGGGGTCTTCCTCAGAGTTGTCATAGTCCTTCTTTCCGGAGATGCCTTTCTTGGTTCTGCTGCGTAGCTCACGGCACAATTTCATGAGCGTGCAGCGGAACACAAAGAACTGGACGAGCTCTCCCGTCAGGACCCAGAACTGCCAGTGCTGCAGCACAGACAGGAGCAGGGTTCCCACACACGCCCAGCCGTGCTCCTGGTCCCTCTGCTTGATTTCCAGCAACAGCTGCATCACGCGAGCCTGCAGCTACTCTGCACATTGCTGCATGCATGTATTTGTAGCCTCATCCAGTTTGTCGCTGACATTCTGTGGGCTCTGAATTAAGCCCAGGAACGTCAAAGCGAATAAGATTGCTGAAACCATGGTCTGAAAGAGTTCAGAGAGAAGGGGGTCAGTGGGGCTGGGTGGGAGCTGGCTGGTGGCCAAGGAAGCTGGGGCAGGAGCCGCAGACCCCTGGGGTTGGGTAGGAGAGGGGGTGAGGGAGCTGGGCGGCAGCAGGGACTGCGGCCAGAGCTGGTGGTGACAGCCACAAGCCCTGCCCTGAGCGGCTGGGCCCTCGCTGCAGGCTTAGCAGCCCATTCCAATGCCTCACAACCCTCTCAGTAAAGAAGTTCTTCCTAATATCCAACCTAAAACACCCCTGGTGCAACTTTAGCCTGTTCCCCCTTGTCCTGTCACCAGGCACATGGGAGAACAGACCAACCCCCACCTCGCTACAGCCTCCTTTAATGTACTTGCAAAGAGCGATAAGGTCACCCCTGAGCCTCCTCTTCTCCAGGCTGAACAAGCCCAGCTCCCTCAGCCGCTCCTCGTAGGACTTGTTCTCCAGGCCCCTCACCAGCTTTGTCGCCCTTCTCTGCACCCGCTCAAGCACCTCGATGTCCTTCTTGTAGCGAGGGGCCCAAAACTTGAACGCAGTACTCGAGGTGCGGCCTCACCAGAGCCGAGTACAGGGGGATGATCACTTCCCCAGCCCTGCTGGCCACACTGCTGCTTATGCAAGCCAGGATGCCATTGGCCTTCTTGGCCACCTGAGCACACTGCTGGCTCATATTCAGCCAACTATGTAAGTCCAACTAATGTAAGTGTAAGAAAAATCAACTGTCCTTGTTGGATGTTTTCGTAACTTCTGTACTAATGTACCTCAAGACTGTAACTGTAAGTTTTTTCAAGGCAATTAGTATTTGCCCTCTGTTACTGATGTATTTCAATTGAGGTGGAGGTATAGTGCTTATAAACATGAAAAGAAATGGAAAATAAAGCACGTACAATTGAACTCCTAAGTCACTGTTAAAAATGACTGAGAAGAAGATTTAAAGACTTTTATTTCTTGATTTTCTTGACACTGACCTCAGTAAGTGGGCTTTATTTCTATATGCCTCATTTTCCTGTCCCTTTTGAGTTGCACACATTTAGAATCCGCACTGCATGAGGAAAGAACCTGTAAGAAATCTAGATGTTATTGGGAAGGGTGGCCTGTGCTGCAAAGGGATTTATAAATACCAGTTTTTGCAACCTCTTGCTTGTTGCACTAGTACCAGATGTCACTTCCAATGAAACCTGATGTGTCATTGTTTAATATACAAAACTCAGCCCTGGAATTTCTTTGGAAAAAAGGCAATTCAGCTCTACTTCCGATGTTTTATTTCAAGTAAATCAAGGTAGGAATAACAGCCTTGTGGTCGGGGAAGAAGGGGAGGCTGAATTACTGCTTATTGAAAGAATTTACTTTTTCCTTGAAAGTAAATAATTCCACAAGTTCAGTTCTTTGGCCTGTGATATCAGTGATATCTTGAAATCCTGATTGTTGGTGGGGAGAGAAGGGAAAGTCAGATGGCACAGGCAGAAACGTCCTTGGAGACATGAGTGAGATAAGATAGTGTCTTTGAATTTTTGAAAAAAATTGTTTTTGGAAAATCCTTGAACTAAAAATCCTTGAATTAATTTTCTTGTTGACTTCCTTCCTTTGGGATTTTTTACTTAACATCTTTTGTTAGCATCCCTACGCCCTCCCCACTCTTTTGAAAAGAGACTGTTGTAAACATCAAATGTGAATATGAGGACTTGTGAACCAATGTTCTGAGGGTGAATAATAGAACCCAGTTCCTGCCTCCTTTTCTTCATAACATCCTTTGATCAGAGGAAGTTTTCCTACAAAAGATGTTGCTTGAACAAGTGAGATTGTCTGAGAAAAGCTTGAGTTTGGGTGTGGGAAGGAGATAACTGGAAATGGCTGTGAAATTTTCAGCATCCTATTCATGTTCACGTGACTAGTTTCATAGCTTGTTTCATAGCATGTGCACTGAATTCGTCTTGGTATCTTCCCTGTTTGCAGCGTCTGAGATGAGGGTTTTTGAGGCCAGAGTTTGATTAGGCAGCACTCCGATTTACCCACTAGACTAAGTGTGATAGCTAGCTTTGAGGTCTCTGTTTGTAAGGATGACAATGCCACTGATGACACTGACTAGAAACGCCTTTGCTTCCCAGAACTTTTTGAATATTGGGAAATCTATAAACCATAACCAATTCTTAATAGGATATTTCAACTCAGTCACCAGCCTGTGGCAAGGCATTCCTGAATTCTACTGTTTAATTACTTTTTTTGTTCCTTCAGTCAGTTTTGATTTAAAAACGAACAAAAAGCAAAGCAAAACACAAACACCAGGCCCCTATTGTCTTGCTGTCACTAAATTAACAGCTCTAATAAGATCTGTTGTAAACCACACTATGAAAGAAGACAAACTCCTGTTTGTCTCTAGAGTACTGCTAACCAGTGTCTTTTCATCAGCTGAAGTTTTTCTCCATGTGAACATTTTCGCTTAAGGTTTTATTATACAATAAATCCAATACAGTATTTTTGTTAGGTAAATACGTAATTGTAAAGTGATACGAATTTTTCCAAGGTATTTTCTTGGATTGAATATTCTTTGGTTGAATATTCTTTTCTTAGGTTGAATATTCTTTGCGCTTAACTCTAGCACAAGTACCTGAGTAGCAAAATAAACATGTACATTCTCTTGACAGAATTAGACTGCTTGTATAAGTTGTAAACCTTAAGGAGCTTATTTTATACCTTTCTCTTGTATCAAATGCAATTACCTTGAGAATATACTTTAAAAACCAAACAGTAAACATGTAATGGCATCTTTTGTTATGTCAGTTTTAATAATTTTTCCGTTTTCAAGGGAAATATTTCCTCCTTGAAATAATCAGTCTGTTGCTGGGTCTGAGAGGAGCATTAAGACCACATCAGGGCTGCTTGGATGTTGCTATGGATTATTCTTGTTAACTTCAGCAGTTTCAGCTGTTTGTCCCTTCTGTTTTTTTGGGGATTTGCACGCTATTCTTGCACATTACCTGGAAGTCTTGTGTTATATGTATTTGATGGGATTGTAACAGTATCTGGTGCATAAATTAATTTTGGGAAGGTGACTGCTTCATTGTATTAGCATTACATTTACATAGACTCAGAAATTCTGTCCCAATATCTGGGTGGACAGGCTTAATAGGTAAGATTGCTATACAGATAAGAGGCATTTCCAGATAGTTAAGAAAAAATAAAACATTGCTGTTAAATTAGGTATATTGCAAGTGTCCTGTTGGAAAAGGGTAACTTCTGTTGTTGTGAGGATTTTATTTGTGGTGAGAAAGGAATGCTTAAACTATCTTTCTGTTTTTTTGTTTTTTTTTTGGGGGGGAAGGCTTTGGAGAAGCACTTGAAAGACTTCTCAGTATTAACTAAAATGGTGAGAAGAAGAAATCTGTTTCATGTGAAAACTAAATCAAAATCCTATTTCTCTTCCTTACATCACCCATATCCTTCTTTGTGGTTAGTGTTCTCTCTCCCTTTCTGCCGCCTAAACATCAGGATTGGAAAGATTTTTTTTTAATGACTTTGGTCTTCTCATCGAGGCATTTCAAATTAATGTAAATCATTGGTCCTTTTGCCTTGAAACTAGGTGAATACTCAGTGATAGTACTGAGCTTTTGGCACCATCTTGTGGAAGCTTGTTTGGCAGATAGACCTAGGAGAATGTAATCTGAAAAGTTTAGATTGTACTTATTAAAAGAATTAATATCTTTCACTTCTTGTTAATACTTCCTTTGCTGGTGTGAAGAAAACTGGTATCAATAATGCTTCTGTGACCAAACTTGTCTGAGTGGGTTACTGTTTGGAAGCTCAAGGATTTGCAACCAGTTCATTTGGAATCATGTAAAAATCGTGGCAATTCAGAAGGATTGTTAAATGAAAAATGTACATAGTGGTCATCTTTCTGTTATCCTGTTTTTCTCTTTCAGGGTGTGTTGTCTGATCTAACAAAAGTGACCGGTCTTCATGGTCTGGACCCAGTGGTGCTTGTCTTAGTGGTGGGAATAGTGATGTTTACTTTGGGATTTGCTGGTTGTGTAGGAGCACTGAGAGAAAACATCTGCCTTCTGAAGTTTGTAAGTATCACCACTATATGAGGGAATTATTACGTATGTGAAAGTAGGAAATGATGGGTGAAGAACCCGGGGGACAAATGAAAATTAATTTAGAGCATTTGGTTTGTGACAACATGTGGTGAACTTACTGCCCTGACAAGCATCTGTGATGAATGAATGGTATTAAAAGCAGTGTAGGTTTAAACCTAATTATTTCCTCCCTGCTTCTGGAATATGTTCCTTGCTTTTCTCATCCAGCTATTGCAGCGATGTTTTTAGAGTATGTATTTCAGAATCTAACATTGGATATATAGCATCACAAAATATGATGTGCTGGAACATAGCTGGGAGTTACTGAAACGAGATCATATTGTGGCTTGGGGAGAACAAAATCCCTTAAAAGCTTAATCTCTTCTAAATATTTAGTGGACAAAAAAACTTGGGAACTTGAGTGACTACTGTGAAATCTCTTAAGCATTTGTTTTTGTATTGAGGTTTTCTTACTTTAGATTTAGAAACAGTTAAGCTGGAAAAAAAATACATAACAATGGGAACTGTCCAAGAAGCAGTGGAGTTGGAATGGGGATGTATTCAAAAGAGTTATTCTCTAATTTGTGACTTTTTTCTTTCACAGTTTTGTGGAACAATTGTGTTTATATTTCTGTTGGAGCTGGCAGTAGCAGTTCTGGCTGTCTTGTTCCAGGACTGGGTGAGGGACAGAGTCAAGGAGTTCTTTGAGAATAACATTAAGTCCTACCGAGATGATATTGACCTCCAGAACCTCATTGATTCACTACAGAAAATAGTAAGTTCATATCCTGTCACTTTTCCTGTGTGTTCTAAGAGAATATGTAGATATGGCAGTCTTCCTCTTTGTGTTCTACGGCATTGCAAGTAGTTTCTACAGATCTATAAAACCCTGTAGATAGTAGTGCCATGTGACAGAAGTGCAGTTTTGCTGTTTCTGTATTGAAAGCATCAGAGAGGCAGGACTGCTGAGATGCAGTGGCCTTCTAAGTGCATGTGTGGGAACTTACCAAGCATCCACCTGCCTTTTGACCTTGACTTTTGTTCCCCTGTTCTGGTCAGTGTTGCACCAGGTGAAGTAAAAACTGAGCAACAAAAACTGCTCATCCTGGAAAAGTTGTGCAGTGGAACTATGGACTAGATTGTCTGCGCTCTTGTTTTAGGAGGCACTGCAGTCTTGTTCAGGGATATAGTAAGAGGGTCTTTTGTTTTCTGAGAAGCACCTCAGCTTGAAGCAAAAGAGGATTTTTCTGAACTGGGAGAAGCTAGTACATGCAGTCAAGGAAGATTGAAACAGTTTTATGCCCTCGTAGTCCTAAAACACACAGTTACTAAAAGACAATGATATATACCAGGAGATAGCAAGGCCTGTGCTGGTAAGGGCCTGGTGGCTTTCAGTCAGTTAGCTGCTTTTTACAGTCTTCCTCAAGAAACAACCAGTGAGGGCAATTCTTCTGATTATATTTATTTATTTATTTGTATCTATATATGTGGACAGAAACAAAATACATATGTGAGTACTTTATAAAGAGGTAAAAAGGTTGATTATTATATATATTTTTTCCCTTTTAAAAAGGTTGTTTTTGTCCTTTTTCTTTTTTTTATAGAAGATCGTGTTTAAATATGTGCTCACAGCTTTGTTTGATAGCAAATCCTGTTTTTAGACTGGATGTCAGTTTGAACAGTTGTATATTGCCAGCAGCTTTATTTACCCTGTTAATTCACTCGTGTGCATTAATATTGTACATGAAACTATCCTCTTACTAAGCTGCCTGGGTGGCTTTCAGTGCTGTTTGCTTTAAGGCCAAGGGCACCAGAGGTGATCCTGGCCACTTTAAACACCAGGAACTGTCTCAATTTTGTCTACGCTGTTGTTACTCTTTCTGTTTTTCTAGTTAGTTTCATTGCAGTCTCCCAGGGAAATGTGCTAAGCTGATTTACATTTGAACTTCAGTTAAGTACTTTTCAATTAAACTAAAAGGCTGAACTTTTTAAAGGGAGTATACTAGCCTTGTTAATGATCAAAGAAACCTGAAAAAACAAAGATCAGAATCTCTGAATCAGCCTGTCATTGATTTGTACCTGAAAGTACTGAGGAAAAGGTATGCAGCACTGATCAGTAAGTGTAGCTCTGCAAGGGCTGAATGATAAAGTGCACCAGTATATTTAAGTGCCTCAGTGAAATCCATTTTCTAGGGAGTTTCATGGGTATGTTGGAACCCAGAGAGCTTTCTGTAGGCTGCTCCTTACTCTGACTAATTACCATACTTTCAGGCCTGTAAGTGTCCTCATAGCCTTTGTCTTACTAAGGTAGATCAGCATGTGTAGTGGTTACATGGCCTTTTAGTGGTGGAGATGAGTGAGGGAGGAGGGACTAGAAAGATAAAAATTAACCCATTCGTTATCTTCACTATAAACACATGTGACTTAGCATCGTTTTTTCAATTCTGACTATTCTGTTCAACTCCTTTTTGTCATATTTCCTTTGAAAAGTAGGTGCACGCAGTTCTGCTCTGTTCACATCTGTGTCTGTCACCACTTGGTAACTTCTGAATCCATGTACTGACTCACTCAAGTTTTGGCAGTCACACAGAAAGGTCAATACAGGTTATGTGATGATGAGCAGTGGGCAGAGAAGAGATGTTAGAGATACTAGTGATGTCCTAAGAAAGGAGGGAATTTCATGAGGTACCGGGAAAATGTTTGATATAACATATTAAGTATACATTATGGTGAAAGATTTACACCCTTAAGTAACCAGGCTGGTAAACTGCAAAGCGTAACTTAATGAGAAACTAACTTTCATCAGTTTCAGGAATTAAAAATTCTTTGAAATATTTGGATTCCCTAACCTGTAATTATGGTAATTACAATACACCCTTTAGGTTAAGAAACTTGTGTGAAACAATTCTAGAGCTGACTGACCTTTGAACTAACAATGTGTCGGTTAATTTGGATATGAAAATCTTCTCATTTAAAGGAAAGCAAGTATTCATGAATATTTTGATCTCTTTCAGAGTAAACAAGAAGGAGAAAATTTGTTGATTTATGAAGATTTAAGGGTCAAATCACATATTTAGTGAAACTTTTCTATAACTTTCAGTTTTGGTTGATGTGGAAGTAGTGAGAACAAGGCATCCATGTAACCTATGTTGTTGCACTGTTTATGGATGTACACAGATTTGCATTGGGTAATTACATTTAAAGTGACAATTTTTATGATAATTTCTCATTGCGTTGACATGTATTTCCAAGAGCATTATGCCAAATGCATTTCTTTAATTTCATAGAGCCACAGTATTGATTTTTTTTTTTTTTTTTTTTTTTACTCTGGTGTTGCTATTGATTCCTTGCAGCCTTAGGAAAGAGGTGATGATGACCAAATATCATTCCAGAGAGCTGTTCAGTGGATGAATTGTCTATAAAATGTCCCCAAGTGTTAAGTATTTGTTTATCTGTTGCAGAACCACTGCTGCGGTGCCCAAGGTCCAGATGACTGGGACTTCAACATATACTTTAATTGCAGTAGTGAAAGCAAAAGTCGTGAGAAGTGTGGTGTTCCATTTTCCTGTTGTATACCTGATCCTGCTGTAAGTTGTTTTCCTGGGTTTGTATTTGTATTTGTATATGTTTGTATATACAACAGCTTTGTATTGCTGCTGTTGAAGAGTTATGAAAGGAAGTGCTTCCTGAATACAGTGTGTGCCTAGGGCTTTAAGAGGACTTTTAAATGATCAAAAATTACTATCTTGATAGCCAAATTTCTTTGTTTCTCTTCCATCATTTTTAGAGTCTAAATGTGGCAACCCATTACACAACTGAAAATGTATTGTCTGTCACCAGGAATTCAGAAGCTATTTTTGTATGGCTTAAATCTGCAATCATTGGCTGTTGATACTGTTTTATTCCACATGCCTTGAATTCTTAAGCGTGTTATCTATGGTCTAAGCAGTATGCTTGCCCTGGTTAGAATTACTGTACAGCACCCATTTGCCAGACAAGTAGGAGTAACTCCATTTGCTGATGACTTTAGTTATCAGCAATTAGTGAAGTGCTGATGCACAAACTCAGTTTAAAGTGTTTGAGTCAATTCTTTGGTTTTGGCAAGATTCAGGTACTCATTGGTTGGATTGGCTTATTAAACTCTGGGAACCTGACCCTTGCAGTAGAAGCAAAAATAGGGAGGTATGTGCTAATGGATGCAAAATGCTTTGTATGGATGTAATAGATGAAAAATGCTTTGTAGAATTTGTAGCTCAGAAGGTCGATCCAGCAATCCTCATGCAGCAGATAACTATTGGTAGGTTATGCTAAGGCTTTTGATTTCCTTGGAAATAACCCAAGGAAAAAATTTGTTTGGAATATATTCCAAGTTCAGATTCCCCAGTAATTTTTTTAATGTAATTTAGAGCAGTGCTATTTCACTGCCATTTTTCTGTTGGTGGTGCTGTATTTAAGGAGACATAGGTGTCTTCAAATCTTTTTAATCTGAGGTTCTACTGCTAGCATTTTAATATAACTCACTATGTGTAATACAAAATATTCTATAATTGTATAGTAAATAGGTTTTCATAACTCTAATACAAAAGAGAAATAAAAATGTCTTTAAAGGAATGTATTTGCATTTTATGAGCTTAATGCTGCTAGGTTGTGTGTGGTTGGGATCTGGAAGGTGTTTATTGTGTTTCTGTTTGAAATTTACAAGAGGAACATTTTGTTATCTTTAGTAGTTTTATGTTGGAGCTGGGTTATGTGAGACTTTGATTTATCAACCGTAAGGGAGGTCAAGTAGCTTGCAGCTATCTGTTACTTGTATTGACTGATCAGGATAGCACTGTGAAATGAAGGAGTTGTAAGACACGTTCCTCCACTGCAGGTGTAAATAAATCAGTGTAATACCTTTATTCTTATCTCAATGTTTAGGCGTTATGTGAAATAGATAAAATGAATTTGATCTTGGAAATGCAGATGTCTTATCTGAAGGCTGTCAGTATAGTTGTTAATGCTTTGTTTTGAATAGTCGTTGCTGGATGAAAGCCAAGAAACAGGAGAAGCTGGGATTTTTTGCAGAGGATGTTTTCTGCTAATATATACTTTGCTGTTATACTTCCCTGGTGTTCTGCTAATGCTTTTTTGTTGTTGTTGCTGTTTTATTTATTTATTTATTTATTTATTTATTTATTACTAAAATGCTTTTTTAAATGGCTGGTTTTGACAGTTCTGATTCTTTTGTGAATTTAAAAGACAGGAAACTGATGTGACAAGAAGAAAGTATAATTCCACTGATATTTTTAATCTTTATTTTGCAGCAAAAAGTTGTGAATACACAGTGTGGCTATGATGTCAGAAAGAAGGTAAGGTGCTGGAGTCTTGCTGTTTTGCTGTTCTATGTCTGCATGGACAAAATAATGAAAACTGTGGAATCACTGATATATGTCGGTTCAGAATTCTGTGAGCTTATCAGCTGTGCTACATCCTGCTACAAGTAGAGTGTGGTAGAGATTTTGTTTTGTACTGTGGAAAGGTGGAAAAAATAAAAAGTCTGCTTCAAAAAGGGGTAAGACCTGCATTTCAAATGTCTCAGGTATTAGTTCTAATTCTGAATCGTGTTCTCTACTAATTCTAAAGTATTCTAATAGTAGGATTTTCAGGAAGTTACTAATATGAATGTCCTGACATCCCTTAAATTAATTTGGGCATATGTATTTCTGTATTTCATGTATTTCTGGAATCTGGTTAAAAACATTACTGTGTAAATAACCAATCATAAGTTTTACTATATCCCTTCACGTGACTGAGAGTTGTTACAATAAACTTGAGCAGAAAAGTGATGTTCTTGAATTCTTCTCTTTCAGAGCAAGAGTCAATGGGATGATCAGATTTTCATAAAAGGCTGTATTCTTGCTCTGGAAGCTTGGTTGCCACGAAATATCTACATTGTTGCAGGTGTCTTCATAGCTATCTCACTGCTGCAGGTTAGTTTTTTTATTGTTTTTTTCCCTTAAGTTTCAAGTTACCCACTGAGGGTAAAAGTAATTACGGTGGGAGGCAGTAAATATTTTGACGTTGTGGATGTTTTTAGGTATGATAACAATATTGCAAAAAAAAAAAAGGGGGGGGGGGGAATTTTATAGTGGTGGGGTCTTAATGTAAAATTTCGAGATCAATTATTTCCTTCAGGCAAAATTACTTCTCAAAGAAATGAAGGCCACTGTACTGTATTGTAAATATATCATATTTTTATATTATCACAGAATCATTTAGGTTGGAAGAGACCTCCAAGATTCTGAAACATTATAATGATATTTTATTGTATATTAACATGGCAACATGCTATTATTTTTATATAAAAAATTATATGCATCTCTCACATTTTAATATATCATGAGGGACAGGAGATCTTCTGGTAATGTACTCCAGTAGATCCTAACTTCTGTCTTCTAGTGCAAATACAAAAGACTGAAATCCAATTCTATGTTTCATGCTAAGAATGCTATTCTGAATACTGTAGCATACAGCACAAAAATCTCAAGAGTAGAAGAGAAGGGAAGCTGTTGAACAGGTTGCAGATGTGATATTAGCAGCAGTAGATGGAGTTGCTGAAACTTCTTGCAGTACCT
Source organism: Aythya fuligula (assembly GCF_009819795.1). Lineage (NCBI taxonomy): Eukaryota > Metazoa > Chordata > Aves > Anseriformes > Anatidae > Aythya > Aythya fuligula. Next base: position 11,335,364 of record NC_045565.1, on the reverse strand, counting down.
CTTCTGCTCTTGGTATGTCAAGGAAAATGAACTGAAATCCTCAGTAAAACATATTGAATGAAAATTCTTTCAAAGTGGATCCTGCTTTCATTGTGGCAGTTGTGTATACTCGCCTAAGTTGCTTTCACGTGGTACTGCTTTATTTCAGTGGGAAATAAGAGTTGTAAATCTGCTACAAAATCTTTTCCATTTAACTGAAAATATGTTGAACATAGTGCTGGTAAAATAACTTTTTCCAGCCATGGCAATACTGCCCTCTGTTGCTTTTTTGATAGTTTATCAGTATCTATCAGTAGTGCTTCTAGTGCTTTCATAGATAGATACTGCCCTGAGAATAACACATTCAGTTAGGAGGAGAGGAGGTTCAGGATAGAAAATCTAAACTTTTGACAGTGTTGAGAGTCACTTGATATTGTTGTTCCTATTTGTGTCCTGAGTCTCTCTGACACCCTTTTTGTATTTCAGGATTATTTTCAAATTTAGTTTTATCTTGTGCATTAAGCTTTTTCATGGTGGGACTGGGAGTGAGACACATTGTCTCTTTCTAAAACAAATCTTCTGGCTTTTCCAGAACTTCACAGTATTTTATTTTTTTCCTAATAGTGTTTTAGGAAGTATACCAAGTTATGAATTTATTTTCAATTTGTGAAGGAAAATTTCCCAGAGAACTTGAGTGAATGTTACAATTTCAAAGTTGTTAGGTATCTCAGAAGGATCTGGGACTTCTCTAACTGTTGTTTCTGGCATGGAATATACAATTGTGAAAGTGAAATTCTTAAGTATTTTAAATATATATATAAATAAATAGTAACTTGGCTTAACCAAAGTTATGGAATGAATTAAAATGCTTCAGACTTGTAATTTTAGCAGTATGTGTGAGTGCTATAAGTAAACTTGGCAAAATGGATTTCTTCCATCTTTAGGATATCTAGAAGTCTGATACTATTTTGCATGTTCCTGAAGTGTCACATGAAAACATGTTTTTCTCATCAGTTGTACTTTGTGCTAGATTCTGCTGTTTTTACTACTGTGTAGTAATAGCTATGCTCCAACACATGATCCTGGCTATGAAATGGTATCTGAGCTTGCAAATGCTTTATCAATGTATATCTTTATTCTTAAGAGTTGCATTGACTTCAGTGCAGAGAAACAGAAACAAATATGCAGGTTCCTATTCTACACTAATCTTTAGAGACTTCTTGCAGACTCTACATTGCAAGTGTTTCATCTCACAACTGGTTTGTTTTTTGTTTCTTTTTAGATTTTTGGGATTTTCCTAGCCAGGACATTGATTTCTGATATTGAAGCTGTAAAGGCAGGTAATGCCTTCTGAATACTAAAGCAAATGTGTTGCAAAAAGTATATTTTACTATTTTCAATCAGACACCAAGGTGGAAAAAAATGTGCAGACCGTGAAATGCTCCTGGTATTAAAGGCCTTATGTGGATCTTACCCTGCTCGTGGTTTTTGTTAGAAGCTGATACAAAAAAAGAATCTCCAAACACACTGGTCTACCTTTTTTTCTAATGAGACAACTCAGTTGCACCAGAATTGATCTGTGGTGAGGAAAAAAGGGACTTTCCCAAGTCATTGACTGAACTGGTTTTAGACTCATAGCAAGGAGAAATGAAACTGCTGCGAACTCCTTCCATGAAGAATTACCGTGAAGACTTTTCTGTTTTGACTCCCAACTGTCATCAGTCTTAATGTTGTAATCTCTTCAGAAGGCCTGCTGATCTCTTTTAAGAACCTTGAAAATGTTTTTAATCTCTACAGTAGATTCATCTGGTCAGCTTGGCAAGATACCAGCAACCATAATCATCGTGGCATTGGAAACTGAAGAAAAAGTCACTAATCTTCTAGCTTTTTAATTCTCGGTTGTGCAGAAATAGGGGATATTTCTGTTTGACTGGGAGTGACGCAGATGTCTCAGGAGCAGAAACTTGTGCTCACCATCAGAGTTTGAGTAATCCAAGCAGTTATGAAAATGCAAGTGTTTTCTCAAGAGGGGCAAAATCCAACTCTCTACAGCATTATAAGTTAGAAATCTCTGCTTCAGGCAAGGGAGCGTGAATCCCTAATGCTGCTTCCTGTCTGAAAAATTGTAAATAGTCTTTATTTATATAAAAAAGAAAAAAAAAAACTCTTTCAAAACGCCTAGCTTTTATTGATTAGTAATACCTTTGAAAAGTACTGCCTGCACAGATCTTGAAATGCAGTTGGTAGCAAGCATTCTGTGCTAGCTTTGGATGTTTTTTTTACCCTTCCTGTAGTTTCTTTCACATCTGCTCTGCTGATTCTCCAAAGTCTTAATTGCTAAAATGAAGACTGATGGATGAAAAACATTCAAATTCAGCATTAATCACTACTGAAATCTGTTTTTTTTTTTTTTTTTTTTTTTTAGTAAGAAAAGATGTGTTTTAGTGGAATATCAGTTTTTGGTTTTTTTTGTAAGTCTTCTCTAAAGCTATGAAATTGTCAGTTCTGTTTGTGTTCTCATACAGGGTTAAAATGCCAGTCACAGTTTGCTGACTGGAACCATTTCTTCACAGTAATTTACTGTATCAAACTGAACTACTGCTGAAGTAATTTTTTTTTTTTTTTTTTTTACTTTTACTAGAAGAAAAACGAACTCTTCTTCCTGCCCTTCCTTCCTGCGGGTCGATCTGAAATTCAGTAAAAAGTCCAATTTTCTCAGAGAGTCTTTGGATTAGGACTGCAGTGGCTGCAGAAGTATTGCTATGCTTGACATAGTATATTTTTTATCTGTAAAAGACAGATGTATGTGACTGAAAACTTGGAAGTAGTTGTAGTTGTCTGTTTTACTCTGGGCCATGTGAAACTTGTTTTCAAGTAAACATTGTTTACTGCTTCCAGTGACACCCGTTTTTTCAGGGAGAGCAGACTTTTTTTACAGTGCCTGAGTGTAAATTTTTAGAGAAGTATATATTTTTTTAATGATATTTTACTACATGTAGTCTGTGTGAAGGATTTAATACTTGTATTTCCAAAGTACATGGCCTTCATGGAAAGCCAAACTTCTAAATCTCTCTCATGTCCTTTTTTATGTATTATGCATGTATTAATGAACATTTCACTGGCAAAAACCTATCTACAGTAAGAATCTTTGTGTCTGTATCGATTGTCCAGATGTTCTTCTAGCTCTTAGTCTGTGAAACACTTCACAGACAGTGCTGTACTTTTCATGTATATTTCAGTGCAGCTTTCATAGTTCTTTTTCTGTCCAGTGATTGAGACACAACAGGAAAAGGAAGCTTGTCTAAGGATGGCTGACTGACTTAGAAGAGCAGAGAACAGTCTGCTATTATTCATCTGAAAAACCTGAAAGTAAAATCTATAGAAGTGCACTGTGATTTTTTTTTTTTTTTAATCTTTGGTCAATGTGCAACAAGGGAAAAATAGCAGTAGATTGCTGAAGGGGAGAGCAAGAGACATTTCTTCTGTAGAGCATTGAATCTGATGTCTGTACTACCTGTTTGTTGAATCCAGTCCGCTAGCAGCAGGCAAAAATTTGCTGCTGTTACTGCTACTTTGCAAGCAACAAAGCAGTGTCCAGTAACCTTTGCTTTCAACTCTGGTGCTTGAAACTTTTACCACACCTCATCAACCAGCTTACTTTGTTATGTATAATAATCTGATATATGTAAAATGGGAGAAAGATGCATCCTATATGTAACTTGCTGTTTGTGAAATGTTCAATTGAAACTTCCATCTAGGCAGTACATTTTGGTTTGCCATTTTGGTGACACAGAGCTCCTAGTGCTGGGAAGTCATTTCAACACTTGGTGAAAATCATCATGGCTTCAATGACATCAGTGGAGTTGATGCACTGAAATTAGCTGCCACCAAGGGCCGGTGTCACTGATCAGACTTCCCCTGTCTGCTGCTCTTGCCAAGTTGCCTGAAGACAAATATATACTTGGTTTCTTTTTTGAAGTATCGTTTGTTTGCAAAACAAAATTTAATTAAAGTGTTGTCTTTTCCACAGCTTGTTCTTATCGGCCTTGGCCATGTTAACACCAGCTTTGTATCAATACTCCAGTGATTTGGAACAGAATTCAAGAGAGCAAGTTCAACCTATTTGAGGACATTTACATTCATGAACTTATTCCTCTTTTCACTGTGGATAAACTTCTCTATGTTTATTTGGTATCATTTTTAAAACCTTGGGGCTCTAGGCTGGTTTACACCTAGGCACTTTGAAGCACACCCTCAATGGTGGTACAAGTGGTAGTGTAATTTCAGACTTGGAATGGGAATACTTTCTTACCGCTTTCTACTTCAAGTTATATTTAGCACCTTCTCTGTGGACCTGCAGTGACTTCATGACTAAAACTTTAGCTTATGGTTTAAACAAGTCTTGTCAGAATAAGTAGTTGGGTGTGAGCCTGCTCTAAAGCCCTGAAGAAGCAATTCAACAATTTCACAAGGAGAGGTTTGATAAATTGATGTTGAGATTTCATTGGTTGCAGTTGGAACATCTCCACAAACACTACAATGGAAACAAGTTTTTTAATGAAGATATTAAATATGAGATCAGGCTTGATTAACTGGACTGAGAAGGAAACCTTTCAATCAGTGTGATCATTTATTTCTCAGAAATGAGCACAATTTATTTCTGTGAAGCAATGTATTTATTTCTCAGTATGTTTTGACTGTGCATATGCTCTTTTGTTTCTGTTACATCTGCATTTGGACACAGCTTGCCTGTACATGAGGAGGAGGATGAATATGAGTGACCAAAGGAGCTTCAGTTGCCTCCTGGAAGTCTGAATATTTCGTGAGGGTCTTTAGTTCTGGTGACCCTTGTACAGTGCCATGTGGATAGATTTATACCTCAAGTAAGTTGAGGTTGATGCAGCAATTGGTTTATAGTTAGTATTGCCTTGTTTTTTTTGTCTCCCCATTCCATCCTTTCCTCTTCCTTCACTTACTGCCTGTGGATTATCATGCAGCTTGAATGTTGTTTAGCCAGTGGAAGGGGAGGTTCTGGTTCTTCTTCTGATACAGCTTTTCTGAGTGACTTTCAGTATATGTTTCTTCTCAAGCCTTATTTGATTAAATAAAATGAATGTTTTTTACTGGTGGAGTTTGTGTTCTAAGACTTGTTGTTTCCAGTTACTAGTGTTTCCCTCTCTGAGGTTTAGGCTGGCTGAGACTGCAGTTTGTGGATAACTATGGAAATGGTAAAGGTCTGCTAATACTTGTGTGTTTTCTTTCTGAACCTACCTAATTCTTGATTTTTTAGTTTTGGCTGATGAATAACAGATAAGAGAAAGGTGCTTTTCTCAGAATTGTTAATGGAAAGCCACAAAAATGTGTAATGTGAAAGCCAAAAAAAGTGTAATGTGAAAGCTACTATGAAGAGAAATATTCATGCTGTCTAAGGATATCCAAAAAGTTGAAACTGTTTGCATTGTGACTGCTGTTGCCCAATTATCACTCCTATGACTTACAATCTGGATTATCATGTCTGAGCAATGATTCTGAAATTACTGAGTACAGAAGAGGGAAGTAACAGGTTTGAACATGAGGCTTACATAAATCAGTTTGTAGCTGCTGCTTTGACAATTTTAACATTTCTTCCTTACTGCATTTAAAAAAAAAATGCTTTGAATATTTAGGCAGTATGGATATATTATTTTAAAATAATATATACAATAGATACTGTAGAATGTTAAGGCTGGATCATTTTTAATAAATATGACAACTCAGATGCAGCTATTTTGAGGGGGTGTGTGTGTATATATATGTTTGTAATAACCCTGATATATTTCATCCTAATGGCTGGTTTAGGCACAAGCACATATCTTATTCTCAAATTGAGATTGGATGAAGCTGTTTTATTTTTGACACTGGAGAGATGCAGGATGCCCATATTGCTGTATACTTTAAGTTAGATGAAACTGGACACAGTTCAGCTCAAGTTTTTCTTTTCTCACTATGTAATCAAAAACTTGCTTGTTACTGGGTGACTTGTCTAGGATGGTTTTGTGAAGTTCCCTTTTTCAGTAATCCTGGAATTGGAATCTGGTGGCGTGGATCAGTTACTAATATAATGGACTAAATAGTGGTAGTGAGTTTTCCAAGTGTGAAAGCTTTTACAGGAACAAAAGTTGTAACATTTTTTTCACAGACAATGTGTTACTGCTGGATTAAAAAAGTCATTGTTCCCTAGCTTTTCAGTTTCCACCACTACCCTATTGATGAATTCGGTCACCTGGATCTTGGTGATGTGACACTGCAACCTACTTACAACTATTTCATAAAGTTCCTGTAAGGACAAGCTGTGGAGTAGATCCTGGTCTTACTATTTTTTTAATCAGTTGACTTTTTAAACTTGAACAATTCTTACAGAAATGTTCAGAGACTTTTGTTTTACTATGATTTACTATTATTTGTAGTTAAGCCTAGGTTTTCTTACTGGAGATGGCTTACTGACATGCTGGCCACCTTTGAATCTTCATATGTGCCCACTTGTCACTTCTAACTTCTAGCTTTAATTTGTATCTTGTCCAAGTACTGTCTGGACATTAACTGCAGTTTACTGCAAACGTTAACTTTACAGCAAATCATGCCCAGTTACAAGAGCTGTAACTCTGAATGTAGGATGAGACCTCAGATGCTTAGTAATATAGATTGTGATATTAGCAGGTGTAAATTCTGTGATGAGCTTTAAAAGCATAAATTAAAATGTGGAAGGGTAAGGAAAGGTGGTTTAAAGGTACAGCCATATGGGGAGTTCTGAAATTTCCAGTTAACAGCTGGGTACACAGATTGATTTCACAGTGCGCAGGAGTTGAAATGGTCCAATTAGCCTTTTGCATTATTTAATCAACAGCTCACATCTAATCGAAAGCACTGTTGTTTTGGGTTGCATGATACAAGCTTTAGGTTTTTACAGCGATTTTAAAGTCCTATTGATTTTAAAAAATTAAAGTTGCAATTGATTCTCTGATTTGACAAAACCAAGCAGCTTATGTGTATTAGAGATGGTAATTACCTTTTGTCTCTCAGGTAATGTTTTCTAAGACCACTTGTTTGACAGGATTTATTCCTACTGCAGTGTTAGTAGCTCAGTAAAGAGCAGCAGTGATACAGGTATCTGTAGGCCAAATTTTTGTACGCGTAGTTTTAAAAGCAGGAGCTGTACCTGGGCTTTAATAGCATTGATTGTGCAGCAGCATGACAAATGCAAGGTAGCGTTGGCCAAGCTGGCATTTTATTGCATTTGCCTCAGCAGCAGCACAGGTTGCTCTGGGTTGGAAGGGAGGCTAGTGGGGTGGCTCTCCCTTCAAAACCTGTAACGTTGCAGCAGCTTCCTTGACCACATTTGCGTTGCTGTGACTGCAGAGTTGTTCGAGGGTTTCTTTAATCTTGTCCTCTTCTATTTCTTGTCTCAGATCACCTGAATGGGAGATTAAATGCTGAGTTTTAGTGACATACCATGTCATAATGGTTCCTGACAATTGTTGCAACATACAGATTTGGAGCATTCGCTGTGTAAAATGAGCTGCTTTACAGTAGACTACTTCAGCTGGAAGGGATTTTTAAAGATCATCTAGTCCAACTGCCTAACCTCTTGAGGGCTAACTGAAAGTTAAAGCATGTTATTCAGGACCTTATCCAAACTCCTGTTGAACACTGACAGACTTGGGCATCAACCATCTCTGTGGGCAGCCTGTTCCAGCATTTGGCCACCCTCACTGTACGAATTTTTCCCTAATATTACTTAAATGTGTTTCTCTCAATAGGTATTCTTTAAACCTTTGAAAATGTTGAACAGGTTAAGACTTTTTTCTTCTCCATTTGTCTTCCAAGGACTGATTGAACAAAAGAAAAGTACTTTGAAAATACAATATAGGCTGTGTGCTCCAGCTTTTTTGCCCGTGTGCCTTCTTAGCCTTTCATGAAATACACCTCTGGCAAAAGTTGTACAAATCAGATTTGTTGTGTGAATACTGCACAGTTGCACTGAAGGATGTAAGTGGTTAGTCCTGTGAGATACCTGTGACTACAAGGGGAAGAAGTGGAGTGCATTGCAAAATCCAGCTTGCCTGACGATAAAGGGCAGCTCCAGGATTTGAAAAGCAGCTCTCTTGTCTTTGCCTAAGCACAGTCATTGCTTTTGGTAACCATGGTTTATGTATAAAGACACGGTGAGTTGTGGCGTGAGGCCACACCATGCTTACAGGAGCAGTCTGATCTTTCAGGAAGAATTTTAAATCTTCCCTAACCACAGAGAGAGAGAAACTGAAAACAGATCCTTCAGACATTTTACTAAAAGTTGCTATGCATTTAATCCAGCACTGCTAAAGATACTGTTTTATCTCAGCTCTGATTTGCCTACAGCATACGCAGGACAAATGTGTGCTTGCCTGTGTAAGATGATGCAGACAGCTTATTTCTTTGAACACAAAAATGCTATGGTGTAGGCAAAACCTGGGACTGCCAGACATTTGTATGTGGTTGTGGTGATTTTGGACAAAGATGCCTATATTTTAAGGCTCTTATTTTGCTTTTCAGGGCGTGATTATGCCACTAACTGTCACTGGAAATAAAGATTTTTTTTTTTTTAATTTACATAGCTAATGGTTTAATCTACTTTTCCTGAAGAAAAAACACGAGTGGGATTTTTACTGATAAGTAAAGAATGAACCTCTTTAATCTTCACTGTTCACTGACTGCAACATCACAAGTGGTACATTTCAGCGACATAAAATGCATGTTTTCATCACAAACATCCATCCTTTCATCACAGACTACTTAAAATGAAGTTACCTGAATTAAGAAGACTGCACAAAAGAGTCATTGAATTATATTTAACCTCAGGAGTTGTATTATCATCTTGTAGAAGTCTGTGTAAGCTTTGTACTAGCTGTGATTCCTTAAAAGATGCTTCAAGGATATCTGAAAAATAAGTAAACAAATACCTGAGCTCTTATGTAAAAAGATGGTGAGAAGAGTGTTACAAAGAGTGAATGTGCTTTTCTTTTTATTTTTTTTTTAAACAAAATTCCTGACTGGCTTCATTTAAAATGAGTTACATATACAAGGATGACTTGAGCATCTTGTCTATACTGGGGGTTTTCTGTATGATTTCCTATAGACTGTTTTTTTCAGTAGGCTCATTCTGTAAGATGGAACCCTATATAACATACACACTACAAAATAAACCCATAATACATAAACCCATACAGTCTTAATGATCAGAGCTAGGTCATTTAAATTGCACACATGAGTCTGAAAGGCTTAATTGTGGGCTAAGCATGAAAATGGGCTCTTCCCTGTCTTGCTTTCTTGTTGATAGAAAAAAAATCCAAACTTAAAGTTGACTTGCAATTTCTTTTGATGTGTGTAAATTTGTGGTGGCTGTCTTTATTGTAATAAATTGTGATCATATTTAAAAATCTATACAGGACAAACCTGAAAAGCAGTTGTACTCAATCTCTGAAAATCTAGCTCACTAGAAGCGTTTACAGCATTTATTCTTATCTGTTTCATTTGCATATTCCATAAGCTCCTTTTTTCGATGGTTTTTTTTTTTTTTTTTTTTTACTTCATTCAAGTGTCTGTCTTCTGAATGTTATTTCCTCTTATTTACAGTCGTCACTGACCATTCAAGTCCATAGCTTGTCCCTGTCTAATTCTGTCTACATTTAAATCTTTTCTCATCGTTTTCTCTAGCCCTCATTGTTATTTGCATTTTGTGTTTCTGTAGGTTTCTAGGGTCGAACAGCACTCAGCAGATTATCCTGTCCACACAACCTGATTATTTTACTTGGCCAAAAAGCATTCAGGCAATTCCTGAATTCTGGGGGTCTTGTTTACTGGATGGGTCACTTCCTTTATTTGATGGTTAAGAGCTAAATCTAGACCATAATGCTTTTTCTTGCATATGAAATTAACAGCATGAGCATTTCTTAACTGTGCAAGATCTTCATATTAATAAACGCTTTTAGGTGAAAAATACCTAAATCAATAGCAGACGCTATTGCCAAGGCATTCAGAGCCTCATTCTGCAGGGCAGCATGTTCACTTGTAGTCATGGAAACCAGATGCTTCACTCCTTGTGCCTCCTGCACTGCTTTGACCACTTCCTGTTAAAGCAAAGGTAAAATATCACAGATTGAAATCTGAGCTATGAATGAAGTAGAATGAAAAGGGAAATTGCACTCTCTCTTCAGTCTCTGAATAGATGGAAATGATTTTCATGCTTCAATACAAGGTCATGGTATTTGGAATGAATATATCCTGGGACTAGAAAACTCTTTTTGGCACTAGTCATGTGTCTGCCTAAGGCTGGTCTAATTTACTTGGAATATTGGTACTTACAATTATGTGTATAAGGTGTTTGTGCAGGTGTATATATGGTCTCTTAAGAATTTTAGTTTGAACTTTGATTTTTCATTTAAATCTTCAAACCAGCAAAGGTTTGGTTTTACTCTGTCAAAGCCTTTGCAGGTAGTATCTACTCCATTGAAACTTCAGAGTAAAGTACATTTGGGATGTCTATGTATAATGGCATGATTTACAAAAAACAGAAGCCTGTTCTAATATAATATGCTAGTAGATCCAGATCACACTGGATTCATCCATCAGTAGGTAGATAAGTGAGCTCTTTGGAACTCCTGAGAGATTGGCATGCAGGATAGGTCTGGGTTATCTTTTATAATTTTAATTTTATGATTGAAACTAATTTATTTATGGAAATAGAAAAGGTTTGCCTGCCTAGCATTTGTCAAGCCTTAAGAGAGGTAAAAGTCAACAAGTCACAGCAGATAACCATGTTGCTTGTTTCAGTGTGATATTTAGTTACAGAGAGCACTGCTTTCCTACTCCCCTCTCTTCAATTGATACTGAGGCAGACTAGAGGCATTTTACCAAAAACTTTCCTGTTTTTAATTATATAGCTGTACATACAGTTTAGCATTTAACCCCTTGCTATATGGACAAGCTTTAAAAATAGGAGACAGATAAGGTAGGAACATCAGACCAATTACTCATACTTGGGATCTGTTGTGACGCACGATTGATGCTAGCAGCCGATTTGCTTCTCCATGAACGCCGGCGTGGTCCTTAACATCACACCACTGCACAAGTCTGTTGAGCAGCATGGGGTCTTGGCCCAAGATTTCAGCCGCATCAGCTGAAGAGAAAAGCATCATTGGGAGACATTTAAAATCTTAGTCTTTGTCACTGAAATGTGAATGTAAAGGTAACAAAGGATACTGAGCTCCATCCTGTGGTCTGAGCTGTAACTAAAGGATTGGACTTGTGTGATCTTGGATATCTTTGCTTGGGGAATGCCAGTTGTTTCAGGGCACTGCTTGGAGGTAAAGAACAAATTAAGCTGTTCCTTTAAAGCTAGCATTTTCATAGGCCTCTGAAGCAGGGATTAAAATGAGGAGTTTCAGATCTTTGAAAGCAAATTTTATGTTGCTATATTAAAATCTTCACATGAGGGCTGTCTCTTTCCCTTTGTTTCTTGTACTTGCTCTTTGAGCCCTGTATGAATGTAATCATGGGGTTTTTGGAGCCTGTTCTTGCCATTTTGGTGCTCTCAGTAATGGCCATAATTACTGTTGGTAGCATGTGGGAAACCAGTCCTTGGTACAGAATTGCAACATGTCTGTAATTACATTCTCAAGTCAACGTGTTGAACTATGTATTGAACACCATTAAAATTTCCCTCAAGTTTGAAGGAATGCGTTAATTTACTTTCCACTGTGCTTCAGGAACAGTATCTCAGGACTTGCCCAAAGTATTAATCTATATGGTTGACACAGAGAAAACAAACAAAACTCCTCACTAAATAACCTTTTGGAAGTGAAACTCCAAAGTGATGCTGTAACTTAAGATTTGTACCACTACAGGAAAGTAATCCCCAAACTCAGTAGTTTGAACTTCCCCAAAAGTTCAGTAGCAAAAGAAACTACTTGCGTGGAAGATGCAGTCTTGATATTGCTTTGGTCTAATGCAGGATTCTGTACAAATCTTACTGTAGTTTCATAATGCACCTTTAAAGTGTTATGGCTCAAAAGTGACTAGGTGGCAGAAAATGATTTCCAAAGCAAAGGAAAATGTAGATTTGAAAGTGCTGAGAACTGTGAAATATACTTTTAAAATCAGATAAGCAGGGGGTGAGCTCAGAATATCCTGTTCATTTGGAAGCAGATTCAGAAAGGTAAAAGTGTTGGGAGAAGTCTCCAGGGTTTTCAGAAGCTGAGAAACTTGTTTCTTGGAGCTTTCCTGAGGCAAACAAGGCTTGAGGAAGAATTAAAGTTAATGCATCTAGAACAACAGAAATAGGTTTGGCCAATGATACCCTGCTCTGGTTTCTTTACCTGTCCCTTTCTGTGTGTATTGTATTTGCTTTGGGATATTCTGAAAAGTGTTAAACAAGAGAGTGCAAGAGGTCAATGTCAACAAACCACGTGACTACTCTGGGTATTTTGCAGAAATTTTAAGTCAAACTATACTTTTTTCTGTTTTTGGGAGATGGACAAAGAAGGATAGACACTTCCTTGGTTTCTGTCCAGTACCCAACAGAACAATCCACAGGTCAAAATCCTGTAACGATGTGGGAGCTTCTAGCCTAGTTGAATGTGTTTGTTTTGAGGTAAGTTGCATGTTGCACAATAACCTCCTCTGACAGAAAGGCTTTGTTTCTAGGTCAGATGTCACATGTTAGTCTGAGAAGATCATGGTAATCCAGTTTAGTCTAGAAAGCTGACAGAGGTAAGAGGGTGTCAAATGGAACCAGTTCAAGGGGTTTGCTTAAAAAGGGATCTTGACCCAGTTCACCAGAGACTTCCTGATCTCTGCCAGCTCTTTGAGACAAAGACCAGAAGGAACTCTTAGCTTATAAAATGCCAAACTTCAATTGTGCATGTAACTGAACTTTAATTTGAGCTGAAGGTCCTTTGGCAGTGTAGTGAGGTGCACAAATTCTGTTGCTGTTCTGAAGCAAAGTGAAAAAAACATTGCTAACACTTCAGCGTGATGAAGCTGACAGAGCTAAGTGCATTTTTCTGTAGTTAGAAAGAAACCTTCCTTTTCTGTTCTATTTTATAGGTCTCAGCATGCCCGGTGATTGTCAGAGTAATGAATTTACACTAGATAATGCAATTAACTAATATAAGTAGCTAATTTAGTGTGGACTTGTTAGTAGATGTGTATTCACAAGCATTTCAGGCTGAGTTAATTAAGGACAATGTTAGCTCATGGGTAAACAATAGAAAGCAATTAAAGGTGGGAGAAATGTGTGCTCATAGGCATAAACGGGTAAACATTGAATAATCTTCTAAATCTTCTTCTACTCAGCACTTTGACATCTGTGTTGTTTCAGATTCAGAAGTTGTACCATTTTGTGCCAAATTTTGACTTCGTATCAGGGCTGAAAATAGCATTGAGTGTGGGAGAAAAGAAAGGATTTGTTAATATAGATCTATGTTATTCTAATGTCTCAATTTTAAAAGATAAATGGTCTCTCACAATCCAGAAATCCTGTTGTCGCTTCAGAGAAATGACATTTTAATGACCTCCTTCAAAGCATGAGAGGAAGAAGACGGGAAGTTTCTGACCATGGTGAAATATAAGTGGAAACAGCTTTTTACTGGACTGGAATGGGTTCAAACCAATGAGTGCTAGATCTGAATTTGATGCATGTTCATTTGAAAATTGATGCAAGTAGCTGTCAAATTAGAGTGTGGAGAGGGCAGTGATGTAAGGGAATGCAATGTGAAGTACAGCAGAGCGTGCTTGTTTCTGCTCTTTCATATTGTCATGGATTTGTGGTTGTAACTGTTCTGTACCAGAAGTCAGTTCCCATTGCAAAATGGCTACAACTTTTCTAATTCTGTTTTTGACTTTTTGTTCCTGCACATCAGGATGGTCTATAGTGATCAGTATGGTAGAGCAGCTGCTTTGGTGATTTGAGACAACTAGGGCATTTTTATCATAAAAACCCACAGCAACTTGTTTTCATATATCATTATATTCTGCTTAGAAGCTGAATAAATCAAAGAATTGGGACATGGTACTAGATCTTAATGTAATTCCAAGGTTTTGTGCCTAAATGGTGCACTTTGCGTGTAATTACATTTTGAGAAGCATTGAGTCTCATTGCCTTTGCATGCCTGTCTGTGCAAAACTAAATGATGTGACATGTGAAGTAGATAATCCCATATTTCAATGGTTAAAGTAAATGCAACATTTGAGCCTTACTGAGATAAACCTGGGAACATGTATGGAGACTGTTAGTAATAGAAACTCATTTCTTCTGCCTCTCCAAACCTCAGCTCCTTTTGATCCTTTATATTGCCCAATTCTTCTATTCATTTGCTTTCTTGCTGTTTGGCATTATAAATCCTTATTTTGACTCCTTTCCATCATACTCAGGCTTTGCTCATATGTGTCCAGTGGAAAGCATCTTTCTTTAGGCTTTTGCCATTTCTCCCTTACTACTGCAGATTCTTCTGTTTGATTTGCTTTTCATCTACTTCAGAGGCTGGCTAAGGGCATGGTGGGAGGGCTTGTAGCCTTGAGCAATGGCCTCTGTTGGAACTTGTCCAGAGTGAGTGGAATTAGGTTAGCAGGATACTTAGCCTGGCCTCTACATGCACATCTGTTGTCTTGTGGGGGAAGGGAAGGAGAGGAATGTGTAGCTGACATCAGGAAACATTAGCAATTCCCTACCTTGACCATCTGCTAGCATCCGTAGTGTTCCCAGAAGTTTAAACTGCACAGGAGGCATCTCTGACCTTAGAAGCACCTGAATCCGTTCTGCCACACCTTCCTCCAGCATTTGAACCTTGTTAACAACTAGAAAATGGAACCGAGGGGGAAAAAAAAGGGACTTTAATGTGAAGCTCACTAACTGTAGGAGCATCTGAAGGTATAGATAGGATATAATTGTTCTGAATTTTGTGTTCCATTATGCTCTTAGCAAAAGGGTCCAACTCATTGGAGTACTTGGATGAAATCAGGACAACCCAACCATTTAGGTGTGTTTTTTGAGCTAAAAGTTTTTAGGCAGTGCTGTTAGAATATTTTGGGTACTTTTGATCTCAACTCTGTCTAGAATACAGTATATAACAGGATAAACACAGCATTGTTGTTTCCCTCAGTTTTCTAGTTGTTATAGATTATTCACCTACTCACCCACCCCTATGAGCAAGATTTTCCTGTGCTTGCTCATCTTGAACTGGGTGGCAGAAATGACTCAATCTTATTTCTTGAGAATGACATTTTTTGTATTTGAGCTCACCAATCCTCTGTTGCTCACACCTTTGTTTTTGTGCCTTCCTCTCCCAAATCTTGCATCTTTACTCCAGTCATTAGTGCAGTAATCCCTGGTAATGATCAGACAGTTGTCTGGAAGGAGTCCTAATGCTGCTTAACTGTGCTACCAAAAGCTGCTTCATCCAGAGCAATTTTCCTCCAGTCTTCTGCATGCCTTTTAGGAGGAGGGATGGATGACAGTGAAATTAGGAAGATGTCTGTTCTGTCTTACCTTCTGTTGGGCAAACTGAGAAGCAGGCACTTTTAAATAACTTGTTCTTAATGTGCATGTTTTTCAGTGGTAGACTGACTCTAGTCACTAAAGCATAGTGATTTTATTTCTTTTACAGTTTTAAGATCACTATTTGAATTAACTCAAGACCTCCCCTGTGCACATTTGCAAATGTTGGCCTTTATTTATTTTTTTCTCTTTTATGGTTTGTTTAGACTTGTACTCAGGCGTTTTTTTTCCAGGTAGTAGGCTGCATATTGTTGAAAGTGATGGAGTTTGTGTATTGATGAAAATGATGTATTCTTGTGAAAAGTGTTTTGTAGCTTTAATAGATATATATATATATATTATATAAATATAATATATAATAAATATAACTAATATATAAATATATAAAATGAATATAAATAAATATATAATATAAAAATATATAAATATAATACATATATATATATTTATATATATATATATCTAGGTGATGAGGAAAAACACAGTTTAGGAACAGTATTTTGAAATCTAAGTTATGCATTGCTCAATTACAGCTATTTTAAATAATGCCTATTATGTTTTGCTTGCTTTTTTATTAAATACTTCCACTTCTTTAGTTGATCTTTTATGTTTACACAGACCTCATGAGTTGTGTCTGCAGGTTTCATTTTTGTTTTTCTCCTAGTTTGACATCTTGTTGAAATTCTGTGGTAGAAACATAAAACTGGAAAGATTGAAGAGGTTTTGTGATAGACATTGAGCAGAACAGATAACAAAAAAAGAGGCCCCTTAGTGATCCACTGATATTTTATAATTCGGAATTCAGCCTGTTAAAGTGCAGCTGCAGAGAACATTAAGTTCTACCAGTACTATATGTATCAGGCAGTAATATAGGAGCGAAGTTGTAGGTTACATCCATGGTCTTCCAGAGTTTTAGATTTATGATTTTTGCAAGATGAACTGTGTTCATTGCTCTGTTAAGAAACTCCCAAGGATAGGCTTAGCACTGTAAATACGTATCTGGATATATGCACATACAGCCAAGCTGCTTTTTGTTATCTTTTAAAAGCTGTGTTAAGTTGTAAGTGATGTAAGGTAGCTTGCATGCATAGAAATCTCTGCATACACTACTAGCACCAAAAAGCAATTGCACAGGCCTCTATCTACTAATATGAACAGTGTTAGAAAACCTCTTTACAGAGAAATACAGAAGTGGTGAGAGGTTAATCATGTGGAATATGTTTATTGAAACACTGAATAGACAGATGTGGCTGACTCTTATGATGCAGAGAGTGTGGTAATACTATAGGCAAAACTAAGTTACCTGAGAGTGTATAAAAACAAGTTGAAATTGGATAAGTGAAGTTTTGAAGAGAGCTATCTGAAGGAAGAAGCAAGGGCTTCAAACACCTGGTACAAGGTGTATCAGGATTTAAAAGGAAGCAGTGGAAGCAAAGTAGTAAGTTTTCTTGTGGCGCTCTTGTTTATTCAAAGTAATGACTATATATGTAGAACTATTTACAAAACTAGGCCTGCTGGCTAGCTTACATAGAAAATTCAGCAAACAGCTTCAAGTTTTTATTTTCAGAAAAGTGTCATTGTGCTCCTCTGAAGAGTGCTATACCACAGTGTAAGGACTGTGGTGCTGTTCTGTTAAGTCTCCAGGAAAACATTTTTTGTCTGAATTATGTTTTTGAGTGGAAGCAGTAGCACAAAATTTTCTGATACGGATTTACTGAAGATCACAAGTAAAATTTTTAAAGTGTTGTACAGGGCAAATTTACAATGAACATTGGCTTTATAGAAGAACAAGTTTATTAAAATAATAATTTTAAAAAATCTACCAAGTGTGATGGGAGCTCCACACAAAACTATGTATTTTAAGCTATAAGCCTGGTTCTGCATTATTATCTTAAACTGCTGTATGTTGTTAATAGGAAATAATATTAGCAGTTGGCAATGAGATTACAGTGTATTATATTTAGACCTTTCACGTAGCTGAAAAATCCTGATGAATTATGCAAAAATATGTCTCTGCAGGGGGAAAAAAGTCAATTGCCCCTCAGAATACATGACACTGGAAATGATGACTTGGACAGAGCTGCACAGATCTACATTAAATGATCCATCTTTACAAGGAATCACAGTAAGTCATTGATCTTCAAAATCTGTACCTGGGATAGCAAGGTTTCGAAGTGCGCTGAGTGCAGCATGTTGTACAGAGACATCCCCACTCTCCACATGTTTCTCCAAAAGGTCCAGAAGCTGATGTATGATTCCCACCTGTACCATTCGTATACAGTTGCCATCTAAAGAAAGAGGAGAAACCAAGCAGGTAGACAGGTGAGATGAGAAACTTAATCATGTGAATGAGGAATTCAGGGAGACTTTGCCTTGTCTGTCTCAATGTTTCGATGAGATTGTGGGGTACATAGCTTTTGCATTTTTGCATATTTTTTACAGTCTTCAATTCTCTAGAGCTGGAAGTGAGCTTCAGCTACTTGTGAACTGATTGTGAGATGCACACTCTAGTAAGACAGCTTGAGAATGCTTGCTAGAGCCAGTCAGTCAAATTAAAATCCATATCTTCTCCATTCAATTTCTTCCTCCACCACTGCTTGACTTTCCACTATATATATATGCACTACTATATATATATATATATATATATATATATATATATATATAACTATACACACACATGTGATGGAATATTAGTGGCATTTTCCATTTCTCCACAGGATAGCTTTAATGCCTCATTTTGCTGTTCTACTGGTTTAAGAGACTATAGTGAGACCAGCTATCTTAGCTATCAATGGTGAGTCTGATTACTAGTTTTGTACTGCTATTACTCCTTGTATTCAGTACAATCATTAGATTTTTCTTACCTGTTCTGAGAAACGCACTTTCTGAAATAAGTCTGCGTTGCACTCATGAAATTTGGAAAATCTCTATTGACCTAGAGAGTTCTTATCTATTCAAAGCTGGTGAAAGATTTATACTTTCCAGAGAATCACCATTTTGCACAGTAAGTGCTCCACAATTCTTTGTAAGTGCATTTCTGTATGTCTGTATAGTCTCCGTTTATTTTGAGAACTCAGTCTGCAGTGATGAGAGGACTTTTGTTATCAGAACTTCCTTAGCTCTCCTTGATAGGAAATGAGAAGGTGCCTTCCCCTGAAGAGCTGATGGAAACTGTTACCCTCTGCATCTTTTGGAAGGAAGTGTTTTGAGGATGATATTTGGCAAATATTTTTCTGCATTTTATTATTTTGTGTAGTTAATCACACCGCAAGAGAAGCATTTTCTTGACACCAGTCAACATTCTGTTATTACCGTGTTATTACTGTGTGAATATTATTTGTTAGAAAATGGCAAAAATTGTGAATGCCATACAGGAAGACCGCATCTTCACCTGGGGTAAAGAGCTACCTGTGAAACTATGCAGTCTTGGTTGGTACAAATCAAGAATCTGTCCAGAAGTAGCTTTACTTGTTCCTCATAGTGCTAGCTGCATGTCTAAGATTTTTTTTTTTTAATTTACCACTTAAATGGCCATATGTAGTAGTTTTAACATCTGTGCTTGTTTGAATATTATTTCTGCCCCAAAGTAGTAAAAACTCCTCTGTGTTCTCTTTTGAACAAGCCAGTTCTTTTAGCATTTTTACTGCTGTTGCATTTGAGTTAGTGGCATATTTTTCCCCCTGTATTTCTGCATATGTTAAATAAGAAAGTCAAATGTGTATAGAATGACGGGACATTTTCATGAGAAAACTGTCATTCTGTGAAATAGTTCAAATTTTACTCGTGCAAGAATCTTTTGATAAGTGTTTTATGTCTACATTCTCTAAAGGTGATCTTTTTGCTTGTGATTATTCAAACATTCTGGTCCTAATCTTTGGAGGTTAGAGTATATAAGAAAAGTTGCCTAGCCTTCTTTAGGAATGATTGTCTGAGAATAGACTGTTGTGTCCTGAGAAAATTCTACAGGCAAAATACTTTGATCTTCATATAGACTAACCTTAAATGAACTTAATTTCCCTCCTCCCCCACCTTTCACACCAAAGAATGGCAGAGCATTTTTTTTTACCCTCTTGTAAAGTGCAAATAGGCAGAACCCATTAGTTGGCTTCCTTGCTTCAATTGTCACAGAGCTCCAAATTGGTTCTCTCCTATGGATTTTTGCCTTGGATGGCAGCAGAACCTTGAATTTAATGGCTCATAGTTAAACTCTGCTAGGAACAGACACTTTCATAGCTGCAAAAGCTGTCATCTTTTCACTGCCTCAGAAGTCATTTGATGCTGAGATCAGATTTCCATAGGATTTCTTTTCTTAGATTAAAGGCACAAACTGGGGCCTGAAAAGGATTATTCATTTATTCCACATGAAATATCTAATAGGGTTGTGGGGGAGATGGAGGGAGAAGAGGGAGTGACAAAGCAAGCCATTCAGCTGGCTAAGCCGGAGATAGCAAGTCTAAAGGCACGGAGGGCATTTCTGTGGCCTTCGTGGGCAGCCGTGCACAAAGGCTGCTTCAGAGCTAGGTAAGAGACAATGAAGAAAGGAAGGCTAGAAAGGATGTGGGGGAAGGCGAGGAGAAATGCATGTGATACTGTCACATCATTTTTCTGAAGTGAGCTGTCTTGCTTAACTATTCAGAAAGATCTCAGGGAATCCTTACTGATAATTAAGTTAATGGAGAAAGTTAGGAATTGTTCAAAAAAAGAGTTTCTTTTTGTTAATTAAGCTTGAACCTATCACAGCATCTGTCAATGAGAAAGGAATGGACAGAAAACAGAGTTTCTTCTGCTGACCGATTCAGCACAGCATGTCTCCCAAGCATCTCTTTATAAGAGTCTCTCTGTGTTTCTCTCTGCATAGTATTAAGGCTCGTTGCTCTCTATAATAGGAAAGTGTGAAAGATAAAAATGGCTTATATTGAGATTCCTTTTTTTCCCCTGATGTCTGAGTAATCCCCTCCCCACTTCCCAAAGTGACTTAAAGTTCCTCAAATTATTTCAATATCCTTAGTCTCTGTTACTTAAAGGTATGCAAGTTTCTAGTTTGCAGAAAAACAAGGTTATAGTTTCAGAGGCATGAGGCAATAAAATCTAACAGTGTTGTTCTTCACTCACAGACAGTGGCTTTCTAGCTTTGATGGGCAGAGAAAAAGCAACCTTACCATTAGTTTTGTAAAATTAGCAAAAGCAAGTGTTCCTGACTCTGTCGCTGCATATGTTTGGATATGAGGCAGTTAACAGCATTCTGGGAGATAATGCAAAATAAATACATAAAAATTCTTCATGGGTTTATCTAAGGCATGATAAATAGAGAATGTTAAAAGTACGTCTTGTGTCTACATCATAGTTACCCCAAAGTGAACTGTTCTGTTTGTCTTTGTTAGGGGACCAGAGAGGACATATGAATCAATAATGACTTGAAGGTTGTTGCTGTAGTTAATAATTTAAAATCTTTAAACTGATGATTACTTTGGAATTTGGTTGGTGGGGTACAGTGTAAGTGTCCAGTTCTTGAAGTTTGTTTTTTAATCTGTGTTGTCCAAAATACAATATAACAGGGCCACCTAAACTTAGGTGCATTAAGTGTCTTCAGCCTTTTTGTAGTGTTGCTCAAATCAGCTTAAAGACTGAGAGGAAAATCTACATCAGCAATGTGTGTAGCTTGGAATGATGATGTTCTTCCTTCTACGTAAATGTGCAATTTACATTACAAGGAAATTCTTACATTTCACTTGTTAATCCAAATGCTTCAAGTATTTAAGTAGGCTTGGGGTAGTGAATGAGGAAAGACAGGTGGCACAGCACCATGTGAACATTTTAATCTGATGATTAGCTTTAAATTTAAAGCAGATTCTTGGCTCATCTTTGAAAGTAAAGTGTTAGAAGCTGGGTGTGTCTGACACAGCCATGAGTACAGCTACAGTGGCTCGAAGTTCTTGTACCTGCGCTTGCTTTCTGCACAGAAGCATTCACATTGTTATTAGATTGCTTGAGGTAGCATATGCATGATGCTTGAAGAGAAGCATTGCAACGTGAGCACCAAGCTCCTATAAACACTGAAAAAATACAATGTCTGAGAATTCCCTTAAGGATTATGAAACAGGTTGCAGACGTGTCCCTGTTAAGCAAATGGAAGCAACCAAGCAGATGATGACAACACTTCTTCCAGGTGGACTTCCTGACATTTCTTTATGTATCTGGACTGTCAATATTCCATTATTTTATTTTACCTCCAAGAAGCAGAGAGACAATGAGATCTGATGCAGCCTTCACGATGCATGTATCTTCAGCTTGTGAATTGCCCTGGAGCCTCAGCAGGATGTCAGACAGCACCTCTTGCACACCTGCCTCCACCAACTGAACTTTTAGAGCATCTGTAAAGAACACAAAAGCACACTAGAAGTTTCTTGGGTCATATTTGAAGTTTCAAGCTAGGAAGCTAAATCTTTGAATTTAGGTCAGTCTCTTTCCAGGTGTGGTCATTTTTTTTTTGTGTGTTTCTTTGTTTATCAGACATCCTGGTGCTACGATGAAACCATAGGCAGGATGAGCAAAGCCAGTTATGAGTTTTCATCAGGTATCTAGATATTCTAGATGGATTCTTGTCAGTGCTTTTTACACTGCTGCTTAGAGTAGATATCTTCTGTATTTGGTTGTCAAGTTTTTGATACAAAAAGAAAAGACTTCAGTCTTTTGTTTACTCTGGTATTCTGTTGCGAAGTCATATTCTACCATGGTTCATATTCTACCAAAATAGAGTGGAAGGCTATTCTCTCCTGTCTGGATTTGCTGTCTCACCTATTAAGCTTCCAAGCCTTAATCAGGCTGGGATTTCACATGTTCTTGTGGTTTATTTCCCTTAAAGGGATGACTAATTTCCAATAGTAGGATCCCTCAGCAAATGCAGAACCCGGAGCTTAAGTTAAGCACCAGTATCCCTTTCTCCCCTCTTTCTTTCAAGCCAAAAGGAGCCTTACCATTTTCTGCAAGTGCTTGTAGGACCTCAAAGATGATTTCTAACCTTTCATGGTTCTCTGCTCTTCTCAATTGTTTCACCAGCTGTTCAGCAACCTTTGTCTTGCTTAGAGCTTCCTTAGCTGTATCTGCGTATATGATAAAGTCAGGATTTTGGTTCTGTATTTGATAAAATGTTAAAAGCGTATCTTCCTATAATCAGAAGTGACTAGATGTTACTTTGATTTTGAAAGCCTTTCCTGTTTTATTTATAAATACATATATAAATATTTTATATTTATTTATCCCTTTGAACAGCACTGAGACAGCAAAACTCTATTCCATCACTTTTATTACTCCGCATCTTTACTACTTTCATTGTTTTAATGCTTTTTTTTTTTTTTTTTTTTTTTTTTTTTTGTCTAATTTCTGTAGCTATGACTTCATAATAGCTGTGAAATTAATCCTGGCTTAATTCCTTATAAATTACTCTTATAAATCCATCTGCAGTATGATTATTTCATTTATCAAATTGGCATCTGCCACATGCCTGTTTGCTGTAGCAGTATATTTTCTGCCTTGATTAGATTAGATAGTTCTAATCTCACTGGGATCCTAACCATCTGCAAGATGATGATAACAGAGATCAAATATTTTAAAGCTTACTGTTCTTAGACATAGAACACATTTTAATAGAATATGGTATTATAGAATATGGTAAGAGATTTATAAAGGGAAGGCCTGGCTAGAAGATAGTGTGACATACCCCTTTCCTTGCCTCTCCCCTAAAGGCAGGAGGTAATTAAATTATAGAGTAGAGTCAGACCGTATACAGTTTACAGTAGATGAAGTTATGCCATCTATACCTTTTTTCTAGAACAAAAAACAGTCTGCTGAAACTTAATTATTTTAATAATTATTAAATAATAATTGCTGATACTCCACGACAGAATAGTAACTTTCCCAACATGGGTGCTGTGGCCAGTTTCTTGTTATGTACCAGTAAGGGGAAATAACAAGCAAAACCCACCAAAACAAATAAAAAAGCCTACCACAGCTGTGGGCATTCTGCATGTAAATGATAAGGCAATGATAGTGTGAAGTTGACATTTACCTGCAAGATACACAAGCATTTACTTACCAAGGTCTGCAAGATTGCATAAGGCCAATAGGTCAACGTGGACAAGTGGTTCGCTCTCTGCATAATCAGTCAATATTCGGACTAGTGATGAGATTACACCTACCTTCACCAGCTCTTCCTGAAGATCACCTGGTAATAGCATGCACAGAAGTTAAAGATGATTAAATAGGGGCCAATTAAATCAGTAAATAAGGTCAAACTGAGATTCTTTGCAGCAAGGTAATCTAGTTCGTTTTTACACTGTTACATTTCATACAGCTTTCATGTCATGGGTTCAGGCTAATGTGTGTGTATGGAAAATGCAGGTTCAGAACAGCTCTGCTAGACCTCCGGGTCTTAGTTTGAACTGAGTAATTAGGCCACTGTGAAAAATAAATAGATCAGGGCAATTGAATGAGCATCTTGACTAGTAGCACACCTTCTAGTGCAAATTCTGATGGACTGCATCACTTCATAACTATCTGAAAATTGAGTGAGAAATATACATTGGCTTATTTCTCTTGGGGAGCAGGAACCTGACCTGTATTATCCCATGGCTTCTTTCTGCCTAAAGGGCAGAGATATATAAGGGACTCGAACCTATGATAAGGCACAATCTAGTGACGACTCAGCTTTTGGGGATCACCAGTATTCTGAACTGTGTAGTATATGTCCACATACCTGTTCTTTGCATGTTGGTAATGATTATTTTTTGAGGAGAAAAACAAACAAACAACTTTGTGAAAGATGCTTCACAATACCCAGGCTGTTATAAGATACTACTGAGAAAGAGAGGTGGCTTTAAAGTTGATCTAGGAGTGTATCTTTTTTTTTTTTTTTTTTTTTTTTTTTTTTAATTGTTCTGAATGTTCTGGATTCAATGTACCTTTGGCATTTTTATAGGCTGAGCAAAGTCATCAGACAAGCATAAATCACTGTAGCTCAAGGGAAGTCAGTGAAGTACGGTAAGTTGAAATGAATTTGTTCATAGTTCTAATATATGAAGTACAGTTGTCTCTGTAGAATTACTGAGAAAATGGATAACTTCTTTCTTCTTTTTGTAGTTTGGTTTGCAGTGACTGAAGGCTTAATTTCTACAATAATTTTGAGAATGCCAAAAACTAAGATACAAAGTTGGTCAGTGGTGGTTGCTTACCATTACAATGACAGTGCTTTTGTAAGTGTCTTGCTGAGAGCTAGACTGCAACTCAGGTGGCAGCACGTATGACAATTACCAGGAAAAGCATCTGGGTGCTATTGTAGGATATGTAATTGTAATTCAATCAGGGAATCACTGATCTAATTTGCAGGGAGGTAGTAGAATCTATACCAGATACAGATTTTTTGCCTATCATGCTTGGATTTCATAGCAACAATGCAAGGAGGCAAACCCATGGTTCTCCAGACAAATCTACATGGGTCCACACTAGAAAAATAAGAGAATGTTGAGGGATATTGATAGTAGACACTGGGTGAAAAGCTCCATATTAACTCCAGGATGCCATAAATACTTTGGTCAGTCTGGGAAGTGAGGATTAAAAAATAATAATAATCTGTTGAGGCAATTAAGTGAAATGGGCTTAATTTTTGAGACCAGCATGCAAGATGGTATACTGGCTTTATGGAAATCTTTGGAGCACAGAGATCTTCTATATGCAAAGAATGGTCTTTAATAAAGAACTAGATAATATCTCAGTATTTTTTTAATGTTTTTTCCTGACACACTTGAAAAAAAAAACAACAACTGTTGCTTTATAAACACTTGGGAGAAGTCAAAGCCCTTTGGGATTTGGCCCCAAGGTAGTTCTGCTAAGCTGTTAAGGTATATATGAAGCTTTGCTACTCTTTAGTTGAAGAGCGGAACTATTCAGCCTCTGGTCTGAGGAAGATATATCACCTTGAAGTCAAAAATATAGGGGGAAACTCAGTTTAGGGTGTGTTTGGGATGAGTTCAGACTGGCATCTGTGAGCTGTATATACTGTATGACTAACAGGAGCTTGAAGTGCATAGTGTGCTCAGGTCTCATGGAATAAAACATAGCTTATAATTCATAATAATGCCTTCTAAAATAATGTCTTGCAACTAGAAAAAAATTGAATTCTCTCAAGTAGTTACTTACGGTTATCATAACAGATACGGCCGATAGCCCGCCCAGCATGAAGAAGCATTTCTTGGTCTGTGCTTTCCAGCAAAGGTATCAAAGTCACAACCAAATCTGCTTCAATACACGGCTTCTTCATTTCATCTGAAAAGGTAAAGGAGAGGGACTGCTGTGTCTTTAGTCATGTTAAAATAAAATGATTGCAATTGCAAGACCAATAACTGGTAGCCATGAAACAAAATTAAGCAGTGGAAAAACAGCTAAGGTGCTGTAATATGTAGTAACGCTGTACATACTAAAGTGCAACATACCATTCTTGGCTATCTCTGAAAGCACCTGGGCTGCTTTCACTGCACATCGTGGATTGCCTTTCAGGATTTTTGCCAAAGTTAGGAAGATCCCACTCTCTCTGAGTAGGCTGAAGGATCTCTGCTCTGTAATGATAGGAATATTAACACCTGCAGTAGGTTTGCAACTGTTTATTTACATGGTACTTTGTTTCCTAGACTTTTGAGTGGCTGTCTTTGGGATCCAAGTTGCTGCCTTAACAGGGTACTTAAGTCTGTCTCAGTCTAAATATACGGGAATGCTCATCTGCTTAAATAGCAACAAGTGTCTATCCAGCTGATTATTCTGCTTCATGCTGAATTGAAGCACAGGTGGCAAAGCAAAGAGGAAGACATTTTCATCTCTGACTATAAAAAGATACTTGTGTAAGGCATTGGAAGTTGTGGATTAAGATGCTATTCCTGATGTATTGCCTAGCCATTAATTTTGTAGGTAGGCACAATATCTTTTATTAGACCAGCAATTGGAACAGTCCATTCTCTCAGACTTTTTACATTAAAAGCATGTCTAGTTGTCCTTAAAGTAGTAAGTTACCATCTGCCAGGGCATTCAAATAAATGCAGGTTTATGTGATCTCAGGAGAACGCGCAGAGACCTTAGAGAAAGACTTTTACATAAGGATAATAAGAGCTACTTTTAAAATTCTTGTCTGGCTGGTGGGTGTCCTAGCTCAGACCCTAGACAATTAAAATAAAACTTAAAGTCTGTTTCCTTGTTGTCGGTATCTGTGTGAGACTATTTACTGTAAGGCTGCACGTTTTATCATCATGAAATGACTGATTGACTTTCTTGGTATAAGAATTAGAATATCTCTGATACTGTAGGTAACAAAGGGAATAACCAACCAGAGGATCCCATCTAACCTGCTTCTCTTTCAAAGCAGGTCAAAGTGACATTCTTCTATTTAGAAATGGGCCAAGTTGTATTATAGTAGAAAACCTACAATAAACAGTAATTCATTGTATAGAACTCCAGTGCTAGCCATTTATGTACACCTCATTATTTTGCTTTGACTACTACTACCCATATGATGTGTCTGTGTTATGCAACCCAGACACACTGATGCAGTTTTGAGATGTAGATCATTCCATTAATTTGCTTTTGTCTGGCTATCCCCTGGAGACCATTGAATTTTCTATTCACCTATTGATTTTTCTGTGTTTAAAAGGTAAAGGGTGCTTGAGTATATGTTTTCTAGATACACAGTTTCTTCTTATGTGGTTACATAAACCAGTTCTATAATGCGGAAATGTCATTACAGCATCATTCCACAGTAATTTGGTAAAAGGTTAATAACAAGCTTTCTTAGAGCTAAGCCTTTATAAGAATTCAATCTAATATTTACAGAAGGGAGATTGAGTTCTGGCTTTGTATGTGAAAGCTGACATAACTGTAACTGTCAAGATGTATAGCATGGTATCTTCTCTACTTTATTTAGTACTAAAAGAAAGACTCTTTTGGTATAGGCAGATTTCCTCAGAACATTGCCAACATACTTGATTGCTGAAGCTGGATGCTGTCCTCTTCCTGGCCTGGAACACTGAGTGGGGCTGCAGTGATGTCTGTCTGCATTAAAAATTCACTGAATACTATTGCAAGCATTTGTCGTAACTACAAGTGTGGTCTTTTTGCAAAGCTATTTGCAAACAAGTAGTGTGTATGGCTTGTTTAGAGCTCTAGATCTCTAGTACAGAGCAGTCCTTGGATACTGCTGAAGACCTCTCTGAGGTCTTCAGGAAGATCAGGAAGTCTGGTTAATGAGGAAAGACTGACATTTCGTGAAAGCCTGTGAAAAATCAGATCTCGTGAGCTGAAATCTCTTAAAGGGTTAGAGCCATGTTTGCCTTATTCTTCAGATTTTTGTAACTCTTACTTTCTATGGGCTCAAAGGGGTTTGTTCACATGTTGTGTGTGAAGCACTCTGCTGTACCAGCATGGCCAGATCACTATAGCCACTGAAGGAGGGAGAGCTACCGCACAAGTAAAACAAGCTCCCTCAGTGAAGAATAAACAGTTCTCAATTAACAAGTAATCAGCTCTTGACAGGCATGATTTCTGTCCCCTCAGATACTTAGTTTGCCTCTGCAAATAAGATGTCTGTGAGAAATTGAAAGGGCTTTTGGGCAGAATAGATTGGCAATATCTGTTTGTACAGCCCTGCGGAACAGCACTAGTAAGAAAAGTATAAACAGTTGTTGAGATGAGACTGGTGTTATTAATGGGATGGTCAAATAGAATAATGTCTGTAAATACCTAGGAACTTCTTTTTTGCTCTAATTTATTGGATTATTCGAATTGGTATTTGAAAAATTCATCAGTATTTTAGATAACACTTCAGGAACTTCAGTCTTTGTGCTTATTCGTATGAAAATTACTTCCAGAAGTCAATTTTGGTCATCTACATAATAATTACTGTGCTGTATTGTAGAATAACTAGCTGTAAACTTAAATATGTTCAGTAACAAATTCACTGCATTTTAAGCCCGTTACAGCTTTTTATATGACACAAATAATGGATTTTCTAGTTTAAGATGCCTGTTGTACCATTGAGATTAGTAATTTGAGTGATTAGAGTGATTTAGAGATATTTTTCTTCCAGATCTATTTCTTACAAATTTACCTTAATTGCTAATTAATCCTTGAAATGAGTTCTAGAGGTTAATGTGGTCTATACCTATATCTGAGCTAAGTGTTTCACAGTAATCAGTTTTTACCTATGTTCTGATAGGGTCACTCCACTTTTAATCGTAGGAGTTTGTAATAAGTAGAACATTAAATTTGGAATTTCTTTGTAGCTTGAGGTGTTTTAGGGGTCAGTAACTTTATCTGGTCAAAGGTAGGTTTGAGAGTAGGCAGAAAGAAAGGAAAATAATGAAACAGGTTGGGGAGATCTATAGCATCAGCAGCAGCCTCTTCTAATACAGGTTATCACAATAGATGAAAAGCTCTAGTGAATACTTCCACATTGTGTAAACAGTTAAAAAGCGATCAAGAGTGATACTTAGCTATCTTCAGTAAGAGCCAGGAGAATCCCATTTAGACTTTCAAGGATCTGGTCTTCAGATTCTGTGTCATCTCCACAGAGCCCCAGGTACTCCAGGTGCTGACTCAGGGTTTCTAAACAGAAAGGGATGGAAAACTGTTGAGCCAGTATAAAAAAATACTTTTTTTTTTTTTTTCTTTTCTTTTCAGTGACTTCAGCTAACTATAAGCTCATCTTCTGAATTATTCAGGTCTAAATGTGCTCATTAAGTAACTCATTTCACTCAAAAGCATGTGGCAAAACTTTGGTTTACTTCTCATACAACACATAGCTCTTGTGCAGGCATAAACAGCAGAGAGAAATTCTGTCTGGAAAAATAAATTAACGTATAGTAACTGTGGTAGAGTTCGAGGGGGGGAGGAGAGAAATAGAGAACTGAAGTCAAACCTGTAATTTCAAAGTATCTTTTTTATAAAAATAATAGCACATGCAGTTTAACTAGCTGTATATCTACTCACTGATGATAGTGGGCAGTAGCAGGCATTAAAAGAATGCAGTAACTTCAGATAAAGTAACGTACTTGTCCATTTGTTACTGGCAGCCCTTGGGCTTTAAAAAACAAATCTACTATTTATATCAGTGCATTTAATATATTTTTATGGCCTTTTCTTCCATGAATTTGAAGATTTTTGTTTTCTGTTGCTTTTAATTGAGTCTCTAAACACTCTGTAAGTATTTTGCTGTTCAGCTATTTCAAGATTGCTTATGAATATATTGGAAGACACAGGTTCCAGAAAAGGTAACCTCTAATAACTGTGGCTTTCTATTATGAAAGCAATCTTTATTCTGCCCTTCAGGCTTCACCAGATAACCTTCTCTCACATCCAAAGATAGCTTCAATGATAACCTGATTGAAAGGTTTGTAGAAATCAAAAGGCATGGTTAACAGCATCTTCTTTATTCACCTTCTTGCCAGATCCTTAAAAATGTTTAGAGAGAGATTGAGCAACTGTCATATAGAATCTCTCCCATTTTATTAAAATTACTACACAAATATGTGCTCTACTGTAATCCCACAATTTACCTGTGCAGAGATCAGACTTCTGTACTTCTGTACTTCTGTACAGACTTCTGTTCCTACGTTGTGTAACTGTGTTTGCCACACTTGCTGCTTTCCAAACTATTAATTCTGCAGTTGATTTAAAGGGCATTCTACACATCACAGTTAATGATTTGATTATTCATTATTTATTCTCTTATACACTCTGGGAAATGACATCCAGACCTGACAATTTGTTACCATTTGTTTTATTGATTAGCTCTAAATCAATCTTCTGCCCTTTCAGTCTGAAGATTTCTCCAACTTCTTCCTGGAAACAAAAAGGACTTAAAGTGGTTGAAATGAATGTAAGAAATTATGCTGGAAAACTAATGTCTGAAGGAGTTAATTTATAGTAGAATATAATGTAAAATGTTATCAAAATTGCAGTAAAATAGCATTTCTACTTCACAAACTGTTTCACTGAAAAAGATGATTCATGAGTCTTGGCTTAGAAGTCCTTCAGTAGTTGTGTAGGATTGATAATTCATAATTTTTTCTTGTTTAATAGGTTCACTCTTTTCTCTCTCCCTAATGTGCCTATTAATGTAAGATATATATATATATTTTAAGTTAGAATGTGTAAATTTAGTACTTACAGGAACTGACTTCTACAGAGGAACCAGAAGTGCCTTGAGTTGTTTGGAAGAAAGGAGGAATTAAAGAGAGGGGAACTAGAAGACTAATTAAATGTTATTGTCCTTGAGAAGAAAAAAAAAAAAAAAAAAAAAAGGTAGTTGTCTTTTGGCTTAATTAAAAGCAGTTATTTATGAAGAGTCACAATTTTAGATTTTTGTGCTTTAAAGATGCCACCTTCAGAAAAATTTTTAATCTGCATTCATCAGGTTAAAAATCCATATGGAGAAGAAACATGAGGAAGTAGTTCCATAGCTGTTATTCTGAGTAAGAAACTGAGGCTGTAGGTATCTGATGTCTCTTGGAGAGGTATTGTAATTGAAAGTAACTTTTTTTTTTTTTTTTTTTTTTTTTCTTTTTATGGCCTTTTCAAAGTTGTGTGCTAAGGGCAACAGAGGCATAAAATTGATAGATCAGTGTTCCTTGTTTTGTTTTTTAAAAAGTAGGTGACTTTAAATTTGTTGCCTTTTGAAAACTCCTAGGATAGATTTACAAGGGTGATTGCATATGACCTGATTAAAAAATGGGTGTTAAACATTGATTTCCATTTCTGTAAGGTTCTGCTGCTACAGTTTTCTGAATGAAGGTACATGTAGGTAGAAATTTTCTTCCTTCTCTCCACCCCCCAAAAAAAAATCACCTGAGTAACCTGACAGTTGAATCAGCTTTCATCTTAAACTAGATCTAGTGGGAGTGGGTAGAGAGCTACAACTGCTGATAGTGCAATTTTTAATAAATTAGGAGCCCATGAGAATTATCTCCTGAACTGTATGATTTCATCCTTACCAAGACCCAGAACACATTAGCATGAGAGAATGCATTCACATTCTCGTACTTGTCTAATTAGAGCAATAGTTATATTTGCAACTACATTTCGAATAGAGTTAAGATATTTAGAAAAATGAAAAGGCATCTGAATCTCTTAAATTGGAGGAGGTTATTTTACAAATAGCAGTGAGCAGTATATATTACTGGTCACCCATTAGGATGGGATAGTGCTGGTTAGAAATCCAGGTGCTTTGTTATTTCTCCAGGGAACAGATTAGCAGAGAAACACCATATGCATGATGATGGACAAAGTCCTTGAAAAATAACCCATCTGGTTTGTCTATTGTGTTGTGAAAACAGTACCATAAGCAGCAGAATCACCCAGCTGACTAAAGAGCTATTTTTGTGTGTTTTGCAGAAGGCAGTATTTAACTGCAACAGTCTTAAAATAATAAGCCCTCAGACACTCGGAATTTTCTCATGTTGTATGTTATTTCTCAAAACTCATGTTATTTAATCAGCATGGGACAGATTCCTTGATACTCATTGCCTTTAAGTCAATGCTTATGAAATTGGAGTTAGGAGGCAGATGCCATCCTGTGGAGAGGCAACAACAGTAGCATGCACAAAGCTCGTGACGAAAGTTGGCCAGAAAACAGCATTTCTGTTTTGTGGAAAATTCTGGGCTGTTGACATTTTGTTTCATCCTGTGCTGGAACAGAATGTCGACGCCGCAGAACTTGAGGCGAAAGAGAACAATTTGTTTCAGTTTTTGCAAATCTGCTCCTTCCCCAGCTGGCAGCCGGGGCTGGCCAGCAGCCTGGCCGGCTGGTAGCGAGCTGGGCGGAAGCCAGGCGAGCTGGCCAGCTGGTAGGCCCCGGGAGCACTTGCCGCCTGCGTGCTGAGGAGGCCTTCAGCAGAATGAATGTGTCTCGAGGAATCTCTTCGTTCTCTTGAATCAGTGGTTTTCTTCAGAATATTGTTGATCAGCTTTAGGAGTTGGCTGTATGAATGAAATGCAGTCGAGCTCTGCTCTGGAAAGCTCTAATCTTCTGATCTCACTGGTTACCTGCGGGGCCAGAACTTCTTGAGACTCAAGCACAAAAGCCCCCGCTTTTTTCCCTCCAGTGAGCTGAAGGGCTAGATTAATTCACACACAAATCTGAGCATAAACTACTGAGTAGAGGTGTAGGAACCACACTTTTTCAGTGGGAGTTGGCTTTTTGCTCACCAAGAGCAGAAACAATAATGCAGGAAACATACTGTGTCCTGCTGACTTTATCTGGCCTCTGCCATAGGGAAGGAGCCATGAAATGTGAGCTCTTTAGATCTGCTGAAACACTGCTGAGTCAATTCCCAACACAATTTTTGACTAATAAAGTCCTCAAGAAGTGAGGAATCCCACACATCTTTGTATACTTTTCATTGATAACTATCCCCTGAAAAGATAATGCCTTACCCATTTATTTTTCTCATTTTATAACCTTTCATGTGTATATGAGCTATTTTCTATTTTTTTTTTTTTTTTTCCCCCTATAGGAAACATAGACCCTATCCTGCAATTGTTACCAATATTTATCACTGTTTGGTCACAAGCAGTGAAGCAGTGTAAAGTCAGTGTGTACCAATTTGTTTCAGAGGACTTGAAACAACTTACTCCCCTTGAATGCCTTGCCTTGCGTGTCTCCTTTACAACTTTAGTAATTTCACAAGCTAAACTTGTTCTTCTGTTGGTTATCCTCATA
This sequence comes from Aythya fuligula, assembly GCF_009819795.1. Classification (NCBI taxonomy): domain Eukaryota; kingdom Metazoa; phylum Chordata; class Aves; order Anseriformes; family Anatidae; genus Aythya; species Aythya fuligula. Next base: position 11,302,062 of record NC_045565.1, on the reverse strand, counting down.
ATATTTTAGAAGATTCTTCCACACACTTTGATTATTATTCAAATCTATAAATAAGTTTTTTTTATTTTTTTTCTTTTTTCTTTTTTTTTTTTTTTTTCCTGTAACATAAAGACATAGGGATTATTACAGCAGAAGTCCATTTATCTCTGTGTAATCTCTGGTAATAGATGATTAAAGAAAAGTAAAGGATGATTGTACATATCCTTTCCCTGGTATATCCTTGACTATACGCAGTCAACTCTTCAGGGATTTTTTTAGTTTGAGCTTTCAGACGGTTTAATTTACACTTAAATTCATGAATATATTTATTTTAAATTTGCTTATACTTTAGCTGCCAGAATATAGACTGATGATGAGTTTTGTGAAGTAACTTTGGGTTGAGAGAGGAGGAAAAAAAAACCTTGAAGTGGTTATTTGGCCTTCTCATCATTCACGTTTTCTGAAAACACACTGTATTGCTCTGGTGGGAAGCACAAGTCTCTATGGTTAATTAAAATCACATCGTATGTGTAACAGCTAAGGGATAAGAGTCCATATTGATAAACTGCCAGGGTTCTGCAGGTCAAGAGCAGCCAGAAGGCACAAGAGGAGTCCTGAAGAAAACTAAAATTTCAAGTTATAATGTTAGTAAATAGGTGTTAAATCTAGCAATTTAGTAAGAAAATTAAAAATGAAAAATTCACTGTATTCATAGTTTTTTTTCTTCTTTTTTTTTTTTTTTTTTTTTTTTTTTTTTTTTTTTTTTAATATGGCTACCTGCAAAATCATGTAGCTATAAACCTCAATTTTCTCACAGTATTTTTTGATGTTCTTTCCTGAAACAATTAAATTAATGCCTGGTCCATGGGAGATGCAAAATCTCCCATGTAACCCTAAAATAAAAAATGTGTCTTCATAGCAAGTAGAAGAATTAGTACCGGTGGAAGTAGGACTTCAGCTCTCTTTCTCTAGCTATGTTGTATTATATTTTCTTGATAAATTGGAGATGAAGAAATATGGAAGGGCTGGTAAGTGTGTTTAACAGCAAACAAAGCATATAAGGTCAAATATTTACGCTTGTGCCCAAAGAAAGGAGAGCAGCTCTATCATTATAACAGTTTTGTTGTAACTGAAGGAAGCAAAACCTGCTGCTTCTGACTCCAGTGTGCCTAGCAAGGAAAGGAGGGTCAAGGAGAAGAAAGATGCAATTTATTTATTTATTTATTTATTTTTAATTCCTCCAATGGGAAAAGTAAAGTACCATAAGAACAGATCTTCCATCTCTTTAGACTTTTAAATCCATGGCAAGAAGATTGTCTCATAAGCCATATTTTTATCCATCTCTCTATGAAAAGACGCAGCCATGTTGGAAGATATGTTTTGTCTCTGTCACTGCACTAAAGGGTGATGAGATGTAGGGGAAAAATCATTAGATTAATAAGGAGCTTGGGAGAGAATTAGTTTTAACTAATATCATAGGTATAACATAATTATGAACAACTCCTCACTTTTTTTTTTTTACTCTTGTTTTTCTGCATAAAGTATTTTAGATTACTCAAGTCCGTAGCCATAAAGAATTTGCAATAGAAGTAAATCTTAAGGATTCTTCTGAGGTAGGTTTTTGTGTGGTGGTGGTGTTTTATTTATTTATTTAAAGTTTCTGAATGGAAGTTACTTGAAAGAAAATGTCTGTGGATAGAAAATGCTTTGTAGACACAATTGCTATAGTAAAATTAGCATAGATTGAAGAAACGGGGGAGGAAGTATTTTGAATTATTTTTGAGTTTGAGACAGCATTTTAAATTGCAGTCTCTTGATGGAATGCCCTTGGTTTATTTAAGCTGAATTGAGTTTAAGGCACGATCCTGTTTTTGTCAGTAGCATGGGGTTGAAAGCTAAGTGTCATTTGGAATGACACTTGAGACTGCTCTAAGTTAATTGAGCCAGGGTGGTCCTATAGTTGATGGTCACGTAGGCATACATAGCCTTCACATCTTGCCCCTGCATCCCTTAACAATCCTCTGCAAGAAGGAAAGGAGTGGGAATGAATGACTAGTATAAATTATTCTAGAAGGCTGGAGCCCTGTCATTAACTGGAAAGTGAAATACATCATTCTGACCACCCCTAACAGTAAGAAATCCAGGTCTTTTCCAACCAGTTTTATTTGTAAACTTGACAAGCCTTGACTGAAATCTCTGAAGATACAGATTAGTTTTATTAAATGCAAGTATTTGGGTTAGGCATGTGGCTTGAATGTCTGAAAGAAGTCAAGGTTTCCTTTCGATTTCAATCTAAAAAGAGTCATGTTCTCCCCATTATTATTTTTCCTTATTTTGCCTGATACTCTTTTTACCTGGTCTGGACTATTGGTGTATATACTCAATGTTAATGGCCAAATACCTACAGTTTCTAAGAATGATTTTAAAAATACCTATTATCAAGAAATGGAAAACAAAGGAAAACCTACTATTCATATTGTCCACAAGAACTTGCCTTTGCCCATTGCTTTTGCAGCCTTTCTGTTTTGCATTTACCAACCCTGAACTCTTTAGAGCACTGTTCATTGTCTATGATCATGTGGGATACAACTCTGAACATTTTACTGTTCAGAAGAATGAGAGTGCAGCAGGTATTTAAGGAGATTTTTACTGTTTAGCTTGAGGTGCTCTATCAATTGCAAAGGATTGTCGTGGTTCCACTCGAGTGGGCAGCCGAGCTCCACCACAGCCGCTCTCTCACTCCCCCTCCTCAAAGAGGAATGGGGAGAAAATATGTGAAAAGTGGCCCAAGGGTTGAGATAAGGACAAGAAAATCACGCAATAATTATTGTAACGGGCAAAACAGACTCGGCATAAGGAGATAGTAAGGAGATAGTAAGCCTATTACTAACAAGCGAGAGAAGTGAGAAAATAAAGGAAAAAGCAAACCAAAAGCACCTTCCCCCCCATCCACCCTCTTCCACCTCCTCCCCCCGAGCGGCGCAGGGGAACGGGGGAATGGGGGTTATGGTCAGTCTACAGCACTTCGTCTCTGCCGCTCCTTCTTGGTCACTCTCGTCCCCTGTGCTGTGGGGTCCCACCCACGGGATGCAGTCCTTGATGAACTGATCCGGTGTGGGCTTCCCACAGGCAGCAGCTCTTCCAGAACTGCTCCAGATATGGGTCCGTACCACGGGGTCCATCCCTCAGGAGAAAACTGCTCCAACCTGGCTCCCCTACGGGCAGCAGCTCCTGCCAGGTCACCTGCTCCTGCGTGGGCTCCTCTCCACGGGCTACATGTCCGGCCCGGAATCTGCTCCGGCAGGGGTCTTCCACAGGCGGCAGCCTCCGTCGGTGCAGGTCCACCTGCTCCACCGTGGTCTGCTCCACCGTGGTCTCCTCCACGGGCTGCAGCGTGGGACCCTGCTCCACCGTGGTACTCCATGGGCTGCAGGGGGACATCCTGCTTCACCATGGTCCTCACCACAGGCCACAGGGGACTTCTGCTCCGGCGCCTGGAGCACCTCTCCCCCTCCCTCTACACTGACCTTGGCACCTGCAAGGCTGTTCTCTCACTCCTGGCTGCTGTCTGGGGCAGCGTTTTTTCCCTGTCTTAAATATGCTCTCACAGAGGCGCAAAACAACATCGCTTATTGGCTCAGATCTGGAGAACAATGGGGCCCTTCCCAAACATGGGGCAGCTTCTAGAGCTTTCTTTTTCACAGAAACCACCCCTATGGCTCCCTGCTACCAAAACTTTGCCACGTAAACCCACTACAAGGATCTAAAAAAAATTTCTCTAATCCGTGTCTAGAAATCCTCTAATTGTCATTGATTAGCCAGGACAGCTACAAATACCTTCTTTGACTCAGTGTTGTATCTGTTTTTTTTTTTTTTATTATTATTTTTATTTATTTTTAAGTACTGTGGTCAAAAAATAAGTTGAAAAATAATAGGAACACCTAGCAGTAAAGTGGAAAAAGCAATAACAAACACAAATAGGTCAGCATCTTGTGGCCATAGCTGGGTACTGAGTGTTGGGTTTTTAATGCTTAAACACCAATCCCTTAGCAGAAGAGCATTGCGAGAGGATGATAGCAGAAAGTATTGGAGGAGTTTACTATAGTGTTGGTATGTCTACAATATGTGCATCAGCTGGCCTTGGGCTATTCTTCAGTCTCTCAGCTGTTGATTACCACAGTTCAGCATTTATTTCTGTGGGGCTTCCTATTGTTCATCTGCTGTTTGGCCTGCAGTCTGTCCAGAAAGCTTAGTTCTTCTTTGGCCTTTGGTGTCAGGCTTGTTTCCAGGCATATTCAGAGCAGATATTGGAGAACAGAGCACTTCTCTTCTGAGCTCAAGTTTTATTAACAACCTGACTGCTCAGAGTGGTGAAAGATAACTTCATTATGTGTCTGAGAGATTTAAAAAGAGTGTGTTGGTGTGTGAACGGACTTTAATGGACTGTATTCATCATTATCACTTAAATGGAGAATCTGAACATAGTTTTTAACTTGAGTAAAACATAAATGAGTGAAGAATTTGAAAATGTCAACAGTTAAAGGAGAGGAAGGAATGTTGTATGATTTGGTTGAGAATTACATGGTTGAAGTATAGAATTTCACAGCACAATTACTGAAGTACAAAGCTGTAAGTGTATTGATTGTGAAATGGAGATTAACGGGAAGAAATCCAACCCTTATTTCTAATAAATAAATAAATAAATAAATAAAGTTTTGAGATAGTTGAATTCCACCAAGGAGGGAATGCAGGAAGGATGGGGAGTGCTGGTACAAGGGAGACGAGGGGTTGAAAGCAGACCCTAATGGTCTATGGCTGATGCTGTGCCCTGTGGAGTCTTCATTATGAATGGCTGGAGAATCCTGCCTGAAAATGGATAAGAGGAAGAATATGTTTACCCTAGGATAACCTGAAACAGATCAGTGAGGTAAGTCGGAAGAAAGCCAGACAAGTGCAGTCAGGGAGAACATATGTGCTGAAGAGATGACCCATAGTATGAAAAGCTGCTTAGTTGTCTTCTGCTAAACTTATTCCTGTTTTGAGGGCTGTAGAATAGGAATAACATTCACTTAGAATGTTGAATCAAAATGTTGTTTTAAATTTGTGTACAAGTATGGACTTTTATGTTTGTTTGTTTGTTTATATTCCTGATAATTTAACTGTGACACAGTGCTTATGGAATAGGTCTGTTTGTCATGCTAGCTTTATAGGCTAATGCTGAGTCTGAGCTCCCAGATACCCTAATTCCTTATGCAAGGTAGGTATGGGAATGCTAGCATGCACGTTTACTAGTCAGACTTGCAGGAATAGCAGCAAATGTGCTATGCTCAAAAATAGTGAGCAATGTACCTAAAAATTTGCTTTCTGCACAAACAACAGTTTGTGTTTGGGTCGCATCCTCAGATTTTTCTTTGTAAACGAGGTCAAGAAGCTTGCTGGTTTAAATCAAAGTACAGCTTTTTCCTTAGATGCTCACTTCTAGGAGGCGTTGATTTCAAGACATTTGTCAAACATGGGGTGAGTTGTCAGAGCTGGCAAAGCTACATGCTGACTGTAAAACAATGTGAGCAGATAAGTAATAGGACAAATTGTGACAGCAGAGTGTAAATTGATTGATTTCATTTATGGAAATTAATGCAATTTCAGCTCTGTCTTGCTAGTGCACCAAGACTTAGTTCTCTTTATTTGTTACGAGCAATGTTGATCTCTAAAGCTACTGTTGGTCACACAGCTACTATACATCCTAAGTAGGTTATCTTTTACATCATGGACTTGCTGTTTGCTCACATCTGTAATCTTGCAGCACAAAGTGAATTAAACGAGCCCTTTCCTTTGGTCATTATATGCGTGTGGGAAGTGGGCTTTAGTGTCAGCCAAATAACATTGTCTAATTTCCCTGGCTCCCTAAATTTAGCTTGAAGAGCTGTCAGTAGAGGAAAAAACAATTAGACTCCACAGCAGAGAAAACACTAATTTCCTTTGGCTGACAACTCCTACAAGTATTTTTTTTTCTTTCCTTTTTTTTTTTCTTCCTTGAGTCAAGTAAAAGAATGGCTGTAAATAAAGTAGCCTTTGCACTGATGTCAAAGCATCAGACCAGTCCATGACTATCCCTGCTAAGCAGTGTGTTAGGAACGTAGATGTATGTTTGAGACCATAGTAGCACAACAGTGACAATAGTTGGTATTGTTCAGACCCTGCTATGTTGTAAGAAAAGATGCTGGCAAGTGTTGGAGGTAGACTGCAGAACAGTGGTCCAGGAGGCTTGGAAGTTATGCCATCCCTGGCCTGCTGCCTGCCTTCTCTCCACAGAAGCAGAGTTTCTTCCCTGGCGTGGCAATGCATGCAATCCAGTTATCCACAGGGACAGATCTGAAAGCTACCTGCTTGGCTGTAGAAGTTTTGGTTGGCATATGGGTGTTGCTGGAGCATGTTGATGTGCAGTTTAAGCAAGAACCTGTTGCAGCAGTAAAGAAAAGATGGCCCTGTAGAGTCTAGAAAATAGATGGTAGTGGAAGCACTGGGAGGCCCAGCCAGGAAGTGAGTAGCCTGCTGAGCAGCTACCTGGACAGGAGCTGAGGAACAAACCAAATACAAATACAGGCTTCTGTGCCTGGACTCCACCTAAACAGGCACAGCACAAAAAGGTCCCTCAGATCACATGAAAACTCCTGAACTTCTAGAATTTAATTCATGATTATTATCTGTGCGAGGAAACTCTCAGGCCTGAACATTTTAGATTTCCAGTTGCGTGTGACACATGCTATATAAGTTCATTGTACCACATGGATTTAGGAGGCTATAGTGCAAAGATGGTCAGACTTGAAATGACATTTCTCCTCTGCTCTGGTATAACAGCAAATGAAGTGTATTTCCGTGGTTCACAAGGACAGAGCTTTTGTCTGCACCTCATCCTCCATCTGCACCTGTCTTGTCCTTGGTAATTATCTGTATGCCTCCACACAAGACCTGGAAAATCCCACTGAGAGAGGAAGGATTTGTCTCTGCACTGTTGAGTAACTTAAGGGTTCCACAGAGTCTACAGTGCAGTTACTACATTTTCTTATTACTCAGAGGTTTTCTGAATAAAGCTACTGTAGTGGGAACTTGTGTAAATTCTGGCAGTTTTTTTTTTTTTTTTTTCTGTGGGCATTGCCTGAAGCTTTTGCAGTACTCGATATTACAGTGCTGATCCTGATATGTGAACTTGACCCCACTAGACCACTTAATAGGGATGTGAAGGAGATCCTTGAAAGATACCCTTGAAATTGATTGCATAGTGGACATGCTAGGAATATTTTTTCCTAGTTAGTAGTGGAGGGTGGCAGTATTTACGCAGCGTAAGATATCACACAGTGAAAAAGGATCATTTGGAGGTCTGACATGCATTTTAAAAATTATGGCCTTATAAAATCAGTGCTTAATACAAGTAACCCATTGCTGTAATGTATGACTTGTTTTAGAGCTCCGCTCCAAAACCTGAGTTGCTCAGTAGAATCTGCCTTATCGGTGCATTGCTTTATTGCTTCCTATAAAGGGCCATTTTTGTGTGTGTTCCCAGTGCAAAAAGAAGGGTCAGATTCTAAAGGCATGGGTCTCCTAACACTTCAAATTTAATTTGGGTATTTATATTACTTAAATATATTGGCCTACTGTTACCTGTGCTTTATGAAAGGTTTGAGCTCTGCTATACAAGTGGGTTGGCATTGCTGGGGGCACATCGGATGCTGCAGTGCAGCTCCCAGGCTCTGCAGGGAGCTCGCTGCTGGGAGCTCCCCGTAGCTGTTCTCTGCTGCCAGAGTGAGAGGGTGGTGATGTCAAACAGTGCTGTTTGAAAGGGAACAGGCGTCTTGATATCTTGAGAAAACTCAAGATGTACTAATGAAATAAATACAGTAAAGTGGTTTGCAAAATAGTTGTGAAGTGTTTTTAGGCATTGTTTGTGTCTACAACACCTCCAGCCTATTCAAGATGACACAAATACCTTCTATGTGCATGTCTCTTCCTGGTCTGAATGTTGGAATAAGGTCTTCAAGTGCAAACCTAAATTTATGTAATGCTAAAAAAGATTTTTTTGATAGTACCTGGAACTGTCAGGTTCACAAGTCTTTGCAGCTTGTCTCTCTTTTATTTTTCCCTTACAATCGTTAGAAATTATCTTAGCTTTTTAAAATATCAAAACATATGCCAAAGCGTATAGGAGGAGATTTGGGATTTGGAGAAAAGAAAGGAAGGAAGCAATTAATTAAGGTGTGGAGGGAAGAAGTGTTTTTGAACAAATAACATTTTTACTGTGGTGAGCTTGTGCATTTCGGTCTAAGTACTTTGTGACTAGATTTCTACCTACTATTATACTTTTCTCACACAGAGAAGTTAAAGAATGAAGATGAAATACTTTTGATGAAAAGGTTTTGGGGCAACAATTGGGCTCAGCAGTGCTGATTTCAAATACCTGTTTCTGTTATTTCTTATCCTTTTAGTGGTAAAATGTTCTCTGATTTGAACCTTCAGGTAGTTTCTTTCTAAAGTGGACATATATTCACTTTTTTTTTTCTGGAAACTTTTTTTTTCTTACTTGCTTCTCCTTCATTATCTTTTACAAAGCCATTTGCATTTCTTAGTGCACAACGGGTTGATATTACATAGATGTTAAAAATTCCTAGATTTAACTAGATACAGTGCCTAGCATTTCTAGCATTGTTACCATAATCCAAGTCTTTAAAAAGAGCATTCACTATAGAGAGAAGAAACATCCCTTACCAGAAACAATGTACTTTTTGATATGTAAGGTTATTTTGTTTTCTGACTTCATTTCTAGAGATGTCGAAGGTAGTGTCCTCTTTGAAGGAGTTTCTAGAAGACTTTTAGTAAAGCTGAGTAGTTATCCCCAATTTCTTTTAGTGTAAACAAGGCAGTCATTTTAGACTGCAATCATCTACAAAGCAAATTCTCAACCCCAGTTTATAGATAGCCCAGCAAAAACATGACAGTAAATTCCTGACTCCTGAATTACGTATGTTTTCATTATATCTGTTATTTGAAATTGGCTCCTTATTGGAAGCTCCTTATTAGAACAATCTGGCTAAAAATATGAATTATTTTTGATATTAAAAAAAAAAAGATAAAAAAGATAAAAAGATTAAAAAAAAAAAGATAATTGAGTTCCTTCCAAGCAGTGCTGAATATTATTTAGTTTATTTATTTATTTATTTATTATTGATTAGGGGGAAGTAAAAAACATACAAGCTGTAGTTTCAGGGGATTAGGTATTAAAAGTTACTTAGATTGTGACAGAGCAAGAAGAGGCCCTTTCCAGCTGCTTGATGACCTTGTGTGAAAACAAATTGCTGTGTTTACAAACAAAGGAAAGATGGAAACCCTGATAGTGAAGTACTATTGGGTTTATGCCTTCAACATCTGTTCTTAAGTGTTAGAGCTTTGCTTCACACAGCACAAAGAACATCTAGCTGAAATGAAGCAGAGAGACTTTGAGGGGTTTATTCAAAGCTGTGCAGTTTGGAACCCTGTCTCCACTGCAGGTGCAGGTCAGGATGGCTTTACTGGCTTTGGTGCAATCTAGATTCTAATTCTAAAGAACAAGAACAAGAACATTGGCTGAATTTCCTTCAGGTACTGGAAAACAACAAGCTTTAAGTTGTATTTATTAATCTCAAATGATGCTTGAAAATTTTGTAAGGAAAAAAAAAAGCCACAACAGTTGTGGGACTTCCACTTTATGGATGTATTAAAGAATAAGCTATTGAAGTAAATGGTGTATAGCAAGACACTGGGGAAGGTTGATTACTACATGTAATCCATGTATTCTAATATTGCCTAGGCTGGGCAATTTAGTTTTTTGAGTTGTAAGGTAGGTAACACAGCTTGTCTGAAAAATGCTGTAACTGTTACATATGAATGAATAGTTCTTTAAAAAGGAAAATTTGATAAATGTACTAGAACTGTGTGGTCTTCTGTTTGCCACTTATTATTCTTCTGGCCAAAGTTTTATACTTCAAGAGCAGAAACAGTGCTGTGTGACCAAATGCATGCTGTAAAGAGCAATAACAGAAGTGGAAATGAAAGCTTTGAGCAGCCATCAGCAAATAAGCCTTCTGAACAGAACATTCACAAAATAGGGCAGATATACAGAAACAATGTAGGAATAAGAGAAGAAACAACCCACCATGACAAGACTTGCTTCAGTCATCTTCACAAGAATTGCAGTAGAAACAATAAGTCCTACAGAAATATTCTATACAGATAGAACTAGGTTAGGCCAGAAGCAATACCAAGATACACGTGTAATACTGTTTAGTCCACCTATGTTTTGTGTGCCCATCTTTGAGTCTTTATGGTGCTTTTAAATTATATTTTGATCTGCTTTATCAGTGTCCCAGAACTACTGAGATGTTTGACTTGAACATTTATTTAATTGACTAAGAAGATAATTATTCCCAATAGCTGCTCAATTTTTGTACTCCACTTAGAGACAGATTATTTCACCTTTAAATGCGTTGAGTAATGCTAAGATTAGTTCCACTGATGTCGTGGGGTCTAATTGTGGAGTAAGTTACCATCATGTGAATGGAGGTGGAAGGTTGAACCCTTTGATCCAGTTACCTGATACCTTCTGATGATCTGGAGAATAATGGATATTAAAATCTCAAAGGTGTATTTTAAATCCAGTCTGAATGTCATTCCTTTCACACGGAACGTTCATATTTAAAGGCTTACACACTCAGTCTTTATCTAGGCTAAATGTTGAGTCATAGAGAAACACATTCAAAGGCTGGGCCATTTAGATGCTTCTCCAGTCTTTTCAGTTGTGCTTGACAAAGAGGCAGAGGCCAATGTGAGCAGTTTTGCTTTGATGTATGTTGTACAGTCAATAGAGAATGGTAAATTTTAGTTCACCTCAAAATATTTTATTCATAAGAACTCATAATTTTCCGGTGTCTTTTTCAGTTTTCATTGTCCTTCTCATAATTTGATAATGTTATTTAAACAAATCTTAGCTTTCATTTGAGTGCAAATTGTTAGAAATAGGGGGCACAAGATTTCAGGTCAGCTACAGTGATGTGTTTATTATAGAACTACATTTCTATTTTTAAATGATTTTAAATTAGTTTTCTATTTCTAGCACATACATTTGCAATTCCTATATGAGAAAGGCAAATTAATCATGTATTAGCAATCATATCTATCTATAGTTAACAAGAGCTTTACTTACCCATAAAAGCTGCAGCTTTCCAGAGTGGGGACAATAGAGAATAGCTGATCTGTACTGTGAGTCTTTGTCCTTTACAACTAGCAAGCTGTGAATAAGGGAGAGATTTTATAGCTTTCAGGCTGATGAGCAGCCCACAGCACGCTTCGCTCTTTTCTCCTTCTCTTTTCTGTGACCCTGCTCTTCAAATGCATCTAATACTCCATAATTACTTAATCCTCCACCACTGCTTGTGTTTCCAGTTCTTAGATGTCATTAACAGAAATGGAAACACAGCAATTATCATGCTGGGAGAGAACCTTTCAAATCTTCAGAATAGTTTATATTGAATTTCCCTTTGCTGTCATTCAGGAAAAGTGATTATTGAATCTAATAAAGAACAGATTTTCAAGAGCCCAGTTCCCTTATTGGCATCGAAGTACACCAGCCAGTTTAAAAAATGTTTGGTTCCCTGAAGCTACAACTAAAGTCTAGCAAAACTGTGTCAACACCTGAATCTCACCTGGTGGGTGTTGAGAACTTGAGAAAACTCATCTGATCCACATTCACTTTATTATCATTTCTACTTTTCACTCACCCTTCAAGTTCATGTGACTGAAGCATATGTGGCCAAAGTGTTGTTTTCGATTCCATTAAGATAACATTGGAGTCTGAAGCTGCCACTTCTGCCTTACTATTTTTGATTAAGTAGAATGTTTATTAAATGTTCTGTGTTTTGGTGGGAGTAATTGTTATGGGGAAAAAAAAACACTATTTTCCAAGCAATAGTTTCAAAAAGGTACATTATTTCTGTTGCCTTTTTCAGCCCACTTCATTCTGCTTGAGAGTTGAGCTTCTAACATACAAGGCAGTTACAAGAATGGCTTACAGAGTACATGCTGTGCTCCCTTTAGGATCTGCTACAGCCCCCTGACGTTGCTGTAGCATGAGTTTAAGGAAACACTGTCTGCCTGTTAATACTATTTAAAGATTGTTCCGACAAGCAGATTGAGCTTCCCAGTGTGGCACGACGTATTGTCGCGGTTGTGGATTTAGGACTGGGCTCCAAGTCTGTAGTGCTCTAAACTTTGCTGCACTGTGGTGCTGTAATGACTGTGATGGTTATTACACTGAAGAGAGTTTAAATTGCTGACTCTTAAAGAAAAAAAAGTGATCTGATAATGAGTTTGGAGCCTGAGGATCTTGTTAAGGAGGTTGGAAGTTTTTACTGACTCTTCCTAGATAATTAAAAAGCTGGTCCCCTTGGCTGTGTTTATGGAGAGGGAGGGTAAACTGAATGCATTTTTTTTTTCCCCAGTCATATTGGCATGTTTTGCAGTTTCATGTAAATTGGAAAATAAAGTCCTAAGGTAAGGATTGCTCCATTACATATCATAATGGGGAAAACTACTTATTTGTGTATCATTTGTTTGCAATACTACATTTGGAAAAAGTATTATACAGATGCTGGAGAAATATGATATGTGTTTGACCGTTTAAAAGGGACTGATATCAGTCATGGATTAAGTTGCTTGTCACAAAACAGTGACACTCTCCTGCCAGCTGAGGGATTTACAAGATTAATTGTCTCTTGACCACTATTGGGTATCAAATGTATGGCCGTGGAGTTTAGGGTACTGACAATTCTTCGGTGGGATTGCCACAAGCTGTCAGCATGGGCAGAGGTGGCGACATTTCTGAAATGCAAGGGAGAAGGGTAAATGATGGCATGTTATGGGCAAACATGGTAAAGGGTGAAGCCTTTAAAGAGATGTAATACAAAGCATGGTGGGGAGGAGTAGGTGGTACTGTGGCATTAGGTAAGCCAGAAGCATACAGCCTGTATAGGGGCCACTTCCAGTGCCTTTTGAAGTCAATGCGAGCTTTTCAAAGATTTCAAGTAACACTGGATCAGACTCATGAATGTGTATAAAAAGGTAATAATGGAAAAAAAAAGTGCCCGTCCTTTGTAAAAGCCTGAAGGAAACAAAATGAGGTGTACAGTAAATTGGTGAAGACAAGTAAGAAATCACATCAGATAAACTCATCTTCAGTGTCGTTCATCATCACGCCTCAGTGAATACTAATGGGAAAACACAAGATACTGCAAGATACTGCAAAAAACACTGACAAGCAGCCAGGTATGGAAATTCTGTGCCAAATGAACTGTGATTTTATATGCAAACTAATCAGCTACAAAGATTATGGCAAAATAAGACAGGATGGGAATCCAAATTTGTAGAACAGCACTGTCAAGCTAAAATGCTCCTTCTGTTTGTGTATAGTCCTGTAAACCTGTTGTATAGCAACACTTAGTAGTCTTTACCACCATCAGGTGCCAGCTACACTAGGTGCTGTTCAAATGCACAGTGAGAACAGTTTTTGCTTCAGAAATGTTTACAACCAAACTGAAAAATCAAAAAACACCTTGCCGGTAACCTGAGATAGAGCCAGTGGCAGAGGCAACTGGGAAACTTGGCGGTGCTCCTTGGAGGAGGCAGCCCCCAGCTCTGGAGAGGCATTAGGTGTAGCCAGAAGGGCTGAGAGGGCCAGCATGCTGGCCTGGGTCTGCACCTCTGTGCAGCTTCTGAAATGAAGCAGGGACTGCTGCTGGGGGAGCAAAGGTGTGTTCATGCTTCCTCTTCTAGGCATATCACTGGAATGAAAGAGATGGAGCAGCTATCTTCTCTGCAGGTGCTTATGAGAATTTATTTTCAGCAGAAGTAAAAGAAACGATCTAGAATAAATGGAGATTTTTTTCTTTCCTGATGGACGGATTGCTTTAAGTAGTTAACCTAATAATTTGCACTGGGATTTCTCTGTCATCTGAAGATTAATTTATTGTTTTAATTTTTTGAAAAGTGGAAATGTTTATTGTAGCTTCAGGAAAACTGGCTTCTTCAGGAAAAAAGTGGACAGTGGATACATGTATTGATCAGCACAGTAAAATGTCAGAAAATAACTGCTAAAGACTCTTTACACAGGGAATCTACGGTGTTTCCATGTATGGTATCATTTTTCTTCTTTGCCTTAGAATACTTATGAAGTGATATTTTAGTCTGGTTCACAGGTCTAGTGAATGCAGTTATTTTGGGAAAATCAAAGATTTTTTAGAAGAGGAGCTGAACTATCATCGGCTTACTTGCTTAGCATGAAATTCCTGTAACTATGATGAAAATAAACCTAAGGGAACAGAAGGGAAAGTGGAGGAGTTGGAGCAGAGGACAAGAACGTCAGAGGGTAGAACTAGCCCATGGTCGTGCTTCAGCAAACTGTTTTTGGAAGGAATTAGAAATAACGTGATCTAGAACATCCCATTAAGACCCAAGGCAAGCCTCTCGTTCTTTGTGGTCAGGAGCAAGATCCTGACTTTGTAGGACTCAGAGTGGTAGAGAGCATGTTGTCAGGCAGGGAGTAGTACACAACTTCATGCAGTGCTGTGGGAGAGGTGGCTGCAGTCCTCCCAGAGTGCTGCTGGGCTTCTCTAGCTGTGCGTAGGCTACTGAAAGGATTTATTACTCTGAAATTCTTACTTGACTCTGGAGTACTTTGATGGGGAAGTCATATGAGCAAATACTAGGCTTAGAGATACACTTTTGACTTATGAAAATTATTATTTCTTCTTGTTGGTAAAACAACAAGCAATCACTTGATATATATCAGAGTTCTGCCCGAGATTTCCCGGAAAGGAGCACACAAATCTACTGCACTCTGGACTTACCGTGCATGCTCCCATGCATGTGTTGGATGTGACTTGACAGTGCTGTTGTCAGGGATTTCTTGATGCTTACAACTCTCTTGTAACTACAGCTCTGTCTGGGCTACAGATATCCCCAAATCCAGGGAAAATTGCCATTATTTGTCTGCAGTACTCTGGTAATAAAATATAAACTGGATTTGCATGTATTTAGGGGTCTTGTCTGGAGTTCTGGCAATTTGTTCAGTGTTGTATTGGGATATACCTGATGGTCAAGTTCTCAAATTCAGGGCATTATTTCTTGATGGCAAGAGAAGAATTATCAGTGAAGAAGTATATGAATTGCTGCTGCCACTAGTATTTCTTTTCAAGCAGTTTATACCAATACACCTTCAATATTGTATTATGTGAAGAATTTGGCCACCAAAAGCTTGTCTATCTATTAAAATGCCTCGTTAGTTGTGAATTATGAAATTGAAGCAGTGGGCCAACTGAATACTTTCATTTCACTTTCAGATTTACTCTAGGTTAGTTTACCTGTCATGAAAATTCATTTAATCCAAGACAAATGCAGTAACTCTTACACTTTTAGTAGAGACAGTATTTTAAATAAATTCATTGAAAATGCATTGCAATAAGCTGGAGCAATGGTTCATTGTAAAGAAATTCAGCTGGCCAAGGCATTTCTTTGGATTTTCTTTTCCTTGGCTGCAAAAAAAACCAAAAACAAACAAACAAACAAACAAAAAAAAAACACAACAAAACAAACCAAAACAAACCACCACCAACTTTCTCTGTGTAATTGTGTCCTACTCATTGTGGAGATAAGCTGTTTAAACTTTGAGTGATTAAACTTTTGGTGAGTGTTTTCAAGTTTTTCTCTTTAACTCTGGCAAATGCCAACACTAAGTTTTATCCTTCTCTGGAATAGGATCCTCCCATCATATGAAAATATGGAAGCCATAAATTTGTACTATTACGGCTTTATCTTCTTGTGTTGTAAAACTACTTTTTGCAAAAAGCATCACAGATCTACAATTCATTTAATGCCATGCAGTTTTTAACATGTCAGTAATCATGTACTTGAAGAAGGTGGTGTCCACGCCTACCATTAACTGCCTGAGACCTTAGAGAATACCTCTTGAGAACATCTCTGATGAAGATCAAATTACTTTTGAAAGTCTGCTTATGAATACCTGCTGAGAAGAGTAGGGCCCGATGTTATGAACTCTTCTCTAATCATTTCAATGTTCATGTTTTGACAATGAATAATCAGGGAACTCTACAAGGAAAAGTGTTGACCAAAAAGATTAAAACTAAGATGTAGAAAAGGATGATATCTTTTAGGGAATTAATGTGCTAAGTGTGAAAAGCTGAATTTACCACTTTTTTTTTTTTTTTTTTTTTTTTTTTTTTTCCCGTTTCATCTTTACCACTAGAATAGAATCAGTAATTGCAGTGTTAGGGTATTGTCCTTTCCTATACATTGATGAAGCGCGTGGATCCTTCAAGTTTGTTTTTGAATAGTTTTGTCTGTCTTTCTAATTTCTATATACCATTTTTTTTGCTTCCTGTTTAGTGTGATGCTGATGCAATAAAAATATATGTACATACACCCACAGATTCTTATTCTCTTTGGTACAGAATAAAAATAGCAAATGAAAATGGAAAAGCAGCATATGCCTGCAGTTAGCCTGAGTATCTTCAGCTGAGGGAAAAAAAAAAAAAAAAAACAACAACAAAACACCATTATCATCCTTACCCCTTGATTCACTTCAAAGAAAATTGTCTGGGGATTTTCTGTGGCAGAGACCTGGTGGAACTGAAGCCTGTGCTTTTGGAGAGCAGAAAAAGACTCACATATTAAAAAAAAAAAAAAAAAAAAAAAAAAGGGGGGGGGGGAGAGGGCAGATGGAAAAAAGTAATTGCATCACTTCTCATTTTTAAGAGATGCTTCTGGAAGGCAAAGAAGTGACTGACAGGAATAGATGTGATAGTTCGTGATCCTGGTTAAATTTAACTTTAGTTAGAAAACTTGTGTATAAAGATTCAAATTGCTCTGTTTCCTTATTCTATGTGAACCACTTTACAAGGCCCACATGCTAACATTTCTCAGAGCTGTCAAAACACAAATCCTAGCCTTGTTTGATGGTGGAGTAGCCGTGTCGTGAAAAAAGTCAGATCGACTCTATCAAAGTCATAAATACTGTTAAGTCTCAGGATGAAGGCCAAATTAGCGTGTGGTAAAATTAGTTCTATTCCATTTATACAGGATCTGGATTTATTGTTCTTCACTCCCGTTACATTTTAAGGTTCAGTACTAGGACAAAACTCTTGCTGTGGTTTCAATCCAGAAGGTCATTCACACTAAAAATGGGAATTTCACTCCAACTTTGACAGTTTTGTGTTTTGGTCACAGTTGACCAGCGCACACTTTTACTGTGATAGTATAGGTTGCTCTTCTGGTGAATTTGTACAGGGGCTGCTGGTTGAAGTCCTCAGGTTGCTTGAAAGGCTGATATATAGACTTGCACATTCAGAGCTGCTTCTGACTTGCTGTGTGAAAAGATGCAGTTCTGCTCAGCCTTTGGTCTGCTCATCATTAAAGAAATGTTAACGTTTTGTTTGTTCCCTGAAATATTGAGACGTAACTGAGTAAGCAGGAAATTAACAGGGTTATAGTGAATTGGAAATCTAATTGTGAATTGCATTAAGGTAGTAAAACCCACGCAATCCTAACGTGTAAGGTCCTGAGCTCTGCTCGGTGGTGCAAGAGCTGTGGATCTGTGTGACCAAAGGACTAGTGCACTCAATGACTTGAGCAAGCTTCTTTGCCTAGGAATCCTTTATTATCATGTCTATAGGTCAGATTTTCATTCTGTAATATGTAGCATAGGTGATAACTTAAGTTGTCATAGCCTTACTGTGATCATTTATTCATACAAAAAAAGAGACAAAATTAACTTTCCATGGGTTTCCTAGCTTTTTTTTTTTTTTTTCTTCTTTTTTTCTTTTTTTTTTCCCTGAGGCTGAGATGTCATGTCCTTCCATATAACTGACTTTTAAATCATTTTTTTCCTTAGGACGTTGGTCAGGAAATTTTCTGAGAGAAATCTAAGAAAATTCTGAGTCCCATTTCACAAAATAAGGAATGGTTAAAGGCGTATCAGTGTTCTGCGGAATTACTAAGCAAATCCCTTATTTAGGTGAGCTGTTCTGCCACTGTACATTTGTAAATTTTTCTACATGTTTTGTGTACCAGGCAGATTTAAAATTAGCTATAGATTTTTCATTCTTCCTGTCTGTTTCAGTAGAAAGATAATTTGCCTCATAACACATTACAGTAGCAGCTGGCTACACACCACCACAGTGGTTTCAGATTTTTTGTTTTTGACATTTTTCTTCTACGTTGGGAAGATTTGGGTTGTATTTTTTTTCCACAAAAATAGAATTATACTCTGACATCTCTGGAATGGAAACTCTGGGATTTCAATTAGAAGACTATGTATACATATCCACCTATGCTGGTAAATCTGGCTGGGAAATGGCAAATTGTTCTGACTGCTATTTGTTGGGAGTAGGTTTTAAATGCAAATTCATCCAGGTATGTCAAAGACTTCAGTAATAGGGCCAGTTCAAGGAATGTCTATGTTTATACCTAGACCTAGCCCCAACTAACCCTTTTTTACAACATTTGTTGATAAATCTGAAATATTTAGGCATTCACAGAACTTCATTTAGTAGGAACTGTTCCAATCAGCTCTAATTATGTCCATCTGTGTGACAGCATGTACAGCACAGAAGTACAGACTGATCCTGCTTTCTACAATTAGTATGTTTAACACTTAGGGTAATTCATCAGTGTCATGCTCAGGGAAACCATGTAGTTCAGAATTTGAGCAAGACTGCAGAAAGTAATATTAATGAAATATTCAATGTTTCCCAAGTCACTTTTAATTACCTAAAATCATCCAAATCCTGTTGGTTTTCATTTTACAGTGGCAATTAGAAGGACTTCACTGCTAAGACTATTTTTTAACATCACTTCTTTTCTCAGGTCTTCTGAGAATTTAAAGTTTTCCTTCCTTTAATTTTCATTAATCACTGTTTATTTAGATCATTTCCCCTTCAGTTCCAAGAGTTGAGTCTCAAGAAACAGATTGAGCACCAACTGAGCAATTCAGATTTGAGGTGCTTGTTCCCAGCTCCCTGTCTCATGAGGCTGTGAGTATTCTAACATCAAGGGAAGGAAGCAGACAGATTCTACAGCTCAGCCATCTGGAAAGTTATAGTCCTTGTTAGGGATACTGGAGGGGATATTCCAACTGACCTGGTAGAAGCCTGGAAGATGCAAAGAACCCAGCTGCGCTTGTCTCTTGCCATACTTTCCAGAGTCTTGATTAAATACTCTTCTAAATCTTTTGAGAGATAAATTGTCTATTCTTAAATAAGTATTTGAGTAATAAAACAATCCAGTAGCTGCTTTGTTTGAAGAAATTATTATGAAGAAAGTATTATGCTTATGGTGTTATAAACCTGCTTGAAAAATAAAAATTTACATTAGGATTCACTGAAATTTTTAAAAAAGACATGCAGGACAATTGAAGCTACCTGAACCTCTGACTTTGCAGGGCACAAAATAGCCTATAAAATGTTCTGTGAATCCACAAGAAAGTGTTTTTTTTTTTTTTTTTTTTTTTTTTTTTTTTTTTTTTTCCTTCCTGCTGGTGTGCACATGAATGTGCACCTATCCTCTCTGAATTTTCTTTTTGTGTTTATGATGCTCATAACTGCCTGCATTCTTCTGAGATTGTTGTGGACTTCGTTCATCTTGTTCCACTTCAGTGATAACAATATACCTTTACATGTAAAAAGTTATGAGACTTTTTAGTGTGGTGTTGCTTTATATATTTACAAGGCTTGTATGATAAAGGAGTGTATAAAGACAGAAATATACTCTGGTATATGATTTCTTATTGAACATTTACCAAAGACCACAAAATGTCTTTGCTCACAAGATCAGGTATTAATAGTGTGAGCTATTTTGTTGAAATACAACAGCTGCAAGTTACAGGGATATATCAGTAAATGAGAACTGCCTTCATATTCAACCCACTGCTGAAATGAAAGTGAGCTTATTCAAAAGGAGAATAGGCCATAAGAAGTCTGAAAGATTTTGTGAGTTTCTGGGAGGCCATCTTCATTCAAGTCTGGATCTTGGTTGCAGTTCCGGTTTCAGAATTTCTACCTATTCTGTACTTGACATCCTTAAGTCACAAAGGGATCCACTGTAGCAGAATTTTCTCTATTTCAATTCCAGATTGCTATTTTTATGGTAAAATATGAGATTTCACCTTATTAAACCAGGATATATTCTGTTTCATTAATTTTATTTTCAGTTCTTAACACTGTTAGCTCTTCCTTTCCCCTTCCATTTTTTAATGCAGATGTAACTTTAAGATGACTTCTTACATCAACCATCTGCATCTTTCTGCAGCTTTTTTTTTTTTTTTTTTTTTTTTTTTTTAAATAGGCTATTTAGTCCCTGTTCTACATAATGAGTGTCTGTAGTATCACTCCTAGAGAATGCAAATATTGTCCATCTTGCTCTATGACGGATTTTATTCCCAGAAAATAAAAAGGTTTAACTCAGCATTTTTGTAACAGTGATAAAACTTAAAGAAATATGGTCTGAGAACATGTCTGTGGGAATCAATATGAAAAGAAGTTGAAGTAAATAAAGTAGAAAAAAAGTATAAATGACAATATGTAGGACCTAGAGTCTTCATTTTATAGCTGAACTCTGTGTATAGCCTTGGGTTTTGTAGGAAGGGCCTGGAGTGAAGCTGGGGCAGTTCAAATACCTGTGTAGCCCAGAGTGTAGCCTCAAGGTTGTTCTAGTGCTCTACCTGCTTTTCTTGTCCCAAAGGGATATATGCATTTTTTTTCTCCAAATAAGCATCCTGTTTTATAGCATCCTGCCAATGCCTTCTAGCTCAGGCTTCAGCTGATCTGTTTTCTTGTTTTTGTGAGCTGCTGTACATACTACAGAGCAACACGACCCATGGGACAGGAGTCCTCTGGGAACTAGCTAAGCTGGTTCTGTGCTCCCTGTGGCTTCTGAGGAGCTGTACTGGGGATAACAATTTGGCCTGCATTTCCCTCTTCACCTCCATATCACATAATACTCCCACACGTATGCTTCTACTTACCAGGCTTTTTTTTTCCATGAAAGATGTAGCGTCTGATCCCAATTCTTCAGTGACCTACAAAGCTGTTTAATATTACACACTCTAGCTAATCCCATTGATTTTTAGTAGAGTTGCCTTTATTGCATAAAGTTAAGTGCTTGCTTCAGTCTGTATTTTCATTAACAGCTGGTCCAACAAAGGAGGGACTCTCTGCTGGTGACAAAGCTGCAAGCAAATCCAATAAATCCTAGAGAGGGATAGAAAACTGCTTTGTTTTCATTTCTATAATAGTTATGGTTATAAGGATTATTACTTTATATGATCAAAGTAAAGACTAAATAAAATTATCAGCCCAAGTAGTGCATTACTCTGGTGCCTTCTGGCAGTTATCATGTTTAAGTACTAACTCCTTTGTGCTATTCAGTGACAACTCCATTTGGGAACAGTCTGTCTGACTGTTGGGTGAGTTTATAGATTCATAGTAAATAAGCCAGAAGGCACTATTAGATCATCTTGATCATCACAGGCCATTAAAAATTCACCCAGTTATCCATGTAACATTTGTTCCTAAGGCTGGAAATAATAGTTCTATGACCTTTCTGAATTCCATAGGAGAAAATGAAGCAACTTCACAGGAATTACTGGAGCACTCTAACATTCGGAAATCATGCTTAATTTGGTTTGCAAAGAACTGGTGGTGGTGTCAATAGAGAAAAATGAAAAATTTACTGATAACTTGGGCCTTCAGCTTTATGTTAGTGCATGAGTAATCTCACTAGGTGACTAACGATCATCAGGATAATTTAATCAAAGGAACTGCCTGTATCCATAAGACGCAGCTTACTGTGTGTCTCAGTTGAAACTCAACAGTATTAATGTTAAAATCCCTTCCTCTAGTAAATAGATCACATTTCATCAAATTAGAGGGACCAGGTCAGAAAGCCAGATGGTGGCTTATGTGAACTATTTTGAGAATTTAGGAATGACTAAATCCCGATGCCCCACCTTTACTTCCATAAACTAATCTGATCTACTTGCTTGGTCTCACAGGGAATAAATGAGCTCTTCCACCTAATAGGTTTGGGTGGGAGGTAGCAAGGGCAGCCTAAGTCCGGCTTCTAAGGATGGGCCAGTGTAGTGGATAGCACGGAGAGCTGGGCCTTGCTGCACAGAGAATGATTTGTGCCAGCCTGGCCTGACTATTGAAGTTGTGAGAAAAAGGACTAAAAGAAGGCTAAGGGAAAAACAATGAGGTGGGCTTTTTTTGTGTGTGGTTGTTTTTTTAGTTTAGAGCAGAACAGTTAGTTAAGGCTTCTGGAGTTCATGGCAGTGTGGATGTGAGGGGATACCTGAGCAACTCAGTTGTGCAGTTAGGGCAGGTGATCTATGGAAGAGAAGACAAGAACAAATACGATGGTAGCTACTGGTATGCAGTATGGTAAATAAGCCTTGGTATGAGACATCAGATTCCTGAAAATGTTACTGGAGGTGAACCAGTGACATGCAAACAAATTTCATGGAGCTCCAGTCATTCTAGCTATAATAAAAATATACCTGAAGGCAACTGTGACTTTGAACTGGAGGCTGTAGTCATTACAGACATAAGACTGCCCTGAAGAACATGAATATGGCCATGATAGGAGCAAATTCTGATGCCTGAATTGCAGCAGCCAATCCTCTAGATTTCTGAGGATGGCAGACAGCAGCTTGTGTCATTCAGAGATCTGATCTGCTGATGAGCCATACATGAAGCATTGAGAGAAGAGAAACATGAAACAGTAGAAGTACATTGACTCTCATCTGGTTGGCAGACTTACTGCCCTATGGTAAGCTAAAGAGGTGCTTAAAGAATTTTAAGGTGAACGCATGAAAATAATCTTGTTTGGCAATTGCAGATAATCTTATTTTGGGTAATCACCGAATATCCTCTTGAGTGTGCATAGGTGGCTTAAGATCACTTAGTAAAAGGAGAGAGGGGACCTGGACCAACAGCCATAACCTACTTGAATCTGTTGTTACTCAAGAATAGCTAGAAAATTTGGCCAGCATATGGTGTGTGTCTTTTTACAGAAACTTGGTTAATACAGTGGTAATTTTTCCAGAACAAGAGTTTCTGTACTGAGAAATTATTCAATCACATGAGTAGCTTAGTCATTTTGTGGCCATATTGTATAGTGTATTTAATATAACATGATGTGTTCCCTTTGCGTGTTTGAGCCATAGGGAATGTAGAGGAGGCTCATCTGCCTGTTGGGAGAGAGGAAAGGTACCACAGGGATAGCACAGTTCTCTCTTGCAGTGAGAGAAGTGAGGGTGAATTTACTCGAACTGGTCCTCTTTCTCAGAAGGTAGCTGTCAAAAGAGGATAGAGGCTTAGCACAGGAAGCAGCAGTGGAAACCTCAATGCAGAAGCTTAGAAGAAAGGAAAAAATAAACAAGGGTATGAAGAACTACATTGAATGGCATTGCTGAAAAAGGTGAGGAGGTACCTGTTATGACTGAGGACATGGTAAGAGAAGACGGGATGAGGGGAAATAGAGCTCTTGTTCCCTCATATGCCCATCATACGGGTGTGATGGGGCACATCCCTATTGTGAAACTTGGATCTGTCTTGATTTTGCAAAGAGCTTTGAAGTGTGTATTTTCTCTGTCAGCTGAATGGAATACAGATGGAAATGCCAGAGCTGCTAAGGCTTGTATTGTGAAAATGAGTCAGCAGGCTTAATCCAGGCTTTGTGGCTTGAAACTGTGAAGATGATTAGAGTCAGGAAAAAAAAAAAGTCTCAACAATGTCTTGAGCTGTTCTTTGTCCCGCAGTCTATGACAGGAATGGAGAAGGTCTTAGAAAGGCTATGGGGTAAAAAGAAAGGATTTTGAGAATATGTTAGGTATTGGTCCTTAAACCTTTTGAGTAGCATCTCGGTGTCAAGACACAGAAAGTACTGAATGTGGCTTGCTGCAGGAAGTTAAGGGTCTTGTGGTAGAGGATTTACCACCTCAAGGGGTGGGCAGCAAGTGAAGTTGAAAATTTCAAAGGTGCTTTAAAGAACAATATAATGGAAAAAATGTTTGTGAAAATATTTGCTCTCTGCCTGACTCTTGAAAATGAGAAACAGTCTGGCTTTTTATATTGAAATATGTATTAAAAACAAGACAAAACAAACAAACAAACAAAAATAAACAAAAATGGCAGTTAGCTCTTGCCAGCTGAATTATTGATCAAATCCTGCAAACAAGAGTTCAGCAGTCAAAAGAAATCCCATGAAGTCTGTGGGATTTTACTGCCAACAAAGATGACAAGAATAAGAAGTGGCTTAAATAGGCAAAATGCTATGCCCTGAAAGAAAATCACTTGCATGATGCCACTAAAGCAAGAAATTTTGTATATAAAGCTGATGAGTCATTTAAACAATTAAAAATTTTCCTATCGGTAGCCTTCAATTACACCAGTAATCAATTTAGCTGCCATGATGCAGTGTCTAATATGATGTGAAGTTGATATGATATGACTGCAGCATTATGCATAATGCAGATAAATTGTACCAGGGAGTATATTAAAGAAAATTAGGTCTCATATGATACATTTTGATGCACTTGCAGTTAGATGGAAAAAGGTGAACTTAGTGAGCATCTTCATAAGTTAATATATATCTGAGAGAAGAAACTCTCATAATTTAGAATGTGATATCTCTTGGGTAGCTCATTGTAATGTATTTCATTGAAAATGTACCAAACTCTGGAATAATTTTGTGTAGCAATTAGGTCATGGAACCAAAGGTCTCCTGGGCTTTGCATATACACAAAGTGAATAATTCATGTAAAGGATAATATTAAATTCCTTCTTAAAGGTACGTAGCCTGTGGTTATGCAGGCAGGTGTGCGCTGAGGGGTAGGGAAGAGAAGAGCAGACTGTACCAGTATTCTTTATGTAGCTGCCTGTACTTCAAGTCTCACCCTGGGTTAACAGTTTGTTACAAAGATCAGATAGAGAGGGTGGATAAGTAAATCAATAAAAAGGAAAGGTGTGCGGAGTCTTGAGAAGAGCCTATCAATCAGGAGTTGAAAGGCAACCAATTCCACTTTGAAGAGTCATGGATGGCCTCCCTCAGCTACGCAGACTTCTGCTGAGAAACAGATGGACTGATGCATTTTGTAGTTAAGTAGCACAAAGCTGAACTGCAGCATGCAGGATAAACACATGCTGCATTTAATACAAAGCAGTTTAACATCAGGATCTGATGTGAGCAAGGGAGTGTAAATAGGAGAGCAAGGGGCACTGTATTCTGCATACATTTTTAACTAAAGTTCCATGGAGGTTGTTGCCACTGGGCCTTTTTGGCTATGTTAAGGCCAGAGCAGATCCCCACAGACACTTAGCAAGCTATAATTGCTTATTAAGCAGAGCCTGCTGTCTGCCAACCAAGTACACCCCTCTCATAGTGGAGGGTCTGACCTGAAAAGCTTGATTACTGGTTTGTAAACAAGATACAACTCCAAAGACACCAGGACAATCCAAGCGAGAGGACAGTAGAGCACTGAGAGCTCTGGGTTCACTGCAGTGTGAGTGTGCATTCCTTCACTCTCAGCCCGCTCCCTGTGAATTACACTTCTCTAGTGCTTCTCTGGTGACTTCTAGAACCCTTACTGCTGCTTCCAGACTTATGTACCATGTTTTCTCAAGGTAACCTTCTCAAGGAACCTTGAATTTTTTATCTGTTTGGTTTACTTTATTAGCTTTCCCTCTTTGATTATCTATTTTTATGGTAGATGTTTCATTCTGCTTTTGAAAAACTATGATGGAACTTGCCAACTCTTTGTATCTTGCTATTGTGAATGCATTGATAACAATAAACATTACGTATGTAATGTTCTAGTTTGGGTTGTATCCATGTCTACTGCTATAAAAGCATTAAAATTAAAACAAGTCTAAATGTAAAGTTGACAAATTTGTGTTAACCTCAGACCTTGGTAATATAGGTTAGAATTCCAAATATCTGCTATAAACTTGAAGAAAAATTGGAGTGCTGCCCTTTCTACTCAGCTTCTCAAATCTCTGATAAATTGTGCTGAACCATGGAGGCATTACAGGCTCCAGTGTAATCATGTGTACAACAGCTGTAGCACCGAACACAAAGGGATAGACCTAGTGTAATCTTGCTGGGGAGGATTGCCATGCTGCTAGGCAAAAATCACTGATGTGACTTCTGAAGGGCAAATGGTGGTGCAGAGTACAGAGAGAGAATTAACCTTAGGAGAGTAGAATAATACAGATCACTCTATAGTCTGCATCTCCGGACTTCAAATACTATTTTCTCAGGGTTAGTTCTCATATATTTAGTTTCCCTGTTGTCAGTGCTATCTATCTTTGGGATTGTCTAATTTTTTCAGGAGGCTGAGGTGTAAGAGATTTGAATCTTGGGGAGAAAAACAAACAAACAAACAAAACACAACACAATAAACCAAACACAGCTATCTGATGAGACTCCTGCCAGTGTAAATCTTCACTGCAGCATTAAAATCCTAAGTTACCGTCGCTTCACATACAGCTATGTGAATGACAGCATGATAAGATAGATTTTCTCATTTACTGATTTGCAGTTCTGCTTTTCATTTCTTTAAGACAAAGTTTTAATCTATTTCATTCCTATTTTGCTATAGAGACCTCGTTTCCTTTTTTTTTTTTTTTTTTTTTTTTTTCCCCTCCTGTTTGGTTTATGGTGGTGCCTCATAGAAATGCTAGTCTTGAACAAGTAAAGGGAAGATGATAAACATGCAAAGTCAGTCCATACTCTGAAAGCACTAGACAGTCTGATTTGCTGATACGAGCTCAGTATGGAAAAGGAAGGTCTGGAAAACATACCCTTATCCTTGCTCTATGTGATGCTTTGTAATGGAATAGCAGCTCCAGGGAAATGATCTGCTAATCATTCTGAACCCTCTGCAGATTATGCTGTCGAATTTCAGCCAGCTTTGTGAGCTTGTCCTGAGTCCCAGCTCATTTTAGCCCTTAGAGGGAGCCACAGACTTAACTATGGAACTGGAGGAAAAAGGCAGGTTCTGTTACATCCTATCTCTGACGGAGGAGGTGGGGAAGGGATGATTTTCAATTGTTTATTTCTACTTTTTAATTGACAGCAATGTGCAAATCAGGCACAAGACTGGTTTCTTGAGGTGAGTCCTCTAATGTATTTACTTTTTTAGTGACAGATTTGTTTGTGTTTAGAAGGCCTCATAAATACATTAATTTACCTTCCCCTCCCACACCATTCAGTTCCAGTTTCCACTGTTCTCGTTTTGATGCTGACACAGCAGGACTTGAAAAATTACACATATTATACACTGCTACCTCCTGAATAAAAAAAAAATAAAAAAGGTATTAAAAAAAGATAAATATTAAGGCTGCAGACTTCAGTCACATTTTTGTTTCCACATTTTCTGTTTATTCTTCCTTAATTTTTTACCCTTCTTTATGGAAAGAGGTGTATTATTCCCCTCCTTCCCTGTAGTATGTAGGTTATAGCAGAATATTTTTATGTAAATGACATGGCTAAAGTAGGTTATGTGGCTGTGTTACAAAATCCGAATGAAAATGCTTTCTGCTGGTTCAGCATTCAGCAGCATTGCCAGTGAGCTGTTCAGTCCAGGGAATAGAGGATGTGCGTGCTTGGAAAAAAATGGATGAGGAGATGAGCAAGCCTGGGCCAATTAAACATTTTCCACTTTTCTTGAAAGTGGAATTAAAACACTTGAACTAAAAAATGGAACTAAACCACAGATGCCTCTTCTTCACCTCCCCTTCCCAGCAGATGAATTCTAGTGGCAGTGCTGAGGATTGCTTATCCAGAAAGATGCTATACCAGAGACTGGGACAGTGTGTGTCTAGTCTCAGAAAATACTGTTAAAGATTAAAGGAAACTCCAGTCTTAAATTTCAAACAGCTCTGAGCTCCTTGCTGAGACTACTGCTAATTAGAACATCAAGTTGTGTGGCAGTTATAATAGGATAACAACTGCCAGGACAAAATTGTATTGGTGGTAATCTTCTATTTTGCACATAAGCTCTTGAGATATAATCTTTTTCTGTAATGATTTTAGCTTAGTTTGGAGCATTGAAATAGGGGTAATCAAGATGAAAAAGCAATGGAGAGGTCATTGTCCTTATAAACAATTCAAAATATTTCCTAGACAGGCTGGGAAGATGAAAAACGCCCCCAGTCAGGCACCCTTACTCCAAATTTCTCTGCTCTTGGGAGTCATTATTTATCCATGTCATAATCTGGGAAAGGAAGGAAAGAGAGAGAATTTTTATGTTGCAATAGAAAGTTTTAATTCATGTTTTGTCTGAACCGATCTCCTGTTCCTCAGCTTTCTGACTCTGGGTTGGCTGGAGCTGCTAAGCCCAGCCATTACAAAATGTGAAAAAATTCTAGGGGAAGAAAGTTTTTAAAACTTGATTTGTTGTCTTTTCAAGGTTGCCTTTTGAGTTTAAGACCTTGTGGGTTTTCCAAATTTTCTCAGAAACTAGGAGAATTCATGCTGTTTTTCTCACGGTAATTTGGACTTGGTTTATTTGTTTGGATTATTTCAGAATAGTTGAACTATAAAGCAAGAATCCACGTGTACTAGGTTAAAAATTCAGTCATGGATTTGCATAGGATGCCGCTAGGAACATTTTGTGTCCAGACAACAGGTTCACTGAGGTAGCCAAGGGAGAAGCAGCCCTTTTATCACTTTAATAGAGTCAGACATCTCTTTTATATGTTGTTGTTAAGGGGAGTAAACTGTGAAAACAGTCTACTTTTAAAGATCACCAAAGGCCAAATGTGAAGAGGGCATTAATGTCTAAAATGATGCCTCCCACAGGAAGAGGCATCCTGTGGGAGGCTGTGTAGAAAGAGAACAGTAGGAAATAATATTTGCATAATTGTGTTTTCTTCCAGTGTGCTCCCCTAGCACATGGCAGGGTCAGGATGACCAGCAAGACACGGACAGTGATGCAGCTTCGCTCCCTGTTCACCTCTCAGTGAGAGAGGCTAGACTCCTTCCTCTGTGAATGAGGATACAATGCAAAGAAGAAAGGCTATAACAGAGGAAGTTATTGGATTCATTGCTGCTATTAGATTATATCACTTCCAAATGTGACCTTTTAGAAAAATAAATAAATAAATGTTTTCCCCACAAATTAATTCCACTTAATCATTTGGTTACTGTTCTCAGATATTTTGGGTAAATAATCTTCAGGCAGTGGGTTGTTCATGAAGTATTCATTTCATCTCCCTGCTTTTGCTATTTTTGTTGTGTGATTGCTCATTGAACATTACCAGCAGTTGCCTGAAAATTTGTTTGTATACTGTCTTGCATCTTGGATCACCATCCTGAGCTACTTCTGCAGTTAAATGCTGTTCAGAAATGGTTCCTGCTTCTTATCATGCTTAAATGCACATAATCCTTGATGAAGAGTTTGTTCTTTGCACTGTGATAGCTTGTGATCACGATTTGATTTCTGTTCTGTGAAGTCAAGTAAAATAAAATAAGAAAGATGACAAATGGATAGAACAGCACAACTGCTTGCCCTGAAGCCTTTACAAAGGCGAGTCTTTTTCAATTAGTGCCAAAATGTGAAGCTACAGCTCTAGTATAATTGAATAAAAGCAGAGGAAGAAAGGCCAAGTCCCCCAGGCTCTCCCCCTTCTATACCTGACCAAGAAAAATAGAATAAGCAAGGAGGAGAAAAGTCTTTCTTCCAAGAAACGTATTTTCTTGCCAAACTCTATTTCTTTAAAGAAAACAACAAACAAACAAAACAAGGTTAAAGCATTTTGTTTTATGAGACAAAACCTGTGCATAAAAGAGAGATCCTGAACTGCAAAGCAGCCTGTGCGTGAACTCCACCCTGTACAGCACAAACACAATGGGATCCAAAATTGCGCTTTGGCTGAGGGCATCGTTCAAGTAGAGTCTTTGGATTTGTGCTTCCATATGATGGTGTCTTTCTTGAAATTTAGTTTAGATCAAAGGCATTTTCTTCTTATATTATTATAATGTTTTGCTCTCTTCAAAAATGTGTTACATGAATAGAGAATAATAGTATAAGGTTTTGATTTTGAGCATCATACAAGTCAGATAAGAGTTTAAGACATACATATCTATAAAGCAGGATTTTTTGTGAGGAAAAATGGTATGTAATCATGCAGTTAAAGGATAGTGTTGTTACAGGCACGTAGAGGAGCTGGTACACAATCTTTTATTTTTTCTAAGTACACTCTCAGAATTTCTTAGATTTTCTTTTTAACTTTGTGGCCATAACGGTAAATATGCAGTCATGCCCAGACACCTGCTATGCCACTTTGCAACAGACTGCTGCCATTGTACCTGGGAACTTCCAATGTTCACTAGCAGAGAAAGAGGCCTGTGTCTGACTGAATGTGTGTAGTTATTAGACTGAGTTAGGACTGGGAAGTCTGTGTGCCCTTGCCCTCTTCTCTTTCCATTTCCTTTCCCCAATGAAGGAAAACAAATAAGAATCCCAAGGAGTGAGGAAGGGGGAAATGTGCCCCAGATTTGTGTCCTCCTCTGCTCAGGAACTCAGGTGAGGCCAGGACACAGACTCTAGGGGGGCACCTACATATTACGTGCCTTGGTTGATCTCTCTCTGCAGAAGAAATGCATCGCTTTGTTTTATGTATCATCTTCCTGAACGCTGTCTTTGTAGGATAGCTTGAGTACAAGTGAAGCTTTAGAACTTTTCATTTCTGGTCTCAGTGTTGGCAAGAAGCAGGAAGAAACAGTAATGTATGAGGAATATAATATTAGGTAATTAAGTGAGCAGGCATCTTCCTGTCACCTGTTGTGCACATTAGCAAGGAAATGTTGCTGATGAAGGATGGGGATACGTATATTTGTAATAAGCTAGAATATTTTATTTGAAAAATGATATAGGTGAATGGTGGATGGATCATCTGTGTTCCCCTTCCCTACGGAGAATCTTGTGCCACCACAATTACCTCGGGTTAGATATCTTACTTCTGAAAATTGTTAACTACAAGGAATAGAAAAGGAGGATGACTGCTCTGCGATTCTGCTCCATTACTGTTCCTTTTGCCTGAAAGGAAGGGCCTGGGAGTGATGCTCCGATCCTTCTAACAACACAGTATACTTTTTCCCCCTACAACCAAGCCCACCTTCTAGAGGCAGAAATGAGATTAGAGGAGGTATCTTGTGTGAACATCATGCAGTGGGATGCCAGTCAGCATGCATTCTCGTGTGGTTTTCCTTTTTTTATAGCTCAGAAGGGCCACATCTGTTGTCTCCTCAGAAGGTGGCCCCCTTCCCACAAAGTGCCACTGCTCCCTGGAGGATCCGGGCACCTGCCCTGTGCAAAGCTGGATCTGAAATTCAATGTTTTTTTTTTTTCCATGTACTTAATTGACTGTTGGCCCTGCTGCTGTAAAATAGCATTTACTGAGTTTTGTACAAACTTTGTTGAACAGTGAAAGGTCACGATATGCTTGAAGAGCAGCGTTCTGTCTCTCCAGTTGCAAAGTGGAAAATGAATTAACAACAGGACTTTCATAGTCCGCATGAACTGCTGAGAACTAACTGTTGTTTAATTAATATTAATTTACTATTTATAAAGTGATAACAAGCTTCTTGTGGCTTTTATTACAGATGCTTTTAATTTTAAAGGCATTTTAATCAGTTTGCATGACTGTATTTGTCAGCACCGGGTAAATATGAGCTCTGATACCCTTTTGAGACCAGTTAACAGGTTAGGTTGGGAAATAACATGCAAGCTCATTTCTCCTCTCTTATCAGAAGAGATCAGTTGCCAAAGTGACATAGATATTGTTGGTGTAGGTGATACCTTTAACCATGACATCACTTTAAACCCCCAGGGCAACACTTAGACCCTTGGGAGTGTATTACCACTTCAGCTGAAAGTGTGAGACTTTCTTTATGTTGAATTTCTTTCTACTCAAGGGAGCAAAAATGATGGGTTCAGTCAAGAATCCTGTATTTTTACTTGAATGCAGTCAGGACTACTAAAGGAACTTATCATTATTTCTCCTGAACTTTCATTTTTTTTTCCTTATCCTTCCCTGTTCCTCCCCCCTCTTTCACTTGACACCTGTCACTGCCTTTGGTGGATGAGATAAGCAGAGAACCCTGCACTGTAATAGAAGAGTAGCAGAATATGCCCGCAAGAAGAGGAACAGAACAAGAAGAATCGAGCCTTTGCTGGGCAGGCAGGCGTGGGAGAGCTCCTTTGCTGCAGGTTGCTGTCTGGAGTGCCGTACGTGGGGTTTTGTCACTGTAGTGAGGATAATTGGGAGCAGGTTTGTCTCTCTTTTTTCTTGGAGTCATCATGCTGCAGCAAATTTTGCATGATATGTATATTGACCCCGAGCTCCTGGCAGAGCTGAATGAAGAGCAAAAGCAGATCTTGTTCTACAAAATGAGAGAAGAGCAGCTGAGGCGCTGGAAGGAGAGGGAAGAAAAAGCACAAATGGAGGAGGCTGTGTTGA
Source organism: Aythya fuligula (assembly GCF_009819795.1). Lineage (NCBI taxonomy): Eukaryota > Metazoa > Chordata > Aves > Anseriformes > Anatidae > Aythya > Aythya fuligula. The sequence continues at coordinate 11,269,465 of NC_045565.1, read as the reverse complement.
GAAGGACAGCGAGGCGCAAACAAAGTAAGCTTTGTGACCAAAGTAAGCTTTGTGCTTGCTCAGGAGCTGGGGGAGATGGGCATGCAACTGGCTATGGTACAGCATGTCTGGAAGAGATTACAAGGAAGAGTGCCAACTGTCCCCTAGGATAAGAGCAGAGCAAGCATGTGAAAACAATGAAATGTGTTTTCATGCAATATGTAGTTAAGCTATGGGGCTCCATCCCCAGGCTGTTATGGATGCTAAATGCGTGTGTTGGTTTAAAAAGCAAATAAGCAAACTTATGAAAAAAAAGTTAAAGGTTCTTGAAGTGTCATTACCAAGTGTTTGATCTGGGGTTCAAGTGGTTTAGAATAAGTAGGAATATTTATTTCCTTGCTGTCCCCTGTGAACAAGTGGATTCCATCTCGTTGCCCATTAATAGAATGAAGTTGTCAGGCTGATGTAGGATAGAAAGTTTCCTCATGGAAATGTAATTGCAGTGGATCCTCACTCAACATGGAGATGTTGCAGAGATCTGTCAAACATCCCTTTTCCTGTGAAATGCCAAAGGCCTTATCCAGTCTTAAAATCAATTCAAATCTGAATTTTCAAAATCACTAATAATGTGATTAGCTGATTATGTGAAAGTGCCTTAATAGCTATCTCACAGCTATATTCACTATATAAAGAGTTGCTTATGTTAACATACACCTATGGTAGAAGTCTTTGCTTTGAGCACCTCAATACAGATGCATTATTGGATTCAATTTTCAGACTTATTAAAGCTGCTGAACCTTACAAAGTGCCAAGTATATCCAATTAGATACTTGACAATTCAAAGACTGACTAAAGAAATGTGTTTCAAAGCAAAACTAGTTTTCAAGACTCACTTGAAGCAAAGGCCTTTATCAAATGTTTCTAGAGTAAGTAACAATGGTAGCCTTAAAGTAAGGGAGGAACATTCAGAATGGCCTAATAAGCAGTAGAATGAGTTTAAAATGGCCCCTTAGAGATGACAAGGTGGAAGTTGGGAAACTTAATTCTGTTTAATTTCTTTTTTCTTCATTTTAATGTTCTTACTGTGAATAGCTCTCCTCTAAGAAGGATGGCATCAAGATAGCTTCTCTCATATAGCACAATAACCTTGTTCATTTTGATTGATTTGTTGCTGAGAAAAAAAATGAAAATGCAGTTCAGATCCTTAAGCCAAAACACCACTATATCATTGAGATAATCTGTATTATTCTCATTCTTTTAGGAAGACAGATGCAGAAAAATCTAACTGCAAAAATATTTATGTGATGATTTCTCATAGTGTTGACATCTAAATTTCCATATACAAGCTATGCATTAAACCTGTTCAGCTTCCTACTACAGGAGGCCATTTTCTGGGTAATTAATTTTCTGATTTATAAAGAATAAGAGAACGAGGAGAAGAGCAGCAGACTAACCTGTAGATTATATTTGCTCTGATGAAAGTATTCGGGTATTTGCATAGAGTAAAATTTCACAACAGAACGTTTTCATTTTACATTTCACCTTCTTAAATTGCCAGTTTGAGTTACTCTTTAGATTTGACTTTTACCCAAGATGAAAACATTCCACTTCCTTCAGAAACATACTAAGGAACTGATTTTACAGAAGTTCTTGAGACAGATCTATTGGAATTACAGTTTGAGGATTAAAGTCAGGCATTTGCTTCCTCTGAAAATGTATTTTGACTTCCACAATCTGATGTGGGCGAGTTAAAAAAGATAACTTCCATCTATCCAGGCATAACTGTACAGAGATGTGTGACTGATTTCTGTTATACAGTTCCATAATATAACGGTAAATGGTCTCACAATGGAGCTACATTCTTATAAAGAAAATGTGCTGTAAGTCAACCAGAAATTGAGGGTATAATGCAGGAATTACTATGTAATTCCATTGCCTATATAACTCAAATGGTCAGAGCAGATGGCTGTAACAATCCTTTCCTATGTTAAAATATGTGATTATTTTTTTTTCTAAAATACATTAAGCATCAACTCTTTTTGGAAATTTAACCTTTTCACAGTTTTTTCTTTCCATTGGTGTATAAGCAAGTATCTAAACATTCTCCCCCAGCTACACAACACAGAATATGGAGTATTTTTTCCTGTTCAAAATTAGCGTCTACCAGGAAATTTGGAAGTTACCACAATTATATGTTCTTTATCCCTTTGAGACTGGGGGATTTGAACAGTTTCACCTTCAAGATGTTGTTTTTGACACTGCGTGACATAGGTTTTGTGCTGGTATTACTTGCTGAAGTCAGGAAATTACACTGGCTTTATAGAAGTGTTTATGGAGCACAGATTAAAGTCTTTGTAGCCTGACACATAGTAGAAAACAGAAGTGAGTTTTTAATATCTAGCCCTAATGCTGTGCTGAATCTCAGGATTACTCAAGCATAGCAATCTGCTAGCTGAATATGTGATTTTCTAGTTTACAGGAAAATGTGTATGTTTGTGAATATGAAATAACATTTCCATAAAATGATTATTTTTTAGTAATTTACTCTGAATTGCCTCTGAAGGACTATTTGAAATCCTTCCATTTTCCTCATAGTCAGAATAGCTAGATATGAAACTCTACCTTACCTCTTCGGGATGTGATAGGGGTGAGATAGAGCAAAAGGAAGTGGTAATAATGGGCACTTCTCTAACTAAAAATGCTCCAAAAAGTTCTGGGGCTTGATCTGGAGTCCACGTACCCCAATTGATACAATTCTTCATCAGTTCAAGAGCTTACCTGCTATTCTATGTGCAAACCCAGCAGCAAATAAACAGAGGTGGATTTTTCAAAATACTGTGGTGTTGGTGAATCCAATTCTGATTTCTGCAGTGTCTTGAGGATGAAGGCTCCAAACTCACATAAGCTTTTCAAGAAGTTTCTGTGAAACCCATGTCCAGATCATTTGGAATTTCAGTTGAGGTAAATCCCTGAAAATACTGGGGTTCACCTGAGGTGAGGAGTGGTTACACATACCTGAGAGGACTCCTGGCACTGTCTCTAAGAGTGGGATTTGGAGCTGGTTGGTTAAGTGCTCACAGCTGGAGATGCCTTGGCTTCTGCAGACTGTCAGGGCCACCCCGTTCCAGCATGCCTCTGTGTACTTCTTCAGGATGGAGTACTTCCATGTCATTTGTGTCATGGAAGTCCTTCTGATCTGAAACAAAGAAAGCTGCATCGTGTAAGTAACTTACCATGTGCAAGGCTTAAATGTGTTGTTCTTCCGAAATCACAATGCAGAGTTTGGAAAGAAAAAAAAACCGTGGCATTCACAGACTAAATAAAAAAAAAAAAAAAAAGGCTTTGCTATAGATTTAAAAACCATCCACATGTTTAGGGAATGCTGCTCAGCGTGATAACTTTTTAACTGTTTGGAAACTGATTAGCAAAGACCCAGAATCTACAGCGATTTTATAGAAGTGCCAACTGAATGGAGATTGTCTGTAAATGTCCTATTAAATACTAAGACACTTGTTTTTTAGTTTGTCTTTGGTTTTAGTTTTGTTTTTTAAAACAAAAATAAGCTCCAAACATGAACTAAAATGATGTAAGTTGTTGAGAGTGTTTAGCAAGCCAAATTGTGTAATGTGTGATTAGTCTTAATCTTCATGTCTAAAGAAAATCATATTAGCCTTCCTCAGTAACTGCAAATTGTGCCTGCTTTTACATTTGGATTGCTTGGTTTATGTGTCTTGATTAAAGGTCAAAACTAAGATTTGTATCAGATTGTGCCAATATTAAAGAAATCATTTCATTTTGGGGGTGAATTAAATGCTTCCAGGTTGTTTAACAGTTTAAATTTCATTCCCTTTTTAAAAACAAATAAAACATCATTTCAGAATGAAATATTTCCTTTAGTAAATAGTGAACTGTTCTGACATTTTTGCTGTTTGTACCTAACCTACATTTGTACTTTTTCTAAAAGATGTTAGTAGAATTTCAGCATTGTTTGGGTTCTCCTGAAACGACAGTATTTAGTGAATTTATTCGAAATTATGAAAAACAAAAACTATTTTTTAGCTTTTAGTATGACTCCTGGCTTGAACTGAAAGAGCTTCAAAAGCCAATAGGGTTCTTGGAATTGAGGGGTTGGTCTTCACTTTGTTTAAAAATTACTGCTGGGCAGATCTTTCAGGGACATATCTTCATTGTGATAAAACAGATTGCCTTTTCTTGTTGTGCTAATATCACTAAGAGAAGCCTCCTCAAAAGTTCAAGATCCCTTTGGGATTTGTTCAGCTGACTGGCAGGCAGCTTTGCAATTTGCAAAGAAATACCTTGATGTGGTTAGGCAGAAGTCCTTTAACCAGGATAGCTGAGCTGAGACCAAGTGAAGGACGCTGCCAGGTTGGGTTTTGACTCTCGTGCACCATCCAGAGCTGTCAGAATACCCAAAATGAGATTTCAAAACCTATTGAGCGCCAGATAGCTGAAGGACAGCCATGTGATAGGGAAGACAGTGCTAGACTGCTGCTACATATTCTGACATTTACTCGTTGTGAACTGCAGTTCGTGATGTTCAGACAGGAGCTATTTGTAAATGCTGTTATTTACCCGTCCTCAACAAGTATAGCTGGGAGAAAATTAGGTAGGCTTATCGCAGCATGGCTAAAAAATAATTTCTTTATCTAAATGACATTTGTGTTAGAAAATTATTGGAGAATAGATGAAGTGATTTGAAAGCAAGTATTTCAGATATCACAACGGGATAGTTGGAGGATACATCACTGTCATGCATGAAGGCACATGTATGTGTTTTAGAGTGTGCATGTAAGGGTGAGTGGGTGTACTGTGACATTTTTCTACATTTCTGAACTCAGAAATGTATTCCTCATTTATACTGTCTTCTCAATGCCCTGGAAATGCTTAGCCAAGACTTGGCTAAGAGTACAGAGGTATGCTCCTGGCACTGTTTATTGTCTCTTTCCCTGCATTGTTGGGTACAGTTCTCACCAAAAACATCAGACTGGGGTATTTCTGAAATTTTTGGTCATACGCAGTCTTGAAACCTGTAAAGTCCCATCTTTTCTTTTCAATTCAGAGATGACTGAAAATGTAACAAGGGAACATTAGAATAATTGTAATTAGGGGACTGAGCCAACTAATTTGAAATAATTGGAAAAGCTTTAATGTAGCATTCACATCATGTATAGCAGCTTGTGATATGATGCGGTTTTGTTAGTAGTAGATACCTTGGGGCCAGAACTCAGCTGCTTGGAGCTTGTGCTGAGTATGGCTGTGTAGTGAGGTATGCTTGAACAGCAGCTTCTAAACTGCTCACTTATCTGGAGCTGGGGCCAGAAAGAGACCCCCAACTGCCATATGACCTAAATATGCACCAGATGGAACAAATCCAGAGGGACTTCTTGGGCCTCCTAGGATTAGCCATAAGTCTATGCTTTTTAGTCTCATCCTTTGCCCTGCAGCTGACTTCCCTGTTTTGCAGAAAAAGCACAGAATACTGCTGACTACCTGGCCCTTATTTCACCCAAGGTTTCTCTTGCATGTGTGCAGTCCTCAGCACTGTCTGAAGCATCTGCATCAGCTGCGTTATGAGAGAGGCTACTGGGTTAATTGAGTAACTGGCATGGAGACAATTCTGTGTTTCTTTCATGGTGTTTCTGAGCCTGTCAGGACAGAGTGGTGGCAGTCAGGCTTTCTTGTACGTACTTGTGCTCTGGTAATGATATGAGGTTGTGACTGGTTGCAAGCTCATGAATACTTGATATGGAAAGAGAGCAGCACTGCAGCCAAGGTGAGAGGGATTTACCCAAGCTAATTCAGTATTTCCTTCCTGATTTTGCCAGTTTTAAGCAGAGGCATTGGGTTTTGATAGCAGGATTTGGAAGACTTAGGAAAATTTGATGCATTCAACTAAGCAGTGGGTTTAGTCAGACACTCATGATGGTTCATTAACCTTCAAATCCACTCCTCTGCTGTTGTGCTGGAAGATCTCACTGTAGTGGTACAGCTCTCCCTGCTTTGGTGGTCCTGTGTGCCTGATAAAAGGAGTCAGTGCAGACCTGCCACACTGCATTACGTAGGGGAGTCTGGTGCAGCAAGTGATCCACGGGTACCAGTTCATTCTGTAGCAGGGAACCCTTCTGCTCTGACTTTCCATCCATCCTTGAAGTAGTCATGCAGACTTGTTTTTGTTGATTCTCCAGTGGTGGGTAAATCTGGATGCCTTGTAATAGCTCTGTGCGAGTGAAAAATCCTGCGTATAGCTTTACTGTTTACAAAAGGTAATTGAGTTTGGGAATCAGAAGCTATAGTGTTACGTTATAGCTTTTTTTTTTTTTTTTTTTTTAATGAATAAAAAATAAATCAAATGAATCCTACTGATGCAAATGAATTCACAATGTTCCACTTTGATCTCTTATGCAGATTATGAACTAGATTGTAGTTCATAGAGTTACATCAGTGTCTTTTTAAAAAGAGTAAGTTCTGGATGTTATCTCCTGGTTGATAGGGGGCAAATTATAAGATTAATAGGTGGTACAGTGCTCCTTGGCCAGGGAGTCAATAAGATGTTTGGGGCATACTAGATAGAGACCAAACAAATACTAGTGTATTTTTTTTCCTTTGTTGTTGTTGTTATTTTGTTTGCACTATGCAAACCTTGAAAATGCACCATCTGATATTGCAGAACCACTTACCTTTGAGTGTTATGAATAGGTATCTTTGCCACATTTGTTAATTACCATAGTCTTATTTGAATAACTGTTTCCTTGCTTAATGTTTGCTCTCTTGCAGTCACTCTTCCTTTATTTGATCCTGCAGGGGTATATTGCAGCGTAATTATTTCCATGGTAACAGGCTGTAATTCCATAAACATAAGATTTTGTTATATGATCAGGAAGCAGCTGGAGAGCCATGAAGGCTGATTTTTCAGCAATGCTGAGATCCAGCAATCCTTGTTGATATATTAATGTAAATCAGCTGATTTTTTTCTCCCCTTGCAAATCCTCCTTTATACAGAAAGGCACACAACATGGTGTTTAAATTGGAGAGTGTGTAAACTGAAATGTTGGGGGGCTGCTTAAGAAGTTTAGAATTTTTCCCCATTTTGTTGTTGCCTTGAGGATTAATTTGAAGTGAGTGATTTTTTGGAATGTATTCTTGGAAGAGATGGGTTCATGGTCCTGTGACTATTAGCAAGGGCAGACTGCAGAGTTAATTATAGTAGGTCATCAGTTTATTGTGGGATTATGTTGCTTTCATTGCTTTCATCATTACCACCTAATTATTCTATATGTATTTTAATGGATTTGTAGCAGTTAGTGCTTGGAAAAGTGCATTTTGTCCTTTGAACAATCTCAGAAACATTTGCAGTAATAGTTCCTGGGTTTTCCATAGAAAGAATTGAAATTGTGTGCATATTGGTGTGTTTCTATTAAAAAAAAATATAAAAAAAATGCATGTAGGGGGTAGGCTCAAGGAACTGAGAACAGCCTAAAGCTCACAACATCTTCATTTTCATCTCAGTCAGTGTTTTCCTAGTACATGTCCTGTAGCTCCTGAAACTCTGAATGGAACCTCATCTACCCTGCTGACTATGAAAATTCAAGCTTCTGTCTTAAAGAAGACATAAAAATTGTTTATTCAGAAAGCCAAGAGTAAAATTTCATGTAAAACACATTGTGCTAAGACCAAAGTATACCACATCTATATTTCCAAAGAACAACAACAACAAAAGTACCCCACAAGCTGCATTTATCTCTGAATGACAAAGGCAGATCAGGCTGATCAGCTTGATGTCAGCAGTGAATGCTCATGCAGCCTATTTCAAATGCAGAATAAGTTTCAGGAGGTTTCTTCTAGTGCAGGGTGAGAAAAGAAAAGGAAGGCTTTCTAAAGACTGGGTCAGAGGATATTTATGTGACTACAAAGCTTTCCAGCTAGTGAGGAAGGAGAGTCAATTGCTATCACAGAGATCTGTAGCTTCCAAGGGGGTGAATGATGCTAGGAAGCCAAACCTCAGAGAATCAAGAGAGTTAATGGAAATAACAGACTTTTTTTATCGAATCATACAATATCTTGAGTTGGAAGGGACCCACAGGGATTGAGTCCAACTCCTCGCTCCACACAAGACCACCCAAAAATCAGACCCTGTGTCTGGCAGCATTGTCCAAACGCTTCTTGCACTCTGGCAGGCTCAGTGCTGTGACCACTGCTCTGGGGAGCCTGTCCCAGAGCCTGACCACCCTCTGGGTGAAGAACCTTTTCCTAACACCCAGCCTGAACCTCCCCGATGCAGCTCCGTGTCATTTTGAGAAAGTTTAAGCAGACTTTGAATGCCATTCCATGTACCTGAAATTATAAATTGGTGATTTTACGGTTTTCTGAATTTGCACTTGACATGGCCTGTAGCAATCCCTGCGCTGCAAAGGCAAGGGGGATTGCTGGCACTCAGCATTTTGCTGGGCTGAGCCGGCAGCCTGTGGCTAAGTAACAGCACAGCTGGGAGGCTTGACACCAAATCAGGCCTCTAATGGTGCTTGGAGCCATTCCCTTGAAAGCCCTGGAGATGGATCACAAACAGGAATTGCCGGGGATGCTGCTGTAGCTATTAAGCCATGACGAATGAGCTCAGAGGAAGGAAGCCAACTCCAGCAGTATTTCGTTTGCTCTGATTACTGCTATTTTTAAAGCACTTTTAATTAGAAGCATGTGTGAAAAATAAAGCCAGATAAAGCCCTCACTAAAAAAAAAAAAATTAAAAAGAAAAAAAAAGAAAAAGCAGACAAACCCAAACCATGGTTCTGCTCCTCTGTCCCAATTAGCAGAGCACGAAAAGGCGTAGCTCTCCTTTTATGTACTTCCATTTGTTTTAAGCCTTGGTCACAGCATGGATGCCTGAGCTGATGCGAACTGAAGCCTGATTTAGTGTAAGTAATGCCTGCAGCGGAATCCCCCTCCCAGGCACCTTCATGGGGTGTTTTTTTCTCTCCATCGTATTTTCTGGCAGCACTCAGCCATGCTCTGCCTTACACCTGGGATTCCCTAAGGGTAGCCCAAAGGCCGAGGACAGCCCCTGGTGCCCTACAGCACAGCCCATGCTCACACCCCAGCTCCGTGTGTGTGTGTGCGCATGCACAAGGCTGGCAGTACTGCTGGTAGAGATTAGTAACCCTTACAGGTGAGACCCTTGAGTTTACTATTGCTCCCCAGGGCCTTATTTTATACTTACATTGCTTTTACAGAGGTCTTTGTATAAATACAAATAAGCAGAAAACATGGTTTGCTATTATTTTTGACTGTGTGTATGCATCTGTGTTTATATATGCAATTTTGTGTTACTGTCGCTGCAGGTTGTAGGTCTCCAAGAAAGTTTTCATTGTGATTCCTTTGTGCTGCATATTTAGGATACTTGATTTTTCATTTGTCTGGTGTAAGAAGCAACATACAGAAACCTATCTACTGATCTTGAAGCTGTGTAGATGTAGCTTTGGGGGGGCTCTGTGAGAGGTGCTCATTCACAGAGGAGTGAAGAGAATGGCAAGAAGTAATGTTGCCTTCTTGTGGTGCTACAGAGTTTAAACAAAAACATGGTAAAACATTATACCTAATAAATAGCTTGCCTGAACAGTACAGCTGGAAAAACAACTTGGTAAATTATTAAGTACATTTTCCTGATAAAGCAGTTTTTGTTTCTATAACACTTTTATTTCACCTCTCCCACCCAGACTAATTTTGACGTCTACTACTTCCTAATGGCAATTATTCACAGCCTGCCACAGTCTCTTCAGGAAAAAGAGAAGTACTTTTGTGGTCAAGGCACCAGACTGGGACTCGAGATGTGAATTTATTTCCTGATTCTGAATTAGGTTTGTTCCTGGCTCAGAAGCCTGCTTCTGAACAGGAAAAATGAGATTCCCTTGCCTCTTTCTCACCTAGATTTCAGATGTATTTAGTCAGGACATGTATTTTTCTTTATATTTATTTGAATTTTTATATTTCAAAGTTGTTTCATTTGGAAATATATATAAACAGGATATCTTATTTTTTTTCAGAAAAAAATGTTATGCTTGAAAGGTATCTTAAAGCAGAAATTGTTTTATTATAATTAGCCCTCGATAGTGGTAATTCCACGGTTGCAAAGCAGACAACACTAGTTTCCTAAAAGTATTAAGGAAAATAATTCTCTGTGCTCTCTTTGATCTTTAGATGTTACTTTGTGCTAAGGAGCTACTAAGCTTTATGCTCAGGTTTTGCACATAAGTGCATGTTCAGCTTTATGGGGAGTGTAGCTGGTATAGGTTTAAGGAAAGATTTACATGGGAGTCATTCCTTGAAGTAGAATGGGTGGTTGGACATGGAAAAATTTCTGTTGTTCTAAAGAAAAATGTAAATAAAGATATATATGCTCAAGCTGTTTTTTTTGTTTGTTTGTTTTTAATTTTACATGCAGAGGTCTGTCTGTTTAATACTGAAGCTTTAATGTGCCAGATTGATAGTGTTTTTATCTTTCAATTTCAACTATGGATGTATATACAGCAGTAGTCTCTACTGTAGCATACAGTAGTTAGTGCTGAACTAAAAATTTTATACTAAAGTTTTCAAAATAGTTTTCTACTGTCTATAGCTTTAGAAGAGAGATCCGTTGCTTTAAAAGTAAGAATCAGAACAATTTCTCAAGACATGTCTGCAATCAACTATTTGTTTTAAGAGGCTGGGTAGTAATGGATAAGTAGTGTCTCCAAGAAACATATTAATAATGCTTTGGCACAGAAAAACTGGAAAAAAAAAAAAAAAAGCAAAGATGAAATATGTCTACTCACCTGAGATATTTTTTTCCCTCTTTTCATCTGATAAGGTCATTAATGAGGAAAAGTGGTGTCTTGAAACGGTAGCAATATTTGGTATCTGCATGTTATGATACAGGTAAAATGTTTGGGATGTTTTCTTTAAAGCATTAAATAAAGGGGAAATGAGTAGGATATTCAGGGTTCTTCCAGGAAGGAGGTCATCAGCCACTTTTAATGCAACACCTGTCAATTGTCACATGGGATCAATACCCCTGGGGAATTGTTCCATACTTCTCAGGATGCTTCACCATGAAAGGCAGTAGGTGACAGCCTTGGGAGCACAAACTGATACGTTCAATCCGTTCTTGGTAGACTGTTTTCAAATGCTGTATCAGAAAAAATACAACATAAATGTAGTACTAACACTGGAACACAGAAATGTACAGCATAGGAACCACAATAAAATGCATTCACATTTATATCCTGAGACGTAATCTGATAGACTGTGAAAGAGCAAATGCTTTTGAGAGTTATTGAAGGAAAACATTATTAGCTTAAATTTTTCCACCCTTGAAGTCAGTACCATTATGCCAACAGAGGGAATTCTTACAGATCATATTTTCAAATTTGATGTAGAATATCAGCTTTCATTGAGAGATCTGATATGTTCATTGCCTTTGGTTTGTATTGTCAACACTTGTGAGTGCGGGTTGGTGCTGGCGGTGCCTGCTGTCAACAGTCCTGCTTCGTTCCTTTCTGCAGTTTTCTCTCTTCTGTCTGGGATGTCAAAAACACCTTATTGATTGCACATCAGGTAACTTAATCTGGTTAAGAGGATATTGTCCTGTTGCATAACGGCAGGTAGCTAAGGTAGTGAGAATAGCTAATTTGATGTGAGAAGAGAAAGATGTGTCCAAAGAAAGGCAATGAAGCTAGTGAAGGTTCTCCAGACCCTTCCAGAACAAGTCTTAGGAGGAGTGGCTGAAGGAACTGGGGTTGTTTAGCTTGGAGAAAAGAAGGCTCAGGGGAGCCCTTATTGTACTTGGCAACTACCTTAAAGGAGGTTGTAGCAAGATGGGAATTGGGCTCTCCTTACAAGCACCAAGTGATAAAATGAGGGGAAATGGCCTCAAGTTGTGCCAGTAGAGGTTTAGGTTGGATATTAGGAGAAATTTCTTTGCTGAAGGGGTTCTGTGGCATTGGAACAGGCTGCCCTGGGAAGCGGTTGAGTTACCATCACTGGAGGTCTTCAAGAAACCTGTAGATGTAGAACTTAGTAGCATGGTTTAGTGGTGGACTTGTCAGTACTAGGTTAAAGGTTGGATCTTAGAGGTCTTTTCCAACCTGTATGATTCTATGTAAAAAGACTGGAGGTGCAGACTAGCCATCAGGTTAGGACTAGGTTTCTTTTCTTTTCATCCTACTGGAATGATCGTAGGAAAATTAGCTAGGAGAATGGTGGACTGTCCATTTCTTTGTGTTTTCAGTTGAGACAGAAGGCCTTTTGGATGATAATACATGGCCACGCAGAATTTACTGATCTCAAATACGAGGGCAAGAGGGTGAAACCTTGTGGAATGCAATACAGAGGGAGTGAGATGAACTGCTGATACCTTGTGGCCTTTCAGTCTGTGCTCTCTGAAATAAATTTGTTGCCTATCTTGGCAATAGTCTTTATGGTGGAATATCCTTTTGTGAAGAACAGTTTCAATCTATTAGCAAGAAATAAAACAAAATTGACTTTATTTATTTTATTTATTTTTTTAAATGACTTTAAATGTATTCGTATGGGATCTGATTTAGCGCCACTTGTAGTCAGCTGGAAGCCTTCAGCTGACTCTTGGACATGAAGGCTCACCAAACATCTATTTTGTAAGGAACACACAAGTTTTTTTGGTGTTTTAAAATTTAAAATTTTTTAATATTTTTCTTTCCATCTCTTTTCCATTCCCTTTGTTCATCCTTGCTGAATTAAGCAAGAAAAAAGTGCACTTTCAGCAATGAAAAATGGATCATAATATCTAAATTCCAGGGAATATGTTTGAAAATTAATATATAAATATATTTTTGTGGAACAATGAGTCTTTAAACATTTTATGGTCTGAAGTGTACCTACCCTTTCTGGTGGGTTGGGCAAATCTGAAGATTTCATCCAACCTTTTGGTGATGTTTTGCTCTGAATTGTAAATTACAAGCTTAATGTTTCTAAATTACAGATTTCCTGTCTGTTCATCTATATTTATGAAAGAGTTTGAGCTAGTACTTATGTCTTTTTTTTTCTTCTTTTCTTCTGTTGGCTGTTGCAGGTGATGGCAAGCACGTGCAGTGGCTATGTGGGAAAGATGGTGAGGTCTGGGTCTGGGTTATGGGAGAAGCCCCGGGCGACAGGCCATATGACCAGATATCAGAGGAGCTAATAGCAGAACGAGCCAGGCAACAAGCACAGAAGGAGGCAGAGGAGCTATGGTGAGGATTTAAGAATCTGAATACAGGGTTCACTTGGCATAATGGGAGATATGACCTTGTAGGAAGGTGTCAGGTAATGGTGGGTAAAACCTTGTATGTATGACTTCTGAGCATTTCTTTCACTTGTTATGACAATTTTTAAGCAAGTGAAAAATTGAATTGTATTTTTATTGAGTATTGAAAAACAGAAATCTTCTTTCACATAAAAAAAAAAAAAGGAATCAAATGTTTTTCTTTAGGGGAATTTTCCTAAACCATTGGCCAGTATGTCAATAAATAAAAATGAAACAATCTGGTTTTGAGATGATTAAATTAGAAATATTTGTTGCAGCACACATCTGTGCCCACAATGAAGATTTTGTACATAGAATTGTTTTTGCAATTGTTTTCAAGTGCATATTGTTTGTATTAGTTCTTATCCCAGCAGTTCAGAAACTGATTACAAAAAGTGACATGCTGGTGTTTCAAGCAAGGCTTCTTCCAGCTTTGGGAGCAATTCAAAATTGTTTTGAAGCTTGATGCTGCTGGGAAGTAGGCCACCTGCCTCTTGCACTTCCTTTTGCAGTACAGTGCTCAAAAGTGACACTTTAAATACCAGATTATTCTGTATTATTCCTTTTCATATCAGATTCTTCTTGCTTATAGTGATTGCATACTTAAGCAGAGATTAAAGGCTTCAGCCTGTGCTCTGTGTTCTTTTTAGATTGTCAGTACTAATAAACACTCCAGTGTTAAAATTTGGCAGGCGTTATCATTGATATTTGAGAGACAATAAATTCCTGATCATGGTTTGCTAGACTGACAGGAAAATCTATGTTTTCAGCCAGGGAACCAAAAACATAGGGTATGAATACAAAACATCCAAGAAGTATTTCTCTAATTTGGAAGATGCTTTATTAATTGGTCACTTATGAAAAATTTGAAATTTCTCCTTTCTGGATGGTTTTCTCAAATCCAGTCTCCTGTTAAATACAGCTTGATTTTTTCCTTGTATATTTCCATGATGTCTTATGCTAATTATATGTTGCAACCAGTTACTGACTAAAATTTGATCCTCAATTTAGAAAAAAAGAACAGTGTCTTAAATTGTTTTTATTTTCAAATTATTTTTTGAAGGAGACAAAAAGAAGCTGAAATTACAAAGAAATTCCGGGATGCTATGGCTCAAGAAAAAGCCAGAATAGTGGCAGAAAAATGGAAAATAGAAATAGAAGATCGGAAAGCTGCCAAATTGGAGGAGGAAAAAATTCAGGAGGAGTTGAAGGTTTGCATAGAATCACATTTAGCTTTTTTAATAGTGTTTTTATAGAGATTCAAAGTTCTTGTCACCTTCAGTGTATGTTTATTAATAAGCTTTAAGAACCAGAGTTGTAATTTTTCATCCTGGAATATGCAAATAGCTACATGGTGTTCATCAGAACAGCTGGGTGAGTGATGTGAAAAAATTACATATCTCATTCAAAAGTGTCAGGACAATCAAATGGGTTATTCAGCTCACACATTAACAGAATTGTTCAGTCAGCTGTACTGAGTGAATCACACTGGAGGAAAAATGTATGATCGTGACATATATCTTTTTAAGCTAGTGTATTTTATGTAGGTTGCTCACATATTTAATTTAAAAATTGTCACTATTTTCATTAAGGAAATGAGGGGTTGATCTTTCTCCTACTCAACATGTGGGAACAGCCCAGTTGGCTTAGTTGCAAGAAGTTCCTTTACCTGATTTTTATTGACTCCATCATGAATTTTCCATGAACTCAGTTATAGTGCATTAACAGTAGTTTGGAATAATATTTTTCCAGATTCTCTTATTGAAAATAACCCTTTGAAAACAAAACAGGAAATGAAGGCCTATGTGTCTTAACTTTCATATTATTTTGTCATGATAAAAACTTGCTTATTATTTTGTCATGATAAAAACTTGTCATGATAAAAACTTGCTTAAAGATGATAAAGTAGAATTGTCTTAGTGTGCAGAGAAATAACCACAGTCTCCTGAGTCTGGGATGTGTGCTGTGATGTATACAGCACAAGACTGGTGCTGCTGGGTTTCTATGGAGAAAGTCTGCAGCAAAGCGTGACTCCTAGGAGGCCTGCATGCAGTGACTTCGTCTGCATGCTTCTCTCTGTCCCCTGCTGCCAGTTTGCCAATGTCTTTCTCTTCCTGGGATGGTGATTAAAGGTGAGGAAACTGTGGATGGAATCCCCCTCCTCATCCTTCTGTAACGGGACAAATGCCGAAAAACTCAGTGTTTGTTTATGTGGTTTGATTACCAGGTAGAGTCAGCAAGTTACTTGTTATTTTGCACACTGTGGGACTGGGATTTGAGGGTGGCTGCGTAGCACAAAGCAAGGACAGTTCCTGTAGCTTCCTCGGCGCAAAGTTGCTGATTTACCTTTGCACAATTAATTTGAATTCATAGGAGAGAACAGGGCCTTTGAAATTTGATGTCAATGAGTAATGAAACTATACCTTTCAAGTGGCTTTATTAATGTATGAATAATGAGCAGAGCAACTAATTAAATGCTCCTTCCTCTGCTTTGCAGATAGCAAAGGCCTCTTGAACAAAGACCGATACAGAGTTGTTCACTTGTATCTCTGTGGTTGATTTACAGTGCGCTTGATGGGGCAAATGTCCACAAGCTCACTGTTGTTCTTCTGTTTTAAAGAGATTTTTTCGAAAAGCTGGATGAGCAAATTATGAAACTCTTAGAGATCAACAGCCATATTTTTTTTTCTATTAAGGAATACCGATCTTCTACAATTCTAAAAGAATGCCACCGAATTCTGCTCATAGTCATATTGATGGAAAGGTAATGTCACAGTAGCATCTCTGCCCACTGGTTTATTTAATTTCACTTGGCTTTCCTTGTCCTTCCTCTTTTACTCCTTTTATAAAAGTGCAGTGGACGAAGTACATGAAATATTTACAAGCTCTTATTCCATGAATAAGAGGAAAGGTACCCAGACAGGAAGGTTATACTGCTGGCATCTACCTCCAACTGCAAAAATGGAACTAGAGATGTTGGGAAGAAGAGGAATTAATCAGTCTACTCGTGTATGATTGCAATCATTGAAATCATGAAGAAATGTACCTTTCATAAATGATTCAGGGTGTGGAATGAGATGCAGATCAGTTAGCAAGCCCACTTTAACAGGTTTAAAATATTTAATGCACTGGTAGTCATCCTGTGATGATGACCAGACTGCAGTTAAAGTAGTCTCCAAAACTGGGGAATGAAAAACTGTCTGCTAATGCTTTATCCTTTTGAAGCATTATGACTTGTGAGATTGAAACTCTGTCTGTTCTGCTGATGCGTTTAATTTCTAACTACATTGTATTGCAAAATCTTGTTTTTAAAACACTTTTATGCCTCTTGACCTATCACGAGACTTTAAAGCTGTCTGCACTAGATAAATGATATCTCACATATCAGAGTGAAAGATGACTCCTGTTTCCTTTTCCAATGCTATTGGAAAAATATTGCATTCCTTGGTGTTTCTCAAGCAGAAACGCCTTTAATTTATGATGCTAGAATATAAATGTTGACTGCTCTATTTTTGCAGTTTGAGGACAGCTATTGTTTTATGCACCTATTGCAAAGGACAAATAGGAGAGCCAATTACTGTCATTAATCTTTTTGCAAATTCACAAAGGCTATGAGATCATAAGCACCATTTCCTACTTCTATCAGCTGCTGTCATTAAAAGTCCTGAACAATGTGCAGAGCAAATTAAAGGTATGAGCCTCAGCCAGCCAGGGGAGAATGGTATCCTTCAGCTACCTTTAGAAATAAGAGAGATTCTCTCAGTTCTTTGTGGTCTTCATAAAGCAAGAAAATATTAATAGTGAAGAACTATCTTTATGACAACATCAGATACCTGTCAAATATGATTATATAAGCACAGTTGACAATAAAGCTAGATTGCTTCTTAAAAATTCCATGTGTGTTAATCAAAAGTGGCATATCAATTTTAATGGCATTGTGTTTCTTCATGCAAAAAAAATAAAATATTTAGTGGGAGTTGTAATGACGGTGGTGCTTATAGAGAAATAATCCTTATTCTTTTGATAGGCAACAAGAGAGTAATAGTGTGTGATAATTTCCTGCCACATTTTTTTCCTTTTTTTTTTTGGATTGAAGAAGTTTGTGACCTTTAATTCCTGTTGGGATTGTGGTGAGTGAAGTGAGCTTTTTAAAGGTGTGAATCCAAGAGTTTCTATGTCCTTGCTGTCTTCATTCTCATGAAAGAAGACAGGCTTAGAAACAACCTTCAGAGAAGAAAAAGAGTAATTAGGGCTCCAGGTCAGGAAAGCATCTCTAATAAGGATAGGTTGTACTTAATAGAAAGAACACACTTTGTCCCATTGACTTGAATGAGATTTCAACACATGCCTGAGTTCTTTCCTGTGCCCAAAAGTACTGTGGATCTGATTCTTCAGATAGCTGCTGCCAGGTGTAGGGATTAGGAATACAGTAGAATGTCACCATCAAAATTTACAGTACTGTGGACTTACGACATAGCAATGAGCATTCTGTCCTGATCTGAAAACAGAACCAAACCACTAGTTTCCAAGTAAATATCAAGCACCTGAGTGGGCCTGTTGTTATCTTTAAGTGAAAATAAGCTGTAATTTTGTCTCTGTGCTTTGCTGTGCCAAGAAAACACTGAACTCTCTCCCAAGGACAGCATATTTAGAATCCAAGAATATGACAACAGCTTCTTGCTGGCATTTTGCACCCAACTCATTCCAAAAATCCAATGGGTCCATTCAGTCCCAATTGCAATAATTCTGTAATGCTTCGTTTCGTCCTCTTTTGTGAGACGATGGTTCAGAAATTATTTTCTTTCTTTGTAGTTGCCTCTTTAATAATGCTGTTTAGTTTCTGCTGGGAATCAGATCTTAAGGTTTTCCTATCCTACATGTGAGGAACTGTGATATTAACTTTAAAGAAAAATCTTTTCCCCAGTGACATCAATAATGATTGTGCTGCTGAAGCCACTGTTCTTTTTCTGGATCTCTAGTAAAAACCAGCAAAGCTATGACATTTCCCATGGGCAAATGGGAACATCTGAGCCACTAATGAGGATAGTTTACGTATCAAGAATTCAAGCTGTGAACACTCCCTAAGATGCAGGGATAAACTCCTAGGGGATTGTCACTGGATCTATGGCAAGTTACCCATCTGAGATTTATTAAATGTGCTCCAGCACATTTAATAAATCTCAGATGTCTCCTGATCAGCAACAGTTCTTACCTTTGTTTTGTATCTCAGGTAAATGAGGGCCTTTGCGAACCAGAGTACAATGTTGGCACCAGCTCATATGCGCTATATGTGAATAGTGTGTCCTGGGGCATATTGGTGTCTGAAACATGACTTTACATAAAGCATGGCTGCATTGCTGACATTTATCTCCATGCAAATTCATGCATGGACCGGTGAAGTGATGCAAACTCTGTGTTTGTTTTGAGACAGTGGTAGTAGAGAAAATAAGTTTTTGCAAACACTTTTCTTTCTGAGGCAAGTGAGAGAATTTTCTCAGAAAAAGGCTGTCAGGCAGTTGGACATATTTCTGCTGGTATTCGCTCACAGCTCTGCTGGAAACTGCCAGGTGGGTTTGTGGAGAATGCTGATCTCTGAATTCGGTCCTGCTGTGTCCGTCTTGCTGACAGCAGGCTGTCCTGGAGCCAGGGCCCTGGGTTTTTCAGATTCCCTTATTCAGAGCTGGGAGTCCTAAGGACTCAGGTTTGAAGGCAAGCTGTGCTCTCTGCTCCGTGGCAGGTGGCTTGAATGCCCACCCTGGCTCAAGGCCTACTGCTGAAGGGTTGCAGGACATTCACAGCAGCTCAGATGCAGCAGAGTGGCTTCAGCTCTCAGAAGAGCCAGGGATGCTTCTTGACAGTCTGAAGCATAGAGGGAATCCCAGGCATCCTTTGTTTTGGAGAGGGCTGCTGTAAAAAACACATTGGGTAGGCTCTGCCCTGAGCTGGGTGGCAGTCGTTCAGCTGCCCTGCATCCTGAAGGGCTCCCCAGAGATGCCCTGAGAGCCTGAGCAACCAGAAGCTCAGTTTTCCATCGGAAAACAATGAAGTGATGCGTTCTGTCTTTTCCCCAAGGCATTTAAAAATCTTCCTGCAGCAGAAACTGAATACTGACCTAATCTCTCATCTGCATTGGACTGAAACATTAGAAGCTAACCATGGCTAAGATTAAATATTATTTAGAGTTGGCTGTAGTAGAGCTATCAAACACTGAGAGACACACATTTACAGTAATAAGTAACAAGTTTGTGGTAAATGCTCAAATGCCAGAGGCTAGATAAGATCATTTAGCATGTTCAAATCCTCCAGTGGAGTTAAAGCTGGGGAGGATTACTTTAGCCTATTGAATTGCCAGTATAATTTGTTGCAGCAGGCTGGTATTTCTTGGCAATTTTCAACCATGTACTGAATTGTCACCTTCCTAATTATTCTGGAAGAGCTGGGAGGGTCAGGGCCCACAGTATAATAGTCACTCTCAACTGTCAGGCAGGAGGTGATGTTTGTAGATTATTCTAGCTCTTTTCTTTCAGCTCTGATGGGCAGGATAGGGTTCACAGGGAAAAGCAGATAAACTGGGTGCTGTTGTTTTTCCAGTGGAGTATATGTGGAAAGTTCAATTATTGATCATTTTAAATAATAATGTACACTTGTTATTCCTACTTATCCAAAGGATTAGTTTTCTTTCCTATGTCATGCTAAGAAGTATCATTTCTCCTCACCATTAGGGGTTGCAAAACATACTTACACACGCATTCATGAGCTAATGCGAATAAATATTATTTACAATTTAGATCCCTATAAAAAGGAAAATGATACAAAAACTTTCATGAATTCAGAGTCAAGTGGCAGTGTTGATTTTATTATTATTATTATTATTATTATTATTATTATTATTGCTGTTTCTTTGACTTGAAGATCCTTATTCTCACTAAAAAAAAAGAAAGAAGTACAGCTTTCTTAGGCGCTATTGCTTTTTGTCAAGAACTCAAACAGAATGAATTCTGTTTTTTTAGGTATTCTCATCTTTATATTACAAATTATTCAACAGCAGCTGCATTTAAAAAAAAAAACAACAACTTGTGACAAATCTTGTGTGATTCAGGGAAAATGCTGTAGGATGGTTTGTTTATTTTGGTTTTGTTCTTATTTATTTTGTTTTGTTTTCATATTTAGTTTACTTTCTGGTACTTTCTGGTACATCTGGTGTGAGATGTTGAATAGAAAACATTCTGATAACCCAGAATTACCTCTTTTGGTCTGCCTTCCTGAAAGGACGGCCTATATGTACTGGATCTTTTTTTTTTTTTTTTTTTAAGCACTGAAGCTTGGTGAATAAATATTTTCCTCATAAGAATAAAGAATTGATTGCTTTTTCCAAGAAGGGATTGAGAACATTTACTAGCAACTGAAATATGAAAACCTTAATTCTATGAGGTATATACAAAGAGAGTTTATTTATTTTTATTCTGAAGAAGCTTCTGGGCTTTGAAATCAGTGCTTCCTAGAAGCATTGGCAATTTAAAAATAATGAATTGTCCACTCAACTAATCTTTTTAGGACTCAGGAGATAACAATGGGAGGATAATGTTAGAAACAATCAAAGATTCTAGCATTAAAATATGAAAAATGAACTGAAGAACAATTTCAGGCTTTTCTTTTGCAGAAATAATAACAGCAGCCTATAACATATCATATGTGTTATAAAGCTATTATTGACTACACAGGTACATCACTACTAATACTCAATATTTCAGGTCTTTTGATTTGCTTTAGTAGAATCAAAGAGACATCCTCTGGCATATACTGGTGGCATTCAGCGGAGCCTAATGGAGAAATGTTGATTTATGTTACTTAAGGAAATTGAAAAATCATTGAATTCTAGGGCGTAGAAGGGTGTAGATTTGTATTTGTTCCATTTTCCCACTCTGAAGATGATGTTTGATTGTCACTGCTTAATTGCTTGCTACTTTTCAGTCTTTTTGAATTGTCAATGGACAAACGCATTTAGAGCTGTGTCAGCTGGCTGACTATTCAGAAGTAAACCACCCCTGTGAAACTCAAGGCACCTGTCCTTGTTTATTCACAGTTAGATTTATGTTGTTACTTCCATATTCATGCAAATATAATGTGTCATTCTTCCTTAAACATGCCATTGTGATTCCTGACCAGAACAGCCAAACAGTCTTGATTCCATCCGTTGTATCAGGCTATCATTGAGCTTCCAGGGGTCACAGATATAAACAATATTGTTTGCTTTGAAAAGCGGTCTTCTGAAAAAAATAAAATTGTCTTCGATTAACTCCAGGTTCCCGGTTGACAGCAACATATAACTTTTGCAGAGCTGGAGAGAATTAGGGGTTAAAAAAAGCACAAAACCTTTTATTTCACAATGGTGGGTATAAAATTTCTTGTTTCCCAGGGAGGTATTCCAGACATCAGTTTCACCACTGGAAAAACATGTACGCTTGTCACTCTTATAGGTGTTAAACACCAACATTGTTTGGACATGAATATTACTATATTGAGATCACTTTTCCTAATTGTCTACTGCAGGAGTTAAAATAGGACAGACCAACTTCAAAGGAGTACTTTTCCAATATATTATAAAACAAAATGTATTTACTGGAGTAAAGTGTTAATCCATATATACCTTTACTGAATTAATATAGCTTTTGGAGTAGTTCAGGCCCTGTCAGCCTAAAATGAAGCTGAATTTTTTGTTACAATTCACAAAGTTTGAACTTTCAGGTAAGTAGCATCTTCAAACATTGAACAGAAAGAACCCACATGTGGAAAATAGGTGTCAAGGACACTTTTCGCAGCATTATTGGCAACATCATGAAAGCTCAGTTGTGCATCTTCTGAACGCACAGAGTGTGAGTTCAGAGCATACTAGAAGTCAGTTTTAAGTTCCCTATTAAAAGTCTCTCCACTCATAGTTGTAGTACTTGTTAAAATAGGCAATGGATTGTTAGGGTCATGCTGTGATGAAAACTATGAAGATATCCAACATACCACATTTATTTACAAAATTAGAAAGTATGCCCTTCCAAAAAGTTTGCTGGGCACAAGTGAAGGAAGCTAAATGTGTCCGATTCCCCTTTGAAAGAAGGAACAATCTCATCTGAACACAATTTTCAGAGTTTACATCACACGATGCCTTAATAAAAAAGAAATTACTGGTGCAGAGTCTGTACTTAAGAACTGTTAGCTGAAATACATCAATGAAAGTTGGTGGATTTGAGAAAGTTGTTTTCCAATTTAAAGTAATCCTTTTTTTTTTTTTTTTTTTTTTTTTTCCCCCATTCTTTGTGTTGAATTATTGCTAGTCCTATTGGGTCCTATTGCAATAAAGCATTAAAATCCCACCCAAAAGAAACAAAATTAGGAAAATGCAAAGATCTTATGAAGTTCCACTTCTGTCCTTTAACAAACAAATGTTGTTTAAGGAAGACATATATTTTTTTAACTTATTCATAAGTTTGTTACCCAAAAGGTAGTGTTCCCATTATAAATTTAAAGAGCCCCATTCTTATTGAAATAATTTTGTGCACAGCATGAAGTTCAATTTTGTTGTCTTTAGAGATCAGTTGAACAATGAAATTGGGAAAATTGATAAAAACAAACAAAGAAAAAAACACAGATGTGGATTCCTATTCCTGCACTAACTAAGCAGTTGAGTTATTGATGTATCTGGAAGGGCAGCTGTAGAGGTACTCTGTCACATTTCCATCTCCTTTAAGATCTTTTTGCAAGGGAAATTACGTGTATGTTACTTTTAGTTGATTGGTGTGTTCTGAAGGATCTGGATTTTCTTCCAGAATGTAATGGTCTTGATATTTGGAGAACGTTACTCTCTGTGTTAGTATTGATGACACGCGGTGACAATTGCTAAACGGAGAACATCAGTAAATCAGCTTCTGAATTGTACAGATCCTGTAGAAGATGTACATAGCTCTACAGTGAGAGTGATGCCTACAGTGGGAGTACATGTGGACTGAGAACAAGCACTACTTACGAATTGTAGGAGAACACAGGCTCTGATGCCACGTAATGAAACATGTTTTCCTTATACATTTCAGGTCTTCGGTACTTAGATGTTCCTTATTGCTGTGATATTTGTGCATCTCACAACATAAGGATGTTGTGACACATGTTTTTCTCAGAAATTCCGTAAGAGGTAAAAAGTTTCTATTATGCCTATTTGTGACAGGTGAGAAACCCTAAGTCAAAAGAAATAAGGATTTGTCAAGGTAACATAGCTAATTTGGTAGGAAACAACTGAATCAGTGTCCTAACTTTTGGCACATTCTTCCTCTTTAGCCACCTCTGTTTTACTTCATTTTGCTTAGAAAAGAGAAGAAGAGGAAAGACAAAAGGGTGAAGAACAAATAAGGCAGCAGGAGGAAATCCGAGCAAAAGAGCTGTATCTGAGCCTCAAGCAAGCTCAGCAGCACAGTCAACACAGTGACGATGACCAGGAGTGGGAAGAACAGTGTGAGTAAAATAACCTTCACAGGATTTGTGTATTTCTAAAAGTCTGCTTCTGTTTGCTTTTAGAGTGGAAAGAAGTGTTGTGACAGATCTCTTATACCTAGAGCAATGCAAAATGCTGTATTATTTTGCAGGAGATCACCAACACGCACTTACAAATGACAGTTGCTATGAGTTTACCAATTTCACATTTCTTTCTGAATAAGAATCTATGTCAATGCCTTGGAAAAAAGTGTAACGTACCCATAACAGTGACTGAGATCATTATTTTTTGTCTAATGTAATTTTGGCTTAGTAATAATAATTCTGGACACACTTATTTGAACAGCTTGTCCTCAACTATCTCTGAAGAGGTAAAATCTGTCTTCATCTGTATTTTAATTCCTTCCATATGGTGATGGGGTCAAGCTATGATTTCAGCACTCAAACTCACTTCATTTTGAAGGATTACAGTAAATAACACAGATTGTTGCCCTGGAACAAATCCTTATGATGATGTTCTCAGTATATGGAGATTCTGTTTCTTTTTAGTCACCCTGAAATTCTTTATTGATATCATCATCATGATCTATTTAAAAATATATTAGTGTTTTTTTAAAAACCTGTAAGGAACAGAACAACTATATGACTCTGTTTGTATACAGACTGCAAATAAGGAAAAGTCCACATCCTGGTAATAAGGCATACTTAATAATTATCTAAAGTCTATTGTATAATTGAGTATTTTTGTTAGGGGGAGAATATTTTTGTTTCCCACAGCTAAAGTGATTTGATTACTTTGCAGAAAAAGAAAATGTGATGTTTGGAAAGTTTTAGCTTTATTTAGGGGATATTAGAGTTTAATCAACTAATACTGAAAACAGAGCTTTAGAAAGCTGACAGTATGTGTGTTGCATGAAATACCTCATGAAGTAGGAAAAATATTGCTGTAGTGTAACTTATTTCCTGACAGAAGTAAAAGAAATGTTTCAAAATATGTGATGAGTTTATTTAATGGTTTTACTGCTCACTTCAGGAGTTCCCAAAGAATAGTTTCTGAAATCCTATTACCTGGGATTGATGTAGCAACTAATCATTCTGTACAAAATTAATTAAATTTATATAAGATGTACTGGTGCCATTTCCCAAGGTGGTAGCATGGTATGCCCATTTTTGATCAATTAAACCTCTGTATGGTACCACTGTCAATAAGGAAAATGTAATTGTTCTCTGAAGAATTATCTAAATCCAGGTGTATGTGCTTATTCTGAAAGGAAAAGTGATGCTTTTTATATTTTGAGCATTTAACAGCAGCGTAAGTTAGGTCAAAAATAGTCTTTGAGGTCTTGTCAAATTAGCATCAGCTGGCAACCTAGCATACAGGATGGTATTGTGTACTTTAGGACTTCTTTGATGGTAGATAAGGAAAGAAAATACATTTACAACTATGTTATAAAGAAAAAATCCAGCCGATTTTTATACTGACATTGGCAACAAAATAAAATACTATAAACTTCACTAAAAATAGATATAATTTTCTTACTAGTGTAATTATTTTACTTTTAAAGAGGTAACTCAGGTTTTGAAACTGTTGTTTCGGTTTAGTCAAGGAATGCAGGTTGTGGAAGGACAGACACCAGAAATACAACAGAGAAATTTTAGGAAGAGGCAGAGAGAAAAGGAACAAGCTATGAAATGCTTTGAGCATGATTTCTGTAATGGCAGTCTGTGTCAGTTAGAACACTTTCAACTGCATCGTATGCTGACCGATATCTACAACCAGTATTTTTTCATGTGTAAGCTTTGTTTGGAGCATTCTCTATGCTTTGAAGGACTTCTAAATTATTGGTCCATCCTTTGTCACCCTCAGTCTCTATACTTCACTACTTATATTGATGTGTGGTTGTGGTCAAAAGGATGACTGATTGCAGCTCATGCACTTTTGATACCTAGCGTGGTCAACAATAATAGTGCTGCTGTGGCGAAACAAAAGGTCCGCACCATCTAGCTGGTTGAGTCTTGCAGCCTACTATAAATTCTGCGCTGTCAGAGTTTATGCTGTTATCAAGAATTGATTTAGCATTAAACTAACTGCAGACTAATGACTAGTGTGTATCATGTCCTTGTTTATCCTCTTATGCTTATCTCAGTGTCTCAGTTTATCCCAGTTGGTTTGAGGGCTTAGAACTGCCTTCCATTAGCAGATGGCTGTGACAGTTTAAGATATGAAGATGCAGTATTTAGTGCCTTAGCTGAAACCAGTTCCTGCACTGGTTTAGAGTCTGCCATCAGTCTGCACTGAGCTTCCTGAGGAATGTTCGCATCTTTTGTTTCTCTAACTTTGCTTAAAAAACAGAACCTCCAGCAGACAGGTAACAACAAATATAAACATCTTAAACTGCTGAGGAATGAGCTAGTATCTCAGGTTCACCACACTTTTCACTTTTAAATTCAGTTCCAGGGATATTTTTCCCCTTTCTGTGTCAATCCTTTCATTTTGTCTTCATAAATTCCTTTGAGACACTGAGAGGCAATTTAGTCGAGATAGGCAAAGCTGTCCATTTGTCATCTTTTCTAAGCAATAAATAAATGCAGGAATACATAAGAGAGGTCTAAGCGGATGTAATATTAACATCTTTTGTCTCCTAAACACCTGCGATAGACCATATTGCCCATTAGGAACAAGGCCAGGCTCCTTTGAGTCTTATCTCCTTGAAGTCAGCCCTTCATATTCAACAGTGCTGGGGTCAGTACTGAAGAGGAGCAGCCATGCTAGAGAAGCTATTGTGGAGAGCAAATGTTGCAATGATATTGATGACACTACTAATTTATTTAGTAGATGCAATTTAGAATGTGATGAGGATTCATCTCTCCTCATCACATTATCCTTCAGCTGTTTATTGCCAAGGCAATAAGCAAAGTGTTGCTAATATTAGTTTCTGTTGTTCTGTTCAGTTTGCTTCTGCAGTTTGCCTGATTGTGCCAAATAACAATAAAAGCCCATAGAACTACTGTGTTAATTGAAATACATAATTTCAGTGCTTTTTAATATACTAAATGACAAGCGTGGAATAACTTGAGAAAGTGCTACAAGGAAATAATGGTGGCGTAGGAACAATTACACACTGATTTCATGAAGTAGATATATGTTGGGGTGTTTTAGAGGGCAGTTGCAAGTTAATATATGGAGGAAGTATATAGGTTGACAAATGAGGAGATGAATAGTAGAAAAGGCTGATTCAAAAAATCCTCTGTTCAAAGCTCCTATTCTGTGAAACTGAGAAGTGAGAACTAAGGCTAAACTTGGATGGAGTCATGTATATATTCTGATTTAGTTTTGAACCTTTCTCAGGCTGTTCCATTTTGTGTGTTTCTAGAGTATTCAATAAATAATACCTGAAGCCAGAGTCTCTGAGTGTGACTCTCTATTGTATGACTGCGTGACAGTAGAAAAGGGATTTATAAAACATTATAGGAAAACTTGTAGCATAAGTATTCATCTGATTGAATAGTTCAAAAGGCATACTGTTAGTATACTCCCAACCTCCTGCAAACTGTAACAAGCAATGAATTGCTCGGATACTGTCTGACCAGCTGCGCTCACTTCCAGACAGACATTATGCCAGTAAAAATGCAAACATGATTGAGTGACTTGCTCTATTCTTATACCTTTTCTGAAGCACCCATTTTTGGTCTTGGAAACAGGATACCAGTCTGACCTTTTATGGCCATCATTACGTTTTTCTACAAACTATTCTTATGAACTTTTTTTGGTCTGAGTTTTAAAGGAATTTATGTTCTTTTGGTACTTGCCTTCCACAGAAATTCTAGTGAGTTTACTGGCAGGAGCATTTGATGCAATACTGAATTTTAAAGTGAATAGTTCACTGTTCAGCTGTACAGTTAAGTAAGCAAGTACTCAACCTTAAGTATTTGCTCTTTGAACTTCAGTAGGTCTCAGAGTGCATTGTTGAATAGGGATGGAATTATTCACATGCTTTTAGATAAAGATTGCTGAACTGGAACCACATTAGAGAATATTTGTGGGAATTTTTTTTCAATTAAGAAGCAGAAAAATACCATGTGATTTGTATGTGCACTCAGAAAATCTGAAAGTTGAATTTTATTTTTAAGTAGTCATTTCTAATTACTCATAAAAAAGCTTTCAAGAATTATTAATGAAGGTAAAATTAAACCAAATGTTTTAAAAAAGGATACACATTCATGGCCATTTTTTTTCCTTTTGCATAGCTCTGACTGTAATTCACACCCCTTCAAAATCACAAAATATTAGAGAAAATGGAGAGTGCCTAGTCTTTCACTAACGATGTGATTCAAGTTCAGCCCCAGCACAGGAGAAATTAATCTTCATCTCTATCAAATGATTTGGTATTAGAACCTTGCCAGGATTTTAAATAGGGATTTCCAAATCCTAACTGAAAATATAAAAGGTGTTGCATTTTCACTCGAAAGATCATTTAGATTAGCACAGAGAAATTATAGGTTTTCATAAAGTGCTCAAGCAAACTCAAATTAAGACCTGTAAGATCATGAGAGCTATTGCATGCACAAGCCTTGCGGTTTCTTCCGTGTTGTTAGAGTATGTTCACACTGCAGATCATGTAGAAGCATCCAAACCAGCTCTAAGCTAGTTATTTCTAGTAATGATAACAATGTAATCATGCCAGAGGTCTCTGTCTTTTTATCAGTTTTCTGGGAGGGTTCATTAACACATTTTTTAGCCTACTGCAACTATGATCATATCGGTATCTAGCAGATATAAACAGGTCAGCATTTCTACACAAGATAGTGCCATCACACAAGAAATGGGCTGAATTGTACCTGAGCTGAAGGAGGATGTACCTCTTCTTGGTATGACCAACTTCCAAAAAGAAAACTGGTAGTGGAGATGGACTCAGGGGACCTGGCTGACCTATGGATTTCTTGTGCAAGCTTGACAAATCAAATTCCTAATTTCCCAGACTTGACTGTCTTGGCATTATTCTGTAATATAAAAAGAAGAGGAATATAATATAAATTGTGTGTGTGTGTGTATATTTGTAGTAATTCTTGATGCTAGATAGATGGACCTATAGCAGTGATTCAGAGATTTTTGAGAACAGGAGATATTCAAATATCCAGTCTCCTCACGGATAAAAATGATTATTGACTTTGGTGCTTTGCACAGGGGTCATGCCAAAAATAAATTTACTGTAAAAGTGTCTTCTGACAGCCAGTCAATAATTTTAAAAATGGATTAAGAGACCCTATGCATCCCTATGGACCACGATGTTCCGACACTTCAGCTGGAAAACGTTAGTAAAAATTCTTCCTCATGTGAAAGAGATGCTTACATTATGTATGCATGTATACATATATATGTGTGTGTATAAGAATACGTTTATACATAGATATCTGATGTGCAGCTTTCTCTATCCCTGTATATATATATATATGTATAGGTACATATGCATATACATTTACATACATACATAAAAATATGCAGACATCTATATGTGTAGGGATAGAGAACATCGCATGTCAGATATCCTTTCAAAATTTTTTCTGGATGTTAGTATTTAACAGTTGCAAACTGTTAGCTCTTCCCATTATTTTGAGATAAGAAATATTAAAATTTGTTACTGGTTGGGAAAATTTACTCCAGGTTACAGGCTTCTGATGGTTTAGATTCTTTAGGCAGTGAAAAGACAGAAGAAATGTCTACTGAAAAAAGTATCTATTGCTGAGGAAACTGGGGCATGAAGACACCATGCCTTTTTCCTTACTAATCAGCCTGTACATCAGTAGAAAAGAATCCCCAAAAGTTCCAGGCAGTCTGCCCTCGATCTGTATACTGCAATTGTAACAAACAATGACTGGTTTCTAAATGTCTCACCATGCAGCATTGTACTCATCTTCCTTGCTGTCTCTCACATTATTGCAGACACAAAGTCCATGTTTAAAGCAGTCATTACTCAGTGGCTCTACAAAGGATAAATCACAGAAATGTTGTACCTAGTACGCTTGACCTATTGAAGTAGCATATTTAGATAAGATTATGTACCCTTAAAAATAATGACCTGGAAGATAAATAGTGAAACCTATTACTCAGATTTCTGTACAGTATGGCTGTTTGTTACTACATTTGGCTAAAAGTGCAGGGTGTGTAGTTAAGTGAAACTGAAATTCTGCCAGTTGTGTACATAGAAAACGTCTATGACTCATTTATTATGCTCTCTTGATTAGTTTTTAGCCCTGTATAACTTTCTACTTATAATAAGATTATATAGCTAAACTTTAAGGTCTCCTCTTAATCCTTCATATACCCAGAGGGTTTTATTTTGTTTTATTTTCTATTAAGCACTTTTATTTCTTGATTCCATTAAACCTTTTCATAATTCAGACAGATCCATTTGTACTTGTGCTTGCTTTAATTCAGGAATGTAAACCAGAGGCGTGCAGACAACCTAATGAAATGCATCTGTCTGGTATTATATCATGTATTCCTGGTCACAGGTACAATCACAGTAAAGTAAGAAATAGCATGTGCACTTTATGAATTGGGTATGATCTAAGCCAGGATAGTCATGGCAGGATTGATAATTGCTACTGGAGGCAATAGCTTGCTACTTTAATATTTGCTTCACTGCATGTTAAAGATTTGTTTTGCACTGGAATAATTTGCCTGCCTGAAGTTATTTGTGTCTCAAAAAATCATCAAAATGGAGCTTGAGGCACCAGGAAAGAGCTGATAGATGACAAATATTTGCAGTATGATTCTTGGTACATTTAAGTCACACCATTTTGACAACAGGATTGTTAGTACACTATTTTTAAAATAAAGAAGCATTAGTGATAGATGTCTGACCTGCAATGGCCAGAGTTGCAGTTCCATCATTTCACTTTATGGAAATTAGTTTGATTTACTTATGTATCCCTGGTCGGTGCCATTGACAGGTGTGTATTAAATCTGCCAGAACAGATTCTGTTTTTTTATATCCAATCTCAGAGACTGAAGTGGGAGACAATCCCATCCTTAGCATCAGCGTGCCCTTTACAGTGGCTATTTATTTCTCTGTTGTTACTGCAGCCATTTTTAGACTGGAGTTTTCAAGACGGAGACTTCTATGATTTTAAATAATTTAATGCAGATAGCATCTGCCTTCAGAAAGAAAGCAGCATTAACAACAAAAAGTGCAACCTAAATGTTAGGTAATTGTGTGTTTTTGAAGAACCTCCTGCAATTCAAGTTATGTGCATAGCTGCAATGAATTCTGTTAAGCACAGACTTAAAAATCAAGTAATAGGTAATATTCTCTGTTGAAATGTAAAACTTGATGTACCACCAGTCGAAAAGATGTCCTGCAGCAAAATTTCTCTTATTGCACCCAACGCAAGTGTCAGATGTAATCGTAACGTGGAGGCTCAGTTGTTGCCTGCAGTGATCAGGTCATTGGTAGCTCAAGTCTGGCATCCTTCTTCTAGTGGTGGGCCTGTATTTGAAGCATCAGGAAGGTTATTCCATTATCTCTTTGATACTGCATTATAATTGGAATGTTCTTAAAACCAGGGAGTGTGAAGAATAAATGTAGTAGGTTGTTTAATAAGGAAAAGGGTATATGGCTGTTAGTATTTCTAAAGTCTCTCCTTCCAACCCTTCCCATTCATTCCACCCAGTGCGTCGCTCCAAAGCCGCAGATGAGGAAAGGAGCCACAAAGCACGCAGGGCACGGGATGAATACCGACGGCAATCCTTGCGATCCATCCAGAAGGGAATAGTGGCTGGTCTGAGTAATTTGTTCCAGGGAACAAGCCTGAATAATGAACAGGAGACAAACCTGAACTGCAACAGTGCAAGTCCTTTGCTGTCTCTCTCTGCAGCATCCAGGTTAGTTTGTACAAGAGTGATTTTGAAATACAGTTTCTGTTAAACTGCTCCCTCTTCAATCCCCACCATTTCAACGAGCTCTTCAGTTTTTAGATATTCTCACAGTCTTGCTGTTTCACAAAGACCACAACAAGAATATTTTGTAAAAAAGTGGAAACAGACTGCACACTTAATGTAAACTAAATGCCATTTCTTTTTCAGACAATTTTTTTTTTTAAGAGTCCACACAGACAGCAATGGGTCCTTCAGAAGTTAGTATTAGATCGGTATGCAAGGTTGCGATGTGGAGAAAGGCAAATGGACAAATTCTTAGGCAAGTCTTAAACCTCAGGCCTAAAACTGCCCGCCACTTCATGGATCTTTGGAACATTTTACAAAGAGCTGTCATGCTCCCAAGTTTCAGGGGATTTAAGTTTTCTTTAGGCAAAATCAAGTGTCTATATTTTCTTTTCTGTTTATTAATGTTTCATCTGGCTATTTGTGAAATGCCATGAATTGTGGAAGAGGAAAAAGACACAAACTGGCAGATGGGTGCTAGAAAGTCACTGTTTTCCTGGTTATAACTTATACCATTAATTTGGCTTCATGTGGTGATAACGACAATGTGAACACTGTCAGGATGTTTTAGCATTAAATGCTAAAATAATCCCAACAACAAATATCCAAACTCATAAAGGAAAGAGTGACATTAAATCAAGTTTTTCTTTACCAGTTACCACCAGAGAGAATGAATCCCTTCTCATTTGGAAATCTGTTCTGTTCTGACAAATAAGTTCTTTGCTGTATTGTGTTGAAACACAGAATTTCCGATAATAGCAGCCAAAACTCCCAGTTTGAGAAGGAATCAAAATTTCACTGTCTGAAAGAGAACAGGATATCTAATATTACCATCAAATCAACTTGTCAAAGGAATGCTCTAGTTATTTTTCCAAACTACTTAAATAAAAGTTTTCTTTGAAATGGAGTAATATAAACACTAGTAAAATGGGATTTTTTTTTTAAGTCTATCTTTTAACCAGAAGTGCAGAGCTTCTGAAGTGAGGTTACTTACAATAGAATTTTTGAAAATGGGTTTGAAAAAAAAAATCTGGAGAATGTTCTGATCATTATCCAGTTCGTGTTCAATATTGTTTATCTATTATAACCTATGCTTTAAACATGTGCTGTGATACTGCATACAAATAAATTCATATAATTCACGTTCTCACACCTATTGCAAGTGTGATGAAGCCTATATCAAACAATTCCAATATGTAAATGTTTTCAATGTGAGCGTAAATATGCTACATTTGCAAATATTGGCTGTTGGGACTCTGGAGTTCAGGTTGATGGTTGGACTTGATGATCTTGAAGATAACTTCCAACCTAGATGATTCTATGATTTTATTCTAAGAGAAAGTGGGTATCTAAAATTTTCCTTTGCCAGTAGCCTGGGAAGTCAAGGAGGAGATGTTGCTATTTACCACTGGTGTGAGGCAGACATTTAGCCTCTAGGGAATGCAGGTTCAGGGCTATATCTCTAGTTTTTCAGTGTGAAGCATAGTTCCTGTAATTTTTACCTTGTCCTGCATTTTCTTTTAAAAGTCACTTCAAAATAATATTATTTTATTTTTGCTTGAGTTCTCAATTTCTTGTGATTTTTTTATGTAGTTCAGAAATATTTCATTCAATTTCTTCCTACTCTCTCTTGTTCTTTTGAGTGTTCTCTTCACAATGGTTCTCTATTTGGCCTGCTCACTCACTTTTTAAAAATCATTATTTATTTATTTATTTATATAGATATATTTTTCATTTTAGTTTAGTTTAGTTTAGTTTTGTGGCTGTATTTCTCTCTTCTTGTCTGACTGGACGTGCTTGACCACAGCAGCAGCATAGAAAATGATGGATGATAATTTTGATATTTGGTCTAGGGCAGAAAAAATGATCAGTTTGATAGGTCTTTCCAAATTAAACAGAATAATAGAGTGTCGTGGTTTAACCCGGCTGGCAGCTAAACACCACGCAGCCGTTCGCTCACCCTCCCCCCTCCCTCTCTGGGACGGGGGAGAGAAATGGAAAGTGAAGCCCGTGAGTTGAGATAAAGACAGTTTAATAAGACAGGAAAATAATAATAATAATAATAATAATGATGATACAATGGTGATAATACGAAAGTAATAATAGTATGTACAAACAAGTGATGCACAATGCAATTGCTCACCACCCGCTGACCGATGCCCAGCCTAACCTCGAGCAGTCCGGCCTCCTCCCCCCGGCTAGCCACCCCTATATATTGTTTAGCATGACGTCAGATGGTATGGAATACCCCTTTGGCTAGTTTGGGTCACCTGTCCTGGGTCTGTCCCCTCCCAGCTCTTACTGCACCCCCCAGCCTGCCCGTTGGCAGGACAGAGCAAAGGCTGAGATGTCCTTGGCTTAGTGTAAGCACTGCTCTGCAACAATTAAAGCATCGGGGTGTTATCAGCACTCTTCTCATTCTAAGCCAAAACACAGCATTCCACCAGCTACTAGGAAGAAAATTAATTCTGTGCTAACTGAAACCAGGACATCTATCCACCCCTTATTCCATACCATTTATGTCATGCTCAGGTTACACTCTTTTCCATACATTCTAATTAGTCACCTATAGTAATCATGGTAGTGATAATATACAGTATAATATACTATTTAACATGGTGCAATTCAGTTCATGGGCTATTCTCACCCAGTATTAAATCTCCTTGAGGTACACACCGGACCTCTCCGTTCTTTTGCATTACCCACCAAGTATATCCAGGTCCCTGAGCGAAAACAATTCCACGAATAGGTTTGCCTTTTCCTGAGGCAGGAGTAGCCCAGACTGTTTTACCCAGCATATTTTTTACATGCACTACAGGAACTTTATCCCCATCTACAGTACGTAACAGGTTTGATTGGGCAGGTCCAGCTCGGTTGGTAGATCCCCTAGTATTGACTAACCAGGTGGCCTTTGCCAAATGCGTATCCCAGTTTTTGAACGTCCCAGCGCCCATTGCTTTCAAGGTAGTCTTTAACAGGCCATTGTATCGTTCAACTTTCCCGGAGGCTGGTGCATGATAGGGGATGTGATATACCCATTCAATACCATGTTCTTTGGCCCAAGTGTCTATAAGGTTGTTTCGGAAGTGAGTCCCATTGTCTGATTCTATTCTTTCTGGGGTGCCATGTCGCCATAGGACTTGCTTTTCAAGGCCCAGGATGGTGTTCCGGGCGGTAGCATGAGGCACAGGATATGTTTCCAGCCATCCGGTGGTTGCTTCCACCATTGTAAGTACGTGGCGCTTGCCATTGCGAGTTTGAGGGAGTGTGATGTAATCAATCTGCCAGGCCTCTCCATATTTATATTTCAGCCATCGTCCTCCATACCAAAGAGGCTTTGACCGTTTGGCTTGCTTGATTGCAGCACATGTTTCACAGTCATGAATAACCTGTGCTATAGCGTCCATGGTCAAGTCCACCCCTCGATCACGAGCCCATCTGTATGTTGCATCTCTACCTTGATGGCCTGAGGTGTCATGGGCCCATCGGGCTATAAATAATTCACCTTTATGCTGCCAATCCAGGTCCACCTGAGCTACTTCAATCTTAGCAGCCTGATCCACCTGCTGGTTGTTTTGATGTTCTTCAGTAGCCCGATTCTTGGGCACATGAGCATCTACGTGGCGTACTTTCACAGCCAGGTTCTCTACCCGAGCAGCAATATCTTGCCACAATGCAGCAGCCCAGATAGGTTTGCCCCTACGCTGCCAGTTGTTTTGCTTCCATTGCTGTAACCATCCCCACAGGGCATTTGCTACCATCCATGAATCGGTGTAGAGATAGAGAACTGGCCATTTTTCTCGTTCAGCAATGTCTAAAGCCAGCTGAATGGCTTTCACTTCTGCAAACTGACTCGATTCACCTTCTCCCTCAGCAGCTTCTGCAACTCGTCGCGTAGGACTCCATACAGCAGCCTTCCATCTCCGATGCTTCCCTACAATACGACAGGACCCATCAGTGAACAGGGCATATTTCTTTTCATTCTCTGGCAACTGGTTGTACAGTGGGGCTTCTTCAGCACGACCCACCTCCTCCTCTGATGATATCCCAAAGTATTTGCCTTCTGGCCAGTCCATGATCACTTCCAGTATTCCTGGGCGACTGGGGTTTCCTATTCGAGCCCGCTGAGTAATCAGTGCAACCCACTTGCTCCATGTAGCATCAGTTGCATGATGCGTAGAGGGGACCCTTCCCTTGAACATCCAGCCTAGTACCGGTAATCGGGGTGCTAGGAGGAGCTGCGCTTCAGTACCGACCACCTCCGAAGCAGATCGAACTCCTTCATATGCTGCCAATATCTCCTTTTCAGTTGGAGTATAGCGGGCCTCAGATCCTCTGTATCCCCGACTCCAAAACCCCAGAGGCCGACCTCGAGTTTCCCCAGGTTCTTTCTGCCAGAGGCTCCAGGTGGGGCCGTTCTCCCCGGCTGCAGTGTAGAGCACATTCTTTACATCTGGTCCTGTTCGAACTGGCCCAAGGGCTACTGCATGGACTATTTCCTGCTTGATTTGTTCAAAGGCTTGTCGTTGTTCAGGGCCCCATTCAAACTCATTCTTCTTACGAGTTACTTGGTAGAGTGGGTTTACAATCAGACTGTAATTTGGGATGTGCATTCTCCAAAACCCCACAACACCTAGGAAAGTCTGTGTTTCTTTTTTGTTAGTTGGTGGAGACATAGCTGTTATTTTGTTGATCACATCCATTGGGATTTGACGACGTCCATCTTGCCATTTTATTCCTAAAAACTGGATCTCCCGTGCAGGTCCTTTGACTTTATTTTGTTTTATGGCAAAACCGGCTTTCAGAAGGATTTGGACTATTTTCTTCCCTTTCTCAAAAACTTCCTCTGCTGTGTCACCCCACACAATAATGTCATCGATGTACTGCAGGTGTTCAGGAGCTTCCCCCTGCTCTAGTGCAGACTGGATCAGCCCATGGCAAATGGTAGGGCTGTGTTTCCACCCCTGGGGCAGCCTATTCCAGGTATATTGGACTCCCCTCCAAGTGAAGGCAAATTGTGGCCTGCACTCTGCTGCTAGAGGGATGGAGAAAAATGCATTAGCGATATCAATTGTGGCGTACCACTTGGCTGCCTTCGATTCAAGTTCATACTGAAGTTCCAGCATGTCCGGCACTGCAGCACTCAGTGGTGGCGTGACTTCGTTCAGGCCGCGATAGTCCACTGTTAGTCTCCACTCGCCATTAGACTTTCGCACTGGCCATATGGGACTATTGAAAGGTGAATGAGTCTTGCTGATCGCTCCTTGGCTCTCCAATTGACGAATTAGCTTATGGATGGGAATCAGGGAGTCTCGGTTGGTGCGATATTGCCGCCGGTGCACAGTTGTGGTAGCAATTGGCACTTGCTGTTCTTCGACCCTCAGCAACCCCACAACAGAAGGGTCCTCTGAGAGACCAGGCAAGGTAGATAATTGTTTAATGCCCTCTGTCTCTAAGGCAGCAATACCAAAAGCCCACCGGAACCCTTTTGGGTCCTTGCAGTATCCTCTTCTAAGATAGTCTATGCCAAGTATACATGGAGCATCCGGACCAGTCACAATGCGGTGCTTTTCCCACTCATTCCCAGTCAGACTCACTTCAGCCTCCAATACAGTCAACTGCTGAGATCCCCCTGTCACTCCACAAATATAGATGGGCTCTGGTCCTTTATAGCTCGATGGCATTATAGTACATTGTGCACCGGTGTCTACTAAAGCCTTATACTTCTGTGCGCGTGATGTGCCAGGCCATCGAATCCACACAGTCCAATAAACTCGATTGTCCCTTTCCTCCCCCTGGCTGGAGGCAGGGCCCCCCTAATCCTGGTCAGAATCTTCCTCGTTTCTGTGTTTGAAGGACTGTCTGCTGGAAGTTGGAGCAGCAAACTTTTCGGAGAATCCCTTTTTCCTGATTGTTTTCTTTTGCAACTCACGTACCCGTGCCTCTAGGGTCGCGGTAGATTTTCCATCCCACTTTCTCATGTCCTCTCCATGGTCTCGTAAGTAAAACCACAGGGTGGCACAGGGTGAGTACCCACCATATCGTCTTCCTTGTGTGGGTGAACGCCTACCCCTGACAGCTGAGACACTGCTTTGTACAGGTGCGAAGGAGAATAATCTCTCTTCAAGTTGGTGAACCTTTTCAGAAAGTTTCTCCCAAGTGTTCTCCTTTGGTCGGTGGGCACTGGTTGGTTCAGGTGGGGAGGACAATAGATTCTCTTCAAGTTGGTGAACCTTTTCAGAAAGTTTCTCCACAGCTGAGACGCAGGCCTGTAAGGAAGAGGAGAGACTTTCTTCGTACTGCCGGAGTTGTTTAGCCGCTTCACCCACTGTGGGTTCCTCATCCTCTTTCCAGGCCATTATTGCCAATGAGCTGGCATATGATGATGGTGCACTCCGTACAAACTTCCGCCACATGGGTCGTGTACACTTGACTTCATCTGGATCTGTGGATGTTTGTTTGAGGTCTGGATCCTCATAAATCACTTCCCGTACGGCTAATTCCCTCAGGTACTGGATTCCCTTCTCCATAGTGGTCCACTTGCCTGGTAGACATAAAATATCTTCCTTGAAGGGATACCTTTCCCTCACAGCTGAGAGGAGACGCCTCCAGAGGCTGGTGGGTCGTGCTCCATCTGCAATTGCTTTGTCAATGCCGGCGTCTCGAGCAAGGGATCCCAGCCGCTTGGCTTCCCTGCCGTCTAATTCCACACAATTGGCTCCAGAGTCCCAGCACTGGAGCAGCCAGGTGACAAGCTGCTCACCTATACAGCGACCAAAATCTTTTCGCACATCTCGTAGCTCGCGCTCGTTTAGGCTTCGGGTAGTTACTGTTGCTCTTTCGGCATCCTCATCTTCCTCCTCCTGAATCCTTGACGGCCCAGCGTCGTCATCATCTTCGTCATCTCTATACTTAGTTTTGGCAGAAGCCTTACCTGGATTGGCAGAAGACTCTCTGCGTTCTAAACGACTTGAATTTCTATACCATATTTTCACCTTCTCTACAGGGGCAGCTTGCACTGCTACTGCTCGTTTCTCTGACTTTGTTACAGGGTCTGCCACAGGGGTTGGAATGCCCTCTGCAGGGTCAACTTGCACTGCTACAGCTCGTTTCTCTGACACGGCCACAGGAGCTGGAGCGGCTACAGGAGCTGGAGCAGTTGCAGGAACCGGAGCTGTAGCGGCTACAGGAGCTGGAGTTGGAGCTGGAGCAGTTGCAGGAGCTGGGACTGGAGCAGCAGTAGGAGCTGGAGCTGGAGCGGCTTCAGGAGCTGGAGCTGGAGCGACTTCAGGAGCTGGGACTGGAGCAGTTGCAGGAACTGGGACTGGAGTAGCGGCCGGAGCTGGAACTGGAGCGACTGCAGGAACTGGGACTGGAGCAGCTGCAGGAGCTGGAGCTGGAGCGGCTTCAGGAGCTGGAACTGGAGTGGCTGCAGGAGCTGGGACTGGAGCATCTGCAGAAGCTGGGACTGGAGCATCTGCAGAAGCTGGGACTGGAGCGGCTGCAGAGTCCACCGTAGGGGTCACAGTGGCCGTTGGATCTGTCACGGGACTTGGAGTGGCCGCAGGGTCTGTCACTATGTTGATAGCAGTATCCATGGCAGCTCGATAGGCGTAAGCCAGGCCCCAGCATGTTACAATGATTTGTGTTACTTTGGAACTTCCCGAATCGCGACACCTTTTATTCAAGCATTCTGCCAGTTTTTGAGGATTTTGCACTTGTTCAGGGGTGAATTTCCAAAACACTGGGGGTGCCAACTGGTCTAGATGCCTGCCCATATCCTCCCATACTCCCTGCCACCCACAACTATACTGCCTCCGGGCAGATCTCCGGATGAGCTTCCTAAGTAGTTGTTTAACTTTAAGCAGAACCTGAAGTGCATTCAGGAGGCAGAACAACAGGACTATGCTGGTCTGAGTATCCCAAGGATATTCAATATCTTGGAGAGCTATTGTAATAAACTCGGAGGATAAGAGGGTGGTGAAGGAGGAAGGGAGAGTGATCAAGGAGGGTACAGGGGTGGTGAAGGAGAAAGGGAGAGTGATCAAGTAAGAAAAATTATCTTCCCCTTTCCCCTCCACAGATTGACTCCCTAATGAAAAAAGGCAACAGATACAATTGCTAATAGTTTCCAAAATACAGTTTCCAAAGTATAGAATCGAAGATGTTACTGAGTACAAATACCAGGTTAGAGTCATGGCCAGATATTTCATCATCTCATAAGCCACTGATACAACACACAGTACCATAATGGTCTGAAACCAGGGCCCGGAGAGGATAAACAACATGACAGAGAGCACATACGGAAAATAACGTGCTATAATACTCAATTTGGAAAACAGGCGCAGCACAGTTGAGATTAAAGCAATCAGCATTATGACAAGTGACTATTAAGCAGGTCTAATACTTATACCAATTTTAGTTTAACACACTCTGGTCAGATCTGCCGTTATCTCAACCTTTCGTGCCCCACGTTGGGCGCCAAAAAGACTGTCGTGGTTTAACCCGGCTGGCAGCTAAACACCACGCAGCCGTTCGCTCACCCTCCCCCCTCCCTCTCTGGGACGGGGGAGAGAAATGGAAAGTGAAGCCCGTGAGTTGAGATAAAGACAGTTTAATAAGACAGGAAAATAATAATAATAATAATAATGATGATGATACAATGGTGATAATACAAAAGTAATAATAGTATGTACAAACAAGTGATGCACAATGCAATTGCTCACCACCCGCTGACCGATGCCCAGCCTAACCTCGAGCAGTCCGGCCTCCTCCCCCCGGCTAGCCACCCCTATATATTGTTTAGCATGACGTCAGATGGTATGGAATACCCCTTTGGCTAGTTTGGGTCACCTGTCCTGGGTCTGTCCCCTCCCAGCTCTTACTGCACCCCCCAGCCTGCCCGTTGGCAGGACAGAGCAAAGGCTGAGATGTCCTTGACTTAGTGTAAGCACTGCTCTGCAACAATTAAAGCATCGGGGTGTTATCAGCACTCTTCTCATTCTAAGCCAAAACACAGCATTCCACCAGCTACTAGGAAGAAAATTAATTCTGTGCTAACTGAAACCAGGACATAGAGAAATGAGTTGAGGAATGGAAATGGATTGTAGGGCCCTGAAATTCAAAGGGGTTTGTGTATCTTTTTAGAAGAAAGATATTAAAATGCAGAAATGAGAAGCATATGTAGGGTTTTTGTTTGTGTAAGTGCATATCTATAGCTGAATCTTCACTTTCTCCCGTTATTCATATGTTTGTATCTTCAAATTCTATAGTGAATACTGGTCAGATCTATTTCCATGTTTGTGTAATTTAGCAATAAGTGTTACTTTCACTGCGGGCTTCATCAACGGATTTCAACAAACTTGATCATTGCTTTTAGTAAGACAAGCTGAAAGGCCTTGGTTTCAGATCATCAAGCAGGCATCTTTTTGCTTTAATCCATTCTTAAGGGAATTTTGCTGTCAAGAATTGATGAACTTTGATTGTTTTTGAGGGTTCTTGATTATCTCACAAATTAGTTTAATGCTGTTCAATGCCTTTTGAGCTGACATCCTGATTTTAGTACTAGTTCTTCATTACATTGTCTGGAAATACCAACATCATGTGGCAGCTCTGTGGCAAGTGGAGTAGGAAGCAAGAAGTATGTATCCAGCTACTGTACTGGT
The DNA here is from genome assembly GCF_009819795.1 of Aythya fuligula. Lineage (NCBI taxonomy): Eukaryota > Metazoa > Chordata > Aves > Anseriformes > Anatidae > Aythya > Aythya fuligula. Next base: position 11,228,097 of record NC_045565.1, on the reverse strand, counting down.
TCCTGTGAAAACTATGTCTGTCTTGTCGAATGAAAGTGAAATTATCGTACAAGTAGACATACCCACTCTAGCCATACCTTTGCCTTAAAAACAGCGATGAAGATTTGGTAATTTGTGGTAAGAGTATGAGCACCAGAAACCTATATGGGATTTCAAACTTTACAGAAGTCCATTGTAAAACCTCCCTTTTATTACTGTTTATTACTGTTGCCATGAGACTATGTTTAATTGGGATGTAGTCACATTTCAATTTGATATTATAGATGTGCTCTTAGCCTTTATTTGAGGTAGCAGGATGCATTTTACTCATATTTTACCTGACTTGCCTTTTACTACCTAATATAATATAAAGTGCTTAGAAAGTAGTAAGGGAGGCTGGCAAAGAGAATGCAAAGATGACATAAGAGCTTAAACCAAACATTCCCTCTATCAGGCTTAATGTTTTAGATACAGAACCTATTACAGATGTTTCTGATTTAGAAATTCTTGCCAGCACAAAGGAGTGTATTTTAAGCAGAAAAAACAAAACAAAACAACAACAACAACAAAACACAAACAAAACAAAACAAAAAAAACCTCCTTGTTGATATGTAAATTAGAATAAAAATAAGGTTGAATAGGAAAGCTGGCTGAAATGTTCATTGGATGGTTTCTGGTGAATTGTTTTTCACTTACAGTTATTTGCTTAAGAAAAGGTTTACATTTCCATTGCAAAATATTCTGATTTCCCTGAAAACTCAAAATAATTTTAACAAATCAAAAAAGGTTAAAATTGTTGAGTGAGCTATACTGAACATCAATTATACTGAACATCCTGTGTTTTTATATGTGTATTTAAAAATACACGTAAAATACATTTATATTTATGTTGTCCCTTGCTTTTTTACACTATTAATTCTTTATATGGCTGTTTACTTATTTGTCTTTATATGTAGTAACATCTGGGAGCGCCCATCTAGACCCTTTTCTCGAGAAGTCATTATTCGTTGGTTCAAAGAAGAGCAGGTCCCTCGACGTGCTGGCTTTGAGAGGAACACCAACAGGATTGCTCAATGGTTTCATGGTAATATGCTGATCCTTACTTTCTCAAATAACAGAGCTATGAGCATACATTCAGGATGTAAAGCTTGCCAGCTTTCATCACAGAAAGGAATGTCTATTGACATTGTGAAGCCTGGTGCCTGTTAAACATTTTTGCCTCATTCCTATTATTAGCATATGATTTCCTGTTTTCTTTTCCTGGTTAAGTAGATTAATTTATGGCTCAAATAACACGTTTTACAGGAATATTTTGATAAAAATATACTTGCTGTAATATAACAAGCCAAGAAAAAGGAATGAGACCATTATAGGGTGGGAAGGACTCTAAAAATGGTAAACTGGCAAATACCAGTTATATATACAAAGAGTTATATTTTGGGTGGATGACTGATACTTTTTTGCTTTATCTGATTTGCAAGAATGTCTCAAACTCATGTCTAATCCTTGTTGTACTTTGTAAACCAAGGTAGCTTTTTTTTTAAAAAAAATATTTATTTTGCAAACAAAAAGCATTGAAAGGTCTTAATTTTTCTTAGAATGGATGAATGGATTGGAAGTTTATATTTTAGGCAGTTTTCATAAAATGGGGAAAAGAATTCCTGCTCAAATCAATAAGCTGGCATCATATCTGCTGGAGTTCCTAGATTCTCTGGAGTTTTTGGTCTGTATAGCATTTGCTATGCAGCTGAATCTTTTGTGTCAAATTCACAGGTAAGACATTCTTGTTTTCATAGGCATTTTATATTTGTTATACTTAAATATGAAAAAAATAATAATTCTGGCTGTTAAGCTGGAATGATTGAAAGACTGACATAATTGAGGGACTGAAAGGACTTTAAAGCTAAATCCCAGTGTTAAATCACAACTGCTTTTAATGAATCTGTTATTTTATGGTTCAAATAACTAAACTGACCTCAATTCTATTTTCATGATTCTGTGAGCATACGATCAAGACGTGTGGAATTTCTGAACTTAACCAGGCAGGAAAGGTTTCTGAACAAGTTTAGTCTTCAGTGGATTTCAGATTTCATTTTATGATGTACCAGTCCTTATGTCTTAGAAGACTGCAATTTTAATGGGCCTAGTTAGTCAAAAATACTGACCTCAGTCACACCTCCCCTGCAAATGGAACATTCTTCCATTGCTTATGAACAATGATGCAGACAGGTGGTGGTTTTGTTGTTGTTTTGTTTGTTTGCTTTTTTGCTGTCTTACAAAAGATATTTGCTGTGGCTTCCTTCTGAGAGATAAGCTGATTAAAATTTCATCTGTGGACATTATTCAGAAGGATTTTCTACCACCTTCTCTATGATCTTTCTGTGTGACCCAATGGTAAATATTTTCCCTGCTTGTGGGAACTCACATCCATATAAACCAAAATGAATAGTTATGAATATATTTATGCCTTTAATTAAGAAGGCATCTGGTCTTAAGCTAACGCCTGTGAAGTCTTTTTACCAATTTAAGTGATTTTTGGGGTAATCTCTGAATCACTACAACAATGGAGGAATTCATAATCTTTCTTTAGTCCCTTTAGTTCATATCTTAGATACAGTGACTATCCACTGACATTTATAAAAGTGAGCAAAGTATCTCATTTGTCCCCCTCCCACTCAAGAAGGCTGACAAAGATAATTAAGATAGATCTCGAGTACAAAGCTCAGTAGTTTTCTTTGCAGAGATCTTCACAAGTAACGCTTTGGTATCTGTTTATTGGGTTAGCTGTTTTAGCTGTGCCTTCTGCAGCTCTGGTGGGAATACAGAATACTTTTTTAAAAATTTTGTAATGAAAATTTGATGTTCTTTTTAAATCTAATTATAAATTTGATTTACAACTCAAAACCATTTTTAATCTCTTCAAAAATCATAAAATTAGATGATGTTTACTTCAGTTGGATTGGCAAGCAACAAATTTTCTTTAAGTGGCTTGCAGTCACTCAGTGACCACAGTACCATTTATATCTCCAGCTCCTAGAATAAAAAAGAATCAGAGCAAGCAGTTCAGGCATCACTGAGATACGACGTAACTGGTGCCTATATCTTTGGTACAAAACCCAGCTCTTTCTTTTGTATTATTTAATAGATGCCTACGTTTTTGGGTGAAAAGAAGCATGCCTTCAAGTGTTTCACTATGAAAACAAGAAAATTGGTCTAAATTTTGATCATTGTAATAATAAGGAAATTAATAATCATGTTCTGCTATCTTACCTATTAATTGACAAACATGGGCAGATGAATTCTAACTTACAAGTGGATCCTCATGTTTTATTAAGATAATGAAACTTTAAAAATACAAATTCAGAGCATGCTTTGCTATTGCTGGTACATTTTAAAAATAGGGAAATGATATGGGGTTTAGGATGGGAGGTCTGACTTTTAAAAGGGCTATTAAGGGAGACAGCCTCATTGTTTCAAACAGGTTTAGCTTTGAACTAGAATTTTCTTTTTAAACCTCTGTGCAGCTCCTGCCAAGTAAAGTCAAAATTACTACCCTTCCCCATATGTTTTGCCATACTCTTATCACATTAGCAAACAACTGGAGTTTTCAGTTTAATGTAGCCATTAGACACTTTGATTTCTATTCCTTTTGGCAAAAAAACCTACAGATGTCTTTCTCCCATAAGTCTTCAACCATTCTGTGATATAAAAAAGAGATGTTGGTATCTGAAACAGGTAATAATATTTCCAGTTATATTAATAATATTACAAGGTACTGATCTCTGAACTCTGATGACCAGTCACAGGACCTGAGGGAATGGCATGGGGCTGGGACAGGGGAAGGTCAGGCTGGGTGTTAAGAAAAGGTTCTGCACCAAGAAGGCGTGGGATAGGCTCCCCAGGGCAGGGGTCATGGCACTGAGCCTGTCAGAGTTCAAGAAGTGTTTAGACAATGCTCTCAGGTATATGGTTTGTTTTTTATGGTGGTCCTGTGTGGAGCTCAGTGATCCTTGTGGGTCCTTTCCAACTTGGGATAGTCTCTGATTCTGTGATTTGTTTGCTCTGTCTTTCCCTTGTCCTTTAACTTTGCTCTTCTGCTTGAAATTTGTTTAAGCATGTTATTTTTTCCCATTCCCACTGTTATGCCAGCTGTTATTTTTGAAACTTCAGGTATGTTAGACATGTTGCTGTAATGTATTCTATTCTGCATTTGGTTATTTTCCATTCGGAACATAGGAGACTGTTCCTTTTTGCCTGGGGAAGGGCTGATCTCTAAATATTTCCCCAGCTTTATTTGAAGCTAATTTTCTATGATTGCTGTTGTTATTTATTCACAACATGAGTGGGATCTCTCAGATGTATAGTAAATATAATTCAAGATGACAAAATGAGGAATTTATATGTTGCCTGTGAGGTGGCTTTGTGCATGTGTGCTGAGCATCTACTGTAGGACTATCTGACCTCTGCTTGCCTTGAGGTTGAAAGGAAAGTTCAGAGGCTGATGTCGCAGATCTAGAAACATGAGGTAGCTGCCCTAAAGGTCATACCTTTAAAATGTAATTGCAGTTCATATTGTGGTGAACTATTTTCTCAAAAGAAGTCAGGTTGGCAGTGGAGTTACTAGCTAAGGGAGAAGCAAACTGTGAAGAAGCTGATCAGAGCAAGTTGAAGGAAAGACTGAAAAATTCTGCGAGAAGCAGAAGCTGAGTGAGCCCTGAGGTCAGGGGAGCCAGGGAAGGCCATTTTCAGTATAAGAGTATCATGTTGCAAATCTTTATGAATCAAGGTTTAGTTTTTCATAGCTAAAAGAGGAAATTTGTTATCAAGAGGAAACTCTGTCAGGCTTAAATAGTGACAATGTTCTGCAAATCAGATGCTCTCAATAAAGGCTTTAAAACTTAGTATTTCCAAAAATCTATTAATTTTGAGCCTTTAAGCAGCAGCAGCAACAGAGTGCCTATTGGTGTAGCTGAACAGATCCCTATCAATCATCTACTGGACCTTCTTGTAGTGTTTTTCAAAGACAGAAGAGTATTTGGAGTTAAGCGTTTAGGTCCTATGGCAGGTTCCTGTATTTGATTATTGATGTCTCAACTCAAGTCCACTCATAATGTATGACAAAACTCAATTACTTAATCGGATCCAATTCGGTACTCAGCTTCTTCCTTAAGAAATAAGAAATGTTTTGCTGTTTTCTGAGAAATAAGATGAGTCTTCATATACTCCATTCACTACACTTAGCTCATAATGATAGTTTTAGTCTGTCAGTTCTTTTGAAGGCTTTGGAATTGTTTTTCTAGTGCCATTACAGTTCCAAAGTGTCTACATAAGCTGGTTATTAGCAAACAGAATAAATGTTTTAGACTCATGGCTCCCCTTGGAAGGGAGCAAAGTATTAAAGTGAGGTAATGTGAGCTGTAGCATGCAGCAAGGAGAAAGGAAGCACAAAAGAACAGCAGGGAAATTGTAGAATGAGGCAAATGAATAATGTAAATAGGCTAATTGCTAATGTGAAATGAGTTTTCTTTTTCTTTTACAATACATTGTCCTTCTTGACTACTTGTTAACTGGAAGCCATATTCTAAAGATGTAGATGAGACAGAAGAAGGCAATTTCTCCAAACAGAGAAAGATGCTAAAAACGAGAGGTTATAAAGCATAAGTGACCACAAGAGTGCAAATACATTTGAAGTGTTAATGGTTTCATTGATGCAAACTGGTCAGGTGCAGTGCCTACTTGGTGCACTGGTAGTCAAAGATTAATATATACATGTGTGTGTATATATATATATATATATATATATGTATATAAAGAAAAAAGAAAAAAAAAAAAGAATGTGTGTCCTTTAAAGTTCAGTCTTGTGCCAGAGAATTCTTTGTATTTGTGAAAAATATCCTGCAGCTTTTTCATAGAGCTTGCTTCAGGGTGAAAATACTGATCTCTTAAGGAAAACATATTTTGCTATTAAAAATCAAATTGGTTTACAATTCAGAGACTTGTTGCTACCTTTACTTAAAATACTTTTAAAGATTTTCTTCTCCACGTGCTTCTATTAGAACATGATACAGTGAGCGATTATGATTTCATTTAGTAGGCCACAGTGGTAACTTAGTGTATTTACCTGTATTTTTCATTACTGTTCTGTCTCGTGTCCCCTTATAGGACTGGACTATGAGTGGGTACATTTTCTCTATTACTATAGCTCCTTCAATCAGGCTTTCTTTATCTCATTACATAAAGCAAAAAGGAGAGGTATTTTTGAGCTGAAGGTTCTGCTGTTTGTGCTTGGAAATGAAGAATCACTTATTAAAAATTAAAAAAAAAAAAAAAAGTTATTGGGGAGAAAAAAAAAAAACACAAACATATATAAAGGCTAAAACTCATGCATTTTTAAGAACGTGAGGAAGGTTAGATTCAAGTAAAAAGCCCTCCTGTCTACAAAGGTTTATGCTACACGACTGGAAGAAATTATAGTGACCATTTATGGTGACAAAAGTGAATGCAGAAGGACTTGTTTATCTGTCCAACACCCTGAATCTGAGCTGTGCTTCCCTTTGGCGTACACTGTAGTCTGTTTCTTAGACACTGGATCATGTTTTCTCTTTTCAGTGTCAGTCCTGTCTGTTTTAATTGGTTAGTTATTTTATCCCCACACAAAGTGCACATAGATGTCAGTTGTTACCAGCCCAAGATGCTCAGCTCATACTCCATATCTTTAAATGTTGGATCTGGCACATCACCTCTTCGAGCACAGCACAGGTGTCCTGTCCTCGTTAGTCTTGGAAGAATTGCTGGTATCCTGCTTATTATTAGTCTATATCTAACTGTTTATCAGCTGTGCCTGCAAGCCCTTGTTACTTTGCCTGCAGAGTTAAAACTAAATACTTTCAATTTTATAGGCCTCCACTTACCTTCTTCAGCTTATGCCTGACCAAGCTGTATATATTATTTTATATTCAGTATTTTCTGTTTAAAGTACAGCAAATAGTTGCAGACTAAAGGTCAGAAATTTTTACTGGTTTCCCAGCAGATGGCCTTCTTACTGGTCCTTCTGTCTTACTACACAGAGTACTGAAACCACAGTCCTATTGATCCAGCCTCAAGGCAAAGGATTACAAGTTATTAGATCAACAGCTCTTTTGAAGGAATGCTATTTTCCTGCTAAGCAAACTCAGCTCTCTCAAACAGTTTATCAGCAGGTATAGTGTGTAGGCATGTAAGGGGGGAAAGCATGCACCTGCACAAAATTATGTTGCTGGTTAGTCTTAACTCTAGATCATCCAGTTAGGAGCAGACTGTGACACTTAAAGTGCTCTCACCACAGGAAATAAACAGTAGGAGATGATATGAAAATGAAGCAAAGAGATTTATGTGAGTCTGTTGGCAACTAACCTATATGTGCACTTTCTCAATGTGATGCTGGCATGGAGGCAGAACCAGGTGAAGAGCAGGGAATATAAATTTGCTCTTCCCCTGCAAAAGTTAAGGGAAAGACACCTCCCTCTCTTCCCTCTCCAGTTTCAGAAAGGTCAATTCTTCTTTTTTCTCCATGTCTTTCAGTGAAAGGGACTGACAAATCACAAATGTGTGAATCTTTAGGAGGTAAAATCAGCTATACAGGTTAGCACAGTGACTTCAAACACAGTGGCTTCAAATGCCTAACTGAGATCATCTTGCTGTGAGTATGAGCCTAGCTGCTTGCTCATTTACCTTAATTCAGGATGTAGGAAATGAGGCTATTTAGTGGCCATTTTTCAGTGGCTTGACTCAGAACTGGGGCAAACCCCAGAGGATGTCCAGAACTGGATCACTGCAAGAGCAGCACATGGTTATTATATTGACATTCATTGGGTGTAAAGTTTTTACTATCCAAATGTTATTCTCGTTTGACTTTCAATAATGCTTCAGTGTCTGGTTCACTTTGAGTGATTAAAGGTAACTTTTTCCCCTGAGGAACAGTACACTAAATCGATAGTCAAGAATGTTGCAAGCAGCTAGAATGCACTGTAATTAACAATGTTAGCTTAAAGTTCTCAAATCTACTCAAGTGTGTGAGAAGAAAAAATAGTTATCAATATTATTGCTGACTTAATTTTCTTTGAGCTGGAAAAAGAAGTATAGTTTCTTCAGTACTTACCAGAAATACCACAATTAAACTGCTTTGCAGAAATCTAGCTGGAACTGTTATTTTAATTTGAATTGGGAAAATAAGTATAGCATGATTTAAATTTGTATCCCTTTTAGCAATAAAAGTTTTAATGATTTTTTAGTTAAAAAAAAAAAAAAAAAGTAGGAAGATTTCTCCTAAGCATAGCGATGTGATCTGGAAGATTCTCACAAATGTACATAGATTTCAGATTTGACTGTAAATAAAACAAACATGCATCCTTAAAGCTTACGTAAAGTGAATAGGCAAAAGGATTTTCCTGCATTTATGAAAAAGCTTTGAAAACAAAGAACAAAGTATATTTTCTGCTTAGTTATCTGTTATGAGACAAGTTGTAAACTTTGAATTCTAGGGATCCGTGTTAACTGTGACTTTTATTTTTCTCCTTACATTGAGTGAGCTTTTCTGTCATTGTGGTTTACAATAATCAATGAGGTTTACATAAAAATGTATCTTGAAAGCTTCTTCAACATCTATGAGATTATGTTCAACGAAAACTGTGAAATATGTGTTTTTGAAGATGATCATGGGCGTATTTGTTTGCTAATAACTATCAGGTAATGGGCACACACCCATGTGTATATATGTAAAATTTTCCTACTCTTTGAATCCATTAATTTCCTTATAAAAAGGTGATAGGCCAAATGGTTATTTTTGAGTGTGTATTTTTTTTCATATTTGAAAACAAATTCAGAACGTGTTCAATTGCTTTTCTTCTATGTCTAATTCACAATGAAGAGCATTATCATAAACAGCTCCTGAAAAGTTTTATTCACCTTATACTGTACAATAGTTTTGGTGATTGCAGAGCCAGTTGAGCTATATAATTTCCATTAGCAGCTGATATGTCAGTGTACTCATGATAGTGTGTCTGATTGTTACAAATCTGTTCCACAATTTACAGCCAACCATCTAGGTTCTTCCTGAATTTAAGTTTCATGATGGGAACATAGAGCAACGGTTGCCCTTGTCATAAGGAACAAGGAAATGTACCATGGGAAAGGAGAAGCTGGAGCTTAGTGCACCCTGCCATTTCGGTCCCTGACAATGCCATTTCGGTCCCTGAGCGAGCCCTGGGCTGTCTTCCCAGGGCTGGTGTAGGCCAGACACAAAATCAAAAAGTTGCTTATAGAGCTGGAGGTCAAACTATAAGTTCAATGAGTCTTGTTGGATGCTATGAAGAATCAAAATCTAACTTTCATATGCTCAGATAAAAAGCAAATTAGAATTAAAATGGATAGGTACATCAGTGCAAATCAATACAAGTATTAAAAGGCCAGTGGAAAATAGTAGCAACTCTAGCAAATTAGCAGCTTGTCAGAGGCAGTAATGTGATATTTTATTTACTACTATGTTACTCAATTAACTTCTAGATGTTTCAATGTCTATTCATTGGGCAAATGCTCTTACAGTGAGACTACTGAATTAATGAAATTGTATTCATACTGCATTCCCAGTGTGCTGAATGACAGATCAATACTAGCATAAAATAAAGCCAGTAAAATTAGCAATGTACCAGGAAGACTTCCTAAGAAAGCTCTAATCATGATCAACCCAGATATAACCTCTACAAGTGTTAATCAGTAGAATTACAAAGCCTTTCCCATGCAACTGTTCATTTTGTATTACACAGGATGTTCCCATTTGCATAAAATTTAAGTATGGAGGTGTACAGATATATTTGCTTTTCGTTTTACTTACAAACGCATTTTGAATGTCTAATAGTTCTTACTCATGTCAAAGTTGTACCATTCTGCACCATAGTGATTGTGAGGATTAATGTTTGTTTTAGGTAGGACTACAAATTAATTGCCATTATGGAAAGTACTTTACGTAGGTGTCTAGTAAATATTATTGCTGGAGCAATCTGTTTGGACCCATAGAACCATCAGTGACATCTACTAATCTAAAACCAATCCAGTCTTCTTCCTGTTTACCACTAGCAAGATCAGTTTTCCTTGTATGTTTTTAACATGTGCTTTTGTTTACTACATCTTATTTTCTTTTTGTTTGTTTTTCATTTTTATTCAAAATAGGTTTAGGATCTATTTCCTGTTTGCTTGAAGCTGTAATCTATATTTTGTTTACTTTGTTGCACTGGAATAAAATATGTCAGTCCTCTAAAAAAGACAGAATTCAGTTTCTAAGTTCAAATTTGAAGTGTTGGGCTTTATCTTAATTCACCACCAAAACTGGGAGCAACCTATGCACATATTGTAGTTGTTTTCAAACATACTTTGGTTTCATAATAAAGGAAAGATACTGCATTTATATGAGACTCACATTGATGAGAATTGTAGCAGTATGGAGAGGGAAAGAAAGCAAGAATGACTTTTTTTTTTTTTTTTTTTTTTTTTTTTTTTTGAGGGTGAGCTTCAGAACCAGTACTTCTGGGCCTTTGAGTTTTAACTATTAAAATTGCACTTTTTATAATTGAGCTCATGACTGAATAGACTGTTTTTCCCTTCTGGGTTACTCCTATAGTTCTTGGAGACATATTGATAAAAGCAGGAGTACCCCATAAAATGTGGTAATGTAGCTAGGGCTGCTTTGGTTTTCCATTGTCTTTTTATAGTCAATCTCTGCACCATACAGCCTCCAGTGCAATTAACTCATGATTAAAGTATCTTGTTCATTTAGCTTGTCTCACTTGGCTTGATGAAATTTGCCAGTAGCTTCTTATTATTTAAGTAATTTGTTTCTCTTCTTCATTTAGTAAATCTAGTGGCTACATTTCATAGGTATTTACACCTCTAGTAGTAGTGGCACAGGAAATCTGCACAAGGACTTAATGTTGGTGCCTTTTCCTTCGGATATGAAATCATAGCATATTACAATTCTTAGTAATTTATTACTGTTATTATTAGAAAGCTTTTTGGCAGATTGCTTGAGGTCAAACTGGTTGTCTCAGTCCAGTCTGTGGACAAGTATCTGTATTTTTCTTTCTTCTGCATTTTCTGTAATCAATTGCATCATGGAAAAAATGGATATAATGGATCATAAAACCACCCCAGAATAATGAATGCATAACATGCAAGGCAAAAGTAAATCAGGCCCTACCCACTCTGCCAGAGTTTATGTTGATTTATTATATCGTTTAGTCCTGTAGCACCTTACTCCTTAAGAAATATCAACACAAATGTGTAGTGTTAGAAGCAGAACATGGTGCTAAAATTGGGAAATATATTGTATATATTTTTGCATTTATTTTTTTAACTAGGGATTATCAAATTACATGTGATGTAAAATATTCCACACTAATAATACTAATGCTTATTTTGGAGCTAGTGAAATATGTGTACTGTTTTAAAGGACTGCATAGTTTATCCTTCTAGACAGAAGTTCTGCCCTTGACTTGCGTTTCTTGTTGAAATTAAACCCCTGTATATTTGCAAGTTACAAGTATTTCTTCTGGCACTGGTTTTCAAAGAAAAGCTTGCTGGTTAAATGTACATTTATAGTTGAATGAAGGGAGAATAGGCAAACTGATAAAATCCTGCTTGTGCCAAAATTGAGAGAAGTCATCTGAAGAAAACTGAAACAATAAAATAAAATGACGGAAGTTCTATTGTGCTTCTTAATTACTCTGGAGATATTTTCTGACATCTTCATGCAAAGCATAATGAGGGAAAGATGTTGTCTTTACTGAGATAATAACATACTGCTAACAGTAGGGCACAGATGTTTTAGGTTAACAATTGTTTTCACACTTAAAAAAAATATCTGTGAAATGAAGCCCAACTTTGGTGGTTTGCTTTACACATTGCTCTTAACATATCAATGCTCCACTCTTTTGTGGAGCATTCAATCCCCTAAATTAGTTATAGAGAATGATATAGTTATGATATAGGATGTCCTGGATTTACAGTCAGTGCAAGGTTTTTTTTGTTTGTTTTACTATTTCTCTTAAACCTTTTTTTTTTCTTTCTTCTTCTCCAGTGCCACAATGGTACTTGATGTCTTTTTCCACTTAGCAAGAACAACTCAACAACTCATGTGTAGGTAGCACCAGCACTGTTTCTGTCCCAGCTGTATGTGCTGGAGAGGCCATCATGTGCCTTTCCAAACTCCTCTTGTTTTCATAATGTATTTCAAATTTATATTATCTGTATGAGCACACTCACTTCCCTATTAAACATCTGTTGTTCTGATATTCAGCAAGGTACTATATCATCAGTTCAAAGTATTCAGAAAACCTTTTATAGTCTTACCTTCAGTCCTTCAGGCTGCCAGGTACCCGATCCTCTTTATGAAGATAAAACTGTTCACCATTTTTTCCATTCAAAGAGCATAAAACAAAATGTAAAACATTGACAGACACTGTTAGTATTGACTAGGTACATCATATGTCACCTAACAAATGAGCAAAAGTTGTATTTAACTAAAACTTGAAAACCTAAATACTCTGATAGTGTGTTATCCATAAAACAGTGACACGCCTGCTTGACTCTGTGTATATGAATATAAAGTATTTCAAAGGCATTAGTGAATATAGTTGTGGTATGGGTACTTGTTTCAAAAGGCAGCAAATTAAATATAATTATTGTTATTTATATTTACATATGATTTGTTTCTTCCATGGTATTGTGTCTTACAGAAATGTCCTGAGTGACTATACTGTGATATGATGCAGTCATTCAGTAACATTAGTATTGTGTCTTTCTTAATCTTCTTGATTCTTCTTCTTGTGCTACAGAGAGGAAAAGTAGTATCACTCATTTTGTGTCACTTTAGCAGGTGATTGAACCAAACTGCAAAGTGCTTTTAGAAGTGACATGTTGCATATATATTTCAGCAAGAGCTGAAATGTATGGTAGTTACCAAGTGCAACTGGACAACTTTTGATGTAGTATTTTCTTGCCTGTGGATATGATAGTTTAGAAATGTTATAAACATTACTATTATGATGGCTTTGAGCACAATAATTCCAGTGTTGTACTCAAAGAGAAAGGTGGTTCTTGGGAGTACAAAACTTAGGGGTATAAAGGAATATATTGAGAGTCATTCTCAGAAGCAATTTATCCAGTTAAGACCCTTTCTGTGAATTCTGTGAATTCATTGTGATATAAGCCCTAAAGTAAATTTCTGTCTGGGCATTGTGCACTCAGGCTAGTTAGGAACTTTAGTGCTTGTTGTGAACAACTAAGTCCTATGCCCTCTTCTGCTATTGTCTTGTTATTTCATCTCCTACTTACTAATTTCCACACTAAGGCCCATTGTAGTCGATGATGTATCTACATAGTTATGTGATAAAAATTTATTCATGTCAGTATTGAGCAAATCTCTTTTCTGGGTTAGATGATTTTTAAATTTATCTGCAGATTTTCTTGTGGAACACCAAAATATTTGTTGACATTAGAATTGTCATTTTAAAATTGTGTTAGTGATTTTTATTTTGTGATGAATCTCTTTTTCTGGAAATACTATAAAGTATTTGAATGAATACTGTCAGTTTCTAAACAAAAACTTTCATTCTCAATGGGAAATGTTTGCTTTGAAATTTCAGTTAATTTATAATTTCACAAGGCTTAAAATGAATATGCATCGATATTTTTAAATATTATAAAAATAATGTATTTCCACTGACTAGATCCATCATGATGATCCATCTATATGGATCATCAATTAGATTTCTTTTTCCCCAAGGCTAATGGTTTATTTCAATTTTTGTTGGGGTAAAACCAATGAAATTCCCCATCTGTCGGGTGATGGGATGCCCAATTGTTTTTGTTCTAATAACTGTAACTTTTGAAATACCATTCTAAAAGAACTTACACTAAACATCTGGCTTCTTCACTAGTAAGCCTGTTGTCTTTTATAAACACTCTGCTATAAATCATGGAAATAAGGCTAAAGCATGCTTTCAGAAAAACTTATAGACACTTTTTCAATATTTGAATTAGGAGGCTGTTTTTCAAAAGCATTCTCTAAGACTGAGAGTATAGTTTTCATATAGTTTTCATGCTTGTGATTTTTCAGACTCACTGTTTTCAACCTGCAGAAAATATGAAAAGGTAAGGTACATACACAGGGGGAGCAGGCATCTCGAGTTCTAAGTTCAAAATGCAGAGTGCATGCTGCTTTGGAGAACTTGCACAAAAGTCTGATTGTAATGGTTTCAATGTTTAATGAGTCCAGTGTTGGATAATATGGAACTGCAAATGGTTTCCACTTTAATATTTAAGTTAATTTTTAAATGAACTTTTAATTCAAGAACAAATTCCCACAAGCCTCACACACTGTTCTGAATGTTGTGTGTGTTCAGAACTGTATCTCCAAACTTTCCTTCATCAGCTACGCACCAGTCAGTAATGAATTCAATGAAAACATCTCTGCAGGAATGCCATCCTGGCCAAGGCTGTTTCATACTAGTTCTGTTCTGTACACCGTTCTTGTTTTTTGTCCACAAGGCCGCCCTGGAGTGTGCAACATTCTGGCAGTATTGTGTCAGAATTGGTTGTACAATGCTAGGAAGGAACTACAAAGGGGCTACCTTTAGCTAATTCTTCTACTTTGTCTTTTTGCTGAAATCTAAAGCAAACAAAATCACACTGCAGAGTTTGTTTTGCTATGTACGATTGGTTCGATAAAAGCCCAGTCTCCCATATTTTCCCATGTCCATGCTGCCCTCAGAAGTATGCAGGAGGATGGAGGACTTATGATAGCTGGAGTCGTGAGCACATGAGATCCCAGGAGGGCTTTTGATCTCTTATCCTCTCCTTTCACAAATTAGCTTTCTCATCTTTTCCCTTGATTTAGATTTCATTTGCATACTGGAAGATCTCCTCTCTCATTTTCAAATTCAGCAATTTGAATTCAGCAAACAAAAATATGAGGATTTAAATAAGAAGTTTCAAGATGAGTAATATAAATAAGTGACATGATTAAGAAGATGTGCTTGCAAATTATGCCCACAAGCTAGAATTTCTTTTTTTCCTTTGTTGATTGCATGACAAAAACTAAATGAATGCACGTATGTTGTCTTCCTCTAGAAAGGATGGTGAATATTGGCCACTAACTTTCTAAAAAACTTATAAACATTTCAATTTTCACACACAACATAATATCACTGACTGTTGTACCAGAACAGCTCAGTTTCTCTTTGATTGCTGAGCCAGGGTCATAGCTCAAATCAGCTACTTTGCTCCACTTTGTTTTTCTATTACAACACTGTACCATATCCAACCTTGTCAGGCTGCTCTAGTGAGCTATTTCTGTGTGCACTTTACTGATTATACAAATCTTAATATTTCAAAAGATACAGTGAGGTTTTAAGGTTTACTTTTCATTAGTAACATCATGCACCTATCACAAAAGTTTATTGATAGTCTGTATAGTTGGCTTTTTCACATATAATAGAAATAAAAATATACTCTCATATATATGGTAAAGAGGTGAGCATATCCTACAGGAGTAATATTTATAACAAATTTCCCTATTTAGATTAGTGCACCGATATTTTCTCAGATAATGTTTGTTTCTTATTTGGAGTTTGCAGACATCTTCATGAATATACTTACTTACCATACTATTTGCAGGAAATGTCAAGTATCTACAACAGCATCTAGGATGCTTATAAAGGCCTGGATGCATTTACAGATTTTTGTTTTGTTTTATTTTTAACTTTCATTTTTTATTTTCCAGCCATCCTACCAGAAAAGAGAAAAACACCATTAGCAAGAATATTTGCACTGTTTATATAAGGCATCCTACTTAGGTGCTTTGAACCTCTTCATTACTGATCTTCCATTGACTCTACCAGAGTGTAAAACTACACATTCACACACACACACACAAAATGTGGTTTGAGAAGCTGTTGAAAATGGAATAGGTAACAGTTCCAGTTTTAAAATGAGCTACTTTTCAGAAACTGCTTAGATAAGAAAAGTTAAGCAGTAATAGCAGAGATTTAATGCAGGAATTTGAGATCATAATAGCCCATCTCTAAAGAAAAAAATCAAAATATATATATATATGAGATAAACTTAGAGGTGTAAAAGGTTAAATATCTTTATTGTGCTCTGTTCTCCTCTGACAGACAACATGTAACAATGGACAAAGAAAAGAGATGGTTTGAAATCTTTGTTTTTCTCCTGGCTAATGCAGTCTATATGCTGATCTGAAAGGAAGGCAAGAAAGACGCCAACACTATGCTTTGAGGAGAGATTAATAGACAAATTTATAGCTCTATTATACCAGTGGTGTATTCAGGCAAGTAAAGCAAATGCCTATTTTTTATGTGCTGCACTGATTGTAAGTGAATATGGTGTAAATATTTTGACAGTGAGTATAAGGGCTTTTACAGTATTTGAGAGTTTGGATATAGAATGAACTTTAAAGGAGACAGTTAATGGGTATGTTTTCAGCAAAGTGCATAGGGAATTAACTGTGAGACAGACACACTGGTAACAATGGTTGTAGCACATTTGATTTTCTGTAAACCTGAAGGAAAATACCCATTATAACTGCATTACTCTTTTAGACAGGATTTTCAAGATCCCCAGGGGAGGAGGACACCCATTTCGTTCTGAATTTCAGTATCTTTTTAATTGCTTTAAGGAATCTTAGCCTTAGGGCATTAGGAAAGCTTCTGAGATCTGAGTTTTCCCTATTCTGAGAACTGCTTCATTCTGACAGAACAGAGAGATGAGTCCATATTATTAAAACAAAACATCAGGCCTATATGTTTTTACATTTGATACTGTTTCTCATTGACTTCCTGTATGTAGAGGCTCAAGATAATGCTATTCATTGCGTATGTCTTCAAGAAGAACTTGTTTAGAGCGTGGTACATTATCAATATTCCTCATCCTTGCCTGAAGGGATCTCTTGCGAAAAACCAACCATAGCTTTCCCCCTTTTCAGACAAATACAAACCCTCCTGGCTGGACAGTGGAATCCTATGGGCAGCATTTGCCACATATGTTGCTTTTCTCTATAAACAGGAAAGTTTTGCTATTTATTTATTGCATATTTTAGCTTTTACTTTTTGTGACCTATTGCCCACCTTTTCTCTATTATCAGTACAGAGAGTCATACTTGGGACACTTATGGACACTATTCCATTTACTGGTACTTAAATTCAGATTACAAACATGCAGCACAGCAAATAATCTTTGCATTCTCACCAACTGTAAGACAGAAAACCATTTCATAGGAACTCTGTACCCCTTGACTTTTGGGCTCTTCTTGTAACGATTGTGTCCAGGTTTTGAAAAAACAAAAAACAGACAAAAAAAAAAAAAAAAAACAACCATTGCTTCTGTGCTTTTTATTTTGTTTATTTATTATTATTATTTTAAACCTGGACATTTATTTTGATGCCTAAATGGGAACAGAACACTTTTGAAGACCTAGTCCCATGTGAGTTTATCCTGCATTAACAGCAGATGGTGAATAACTTCAACAGCTTTGTTTCTGTTACCATCAGTCTTTGATTTACTCCCCTGCTTTGCTTTTCAGACGTTATTGCTTCTATTCTGGAACAGAAAAGTCAGAACTATTGTTATCTCTCAGCCATAGCTTTTTCACACAATACTATTGATCTCTTCTTTCACTATTTGCTTTCTTGCACCATCCAAAAAAGCACTGAGACTTTAAAAGGAAGAAGGAGAGAATAAGCCTTTTTAATAAGCTGACACACTGTAAGATCCTATCGCTGCAAATATTTGTGCGTATATTTAATTATGCATGCTATTTCTGACGTAAATGCTTGAGAAATGAGAAGGTGTGACCTATATATGTATATTATCCTCTGGCTATTTCAGTTGCAGATCAGTCCGTAAGCCATCATAACCGATAACAAAGTTCTTAAATTTTATGTGACACTGGTAGTCTCAAGGATAAAATAAGGAATTAATTCTAAACATCATAGTTTGTTGATGAATTGTGCCCTTCTCAGTGCACCCCAATAAGTATGTTCAGTTAACTTAAGAGTTCTACTATGGACTTACACCCGTGGGAGAGAATTGAAAAAGTCAACATGTGGAAACTATTGCTTTGAGTGATATAGAAATTGCTTTTTTTTGAGAGCATAAACTATAGCTGCTCTAGTTCTTGCACTGCAGGGAAGTAATCACTTCACCTTCCCTGCTTTTATTCTTTTGGTATTTCTGAGTGACTGAAGG
Organism: Aythya fuligula; assembly: GCF_009819795.1. Taxonomy (NCBI): domain Eukaryota; kingdom Metazoa; phylum Chordata; class Aves; order Anseriformes; family Anatidae; genus Aythya; species Aythya fuligula. The sequence continues at coordinate 11,209,824 of NC_045565.1, read as the reverse complement.
AGCTGGATTTTTCAACTTCTCCTAGGCCAGACCCCTGGTAGTTAGTGTCATGAATCCAAACATTAGTTTCAGGCCTTTTGTTTCCCACCTTATTAGGGAATTTAGGGGAAATATATACTTATATACTCATATTTTCACTTTATATTCTAGACATATATATATATTCTAGACTTTAGTTCCCCAGTTTCAGTTTCCATCTTAGCTAGTGGTTGTTACTGGTGTGTATCTGCCTTTGAATCCGTGACCCCCTTCCATTAGGTTCATAGACTTGTATGCTTGCAAGCTGTTCTTGCACTTTCTGATAGTGGTTTATGCAAATCCTGCCATGCTTCCGCAGCCTGTCGGACAGCTCTACTCAGCCAGGAGTCTTATGGGGAGAGAACAAGAGATTCTTCTGGAGAGCTTGTGGCACTGCTGCAACACGGGTTCCAAATGAAAAAAAGAGGGAGTGGTTGTAACACTTGGGGTTGTAGAATGCCTCAGGTTTCTTTTTTAGCCCTAACTATACACTGAGTACACAAACTGAACTTTTCCTACCACTGACAGAAGGAAGTTTACATTGCTAAGGCTATATCCTTTTTAAAATCTCTACACTTTCTGGTGCTACTGCTGCTTTGCTGCAAATACAGATTCTAGCACTTTAACATAGGTACAATCACAGTGTACTTCATTATTTTGTACTACTTTTTAATACAGACTGTTGTCTCAAGTACTGGATGGATATTTTCCTTTTACTGTTGCATTTTGAAGCACGATTGTGATTTTTATTATATTCTCAATTTTAAGTAATGTAATTTAAAAATAAAAATTGCTTCTCTATAATTTATACTTCTATGAAATGGATGGGTCTACTTTTTTATTAACATGAGAGACTTCCCATTTTTTGTCAGATCTTGCTTGCTAAAGGGATGCCTTTATGGATGCCATCATGGATCATAGAAAGTACCTATCACAGGTACTTGCTAAAATAGCCTGGGACTCTCAGATGAATCTGGAAAGCACCTGTTGAAATCCTTCTGATAAGCTGTGTAAGATAAGTTGAAATTTGGAATGAAGAAATGCAAATTAATTCCTACAAATTATTTGTCAATATTTATGTTCTTTTTCTCTGTATTTTCTTTGTAATTATAGTCTGTCAGGCTTTGTGACATAAAATTCTTTTTTCCTTGTGTTCAATATCTGAATGAGTCCATCCTTGAAAACATCTTTTTAGGATGGGTTTGTCAATGTATGTTGTATAAAATGCAGGTTAGTAACAGAACAAAACCAAGTAAGGAAGAACATATAAAACCATGTGGAACTGATATAAAAGTATTGCCAATAAAGATGTAAAGATGTAAATTTACAAGGAATATAAGAGCTCAAAATTCTTTTTTTTTTTTTTTTTTTTTTTATTCTAGTAGAACTACCTTTCAAACTTGTATTTTGATTTTTATTTACTATGCTATATTTTTTACTAAACAGTATGAACAAGTGAACCTGTGTAGGCTCATCTAAAACCATACTAGCTGCAGTAGGATTCATCCTTCTGAACTTCTGTTTATTTTTCTCAGGATTTCTTTCAAGAATAGTTGCCTTTATTCATAAAGTCCCAAGTAGGTTGGCTCGTTACTATTTTATTCCACTGGTATAGTTCTACTGGTATGTTTGTCCAGCTCTGTTTTTCAGTTACAGAAAAGAAAAAAAAAAATTGGCAAGTGCTTAGCAAACTGATACTTCTTGCCCTTATGTCATTCAATTACTTTCTCTCAAGTTACAATTTAGACCTGCCTGCATAATTGGACAAATATAGCCCTTTACATTATTTGGGAGTTATCTGCTAATTCTTCATATTTCCTTGTGTTTACTCATTTATTTATTGTGTACACTTGCTCAAGATGTAATGTGTCTGTGTGAAGTTTAGTATGTGAATTATTCATGTAATGATTGCCATGAATATTTATATTCATATAGACTTTGATCTAATCCCACTGATGACAAAAGAAATATTAGTATTAGCTTCTCTGTGTTTTGGATCTTCCTCCTAATTTTGAGTGGTGACCTAAATCACACACTTCCCTGGTTAGATGTCTTAAGTTGTGTAAACAGGATGAGTCTCTTTCCTATTCATTGATTACCTGTGAATATTCATAATTGTTCAACAAATCAATTTTGTATGAAATAGAAGGCTTTTCATAATGATCATGAAAGCGCTTTTGGCATGAATGATCTCATTAATATTTATTTATGCCTACATTTGTGATGCTTTTGCTCTGAGTAAAATCTCACACACTAGAGTGTTTGAGATCAAGCTAATGAAAAAATATTCAAAAGGAGGGAAAACATCAGCTAAACACATAATTTCTATTGCAGGGGAGTAAATGAACGCTTCTGAGCTGTGTTTGTACCTGCTGTCTCTCTAATCTCAGTCAACCTCTCGGTTTGTATAAATGCATATATGCATATTTAAAATGTATTGATCATTAAGACCAAACTAACTATGTTTATATATTGACATTGTTATAACACAGGGTACATAAGGTCACCGGAAGGTCACAAGAGTGGACATGATGTGACTTATCAGTATATTCAAAAAACAATTTTAGATTTGTAGTATATAGTCTTGCCTTCTTGGAAAAGTTTATCAGCTTTTTTTCATTTGGATTTGTGTTTGTTATGGCATTATCTGAAAAAATATTTATGTATTTCATGTCCTGAATTTCACTCAAGGATATATGTAGGATAATACTGAGAGGAGTGGGAAGCTGAAGTGTCACTCCATAATATTTCAGAATAGTATTTTCTTGCTATTGAGACTTCTATAAACTTGAAGGGAACATCAAAATTCCTCAGCTGTGCCCACCAAACTCATAATGGACTCTGCAGTTGTCATGTGAGCTTAGTATGCTTGTATACTCCTATACTCTAAATATTAGGATGTTCTTTTTCCTCTTTTTCCTCTTTTTTTTTTTTTTTTTAAATAGAAACTGGTGGCATTTAAAAGAACATGATTACAGCAAAAATGTTAAGATTTGCCTATCATCTACAAATTGTCCTTATAGGTGCTGTATTTAAAAAACAAGTTGTTAATTAGGAACAGATCAATTAATGATGAATAACTATCTGTCTTATGATTTGAAATAGCTGTCTTTAGAAATATTGTTCTCTCATTAAGGACACCAAATGTTTGTTTCAAAGAACTACAACACCAGAACGTTTAAAGCGGACATGTAGACACGTGTGATATGATGGACACATGCAGTGAATCTGGGGGTAGGGAGCTAAAAATAAAGGCAGCTGCTAGGATTTCACTGTTTCTGAGAGGAGTTAGTTACACCTTTAATCCTCTCCCGGTCAAAATCCTACTGCTCGTCTGCAATTTCCTATAGACAACGCCAGCGTGCATTTTCTGAGAGAAATTATTTGGCGTGACAGGTAGAACATGTAAGGGAGGTACTGAAGTGAGTTTCAGTGGGGTAGCTAACTTCTGTTCAAGTACACTGTTATGTATTTGGCCACATAAAAAGTTAAAATGGTGATACAGATAGATTGATTGATCATGAAGTATATTTTTAAATGACTGTTTTGCAAAGTTGAAAGGAGTACTATTTTTGATATTGTGTGCCAAATCAACTGGCATAAATAAATGGAATTCTTAATGTTATTTGCAATAGTTTAAAATAAATAGAGCACTTCTGCTTTACACCAGCTGAAAAAGTTGCCTTTTTTCCCTTTTTTAAAAGAGATTAGCAAGAATTAGAGAGGAAAAAAAAAAAAAAAAAAAAGCTTTCAAAGCACCAGTGGTTTCTTTTTCCAGATAATACTTCCAATTAATATCCTAACTAACACAAATAAGGGGGCTGGTGATTCTAAACCTCTTACCAGAGCCTTGGGAAACCAAAGTTTCTTGACTTCAGTTCAAACAATTTTAAGTGTTCATGTAGGGGTTTCACAGATGTTGTTTATTTCTCTACAGCCCTCTCAGGAGTCAGCACACTGCCACTCTTTTTTCAGTTGTCTTGAGAATAGTATAATGTTTTTGAAAGGGTGGAGTGAGACTCAGTGCTGCAATCCCCACCCACTGTAGAATTGAACCGGATAATAAAATAATGGGGAGATAAAGAGAGGAGCAGGGAGAAGGAAATGGTTTCTCATGAGCTGTTAACAGAGCCAGGAGAGAAAAAGGGAAAAAAGCATCTGGCTGATAATTTATTACACCATCTTTAGGAAAAAAGAGAATAAAAGAAAAAAGAACTTGTCTGTGAGCAACGTAACATTTCTCACCTACTCAATGACATAAAGTGCCCAGAACAAAAATACATTCTGGAAAAGAAGATAACATCATGTGGAAGCCTGCAGTGTTTTAGCTCTACTGGTGGGAGTTGAGAGCAGGTGAACAGATTGTTTAGTATTAAACTAACCAATGCTAAATGAATATGCCTGATAGTGATGGTCATTCAAACTCTAGAAATGCCCTGAGAATAATGTTCACTGTATAATACAAACTAGTTTTTGTTTTGTTTTGTCTTTACAAAACCTGATTCTTATAGCTGCCAAATTGTCTAGGCCAACTCATTCCTTTTCAGTGCTGCATAACCATTCTGCCACTGCTAAGTCTTAGAGAAGGGGTAGTTGTAACAGCATCTAGTTCCTACACCAAAAGTTATCAGCATATTTTTAGTCTAGAATTACAGTATAAATATTGACTACTGCAATTAATATACCATTTGCTGCTGATGGAACTGTTTATTCTTTCCTGGACCATTGAGTGCTGTGAGCTTGTTACGGTGTTGCTCATTCAAGTGTGTTTCTAGAAGAGATGTTTCAAGGAAGTAGTCATCGTTATCACAATAAAAAGTTTCCAATGTATGTTCAAATTAGGTCAAATTGACAGAAAAATGGATATTTGTCTTAACAAATAGTTTCATTTCTTGGCATGTGGCACTTGGTCTACAGCTTTGCATAATGTGCTGTATCATATGGATTCAAACTAGTACTGTCTTTTCATTTGAACAGAGTTTGAGTTATTTTTAACAATTCATCTTGGAATTCTTCCAATAAATCTGTTTTTAGTTTTGCAAAGTGCAGTAATTGACACTGATGACTGAGCAATTGCATGCTGTTTCTAAACAAATGCATATGTTTGCATGTTTACTGCCTGTTTTGCATGTCTGGTGCAAATATGATGTAATATCCTCCAGAAAGTAGAACAGTACCTCATTTAGCAGAGCGTATGTTTCTATGTTTCTTCTTGGTACTGATGATACTTCAGTAGGAACCTCTGAGTCCCACTGGGATTTAGCCCTTGTCATGTTTATCGTTTTACCAAGTAAAACTGTAAAAGAAATTCATTGCCTCAAAGTAGATAAAAACTGAATGAGGAAGATCTTTTCTATCTTAATGTCACAGAGCTTGCTTTTAGGATCCAGATCTCCTTAGTTCCTTCGTACATCTCTCAGAGGCAAAATTTTCTGTGTGGGCTTAATTTGAGCATCCTGCAGTTTGTTTTTTTTCAGGTAGGCCCTCCTTTGTACTAATTGGCAATTCCTGAGATATGGTTACTATTACACTAAAACAATGTGGCTTTCGGTACTGGGACTCCATGGAACGCTCACTGGGATGTGCGTAGAATTCTATGATGACAAACAGTTCCCTTAAATATTACATGTATAGCTTCGAGAAAGTTTAGCCTCACAGAAAATAACTTTGGAACATGTACATATATAATTTATTGACATTTGTGCCATGTTTACATCCAGGATAGCCTAATTCAACATCTGTTCCTGATTAAAATGAGCATCTGATATTTTACAGATAATTATGAGACATGAGCTTATCATCTTCTAGGCCTAACAGACAAATTGGAACCAAGCTCTCTAGGTGGATGGTAAGGCATGGTTCAGTGCTGGGTGCAATTCTGATCACACTTTTTGCATTGTTCTTCAAGGTTTATATCTTGTACCCTGTATGCAGGCAGAAGTAACAGCAACTTCAGTGTTATATCCTAGGATAAGAAAGGGAAGAAAAAAAAAAAAAGCAATGAAATTTTTTCTTGAAAGCTCTGCTTCTGTTAAACTTTATTCCTTGCTTTACTCTAAAAATCGGAATTTATAATCCTTCTTTTGCCCTGACAAGTAAGTTTATCAGATAGCAAAGGAATGAATTTGGGGGAGGACATAAACTACTTGGTGACAAGGATATGAGGAAAGACTTTGTTACCTAATAGGCTGTCTTAGAAAGGTAAGTTGGCTTATAGAAAAAACAGCATCAACAGCAGGATGACAGCTGTGTACCATAAGAAAACCCACAGAATTGTCTTATCTTGTCCTAGAGCGAGGTGCATAACTCATTATTATTCATTATGAACTTTGAAGACTAGCTCAACTCTGGTTAACAAATACAACTTCCAGTCCTTAGTGTTGGTACTCCACACAAAATGGGTACTCCTCTTTGGTCAGTGGCTACAATTACATTAACTAGAGAAGAATTATTACTCTGAAATTAAGCCTGAAATGTCCCAGAAAGGAAGGACTGCGATCTTTGTTTCTTCTTTACCTCTGTAACAGTATTTCCTAGAGATGCAAGCCTGTGAATAGATAATCTAACATATTAACCTCTGTTAACAGCTCTGTTAGCTGCAGCATTTGATTTCTTTGTGCTCCAATTTATCTATGTGCATTTATGGATGTTTGTGTGTATTTATGTACAAAACCAGAAAAATACATTTTCTTCTGGCACTGGTGTCACGTTCCTTCCTTAGGACCTGATAAAACAGGTGGAAAGCAACACAGTCAGAAGTAGTGCAGTACAATTGCAAATATCAGCAAGGTATTGTGAGTTCAAATTGCAATGTAAAACTATGCTACTACTGCTAAGGGGTCCCTTGTACAGAATTCACCTGTCTGATATGCCAGTTGTGTTTAACGCGTTTCCTTTGAAAAGGTGGTAAGGTAGGAAAAAGAAATTTTTAATCAGATAATTAAAATGCGTATCCCAAAGGGCATCATCACAACTCATATAGCTACCCTTCAAAAGCAGGTAACAATTATGTAGTCTTCAGAGCTGTAACTCCTCCTATAAACATTTTAATATTAAGAAGTTAGACAATTTCAGTTTCACTTGTGCTCTGAATTTGTTTCATTTGATCTACTAAGCTCTGCTGGAGTTGTTGTCTTCATAACTATACATTTTATTCATTGCCAGGTATTATCAGCCGCCAGGAGGCAGAAGAGTTGTTGATGAATAAATCTGAAGGAACATTCCTGGTGCGAGTCAGTGAGAAAATCTGGGGCTATGCGTTGTCTTATCGCCAGCAAAGTGGGTTCAAACATTTCTTGGTTGATGCTTCAGGGGATTTCTACAGCTTCTTGGGGGTAGATCCAAACCGACATGCAACACTGACAGATCTTATTGATTTTCACAAGGTAACACTTGCTAGGTAGAGATCAATAGCTGAGTGGAAGGGATTAATAATTTAAAGATGAACTGTGTAATTTGAAACCACACTGGAAAGTAGAAGTAACGATAGTGGGGAAAAGAATATACGTATGTATTCTAGAGTAAGCCTAGCTGTAACATTTATAGTTTGTGTCTGTCTTCTGTTGCAGTGAATCAGAAGGCTTCTCCCTTTCTTTCAAAAGCTTCAGTATTTATTTGTGTTCCCTTCTAAGCAGATTCTTATGCGATGTATGCTTTCATGGGATAAAAATGAATTAATAAGGGCTGACAGAGCTAACACTTTTTGAGCCTCTTTGCTTTATAAAATTGGATTGGCGATACCACAGGAAAGGTCTTTTAATGAAATTTCAACATTCTTCAGCCTTTGATGTGAAGGCTGTAATGTGCAAAATCATAGGAGCAGGGCACTATGGGAAAGAAGGGAATATGCAGGTTTTCTCTTGTTGGGATGTGCAAAGGGTTGTTCCTTAGTATCCAAAACAATCTTATGAGAGTAATTTGCTTGAAGTCTCTGGTGAGTTTAGATGTGCTTGAATTACTTTGCCTCTTTGTTTCCTGTTTACCAGATGGAGACTAAATAGGAGCACTGTTTCTGATGGTATAGGTTGTCTTCATGTTGCTTTTCTCCCTTAGCCACCCTTACAATTTCTCTTGATCTTTTTTTTTCAAGATTTCTCTGCATTTCATTTTTTTTCACCCTTTTGTCACTCTCATTTCAAACTAATTATTTTTTTCTTCTTTTTTTTTTTTCCCCTGCCTTTTCTTCACAGCATTTATTTTTTCCAATATTCAGTCTTTCAGACACTAAGCAGAGATTATATTTCTTCTAATTTCCATTCTTTTCTAAATCTTTCTGTTATTCCAGCTAGTTTGCAACATTTCTTCCAGCTGTAATCCTTATACTGCAATTGTTATTAGCAGTATAATACTGTAAGTCAACTTTTTTGTAATTTTATTTAACAAAATGAAGCTGACTTTCTCAGAATTTACATTTCATAAAGGAAAAAGGATTATGACATGACATCCTTCATAAAAACATACATAGTCACTACTTAAATAGGATTTTTAGGTGACCAAATCAAAAGATAAATGAATCAAGGGCAGAAAATCCCAAACTCATTCAGGTTGGCTGAAAAAGATTAGTTTGTCCTGTTTTCATCACAGCTTTTCTCATCCTAGGCAATCACTGTACCAGAAACCTATCTATTTACAGACTTGACAGAAGCTGAACAGCTTTTAGATTATGATGTTTAAAAAAAAAAAAAAAGTTTCTTAGGTATCCCCTGATAATAGTTAACAGTTATCAGAGGAACTGCTTTGTGTTTAATGTCTCCACACAGTTCTCTTTTAACTGTTTAACTTAATAGTTACATTAAAATTCGTCTCTTTGACTATTTCAGTAGGCATCTTATTCCCTCACTCAGGTGTTTTTTCTGGTAATCAGCTACGCAATCTTCACAGAATCACAGAATTTCTAGGTTGGAAGAGACCTCAAGATCATTGAGTCCAACCTCCGAGCTAACACTAACAGTCCCCACTAAACCATATCCCTAAGCTCTACATCTAAACATCTTTTAAAGACTTCCAGGGATGGTGACTCCACCACTTGATGTAAATGATTGCATAATGGACACACTCTCTCATGCAGCTATTGCTATGCTGTTTGGAAAAAATGCTACTTACTCATTGCTGTTTTTGGCAAGAGTATAGCTCCCCAAACCATAAGATATCTGAACTGAGGGTTCCTTTTCACTTTCAAGCAAAATAAGCAGGGCTGACATAACTACTTTTATTTATTTATTTATTTATTTTCAGGTGCTTATATTTATTCATCTACTACTGCTTCATTTCAGTTAAAAAAAAATAAAGAATTAGAATAGGTCATTCAGCTGACACATATAAGGGATGGTAACCATTAGCTGGAAGAACAAAATTCTTACAGAAGTGAGTGTGAATGCTCGTTTTCTATTTGCATTTAAGTACTTTTGAGAAGGCAGGAATAACACATCCAACATAATTGCTAAATCTTTGTATTTACTTCCTCATAATTTTCACAAAAGTATTTAATTTGAATAATAACTTTCTGAAGTTAGCCTGGTGAGTGAAAGAATGACAACTGCATGTGTCCTGAGGAAATCAGGCACTGAATATCCATTGCATTTTTTAATGGAAACTAGATGCCTTTTGAAAGTTTTAGGCCCAAAATTTGGATCAAACTTTATGCTATTGTAGTCAATAATATTCTGAATTCTGACTCATTTTGGTGCATCTGTAGATCTCAAACTTCTATATAAAAAGAACAAACAAAGACCACACAAAACAACAACAACAAACAGAATTGTTGTTACTCTAGAAGTAGCGCAAAGACCAAGTTCTCTAGTTTTCTAGTAAGATTTTTTTTTGGGGGTATTTAATTTATGAGAAGAGATGCTATTTGTAAAAAGCATTTGTAAAAAACAAAATGTAAAAACATTGTAAAAAAAACCATTTACCTTAGCAAGGCTAATATCTTTCAACTTTCTGTAATCAGCCAAAAAGCTGTTACTGTTGTGTGTGAGCGCTCAATATAGAGCTCTTCCTCAGTCCACCTGGGGAAGCTTCTTTTATCCCACCCACTATGGAAGTAGCATAGTAGGACTGGCATGTGTGTTAAATTAACCACTGAGAACACCCTTTACAGGCATCTATAGATTTTTTCTTAATATAGCAACTTACAGGTAAGTCAAATCACAACCTTTTTTTGTATAACAACTATTTGATTTCACTATTTGATACTAGCCCAAGTTACTACCAGCATGAATACAAAATAAACAAAGCATGAAGAAAATGAGTACTTGATAGGATCCCTTTTCTGTCTTTACTTATTTTATCAAGTATTGCTTGTAATCAATTACCAATTACAGTGGAGTGTGGTTTTTTATTATTATTATTTTTTTATTGGTATTGGTTTATTTTCTTGAAAGACAGGGAAAGGCTTGGACATCTGTGAATGATATTCTAATTGGTTGTATCTTTTTAGGAAGAAATCATCACATCCTCAGGTGGGGAGCTACTACTGGAACCATGTGGACAGCAGAAGAATCCACCAGACTACAGCCCTTTATTCGAGTAACCAGGACTAACAGTAATGTGTTTTGGATAGCTACAGTAATAGATAGCTACAAAAGTAAACACTGAAAAGTAATTAAAAAACTTTCAAAGCCACTAGTTTTGTGGCCAAAATAAATATCCTCATTAGAAGACCTAAAATATTTCTGTTTCACATCTGAATTATCATTATTATTCATATTGCTAATATTCTGAAGATGAGAATTTACTGTCAGATTACAAATGAAGACTGTTACCAGAAATTTTTAAGAGGTTGTGGCCAATTGCACTGAAAGCTAAGTTTCTATCTTAATTTTCTTAATGTTTAAGATTGAAAATGCAAAATCATATACTGTAACAGCTAGAAATATGGGTGGGAATTATTCATCAAGTATTGTATAGAGTACCAGTATTGTTGAATGGGTTCCTTTTTCCAAAGCAAGGTTTGTCAGTTTCTATTGACAATCTCATCACTCAGTGATTCACTTTTGATAACAAGAGATGCAGTCTTAAAATGTCCTTTTGCAGTTTGTCATTGCTAAAATGTTTAGGTATAGCTGGAAACTTGCCATCATGCTTTTGAATATAGGCTGACAAAGTTAACCACAGCAGAGACAGTCAGAACAAGGTAATTCACATTTTATTTATGATTTCATGCAGTCCAGCTGCCATGGAAGGAATTTTACTTCTGTACAGAAAGTGGTTAGTTTCTTCTAAATTAGTTATTCTAGTAACCACAGTTTGATTTGTAGCAGCAACCACAACTCGCACTGACCTTGTCATATTTTGTGTAGTGATGTACAACACACTGGAGATTCCTAGCTTTATTTTGCTATAGTACCAGATACTTTCCTTAGCTGAGCTATAAGTGGTTACTCTAACACCTCATAATAAAGCAAATCAAGAAGTGCAGCAAAAAAGCAATGCTTATTACCTGGAACAGTTGATCTTATTTTACATTTCTCAAACGAGAAGACAGCTGGGCTTCTTGCAACTAGTAGTTTTACAGTGGTAGGACATTCTATTGCTTCAGCTAATATCTTGAGGAACAAATTGACTTGGAAGCTAGATAAGTGGGCAAGATACCCAAGTTGTTTTGGAATTTTGTTAAAGTGTGGTCCTCTGCAGGTCAGCAGGGGTGGATCCCCAAAATGGAATACAGCTTTGCAGTTCTGAATGTAGATGTAGAATTCCTCTATTATGATCTACAATCTCTGTTAAATGAGAAGCCTGGTATGTCTGATCTGGGTCCACAATACACCTGGTAAAGGTATATACAGACATGAATCCCACTGGTGGAGCTCAGCACAGGGCAATTCACTGTGCTTTTCAAATACGGACTGTATAGAAACTATCACAGAAAGTTGTGTGTGTTTTTTTTTTTTTTTTCCCTGATATAACATTCAGTAAGTGCCCTTCCAAAGAGCCCCCATATCCACTATCTTCTTTCTCAAAAAACTAGCTCTCATTTTGCACCCTTTATATAGGCATCTCAAGAATCTCCCCATCTTCAGGTTATTTACAGCTACACATGTTTCATTACAGAAGAACTGGACCCCTACTTTACAGGAGAAGGGAAAGGGACATTTTAAAGTTAAGTGTAAATATACAAAGACTCTGAGGCCAGAGAGCAGCAGTTGACTGTAGGACTGATAGTCCGAAGACAGTACTGAATAATTAAGACAATATTTAGACATCTAAACATCTTTGCAGACAGGTACATTGCCTTAAAGAACTGTTTGTTTGCTGTTTCTTTAAAGGCATAAAATGACTTCTTTTAGGAGAAGTTGCTCAGCATGCTGGAAAATATATATGCAATTTTCAGAGTTTTTCTGAAGATTACTTGAGCCGTTGTACACAATTTTGGGAATGTTTAAATACAGAAAATTGAAAAACTTGTTCAGTAAGGAATTCACATTTGTAGAGACTGTTAATAATACCACTATTTATTTCTAGTTACACAATTTTCAACAACTTCCTGCATTTTGTTTAGTGGATAAGAAGGCTTGGAAATATGGCTCTGTATATTACACGTCCTATTGTGATGTAATTAACAACCTACCAGCAGTTTCATTCTCATTTCAGACTACATTTCTTCTAATTTTGTAAATTCTTCTACCTATTCCATCTATTTCTTATGCTGGGTTTTATGCTGGGCTTTACCTGGCTTTAAAATAAATTCCATGCAAGTTCCTCTGCAAATGAAATTACTGTCTGGAAAACTGCAATTTCATCTGAGAGTTTTATTATGCTAATAAATGTCAGAATTCTCAAGTAAAGGAATTGCCTTTTTTTTTTTTTTTCTCCCGCAGAAATAATAATAATAAAAAAAAACGAGTCATCCAATTCATACAGTATCAGCAAAGAAAAACTCAACAATATATAACCAGAAGCAGTAGCAATAAAATTCAGTGCAGCTTAACTGAAGATAAATTTCAAAGGAAACAAAAGGAGATCATAGCAAGCAGAAATTAAGAAAAACAGAAGCTTTTCTTGGTAGACGTGCAGCAAGGGCTGTGGGGGAAGTACGATTGTGGAGATGATTTCTAAGCTACAATACTTCTTTTTGCCCTGCAGAAATTCAGTGGACTATGAAAAGGTAGCCATTTAGTAGGAAGAAAAGAAGGGAAAGCAGTGAAGGAGTAAACCTGGAAAGCGAAGAAAAAAGAACAGGAAAAATATGCTTATCTGGTTGTTTTAGAAGCATTTTGGATTTCTGCTGCCCTTGGAGAAAGACACTGCTACTTCCCCTTTGAAGGTTACCCTTTTACTCTGTAGGCCTCAGAGATTTCAGCTATGAAATGAGTTTGAGCTCCATCTACATTGGAGCTAGATTTCACACTATTAGTCTACAAGAGTTGTCCACCTCTTGGTTGGAGCCTTGAACACCGTGTTTGCTTCACGCTGTCTGCGTCTACGTTTAGTGTTATCTGAAGCTGTTCATCTCTGTATACAAATCTTTTTAGTGCTGCAATTTCATTGTCTGAAATGGCCAGCTTTATTCTATTATACAATGACCTTTGAGTCTTGCTTTCAGATCTAGATTTTTCTAGCAGTAAGTCATAAGAGGTAGATGTTATGGATTTTCATTGTAAGATTTCCTGTCAATTTTTCTTGTCAATGAGACCACCGGGAATACAATGAGAGACCTATTATGGTAATTCTGTTTCATAGGGAAAAATGCTACAGCAATAAGGAAAACTTTTAAACACTTAAATGAATCGAACTTTTCTTTATATCTGTTTCACAGCAGTAAAATATGGCATGCAAGTTCCAAAGCTTGTTTGCACGTATCTTTGAAAAAGCAGCTCTTGAAAATTTATTCTTGCTTCTTCCTGGATCCAGAGATGCATCTGTTCTTTCTAATTTTGTTTTAATCTGTTATATGTGCATACATAGACATCTCCAATTTACTACTGCTGTCTTCTGTAAAGGAGAGCAAAAATCAAACAAAGAAACTGACAGCAATCCTGGATGAGATTTTCAAGGCACCATAAAGAATGTAGATGCCAGTCTATTACCTCTTACAATTACTGTAGTGAAATAACTATCTAGTATGAGTATTTACATATTATTAGATATGTAACAGCATAATCCAAGCCAACTATTAAGTGTGGAAACCATCTTGTGCTGAATAAGTATTGAGTAAAATATAGCTCCTGCCTCAAGAGAAATCTACTTAAAAATTTTAGTTTTAAGAGAGATTATTTTCAGACTTACTGAGTAGAAACTGCTTCCAAAGACCATGAATTCAAAGTGAGAATTTCCAGTAGATTTCAATGACTTTGAATCAAATCCATAAAACCTATTTCTCTGCTGAGGTGAACCAAGGTTAATACGCTGGTTACAGTAAACCAATTCAGTTTTGTAAGAAATAGAGATCTGCGTCTGCTCATTCTTCCCTTGAGTCCCCACAAACCTGACTACAGAGCATTAATGGAGTTACACCACATTTCACTGCAGTCTAAACTGTTCTCTTTACGTAATGCCACAACACAAACTTGATCTCAAGTGAAATGGGGCAGTTTGCAATGGGAGAAATTTTTCTCTTCCTTTGTATAAGTGAATTTGTTTCCATCATTTATAAGTTGGAGTCTATTTTTCAATGATTTTCAAGGACTGACTTTCCTTTCTAGCCTAGAGGCTATTATGCCTCTACTTTAAGATTCCTTTTTCCTTTCCCAAGAGAATGGGGTTAGTGACCTCTGTGAAGTAATAACATGTCCCCTGGCTGGGCTATCAATTGCAGAATGATGTGTTTGCACTTGACCAGATGTTTGATTTGTGTTTCCTGAGATGAATCTTCTGGATACATACTGTCTGATGATAATGATACATAATTGAATTTTATAGCTAATTTCTTTCCATGCAAGTGCTGCATGAAATCTCTTCAAACATTTGTTTACTGCTAGCAATTAGTCCTGTAGCTTGTATGTTTACATTATGACCCGTAGCTAATGCACATTTTCTACTAGGCTGGAGCCTTCAGTGAATTTGGTCTCTTCTCTCTTGGAGACTACTCTTTCAGTAGTTTTCAATTAACATAACAATTTTATAGTATCTTTATTAAACATTGATACTTGATCTTTCTTATGGAGAAGAAATTACCACAAAAGAGACTGGACATTTAATTTGGTCCTAATTGTGTCCTTTTGATCTGTGTGCAAAGAAAATACTTAGCATGTTTTTATGTCTCCTTTAAAGTTTTGCTGATATTTCTGCCCTATTCTCAATTTTAATGAGAATTTTATGTGGGAGAAGATCATACACTCATGAACAATGGAGAATAAGAAAGAAAGGAGCTAGGACTGTCTTTATTCAAAGTGGTTAACATACAACAGCTGGCAAAGTCTTTGATTTATTATTTCCTGAGACAGAGTGTATTTCTTGCTTAGCGTTCAGAGGATCTAGGCTGAGACCTACTGTCCCTACTTTTCCCTTATACAACGGAAACAGAAAAGAGCTCATACAGAATATGAAAATGGCCCAAACTGAATTCAATGAGTAATGTTACCCCAGGAGTGGTAGAGAAGTAGGATATAGAAAAAATAAGTGAAGATCTCAATCATAATATGGTAAAGACATTTTTTATGTAAGTGTGTAGAGCTAGGAGTATTTACATATTCTTGTTTGCTAGAAGTCAGTTCTTTTAATCATACAGTTGTGATTCATGGTCAACCATATGAAGATATGAGCAATCTTAACAGTCCTGTTATTCAAAAAAATCATAGAATTGCCTGAAAGGAAAATCAGAAATAATTTTCTTAGACAAGAGTTATCATACATTACTATACAGTATTTGAAACATAGAATTTTTAAATGTGTTATACATAACTGTTGGGATATGAGAATGTAAAAGCTAGACACTGCTCACCACATAAAGCATAGTGAACTTATTAGCGTCATTTTTATAGCACTTAAGATTCAACAAGGAATAAAGCTATCCCAGGTTATACCCCTTTCCTGTAGGGAATGCTGTCAATGTTATAAAAAAAGAAAATATCTTCTCATCTAGGATTTTAAACTTAATAGTGGACTTAAATATTATAGCAAAACATTTCAGAGACCTACACTAAACAATGTGCTGCACTTAGTAAGATACACTTGAAAAATTTGTTCTTTGTTCTCAAACACCTCTTTCTAGTGAAAGCCTGATACTAATGAGAAACATCTTTTCAGTAAAATACATTCAAATCCAACTTTATGGAAGTTGCATTAAGGTATATGTTTCATTATCATTTTTAGCATTAACATTTTATCTCAGGGAATCCCTGGAAAAAAAATAAAAAATAAAAAATTAAGAGCAATGACCAAATGCATACAGTTCTGGTCTGACTACTAGACAGTGTTTTGTTACCTCCTCAGTGCTGCATTCAAAGCATGCTAGTTCATCTATTTTGAATTTCAGTATGCTGTATGCTACATTGGAATGTACCTATATTTTTAAATAACAAAACAGTTGAGAACTGTACACGTGAACAAATTGTTCTATGGGACAAAACTGTGTGCCCAGTTCCAATACTGAGCCCCCACATCCACTGGAACTCGTGTAGCAATTCTTAGTTGATAAATATGGGAATTATTTATAAGGACTGTCAGTCAGAATCACTTTTCCTGGAAAGAAATGAAGCTACTTTAAAATGTTCCATTTAATGAAAATTTAATTCCATTTAATTTTGTTTAATGTTGCAATGTTTAGAATTAAAAAGCTTTAGTATCTACAGGCATTTCTAATTGCAGAAAACAGGAAAAGTATGCAAAAAAAATCACAAAATTTATATTTTTTAGTCTATAAAAGAAAAAAAATGTGGTGTATTAGGCTGCAAAGTCAAGACAGATATTCCATGTTTTTGACATCTGATTAGGTATCCATTTTCTCCCTATTTCTTTTTAAGGCAAATGGAAATACCCAGGGAATAGCTATTCAAAATTTTAACCCCATTAAATGGTCTGATTTAACAACTGAAATATATTTATGAAGGTTAATAGATAATATTTTCTCCTGAAAAATCAATCTAGCAAGGTGGATAAATTCAGCAAAAAGAATGAATATTGATCACAGTTTTGAATATTTTGCATTAAATGCTTGGATCCCTTCAGTGTGATTTCCATTTTTTACTACTATGAAGTCTGAGTACTGAAAAACAATTAATTTAAAAGGAATAATAAACAATACACTGGAAATTAAGTCTGCTATTCCAGTTTCTCTGAAAAAGGCTAATTCTATCTGCCCTATGGTTATGTAAAAGACTAAGCCTTTTCATGAACTTTTTGCAGGAAAAGGATCTAATTTTCTAAGTTGTCATTGTGACTAATCACAACAGCAATCTCCTTCTGGATGAAGGACTCTGATTAAGAAATGGAAAGTCCTGACTCCATGTTCAAATGCTAAATGAAACATTTGCAATGAACCAGTTGCATGCAAATGAAAAACATTTAAAAACAAAACCAACCAAACAAAACCCATTTAAATCAGAGAGATTTTTTATATACAGGGTATATGAGTTATTCTTGACTGTGATTCTGCCTGTAACTTTAATATATGTACACAGCATATACACATGTATGTCCTGCAGAGCAGCCATTGTCATGTAGGGAAATGGTTTTGACTCCCATTGTTCACCTTAAGCTAGACTAGAAACTGATTTCATTCAAAGTTCCAGGTAGTGTGGTATCGGCTCCTCTGTCATTGGTTATTTGAGGTTATGTTGGGTTATCAGAGAGTGTGAATAATTTTGAAACCATGAAATATTTCCATGATTTGAAAACAAATTCTTCCCCCTACCTGCCCTAGATGAGAGTCAGTTTTCAAGGGAATAAAAGGAGGTTTTATGAAACTGTTGCAGCTATCTTTTTCCTATTGGTGAGCAGAGATTTACACAATTCATTAAGGTCAATGAGAAATAAATGGGGAATAAGGATTTCACAGCTCAGTCATTTTTTATTTATTCTGTCCTATAGCACCGCACATATAATTGTGAAGCGCTAAACCGGCTGTTCTCGGAAGTTGTTCAAAATCCAATGGACTAAAAATACTCTGTCTGCCAAGAAGACATTCAAGGTGATTTGAAAAGGTTTGGATGCTTTTACGTTGGGCCACTGTCTGCAGATAAATTAAGAGGCATCAGGGCTTTTTTTTTTTTTTTTTAAAAATTCTTTTCTCTCTCCTTGTCCCACATACCTATTAATAATGAACCAAATTCACAACAATCAATGAGAAAGCTGCCTGCTGGCTAATACACTGTTTGTAATATGGTGTCTGCACCTCCCCACGGTGCTAAAATTCATTTCAAGTTACACTTTAGTAATTGATGATCACTTGCCATATCCCTTTATAAAGCTTTTTTTATCAATGTCTTTGGTGGTTCATTTTATATCAGCAGCAAATCAATGAAATTTTAATGGAACAGAGCGCTCTACTTGAGACTGAATTAATGTTGCTTTACCCATTTCAATATCAAGTGAAGTTTTCAAAGTCTAGCAGGATAATAGTTTTTCAGATTTTTTTTTCCTTGATAACTTTGTTTCTGTGCAATGGTGGCATCCTTGCGATCAGATGTAATAAAGATTAAATGCATTAGTGAACTTAGTTTAATAGTAGCTGTGTGCTGTGAGAGACAATGTAAAATAAAAAAAGCAGGCTTTGAAACTAATAGCTGGATCCATGATCAGGAATGTAAATGCCACAGTGATGTAGCTGTGAGTACATTAACTCCTGGAGTACTGGGGGGGTGTCAAGGACAGGAGGATCTTAATTGGTTTTAAAATCTCCACGGTGATGCAGTAATTAACTGTGCACTGGGAAGTACAACAAGGTCAAGGACTGAGTTCCCTTCTCTGAAGCAACAGAAGGAACCTGACTTGTAGTCAGCTGGGCAGTCCCTCAGCACCACAGGAATCGCATCAGCCACTGCAGCCTCATTGCAGCAGCCTGTGGCATACAGAGGTCTTCCCTCAGTACATAAATCCTGCCAGCCTAACGTATGGGTCTTGAGAGGCTCCAGCAGCTCTCAACATTGTCTTGGAGCCATCTGTACAGCAAAGTGATTGTGCTATGTTATTCCCTTGTAGAAAGGCTTTTTTGTGCTCCTCTAAGAGCTGAATTGTGGCATTTCGTGTGGTGTTTTTACTACTGTGAATGCTTTGAAAGCAAAGGACAGCAATGACAGTCTGAAACTCCCTCTCGGTAGTTTTGAAGTGTGCTTTTTAGCACAGCTGGGCTTCTGGCGGTGGCAGCCACCCACCGCACCTGAGTGGCCACGCCTCAGCCCAACGGCTCCCGCCTCACACCCCTCCCTCAGCGCAGCTCGGTGGTGCGAGCCCGCTGCCCCACCACGCACACCTCGCCTCAGGTTGAGCGCAGAGGGAAGGACCAAGGGGCACCACCGCCAGTCTTTTTTTTTTTCCTCCATGAGGCTTTCAGACCTCACACTTCGAGTCTGATATTTCTTAGCCGTTCTCGAAAAAAAAAAAAAAAAAAAAGTCTCAAGAGGAAAAAATGAGTTATGTATCAAAGAGCAGCAGCTGCAGGTGATGGAGCCAGCATGGTGTACCTTGCTTTTCACTGCTCCAAAAGAAGGCTCCAGGGGTGAGGGTGCACCCTCGGAGCTTTGCTGGAAAGAAGCTTTCAGTACCTGTTTTCATCTGGTAAAAGCCTCCCTGTGAAGCAGGGCCCAAACTAAGCCTAAGAAAAACATATTTCCTGGGCTGATTCCTCTCAGGCTGAACGTATTAGATAACTACAGGCTGACAGAATAAAACTGGTTGGAGGAGATATGTGAGGGCATACCAAACCATGCTGGTTTAAGCATCTTCATCTGCTGAAGAGGACTTGCTCAGTTGTGGCGTTTGCAGCTGGACGGTAGAAATGTGAGGACTGTAAGGAAAGGTGCTGCCATTTTGTCTCACGCTGCAGAGGAAGGGGCCGGCTCTCCAGCAGCGCCCACCTGGTGGAGGTGGACTGGGTGGTAAGGTACATTTTTTTTTTTACTTAGCATCCCAAAATTGCCAAGGTGCTGGTGTTTAGGAATGCTATTGTTTGGTACTTGCAACAGGAAAAATCACAATGTTTGATAATGAGGGGGGCTATCGCTGGCTTATTTTTTCTATTTAAATCCAAAGTTTAAGTATGATCTAGAAAAAATCTAAGGGAAAAAAAAAATCCAACGTGTTTCCATTCCTGTTAACTGCTGAAAGAAAGCCAAATATTAGTTCAGTCTCATGGATGCTTACAAAATCTGATTGAGGATTTCATTGATTTCAGTGGGTTTTGGATCAAGCCTTGAATGCAAAGAAAGACTAATCTGCCTTCTCAACTTCAGCGTCACAGCTGGAGCACATATTAGCAGGGTAGCTCATGTTTCTCTTAATTTCTATTCAATAAAACAATTTATATTCATTAAAACAATTTTAATTTCTATTAAAAAAAAAAAGTGTATCAGCCTCTGAAATTGTTAATTTACATCTTATCATCAACACCTTTCTCTATACAACACTAAGCACATGATTTCAGGTACAGGAGAGGGAAAGCTGAATACTAACAAATGTCAAAATAATAAATGTCAAAAATAACATTGTGGTAGAGAAAGTGGAGTGGCAACCTGTTGGTATGTTCTGTTTGATTTGATATGCTTTGATGCAGTCCATAAACTTTCAAAAGTGGGGACTACTTAATACATACTGAAATAATGCTCAATAATGAAACTTAATTAATGTTTTGCATTATAAGGAATGCTGTGTATAGCTTCCAAAAATACAATCATCTATTTTTTCACAATGAAATTATTCTGTTTTGATATCTTTTTCTGAAGTTATCTCAATAAACATCCTCTCACTGTACAAGAACAGGGTAGCAAAAATCTAAATAAACCCAACATTATCTTAAACAGTTCAAATTGAATATTTCTGCTTGCCTTAATATTTTGTGTGTATTTTCCATGGTAATTTAATTTCTAGCAAACCAAAGAGTCCAACAGAGAAAATAAAATGTAGATGCACGATATTGTAATTTTAGTTGATGTGAAGCAGGAGGTAAAAGACCAGGAATCTCCTGCCCTTGTTCTCTTCTGCTGTACATGACGAAAGGAGGGGTTGCCCTGCACAGCACAGCTCTGGGTCAGAGCCACCTTGTGACAGTAAAGAAGGGAAGCTGGTTTTAACTCGGAATGAAAGAATTGAGAATCACGGAATAATTTGGGTTACTATGGGGCCTTTGAAAGTCATGTTTATACTGAAATTTTAGACGGGCTTATGTGGAGTTTGCTCAGTTTTGTTTAAACTTTCAGCATCTGGGATGTTTTTTTCTCCTTTTCCATGCACCCTCTGGAAGTAGTTGATTGATTTATTTATCCAACCTGCAGATCCATCCTTGTAGTTTTCAGTACAGTTTCCGTAAGTTTTGAGTAAAGTTTTTACTATACTTTTTATTTATTATATTTATTTATTTGTTTATTTATTTTCAATCCTACGTTAAAGTAACTTGTTGTTGTTATACACAGAGTTGGTGAAACTTACAATGTGTGGTTATGGATAAAAGTTCTACTGAAAAAGGCCAAAATATACCAGAAGCTAACTGAGATTTCTTTTATTTCAGCAATATTAAAGTTCTTAAAATGTATGTAATAGAGCTATAAAGTTTTTTGTTTCTTTTAACTATTTTATGGGGATTTGTTGTAGTCTTTGCATTACCCCAGAAAACTGGAGTTTCTTCTTTAAGCTTGGTATTTTATAGTGATTGCTGTTGTTGCATGTCTGATAAAGTGCTGTTGCTGTGAGGTCCGTAGCAGCTGCAGATATGACTGAAAAGGTGTTGGAGTGTTGGGAGGGATGTTAAAAAAAAAAAAAAAAGTCAATTTCTAACCAAAGAAGGCAAGGAAACAATTTGTCAATGCTGACAGCAGGAAAATGAATAAATATTGCAATAGATAAACGTCTACACAGTGAATTTATATTAGCATCTGAACGATGTCCTGTCTCAGGAAGGTTAGTAGACCAATGTTATTAACTTCCTTGATGGAGATCTTTCCTTTCAGGCAGTGAATTTGTGGTGTGAAATCATTACTTGTTTATTGGTTTTTCTTCTATTCTTTTACTTCCTAAAGGAGTATGCAAATAGA
Source organism: Aythya fuligula (assembly GCF_009819795.1). Lineage (NCBI taxonomy): Eukaryota > Metazoa > Chordata > Aves > Anseriformes > Anatidae > Aythya > Aythya fuligula. The sequence goes on along the minus strand of NC_045565.1, from coordinate 11,187,685 downwards.
GTTATTACACTATATTATGATTGTAAAAAAGCAAATGGCCTTAATTTTCACATTTGCTTGTTCAGAGCTAGGCTTCAAAATTCACATTTTGGCACCAAAATAGAAGTGGCTAAGCTGAAAAGTCTCAGATATTCTCTACATAACTTAATATGTACAAGATGCCTTTCACATTGGGAAAAATTATAATTCAATATAGTTGCAAAGACTGAGAAAATGTGGAGAATGTGTTGAATTGCATAAAGCCGTGACGTTTCTTGTTAATTTGTTTAGACGCACACAATGAGAGCCCTTCATCAATAGTAATTTTAAGGCTATAAAAGGAGCAAGTGGGCCATATTTTCTGGGAGAATAAACAGACAATTATAGCACAACTCAGCCCACAAACTGGTTCAGCAGTTCTGCCCAATTTTTTGCTTTTCCTTTTTTTCCTCCCCTCACCCCCCATCTTAGAGAGCCAATTTGCCAATAAGTTGCAGTCACCTTAGTGACAGAATGGTTTAGTTTGGAAGGGGCCTTAACTCATCCAGTTCCAACCCCCTGACATGGGCAGGGACACCAGACCAGGTTGCTCAAGGCTCCATCCAGCCTGACCTTGAACACTTCCAGGGATGGGGCATCCACAGCTGCTCTGGGCAGCCTGTGCCAGTGCCTAACCACTGTCTGAGTAAAGAATTTCTTCCTAATCTCTAATCTAAATCTTCTTTCTTTCAGTTTAAACCATTACCACTAGTCCTATCACTATGCTCTGTGATGCAGAGTGCCTCCTCAGCTTTCCTGTAGGCCCCCTTTAGGTACTGGAAAGCTGCTATAAGGTCTCCCAGGAGCCTTCTCTTCCCCAGGCTGAACAACTCCAACTCCCTCAGCCTGTCTTAATGGGAGAGGTGCTCTGATCCCTTAATCATCTTCGTGGCCCTCCTCTGGACTCATTCTTATGCATCCCTGTCCTTGTGCTGGGGACCCCAGAGCTGAACACAGAGCTCCAGGTGAGGTCTCACTCAGGCTGAGCACAGAGGGACAATCACTTCCCAGGTCTTTCTCACAATTCCTGACACAAGCCAGGATGCTGTTGGCCTTCTTGGCCACCTGAGCATGCTGCTGGGTCCTGTTCAGCTGACTCTCCATCAACACCCTCAGGTCCCTTTCTGACTGGCAGCTTTCAGCCACTCTTCCCCAGCCTGTAGTGCTGCAGGGGGATCAGTATCCTGTGAGCATGCCATTAAAGTGTGCTTGAAGCATTCCTTTGACAGCTGTGCCAGAATAGTTCAAAATTGTTTATTGTAGAAAAAGCAGGGAAGACAAACACTCAAATAAACAATTCAATTAAACAAAGGCAAACAATTTTAAGCAAACTGAAGTCTTTGTTTTTATACTCAACAGTACCAGAATTCTTCATATTTAAGCAAAGCTCAGAAGCTAAGTGCCTCCTCTTATGGTCTCCCCTTAGGCTCTCCTAAGTTTCTGGTTCTTACTAGTTTTGAACTGAGTACTGAAAGAATGCATGGCTAGTATATGCCTGACCTAAAACTTCTGGGAATCTGTGCAAGCCTGCTTTTATCTTCATTTTCCAACTTGTTAAATGCCTGATACAAGAAGGCATAAAGAATGAAAAGTCTCACAAGAAGAGCTTTCTGTGAATAAATCTGATGAACCACAAAGACTTGAATTCCTTGAAACAATTTCAGAGGAGTGTCTGAACTCTGTTTTGTGCTTCATACAAAAACTTCTGAACTTTTTGAGAACAGTCAATCTGTAATGAAAATGTCCTTACGTATTTTCTAATCTATCTTGCTACTTTGGATGATAAGTCCTCTAATAACTCTTCAGAATACATCAAAATGTCATTTTGTGCAGAATACCTACTTTTTTTCCCTCTGGATCCTAGCTTAAAAATGAATGCTGTACTGTAGGAGATCATTTTGGATTACAGAAATTCTCAAAATGTCAGCTGTAAATAGTCAGCAAATCCCTCATTATCAATAAAATGGCATTGATATTCACTAAGAAGCCATTTGTAATACTTTCAAATGCATATCCTCACAAACCTCTTGGCTTCTTGCAACACCCCCAACACCAAGTAAAATACAGTTTAATGCAAGAGGGATCTTTTGTTGTCGTCTGTTTGTTTGTTTCATTCCTAATGAACTTGAGTAAAGGTTTTAGAAACTCCTGTTGGACATGTGACTTCGATTTTAATAGTGTTTTAAATTAAACTGTTTAAGGATGTTTTTAATTCCCCATCTTTCATCATCATGAGAAATATAAAATCCTTTATTACCTGGTCAGACACCGTTTATTTTCTTGATAAGAGTATGTCATTGGTTATGAAACTGTTTCATAGGTCTGAATACTGGCTTGAATGTCACTAAATTAATCTTTTTGAAGTTTTGGGTCTCTGACTTGTGTTTAGTTACCTTTTTTAACTTACACATGTTTCTTAAAACATGATTATGTTAAAACTCTATTAAAACTCCTTGAAACTCTATTTTGTATGAAGTAAAAGAAACAGCATTCTAAAGTTATTTGTTGGAAATCATAATGCAATAGGACTAAAGTCACTATTTTTTCCATATAAGTATACTTTAAAATTCCCATTGACTGCATTGGTGGAGAGTTAGGTTCATATGAAAAGTAGAGTCAGTGAAAAAAATATAGTGAAAATCTTATACACGCAGAGAAAACACGGTGATGTAGTAGACAAAAAATGAACAAGGTGATGGGCATTGGTGTTGGATGGAAGAGTGCGAGATTCTTTATCTGCAGAGCTGGGCTTTCAGCAGCATGTTCCTATACAGTTCATCTTGTTTCTGTAGATTTTAAGGCTAGGAGGATGAATTTGAGTCTGTTTTTGACTTATCTGCAGAGTTTTTTTGATTGGGGATTAGATAGCTCTCTACTGGGAATCCCATTAATGTAAGACAGCTCATCTTACATTAACTGCTATAAGCCATCAGCCTGAACTGAGCTGTCCTTGAACAAATGACTCACAAGGGCAAGTCTAGGTATCCGACTGTCAGCTGCTAGCCAGTCAATCATATGTGAAATGTTAGGAGTGCTTGTAACTCATGAAAAACTAAGTTTACCAAGAGATAAGTGGATCTGTTTATCTTTTTTTTTTTTTTTTTTCCCCAGAATGATAACAATGGAAATGATCTTGTAAAATGTATCTGCTCTACCTTAGATATTACTGCTGACAAACATTCTTCCAGTATCATTCAGGCTTCAAATAAAGATGTTTTTGAAAGGAAAAATAATGTAAAAATGGGGCTCTAAGATTAGGTGATGGTCACAACTCCCCAATAAGTTAATAACAAAAAAATGCTCTTAACTATAAGGTAAAAAGAAATTTTTAAACATAAAAATTCAGCCCTATTCAGGACACCAGCACTCAACTAGCACAGACCTGAAGTGTTTTGTGTGCTGCAGAGAAGGACTTAATATACTGGAGAAACTATAACAGTGCCTTGCTGTGGAAAAAGTTTCCACAACCTGCAGAAGAATGTGTTTGGCTGTGGACTGGAGATGGAAGTCAAAGGAGGGTTTGATGGACAGCATCAAGCTGTGGATGTCCACCACAGCAATATGTTAATGATGGAACAAATTCTAGCCAAGCACTAAATAATTTAATACAAAACGCTAAGTGCCAATTATTTGTTTTGCTGAGAGGGAATTTTATTATTTTGCAAATAGTACATCAAGTTTGTGATAAGGTAGGCACTGCACAAAGAAGAGAGAACCTTATTAAAACATGTAAAAAGAAGGGCTTTGAAGAACTGACTCCACCTGAAGTTCAGCTCATATAACTTTTGCACCTTATGTACAGAATATGAAAATAGGAATATAAACTAAACAGTCTTATTCACATGGAAACAAGTGACCTCTTTTGCTCTGCATATTCATGCTGCAAGCAGATGTGGATGTATTCATCCTGTGCTCAGAGACCTGAAGCCAGTGAGTACAGTGCTGAGTCAAACTAATAAACCCTGAACCAAGTGAGTATATATTAACTTAGCTCTGACACTGTGCAAATTATTAAGCCTAGTTCATTATTTTTGGTGCTTAGTGCTGGAACCAGGAAACTCCTGATAGGCTAAAAGTCTACAAAGATAGAATGAAGAAAGAGATCTTGCCAGAGTTGATCCATTTTACTTTCACTTCCTCTTTTAATGTGCATCAGCATGCTACTTGGTTTTGTTCAACTTGCATAATTCAACAGTGATAATTATTCTCAAATCTCTGTTACTGTATTTCTGGTATGCTTTAGCCTCCTTCTGAGAAACATTTGTGTATAGTATTTATTCATGCACGTTGAATTGGGATTGTCCTGCTCGCGCAATCCCGGTACTTTGGTTAGCTGCCATATCTTTTAAAACAGAATTTTATTGAACCAGGCTGACAGATCAATCTTTTCCCCTCTTGTTTGTGGTAAAATAGGAGATCTTTCAGTGGCTATAGCATCCAAGACCGCTTGCAGCTGGCCATTTTTTTTTTTATAATATATAAATATATACAGAATTAGAATCTTTTGTCTTATAAGATGGGGATAAGTCCCTCTTCCCCCCCACTCTCCCACTCCCCACTTGCTGCAGTATTCTGTCAAAATTTGACAAGTGAGAAGAACTCATTAATAAATAATGAAAGTAGTTTTGACAGACATAAAGCCAGGTAGGCTGCATTCTTTTTTTTGTTTGGACATTCTCAGTTTAACCCCTTTCAGGGCTTGGCAGACAGATGACTGAAAATGTTTCAGATATGCTAAAGCTGGAACAGGCACAGAATCCTTCTCAGTTGGTGTGTCACTGTCACTGTTAAAGGCCCAAGTACTGAAATGTCAGTGAATTCATTTTCTTATTACCCTTCTACTAGGAAGACAAGTAGACAGTACATTCCTTTAAAATAAATATTTTAATAGTATTGGTGCTTTGGCATGCATGTGGTGTTCTGTGTTTGAAATGAACGCAAGACAATAGTAGAAAAATTGACTTGTTTTGTAGACACAGCAGCCGTTTATGAGCTAGAATGGTTATGATCTTTTCCAAGAAATATAAGAACAGGCAGGGCTGATCTTGGCAGACAACATTCTGCAGTTCATATATTTGTATCTAGGTGCCTATTTCAAAAGCAGTCTCGGCTGGGAATGTACTACAGCCCAACTTTTCAAATGTGATAAGTGGTTTTGCATTGTATTGTTTTGTTAGTTACATTTTGTAAGTTGTTGTTGTTGTTAATTTATTTGCAAGTGCTTTGCAGAACAAATCCTTTCAAAGAAATCAAGGCAAAAATGGAGGAACCCAAAATCTAATGATTTTGAACAATAATAATAATAATTTTTGAACAATCTTTATTTCCTTGTTATTTGATGAAATGCTTTTCAACAGTTCTTGATTAGAGCTTCTAAGGGAAATTAAGGTCCAAAATATGTATATCAGTAAGAATGCTCAATTGAAAGCCTCAATTTTTAAGGATACTTTTAATGTATGTAAATATGGCACACAGATATGATGGTGTAGGCCAACGTAATCAAATAGATTTAAAAACAAAACAAAACAAAACAACTTGGCCTCAACTGGTTGTGGAACCCAGGTGAGAGGGATGATGAGTGCCATTTTGCAGCACTCCATTCGTATCTCTGTTGGCAAATGCAAAATTAGCACCCCTCCTCGTTCTGTCTCCCATTGGTCTGGGAATGCCATGGAAAACTTTGGTGCCAGTTAGGGAGAATTATAGACTGAGATGAAGTGAAGAAAGAAGATCAATCCCTGCTATCAAATCATGAGGTGGTAATTCATCCAGGAGTCATGCTAAAGTTCTTTTCCATTCTAAATAGTTACTTGCTGCTCCTTCTTCTTCTCTCCTACATTGTCATTGCAAAGAGGTGTCCTTTCAACTGTGTAAGTTTTCAAGGTCTTTGGCTAAGTCTTCCCAGGAAAACTATTTCTTTTAGTTCATGATGGACTAAACATATGTTTTTTATTTTGATAGTGCAGATTCATTTCACTATTTGAAAGATTAATTAAAAAATTGAAAGAGAAAAAAGGTTCACAATTCTAATGACTATTGAAAATAGTCACCTCCATGAAAACCACTGAGAACTGCATTAATACAAGAACTTGAATTTCATTCACCTGTATCAAAATGCTGCTTTAATAATTACCAGACTTCTGACAATTTGGAATAAAAGCTTTTTCCTCTGTTCCTCTCTTTCATTTCTTCACTTCCATATTCAGAGAAACTGGATTTATGTCATGAACTCACCTTCCAAATCTAGCTTGTAGCCTTCTAGCTGGGCTATCAACAGTAGATGAATAAAACAGAAATAGGTTTGTTGTTTGTGTGTTTGTTTATTTCCTGGTGTGTTCTCCTTCTCCCACAACTTTGAGCAAGAGTCCTAATTGAGAAAGACTGGGGCAGTTAAGTAAATCAAGGGACTTGGAGGATGGTTTTCAGTGGAGGAAGAAGGAAGGGCATCTGACTTTTATTGTAATAGCTTCATCATGTGATAAGGAGAAGTCAGGTATGTCTGTGTGGTTATTTGCATATCCTAAGTGAGTAGTTAGAGGGACAGTGAGAATGCAAAACAATCCTAAATTTTGAAAATTTGTCTTTGTAATAGACCACAGCACTGCCAAGGCTAAATTACAGACATGATGGTTTGAATAACATAGTCTTATTAATCACATTTACTAATTGAGAAAATTGCACTGTTCTCCCCAAATATCATTATAAACAAATTATACAATATCAACATTTCCATGAGAAATCAACATTTAATTTTTTTTTGTTATACTACAAATAACTAAATAGGGACAAACAATCATCAGCACTTGATTCCATGGGTTTCAAACAAACAATATAAATATACATTGTTAATTAGGGTTTTGCAAAGGAACATGACTACTTTGTGTTTTTTTCTTTCACCTACCAAAAAAAAAAAAACACCTACAAAACACCACACAGATTTAAACTATTTGTTTCAAATGGCAGCAGCTGGCTGAGCTGTTACTCAAACTCTTAGAGTGACAAAGAAAAAAGCTACATAACAATGACAAAAAGGCAATCAAGCTTCTAATGGGCAGAATTTCTGCTCAGTAGTGACATATACATTACCCAGTCAATTATTACTGTTACCTATCTTTTTCCTGTAAAGCTGCATGAATGTGTATGGTGTTTGCCGTTAAGGGTTAAAAAACAAAACAAAACAACAAACAAACAAGCAAAAAAAAACAGACTCCATGGAGAAAGGGGGTGATGAATATGATTTAGGCACTCCAAGGACCATCTCTGCTTTTTTGCTGTTTTTTTTTTTTTTTTTTTTTTTTTTTTTTTAGATGGAGAAAAAGCTGCTTAATATATGTTGACTGAAAAACCACAGATACCAATATTTTTCAGATTTTTTTTTTTCCCTAAAAGAGATAAAACTTCATACAAATATTAGAATTGTAACATTAGAAAGAGACCTCTTTATCTAGTTCATCTTCTTTCAGTGAGATAGGTTTAATAACTACTGTTTATTCTTCATTGTCTGTGCCATAACAGAACTTCCCTGGTCACTAACAATAAATAGAAAACCTCTGAATTAGAATTCTGTTTTCCTCAATATCTCTCTGGAATCTCTGAGTCAACCAAAGTTTGTTTCCCTTTTCCCTTCCAGTGAGACCAGAGAATAGTTTATCACAAGAGCATTTTTACCTACTTTCACATTAGAGACCTGTTCTCATGTTACCTTGTAGGATTTCTCTTTTCTAGACTTTTAAAAAAATATTATTACTCTTAATGTTCTCTTTAGGACTCTGCAGTTTGCTTTTGCCTGCTTTAAGCAGACTGGCCAACCTACAGTTAATGTTCTGGCTGAGCTCTCACCAGGAATATGCAAAGCAAATCAATTTGCTCTATTTCTGATTTAGAATATTCCTGTTAGTACAGTTCTGAATAATTGTCCTGTATGGGTGACTCTTACTCAGGTTTAATCTTGACTACCAGACTGTTTCCTGGCATAATCTGTTTGTTTGTTTCCCTTCTTTTATTTATGCTATTTATTTCCCCTTCCTATGGACAATGCTATGCACTGGTCTTAAATGAATTGATCTTACTGAATTTATACCATGTCTCACACTTAGCAGAATCATTTCAAATTCTATTCTTCTCCTCAAAAATGCGTGTTAATTTTCACAGTGTGATGCCATACACTCTTTTTCTGTTTATTTCACCAGTCAAATAATTTGCATTGATATTATGACTTAAAGAGTTTAAGGGAAAAAACAAAAACAAAAACAAAACCACCACCAACAAAAAAACAATGAACAATCTCAGGACAGACTTCTGGAAGATATCACTTCAAATGCTTTAGTCTGCTAAATGATAAATTATTAATTTTTGAATTTTTGCTTGTGGTTCTGTAAATGCTTCCAATTTATTATATTATAGTATCAAACGCCTCACTAGAGCCAAAGTGTGTCATATCTGTTGCTTAACCTTGTTCATTGAGCCAGCTAGAATGGTTGCCACAGTAAGATGTTTTGGTAGATCCATACTTCATGAAGGGGATTATTTTACTTAGTTATCACTACTCTCCGCAACTCTCCTAGAATCTTCCTGGGTGTCAGATAAGACTGTGTGATCTGTGATTCTCAGGTACTTCCTTGCCCTTTTAAAAACAGTATCTATTTTCCCCTTCTGCTCTTGCAGTCTCAGTCGTTCTGAGATCTCACTCTTTTCTAATAATCAGGATCAAAACCTGTGATGTTGGGGGAGTTCCTTCCAGCTGTAGTTTTATTCACCATGCAGGCCCATTGCATTTTGTACCTAGCTATCACTAGCTAGACATGCATGCATGTATTCAGTCTCCTTCAGAAAGCTTTGTATGAAAGAACTGACTTCAAAAAAAAAACAGAACAGAGCTCAAACAAAAATATAGCATTAAAAACAACAATAACAACAAAAACCCTCACAATATCATTAAAAATAAATATATATATATTTATCTAAAAGTTATTAGAGACAGAATTTTATTTATACTCTGTAAAATGATTGAGTTATTTGTTAAGGTTCCATATTATTCATGTAAGTGAATATGCAACATATAGAACTTTGGATAATTATTTTCTCCACTTCCACACCCTGAACTTAGTAAGGAAATGAACAAAAGAATCTCAGAAAAAAATTGAGCTATTACCAGTGATTACTGGATATCCAGAGATCCTTTCCGGGATAATAGTTTGCAGAAAATACTGGAAGCACTTAGCACAAGAAACCCATAGTTCCAGCCTGAATTATCTAATTACACTAATAAAAGGATTTTTACTATTAAACAAATGTAAACCAAATTTTGTAGTTTGTATAAATTAATTTGAAACTGTAAACAACTCCCCCCAGCAGCAATCAACCAACTATTAATTTATTCCACAATTCTTTTTTTTTTTTTTTCTTTTTTTTCTTCTTTCTCTCTCTCTCTCTCTCTATATATATATATAGATAGATAGTGTGCATTTTATGTAACCTGATAATAGGTGAAAATCTAGTGGGTGAATTAAGACGTTTTTTAATTAAATGCATGTTACAGGAAGTTCCAAATTTAATGAGATGGTGGAAAACAATATCAAAATAAAGCATGAGTTAAGAAGGTTGCAAAATTTATCTCTGAGCTATATTTTGTATTTTAAACTAACAAAGCATCAATATTGCTGCATAGGTTGTTTGATACTTGTTTAAAAACCGAAACAGAAATGTAACGTTAGAGCCCAGCCACTGTGACTGGATCTGTGTAAGCGCATAAAGTGACAGCAACGGTAGAAGAAAATGCTCAGTATGTTTTAGTCTACTGCAGTGGTTTTTTTTGAAAATGATTCAGAGCATATATAAGTCCTCAGGGGCAGACAGTGAAAACTGGAAAACATATGATGTTGACATACAAAGCATATCTCCTAATTCCATGCTAGAACAAGATCAAATAGAGGTCTTGCATAAGACCTCAAGGAAGCCTTGCGGTACATAGACATAATTCAGTGATGATTACCATCTCAAAGTGCTGTTCCTGGTGTTTTTGTATGCTAACACAGGTCAACTCAAAGACCGGTTGAATGTAAGAGATACTTTACATGTGCTTAAAATTATGAATAATGGTAGATAGCATTATTATGTGAGAATGGTGAGAAAGTATGCCCTTAATAAGCTCTGTTAAGAGCTGTGTGGCTTGATTATTGTAGGTGAAATGTAGCAGTTGCAACCAAATAGAGCAGACTTCTGTCAAAGATATATATATATATACATGTATGTATATTATTTATTTATTTATTTTTTTCCTCCTGAGATATTTCTGAGCACTGCCTCACTTTCAGTGAGAATCTCAGTGGGAGGCTGAGACTGATACAAGGTTAGACAAAAGACTCAAAAGGCAGGATTGATTTTGAAATAAGCAGTTTGAATGACTAGTTTGGTAATCAATATACACCCTGGAGCAAGGCATCTAGAAGTAGCCAATACTCCATTCCAAACTAAAAACTCGGCTGAAATCTTGCAACAGGATTTTGCAGATTCTCATAATGAAGTGTCAGGCCTCCAGTACAAGTTGCCCATCTTCTGTATAATCAGTTGGTTTGTATCAATGTACACCAGCTGAGGGTTTCTCCTATGTACCAACATTAAGCATAAACATTAAGACAGCAAAACTGATATGCCAAGTTTCTTTTTTTGGGAGCTACGGTTTATCTGGGAATTAAGCTTTAGCATTACATGGGGAAGAAAAAAATCCTTTTAAATGTGAAAATAATTAATGAACATTAACCAGAAATTAAACTCAAAAGCAGATAATCATGTCTTTCACTAGTTGTTCAGATATAATGTGTTGTTACTTTACTTTAAGAATACTCAGTCAAAAGGACTGAATTAAAAATGGAAAGCAAGATAATAATAGCTTCCTACTTTGGTGGTAAGTACTGATTTCTACATCAAAAGTTCCATTTCTGCCTCTAATACTAAACAGAAAACATTTAAGGATCTAACACTTTTCCCAAGCCTGGCTATGTCTTTCAACTCCAGCATCCCAACACTGATTCCACTCTCCCAATATGTGGTCTTTCATCATGCTGTTAACTTTGAAAAAAACTCTTTCCCACATTTCAGAATTTCTTTAATAGGATAAATGGCTAAAGACAGTAACTGGTTCATCTAGCCCATGGGGATTCATGTTTCTGATATCTGAGGAGCAAACATCTTTTTAAATGTTGAAAGAGAAGAATGCCACATTCAAGCTGATATATTTTATTGCCTGAGACTTCATCGTGTTCATTAGGCCTTGAAATTAAATTTTCTTGTAAAACTGAACGTGCTGCTACTAAGATTTGCCTGGATGGATGCAAGAACATTGTTGTAGTGAAGACAAAATGTATTTTTTTTTAATAACATGGAAAATTATAAAGCACATATGTTCAATTTTTAGATTAGGTCAAAAGTTACTATTCTCTGAAATGTTAACACGGCTTTAGGAATGATAGATCAATATGACCATTTTATGAACATTTATATGAACATTTCCATGTTCAGTAGAGGACCTTCATGCTGGAAATGTGGGACAGAAAGCCCTGTTTTATGCATTCCTTATAGCTCCTAGTAGAAACCTAGTGGCTATGACTTTATGGCCTGATCTATTTATTCCTGATCATAACTACATAGAGAATGAAAAGTGAAAAGGGCCTGGTGCCATTTTTTTCTGCAATACCTTTGTCTGAACCAATATCAACCAGTCTCAAGAGTCCTTGATCAGTGATTTGCTTTCAGCGAATTTTAGAGGCTAATTTGATGGACTAGCACTATGAAATGACATCAAAAATTCTTTGTGCTATTGTTGTAATTGCTGTTACTATTAAGTAGTTATTTTTATTTATTTATTTATTTTACTTTTCTCATTTGCACATTTTTTTCTGTCACTATGAATCTAACTATCCCTAAGTGGATATTAGTGCCATGTCATCTTAAGGTTATTTGTTGTTTCCAAAAAAAGCCTTGATTCAAAAATAAATACATAAATAAAATAAAATTGCTTTTAACAATTCTGACTTTCTGGAATGAAGAAGAAGAATAAAAAGTTTCCAAAAAAGCTATATGAAACTTTGTCTTTTAGCAAAATGTTTACAAGTTTTCCATGACTGCAAAGTAACTTTCTCCTCTTGTAGTTTTGAATTGCTTTTAACTACAAATAGTAGTTTAAAAAGGTATAGCATTATGACTAGAGAGGGCCATGTAAAGCTATCAGTATATTTAGCTAAATCAAAAACCTTTCTGATCTCCAGTGATTTGATGGAACACTATCAAAGATTTTACATTTCACTTTCCACTTTTCTTTCTAGACTTATAGGGACACATTTGCACACTGTGTATAAATATATATAATCTGCAGTGGCAACTGTGGAATGTGTTGGAGATGTGTAAGTGGAATTATTAACAGTTTGTTCATAGTCTAAAATCCCTGTAGAAGGAAGGCATGGTATCTGAGCCTCAAAATGAAACTAGTATCTCTTTTTTAAAAAATCGACTAGGGGAGAATGTTTAGTATGGAGACTGGTGTTAGTGGTTAATAAGGACAGAACTGGTGTATGCACAACAGTCCCAGTGCTAATATAACGGGATTTCCATGCTTCTGGATTAATCTAGCTCAGATTTTTTTTCTTATTTACACCTTGCTAAACATTCATTCAGTATAAGGCAAAGAAAGTGATCACTCAGAATGATACATATAGATTTAAAAAAAAAAAAAGAAAAAGAAAAAAAAAGAAAATGAAGAGTCATTTGGTTAATTTTGTGGTTAGTGAGTTGGATAATTCTGGAAATGCACCATGAAAATATGTATATTATGCTGGGTTCAGCTGACCTTAAAGCACTGGAATGAAACTGTCTTTTATTTAGAAAGGTACCTTAAGGACCTCATCATCTTTTTCTTACATACTAACGTCCTTGTGTGTGGTAACAACTTAGGAGGTTCATAGTACCATGCAGCAGTTGATACTTGAAGTGGGTGCATTGTATGTCTAGTGGTATATGGGTATTTATATTTCCATATTCTTGGAGAACATGATTAGTTCATACTAGAGTGGCACCATGCCCACACAGCAAGATCCCCTTCGTGCTGCTTCTGCTGGGGCTAGGACTTGAGTGGAGTAATCAAGCTGTTTTTCTCTTTTTCATCTATCTTTAATACCCATGGTTAAGGGTCAAGACCCTCAATCAATTCTCTGGGAGTCCTGTGTATCTGATTTCATGCTGACCTGAGCCCTTCTACAAAGAATTCTTGCAATCTCTCGTCTACTGCTATTGCCAACAAGAATTTATGTTGGCACCCAGCAAAATGAGGTCAACAAAACTGAAAGCAAATCAGGAAAAATCTTGTGCATTTTAGGTAATCACTGTTGTATTTGAGTGGACACCTTGCAGGCACACAGAAGAAACCGTCAGAATAGCAGTTAGGCAATGCTGTTTATTTTAGCAGCTCTGTAAGAACAAAGCTATAATTTTTAAAAAAAAAAAAAAAGATATAGCAAACAATTAACATGTCAATTACCAATACAGCAGAAAGCAAACAAACAAATCTCTTAAGCAATAGTTTGACCTAGTATTTGGGAAGAAAACTCTTCCCAAGGAAGTTTGGGAAACCAAACTCTATCATGAGATTACAAACGGGGAAGCCTAAAGCAACAGAGAAAATCCAAATGATACCTTGCAGGATGAAAATCTGGACTGTATGAGATGTCCCTGAGATATTGCAGGCTTTTCTTGCTTGTGATTACATGGTGGGTAATCCATTCTGTAACATTAACTTTTCATCTTTGCATGACCTGTTTTTTGTAGGAATCACTTTTCGTAGCTGTGATTTCAGTTTCTAGTATTTGCAGGAGCCCAGTAGTTCTGTGGCTTGGTACAGTATTGTTGTCGACGGAAGGAAGACACAGACGCTCAATATGAGTGAACAGTGAACTTCAACTTTAATGGATAGCTCAGTCGCCTTTTATCTAGTTCGAACATAATCAACTCATACATATTGCAAAAACTAAGCTCAGGATTGGCTAACACTTCCCGCTCTTTTCAGTTAGTTCCTCCTTCTTTTAGCTACCGTCCCGCCTTAGGGACTTTCCCAATCGCTCAAGGGCATCGTGTCCTTGAGCCTGATTGGCTCTCAGCCAGCTGCGTACGTGTTCAGACTCATGTGAGTTGAGTACGGTACTTCACTAGCCCATTGCCTCCTAACTGTCCAACATGTCCTATTTCACTTAACCATCCCTCCACACAGTATACCTTTACTTTACTTGTAAGGGGAAGGCCTCTTTTAAAAAATGCCAAAGCAGTAGCACTATGAAGGTGTTGAGCCATGGCATCCGTCTGTTTGCAGATTTAAGCAGACTACAGGTCTGTCAAAATAATAGATTATACAGCTGCGGAAATAGGGAAAGCAGTGTTGACAGTTAATCATGTTATAACAGAAGTACATGGACTGGGGCAGGGGGGAGGGGGTATGCTATATATTGAATGCATGAAATTCCTAATGGGTGCATGAGTCTCATCAGGTTCCACAGGAGTTTCTGATCTGGAAGGGCATACGAAGTAGAAAATCAATTGTTGCTGTTCTATCCCCTTAGTGGGAGTGAATAGAAGCAGCGAATCTTCATGACTAGATTGTGCTGCTGTAGTCTTGGCTTGTTCAACCCTCAGATCTGATAATATTCCTCACAGCTATTGTACGTACCTCTTTCCCAGCACAGTGCATAGAAGAGACACATCCTTCATAATGAGTTCTTATGAGAATATTCTGGCTTCTTCCCATCAAGTATTCATTTCACTTACTCAGCATGGTTTTAAAATCTATATTCTAGTCTAATATTATTCAGGGCTTTTTAATATGTGGGAGTTTGACAGATTTCATAGTGATGGAACAAAAAAAAGCTATAAAATTATTGATAAAATCTAGGGTAAACTATATCTTTACTAAAACCAATTGCAAACTTCCAAAGACTGTAATAAAACCAATATGTTTGTGGCCTAAGACAAAATTTATTAGGATGATTTAAAAACAGAATTTTATAACAAGAATATATCACAGAATCACAGAATTTCTAGGTTGGAAGAGACCTCAAGATCATCGAGTCCAACCTCTGACCTAACGCTAGCAGTCCCCACTGAACCATATCCCTAAGCTCTACATCTAAACGTCTTTTGAAAACTTCCAGGGATGGTGACTCCACCACTTCCCTGGGCAGCCTGTTCCAATGCCTCACAACCCTTTCAGTAAAGAAGTTCTTCCTAACATCTAACCTAAAACTCGTCTGGCTCAACTTAAGCCCATTCCCCCTCGTCCTGTCACCAGGCACGTGGGAGAACAGGCCAACCCCCACCTCTCTACAGCCTCCCTTGAGGTACCTATAGAGAGCGATAAGGTCGCCCCTGAGCCTCCTCTTCCCCAGGCTGAACAAGCCCAGCTCCCTCAGCCACTCCTCACAGGACTTGTTCTCTAGGCCCCTCACCAGCTTCGTTGCCCTTCTCTGCACCCGCTCAAGCACCTCCATGTCCTTCTTGTAGCGAGGGGCCCAAAACTGAACACAGTACTCGAGGTGCGGCCTCACCAGAGCTGAGTACAGGGGGACGATCACCTCCCTAGCCCTGCTGGTCACACTGTTCCTGATACAAGCCAGGATGCCGTTGGCCTTCTTGGCCACCTGAGCACACTGCTGGCTGACTATCCGCCATCACTCCCAGGTCCTTCTCTGCCTGGCAGCTCTCCAACCATTCCTCTCCCAGCCTATAGCTCTGCTTGGGGTTATTGTGCCCCAGGTGCAGGACCCGGCACTTGGCCTTGTTGAACTTCATGCAGTTGACCTCAGCCCATCGGTGCAGCCTATCCAGATCCTCCTGCAGAGCTTTCCTACCCTCAAGCAGATCGACACACGCACCTAACTTGGTGTCATCTGCAAACTTACTGAGGGTGCACTTGATGCCCTCGTCCAGATCATCGATGAAGATATTAAAGAGGACCGGCCCCAGCACCGAATATGTTTCAATTCAAATTGTGAGGACAGGTCAAGAAACATTTAGGTAAAATCCTATTTAGGTAAAATCCTATTCTCTGTTAAGTTCTACAGGGAAACTTCACATCTGAGGAGCTCTTATTACCAAAGAAAATGAGCATTTGTGCCATCCTTAAAGAGCTGATCACTTTTCTTTGCACAGGGTGACTTTGCTGATCAATGGGATTTAGTATGTATGTACTTTCCAGCCTGGAGAAATAGAACTTTAATGAGTTTTCCTCCCGTGAAAAGTTTTGTGGTGGATCTGTATTTTCTTGCAAAGGATACTTGGTTTTATGTTTATACCAGAACAGGCTTGGCCTGCTGTTGTTTTCCAGACTTTGATAGTTTTGATCCCTTTAGCTATCATTATTCAAACTTTACAGTGTTTTGTTGTTGTCGTCCTCATCATCCATGAAATTACTAGCTGATCAGAAGCAGACCAGGCAAAAGTTTTACAATTAAATATTTTAAAAGGCTCCTTTTGATACTGGATTATCCCTTATAACCACGATTTATGTCACCTTGGCCAGATTTGGGATAATAATAAAGAACTACAGGTCAAAATAATATTTTGGGAACACTTCATTTCATATTTGTATTGTTCCAAGTGGAGATTAGCCAACCCTGATAGATGATAGGGGCAGTTTTCTAGAAAGCAGGCACAAAAATTTCTCAAAAGGTGTATCTTTCCCATATCCAGCTGTCCTGTGGTGACAAAATCTAACTGGAGTCTAAATGAGTAAGCTCAGCCTTTGTTTGAGTGATGATCAAAGGTTTGATTCCTCTGCTAGGCCCCTCAGGTTCTATGGCTTGGATCTGTATGCTAACAGGTAGTGTGTGCTATGAAGTATTTCTGCACAAAATTTCTGATAGATTCTCAGCAAAAGGAAAGTTTTTCTAAAAAACAAAGGCTTAAAATATTCATTCAGCCAGTGTTTGGCCAATTAATGAAGCCTGAAGTTTAAATGAAGTTGAATTCAAAACAAATTCATATAATTCCCTTTAGAATTATAAGGAAAAACAAAGTAACAAATAAAATAGATTATTGGAGAATTATTGCCTAGGATTATGTGTTCATGATTACCCTTATTGTTTTAGATAGAATTCCTTTTTTCCAATCCCCCCTTTGTAGCTGAATGGTACTATGCAACTCTGAGGGTCTTACAAAGTGTGGTAAAAAGCAAGCTCAGATAAACTGATAATGTGACAATCCTACTGTCTTAGGTCTGCAGCTGACTTATGGAAGAAGCCTAAATAATCTGGAGAAAAAGCCTATTCACTGACTTGAAACTTTAGCCAAAATCTGAGCTCAATTTTATTTTATTTTATTTTATTTTATTTTTAGATCAGACATATTTGGGTTAACTTTAATACACACCAGCCCGCTTAAGTGGTGTGTTAAATCTTGGGGAAATGTGGTTCCCTGGGTTCTACCTTTAACTTTTTGCATAATTTAATAGGGCATAGAATTTGCTTGTTATCTCTAGCTGCCTCTGATATGGAACTGAACAGAAATATTAGTTTATTATTTAAGATATCATATAAATTAATCCACAGAAATTAGTGGCTATGTGCCAAGATGGTCACTTCAAAGCATATTCATATCCATATTCACTTGTACATCCACATTTGCATGTGCGAAGCTGAAGTCAGCTGACAGTGTCATACTGGTAATAATTATAAGAAAATTTCCTCATCATATGAAACTAAAGGGGAAATTATATTTTGACAGAATGCTCATCAAGATAGAATTAGTACAGATTGAAACATGTCTGAGAAAATTAAGTGCATACACCTGACAAATAGATTCATCTTTCTCCAAAATAGCATTGCATTTACTTGCGTGTGGTGGAAGCAATCAGGAGACATGTGGAAAAAACTTCTTCCTCCTTTGGAATAATTTGCTTGTAACAGATGACGTTTTATACAGCATTCTAGAGAAAATAAAATTAAAAATACTTGTGAAAATAGGTTTGTGTTTCACATTTGAAAAGTTTCACACACAGTATGTTCCTGCATGTACTCTAATAGTTCGTGCCATGGTTACACAAAGGAAAAAAATTGGAAAGAAGACTAAGATAATACTGTGAATCTCAATGATCATCTACCCATTATTTGAAATACTTAACACACTGTTGGGTTCTGCTATTCAGTCTGCAATTTATTCTTCATCTTAAAAGAACAAACAAACAAACAAACAAAAACCTTATGTTTTTTCCTAACTCTAGAAAAGTGATAGTGAAAGGAGTTCACAGTCTAGTGAACTCCCATATGGATAAATCACTTAGGAACTGTAGGCATCATCCATTTATAGATGATTGCCACTTTAGAACCCAAATATTTATGGGAAATATATCTCCTTTCTGAATGGAAGAGCAAATTCTCTCTTTTTAAAAATGCTATGGCAGTAAAGGAGGATAAGAAGTATTGTTGATGTGATTTTTGGAATATAGCATTTGAAAACAGAACAAACAAACAAAAAAACACAGAGATACCTTTATTAGAGAACTTGACTTAGTGTTCTAATTTATCCAGACATCATGTGGATTAGAATAAAAAATTCAGATAAAACCAAATAAAGTGGATCCAAGGAACTGTGGTTACTTAATTTTTGTAATGTGATGATGATTTAAAAGCAATTTAAATTATGACAAACTTCTTGCATGAAGCCCACATAATATATTTGGGAATGAAGTACAAGTGGCAAAGTAACTCTAGAAACCTGGCCTCTAATTTCTCAGAATTTTATCTTTTTTTTCAAGTACCTAGAAGGACTTCAAGGAGAATCCTTAAATCTGATCTACTGGGTTCAATGCAGGGGAAACCGAGTGCTTTCTGCTGGTTTCATTTTAAAATTTGTGGGTCAAGACACCCTTCCTCTGGAGGCTGCAAACTGTCAGAGCTGCACTTAATTTTTCCTCTTTAGTACGTTTCTTGAATGAGGCTTGCTAACAGGCTATTTGTGTAGGCTCCATTTTGATGCTAGGATGCAGTTTGCAAACTATGAGACAGCCTACCCTGTCTATAGCCTTGCCCTTCAGCCCTTCATACTTTGAAAGGAGATGTGTACTGTTCCTCCTCTCTCTCTCTCCCCCCCCCCCATTTTACTCTTTACCATGGACAGACATTGCAGGAAAGAAAAAGGAAAACTTCTGTGCATCATGCTGCTGTATTATCCGTCTGTTCCAAGGCATTGCAAGTCAAGGGTAATGCTATGTATGTGCACACAGGGACAGCCTGGCTATGTCCTGTGACCAGTAGTCCATGTCTTCTGGAATTAGGCAGGTTTTCTGATGCTTGGACTCCTTCCAGGTGCTTGAAAACATTTTTTCCCTATTTCTGAGTGGGTATGGTACCATGCTGAAGCAAGTTCAGCTCCAATCAGGATTTAAGTCTGTATTTAAGTCTATATTTAACTCTGTATTTGCCCTTTGCCAGTGCATGACCTTGACTAAGAGTTTTGTTTTGAGGTTTAACAGGAAGATTTCATTAACTGATGTAGAGTCTGAGCTGTATTTTAAAGACAGGTCTTTTGATGTGAAAGCAGAAATACTCACCTACAGAAGGAGGTCTTTGATTCTGTCTGTACTTTAGTTCCTTTGGTTTTATGAGCCTGACAGTGGAAGCTGTGCTGTGCCTGCTTCCCTTCCTCTCCGTAGCTCCATGTACAATGTACTTGTATCTTTCTCTGAAATAACTTGGCTCTGTTAGCTGTAACAAAGGAAAAGAGCACCTATTACCTGAGCTCCTAACAGTTACTAATTCAGGATGACAGAAGTTCGATTAAGCTGAGAAAGGACACCATATTAAGAATAAATAAAGAATGATTTGAAGATCATAGAATCATAGAATCATAGAATATCCTGAGTTGGAAGGGACCCTTAAGGATCATCAAGTCCAACTCTTGACACCGCACAGGTCTACCCAAAAGTTCAGACCATGTGACTAAGAGCACAGTCCAATCTCTTCTTAAATTCAGACAGGCTCGGTGCAGTGACCACTTCCCTGGGGAGCCTGTTCCAGTGTGCAACCACCATCTCTGTGAAGAACCCCCTCCTGATGTCAAGCCTAAATTTCCCCTGCCTCAGCTTAACCCCGTTTCCGCGGGTCCTGTCACTGGTGTTAATGGAGAAAAGGTCTCCTGCCTCTCGACACCCCCTTACGAGAAAGTTGTAGACTGTGATGAGGTCTCCCCTCAGCCTCCTCTTCTCCAGGCTGAACAGGCCCAGTGACCTCAGCCGTTCTTCGTACCTCTTCCCCTTCAGGCCTTTCACCATCTTTGTAGCCCTCCTCTGGACACTTTCCAACAGTTTCATGTCCTTTTTATACTGTGGTGCCCAGAACTGCACACAGTACTCGAGGTGAGGCCGCACCAGCGCAGAGTAGAGCGGGACAATCACCTCCCTTGACCTACTAGCGATGCCGTGCTTGATGCACCCCAGGACACGGTTGGCCCTCCTGGCTGCCAGGGCACACTGCTGGCTCATATTCAACTTGCTGTCTACCACGACCCCCCAGATCCCTCTCTTCTAGGCTGCTCTCCAGCGTCTCATCGCCCAGTCTGTACGTGCAGCCAGGGTTTCCCCGTCCCAGGTGCAGGACCCGGCACTTGCTCTTATTGAACTTCATGCGGTTGGTGATCGCCCAGCTCTCCAACCTATCCAGATCCCTCTGCAAGGCCTTTCCACCCTCATTCGAGTCCACAACTCCTCCAAGTTTGGTGTCATCAGCAAACTTGCTCAAAATACCTTCTATTCCTACATCCAGATCGTTTATAAAAATATTGAAAAGTACCGGCCCTAAAATGGAGCCTGGAGGGACCCCACTGTTGACCGCCTGCCAGCCTGACGCAGCCCCATTTACCATAACCCTTTGGGCCCTGCCCATTAGCCAATTGCTCACCCATCGTATGATGTTTTTATTTAGCTGTATGGTGAACATTTTGTCCAGTAGGATCCTATGGGAAGCCGTGTCAAAAGCCTTGCTGAAGTCCAAAAAAATCACATCAGCTGGTTTCCCTTGGTCCACCATACGGGTGATCTTATCATAAAAGGAAATCAGGTTAGTTAGGCAGGACCTACCCTTCACAAACCCATGCTGGCTGGGACCAAGGACTGCTTTGTCCCCCAGGTGCGCCTCAGTAAGTTCGAGAACCATCTTCTCCATGATTTTACCAGGCACCGACGTGAGACTGACAGGCCTGTAATTGCTAGGGTCTTCTTTCTGACCCTTCTTGAAAATCGGCACATTTGCCAGCTTCTAGTCTACTGGGACCTCTCCAAATTCCCAGGATCGTTGAAAAATAATTGAGAGAGGTTCCACGATGATGTCCGCCAGCTCTTTCAGCACCCAGGGATGAATCCCATCCGGACCCATGGACTTGTAGGGATCCAGGTGGAGTAGCAAATCCCGCACACGTTCAGGGCCGGTTGGGAGTTTGTCATCCCCACCATCCCGGTCCTCCAGCTCAGGGCACCCTGGGTCCGGAAGCCCATCATCGGCATTGAAGACAGAGGCAAAGAAGGCGTTAAGCGTCTCTGCTTTGCCTATGTCATTGTCTATGAGGAGACCTTCCCTATCAAGGAGCGGCCCTATGTATTCTTTAGTTCTCCTTTTTCCATTCACATATCTAAAAAAAACCTTTTTATTTTCTCTCACAGACACAGCCAGCTTCAACTCTAGGTGTGCTTTGGCCACACGAACTTTCTCCCTACAAACACGAACAGCATCCCTGTATTCTTTCCATGACACCTGGCCCTCCTTCCAGTAGCGAAACACTCTCTGTTTCCGCCTAATCTCCATTAGAATGTTCCTGGTCAGCCACGCCGGCCTCCTGCCCCGCCTGCCTGACTTGCGATATTTAGGAATTGCCTGATCTTGTGCTTCTAGGAGGCATCGCTTAAAGAATGACCAGCACTGGTAGACATCGAGGCCTTCAAGAGCAGTTTCCCAGGGGACCTTGCTGACTAGTTCCCTGAGCAGCCTGAAGTCCGCTTTCCCCATATCTAGGGATGAGGTTTTGGTGGCACTTTTCCTTATGTCACCGTAAATTTTGAACTCAACCACTTCATGGTCGCTATGACCAAGGTGGCCACCAATTACCACATCTCCCACCAGACCCTCTCTGTTTTCTAGCAACAGGTCTAGGAGGGCACCTTTCCTAGTTGGCTCCATTAGCACCTGCACCAAGAAGTTATCATCTAGGTGCTTCGTGAACCTCCTGGACTTGCTCGTATCAGCCGTGTGGCACTCCCAGTTAACGTCTGGCAAGTTGAAGTCCCCCATAAGGACAAGGGGAGTTAATCTCGAGGCCTCTCTTAGTTCTGTAAAGAATAATTTATCGGCGCTATCGTCCTGGCTAGGCGGTCTGTAATAGACTCCCACAACGACATCCCCTGTATTCGTTCGTCCCTTGATACTTACCCAGAGGCTCTCAACTTTGCCATTGCCGACCTGAAGTTTCACACAGTCCAACCCCTGCTTCACATACATCGCCACCCCACCACCTCGCCTACCCTGCCTGTCCCTCCTGAAGAGCCTGTAACCATCTATCGCAACACCCCAGTCACAGGACTCATCCCACCACGTTTCACTTATGCCGATGATGTCGTAGTTGTGGGACTGGGCCAGGACTTCTAGCTCATCCATTTTATTCCTCATACTGCGTGCATTCGTGTAGAAGCACTTCAGGTGCATCTCCTTACACTCAGCACCTTGTGGATCTGACCGAAGGACCTCACTGGCACACAGCCCCTCTGATTCTAGCATACCATCCCTTAGGTCTTCACCGGCGTGCCTGGTTTTAGCCCCTTCCCCCTTCGACTCTAGTTTAAAGCCCTATCTATCAGCTCTGCCAACTCCTGACCAAAGATTCTTACCCCTCTCCGAGAGAGGCGCATCCCATCCGGTGCCATCAGGCCCGGTGTAGCATAGACCTTCCCGTGATCAAAGAACCCAAAGTTCTGCCGGTCACACCAGTCTCGAAGCCACGAGTTTATGTGAACAGCACGCCTTTCAGCTTCGATCCCCCCTATCGGAAAGACAGAGGCAAACACAACCTGCGCCCCTGATCCTCTAAGTAGTTGCCCCAAATCCCTAAAGTCTCTTTTGATCACCTTCGGACTTCTCGTTGCTACTTCATCGCTACCAGCCTGAAAGACCAGTAGCGGGTAGTAGTCAGTGGGCCATACCAGGCACTTGACTTTCTTGGCAAAGTCTCTCACCTGAGCCCCAGGGAGGCAACAGACTTCTCTGCGGGTTGGGTCCGGTCGGCATATCGGTCCCTCTGTCCCTTTCAGAAGGGAGCCCCCCATAACAATAGCCCTTCTTTCTTTTTTGAAGGATGATGTGGCAATGCCATGTGTAGGTTGCCTTGTCTTAGGCGCCCCCTCCAACTGGGATGGGTTTTTATCTACTTTGTCATTCAGATTGTCTTGTTCTAGTCCTTCATATCGATTATTTAAGGGTAGATGAGAAGGTGAGGTGGGCAGAGAGAGGGCTCGCCTACCACCCCGAATAGGCACCTGCCTCCATTCCCCCCCTTGATCTAGGTCTCCTCCCGCTGCCTGGCAGGAGGAGGGAACCTCCGTCTTCTGCACAACAGGAGACGCCTGTGCTGTGACAGGCTCGTGAGCCTGCCTCAGAGAGGGTAGAGCGCACCTCCATCAGTCAATTTCCATCTCTGATTCCCTGATGATAGATCCCTTAAACCTGCCACTGTAACATGAGGAAGAGACAGATAATGTACCACCTTTGAAACCCACAGCTCATCAGCACCTCAGCTGACACTGATTTCTAGGCAGCTGCCAGACAGATGCCTTTTGTGTTTGCATTTATCATCCAACTCTAGAGGAGGAGGATGCTGGGTCAAGGAAGGAGAACTTGAGGGTGTTAGGCCAGCGTGACCCTGAAATGATCCAGCCATGGGCAGCATATTGTGGCCAGTGTATGGTGAGATGGCCTGCTTGAGAGAGCCACTGGCTTCGCAGGTACAAATGTCTTGAACTGATGCTCAGCAGGTGGCACTATTGAGCTTACCATTTTAGCAGAGCTACTCCCTTCCTAAATTCCCTCCTCCCGCTTAAAAAATAAATAATAATAATAATAATAATAATAATAAAAACTTTAATATGTAATGCATTCTGCATGTGTCTCAAACTGAAAGTCATGACAGTGTTGTACCACTTTAAACCAAGGGCAGCAGAAATGGGTACAGGAATGAGGTTTCTTATACCGTTCACTTTGGAAGTCCATTTCTTTCTGATGAAAGAATTAAAACAATTCTGATTTTGAGTGGAATTTTATTACATTTCTAATGATTAATCCAATTCCTTATTTGAAAGAAATTTCATGCATTCTATAGATAGATAACAGCACAACAAAAAGTTATGGAAGCAGTTTAAGATGGCTAAAATTCTCTCAGTAGATCCTCCGTGCTCCAGACGCAAGAGGAGTCCTCCAAGGGGGACCTGCCCTGTTTTTATGAATGTTGGCCTCAGTACTATTAGTGGTTACCTCCCAAGCAACTTATTGCCAACACCTTCGCTAACACTCTGCAGAAGTATTAACATATGCGACACTTTTTGGATTAGGACTATTGTGGTTACTGTAGTTATGCTTTTTGATTTCTTTTCACCTGTCAAAACAGTTTCCAATGGTTGAATGCTCATTCAGCCCTGCTGGTTCACAAGCAGGAGATGTTAGAGTTGTCTTTGATGTAAAACTGAACATAACAAAGGTCTAATCTTCTGCTAACATTGATTTTTATTATAGCAAAGTTTGGGTTTAAAGGAGCTAACTATTTGTGATTCATCCTTGTGTGTCTACTGTCTGAATGGCTTCTTCTATTTTAAAAGAAGTGTAAGCTCTTTGAGATTTGTGTACATTTTTTACTTAAAAAGAGCAGGGTCAAGGGCAGATGATGAGTAAGAAGGATCAGGAATAACAAGTAAGAATTATTACCCCTGCAAACAATTCCTCAGTGTAATTTGTAGGAGACATTTTGCATTAAGACTCAAGAAGAAAAAGAAAGAAGAAAGTCAGTCTCTCAAAAATGCTTACAGCTGGAATGTTAGTATTCTTAGCAGGTAGATAATAACATCCTTCATACATCCTCATTTATGTGCATAACACTTTGCAAGTAAAATGTAGGCTCCACAATGCAATTAAATATGCCTGTGTTCAGCATTTCCATCCACGGGTTACCTCCACCATTTTTTATGTAGATCACATCCTCTCAGGGGTAAACCGTACCCATGACAAAATACAACACTGATGTGTCTAAGTTATTCCTGTGCATGTACTTTGATGTCTTACTCATTATTTTTAACACTTTTTTTTTTCTTTTCTTTTTTTTTTTTTTTTTCTGCAAATGTAAGCTATATTCCTATGACCAATAAAGTGAAGCAAGAGCACATTGCACATTATGTGCTCAATTTTGCTTGACTTTGCACGGGCAAATAAGAACTGAAAGCGACTAAGAGACATGGTATGTGTGGTTCTGACTGTGGTCTGTCTGGAGCTGCCTGAAAACTTGCGTGTGGTTATATAGGATGGAGAGCTGGAGCAATACTGACCACTTGTAGCAAGGAACTTGATATTTCACTCAGAAATCATTTGTTAACCATATATTTCTTTACTCTGCTTGTGAGAGACCAGCAGCTTTTGGGCAGATATTATGTCTAACTGGAGATTTGAAAGATTTTAGGCAGATGTTTCAGTAACATCTGATATGACTGATCATGGGTGATTGCTTCAGCAACTAAGAAATGCTACTGGTTTACCAGGACTTATTTTCTCTTAAGAGCAATAAGAAATAATCAAACTGCAGAGATGCTGTCCAGAGGCATGAAATATGACATCTATTAAGGATCTGTCTCTAAACCTTTGTTTCTTAAAGGACATGTGAAACCTCTAGACAAAGTTGTTTCCTAACACAGCATAGAATAACATCGGCACTCTCATAATGCACAGCTGTGTATCTTGTACCCTGTGGAGTTCAGTCTCTGCTCTGGAGAATTGCTTACATGACATTGCCTTCTGGATGCATACAAATTATTTTGTTCTTAGCTTTATAAAAACATTAGCCTTGCTGCTGAGGGGAGGTCATTCAGGGTGTCTTTATCAATATGTACATAAACACATGTTCCCTGCCCAGGCAAGCTTACAGTGTATTATTGCAAGGATGCAAGAATTGCTTGATGCAAACAATAGTAGCATTACAGGTAGGTAAAGAATGTAGCAGTTTATCTAAAGGATTCTACCAGGGAAGACTGCCATTGCAGCAAGCCTCTTCTAATTGTCTCATGCTTATTGCAAACTGCATCTTCTATGGTAAGTCCAGTTTGCTGCATGTAGTGTGAAAATCTCTCAGACTGTACATTTTTGCTACCTTGTACCCTTATATGTCCAACGCTGACCTTGCAATTGCAAGACATCCTCCTTAGTGGATTGGGCTTGATTTATTGCAACTCCCTTCAGTCAGGCTTCCAGCAGAGTAGCTGCTCTGCTTGTGCTTCTTCAGAGCTTGTGGATATATTTACTGTCTAGTTTTCAACAATCCTGAGCAGATTGGGGCTTCTTGACATTGGCTGCCAGTAAATTACCAAACTGACTGTAACAAGTAGAAATAAGGGGTAATTCAAAACAAATTATGTAATCCCCATTTATCTATCTATCTATCTATCTATCTATCTATCTATCTATCTATATAGGAATACATATATATAAAGGAATACTGAAACCTTGCATATATATATATATATATATATATATATATATATATATATATATATATATATATTTAGGACAACTCATTTTGTCTTCTTTTAAGAAAAGTCTGTAATGAAAAAAATGTGTTAGGATGTGTTTGTATGTGCAATAATACACACTTCAAGAATTTGGCAGGTTGTGTGGATATGCTGAGAGGCTTGCCAGCCTCAGAGCAGAAATTGTGTTCTCCTGCATTACAGTGGTCAGTGAGGAGACGGTGTCTGCCACCTTCTCAAAGCCTTTTCTTCTTCTTTTTTTTTTTTTTTTTTTCCCTCAAGCAATTAATATGTAATGATGGTGGCAGTTCTGTGACATAGGTAGGTTGAGATTTTAAATTCCATTTCAGAAAAGTCTCAACTTAAAACTTGAAAGCACCTCACAGCCATTAGCTGTGCCATCCTGGACAATAGATTAATCCCATTTTGCACAGAAAATGTGAGGCACAAACAGGCCATAATTTTTTTCAGTTGTTGCACCATAAAGGTAGAATAACTATATTGAGTCTGGTTATGCCAAAAAACTACAGGTGCACTACTGGTGTCTGAACCAATCTGAAGGTTTGGGGATGTGCCAAAGGAGGAATTTCTGTTTGACTTTTGGTTTGCATGCAGTTGTATAAAATCATATACATTTTGTCTGGGAGGAATCTAGTGATCATCCAGTTCATTCTTATGTAACCATGTAAGTTGTTAAATGCCAGAGACAGAGTTCACTCCAGTCCCTATTTATTGCACCATCAACCATCTAGAGAACAAGGAATGCCTAAAAAGTTTGTAAGTTCAGACATGGCGCTTTATTTATTTAGACAGCAGCTGAATCATATGTTCTATGAAGAACCTTTGTTGATTTGAATGAAGAATGCTTGGAGGACTAAGGAGAATCTCCATCCTTTACTGGATGCGGGGGGAAACTTAGTTACAAGAGATGAGGAAAAGGCGGAGGTGCTCAATGCCTTCTTTGCCTCAGTCTTTAGCGGCAATACTGGTTGTTCTCTGGATACTCAGTACCCTGAGCTGGTGGAAGGGGATGGGGAGCAGGATGTGGCCCTCACTATCCATGAAGAACTGGTTGGTGACCTGCTACAGCACTTGGATGTGCACAAGTTGATGGGGCCGGATGGGATCCACCCAAGGGTACTGAGAGAACTGGCAGAGGAGCTGGCCAAGCCACTGTCCATCATTTATCAGCAGTCCTGGCGATCGGGGGAGGTCCCAGTTGACTGGAGGCTAGCAAACGTGACGCCCATCTACAAGAAGGGCCGGAGGGCAGACCCGGGAAACTACAGGCCTGTCAGTTTGACCTCAGTGCCAGGGAAGCTCATGGAGCAGATCCTCCTGAGAGTCATCACGCAGCACTTGCAGGGCAAGCAGGCGATCAGGCCCAGTCAGCATGGGTTTATGAAAGGCAGGTCCTGCTTGACGAACCTGATCTCCGTCTATGAGAAAGTGACGCGCTGGGTGGATGAGGGAAAGGCTGTGGATGTGGTCTACCTTGACTTCAGCAAGGCTTTTGACACCATCTCCCACAGCATTCTCCTCAAGAAACTTGGCTTGAGCTCTTGGCTTGGACTGGCACACGCTTCGTTGGGTTAGAAACTGGCTGGATAGCCAGGCCCAAAGAGTCGTGGTGAATGGAGTCAAATCCAGTTGGAGGCCAGTCACTAGTGGCATCCCCCAGGGCTCGGTGCTGGAGACGGTCCTCTTTAATATCTTCATCGATGATCTGGACGAGGGCATCAAGTGCACCCTCAGTAAGTTTGCAGATGACACCAAGTTAGGTGCGTGTGTCGATCTGCTTGAGGGTAGGAAAGCTCTGCAGGAGGATCTGGATAGGCTGCACCGATGGGCTGAGGTCAACTGCATGAAGTTCAACAAGGCCAAGTGCCGGGTCCTGCACCTGGGGCACAATAACCCCAAGCAGAGCTACAGGCTGGGAGAGGAATGGTTGGAGAGCTGCCAGGCAGAGAAGGACCTGGGAGTGATGGTGGATAGTCAGCTGAATATGAGCCAGCAGTGTGCTCAGGTGGCCAAGAAGGCCAACGGCATCCTGGCTTGTATCAGAAACAGTGTGACCAGCAGGGCTAGGGAGGTGATCGTCCCCCTGTACTCAGCTCTGGTGAGGCTGCACCTCGAGTAATGTGTTCAGTTTTGGACCCCTCGCTACAAGAAGGACATGGAGGTGCTTGAGCGGGTGCAGAGAAGGGCAACGAAGCTGGTGAGGGGCCTAGAGAACAAGTCCTGTGAGGAGTGGCTGAGGGAGCTGGGCTTGTTCAGCCTGGAGAAGAGGAGGCTCAGGGGCGACCTTATCGCTCTCTATAGGTACCTCAAGGGAGGCTGTAGAGAGGTGGGGGTTGGCCTGTTCTCCCACGTGCCTGGTGACAGGACGAGGGGGGAATGGCTTAAGTTGAGCCAGACGAGTTTTAGGTTAGATGTTAGGAAGAACTTCTTTACTGAAAGGGTTGTGAGGCATTGGAACAGGCTGCCCAGGGAAGTGGTGGAGTCACCATCCCTGGAAGTCTTCAAAAGACGTTTAGATGTAGAGCTTAGGGATATGGTTTAGTGGGGACTGTTAGCATTAGGTCAGAGGTTGGACTCGATGATCTTGAGGTCTCTTCCAACCTGGAAATTCTGTGATTCTGTGATTCTGTGATTCTGTTGATTTTAATACAGCTGCAAAAACACTTGATTGCAAAACAGCTGGTAATACCATGTGGAAATGATCTACATACAACACAGTCTGTCCACGCTACTGAATAAGAAGTGGACAAGTGACATATCTGGTCAAATAGCTACAGCAGTAGAATTGGTGTGGCTGGATAAGAAGTTTCAGGAATTGTTATTAGAACAAGTACTCTTAGAAAAAGAGAATAAAGAAAAATATTTTTTGTGTTGCTCTTGTCATTTGCTCTCATGTCAGTCATTTTGGCTGTTAACAACAGTCAATGTTGGTTGTTGTTGTTGAACTGTTACTAAGAAATACTATAAAGTATTATTTCCCTCCTAGTTCTCCTGGTTCATAGTAGTTAACAGCTGAGGTCTTAAACATTAAATGATTCCACCCTGAGCTCCAACTGAGGCTTAAGCTCTCAAAACTTGAGCAGCAACATGTGACAAGTTATGAAATCAAGCTAACATATGGTCCTTTATTTAGGAGATGGTAAGCAAGAGGGCTGATGGTAACTTTTTAGAAGCAGATAAAGGAATACTGAAACCTTGCTATTCTTACTTTGTCAGAAGAATACAAAACAAGAGTCATATATGCAAAAAGCCAATTTTGTTTCTCTGAGGATTTCAACAGGCTATATTGAGCTAAGAAATACTTGTGTTGTTTCTTAATTAAACTACTGTCACTGAGAAGTAATCAAGGCTCACACTCTGGTCTCTCCAGGCTATGCTAGTTTGGTTTTCTCAGAAAAAGATAGCAAGCAAATATGGTTGCTGTTACAGTATGATACTCCATACTTTCTTTTTCTACAGGGAAATAAGTTACCAAAGCTATTTCCTTCATCCACCTGAGTTTCTCTCTTTACTGGCACAGTTCTTCTGCCCAGTGCAACCCATTCCTCAGTTCTCTCTGTAGGAACCCACTAAATTCTGTTTTGGTCAGAGGCTATGGTAAAAAAATTGTCAAAGCAGAGGTCTAAGTAGGAAATCTCTCTTTTGGCAGGCTCATGACAGAGCATTTCCTTCATTGCTTCCTTCCTCCTCCTTCCCCTTCTGCCCTTTTAATCAGTAATCACCTAAACTACATTGGATTATTGCACACCTGTTTGGACAAAGTATTTAAACAGCTTATTAGGTGTGGATGGTGAATATTAACTCTGTATGAGTCATTGTATTTTCTCTAAAAAGCAAGGATTTTGCAACAAACTTAGATGTCAGCGTGGATAGACAAAAACAAGCTTTCAAGATCAAGCTATGGCAAGAGGTTTAAGGGAGTTCTTGACTGTTTACAGTGGAGATCGGTGAGAAGGGAAGGACTTTGATCTCTTTTTGCCACAGGTAACACTGATACTGAAATTCTGTGTGAAGTGCCAGTACTCTTGTTCTTCAAAAGAATGATGAAAATCTTATGATAGTGAAAAACAATAACAATAACAACAACAACAACAAAACCACCAAACCCTGTACTGTAGATTACTATTTGTAAAGAGAGACAAAAGAGGTCAGCTTGATTAGTTGACCACCAGGGAAGACTAACAGGTGGCATTCATTGCAACGTATGAGTATTTTTAAATTTTTTGGGTAGGAAAGGCTGTTCAGTGGAGAATGACTTAGTGAACTTGGATGTCAAGAAGCTGAATCCTGAATGAAAATAAAATAACTATAAAATGCAATCTGCTAACTTTGAGATTATATTTTGCTGTCCCCCATACCAGGACCCAATATGTTTTGTTAACCAAGTTACTGACACAGAACAGAGGGAAATATGGTACAGTCACTTTGGAAAAAGGTGGACACAGGGACATGAGAGAAGGTTCATTAGGGTTTTCTGTTTTTAGCTGTATAATTTAAACAGTGCATAATTGTAGGTGCCTGTCACAGGGCCTCTAGAGTTTCTATCAATTAATCTCATAGATAACTTTTTTTAATGCAATTGAGAGAATGACACTTTTCCATCTGATCTTAATGAGCACTGACTTTGCATAGGTGTTCTCCTTTCAGCCGATAATCTAATTTAATTAAGTCAAAAAACAATCAAACAAAAAAGCAGGTGGTTGAGGTTTGGAGGAAATTATTACTGATTTTCTGGCTTGTTTGTCCATGGAAATTGAAGCAAGGTCTCTAGGTCTAAACCAACAATGATCAGTGAAGACTTTATCAGTCTGAAGACAGCATGGGGTCATCAGACTTTACCATGTCATCCTCAAGCCACCAGATATGAAAACATGAAGAACAAAAAAACACACTTCAGCATATTAACATAACAAAATAATTTACATAAGTGTCTTCTTCAGTAACTACCAACAGTGCATAATAAATCACCTAAATTATACATGTATCTAGAGAGTCTTAGTATTCTGTAATTGCTGCAACAGGCTGTTTTGTATTCTAAGGTTGCCTTCTACTATTCTCTTGTTTCACTTGAAGACACTGAACCTGTTATCCAACCAGATTTTCACCCTGCATTGTGTTTCCTAGGCTACACAGTGGGCAGTACTTTTAAGAGTGAGGGTCTGGAGTGGGAAGGAGAGTGGAAAAAGTGAATACTGAAAAGCAGCAAAATATGTTGTCTCATCAAGAGTACTGCAGTAACATTTTGAATAGCTTCTTATGATGATTTCTTTCCTGTTTGTCCTTCTTATGATGATTTCTTTCCTGTTTGTCCTATGAATTCTATACCAGCATGCAAGGTGAAAGCTTAACTATAGTGCTTTACTTCAGAGATGCTCATGGGCAGCAGAGCATGCCAGACTTTATTGGAATTTGGAACTCCGCAGTCTGGCATTTTCTGATGCTCATCCAATTCAAACAATAAATTTACTATCCAATCACTAGTGGCCAGGTCAGTCTAAACAGACTAATGCAGGGCTTCAAGCAATGCATAAGGTAATCTAGCAGGAATGACAGCCAGTAAAATTACTTGTGTTTGCTTTTTCATTACAGAGGCAGCCTTTGATCCTTCAGAATTAGTAGCCTGTGGTGCTTCCTAGGTGTGTGTGAGTCCAAGCTATACACCACAATCAGAAAGGTGGTCAGCTACTGCTTTCCAAGGCTAAATGGTTTAATCAGACATTGAGGGAAAGAGAAATAAAATATAGTGATCGCTCTGTAATTGCTACATCAGAGGCAATAGGCCTCTTCACTCCCTTCACTTGGGTAGCTGCGTGCAAAGACTGTAACTCACCTGGGAAAAGAGTTCATGGTCCATGACCCAGCCAGGATTCTCTACTCACTGATGCCCATTGTAACATTTTGTATTCTCTTGGCACAGATTTAAACAGACATTGAAGACTAACAGCCCTGGAGGATCAGGCTTATATGGTATTGCTGAAAGTCATTATTGATCTCTTAATTTTGCACATTATGCACTCTTAGGAACAACCCCAGCATAATGCTATTTTAAAATGACATCCATATTTTGATATAAAAACCTAACCAGAACACTAATACAGATTTAAATCAGCAGTGTTACGAACAGTTCATACGCAGCCAGATGCAAAATGGATATGCCAAAATTAAGCTTTATCATGGAAGCTACGTACTTTTAGGTTGTGCATGTTATTCTTTTGGACAGTTGCCTTCAAAGTTAATGTTACTGAAGGAATGTATGAAGTGCACATCTAATGGTTTACGGAAGAATTTAGAAGGAACAGAAAGCATGATAGCTAAAACTGAGTTCTGCTGAGAAATGTTACTTTGAACTTGTACATTCCTAATAGATACGCAATCTGTTGTATTAGTTCTTCAGGATAAGATGTGCTTATGCAGTTGTTGTATAAGTGGTCTGGCATACGGGAGAGTTGAATCTATAGTAATCTAGAGGTCCACTCAGTTAACTGAGAACAATTTCCTTTTTTTATCACAGTCTTGCCAGGTGGCTTGATTTGAATCATGTAATTTTGTGTGGTATTTTTATATTACAGATACAAAAGCTTCAACAGCAAGAAATAAATAGTGTGGAATAGAAAGGACCAGGGATAGAATTCATGTGTTTTGTGGGTTTGTCATAAAGTTTTATTGATGTGTACCCCAAATATGTATATCTAAAGAGGATCAATGCTCTCCCATCTGGAAGGTGCACATTCCCCAGCAGAATGCTCTGCAGAAGTATCTACGTAAACCTTTGTGAACACTAAGTCAAATCAGCTGACACTATATAACATACTGGACTATGAAGAAGTAGGCTTACAGAACCAAGATTTTCCATTGTTACATTCCAAGCACAACACATTTAGGGAGCTTGTACATCCACTTTCTATGTTACACCTGTCCTGAGATACCTGAAGAATTCATGTTCTAGAGCTGTTAATCTTGCAGTTTTCATCCACAAGACAGGTTCACCTGTCCTGAAACCATTTCTAGGCATAAGGAAGGAAGCAGCTGCCTAGGGTAGCACATTAGTTTCAGAAATGAAATAGCAATGGTACCACTATGTCTGGTCCTTGAGAATTGGGCCTTGCTGTTATTTCTGTTAAGCTCCTGCTACTACTGCCATGGGGTTAGTGAGAATTTAGACTGACTACAACTGCAGTGTGCTACTGCCAGTTGCAGCAGTTATCAGTCACCAGCAAGCTTGGCTCTTTAGATCTTTTTCAGCTGCCACCCAGCTCTCAGTAGACCATCCCATTTCTTTCTCTTAGTTTCTCATTTCCGTGGTAGCAAAGTTCAGTGTCATGTTCAAGTTTCCTTCCAAACATCATTGTAGTTTAATCTAAACTTTTTTTGAGAATTACTCTATTCATCTCAAAATGTATGAAATTAATACGTTAGTTAATGGAGATTTATATATATATTAAAGATGGCAGTGAAATATAGATAGGATAGTAAACTAGAGAGATTTTTTAAATAAAAGTCCAACCTTTAATGCAATGACAAGTTACTTTCTCTTATATAAAACAAATCAAGGCTGTAACAAAGGCTGACATTTCCTGCTTGACAAGAATCAGGAACAATGACAAAAATAAACACTACTGGAAAACTGATTTATGAGATCTGTTTTTAAATCATTCCAAATTGTATTAGCCTAGATATTTTATTCAAAACAATTTATTACCTGAATCTGTACCATGAAACTAAATGGAGAGAAGGATAAATGTTTCAGTGCCAGCCTATAGCCATTTATATATATGTGCTTAAGTACAACAACAGTGTTTTGATTTATCCGATAGAAAAATAAACTCATTCCTTGGAAACCTAGAAAGAGGGATCTGGTGGTTAAGGCCTTAAATATCATTAGTATTATTTTATACTATTTAGAATTGGTCAGATGTAACTCTAAACAAATAATCTGTTTTATAGGTAAATGACTTGAAAGATCTAACATTAAACCTAAAAAGCCAAGCCAATCTACACACACCATTATGATGAGAGCTGGCATAGTTGAATGTAACAGGTTGTTTGAACCCATTATCATCTGGTTTGCAAATACATAATTATGAACTTTTAACAACTCATATTATTTATGTGTGACTTTTCTATGTAGCAATACAATTACAGGGTTAGTTAAGGCAGGTGTTATTCAGTAGCTGGAAGGGGCCTTGAAAGAATTATTGTTTTGCACATTTGTGTAATTAATAAGTTTTGCGGAATGTTTTTTTTTTTTTTTTTTTTTTACTGCAACATCCATTATGGTCCTTTTAGGGAGGACACGTGCTGCTGGATGAAGGTCTAACATACTCTGGCAATTTCTGTTTTCTAAATTAGCAACCTTGCAGACCATATGATCATTCATATTTCTTCCCTGCACTAGCTTGTCAAGTAAAAGCTATGGCGCTTTCTGTAAGTGGCGTATGTAATGAATAATGCACACATTCAAGCATAACCTCATTAAACCTCATTTGTGCAAACTCTAATAAAAAAAACTTAAAAAGTGCTCTTCAGTTCATTGCTACGTATCCAGTGATTGTGTGCTGATTCTATATTTCCATTGCTTTATATGTGGAAAGAACCATTTAGTCTTGTGTAACTTGCTGGTCTGAAGAAAATTGCTCATAGTGAAAACCTTGTCTGTCTGAGTTCTTCTAGGCCTAGGCTCAGTCTGAACAGTTCAGAGTTGGAGTAAATTATTGCACAGAACTTCAACACAACTTTTTCATCCAGAGGAGGACTAACATAGGTGTGGTTTTAAGTGATTACACAAAGGCTTTGTAGTTCTAATAATCTACTGGCATAGATGTGAAATACAGAATGTTTTTAAAACGGACAATGCTGAGCAACAGTTGAATTCATTTATAAGAAATACGCAAATATTGTCCTCCATTAGAATCACTGTGATGGGAGACAGTCAAATTATCTACTAGATATTTAACTATTTGCAATTTTTCTTTATGTTTTTATTCACCTAATATCATTTACACAGGTAAAACAATTACCTAGTGTAAATTACCTAGTGCAGGAAACCTTTTTCTTAAAGGTTTCCATTTGATTTGTTGTTGCTGATCCAGGATATTTGAAAGAGAAGAAGCAAAGAAACCATACAGTTTTTCTTATCTAGAATGAGCAAACATCATTCATTGATTCTCATCTCATCAATGAGACAGGCCGGTTGCTACTTGCTAGCCATTGTCTGTGTTTCCAGTCGCTGTCTTTGAAATTTATATAGAATTGAATGATTTTTTCTATACTTCAGTTGCTTAAGGGTCAAAATAATTCATTTAACTAATCATAGAACATTAAAGTGTCTCACTATAATTCAGTACACCTAAACATTGTGCCATTTGCAGTTTATCTTAGGGGCCCAAACTCCAATGCATAACAAATTGACCACCTGCCAGCTTCTCTTTGCTTTGTAATGAAGTACATAATGTCTAATACTGTCAAACTTTAATGCCTCTTTCTAAACGTTTTTGCCCTTTTTATTGCAGTGAGAAGGGACATGCTTTTAGGATTCATTCCTTTTCTGAGTGGAGTCAATAGGAATGGAAACTCAGCAAGACCGGTCTCTAAATGGGGTAATGACTCAAGTTAAATACTTATAGATTAATTGTGTGGAAAAGAAGGTGATATCACTAGTAAAAAGTAATATGTCAGAACCTCCCATCCTAGCAGTAATATTTGCAAATAGAGCCATTGGGATAAATGGTATAAAGATTTGAAGCAAACATTATTTAAGGTTCAGGAATCCTTAAGCTGTTTCAATGAGTGAGGGCAGCATAAAAGCTCACTCTCATTTACCACTGCTTTTTACTTTTAGTCCAAGCAACTGAAAAGTCAGAGTTTGGGCTAGGACAGACTGGGGAAAAAATGTAAAAAAATGCAAGGTGAAGGAACATATAAACATCATGACAGTAACATTTCAAGAATTAGGGGTATGTTTTCACCTGCCTTGATGCTGTCTGATCTTTACTGGTATTAATCACGTTCAGATACTTAAGTACTAGAAGATCAGGCCCTTTCTCTTTATGGAATCATTTTAGTCATTTCAAGAACAGCCAATTCTTTAGGTATTCAAGTAAATACCATGCACAGTTCCACTGCAATTTTATGCTGAACTGTCACAAATCATGAATGTCCACCTATTCAAAAGTGTCATCTGGGGATTTTTTCAATCTTTGGGAAATCCTGGGATTTTTAGGAAGAACTTCTTTACCGAAAGGGTTGTTAGACATTGGAATGGGCTGCCCAGGGAAGTGGTGGAGTCACCATCCCTGGAGGTCTTTAAAAGACGTTTAGATGTAGAGCTTAGTGGTATGGTTTAGTGGAGGACTTGTTAGTGTTAGGTCAGAGGTTGGACTCAATGATCTTGAGATCTCTTCCAACCTAGAAATTCTGTGACTCTGTGATTCAATCTCTGAGAAAGACACAGATTATATCTACATGAAATTGCAAATAAATTGTCATTCAAGTAAATACATTTGTTTTTAATTCCTGTGGTAAGATTAGAAGAAAATATTTATTTATACAGGATAGCTGTGAAATTATTTGATCATATGTTGCTAATGCATCAATTACTATCCTGTAACAGTGAAGGAAAAAAATCATAATACATAAAAGGAAAACAGTAAGGAACCTCACTCAGCTTTATGTTTTCTAGCTTCAGGAACACAAATTGCTATATTAACTTCCCTGGAGCCAGAGTGTAGTCTATATAGTGTGCCTTTGATAAGGTTTTGATGAACAATAGGTCACCTCTTTATTTCCCCATGAGAGCTATTGCAATATTTATGGTATATCTACAGAGCTGCCTGCACTATCCCTCTAGGTAAATCATAGTAGACCCAAACATTTGAAATAATTTTTAACAAAGAATTAAATGTATATTTCTTTTCTATTTCCTTATTATTAATATTATTTT
This sequence comes from Aythya fuligula, assembly GCF_009819795.1. NCBI lineage: Eukaryota > Metazoa > Chordata > Aves > Anseriformes > Anatidae > Aythya > Aythya fuligula. The sequence goes on along the minus strand of NC_045565.1, from coordinate 11,149,916 downwards.
TTTGTAAAGCCTGTAGCATTTAAAGATTTTTTAAAAAGACCTCTGGTACTTTCTGGAAAACAAATTTAAAAAAAATGCAAGACCTGGACAGGAGGTATGACACACTGCCATGCATGAGGCCAAGAACCGAATAGACAAAACCAGGCACCTCTTGCTAACATGCTGAGTGCAGTAGACACTATGTAAAGTCATATTGCATTAGGTCTATAAACTATATTCCCTCAAGAACAATGAGGCAGACCATTACTGTCAGTGTTTGTTTCTCAGTTTCCTTTCAAGCACCGAGTCCATATGCAGGATTTGTAGGGACTTAAACAGCAGTTCAGTCTGTTCTGTCATAGCTTCAGAAAGCTAAGAAAATAATTTTACTTGAAAATAAACTTTGTTGAGGATGGAAAGAAAGACTTGCGTGTATGATAAACAACTTGCAAAAAATTAAACTTTGGGAGAATCTTAAAAACTTGTAATTACAGTTTGAGAAAATCCCAGTGCTCTGTGCTATGGATATCTGTCAGACAGGAAATGTCAGAACTTTACTGGTCCAGAACTGGCCTAGGTTTGATTACATGCATTCTTAATGCCCGAGTGTTCATGTGAGTGCTTCTTGGGTTGGGGAAGGAATGGTGGAAAAACAGCATTTTTTTTAACCTGTCACGAGTGCTGACTTTTGAGAAAGTTATTCTTAGTATTTTTTTTAAATCTCTGGTTCTTTGGAGGTGCTCCAATTTTGATGAGCAGTGATGTGGCCATAGGAAAACTTCTGGGATCCGTATTTTTCTTCTGGTTGGGGATTTTCTTTTCTTTATATGGTAGAGTTTCTTATTCTTATTATTATATTTTTATTATTATTATTGATACGTTGTTCCAATGTGTTTTGCCATTTTTTTTTTTTTTTTTTTTTTTTTTTTTTTCCAGGCTATTAATCTAGATTTTAAGCTTACTTTCCATCCTACCTCAGCTTCCTAGGAATATCCCTTTGTGATTAATTTAGCCAAAAAAATCTAGCCATTTTTGCTGCTGTAGACGGACTTCTTAAGAACAACAATGGGTTAATTTCAAGTTACTTGCTAAGATATCCCTTACTTGGCAATTGAATTAATCCTATTTTTATCTTCTGTATACTTTTCTCCTAAATAACTGGTTCAGTGGGTAGTTTATTGTTAATTCCCATTCAATATTAAGCATCTCACTCATTAATAGAAATTATCTCAGGGGTTTACAGATTGCTTTTCTTCACAGCACATTGTGGAGGTACTGCCCATGTAATTTTGTTGGTGTGAAGTGCTTGCAGTGGCACACCTGGGTGACTGGGGAAGTGGAGCATGCTGTTACTTGCTTTTGCTGGGGAGGAGAGGGTGTGAAATAGATGGAGAGTTTTAGAGGTGGGTGTGAGTGGCTGTGCTCATGGAGTGCTGGAAATGAGAGCATCGAGGTGTAGGGGAGAGGAGAATGAAATTAGTGCATTTGAATTGCTGTGAAAACTGCTGACTAATAACCAACTCAATTTATAACACTGCTAAGTGGCTTTCTACCTTCTGTCAGACTGTTCTGAGTGAGCAGAAACCATTTCATTCTCATGAAGAAAGAGAGGTTTATGTTGTCCTTAATGAATCTGGATATCTTGTGTTGCTAATTTATGTTCATAATGTAAACACGCATACGTATATGTACGCATATCCTTATACATACAGATTTTCAGTATTTGCCCATAACAAACTGAATTCTTGTCCCTCTGAATTTTTTAGACTGCTGTAAAGATTTTCTAGCTTCTGAAAATGAAGCTATTGCAAATATGCTAAGTGAAATTCCATAATCTTCCCAAACATTCTCAATGAAATTTTCTAATCTGCCTTTTCAGTGACACACTTTTACCCTTATTGAAAGGTGAGCACCAGAGCATTAGGACTAAAGGGCTTTAATCATATAAAAATAAATACCATGGCAGTAAAAATGAAAATGTTTCATATGAGATGAATAAATATCCCAAGCCTGATTTCCTATTGCTTATCCACCTGATAACAACCCCATGGAAAATATGGAATAGTGCTGCATGCATGACTATAACTTTGACTTGCCAGTTCTGAAGTGTTGTATCTTACATGTATTTCGGCATGGTCTCTGGTAGCAATAGCAGCATACAGAGTAGCATAACGTGAGTCATATACTGGAATAAAAACTAAAGCAAAAAGGGTAACAAGCATAGATTCCATGTGACTTACAGTACTGAGCATTTCAGAAGTGAATTCTTTGTGCAGTATTCAAAGGGTTGTCTTGAGATCTGTACAGCTGGAGAGGAAAAGGAATCCTCATTCTTCCCATCTCTTCAGTGCTTTCATTTTTTTTGCACTTCAAACTTTCATTCATATATTTTAATTAAAAATTAATTATTATTAATAAAAACTAATTTCATTCAACCAGATAAAATCCCTGGCCTCACAAGATTTAAAATGTTTTTATACTGAAGGAAGAAATCAATGATTACATCACATACTGGGAGAGCAGAGAAGGTAGTTTGCATTTTTTTCTGTGCCACAGTTTACTTGGAAATATCTTCCCTACCTTGAAACCATTATTTTTACCATCAGAGAAATCAGATAAAGCTTCTTACTGAGTTACGTTATCTCATGTATTCCTCAGTGGCAAAAAAAAACACAGAGCAGTACAAAACCATTACTGATTTTTATTTTATTCATTTTTCAAGTTTAATGATAGGAAAGTAGAGGAGTAAGAAACACTTCAAATCTTCAGCTAGAATCAAGTCTTCCTTAACTTTTGTGTGAGTATGGGAGCAATAAATAATTTATACAATCAATTAATTCTTTATAATTTAATTAATATTTTTACAATTGCCCTACTTAAGATAAAGTCTGACTGGCTGTAAGGGCTTGATTCAGCGTAAGTGCTTGACTGATTGCTGGATCTGCCTTGTGAGAGCCAGCTGACAGATATGTTAGTGGGGTTAGCTAAGAGTGTCTTGGTCTTGGACTCAACACCAAGACATGTGTTACTATCATGAGCAACCAGACAGTAGTTTGATAACCCATTTTTCCTGAAGTGTGATGCTGAAGTGATAAAATGGCAGATGAAATCAAAGGTAACTGAGTAACACCATCCAGAATTTATCATTTGTTTGGTCCATGAAAGGTTTCCGAGAACCTGAAACTCTGTTGCATTCTATAATTTGATTACCTGTCCTTTTATTTTTCCTCCTGTACAATTAACTTGTGAAGGGTTAGTAGAGTGGACACCCAGTAAACTTAGAGACTTGCTTTAAAAAATCCTGTTTCTGACTGAATTCACTGATGTCGAAACTGGATTTCAGAGAGTGAAGAACATCTGTGGTAAGGACAGCTAACAACTCAGTTTGCATCCATGAAAATCCTACTTTTTTTTTTTTTTTTTTTTTTTTTTTTTTTTTTTTTTTTCCTGTTGTTAGGTTAGATTCCAGATTTTGCTGTCACAACTTCTTCATATCAAGATCTTTTTATCTGTTCTAAAGACAGTGGCAATTTTAAGGTTTTGGAAACTGCACATGAGAGAATCTAATCTATTAGAAGATCCAAAATGCTGTCTTGAGAGAGGCATGATAAATTTTACCTTATGCTTGCATAACTGCATACTTCAGTCTTTTTTGCATCACTGAAGTTCTGGTTGTGGACAGGCATATTTCCCACATTTAACACCTTAGCCTGTAATCCTTTTTGTTCCTGAACAGATGCCATACAACATTCATTTCATGTGACATGAATGATTTGTTGTATTTGATGACATCCGTAAGACAGGCTTTTTAACTCAAGGCCAAAGAGGGCACAAGGTTTCCTAATTATTCACTGTGCCCCTTGCTAAAACACTGACTAGAAAATGTCTGGTTATCAACCTGCTAAATGGTTAGGAATTATAAGTGTAATTATTCTGTAACTTTTTCACAGCCTCTTTGTGCCTTACATTCCTGATGTCTTTTTCAGATGTCATTCTGAAAATGACATAGATCAAATTCTTCAGTAAGGATGGAATATAGAATGAATCTGACTTGTTATGACTTTAAGACTGATTTTGTTGAGGTCTGACTTCTCTGTTTCCAAAACGTGACTTCCAAATCTACCATAAGGTGGTTTTATTTATTTATTATTTTGCTTTGCTTCATTATGTTTTAACCTAGCATAAAAATGCTCCTAGCTAGTTAGGAGGAGCACTTCTTGCATAAAATCAGTGTATTTTCTTAAATAAAGGGTGAGTGGCAGGTATGGATTTACATGACAATTTCAGGGAAATACCTCCCTGTATTCCCTCCAGTTATATCTACACTATTAAAGCTTCATAGGAAGGAAAAAAATTGTAACTCTGTTTTGTGTTAATTCATATCTTACCAATTGCTCTGTCAGGCCTTTGAAAATGTTTCCTCTCAAAATCCTGTTTTCAAACAGAGGGAGAGCAGTGGATGTCATCTACCTTGATTTTAGCAAGGCTTTTGATACTGTCTCCACAACATCCTGCTAGCAAAGCTGAGAAAGTGTGGGATAGATGTGTGGACAGTAAGGTGGGTGGAGAACTGGCTGACTGGCTAAGCTCAGAGGGTGGTGCTGGCTTGAGACCTGTGACTAGCGGTGTTCCCCAGGGGTTGGTGCTGGGTCTGGTCCTGTTCAACATCTTAATTGATGACCTTGATGAGGGAATAGTGTCTGCCCTCAGCACGTATGTTGAGCTGGGAGGAGTGGCTGACATGCTAGTATGTTGAGCTGGGAGGAGTGGCTGACATGCTAGAAGGCTGTGCTGCCATTCAGCAAGATCTGGACAGGCTGGAGAGATGGGCAGGAAGAATCCAAATGAGGTTTAATAAGAGTAAGTGTAGAGTCCTGCACCTGGGAAGGAACAACTCCAAGTATCAGTACAGGCTGGGGGGCGACCTGCTGGAGAGGAGCTCTGGGGAGAAGGACCTGGTGGATGGCAGGTTGACCATGAGCTAGCACTGTGCCCTGGTGGCCAAGAGGGCCTATGGGATCCTGGCGTGCATTAAAAGGAGCATGGCCAGCAGGTCAAGGGAGGTGATCCTCCCCCTCTACTCTGCCTTGGTCAGGCCTCACCTGGAGTACTATGTCCAGTTATGGGCTCACTGGTACAAAAAAGACAGGGATCTCCTGGAAAGAGTCTGGTGGAGGGCCACATAGATGATATGGGGCCTGGAGCATCTTCCCTATGAGGAAAGGCTGAGAGACTTGGGTCTGTTCAGCCTGGAGAAAAGAAGACTGAGAGGGGATCTTATCAATGTTTATAAATACCTGAAGTGTGGGAGACAGAGGGATTTGGCCAACCTCTTTTTAGTGGTTTGTGGAGAAAGGACAAGGGGCAATGGCCACAAGATGGAGCACAGGAAGTTCCGCACCAACATGCAAAAGAACTTCTTCATGGTGAGGGTGGTGGAACACTGAAACAGGCTGCCCAGGGAGGTTGTGGAGTCTCCTTCTCTGGAGATATTCAAGGCCCGTCTGGATGTCTACCTGGGCAGCCTGCTCTAAGGAACCTGTTTTGACAGGGGCGTTGGACCTGATGATCTCTCAGGGTCCCTTCCAACCACTATAATTGTGTGTTTCTGTAAAATAAGCCAAAAACAATTTCAAACAAGTCTTTTTATAAAACATGTCAATAACAGATTAAAAGTAGCAGCTGTTAGCTAACATGATATTGCTATCAGTGACGTAAACAGTACCACTGTCATTTATGTTATTTTGATATTGGAAACTCTGGAGTCTTGACTGTAGAAACAAGGGAGAATGGTTTGATACCCAGAGAAAACTATGCTTGGGTTGAGAAACAGCAAATAATGTAGCTTTGATTAATCTACAGGGTGACACTTGTTTGGATATTATTGGTTGCATTGCTTTTTGTTTTATTGTTGTAGCACAATAGTTATAAATCATGTTTATTATATATAAAATATATGAAGCACGATATTGTCATCAGTTGTCATAATTGTCACTTCCTCAGAGAAAAGTGCCATTGTAAACATAAAACATCCGCATTGAACCTAAATACAAAAGAAGTACTGTGTGTTATAGTGCACAGTATCTGTGAAAAGCAAGAATTCTTTTATATTATTCACTTACTGAGGAAGTACAACTGGTATACTTCTATTTACAAGTCCTCTGATACTTGCCTTAAGAATGCCAGGCTCAGATTCCATTATAATAGCTCTTGCCGCAAAATGAATTCTTGTCCACTTACCTATTCAGGCACTTGGAAAGGCTGGGATGATAATACTTCTTGCCCAGTGCAAATTACCAAGGGAATACCTTTGAGTCAGTCCTTTCCAGAACCAAGCCATTACAAGATTTTGCTCCTTAAAACTTGCATGGTGGGTGCCTTCCAGCCTGAACCTGCTCTGTACACCATAATCTGCTTCCTGGTCCTGGTTTGAGGAAGGGACCCTGTTCTGCTGATGGCAACTTCTGGCAGTTCAGACTTCTACTGTGTTATTGTGGTAACCAGTAATTCAGATTAAACGTTTCCTTAGGAGACAGAAAAATCTGTGCAGAAGGTGGTATAAATGTGAAAGCTGAGGCAATCCACAGCTGCACTCTAACTCTGCCATGCTAACAAAGCAGAAGGGTGCTGTGGCACCATCCTTGGAGTGAGGGCTGTGATCCCTGCCCCAGGAGAAAAGGAATTGGAGGTCCTAATACTTCTCTCTGGCTGAGGCTGTCCTTTTTTTTTTTTTTTTTGTTTTTTTTTTTTTTCTTTTTTTTATGGTCATCTGACCATTTCCGGTTTGAAAGGTTTGTTCATTATGACTTCTCATCTGTTTGTGGATGAGATGTTACAGAGAATTACTTTTAAACCTCCCTTGGTTTATGGTATAAAGCTGCCAAAATAATCAACACCATCCTGTCATACAGTTACAGCATCTATTGTTCTAATTAAACCATAAAGAAACCTGACAGTTTAAGTCCTTGCATTTCAGTTAGCCTGTTTAAAACACTTTCTCTGGGAGGGGTTATGAATTTTCTGTTTGAGACAGATGAGGGAATGTAGATTTGCCTTTTTTTTTTTTTTTTTTCCCCAAGTAAATTCCACTCTGCTAGTATTTGTGTGAAATTAATTAATTTGGATTTAATCACAGTAAAGTTTTGCCCATACAGCTATAAACAGTATGGCAGTTAATTACAAAAACACTCAAACAATTGTTACTGAAGGAGCATCATATGGGGAAGAATATAAACCAGCAAGCCAAAATTAAATGAGCCGACAAAATTAAACCAAAACCCCACCCCCAAAAAACTTTAGTTTTTCAAGAACTCATTCTTTCCACTCCCACTCTTCCCCAAGTGCTTCCAAAAAGTTGGCTAGAAAACAGCTTTTTTTCTAGAACTGTTATTGAAAAGGGCATCTCATTTGCACATGAATTATGTCACTGAATATATTAGTGAAATATACAGCAGCCAAATCACCAAAGGAACGTGTATAATGAAGAGATCGTGAGCAAGTTCTAGAGTGATATCTGTTTGTAAATTCATGTGTTGAAGGCTTTAAACAATGAACAAATCTTCATTCCAATCAACTACAGGGTACCTGCTTGACTTTAAACATTTCCTTGAGGCCCACTGAGGCCCAAAATATGTTACCACATTGCTAGTCATTTCCCACACAGGGTGAAAACACCATAGGGTTCACAAGTGTGACAAAGGGTTAAACACTTTGACATAATTTTTCATTATGCAAAGTTCTCACAGCTGCAAGGTGGGATAAGGACAGAGAAAGGACTTTGCTAGTGTTCAACAAACACCAATACCTTCTTTTCTCCTGGTACTCTAATCACATCAGTGAAACTTGGAAGCAGTAAAAGAGTTTAACTTTTCTACTATTCAGAAACAATTTCATTTCGACACAGATACCAATTTTAAAAGAAGGAATAAATATGCTTTAAGATGACAGATTCGGAGCTGTGCGTAACTATCAAATGTAATGCAATTTTTGCCTATACATATCTAGCAGTTTTGCGATTTTTTTTTTTTTGTAGAAAATTTACAACTTTTCTATTTATGCAGAGTAAAAACAACTCTTAAAGGTTTTCTTAGCCAAACCCATCTTATTTTTAGCAGTGAACAGTAAAAAAAAACAAAAAACAAAAAACAAAAAACAATGAAAATATATTTTTCTCTCTGCTGGCTTTCCCATCAGAGTAATTTTTTTTTTTTTTTTTTCACAGTGCTCATGAAATTTACCACTTAATTGTTTCATGCTTTGAAGATACAATTTAATTTCAATGCTAATTAACAAAGAAGGCTCAATCAGAATAATAATATATATCCAACTTTATTCTCCTTCGTGCCTGATGCAAGATATACAAACTTTATTTTTGAACCCTATTAAAAACCTATCAACTATCTCTCTTCATCATGTCCTTTATCACTCCAGCACCAGAGCTAGCCCAGTGTTTAAGCCTTGGTATGACACATGCATAGATTTTTCATACCTCTGTATATCCCTTTGGAAACTCCATTCTGCAGGGCAATGAAGAGAGTAAGTTATATGTTGCCGCTGTGTATAGCCTTTCATTTATCTGTATGTGTTTGTGAAAATGTTGAGTTTTTAGAGTACAAGCTGTGATGTTCTTAATTTTTGTAATACTATGTGCTGAGTAGAAGATGTATTTTGTAGAAAGAAGTAACAAAAGAATTTAATCATCCATTTGAGCATTAATTCAAGTGAGCTCTTAGGGAAGAGTTGTATCAGAGAAATGATTGCTGTCTTTGGCTGGAACCTCTCCAGAAATGTTGGCCTAGAATTACATTTGTTCTATTCCCTGCCTGGTGTATATGTGCAATTTAATCACAGTATACATTACTCAGTCTTCCTCCAGAGCTCAAATGAAAGGTCTTAACTACAGAGCATAAGAGGAAATGGAATGCTAGATGAGAAGATGACTCGTGGTATCAGAAAAGAGATGACAAGAGGGCAGAATGGCAATATAAAATATCATATTCTCCAAGTTAGTTCGTAAGATGATTGGTTCTGCTGTGTTGCTGTTTCATTTTCAGATGACTGCCTCAGGCCTTAAGGTGCTAGAGACAATTGGGGTGTTCAGCACCATCAGCAAAAGGAAATTTCAAGGAGAAAAAAGCAGTATGCAATGCAAAAATGAGTGCATAGTTTATGGCATCTCTATATGTTTAGGATATTTATAGTAATTTTTAATGGTAGTCATAGATTTTGATATTTGGATGCTTTAACTGTATATTTAAATCAAATTATTCAGTTATGAACAATTATTAAAAAAACTGATCTCTGTTTCTCATCCACATACTTGGACAATTAGAAAGAGAAGTTGTAAATAAAATGAATATATTGACTATTGCCAACCTAAGCTCTGAGACCTAAAGATTTAAAAAGAAAAAGACACTTTTACTATGTGCTGTATACACTTGCATGAAGGCAACCCAACAGACTGAGGACTTGGGGTAGGATATTGCTGTGACATTGAAAAATACCTCTGTAGCCAACAGGAAGCATGCATTATTACCACGAGATGAATGTGGCAATTATTTTTTTTTCCTTCTATATATTTGGCAAGAAATTCAAATAATAAATTTGAAATCTGCTTAGAAAGGAAAACACAATGTAGCTCACACAGAAATCACATTACCTCTACCATGGAGAGTCAGCAGAGAAAGTCAAGAACTCAGTCTGAGATAAGTAATGTATTGCTGCCACAAGATATTAGCTTAATGAACGCTAACAGAAGCTCCCGTTACATCTTCTAGTGAATTCAGTTAAGTTGTATAATAATGCACATTACTTGGCTCACAGTGGCAAAAGAGATCTGGGAACTGCAAAAATAAGGCCAGCAACAGATGGTTAAGGAAAATAAAGGCAGTTAAACAGAAACAGTGAACCAGTGTTCACTGTTTACAGCAGTTAAACAGTAAACCAGTGAAGTCAGTCTCCAGAGCTGCAAACTAACCACAGACCTCATTGGTTACCCACATCTACACAAAGTTTGGTGTAAATATCAACTTAAACAAGAGTGTGCCAAGAGATGTAGGTTCATGCATCATCTTGGGTAGTGTGTGAAAATCCTGTGAACTCATAGGATTGAATATGAGATTAATTCAGCTGTTTTCTTTAGGTTTATTATTGCATACTGTTGATACAGTTATTACCTACTAAGCAGTTAATTCATTACAGGAAAAAAGATGGCAGCACATTACTAGCAGTGTTGCAAGCTACTTGGTCCTGCCTCCTAGCACTCTTTTTTTTTTTTTTTTTTTTTTTTTTTTTTTTTTTTTTTTTTTTCTCCTCATTTTTGTATTTTGTAAATGAATAAAGAGCTTTGATCCCTGGAGCAGGGTGCCTGAAATGATTAACTTAGGCCTTGCTTCCCTCATCTGTAATGTGATATATGGTTTCAAGTCGTACAGGTATTGGTAAGAAAAGTGTTTTGTTTTGGATTCACTGTGAATGATATGTAGAAAATAACAAAAACTTCACACTTCTCTTCTTAAAATTCTACTATGATCAAATAATTTATTGTTTGTTGTCCCAGACTAAATCAAATTATTTCTTAAATCAGCTGAAGGTTATATGAGAAACACATTATGTGAGAAGAAAATGTTTATGTGGAAGAGGAAAGCCACTGAAATAATTTCTGATTGAATATTTGTAGCTGCAATGAGACTGATGTACAGTGGAAATTCTCAGGGAACTGTGGTTTTTACTTACAAACCATAATGATCTCCAGGTCAGGAAGAATAGAATAAAAAAGAAATCCACAGTGTTTGATGGTAATCCTTTGGGAAAGGGTGAAAGTGAGTTTTTACAAATGGAATTTATGTTTAAACAATCAATATATTTACCTATTTGTGACAAAATTTTATTCCTCCCTTCCCTTTTACCTTGGTGTGTATTGATAGAGCCCCAAAGCAGCAGAAGCATATTTCAAATTTGGGTAGCTGTGGCTGACAATGCAGTGAGCTGGTGGAAAGTGTCAGGATGATGAAGCAGCACTCTGCAGTGCTTCATTTGCAGAGTAGGAAGAAAGGGGTAAAGCTGGAGTGAGCTATAAGTAGGTGCAAAGGATCCCTATAGTCATAGATCATCTGCCAAATGCAATGTCATGGGATGAATACCACCTTGAATTGTTAGCAGCATCTCTCATATGCTTATAGCTGTCTTTTGCGTTCTGTGGAAACATTCCATTACTTTCAGTAACCTTGTAAAAATCCTATTTAACTGGAATCTGCAGAAGGGAAGGGACAGTAGAACATTAAGTTATTATAACATACATGCAAAAATCTATACGGTATAGTAACTATGACTCTCTTATTAGGTGGCAACATGCGAGCTGGTTAGGGTGCTACTAAATATTATATATTGGCTTTCATTGCCATAATTATTATGTATGTAACAGCAAGTAAGAAATTATGACCCTAACCCAACACTCACCGCACTCCTATTAAATAGTGCTCATAACAGAAGCTTTTTGCTAGCCCTCAACTTCCTTTGGTCACCTTCTCACATCTGGAGACCTTGCAGGGCCTCGTATTGGACTCTAGTGTCCCTTGGATGCCTCTCTGGACTCTCCAGTACTCTCTCTACAATAACCAGCAGGTGTCCTATGGCCCATGGCGACCTCTACTGCTACCTGGATGCCTCCTAAGCCCCTCAGTGTATTCTATTCTCTGGAAGCCGCCTAGGGCCTCCTATTGCATTATATCACTTCCTCAAGGCCAACTATGCTCCATCAGCTGTGGAATTCCCTAAAGACCTCCAAGGGACCCCAGTGCACTCTTAAGAGCACTAGAGGCCTCCCAGTGGACCCTAGAATCTTCCAGGGCTTCCCAGTATACTCTAGCAGCAGCTAGAACTCTCCCAGAGCCCCCTGGTGTTTTCTAACGCCCACTGGAGACCTCTAAGTGCTCTCCAGTGTGCTCTACCACCACCTAGAAGCCTCCTTGGGCACTCTGGAGGACTCCCAGGACAATCCAGTGCACACTCAGTTGGTCTAGAGGCTTCCCATGGATTAATTATTGTAATCTGCTGCCTCCTGGATGTCTCGCTGTACTATTTAGCACATCCTAGGACACACTCTCCTCTTGGATGTCCTAGAACATCCAAGAACCCCCACTGCACTCTAGATAGCACTAGAGGCCTCCAAGACTGCCCTAGAGGCCTCCAAGACTTCCCTAGAGGCTCCCAGGGCCTCCCAGTGAAGTCTGGCACCTCCTGGAATGGTCTCAGGTCCCCTCTGGTATGCCTTAAAGCCCCCTGGTGACCTTGTATGTCTCTACAGCGTGCTCTAAGACCCCTGAAGATCTCAAAAGGCTCTCAAGTGTGCTCTAGCGTCCTGTTAGAATGATGTCAAAGTAAACCAGACCATACTAGTAGCTGTGATACAGAGTAATTAACAGTGCCTTATGTGTGTTTCCAGAACACTCCGACTGTTTAATGGATGTAGGCATGAATGACAACCATGTGATCTGTCCCTTGCCTCTGCCAACTGTGTGAAAGTTTCAGCAGTGTGAGATATAATTCATTAAGAACATACTAAGCTTATAAAATCTTTTATTTTTAAGACTTCAAATCATAGGTGATGCTTTCTCTATCTTCTAGAGTTTGGTAATCAAATGTGAAATGTTATATTGTGATGGCAGTATTCAGCAGTAGGCTTTGCCACTGTGCTGTGGGATTCGAATTCTACATGATATCCCACCTTACTATCATGAGAACAGTGTGAAGAGATGCAGTACGGAAAGCACTTGTAACTGACAACTTGACATATAGAATATAATTCACATTTTTTACAATATATTATTTTATTTGCTTCTGTTAAATGTACTATGTAACTGTAACTAAAATAGTTATCAGTTCAGGAAATGTTGTGTATAAAAACAAAGGTTTACATAAGATGTTAGGGGGAACAGTGAATGAGTAATCCAAATAAACCAAGTAATAAAGATAGTTTTTGCTTTTCTTGCATACATTGTAGTCATAAAATAACAAGGTATGAATTGTTGTGGAGAACTGCTGTTGAGGTAAGAAATATGTTTTGTATTCACTTTATCTGATGAAATGCAAATTACAGCTGACCTTTTCTGAATTTCATTTTTTTTCCTTATGTAAAGTTTCATTTAAATGTGACAATTTTAAAAGCTTCAGGTCTAGGTATATTTGGAATTTTCAGGTACTTAAACTATCGCAAGAACAAGTCACATAATGTAGGATGAATGTAGCAGCTCCTGCCCCACTGTTCAGTCTCATTCCCAGAATCAGAATGCACTGAGCTGTGAGGTTAGACCAACAGCAAGCAAAAGCTGAAGTATCACAGGTTCAGAGCACAGCGTATTGAGGTAAACCAAAAACTGCCCTTTGGTTTTCTGCAGTACATCAGGCCGTAATTTGTGGTTATTCAGTAGCTGCCATGCAGGCAGCTGAGTTTTCCCAAAGGATCTGCTGTTGGCAGCTGAAGCAGGACTGCCACCTCAATGCAAGCCATCCCTGTTGATCATCCCTGTGAATCAGACACTCTAATGTTTTCAAAACTAGAAATTAGCACATAATTCCCATCACTCATCTCTCCTGACCAGTTTTAAGAAGTTCTGTAACTAATTGACCCAGTCACCAAACGTGGGAACCAGCAAAATAGACTGATTGGTAGGTATGGATATATTGATATAGACTGACTATAGGTATGGATATATTGATATAGACTGATTGGTAGGTATGGATATATTGGAAGGTAGTTGAGGTGTACTTACTTCTGTGCTGCAGGTAATCAAGTATCCCTGTGCCTTTACCAGTGATGGTAAAATCAAGGAAGTTAAATTATTTCATAGAAGTCCCTGAGGTTAAACAGGGGCAGATTTTCAAGAGAAAGGTGAAATCATTTGCCCGCAGATTTAGGCCCCGCTTGCAGGAATCTGGACTATTCTCTTAACTTCTGCGAATTCCTCACTGCAAATAGAGGTACTAATGATATTTAACTTTCCCTGGAAGTGTTCTGAGGAGTAGCTAAATAATTTTGATGAAATTGTAAAGGTTAAAAAGAAAAAAGAAAACAACAAATTGTAAAAACAAACAAACAAACAAACAAACAAAAACAACAACAACAACAACAAAAAACAAAACAAAACAACAAACAAACAAACAAGACAAAAAAACAAAAAACAAAAAACAAAAGTAGTTATATGACTGTCTGCAGCAGGTGGAATTCTGGGATTGCTGCTTCTCAGGTTTGAAAGTCTTCCTATGAAGTGTGGGCTATCATGCACACAAAAAATGCCCCTATCACCAGCTGAAAATTGACAAAGTAGGTATATATGTATACATATGTGTGTATATATATATATTTGGATTGTTAGGAGTTTATGTATATAGACTTTGTCCAGCTGAAATGATAGGGAGAAAAAAACCAAGTCTTGATATATGTGGAACTACGTGTCACAAAGAACCACTGTTCAGATCACATAGTTTTAACTAAATCAGGATCGAAGCACTGTTTTGAGTAATTAAAGACATGTAATTAACAGGCAATCAGTGAACTATACACTCAGGATCAATATCAGAGAAGCCACTACACTAGACACTTGCAAAAGATTATCAAATGTCCACGCATTTCTAAATGTTTCTGTAGAACTAACCTCAGAAGTTTGAATACCCTCAGCCCCCAGTGACAGGCTTAGACCCCTCCACCTGACCCTGAGTCTTGTACACCCACCCGTGTGGCTCCCTGCTTGGTACTAGGGGGGTCACCCTCTCATGGCTTGTCACAGGGTCTGACAAGGCAGATGCCCCTGTCAGGCCATCACAGTGGATGTGTTTGATTGTTGGGACACCTTGTGACAGCAACAAACTGGAGTTTGACTACCTCTGCATCAACTTCAAGGCCTTCTCTCATAAACAGTCATGCTCTTACTTTTTTTTTTCAGGCTTTCTTCTTTGTTTCAGAAGTTTTTTGTAATCTGTCACTTGCTATTTAATATGTGGCAAATGTCCTCCCAGGAAGTTTTGTGTAATTTTGTTCAGTCATGCTGTTTACACTTGAATTTCTGCCTTTGTTGTTGTCCAAGCTGTTTGTCAAAGGTGTATCATGGGAGCACTCTTACACTATGCAGAAGAAAACAAATATTCGCAGTACATGTTGAGGCTTTTGGTCAGTTTTCAGTCATGGACAGATTGAAAAAATTGAAAATGTTGATTCATAACTTAAAAGACAAATATGAATGCTTTAGAAATTTTCATCCTGTCATAGCTTTGTTATGTATCTTACCATGCTTGTCTGTGTGTTGACACAGTTCATTTTTCTGTTCTTAATAGAATAGAACCATATTGAATGGTTAAGGTTACATACATTTGTGTGTCCTTGACAATAGATACATGCATCTGGCTTCTATACTAACCAATTACAGTAACTCTTACATAATTCCAAATCTGATCTTTATTTTCATTTATGTTTTACAGTGCATTATGGCACTTCAAGTCTTGCATTATGTTTATCAATAGGTTGTTGATGAGATGAATTATGCTGCATTCTTTGGCTTATATGAATTAATTATCATTGTATTTTCCACCCAAAAGGGCATTTGCTGTCCGTTCTAATATATCTTTACTGTGTTTTCATGGTAGTAATATTCTGTAAAACTTCAAAATGGAATCCTACCTGGGTGTTCAGACATATGGTGATATCAAAATCATTTTCCACCTCAGTAGGATCCCTCTTTAAACACTGTCTGTTTAATGAAGGCAGATAAAACGCTCGATCAAGTTAACTTTGCATTGTTTTGCATTTTACAAGTTTATTTGTCTGTAAAAGTTAAATGGTGAATAGGAAAGAGTGAGAACAACTAAGAGCATTGCTTTCTTCCTAGCTTACGTGCAGTTGATACAAGGATATGTAAAGGTGAACAAGGACTCCATTTCTTAATCTATTTTGTTTTATCTTTAGGTCTTTAATGCATTGCCTAAATGAGAATTTAGGTATTATTTTCATTGCAAGTAGTCTGTAGGAGTGAACGAACTTCTCACATTAGCCCAATGCTGGGTACAGCACTCATGACAAGGTTGTAGCTGGAAATATTACAGCTCCTCTTGTGGGATTCTTGTGAGTCTTTTGTAGTGTTTTGGGGAGGACTGAAAAATTGTGCCTGCAAAGACGTGAACTCCCAATTCATGTGAAAATGAGAGCAAAACAGAGCCAAATCTTTACAATCCAGAACAGTGGTCTTTTCTTATCTCTATAGCAAAAGAAGCCAGAAATAAGAGGAGTACTTCTGTGGTACAGAACAGTTGTAGTACCCTGGGACAAGAGAAAACTGTTCTCTACAGTCTTGTCAGAAGAGGGTATAATGGACCTTGCTGCAACAAGGTAAGTACTTTTTCCTTTTCCTTAGTGGTTGGCATTTTGCAACGGTGTATATATCATCGATAGAGACTCATTACAGTACCAGAAAGATTCATGCATTCTAGCAGGAGTGATAGCATTCTGGCTTCTGGAGGCTTCTGAGGTATTTTTTTGTCACTGATACTGCAATGTATTTCTTGTTTGGCTTTAGGTAAAACATCTAATTGCTTTGTATCTCCTTTTTCATCTGTGAAATGTATATTGCTGTATTTCCTTTGCTTTTTTTTTTTTTTTTTTGCCTTTTTTTTTTTTTTTCCCTAATGTCAACTCCTTTGCACATAAAAGAGGGGTGTTGGTTTTGGTGTCTGACTTTTATTTTAGAATAAATTATGAAAAACTCCAGAAGGAAAAGAGCAATCTTTATTAGTTTGCTTTACACTGCTATGTACAGCAAATCTAACTGGAGCAATGGACTTCATCATCAACTTCCAGAAAATTCAGTGAAAGGTGTCTCTGTGCATCACTGACCGAACTAGGCTCATTACAGTCTTTATGCAAAACTGACAAAGTTTTTTTTTTTTTTTTTTTTTTTCTTTAAAAAATGTGATCAATGACAGCTAACTATTAAAGATATGACGAGTTTTCATGATCTAAATGGAATCAAAAATATCTCCTCACAAATTTTGTAGAAGAGTAAATACTGTAAATAATAACTCAGAGATGATGTAGACAACTGAGAAAAGCATTCTTTAAGCACTGAGTTTGCCAAAGGAACACAACATGGTTAGGAGTAGTATATAAGCAGCTGCAGTAAGACACTGTGTTTTGTATGTCTCAAGTCCTTCAGCAGATGTGCCATAATGTATTGTAATGGTTCTGCAATGGAAAGAGGGTTAGACTTTTTATCAAGAACATTACTGAGTAGCTGGACCTACTAGTTCATTAGAAAAATATCTACGAATACAGGACAGATCATTTCTATCACCTTTCCAATCCAGTGGATATGCTAAGAGGAACCTTTCAGATATCTCTGGTTTCCAGAAAGTGGGAATCTGTATACTTACAAAATATAAATAAACTACAGTATTGCTGTTATAAAGATTTCCCAGCCTTATTGCCTTAAACTATTTGGGCATGAGTATGTAATGTATTTTCTGTACCTTTACAGACAAAAGTATATTTTCAGTATAAGGCAGTGTGCATAACAGTTGAGCCTTCCTTGCATATCTGTCAGGAGCCTAAGGAAAAATAATATAGTCTCAGTTTTCCTAAGCACTTTCCACAGAGGTTGCAATTCGAAATATTTGCTAGCAAATAAGAATAACATGTGTTTACAAATACTGTCAGCTTGAGACAGGAAGTTACTTTATTTATTTATTTTATCTGAAATATCAATTATATCTGAAGCTACTAGATAGGCTGCAACTAAGACTGAAGAAAGCCAGTCAATTCAGTGACTAGAAAATTTCTGCTTCAATGATGATGAGCTATTTCCATGAGAGAAGCTGCTTGATCACCTAACTGTGTAAGGTCGGGTCCAGTGACACAAACCTGACTACTTCACAATGCAAACCAGATTGCCAATAGCTCTTATTTGTAATACTAATTATTTGTATTACAAATGGATCCATGTGAAGTCTCATTGTTTTTAGCTTTGCACACAAGCTTGGTGCAGAGATTGTCACTGCCTTTGAGAAAATCTACTTCAAAAATACCCAACAGCTTAGGAAACAGAGAAGGAAGAATTCTATTGGTCTAGTTTGCTGAAGCTTGAGTTTTGTTTTCTTCTAGTATATTATTTTCTAGAATTGTGTTTATGTAGGTACATACGTTGTATACTGCAGGTAAGTGACCAAGGCAAGTGTAGATGGTGAGCTAGGACTGGGCTTGACCTACAGGAAAACAGCAAGAACTGAGATGACAGAGAAGACGTGAAAACAGAAAAGACTCAAAATCAAGGGGGATATGGAGGAAATAGCCAACATCACAGAAAAAAAAAACACCTTCTAAAGTTGTTTGGCAAAGCAGGGGGCAGGAAGAGGAATATTAAGGGGAGTATATGATAATGCCTTTATCTCCCTGTCACCAAAGCACTTCTGTCACCCTCTTGGTGTTGCACTCATTTTAAAACTTCTTTTTTTCCCCCATTTACTTTCTAACAGGAGTGCTCCTTTTAATGTGATATCTTTGTATTTGGTTTATCATTTGTGTAAAGAAGCAGCCTAAATAAAGTTGTGTGTTTGTTTTGATTCAACAGTCTTATGACATCTCAGATAATTGTGTAATTTTGGGATCCAATAGACATTTAAACAGATCTTTAGGAAACAAATTATATTTATTGGTATATTGAAGACCAAGAACATTGGTGATGACTTTTATGCTATTTTACCTTTAAAGTTAATAATACTTTTCCATGCTTCTGTTTGTTTGTTTTTTTTTTTTTTAAACAAACAAAAACAGACTGCAGCTATCATGTTATTAATGAATTCTTAATGTGTTCCAATGCAGTCAAAGATCATGTTATCCCATAAAGCTGTAATGATCATATATTTTTATATTCAGGACTTGAAATCTGCTCCACTTTCTCTTCTTCCTTCCCCATAACAATAAGAAAAAGAATGAATGGTGTGAAAGCTGAGCTTCTGGTGCTCTTGAGTTTCATACAGCAGATAATGCTAAGAAATCAGCATCTTCTATGCTTAATATCATGACTCTGTCTATTAACAGTAAAGTTTCTAGGACAATGTGAAATGCTGAAATGTTTGTATAGTTGCTGAATTTTAAAGAGCAGTGTGAAAAAACTCTTGGTTTCTCTTGTTTGTTTGTTGGTTGGTTGTTTTTTTTTTTTTGTAGCAGCTTGGTAGTGACAAGGGAGTAAAAACTTAACTGGCACATATACAAATGAGATTTTCTTTGTCTAGGAAAGTAATCAGGAGGGTGTGGTGAGTACAGGTAGGAAAAGAGGATGCTGACAGGGAGTGGAAAGATGATTAAAAGGTTGTTGGGTCATTGCTTAATTCCATTGCATAATTCCAATAGCTCAGAAGATGATCTAAAAACTAAGTCCTCAGGTTTGGTGGAGGACAGTTTTATTATTCCTTTACACCTTCATCAGTTAAACTGTGGCAGATCTAAAGACCTATCCTGTTATTTCTTGTTTGGATTTGCTTATTTTTTCCGTTATTTAAAATCAGTTTACTTTTTATACGTGGTTTATATGCCACATATACAGTAATTGATTGACTTACTGGTGTTCCTTTTACTGAGAACCATTAAAAGACAGTAGGATGTGACAAAATTGTTGAATTTAGTTTGAGATTATGACCTCTAACCCTGTAGCAGAACTATTTGCAGAAACTTGGTTGGGGCAATATTCCATTGCAAATAACAAAAAATAAAAATGTATGTTGCATTTGTTGAAATTTTGTTTAGTATGAATGCCAAGAGCTGCAGCAACATCAAAATAATGCAACACTTTCTTTTCACATTTTGAAGTGTAATTTCATGTTCTTTTTGTTTTTGTTTTTCTACTAGATATTAACAATATGTTCCCAGACAGGTTTTTGTTTTTGCTTTAAGAATTCTGAAGACTTCAGTCTTCACTTAGAGCTTGAATGAATATACATTTTGAAATCTCAGCACTTCAGTGAAACAGCCATTTTGCCCTCTGTACATCTCTGATTACCAATAATTATATTATATTATGCAGAGTGGTTCTTGATTACACTGTTTGAAACAGTACTTAATTTGTATACAGAGATCTGTAAATTTGTCACTTTCAGCCCCTGTAGCTTCTGAAGTGAAACAACTTCTGTCTTCTCATTTATGAACCTTCCTTTCTTTTACTAGGAAACCAGCATAGTTATTTTTTCCGTGACCATATGTTGACAATCTCTGAATCATTTTTTTTTTTTTTCTCCATACTTTTCTTGTTCTTCCTGGTCTTACTATAGCCATGACAGTTTGCTAAACTATAAACAGATCATGTACAGGTGATTTATAACTTGTAGCCACTGAAACCCAAGGCCAGTCCAAAGGCAGTGTCAGATGAGAGCAATATATTCAAGACAAAACCATGAATCATCACAACTGGAGGGATGATTCATCTGCAGAGTTTCCCACCCTTTCTTTCCCTACTGTATTGCTCTGGACATATTTTGGATGATGGTGTTTACTCAAAAGCATCAGCTTTCAGTTCAGGGTGGAGGCTGAATCTGAACTTTGATGCACTGTTCTCTCTAGAAGAAGATGGCTGTGAAACCACTAGTATGAAATTGCCACTTTGAGAGGTTAGGTAGTTTTCTGTCATGTCTTTTGAAAATAGGAATTTCAAGAGCTTTATATCTATTTATTAAAGTATCTTGTATTACTTATTTTGATACACAGTCTGCATTTTAAAGTAATTTAGACAGTTCCCTTTACTTTGCATTTCTCTAAGTAACACATTGAAGAGGTGAAAACCTGATATCCTGGCTTACAGGAATCAATATGTCCTCCCACTGTTCAGAATGGTATGAAGCTGAAAGCTTTGAGTTAAGTCCAATTTGTAACAGAAAAAGGGCATGTGATGTCATTTTGATATAGATAGAATAAATATTGGGAATATAGCTGTATAAATAATACAGAAACTAAATGGGAGGTCAAGGACTTGAGCTCCATAACTTCTATTGCACATCATTGTAAACTGTTTTTGGAGAGTTTTTTTCTAGCCTTTGTGTGTATTTGTGTGTGTGTGTTTGTAGTGGTTGTTTCTTAAAAAGATCTAAGATGTTTTTGAAACACCTGATAAAAAACTGATTTCCTAAGACTAAATGGTATTTCCAGGGCAATAATTATTTTTCAATATTATCTGTGGGCCTCAACTGTAATCAGAGTCTCTGTACTTTGAAAAAATGCTTTATAAGAACAAGCCTCTCTCTCCAAAAGCACGTGTTCCACAGAAGCGTAGTGCCATCAGGTAAGAGCTAGCTGGCAAAAGCCCAGACGGGAGGCCTAGGTGGAAGGTCCCCTTCATTCCTGCAGGCAGAGGAAAATTCCCTGAGCCTCTGTCCACCCCTGAAGTGCCTGCACAGAGACTACCATAAGCTAGTCAGAGGGCTGCTATATCCAAACTGCTTCCTGTTTGTCTACTTTTCTTCAGCTCTCACCTTTCACCAGCACTAAATTACTTAAAATCAATGAAAGCAAGAAACTAACTTTCTCTGAAGAGTGTTTTCAGAAACATATTGGATTTTCTCGTTACCTACATTTCCTCTCCACCCCACTTTTCCCAGCCTCCTAGGACACAATGTAATTGCAGTGCCAAGCTGGGAACCTTTGATGATAGATATGAAGAGTATATGTTAGCAAAGCTCATTCAGTTCATCATTTTTTGGAAATGGTCTTCAAAGTGCTTCAAAATATTTTCCAGATCTATACTAAAAATGTAAATCTATGCATATTTTTCTTAAATACTCTGTAAAATAGGAAACAAAACAAAACTGTGCTGTAAAACTAACTAGACAAGAATAAAGCAGGTTTTTGAGAAAAATACCAGTAGAAATCTATTGCAATATTATTAGTATTTGCTGCACTGGCAAAACTCACACCTATTGCCATACTTCCTGCATAGGGATGAAGTGCACTTTAAAGGCAATTATTGAGATTAAAAAACAAACAAACAAAAAAAACATATCAGTGTACTGGCGGTATCTTGAAATTAACAGATATTAATAGTTTCATTTGAAAAATATCCCATAATAATAACATTAATATCTAAATGAAAAAAGCTACACAAAAAAAAATTGCAAAAAAATAAATTTATTTCAAAAATGAATATTTTCACATTTCAATTTTGACACATTTCTCTCTTGAAAGGTGCTAATATGTAATTTTACAAAAGTCAAGAGTTAAACTATTTATCAATTGTTTTTCCTTAAGTTTATGTCCTTTTTTCAATCTCCTTTTGATTTAGATGCTGTACTAAAAAGTAAGTGATATCTACAGTTCAACTTAGCACAATTTAAGTAGTTCTTTTAAGTTGCCTATTACTTTTGGAAATAATATTATCAAGCCTATAAAATCTGCTCTTTTAAAAATCTCCTGGTTTCTATGAGAAGTACAGCTTATTTCAGTGAAATGGAAACTGACATTGCTTTCCTTGTGGAGAAAAAACTGGCAATATATTCCTCCAAAGCTCAGGCAACATCTGAATGGAAGCCATGCTCTGTATCTGCAAGATGCCAATTGCTAGTCTTTGGAGGGCAAGAGCGAATTTGATTCATGGTTTTTGGACAGACGGAGTTTCCCTAAAGTGTCAGTTATCTGTGGCACAGACCTGACATCCTTATTCAGTGTCCTGCAGACAGAGATGGCATAGAGGAGTAAAACTCAGAGGGGCATTGGTATAGGATTTATCCAGCTCTCCTCTCCATTGCCCTGGGAAATGCGTAGCTTGCTTTTATACCACAGAGACATGTAGGACAGAAATCACTGGGGGATCAAAGCCACTGGTTAGGTTTTTAAGCAAATTAGAATACCAAACAGGATATCCACTATCTCAGTCAGCTTCCTGCAGAAGCAAAATATTTAGCATCACATAGGCCTTCACAGGCCTCACTAGTTTAAAAAACATTTTTGACGTGCCAGTCAGCATAATTTAATTAACAAAGGATTGGATTATTTGTAAAAGGATGTGCTGTCTAGAGCCTTCTTATCTGAAGGATTTCAGTTGCTGTTGTTATTTATCATGTCCTGCTTATCTAACCCAGTTTTGGCAAAGGACAGGTTTTACAATCTCAAGGTATATAAGGTCTGTAACTGTCCCATTTGGGCGGAGCCTGTCATTCTGCTGCTCTCTGTCCTTTCCTATAGCTGTAGTAATAAACTGCTTCTATTCTGACCTCATCTAAACTGTAATTCCAGTTATTTCTGTGACATTCCTATGAATAACAATATGTGCCTGTGCAACTGAGTGGGAATTCATTGAGTGCATTCAGATAGGTTGTTCCTGTTTTGTTATTTGTCTCTGTAGACATGGTTATGCAAACTGTATTTAAATGAAGTTTCAAATATGTCTTGGATGTGTTTCCAAGCACCTGCAGAGCTCCGTTGTTCAGTCATCTATTGACTACAACGTGACAATGAGGCCTTACCACTAGAGTATGCTAGAGTGCATATAACGCTTACACCCATCCCTGTTCTGTGCTTCCTGAGATACGGTGCGATGTCTTAAGGCAAACACTCCAAAACATTCACATGGAAATAAAATAGAGTTAAAATCAAAAATAAAAATGCTTGAACTATAAAAGTTCAGCAATCGCCATATTAATTCAGGAGGAACATGCTGCTATTCTGCGAGACAGAGTTACAAACACTGGTAAATGCAGAACATTGCTTCATCCAGTCATGTCTTTAACAAAGTGCTTCTTCTTCCTTTGAACAGAGCCTATTGTATTTTTATGTATGGCCAGATCTCGAAACACGAAATGAATTCTGTAATAGCCCTTCCTTCCTTCCTCCCTTCCTTCCTCCCTCCCTCCCATCAACAGGTATTCCAGAAATGTACTTGGAGTTTTGTATTTGCATTCCAATGCCCCTTGTTAAGTGACAACTGCTAATTTTACCTATAACTAGAGGCAGCAAAAGTTAAAGTATGTTGCATGTATTCCAAAAAGCATTACTGCTTAATGGAAGTTCACCACATATGACCATTTTTTAAATGGTAACAAAACTTCTTATTTGGTCTATATAGATACTCAGGACATCTCCTCATAAGGGCCATTCCCTACTGTACTTGCTGCATCTAGAAGTTTAGAAAAGGCTTCCTGTCCCCTCCCGGATTTTAAAAATTTTTATTTTATTTATTTATTATTTTTGTATTTGTCAAAACAGTTAAATTCTGATATAAGAAATCATTCAGACATTGCTTTACTTTTAATCATATTAAAGATTAGAACACCAAGGGAGATTTTAAACCATAATGATAGAAACAATGGAATAATTCTTGCATTGGTACAAATTACCGAAGAAGCTCAACTTTGCACTCCACTTAGAAAGACGCCAGCTACATACGCCTCATTGAAATGGCACACTTTGTTCAAAGTAACTAACCTTCAACTATTTCTTTTTTTTTTTTCTTTTTTTATTTTTATTTTATTTATTTATTATTTTCTGAGAAAGCTTATAGTCTATGTATGGCCTTAATGGCTTAAACCAGAAGTAGATTCACAGAGGTCTTTGGTCATGTGCTTATGTCATATGATTTTTCCCAGAGCTCCTAGCACAGAAGAAGTGAAAGGTCAACATCCCATCAATATCTGCTAACTGTGGCAGAGGGTTTATGGGCCAATGTCCTTATGTTCTTTTTCTTCTTTCGCAAGGTTTAAAAAGAACATTGAGCAGTTCTTGCCTGCAGGCCCTGCTTTTGTGATCAGCCCTGGTACAAACAGCAAATGGGAGAAGAGCATCCTTTGCTGTGTCCTCTGAGCCTTATTCTGATTAGTTCTTCCCAGCCCTAGGTAGCCTGTGTGGCTCTTTCTGGCAGTAGGTAGTTTAGCCTGGCACTCTGCAAGTAAGCGTGAGTGGTGTCCCACTGGGAAGGCAAGGATTTTTCATTTCATGCCTCATTTACATACTGTATCACTGAATCGGTAAAGTAGAAGCTGATATTTAAAAAAGAAAATGAAGTTAATGAGCATAAGAACCTTTATTTATTTATTTTGGATTAACAGAACAAAGAAATACACATGGAAGTATGCTTATTTTATTTTATTTTATTTTTGTCTTGTAATGGAAGAGAACCAAACCATAGAAGCCATTGCTTGTGATGAGGGTAACTGAATTTTGCAAATCAAATATCATCAATGTACACTTCATGACTTTTATAATTAAGTCTTGTATCACTGGTAAGGATTTTTTCATTTTTTTCTTCAGCTGAGCTGAAGGTTGGTGCTGCTGCCATCAGTGGGAACTCTGATGATGGTTTGACTGGAAACAAGACTGTCTTTCCCCCCCTTGCAACTGTGATATGTGGCAGAGAGATCACATCCTGTGCGCAGACTGCAGCACATATTCTGTGGCTGCAGAGATTGTCTCTATTCTGCTCTAGGGCAACAATAATTTGCAGATGAAAATGCCCAAATAGTGCACAGAATACTGATATCTTGGCATTGATAAGAAGATTAACATTCCCAATCTAAATCCAGTGAAATTCCTGAGCTGCTGTGAATTGCATGATGTATGGTAAAATACAGCACAGCAGGTCTGGGCTCCATCACAGCCTGTAATTATGCCTTACTATTTTTTATGTTCACTTTTCATAAAACTTTAGTTGACATAATCAGAGGCTTTGGTCCAAGACTTCCCTTCTAGAAAGAGCTCAGTAGCTGCTCTCCTGGCTTCATTAACCCTTCTGACCTTCTTGATCCTGCATCCCTGGACCTTGTCTTGTGGCTATGTCTTATAAAAATGGAGGCAAAAATTTATTTTTTGAAGCAAATTCTAGGTTATCATGCTAGGTTGAAAGAAACACCTTTTGCAACCTTTGACTAGCCTTATGAAAGGGTTCACTGGTGAATTTTCAGCAAAATATGTAGGAAACAGGTCAACCTGCTTTATGAGATACAGGTCATTACCTCCCTGAGGCACTGACCCATCAAATTGTTGCTTTTTAAAACTAGTGATTGTGCTCTCATTTCATGGAAGTTCAGTGTGGTTCAGCTTCTTCTGCAGGAAGAAACTCCTGCTGACCTGTCATTCCTCTCCTCCATAATAAAGTGCAAGACTGCTATTTAGTTTTAGAAATCTAAACTACTGGCAAAATTTACATAGAGTAGGCAAGAGAAAACTGTTTAAATACAAATCTTTCCCCTTTAAATTGAGGTCTAGTTTCTGAGAAAATGGAAAATAACTGCACCATGGATTTGTTTTTAGAAGTTTTCTGCTTTCCCTTACTGTAAGCCTGCATTTTCCTTTAGTATTGAGTGGATTATGAGAAAATACAACTGAATGTCTTTCAGATACTCTCTACAAGCAGCAATCATTTTTTTAACCTTTGACAGTTAACACTGTGGAATTTCATCTCAGATGTAGGCTTTAAAACAATAAAGGTTAATAAAACCTTATTGTCAAAGCTGTATTGTTTTTTGTGATGAAATCACTGGAACCTGAAAATTGAGTTCTACAACTGGAGGAAAGTTAGGAAGGAAGAAAACATTACCTCTGCATGGAATGTAATTCAAAGGCAAGAGAAATACTCATGTCATGCCCAGTTGAGCTGTCCTACTCCATGTATTGATTTATTAAGCAAAATAGTTAACCAGGAAATGCCTAGTGAACATTTAATATTTAAGGATGTTTTGAGACATGAAAATGCATTCATTATGCTCAGAGTCTCAAGAGCCAAATTAGTAATACAATGCAAACAATGATTTTGAGTAAGAGAAAGGAATTTTTCAGTGTTTGTTTTTCATATATCAGTATAGCTCAGAGCTTTTGTATTTTCAATATGCATACATAAATATATGTGCAACTATACATACCAATATTAATAACTTGTAAGTTTTGTGTTGCATGAGGCAAAATTCGTTTGGCCGTAAAATCGCTACTGTGGGTGAAAGCTGAAAATCCTGTCTTTAAGTAATGGCATGAATGAGACACTTGTAATAGCAGCGATATCTATTGACATGGGAAAGATGACTCCATTCACAGCTTTGAAGTGTGATTACGCAGTTTTACAATTTCTGAACAGAGTTACACTGTGACTATATTAATGTCAGACCTAATATGATATGATGCTGATTTCCATAAGGCTGCACAGAGAGCAAGAAAATATTCAAGTCTCAACAATCAGATTAGACACCTACATTAATGTTCCCATAGGGGAATGAAATATGTTTACACATAAATGAGAGCTCTTGGAACAGTGAGTCAGTTACAAAATAAGAGTGTCATGCATTGCTTATATTTATGCTATATTCCATGTAGGCAAGTGGTACCCATATATGTCTTTTGTCTTTTTGATTATAGGTTAAGCCTGGAATGCCATGATTTTGACTGATGAGGTATCATTGCTGCTACTGACAGTAAAGGTTATCTTTTTACATAAATGCAGGATGATATTTTGGTAAATTTATTTGCAAACAGTGCAAATGCACGCAGCTGTGCTCAAGACCTCAACCCAGGGATTATTGTTTTCATTCATTGAATTTTTAGCCATTCTTTTATTTTTTTTTTTTCCCCAATCATCAAATACAGCTTTCGTTTTTCCCCTGATTTCTTGCTTTCCAATCAGACATAATTTGTAAATAAATCACCATTAGTATTCAGACACACTCAATGGGTAGAATTAACCTATTTCATTCTTAAGATGAAAATGATTATCTTTTAGCAATAGTTAAAATTAAGACTAGGTAATTAAGACTTTCCTGTAGGCTCAGGGAATGATTTTAGTCATGAATATAGGGTAACTATATTTCCCGAGTGAAGTAGATTAGAGTTTAATAAAAAAAAAAAAAAAAAAAAGGCAGACAACCTGAAGATGATTACCACATTACTAATACCGCAGTTTAATGTGATAGTTAAACTACACATTTAAATTACAAATCACATTCAGTGATGCACCACAGCTGACACTTACTTCCCCCCTTTAAGACACCTTAAAAGGCAGAGAGAATTTTTACTCTAAAACAAATAATTGATAATTGTAGTAAATCTGATCTTTTCAGTACTGTATAGCAATTAGGAATAAAACAAGGTTCCTGCTGAAAGTTCATTATCAGAAATCATTTCCTATAAGCAGAGAATAATTGTTCTGTAATACTGGTGAAGCGGCTAGCTTAATAAAACAACGCACCTTTTATAATATTTTTATTTCATTTTTGTCCCTTTAACTTTATTTATTTATTTATTTGCTTTTTTTCTTCAGATCTACATGTTCTTTTTTTTTTTTGAAAGGGATCTTTAGGTCCTTAAGAGAGAAGTCAAAAGGTATAGGAAAATTGTGCTGAGCTTTCTGTATTAGAGGAATTGGGACTCACATATCTTGATTACAAGCATAGAGTCATAGGAGTCATCGCCATCATACCATGATCTACCTTCAATATAGGGTCTATGTTCTTTCTAGGGTGATTTTTCTATAATCCCACAAGGACATATACCCAAATCCAGATTTTGAAACATATCAGTATAAGAAGCCAAACTAAACCTCTGGAGACTATCTTAAAGGAATGATGAAAGTCTTATATCCCTCTGTTATATGCAAACATATTCAGGAGGGATATAATGTTACAAGTCCATAGGAGTCCACATAGAGTAACAGTATGCTAAATCATCTTCCTTGCAGTTTTCCTAGACTAGACAGGAACTACAATTTAAAAAGAATAGAAAAAAATAAAATGTTTTGATTATCACTTCCCCTTCCATACACACAGACCACTACATAC
The DNA here is from genome assembly GCF_009819795.1 of Aythya fuligula. Classification (NCBI taxonomy): domain Eukaryota; kingdom Metazoa; phylum Chordata; class Aves; order Anseriformes; family Anatidae; genus Aythya; species Aythya fuligula. Next base: position 11,121,164 of record NC_045565.1, on the reverse strand, counting down.
ATACATACAGACAGAGCTAACAGCCCTAGGGCCCACCCATTCACCTTTCCTTGGTGTATCTGCTGAGAAGAATGACAGTGTTAGATTTCTGATATTTAATTTCACTGCTCTTGCTTCTTAGCTGTTTACCACAAACTATGTGATCTGGACTGATAAAGACACAGAAGAAGTTATGATGCCTACCAAAAGTTAATTACAATTTGTGCACATCAGAGGAATAAAACTGAGAATGATAACTGGCAAAAAAAAAAAGAGTAATACCTATATACAACATGTATAGTATAGCAAAAGAGTAGAATTTGTCCTTTACTGACAGTATTTAAAAGTGGCATTAATAATTTTAATAAAAAATTGGTTCAAATTTCTGAAAGCAAATTTCATTGGAAGCATACAAGAAGGTCTGGTTTACAGAAGTACTTACCATTCATTTAGTGGAAATCATAGTGCTACTAGTAGTGTACTCCAAAAATAGGAACATCTTTCTAATAAAAAAAAAAAAAAAAAAAAAAAAAAGGAAAATATCAATTTTCCCAAAGTGGCACACTTGTTTTTGATTCCAGTAAAACATAAGAGAAGTAGTCTATGACAAGTCTTTGAGCATATGATAGGTATTATAAAAATTAAAGTTTATTTCATCTTGGCTGTTACTTGTCAGTCATTTTTCTTAAAATGTGATACCTTCTTAAGATGACCACAATGTGGACAGCTGCTACAAGGAACACAGGTAAAACTAATGTTAAAATCTATATGTCCCAATTGTCCTCAGGTGCCATGGGATCATTTAATATCACTTATTATGGGTCAATTAGACCTCCCGTTAGAGAAATCTTCTGCAATTCGCTGTTCATTAGCCTGACATTTGCAAATGAAGTGCTTATGTGTTAAGCATCATTTAATCCCAGTGCTATCAAAATTTAAGAGAACACGATGGCCTCAATATTTCATACTTTGGAAAACAGTATTTTAGGAACATTCTTGTAGTAATAACATAGTTTGCCAAATCTTGTCTTTCTGCAAGGAACAAGGTTATCTGCTTTGTGGACATTTATTTGACCTTTTTGTTTATTTTGTACAAGGTAGATACATTCCTGAAGACTGTGAATACTCTTGCTTCCAAGTTGTTTTCATGATAAATGAAATAGCTTTGTTCCTTTCAGGAGTGAAAACTTACAGTTTGAATACTGTTTGAAACAGAGCAAAATAATAACTTTTGAAAAATTAGTCCTGTGTCTAGGGAGCAGTATTGGGATTCAAGGTGAATTCAACCACACATAATTAAATGCAGTGATATTGGGAGAAGACATTTCAGTCTCAGTTAGATGAAAAGGCAGGGGTATTCTGGTTTCATAACTTAACTGAATCAAGGCAATATAGTGTTTCAGGTGAACTTCTCACTGACTAGGTAAGGACTGTATTAGTTTGTCTCGTGTATGGTGATCCAGTCAGTAATGGTTATTGGATTGAATTAGTGTCATTTGCTCTTTAAGAAAAGCTGAAGTCACTACGTACAAGAACCATGAAATAAAAAGATATTTCTCAAGGTCACTGGCACAATGACGGTCAACACATTTCAGGGTGTCAGACATGCCAAGTGTAATATATTGATGGAGCAGGTTGACATTGGCAACATCTCTGAATGGGTTTTTGCCTGGGAGTTCATAAAAGATAATTGTGGAGAACAGATGTCGGAAGCACATAGATTTTCTGAGAAAGGAAGAAGAAATGCTAAAGGAAATGAGGATTACATGAGAACAGGTGATCACCAAATTAGAATGTCTGCAGGCTGGCAGCTATAAGAACAGATGGAAACAGTATTCAGACTGCAGTGGAAAGGAAACAGAAAAAATGCAGATGGTCTTAGAGTATAGTGCACATATGATCTTCTGTACTATGCATATGTAGGTGTGAAGACAAAAATAAAAGGCAGTAAACAAGCTCTATACATGTGAATAGACTTGTGGATTTAAATGCTATGAACTCGACAACACTTAAGTCAATGGGCCCAATTCGTAGTTGTTTTTCGCAATTCAAAGTGGATCTAAAGCATTACTATACTGATTTGGTCCAGATAATGACTTCCAAAAGGGAGAACAATGAAGCAATGAAAAATTCAACACAATGTCAACATGAGTGAGATTTGCAAAATTAGAATTTTGTACAGCATCTAGCTCTATGATCAAAGTTCTCCTGAGCTGAGCAGTTACATTAGAGCGATGAAAAAGTAGATGGGAGAAACAGGGTTGAATGATGTGACTAAGAAGAATGAAGAAGGGAGAGGGTTACCATCTCCTTCATAGTTTTGGTAGTGTGGGTATGAAAAATTCATGGTTTTCACTGAGATTCCTGTACTAATGAAACTCTGCTATAGAAAGAGAGAGATGAAATATTTAAGCCATCTAAAAGGCTTTCACTGCCATGACATTCTGATTCTCCCCAAGAAAATCTCCCAGCACAGCTAAGGCAGAAGTTTTGTAACGTCAGTAAGCCCTCTACAGTTAAGTGCCTAACTGCCTCTGAATCTGTAGGCATAGCGGTCTTCGCAGGATGAGAATAATAGGTTCCTCCTGGTATTACAAAGGTATTCAGAGGTTATGTTCATTAAAAGCTGGAAGGTGGGGGGGATAATCTGGTAATAGTAGCTACATGAGCACTTTTCTTTGACAGATTGTTACCACCTGGGAATTAAGAGGGGAAACTCATAATCCTCTGATTTCTCATGGTCTATTTGAGTGAGATTGCAGGTCTGAGTTACAATGCAAGTATTTAAAAAAGCTCATTGTAATTAGCAGGCTCACTAGAAGACTCAGCAGAAAGGTAAGGATTCTTGTTTCTTATTTGTTTTTCAACTTCTTGTGCTCTGCTAGAAACCTATTAAGCTGGAGTTCTATGAACAGATTTTATTTCATTAATCCAGTGTGAAAACGTTATCACAGTAGCTGATTTTATGTCCTATTGGCCATAAAAGGTATTGAAAAAGCTAACTTTACAGGTGCCCAGTTTTTCCCAACCTAAAAAATCAATTTGCAGCTTATTTTCAAGTGTTTTGTTTTGGTGGTTTTCAGACAACTGAATTTTCAAGGTGTAGTGAATAGTAAACAAATTGTTTTGAAAACAAGTCTGTTACTTGTGTTTACACTTTCCTTTAACTTGTATGGTATTTAGTACTATGGAAACCTTATACATGTTTCTAGATGTCTGTTCTAGATATACACATACTTTTACAAACAGAGAAATAACATCAGAAACTTGAGAAAAGCAGTCATTGTCTGCATTAATTTTTTGAATGTGATTTTCTTCCATGTGTAGAACACATGGTTAGTCAGTTTCTTTCTAGAGCACAGTATTTATCTTTCTCGAAACTGCAAGAAAATATTCAGGATTGGAAAAGCAAAACGTTTGTTTTACTTGCAGTTCCAAAAGAATCATGGAAACTCTCTGGGGAGGACAGATGAAACTCTCTGAGAGGACAGATGAGGTTCACCGGCAGTAAAGTAAATGATGGCTGTCTGTGGATTAAAGATGAGGTGTAATGTCTTCATGGCATGACACAAGGTTTTACATGTCATGATATGTGAACTTCTCTGAAGTGCATTTTGGGATTTTGATGTTCTTCATCACATATTAACTATACTGGTGTGTGTTTCTGCATGTGTACATAGCTATAATTCTCTGTATTTCCTCATACTTTAAGCTTTTTAATGGGGTAGTGACAAACTGAAAAAAATGAATATCTGATAATCTTGCCACCCTCTCTGGTACGTCATAGACATTTTTTTTTTTTTTTTAAACAAATTTGCTAGATAACATGGTGCGTTGCGTCAGCTTCCTGAACTATGCCTTTTGCTGATGACTGTCATTGAAATAAGGGTTTTGCCCTTAGTGCACCTGTTGAATAAGAACACTCTAGGTACTTATGTAAGGAAATCTGCCAAAGCTTGTCTGTTGCCTGGCACAAATAAATATGCAGATGTTCCAGATATGCCTGCCTATCTATAATGTGAAATTTTCCATGTTAAAACTCTAGCAAATCCTATATGACCTGAGCAAAGACAAGATCTCACTCATTCAAACTTGTGTTGAGTCTCCATACTCCTGAACAAAAGCAAAAATACAAGCCTATGACAACAATAAACAAATGATGCCTTAGTGGAAAATTCGCCATTCCACTAGAAATCTTAAGTGCCACTGGAGAATTCATCCTCTATAGAGCTGTTTTTTTTTTTTCTTTTTTCTTTTTTTTTTTTTTCGCCCATTGTTCCCTCAGTGTTAATTTTAGGATGAAATCCTAGGCTTATTTTTCTTCTTGAACATTGCCTATTTTGCCTATTCTGCAAATGGTGTTCTAACCATTAAGGCTTTCAACATGTGCAAAAAGAGTGTTTATGTTGCGCCTCTACTCTCAAGTTTGTTCTTCCCCTGCCTTGCATCCCTCTGTGTTTGAGTCTCTGTTATCAAAATGTGATGTGTGGGTCGGAGGTATTTCAGCCAGTTATTCTTAACTTCAGCACACATATATTATGTTGTAACAGACAATTTTTTGTTGTTGTTGTTGTCCTGTCCTCAGCACAGGCAAGGGAAAATAATGAGGACACATCTTTGAATGTGTCTGCAGTGTTCAAGTTAGTAACCTATCAACAGAAACTGTTTAGGCCACTGTGCTGCCCTCTATTAGGCTGCAGAATGTGATCTTCAATAGCTGTTTATTTCCTATGATCAAATTGCAGGAGATTCTTTTGTTGGTGACTGCCTCTTTCACATTAACTGTTTCCTTATCAACTTTACTCATGGTTAAATCTGCTAACCCCCAGAAGCCATTCATAACTTTGCATTTCAGTGTTAAAATAGTCATCATGAAGGCCTACGTATTCTCTGCTGGATTGAAGACAAATACATTCCAAGTACCCTGTTTTGTGGAGCTTAATGTTACAGTGCTGTGTGACAAGCACACTACTGTTGCATGAATGTTACATGAATATGATAGACATAATAGTGCTAACTACAAACATGGAGAATGAGGAAAGTTTTAACAAATTTATTGTGAAGTGAATGTGTGATGTGATGATTTTTTTTGGTTGCGGGACCTGCAGTAATAAAGCAGTGTTTTATGATTGTCATTACAGGCAACACCTGAAATTTCAGGAAAACTGTGATAGTGGATGTCATGCTTATTTTAAATTACAATTAATTTTGTCTGTAGGGTTTACTGTGTCTGTATGGGCAGCTATATAAAGAAACAGTACAGCATCATTTGATCTACAGAAGTCTATTTTCTGCTTAGGAAGCTTTGTTTGCTATTTCATGTTATTTTATTGTGATATGAAAATGGAGAATGTTATTACAATTAAGCATGTTCCTACCTAAAGAATGATAACACAACCTGCTTCTGTTTTATGAAATCAGGGGACACACACCAGGTGTAGCAAATATTTACAGTGCAAGATAGATAATAACACTTTTCTTCCTTTAGTAAGGCAAACTACATTGAATACCAAATGGGAATTCATCAAACCGCTGCAGTTCTGTGCTTTGGTGTGAGTGTGATAAGTGGTAGAAGTTGCAGAGCTAGGCTGTTCAATGTTGCAATCAAATAGTACAATAAATACAGAGGAATGTAATTTACATCTAACATCTTTCCAGATAAACTTGGCAAGTGTAATTCTCACCCCTAGGGAACAGCATTCAGAAAGAGGCTTCTAAAGCATCTAACAGAACATGTATATTCTTGTTTTTATAAACTTGACAATAGCAATGTTTTGCTGTATGATTTCTTTTCTATCATGGGTTGCTCATCACATTTTTTCATTAGCTCAGAATTTGGTTATTGTTCCTTATCAGATGAGGAAAGAGATGCCTTCTCCCCAAAAGACCTGTTCTAAAATAATGTAAGTGACAAAACTAACTCCTGGACATGAAGCAGAATAGACTTCCTCAGCCTTTGTGAGAAACTTCACTGTGTATTTTTCTAAAAGTATCTTTAAACTAGCTGAAGAATACAAAGGATTTCCAGTGACTCTTTGAAGGTCATATGTGCTTCTGTTCTGTATTGTATTGTTCAGTATCATTGCTCTGATTTCTGGTACCTGGCACCTGAATTATGACTACCATCCAAACTTCTTTTGAACAAAGAATTAGTGTAACCATACCCACCAATATAAAATGCTGCTCACTGATGGCACAGTCCAACAAAACATTCTCCCCACCAGGCTGCTGACAATCCAGATAAAGAAATCTCTACTCTGAGCCTCCTATAAACTTTGCTGTCAATTTGCTGCCTCCATACTCTACCCTCTAGTTTTCTCAGCTTATTTTTCTGTTTGCTGTCCATCCCAGTACCGTGTTTAAAATTAAATGTTTTTTCATATGTTAGGTATAACCTCTATTCAAATCAAATTACTTTATGAATAATATTACATTAATGGAATAATTACCCTACAAATTCACATAAAGTCAGGTGAACAGAGCTGAGTGGGGAGCAGCCTCTAGGAGATGCAATGGCTAGGGTGATAAAGGGTTGGTACCTAGATTAGCCAGCCACATGTGAAATCAATCATTTCACTGTCTTAGCTGTTGTTTGTTATGACTTACTCTCTACTGTCTGATTCCAGCCCACCTCTGTCTGCTCTCGTGGCACTCTGAGAAGTGGTGGAGAGAAACTCAAAATGGACACTGATGATTGGGATTGGGCTGAAAGGCAAAAAGGATAAAATGGTAGGGAGAGAAACTGCACAGTCTTTAACCTGAGGTGCATCAGTCATTCTACACCGTGGAGAATACCAAATATATTAGTGTGTTGACATGTAAATCAATATTTCTTTCAGAGATCACTTTGGGGTGGTGGGGAGTCCCCAGGGACCAAAAAGTAATGTGATTTTAAACAACTATTTGTGTGTTCCTTTGCCTTAGACCAAATGCCTTTGGATCTGGGGAAAGCTTTCTATAGTAATAAAAATCTTTTTTTTTCTCTTTTTTTTTTGGGGTGGGGAGGGATAAGCTTTAGAAGAGAAATGCATTCTAAAACTACCCTAACTGTGAATGAGGGGAAAAGAACTCTGTGCCCAGTGTGCTCTAAGACAGGCAGTTTAATTAAACCTATTTAATATTGTTGAGATTCTCAGGTGGGTGATGAGTATTGCACCAAGGTATGGGTTCTTACCATCTTGTTTACCAATGGTAATTCAATTACTATTAGAGTTCATTAGAAAAATAATGAAAAAAGAAAAATAAAATACATTCTGTGAAAAGATGATTAAAAATCAAGTGAAGTATCAACCAGATCTCATTGTGATACTTGTTCACTTAATTATATCATTCAGTTTCTTGAAAATGTTTGCAAATCTATTTCTCTTATCGAGGATATTCACAAAAGTGTAGAGGAGTGAAATAAACACAGTCCAAGTATTTATATCAAGGAAGAGGTGAATATATGTTATACATATTTGTATATAATGATACATATTATAATGTACATATACAAATATCAATCTTTCTAAAATATCGAGCCTTTACGTACACTCCAGTGACGTAGGAAGGAAGTTACACAGCGCCAGTGCTAAAGGGAGGGTACCACTTTTTCTTAATGTATCAAAATGGCTAAAGAATGTGGCTTATTACCGAAGAAGGGTAGTCTCTGGTGCTAATTTAAACAATAGATAAAGGTGCATAGCTATTTAAATACCAACAATTATATAACTTTAAATTATTATGACTGCCTTTCCAATTATTGTAAATTTTGCATTTAGTTCCTTAATTTGTCTGCTAAAACATGCATGTAGATTTTTGGGGACAAAAAATAAAAATCACTTTGATTTTTTTTTCCTTATTTTAAACTGATAGTTGTAAAAGTTTCTACAGATTAAGATACAAGGCATGACACTAGGCTGAATTATTCTAGATAAAGATTATGCAAAACTTCTCTCATTTTTAGTTTGTTTTATTCAGGGAAAAAGCTCTGAGCCTACAGAAATTACATATGATGTTTGTAGGTATTTACAGTCTGTTTTCCAATACCACTGGATTCATTAATAAATAAATATTCTTCACCCTAAATTCATAAATAAGACTTTCAAGAAGAAAATCAGTTAATGTCAGTTTGGGCCTGCAGCTTTTTCTGGGTGGGGAAAAAAAAATATCAAATTTTCTGTGGCCTTGGTCCTTTTGCTGGAAACCAGTCCTCTTCCATTCTTTCTGCCCAAAAATGGGAAAAGAAAGGTGAATTTTGGTAATGAATATTACAAAATATTCAGCAAATTACACTTTTTTTTTTTTTTTTTTTACAGCCTGACTTTTTCAGTGGTAGACTTCCAGTTCATTTCTTTCTAACTGGAAATAACAGAAGACTTGTCCCAAACTGCCATGTAAACTCAAATACATTGTAAAATGAGAATGTAATCTTTCTATGGATTTTCAAAGGAAAAAAAAAAAAAACACACCTAATCTACATTCTGCTGGCTCCCTAAAAGTTAAAGCTTATTCCCAAAGGTTATAAGCATTGGGGTTGTCTTTTTCTATTTGACTGGAACTGCCATGCAAGTCACCTTGAATACATATTTAATCTGTCATTTATGAAAAGCTTGATATTGTATCATGAGAACAAAGTTAATACTATTGTCATAGCCCATAACCACTTTTCAAGAATAAAATATCTTGAATAAGCACAAACTAGGGTAATAGCCTCTTGGGGTGTTCCCAGCTGCATTGTGAATGAAAGCTGTAATGCAATTTCTGTCTACTGTACCTGGTGCTTTCACTTAGTATGTTTGTGTGAGAACACATATAAAACACTGGGACATGATATTAAAAAGTATGTTTATGATGTTAGTTAATGCTCCACTGTGCTGATCTTTTAGTCTGGGATCAGTCTGTGTTCTAAAATTTCAGATTTACTCTTGAAAGACAGAGAATACTGCTAGAGATGTACTTATAAAGCTTATATGCATCTACTTACATTTGACTGAGTGTGATTTAACTCTGCTTATCAACTTTGTAAATCTTAGGCTCACGTGCTTTAATTATGTAACACAAATACATTTTTGTGAGAGAGATTAGTGGACTTTTAAGAAAAGGAGCAAACAAATGAGTCCTTGTACTGAAAAATATATGCAACATCAATTTTAGGGGTGTGAAATGTACACAGATTTGTTTGATATCAGTGGCAGCTGAGGTTCCTCAGCATCTCTAAAAATGAAGCAAAAGAACAGTTACCATGGAAATGTTATTTTTGTAAGTGCTAACTTAGGTGGAAGACAGGTCAAGATAAAAATGCTTTTAGAAAAAGAAGCAAGGTACTTCTTCCTTTCTGGAATATTTCTTTATAAATCAATTTCAACTCTAGATTCAGCCTTTTGTGTAGTTCGAGTGGAAAAAACTTCGCATTCACCACAGTTACTCCTTAAATGTTGACCAGTTAGCTGTCAGCCTGGTCTGGATGTGCAGCTAGTTTACAAAAAAGCAGTAAATGGTAGATTCTCAAAGAGAAGATATTGTGAAATGAACTAGGAACATATATACAGCGTAGATGGTGACCTTGAGCTGTGTTTTTAAGTACTTGTGGTTTTATATATACAGATAAGCTGTTAATGTAAATCATGTAAAACATCATATTTGTATGAACTGTTAATATTTCTCATAGATGTGTAAGTCACTCAGTGTGAAAGATGGGGAAAAAATCTACACTAATTAGTCCAAAAGCTTGGTATCATAGAATACTTATGTGACTTTATGTTATTTAAGTTATATTTGTGCTCCATATTGTCATGGGTCCGCTCGAGTGGGCAGCCGAGCTCCACCACAGCTGCTCTCTCACTCCCCCTCCTCAAAGAGGAATGGGGAGAAAATATGTGAAAAGGGCTCAAGGGTTGAGACAAGGACAAGAAAATCACTCAGTAATTATTGTAACGGGCAAAACAGACTCGGCATAAGGAGATAGTAAGATCTATTGCCTATTACTAACAAGCGAGAGAAGTGAGAAAACAAAGGGGAAAAAAAAAAAAAAGCACCTTCCCCCCCCATCCACCCTCTTCCACCTCCTCCCCCCCGAGCGGCGCAGGGGAACGGGGGAATGGGGGTTATAGTCAGTCTACAGCACTTCTTCTCTGCTGCTCCTTCTCGGTCACTCTCATCCCCTGTGCTGTGGGGTCCCACCCACAGGATGCAGTCCTTGATGAACTGATCCGGTGTGGGCTTCCCACAGGCAGCAGCTCTTCCAGAACTGCTCCAGATATGGGTCCGTACCACGGGGTCCATCCCTCAGGAGAAAACTGCTCCAACCTGGCTCCCCTACGGGCAGCAGCTCCTGCCAGGTCACCTGCTCCTGCGTGGGCTCCTCTCTCCACGGGCTACAGGTCCGGCCCGGAATCTGCTCCAGCAGGGGTCTTCCACAGGCGGCAGCCTCCGTCGGTGCAGGTCCTCCTGCTCCACCGTGGTCTCCTCCATGGGCTGCAGCGTGGAACCCTGCTCCACCATGGTACTCCATGGGCTGCAGGGGGACATCCAGCTTCACCATGGTCCTCACCACAGGCCACAGGGGACTTCTGCTCTGGCGCCTGGAGCACCTCTCCCTCTCCTTCTACACTGACCTTGGCACCTGCAAGGCTGTTTTCTCACTCCCTTGGCTCTCCCGGCTGCTGTGTGGCACAGCATTTTTTTCCCTGTCTTAAATATGCTCTCACAGAGGCGCAAAACATCATCGCTTATTGGCTCGGATCTTGAAAACAATGGGGTCCTTCCCAAACATGGGGCAGCTTCTAGATCTTTCTCACAGAAACCACCCCTATGGCTCCCTGCTACCAAAACCTTGCCACGTAAACCCACTACACGTATTTGTCACAGATGTGAGGGAGAGGGAGTCAGGTGAACCATATGAAAGTATGAAACCTTAGGGATTACCAATGGCTGATGGAGAGTAGATAACAGAATAAAGGGTGTGGTATTCCTTTGCACAGGTATCTGAAAACTCATCTGCCAGAAGTACTTCATTTGCTTTCTCTAAACTGGCCTCAGTGGCAAGCTTTACATTAACACTTTGGATTATCATTTTTATTACCACCCAGTGTTGAGTTACAGCCTATGACCAAATTCTAGCTGCTTTGTCAGAAATGCACTATAAGTTACAAAGCTGTTGCCACCAACAGTGGGAATATTTCTAGGATTTCAAACTTAGTATACTTAGTCCAACTTCTGTTTGTCTATTTGGATGTTCAGATCTTTATTTAATTTTTGTTGAAAAAATGGAAAGCTCTGTTGTGAGTAAGCTTATGTGTAACCTTTCTGATGTTTTCATGGTTTCTTTGGTAGCTAGGCTTGAGTTTGGAGAGCTGAGTATCTCAAGCCTGTTCAGTTGACGCTGCTGACAGTGTGACTTACTTATGGCAGAGCTTCTGAAGGAACCAGCATGGTCACTGCTGGTGAAGTGGAATGTAAGTAAACTGCAGGAAATGTTACCCATTAGGAGGTTTGGGGCTGAACAGAAAGCAGCCCCTAGGGTGAGCATGAAGGGGTGAAGGTATCCATACCACTTCTGTACTGCAGGAAGCACAGGGTGGAGTCTAACGTTTCACTGCATTTATTGATGTAATTTTCTTGCTGAGATAATTTTCTAGCTTGTGGCAGCTTGCAAGTGAACTAGCAAATATCTAGGTATGGAAGACAGTGGGAGGGAGCAAGGGAGTAGAAATCTGGAGAGGGATAAGAGCTGCAGAATTGTCAATAGAAATTCATATGTAAAATAAGAGAGAGACCCAGGAGAATTAAATTGTACAGAATATACACACCATTTTAATGAAATAAGCTTTTTGGTCTTCAGGCAACCTGCTTCTGCTATTAGGCAGAACTTGGCAGCTCAGCTTGTAGCAGGCAGGCATGGGTTTCTGCCAAGACTTATTTATATCGAGTGTCTAACCCCACATATTGCAAGGAGCAGGAAGGCAAGGAAGTATCCTGCTGCATACACCTTGTGATGTGTGCTCTTCACCCATAACAAAGAGCTAAAATGTTAGCCTTTATTTGCTGACACACATTGCTTGGCAATGAATACACAGGAATATGCAGATGAACAAATATGATTGCAACAGAACAGCCTATCCAGGCAGATGCTGAGGAAACCACCAGAAACTTGTGCTGCTATTAATTGAGATGGAGTCCCATTCCTCAAAAACTCCTTATGTAAGCTCACAAGGTTGTAAAAATCCTTCCCTCCCCCTCTCCAGCTGGCTCACAAACCTGCCACTTCCTTTCTCTCTCTTCTCTTTTCATTAGGCTTTGTTTGTTTCAGGGTTGCTTTGCCATTTATAGGAAATAATGTTTTACAGCGCATCTATCCGTCAGCTCCCTTCACACACAAGGAGAAGTAAACATGACTGAACAAGGATTCTGCTTGCATTTTAAAGAGCACTGGCTTTGAGGGATTCTGCCACTCAAATGCAGCCTATTTTCCTGGTAGAGAGGTTGCAATAATAAGTTTTCTCTCATTAAATATGCAATTTGTGAGGGAGATTCTTTTCTAAGTTTGCTTATGGCCAACCAAAATGGAAAAAGAACATATTTCTTGAATCTTTTAACCTGACAAATAAAATGAATCAGCTGTCATTTATAGTGACAAAATAGATTTGACTGTAATAAAGACAGTATGTATTGTATGACACAAAATGTTTAAAGTGTCTTTACTTGAGTAAAGTAGGTCAGGACATCATGCCTGACCTGATTATTTGACTTTCAAAAAAAGACAGGATAAACAAAATCGGCAGCAGCAGGGGAATGAAACTGGTCAAAGGCACACAGGAAGGATCAGATAATGAGGCATGGGTGTGTGCTAATCCTGTTACCTTGGCTCAGCTTCAGACCAGTCCCAGTAGGGACATCTTTCAGTGAGGACTATATAAGCCCTCAGCAGTCAGGTACATATTGCTGGTATTTGGGGTCTTCTTGCAAACAAAGAATTACTGTAGGCCAATCAAGATGTAATAAACAATCTGGATGCAACAAAACATTTCATAAATCCTCTGGAGTAGAGTAAGATTTAATCCTTGGTATTTTAGTAAGATGGTAACGAGATGCTTTAAAAGCCAGTTGCGATAACTTAGTGGATAGCAATGCTGGAATGTGGTGTTCATTGAATCACAGAACAGAACGGCGCACTGGGTTTAGGCCATAGCAACTGCAGGCACTGAGAACATTTTGATTTTTCTGGACTTGTGCTTGCCTATGTCTTTCTCAGAGAAACCCCCATGTATGCTCATGTGTGATTTCACAGACTTGTGATTAAAAAGTGATTTAGTTGCATGAACTTGATTTTTCTGAGTTGCTGTACTTACATGGATCCTCTGTGTCCTCTTACCAACTATGTGAATAAAACAGAAACATTTTCCAAAATTTCATGGAGGAGACTTTCTAAAACCACCACCAACAAAGAGCTGTGTAACAGACTTGAAGCTTGCATATCAAAACTTTTTTTGGTTGATCATTTTCACATTAGAAATTCTTGCTCAGTTTTATTTTGGACAGCTGTCTTTTATAAGACTTTATATCTAAGTATATTTTGTATTTCCGAGGTGCTTTACAGAGTCAGAGTTATTGGATATAAAAGCAAAAATACAATGTCTTGCTATCAATGGCATCTGTGAAGGTGGAAAAATCTATATGTAATGGCCTCAAAGGGCAGCATGTACATGTAAGGTAGAGAGCATAAACAAAAAGAGATCAGAGCCTTGTGGTGTATTCTTAATTTGCAAAAATGTTCTAGCAAAGTTCATCAAAATTAAAATATTTGAATTCATTCTTAAACAAAAATAGCAGGTTTAGGTCCTTCAATTTTCAGTGCCTAGTCATTGAAGGCAGATTGTTATTACCAGCAGAGCTGAGACGATTAAAACCTGTATCTCAGTTGACCAAGAAACCACTTCAGCAGCATTGGCTTGAGGATACCTGGTCTTGGATGGAGTACAAAGGTACACCCACCTCATCTATTACCGTATTTATGGGAGAACTCAAAACCTGACCATTTGGAGATGAGTTCCATCTCCTTAGTTTTCATAAGGTCAGTTGTGTTTTATGAGTACTTTTACACAAAGAACAATTTCATTAAGAGAAGCAGATTTGTTGGAGGTTTTTCACGATTTTCTTTACAAATTGTAATCTTTCCATATTTAGATTCCTCCCACACCCCAATGTATATAGGTACTTTTAATCCCGTGTTTTACACATGGACAACTTGTAAAGGAATCTTGGGGGGGGGACGGGGGGAATGGACAGGGGGTATCCCCTCGGGGACTGTGCTCTGTTTGGGACTGCTGGGGAGTGCAGAAGTTCTGAGGCTGTGACAGAACTGCAGGCAGTGTGTGATGTAGTATGCTATCTACTGCTTTGTCATCTTTACCTAGTGGGTATTACAGAGAGCCATTTATATTTTCATGAGGGGAAACTGCAACACGTTTTGTGTGAGTGTGTATGGGTTAATGAAAACTTATTTATAGAAAATGAAGAGAGTGTTTTCAGCCTTCACTGGAGAAAATGAATTAAAAATGACCAGCCAGAGGAGGATATAAAGAAAACAGTAGTATTAAAAATGGGGAAAAGGGCTTACTCTTAACAGAAAATAAAGGTTACTTTACTGTTGATAATTACCTTCTGGTAAGATGATAGATTCTGCTCTCATATCTTAAGACTGACAGCAAGATCTAATAGTCCCCATTTTGCTTCTGATCTCTGACCTAAAGTGTTCAGTTTAGCAGGTGTACCAGTGACCCATCATGGTTTAATTTAAGTGTTATTAGAATTACAGCACTGCAATGTGAAGGTATAAATAATGCACGAAAGAGAACAATTACTGCAATTAACCATGGCATGAACCACAGAAAAATCACCCCACAGCAATTTAGAATTCATTAAAGTAACAGAGAAATTACTGAGTTCTCAAAACGTAGTGCTGTACTGCTACAGAGGAGAAGAAACCCTGATAGAATATGAAAAATGAGATAAAAAAGAATCTTTGTGTGACCAGAGAGAGAGGCATAAAAAATAAAGAAGGCATTTGGCAAGAATAAAGTTAAAAGTATATATGAAAAATGTAATAATATCTTCTGAGGCTTGAATAGAGTAAGTAATAACATGTGTAGATTTTAAATTAGAGACCTCTTGATCCAAAGGTGAGAGTACACAAGACAAATGTAATAGGTGATTGTGAATGAGTCTGACATTTCTGGTGACTTGTGATGCAGTAAAAGTAAACTCCATCTGAAAAGAACAGGCTTTATGAGAAAAACAATTGCACATTAATGGAGAGAGGTTCAGCCCAAGCAAGAAATCTTACAGGCTACCTGCAGGTTTGCTGCTTTGTTTAGTTTGTTTACTTTTTCCTCTGTCACAAGACAAATTTCTATTTGTAATAAGCTGTTCCAGTGAATACACCACATAAACTGAATCCAACTGGTTAATATCCTGTGGAAACACATTAAATATTATGTGAGTGTCGTGGTTTAACCCGGCCGGCAGCTAAAACACCACGCAGCCGTTTGCTCACCCTCCCCCCTCCCTCTTTGGGACGGGGGAGAGAAATGGAAAGTGAAGCCCGTGAGTTGAGATAAAGACAGTTTAATAAGACAGAAAAAAAATAACAATAATAATAATAATACAATGATGATAATAGTACTACTACTACTAATATGTACAAACAAGTGATGCACAATGCAATTGCTCACCACCCGCTGACCGATGCCCAGCCTAACCCCGAGCAGTCCGGCCCCCTCCCCCCGGCTAGCCACCCCTATATATTGTTTAGCATGACATCAGATAGTATGGAATACCCCTTTGGCTAGTTTGAGTCACCTGTCCTGGGTCTGTCCCCTCCCAGCTCTTACTGCACCCCCAGCCTGCCTGTTGGCAGGACAGAGCAAGAAGCTGAGATGTCCTTGGTTTAGTATAAGCACTGCTATGCAACAATTAAAACATCGGGGTGTTATCAGCACTCTTCTCATCCTAAGCCAAAACACAGCATTCCACCAGCTACTAGGAAGAAAATTAATTCTGTTCTAACTGAAACCAGAACAATGAGACAGTGAGAAAACCACAGTGTAAAATATATATTTGATAATGAGGAAAGAAATATAGGGATAGATATTTATCCCCTTATATTAGGAATAAGGGTAGGCAGGACACAGTAGGAAGGCTACGTGTGAGGGAGCAGCAGGGGCAGAATCATGGAATGTACAGCAGCAGAGGCTGAAGCATTGGCTTGGTGTGGTAATTGCTGCCAGACTGGGAGGCTGCTGTTACTCCTTTTCTGTAATGCCACTGCTCAGTGCTGCCACACTGTTCTGCTTCTGGAGTATGTTGTGGGACCTCAGACCTTAAGGACAACTGTCGGTCCAGACTCTTCACTTCCTTAACAGCTGAAAAAGAAAATGTATACTTGTGGAGTTTTGTAAGTTTTAATGAAATAAAGTGAGATAGACTTTAGTACATAATTTAATAATATCTTGAAAAAATAACAGAGCTGAAAAACAGAAGTCAGAGAGGCATCATTTCAGTAAGGCTACATGTATGCTAGAAGGCCTGTATATATTTAAGTGCTTTTATGGGTTGAGGTGTAAAACCAATAAGCTTTATTGCCTCTTCAAATAATGCTATTAAGGTCAGACTGCCATAAGTAACGCAAGATTCTTTCCCTGATGATGTTTTCTCCCTTCTTTTCTCTATTACATTCTTGGCATCTCATCTCCCTCTGGGCCTTTCTTTAATTTTTCTCTTACTAAGGTCATTGAGACTGACAATTCTTTTATTATGAATTTCACAAATATGGGCTGATTTTCTTAACTCTTCAGGTCCCAGAGCAATGAGATGACTTGAGAACCTTACTTTCCATTAAAAAAAAAAAAAAAAAAAAAAAATTTTTTGCTTTGAAGATTTCAGAATTAATTTTGAAATTGTAAAGTTAAAACTTGTTAACTGTTTAAAATAAAAAAGTTGAGGAGGGTAGAGGTAGGGTGATGCATTTTTTTTTTCCAAAGTTGTTAAAAAAAAAAAAATTAAATAAATAAACTGAGCATGATATGTTCCTCTTTATTTTATTCTTTTAGGGGTAAAACAGCATTATTTGTTTTGAAGCATGTTTTCTATGTGGATGGTTCATGGAACATATCTCTTATTTGTTTGTTTTTGTAAAAAAGTATGTGAGCAACCATGGCCATCTCTACAGTTTAAATTAGACATAGCCTGTATTTAATGTTTGATGAATGCATCATGTATTGGGGTCTCTGAGAAATCTTCTGGATGTAGATTTTCAGGTCATAGTATGAAAGAGGAATCTTCCTGTCTATGTGCAGTCATTCATAATTTTCATTTTAATGAAAAGTTTTATTCCCAAATTCGGATTTCTTCTGGGTCCACAGCAATGAAGGTCATCTCTTGACCAGAGGAACACTATTTGGACTAGACTTCCTTACAGCCTTGTGCAGTAACAGTATTCCTTCAATCCTCACATTTGCAATTTGGTCGGAAGCACTCTATTTCTAAGTTCCTTGAAAAAAAATTGTAATACATTTATTGCAGAAGTGTATGCCTATCCCAGCCTTTATGGGATTTACTGCCACTACAGAGACAGAAACCCCAGTTTTTTAGCCTTACGTATATTCACCTTGCTTAATAATAAAACACAGCAAATCAGGAGAAGTAAAACATAGTATGAGTAAGCCTCAGCTTTTGAGTAATCCTGGCCTAAGCTTCACAAGTAGATGCCTATCTGTCTAGTTTCTCTCATTCAAAATCTGTAAGCTGGTAGAGCTGAAGGTTCGAAGAAAATAGTAAGACATTTTCCATTCTCTGGTCTGAATAGCTGGCATGCCAAACTATAAGTGCTTGTATTTTTTTTTAGATTACCTTCTGTAGTACAAATGCAGATATTTATAATGACTCATCTACATAAAGTTCTTGGACAGTTAAATTTCATTTCCCTGCTCTGTTTCTTGGTTAGTCAGGAAATGGTGAACACCACTAATAACTCTGCTTGGTGACATTGGTCTTGAAACTGTAAGGATCATTTCTACTTTGTCTTTAGTCCAGTTTCCAATTATATAAGCATATACATCTCCCATACAATCTTAGGGCTACTAAAATATTTATATGAATTTTTATTCAGGATAAAATAAAACCTTTCTCAAACAGACGACTTACAGTTTGCTTCATTTATTTAAAGAGGCAAGCTGTGTCTTGAAGGACCTGCATGCTGTCTGTATCAACAAGCCTCCATCAGACATATGCAATATACTGGTATGCAATATGTATTGGGTGTTATAAATACAGGCAAGCAGACTCTCATTAAACGTGTCTTCCGTATGTCACTGGGCCACATGAGAATACCTTCTATGGATAGCTATATGTGCAAAATTCTCAGCAGAAGGATTCATGCAAGGTGGTATGAATTCCTCTATAGATGAAGCTGTCTTGCTATACACGGTATCGGTTTAAAAAGATACTTTTTAATTCCTGCAAAATTAGGTACTGTTTAACTCAATAACTTGACAATATGTGCTGTATGCAGTGAATACAGTTGGAAAATATAATGTTTGAAAGAAGCGTTTTGGATTGCTACCAAATTTTTTAATTCTTGATATCAAACTCTTTTAAATATTTTATATTACTATACTACTGAAGAGGGCCTGTAGGCACCAGTTTGATTATAAATTAGCCTTTCAAAAATTATTTTTAAATTTGAAATTGTTAGGTGACTTACTGTCTTTTGTAGTTTGTTGCAGTAATTACAATATATTTTATATCACTCAGGAGATTTTCTTTAGAGAGCTAATCATATTTCTATGCCTTCTATTGGCATGTATAAGAAATACACCAGAAGAAACTGTGTAGGTCATAAACCACCAACTGTTCAAGACTGGCTCTGAGAAGCACTGCAAGAAATGCTAATTGATGGGGACATAGACTTACACACACACACAAAATCCAAAACCCCATCCCATAACCTAATGTATGCTGCTTCCAACATGAGGAATTCACAATCTACAGTGTTGTCCTGGAATACAATTAAAGCTAGCCAGTACATATCAAATAACAGACGCTTACCCTAACCCACTAGGGAATGACAGACCAGGAATTTAAAATCTCTGTATTCTGACAGACTGTTCTGCAAACAACTGTTTTAAGAAATAGACAATTCTGAACGCATAGGAGTGAATGATTGAATGGCAGAGTGGCATTAAGATGGTCTTACATGTCTCCTGGCTTTCTGCTGCAAACATAATCTTCATTTGATAAGTCATATAACCACCTTAGCATGGTGCCGAGCTCATTAATGTGTCTTCTAACTTTGGCTCTATGGCTTTCAGAGGCTCCAAGCAGACCAAACCTTGCATCTCTTCATGGAATTTCACGTTGACTTTACTTCATCTAGCCCTTCTTTTAGGGAGAGAACAATGTCAAACAGCACTATAAAAAGCAGTGTATGCCTGTGTGTTTATATAGATATAAAGTAGTACGTGCATGTGTATCTATATATACATCTCTGTGTGTGCATATATATACACACACACCTGAGTGTGTAGCAATTTTATACATATATCAGTAGAAACCACTGAATTCTCTGAAATAGGAAACCAAATTTTGGTAATTTGCAGACTAATGAGAAACTTGAAAAAAGGATTAAGATTTTATTATGATGTAACAATAAGCTAGCGGTTTCTGATTTTCCTTCTACCTTGTGCAAGCTTTAAAGTAGTTCATCTCATGTTTTAGTACCGGAGTGAATCACTAACAGTATTAGGCATTGTTTAAAGGAGACTGTTTGAGGGCTGCTAAGAGCTGCAATGTGCTAAAGGACTAAATAACCTTTGATTTTGACAAGAGTTGGACATCTGCAGGGTAAGGTGCTATTTATTTGCTCTTCAAGAATTATAAAGGTAGGCAGTTATGAAGGAGAACTCATGAGAAGCAGATACAAACTATATTATGAATATTCTTTATGCAGATTATCTCTCATCATTGGAGATTTGAAATTAATCTTGTGATGTACTCTGGCTTTCACTGCCATATCCATACTTCATCCTGTTTTAGATGCATTTCCTCATTGTTTTCTTTTTTAGTTATGGCATTGGTGTTTGTGGAGGTGATGACTGGAAACAGAAAGGAGTCTGCTGTATAAAATGATGTGGCTATTAGGGAAAGGAAACACCATTATTACTGAAAAGGCAAAAGTAGGGATTAAATTTCATAACTGAAGGCAGGCAGAGAGAGAGCACTGCAGAGAGAGAGGATGGGCTGGCGGACTTGTGAAAGGAGCCAGTCAGCAAATATCAGAGACTGCACAGAGTCTGTCCATAGGAAATACTGGATGGTGCCATCAGTCTCCTATGTTCTTTACCTGATTATTCCATCCAGGTCCCTTGAACAGAACCTGTGTGAAAGAATGGTGAAGCAGTGTGAATAGCATGGTGTACGAGAGGTGTGACTGCTGGTGTTTGGGAACAGGCCTCCTGATGCATATAGCTAGCACCAGCCTCAGCAGCTTCCTTCCATTCTTGCACCCTGCAGTGCTCTAAACCAACCCCCTATGCAGGATCAAGCAGACTGCTGTTAGGGGCGAAGTCCTACAGCCACAATGGCTACGGCATGCAACCTGCAATTACCAAGAGACTGATGTATCCTGGTAGAAATGCTTGTGTAGTAGTTTCCAACAGTGCATCTGCAAACAATACTGACAGTGCTGTTTTCCATGTGAAAAAGTTTAATATCGATTATCAGAGTAAATACGCACAGGAAATGTCATGGTCAGCTGACCATAACATGTATTTTGGATTTGTTGTATCAATATTACCTGCATATGTGAAAAATGGCTACACAGGAAAAAAAAAAAAAAAGCAGTGATTCTTAATATTTAGACTACATTAAATGCAATACTTTTTTTTTTTTTTTTTTTTTTTTAATGTTATTTGGACAACAAACATAACAACAAGCTCTATTTCAGGATGGTGGACTTTCTTTTTTCCCCTCTGTGCTTTCACCAGGAACGTACTATTAAGTCTTAGAAAAGTCATGTAACTGCAGTTTTCCTTTCTATAAAATGAACAATGCTATCTTTAAATTAGTTTAAAAAATAAATAAATAAAATAATAACCTCATTTGAAGTCTATGTATTAAAATTTCTAAAATTTTATCACCATCTTTACCTTCCCAAGGAACACTTGGTTAGATGACTTAGTCACTGAATTACCAAATCAAGAATAATATATTATTCTGGTTCAAAGGGGAGTAAAGCTATTTCAATTCACTATAGGTGACAGAAGAGGTGCCACAAGAATCTTGTTAGCAATAAAGAAGAACACTTCAGTCACTAAATTCTCATAGAATAATTTATTAGTAGAGATGGATGATTAATGGATTCCTCAGCTGAGTGGCTGAACTGGAAAATCATGGAAAATCTTGAGAATAGTATGTGTGTGTGGCTAAACAAAACCTGTCCCTTAACATCAACTTTTTTTCTTTTCTTTTTTTTTTTTTTTTTTCTCTCTCTCCACATCCATTGTTTTAGTGTGAATTAACATCCAGCAATTCAGGTCAGTTTGTAAATGAACCCTTTGGTTCAAGCTGAAAATTCTAAAGGCTTCATTTAAAAGTCACCAAAACTGAATGTGTTGGTGTTTTGTTTTAAAAGGGGGGTTTTGTTTTTAAAACAAAAAACTTTTTTGTTTAAAAAAAAAAATAAAAAAAATTGTTGAGTCAAGCTTGATTTAAGTCCCTGAAAATCATTGGCTTTTCTCCAAAGGTTTTTTCAAACAAATTTAGATTTTCTTACAATAACAATAATTATCTCTTGGTAGTTCACTGACTTTCAGCTGCAGTTTCCACTACAGTCACAAGATGCTGTGAAATGCTCCAGTTGTTTGCACTTAAAATCTGGAGACTATAACTCCTCAGGGCATAGGACAATCTTTGCACTTCTCTGTGTTTTTTTTTCTCTTTTTTTTTTTTTTTTCCTATGCATGTCTGTGGCATTACATAAATAATTAAGGATGCAAATAATTATCTTCACGCATTTTCTTTCTTTCTCTACACCCTCTGGAGCCCCATTTGCTGAAATATAATTAACAGCTAGCTAATTTTGGCAGAACATTTTCATTTTGAATTGTAAATGATGGTAACCCAGGATTCTGGGAGCTCTTTTGCTTGCAAACCCCCTTAGTGCAGGATAGGTTGTAGAATGAAATTTACTGGTTGTTTTTAAGAATAAGGCCAACTGAATATAAAGTGTGTTGAAAATAGGACTGCTTGAGAATTTTGAATGCGAAGGATTTATGAATTTTTAACCAAGAGACTGCAAACAACACAAGATATTCAGCAAATATAAACTGTTGCCTTTCTCTTGTTCAAAGTTTTCTGTGGCAAGTATGTAACATAATATTCTCTGAGGGCAGTCTGTGAAAGCATAACAAAGCAACTGTCCCTTTAGGCTTAATTATGCTGATTTCCTTGTTTTAGTCAACTTCTCTGCTCTTTTCCTCTGTTTTCTTACAAGGCTCTGGTTGCTTCACTTACCACCAGCTCCACTGCCCTGTAGTGGGTGTGATGCCTGCTGTAGAAAGCAAAGGCTGTGTGGTGGTCATCTTTCAGCCTCTCCCCTCACTTTTCTGTTGTGGCATCTTTGTGACTCTCTTGATACAACAGTAGGCCATTTAAATGTTATGTCAAATGACCATTAAATTGTGAAATCCTCACATTTTTGTTTTGTTTACTGTCCAGGCATGACATAGGGTTTAGTCTGTAATCATAGCTGTTTTATCACTTAACACCTAATATTCATACCACTGCAGTTGCTTTTAACATTGTATGTATGTATTTGAGACTGGATGAAATATTTAGGACTGTTTCTCAGAGGTATAGAGTGATAACAGTTTTAATAAAGGGCAACTTATTGAGGTGTATATACTTTAATAATGGGCACCTAGTCTGGGTAATGCTAAATAATAACACCTAAAGAAATCCTTAGCTATTCTTTATGAAGTATCCCTCTGTAAACAGCATGTGTTCTCTCTCTACCTCTTCTGTATTTGTTTGAATGTCATTTTAGGATATACTCTGGATATAATATTCTCAGGGTACAGCCTTGCCAACATCCCATTCCTTTACCTCAGTGACGATTGTTAGAAGTCCATGTGAGCTCACCAATGGAAAAAGGATCACTGACAGCCTTTTGCAAGGGGATGGTGAGGTGCAAAACAACCTTGAGAGCGAGAGTTGCTGTTTGTCAATAAACTAAATCAATGATCTAAATAGGCCAGCAAAATATGGGCATCATGTCTGTTAAGTCTGATATTACAAGAATTGCTTATTATGGCAACAAGTAATTATGTTCCTGCAGGGATGGTAACAGTGTAAAAACTGCTTTCCTATTGTTGTGCACTTGCATTTCATTACTACAGTAGTGTGGGAAAGCACTATCAAGTGATTACACAGCAAAGTTAACATGGGCTTAATCTCTTTCATAAATTACCATAGAAAAGAGACATCTTTTATGCATAGCTATGACAAATATCCCTCTCCCAGTGTGAAATGACATGTTTCAAGTGAAACATGGCATTCCAAAGCTCTGACATTCAGAAGGTGTAAAGGGAAAAAGGAGGAGAAAAAAAAAAAAAAGGAAGAAAAAAGAAAGAAAAAAAGCAGGATTCAGTGATTTTTAAAGTAATCCTAGCCAAGGTGTTTGAATGCCAACTTAGAAATTATTTGCATTAGCTGTCATTAGGAGCACTTTTGTGTGTCTGGCTCTTTGTGATATTTCTAGGTCTTGCAATTATATCTTTGGTTTCAGGTTGCTATGGCTGCCATAGATTCATTTTGACATGAAAATGTACAGAAAACACTTGCTATTTCACAGATGGGTAGGAAACAGTTTAATTGTATGTTGCACAAGTAAGTGTTTACCTACTTAACTCAACAATTGTCCAGGAAAAATAGAATCAAAAATATCTTAGTCATTTACTTAAATGAGGTACTACAGGAAGGAAGAACAGAACTTAATTACAGAGACCATTACCAAATCTTAAATGTTTATTCTTAAGTATTATGGTGTTTGCCTGTGGCTCCTTTGGAAATATGTCTCCATAGGAGACATCTGTCCTGTACAAAAAATAAAAAAGGAGGAGAGGGAAGTTAGTATTGCATGCAGGGTAAAATTAATATTATGGACAATGTTATTGGTGAAATGGAAGTAAACAGCTCTTGCAGTCACTTCTGGAAAGGCAGGCTATCCATTCCCAGTTATATCACTCCTTTTGCTTTTAATCTTTATCAGGTACAGATTTTGAGAAAATGATCTAGGATTTTGCTTCATAGTGCCATGTCGAGCTTCCATCACTTGCTGATGCTCTCCATCCCCTCCACACCCTGTGCCAGTCCAGCTCTGTTTGTAGGAGTTGAAGCCCTGGAGCAGCAAGAGGCTGGGAAGGCCACTGGCCGCAGGAGCTGTGCTGCAGCCCCTTCTGTCCTCAGCCCTGATGGGGCTCATGATGGGCCTCATGCTCAGGGTATGAGGCCTGGCAGAGGAGCTGCTGAGGCTGCTTTCATTGGGGTTTTGCTGGTTGCTTTTCTTTCCTTTTTACTGAAATAAGCAGTTGCACTGAAGCTTTCCCCTTTTCTGGGGAGTTCCTCAGTGAGTAGTGCTAATGTCTGGCTCTAGATTTTTTTCTAGTGTAAACATGGAGAATTTTCCTGCTTCTTTCCTTCTTGTTCCCCTCCACTTCCAGGGGAAAGACAATGTGCTCTGAGAAACTTCTGTCAAGAGTTATATACCCCAAGGACTGGATGCACAGTATACTTAAAGCCTTGGAAATGGAAAGAAAAATTGGTGATGTGATATATATGTAATTTATTTTTTTAAATTATTTTTTCTCCCCACTGATTTATAAAACCTCGAAGTGATCATTACAGATGAAGAAAGCAAGTCTAGATAATAAACTAGTGGCCACCTAACTCAGAACAAGCTGGTTTTAATTCTGAAGCATGAACTTTAAAAGGGGGAGTGAGAAGAGGGAGTCTAGTGACAAGAAAATTCTATTGCTGATTCTTCCTTGACTCAGCATTTACATCACTTTACCCTTCTGATAGCCCCAGAGCATGCTAACAAATACTCTGGGTGTGAACATGGCTGAAAACAGTTGTGGTAAATGCAATGTCATTGTCAGAACAAACTGATCAGTGATACCTCAATATACTGATTTTTTTTTTTTTTCCAATGTGGTGCTGAACAATACGTATATATTTATACAGAAACTCAGCTGTCTAGTTTGCTGTTAAGCTGTAAGTGCCTGAAGTTGCTCACAACAAACAGTATGTGGACATGCTAACATTTTGTAATGGAGACCAGGCTCTCTATAAATGAAATACTTTTTACCTTTGGGAGATGTTGTAAAACTTAATCATTTGGCAATTACAAAATGCTTTATATTCTTCAGATGAAATGTGTTATGTAAGTGTATATTAGTATTATTGATGAGCCTAAGCTGCAAGTTTGAATGCAAATGAAAACTTTTCAAGATAAGAAATACCCATTATTCATCATGAAGGATGATGGAAAAATTAAATACCTTTCATAGAAGGTGGCATAAGTATGAAGCTTAGATGTGAGCTGAATCAAGCACAACGGTTGAGTCAACTCAAGTCTATTGTTACCATGATACAGACATGGACCAAAAAAAGCAGGAAGAGAAAACATACAATGAAATGGGACAGAGCAGCAAGGAAACACGTCACAGTGCTCTCGTGCCTCTGTTGCATCCTTATTTACTGGTGGTATTAGTGATGAGCAAGTATGTATAAGGGAGAGATTATAAAATGGCCGCCTGCAGCAATGGAGTCACACCTTGTAAGTGAAAGTGGTGACCAGGGAAGGTGTATAAATAGCTTGGAGACTTTTTTAAAGCTCAGAAAATCTCCTGTTCTTACTGAATGGCTGGTGTCATTAGACCAGCAAATACAAAGCCCTGTGCTTGCAGGTGATTTTTTTTTTTTTTTTCAATACCTGCACACAGTGCATTGACTGTCTAATTTTTCCTGGATTTTGAGGAGTGTGGATGTTCTTTCTTGAGTCTGAAAGCCATCTGAAGGCATTTTGGCTGCTTGCAAGACTATTGACAGCTCTACCTTGAAAACCTTTCAGTCTTGCCAGCAAGTGTGTATTAGCTACACTTCAATATGTTGATTTCTTTTGTTCTGCATCATTTTCCTTGTTACATATCTTTAATGAAGCCAGTAAGCAACAGGCTTGTTTTTAAAGAGATAACTGATATTTAATTATATGGACAATAAAAAAAAAATAATAATCCATTTGTCTAGTTCATGTCTTTTTGCATTTGTCGCTTTTAACTTTTTTGTTAATTAAATTTCTCTTGCTTTTGTAGTCATTTTTAAAGAAATATTTGGTTGGATAGTCTAAAATATATACTGTATTTTAGAGTCTTATGCACTGCAGAAGTTGTTGCTTTCCGTTATGCTTTCCATACCTTTGAGAGATGATTTTAGAAAGATTTGTATGAGGATGGGAAGAGAAGATCAGTGTAAAAAGAGCATGGCTTTCCACCACAGAGAGCAGATTACTCATTTCCTTAGCTGTTGCAGTTAATCTGCTGTTTCTGCTGAAGGAGTGAATGAACTGGTTGACAGTAAAGGAGATGTAGAAAAAGCAAATCCATGAAGACTGTAAACTGCATGTATATCATTTGTGTGGGATTAATCTGAATGAGTATCACAACAGAGGTGCATGCATGCCTGAGTCCCCCCAGGTAGCCCATGTAATCAGTGGTGATGTTCATACGATCAGAGGTTGATGTCTGTTTTTAGGTGAGTTAAGACTGCGTTTGTGGCATCTTCGTATTGCCTAGATTGCAGCATAAGGGAGACCAGCTTCGATTCAGGGTCCAAAAGTTAAAGATCTCTGCACACATTCCTCTAACAAACACCTATGATTGGCTTCTCTCAATCAGCAGATTGGTAGTTATCTAAGCTGCATCATGGAAAACTGCTGCTCCCCTCCTCCATTGTCCCAGCACCTTCTTCTCCAGTCCATGAAGTATGAATGTAAGGCAAACCATGGACTGAAGTTCCAGCTTTTCTGATTTATGGTTTGATGCTGTGAAGTGCTCTGGATTCTGGATTCTGCTTTCAGCCAAATGCAGCATATACACAACTTCAATTGTGTGAGAATTAAAGTGTCAGTCAGTCTAATGCTGACTAACCTGGTGTGTGTAGCTTTACACCAGATCTCAGCCTTTCTGTGTTCGGGGACAGATACAGTCGAGGTGTCTACTCTGAATCTGATCCTAGTGTAGTGCAAGTATGATGACTCAGCTGCTAAGTGATCCTAACATGGTAATCTCGTTTCTTGCCATAAATTGGGAACACTGAAGTCTACATTTAAATGGAATAATACTTTTACTAGAAACAATGCAATTCACAAAGATTTGACACTAAAATCTCACAGAACCTCTCATTTATTGAAGGGGGGAAGCTGGGTGTGGAAGAGGGTACAGTTCAAATATCTTTGCTTGATCTTAGAAGCAAATATCTAAAGAAGATATAATAAAATGTATAGTATTTTCTTTTATCTTTCATTTTTGGGGTCACATTGCAATATAGCTATGTCTTTATGAGAATTTGTCTTTTGACATTTAGGCCTGACAGCATTAGGAGTATTAAAAGCAAAATTAAGATGAACCAGGGCTTCAGGAAAGCCAGTTTAGACATAAAGAATTATCTTCTTTAGTCTTATGAAAATTCACTTCAACTAAGAAAAACTTAAAATGGGGATGCGTCAATGCTGCTGCTGAGTTAGACTCTGTATTGAGAATCCAAAATAGAGAAAATTTAGTTTGGTGGTGCTGAACATGAAAGAGTAGAATAATTCTTAACAGAGAAATTTTCTTCTGCAAAGGAAAAAAAAAAAAAAAAAAAAAAAAACAACCAAAAACCACAAAAGCGAATACAAAAAAAAAAAATAAAATTACAAAAACTTATGAATGGAAGCATTATGCAGACATTCCTTAATCACTGTGTTTATGCCGGACTGCTTGAAGTGTATGAATCATACACAAATCAGCTAGCATCCAGGCTGTTTTCCTGTTAGAACCATCCTCCTAAAAGTGGTGTGTCTTTCAGCATGGAAATATTATCTTTTCTTCCCCCAAATACTTCTCCCCTCAGCTAGCAGCTGTTTTGAGCAAATGGCTCTCAGTTGGTTCAGATGGGGGTTTGTTTATACGCTGCCAACACATGAGGCAGATTTTGCCCTGCATAAGACTGTTTCTCATCACTAGAGTTAAGTGAATGGACAAGATAGAGCTGTGGTTCTCCATCCCTGGGAGCCAAACTTGGCAATAATTAACACTCATCCTGAGCAACCCTAATTTCTGACATTAGAATCAAACATTTAGCTGATCCTTAGTCAAGAGGAAAAGAGCAGGGCTTGCAGCATATATTCCTATCTTATCTCAGTGTTCCCCTGTACAATGAGAGGCTGTGGCCAAGTATTTGAGCAGGAACTTATCTTCCCATGAGGCCTCTGTATTTTTGGATTTTTTGAAAATACTGGAGTGGTACAAGATTTACCCTTTGATCGCCCAGCTTTCAATAGTAACCTGTTTTCTGCTTCCCAATGCTTAACGTGAAATCTGTTGGCCTTAACAGAGAAAAACAATCTCTTTTGAAGACTGTAAATAATGCTAGAGTAGCCTCCACTAAAAGAAAGTAAAAGTTGTGCTATCACTTTGAGTTAAAATTTGCACATGTAACTTAGTAATTTTATTTTACTGAAAACCTGAAGGAAGGAAAAAAGAATAAATGTTCACATTTAAAATCTTATAGACTTAGATATTTTTTCCTAAGTTTTTGCAACTTGTATTAATGTTCATACATAAATCTCCTTACTTATGTAAAATAAAATGAAGAAGGTAATAGGAATAGGTAATAGGAAAGACGCTAACAATAAAAAAGTAGTAATGTGAGGTTTACGGTTTTTATGTTTCTGAAACATTCATGTGACAGAACTTGTAAGTTTTTTCCCTTTAAGCAACAATGGCTTTTCTTTAATATCTGATTGTTTGTATTGGAAATATAAACTGAATAACAAATAATTAATATATAAACTGAATTGATCATTTAAAGTATCTGGATTTTAAATTTATTTTTTTCATTATTTTGTAATTTTTAGTGACATTTCCTATTGCAAAAAGAAAAAAGAGAGACTAGGATGAAAGAGGTCTACTCATTCTTATACTCATCTAAGTACTGTTGTAATTTAACAATAGTCTGGAAATGGTATCGTGTACTAAGGAAACTGTTTTCATAAATTCTTTCTCTTCTGTTACAGAACTGGAGTTAATCTCTTACACTTTACCCACCCTTATGTTACTGTATCCTCCAAATGACTTCAAAAATGACATTTATGTAAAGGAGTGAAAAACAAAACAAACATTTGGAATAATGGGAAGGTGTTACAGGGATCACAATAGGGATCACATAGCAGTGAACACCAAATTTTGAATCTGCAGCTAATTCCAAAGAGTATGTATTCTAATGGATTAACCCCTGTGGGGGTAGGCTCAATCTCTTTGTTTATTGTCCAAGCAGAACTTTGCTCTTTCAAGATAAAGAATTCTATCAGTCCTGCAAGCATGAGGGAATCTTTATTATGTTTCTACCTACATAAGTAAATAATTTCTAGTTGTGTCTATGCTGCCATGATCTGTTTGTGCATGTCAGCCTGCTACATTCAAGATTTTTTTAAATTGTTTATAGAATGGTGTCCCACTCAGGTTGATATCAGTAGACCTTAAACATATTGAGACTTTCGTTAAAGGGAAAAAGATGTAATTGAAGTTTGTCACAAAAACAATTGCACCTTTTTGAATTCCTGGCATTTTTCATGCAAGGACTCTGAGTCAATGTCATTACTGAAGAATTTTCAGTCAAGGTTTAGTCTTTATTTGACATCAGAAAATGCAACCATCAATAGGAATTTAGGCTTATTTGATCCTTTAGTGCTTTTACATACTGCTTATTTTCATTCTTTTTAATAAAGTGGTGTTGACCTGAGAAGAATAAAGAACATTCTCCCATATCTCTACATTCCTTTTTACTCATACTGCTCTCACTGCTAAAGTTTACATTCAAGGTCCAATTACCTTAAAATACTGCAGGCATGTCTTTGTCCTTCACTGTCCCAACTCTCTGGTCTATCCAAATAGCTAATTTATTCTTTCAGATACATTCATGTTTAGTTAAGAGAAAACGGTCTTTGTTGCTGTTGTTCTGTGTTTTCCCTTCAGCCTCCATCTTACTTTTCATTTTTTCATATTGCTATTTTGCAAGCAGTATAAATGTTAAAAGCAGTATTGAAGATGATGTGGCTATGACCCATTTTAAGCTAAGGCAAAACTATATGTGTGAGCAATTGATGTCAGGCAGCTTCCCAAGCACGATTAAAGGATGCTGTGAGAGGGGGTGGTATGAGATAGTAAGCAGAGAAGAGCTTAGGTATGTTGCCAGAGTCTAAAAAGATAGTGCTGCACGAGTAAAGACTGGTGCGTACATCTAACCATCTAACATTCTTCTTTCTTGATAGACCCTTGACAGACTTGAATCATGAGCCCAAATGTTCTTTGCTCTTCTTAATTTTCTTAAAATGTCAGTGCAGTAAGCAAGCATGTATCACATGCGTTTGTTGCCTCTTTGCTCCACTAATTCCTTTATCCTGCCCTTCTCCCCTCTAGTTTTCAGATTCCATATCAAGTACAGAAAATGGAGAAGGTGGAAAAAAGTGAAATTTAATAAAATGTACTCACTTGTTTAGCCACGGAAATGTGGCCAGCAGCTTCATTTGAAGGCCGCTCAATTATAAATGCAGAAGGTATTCACTATTGCAGGGCAAGTGCTAATGAACTCATTTGGTATTCATGAGAATGTCAATATCCATCTATCGGTACAAGTTTCATTTAAATTCAGATGCACACCTAGGAACGTTCAAGAATTATATTAAATACTGCAAGCAGCCAGCTCTTCCTAAGTTAATTAGTAATAGACTTTTTGAAGACAGATTCTCATCTGTTGTAAATCATTACCAGTCAATGGAGTTATGCAGAAGATCTGGCCAATTGCTTGTATTAAGGTCTTGGCATATTGGTGTTGTTAAAATGAGCCTCCATTACATATAGGATTAATTACTACTTGAAGGGAAAAAGGACATGAGGTAGAAGAGGGGTTGGTTTGGCTGTGGCTGCTGGAGGCCGAAGTTCCTTAGCAAAGTGTTGCACAGCTTGAGATGCTACTCTGCTACTTTTTTTTTTTAAAAACAAACAAACAAACAAAAGAAACGCTCACTTTATTCATAGTTTTGGCATAGTAGCATGCTGCTTTGAGGCCTACAGCCATTGAAAATAGCTTCAGATGTGATGGCACCCTGGTAACATGCAAAAGACACAATGCCACCCTTTGGTGTCCTAACAGGAATTTTTAAAAACTTGGAATCACGGGCTTTTTCAGAGCTTATGGGAACTGAATTGAAGAAACAGCATGCAATATTTTCTTATTTGCTTGACTGATTGATTGTGCATATTTTTCATTAATAATACCCCTGTTACCCACCTTCTGGTTCCTAATTTCAGGATAGTTTTGGCTTAAGAGGCAGTCCTAATTGTCTTAAACCATCTTTAAAAACAAATGCATCCACCATGTGCTAGTTCACAGTAATAGCTTAATGAAAGATCAAAAAGCTATAATGTTTACTCTAAATGCTGTGCTTGTGCCTGAGCTAACTACTGTCAATTATGTAGCTAAGCCATGCAGTTTTATCTTTCTTCACTTCCTTATGTTCACTGACTTGGTGAGGGTAGATGTGCATTCTTCTGGCAAGTGCATGATCTTTTAGATTGTGCCCCTGAAACACAGGTGTATGCTCGGCAAAATCCTAACGGATCTCCTAAAATCTGGAAGCTGATAGGGTAGGCAAAAATGTGCATATTGTCTGTCACAGGTTTGAATGAGCACTGATCTGTTTTTGAGGTAAACTCTTTCTGTCTTTCTCTGAGGTCATGTAGCTCATGACCTCATGTAGGCTTTCTGTTGTTGTTTTGTTCTGACAGCAAGCTGGTTTACCTTGTGATACAATCCAGATTGTAGTGTAGTTTGTTTCTGTGTAGTGCTGTACTCAGCCTTACTTAAATATTATCTGACTTCACATTTATCAACAAATATGTTCAGGAACCATTTATATGTAATCACAGAATAATTCAGGTTGGGAGGGTACTCAAGAGGTCTCTAATCTAAACTGTCACTCAAAGCAAGGCCTACCAGATAAGACCTGCTATCAAAAAAATGCTGCTAAAAACCCTTTTGGCCTTAGTTTTAAAGAAGTCTACTGATACAGTATTTTTCAAGGCCATTTAAGGAATCTTGATGCTTCAGTGTGTTCCTGTGGATCCTACATTTTTTTTTTTTTTTTTCCTTACAGCACAGTATCCAATTATCGAGTCCCAAGATTGCTACAGTAACTGAGCTAAAGGTAAATTAGGCCTTAGAGTGAAAGTTATTACAGCTCTCTATAAATATAAATCATTATAATGTTCCTTTTAAAAATTGGATATATGAACAATTACGACATTTTCTGTTTAGGAATTTTTATATTTACAGTAATGCTATTCTTGTCCTAGTTGTTTTGGTCACGTCCTAGTCATTTCTTTCTTACTTTTACCTGTCTTGTTTCTCTATAGAGGCAGTATTATAACTCTTGAGGACTTCATAAAATATTTCTGATACCATGACAGCAATGTCTCTCCAGTGTCTTTTCTAGTCTGGGTATGTTAAAAGAAAATAAACTGAAACAAATTATCACTCTCTTGCCATTCCACTACTTAATATGTAACATAAAGGGTAGGTATAAGTTTTCCCCACAGATGATCTCATTATGGTCTCTGCAACATCTTCCAAGGGTGATCTGTATAATCATATTGAGGTGCAATATAAAATGCTATTAACTGTGGATTGGATTTCTATAAACTTGATACAGTAGGTAGCTTAAGTACAGTAGCTTAATAAACCAATAAATATTTTTGAATGACCCCTTCTTGTGTTTTACAATGTAGTATGACACTAAAATAAATTAAGAGGGCTAAGGAAGATGACAGTAGGGTAAAATGGGAGCTGCAGATGTTGCTCAGATTAAAAAAAAAAAGAAAAGTTTATAGAAAACTGTTTCCTATGTGGCACTGAACAAAATTGGATTGTTTAGACCATGAACTAATTTTAGTATACATGCTTATAGATTTTTATATTACTCAAAACATATGAGGAATACACTCTAGCTGTAGATGGCAAATGTGGAGCAATGGACATGTCTATGATGCTGATGAGGGGATATCAGTTGTGTGAACAGACTTTTAAATTCCTTTTTAGTTGTGTGTATGGTTTGCTGTACATCTCTGCTTTGGGATGCATATGTTCTATCTTAACTGTAAGAAAAAGTGTCACTGGAGTTTTGGCTTCAGATGGCTGCAGATGACTACTGCTTGTGCTTTAACTCTATTGAATTCTTCAAGCCTGATCTTTCATATGAAAGATGTCTTTCATGAAAACAGAAGTTTCTGAAAGTGAACGTAAACCATTGAAGTGTTATAGATCTCACTGCAAATACTGCAGGTACGAAGATGTTATCTTCTGGAGTGATGTTTCATTACTGGGGAATATGGATTCCCCAGTGATGTGATATTTTCTTGTGCCACTGAGAAGACTGCTCTAAAACAAATAACTTCAAATAAAAAGATATTATTTTTTATGAACATTGAACTTTTATTAATTTAATATATCATAAATTACATAAGGGTAACACTAACTCTTAATCAGCTTTTGTCTAGGAGAATTACTGAAGAAATTGAATCTTTTGTTTGCAGGACACTTGAAAACTGCATAAAAAATTTAGAAAAGACTTTAATCTATTGTGAGTTCTGTGCTTTTCTTGTTGTTGTTGTTGAATTTATTCTTGTGTTAAGCAGTTTAGCTAATTTTCCCAAGGTTTCCCTAAATGGTTAAAATGACTCCAGTTTAGTCACTCTGCAGAGCTAGTAGCTTTCTGTTCTACAAATGTTTTTATTCTTTCAAGAATATACATCTTCTAGGACAGGAGGCGGATGAGGTCTTTTGATCTCATCTGAGTAAGATAATTTGATCTGAATTTAGGGAGTAAGAGGAGAGGTGGAGGTCTCAAGGGAAGGACAGATGGAGCAGGCAATGGTTTAAATGGATGTACAAGTCCAACTGTAAACATCTTTACAGCGTTGATGTCGGGGGATATTGTCAGAGTTTAATAACCTGAGCTGACTTCGGGTTCTGGTTTTGTCTGATTTTTCCAGGATGTTTTCCTGTGTTTCCCACACAGAAATCAGTTCCTCTCCCACCCCCCTTCATTTTAGAGGTGTTTCACTTTATTTGCTGTTAATTCACCCAATGTTA
Source organism: Aythya fuligula (assembly GCF_009819795.1). Classification (NCBI taxonomy): domain Eukaryota; kingdom Metazoa; phylum Chordata; class Aves; order Anseriformes; family Anatidae; genus Aythya; species Aythya fuligula. The sequence goes on along the minus strand of NC_045565.1, from coordinate 11,086,682 downwards.
ATGCTATTTTCAATAACATCAAAACATTTAATAATGTTATTTTAGTTGCTGTGTTTTATTGACTGGTTGAAAGAGCATGGACATATTTTTCCTGTTGTTTTTTTTTTTTCCTCTGGGTTCTGGTCCTCTAATGTCTCCGACAATTTTAGCCATGCACATACGCTCTCTACATAAACCATAGTAGACTTCAAAGCTGCTGAAAACAAAACCACTGTTGATGTATGGCCTAATTTAATTGCATTTTCAGTCCTTTGCCCTTCTGTAGTTTACTAGTCTGCTGTAAATCTCAGAAAAATTGCTATATACTATTTTACCAGCTGTTATTCCATCAAGTACACTAACTTTACAGATATTTTTTTCTTTGCATCAGTTTATAGTGTTAACCTGTACCAATATAGCTCTCACCTTTCTTTCCTTTGCTTCCTTAATGAATTGTAAAATCATGCTTTTATTGGGAAGTAGAGAGGCATGGAATCTAGCTTTCCTGAAATCATGCATAGCATTGATAAAATAACACAGTGCATATTTGCTTTACAGTCTACGTTGTATATATATCAACGAATGGAAAATTATCCTATTATCTGTTCTGATTAGGTCTATATATAGATAGATAGTATATGGATTTATGCAGATAGTTATTTATCAATTGCTCCAGACTGTAGGTCTGACTGTCTAATGTATATTTTAGGGATCAGCAGTTTACTTGAAAAATAGTCTGTAGCCATATGAAGTGAATCTCTTCAAAATCTTTCAAATTTTTAAGGTATTTAAGGTGTGTAGATGATTTGTGAATTCTTCGAAATGACAACAGAAAGAATAGCAAACTAAAAGAAAAATTCCTAACTATCATGTCTGTCCTGAAAATATGTGAACATTACTTTTGATACTGAGAAATTATCTTTTGTTTTGACAATGAAGAGAGTTTGCCATCCAGGAATAGTTTATTTTCATCTCCATGTAGTCTTGTCTATGAACCAGTGTTGCATGTGACCTCAAACTGTCTTTGCAAGAAAGAAGCACTTTCCATCACAGTCCAGGGTATTCAAAACTTGGATTTTTATCTGCTAATAAGATAACAGGCTATGCATATGTATGGTGCCAAGGCAAAGCCTGCAGCAAACCAGAAGACCTACAACTGGCTACGCTAAAGATATAGCTAAGATCTTAACGGGAAAAAAATAGTTTGTCAGGATTGTATAATTACTTCCAGGATCACTTGATTAAACCATATAATTATCAGGAGAAATCTTCTCAAGTGGCTTTCATATGCCAACAAAATGTGACTAATCATATTTTTGCAATTATTTTGTCAGCGGAGAGTGTTTTATCATGTCCTTTACTGTTGGTGGTTAGGGAAAACTATTTATCCTGATATCTTGTTGCATATATAAACAGGTAACTTCAACTCTATTGTTGAATCATCGTGAAGTACAAAATAGGAATAATATGGAGAAGAATTACATAGGACAAAACATTTTTCCTATATTTTTATTACAGGAGTTATTATTTATTAATAATAATATTATTTCATAACACTTTGACAGATCTAATACTGCCCTCACCAGAGATTTTAATGTGTATATTAGAGAAGTTATTTAAAATAAGTCCAAAACGTGATCAGTAGTTCAAACTGATTTAAACTTCATAATGATTTCTAACTTCAGAAAATTCTTTTTAGTACAGAGGATATGAAGGTGGGATTAAATTTAAATTAAAGTGCTATTAAAAAGTCCATGATTATAAGCCAGAGGTATTGCATAAGGAAGGGAACACAGCCACATGGTAAGATCAGGCAGATCTACAAATATACAGCCTCTGGTATGTTTTTATTTTATTTCTAGCATTAAATCTAAGATCAGTTCTTGAATTTCATTGTTTGAACAGGAGATTATATTTCACACATTTATTATTTGTCCTGACAAGTTTAAGACATCTCTTTCATACTATGTGAAGTGAGGTACCAGTGGACAACAGAGAACTTCAGAATCTAGAAATGCATGAATGCTCTTGAATGCTAGACATTTCCATTGTCCATTTGGTTAAATTCTTGCTTTGTTGGCATTTATGGGACTTTTTTTTTTTTCCTAAAGACAGCTTAGGTCTAATTCTAGAAACACCCATGTTCGGTTAGTAGAGATGAGTATTTACCAGAATGTTCCATAGCATGCACTTCCAGCTGAAATGTTAAATGTATTGGTTCCTTTTGAATTTATAACCATTTGGGGATTCTTCCTGGAAAACATACACTTAGTGACTTCATTGTTAGAAAAACCTAAAAAGCTTGTTACAATAAAGGAAAATGCCAAATATTTCTGAAAAGAAAACATATTTTTAGGAACTTTATCTTGCCCAAATGAAAATCAAGCGTACCAAGTAACCATAGAGTTTAATGAGCATAGCTCACATTTCAAATAGCAATTAACTGCTCAGGAATGAGAAACATAAAATTATTCAGCAGCATGATTCATGGTTGATTAATGAGTGATTTTTATTATTATTATTATTTTTTAAGTTGGTCTATGTCAGAATAAATGCTGATCACTAACAGAAAATCCAGGGATGGTATCTGTCATTTACCATGTTGTGTATAGGTGTTAATGGTAGTATAGAACGGTACAATACGTAAAATTATCTCAGTTATTCATTAAAAGAAGTGCAAATCAGATGTAGATCATTAATCTATAATGTAATGAGGCATCTGAAATTGTGATTATTATTCTGACTTGGAACGGTAAATTATTTTTGTTATTGCACAAACCCTCAGCTGTTCTATGCACTTCCCACACATTTTCATCCTGGGTACAAATGTGTGACCTCTTCTGATGCTGAAAAGAGGTGCCCTGACTGTCCTCCACCACCTTCCCCTGGACTTTTATTGAATTCCTTGCATAAGCCATCCTGGGATATGTGAGGCTGCAGTATGAGTAGGGTGAGCGTCCTGCTCAAACTGAACCCTAACTATCACCACCATCCAACTGAACAACCCTACCCCAAACACCCCCCTCACCACCCCAGCCTTCCCCCGGAAAACTACCCCAAACCACATAATATTTCCCTAGGTTGAGCTCTTCATAAAATTGTGGCCACAATTAAACCTGGCTGAAAAAATGATAAACTCTTAGCTCTTAAAACGCTAGGTATGAAAGCATTATTCCCCTACTGATTTAAATAAATCCAGTCTGTTACTTCTTCTCACGTTATTTTCAGACCAACTTTTTCATAAATCCCCAGAGCATTTTAATCTACTGCAGTTCCTTTAGGTACATTATGTCCCCCTCAAACAGTAACTACTTGGTCTTACAAGTTTGCTGGCCTCTGCTTCTGTAGGAGTCTTGTTATTTTGGTGGTTACACACTTACTGTATTCAAAGAATAAAGTGCAGTGTAGTAACAGGAGGCTCAACTAGTCTATGACTTAGAGTTTCATCTACACCACGTGATAATAATGATGAGGGCCAGGGACCTCTATTTCTGGTCAGACTAAAATTGTGTCTGTAGCTCCGTGTACTTCAAAAATCACCAGGCTCCTTCCCTATGGTAAGCAATCCCACCAATTAAATTTGATAACTTAAAATTTGAAACAGGGAAGTGACACTATTTTCATGTCTTTTTTATTTTATTTTTTTTGACATAACTAGTATTCAAGCCAGTTGCTTTTATTTGTGTATATATTCATATCAAATTTATATAAAATAAAAGTAGCTGGTATGAGTAAATTAGTAATTCAAATACTTAATATTTATTAACTTATATTAAATAAAAGTATATAACATAGAGAAATGTATGAAGTTATACTTTTATACAGATATAGATATACTCTTATACATATACATGTATTAAATGTATAAATTTAACTTCATATTCTTTTATTATAAATGAATATATATGAACTTATATAGTTATGCTTATTCTTTATATAAATTTATAAATATATATATGAACATATATACTTTTAAGTATGTAAATATATTGAATATGTACATAAATATAAATAACAAAATGTAAAACAAGGCTTTCCGATAGTCCTAGTATATGACAATAGGGAAGAATAACACTTGATATGATGGCTCTTCACCTCCACTAGCATCCCTATACAATCAAAAAAACTGTAATTTCACTTTGATTTCAGTCAATGTAAGTTAGGTTTGGAGCTGCCTGTTACAGACTTCCTTTCTCTGATTAAAAATAAATACCCAAGAGTGAAACACAGAGCGGTTTTCTTCTGTTAAGAAGGTAGCAGAAAATTGTCAGGGTGTCTGTGTCTGGTGTCTTGAAACACAGGCTGTCTTGGGAGATTACCTGCATTCAAAGATAGAAATAATTTCAAGGTATATATGCTGTTTCAAACTGCAGAAGTTCATTTCTGTGATCAGAGTGATTATTCTTTGACTGTCAGAAGAGTACTGGTTGATGCAGCAGAACAAAACATTTCTAAATTAGAATTGCTGGGAATGTCTGAGGTTCTTGTCTCAAAACTGATTGCAGTTTCTCCTCTGTACTGGGAGCTGCAAATACCAGATGATCGGTGAAAGTAGATCCACCTTGGCTGTTTTTAGCAGCAGCTTCTCAAATGAAAGCAAGCACTGAGCAGTTTTCGAGTGGAGTGATTCAAATCCCCCTCGACCATGTGCAAAAGCTTTTGCTTCTTGTGATTGGGACTATGTGTTTTCCCACCTGACTGGCTAAGAAATAGACACCTTAATACTAGATACTGCTTTGCACATAAGTAGAACAACATAATAAAATAACTAATGTTAATCACTGTAAAGCCATTTTCAGAATGATTTGCAGTCATCTACCCTGACATCTACAGGGAAGTCAGGTGGGCAGTTGCTGCCATAAGAGGAGGATATTAGTTGTAGTGTTATTTTTAAAGTGAATTGGAAAGGATTTGTTAGATTAGTTACATTTAGCTTATGAGATGAAAACACCTTTTATTAAAGATCCATTCAAATATGTATTATGAAAATAAGTGATACTTAAATTATTTTAAGTGTGACCTTGAAAGTCACACAATTCAGGTAGAAGTACAGGTGGTAATAAGCTAGTTTATTTATATTGAGTAAAAGGATCAGGAAAGCAAGCTATGTGCAGTGGTCCATATGGTCGTCATTCCCTGTATGTCTTTGATTTAAAGATCACTGTAATCCTACTGATTTCACGAACACTAACTTGTATCAGTACTAAATCATAATAAAGAAAACCAGATTGAAAGGATCTGGGACTTCATCCTTAAACTAAGTGTTTTGGGAAATGTTTGTTTTATTTTTATTTTTTTTAGAATTTATATAAATTATATAGATGTATATTAAAAATAGCGTGTTTGTATAATACATAGTATATATTTACATAAATATGTATTTCATTTCTGCTTTAGTAAGTTTGCAGCATTGATTCACAGATTCACAGAATTTTCTAGGTTGGAAGAGACCTCAAGATCATCGAGTCCAACCTCTGACCTAACGCTAGCAGTCCCCACTAAACCATTTCCCTAAGCTCTACATCTAAACGTCTTTTGAAGACTTCCAGGGATGGTGACTCCACCACTTCCCTGGGCAGCCTGTTCCAGTGCCTCACAACCCTTTCAGTGAAGAAGTTCTTCCTAACATCTAACCTAAAACTCCCCTGGCTCAACTTAAGCCCATTCCCCCTCGTCCTGTCACCAGGCACGTGGGAGAACAGGCCAACCCCCACCTCGCTACAGCCTCCCTTGAGGTACCTATAGAGAGTGATAAGGTCGCCCCTGAGCCTCCTCATCTCCAGGCTGAACAAGCCCAGCTCCCTCAGCCGCTCCTCGTAGGACTTGTTCTCCAGGCCCCTCACCAGCTTCGTTGCCCTTCTCTGTACCCGCTCAAGCACCTCCATGTCCTTCTTGTAGCGAGGGGCCCAAAACTGAACACAGTACTCGAGGTGCGGCCTCACCAGAGCTGAGTACAGGGGGACGATCACCTCCCTAGCCCTGCTGGTCACACTGTTCCTGATACAAGCCAGGATGCTGTTGGCCTTCTTGGCCACCTGAGCACACTGCTGGCTCATATTCAGCCGACTATCCACCATCACTCCCAGGTCCTTCTCTGCCTGGCAGCTCTCCAACCATTTCTCTCCCAGCCTGTAGCTCTGCTTGGGGTTATTGCGCCCCAGGTGCAGGACCCCGCACTTGGCCTTGTTGAACTTCATGCAGTTGACCTCAGCCCGTCGGTGCAGCCTATCCAGATCCTCCTGCAGAGCTTTCCTACCCTCAAGCAGATCGACACACGCACCTAACTTGGTGTCATCTGCAAACTTACTGAGGGTGCACTCGATGCCCTCATCCAGATCATCGATGAAGATATTAAAGAGGACCGGCCCCAGCACCGAGCCCTGGGGGACGCCACTAGTGACTGGCCTCCAACTGGACTTGGCTCCATTCACCACGACTCTTTGGGCCCGGCTATCCAGCCAGTTTCTAACCCAACGAAGCGTGCGCCAGTCCAAGCCAAGAGCAGCCAGTTTCTTGAGGAGAATGCTGTGAGAGACGGTGTCAAAAGCCTTGCTGAAGTCAAATGAAATTCAATGTGTTTGTAAAGTACAGCATCACTTCTTAAATATTATGAGTATGCATTAAAATTAGCCTTAGGGCTACCCATAGGCATATATGCTATCTGTCTGCTAACCATTTAGTTGCATTGTTGTATAGGAAAGACATACTGTTAAAAGTCAGTGAGAAGTGGTAGTTCTGGGATTTGTATCTGGCTATAACAAAGAAGAAAATCTAAAAGTGTGATGGGCCAAAGACTCGAAGATATTCTCAATTTAGAGAGCATATGTAAATAAGAAAGAACCTAGGTAACAAATAAAAAGCCGAGGGAAATTTTTCCAGGATGTTTGATAGAATTTGCGTGCTTAGCTCTAAGTTCTGCTGAAAATTCAAGATGGAGAATTTCAATTTTCAGTCAGTTCTTATCTTTAACATGTTAGCCTAAAGTAATGGCCATGTGAACAGTGAGAAAAGTGTGAAAGCACTTATAATATAAATTTAAAATCAAAATGTTTCCAACCCAGAATGTTATTTGGAAAGATCTTTTTGTAAATACTGAGTTTTAAGAGTTCTAATTCCTATTTCTATTTTTATTCTAAAACCTTCATTCTTCCTTTCTACCACTTGCCTTTTATCAGTTTACTCTCCTTTCCTCTGGCTCTTTGCACTGCTTTGCACTCTTCTTGTATCTGCTTTTTTTTTTTTTTTTTTTTTTTTTATCCTTGCCTGTGTCTTTCTTGCATCTGATCTTCAATCTCCGCTTTTTTTTTTTTTTTTTTTTCCCCCCTCTATTTTTGTTCAGGAACTATTCTCTAACCACAATTTACTACTTAGTCTTACTTAAGCCATATTACCTGTATTCCTTCCTAAATATAGGGTAAGGGAATTTCAAAAGTTTAAAAACAAACAAAAATAAACTACACAAAAATAAACGTGGCTATTAAACTATAGTTTGGAAGGAGAGAAAAATACCCAGCTTGCTTTTTGTATTTTAAATATAGTTCCTCCGGAGCATTTGGGTAACTGCATATTCATGAGAATTGTGGTGGTCAGTGAACTAGGAAATTTAAGCTAGGAATAAATGTACAGTGGTGCAAAAACTTGTATTGGGAATGTTTTTCTCATTGCGTGCTGGTCAGAATTCTGTAGTTAAAGCAAGCAGGAGCCAGGCCTAGCACCACGTGGTTTCAGCTCCAAGGCTGTCTGTGCTGATCTGGTGTACTTCCAGATCTCAAGGTAGTACAGATACAAGCCAGGCAACTCCAGGCATACAGTCTCATTTTCTGTGGCTGGACCCAAGGCACTTTCTGGACCCAAGGCACTGTCAGAAAGCTCACACAGCCTGTACATTTGCTGAAGGAAGAGCAGCCAAACCACATAAGATTAGAGTGGTGCAGACTGACAAAACTGGGCCTGACTCAACCCTGTGTGTCACAGGAAAAACAAAATACCCACAAACCCTCGAAATAACCCCCTCTAATGCAATAGAAGGAGTTTACAGCAGATGGGCATTTACTATTCTGTGACTGTATCATTTTCAATCTGGTGCTAGGATTCTGAAAGTCAGACTTGCTCTATTGTCAAACCATAGCCTTGGATAAATCACCAGCCAATTGAAGTAGTGAAATGCTGAATATGAGTCACTCATCACAGAAGTACTAAATCTACAACAGTTTAAGAACAATGAGATTCCACTACATCCCCAGTCCTCTACTCCTCATAACCTTTTTCTCTTCCAATTGCTTGGAGATGGCAAGCAGAACAAGCTGCTCCAATAGCTTTCCAGGGACAGAGGTGAGACTGGCCTGTAGTTTCCTGGATCATCTTTCCTGCCCTTCTTGAAGACCAGAGTGACGTTGGCTATCCTCCAGTCTTCAGGCACCTCATCTGTTCTTCAGGACCTTTCAAAGATGATAGAGAGCAGTTCAGCAATCACATCTGCCAGATCCCTTAGCACATGTGGATGCATCCCATTGGGACCCATGGATTTGTGTGTGTTGAGCCCACTCAGATGCTCCTGAACCACTCCCACGTCCACCACGAGGGAGCCCTCCATTTCCCAGACCCTTTGTCCTATTGCCAGGGGTGAGGAGTCCCGGGGGAGTGTCCTTGAAGCAAAGACTGAAACAAAGAAAGCATTCAGTATCTCTGCCTTCTCAGCATCTCCCATGACCAGGACACCCCCCTCATTCAGCAAGGGACCCACATTATCCCTAGTCTTCCTCTTGCTGTTTAGATACTTGAAAAAACATTTATTATCCTTTATCTCTTTTATAAGCCTCATCTCTAGGTGGGCTTCAGCCTTCCTCGTCACGTCCCTGATGGCCCTGACAACACATCTATATTCCTCCCAAGAGGACAGGCCCTTTTTCCACGTTTCATAGACCTTCCTCTTCCTTTTGATCTTATTGATGAGCTCCTTGCTCATCCACGCGGGTTTTCTGTCCCCCTTCCCCAATTTCCTATTCTTTGGGATGCACCGATCCTGAGCATGGAAGAAGTGCTGCTTAAATGTAGCCCAGCTCTCACAAACAAGTACCCTTGCCTTCTAGCAGCCTATCCCATGAGATACTCCCAAGCAGCTCTTCAAAAGTCCAAGGTAGCAATCCTGCTTTTAGCCTTACTTCCTTTGCCTAGTTCCATCGGGAACTCCACCATCTCATGGTCGCTGCATCCCAAGCTGCCCCCAACCTTCACATCCCTAACAAGGCCATCCTTGTTGGTAAGAATGAGGTCCAGGAGCACCCCCCGCCTCGTTGGCTCCTCCACCACCTGTATCAGAAAACTGTCCTCAATGCATTGTAGGAACCGTTTGGACTGCCTGTGCCTGGCTGAGTTGCTTACCCAGCAGATGTCTGGGTAAGTGAAGTCCCCCTTCAGGACCAGCACTCATGATTGTGAGGCTACTAGCAGCTGCTCGTAGAAGGCCTCATCGACTTCCTCCTCCTGATCTGGAGACCTGTAGTAGATCCCCACCACCACATCTCCCATACCAGCCCACCCCTTAATTCTTATCCACAAGCTCTGCACTTGTCCTTCACCCTCCCCCAGCTGGAGCTGGGTACACTCTAATTGCTCCCTCACATAAAGGGCAACCCCACCCCCTCGCTTCCCCAGCCTGTCTTTCCTAAAGAGGATATAGCCCTCCATGACTGTGCTCCAGTCATGAAAGTTGTCCCACCACGTCTCAGTGTGGATGAGATCGTGGCCCTGTGACCGAACACAGAACTTGAGCTCATCCTGTTTATCTCCCATGCTCCGTGCGTTGGTGTACAGGCACTTTAGGGAAGCAGCAGGTACAGTTACCCCTGGGGGATGCAAGAAGAAGATACTGGGTGGGGGATTGGGAACGCTACCTTCTCTGAGGAGCCCTCAGACAATCCTATGGGAGAGCTCAGAAATAACAGAAGTTTTTCCCTGTCACTGTTGAAGACAGTAGTGACAACTGCCCCCAGCCCTTCTCTGTCACCTTTAGCTCCCCTCCCTTCCCCCATCAAGCCTAGTTTAAAGCCCTGGTGTACTGGGTCTGGCTGGAATGTTAACTTTCCCTGCAGCAGCCCATACAGTGCTGTGCTCTGCACTTGTAGCTGGAACAGCAGTGTTATCACACCAGTGTTGTGTCTACTGGTGGGCAAAAAATAAGAGAAACATCACCAGGGCAGCTGACCTAAACCAACCAAAGGGATATTCCATACCATATGATGTCACACTCAGCAATAAAAGGTGGAAACAGGAAGAAGAGGGGAGGGGTGGGCTCTCATGAAAATGTCAGTCCTCCTCCCAAACACCAGCTACGTACGTTGAGGCCCTGCTTCAAGGACGTGGTCAATCATCGCTCATTTGTGGGAAGTAGAGAGTAATTTCTTTCCTCTGCACTTCCACATAGCCTTTATTTGTTTTATTTGTTTGTTTTCCTCTTTTTTTTTCCCTTTCCCCCTCCCTTTTCCCCTTTCCTTTTTTTTTTTCCCTTTAGTTAAATTTAGTTCATAATAATATTTCTTTTATTATTATTATTATTATTTCCCTTTAATTAAATTATCCCTATCTCAACCTGTGAGTTGTTCTTTGCTCATCTAAGGAGGGGGAGTGAGGGAGCGGTTGTGGTGTGTTTAGCTGCCCAGCACGGTAAAACCACCACAGTCCTTTTTGGCTCCCAACGTGGGGCTCAAGGAATTTGAGATAAGGATGATAGTTGATAGAAGTAACGGGCAAAATATGGACAGGATGATTATTATGAATGTACAAGTTGTGAAGAATTTAAGAAAGCAGTAACTGTGAGATGTTCATGTGGTGAAGGGACGAGGTGTGGTATGTGTGTAAAATGTCCACCTTGTCAGTGCTGTGATGATATGTTTATTTTGGTGTGGTGAATTCTTTTTCTTTTTGATGTAAGTGAAGTTTGTGAAGGTTGTGATAATTGTAAAGTAAGAGTGTATTGTGATTAATCTTAAATATGCTCTTAACAGAGGTGAGGGGTGGAATGTGGTGGGTTTATGTGGCAAGGTTTTGGTAGCAGGGGGCCATAGGGGTGGTTTCTGTGAGAAGGATCTAGAAGCTGCCCCATGTTTGGTAAGGGCCCCACTGCTGACCAGAGCCGAGCCAATAAGCGATGATGTTTTGCGCCTCTGTGAGAGCATATTTAAGACAGGGAAAAAAACTCTGCACCACACAGCAGCTGAGAAAGTGAGAGGATTGAGGAATGGCCTTGCAGGCGCCAAGGTCAGTGAAGGAGGGGGAGAGGTGCTCCAGGCGCTGGAGCAGAAGTCCCCTGCAGCTGTGGTGAGGACCATGGTGAAGCAGGATGTCCCCCTGCAGCCCATGGAGTACCATGGTGGAGCAGGGTTCCACGCTGCAGCCCGTGGAGGAGACCACGGTGGAGCAGGAGGACCTGCACCAACGGAGGCTGCTGCCTGTGGAAGACCCCTGCTGGAGCAGATTCCGGGCCGGACCTGTAGCCCGTGGAGAGGAGCCCACGCAGGAGCAGGTGACCTGGCAGGAGCTGCTGCCTGTAGGGGAGCCAGGTTGGAGCAGTTTTCTCCTGAGGGATGGACCTCGTGGTACGGACCCATATCTGGAGCAGTTCTGGAAGAGCTGCTGCCTGTGGGAAGCCCACGCTGGATCAGTTCATCAAGGACTGCATCCCGTGGGTGGAACCCCACAGCACAGGGGATGAGAGTGACTGAGAAGGAGAGGCAGAGAGTGCTGTAGACTGACCATAACCCCCATTCCCCTGCGCCGCTTGGGGGGAGGAGGTGGAAGAGGGTGGATGGGGGGGAAGGTGCTTTTGGTTTCTTTTGTTTCTCACTTCTCTAGCTTGTTAGTAATAAGTAATAAATCTTACTATCTCCCTGCGCTGAGTCTGTTTTGCCCGTTACAATAATTACTGTGGGATCTTCTCATCCTTATCTCAACCTTTGAGCCCTTTTCATCATATTTTCTCCCCGTTCCTCTTTGAGGAAGGGGAGTGAGAGAGCGGCTGTGGTGGAGCTTGGCTGCCCACTTGAACGGAACCACCACACCTAGTAATCAGCCCAGAGAGCTTGCTCCCCAACACACTTGCGCCCCACTTGCCCAGTCCTGGTCCCCAGATTTTTGTGCCAGGAACATGGTTCCACAGAGCCTTCAAGCCTTTCTGTACATGTAGCTTTAAAGATGCTGAAATGGTCCCTGGCTTAAGAAGAACTAGTTCCCCACCTGGCACTACAAATCATTGCTTAGAGCTAAAATCTGAGGCTCTTTTCTGTTACATGAACAGCCAGAGAGACTCAGCCTCCCTTCTCTGTTGAGTTTGGTGCTGCCTAGCCTTAACATTTTCAGTCCTCTGTAGTGTCCCCTAGGCTCTTGTATTTTGAGAGGGATTGTAATCCCCTTACATCATATGGGAATCCCATTTTTCTGTCTCCAGGGTGAATGATGTAAGGCACTTGTAAATCATTGCAGATTGTCATTGTTGTCCATTGCCATGTAAATTAAGGCCATGCAAGTACCTTCTACTGTTTCTTCTTCCCTTTCATTTGTTGTCTGGTTTCTACCAAATATTACATATTTGGTGAAATGCCTTAAAACAACATCACTTTTTAATTAACAACTTATTTTTTTTTTCTCTCTAGGTCTGCCAGTAGCTGACAAAGTAGAAAGGTGTGCTTTTCTCTCTTTCTTGTATAGAGTTAGAGGCAATGCCTGATATCCACCAAGATGGACAAAGGACAAGGACAAAGGCTGGGAGGAAGACTACGAGCCTTCAGCATGGGAGACCCCCAGGGGGACCACCGGGGACTGATACACATGCGCCAGTGGGAGGGTTCGGAATCTAAGAACTAATTATAATAACCCTGCCTTTTCTAGAAGTAGTAACGAACATGTATTAGCCTAGGAGCATAAAAAGCAGCCGCCTGATGTAATGTGTGTGCGTGTTGGAGGAGCCCAGACTCCCCACGCACCCAGTGCTCTTTACTTGCCTTTTATTAACCCCATAAATAAATCTCATAAAGCTAAGTTGACTCGGAAACACCGTCCAGAAGACACCTGAGTTGTTAGGGCCTGAAAACAAAGGCAGGGATCTTACTGACCTGAAGAAAGAGGCTTTAATCTCTCCTGGCTTGTTTACTCCTGAAGGAGCGTGAAAGAGACATGTGTCCTTGTATGTGAAGAAGAGGTGAAGGAACAGCTAGTGCAAGGAACACACAAATCCGTTGTGCCACACTAATAGGTGGTTGGCTCTGAGCTGGGAGACTGCAACAGAATCACAGAATTATCTAGGTTGGAAGAGACCTCCAAGATCACGGAGTCCAACCTCTGACCTAACACTAACAAGTCCTCCACTAAACCGTATCACTAAGCTCTACATCTAAATGTCTCTGAAAGACTTCCAGGGATGGAGGCTCAACCACTTCCCTGGGCTGCCTGTTCCAATGCCTAACAGCCCTTTCAGTAAAGAAGTTCTTCCTAATATCCCCTGGCACAACTTCAGCCCGTTTCCCCTTGTCCTGTCACCAGGCATGTGGGAAAACAGACCAACCCCCACCTTGCTACAGCCTCCTTTAAGGTACCCATAGAGTGCGATAAGGCCACCCCTGAGCCTTCTTCTTTCCAGGCTGAACAATCCCAGCTCCCTCAGCTGCTCCTCGTAGGACTTGTTCTCCAGGCCCCTCACCAGCTTCATTGCCCTTCTCTGGACTCGCTTGAGCACCTCCATGCCCTTCTTGTAGCAAAGGGCCCAAAACTGAACACAGTACTCGAGGTGTGGCCTCACCAGAGCCGAGTACAGGGGGATGATCACCTCCCTAGCCCTGCTGGTCACACTGCTTCTTATACAAGCCAGGATGCCGTTGGCCTTCTTGGCCACCTGAGCACACTGCTGGCTCATATTCAGCCCACTATCCACCAATACTCCCAGGTCCTTCTCCACCAGGCAGCTTTCCAACCATTTGTCTCTCAGTCTGTAGCTCTGCTTGGGGTTATTGCACCCCATGTGCAGGATCCGGCACTTGGCCTTGTTGAACTTCATGCAGTTGACCTCAGCCCATTGATCCAGCCTATCCAGATCCTCCTGCAGAGCCTTTCTATCCTCGAGCAGATCGACACACACACCTAACTTGGTGTCATCTGTGAACTTAATGAGGGTGGACTCAATGCCCTCATCCAGATCATTGATGAAGATATTAAAGAAGACCGTCCCCAGCACCAAGCCTTGAGGAATGCCACTAGTGACCGGCCTCCAACTAGATTTGACTCCATTCACCATGAAAAATGTGATGGAGTACTCCTGGAAAAGATGTAAATTCATTAATCACTAGGATATATTGGAGAAATCCCCAGAAGGCTCTTGATCCAGGAATTCTGAGAAGCCCTTGAAAGCATTAGTGAAATTCTTAGAAAACAAATGGAAAAAAAATCTAGAAAACACAGGTGTTATTCCTGAATAGTAGTAAGGAATTCCTGGAAAGCATCAGGAGCATTCTGAGAAATCAGTGGGAGAACTTCTAGGAAGAAGTAACAAGATTAGCTGGAAAACATGGGGAGACAAAGAAAAGCAAAAAGGAAATTCCTAGAAAGTTGCTACAGCACAGTTTCTTTCAATGTTTTAGAAAGAAGCAATACTGGAGGATACCATTTAAGAGAACCTGCACTGTCACCAAGAGAGTTTAAAGATGTTTGTTATTCCCATAGTCCTAACATTCCTTAAATATACAAGTTCCTATACAGAATATTTTCAGATAACTACTCACAATTCAGGAAGTTACAGCTGTCTGTACTGGGAAAAGAGATTGATGTTAATGGAGAGTCTATTTCAGGATTTGAATCTGAGCTAACACAACATTTCTCTTCTAGCTATAGAGTCTTTAAAAGTGCTGAGATGAAATAATTGTTCTTACCTGAGTGTTTGAAGACTCCCTGATAGTATTGCATCAACTCTCAAAGTATTGTCACTCTTCATGAAGTTCAAAATCTTCATTTACTAGTAGTATGCCACTACAGAGGTTGTTTTCTTTCAATACATGTGGAAGCTATCCTCAAAATCCATATGGGCATTAGTTCTCTGTTAGCAACAAGCAATTATAAAATTATTGAAACTTAGGGTATAAGGGTTACCTTCTTCCCCCTTTCTTCAATCTGCTGTATTAATTTAGGATTGTCTACTCCCTATTGACCCTTCCTTTTCCAGCTGGCTCCTTTTATTTACCATAAAAAGATACTCCATGAACATTTATTAATTTTTTTGAAGATTAGTTTAAGATTATCAGGAACCACGCTGTTAGTTTTAAGAGCTGTGTTTGCTTAATAATTCTCTGCAGGACACTAAGCCATCCCATTACTCTGCATCCATCCTGCTCCACTCAAGTCTTTTCTACTTCCAAGGAATTCTGCAAAAAAGTATCCCACTGTTGCTAACATCATTGAATTAACAGCTTTACTACAGAAATGAGGACATTAGTGTCAATAGTGTTTTTGCCTGGGTAGGAAGATAAACTTTGTTACTGTTATTTTTCTACTCTAAGAATTCCAGCTAAATTACAGCACTAGGTAACTTTGTTAACTATGCTAAAATGTTAGCCTAAACTCAATGGAAGGCTTTAAAATACAATTTATGTGCCTTAAACTGCTAAACCTTATATATTTTACTGTTTCATAAATGATATTGTAGGCTGATACAGCTTATCTGCAGTTCTGAAACCAGACTTGTCAGCATGATGTTTAGGAGTGGAGTGGGCCTTGATGCATGTATACGCTAACAAAGATTATCAGAAACACATTCTTCTCTAATTGCTTTGCATTGTTGTTAAAATGTGATCTTTTTCAAAATGAGCCTGTAAACTTTGGGGGGTGGAGCGGTGGGGGAAGCATATGAGTTGAAAGAAAGGGGCATTAAGAAAGTTTCATAAATAATTTATTGTACTTTCAGCTTTTATCTTAATTCCTTCTCAAAACACTTCCCATGTTCTTTTACTTCTTATTAGAACATTTTCTGCCTGCAATGCATCTCATTGTAATGGAGTTTTCCATATCTGTAAGGAGTAAACCTTTTGTCCCGTATTCCCCTTTGCAACTTTCAATGTCATGTTCATCATGAATCCACAGTTCGCTTCTCTCTGCCCTAGGCTGGTTTCCAACATGGTGCATCCCTTATGGTTTCCATCCTGTTTTCTCTGACTTATAGGGATTACTGTTCAGTCTTCTTCCTCTCCTCTGACTGAACTGAGCTGAAGTTGTTGACCACAACCATGGTTTTGCAGAAAAATACCACTCATTCAGTGTCATAACTAGTATCGTTTCATAGATTGTTGACAGGATTGCTTCATGTCTTGTGCTAGCATAGAATGAAAGATTATAGAGGTGTTCTCTGCTGATTGTTTAGAAACTGCCAACTCCTTGCAGTGTAGAAACTATTTGAAGTTTAAAAAAGGCAAATTAAAATGCACATCAGTGTTTTCACACAGAAAACTCACCAGTTTTATAAGTATATGACAATCAGAACTTATATAACCTAGCATTTTGCACCACAAGTCTTGATTTTCAGAATGAAAGTGTAAATGAAAGGGAGTGGAAGAAAAAAATACCTGAATTGCACCTCAAAAAAGTATCTTTCAGAGGGAACTGGGAACTTTGTTCTCGCTAGTTCTTTTGCCCAGCTTTTATAAAGTTATGGTTTTCAAAATTGTCCACTGCCTGGATTTTTCTCTGGATCCCCAGTTGCATTGGTGTAAATAGTAAATTGCAGGAGATATCTAAGTGGCAATAGATGGAAGAGTAAATGACTGCAGGAAATACACAGGCAAACTTGGGGATAGATTTGCAGACTTAATAGTTTCTCTATAGTATAAGGTCAGATCTTCCCCATTACTGAAAGAAGTTTTTGCCAATTTTTTATCATATTGAATTTAGAAGTTTATAAATTCTTCATGCTTTTCTTGTGCTTTGTTTGGGGATTTCTGTTTAACTTAAGGTGTAATGGGAAGTCTGACTGGAACACATTTTTCAGTATTTTAATGTAATCCAGTCTAAGGCAAAAGCATGACAGAACAGTGATAAATCAAGCAGGTATTTTTTACATGATCATATCAAGCATCTAAAATCCTTCAGAAAAGCAGAATTACTTTCACACATATAAGGAGATAAAGGCCCTATAAAAGGAAAGGATCAAACACAGAACTAATTTAGTATAAATAACATATTGCATCCTGTTTTA
Organism: Aythya fuligula; assembly: GCF_009819795.1. Classification (NCBI taxonomy): domain Eukaryota; kingdom Metazoa; phylum Chordata; class Aves; order Anseriformes; family Anatidae; genus Aythya; species Aythya fuligula. Next base: position 11,069,479 of record NC_045565.1, on the reverse strand, counting down.
AAATAACCTCCCATATAAGATACCATTTTAAAAGAATATGCTTTCTCTTTGAAGGAGAGAGATTTGAGCTCTAGGGAATGGGCTTTTTTAGCCCTTCTTATTGCTGCTTGCCTTCTGTTGTATGTGTTGCTTCTAACCTTAGTTTTGAGCTGAATCTCATTTAGTAACATCAGAACATAGGACAAACAAATGATGGAAAGTTCATTATATGAAAGTGCATTCCTAAAATCACTGAGGGGAGAATCCAGAAAAACTGCCTCCAACACAGAGAAGCCAGAGCAGTATTTAGAAAACTCCCAGTATGACTTCATCCCAAATTTGCAGCACTTAAATTGCAAAAACTCCTACTAATTCCTAAAATGATCTGTGCATGAAACAAAACTTGTCGGTGCTCTGATTTCTGATGTTGCTATTGGCCAAAACAGAAAACAATGGATCTAAACTATCCAGGCAGAAGTCCTTCTTCCTAATGAAAAGAATGCAATGTCAGTCAGTCTCATGATGTTTTATTTCCAATGGAGGTATTGGTGATAATTAAAGTGATTAGCATATTGAACTGTAATATGTCAAAGCTGCTTTCAACATTGAATAGTTGAGGTACCTATATCATGGTCACAGAACCAGCTGCTATTAGTTCCCTGCTTACATATACAATAAATACAATAAAATTCCCAAATGCATGCCTTTTAGGAAAGCTGTGAATAAGTATAAAGATATCAATGCTTTCTGTATTCTATTTTAAGGGCCTTCTGGAAACACTTTTAAACACTAGAAGACTTATTGCACTTCTGTGGCAGTGCCACTACATTTTTTAATTTCAGGGTATTGTGCCCAGACCTTTGTTGATGTCTTTATTTTAGCTACTTTAGTATCTATTCCACAGAATCCTTGTTTGAATTTGCATGAGTTACTTTGCCCTTCTGCACCTTGGTGTTTTTATTTTTATTTTATTACTTTTTTAATTTTCCTTTTTTCTCTCTACTTTTAATCCAATGTTCAATTTAGTAAATTCTTTGATGTTAGGATTATGTCTGCCTTTGTGCTGGCTTAAAAAGGCTAGGAAATTTTCTGATAGGGCTGCAACAGCCCTATGGTATGAAACAAGTCTATTCACCATAAAATTTTTGTCAGAATTGATCAATTGTAATTGGGGAAGAATGTCCTTTTTATCTATAGAAGAATGGGTATGTACAGGAGAGCCCAAAGTTGCTGGTTGAGATGGAAATGGTGTTAATATTCCACCATCGTTTTGTTAAGTGCTTGCTTGTTGCTTGTCAACATACTACAGTGTCATAAAAAAAACTGCTTTACTCTTTTATTATTATCTTTCATTTAAAGACCTAAGTATTTTTTATGAAGACATAAAAAATATAACTTTGTACCATCTCTCTCTCTCTCTCTTTTTTTTTTTTTTTTTTTTTTTTTTTTTTTTTTTTTTTTTTTTTTTTTTTTTTTTTCTCCTTTCTGATGTAATTTAGAACAATTTCACTGAAGTAACGGAATTCCTGATTTCACTGGCTGAGGCTCTGACCTGGTCTGTCTGTTCAGCAGCTATACCATTACATGAATACTTGTAAAATATTGTTCTTATCTGGTTTTCTTTCTGACACAGTTATATATATGAAAAGATAAGGAATTCATAATCCACAATGCTAGTATGTCTGTTACCAGAAGTCTTATCCAGTGCAGCACTGACTGCCTCTGAATAGAAGCTGAGGGTGTTAATTACTTTGCATGCCAAGACCCTCTGTAATAGCAGTTTTCATGAACATTGGTAAACAGCAGGGTGGAAATATAGTCCAGCTATGAAAGAGAGTGAAAAGAGATTTTATCAACATTGATCTGAAGCAAACAGATTAGTCTGAAAGAGGACTGTTTAATATGATCTATCCAAAAAAATATAAATTGTGGAATTAATTCAAAAATAATGCTTCACTAGCATATTTTTTGATGAGAGTATTTTGTTGTCATTACCAAAGATCTGAATTAGTTTCAGTGTTGTGTTGCCATGCAACAGAGGACTCATCAGTTTATTTTCTCCTGCTGTCAGAATAAAACGTTTCTGAGTTTAGTCCTCTGAGGAAGCCAACTGTAGCCTGAGTGAAACATCACAAGCTGTTTTCAAAACTGAAAACAATTTCTTCAAATATGCATATATATTGCTCAGAAGACAAAGATTAGTTGATAGGAGAGAGTTAGATTTTATTTTCTTATGCTCCTTCATAATTATTAATAAAATTTATAAACAAATCATTTAGGCAAAAGTAACTTTAGTGCAATTGTAGGTACCACAGTGATGAATGTTAGAATTACCTAGTTAACAAACAAGTCCATTAGATATCGTCTAAAGGTTGATACCTGGCACTAGACCAAGATACAATTAATCTTAGTCTTACCCAAAGAAAAGGGTAGCAGAGGTTCAGCATGTATACAACAGCTGAGTAGACTGAGCAAAAGATGATTGGTATAGCCTACCCAGACTAAACCAGTCCAGACAGCCAGTGATAATCCCTACTTCATATGCTAAGAAAAAGCACAAGCTAGAGACATTAATATTAATCTGACTCTTGACTCTTGACGCCTCTGGTACTTGGAAGTCAACTCTCGTCCAACATTACGAAGCTAGCCACCAAGGTCCTCTTCTTATTTTCTTGACCACAGAAAACATTGATCTTTATGGAGTTTTTGGACAGCTCCATTCCCCATTTAAGCTTATCTTCTTTACCTGATAAAATGTTTTATTTCCTTCTAGTTTCTGTCAGGTACATTTCACATGCTGGTCAATAATTGAAGACTGTCATATTTCAGTAACCCATTTGTATCTAGATAAACTGTCAGCACATTCTGTACATGTCTACTGCTTCCTAACAAGGTTGGGATGGAAAGATAGCTGATGGTGCATTTACACAAGGACAGTATAGGCAAAACAATCTGTGGAATCTTGAAATGATCTCTGGTACAACAAACTGATGGACAGAAGCAGGCCTCAGGTAAGGATGGTGTGAGAATAAATACATGATTCTTAGTCACATAACAGGTAGCTAATGTCCTTGGTGAACACTGAGCTGAAAAATATACTGCTTTGTCATGGCTATGTAAGAAAGTAACTGAAGATAGCCCCAAAACAAGTCTCAGTGTTGTAATCTAGAGATTATCAGATGTACTCACCCTAATTTAGGTAGTTTGCCAACTCTGAGATTTGCTTTGAGATCTAGACTATCAGAAGACTAAAATTCTGGCATTCCACATGGAAGACTGTCTGTTCACTCTAAGGGTAGATTGGAAGTCTTTTAATTGTTTACAATGGCCTTTGGATGATGGCAAAGTTTAAAAAAAAAATCAAAAAAAAAAATCTGTGTATTTCTGTGACTGTAAGGAATATCCAGAGTTATCATAATAAAAACACATCAGAGGTGACAGTATATCTCTTGTGTTGGGGTAAAAGCCAATTTCCTTAGAGATCAGAATAAAACCCATGGTGGTGGGCCTTACAGAAACAAATAAACAAAACCAAAGCTATCCCTCATCTGCCTGCTTTTTACATCTCACTCTGTTATGTGATGCCACAGCTTTCAGAAACAAAATATAATCTGGATCTGATTCAATATGACAATTCCTATGTTTCTATTTACTGTTTGATTTTAGTAAAGATGCTGTGATGAATAAGAGCATCCAGAATCAGTCTCATAATAAATATAATTGATGCCTTTTACTTGTTGTATAATTTATTGTTAAGTTATGCATTCATCTTTGCTTGAGTTAGCATTTCATGCTAATTTCTCTGATGGCTGGATTCGTCAAAAGGATAACCAGGAGATATTTTTCATTTTAACAAATACAAGTGGTAACATAGTGCTTCCTTATCTGTTTTCTGAAGCATACAGAATAGCTGTTAGTATAATTACTGGATGTTTTATTAGCTTTTTTTAAAGCAACAGAACTTAATAAATATTAAGTTATAGAATTCAGAGCTACATAAGGCCTATTAATTGATTTAATATGTCCCCTGTGTGAATTTTACAGAGCAAATTAGGATCCTATCAGGCATTAAACTAATAATGCACTCAATAGTAGTTTGGTAGTATTCACTGTCAATACAGCATACATGTATGCTGAATCCTGCTCAATGTAATCCTTGCTACAGAGGTAAAATTTCACATGAGATACTAGATATCTTGCAAAGCAAAATGTGATTGTGATTTGTGTGAACCCTTAACATTTTTATAAATCATTAAAATAACATTTTAATATTGCATATTAAAAATGAGACCCTATTGGGTCTCTACTTTAGGCTAAAACAGGTAATGAAAAGGAGTTCCATGCTTTCTGTAGAGGTAAATGAAATAGCAAGCAACTAAGAGAATCAATTTTAGCTAGCGCAGGAGAGAAAACTGGTGCTGAAACTGCAGGCAAAACAATGCCCCAAACTTCCTGGAAGAGAAACGAGATGCTCTCACATCTATGAATCCTTGAGAGAAATGAGAGGAAATCAGATAACACTAAATTTGATAGATGAAAGTCAGTTTGTACTTGCTTTTCCTCAGAGGAGTACATCAGGATGGTTAAATAATCAAATTAGGACTTTATTTCAATAGGGTTTATTAGGCTGCACATGTTTTCTACAACTCATAGAAAAGTTGTTATCTTTGTGATAGATTTGCTATTTTATGGCTCATTTACCTTTTTACTGGGGCAAACCATTCTGCTTTGCTAGAGGAGCTGGCTCAGAGGTGTCGTGGGAAGCGCATCGGACTGTTGTATGTGGAGATGCAAGTGCAGAGATGAAGAATAATCAGGCTCTAATTGTCCTAGCTGTTTACCTGAGTCTTAGATTTATATACTCTGTATTGTGTTTCAGCTAGACTGTAGCTTAAGACAAATTTGTGGTGCAGACACTGTCTGCAAGCTACAAAGAAAGTTTGATATGTGCTGAAGGCAAAATACTTGGGTCATGTACATCCAAGTCTTTACCAGCAACGTGGCTGGGACTCCTGTACTGTATCCAGCATGCGACTACATATTCCATGGCATGTGCAAGGGCACCAGTATTATAGTGCCAAGATGAGGCAAAAAATCTGCTCTGGAATGCTCTCATATCTCAGATTGCCTAGAAGACACTTTGTCCCTAGAGGAAAGAATCTGCTGTTGAATAAAATAATGAAAACTAAAGGCAGGAGTAAAAGATTTGATTTAAAAGTACATCAACAAATAAGTAGACAGAGTCACTATGCTATGTCTTTATAGAATGAATAGACTAATTCCTTCAAGTCCTGGGTAACTGTCAGAACAAAAGTGAAGTACAATTACTTTAAAACTAATGCAATAAATGAATGGGTTTGAACATTAAAGGAGATTGTGTTTTCCTGCTCTGCATGTTTTAATTTAAATTTGTTCCTATTTAACAATTACAAACGAGAATTTCATTATTAAAACGGGTATTTGTTAATCAGGCTTAAATTCTATATCTTAATTAATTCTGCAAGGAATTTAATGGATCAGGTTATTAGAAAACTGGCAAAGCAGGCAAAAAGTGAACTTTCGCTTTTAAAATCCTGTTTTAGCATTTCATGGTTGGAGCTTGTTCAAATGATTATATCATAAGAAAATGAATAGGTTTTTAAAAGTTAAAATAATGCAACTTTGACACCTGTTTCCTGTTTTGAAAGTTTTCCACCTACATATTTCATGCATTTCCATTCTACTTAGTCACATATCAAGTGTACATTTAGTATGAAATATATGCACCATATGTGGGATAAGTGACAGGAGTAGGCTTCACAGAGTGCTGTGGCATAGCCAGAAGGATCCATTACCTTAGAGGGTATGTGCATGGTTTCAGGAAGTGCCCATGTGAGTCAGCCAGGAATATTAGAAGGTAGCACTGGTGGAAGCAGCACTCCATTTTGTTTGTGTGCCTCCTCCAAGCAGCAGTAAGGGGTGCCAGATAAAGGCATTTCTGGAAATGTCTAAGTATGGCAGTTTTCATCTCTGCCCCTTTTGAAAACCATTTCTACATTTCAGAAAATTTTAATTTTCTTTATAAAGAACTATAAGAGGACTCCTTTGACCATTTTCAATGCATAACAATAAACATTCTGCAATGTCTGGCCATAAAGGAGAAATTAAAGTTAGCCTGGGAGTGAGGGGGAAAACAATCCAACTTTATGGATACAATTGTAAATTCCTACTGTGTTATTAACTATACGAACACTACAATCCTTCTAGAGTGTATAATGTATTTTATATAAGCTATTAAAACTGTGTGACTTGGAGCTTTCCCATGAATGCCTTGCTACTGAATGAATGAGAATGTGAAACCATCTAATCTGTTACAAAAAAGCCCAGCTAAACTGAAGCCTATGAACAATGTCATTAAAAGTTTGTTAGTGTTTTTTTAAAGTTGCATTCCCTGGACACTGCTTTTGAGAGACAGCAAGAGGAAACTATACATCTCTAAATACAGTTAGTAATTCCATATGCAAAATATTGTAAAACTTAATGTGCTTTGAAATTCAGGCCTCTGAAATCCTTTGAAATCCTTTCAATCAAGAGACCGTCATAAGGCTTTTGGTGCTGAAAATGAAGTGGATGAGGGCAGCTTTTCTTGGCAACATGTTTGGATTTTAGAATGACATATGGGAGAGATGAGCATGAGATGTGATCTTGTTTCCCAAGGAAACAGCTGTGTGCACCCTCAAGTACCCGAGGTGACACTGATATATTTTCCCTCCATCAAAGGGTTTTACTGGACAAATTGCAAGGGATGTTGAAAGTGATAAAAGGAATGCATCACTGCATATTTGCTTTACAAGTAAGATACATAAACAAAATGTTTTCTTGTAACCACCCCACAGAAGCATCCCTAGTGCCTTTATAAAAATTGATCTACTTTTTGAAGCCACATGCAGTCTGAAATGACAAGATTTCAGTCTCCAAAAAGAGGATAAAGGAACTGCCCTCCAGATGATGTTGACAGCCCTCTAACACTATACTTCTTGACTGTCAGAGCCAGTACCACACATCTGATGCTATCATTGAACAGAAATGTAGCAGGAACGTTAAAGCATCAACAGAGGCATGTTGATTTAAAGCATGTGTATTTTAGAGCTGCATATTTCTTATTTGGGTTTAATTTCTGTAAACTGATAGCAAAAGGTTAAGCACATGATGACCGATCATCTAGTAAATAAGGAGAGTAACCACTTTTAATGCAGAGTGCCTTAGAGACACTGAAGTAATACAAAATTGTTACAAAACTGAAAGTTTCTCCTCATAAACCAAAGAGCTTGTGTAAATACACGCAGGGTTTCCATTGCTCTCGACTGGGTCATTTGGGCCTGCTTTTGAAACAGCAAAAGCCAAAGTATGGAGTTGTGTAGCTTGGGTGGGTTCAGCACGGTAGACAATTAGCAATGAGAATACAAACTAGCAATAAATGCTGGAATCTGTTTTTCCTAGCAGGTGCTTGTATCCTTCTGTCCTCACTTAGAGTTTTTTCTTAGCAACCATGATCATAAGGAGTGTTTCACTGGCATTCTTGTGACTCTTAGGCCCTGGGTCTTTAAGAATTTTCTCTATTCCTTTTTTTTTTTTTCTCTTTTAAATGTGCAATACAAGCCTGCAATAAAAATATAAGTTCTCAATTGCTGATGTGCATTATGGAAACAAGATGGCCTGCAGATTTTGTTCCATTATCATCTAACAAGACCATAAGAACAGTCTTAGTGCCATTTATCCATTGTCAACATGCTGAGGACAAAGTGAAACAGAAGCCAGATTTGTTCGGTTTTGCAAGGCTTCAGGTTGAGACCTTAAAATCACAGTTTATAAGTCTTAAAACTTTTGTATGAGAATTCTAGTTTGTTATTGTATACCAAAAATCATTTCATACACACATTTGTTTAAACACCAAAATGAAGTGTTTAATTTCATTTGCATAAAATATACATCAGTGCTAAAATAAATTCTAGTCTGGGAATCACTTTTCCCTAGGCGGCATATTTGCATTCAATTAAATAAATACAAAATTTCTGTTGTGAAGCAGAAGACTTTATTATATGCAGCATTTCTTTTTTTAAGCATCAGACAGTAGCAGCCATGACCTATATTGATCATTTACTGGTCAAGGTTTTTTCTAATGTTAGCCATTCATGTTTGTTTTTTCTATTCCAAGTGATGCACTGATCATATCAGTAGAAGACCTCAGTCCCCTTTTGACCTCTAAGTATTTTGTATTGACATGACCTTCAAACTCGAGCTTCTTGGACTGATTTGTTTCAGGGTTGTCCTATGTTTAAAAATAATAATAATAAAAAATCCAAAATAACATAGCCATCTTCCCAGGTTTCTAGTTATCAGTGGTGATTTTGAGGCAGGGACATGGAATAAAGTTATTCATTTAAGTAGACAAACTCTTATTCTTAAAACTTTGCATGCTTCTTCAGAAAGGAGATGGGCTGGATCATAATCCAGCTGGTGAGTGATGTGTAAATACTGAACTAGCACTATTCCTCCCAAAGGAGAAAATCTCTTTCCAAAGAAGACAGTGTAACATCTGAAACTAGTCATTTTATTCCTCTTAGTTTTCCCTTCTTCCCTTTCGCTTTCTCTTTTTCTTGGATGAGAGAACTCCAGAGTAAGGGGAATAGATGAACTCCCACTCTTTACCCTGTAAGAAAATGTGTCTCAGCCCTATCAAGAATATGGTTCCCTATCAGGAATATGGTCTCATCTTTAGTAACAGGTGCACTGGAGAAAATGTTGACCTGCAATAAACCTATATATTACTGGTATTCCCACACCTAAGTACTTTGTAGGTTGTATCATCCTCTTACTATTCATTGATTCTGTAAGGAATTTATATATGGTGATCAACAGCAGTTCATATTTAGCATGAACCTAAATTATTTTCCTTTCCTCTAATCCTATACTGCAAACATGTATCTTTCCTTGTTATCCATCATTCTGTCTGTAACAATTTAACCATTCTGCTGGTGTTCAAAGTCTTCTCTTTCATCATTTGATCCTTACTGATGATTTCCTTTTCTTTTTTTTTTTTTTTTTTTTTTTTTAATGACACTAATTCTAGCATTATTTTTTATCATTCTTTGTATTATCTTAGGACATAATTCCCTACTAATCCAGGCACGTCAGCATCATTTGGATACTGTATTTTTTGTGGTGGTCGTTACAAATAACAATTCATGAAGTTTAGTACCAGCCATTTTAAATGAATTCCAGACTTAAATGGTGTTATATGGCTTACTGCAATCTGACAAATTATACATTTTTTCATACCATATGTAATAAAATCCTTGCTGTTCCTTTATAAACTTTTTTTTTTTTTTTTTCTTACAATGAATCTAATTTTGTCTAGATTAATTCATCTGTGTGTGAACCTAATATGGTCCTTCAGGGTCATGCAGTTTAATTTTTTTCCCCTCCTTTAACAATGCAACCAGAATTATAAAATACTTTACATGCAGACAGATATCATTAAGCGATTGAATTCATCTATATCTGAATGAAATATGTTCCTTCAGGGTCATGAAATTTATTTTTTTCCCCTTTAACAATTCAACCAGAATTATAAAACACTTTACATACAGACAGATATTGTAAAGTAAAGTCTTTTTTTCTGGTACACTATCTTTCTCTGGATATTCTTCAAAATTTTGCAGTTTACACTTTGCTCATTTGTTTCCAGCTACTACATATCTGATTTACTTCAAACAATGTTTGCAAGGTTGGGATCTGTACCAATTTGTAGCTTACATTACCAAACAAGACCAGTAGAAGTAATGGTACAGTGAATATGTAATTGAGTTTCAAGCCAAATTAGAATCTAATTGATGACCTACTGATGAAAGTATCCACTTCTCATTGACTGTTCCCTGAGCCAACCTCTTTCAGTGCACCTGACATTCATTAATACTTAATGTAAAGAACAAAGCAAAGAACATCTGCTATATCATAGGCTGAAACAATTGTGCAATTACTTCATACATATTGTTTCTTTTAGATTATGGAGATAAGCAATAATTCTAAAGCAGAAACTAGGCTAGTTTTTCTGTATAGATGAAGGCTGAAATGTGCACATGTATATCTTATCTTGATTAGGTATTTGATGGGGGGCAACATTATCTAGCTTCCTCTTCTTCATTCAAAAATAGTTGAGAAAAATACTGAGTAATGCCTGCTCTCAAGATGAATTATTTTTTAGCCTCTACTCAGCCGTAACATTTATAGAAATCAGCTGCTATTGTACCTCAGCAAAGATTTCTGCGTTTGATTTTTTCCACTTTCTTTGCATTTCTTGTTATGTGGTCAAGTCAGACTTTAATACACAAACACATATTTATTTATTTTTTACTTTAATCAAGCAAACGTATCTTTTTTTCTTCTTGCCATATAGTATTAAAATTTCATATATAAATAGTCAAATACAGACTGTTTCCTATTATCCTGACTGATAAGAAACAGACTGTTTCTTATGGAAAATTATGTAGCATAAAAAGATTGGAGTGGGAAATTCATAAGAAAAGCACCCACAAGGCTATCAAAAAAAAAAAAAAAAAAAAAAAGGAAAACGTAACTCTTCAAAGAGACGTTTCTCCCACTGGAAGGTATATTCTTAAAAATCTGGAAATCCCAGACTGATAACAGTTGTGGAAAGGGGAGCTTATATTTTGGTAAAACATAAAAACATCCTTGCAAAATATGTAGCTTATTAACATTTTTTGTAAGAAGACCTCTGGAAGTATACCTATATTACTAAAATAAGTACTCAAGTGGTGTGTTAATTTGCACAAAAGTTTAAGATCAAAAAGGCAGGAGGAGGTACTATTTTTGAAATATTTAGGATAACCGTGAATGATCATTTACCTCTTAAGTGAAAGGAAAATGACTTCATTTACAGCAGTGTCACTGCACTGGTATGAGTGAAGACGTGTATGAGTATATACAATGCCAAGAGAAATTGGAATAAAACCCAGCTACTTCCTAGGATTCAAGGATCTTTGTCTCCAAAACAGCACACTGTTTTTATTAGAGCACATATGCTAAGCCTGTGTGTTTTCTTTAACCTAGAGAGGGTTACACTGGAGAGCCTGACATTCTTAATGGTGGTCTGGGAATTCTACAAAACCACAAAAGCATGAATCTTGATTGAATCATTATTATTTCTAATATACAGAATTTTGCCTATAAGAAATTTCTCATGATGTTAGCGAAGATGGCTTCACCTTATGTTGTCTTCTGCTGTAAATGGAAGACGTAGCTCACAGAAATAAAAAAATAAAATAAAATAAAACAAAATAAAAATAAAACATTTGAATCCACATTCTCAGCTGGTGCCAAAGTTTAGAACTTCATGTCCCTGAAGATCAGATGCCTATTCCATCTATACTCATCATAAGACTTGTGTTGTTTACTGTGTGCTTATGTTCTGCATAGAATTAAAACTTTTTTTTTCTGGGGGGGGGAAGGTTTGTAATTTCTTCAGTACCCAGCAAAAACAGATCTGTGAAATAAGTTAAGCACCATTTGTTGGAGGTGTGCTTGCTGCCAAAGAAGAGTACTACCATATATTCTTTAACCACAGGTGTTTGCTGTATTTCTATGAAATGGTTTGCTCTTACCATTAATTCCTTTATGGACTCTGTCTTACAAAACACATTTTTTTCATGATTTTTCCAGTCTTACTGCAGTCATAATAATGCTGCATGCATAAACACAGTATTTTCATTACTTGAATTAGATGGCTATTAAATTCCCACTAAACAACAAGCTTACAGATCCAGTGTCTGTATAGGTCTTCTGAAGAACTTAAATTTGTTCTTGCTTAAAAATGTGCATAGCATTCAGAGTTGCTAAGGAATTATATGACAAGAGAAGTACCTTTAGTTGTTTTCCATAGTAGATATGGATGAATGATTGAATTCAGTGAGGCTATTTGATTCTATGCTTGATTTGATTAAGCTTGAGAGAATCTCTAAACAAATTAATATTCTGCAGGACAAAACTGATGTTCTAGATAAGATATGCACTAAGTTGTGCCAAATATTATTGTGATAGATCACTGAAATAACTCCCTATATATCTTTAAGAAGTCAGAGAGCTTCCTAGCTGATAAAACTGGAATAATAGAGCAAAAGATTTGTCATCAGTACATGTGTAAAATTGCTGAATTGCACTTCATCTGCTGTGAATGAAGATTGTTTTGACTGAATTCAGGACTCCCATATAAATATCTCAGAATTTTAGGTGCCTAATTTGCATTTGAAAAAAATAATACTTCAACGTAGAATAAGAGAACAGTGAAAAGAGTTGAAGGTAAAGGTAAAAGCTATCAGGAAAGATAAAAATCTAATCAAGATGAAGCACAAGTGTAAAAGGTGCTTGGAATTTGGTAGCTTCTCCTTTGCCTTAAAGTTTCATCACAGGTATATGAGCATCTCTTTTTAGAGTGTAGATAAGATTTCTGTAGAATGCTAAAAAAAAAAACAGTGAAGTGATTCTGGAGTCCCAAATGGTATGCTTAACCCCAAAGGAAAAAAAATAATCTTTGCCAGGAGCCATTTAAAATTCAAACCCATTTTTTTCTCAATGAAATCTGAGATGCATTGAGTGAACTCTTACAGTCCACCTTAGCGACTTTCAGCCATCTGATATATATATCATCATATATCATATCATCATATCATATATCATCATATATCATATATCATATATATATATATATATATATATATATATATATATATATATCACTTTTTATTCCTAAAAGTGTACCTTATATAGGAATTGGAGAAGGCATCTTAAAAAGAGTCTAAAAATGATCTTGAATGTGTACACTGTTTAATAATCTTCATTAACAAACCAATGGGCCTTACATTGTTTCATTATAATTTACCTACACAACTAGCAAGTGATTCCATTCTTTGGAAAACCCCCATCAATAAATTTCTCATATATTAGTTGACAGATGACCGCATTTGATCCTAAGCCAATGCCAGGTGGAGCTGCAGGAGCTGCTTCAGGGTGACTAACTCAGTGGAAATTGGCAAAGAACAACATGAGGATTGATTTGCACATTAAAATGAGATAGAAAGTAAATAAGTTATCTTCTTGCTATGACAAGATAATCCCTTTCTTTTATTCTTCATTTCTGCTTGCTTTTGTAAAAGAAGGAAACCACCAATTTCTCACCCCAATCCTTAGTTAAATATGTGCTGTGTGAACTTTCTCCTCTTTCTATCCCTGTAGCCACAGTAGTGTACATTGTACTATTCAGCAGTATTGGACACTGTTACTATACCGCAAGGTAAAAGAAAGTTGGCATACAACGATGATCTGTGCTGTCTTTAATTTTAAGATTATATTTTAACACAATCTTGAAATATGTCGGTAGAGTGCAAATTTGTTGTACATTCCAGATTTTTGTATTTTGATTTTATGTTAATTTCTTATAATTAACTGGCATTTATATGCTAATTTGTTATTAACATACCAGTGTATTTTTTTTAACATACGAGTAAGTGAACTGGTACCATCTGAGAAAGGAATTTAAAGAGACACAGGGTTGGCAAGTTTATTTAAAAAAGAAAACACAAAACTGTATGCTACTGACGTATTAGCATTAGAGAAATTTCTTCTGCTTCTCTGAAACTTATACAGGCAGCCAAGGTGGGGGAGGCAATAGTGAGGAATATTGTCTGTATCCACACAGCTGTGCAGTCCTACCAAATTTGTCCCCTATTGCACTAAATAGATCCTAAATGGATTGTACTGGAGGCACAGGGGGATGAATAACTCAAACATTCTTCTTTGTCTTTATAAACAAGTAAAGAACAGGAAGGGAAAGACAGGAATGAAGTGGGTTGAGCGGTATCTCATAGCAGACCAGTGCGAAGTGCTTTTCTCAACTCATCCCCATCTTAGGGAAGGGGAACTCGAATGCAGCTGTGTCCAGAACCCCTGTGACACATAAATCTTAGAGTGCGTCCAGAAACACCTGGAATAAAAGATGATCAAATGTGTTGATTTTTAGGAGCAGTTATTTCTTTAGTAGGTGGATGAATAGGGGCTACCTTGAGCATAAGAACAAGGTCTTCTCTCTCTCTTTCTTTCTTTATTTTTTTTTCCTCTCCCATCCTTCAACTGATATCAACTTGCACTGTAGCTCATGTATTTACTTGTAGGATTCTAAAGTTTGTGCTGGGGGAAGGAAATTATTACAAACATTTTCAGTGCTACATTTTGAAAAGCCTGACACTTGACTCGGGGTGGCTTTTCTATTTGTGAATCCTTTTGTCCTGAAAAAAGTTTATAGACTTTTATGTGCTTTGATAGTTTCATTATTGCCATACTTAAGCTCCTTCTTTTCCTGTAGGGATTGGAGTGAACGTGTAAGACAGGATACTAGGAGGTGAAAATTTCACACACATCCTACCCAATACTAAGAGATGCTTAGGAACTCTGCCATTGCACAACTACAAACACTGTGTGTCATACCTTTTTGTATATGTATTGCATGATTCAGAAATGTGTATTTATAGTTAGCTGTAGCCACTTTTAATTAGTGTATCCAAATATTTGCTATGTCCAACATGATTACAAAAGGGAACTTCCTGAAAGCTGTGTGTGTGTATATATATAGAGAGAGAAGCACAAACTGCTGCAGCACCAAGGGATGAGTGGTGTGTCTGCTGGAGTGACCTTGTGGGTCAGGCTTCATGCTACAATTGACTTTAATTAGTAGCTGTCCTGTTCTTTACATTCATCAGAGAGGCTGTCAGGAAACTGAAATTCTGTGCTACTTTTGAAATCATAAAGGAAAGTAAAGGATGAGAGATTCTGCAGAATTGAACAAGGAAATGGCAAGCACATTGGGTTGCAGGACTATGAAGAAATCACTTTTGTAAACTTATAGTTGTACCATTGTTTAAACTCGTGAGCAGTGAATGGTAGAAGAAAATGTATTTTTCTCTGTTGAGGTAGACAGAAGGAACAAGTTTATTTTAAGTTTATTCTTTTACTTTTGCAGTGTTTTTTGAAGTCTTTATTTTCATTTTACCTGTAGGTTTGCAAAGAATGACATATATATCATTCTCATGTCTCGGTCCAAGGATTTCTAAGGGTACGACTAGTTGTGAGTGGTTTCCTTTCGCGTGTGACTCAGCTCCTGTTCGATTAAGAACGCCACCCATTCACCAGATACTAATATGCTAAAGCAATTTATTTACAAAGTGTTTAATTAATTTTCCCACTGGTTTTGTATCCAGAGAATTAAAGTTTCAGTTGTTTTTCAACTGTGAAGTCCTATCAGTTTTCAGATGTGGGCTTGTCTTTTTATTTATTTATTTATTTTTAAATTATTGTTATTAAGACATTCCCTTCTTACATAACGTTTAATATATATCCAGCTCAAAGGCATGCCCATATGGTCTCTTGCAGATTAGGGAATTCCTTCAGATGGTGTATCACAGCACAGAGGTGCTGAGGTCTAATAAAGAACAATTAACTGTGAAGTTTGCAGGAGGTTTCAACTGGTTAGCTCAAGCACTGGCAGAAGCAACACAGGTCTCCACACAATAGTATCTACTTATAAAATCTACTAAGACTCTATTGTACTCTTAATGTGTGAGTCACATGCTCTTACCTTCTCTAATTTACTTACAGAGTAAGTAAAATGGTGGGAAAATGATTAGAAAGCTACGAATGTGCTTTCACAGAGACAAAGTACAGTGTTTCTAGGCAGGATGGAAATGTATATTAAGCAAGGTGGGGTAAGGAAAAAGACCCCAAAACATCAAAACCTTATGTAGTACTAATCATATGGTGCAGTGTTTCATGGGTGGGTGAAAATCCACTCCTTTCATGGAGGAGCATATATTTTAAAGATGTCAGTGTATGTCAGGTTTTTTTTTGTTGTTGTTTTTTAACCTAACAAATTGAAATTTAGATTAAATTAACAGAAATAACCATTTGTGATAGCTATTAATGAATGCATATAAAATAAGCCAATTGTCTGAGGCCAGTTGTCCACACACTGAGGTCATCGTTTTATCATAATGACTCTAACTGGCAGAACTGCTAACAGTCATAGTAGGCAAGCCAGCAACTAGGCTATTCATAAAAGAATACCTTCTCAACAGCACTGGTGATGTCTCTGTAACTATACTGAGTCACATTGCTGTGGGTGGTGTGGGGAGTCTTACATTCTTCTCTGCCAATGCTAAAACTATTTCATTTTGTAAAATAATGTAGACATAAAAAGAATTTTATTGCATTTTTAGGAAATGTGGGTAATGATATTTAATAAAAATATTTACAGGGTGTTTTACATGGCCTATTGCAAAATGGATGCTTGCTCTTTCTGAATACAAGTTTCTTTAAACTGCTCAAGATGATGGGTAGGTGGGAGTGTAAAGTAGGTGTCAAACAATCAAAAATTGTGGATCCATTTACTCAAGTATCTTTAAAAACAGCCTCTTTTTTTTTTTTTTTTTTTTTTTTTTTTTTAATAAATTAATAAATAAATGAATAAGTAATTCAGGGAATTTAGAAAAAAAGACGTTTTCCAGAGCATTTCAATATTTATTCATATTCTGGTAAGTCTGATGAGGTGTAGAGTGGATTTATCCTGTCTTCAACAAAGAGACTTGGCAAGCTCCTCCAAAGCACAGAGAGGAAATCCTTGGAGGTTCTGCTTCAGAACATGTGGACACTGCTGACAAGGATCTACAAGATTCTTTCTCTCATGTTCTCATGATCTCAACAGACTGACTATTAAATATTTTGATTATACCACTACTTTGTGGAAATCAAGTAAACAAAAATATTTTGTTAACTAGTCTCTACCTTCTGTAAAAATAATTAAAAAAAATCATGTTACCTTTTTTCCATTCAGATTTATGTATACATGTATGTATAGTATATACATGCATCAGCTAAACTAGATTTTAGCTCAGATAACTGAAGCTAGAATACTTTGATTCCATTTACTTTTTTCCTTTTTTTCCTCTTTTTTTTTTTTTTTTTTTTTTCTGATTCCTCCTGAGGCTTTCCCATATACTGTCCCTTCTGCCGTCCTTCAAAGCTTATTTCACTCAATGTAAGCATTTTCAGACCTTTGCTAAGAAAATACTGCTTTGCACATATGCCTCTACTTTGTAGATAGTAGCAGAAATCAAGCCTTTTGAGATCCAGTTATCATAGAATCATAGTATATCTTGACTTGGAAAGAACCCATCAATATCATTAAGTCCAACTCCTAGCTCCACACAGCACCACCCAAAAATCAGACCCTGTTTCTGGCAGTGTTGTCCAAGTACTTCTTGCACTCTGGCAGGCTCAGTGCCATGACCACTGCCCTGGGGAGTCTGTCCTCATGCCTGTTCACCCTCTCTGTGAAGAACCTTTCTCTAACACCAGCCCAACCCTCCCCTGTCCCAGCTCCATGCTGTTCCCTCAGGTCCTGTCGCTGTCCCCAGAGAGCAGAGCTCTCAGGGAGCTACAGGTCGCCATGAGGCCTTTTCTCACTTTCCTTCTTTCTGGGCTGAACAAATTAAGTAACCTCAGCTGTTTCTCATAGGTCTTGCCCTCTATAACCTTCACCATCTTTGTAGACCTCCTTTTGGACACTTTAATAGTTTTGTCTATTGTGGTGCCCAAAACTGCACACAATGGTTGTGGTAAGGCTGCACCAGCTCAGAGCAGAGCAGGATGATAGCTTCCCTCAACCAGCTAGCAGTGGTTGGCCCTTTTGGCTTTCAGGGCACACTGTGACTCATTCAAGTTGCTTTTGACCAAAAGTCCCAGATCCCTTTCTGCAGGGCTGTTCTCCATTCTCATCCCCCAGTCTATACATGTAGCCAGGGTTTCCAGCACTTTCTCTGGTTAACTTCATGCAGTTGGTGATTGCCCAGACCTGATTTTTTGAGATTTCTCTGCAAGGCCTCTTTACTCTCAAGGGTGTCAACAGTCTTACTCAGTATGCATTTGAGTTCTGCATCCAGATCATTTATAAAAATATTGAAGAGAACTGGCCCCAAAATGGACCCCTGGAGAACCCAACTAGTGACTGGCCACCAGCCTGATGTAACACCATCTACTCTAACACTTGGAGTCTTCCTCGTCAGCCAGTTGTTCCACCACCACATTACTTTTTGTCTGTCTGAGTGCTGGTCATTGTGTTTAGAAGGATACTGTGAGAAATAGCATCAAAAGCTTTGCTGAAATTTAAAGACGTTACATCAACTGGCTTCCCTTGCCCAGCCACGGTTTTTAATTTAGCTTGTCTGATCTCTTTTATGACTCAAGTTGTAATAAATGAAGAAAGAAAATGTTACTTTTCTTAAAATCCTTTGTCTGTCCACCTATTTGATGTTATAGTGAAGTTCATCCATTGACTAAATTTATATTACCCTGGGTTTACAACATCTCCTGTGAAATCCTCAGGAGTTTTATTAATGCATATTGTAAGGGAGGTAACAAATTCCACAAAAATCTGATATTTCTTTTTATTACATGCATTATTGGGTTTATTTGAATTACATGGATTAGGAGAATTCTCTATGTTCTCCTAATCTTGTTTTTAGAGACAGAAGTTGATCATGGGGAATTTTGAACTGCTTCTAAGAATTAGCTTAATTCTGCTTACATTGTAACTAAGGAAATGTTCAATGGCTGAAAAATTGGTCAAGTTAAAACTGATTCTTGAGAAAATTTTACAGTCAGAAGAACTTTATTGCAAATTAGCATGGGTTGCATAGTATGGACTGTTGCTTCTGTACCTAATATGGTTTATGAAATGTGTCCTAGCAGACTTAACAAGTTCCTGCATCCCATGTTATAGAATTTGTGTAATGGCCCTGACTTTTTTATTTTATTTTTTAAATTCTCTTCCAAAAGCATATACCAGTTTCATACCAGCTCGCAGGTATGAAAGTTGCCATTGTTTTTTGTCTTACCACCTTTGGAGTTGAGTATATAGAAAGAGTAGCTGTATTGTGAACTCTTCTGGAACAGACTGAATAGATTGTTCATGATTGCTGGATCTAGCTGCCAAATTATCCCTCTCAACTGCGTGTCCGTCCACACAGCCCGTCAAGAACTTGGTGAACTGTTGTTCCTGTGGGCAGACCAACACTGTGCTGAGCGTCATGTGAATTAACTGTCCATGAACTAAATGCACAGGAAGAGGTGCTTGTGCTTGCTAGCTGTAAACTTCAAGTCTTTTTGGTCCAAATATGCTCCCTTGTAACTGTAAGGTCAGATTTCTTTCTTTCTGTCTTTTGCTTATTATCTGTTTATTTCAATTCTGAATATTTCTTACTGACTCAAGTATTCCTTGCACCTTCTTTACAATGCAAGAGTGTTTTAGTCTGCAGTATTGTTAAATACTGTCACTGAATGTTGTCTTTGTAATCTCATGAGAGATTACACAGACAATAAGTTTATGAGCCTGCAGTTTCAGAGGTTTTTAGCGGATCTACTAAAACCCTGTAAGAGATGCAGCAAATCAACAATCCTGGAAATCAGTTGTTATAACTGAAATTCTGCGTATTCAAAAATCTCTACTCTTCAGTCCTCACATACAGATTTGCCTTTACTAAATTTATATATTTATAAGTACGTATCTAATTCATATAGAAACAACAAAGTGACTAACTTTAAAGTTTACTTCAGGATTATTTACTCTTTTCATTTTCATTTTTTTTTTTTTTTTTTTACATGTCAGAAGGTATATTATCCTGTTTGCCCCATATTATAGCTAATAGTTCAAGATAATTCATCCCTCTCTACTTCACCATGAGACTTTGTAGACCAGAGAAGAATTGCACTTTCATACATGTAAGTACTAAGGATTACCATGATGGGTGGTTAGTATGGCTCCTCTTAAAACATTCTGCAATAGAAATAGCCATCAGAAACCTGGGCCTTCATACAGAGCAAAGCATTGAAGGAGTTTTTGGCTGATTTGCTGGGTATTTTCTTTCATTAATTTAAGTGCCTATTTAAGTGCAACAGCTAATGAAAGCATCACAGGGGAAATAACTGTACTATGGAAATAATTGGGGGTTTAATTTATAGTAAAGTAATCCAACTGAAAAACTAAAGGAAATGTAGTAAATTAGTCAAAAGCACCCATATAGGTAGAATATGTAGGGATTTAGAACATATATTCTGTCCATGTAGTCTCCTACAGCTAAATGTAATTGTGCACTTCCACCAGCGTAATTTCCACATGAAGTTGGAAGAATGACACAAAGTTCAAATGGATTTAACGTCTCTGAATAAATGAAGTAATGTAAACTTGAACTGAAATCCACACTTTCCTTTGTTTGTGTTGTTTAGAGTTCCATGGTTAAACTGCCTACTTGTTTCAAGTAGCATAAGCAATTTCAAATGCACATCTACTTGTTAGGAGAGGGGAGAAAGAGCACAAAACTCCACCACAACCAACAAACCAAACAATAACAAAAAGCAAAAAGAGGCTGTACGTCATTTCAGGGTGCTGTTTGCATTTCTGCTGAGTAACCTTGTTATGCGCACAAGGAAGAGAACCACAGAGCAGGTTCCAACCCTCTGAGCAACCCTGCACAGACCTGTGCTTCCTCAGAGATGACACTTCATTAATAAGACTGCATAAGGTTACTAAAAATATTGTGTGTCAAGTGCTGGTATGACTGATTGTAAACTCTGTTTTGTTGCCATCGAGTATTCTGACTATGGGGTTTCTGACCATAATACCCCAATTTAAAAATTCCTCAAGACTACAGATTGAGTTCTTCATAGAAAACTCAATCCCTGCTGATATGTGTTGGGCATTGTCTGTGAGTGTCTACCAACTCAGGCAATTACAGAAACCCAAGCTATAGGAATGCTTAGATTATGGCTCCTGATGGAGGTCTCTCAGCCTTTCAAAGTTAAATAGTTTTGAGGATACACAAAAATGCTTTTTTGAGGTTATTTTTAGAAGGGAGAGGAAAAAAAAAAAAAAAAACAACTTTAAGTCTTGTAAGTGTGGCCTTTCAGAAGCACACTTGAGCATTTAGGAAAAATGTAGATGCCTAAGGCTTACTTTAAAATCCTAATTTATTTACTGGATTTCAGGATAAAATCGTAAAACCTTAAAACTTGTAAGAATGGACAGCTCTTTCAACTTTTCAGACAATGAGAATAAATTTTCAAATGTCAGGTAACTGAAATATTTCCTTTCACCTCTTAGCAGAAAACAGATCCTACCCCTCTTCCCCTTCCCCCCCCCCAGGAGAATGCTGCAGAAGCAGTTCAGTAATACTTTATACTTCTGGGATATTAATGCAGGGAATCCAGCCTTTAGGGAAATACAAAAGTGCTCAGCTGTACTCAGCTACTGGACTCTACAGGATAAAAAAGAGAAATGATTTGGGAGAGAAAGAAAGTTGCCTCAATTGTCTAAGGAATCAGCTATCCTTTAGGAAGGAGAGGCAGCTTTAGTGGTAATAGTTCCTTTTTATTTTATTGAAGCTTTCATTGCATAGCCTGGTTGAAAGATCCTTTTCATTCTAAACAAATTTTCTTGGTCTTTGAAGAAAATAAGTATTTTCTTTAATTACAGGCTTTGAGAATTTTGCTTATAATTGATTATTAACTCATAAAAATCTAGCAGTAAGCCAATTGTCTATTACAAAGCAGGTACATAACTCACATAGTAGAACAAAAATCTGACAGCACATGCCGAACACAGGTTCATTTTAAGAGCTTTATTACATTTGAAATTAGGCAAAACTTATCTGTCTGCAACTTTATATATACCTTTATTGACATTTTGGAGAGTAATAAAGATGGATCGTATTCTTATGTACAAGATACAGATGTCCCATAGATGATGATTTTTTATTTTATTTTTTTTTTTATTTTACTTAGGGAACTTTGCAGTGGCTGCAGATCAAACCCCAATGAAATATTGATTGATTTTATTCATGTGATATTGATTGATTATATTCATGTAAGGCTCATTTTTTAATTTGGACTGTTTTTCCTGTCTATTTTTTCTGCTTAAAGAATTAGCAAATGCAAGGAAGCTTTGACAAAGTCCTGTCTTGACATGTAAAAAAGCAGAGCTGTGTGCAAAGCACAGGCCCTGTACTCTTATGTGATCATATCCTCCTACCAATGCTGAATGAGGGTCTTAAACAGGAGGAATATAGCAGTGGTTTTATCACTTCCTGTAAGGAAGAACGAGTCAGCAGCCATGATTTTTCTTTATCTTCATGTACTCCTTCCTTTCTGTGTTGAACTCGATACACAGCAAGATGTTTCTTCATCCCAGTGGGATGGAACAGAATGTATAATCAACCACCTCCTTATACTCTTAATGAATTGTTACAACAAGAATACAGTAATGATTACTTAACATCATTGGTAATTTCTGATGATGATTATGGTATCCCTAACAGAGCATTATGATTTTCAAATAGTGATTAAATTACAAGAGCAAATACATGTGTAATTATTTCCTTTCACAACAATTTCCAAAAGAAGAAATAAAAAAAAAAAAAAAAAAAAAAAAGGAAAGAAAAAGGAGAACCAGGCCAAAATCACATCACGTCTACTCAAAACAGGATATGTGAACAGAATAATTTGTAGAGATATTTTCATGCAGTTTCAAATGTCTTTTTAGTACCTAGAACTCTTTTCGAAATCAATGGAACTAACAAGGAAGGAACTAAGATTGACTATGAAGAAGGTAAATACAAATAAGAAAGTTTTAAATACTTCCCAATACAGAAGTGTCAACTATGACAAAATAGGGCAAATATGTTACAATTCTATATAAGCAATATGATAATACATTTCTGGGATTTTTATTTTGCTTTGCTCTCTCCAGTCATGGCCTAGATGAATAGTAACTCTATGAATAATTTGAGCAGAATATAATCTAATATCCTCTTTATCTGCCACCTAGCCTTTACTGAAATATGGGTTTTCCTTTTTTAAGAATGTGAAACAGAGGAAATCAAAAGAACAAGCATGTAAATACATAACTTTATTAGTGTTTTCTGAAAGCTTCAGCAACAGTTTTGAATGTCTGTATGTGTATGAGTTTCTGCATCTGCTAAACTAAAAGGAACAACTGAAGTTTGCAGCTGTAAGTAGCTGCATTTAATACTGCAGTTGCCAATTTATGCATATTTTAATCCTATCCATACTATAGAAGAAAAATGTAAAGACAACTTCATGATATAATTCAAAAGAAAGATAACATTGGAAACAGAGTTTCAAACTGGGAGGATCATAAAAAAGATGGATAATTCCACTCTGGGGATTATGGAAGGCAACTGCTGATAATAAGATGTGGAAGGGAGGTGGAGACAATCATTGCTTACCCCTCTATGGGGCAATCCATATTATTCCTGACAGACATGTTTTCAATCTTGTTTTCTAGTTGAAGATTTCAGGAACTGCCAGATAGCCAAGTTTGCACTGTTAAAAACTATTTTGCTTGACATCTATTCTGGATCTTCAGTCATGTATTTTAAATATAAAGCTTTTTGTCTTATACAATATGTAGAACAGGTCCTTCCTCTCTGCAGCAATTTTATTTATTTATTTAAAGACTGTTAGTAGTTCAGTCTTTCTTTAGACTAACCGACACTAATTTGTGTAGCCATTCATTGCTATCATTGCTTCCCAAACTGTATGTAGTATTTCAGCAGAGTCCCTACCAACGCTGAATAAAGTATGTTCTCGCTAAACTCAATCCAGAACATATGTGAGGTGTTTCTCTCCTACGATCCACTTGCCCACACCCACTAGGAAAGCAACATACTTCAATATGAGGAGAAAATATAAGTCATTTTTTTTTAGTACAAAGAGTCTTAAAGCCTGCGTTTGCAAAATAAAGAGCTGTATAATACTTCTGTATCAGATCTGTATAAGATATTCTGGTACTGTGAAAAAGTTCCAGTCCCAGGGAACCTCAAACAACAACCTCAGAGTTTAATGAGCCTAGGGATACTGAGCCGTTCATCATGATCTGGTAGACTTTTATATACCTGATACTTTGTGATACACTCAGAAATTTATCCCAAAGGAAATCAGGACAAATACAACAGCAAAATAGCATTTTATAGAAAGGTTAATATTGTAAGAGAAGGACCAACAGCCTCCATTCAAGCAACAATTTCAAATTTATTGCACTCATACCTCTCTGGAAAAGAAATCTATTTTCTTTCAGAAACCTACTCTATACACGGTATCTACGTTACATGCCTACATTAAAATTAAAAACAATAAATAAACAAATATGCTATTGGAATAGAATTTGGAAACGGGTTAATTTCGAAGTACAAAAATTAACCGCAATCTGTTTCTCAAGACATGGATCCCAATGAGGATGATAAGCAGATTCTTAGGATAAAAGCAGTATTTTAGCTCAGGCCTAAATAAGCAAATTTATAGCCCTTTATGAGTTTCACTATGCATGAATGAAAAATATATTCTTACCATTATTTCTGTGGCCTTAAGCAGGGTAATCTGCTTGTTTAAAAAAAAAAAAAAAAAAAAAGTTGTATAGAAAATGCTGGTTCAATTTCATTCCAGATTCATGAGAGTAGGTATGAAAGGTACAGTGACTCAGTGAAATTAAGACTAATTAACTGGAAAGTGCAATTAAACTTTTGGTGCTCTTGTTCTGAAGACTTTGTTTGTGATAACGTAGTTTTCATCCAAGTTATATAATTTAATATACCTATCAATACATTTAATGACTCTTTCTTGAATTTCCTGATTGTCTTTGTATTGCCACTTATACAGACAATCTTTAACAGAAATATGGAAGAATAATGGGATTTAGAAATCCTGCACTCTTCCTGTATCTTCTATCTTACGCAACCAATGTCAGGTAGCTCCACTTCACCCAATGCCTTTTCTCTTAATGGTAGGATATTGGTTTATTAGTACCAGTGTTAGAGGATTCTAAGTAGAATTACACCTCTCTAGTCTTTCAGAACTTTACATCTCATTTAAGATAAGTTTTGGGGAGCAGCTTTGTGAATTTCTTTTATTATCTTTAGATGCAGCTGGGTTTATCTTGGAAGGCTGGATATATTGTACTAGCAAGTAATGTGGAGATGTGTAATGTGGTGGAAGGGGAGCTTAAAGCAGTGCTAACTATGCCAATGTCTCTATGGTAACCTTTGATTTTAAGACTAAAATTGACTTATCTGGTCATGTGAATTGGCCTTCTGCATATAGCACTTGCCGTGGAATGATACTCAGTGATTCCTGCAGACCAAAGATTTAGTTTTGAAAACCTTAATTTAGTAAAAAATATTTTTGTCCCTATCTATAAATATAACTTCAACAAAATAGTTAATGAAGTTGAGGAATTGGTCATTCTAATTCTCAGTTCAGCTATTTAAAAAAAAGTCTTTTCTGTGTTTTATTTACTTTCTTGCCTTGGAGACATGTTAGTTTTTCATACCACCCATGCAGCAAACTGTACTGAGGCACCATTTTTATGTTGTATATGTTGTATCATCATATGCTATGTCTTGATAAAAACCTAACTATTTTGATACCATTCAAACTGGTAGCAGAATCAACAGTTGAACATTATTGATTTGTTTTGGGGAATTTGTTATCAGAGGTATGATTCAAATAGAGGGAGCAGCAAGCATTTCAGAAAAGCACATTTTTTTAAACAGACACCACTCCTTGAAGTAGATTATCTATGCCATGCTTTACAATTGTAGGAGCTAACATTCATCCCTTTTCCAATTCTATATTAGGTCTGCTCTCTGGGAATGTTTTGCAGTTCCAACATTGTCATGTTTTCCAAAAGACATACGGAATTGCACCTTCTGGAGTCCTGAGATAGAGATGGGTAAAAAAGACATTCCTCGTTTGATGTAAAACAATTTCCCCTGCTGACATCAAAAGAAAGGCAATAATTTATAAAAGCTTAAGGTCACATACTTTAATTACATTCCATGCAAAAATAGATATGCAAATTCTTGATTTTGTTTATTGGGTGGAAGCTACCTTAGGCAGAAGTATTGAAGATGGAAAAGGAAAACAGAGAGCTGGAAAGCACAACTTTATAGAAAAGGCAGTTTTGTTCATTTTTGTTCCTTTCTGGGGAGTAAAGCTTCTAGAGATTCCTCATAGCCCTCTAACATAAGTCATATGGACCTTCTCATATGCTAAATACACAGAAACAAAGTGCACTTCTGAAACAGAATGACCAAAGTTTAGCTTGATCTTAGTGCTGGTAGAAATGAGGTAGCTGTGCCTAGAATGCTTACTGAGATCTCACTCCTTCACATGTGTATTACCTAGCTACACAAAGGGCTTCAGAATAATATTTATGAATATGAATGAATGTCAAGTACTGGGACAAAATTTTTGTACATTCCTCCGGCAAGTTGCTTTTCTATGTATCTGCCTTCCAGTTATTACTCACTTAGACCCTGCCCCGATGTACTGTGAATAAAATGCTTTGATAGAGCAGGAATATTCAAGCACTAGCAAGCAAGGAAAATCATTCTTCTTTCTTCCTTTTTGATTTTTTTTAATGTTTTGCTGATGCTTAATTTGTAACTGAAATAATTTGCATAAAGTCAAAGAACTCCTGTATGAACAGCTTTCACAGTATCAGTTTCCCAGACCTCACAATAGTGTTTAATCATGTCCCAAATTCATTTTTTTTTTCCCCTTGAATACTCTGTTTTCTCTGTACATTATTGCTTAAATAAGGAAGTGGAACATTTTCATATGAGGAAGAGGATGAGAGATCTGGGAGTGTTCAGCCTTGAGAAGAGGAGGCCCTAAGGGTATCCATGCGTATGAATATCTGGCAGGAGGGAATGACAGAGCCAGACCCAGTGGTGCCCATTGACAGAACAAGAGACAAAGTCACAATCGTCACAAATTAAAACACCTAAGCTGGACACATGAAGACACTTTTTTTTTTTTTTTTTTTTTTTTTTTTTTTATGGAAGAGGCTCCCCAGAGAGATATTTAAAACCTAAATGGACACAGTCCTTGGCAACCTGCTGTAGCTGACCCTAGGAGATCTCAAGAGGTACCATCCAACCTCAGTTATTCAGTGGTTCTCTGGTTTTACATTCAGTCCACAATTTTACAGCATGCCTGATAGGAGTCTGCATGAAAATTTGAAGATATGTGCAAATAAATTGTTCACCTAAGGGTTGTATTAATAACTTCTTCCTAATTACAGAAACAGTTCATTTTGATTTTAACTGACCCAAAATATTTGGTGATTCAGGAGAATCTTGGGCTGTAGCAAGAAGGTTCTTCTTTTTATTAGCCAGCTATTTTCCTATTTCAGTCTTTGCTAGCTACTTTTTTGTTGCTGTTGTATGATGGAAGGATATAATACAGTAGTATTTTAGAAACCTCAAATTTTCTGATATTTTAGGTAAATTAAGAAAAAACATGAAATTAAAACGTGCATATCTATATACGAAAGGGAGTTTTAAGATATCATTTCAGTGTTACAACCCCTACCTTTTACCTTCTTAATCAAAATGGGAAAACATCATAAGGAAGGCTTTTGATTAAAATATATCCAAGGTTGCAAATGCATTCTTCTACCGTTTTTTACCTCAAGAGTTGGAAAGTAAGTTGTTAGGAAGCTGGAAAAAAATGCACACTCCAATATGATTTTGGTCTTTTCTTTATGGCAGGTTTGACTTGGAAGTCAGTCAGTAGTACTGTGTAGTGTTTAGAAAACCTGAGTTCAATATTTACATCTTGATTTAGATTAATATTAGTGGTCACGAAGATCTGGCACACTTTGAAATACAATTTTAAGATAAACTATAAACTTTTTTTTTTTTTTTCCCCAAAAAATTTCACTCAGAAGGTATTTTTGGCTAGGAAGAAAATCATAATGTTCATTTTCTCTGAATTTCATCTCAATAAAAAAAGTCAAGCAGAATATCTCCTTGGCAAAGAGGTCTGTGTTGTAACCAAGAGTAAGCCCAAGTGTCCTGAGAGTCTCAAAGCCAGTACCATGAAATATTCTTCCTACAGCGGGTCCTTGTTTCAGGCAAATGTACATTTCTTTCTATCCCAAGGCTTCCTTAGCTTTTTAGAAACATTGACTCCACTGAAGGCATTCACGGAGCTGCCTGTCTCCTAGCCCAAGCTGACAGCTGCCTTACACTCACTTGGGTTTCAGACATCTGTTCCAGAATTAGCTGCATTTACTTTCTGGAAAAAAAAACAACATAGTATATACAATTACCATGTTGTCAGCTCTGTCAACAGCATGGCTGCCTGTTACAAAAAAATAAAAAATCTGTTAGCCATGGTGAGTTTTGCACTTTACTTACCCAGAACCAGTTGATGAGTTGATTTTGTGTAGGCAGCACATAGCCTGCACCATCCAGCTGTTCTGTCTGTCTTTGGCTGTCATTGTACCACAGTTTAAGCAGATTCTTACTCTTCTTGAAATCTTGCCTGGTCCCTTAGAAACTGTTGCTTTCTTTAAATTTTCAGAGCTATTTGCCACTTGGAGGAATTTAATGCCATCTTTCCAGTTTGTGATGCAACATGGTCTGACTTTACTGTGTAACTTTCTCAGAAGTTGTGACCTGTGTTACAGTGGGTCCCGAACCACAGAGAAAAATAAACATTGTTTGATTAGCAGCATTTGTGGCCTGCCTGAAATTCTGGGTGCTGGATTGCTTCTTTGGTTGACTCTCCCCGGGTTCAAGAGTGCAGAAAGCTGTCTGTTTAACGAGTATTATTTTAGTTGCATTGTCCAGGAATTCTGTTCTTAGGTCTTCTCATTTACTAAATTCTCATTTACTAAAACATGAAGTAAACTTTACTGAAGCAGAATGTCTGGGATGTGGTAGGACACCAGGACTTGAAACTTGGGGAAATGTGATTTTACTACTCCAGTGCTTACATCTTTGTATATTTCAGATATGAAAAAAAAAATAATATATATATATATGCCAGTCAAAACTGGTGTTATTTTTCACTGACTCACTTAATGCTTTCCTTTTTCTTTTTTAGTACTTACTTTGCTTTTCTTATTCTGAATAAGTTACAGCTTCTTGTAATTAAATTCCATAACATCAGATGTGCCCGTGCTGAGGAATGTTCTGCTCTGTACTTTCCTCACCATTTTCCCGTGGAACTACCCAGGCACCTTGCACATGAACTCGCCGGTGTGCAAACCAGCATGCAGTCCATTTAAGACTGCTTAGTCCCTAATACCAGTATCTGTCAGAAAAATCTATTTTAAAAAATGTTTTTCCCACCCTTTACAGCAATTGAGACATGAAATGAGAGTATTATGCAAAATATTTTCTCTTTGCCAATTTTGTCTCTTCTCTGTGGTTTCAATCCAGAGACCTCTGCACTCCATTTGGCTGCATTGTTCTCTCCAGAGTCCACCCTTCGTGCGTGTACCTGTTATGAATTTGAATGATCATTTCCCAGCAGCTGCAGATGCATTCTTGGGCTCACACAGTTCTGACCCCAAACCAGCAATGTAACTACTACTGTGTTCTGCTTGCCAAGAGCTGTGCTTTTAATTTTATACGCTGTTATATTCTCTACATTCAGTAGAGTTGAGAAATTGTTTACCAGCTGCTATTGCAATTAGATCCACATACCTAAAGCAAGATTCTAGCACTGAGTTCCAAGCTGGTAGAGTAGAGGAAGTATTTAATGAAGGATTAAAAAAATACAGTATTCACTTCTCCATTTGCTGCTGTTCCTTTTCTTCATTATCTTTACTCTTGTAGATCTATCTACATCTAAATCATAAAGTGTTTTATTAAGAACCAGAAATAAAATCCGAACTTATTTTAAATCAATGTGGAAACTGGTTTTCCGTGGGGTACATTCTTCTGTGGATAGTTCCCCACATAATATACTTATGATATACTTATGTGTATAAGACATTTTTTCTAAATTTCAACCAATATTTTTTTTGTGTTGTGTGTTGTTTCCCCCCCACCCCTTCCAATAAATACATCCCAGATTGTTTGGGAATCTTTAGGAGAATTTAGAAAATATTATTGACTGCTTTTGATGCTGTGTGATGTAGTCACTGTGACTGTTAGAGCAAATATGGCAATTTGTAGGGAAAGGACAAAAAAAAATAAATAGATAAAGGTGCTTTATATTTTTGTGATATAAAATGCACTAGTAATATTTCTGAATGAAACAATGGTCTTAATTTTGATGATGGGAAGTGACACCTTAGGAAAGTTAAGATTGTTGAAGCTGAAAGTTGGCTTGATACGTATTTGGTGTTAGACTGGAAATTGTTTACAGGGAGGAGTAGATTTGAAAGGCTGACCAACAAAGTAAATGGAGTAAAAGTGATTTGGAATTTAAAAAAAAAAAAAAAAAAAAGTTTTTGGAACTATTTATGAAAAAGATAAAGCAAGATTTTTTTCCTAAAATGAGGCTTTCTGAATACTTTTGGGATCCAGAGGATTTTGTTGCTTGGAAGTAAAAAAACAAAACAAAACACAAAAACAAAAACAAAAACAAACCAAAACAAAACAAAAAACTATTTTTTACCTTCATGCAAAACAAAATTTTTGCAGTAGATTTCAGTAAGTGTTGAAACACAGAAGCACCCACTCAAACATTTATGGCTCTGATCCATCCATGATTTATTTATGTACTCATTTTGTTTTTGTATGACTAACCCCATTACTTTGCATGATTTTGAGCACTGAAAATAATATTATTGTTACTGGCAAGGCAGATTTCTCTGCCTGATTTTAGCCATTCAATTAAAAAATGATTACTCTGTCCTCTATGGTTCATGGAATGACACCTTCCTAGCTGGCTGATAATAATTCTTTTTCATTAACACTGTATCAATGATACTTCCTAAACACAGTTTTATTTATTTTATTATTATTTTTAATGAGGTGGAAAAGTTAGTGTATAGCTTTCTTTGTAATGGATTTCTCATTCTTAAGATTCTTTACTTATTCTCAGAGCTCATTAATGGTCACAGTTCTGACTTTTGCAGTATTGCTAAAGGATAACAGTTCACAGGCCTTATCACATTTTCAGAATTTCCCTGTGCCTATGTTTCCAGAAAAGGCAGTTTGGGCCTATGTTATGACCTAGTATAAACCAGTTTGTATGCACTGACTGGGAACATTAGCCATGCTTTTTGACTTTTCACCTGAAGGTGATCAACTTTGAAAGTCACAAGAGATGGATGAAATATGTTTGTTAAAAATGATATACTAAGTAAACAATATTTTGTTTTTCTTTATATATTAACATAGATATTCTGTTTTGAGAGGAATTTCTGGAACTTATCAAGATCATAAACCAAATGAATTTCAAAAGGCCCCTATCTTTGTAGCTAGATAGAACTTTGCTTATATATTTTTTATATATATTCAGTTTGTTTCCTTGTTTATATATGTATATTAACAAGGAAGCAAACTGAATTGTTTAACTTCTGTGCCAGATAATGACACAAAGGAAACTCTTAAAATGATTCGCATCTGATATGTAACCATGTTAACTCATGAGTAAGTTCACCGACCTCGTGTTACTTCTGGTAACACGAGAAGAGCAAGAGAAGAGTCAGAGTACAAAACCATCTGTGCTATGAAGAAATTTCCATTATGTCAAACTTTATCAGGGGTAGGGAATGCATATCTACTGTAATGGGTTGAGGATACTCCTGTTAACAAATATTCTTATGAGCTTTATCTTGGGACTACCCTGACTTGGTTACCATGTTTCCCTTGCAATGGGATAAAATTGCTGCTTATCACCTGCTACCAAGAGTCTTAATGGTTGCATATTTCTTTATAGAAATATAGCTGTCAAAAAGCAAATTGAAGCTATTATTGTTTTGGAACCCACATTTTTAAGATACTGTGTATAACCACAGGGACATATATGTTACATAAATATTTGTTTCTTCAATGCACATCATATTTTATCCTCAGCAGTGCAAATGCAAAGAGATGTACTCAAGAATCAGAGTTCTCCTGAGAGGGAATTGGCCACACTGAAGATGTTTGTCACTTCTTTCTAGTTGATTGACATGTTCTGTAATGTCCGCACATTCTTTATAATAGATAGGTGATACACAAATAACAAGAAAAATATATTATGGGCCACTGATTGAGATGGTGGTTAGATAAAACACAAAACCAAATTGTAGGAAATTAGCTACTTGTAAATTTAGACTATAATTTGTAATTAGTTTTTTATTTTTAATAATTTTTTTTTTTTACTCTTTTGAATATATGGGATCTAAAGAACTAGTGCTTGAACAGTAAGATGGTAGGAATTCTATTAACAAAAGTATCTTTTCTGTGTTTTAATCTTCAAGTGAAATTACATTTTTTGGGAGCATAAGACTGAAAGGAATGGGCTGAGTCATTGCGCCCAGTTATGTGTATTATTTCCACCTTACATTTGAGGAATGATTATCAGACTGAGATATTTCAAGGGGAAAAAAAAATCAGAATCAACATATGGACATCTGGATTGGAAAATTTCTGGCCAGCACTATTTTAGAAGGTCATTAGTTTGTTATCATGGATTGCCAAACTGCTTCTCATCTTCATAAGTGAGCCATTTAATTCCAATCGTGAAACAGTAAGCACAGATAAAGGAGTCTAAATGTTTTTCATAAGTCTTGAAGTTCCTTTACTGCCCATCCTCATCTGGTCTGCTGTAGGTGATATTACTATTTCTACTGTCCTGTGAGAGAGCACAAGACCTGTGATAACCTTCAGTGTAGCTGGGAAGGGAAGTGAAATGAGGTTACTTGCCAGTCTTGCTGCTATTCATTTTCTGCTGTCTGTGTTCCCTGTCAAATCCCCTGTGTCATGCGGATATTTGTCCAGGATGTGATTTTTCTAAAAGAGTAACTAAGTCTTTGCTCTCCTCTAAGTCGCACAATTTATCATTGTCAAAAATATGCAAGTGTTTCTTTTCGTTAGATGGGTGAGGACAGAATATAAATGCAAGTGCATGAGTGACACTGTTTCAGCACTGACGTCTATGGTGGCAATCAATCACAAGTGCTTCAGTGAAGCAAGATTACTGAGATGATGTGCTTCAAAACAAGCAATATTGCAGTAGGTTGGGATAACTGCTGCTTTTATTAGTATTATTACACAGTGATGTTTAAGTAGTATACTGCTTGCCTTACATACCCTGTGATTGGAATGATTCTAGGAATGTGCCTTTGCTGTTTCAGGCACTTAAACAATAGAGGAGCTAAAAGAGATTTATCTGTTGACTGGACTGGTTAAGGTTTGAAAATGATGACATATAACAAAACAGATTTGGAAAGTATCTCCCAAGTGGGAGCAGGCTGCTTTTGAGGGTGGGTATAAGAAAATCACTTTCCTAATAGCAACACAATGGAAAGTGAGTAGGACAAATATCTTTGTTGTCCTCCCCCGCTACCCCTCCCCTTTTCCCCTGTAGGTTTCCTTTTTTTTTTTTTTTTTCTTCTTCTGAACCTTTTTATATAAGAGCAAAGGCATGTAACTCATCCTCTAAATACCACTGGGTCACTGCAGCTTCATGAAGAAATATAATTGCAAGAGACAAAATAGGTATATTTTAAGCCAGTCACAGCCTGTTCGCTTCTCAGTCCAAACTTATCTCCTGTCCTTCATAACTATGAAGGACAGTATGTGTACACATAAGTATGTGGCCTGTGTTCTGATTTCAAGGTGGCCAAATCAGCTGACCAGCTGTATTGCTTCAAAAGCAATGGGGAAGACTAGCATGTACTCGCAGAAAGGTCACAGTACTGGTGCTAAAACAACATATTTCTGTGTAAATAGAAGCGATTTATGTTGTACCATAATTATGGAGAGGAGGAGAATTGCAGACTAGCTGCTAGAAGGGAGCATGAAACAGAATGAGTGCATAGGAGTCACACTCTAAAGGAGAAGAAGGACTTTCATATCTTTCATAAGTACAAGGCTTATGAGATATACATTGATGTTAGTCATCAGAACTCCAAGGTGACAATGCTACCTACCCACAATATTTAAAAGTAGGTTTACTGTATGTTAAATTAAAAAAAAAAAAAAAAAAAAAAAAAAAAAGAGAGAGAGAGAAACCTAAACCTTCATATAAAAATGTAAAGATAAGTATATCCATGCATAAACTATGATTTACTACTCTGAAAAGAACTTACAATAGTTACACCATCATTAAAAATAAACAAAGAAGAATGTACTAGCCAAATAACCTTTTTTTTGCCATATGAATGCCTGTCACAAAGGACATTCCCAACCAGAACTTTTTGCAAAATTAGCTCTTGCTGATATTAAACTAACTGTATTCTACCTTACAACAGGAAGCAAGAGTTGTGGTCTATATGAGAATAAGGTCTGTCCTAAATGAGAGGGAGATCTGTGTGTGGTACACTGCGTTACTGACTGGAAATGAAGGAGATCTGTGACTTGGGTTTATCAGCTCCGTTTTATTACATATGTAGTGTAACCTTAGTGGGGCAGGGATTTGAGCTACTGTGCTGTCTCCAAGGTTTCCATATTCACTGCAAGTGACAGTAACGTCCTGGGCTACTCCTTATAGCCTTAAAAACAAAACAATACCAAGAAAATGAATGAGCAAAGCCCCGAGACCAAATATCTGGGATTCAATGTCCCATACAATGCTCACATGGATCAAACTACTAAATATCTCTTAGAAGCAGGAGGAGCACAACCAATTACCTGAGTGCAGAACAGTCACTGCCTTTTGGCAAAAAAGAACATGTCAAATGGCCCAAAGAACAGTTTGTGGCCCTACTGAAGGACTAATTAGGGGAACTAATTGTTGAGTAATACAAAAGCTTATGTTTATATTATCTTGTCCGTGTCCTCTGTAACAGAGACTTTTTGACTGCTTTACCTTCTCTTCTCCCCTTCTGTTCATGCTTAGTCTCAAAGGAATAATTCTTACCTAGCTGACTATCCAGATATACAATTTATAGCATTTGTTCTCAGCTATAAAAATATTTTGACCTAACATAGAAAAGCCACAAATGCATTTAAGAGTTAACAATGTATGAAAAAGCAAGGTTAGCACTTTTGTGGGACTGTTTGGATCTGTTTACTTTGAGGTTACATTGAGGGAAAAGGGGGGGAAATTACTGGCAGCTTCCAGTTTCACTCCTTCATGAGGAAAGGGAAAGTGCTCTAGAGAAAAGTCCATGAGGGTAAAGATTGGAAAAACTGCTAATATTTAGTCTGAAGAGATGTCTGTAAAGGAGGGAGAGAGTAATCCATACTCAGCTCTGTAGGCCGTACAATAGTTACCATCAATGCAATAGTTGGTAACAAAGGTCTGGTGGGTCACAGAATAATGGCAACATAACAGCTAGCTTCCAGAATGAGATAATGGATCTGCAATGTTTTCCTCTGATTAAGCTATATGTGTTGTATATGTCAATTCTTGTCCTTTACAAATCTGTAATGAATCAATGGGCTTATGAAATAACATGAAGCCAGAGCAAGACTGGCAAACAGAGAACAGTAATAAGGTAAATAAATATGTATATCCTATTTGTATTTGCTTTTCAGGAAAAAAAATGCAGTACTGTTTCATTTACTTGAGAGTTATGGATATCTAGAATAAGTACATTTAAAATTAAAAAATTTTTCACTTTATAATGACTGTCACTATGGTGACCACTTAGCTTCTAAAGTGTAGAGGCTTCATAGCTTATCTTTGCTTTTGCATAGAAAGCAAAAATATTATTCATTGCTGTAAAGGACAGACCAGGTCACTGACATGAAAGAAAGCTCTGATGAAGTCCTGCTTGCCATCTAAATACATTAAATCCCCAAAATAGAGTAGGTGTAATCATATTTCTCTGGGAAGTAAACTGCAGATGTTATTGGAGGAATGGGGAAGCTACATTTTGATTTAACAAATATTGAGATGGTCACTATACATTTAGCCTAGAGAATTCATGAACATGTGCTTTTTCATATATAAATAATAATGGCGTACAGAAAAATTTAAAGTATATAGGTTTAATTCTGTTCCTGGTTGGGCAGTATAAAGCAAAGACTACAGTGAGTAAGGCAACACATTCATTTTATTTGTTTTCCTGTTTGAAAATTGTTTTAAATCATATTTTAAAAAATTGAACCATTCATGTCTTTCAACACATAGTGCTAGAATATTACATCTTTTCTGGAGGTTACTTACCTATGATTCACTGTTTACATTTACTGTTGATGCATTTCTGTGAAAAGATTGTATGGCATTTATTTTGTCTACTGATTGGATATGAGTAGGAAATAGAAAAATGGAAGTCAACATATGATCAGTAAACACAGGAACTGTAGTATTAAGAATATTAACTCAGATGTTCCCCATAACACATGAATCAGATATTTCATGTGGCATTACTGGAAGCAAGATGACAAACAATACATGAAACAGTGTAGGTGAAGATTGCTGGGAGAATCCTTATTAGCACTTACATTTAACTGACTGGAGGATGAAACAATGAAGGGATGTGGTCTAAGAAGATACAAAAGCTATTCATGCATCCTGAGACAGTGTTTCTGCATTTTGGGACTGTCCTTACCAAATGGTGCCAGATGTAATGAAGCATAAGTAATTGGCTCATGGTGCTTTTGGCCAGTGAAGCACAGATGAAGTCTGATATAGAAGCATGTTTGTTAACAGATTTTCTCCCTGCCACAGGCATTGATTCTTCTTTCTTCATTACATTGTAGATATAGACGTATATCTGTGCGTCTTAACTTGTCTGTCCAGGCCTAGGGCTAACTACTTACTCCCTGCTTCACTCAGTGGTGTACGAGCATGGATAGAGGGGAGAGAAGTAAATCAACATATTACTTTGCAGGTGATCAGTAAGTGAAATGATGCTATAGTACAGGAGTTCTGGAGTATATAAACTAACCTTTTGTAATACACAGATATTAGGATTATTGCAATACAAAAATAACAAAAGAGAGCAAATCTACTAGTAGCTACAGCAATTTTTAATATAAGTTGGAGTAGATGGGGTAGCTGTAGCCCCTTTCAGATGAACATGCTTGGGCTTTATTCTTGGATGCGGTTCACAAAATCATTATGTTGAGTATCCTTGAACACAAAACATTTTCTCATCAACATGGACACAAGACAAACTCTTTTCTAGGAAGGATTATGGTACCTAGTCCTCGGATTTTTGTGACATTATCATTATTAGTAATATTTTAGATAATGTTAGTATATGTTAAAGAAGAGAGTAGATATTTGTTTTCCAGAAAAATAATCATGATGTAAAAATGTAAAGTATGCAATAGAGTATTTTTCATTTGTCTTAAGGTGATAAGCCTTGCTTAATAAGTTGGATACAGAGTCTATCAATTTATTTCTGTTCTTACATATCAGGTTAAATGTTTTTACTTGTTAATAAATTGCATTGCCACAAAGATTAGGAAAAGGAACTGATTGTATTTAATGTTAAAGATAACTTACACATCTGCTCACAGTTCACATGGATCTCAGTACTGGAGAGTGGTGTTAGCCCCTGCCTTGACTACAGTCACAAGAACTCATTCTAGTATAAAGATTTAAAGATTGCTAATGGTGTTAGTTCAATTGGCATTTAGCCCAAACACAGAAAAGTTTCACCTTACTGGATCAGAGTTATATACGGGCAGAGAATGAAGGGTTGAGGGAATCTATTGAATTGTCCCTTCAGCAATCTCAGTCATTGGCTATAATTACCAACAGACTCGTATGTAAGTCTGGCTGCGGACTGAAGCTGTACGCTAAAACAGCATTGAAATACTTTCAGTGGGCTCTGTACATCCAATGAATCATTTGCTTTGCAAAGGACAAGCTTAAATTTATATTATTCTTCTGGTTTAGTAATAGGTGTAAGAGGGAAGGATTAACAACACCAATCTACAGTTAAAAACAAAGCCAAACCACATGAACCTTGCAGTGCCTTTTATATTTAAAAATAAATAAATAAATAAATAAAATGTAATGCTATTTGAGAGCAATTGATCCATACAGAAAGTCTGGCACAACTAATATGATGTCATAATGGCATGTGTTAATTTGGAAAAGTCAATGTTTGCACAAGTTATGTCTTATGAGTATCTTGACATTTCTACCTCTACTGATAATTGTTCACAATAATAATAATAAAAAAGCAAATAGCGTCTTACTTCTATTTTATTTCCTTGGTGATTTATTTGTACTAGGCATAGTCCAGCTCAAATGCTGAATATATTACATTTGTTTCCTTTACTCATGTTGCTGAAAGCAATCACATTCTTTAAATTGAGTGTTTTTTAGAATAACTTTCAAAGAACAACATCACATAGACTCTTCAATAAGAATGTAACTCTGGGTCTGTTAAAATCAGTTATTTAGGACTAGACCTCGCATGGAACTGTAGCAATGGAAATCTTTTGGAGGGAGAGTAAGAGAAAGGTTAGTCAGTCATCTAGATTAGATGGTCCTTGGACCTGTTTCAGTTTAAGTATTTTAAAAATCCTTTTTCCTCATCCCCTTAAAGATGTCAGCTGGAAATCCAAATGTCCTTGCACCAAAACCACTTGGAAATTATATTTTATCTATTAGAATAGTCAGCCAGGTGTCTGCTGGTATGAAAATCTGGCTGTCAGCATTAAACACCAAGTAGTGTTTGGAAAAGTAATCCAAATCCATCTGCCAAGAGGATGAACCATTAATGAAATTATAAACAATACTTCAAATATTGTTCTGAATATTTCATTCAGATTTGAATCACTAAAAGTCTGTGAATACTCTCTAAATGTCTGTGGAAATATTAGTTTTCTATATGGCATTAAAATCCTATTATAAAGGGCAGATATATGTGGTTATTCTGAACAGACTTTTTACCTAGTTTCACTTGTTTTATTTGCTTCAAATAGTCTCTAATTTCAATCATAAGGATGATGACTGACTTCAGCCAAATGGCATCTTTGCCTGCTGAGAAGGAACCTGATAGACTTCTGAACTTTTCAGAGAGAATCTGTAAAAATGTTTAGGTCAACAGAATAGCAGAATAATGTCTAAAATTATTTCCAGAAGTATTAGCAATAAATCAACAAACATTTCCTTCAGGAGTTCTGTTTTGGAAAACAAACAAAAACATATACAGTCTGACTACTTAGCAGACAGTGAAAGACTGAAATGCAACATACCCAATGTTATTCTGTCCAGAAGACTCTTCTAGCTCACTGCTGGTGTCTGAACACTGGGTACAAAATAATTGTATTTTACCATATAGAATTTTGGAAATATTTTCCTATTTTTATTTCTAAATATCTCCTGCTCTAATTCCACCTTGGTTTTAATTTTTCATTAAATCAACAAAAAAAAAAAAATTTAAAAGGAATGAAAAGATAAATGATATTATATGATGCAATTTCTCCAAGGAATTCATTGCTGTGCAGTATGACTGAGTCCAAGCTTACTGAAAGTTGCATAAAAGAAAGGAGAGATTAAAGGGGACTTTAAAGAGTTGCAGTTAGAATTAAAAAAAAAAAAAAAAAAAAAGTAAATTATTATAAATTACTGATTCTCCAAACAATTAGGAATACTTGCCCTTTTCTCTGAAGCAGCTGAGGATGTGGACCACTATCACTGATTGAATAGCTGACTGAATCAAGTATTGTTCTTAATTGAGAACAATGCACGCAATACACTTAAGAATTTCAGCCCTGAAATCTTGTAATATTAGAGTTAAGCTACTGCACAAAATTTAGAAGGTTCAAAAAAATATATATATTCTAAATACTAACTCAAAATCTGTTTCTGAATATTAAGTTTGATCTAGAAAAGGGATCTTTTACCATGTCAGCAAGAAGTACATCAGACAAAGCTAAAACTGACTTGTATGATCCAGACTCCAGCACTGAAGTGGGACTTCTGTAGCTAAGTAGGATTGACTGACGCTCTGTCTCTCAGGCTCAAATACAGTTTGAAGAGGAGCTTGATGATTACCTGAAAGCGTATAGGAGAAAAATTAGGCAGATTTTTAGAAGCTTATTCTCTACATAAGAGATCAAATCAAGTGATTCAGGAAATGTTTTTGTGGAAATAGACAATTTACAAAATATATACTTTACCTTAATGCACAATATTTTTATATTTTTTCTTTTTTCCTGTCACAAGACTATGACATGACTCATCTGCTTTCCTGTGGGTTTTGGTTTGGGTCCTAATAGTCAATTTGTACCAATGCATGTGTATTTTGCTGTTCAAAAACTGAATAGATTGATTTTGTTGCCTTCTTCTAAAGGAGCTTTGAGAATAATGTAGTTGGTGATGCGAGACAGATTTTTTCATATTATTATTATTTTTATTTTTTCTTTCTCAGCTTGGAAATGATAATCTTATTTTCAGCCACATTGTGAACACAGAGCTCAGTTCAATCGTTCTAATCAGGGAGCATGTTGTTCAGTTGGAGGACATGTTACACCCTGATGAATAAATCTAATGCGGAGAATTAATGTGCCTCTAACTTGATAATATAGTACTTGATAATATAGTACTAAGTAACCACCAATTTCTTATTTGGCTATGGTGAATAGGGTAGAAACTGAAATTCACAGAATTATTTCAATTTGCTTTGTTATTGGAATTCCCTAAGGGAGAAAGAAGTTCTGTGATCTTGAAATCTAAAAACATTACTAAACTCTTTGTCTCCTTGAAATATATAAAAAGTTTGAGAGTGTAGTTATAACTTAAAGACTGGAAAACCTATAAATACCACAATGGAGTAGTGTGAACCTCAAGGCTAAAAATCGTGATTAGCTTAAAAATTATAAGATTAAAAATTAATAACACCTTTGGGCTTTTTCTTTTTTTCTATAATTTTCTAGTCCTTAATACTGCACACAGTTCACATTTTCAGGCTTTTCTCCACAATCATAAAGCCCAGTTGTTTACTCTATTTATTTTTCTCTCAATTTACTCTAGAATAAAAATAAATTTATTATTATTTATTTAAAAGTTACCAACAAAACTTACAAGAAATTCACAAGAAAAGCAGGGAGGGTAAGGTTCAAACTTGTCTGTCTGAGTCAAAAATAAAATCCTTGTTATAAAGTCAAAACAATCTTTTATATATATATATGTATATATATATATAAGATTGTTTTATATATATTTGATTATATATTTATATATAAATATTATATATATTATATATATAAATATTTATATATATATATTTGATTTATATATTATTTGATTTATATATATATATATAAATCTACTAAAAGTATCAAGCACACGAGGTACACAGATGCTCTAGAGCAATCAAAGCTTAAATATTTAAATGGTCAGCAACTGTTAAGGCTCACATCCAAATGAAATATAAAACAATTAACTAATAGTCACTGAATACCTTCTAATCAAAAGTTAGGCTGTCCTGTCTCCACCTCCAAAGGTTTACAAAGCTGCATAGTGGTGGAGGAGTAGCAAACGGTCCTGCTCATATTCTTGGGTATTCTTTCTGTAAATGTATCTTCAGAAAGAAAAGGTGAAAGTGTTTCTTTAGTGATCTCTTTTTTTTTATATGTAAATTTAAGTTAGGAAGTGACAGTAACCTGCACCTTTCTTGCTTGTTCAGGTATCTGGCTGCATATGCAGAGAGTAGACATATTTAACTCATTGGTGCTATGTAACTCATGGAACAGTGTAGCTAGGTCCCATTGCTTCGTCTGTGAGAGTTGTGAGGGCAGCCAGGCCTGTTTCAACATCTGGTTCTGTTATTGGCTTTCATTATTATATATCAGGTTTGTATTTATAATCTTAAAAGTCCTTCCTTTTGTTTTCAGTTCCAGCCCTTTTTACTGTTTCCAATTTGCACAGGAGGAATATCTTAAAAGCTACATCACAAATTTCTAATCACTGGGATTCTTTCCTGGAAAGAGATTTTTTTTTGTGTGTATATATACCTACCTGGGCAGCCTTCTCTAAGGAACCTGCTTTGGTAGAAGGGTTGGACCCGATGATCTTTCGAGGTCCCTTCCAACCCCTACAGTTCTGTGATATATATATATATATAAAACAAGTATATATATATATTTATATATAAAACAAATATAGGCATTTATTCATAAGTTTACACCAAAAACGAACAGACTGACTGTTAAACAAAATTTAGAACAGAATGACATTTGTTTTTTTTTTCTTAAGAACTTTTTAAAAGTTTAGCCAAGACATTCATTTCTCATACCACAAGTTTAATAAAGGAAAAAAAGAAAGCCAGATAGTTCTTTTGCAGGAGAAGCATATTGTAGAAATGCGAAGTAGGTTTTGTTTATGGCTTCTATTCAACCTATGAGCCACTTAACAAATACGTTACACACTGCTTTGACAGTGTAGTCTGAATTGCGTGGTTTTTGCTAATTGTGTAGAAGTTCACGGTGAAAATCTGTAAATCCTAAATAAAGTTAAACACATATTGAAGTATAAGTCAATGAGTATCATGCTATGCTGTATATCAATGATTCTGTAACCTGTAGCAAGTCAATTCTGTGTCTACTCTTATCTCGGGTGATTGAATGATATGCTCTACTTCATGGCTTACTTTGTAGCTCTCGACAGTTTTGATTCTTTGTGATATACAGACAAGACAGGAAAGCAACAATTGAACACAAGGGTATACAGATGTTTGGTTTTAATCCTCGTTTTGGAAAGAAAAAAGAACAACCACCAACATATACTGCTTAAAAATAGGATTTCCAAAGGGAAGGGGAACAGTAGAAATAAAAATGGTAAGATTTTCTGGGAGGATGAACCAGTCAATCAAATCATGAGTAACACGCACACACGCGCACACACACACAGACTCAACTCATAACATCTAAACAGTCAAATAAATCATCAAGGGGAAAAAAAATGAAATTTATAACATGTTGCTAGAGGGGAAAAAGAATATTCATACTGAACCATGATGATCTATAGGTGTTTTAGAGTAGCTAGAATTATGCATCATTCTTTCCAGTTTTAGCTTCACAAATATTATTTAATAATTATTTAATTACTATAACACAGAGGCTATGCTGACAGAAACTCCAACTCATTCCTCCTAATGTATAGGGATTGAATCAGGGTTTGAGCTTGGGCAATTCTAAGTATTTATGTCTCAGTTTTTCCTACATATAAAGGAGAAAATAAGATTTTCTGGTTTGAAAAAAAGGGATACAAATCAGATCACATACTTCTGGTGTTGCAAATACTAAGGAGACTGGATTAGCAAATGTCCAGTAGACTGGATTAGATTGTGGTAGGAATGTTCTTGCCCTGGAACCAGTTACAGTTATATCATGTGTTTTAATTATCTCTCCTGGATAGTCATTATTCCATGTCAAAAGGTTCTTGATGGTTTATTTGTTCTGATGTCAAAATTCACCAGAATTCTAAATGGATGCTGTAGTCAAACAGTAACTTCCTCTAATAAAAATTGTGGTATATTAAATGAGTTTTATTTATCTTTGTGCTTTAACTTGCATATGTGTGCGTGTCTGTACTTATCTACAATGTATTTATATGCATACATATATGTATGCTCAGCTCTAAAAAGTGTCAAGGTGAATATTTTCTCTCTGATTGTACGTAATATTTAATATTCTAATAAATTCGTAGGTAAGGATATCCTAGCTGATTTCAAAGCTGTCTGAAACACTGGATCATATAATGTGAGGTCATATCCATTTTAAAATTGGATGAAAGTGATAATTGTCATTGATCTTTTGAAGAGGTCAGAACTTTACATTTTAATAATTGTCCTCTGCATATCCCAGTAAGACTTTGGCATAAATGAATAGAGCAGGAAATACTAGTTAACCATGTACCTTGTCTCATGTGAAATACAGGAAGACAAGCATTTATATTAGGAGTGACAATATTAACAACAAACAACGTACTGTCCCCTGGCATTTTGCCAAGCATGTAGTTATTGAGTTCAACAAAGGAAAGGTATACAACATGGTAAGTTATGCCTCACCAGGCTAAAATACTATAAGAATTTATTGCACTACTCCGTGAAAAAAAAAAGTGAATAAATATACTAGCACACGTATAGTATGTGATAGCACATGTAGTACATTTTGGTATCTAGGAAATGTGTATTATTCTTTAAAAAGCAATTTTATTGAAAGACTAGAAAATGTGTTCCTCCATATTTGATTAGCTGAACATACGTTAGCATTTATCCTAGATTTTTCACTTTGAGACTGGTATTACTGATTCAAATACTAGCAGTCTGGTTGAGGTGTTCAGATTCCCAAGTCTGTGAAATCTGCATGCAGTAGTTGACAGTTTATGTAAAGAGCTAGGTGCTCATCATAAATCAGTGCAGCTCTGACATGGATAGGGTACTGTGTTCATCTGTTTTCATCTCTATTGGTGATCAGTGCATTCATGCTACCTAGGCTTTTTTATGTGACAGGCTCACTTCATATCTCCTTTTGTCCATGTCATAGGGAAAGCTGGACAGTAATAAAAAAAAAATAGTTTGCCAGAGGTGTGGCAAGGTGGAGGTATGCTGTGCATATGGAATCCACAACTGTTTTATTATGTCAGCACAAGTCCTACAAAATCAAAACCGCTTCCATTATGCTTCAGGTGATGGCTATA
The DNA here is from genome assembly GCF_009819795.1 of Aythya fuligula. Classification (NCBI taxonomy): domain Eukaryota; kingdom Metazoa; phylum Chordata; class Aves; order Anseriformes; family Anatidae; genus Aythya; species Aythya fuligula. The sequence goes on along the minus strand of NC_045565.1, from coordinate 11,024,815 downwards.
ATTCAAACAGTTTTAAGACATGATATGAATAAGTTCAATAATTTAAAACCCATTTGTTTCAGTTATTTTCCAGTAGTAGAATAAAATAACACTACACAGAATGTTTTTATTTATATAATAATAAGCCTGGCAAATGTCTACTATTTCCCTGCAGATGATAATGCCAATTCAGGTGCTAACTCATGTATAGTTAGTAGGTTAATGATGGTGGACAATCATTTATGCACACAAAATAGTAATCTCACAATTTAAAATGCTAAGTAGTTGTCCAGATTTTGTGACATTGTGAGTCAGCACTGAGGACAGCAACAGTAGCTATATGTAGTAGCCTGCAAGTTTTTATGCTTTTGTGAGTTCATGGCAGTACTCCAGCCTCTTGATTTCAGGAACAACAATCTCTAAATCAGATATATTCTCTTTGAAAAGAATTCAAGTGCCATAAGGATGTATTTCTGAAGCTCTAGCTTCTAACCTTAAGACATAGAATATAGCACAAAAGTGCAAAGACACTGTGCAAATATGAGATAAAAAAGACAGGTTTGCACAGGGTATTAATACTGCTTTATAGTTGCTTTGCTACACTTTACACAGAATTCTGGTTAGCTGGTACCTGAGCTTTTCCAACTAGACATTCCAAAATGTCTAGTTCCTCTGTGCTAGAAGTGATATACTAAAAATTCATAATGTAATCAGCCACTTATGTTTATATAGCAGTATTCCTGCAAACATCTCAGAGTGCTTCACAGTCATTAAAATCAAATTAAAATACTATCTCAATAAACAGAAGAATATGCATAGTAATTCTCATTTGAATAAAGTCTAAACACGGACTTCTTTCTGGAAATTTCTAATAAAGAAAACAACTCCATGACAATATACCTTCTCTTTTTACTATTTTGTAAAGAACAGAAGGCTCAGACTGGATTTTGCTACAGCACACATATGTAACTAAGTAACATCAATACAGTTAACAGAGCTATTCAGGTACTTAAAGTTATGCTTAAGCTTAACTACTGTATCAGGTGGGCTTTATTTCTGTTAATATGCTCTAAAATAATGATGAGAGCAAAATCTAATTTGTTTATCCAGTTTGTACAGAGCATATGTTTATTAAGGATTTCTTACTGTATAGTGCATATAATAAGGAACCATTTCCATTTTTTTTTTTTTTTTCATATTTGCCACCTGTGGCTGGCAATAGCAAATCACATCATAGCCAAATAAGGGCCATTTCTTTTATCCATTTCTCTATTGACACATAGGATATGCAGAAGTATGCACCTCAGGGAACTCAGATTTATTTTAATTTTTCCAGCTGGTGGTTGTCTATTTGGTCATCTCCTTTTTAGTGCAACATCTCAATGCAAGCCATCAGTCTGCTAATTTATTAGTGATAGGATATGGAAACTAGAATACAACAGTTAGTGGTTTCCAGCTTTCACTGGGAAAGATATCAATCATCTTACAAATTAAGCTTTTCAACGTTTGCTTAGTTCTTCTGCAGGAAAGTAGGCAACATTTGACTGCTCTTGGCTGTAAGTAGGTAGCCTGCAAGTTCTCTAAGCTGTGCTCCTTTATTTATTGTTTGCATTATGTATTAAATTATTGGCATGCATTCATCCATATCTTTGCTAGACTGAGTGAGGATTTTTTCCCCTTTGTTTCTCTGAAACTCTATATTAAAACAGATTTGGGGTAGGAATCAATCAAATGGGGAACGTATTTATCAACAGATCTTCCTTGATACTAGTAGGTGAAAAAATTTGCAAAGCAACAATTATGTCTGGTCACTCAGATTAAATGTTATTTCTTGATATTCATCAGCTAAAGAGAAGATGTGCATTATTATTAATTTATTTATTTACTTATTTTTAATTTGGGGGGTCTTATGAGAGGAACTATTTTTAGTGTTTTTTGTTTTAAACTCCAGAAGTCTGTTCCTTTCTTTAGAAGATCCTCTTCAGTTGAAGCAGTTATGGGGGGGGGGGGGGGGGAAGAAAATGCAAATCTTCTTTTGGTACTCTCCTTGCAGAAACACCATCTGGGGTTTAACTGGGATTCTTTTCAGCCATGAAATAGAGTTGGATGAGGTGAAATTCTGTAAAATTAGTGTTTTGGCTAGGAAATGCTAAACAGTGGAGGAGGACCCATTAGCAACATAAAATAATATTCTCATGCTAGAGGAAATTAGACCTAACACTTTTTAATTAATGGAAGGTAATGTAGCTCCCTGGGGGTCATCGTATTAGTGATCAATACACAGTGCCTGGAAATATTGCCTGCATTTCTCCCTTGTATTCTATCTACGTCTTTCAGAAGCACATTGAATATTGTGATATCTTAATTTCCTCATAGTCAGCCATCTTCATGTAAGGAATAAAGTGATTTGCTCCTAACAGACCTATCTTCATGGGTTTCAAAATATTTTTCCTTTTGATTGAACCTGGAGTTGTTCTGTTCTTAAGGAGAAGTGATACTTGGTAATTTTCAGAATAATTTTTAGGATGACTACAGTATTTTCAATGGCAAAATACAGTATCTTAGTTGTGCTACATCAAAGCATAACTTGAGTAAAAAGATACTGCTAATGATAATAGCTAACAATCTGTTATGGTCATAAAGAAGAGGAAAATAATCACCTTGTGTAATTCCAGCTGCCTATGTTTCAGATCCACGAGATACCTATCATTTACTGAATGTAAATTAAGGCTGTTTTTTTGGTTACATAACAAAAGGTGACTCCATCTCTATTGGATGTCTCTACGGAATTGCATATTTCTGGAAGAGTTCTACTAGGCAATATTTTGTCAAATTTATGGTACAGAAACAAGCAGTTTTAACATTTCTAGTTGTTGTAAAGCTGTAAAAAACTTATGGCAATATTGCTCAAATCCAAAAATAGTTTTGCGTTTTTTGCTGTAGATGAAGCATCACCATATGTACTGAACCCGTACAGATGACCATGCTCAAACACAAAACAACAAAAATAAGAAGCATTTTGAAATCATTGTGTAGGTGGTTGAGGAGACTAGATGAGTAATAATCATTAAAATTAATTGCAAAGTGTTGATAATGCTACTATATAGAATAAAGATCTTTAAATTCAAAAGATCTGGGGGGGGAGGGATGACTGTTATGATGGCCTTGATCTAGACTGAACATATGCTTAGCTTTAAGAGTGCCAATTAATTAATGTGAAGGGAGTTGATTAGATGTCTCAAAATAATCAGAGGCTTTCATATAGTGGTGAATCCAGACGTGATTTCTGATTTCATATAAAATGAAAGAAAGTACAAAAATTAAAGAACGTAATGAAATTCTACTTTACATGCTTAGAACCTTGGTCTTATTTGCTTTCACTAGGACCATGGTTTTGATGTCACAGATGCATTTCTAAAGATATTACGAATTAATGCATTAAACATTAATTATGTGCATGTATCAGATTCTCTATACATTAGCACCAGGATGCTATTGAAAATTTAATTAGCCATACAGATCATTTTAAAATGTTAATATCCATCTATGAGATAATACCTATAAAATTTCATCTGTCTTATTTAAAGACAGTGCTTGTTCATTTCAAACCTTCATTTTTTCTGGGGGTCTGTAGGCCCTTGTAATGTGAACCATGTCATTTCTTTGTTTTTACAATGTGTTCAATAAGCTCTCAAATGTAACGTAGTGAAAATAAAACAATTTATTATTCCACTAAGGTATATAACAAAAAATCTTCTATAGCCAGAGTATTCTGACTAAACTGTCTGTTCTCAACTCTCACAGAACCAGATAGCAAGATAAATTATTAAGGTAGGATTTGCAAGTTTTCATCAAAGTGTTAGGTAGTCTTTTTCTCCTGTCTTTGCAAATTTATGGTAGTAGTGATTCTAAATTTTTGAGACACGATTTTCTCAATATTAGAACACTTAGAATACGGTTTTAAAAGATGCTGAAGGCTCTGGTCCTTGTTCAACAAGCAGCTAGGTCCAAAGTAATTCAATTTTAAATTTACATTGTTCAAAAATAGACATTGTTCAAAATAGGCAATCTGACATGTTCAACAACTTGATGAGTAAAAAAAAAAAAAAAAAAAAAGTCAAAACTAGGATTACCAAGTATATCTCAGGGACAAATTCTAGAGCTTGGTGTAACTCAGTTTGTCATTTTAGTAAAAGTATAGTGTAACAAAGACCTATCTGAAACATATATAACAGGATTTTGCATTGCAATATGTTTTTTACAGATAAATATTCTATCAACTTTAAAACTTAATTCCTTTTTCTAGTATGACACTAATGTAGGCTATCTGTAGATCTATCCTGGGGTTAATTAGGGGGAATATCTTGTGTTTTCTTATTCTCTGAATAAGAAATAATAATCTGTCTCCTTTCTGACCTAGCCTTATTTCCATATGTAAGATAGAGTATTAAATGGAAATAAATGTTTCTACTTTATTTCAATATACTCAACAGGAAAAACACATTTCATGAAGAGAAATGGTAGAGGTTTATTTTGCAGGTATCATCCAAACAGTTATTTAACTGCAATGTGTCTGACAGCATGAGTATTAGAGCTGAAAAAAACTGTATGTCTTTAAGACTAACTCATGTTTTTGCATCAAGATATGTTACATACACTCTACATAAAAAAAAAAAAAGTTTAATATTTTAATGTTTAAATATTAGAGATTTTCAGAGCTTGTGTTTGAAGTATTTGCTTTAATTGGCACAATTTTGATCTCATATTTACAATGCTGCAGAACTGTGTTATCTACTTTTTAATGAAAATACAAAGTGGAAAGAACAGAATGACTTCCATAACATTTTATGCCCACACACAGTGTTTTTTTGTAATGATATGAGGGTGGTTCCACCATGGTTAGAACAGAGGGAAAGTTTGTTCAAATAAAAGTGGAATTTCTGACTCAAGTGATGCGTGCCAAATACCACTGGTTTGGCCTATTTATTAAGAACTGGCTGCAACCTTTGTCTATGAACTAAGTACAGATACACGACAGAGTACAGTGAGTACACAACAAAAATACACAGTACTCAAAAGTAGTTCTGTTTATTTTTTTTTCATGGTTTCATGTTTGCATTATTTTCTCATCCAATTTGTCCTGCTTTTTTTTTTTTTTTTTTTTTTTTTTTTTTCTTTCTCTCTCTCTTATCCATATTCTTTTTTCTTAATCTTATTTTCTGGTTTCAAATAATTGTAAGCCTCCTTCTGTTCAAACCAGCATCTTCCAACTGATTGTCTCATCAGTTGAACTAAGATTATCTAGAACTGTTTGGTTTTGTTTTCTAGCTGCTTCTCTTGAGATCAGCCCTCTCCTCTTTTTCAGTCAATTGAATCCTTCTGTCCCCCTTTTACATCACAGCATTTAAAATTCTTTTTCAAGGGATACAGCAGCTTTAGAACTCATATGATCCCTTTCTCTTAAAATAAGCCATTCATAAAATCAAAGGAGGACATTGATAATCCAGTTAAAAGATCAGAAGGAGAAGAAAATATTCTAACTGTACAATTCACTATCCTTCTGAAGAGAGACAAATATAAAATCACTGATGTTTCTGGGCTAAGTCTCTCTCTGCTTGATTCTTGCATGCTTTGGTTCACACTGGTGATGAGAATGCAGTAGAAGTAACGGTAAAAAAAAAAAAAAAAAAAAAGGAAATATTTGTATGACCTTTTGGATCCTTTCTTTCAGTCTAGCCTACTTAGGTTATAGGATAAAATGTGTAGAATGTAGAATGTGTTCAATTCATAGTGAAATTAAACCTGGAACAAATCCCATTAGGACCAGGACTAAGTACACCAATTCTCCCTCTATGGAAAGTTGAGGTAATGAGCAATGCTGACAATACAGAGGCTCTGACAATTGAAAAACAAATTTAGAATTGAAGAGATATAACTGAAAGTAAGATGGATGACTCATCCCTTATCAAATAGCTATCATTATTGATGTTTTACTGTCTGTCTGCAGGTAGTAAGAAGGGGAGATAACATCTATTGTCTAATGAATACTATATTTTTGATGTCTTTCTTTAAAAAAATGAAACTTTAAAGTAGTTATATCCATGTTAATGTTTATAAAAGAAATAAAAAATCACACACACTTAAACTGTTGATCACAACAAATGATTTCTTTGTCTGTCTTCCCACAACTGAGACATTGTGAAGAAAGTCAAGCATAAAACAAAAGAATTGTCAACTGATTGTTTTAGAGTTGCATGTGAAGGGATGGGACAAATATATTCAGATTTACATCTAGAGTTGAAAGCGAATGTAAGACTTCAGGTAATTCTATCTGTTACCAACGGATGTAGAAAGAGGCTAAGAGACTTGGTTTCACTGGTCCTGTACTTTTCTTGAAGATCTGGTACATTATTCCATCTATTATTGCTTTGATTTTTTTTTTTTTTTCCCTCTGGAAATGGACTTTCACAATGTTATCATTGCAAAATACAAATAAGGATTACATAGTTAATGGAAGGCACCATTATTCAGATAGTGCCACAGGCCTAAAGAACAGCCCAGTAATACATTTTAGCAACTGAAGAACTGAGGGAAAAATGGACACTGTGAGAAATATTAAACGTGTGATACTTTCTAATTCAGTCAGTGTCAACTATATGGAGGAAATTTGAAGTTCACAAAAATTAGGATGGAGGATGATGTGAAGATTGTCTGCCTGAAGCATAGGTAATGAAAATCCATGACTGGTCAAAAGAAGTTAGTTCTGTTTAAAACCAGGTGACTGGTGACATATTATGTCACTATTTCTGTTTTGAGATGCTATGGTAGGTCAGAATAGCTATTTTCCCCCATTAAAGGGATTTCTTTGCCCACCTATGTTAAGAATCAACTAGTGGAGGGACCAAAAGTTTTCCTTAACTAGCTGCCTGATTGGTGGAAATGGTTACTTCTAGGTGTGATGCAACATAGAAAAAGCAAGTCATTGGTTATGAAAGCATTATCAAATATGCAAGAAAATAACATTCAGAACACATACACACAAATATAACAAAATTGTCTCAGTGTAAATGTACTTAAGATCTATTGATTGCTATGCTCTGAGCAGTTATTTTGGAGAGTTTCTGAAGATGCAGGTATGAAAACAGTAGCTTGCATTGCAAACTGCAATGAAGCATGCAAATGCTACATGATCTTGCTGCAAATGACTAAATTGGCATTTTCTAAAGCTGGTTCTTGAATCACATAGTGAAATGTACCTGAGTTGCAAAAAAAAAAAAAAAAAAAAAAAAAAGCTTAACTTTCTCTCTTATAAAATATAATAATGGATATTTAATGAAAGCTGAAAAAAACTCACAGAAATATACATTAATATATATAATATCACTCAAGATGCTATCTGCGTAAGCTTTATTTTGAAACACATCAATCCCCCAAAATATCTGATCAAATCCAACTGCAATTTAGAAAAAGTTTTTCACCATTTAGAATAACTGAGCTGCCCATCAATAATGTTGTAGCTGTCCTCTCAACAGGAAAAGAATTGAGTGTAAGGATTCTTTCATTTCTTCAAACTTTCACATTGTGATACATGATATAGAACCACAGAATAAACTTTCTACTGAGTCTTGTGTTAACCAAGTATAGATTCTGGCTGTATAAGCCATACTTAATAAGTAAAGAATCAAATCAAATCTTTCCTAATTAAAAAAATAAATAAATAAATAAATAAAATCACATTTCTGGGTTAACATTTTAATGTGCATCTTCAATTTTTCTTCAATGCAAAGTGCAATCAGTGATTTCTGCATTGCCTACCCAAGTTGTTAGATACACATTTTGTAGAGTTATATGAATTTGAAGGTGGTTAGTGAGAAAAACAGATAAGATACCCTCACAGAAGGTTCTGTCTTCTTTATAATCCATGTTATACTATGGAGGACAGAGGCAGTCCTACGGGCTATATGAAGAATCTATTTTTATGGTAGGAACTTCTGGCTGAAATATTCCTTACAAATCACAGAGACTGCTGAAATGCTGTATCCTGTATATTATAAAATGAAATGACATCACACAGGGATGGCTAGTGGCTTCACTACTGGCAGTTTCACTGTGTAGCACTATAGTAGCTTTAAAAATAATGAAATTTATTCATAAAACATAAAATCTGGTATGATACTGCTTCTTGTTTTTTAGAACATCTGAAGGAACCTTCTAGTTTATAATCTCTTCCACTTTTGCAGCAAAATATGTCTGGGTTTTCTAGGTAAAGGAATCATGACAACACATTCACTTCTGTATGGCCAGCAAAGCAGTTGTATATGTCACAGCTAGGATCTGTCCCTCTGGTGTTCCCCTGATGCTTTTATCTAGAAATGCATGCTGTGACAGGTTGGCTTGCTGGAAGGCTCTTGGCAGAAAAACGTTCGAAGACTAGATTACTAGCAGTACTTTAGATTCTTTAAAGAACTGTCTTTAGACTCTCAAACACAGAGTATACATTAATGAAAATTGTTTCAATACAAACTGAAGGACTTCATCCATATAAAGATCCAGAAAGAGGATGAAGGATACACAGAGGATTTTTAAAAGGCTAGCTATATTAGAATTACTTTTCTTTGTGTTTTCATTTTACATGAAATGAAATTTTAAATCAGACTTGTATTTTTATTAGTCATGGTTAGGAGAGAGAAAAATGCCCAGATTCAAAGCTAAGCATCATTAATAAAATCTACAATTTTCATGGAAGTTATGCTTCCTGGCAGAGTCCTAATTTTATGTTTTACCCTGACATAGATTAAGATAGACCACTTAAAGGTCTCTATCATTTTATAGACTAGATAATTATCACTACCTTGACATCTGCCCAAACACTAAATATCCAACTTGGCAATGCTAAAACTTAACATTTAATGTAGTTTCCCTAGCATCAGTGAAGTCTGCAAACTTTTGAGTGGGGTCTCCAGTTGAACATCCATACCACCCAGTAATATGTGAATTCTTTCTTTACATGTTTACCTCTGTGTTTATTATATCACTGTGTGCAGTTAAAGTAGTTGTGTAACTTGCTAAATGAACAAAAGTGATGAGTTAGAAATAGGATCCATGAAAAGATGAAAAGCTTTTCTTGAATGGTTTCTTCAGTATTAGTCATCAGCATGCTACTTATGTTACAATTATAACTTGTCTAGTATGAGAAAATCATGTTTATGTACTTCATGTTGTATGTCCTATTTGAACTGGAGCCAGGATAAAATTGTCACCTTTTTATTATGTCACCTATATTACAATTATACTCTATTTTAATTCATCTCTTAAAAGTGCTCTTTAGAGTTTGCTTGCCTACACACCTTGAATACAAATTCCAAGTCATCTTTTGTTGACCTTTTATGACTAGATCCAAACTTGTGACATAATTCAGAAATAGTAGGGACATCTTGTAACTTCTTGGCTTCCTTTTTGTTTGGTTCAAAAAATCAAAATATTTCCCAGAAGACAGTGATTACAGTGTATTTTTAAGTTAAAAAGTGAACTCACTAGTATAGTAGGAATTACAAAACACTATCAAAAGAAATATTGAAATTATGTCAGCAAAACCAATAAGAACAAAGCTTATTTTAAAAAGAAAAAATTAAAAAAAAAAAAAAAACACAGGTTGGTGTAGTTTTTCATTTTCATGGGAAAAGATTTCAAATAAGGAATCATCCTTAAAAAGCATTGTGCATATTCTAAACATTTGGCAGTTGCCTTGTGGCATCCATTTTAACTTGTTGTCAGATGTTTCCTTAGATCACATCATTTTAAAATCTAATGAGCAATGACAGAATTGTAACCTGCTATGACACTTAAAGGAAATGTTAAAAATGCACCTGCCCCAGGGTTAGACTTCTATAGTTTCTAGAGAAAAACAAAGCAGCTTTGAAGTATTCAAGACTGGAAAATGAAATAGATGCTGAGAGTAAGAGAATAAAGGGTTTAAATATATGTATATGTGTATGCGTATATATATATAAAAGGTACTGCTGATTTGAATATTTCTTGCATACAGCAAGGAAAAATGTTGGTAAGATTAGTTAGTATGATGTCAAGAAGGTTTAGGAGGTATATGGAAGGTATATGGAGGGGTATAGCGGACTATCTCCATGTAACACGAAAATGTTATAATGGCAGATCTTATATATAGTTCATGTTATAGACACAACTGTATTATACTAAAACAATTGTAAATGTAGTCGGGTATGCTAATGTCCAGCAGTGCTGAACGCATGCATCAGAAAAAATGTGAAGCCTGTCTTGAACTGTACACGGTTATTCTTTGAGACAAACACTTCCTGACCTGTGGAAAAAAATCACTTTATGACCTAAACCCCCAAGTAAAGCATCTAATAGTTCTGTATTCTACTAGGAAGTGATCACTGCAAAGTGTTTCATCTTTTCTTTGACCTGTACTAAACCACTTGTCTCAATGATATGTTGTGATAACAAGTTTCACATGAGGTTATGTATCAGTGTTTTATCAGTGTACCTGCTTTAAGTTTACTTCCTGATATGTCTGCAATGTTTCAAACTTGGTTGGAGTTAGTTCTTAATTACATTATCAGATTTTGTTTTACATGCCTTCAAACTAGGGAATCTCAGTCAGTATAGTACCACTAATATTCTTTTTTTTTTTTTGTGTGTGTGTGTATGTGTTCACAATGCTTCCAAAAATTAAGAATTAAGTCGTGGTTGAAATACGTTTATTAACCAAAATTGGTGTAGCTACTTGTTTAGTTGGGGTGCAGAGGATATTAATTGTTTTACTCTCTTCTCCATTCCATCCTTCTAAGATAAAATATTAGTCCTGTCTTACCTCAAAAGCGTGTAAGTAAAAAAAGATTATGATTCAGAGACTAAATTCATAAGTCAAATTAGTGATGATGAATGGCTCAGAAATTACTTGACATTCTAGGGTTTTCCGAAGCATGTTGTGACTTGTCTGTTAGACAAGTCTGTTAGACATCATGGGCTGCACAGACTACTGCCCAGGATGCAATATGACAGTTCCCATATTTCTCAACTCTGAAGTTGTAGCGTAAATTTCTATATGCAATAATATATACATATATTTTCCATACTGTTCAGAGTAGCAGTATAGATTGTATGTTTTTCAGCTGTGCAGCTTGATTATCCATCTCCGCAGCTCTCAAGGTTTTTTGGAGAAGGTTCTGTATTCCTTCAGATTTTTTTTTTTTTTTTTAATGGAATGCAGACATTCTAGGAGGAGTGGCTAATGGGGTCCACATCAGCTGCTGCTTTATTTTCTTCTCTGATTAATTTTTTTATAGCCTATTCACTTATGCAGTGTCACAGAGAAAACAACTCTTTAAATAATATTGTGTATTGGTTCAGTCAGTTGTGGACTGAAGTTCAGGACATCAGAAGAATCAAAGAAAGAGCCATCACAGTGGTTGTAAATATTTTGTAAATATTTTTTGGCCCTTTTGACCCTTTTTGGCCATATGTGAATGTGAAGTTACAGAATGCTCTATAAACTTTTCACAGAGACAAGATTTAAAATGTTCAGATAGTTGCTAAATTAGACAATAGAAACTATAGTGCACCTTTCCTGTAACTAAATACAAGCAGATTGAAAATTGGCTTTTGAATCTTATGATCATCACTATTGCCATATACAGAACTTCTGTAATACGTAAGTTTATGTTGTAGATTTAATTTAAGTATATTGACAATGAAAATGAGATTCTCATAACTTACTATAGTGACTGAAAGGTCTAGTGTCTTGTTTAGTAATCAGGACATTTTTTAGACAATGGAGGGAGAGAGTGCTGTTTGGATAATTAATTCCAGCTATTTTAAGCACCTTCCATAACATGGGAAGAATCACATTCTGGAAGTATTTCATTTGTTTCTACTCAGAAGAAAAAGATCTTGACTCATTTTGCTGGATGCCTAAATGTTAGAAACCAGGATGAGGAGAGGTGGGCCCCATTCCTGAGTAACATATTTCTAAAAAACATGATTTCACTTGTGTTTCACTTCTTGACTAGCCTTTCAGATAGATTTTATAACGGGTAAAAAGAGACAATGTTCTAATGAAATCTTAAATTCATTCTTTTGTGAAGTGTTGTTTGTCTTGTGAGAAATTAGTTTATGGCTCAGAAGATACCAGTAGTCAGCTTAATTTTCCCCATTAGCTGAAAAAATAGGCATCTTAAGAATAAAAAGTGGAAAGAAAAATCATCCAGGCTACATTAACATAAAATAATTGTGATAATAAATTCCAACTAACTAATATATTCATGCCATTTGAAGAGCTGTTCTTTAAGGGTATTAAGGACAAAAATCTCTAAGTAAAGCTAATGAAAGGTTATGTATCATAGACCACATTATTATTATTGCAAGAAGGCCTGTACTCTGCAGCAGTAAAGTGCTGCAAAGACCTAGCAAACTCTAAAGTGAAGGTACTATTAAGCAAGGAAATAACCACAAAAACATAGGGATAACTTTTTTTTCCCTTCAATCCCTTCTTTCTCCCCCAATTCCAAGACTGATAGCTTTATAGTATTGCAGTCAGTAAAGCTGATTTTTTTCCCTACGTTCAGAAAGATTAGGTTGTTGCTGTCAGTAAAGAATATGTAAATTGTCACTATTTTCACTGATTATAAAAACAAACAAACAAACAAACAAACAAAAAACCACAAAAACCAAAAAACTATTATATTTTGTTCACTTACCTGGAGGAAAAAAGCATGAATTCATATTTTGAAAAGAAACAGTAATACTTGTTGCAAGATAAAATATTATATTCTTCACGGTCATTTAATGACTCTGGCCCCATATTTAACCTGTTGAATACTTGTAACATGTATGTACTCAGTGCTTCAAATATACTGATTACAGTTTTAGTCAAGTGGTTAAACCCTTATCTACAATTGCTTAATACATTTCATATCCAAGTCCATGTTAGCTAAATAGAATTTCTGAAGAAAATATGTGCCTTTTTAATAAAGTTAAGTAAATATTCTGCTAGCTCTAAGGGCTTATCATTGATTTTTCTTTGACAAGGATCACGCAATCACTGTGTTTATATTTTCTATGTTAAGAAACAGCCTTGTTATCAGAACATCTATGCTGTTCTGGCTTCTACAGAAAGAAAGTATTGCTTTCTTAGCTTATTTTCAGATGTTATAGTAAGGGTATGGTTGTAAAGTTAAAAGAAAGCTGTCTGTCTGTGGTGAGTAGTAGAATCTTGAATTTGCTATGTGCTATTTTGAAGTCAGAAATATTAAACTGGATATGGATTTTGTTTTACTGCAAAAATCGGGGAGTTATGTTACTCTGATTTCATGTTGAAATACTAAAAGAATTTAAAATGTAATAAACTTAAATGTATAAATGATTGCATGGACTGTGGTTACTTATAACTAAAGCTTGAAACTGATACAGTAATAATCTAAAGTCTCTGGAAATTTCAAATGATAGAACTTATGCAACTAAATTTAGGCTAGAAACTCTTTTGGCTTCAGTGTCCTCTAAAAAGTGTAAAGAAGCTCAGAGCAGACTTAGTGAAGATGAGGAGATGATAGTGCTGTTGCATTTTCATTCAGAAATTTTGAGGACCCTTAGCACAAGTTGTTATAATCCCAAAGCAATTAATTTCAGTCAGTTCAGATCTGAGTTAACAGCCTGTAATGATTTGCATGCAATAATCCACTGAATGAGTCTATGAAATATTTTTTATCAATTTACAAGCAAATGTAAAATACAAGGTTCAGTGAGTGACTAGAGGTACTTCACATTGAAATGAAAGAACTGAATCACTATGTGGAGGAAGTTTGACTGCACTGAGTCAAGTCAGTGGGCTAGTCAGTGACTGGAGGTGGCACCTGAACTGCTGAAGTGGCATTTGTAGCTACAAAGAGGTGAGGCAGCCTATAATTCAGTGGGAGAAATGTCAAAACTAACTCCAGAATAACTTAGAGTTAGATAAACTTCACAGGAAGGAAATTGAGTCTGAAAGAATACTCTGAACCTACAAGGGAAGGGAAAGGAAAAGGAAAGAAAAAGGTGTAAATTCTTCACTGGCAAAGGCTTGTCTCTGATAAGGTATCTACCTCTGATATGTATATATTTGGAAATTTAGAAAATAAGAGTGGATTTCCCAATAAGTAGTAACACATCAGTTACTTAAAAGAAGCTTGCTAGCTAATGAACCAACCAGCACCTCCAAATCTTCTACAAGTCTGGAGGATTTGAAGCATGCGGTACCTTGCCAGATCAGGCTCCAGGTTTTTTAAGTAAATAAACACTTTATTTATAACAGCTAGTATTATTTATAACAGCTAGACCTGTATTGGGTATCAAGTGCATTTTCTGCACAGATATGACTACAGCGTAGGCAAATTGCCGATCTTCTGCACAGCTCTGGCAATATCCCCTGTGGTGACAAGTGCTATAAATTCTTCTCCTTATCTTAAAGAGATAAGTCTCTTTAAGATTTGACAGACTTTAACACAGCCATCGTATTCTGGGAAGAAGGGTTTGTAAGCAATGTGTCACAAGTTCAGAAGACCTACTGCTGCTTCTAGATTTGTGAGCAAGTAGTTGGCTACCCATGAGCTTGACAGTATTTTTTCAATTTCAGTGAATACAAGTTGGCTGGGAATAACTCGCAGCTGGTACAGCTCTATTTTTAAATAGATTTATTAAAAGAAATTGAAATTAGCCTTTCTCCTTCCCCTCAAATTTCCATCTGCTACAATTAATATTAACATGATTTCTAACTTGTCGTTTTAGCTGATTATCTTTTTAGAAAGACTCCATAAAAGGTTGGTGTGAAGAACATACATTTTGCATTCTTGTCAATCTGCTTGCAGAGAATGTGATCCAACATGTAGGTCAAAACGAATTTTATTTAATACTTCCCAATTAATATATAGCACATAAAGCACTCTCAAGCATGTAGGTGTTTTTGAGATATTGTTCAAGCCTTCATCACCATCACACAGTGAATTCAACACAGGCACTCATGGGGAGGCTGGCAGAATTCAAAGAAGGCTGAGATACTGAGCTCAGAATTAAGCAGAAAACATTTGCCTATCCTTCATCAATAATACATGTGTTCATCATCCATGTGTGCTATAAATATAAAACAATCTTTGGAACCAGTGCAAAGCTTTTCAAAGATATTGCTCTCTGTTACTAATGCTCTTATGGGTATAAAAGGTCCTCCCCAAATCAAGTCATGCCCTTTGTTAAATTTTTTTGGGGAAAATGATGACATAATCTGTAAGGAATTTCATCTAGAGGCATCTAGTGAATTGTGGTAGTAGTTTTATAGATGAAACTACTCAGACAGAATCATCAGCCCAACAGAGATCCAAAGAAGCAGTTAAACATACAATTGGCTGTATTGGGTCTATTTTTATGAGAAAAACTTCATACTAAATAGCTTTTAAAATGCTCTTTAGAGTAGTAAATACTTTGTATATATGACACTAATTTTTTGGATGCTAAACCAGTATTTCCTGCATTTGAAAATAGCATTCTTCACAAAAGAGTGTTGTAGAAGTTGAGCCTGATGATGTAATCTTTTCTCAGTTGGGTTTCATTAACATGGATTTTACTGTTTATTTTTAGGGAAGGACTTGTAGGACAAGTGTTATGATTCTTTTGTTCACACTATGACCCTTTCAAATTCAGGGACCTCAGTCCTAAGGCAACATTAAAAAAAAAAAAAAAAAAAGAACAGGTATTGTACATATTGTACAGATGAATCTGTAGGCACACACAAAAAAGCAACATCCATTTAACACTCCATTGTGCAATTTTACACTTACTTTCAGGGCCAGTTTTAGAGAGAACACTGCTGGTGCTCTATATACACCATCAGCAACATGCAAAAATTCTTTAAACACATCCAATGCCGAAAAAAAAAAAAAAACAAAAAAAGAAACACACACAAAAGAACAACCAACCAACCAAACAAACAAAAACACTTTTTTTTTATAGAGTATGAAAAACCTCCAAAAACTTTCACTATTTTCTCCACATTCTTTTCCTTCTATTGATTTTTGGTTAATGTCTAACCTGAAGAGTGACAGTAGAAGATGGAGGTAGTAGTAATTAATAGCTTGGTGGATTATCTGGAGTATTGCTACTGCTGCATGGGAAAGGAAGGAAGAACAGAACCTAGGGTAAGTATGCTCTCTGTTGAGGGCAGAGGTCTTCACTCACATAGTATTTGCATCTGTAAATCATAATACATGGAAGAAACCAGCTGTTCCTGTTTCATAGTGTGGATGTAGTTAGAAAATTAAATTAGCTCCCCAGTATCCTCTTGCTGCCCCTCAACTCTTACAATCTGCTGTGTGTTAAAACAACACTAACAAGTACTTTACTTATTGCTGAGTAAACAAATGAGTAAACGCAATTACTGCAATAATGATCAGGGAACACAATTCCTAATTTGAAAATATTTTAATAAAGGATAAATTAATTAACATTTAATGACACTTTTCTTTTGCAGATGTTGAAAATACCATAAAAGGAGGGGGAGAAAGGAAAACAGAGGCACCCGTTTTAGCTGGTGGGAGTCTTCAGAAAAGACCCCAATGAACTTAATCTGCATAATGTCATTTTTCTGACTGTATTTACACTTGTTGGCACATTTAAAAATAACTTTTTATTTAAATATTCAAAAATAGGTTCACTGAAATCTTGAGACTTTCACTTTCATATTTGTTTATAAATATACGATCTGTCTGGCAGTAAATAGCCATGTTGGTCCCAGTTCAGAAACTGTGTATTACTGCTTAACTTTAAATATATACCTAAATGATAATTAAATTAATGCTAATTTGCAGTAATGTGGGAATCTGAATGAAATTGTTTTCCAAATAGGAGGATAGGATATAAGGTATGAAGGCGAAGACATTTTGGAGGGTGTCATAAGCAATATGTGTAAAGTAGGCATATTGGAAGCAGATGCTGTCCCTACAGTGAGCTGAAGTCCAACTGTCTTTTACAGACAGTGAATGAATTGAGTTGACCCAGATTGGGCCTGTCTCTATTTTATATAAACAAGATCTGCCAGTTACATTTGGAGAAATAAATATAACTAGTCTTTATGCAGGTGTGCAAGAGTAATAAAGATTAAAGTAAAAGCTGTCAAGGGCATAGTCATCTTGTAGCATCATCAGATAATAGAACCATATCCCATAGAAGCAGTTGCTGGTTTCAAAAAATGAGGAGAATGAGTTGCTTGTGTGCTGGAAAAGCTTTTCTGCAGATTCTAGTTTAATGTAAGAGTCCTGGGTTCTGCCAAGGGATTAGGCTAGATGGGATTATGCTCTGGGAATAAAGAAATGCCTCAGTCTTTAGCGGCAATACCGGATGTTCTCTGGATACCCAGTACCCTGAGCTGGTGGAAGGGGATGGGGAGCAGGATGTGGCCCTCATTATCCATGAAGAACAGGTAGGTGACCTACTACGGCACTTAGATGTGCACAAGTCGATGGGGCCAGATGGGATCCACCCAAGGGTACTGAGAGAACTGGCAGAGGAGCTGGCCAAGCCACTGTCCATCATTTATCAACAGTCCTGGCTATCGGGGGAGGTCCCAATCGACTGGCGGCTAGCAAACGTGACGCCCATCTACAAGAAGGGCCGGAGGGCTGACCCAGGAAACTACAGGCCTGTCAGTTTGACCTCAGTGCCAGGAAAGCTCATGGAGCAGATCCTCCTGAGAGTCATCATGCAGCACTTGAAGGGGAAGCAGGCGATCAGGCCCAGTCAGCATGGCTTTATGAAAGGCAGGTCATGCCTGACGAACCTGATCTCCTTCTATGACAGAGTGACGCGCAGGGTGGATGAGGGAAAGGCTGTGGATGTGGTCTACCTTGACTTCAGCAAGGCTTTTGACACCGTCTCCCACAGCATTCTCCTCAAGAAACTGGCTGCTCTTGGCTTGGACTGGCGCACGCTTCGTTGGGTTAGAAACTGGCTGGATAGCCGGGCCCAAAGAGTCGTGGTGAATGGAGCCAAGTCCAGTTGGAGGCCAGTCACTAGTGGCGTCCCCCAGGGCTCGGTGCTGGGGCCGGTCCTCTTTAATATCTTCATCGATGATCTGGACGAGGGCATCGAGTGCACCCTCAGTAAGTTCGCAGATGACACCAAGTTAGGTGCGTGTGTCGATCTGCTTGAGGGTAGGAAAGCTCTGCAGGAGGATCTGGATAGGCTGCACCGATGGGCTGAGGTCAACTGCATGAAGTTTAACAAGGCCAAGTGCCGGGTCCTGCACCTGGGGCGCAATAACCCCAAGCAGAGCTACAGGCTGGGAGAGGAATGGTTGGAAAGCTGCCAGGCAGAGAAGGACCTGGGAGTGATGGTGGACAGTCGGCTGAATATGAGCCAGCAGTGTGCTCAGGTGGCCAAGAAGGCCAACGGCATCCTGGCTTGTATTAGGAACAGCGTGACCAGCAGGGCTAGGGAGGTGATCGTCCCCCTGTACTCAGCTCTGGTGAGGCTGCACCTCGAGTACTGTGTTCAGTTTTGGGCCCCTCGCTACAAGAAGGACATCGAGGTGCTTGAGCGGGTGCAGAGAAGGGCGACGAAGCTGGTGAGGGGCCTGGAGAACAAGTCCTACGAGGAGCGGCTGAGGGAGCTGGGCTTGTTCAGCCTGGAGAAGAGGAGGCTCAGGGGCGACCTTATCGCTCTCTACAGGTACCTCAAGGGAGGCTGTAGCGAGGTGGGGGTTGGTCTGTTCTCCCACGTGCCTGGTGACAGGACGAGGGGGAATGGGTTTAAGTTGAGCCAGGGGAGTTTTAGGCTAGATGTTAGGAAGAACTTCTTCACTGAAAGGGTTGTGAGGCATTGGAACAGGCTGCCCAGGCAAGTGGTGGAGTCACCATCCTTGGAAGTCTTCAAAAGACGTTTAGATGTAGAGCTTAGGGATATGGTTTAGTGGAGGGCTGTTAGCGTTAGGTTGGAGGTTGGACTCGATGACCTTGAGGTCTCTTCCAACCTAGAAAATTCTGTGATTCTGTGATTCTGTAAATTACGAGTCTCAGAAATTTCAGAACAGGATGATGACACCTTCTGTTTTGTCCTAAAGACAGTTTTTTTTTTTAAGTGGATTTACCTCTTAGTCTGTTCACTTAATAGCCTGAAACAGACTGAAAGCTCTACATTTCTCTCTCTCTTTTTTTTTTTTTTTTACACTTGAGAATTGTACACATTGGGTTCTTACCTCCCGTACAAAGCAACATTTGTTCTTTGGCTTAATATACAGATGACTAAACCATTTACTTATGTCTTCTAAGACTAAATAAGCAATCTCTCATCTCTATCTAGACCATAATGAATAAATAATGTTAAGTTAATTAAAGTACTAGGACATGGAGTCTGAAGAACTGAGTTGGAACTTCTTAAAATTTCCTTCCTGAACAGGGAAGGAAAACTGTTATTTTGCATGCAAAATTGAGTGACAAATCTAATTCTTCCAAAATATTCCATGGGAAACTGATTCATGTCCAAAATTAGATATTTAAATTCGTTTAATGTGGCCTGTGTTAGCATATTGTCAATAATGAGTGTTCAGTCCCAAACCCTGGAATCCAAAAGGCCTCAGTGTACTATTTCAGTAGAGTTTAGTGTGCCTTCACCTGCTCCAAAGTTTTGAATTGATCAAGAGTGATTTCCTAAGGCAATTTTTGTGTTACCAATAAAATCTTGTGTGTGCTGATGTGTTGTTAATTGCTCTTGTGTGCAAATATAATCTATAAAAAGCTCTAAAATCCTGGACAAGTGCTTGTACATAATCAGTTTTCACTGTTCAGTTAATAAATAAAAGATGAGATTATTAAAACATGCTAGTAATGTTCGATGAGTAGTAATAATGTTTACTGATATAATGTAAAATAATGTTAATGATCATTCTCTTGCTATCATGTTAGTACAAATATGATCATTAACTTAACCTTTTAATACTTTCTATTAATTATGATGTTGTTAAATATCCAATAGGATGTTTTTAATGAACTCTTATTTACTGAACAATGAAATAGCTGTTAATAGATTTAATAAGTCATGAAAAATTTTAATAAAAAAAAAAAAGGAAAAACTTGGTCTGAAATACTGTTGTTCCTGCAGCTCTAGGTCAGAAAGTTTGTCAAGACCCACTTGCACAGAGATGATCACAGACTCACTGAGTGATGACAGCTCTGGAGCCCACTTCTGGCAAGGGACCCTAAAAGGCCAGGGGTTCTGGGGCAGGCCCCTGAGTCAGTCAACCTTTCAGCGTCTGTGCAACAAGTGGGTCCCACAGAGCTGTGGTGCCTTTATGCCCTGACATATCCCAGGAGAGCTTTAAAAGTTTTATGAAAGTAGGGCCTGAAATATTGTAGCTAGGTTTGTCTTTAAATTAAGAAGTCTTAAAGTTTCACCTCAAGAACAACATTTATAAATCCACACAATTTTTTAATTTTTTTTTTTTTTTAAATCTGTTAGAATATAAAGCCTGGTTTATAGTTCTGTAGGATCTATTCCACTTGATTTTCAAAAACATTTTGTGTAAATTATTAAAACACACAATATAAACACATTTTCTACATGGTATTTACTAGAAACTTTAAATTGTTATTCTTTTAAATTAGTGTAAGTTGATTAGATTTGGGTAAATTAGGGTAAATTAGATTAGACAGCTGGCTATGTGAATGCAACACAAACCATGTGCTAATATATTTTTTCTGAAGCTGTTGGTTGGCTAAGACACTGTATCATTGGATTTATGGAAAACAAAACAAAACAACAACAACAACAACAACAACAAAAACACAACACCACAATGCTATAGATTGTAGGAAACATTTCTTCTTGTTTGAGAAACGTCAGTAACTCAGCAACTTCGCTGCTCTCTAGTATGCTTTTTTTTTCTTTTTTTTTCCTTGTCCTTAGAAAATGCATGTGTGCAAAATATTTATTTTGAGAAAATCTTTGCATAGTGGAGTCTCTACATGGCAGATTAAAACTTTGTTCCAGGAGTTTTAGATTCAGATATAGATAGGCTATTCTGCTGAAATATAAAAAATGAGTGAACAATCAAAATTTGTAAGGAAAGAAAAATCCTGATTATACTTAATTATGTATTCTATACAAGATTTTATTAAATTCTGCAGGGTGGAATCCACTGTTTTCACTGATTTCACATGGATGAAATCCATATTTTCACATTCACTTACTGTCACCACTTTTCAATTTTTTAGTCTTCACATACTAAATAAGCATTTAAAGTCAATTCACAGACTTCCAGGTGGCAACAGTGACTCAGTCTGGAGAATGGTCATACCGAGGATAACCATATTACAGCTCAAAGCAATTTAAGGTCTTTCCTTTCCAATTTGTCTTATGATACCTGAGAAATGAAGTGAATGCTGTAGCCTGGAAATTCATATAAAAAAATGAATTTCTTTACATTTTATTTAATAGTCTTCTTTGAAAAGTCTTCCTTCCATTTACTCTTTCAAAATTTTGTATTTTGGCTTGTTTTCTTTAAAAAAAAAAAAAAAAAAAAAAAAAAAGATTTTAAAGATAATGTTTAATCTTTGAAATATGTGGAGTTTTAGCAGCAAATATTACTATCTTCATCTTAACTAACTTTTATCTTCTGACAATACCAGAAAATTTCTGAAGGGTAGGAAATAATTAGAATACTGAGAATCATAGAGTCATTTAGGTTGGAACAGACTTCTAAGATCAAGTCCAACCATTAACCTAGCACTGTCAAGTCTACCAAGTCTTGCTAATTTTAAGAACAGAACAAGAACATGAATGCCTAAATGTTTTCAGTTTTGAAAATTAAGTTTTAGTTATTCAGTCAGCATAACATTCAGTTTAAAGTTTTAGCTTTAATAAAAGATGAAAAAAATTTGAAGGACTATATCTCTTTAATCTTCAACACTATTGTAGTGTTGAAACCAACACCTGAAGCCAAATGTTTGTTAACTCATTCTATGTCTGATTCTCAGTTCAAAAATGGAGATTTAGAAAACATAGAAAGTATTTGTAGTCCAGAGCAGACTCTGACTATTAAGTGCTCAGCTTATATAAATCTATTTTTTTCAGGTCACACAGATGATTGTTGATTAATGAACAATCTGAAAATCCTTTTGGTAATTTGAAAAATTTACCACAAATGTAGGTGTAGAAGGAGTGAAAATCAAGCCAATCAAAATCAACTAAAAATAACATTACTAACTGTTATTAATATCAAAATAGTTGTGTCTTTTCAGAACATAAGAGGAATTAAGGTATTTGTGTCCAGCATCCTATTCATGAGCATGAGTTCAGATGTATCTGGGGTAGGAATGACAGGAGGCAAGTACCACTAGTCTCTTGCTGTTTCAGTCTGTGAAGAGGTTCATAGGAGGCAGCAAAAAGATTACCGTGTACTACAGCTGTTTCTGAATAGTTGAGTAGCTGCTTGGTGATTTATAAAATTTGTGTTCTCTTTCTTTGCTCAGGAGATTATAAAAGGG
Source organism: Aythya fuligula (assembly GCF_009819795.1). Lineage (NCBI taxonomy): Eukaryota > Metazoa > Chordata > Aves > Anseriformes > Anatidae > Aythya > Aythya fuligula. The sequence goes on along the minus strand of NC_045565.1, from coordinate 11,002,301 downwards.
ATTGCTTTGGGTTTTGTCATTTCTGACTCTGTATAGAAGAAAAAGAGACACTGTTTAACCACTACAGTTAAGGCGTGCCTTATTAATTTTGAATAATACAAATCACATTACAGTGGATTTTAAAGATTGACCTGAAACAGAGCAAAATAGATTTGTTTATGTTTTATAGGTCTGAGGGAAGAACTCCTCAGATTCCTCTTGCTCTGAGGGAAGAATGACTTATAAGGAAAAAAAAAGCCACTCTAACACTGATTATATTGATTTATTTTTATTTTTTTACGCTTGGTGTGAATTTCTAGAGTTCTGCACACATTTAATGTGCAAAACATTTCATTTCTAAAAGGTGGTGTGTAGCATACTCATGCAGTTACCATTATAACTTGGCTAGTAATGTTAATCTTCAGCACACTTAAAATGAGGATAATGCAAATGTGCATACAAGTAAATTCACATTATATAGGACTTGTATAACATTTATAATTAGGATTCATTTTTAAAGTGCATGAAAATGCCTTTAGGAAACTTAAAGAGACATGTATTACTATTATGCAAATCCAGCACTTACTAAATTCCTTATTCTTTCACTAAAATCTGTTATCTAAATAATTGCTTCACAACTGTAAATTAACACCAGCAGCCAAATTCATGTCCCTCTTCCAACCCTCCCCTTCATCGTATTTATTCAGTAATATAACATCATTCAGTAGTGTTTATAAACATGCTTAGTGTTCATTTGGTTAAGCTTCAGTACACTGAGCTTCTGAAATGAGCAATCATTGGTTACAAGGTACGTTAAGCTACTCTACTAGAACCTGAGCTAAAAAGAGCAAAGATCATTTCGAAACCTGGTTGACATTTTAAACTTTTTTTTTTTTTTCTTGGCAATGTCACTAACTTTTACTTGAGTTCATACATCAGTGCTAGCCCAGTAGTACTGAACCTTATATTTTGCAGTAATGACCAGGGCACTACTTAGCAGCAAGAACACAGATATCCAGGCTTAATTACCAGGACAGGTCATGGTGACTTCAGTTCCTCAACAAGTGAAGAGATCAGATCCTTTTAAAAGATAGCGTTAGATGGAACAAGTTGAGTAGAGAATAAACTTGCAAAAAAATTTTTTTAAATATCAGACATAGACAAAATAAAGAGGATTTCTGCTTCATCTAGTATTATTGAATTGCCAGCTGGCAACATGAGAAGCTCTTTCCCACCTCAATTTCCTCTGCTTTTATAAGGAAATTTACAGATATGAGGCCTTCTTTCATACCTTGAATTTAGAAATTGTCCAGCTAGACAGTTGTCCAGCCAAAGCCAAGCTACTTCTTCCTAACTGTAGCTGCTTTCCTTCTCCTGAACTGAGTTAGTTTTCCTTCTCCTACTTATATAAAGACTAGTCTACCATATTATTAATATTACAGCTCCAATGAATTTACTTAGAGCTCCAAAGTAAAACTTATTGTATCAGTCACTGGAACTGAGCTACCTTGGCACTCTAGCACTGCACTTGTGGAGCAATGCAACAGTAGCTGTATGAAGAGTAGTAGTAGTATAATTTATCCATGTTGTGGAGAAAAATCACCACTGCTCCAACTATTGTGTTTCATATGAAAAGTGGTGGAAAATTAAGAGAGACTCTACTGTCAAACTATTTACTCAGAAAATTCTTATGTCTTTTGAGACTTCGATATAGGTAATGGTGGCTTACTTCTTTACACATGGGGCTATTACAGGTTTCTATAGTGAGGTCTTAGAGTACACCATTTAATCTTTTCTTCAAAAGCAATCAGGAGCTGAATTCATTTGATATGGAGCTTGGTTTCAATTTACTTGACTCTCTTGCTGGCATTTACACAAATTTCATCTGAATGCATGCAAGATTGAACAGTAATGACTTTTTGTTTTGTTTTGTTTTGTTTTTACGAGTTACCAAGGGGCATATCATTGGAACACATATTTGTGGCAATGTAATTAGAGAAAATTTTGTTACATGTGTTCTCCAAAAAAATAAATATTCCCAATTATAAACTGCCTGAATTATTTTAATTATGTGAAGTAGCAACAGTTAGCCAAGTTTCAAGATGTATTTACAAAACATCAGATCATATTTCCACATGATTGGCCCGGTACTGATCCCACTGATATCAGCATAGGTCTTGCATCCCTGCTGTTCTGTCTCACACATCTCCAGCTGTTATTAGTTCACCATACCCACTTTTACAACTGTATCAGCAATAACAAGAATATTACAGCTGAATTATATTTGCATGTCTGAAAAGGGAATTAAATGGGAAAAATGTGCCAACCAGTGCAGGAAACCAGGATCTATCCCATGTGCTGTTTTGCAATTTTTTCATCCTCTGACTAACAAAGACAGAAATTTTGCCACCATTTAAATATTTCCGAAAGAAAATATGAAATAATTTCTCAGGTCAGTCTAACCACTACTACTACTCTAACTACTGTGACAAACCCTTTGTACTTGGTTATAATCTACGTTCATGGTCTTTCAATATAGCTCTGATGGCATGCTTCTGTTGCTATACCTGGAGAACCTAAGCACATCTGCTATGTGAATTTGGAATGAAAAAAAAAATTAAAAAATAGCCTTGTACTTCCCAGAAAATGCTAGTACCTACTTCTACTACCTCTGTGTGGAAAAATGCTGTAGATCTGGCTTAAACTCACTTGATGCTAGCTAAGTGTAAAATGACTATGAAGCTAGTCTAAATCATCTAATTTATTTCATGCCTAAAGACATAGAGAGAGAGAGAACTCGGTATGTTATTCATCCTATTGTAACTTGCTGTTCAATATTAGTTGGCTGTATTACATTCTTTAGGTAGTCTTTTTCCATTAACTGTAGTGGGACCCCAGTTCTCCTAGAGAAGTCCCTTGAAATACATTTGGATACAATTGGAAGAGATGATTCCTGGCCTATTTGCCTTTATAGTACCATGGATTTCCATTGGGTTTGTCAAGAGTAAGATGTCATTCAGACTTAGTGGCCCTACGTGCATTATTTAACAGTAGATAAGTTAAAGGGTAAACACCTGTAACTCTTATGTCAAGAGGAATATATTTTTAGAGGAATAGCATACAGCATATACTTGTTAGCAGGTTCTTTCTACTGGAAGCTGAAGGCAATTTCTCAAATTCTTTAAAAATATATGTATTTTTTGATGTCTACTTTACTTTATATTATATGTTACAACTCTACCAGGAGGAGGGTCCAAAAATACAAGCCACTGTCTTTCTCTCTGTCATCCCTCCTGCTCTTGGTAACTGCATATGCAAAGTGAAAAACATGACAAAAATGAAGGTCAAAGCTGTCTGGGATTTCTGAAGAAAAGTATGTGCCAACCAAAAGAAAGAAAATGAGCATGCTGCAGCTCAACATTTCTTTTCAGTTGCCACAAAACTTATTCTCCTTTCCAAACAGTATAAATAGTAAGTATTCACTGACAGAAGGTAATTTCAGAAGCTAACAACTTCAAGACAGTTGATTCCTTAATGGCACCAAATGGAGCTTCAGTACAAGTTGGTCTGCCAGTTCAGAAATGTCACATGATGCAACCCCCTCATCTTCTTACATGAAATAAAGGATGAATAACTGAATTCCGTTAGGAATTGGGTTTTAAAATATCAACACAATGTATAACTTCAATAGAAACTCAAGTGTTTTTCTACATTTTGGCATTTAATTTCACTCTGTGTGGTCCATAATCAAATTTAGGTGTTAATATGATTTAACATTTAACTTCCTAAATGATAACTTATTCTGAGTGCATGTGTATGTGTCTTTGTACCTGTCATTGGTTCTTTCAATATGTATTTTAAAGTTGGTATTCAATTTCAGTGAAATTGGATAGAAAGGTACAAGTCTCAGAGAAACTCAGTTCCTGTAACAATTAGCTAAGGAGAGAGGGAGAGATGGGTGGGAGGAAGGTGTTGGAGAGAGGAAAGGAAGGAGGCAGAGGGGAGGGACAAAGAGATTTTTGTGTTTTTGATTTTTTTTGTTTGTTTGTTTGTTTTGAATTGAATTGAATGTTTTTAATTGAAGTTTACTACTCAGGATACAAGACACACAAGGCATCTTATAGAATTATGTTTCTAATACGTGCCAATATTAACATTTACCCAGAAAGTAAGACATACTAAGAATTCAGTATCAACTTGGAAGGGAGGACTAAGGACAAGGATGTATCATTCTGTATTTGTAGGATATCTTAAACTTGTAAGATAGTAAATACAATTCAGCATCGCGTTGATGGGTGGGAGAGCTTCAAATTTCCATGGTAGATAGGCACAGCAAAAGATAATATATATAGTATTTCTAACATATAGTATTTCTAATTTCATTACGGAAGTTTACAGAAAGAAAATCAACGCAGCTATGCACAATATAACGTTTCACAACTCAGTGCAATAAGCATGTTACTTGTCCAATGAATGTAAAATTATTCAATTTTATAACCAATAATATTTGCATAATCTATGTTTGGTTTCCTAGGGGTTTATGCTACCCACCTATTATGGTAAACTATGTCTTGTCCTTTTAGTATATAAACACATTATTCATATTAAAAATTCATTTTTAAATGTTCTAAGTTACTTAACTTGTATTTTCCTTCTTCATTGAAATCAACCATTGGAAACTAAGGAAAATACTCTTTTTATGAGTAAATTATGAATTTAAGGTATAACATTAAGCAAATATACCTTAGAAGATAACATTGTTTAATAGTCAATAACCTTACATAAAGACATAGCATTTTATGATACATATTTTTCACCATACATTCACAAAACTTTTTAACTTTCTTTTTAAGATCCATAGAATAATGATGGTATACAAACTACTGAGGTGAGGAGCAGTACTTTAAATGAGGTCTGTAATTATTTCCTTTAGCAGGTATATTCCCTTCATTTCCTTCAAGGCCAGTTCATTTAGCTACATTCAAATCCTTTTATTTTTTTTTTTTTGAATTCAAAAATGTTGTATAATTTCAGGAGTTTCAGGAATACATCTGGAAAAAAAATGTATCTGTAATTCGGAGTATGGCTGCTATCTCAGCCAATGCAGTCATCTGAACTGAGGTATCCAAAGAGAACTTTGAGGGGCTCTCAGTCATGCTGACCCCTAAAATTCAATAAGCATGATATATTTGAATTAAAAATTTGAAAAGTGCCATGAGCATGATTTTCTTGAGCATCCTTGCCAGTCCTGAGAAACAGTCATAGAATTCTAGAATGGTTTGCATTGGAAGGGACCTTAAAGCTTAAAGGATATCTAGTTCCAATGTCCTACCATAGGCAGGGACACTTCCCACCAGAGCAGATTACCCAAAGTTCCATCCAGCCTGGCCTTGAATATTTCCAGGGATGGGGCGTCCACAGCCTGTGCAGCCTGTGCCAGTGCCTCACCATCCTCAGAGTAAAGAATTTCTTCTTAATATCTAATCTTAATCTGTTTTTTTTTGTTTTTTTGTTTTTTTTTTCAGCCTGAGAGGAAAAAAACACAATGTGGCTTACTGTATGTCTCCAGGAATCTGTAGAATTGTATAGGCTTGTTTGGACTAGAGCTGTTTCAACTGCTGTCTAGATAAAGTCCGAAGCACTGGGTGATTTCATGGGATCATGTAATCATGAAATATTATTTCTCCTCATAGTTTCTGGTGGGAAAAAATGTTAAAAAATCTTTAATTATTATTAAAGATTTAATAATTAGATACATACATAAAAAAGATTAAATTTTAATTTCTGGTACTTAATATTTTTTCTTCATCTATTTTTCTTTAAACATGAAAAGAGATTTTCGTAAAGACTGATCAGTTATGAAACAGCTTAACAACTCTGCTGGGTATTTTTCAGGCACACAAGCAATAAGCTTAGTAGGGTTGCAAATACAATCAATTAACATCTTTATCAGCTTATTATTATTATTCCTATGAACTAATGTTTCTATATCAAAATTTTCATTAATTGATTAAATTTATTGGTTAAAATTAATCAAAACTTTGAGAAAATCTTGTCAGACTTTGTTGTTGCCTAAAAAGACAGGTTTTTATAATTGATTATAAGAAGATTTTTTATTTCTCAAAACTTAAAAGCCAAAACTTACAAAAATATTTTCTTGTGAATATATTTAGAATTTTATTAACTAATTTGCTTGGAAAGGAATTATTAAGTGTTGACACAAATGAATTATATTTTACTGTCCCTCTAACCATGTAATAGTGTAATGCCATAAGAGCTGTCTAAATTTGAGTTTGGTTGTATAGCAACATGTCAGGAAAAAAGATCTAATTGAATGATATTAGAGAGTCTGTGCATATATTGTGGCAACTGTAGCCTTAAGGATGTATTTCTGCCACATTAACTCATTTCAGATTTCATTCACTATATGGGTAGCCTACAACTCGTTGTAGCTAGGATCCATCAGTCTTGATATACAACCTTTCTCTTTGCAAATTAAACAGGGGTGAACAATGAAAATAAACTACCTGAAATATGGAAGGATCCTTTGTAATAGTAACCTGGTTTCTTTCTCTCTCTGTCTTCCCTCTCCCCCTTTCTCTCCATTATTTTTCCTTAGAACATTTCTAACAGATCATTTAATAGTAATGCATCTATTTAAATAATTGGATGTCAAATACTTGCCCCCAAAAGTTAGTCTTCTAAGAAAATTTGCATTATGTGCTGAGAAAACAAAATCATTATCCTCTGGAACTATATCACGGAATCACAGAATTCCTAGGTTGGAAGAGACCTCAAGATCATCAAGTCCAACCTCTGACCTAACGCTAACAGTCCCCACTAAACCATATCCCTAAGCTCTACATCTAAACGTCTTTTGAAGACTTCCAGGGAAGGTGACTCCACCACTTCCCTGGGCAGCCTGTTCCAATGTCTAACAACCCTTTCGGTAAAGAAGTTCTTCCTAAGATCCAACCTAAAACTCCCCTGGCGCAACTTCAGCCCATTCCCCCTCGTCCTGTCACCAGGCACGTGGGAGAACAGACCAACCCCCACCTCGCTACAGCCTCCTTTGAGGTACCTGTAGAGAGCGATAAGGTCGCCCCTGAGCCTCCTTTTCTCCAGGCTGAACAAGCCCAGCTCCCTCAGCCGCTCCTCGTAGGACTTGTTCTCCAGGCCCCTCACCAGCTTCGTCGTCCTTCTCTGGACTCGCTCAAGCACCTCGATGTCCTTCTTGTAGCAAGGGGCCCAAAACTGAACACAGTACTCGAGGTGCGGCCTCACCAGAGCCGAGTACAGGGGGACGATCACCCCCCTAGCCCTGCTGGCCACACTGTTTCTTATGCAAGCCAGGGAATCATTAATGTTGTTACAGCTCTGCTGTTAAAAATTGTGTTAGTATCTGGTTCAGCGAAATAGACAGAAAAGGAAAACGATGAGCTGGATCTTGAGTGGTACAATTCAGTGGAGACTGATTAAAAGCAAGTTAACATCATAGGTGATCTGGCCTATAACAGATTGTGAAACCATGCCTCCACCTTTACTTTGTAAAGAAAGATTAGTAGTGGGAATAGACAAGAAGGGTTTCTGACAAGTATTGACTTTTTCTAATGGTAACTACTGCAGAGACACTTTGAAAGCATCTAAAAGAAGCATCTGAACACAATGCTCTCAGGAGCTGATAATACAGCTTGTGCTGTAGCTGTATGTAATTGTGACTGGTGCAGTTCTGCACTAGTAGCTCTGAGCTTTGAATGAGAGGTGTTGCAAAGAACAGGATAAATATATATAACTCCAAGAACTCCAAGTGTTGTAGGTTAACCTTACTGTAACTTATTCACACTGAAAAACAATTTATTACAAATCCTGGCTTCTATCTATGCAGATGTTTACACTGAATAGAAAAATGATTTCACTGGTAATGAAGTACTGCAAAACAGTTTTATTGCTACAGAAAAATGCTCTATAAGGTTTCAGTTATCAAAGAGTAATTGATACAGTCAAATTACTCTGGACTTTCCTTTCACATGTGTACACAGCAATCACTTATAAGGTCACTTACAGGCAATTACTTATTAAACAGATCTGGAATGCCCTATTTCCTTCATGTGCTTGCTGTACATGTATGTAAGCATCCTTCCCTAAGATGTTTCATCAGGCCTAGCTTCTGTGGCTGAAATGAAAACTCATGCAGGTTCAGTACCTGAACAATTAAAAATACACCACAATAAAAGAATGAGTAGCCATTTGAATACCTTCTTGTATCACTTCAAGGCAAGGAGGAATATCACTGTAGCCCCTCATTTGCTTTATGCCTATGCATCTTAAAATAGGAGATTTTGTTCATAACATTGGTCCTTACATAACAAGCATCAGTTTAATAAGAGCTGGCAAGATTGAGGGACCATGTGAACAGATCTCTATTGGATGCCAGAGAGAATACAGGACTCAACTGTTTCTGTGAAGTTATACAGCGTATTTGTACCTAGATATACTTTTCACTTTTAAAGTAACATTTTTTTTTTTGAAAGTTTTGGATAATATTCTTTGTAGCTCTTTCCTCTTACCTTTAATGAAATAATAAAATAAGCCAGGCATCAAAGTTTACAATTCTGGTGAATGAAGAGGAAAGTGAAGGAGATTTAACTTTTAAAATGTATTTTATAGTTATACTCTAAACTGTCCAAGTGTTAAATGGAAGATTAAATTCAGTATTAGAACTCAAAAATATGAAATTTTATCAAATTATTCCTTCTGTCTAAAGACCCAAGTAAATCCAATTCTATTTGATTTCTGAACTATTTTAAGATTTATACAGTTTTTGATGCATTAGGACATTAGTTAGTTAGAAGGGTGGTGCTATTATTCTGTCTCTGGATCTTATGTAAATTATGACATTTTTATGGTGACCACTGTAGCAATAACACTGTAATTCTGAATTTATATTGGAATTCTTATATATGAACTATGAATATGCTTAAATATGTGGATTATTAACTTCATGTGAAGAAATTGAAAACTTTGGAGACAAATAGGTTAAGCTGGCATACTCGATATAATTTGAGAGAATTAGCTTATTGCTAATAATACATGATTTAATTCTTATGTCCAACCACAAAATATGTAATGTAAGCCACTGCTTACAATATGGTATGATAGCACTGTCTTGGGAGATGTAAATATTAAGTGTTACATTTTTATTATTGCTTTAAAAAAAGAAAGCAAAACAAACAAACAAACAACGAAACTAAAATTAATTGCAATATAATAGTGTAATGCAGCCATTGCTGTTCTTGTCTGAATCAGAAAATTATATGGCCTCATCAATATAACATAGAAATACATGGTCTTCTTGGGGTCTTCTTGGCATTACATTGCATTTTGCAGAACTGGTGTCATTCTAAAAGTCAGCATTAATAACTCTGGAATATAAGTTGTACTCTGCATCTATGAGGATAAAATATGTCTTAAAGATGCTGTCCCAGATTCAAAACTGTATGGTTTACTTCTGAACTCTGACCTCTAAATTTATCAATGCATAATTAGGAATTATACATATGCACTAATTTTTACTCTTCATGTTGGGACTTTGCTGATAAATGCAAATATTTATGAAGCGCAGCTTACAGTTTTACTGTTTCCAAAAACAGTTTGGCAATTACTGCCTATTTCTGAGTTGCTCTCCAGTGCCAGAATGTAAGGATACCAACATCAGCAGTCTGCTCAAATACCCTTTCTCCCCTTCTGATATATGGGATATTGCAGGTGTAAAGCTGAGCTGTTTACACTGCTCACCTGATTTATCTTTGCATCTTCTGCTTGTGGCTGTTTTACTGTTAGAGACTACTTATTACCACTGTCACAATGCAAGTGCTGTATACAAGGCTATAAGGTACCTGAGTCCCCTTATCAACAAAAGTCATTGTCTAATTCTGCAGGGATAGAAGGAAGAATGAACTATAGATCCCCCCCCCCCCCCCCTTTTTTTTTTCATTTTATCTTTTTTTTCTTTTTTTTTTTTTTCTGCCATACATTTATGCATCTACATCCTTTTTCAGTCAGCTGTTAAAATGCTGTAGGATATTGTAACAAAAACACACAATATATTAGGTCAAATGTTTTACAACAAAGAATGTACCTGACAGAATTAACCTCTTTAACCTCTTTACCTTTTTTTTTTCTTTTTTTTTTTTGGCTTCTTCATATACTTTAGTGTCAGTTCGTCTTCTCATCCCTCTGAAATTGTTGTGTTAGAATAAGTTTGTACCTACGTATGACTTTGCAACTGTTTGTACTAAGTAATATTTCTCTAGGTAGTAATTCAAGTAATTGATTGACTTAAATCCGTATATTTTCTCTGACTGGACAACTAAGATTCCACAAGTTGTAGTTCCTTTTGACATAATCATGTTCTGTTTCATGCTGTACTTTCATTTAACCTCTATAACTGGCTACAGTTCAAACCTCACAGGATGGATAGTGTTGCAAAGAATCATAGGGTTCAGGGCTCCCATAACTCCCACTTGCTAGAGAGCAAGTGATACTCAACACTGGTTTCATAGAAGATTTCATTAAAAACAGTATGCACGAGATATTTCATACAGCCCATATATTGTTTTATTACTTTTAATAATAAAATAATTCAACCTATGTGTGTATGTATATACTTACATACATAGGTCAAATGCATAGTAGGTAGTGATCTATTTTATAAGTCTGAATATCAGAGAGTGGATTTATAGTGGATTAATATTCCATCTTCTGAATATTAAGCAGATGATTTTCTTGCTGTTGGTACCTCCAGAAAAGCTTTATTCTGAATACCAAGTCACTTTTGAGAATCCACATTTAGTGAGCTAAAAGCACTAGAAATAATTGTGATGGTCACATTTTGAAAACTGTTTAAAGATACTAAATTCTCTAACCCACATGCAATATTTAGAAAGCAGAAAATTTTCTCCACTGTGTAATCATCCCTATATAGCAATCAGAGCTCTTAAGAAGATGCCTAAGAACAAAACAACACTAGAGTCATCAGTTCAGAGGAACTTTAAATAATGTACCATAAAGGGTGGTAAAGTAATACAAACCTATTGCAAAAAGTAAACCCCAAGATGGGAACTTGGACATGTAGTGTATGTGGTAGAGGCAAAAAACTGAAACAATAGGGAAAGAAGTATTCTTTAGCATTCCAGTGACTAGCTAAATGCTCTCCCCGAAGCTCTATTTATATTTTTCCAGGAACAGTTCTTCATCACCAGTATAAATGATCTTATAGTCTGTGTGTCGCATGGGGAGTAATGAGTGCAGAAGTAACAGAAATATGTAAGACCAGCCCTTGCTGAAAGTTGATTTTTAAGTCAGATGAAAACAACTGGTCTTCCATTGCAATGAAGAATCAGAAAGAAAAATCTCTTAGGAGTGCTTCTATGGATGTACATGTACTTCTGTCCTTTCCAGTTGTGTGTAGGGGGATAGCTGGCCCCATGTTGCTTTCCACCTTAGACATCAACCTTCACATTCAAAACTAAGCAGTAATTATAGTAAACTCTTCTATCCCCTATATTTATTTCTTTACAAGCAGAATAGAATGTAAAAGAGCATTATGTCAGAGGAATGTGAACTCTAAGTTAAAAAAAAAAAGCCATGAATAGAAAATAATTTACAACTTAAAACAAGTAGGAAAACACCCATGCTTGGTGTTAAAACTTAAACATTTCTAATAGACTAGGAACTCAGTGCTTAAATTTAGCATTTAAACATCTATGCAGCTTATAAATCATTTTTTAGTGTAATATATTTTCTGTAGACCACTAGAGTTAGTCTTTGCTTGATATTACCTTGTAAATTATTGAGGCACTTTCATACAATGCATCACCTTTATTCATTATTAAGAAGGCAAGCCACAGAACTCCCATATTTTCACTTGGGTGCTATTAATAACAAGATGAGAGCCAACCAAGGCAGGACAAGAATAAGGATTGTACAGAGAGAAAACATTTCAAGTGAATTTTCTTCTGCACTAGAGAAAAAAAAAGGATAAACATTTAAATTCACCTAACAACAAATACTGGAATAAATTAACGAAACCTGACTGTAGCTTTCATTGATCCATTGATTGTTTTATTTAGCCAGCATTTAAAATATATATAATTGCCAGTGTACTAGCAAAAGGATTGAAGATTCTTCCATTATTCTGTATTATGATAAGAGGAAATGCAGGTGTTTTTTTTTTTTTTTTTTTCTTTTCAGAAAATATGGAAAAATCTTTTATTTTAAATAATGTACATAGATTTTTTTTTATTATTATTTTTTTAATGTACATAGATTTCATGCAATGTTTAAAAACTTTTATTTTATTTTATTTTATTTAGTTATTTCTACTTACTCACGTTATATTCCAGGATAGATTAAAGGATGTATGGAACATAAATATTTGATTATCAAGTGGAAGTGGACAGCATTCATTTGAAAAACAATACATGAAATTGTGTATCCTAATGCTAGAGAAATCTGGAGAAAGAGCAAAGCCATATTAAATTGTTGAGCCTCTCATGAAACGTGAAACTTTCCACAAATGTTGTAGAATACTTGTGGCACCCTGACGTTTCCACCCTGAGCTCTAATTCCGTATTGTAAATTGAATGTTAAGCTCTGTGATCCCACTACTGTTTTAGATGCCCCAGATGTTACAGACAAATAATGTATTCTTTTACTCTCACCATTCTCTAGGGATGCTGTGACACTTAGCATTTTGCTTCATTTCTGCAACACCTTATAATTTAACACAGATAAGATCAGTCCAAGACATATATGCAATTCATTATTATATTTTAAACTCTTTGTATAAATTCATGTACATTTATAACATCAAAATCAGCCATAAATATCCAAGAGTCCACTTTTGATTCCTAAGTGTAGCTAATACATTTTGTTAAATGTTTCTGTCTCTGAAATTACCTTAGGAACATGGTTTTATAAACCTTATGCAATTTTTTAAACCTTTACAAACCTTATATGCCATACCTTTTTATAAAATTTACCCCTTTGCCTAATGAGGCAGCCACAGAGCTCTGCACCAACATTACAAGTGGAAAACATTTGCAAGGATTTTTTTTATAAATTGTTTGCTTTTCAACTTGTTGAAAACTATGAAACTGTTGTAGAAAACTATATTCATAATCTTTTTTTTTTTTTTTCTTGCTTTGTGTGAACATTCATGAAATATTGCTCAATTTAAATGCAATCTTTTACATGTGGATACACTTTTACATGTGGATACACTTCCCACAAAAATAATTCCCTTTTCAGTATGCATCACTTTACCCAACCAGCAGAAGCAATCCAATGGAACTGTGTTTGAACACAAGGAACTGGAACAAAAAGTTTCTGAAATCTGGAAGAAAAAAAAAAAGCTGAAAAAAAGGCTGAAATATAGCTTAATATTTCACTTGTTATTGTAAGAAAATCCACAAAACTCTAAACCTGAATAGGAAACTTTTCAGAGAGAAAAAGGGAAGCATTAATTAGATCATCTTTTTTGTTCATACTTGCTGAGAATAAAACAGTCAATACTGCATTTCTTTTTAAAACTGTGTATTTCCTACCTCAGGTGTGGCAATAGCTCTAGTATTCTTTTAAGCAATCAAAATTGTGGATTTACTCTAAAATAATTTTTAGGGAGATTAATACACTCCTTCTTACTTGCATGAAACTAGAACATGAATTTGGCCAGAAGAGGAATGAAGTTCCATGATGGAGGCTCAGCATGAGCTGTTCAGTTTCAGATAAGCTTTTCCATGATTGCTGAGGTAACAGGTTGACCTTAGAATGATCTGCTTGCCATAGAGGTTTCCATTTGAGGTTTAAAAATTGGTTAAAAATTGTTATTATTTTTAAACAAGCAGTTTTGCATGACATTTTGGAGGTTCATCTGAATGATCATTTATTTTAATTTTAAATTGTTGATATAATAATAAGATACTTCATAATTTTAGTAATTGCATCCCTCCTGTTGAACATTTGGTATTAGGAACTCTGGTTGTTCTTCAATTAAAGTGAAACTACCAACTCTTTATAACTAAGTCTATTGAAGTTGTCAGAAAGGTGCAACGGAGATTTAACCTGTATAAGTACCTAAGTATATGACACATTTTGCTTATGTAGCAAGGATTAATGAATTTTGCAATTCACGAAGCACCACTTCATGTGGCATATGGCACCTTACGTTATTTTCCATCTCTGATTATAGAAAAATCCATCAATATTTATTAGAAATTGAACAAGATCCTGAAGGTAAAGGTAAGAATGTGACGTAGGGTATCAGGAGGGTTCAAAACAGATTCGAAAAAATAAATAAATTGTTTCTCTATTGTTTAACTAATGTGTCTTACAGCATGAGAAGATTGCTTTTCAAAACTGATCTATGAAGTAATTTAAATATTCTCTGAGACACATTTTGGATACAGAATTTTGTTACTGGTTGAGATTTGTTTCCTTCGTTTTTATATTCCTCTTTACTTGTGTTTGTTTTTAAAACAGTTCCATAAAAGAAGAAAACATTTAAATATTTCGTGCCATTTGGAAGAAAAAAAATGAAATAAAGAAAACTGGGAACTGCTCTTCTTTTTATTAGCTTTTAGAGAGTTCTTATGAGATCAACGCTTGAATCATTTCTATGTGTTAATTGAACTACCATTATGTTTTTATGCTTAATATTTCCTATTGATAGATTTTAATTAACTTACAGATTTTATCTATCACGTCTCAATTGGGTCTGAATTTACAGCACCTTGAATTGAGTAAGGTTTTGTTGCTTGGTTTTACGCTGCAGAATCTCAAGATTAGGACCAGTTATTGAAATGGCTGGGAAAATGCTGGAATGCAGAGCCCAGACGAGTCTGTTTGCAGACTGTTAGAGAAAATTATTCAATTTTATTGACATCAGTGAAGATTGATTGAAATGGTAAAACTATAAGTCAGATAAGTTGGAGTGACTGAGCAAGTATTCATGTTATGGTGTAAAGATATCCATTCGTCTTTGTCAGGAGACTCAAAATCTCATGATTCTGGAAATAAAGACAAACTAATATGAATAAAATTCAACATATTACCAAATAATCCTTTTTGACATTTCTGCTGGATCTGCTGAGGGGTATCATTAATGATCAGCACAACAGAACTCTAATAAATTATTTTTGAGTTTCAGCTGGGAAAAATGGTTCTCCATGCTAATGCTGATAATAAAGCCTAGGACAGCACAGTAATGGAAAAATACAAAATATCAAATAAGGACATAGCAATGATGATAAAAGACCAAAGTGCTCTTAGAAATATGGTTAGTATTTATTCATAGTCAGAGGAAGTTCTGCTGAGTGACTAAAAGTCTTGTCTAGGTCTGTGTTAAAATATATAAGTAATAACTGTAAACACATAGCATGCATAATAAGGAAAATAATGTACTTTGTAATAGGAAAAACAACAAACAGATACTAAAAGAAATAAGAAAAAAATAGTAGTGAGCATTCTCAGAACTGTAAAAATATGTGGCATTAATAAATTAAGTGGACTTATTTTGAGCATAATCAATACTGTGTAGAATTACTTTTCCACCTTGATTATCTCATTCTATTCACTATGTCCAAAGCCAACTTTCTCTCAGCTGGTGTTAGCAGAAAGACAAACTCACTGCTGCTGTTTTTCCTGGAGTTCACAGCCCTCTGCCTCAATGCAAAAGCCATTGGGTTGCTGGAGAAAAATTGTGAAATGGATTAGTTATTTCAGGGGATACAATGACAAATAATTTGCTTTGGCAAAAGAAACACATTTCACCAGTGATTTAAGAAATTAGCTTTCCTAGACTATTTCAGAGATGTTTTAAAGATTGCTTAGCTTGGCAACCACTTTCCTTCTCTCAAAGGCATCTTCCTGCTGGGCCACATGTTGCCAAACTGCTTTGACACTCATTGCTTCAAAGCACTGCTCCGTGTCAGATTGGAGGTGACTACTTACTGCAGGGAGACAAGCAGCTGAAACAGCACTGATGAAACTGCAAAAATGATAGTTGATAAGCTAGGTCTGCAAAGACTTTGCTTCCATTTTTCCCCATATCTCCAGTTCAGCCATTCTTTCTGCCAACAGGAGGAAGGAGAGGAATTCTCTTGGGAGGTGACACAAGAACAGCAGGTCTGTTTTCCTTGAAGAAATTATTTTGCTGTATTGGCAGAATTTTATTAAAGGTTCTGTACATTAGTTAAGATTTAAGTTCAGGTGTAGATAGCTATATGTATATCACTAAAACATTCACTACTATTGATTGTTGAAAATAGGAGCCTTTACACCACTTTCTACAGA
This sequence comes from Aythya fuligula, assembly GCF_009819795.1. Classification (NCBI taxonomy): domain Eukaryota; kingdom Metazoa; phylum Chordata; class Aves; order Anseriformes; family Anatidae; genus Aythya; species Aythya fuligula. The sequence goes on along the minus strand of NC_045565.1, from coordinate 10,985,969 downwards.
ACGTACTTGTCTCCAGATTGATGCATCGGAGCTGTATACCTCTATAAGAGGATGTGGCTACAAGTAGTACAGAGGTACAAGAGTACAAGATCCTCTGGTTATACTCAAATTATGCCTGCTGGGAAATGCAATTTTAACTTTACTAAAAGTCAAAAAGTCACTAAAGGATATCTTGAAAAGCAAGCTTTTAGATTTTAAATCTCAACTATTGCTCTTAAACTAGAAGTTTAAACTGAAGACCATCTGTGCAACACTGGCAATGTTTTTTAGTTGGTTTGTACTGTGTGTCATGGTTTGCACAGATGTCAGTAACAAGATTCAGCCTTCTGCTGCATGTCTGTGAATTGTTCCCCTCTCTCTCCAGGCAGCCGTGACAGGGAGTAGAGAAAGACAGAGAGCAGGGATGTTGAGAAGATCAGGACTGAATCTGTGAACTAGTGTTTTTATGGATGTTCCAAAGGGGCACCAAAAAGGCAGCACAAGTCTGCATCTCTCCATGAACTGTGTCTGAAAGGTCTCCTTAAAAGCAAAATAGAGTTTAATCTTAGTAGCGCTGTGAGGCCAATATAACACAGAAAGGATAGTCTGGATTTTGTTTTCTTCATACTGGCATGGGTACCATCAAGTCTTGTACAAATTAAATGAAAAAGAATGCTGAAATTTAAAAAGAAATAAATAAAAGCAAATAGTGGCAGGGGGCAGGATTCACCCTCAAGTAAGTGGATCTAACACAGAACAGGCATTTTTCATAGATCTGTTGAGGTAGAAAATATCATTTACATAGCCATTTTTCAAAGTAGAACCATGCTGTCAGAAGTAGTGGAATTTTAAATTTCAAATCCATGATTCATCCAGTCATTGTTTTTCCAATCTGTTCAATGACAACTCTCCATATCTTGTGGATGGTCCTTTACTTAGGCAACCATTTGGAACTCTTAAATAATATTGTAATTTTATTATCTATATTAATAATTATAACAGTATATTTCATAATAATTGTATTAATAATTTTAATAATAAACATAACTCAAAGTATAAAAATAAATGTACATATTTATTTATTTATATTAAATAAGTAATTACTTGGTCTGCCCTTCCTTTCTCAGTCTTTAGAGACTGCCACTTATCTGATACAAGACTGCTACCCAAATGTAGGGGAAAACAACCATCAGCATGCATTAATTTGATTGCTTACATCAGCCAGTGGAGGGTGCTACAGAACAGAGTGGTTATAGAGGAACAGACTACAGTTTTGACCGGTGTGGAGAATTCTTTGTACTTTGATCAGCAAGTTATATCCAAGATGATTATTTCCATAGACGAGACAGTGTGTAGTCATGTGCTGTAACAAAGAATTCTGGAGTCTGAAAATGAAATAGTAAAAGGCCTTTTTGTAGTGTTTCATTCAATCAAAAATTTGATTGCACACTTATTAAGCTAACACATATCTGAGCTATTAGAACAGATCTTAGCATTTCCATTAAATCAAGTAGTCTTTGTAGTGATTTATAAAAAATTTATAATGATTTGTATTATAACATTCCAGTATACCAAACCAGTGAACTCAGCATTTGTTAAGAATCAGGACTGAAAAAAAAAAAAAAAAAAAAAAAAAAAAAGCTATTAAAAGAGCTGGCTGAGAATACAAATTGAGAACCCTGTTGGAAATCCAGGCCTAAATCTCAGGAACTACTTTCTACGCAGGCAGCCTGTCAAAATAAACTGAAGTGGTGGAACACCAGCCCCGAGAAGATTAATGCCCAAGCTTTTTCTGTTTAATTTAAGCTGAGCTTTCTAGAGAAACCCAAAGGGCTCTGACACACAGTTTCCAGGGAAAGTGAACATCTGACTTAAACCTGATTGAGAATCTTAGCAAGAGGGCCCACTTAAAGTCTAGCCTCTGACTGTCCTCAGCTTGTGCAGATATTAGCTGCACATACTCTTCCTCACTACCTACTCGTGCTTAGGCTGTCTCTCAGTTGTCTTGTGCACAACAGATAGAAATTAGCAAGCTGTGATAATAGCTACCTCATGGAAGAACACATAGATTAAATTAAAATGTAGTTTAAATGGCCTGTGAATATCTGACTTTCAGTTACTCATTTTAGAGGGGGGCGGGGGGGGGGGTGTTGAAGAAGACTATGCATCCTTTTGCTTTATTTTAGTGGATTAGTTGTCATGAAAACTGCGCCCATTGTAGACTGCTGGTATGTCTTAAAAGACATCCAGAAAGGATGTCAGTTAGTGTTTGTTGATGGAGCGGGGGTTGTTGTTGATACCTACTTTGGAAAAGGTGCTGTGAGTTCATCATCTCATCTGCCATCAGGCCACAAGCCACCAGTAGATTTCTTTTGAGAAAAAAGAAATATATTTAAACATTATATAATATATATATTATATTATATATATTATATATATTATATTATATTATATATATATTATATTATATATATATATGCTGCCCTTGAGTGTGTTTCTGCTGACAACTGCAATGTTGAACTGATCCACTGTTGTTGTGTAGGATCACAATTCAATTCCAACAGAAGTCAGAGTGGAATGGAGAAAGCCACAGGATGCTAATAGATATTAAGCACATCTATAATTGAATTGCCTTTTATTCTCCATTGGATTAATTCATTATTGTTTTTACATTTTGTGATAACACATCCTACTGCTATTCTTAAAGAGTAGAATAAAATAGAAATCCTTTAAGCCATTATATCTTTATTACCATTTAAGCCTAAGGACAGATGTATTATTCATATAGGTTTCTAAGGGTAGCAATTAATGTTTAAATATATGTCTTTTTGGGAGGGGTTATTTAAAAAATATCATAGGGTCAACTAGCTGTAAAATCCAGGATCACTTACTGAAAGATTAGAGGTTGTTGATATTAATGGCTACAGAAAAATAGATGAGGCTGCTTGTTTTAATGAGGTTCATAATAACATGTGCGCAACGGAGCTCTTTATAGCATGTCAAAGCAATGCATCTTTCACCAGTGAAAGCCAAAAAAAAAAAGGGGGGGAGAATTTCAAGACTGCTTGACAGGCTGCTGATCAGTGCCAGATTAGGTTAATGAAGCACCAAGGCCATTAATCCGTTTTCAAAAACTTCCATTCCCTCCCTTAAAGCCTTTGGCTTTAGCTGTGTCAAGTTATACAAAAAGCATAGACGATATGGAAAAGGCAATGTTAAGATACCCCAAAAGCTGCAAGAAGGTTGTAGTACAAATGCACTGGGGAGTGGACTGAGACAATGATACACTTTTCATTCATATGTGCACATCTTGAGTATTTATTCAGAATCTTTATGATTTGATTTCTATTTCTCTTTAAGAATACTTATATATTGTTGCTATGGGGGGAAATATAATAAGAGATCTCCTTTTCCAAATCAACTTTAAAATACTTTTAGCTGAATAGTTTAGTGCTAACTATCTTCATGGCTTTAATAATGATGCTGTACAGATTTACACCAAGTGAAGGTTTGACTTTATGAGTTAGATTTAAAGATGAAAAAAATTGAGTTACTAAAAAATTGCTAAAATGGAATGCATGTATTCTCCAGTGTGTCATTTTCTTCCTCAATTCCCACTGTTTGTTTTTATAAGAGGATGTCGGATAAAATATTGTAAAAGAGCTAATTAGTACTATTACTTATATTGCAGATGTTGATACTATTGAGACACATGCTGTGAAAATGCAGGTTCAAGAGGTTGGTCTGACGTAACTGGATTGCATTTATGGTATCTTGGTCTTTAGAAACCACTCCTAACTATAAAGATTATGGTGACACATGCTGCTTAGAAAGTAAAAATAAAGATATGGTATATTTAATGAGGTGAACTATGCAGCCTATGGCTATTTTGGGTTACCAGTGAAGAACAAGGTTACTACAGTACTTACTGTAGTAAATATGTCTAGTAAAATAATTTTTAATGGGCTCTGATTTAAGTTCTGTGAAAGCAATATAAGTACCTAATAAGAATTTAACTCCAAAGAATTAGCCAATACAATTACATTATACTTAGAAAATGAGAGTGTAAAAAGAAGGTATTTGGACATATTTGCTCTGTTTAATTTGATAACGGATGCAATAATAAATAAGACCCCCAGTGAGTACTTGGGCCTTGTTTACCCATGTAGTATCATGAAGAATGCACACGCTGGTCTGCAACCAGTGTTGTCTTACAAGTGATAACTGAAGAATACCTTTGCTGCTGTGCCAAGTTAAGTAGATGAAAATCAACATTTTTCACAGAGATGTGATATCTCTTAGGCTCTGTATAGGCAGGGGAAATGTCTGGTGTTTCTGATGATCAGGAACTTGTCTGCGATGTACTGGGGCTTTCTTCCAGCCCACAAGCCCAGAGTAAAGCAGGACTCATTTCAAGAAAGTGTTACTAGTCTGCATCCTGCAGTTCAGACGCAGTGTAAATGACTTAATTTGTTCCACTTTGGAAATCTTTGATTAACATAATCCTGCTTCCAGCTTTGTTCTTTCTTTCTCATAAAGGAGGAGCAAAAGAAATCTTGTGGGGCACAAGAGCACTGAAGTAAATCTAAGACTAACCTGAAGCTAATGCAGCAGGAGTCCCCTAACATCCTTCAATTACAATTTCATGCTGAAAGCTTCCAACAAAGATCAATTACATCCCAAATCACTTTTGCACATCCTTCTTGCCTTCAGCACAAGGAATACTGAATTCTGTTTTGTAAGACTTGTTCATCACACTTCAGGCACTTAAATTTTTCAGGAACAAAATGTAAAAACAAAACCTGTTAACAATGCAAGGTCCTCTTTTTATTCTTTACTCCCTCATGTATTTTCAAGGCTGACACGTCATAGGTAGTCAGCAGATCTTAATGCCTCTATTCTTCAGAGACAAAATGCTAAACTGAGAGCAGGGTTTGCTCCTGGCTTCACCTTCTGTTCCCATCGTTACTTCACACACTCATTCTATGGGAGACAGCTCAGTCAGGTGAAGGGCAGGCTTGCATTGCTGCTGCCTGACAGGTTTTATTTATTGTATGTATACTTGGAAATATAGCAGCCTTAATAAGAAAACTTTATAATGGTACCTATCTGTTTCAATAGTGACTCTTTTTTGTTGCTCTAGTATGTAATTACTCTGAGTCCAAAATATTCAAAATCACATATTTGGGTAGGCTGAACAGTATGGCAAATGAAAAGATAGTAATCTAGCAAATGTTACATGGTTGTAATCTACAAGTCATAGATGTCATGAAGGATGTCAATGCAACCTACTTTTACATTGTATATGTTTTCAGAGCCTTCCTTCTGCTTAATTAAATCCATATTACTTAATCAGAACTGAGACACAAAGGAGGTATATTTATGTATCTCCTCTGAGATCCAATTTTGTTAAAACAAAAGGAGCCAGAGCAGCAATAGAAATTTATTAACAAATTTCCAGTTTGGCACCTATTAACTGGACAAAAAAAAATCTATTCAGTAGAGAGAAAGCATCAGCCAAGGACTCAGAATATGTTTCATAGAGACAGGTATTTAAAATTTGGCAAGCAAGTCAGGCTTTTGACCGAACATAGGGTCTAGAAACAGGGGCAAACACATTTTCTTTTTTCTTTTTTTTTTTTTTTTTAATTTACCCTACATTAAAAAACTTGGATTGAGCACTTTCCTTTATTAAAAGAGTGTTAAAAACATAAAATCATGCATGTGATCACTGTACACACAATATCATTCTTCACCAGAACTACTCAAGGTGAATCTGTAATACTGGTGGAAACCAGACTTATACATGTCTTCATTTTTGAAACCATCTAAACTTCTTGCAGAATATGAGGGTATTACCACAGAGAGGGGCCAGAAACAGAAAAAGCATGTCAGACCCACCTAGTTCTATTACTTCTGTCCACTTTTATGAACCTTAAGAAAAAAAATGAGTGATTAGATGCTTCAAAAATGCTTTTGCTAGCCCAGGTAAATTTTTTCTTGCTAGCCCAAGAAAAGCTTCCATTCAAAGAACTGAAACTATTTTGATGTAATGATAAACTGAAGGGGGAGGAAGAGAGTTTTAAAATGCTGAATTTAGTGATGAGAAGAGCTGCTTTTTTTTTTTTTTTTTTGACTTTTCCTCTGACCTTGCCACAGAAATTCTATACACTTTTCCATCACTGTTCCATCACTGTGGTTTGCTGTAGGTAAGGTATTTCTTTATTGTGGTGTTTAGGTTATTTCTAATTGATTTTCTCATTTCATTCATCTCAATATGCACAGCATCAGTACTAATTCTTCCTGCATTGGCTATTTTCTGACTATCCTTACCAGTATACAGGGAAATAAATTTTTATTGCAATTCTCTTTTCTTTGCTCATGTACCAGTCACATACATAGACACACACATATTTATACTTAGTAAAGTTCTTTAGTTTTATACTGAAATCTACTTAATCTGGCTGCAATTTGCAACAAGAACATATCAGGGGAAAGAATCCTGAGTATGCACTTAATTAAATTTAGACTAGCAGATTGGAACCCTTCTTTGGACAACTATTTGTAGTTAAATTTCCAGTAATTTTTACACTTATTATTTCTGGAAGTAGACAGTAGAGACTGCATAATGACACCCTCATTATTAGCTAGTGAAGAGACTGCAAACTGTATTTTACTGTAAATTAATAGAAATTAACCAACATGCTGATCTGGATTTCATTTCAGTAAGTAGTATTTCATCAAGGCACAGTAACATCTTAATTAAAATTCATTGAGGGTATAGTTTTATTAGGAATATAAAAAATTAAGATGACTTGGATGTTATACCATTCATCAAGTAGTTTAGTTCATCGTTGCACCAGTAATGGTTTCACATTGGAAAAAATCTTTTTGGTTGCTATTCTTTTAGGTGGTGATTTATTTACATTTAGGTGGTGATTTATTTGATAGGCATAATATCAATTCAGAAAACTGTCATATGGGTAAAAATAAAACAAAGAAAAACACAACATAAAACCATACTCTAACACAAAACAAATGTCCCCTATAGATGATCACATTACTCTGCTGTAAGTAATACTGATATATTACCCATAGGAACTAAACAGTTTATTAAAATTTCTACAAATATGGAAAAACAAACAATTTTGCTGCAAATTTAATGATTTCGTATTATAAGGATCATTTCTAGACAGGAAGATAGACAGTGGCACCATGACAACACAAATTGGTGATTTTGAAAAATCCTGGTATTGGAATTCCTTCTACCAGGTGAAATAATACATATCAAATAACTTAAAAATTATAACTGACAACTTTAGTGGAAAATAAACATATAAATAATTCCCTCCTAAAGGAGTAACTTTTAAGATTCAAAGTTGTCCAGATCTTTAACAATAAGTGCTGTTGAAAAAAGCACTTATAAGCAAGTCCTCATCTATAGGTGTGTCTGCTCAAGATAACTTTAATAAATCTTTGTCTGAAGCATAAATGCAGCTATCATCACAAGCACAAATAAAAGGACCATGAACTAGGAAACTTTATGGGGTTTGAACTGTGAACCTGTGTACATACCTTCCCTACCACCTGTCCCACCCTCTGTCCGTTGTCACTCTTGCACCTTCCAAACTTCTGATTGAAGTAATGGAATGAAATTATTTTAATAATATCTGAATGAAATAATGCTTTACTAAAGAAGTAGTGATTTAGGGTCACAGGCAGATTAAGGCTGTAGAGTTAATACCTTTTATTAGACAGCTGGAAAACTGAGAGAAGCTTCTCAATACTCCAGCCCTTCTTGAGGTCTAAAATACTTGCAGGTTTCACGGTTGAATTAAACTGAGAGTCTAATGATCAATCTACCTGCAATTTGTTCAGTAAATTCCATAAAATCAGACAAATATCTTGGCTCTTGCCCACAATGGTTTGATTATTCAGCTCTGACTATGATAAAAAGAAAAAGGGTAACTTTGTCTTATCTAGATTAACTATATAGAAATACACCTGTAAGTATGCAAAAGTATCTTCTGTGAAAGGACATCCAATTTGTAAACAATTTTCAAACTACTTTAAGTGTCTTGTTTTGCTAAAACATGGTACAAATTGAGCATAAGGCCAAGAAAATAATCAAGAGAAGTGGGAGTAAAATTCTAATATGCACATTTGTGGTTAAATTCTTATTGCAACACACAAACAGATCTGTTAGTAGGGAATATCATATGTTAAAGGTAATAATTCTTGATCCTAAGGTAGGTTTTCAAAGACACACTCTTTCATCCTCTTAAAGAGAAAATCAGGATGCAGTGGGCATGAAAGTGGGATTAGTTTTTCAGTACCCTGTACCATGGGTGCCTTGCAGGAGCTTTCAGATGTCACCCATCCTCTCCAGCCTGTGTTCTTTATTTGCCCCAAATGAGCACATTTTTTTTTTTTCATTTTTTTTTGATTTATTTGTTTGTTTGTTTTTCCAATATATATTCTCATTTATATCTTCTACCTCACTTTCAGTTCTGGTTCTCCACTTCTGAGTGTATACTCCTGTTTTTTTTTGTTTTGTTTTGTTTTGTTTTGTTTTTTCACAGAGCAATTTATTTTATTTTATTATTTTATTTTATTTTTAGCATTTACAGCTCTTTCTGGTTAAAAATAAAAATGATAAAAACCTCTTCAGTTAGTGATATCTCAAGCAGTTCCGTCTTTCAAGAAAACTTCAGTGAAGATATTGTGGACTGGTTGATCGGAATATTTCAGAGTTATGCCACCCAAAAAATTGGAGACCTCAGGTCACATTTTGAAGAGTAAAATGGTTGTAAAGCAAAGCTTATTAGCATGAAGGATAGTCTTTTCTTTGATTCTAGTAGGTAGATTACTGATAAATATTTTTTTTGAAAATGTGTGTGTTACACTGATATTTATCATGGTTACATCTCTTGTTTTGAGAATTGAAGAATTCATCTCTTGTTTATCATTATAAACAGTATGTGCCTACCACTTTGCACTTAAAAGGGAAAAAGATATCACAGGGATTTATGCAGTCATTCTAGATATGCATCCTGGAAAACTGCTTGATAACTGCGCTGTCAACCTCTGTACGTTTTAATGTGCAAGATTATATTCTGTTAGGCGGTGTCAGTTTGAAAAAAGACAGACAGATCACTGGGCTGGAAAAAGCTGGTCCCTGAATTTGTTAATTAATTAATTATTTTGGTTCAGTGAGTAACTTTAAATGCTTCTTCTAGTTTGAGATTGCACATACACTTTCATATAAAACAATTCAAAGTGAGGAAGCTAAAATAATAATAATAAAATAAAAATATGACCAGAGCTCATAATCAGGTTGATTTCAGTGTGAAGAAACCAGATTGTACATTAGCATGTGATTCTTTTGAAATAATCAGCAATAGGGCAATGATGACCCAGAAACATCAACAGAGGAACTGATCTGAAGTTAGTGCAATCAGCTGCAAGAAAAATAATAAACTTTAATGTCTTTCGGATCAAACACACAGTAAATTAAATATTATATGCTGAATAAAAACATATTGCTTTCTCATAATCCCTCTGTGTAAACACTGGAAAACTTTCTCTTCAAGGAACTAAATATGAGTGCCAAATTTCAAAATGCTGAGATTGAGATATAAATTTTGAAGGAGTATTTTTCTTGTATAGAGAAGTTCTGAAATCCATTACTAATAAGGATTGACATTTGAATATGGGAACCCTCATTAAGTCAAGGCATATGATGTAATAGCTGTTGAATAACCAAATAGTAACCAAACATTAGTGGAATTCATGATTACCAAAGTATTTCTATTTCTATAATACTTGTGAAAACATACAGTTTTAAACTGCAGATTTTTAGATTTTTTTTTTTTAACTTTGGGAACATGCAGTAATTTAAAGTTAATGTGCACTTAGAGATGAGAAAACCACTGATTAAGTTAAAAAAAAAAAAAAAAAAAAAAAAAAGAAATGCTATAGAAACAAGTTCAGCTATTCCAGGAGAAAGACACAAACTCGTAGCTCAATCTAACACTAACTTGTATTTCTCTTTCCAGTCTTCTTGTCAGAGACTTGTCACTTTGTGCTGCAATTTTCTGCTCTTTCTCCTGTCAGTCGTATTCATTGGTGTGAATCCAAAGTAAGCCTACTGGCTTCAATGGCATCACTCTGTATTTACAATGCTATATGTGAGATCAAAATACTTTAGCATGCCTTGCTCCTAGTGAAGCCTCTCTTCTATACTGATGAAGTTCCCAGAGTGCACATTCTCTAGGCTGATGCTTATGGTATATAAAATAATTTGGCAGGTGCATTGTATTAATATAAATGATCTGTCACAGTAATGATTTCCTTGCAGCCCAAGTAATGTGTGCAGGAAAAGACAAAGTGGCAAGTGTGCCTGTTTAACTTTTACTGCTAGTGCAGTTTTTAGTAGGGCCACATTTACATGTATTTGCAACTTGTGGGAATTCTGTTCCTTTCTCAAGGCTTTTTAGATGCATTCTGTTTCTTTTATAAACTAAGTGACCTTTTCTGCAGGTTAATATGAATGCCTCAAGGATTTCATTCTTATTATGTCTTTTTCTTTTCCTTAAGAAATTGCATAATCACAACAGGTCAACAAGAAGGCTTAAATGAAAGAGAAAATGCAAGGTTGTACAATGAGATATGAAACTTATTTAAACTTGATCTGATGAAGAAAATTTAATAACTGCTTTGAATAAAATTGTAAGTGCATAATTAGCACTGTTTTACATGAGCCAGTAAAATACAGTGTCACCTTTATTTTTACTGTAATTCTATTTACCCCATGGACATAGGAACTGGCCCTGACACATAATATGGGCCTTAAGGCCAAATTCCTGGTACATCTCCACCTTTAGGTGAAACATTGGAGGATGTTTTCATAACCATTGGTTCAGCATTACCCTACTTATCTAGATGTAAATAGCAGCAATATGCTACAAGTTCTAATACCACTCTCTATCTTTCTAAAAGTCTTTATAAGGGTTAAGTGCCACCTCTGATATAATACTGCCTGTGTGCATCACAAGCTTTTTGTCTTCACAGTTTTGAGTTCCTTCTTTGCTGTTTTTCAGGTGACAGAGCTGGTGCACAATCTATAACTTACTCAAGGTTGGCCAGAAACCTGTGGCAGAAAGTAGAATTGCAATACCCTTACAATTACGGTTCCATAAATGTAAGTAATTCAATTTTGGTGTATGTAAGAGCAAATATTTAAACTGGATAAATTATTCACAGCAAGCATGTTATTCTCAATGTTTAAATCCTCTTCTATATAGTTTATTTTCAGATTGTTATAAATGTGTTTATTTTTCCCAAATGCTCAAGCAACATAGTCTCATACATAATATTTGCTGAGGTTATTTTCTGCATTCACTGTTCAGCAGTTGTTCTCAACCTGATTTTTTTTCTTATGTTGCCATTGATTTAATGTTTATGAATCTTCTCAGTGTTTCCAAGATTATGGAATCATTTTTACTTAAGCTCACACATGACCACACATACTCATAAAAATAAGACATTTTTATCATTTTATTAACACTGTTGAAAAAGAGCACTTCAGTATTATCATGGAAAAAAAATAAAAAAGAAGATACCCAATGTTATCATTGCCAAATCATGAATTTTACTTATGTATTCACAACTGCTTTTCCTCCAATATTCGCTCAGTCTAGTGTATAGAATACATATATATATATTCCAATATTTTGCTATTGCCTGTGACAAAAATACAGTTAATTAAGCATGCTGAAAGGAGAACTTAGCTACTTTAATATGCATTGCTTCTGTCACAGAATGTTCAAACAGTGGTGGTGAATCAATTTGAAAACTCCAAGTAGGCTGGTTAATATAAATTAAATTAAAAGCCCAAGGCTGCTTGATATGCACTTTTTCAGACTTTGGCTGAAATTCTGCTTAAAAAGTCCCTGCCAGAGTCAGCCACAATTTAAAAAATTATCATATTTCAGCAAACTCCTATTTAACTGTCATGAACTTTTCTGTATTTGCTTTCCACATCATTACTGATTACTGAGATATCGGTATATAAACAGAAGCTCTCTCTTCTATTGACATATCCCTGATTCATTCACTGACGTGATCATATTCATTTTTGAAGAAATGGTAGAAACATAATGAAAGAAAATCCTCCAATGTTGCTTGCTTTCATTGCTCTACAGGTGAATGGAATAATGTACTGTACTGTAATATACTGTACTGTCGCTTCCCAGTTTTTGGTCTCCAAATTTTGCCTGATTTTGGATCATTTTCACATGTAGGTTTAAACTCACTTCTAACAGCCATCATCCAACTTCATCTTATTTCATGTGAAACCTCAGCACGTGTGGAATTTTTAGAGCATCACTAAACGGATTATGGAAAAATACACTGGGAGGACCTCACAAGGTTTCTTTGACCCTGAATGAGATTAGTAGAACATTTGGGATCCTAGACAGATGTATCAAGTCTTTCTGTGATTATGGAGACTTCAAACCTTAGAGGACACAATCTACTCTGAAGAGATCTCTGTTCTTGCTAAAGGCTTTTTTGATGTCTAGCCTGAACGTTTCTTCTTGTCCCATCCACATGACTATAAAAATATTGTATTCCCTTTCAAACAGCCTTTTGCATACTTTGTGTTTATTATTATTTTTTTCCTTTTGTCTTTTGAATCCCAGTTCTCTTAGCTTTTCTCTGTAGGTTCTGTTTTCTAGATTTCTCGCATTTCTGTTTCCGTACCCTGGGCTCTCTCTTTCCTGAAGTGCCATGCTTTCACTTCTATCGGGTACTAACATCCTGCTGAGGCAAGTCCAGTGTCTAGTACCAGGCAGAGCACAACAGTATCACAGCAGGCTGTAACCTATTATTATTTAGAATATTATTCTAAATATTTTTTTAGATTAATGTTGCATTGTTGACTCATATTCAGTTTGTGATTCACAAACAACCACAGACTGTTTTCTGCAGAACTGCTACCAGACTATTGTTCCTACTTCAGGTTTTGGGAAAATTAGAAATGCCTCACTAATGACCTTCAACTTGTCCCTGGGAAATAGTATCCCATCTTTTCAATACATTACCACAGCTTGTCAAGATGAATCTTCCATGTACTGAAAGTCCTCCTTAGTTCATATTTGACACACATTCTCATTCTTCATGAAAATGCTGTATAGGACTAGACCCAAGGCAGAGCTTTGAAGAGTCCAAGAGTACATTCTTCATCTCTTTTATGAGAATGTCCTCTGGGAAACACTAGCTAAAACTTACCAGCATCTAAATCTTCTAGTTCTACCCCATTCATAACTCCAACAAGCCAGTAAAGATTTTTAAAGGAAATTAGACTGGTCTGACACAACTTGTTCCCAGGACCTCCATTTTTACCAGTACTCATCTCCTCGATATCTCCAGATGTGAAAGTATGTGAACGATAAGTAATGCAGTACTGTCCAATCATTTGACATATTGTTTGTGCCGTTTACTTAAGAAAACCCTATACAGCTTGATCTGTCAAGCATTTTTATGGTTTTATTGTAAAAAAAGTTTAATTTTTCATTGTCCAGAGAAGGGCGACGAAGCTGGTGAGGGGCCTGGAGAACAAGTCCTACGACGAGCGGCTGAGGGAGCTGGGCTTGTTCAGCCTGGAGAAAAGGAGGCTCAGGGGCGACCTTATCGCTCTCTACAGGTGCCTCAAAGGAGGCTGTAGCGGGGTGGGGGTTGGCCTGTTCTCCCACATGCCTGGTGACAGGACGAGGGGGAATGGGCTTAAGTTGAGTAAGGGGAGTTTTAGGTTAGATGTTAGGAAGAACTTCTTTACCGAAAGGGTTGTTAGGCATTGGAACAGGCTGCCCAGGGAAGTGGTGGAGTCACCATCCCTGGAAGTCTTCAAAAGACGTTTAGATGTAGAGCTTAGGGATATGGTTTAGTGGGGACTGTTAGTGTTAGGTCAGAGGTTGGACTTGATGATCTTGAGGTCTCTTCCAACCTAGGAATTCTGTGATTCCATGATATAGTTCCAGAGGATAATGATTTTGTTTTCTCAGCACATAATGCAAATTTTCTTAGAAGACTAACTTTTGTGTAATTTCTGGGAATAGTGAGTATACCTGGGGACAGTATTCCTATTTGCAGTGCATGCAAATAATATTGGAATGAGCTCTCCTCTGTTTAGCCCCTATTAATGAAAAATAAGCTTCTTTTACTCATCAAAATAAAAAGAATATCTGCAAAACTTCTCTGTTTTCTATATTTTTAAGGAAAAAATTATACTGTAGAAATAGGCCTTCCTTGGAATCATAAACCATGTATAGTAATTCACGATAATATGAGTGTATCTAGTTCACATTCAGAAACAAAAGTAAGGCAATTAATCTCTGTAATGGTCCTTTCCATTAAAAAAATGGTGTTACGTTTGCATGAGCAAACACTGAAACATTAGACTATGTCAGTGCAATCTTAATTTGGCCCTTGTGAATATGTTTTTAATACTGTCTTTAATCATATGATTGTATATTGTATTTTTCATGAAAATCCTGTCTTATTCTGTGCATAATGAGTAGTATTCTTACATTTTCACAACCTGCTATTATTTGGATTGTTCCCCATGCAGTTCTTGAGTTGTCTTAATCCTGTTTTAAAAAAATCAACCATGACTCAAGTGCTTTCTTGCAAACAGTTGTTATATCAATGAACTAGATAAAGGATTTCTATGTTTCCTGCCCACTCCATCTGTTTGCTAAGTAAAGCAGTTTAAAAGTATCACTAATGGATGTGTCCGAACACATATAGAAAATATCCCCATCTAGCTCTAAAATGTCTTACTACAATACAAATGTTGGTAGAAGATGTGCCTTCCTGCCTTTTTTTTTTTTTTTTTTTTTTTTTCCCCACATAGAAAATGATAATGCAATAAGGGCAGCAGTGCACAGTCTCTGCTCAGCACACTGCATTCTCATGTATTTCTTCCACTGCAGGCTGTTTCCATGCTGACTGAGGTCTCTTCCAACCTAGAAATTCTGTGATTCTGTGATTTCCTGACAGGGCACTGTGACACAACAGCCCACAGTACTCGGAGCCTGCAGGTTCTCTGCAAAGCAGAACTTAC
Source organism: Aythya fuligula (assembly GCF_009819795.1). Taxonomy (NCBI): domain Eukaryota; kingdom Metazoa; phylum Chordata; class Aves; order Anseriformes; family Anatidae; genus Aythya; species Aythya fuligula. The sequence continues at coordinate 10,970,863 of NC_045565.1, read as the reverse complement.
AAAAGAGATGCATACAGGTTACAGTATTTATAGGAAGCACCTATTTCCCAGGGCTTCATGTAATCAGGCAATCCCTAAATGAAACCAAAGTTCACAAGCTCCATTTTCATACTAAGGCTTAATATTAAAGCAGAAGGCATTGAGGGGATGGGATACAAATACCCTTGTGCCTTGTTACTAGTCTAGGAACAGCTGTGTTGTATAATGGAGAGAATAAAAAGCTCTAGGTTGACAGTGAAGTTTCTTCCCAGGTTGGCTTGGGTTTTCAGTAAGAGGATTTATCTTTGAATCCATTTAGTTTCTGAATTGGCTGGGGTAATGCTTGTGATGAGCACACTTGTTTTTATGAGAAGTAAGTCTTTGAAAGGGATATTGATTGTATCCTTAGTGCAGGCAGGGATTTCAGTGTTCTCTTTCCCTTTGGGGAGAAAACCACTGATAAGATCTTATATTAAATACTCATATTTGTGAGATATAAGTAGAAAGCTCTCTTAATAGTTGCTAGCAGTTTTATGCTTGTTAACACTGGAAAAGCCTACGGAGTCTTAAAAAAGAAAAGCACACTTAGTGCATTACTCCAAGCTCTAGAACTTCATCCTCTCTCACTATTTTCAAAGAAAACTCAGATTTTATTATTGCTTCACAATTTGTAGTCAAATTTCTAGTGAGGATGAAAAAATCCTCACTTTGTAGAATTTGGTAGTATTAGATTCCAAATTTTGCCTTTTTTTTTTTTTTTTTTTTTTTAACGTTCTTATATTTTCTTGATTGCCATTTAAATGAAGATGGTAAGTACTTACGTAAGATATTCTTGTATTCTCAGTGCATAGTGGCTTGAATTAAGGCAACGTGGACACTAAGTGTATAAAACATAGCATTCTTGTGGTCTTGCTCATGTTGCATGGACTAAAAGACCATTGTTGAAATAATGAGTTGTGGGCAGAGTCAAAAAAGGTCTGCTCTTATTTACTGAAGAAAAGAGTGATCTTTGTAAACTAGACAAGGCAGAAAGTTTTGTGTTGAAAAGGCTGAGTCTTATGGGGACTGCCTGAGCAGCTTGAGCTGTGCTGTACCTGGCGGGCTGATGCAGGATCTTTGCATGGTGTTGGGAGGGAGGTTCTTAAAGCTGATGTCTAACTCAATGACAGGGTGAGTTGGCATCTCTTATCTTTTTGTTGCCATGTTGCTTGAGAAATCAAGTTCTGGCCATTTCATTGCTTAAGTCATGCTGGGGTTCAGAAGTTTTCCCTGACTATATAAGACACCTTTAATTCTAAAAGAATCATGTGACTACAGGAATAATTCTGTAAAGAGTATTATCTTCTTGTATTATTGTCATGCATATAATTTTTCTCTTTATATAGCAGTGGTAATGTTTGTTTGTTTGTTTTCAGCTTCTTAATGTTAAGTTGATACAATTAACTAGCATCTTTTCCTGATAAGAAATCATTGCTATTTTAAAACTTTCCAAGACACATGTGAATTTCCAAGTCTTGCAGATAGCTGCAAAAAGAAAGTAGTTTTTCAGCAGTTATTCATTATCTATAAGCTGCCTCCTTTCTTATTTATTGAATGAAATGTTCCTAATACAGACTCAAAACATTACCTTTTTTTTTTTTTGGGGGGGGGGGGGCAAAGTAAAATACAAATTATTGTTATTCCTGTTTTCACTGTGTGGCACTTTCTTGCTGTCTTTGGTGTATGAAAGTAGCAAAGTAGCATATGTAAGAATTCCCTAGAACTTCTTTAAATCATCCTGGCCTCTCACAAATTACTGTGAAGTCTTCTGTTGAAAGCTGTTTCCTGGTGTTTTAGGTGGCAAATATTTTTGCTGACTTTTGTCAAGTACTTCACAAAACCTGAAATAGACAAATCATGCCTTTTGTCACAAGGTGAAAAAGACATTTTTCATTGACTTAGTTTCCAGGGTAGATTTTAATTTCCCTAGAGAGAGCAATTACATTGATTAGATGAGAAATTTGCAAAATGGTGATGGATCTGTGACATCTGCTGAAAGAGTTCAGAATATTGCACTGCAGACATTCTCTATGAAACCTAGTGTATCTTCTTTTCTGTGGAGTTGCAATGATTTCTCTTTGGCCTTAAAAGAGGTTATGACTGGTTTTCTGATCAAAACCCTGAGCAGGGGGCCTCACTGTCACTACCAAAGATCTTGGCTGACTTGCTGAACATCAGTCAGCTATATTGAACTTTATAATACCTAACTCAGGCAGTCAGAAAAACTCAAATGAACACATGTAAAGGAGAAGGAGTCTGTCCTTTAGTTTTCTCTCATCTTGCTTCTCATTTGCAAAGTGGAGGTAATACTTTTCAGCCTTACCAGGATTGTGAGATAAATGTGAATATGTATTTATGGCCCCATCTGCGTGGACACACGTAGATGTTCCTGGCTCCACATGGCTACTTGCACGTTAATTCTGAGTCATACTCCTATGAGGTAGCTCCAGATGAACTTTAGCAAGCCTATATCCAAGATGAACCTTTCTGGACATTTCTGTGCTTAGTCTTTTTTCACTGATGAGCACAAAACAGATAAAGCTATAGAAGATAGCTGTTTAGCAAGCTTCCACTGTAAAGAATAAGTGGTACTTGTACCACTCTCTTTGCATTGAGGGCCTGGTTTGCATCAGCTAACAAAAGAGTAATGTCAATTTAGTGCAAAACTGACAAACAAACAAGCCTGTGGTTACTATAGAGATGTTCTTTTTGAGTCTAATTGCATCTTATGCAAACCTAATTAATTCCCAGTCTGGAGTAGATATTTGTTCTCAAGTTTGTCATTTTATAGTGAAGGTACAATAATGGCTTGGGTTTATTGTGTGTGGACAGCATTCAGGGGTATAGCTTGACTTGAATCCTGCCTCAGCAGGCTGCCAGAAATAAACTGGAAGGTTTTATTGAAACAATAGGTCAGAAGCTCAGTGTGTGCAGATCAACACAGCTGACTTGGAAGTCAGCAAAGCACCATCAGTTTATACCAGCTATGTTGTTTCAGTTTGAGAAAACTTTTTTTTTTTTTTTTTTTTTTTTTTAGCACAGTAGCTAGAAAATGCAAACAAATCTCATCTTTGTTCTTGATCTTGTGATATCTGCTAATTCATCTGTTTTGCCTGTTCAACATTTTGAGAATCTGTTATCCATGTTGCAGTTTGCAACAGAGTGGCCAGAATTCTTTTGGAAAGCAGTATTTTTGCTTAGAAAGCAAATTCTTTGTTTTTTACTGCTTTAATGCAGAATCTTCATTGTAATATTAAAATCTATGCAAACAGACAGTATGAAGGCTGGTATTAAAGAAAGGAAAAGAAAGAAGACTGAAAAATTAGGCATAATCCTTAGAAGTTTATTTGGCAAAAAGTGTAGGTTTTTTTTCACTCAATTTGTGCTTTCTTTGTACCTCTTAACAATGACAAGGCAATAAGATTTGGTCTCAGTATTTTCTTTGATCATATCAATCAGTTTCCCTGACTCTTTTTTTCACCATATGAATAGAGACAATTTCATGATGCCTGGAATATTTTCTGAAATTGTGAATCTGAAATGGTTATAAAATGCACTGTGTGTTGAATCTATGTGGAGATACATGTACAGCATACAAGTTTGGAGCTGGTTTTCACATGAATATTCTAGCATGGGGGTAGGGAAATGGAAAAAAAAAAAAGTTTCATTTCACAAAGTCTTCAAAATCAAATCTCTCTGACAGAAGAATCGTCTCATGAAAACAGTTTTCTTTATTTAAATGGAAAAAAAAAAGAAAGAACTTCATTAAAATACTTTTTTGAAGGAACTATACATTTCTATTGACATAATAGTTGATTCCCTTTTAGTCAGTGTAATATCAAATCATATTGTTAATTGCTTGTGTGGGTACATAGCCATTAACAAAATAAAAACTCAATCTTCACATTTAAGGTTTTTGTTCTAAAAATAATAACCTGATCTTATTCCTATGGTTATTTCACTGATTCACCAGAATAGCCTCTTGGTAGAATCTATCTTATTCTGCTTGTGGCATATGACAAAATTAAGATATTATTAGTAGCAACCCCATTGGAGAGAAGTACTTATTTCTATTATTGCAAATAGAAGCCAAGGAATAGCAATATTCCTGAAATGCCTTTATTTTAATTCTCGGCTGTTAATCACATTTTATGTAAGTTCTCTCACAAGTCCATACTGATGCAGATATCTCTGAGGCTTTTAAAATCTTTCAGTGAGTTCCAGGAGTAAACTCTGTTTTTCTAGATGACCCGCTGCTTAATATTTGACCCTTTTAAAATTCAGTGAACATTTTTTTCTTTTAAATTTGAATTCTTATGTTGAAATGAATCAAAGTCCAGCACTAGAAATGCAAATACTTGGTTATGAAAGCTTCCTTGGAAGAATTGTCAGAGCTAGATACATTTCTCACAAGTAGCTGAATGACAAATTCAAAGAACCCTGTAATCTAAAAACACAAATGCTAACAGATTGAGAACAGCATCACTTAGCAGTTGAACCTTTTCAGTTGAAAAGTACTTTCCACAGCTGAAATAACTTGGTTTTGGTAGTGGCCTGTGAACTCTCCATTCAGTTGCAAGTGTGATCTTTGCCAGGGATATGCATCTTATTTGGAAACCATCCTGAGCTTCAAAAACAAGCATGTAATAACACATATAGTTGAAACTGAAACTCAGAATGCACAAAAACAAAAGAATAACCTACATGCCACAGTGTAGATGTGGTGGTTGAATGTGGAAGAATTCTAATGTGCAGATGACAGGCATTTCTTTCATGCTACAGTGTGGTCTCAGGCATGCTGAAGTCAACACACACTCCTTAATGCATGTTCCTGTATTCTTTGTTAAGTGTTTTTAAATAAAACAACGTATTTCCTTCAGCTATTTTTCTTTCAGAAAATGTGAACTAACTCCAATCCTCATTTAGAAGTTTAAAGAAATGCTGCAAACTCAAAATACCATCTGAACATCCAAATACTATCTCATGTTCTGTAGGGAGCTCTTTAACACTTTTTGTCAGCAACTGACATCAATTTTATATATTATTCTTTACAGAAGTCTTATTTATTGTGGCAGATCAAAGTGCTTCCAGGGTGCCCATCTGCCATGGAACTCATTTTTCATGTCTGTTGTGCATACGAGAAATCAAAAAACCTTTCTTCAGTTATAGGCCTAATTTGTGAGTAGAAGGGCTAAACTCAAGACAACTTCACTTGCGCATACATAGTCATGATTACAGATATATACACATACACATGCATAGGGTGAGTCCTCAGTATTGCATTTTCCACAGTAGACATCAGAGTGCTGAAGGCTGGCAACAGAACAGTTTCAAAGCTGAAGATAGGTTTGGTATACTGAACTAGATACATATCTTCAAAGAAAAAAACAAAACAAAACACCAATCTTAGGCCACATATAAAAACAACATATCTTTGTGCTTTCATCTTCCTATCAGGTGGAGTCATCTGCAAGTTTTTCATTACTGAGAAGATTTGTATTGTGTCTGGTTTTGGCTGGTTTTAGATACATTGAGCTTGATATAGATATGTATTTGAAACACTCGTGTATTCAGTATTCCTTCAGTCTCTCTGTAGCTCCAGAATCCATCCTCTGCAGTGCACAGCCTGGAAATTTACACTGTTTTGCTCCCCAACTTAATACTGAGTTTGAATACTACAATTTTTGTGCACCTTTTTCTTTTAATGTGATTCACTGAGATATTACCCTGAGGCTTCCATTTTGCATACTGTTGTGGAGATACCTGTGGTAGTCAGCAGACAGCATGCCACTGGTCTGAAAGTGGACAAGGCACTCATCTATTCAGTGTGCAGTACAGAGCAATCCATCTGACATATTGGAATAGATGAACAATTGTATAAATATTTCAATTGCATAGTAAAAAGGTGTAAAATGTAACAACTTACCACAGCAGTGGAAGTGAACTTAGACTTACTGAAAGGTAAGGTCCAATCTACTAAGAGTATTACTTTTTCTCCTTTGACCTTCTACATTTCCTTAAATAGGATAGCTTCCAGGGAAGAATAACTGTGGAGAATGAAGTGTAGAAGACTGACCTCAAATTATTCACTCCAGTCTTACCACCACAGTAACTGTAGAAAATCAATATCCTCTTCAAACTGTTTTATCTTGCATCTTAGATCTATAATTGAGGGAAGTTCACCCCTCTCAAGATGTTTATTCCTAAATTTTATGAAAGATCAGATTTGAACCCTAAAGCTTGGAATGCATCTTTAGGAAGCCTATAAGTCATAAGAAAGCTTTATTAAATTAATGGGTGTAATTACTCAGACCATTCAACCTAGGCCATAAGTTTGGCAAGACTGTACATCTTGTTTTAGACTAAAACTGTACTATTTAGTTCAACAGTTTAGGGTCCAATCAAATTATAAAAATTTCTGACATTTTACCCATCAATGGGGAGAAAAAGAAAAAAGCCACGTTGCCCCTGGATTATACTGAATCTTTACAGGCAGAACTATAATGAAAACTTAAGGGAAGACAGGAGTTGATTTCATCTTTTAACCAGAGTTTAATTTTTTAATTTTCTGTAATTTTAGATTGGCGTGATTCTGTTCAAGTGGAATAAGAAAAAGGTACTTTTTCATAAGTGTAACTAATAAAACTAATGAAATTCAATGTCTGAGCATGTGAGGGGTGCCAAATTATTAAATCAGTTAAAAAAAATAAATTCATGGAGGACAGGTCTGTCAAGGACTGTAAATTTAGCTATAACCATCATAGATTGTAGTCTTCTGCACTACTCTTATGTTGCTATGGCTGTTCCTCATATAAAGTCCACTGAAAAACAAAGTATAGCTCTTGTCCTTGATTGAAGAGTTTTTTTTTTTTTTTTTTTTTTTCTTTTTCCCCACAAAGATAGTGCCTATGATTTAACTATTATCAGGTATGAGTCACTTTTACTGTAAAGTTGAGAGCTATCATGTTATAATGTTGTCCTCTAACAGCTCACCATAGAAAAGTTTTTCAGTTCCTTCTGTTTAAGTGACATCTTAATTTTATTAAATGAGTGAAGAATACCTGAATGTCCTAACCATGAGAAAATAACGTGCACGTGCTAAAAATGAGAGTGCAGTTATTTCACTGGAGTTAGAAGCATCACTTTTATTTTGAGGTAACTGCTGAGGATGCATCATATTCAGGTCTGCTGTAAATGTACTTATTTTTTTAGTACTTAAAATATTATGAGTATAATTTATGTAATGTATTAAAGCAAAATCTTCATTTGCCACATAACCTTGCTTCTATAAAACAGAATCAACATCTAGGAATGTTCAGACTTGGTTCTTTCTCTTTCTTTGGGGGAAACACATATAGTATGGAAGACATTTTTGTGCTATGTGCATTTTCTTTTGTTACAAGAGCAAATCTAAGTGAATGTGAGGGGCAATAGCTCAGTTTTCTCAGTGATGGGAGACAATACTTGCTATTACATTTGACCATCTGGAAGCCATAGGGAGGAATGTCAGCACTCAGAGCTAGTTTGTAATCTAGTAAAGTCAGAAGGACTCAGAAATTAATAAAGGTTGAAACTATGTTGGACAGTTTCTTCCTTTCTCTCTTTTTCCCTCTGCTTTCTCAGTCCCTCTTGTGGTAACAAATGCAATTATCCAAGAGGTGGTGCATTTTTTGATCACTTTGTCCAGTCAAAGCAGTCTTCTATACAAAGATCTCCCATTAGCTAACAGAGATGATCACGTATCTCTATTCATAAGGAGAGATTTTGAGTACAATACCATTCTTTCAGGGAGACTATCATACTCTTGCCTATAATTATATTGTTTTGTTCTATGTTTATAAATCAAAGGAAATAGTTTTCCTGCTATGAGTTACTTACAGATTGTGAGCCACAAAGAATTCAGCTCAAGATGTCAGTATGAAAACAAACCTTTTCACTCTCACGTACTTCTCACATCTCACTTCTTTCATCTCACATACTTCTTAAATATGAACAGCAGCAATAGTTCTGTTTTCACATTATTTTATATATTATAAATTTAAATATTTATATTTTATTATCACATATTATTATAAAAATAATTTATATTATAATTATATTTTAATAAAAATTATATATTATTATACAATTATTGTTATATTATTATTATTATAAGATAATTTATATATTATTAAAGTATATATTTTATATTTATTATACTTCCCAGTATTCCCAGTCATCTGTGGTAACAGGTGTCTGTGCTGGCTGTATGGCTAAAACACTACAAATGTTCTGTCTAAGAGCATGATGAATCTATTTCATCATATAAATTAGTCGCAAAATATTTTAGTTCAGAAGTATGGTAAAAAATAAAAAAATGCATTATTAGTAAACATAATCTTAAGAAGGGATCATTAACAACATAATGAATAAAGGCTATACTTCAACATGAGATATACTTTTCTTTCCCATAAATACTATAGGAATCATGAGTAAAATTTGAATGTGTATAAAAGGCTCATATGTTATAAGTGAGGTCTGGAACTACAACCTAGCACACTATCATAGCTATTCAGTAAAAGCTGATCCAAGAATCTTTGTGTTGTACTATTATCATTTTTTTCTTATTTTTTTTCCTTCTCCTTGAAATCATATTTTGTGACAGTTATATAAATAGTTTGATATCTGTGACTGAAAAGTTAAGTGTTGGGTAAAGAATTTATCTCCATTTTACAGCCTGTGAAAAGAGAAGGAGAGAAGGAGAAAACTTATTGTCATGTAGTCTGGAAAAGAGGCAGTGCCTTGCAGTGTTATGTGAACAACATTGCTGTCATATTGTTTGGACTGAGGCAAGAATTAGAGACCAGGATTACATGTTTAAAATGTCATCTTTGTTGATAAATACTCTTCGTTAATAAGTCTGTAACCACAATTAACTGTTTTAATTGTCAGAAGAGGAACACCAGTGTGCATGAACCATAAGATGTGCGTATTTGAAGTTAAACGCTCAATGAGATTTACAGTTGTTCTGCAAGCCTGCTGGTCACTGGCCTGTAAGACACATAAAAGATAGGAAAAAAAAAAAAAAAAAAAGAAAAAAAATATAAAACAGTGAGAAGTCTGCCACCAATTTTGTGTGATCACACTTCCATGAGTGTGATCTGTATGCTAATTGGAATGAAGTGGATGTTGAATGCTTCTATATAAAAAACAGAGACCAGAGAATTCCATTTGGCTCAAAGATGCTAATTTTATACTCTCTGAACTAATAGGAATGTAGTATTTGAACCTTTGTTCATAGAATTTTCCAAATTTAAAATGAATGAGCACTGACAGAAGTGTTGCATGACTGAAACTGTATACATTATGCATAAAAAGCATCACTTGCATCCACACTTCCTCTACTATCAACAAACTTTTTTTTTTTGTTACAAAAAGAAGAAATGAGCTTTTAATTTTATATATCTTCCCAAGTTTGACATCTAACATATAACAATTGTTCACAGGGAGGAAAAAAAAAACCCACAAATTTACAAAATAAATAAATAAGAGGGTTCTCACTAATGTTGTCGTTTAGCTTGCTTCATAAATTGGTCTATAAAGGCTGTAAACTAAGATTTTTCTTAGAAACCTTAAGACTATGTTGTACTGCATCATAGAACACTGTTTCCAGTGGCCCAGATTAAATTACCGGAAGTGCATCTGGAGGATTTAGCAGTATTTCACACTGACACACGTAGCTCATAGTTTTGTGGTATATTCTGTATTTTCCCTGTATTGGAACTAAGCCTATCTTCACACCATCCTTTTAGAAGAATGTAGCTGTTGGTTACACTGAACTATCAACCATGACCTGTGGTCCTACAACTGTCACTGTTGTCTAAGAGGAAATGTTCTACGTATCCACGTCTAATAGGATTACCTTCAAATTAAAGGTAGACACAGAAGTCTAGACCTACTTGCAGTGTGTTTGGTTAGAACAAAGTTCTTAGCATACTGGGATACTACCTCAACAAAAACCCTTCTAATTATCTCTGTATGAAAGTCTGAAGATGGGGGTGGGGGAGATCAGAATTTAATGTTAGCTTCAATTTAGAATAGCCTAAGCATTTTCTGTCTTCAGGATTACAGAATCTCCAATACTCAGGGTTAAAAGTGCATGGAACCAAAACGTGATGGTCACAATCCTGATACAAGAAGATAAAAGCTAACCAAATCCCCGACCCCAACTTTTTGCTGAGTTGTTGAATGCAAAATGCAATTTCATGTTAACATGAAGTAATCCTCTGAGGCATTGACAGCTTCTTCTCTCTTGAACTGAATTTCATCTTGCATTTCTCACAAGTGGGTTTTGGTACTGCAGCAGTACTCTTCAAATATATTAATCCACAAGGTGTGCCAGTGGCAGACTCCTGAAGCAATACACTTGACATGCTCTGGTTCAACTGTTCCAGAAGCACTAAACTGATCTGCCCTAAATCTGAATTTAAGATAATGCAATGGCTGTGTCTGCCAATGTTGTCTGGCATTCTCTTTCCCCAAACTTGTGTAGAAACTACTGTATGATTTCCCTATTCTCATTAATTTAGAGAAAAACAAACAAAAACTCTGTTTGCATTTTGTTCCTATGTACAAGAATTGGCAGTCAGGTCTGCCCCAGGTCCAGTGCTGCTCTGACCTTTACACGCTTATTAACATGCTAGACACAGGTAATTCAAGGCTTTAGTTGGAAGTAATATCTTAATAGATAGAGAAGAAGCCAACAAGCTTAAATAATAAAGCTAAACCTTAAATTCTGAAAAGACCACTTGAGTTTATTTCAAACCTGAGAAGGGGCTTGTTTATCCAAAAGCATGTTTGCTTTTTGCCAGCATAGCAGTTGCTCTGACAATTATTACATACAAATCTTTTCTATTCTGTCCTTCAATCACTAGTAGCTATAAACCTACAACTATACAACAACAGAGGAGTCATGGCTATTTCTGAATTATACTCAAGGCCTGAGTTACTCTGGCTGTTTTAATATTTTATTATTCCATGAAAAATTTCAAATTGCAATGAAACAGATAATGGTTAAAATTGTAACTACACTAGGATTTTTCACCTCTGTGTTTCTGAATAAAATTTTCAACAGAATTACAAATTAAAAATAGAAAATATCTTCTTGCTAACTGGATTCTTTGCTTGAAGTCTATAGTGATTTTATTTAACATTCTAAAATGCTTTCAGTATTCTAAGCATTGCATGCTGTCATTTCAGTGTTAAATAAGTAAATATTATGGCTGTGGGTTATTGAATGATTGTTTTGTAAATACTACAGGTTCAACCCTGTTTAAGGGAGGAGGAAAAAGGGGGATAAAACCACATAATAATGCTGACAATAATATTCACTGTTAGCCTGAGTGAGGGAACAGAGTAAATATTTTCCTTTGCATGTTAATTCTAGTGCATTCTTAGATATTATTTTCAAGGCACGACAAAGTCTAAATCAAAAGTCTCACTGAACAGAAGAGTGAAGAACCCTGCATCTAGTTATGTAGGTAACCTTCTGTGGATAATTGCACGACATTTGAAGGTAGGATTCCATGTTTAGAGATTATGCTACAAATAGTGACGGGGGAACAGTGTGGATGAAGTGTAGATGCATAACAAGTCTAGAAATGCTGCTTGGCAGCTAACAGTTTGAAAATGAGCATTGATCCTGACAGCTGGAGGACAGTAAATATCAATAAATGAAATGAGGTGGCACATAACAAATCTGGCATCATACTGCAGATAATTGAAAAAAAAAAAGGGCATTTCTGTAGAATTTTCTGCTCCAGCCTAGTGTGGAGGTACAGAAAAAAGTACTAGAAACATTGGGTAAGTGCCGTCTAAATGAAAATTTAACAATGATGAGCTTTGACATTCTGCATTATAATTCACTCAATAATAAAATGAGAAAAAAGAAAACATAGATATTTGTGGCAGTTGTCCCACTGCTGAAAACAAGCCAGTATTAACTAGCATTTCTTCTCACTTAAAATTCAAATGTCAGCATTTCAGCTCAGATGCTTCATGTTTCAGCAGCTCTGAAAAGCTCAGCCATCCCACCCCTCCCCATTTGTCTCGCAGCACTGTGTAACAGTGTGTTTAAGTGTGGCCAATCCTATAGCATATACTGCAAAATGAGAAGTTATATTGCATGTACTTTAAAAAGCAGGACAACTTCCTTCAAAATAGTCCTCAAAATTTACAACTGTATGAAAACTATGGTTACAAGAGATGGTGGATTTCTTGCAAGTTGTTTTTTTTTTTTTTTTTTTTCTCCCACCCCTTCTCTCCCTTGCTTCTGCTTCATCATACCTATGTCTCCCTGTTTTCTTTAAGGTTTCCTTGTTTTCTTCATCTTAAGACTACAGTTTATATCTGAGTGCTCTGACTTGCATCATGACACAATTATTCAGCAAAGTCATTTTCTGCCATTACTGTGGATCAGTGGCAAATGACAGCTTTCCCACAAGCAACAACTTGCCTGCAGGTGTTGGTGCCAGGCAGGAGCGGGCCAGCCTTGCCTGCAGCCACTTTGTCTCTTTCATGCAAACTGCACTCACAGAAAGGGGAGAGAAAGAAAGTACATCCTTATTCTTTAGTGTTCTTATTCTTCTGTGAAAGCTTATGTCAGTACATAGTGAATACTCTCTCTAGACTTTTTATGGACCACTTAATTCACAGCAAAACATTTGAGTTTTAGAGTAAACACTTGTAAAATTTTAAGAATAGTCCTTTGCAGGAGGAGAATAATGGACTGCAAGAAGAATTGTGAACTGCATAATGCCTGCTGAATTGGACATATACCATCCAGTCAGGAAACAGTAGCAAATGTAATATTTTTCCTGTTTAACTGTAATTGTTAAAAAATTTATGCACATCTCAGTGTTCGTGCTATCTTGATGAGTTAGATATGTTGCTCAGTATTTTTTAACAAATACATGGAATAGAATAAACAGGTATGTCACCTCCCACCAGAGTACCTGAGCATCTTTCAGGATATGTTACATGATGTTTTTTAAAGGTTTTCATAACACTTCTATTGTCTAAGAGACAATTGGAATGTTTTTATTTTGAAATTATCCATGTACTTGTATTGATTTCTGTTGATAGGTTCTTTGCTTTGATATAAGTGCAAGAGTACGTGTGATCAGTGAAATCATGTTACATTTGAGGCAGGTATTTTTTAATTTTCCTAACAATTCATTCCCCATAGTTGGACTGGCCTTGTGAGGAGCCTTGTCCTTCATTACAGAAGGATAGAAATTATTTTTTACGTGAATGAGAGTCATTTTTTCCTGGAGATTACAGTAATTTTTTTTTTTTTTTTATGTTAAGGAGCTTCTAAAATTTCAAATAACTTCTTTTTCTAAGCACAGATTGTAATAATATTTGAATTGATTTAACTTTTTATTTTGTCCCTTAAGACTACATCATTCTTCTATGTAAATTCCAGATTAAATACATTATTTTTCTGGCTTTGATTTTCCTTCTCTATTTGAATCCTGAGACATTGCCACGTGTGACCCTTAATTTTGGAATTATACTTTTTAAAGAAATACCACAGCCCTGGGATATTCAGCACCACCGATTCCCATGAAAATCCCAGGCTTATAAACTGATATTATTGTCCAGAACCTGTTTCCTCTCATTCTGAACGTGCTCCCAATACTTTAGAACATAAGGAACACCCTTTTGACTGGGACAACACAAGCAATAACAGAGGAAACAATGATTGGAAAGTTTGAAATAATAGAGCAAAAGAAGAGATGAAGATAGAAGATAAGTAGTGAAAAGGAGAGGGAAAATTAAATGATTAGATGTTTCATTTGCTTGTTTTCTGTAAAAATGAGCTGAGGGGTTTGGACAGAAGGACCTCTAATTGCCTGCTGGAGCTTTTTCAAAATGTACTTATTCAAAATGATTGCAAACAAATACAAAGATGTGATTTCCTGTAAACTAATATCTGTTTTTACTATGGATTTTTCCATGATTTATTCTAGTTTGTTTGTGTTTGTGTGTGTGTGTTTGGATGTTTTTGAGTGTTATGGATCTCTCTTGTAAGTAAGTATTCATGAAATGATTACCTTATAGAATGATCTGTATTTATACTTTTTACTATTCCTTGAAAGACTATAATTTTATAGCTTGGTATACTGTAATAGCTGGTGGCTACACTATCAACTGACAGTTCTCAACCCTGTATCTGCTAATTTTCCTTCATTATCAGTGCTAAGCTCATACTGCAAGAAACTGTTCTTAGTGCAGGTTCACCAAAACTATAACAGATTGCTTCTTGATGGAGGTGTTCCTTTTTATACACAGTTTTAGAATTATCCCTCTGTAGTCTGCTTTTTTAATGAAGAAACCTCCTCCTCCTCCCTCCTCCTCCCCCCCCCCACACACATACACACACATGCAAATATGCAAATTAAATTGTAATACTACTCACTCACTCTTCATTGTGACTCAAGGCTAAACCAGACCATTAGAAATACACTTAAAAGTGTAGTGGCTAGAAGGTGAATAAATGGTGTGCTCATCAAATTGCCCATACCAAACATTGATAGAGAAAGTAAAAGGAGAAAATATGCTGTAATCAAAAGAGAAGTCCTGATGAAGAAGCATCACATTTTGTACAGTTGGGGAAGACAATTTCTTCACCAAGATTGTGTGAAAGACTTCATCTTTCAATACACCCAGTGTATACCAGGCAAAAATGGCTTGACAAAAAAGTGATTCCAATTTAAAATCATGTCACAGTGGTTTCTTATGACCTGAAGAATTATCTTTCCTTCAGAGTGATTGTTTTGAGCTGGCCTTAATACTTTTAATGTTCAGTGCCATTACCATAAGGTTTACTGAGGGTGGGGAAAAATATTTCAAGCAAGATGGTGTGAAATATGTTCATCTGATCTGTGTCAGTATGGAACAATGCTAGGGCTGCATGGTATGATGAATATGACCTTCTGTATTACATACCCTTGTATAAGCACAAGTCTAAGAAAAACAGAGTGGTTAATGTATATAGTTCTTGTATACTGCAAAGGATTGTTATAGCAACTCGTGTCAATAGAGAGCTTGAAGGGAAATGTATTTGTAGGCTTTTCCTTAAAGTCTCTGATATCTGGGGGGTTTCAGAATAACTGCTAACTATTATGACTATTGCATGGGACACTATGCAAGTCTGATATCTGGCCAGGAGATTAAGGAGACAGGGAGAGCTGAAGAACAACTAAAAGACAAAGCTTGCAGGGGACGCTGCACAAGTCTCTGACATACAGCCAAGTTGGGCAAAGGAGAAGGACAAGAGGGAGGAAAACTATGAGCCTTCAGCACAAGAGACCCCTAGAGACCCCCAGAGGGACCACTGGAGACTGATACGCATGCTCCAGTAGGAGGGTTTGGATTCCAGAAACTAATTATAATAACCCTGGTTTTTTTAGAAGTAGTAATGAATATGTATTAGCCTAGGAGCATAAAAATCAGCTGCTTGATGTAACTGGTGTACATCTTGGTGGAGCAGAGACTCCCGGCGCACCCAGCGCTGTTTGCTTACCTCTATTCCTTTAATAAATTGTAAACTTTGATTATAGTCCTATTTTGAAGACTGAGCCATTTATTACAATGGTAAGAAGAAATAAAAGGGGAATAGTACATACAGCTGTGAGAAAATGTCCTAACTGTGGAAAGCTTATAGTTGATACATCCCAAATTCATATTTCTGCCTTAAATAAATACATTGCCTACTCTCAGTTCAGGAACCGGTATAGAAGGTAGGATCTCCAAGTGGCATACATTATGACCTCCAGTGACAGCAATTTATATCAGTTACTACTTTAGTTTCTGAAGTTTAGAATAGGTAGGTAAAAAGAGGGAAATAAATCTTTCAAACATGGTATTCAAAAGCATAACTTTAAAATTGGATCTTTTGAAGCCAAGAAAACTCTTGTATTAATTGCTAGGGTAAAGTTGAATGCATTCATTATATGCTGAAAATCTGTAAAAATAACTGTTATTCTACTGGAAAAGCAGTCTGATTTATACACTTCTTAGAGATTTCTGAGAAGATAAGATCAACAAGTTGTTTCTATGTCTTTATTTCTTTGTTGGAATGAGTGTAAATTCCTCTTGTCTCTCCCTTGTATGAACTTGTGAAATTCATTATGTCCTACTACAGGAAATATTTACTGTCTCTCCCTACACATAAAGATTAAATCTACAATACTACAGAATGTTATACGTAAGGCTATACCAGGCTAAGAAAAATTCAAGTTGCCTTCTCCCTCAGAATAGTTGAAAGACTGGTCTGTTATTTAGATATTATTTCACATTTAGTGTAGAATACTAGCCAGTTTACTCCTGCTAAGTTAAACACAGAAAACAGTGGAGATAAGTTCATTTATTACCTTAGAGATTTTGTCAAGGTCCTTTTGAAATATCACCATATCCAGTTTCAAAATATCTTAATTATGTAAAAATGTACTTTAAAAGAACTGCAGTCATACAGTTGAGAGAAGGATGTGATACAAATTTTAAAACCGTGAAAGGGTTTTAAAAGTTTATTTTGTTTGTTTGTTTGTTTGTTTTTAAAGGGTTTTTAAGGGTTTTAAAACCATGAAAGGGTTATTTTGTTAGTGCTAGAGGAGCTCGCTATGCTTTTGCACTTTCTATTTCTGTACACTAAGTCAGAATGTAAAGAATCTCATGCTGTGTATGAAGAGTTATTTTTCTAATTCTTTAAATGGGAAATGGAGGGATAGAAATATGAGTAAAGAGTGAATATTAAAATATGTCAAAGAATCATTAAGGTTGGAAAAGACCTCCAAGATCATCTGGTCCAACCATCCTCCTACCACCAATATCACCCACTAAACCATGTCCCTAATACCATACAACTTATGATAAAATAAACAGATTTCTTCAGAATAGCAGATTTAGAGCCAGACTGAAAATTTACCTAAATCACGTTAAGAATTAATATTTTTGTTCAAAAGTACACTTCAAGTATTTAAAAATATGTGTAGTCCTAGAACTGGGAAATAAGGAGAGATCTCCTAAAAATTAATGAAAATCATTAAAGAGATAGTTGTGCTTGTGTAGGTAGGCCATCAGAGTAGATAAAGGAAAGCTGATTTTCTTCCTTCATTTTTGTTTCCTATATTTAAAATTAAGGTGGTACCTTTTGTACATTTTCTCACATCTATAGATGCCAAATGAGGTTGGTGGTTCAGTAGTAGGAATAATGTCTAATGTGAAATACTCAAGATATCATGGGACAGTTTGTTTCCTCAGTTTTAGACTTCTCCAATAAGTATGTAAACAAGTGAGATTTTTATTTAACCGATCTTTCATTCAATGAGATGCATCTCCTACAGAAGTACAAGTCTATATAGCATTCAGGTTCTATGTAAATCTTATTTTCAGGGTGGAAAATGAAAAATACGTTCTGTATGCTTCTAGAGGAAAGGCAAAGTTTACATCTGAATGTGTCTTCCTGTCACCTCTTGACAGTAAGAATAGTGGCAAAAAAGGAAATATAAAAGAGAGTGATCTAGATTTAGCACAGATTTTAGATATTTTCTTTCTTTGTCTGTGTGTTTATTATTATTATTATTATTAGATTGTGCACATGTAGAATTCAGTGTTAAATTTCCCCCAATTTCAGTCACACAGATGGTTTTAAAACTGCAATCCTTGGTAAGTTGAGCTCATTTTATGTCAGGAGCAATACAGAAGGAAGAGACCAGAATGGAAGATACACCTTAAATAGCATATGCTGTGATTTTTCATCTTTTTCCAGTGCTAATTATAAGCTACATTAATTATAAAATATAGTTCATTTTTTAACAGAAAATACCATTTGTCCATTCTTCTAAGTCTGTGAAAATGGTGTGACATTTACACAAATGGATCTTTTTAGCCTTCTTCATGTTAAATGTTTATTCTTAGAAAAGTGTGAATTGATTCTCTTTGAGTGTGGACTTTGAAACTAAGAGATTTACTAGAGGAAGTCAAAGCATAATACTAGGCCTGTAAAAAATTTCAAAGCAAATCTGTAATTGAAAAGCTGTAAGAACTGTCAATTTTCCCATAGCACTAGAGCATGTTTAGAACTATAGAATGACTTGAAAATAGAGATGCAAACAGGATTTATATATATATTTTTACAAGTTTTGGTGAGAAAAAAAGTGTGGCTGAAGTGTTAACAACAACAAAAGCTTATTTCTAGAACATAAAAACATTGCTGGGATATTCAACTTATTTTGCTATTGTTCAGTGAAGTGTTGCTTGCCTTCCTACTGAGCACATCGTGTTCAATCCGTAATGCAAATAGATTCAGTTCCAATTCATTTCATCCCCATGTTTTACTTGTTTGTATCCCACAGAGCCATTATTTTGATGCCAGATATCTGCTCACTTTACTTCATTTCTTTTCCTTTATTCATTGCCCTGCTGCATAACTGAGCAGCACATTCTGTCAATAAGGTATATTTGAATACGAGGCTATTTATTTAGAATAATAATGGTCAGCTGCTATTAAAACTGGCAAGATGACTGTCTCACATAATTTGCATGATTTTATTGTGAGACACTCATTAATTCTGACCTTTCAATATGGCTTTGCAGATTAAGTATAATGGCTTTAAATTTTAAAAATGCTTATTAAAAAGCACTCCAGGTTATCTACATTTACACTACTTATTTATGTGTAGTATATTAATCTTTCCCTATTTTTCATATGAAGCAAAGCAGTTTTTTTTAGAATTTTCTCTCAAAGTTCTGTATATAGATGCACACTCAGATTGCTTTCAAAATTAGCCAAGATAAGTATCATTGTGATGCATTAAATTTAGTATTGATTAATTCTTTTACTAACAAAAAAGTAGGATCTGTCAAAAATATCTACGTAAATGCCCACTGCTCAGTTCTGAATATGAATCTTTCCAACACTATTGAATGTCTGAACCCTGGGCTACTCAAAGCATTTTGCTACTCTTTTCAGAAAGCTTTCCTCTTCTGAGTGGAGTGCTACAAAGGAATGTTTGCGTAGTTCCTTCCTTTATGTTCCTCCAGCTGTGGGTGGTACAAACTATTTTTTATTGGTTGCAGATATTTATGTCCTTGCTATATAACACAGAAGAGTTATTGAACTCTCAATAGAAAATTCCTTTTTGCTTTAACTTCATTCTGCTTAAAACCTAATGTTTTTAAAGCTTGAGCTATCGGGATATTCAGGTGATTTTTGATGGACTTGCATCATTTATATGCAGATGTTAGGTTAGATATTAAATATTTAATTTTTTACTCAAAGTCATAAAATCTTGGCAACCAAGTCTTAATAAAGCTGACCCACACAGCCATTACTGGGTATTGTTTAAAATTCTTTTTGTTTTGATACCATAATGAACTCATTTGCCTTCTGCATTAATGCTCAGTTTGAGGAATGTTTTGTGCTGTTTACCAACATTTTAGCCTTTGTTACTAGCAGGATTTATAGTACACTGTTACTAAGATCTCTAAGTGCATGCAAAAAAAAACCTGCAGCTGTAGCAAAAATGTGACTTGCCCCACCATCTCTTTAAAGGCCAGGACCAAGGGTAAGAGGTTTATGGCCTTCATGCAATAAGGAAGCACCAATGTGAATAAAATATCTTCTGGATGTCGCTGTCATGGTATCCTATTTGTTTTCATTCTTCCTGACACCAGCAAGTGCAAAGCTCGGTAGCTTTTGCTTAATCACCACCTTAGCTTCTCAGGAGAGTTCCTCAGCTAGAGAGGGGCTGCTGAGTGAAATGCATATTTCTGAATACCCTAAGAAAATGTATTTGGAAGTCAGACACCAGCAGAGATGCAAACTCCAACTGCTAAGACTTGACACTGCCGCAGGAACTGCATGTTTTGGAGCCTGCTTTTTTTTTTTTTTCTTTTTTTTTTTTCTGACATAGCCTGCTGTACACACAAGGTTAAGATAAAGCAAAATGTATGTGTATATATAAATTGCCAAAACATAAAAGAGAAAACATAGTAATGCACATTTGTAAACACGTTATTGGCAGCTGGTAAGAACATTATTCAGAAGGTCCAATTCGTCTTTTTTCTCAAACACCCCGCTGGTAGCTACCGTGTCAGGACTAGGAATGCACCAATATGTCCTGCAAGAACTTTTCTTATCTGCAAGGGATACAGCTGCCTGTGTTTGAGCTCAGATCAAGTATGGTGCAGCTGTGTGACCTCAGATCTGACTGCTCTGGAAAGAAACAGCTGTGAGTAGCATTTTGGAATTCCTTTCTGCTGTGGCATGAGAGCTGCATTTTACCTCGGTCTCTTCACCTTAGCTCTTGCCTGACACAAGCTGCAGGTTTGCTTGTGCGTGCTCTAGCACCTTGCCTTGCCTGCTTCACTTCAGACTGGCCTTATAGTCTGATTGGTCAGACAATCAGGCTGTTGGCTGGCCATGGTCACTGTCACAAAATCTGCACTGCCCTTCTTATTCAGGTACTGTGCAACTTTGCCTTGTGTTAGTGAAGATGCTGATGCTTCTTTATACTGTGGATTCTTAGCCAAGGACACAGTCAAACATCTTAATTTTAATGAATATCCTGCAATCCCAGTTTTCAGATGAAAATGAGATTGTAGAAATTTCTTAGATTTTATTTGTTCTTTTTTTTTTCCTTAAAAAGTGACATCTAACCTTATCCTCTTTCATTTCATCTTTGATTTTTCTGACCTCAGTCAGGAAGGGATTTCAAGTCTTCCTGCAACCTTCCTCCTGTTTTGGAAATTGAGGCCCATCTTCTGAATGGACAGGTGTGGTCATTATCTTTCCATGCAGTGAATGGATCAAGTAAAGTTGGATTAAAATCTGTGCATGTTAAATCCTTGTGATGAAGAACTTTCTTTCTTGTAAATCCCAACTTTTGGAAATTCTGAGCCTTATATTTCCTATGTACGTGTACTTTATTGGATGTGCTGTCTGTGATAATGTAAATGAGATTATATGCAGTACAGCAATAAGTTTTACTAGAGAGACATATTTCTGAAGGAGGAGGATGGGCCTGGGAGTATCTGCTTCAAATATTTTATAAAGTAAACTATAACAGCATAATTGCAAAAGTATGGATCATATTATCAGTTGTTTAGCTTCTAGGTAAATAACCTCCTGAAAGAATGCTTGTTTAATTTTCCTAGAGCCAATAATGAAGTGTCTATGTTACATTCTGTCTGTAGTCATTGCTATTATGACACTAGCATATATCCTAAATAAAGAGCCTGCTAGTTTCAAAGCTATTACCCATATGGGATTTTCCATCAAAGAAGATAGAAGATAAAACTGTGATTAAAAATAGGAAATAAGTAAGAGTGAAACACTAAAACACTTCAGGAATTTTATCAAGAAAAAGGGTGTGGGGGGGGATACTGATGTGTTGCAAAAAGCTGGTAGATTTTAGTTTTTGCTTTGTGTTTGGGTTTTCTTGCACACAGAATTAAGTTCTAAAGTGAAGAATAAGTGTTCCCTGATAGGGTTGATCATTAAAAAGAAATAAAGAAATTTACTAAGATTTTGTTGTTGTTTTTCTTGTTGAAATATCCTCTTAGTATATAGTCCTATTTTTCTATTGTGCATACAGGCTTACATACCTTTTTCCTTGTGGCATAGAGAAACTCATTCATGTAGAATGTGGGGAGAGTTTTTTAATGATTGCAGTCATAACCAGAAGATGCCAAAATTACCTTTAGAGGCACTGGGTGTTTATTATTCCTGCATGTCAGACAATTAACATCTTGGCAGGTTTGACCTGTACTTTTTAGCTGAGCTGAGGGAACAAGGAGAAGAAATCTTCCAAACCCCTTTCTTCCACCATTCTACATTCCATGTCCTTCAGGACACAGGAAAGGAGGAGGAAAAATAAAAAAATAAAAAAAAAAAAGGGCATAATATATCATACTGTGTAAATATAGGCTACGCATGGAGGTTGAGGATTCCAGCAAAATAGTAAAATGTCAGCCTGATGTGTGTTTTTCTTTCCACAAGGATTTGCTCCCAGACTTTAGCTCTCTATTAGTCCATGTCTCTATTGCAACTTCTTTAGCTTACAAAGTAAAGTATGTAGTTAGGTTCTTGCATAATTGTATCTTGAATATGAAATGGTGAGGAATATTAATTAGGATTTTTAGAATTATATTCTGAAGACAAGGTGTAATATTTTTTTTTTTTTTTTCTCTCATTGTATTTGTACTCGTGAATCCCCCAAACCCTTCTGTTCTTACTTGTAGTGTTTCATCTCCAGAAACAACTTTTGCTTGCATGACTTACTATTAGTAAAAAAGTACATTTTAAAATCACAAACTGGGGCTTTTATGTCAGAGAACATATATTATAAATGGAATATGCCAGGCTTTCTAAAACGTCTCAACAAGACCCTCGTTCATAGGCAATCAGCCATCTTGCAGTGAGGGAACTCCTTGCAACTAGAACCGCATATACAGAAGTAATTATATAATTTTCCTTATCGGTATCAAACTAAATGCTCTAAGATGCTCTACCGAGCTAGTCAATCTAGTCGTGGCCTGAATTTTCTAATCATGAGGTCTCAGCAAGAGCTGTGGCTGGGGGGGAAGAAAAAAGAGGAGGGGGGGGATGGAGGAGAGAGAGGCAATAAAAAGAAACAAAATGAGAACAACAAAAGGAAAGGAAAGAAGTTTTAACAGATTCTAAGGCTTCCAGCCCTTCTTCTTTAATCTGCCATTTGCCTCTTTTTGCTATGACTACTGAAATATTGAAAACCCCAGTGGTTTCTCTAGATTTCTCTTCTGTTTCTGCAAATGACATCCAGTCAGTATATTGTGATAAAGGAAGAACAGAAGAACAGAAGTAGAACATGAAAATTGCAGTGTAATGTTCACACTTATTTCACAGATTAAACATTAAAATTGCAAAAAATAAATAAATAAATAAAAATTAAAAAAAAAAAATCAAATTAGAGAAACAAAGCTACCAAATAAATCATAATACTGAGAAACATGCTTTCTTTAGAATGCCTTGAGATTTAAACACATTGCATGTTTACTTTCACTACATATAGTTGTGACTACAGACCAAGAAAATCATTTTTTTTTTAACAGTGTAAACAAGGCTGAAGAATTTGTTCAATACCTTGCAAAACCCACAGTCTACAGAAGAGATAAATATTTCCCCATCAAAGTAATAATCCTCTGAAATTATTTACTGAAATCTTCTAAAAAGTTAATGATTTTAAAGGTTTATATATATATTATTAATGTGTAGATAGTATATCAAGGATTCATGTTCTTACATGAGATTGTTTAGAAGTAAATGAGAAGTAAGTCAGAATCTTTTATTTTATATTGTGTTTGATTGTAGTCATTTTAGTCTTTGTCTCTTTGTTCTTTCATGGATGTCAATGGATGTGGGACCAGGTCCACAGAGAGAAATTTCTTTTATACTAATGGAACTTGTCCTACCCTTTTGAATCCTGAAATACAGGATATAGTGACCAGTGGGAAGTCTCAGCTAAAGTAGAACAGAATAGTGTAACTGAAATCTGATGCTGAGTCACCTCAGTTTGTTTATTTTTTTATTTAAAGTGGACCTTTCAATTTACATAGGCTTATGTAGGCCTATGAAGAAGGCTCTGAAGTACATGAGCTTATTCTTAATCGTTGTCTCATTTCTCTGACAAAATTACAAGCCCTGTAGAAGTTCAGCAATTATACAATCAATACATCAGTCTGAAGGTTTAAGAAATAAATAAACAAGAGTAAGTTTGTTTAGCTAAGAAGGATAAATTATTCTTGAAGCAGAAAGCAGATGGGCACTTGATTAAGTTTAACAAAATATGTTATTCCCATGGACTTCAACAAACTGCAGCATATTAGGCTTTGGCTAAATGAGTTGTTAGGTGTCCAAAATCTGGCAGAGGCAGCTTATGAAGTTTGTTCACATTGTTAGAGAATGACATGGCAAAATGTCAACAGGTATAATATTGGATGGACCCACTAAAAATAAACAAAGAAACAGGACCTACATTTTTTTTCCATTTGCTTGAAAAAAAAAATAAATAAATAAAGGCAAGCAGGTGAGAGAAGAGGAAGAGGTGCACAAATTAGAGAACTTGATTTGTGTCCTTGAGTAAAACTTTATTTAGACAATGTTTGCTTTAACCATTTTCCATCTGTAGCATAGTGGATGTTATCTTCCAGAAAATATAAAGATCTTAAGTGTGTCAGGGAAGAACTCTCAATGTTTTGGGCTACATTTTTAGAAAATTCCAAGGACAGAAGATTTATTGGTTGGTTTTGTTAAATAGACAATTGAGATTGTAGAGGGAAATGTAAGATAAATACTTTTCAATATTTATTCATAAATCCTAGACATTGAACTAAAGCTAAGAAGGAAGCAATTTGGTATGTGTATTAGAGACAGTAATCAAAGGATAAGGCAAAGGTATTTTTTCTACCAAAGGCAGTGCATGATTGTCTTAACCATGCTTAAGTGTCCATACACTAGAAATATAGTATCACCAAGGATATGATTAGCAATATAATCAATGGTTTAGTAAGTATTTGAAAGAAGTTATAATAATATGGTAATAGAAATTATATTCAAATTTCTCTCATTCAGGTCAAATATTATGAAGCAAATAGGATCAACAATACTATTCTTGTGAACCCTCATAGCATGATATACCCATCAGTGACTAGAGACAGAGTAAATCTTTGTTTTCCGAAACTGTTTATTTATGCATAAACTCCTGAATGATTCTGTAACTAAATAGCAAAAGACAGCCTAAATACATAAAATGCCAATAAGATCTGAATGATGTCTTCACCTTCTGGATAATATCTCCAGTAATTGTCACTGGAAAGTAATATTTTATTGAGAAGCTTCTATGAAGTCTAATAAAACCTGCATAAAATTTTAAGCTGTAACAATTTCAATTTCCCTTCTCTGGCAGGTTGATGAAGAGAATTTTTCATCCTTTTATAGGTAGCTTCCTTAAATTCTTCCTGAAAATATGTATAATTTTTTTTTTTTTTTTTAAGGTCACATACCCTTATTGACATACAAAAATAGTAGAAAGTATAGGTGAAAATAATTTCTCATGCAGCCTCAATCACTTCATTCTTGAGAGCTGAAGTTGTGATCAAACTGTAATGAGAGGAGTTGCTGTGTCTAGGATTCCATATGCAGTGAATCTAATATCTGATCTACTCAGTGCCATTTCATTATTATTATTATTTATCATTATTATTATTATTAAGTTATACCAGTATACAAGGGGTATACTAATCTGTGAAAATTGTCCTCTGTTCCCTCTACAATGATCTTAACTTAATTGAATACATTTTGTTGGCTGCTTGCTAATTCTGTATAATACTCAAATTCAGAAAATATATGCTATTGTATATGGTGTGAAATAATTTGCTTTAGTTTTCCTTGTGGTAACTCAGACTAGAACTGCACATCTAGACTCAGTTATTTAGGAGAAAACATAATATTGTAAGCCCATAGGAGAAGGCTGACCATTGCCTTAGCTGGGATTTTTTACACTGAATTCGGTGAGGGTAGTATCAGGGTCTTTGCCAGTAGCTTCATGATCTTACTGAAAGTCTGTCAGATCCTGGGAGCCATCGATTATGATGAAGATCTCTTTCAAACAAGCAGAGATAAAAAGATGTTTTGAAACCAAAACTTTATAGCTATAGCCAGTGTGATGAACTTGACATCTCTATCCCAAGAAACCATGGAATATTATTGCACTGTAAGGGTAACTTGAACAAGTTTCAAAGCACGTGTAAAATAAGACAACACTTAGAAAGATTAGACCTCTCCCTATGGCTCAGCCATCACACCTCAACATCCCTTAAGTTTAAAGATATCATTATGTCAATGCATAAATAATCTACTATCTGACCAGACATGATGTCCTGTTTGTTCACTTAAGCTTATCTGGTTTTAGACAGAGGAATGAATGTTGCTCTTGTACATAACAAAAGTAAATTTAAAAAATACTTTAAGTACTCTTTTTTAAAAAGTTACATAAGGTACAAGTGTTATAAATATATTTTTTTCTTTCTTTCTTTCTTTCTTTCTTTTTTTTTTTTTTTTTTTGATATACTGTTGCACAATGCTGGAGTACTTACTAGTTTAGTGTCCTGAACTGTCGTTGATATAGTGTCCTTAATTCTGTCCAATTTGATAAGTCTGTACACCTGGAAAAAAAAAAAAAAAAAAAAAAAAAAAATGGTATATTTTTATATATATATTTATATATATACACATTAACAAAATCCAGTTTTTAATGCCAGCAAGATGAATATTGGTTCAGGCCTAACCCATAGCTTTACCAAAAGTAACATTAACAAACACAGAACTGGGATATATTCTTTTAACAAAACAAGCCAGCAGGTTATTTGGAATTTGTTTTGACAAGCATCAAAATTTCATTCTGATTTATCTAACGACCTTTAAGATTTAGGGTTATAGAACTTACTGTGATTTGATATGTGTTTTATCTAGAAATGTTTCATGACCCATTTGCAACTAAGTAGTCAAAGTAGTACACTTTAAGATCTTGTTTTTTGTTGTTGCTATCGTCTCCCCCC
Organism: Aythya fuligula; assembly: GCF_009819795.1. Taxonomy (NCBI): domain Eukaryota; kingdom Metazoa; phylum Chordata; class Aves; order Anseriformes; family Anatidae; genus Aythya; species Aythya fuligula. The sequence continues at coordinate 10,944,205 of NC_045565.1, read as the reverse complement.
ACACCTCCACCCCCCCAATAGCAAGTACACAATAAGTGCACAGTTAAGTTTTAATGTACGTTTTGAGGTAAGCAATCCTTACTGATAAAAATTATGGAAAAAAAAAAAAAAAAAAAAGCTGAAGGTTTAAAAACACTTTCAGTAGTATGTGGAACAATGCAGAATACACTCTCTCACAGGATCAACATATCAACATTCAGAACTGCACAGCCTGTCCACTTCATCTAGAAGACGAGGCAGATTAAAAGGAGCAGAAATAAAGGGACCCTCTTCACACAGAGCCATGGCTGACCATTGCAGGCCAAATTCTCTCTTGGAGGAAAGGGAGTAGCTACTGATTGTTTTAGACAGCTGCAAACCATTCCAACCTTGAACAATTTTCACAGAATTTTCAGGGAAAGCTTATTCAAAGTACAATACTAAGGGTTAAAATGCAGTGTCTTCAGAGTTTATTCTGAAGTCCTCAAATTTATCTTGCTGCTTCCTGTTCTTCACCTTCCCATGTCCTCCAAGCAAATACCTAAACCCTCATCACTCTCCCTACCCATGTTCACATACGAATTATTTTCTCCTGTGGCTGAGTATGATCATGAATAGTTTAAGTGAAGTTAATTGCATTCTTTTGTCTGGGTATAATTTGCATATATAGTACCAGAACTATAAAAGAAACTGGGTGATATGCACCTTTCTTACTGTCTTTCTTTGGTGGGAGTTGTTATGAGGGTATGAATAGGGCAGAGACTTTTCCCACAATTTGTAATAAGCAGTCTCAGGAAACAAATGCCGTTTAAAAAAAGTATTATTTCTACAACTATATAATTGCTGTTACTGGATTCTTCTTTAATTTTTCAACAATTAATTTGCTTTACTGCAAAAGCTTAAGAAAAAAACACCTCTCAATGCAGAAATGACCAGGCTCCATTCAACTGCTTTTAAGTCATGTTCATCAAATCATCATCTTTATTGTCATTCTTCCAGGAATATAATAAATATTTTTTCTTTCTAGCAGAGTTTAATTTGTCAGCCTAGCATTATTACAACATTTTGTAGATCAATAGCAGGAAATTAATTGTGCTGGTATGGTATACTAAAGTTCAAAAATCTTCTTGCTTTCAGAGGCTTCTTAAGTAATTAATTTATTTTTGTTATAATCACTGTTTAGAGAACTTACCTCAAGTAGCAGATAAGGGAAAATGCAAAATTACTGTGCTATTAGTTTGTGATAAATATTTGTCAAAGGCAAAGCTAGTTAGGTCAAAAAGCACACTAAAATCTTGACATTTGCCAAGGCGTTTTCTTCGCAGTGATGAATGAAATGCTGTGATTCATGCCATAATCCATAGTGTAAATGAGGAAATTGTACTTCTGGCCTATTAGCAGCAATAATCCCTATGTTTAGAATTATCAGACACTGAGTTGTGCTACAGACAGTGTAGGCACATCACCAATACAAAGCACTTACTGCATAGAAGCTTACAGTGAAACAGCAGTAATAAAGGGATACAGCAAAAATACAGATTGGCAGTGAGCACCACGAGGCGCTACAGCAAGCAGATCTTTCACAATTAAGTGCCAAGTTCCCAGCGCTCTGTTGGCCCATACAGCAAACTCAGTATTAACGTCAGTTATGAAGAAAACAACTTAATCTTTGAAACTTTCTCTGATGCCCCAAGGCTGGTACTTCACTATTCTGTCACTTTTCAAATCGGTCCAAGTTTTCAAAACCAAGCTGAACTAAATGCCTCCACTACATTTTGCTGTCAGTCCTTGTTACTTTTAAAATGTTCATTTGGTTCTCTGGGCTTATTTCCCGTTATTTCTGTCCTCTACGTTTTGTCAAATTTCTAGTTACTGCGTATGTCTACCCTGCACACAAGTTAGATATGAAAATGTTTCTAAATTTCTTTCAGTATTAAGAAATGGGTTACAAAATTCACATTGCTTTGTATGTCTTTCTGACCTTTTATAAAGTAAGTTTCTTCTGCATAAGCTTTGAAGATCCTAGCAAAAGTAACTCTGTGGAAAGTCATTGAAATGAAGTAGAAACATCTTCATTCCATTCTAGTATGTTACTGTTGCCAGGTGTTGTTTTTTTTTGTTTGTTTTTTAATATTGTTTTGTTTTTATTATTATTTTATTTATTTATTAATTTTCCTCTTCTGGAACCAAGTAGAGGAAAAACTTGGCAAAACAGAATCACAGTTCCTCATCTATATCAGTCCTTAGTTAACTGTTTCCCTTTCTTTTAGTGCTTGAACAAGTTAATCTATCTTCCAGAGAAATTATTTGCAACTCCATCAAGCAGTCCTAAATACTTGTAGATAGCTTCAGGCTTTGGTTATCTGTTTGTTCATTTCCCTCCAGAAATGGAAAATTACTGGTGTATACAAGTGCTCCTCAGTTTGGTCCACTTTTTCAGAACATAAACCGGCAGCTTTTGTTTTAAGAAAGGCCTGAAGACTTATCATAAACTAAAATAACTCTCTGCAGTAATTCAAAGATTTTTCATTTTTTTGGTTGAAATTAAGAGGGAGAAGGAAAAAAAAAAAAAAAAAAGCCTACTATATCCCTTCCTTTTGTTCCCTACCCATTATCCAGACAGAGCAGAGGGAAGATGCAAGGTTCCCAAGGGCATCAGACATGCCTGGTTTCTCTGAAATCATTTCTCTGGTCCTGGTGGCTTTGGTGACAGATTCTCACCATGAAATGGAGCAATGAGAATTAATAATCTGCAGGCATCATTGACACAGTCAAGAAAGCTTTTTCTAAGTGCTTTCACCACATTTTAGGTGAAATGCTTTGATTAATGTTGAGACAAGCTACGTTTGTGGTACTGTGCTGGGACTGGCACATTCTGTCTGATTCCTGGCTGGCAAACTGCGATGATAGCCAAAAGTGAAAAAGTGATGTTTGCCACTGCGTGGATATTTTATACTTAGGTTAGTATTAATTTTTCACCATTCTGCTTTCCTGCTAAGGATGCACTATATTTGCCTGTTTTTGACAGGTCAGCTTCTTCCTGAATAGACTTTTAAAATGAACTAGATTGTGCAGTATATAAGGGTAGAGAGATAAGATTGTTAGCTAATTGCTGGACCTGTGTTTCAGTGCTAGTGAAATTTCCACATTTTGTGTGCGATTAATTCAACATCTGAGGGAGATCTTCTCTTTCAACAGATAGTTTTGAGCTTTCTGTTGTGTTAATTGAAATCATCTGACTCCAAAGTACTTGCCTTTTGCAGTTAAAACAGATAAACTAGAACACTACATTGTTTATTCCACAAGCTTTATTGAACTGTCTTATCTTTTGTGTATTTCCATTTTCAATGTCACTAGGGCCTTTCATAGTTAGAACAACAACATAAGTCTGGATATTCATCAACATGTACTTGAATTATACAGCAAGGAATGATTCATCTTTCCTGGAGATTTACAGAAGATAGTTAACATGTTGTGAATCAGCCCAAATCAGGTCATTGTTCAAAAAACAAACAAACAAACAGAACCTACAAAAAAACTAGAGGTAAAACATTGTCTTAAATTCATGCTTTAAACCTAGCTGTGTCTTGCTACTTCATCAAAAAACAGAGACAGATGTGTATTTAAATTCTTATTTGTTAGCTATTTCTTGAGGTTTCTCCACGTTTTCCCTTCAATTTTCTAGCAATTGGATTTGCTCTTATTCTGCTCTATTAAGTAAACTTTCATGCAGCTCAAATTATCTGTGAAGTAAGAAGTACAGATTTGTAGCTATGTGGAAAAAAACAGAACCCTGCTAGTTAACCATGTTTGTTTCATTTTGGCTTTCTCAAGTTTTACCTGATGCATTTATTCCAAAGTTCCAATACAGTGACTTTCTGTCATATCCAGAAACTGGGAAATATGTTATTCTTTGTTTCTTTCTGGCAAGTTTCAATGTTGTTTTCCTTTGGAGATTAAGTCATATTGTTGTCCTGATTTTTTATTTTTATTTTTATTTTTATTTTTATTTTTATTTTTTGTACCAACAAAGAAGCTGACTCTTAAGGATATTATGATTACTGTAACACTGTAGCTTTTCTATGGTTTTAACTAAATCTTGAATCTTAACCAGAAACTTCTCTTCCTGTGACCATGCAATCCTGCTGCTTCTCACAACTAAAAATCCAGTATGAGCATTTTATTAGGGTTCATTTACCCTAGTTACAGTAATAATGGGACAACTGAAGTCTGATTATAGTTGTTTTTTCAGCCCTCATAGCCTTTATGATTTCTCCTAGAATGTAGTATTTACTGTCCTCTTGGTTGAGAAAGGAGAGATAAACTTCCAAAACTATATATTTTCTTGAACTGGAATTTTAATCCATCAGAATTCTGTGTCATATATAGACAGTTAATTAATCAGATCTGAAGCATTCATGTAATACTCTTTCACCAGCATGCCATTACCATTCCTGTACCGTGCTATTAGTCACTTTAGCATTTCTAATTTTTTTTACAAGGTCTATTTCTAAATGTTCAGTCAAAATGAAATCTGCTTACAAAATAAAAAAAAATATACATGTGCACACACACACACACACAAAGCAGATTAAATTATTGTCCACAAGGTATTTGAGTGATGAATCTATCAGTTTTATGGATTTATCTCAAGTATTTACTAACAAGTTTTTAAACCTTGCACAATTTTCAGTCTTCATTCTACAGCCTGAGCCTAATCTGAGTATGTTTCCTGGTTTGATTTGTAGGAGTTAACATATAGGAACAGCATGGCCTATGGTTTTCCCTGAAAAGGTTATTGGAAATGAACACATCAAAGAATCCCAAGTTCTGAAGAATAAAATTATGTTTATTTGCATTCAGATATGCTTCTTGTGCTAAGGAAATTGCAGAATTTAACATTTTGGCAGCAGCCAACTTGAAAAATATGGCACCTGCTGTTGTGATTTCTATGTGGCCATTCTTGTTTTATCTCTGTGACAGAAAGAGTAATCTCACAACATTAATATGTGTACAGGAAACTATGAATTTGTTTAAAATAAAGCTGCAAGAACATGAAAAGACTACTTGGCAAGGAAAGTTTCTTTCCTTTTAGAAACCAACGCAAAAAAACATTCTCTTAGCCTATTCTTTCCAGCCAAATCAAGCTGATAAATCGTGGCTTCTGTGTTACATGGCTAGAGGGACATTTCAAGGTGGACTCCCCAGACAGCAGATTGCTACTGCTTGGTTTTAAACTACTCAGGTCATGAATATACTAAAACTTTGCTGCAACCTGAGCATTACAAACTCTTTGTATTCTCTGTTAGTATGTAATTTGAGTAAAGCAGAAGCTTCCTGAATACATGGCAGAAGCACCTGTTAGCCAGGTGTGAAGTGACCCTCTCATGACAGCAGAGCAGGCAATGCCGGCCAAGCATGATGCTAACAAGAGACAGAAGTCAGAACCCTTGTTTGAAAACAGGCACAGCTCAGTTGTGGCCTGCACTAATATTACTTGAGGGTGTGGAGTGGCAAGTTGCAGGCTTAGAAAAGGTTGTGCTGAGATTGGCACTGGTATAGCTCATTTTTAGGTGAATTCTTGTGGCTTTACAGTTTTGAGAACTGGTGTTCAGGAGTGATTTCCAGCTTTTTCCTCCATACGTTTGTCGTTTAACTGTTGAATTGACACATCTTCCAAAACTAGACAGCACTACAGATGTCAACAGGGGACATTCCTTTTTTGTGTTTCTGAACAGGACAAGATTCAGATAAAGAATCATTTAATCCCATGTTACTTACAAGAGAAGTGCTCTGAAGCACTGTATGATATCTCATTAGGTCGGAATCATTTACAGGCTGTGGGAGAAACCATTTTTCCTAAGTAAAAAGATAAGGGGATCGAGTGGCTGAATGTTTATTTTTAGTCAAAAGTCTTACCAGAAACTGATCCTTTCTGGTTAGCCTTCTGGCTAACAAAAATAACAGGAACAAGGGAGAAAAAAAAAAAAAAAAAAAAAAAAAAAAAAAAAGAACAGTTACAGTTGAGTATTTCAGATCTAGACCATATTGTAGAAGGTCAACTTTGATTTGGAATTAAATTGTTATTTATCAAGAATTTGTATCAAAAAGTAGAATTAGAATTTAGGTTTTGCATATTTGTTTTTCATGGGGTGATTTTGGGATATCAGTGTACTTGATAGAATTTGCATCATTTTTTTTTCTATGCTTCTCCTTGGCCAGAGGTAACTTATGCAATCAGGGTAGACTATCTGACTCAGCAGAAGTTATATATTGTTAGAGTACAGAAGTACTCTACAGAAGTGCTACAGCAACCCACTTTAGGATGCAATAATGCAGAAACAGTCTTGATTTCCTTAATGTATTAGACAGTAAATTGCAATATATCCCAACTAGAAAAAACATCCATATTACATGGACATTCAAAAACTCAACAACTGTCCCACGGTTAGTCATTTCTTTTAATTAGTCAGACCTCCCAGTTTCCCAAGAGATGAAAAAAAATAAAATAAAAATGTCTTTTCTTCACCCTATTCACCATCCCCACCCCACGCATGGTTCTGGTGCATCAGGAAAAGAAAATCATACAGCCATTCTGTTTATCTGATTGTAGTAAGTAATCCCTTTGATAATTACTGTTTTCATTTCTATCACTAGGAGCTGTTCTGTTACTGTTTTCTTCCTTAAATAATAGCTTTTGATGAACTGAATTGAAAACCTGAATAGGAAAACATGGACTTGAAATGCTCAAAATGCGGATTACATTTTGTTCAGTCCTCCTCTCAGTCTCTCACTGGGCTTCAATTCATAACATAAATGAAGTTCTAAGCCATTATAGATGTAGATACTAATCACCTTGAGATTTGGGCTGGAATCTGATGACATCTTTTGTGTATATGTACCATTATTTCCAGGCTTCTTGTTCAACAATAAGTTAATAAGAGAAATAGTATTTTTTTTTTCTAGCTGCCTAAAATAAAGTACTTATTGTATTATCTAGAACGATATTCAACACATATCTGTACAGCACAAACGTTATTTTTTTCCCCGATAAAAAACATATGCTAGTGTGCCTGAGTATGATATTACTTTAGAATGTGTATTGCATATCTGGGAAAGTATTTCTCTGGATTCCTTTTTGTTTACCACAACTGGAAGCAGTCAAAGGCTACCAATCTATAGCATTGAAATTATCCTATTTCAGCAATGGTATTGTTCCTCTTTTTTAAAAGTTGCTATAATGCATCCTACAATGTGACTCATATATATACTAATGGTTTAAAGTATTGATTTTGTCAGATATTATCAATAAGGAAAAATTAATAATCTGATTTTTTAAAAATCTTTGTAGTGTCTAATTTCCTTAAACTAGAAAATCATAGTTATAATTCTTTATAAGAAATTGAGTCATGCCAGGGTAATTGAATAAGGGCAATTGAATAAGGGAAGCTTCTGTCATATATTGTTACTATGAATTTGCACTATGTATTTACTATGTATTTGCACTAGTTGCAAGTAGTTTCAAAAGTTTGGGAATCACCATCAAATTATTTTTAGCCTTGACTTTCTTTGTTTCTTTGTTGTTGTTTTGTGTCTGGGTAAGATTTTTTATGTCAAAATAAATCTAACATGCACAAGATATAGCTGAAATACAAGAGTAATAAAACTAAGGTGATAATACATAGTTTATATGTTGTCTTACTTTTTTTTTTAAAGGAAACAAATTGACATGAGTAATACTGCAAGATGTAAATGGACTCTATTTCTTTAGATATTTACAATCATGCTTTCAAGTTCCAGCCCTTTTCATTGGTATTTTAGAAACTTTACATCTTTAGTGCACCGTTCTCTTCACAGACAATTTTTGTTTTATCTTATTAAGACAATTTCTGTTCATTCTAGTGGACTCCCATCCACTAGAATGGGAACAAGTCCTCTCCCCTCCTCCCCCCCACCCCCTTTTTTTTTTAGTGCTAATAATGGTTGTAATTCTTTAATTCTTGTAACTGTAATGACAATTGGGTTTAATGTTGTGACTTTTAAGGTTTTGCATCTCTGAGGTACTGTGTGACTTTTGAGCATTCTGATGTTTCTCTTCGCTGCAGCAGGAGATGAAGATGATTCTAACAAATGTGTTGTGTTTATTTCCACTGTAATTCATGTTTACTTTTCAGTATTAAAACAGGCTGTTCTAGGCAAGGAAAATTTCATTTTTGAAAAGAGAAAGAGCACATCATCTCTCAGCTAATGCCATTACCATTTCTGACAGTTTTATTTCCATATTAGTGCATCTTACTCCAGTGAGATGTCTCTTCTCCAGAGGAGAACCCTTTATGATGTTCTAAGCATCTTAGCTGGCATAAAAATGGTACAGCATGGCTAAAATTGTTGCTCAAAATGCTACAAAAGACTGCGGTTCACAGCAGGATGCTGCATAAATGAACTGTTATTTACATGTAATAATTTTCTTGGCTCTGACTTCAAGTTTTGTAACAGAAAAAACATCCATGATACCTATTCCAAAGTGGATGTTAGTCTCTAATATCTAATCTGAATTTGTACTATGAAAACTGCAGATTTTTTTTTTTTTTTGTCTGCGCTAAGTGTTAATTTCTGGAAGCAGCATTGAAAAAAGAGCTTCTCTAGAAATCTTGTAAGCTAGCTTTCCTTTTTTAATTAAAATAACCAGTAAATGAGCTTTCTATTCTTCATGTATAAGCAGCCTAATTGCAGAACTACTGCAGCAGTTGCACTAGGCAAGGTAAAGTAAGGCCACAGAGGTGTCAAATATTCATGCTACATAAAGAACTAATCTGTAATTGGAAAAATTAAAGAACTGAAATGGTTAATACAATCTCATTTTACTATATCAGAGCTACAAAAAAAAATGTATTTGATATTGATTTTTCTTTTGAAATGTTAGGCATCAAAATATTTCAAACTATTTTATTTCAGGTTTCCCTGAGCTGATCAAATGAACTTGGCATGAACTGGCAAGATATATTCATTGATCCTAATTTTAACTTTTTATCGTGCTCCGTTTGTGAGCTGTGTGCCCTTCTGTTTGACCTGTGAAGATGTCTGTTGGAAAGGCATGAACAGACATTGCTGTGAGATCAGTTCATCTCTCTCGCCATGGGGAATGGCAGATATAGCTATATCAGAGAACTATAAAATTTGTTTTAAGGAAAGAATTCATTATTGACCTATTACAAATCATCACATATAGTCTATTCAGTGACATTTTGCAAATTTCTTAGTAAATAAAAGATTTGCAAGAATGATGAATAAAAAGCTGAACTCCTTAATTTACAGAGGATCATATCTCCATGGCTGAGCTTTTTTCCTTTCATTATGTCCCTTTTTGACTTAAAAATGTTTTCAACATTAGACCATTTTCAAATAAGTCAAAAGTAGAGGGGGGTTTCTTGTTCTGTCTTCTTGAAAGTAGTCTACTATTTTTTTCTCTGAAAGGTATTATTGCCATAGTGTAGATATTTCAGAGGCCATATAATTAAACTTGATTTTTTTTTTTCTAATTAACTCTTACAACAAATCCTGATTATACCACAGGACTCACTGGACAAGGTAATTAAGAAGGTTTTTTTTTTTGGTGGTCATTCACCTGGGCATAATTGTTTCTGTCAGGACACAATAGACCTAAGATGATAACTTTTCATTTCAGATGAAGAAGTTATGACCTCTGGCTAGAACAATACAAAATTAAATAAAACAAAATACATGCTGTAAATGACAGATTCAGTGTACAGAGAGTTGATTCATGACACTACATAAGCATAGAAACAAAATCCTAGACACTGTTATTTTAGAAAAAGAAAGATCCAACATTTCTGATGTAAGCTGGTTTTGACAGTTATCTGTTAACGGTCATAACTTTTAATGGTGCCTTTTAATGTAAGTATACAGGAAATTTGTGTAAAAAAAAAAAAAAAAAAAAAAAAAAATTATTAAACTGTCTTTTGTGCACCATACAAGTTCCCTAGCCAATGAAAGGAGATCTCAGCTGTCAGCCGTCCTTATTCTGAATTATGTCAAGGCAGCAGCACTCAGGCAAAGGTCTAAGGTTAAGTGTTTGGTGGATCACGTGACAAAAGAAAATGATGTTACATTCTTTCTCTGGGATTTCTTAATTCCATATCCTCTTTCTGTGATATTCATTTCAATTCTGTGCTATGTAGCAAGGTCTGAATTCCTTGATTTTTATTATCAAGAACAGTGTTTTCTTCCTCCTGCAAACTCATTCACAGAGTCTATTTTGCAGTATTTACTGAGCATATCATGAAATATGGAAAATACCAAATTCTCTCTAACAAGAGAATAATGCTCATCCATTTTGTATTTCAGTCATATCACTAAATATCTTTTCCAAAGTAGGTTGTGTCAAAATGTTCTAGAAGTAGTTCAATTAATTACATGTAATTAAGGTTAATTACAGCTAACAATTAGGAAAGAAAGTATGAATTAGATGTATAGGAAAACGATTAAATTCATAGTAAAAGCATTTTGTCATGGAATTATAGAATGCTTGGGGTCGGAAGGGACCTTAAAGGCGATCTAGTTCCAAAACCTCTACCATGGGCAGAGACACCTCCCACTAGACCAGGTTGCTCAAAGTCCCCTCCAGCCTGGCCTTGAATGCTGCCAGGGATGGGGTATCCAAAGCTTCTCTGGACAACCTGTTCCTGTGCCTCACCACCCTCAGGGTAAAGAATTTCTTCCTTATACCTAACTTAAATCTACCCTCTTTTAGTTTAAAGCCATTACCCTTTAAAGCCATTTACCTTTAAAGCCATTTACCCCTTTAAAGCCATTATCCTTTGAAGTGCACCTTGATGATTTATGCTATTTGTATCCTTATAATGTTCAAAATGTTCTTTTCCTTTAAGGTTTTTATGACACACCCCGTGGATCTACATTTCAGAGAATCACAGAATTTCTTTCATCTTCTTTTCAAGAGAAAAGCATGTGGACCCTCAACCTTTTAATAAGGTATTAAAACTGTGTATTTATAATATTTGTTTCATTTACTCTGTTTTATTCAAGTGAGACAAAATGTGGAGTAGATAGGGACAGTTTTTTGAGTAAAAAAGATTAAGTTTGTTGAGGTTCTGAAGGAATTTATTCTGTAGTTCAGACCACCAAAAAATCTTGTACATCTTTACTTCTCTTTTGCAGTAGAGAGTCTCAGCATGCTAAAGAAGTAAAGGGCTTCCTCCTGGTGCTTTGCTAAATTTTTGACTTGTCCTGAGACAAAACATAGAGATTCCCAGGAGGAAAGAAAAGAGCATTTGAACGTTAATCAAAACCTGGTATAAAGATTAAAAAAAAAAAAAAAAAAAAGAAAAGAAAAGAAAAAAAAAGTCTGTGTTTAATCTGGCACGTTGCTGAAGAAATTAACAAAATAAAGTCACTTTGCATAATTTGAAGCTTCCTACTGTTTTGTTGATATAGCTCTACTCCCACCAAAACAAAAAAACAAACAACAACAAAAATAACAAACAAACCAAAACAAAACAACAACAACAAAAAAAAACTCACGAGTGATAAAGGTTGGGATTTTAGAATAAGTTCTCTTGGCCAGGTGAAGGAGAGAAGACATCACTGAGAAACCGTACAGTGGTTGGTGTCAAATATTTGTTGCACGTTGCAAATGTGGTGATACATTGAAACCTACAGAGCTGAAGGTACTTCAGTAGCAAACTATAGCAGTTCATATTTCGTAGAATCATAAAATGGTTTGAGTTGAAAGGGAATGTTTGATTAAATGGAGACATTTCAGGTATATAAGAATTTTGTCCTCATTTGCTTGCGTTTTTGTTAATGAATGTTGACTTAATACTGGTAGCATGTCTTTCTGCACATGCAATAATATTTCCTCTGCTATTAATTGTTCTATGTCCGTTGCTTCTTACAGTCAAGATTAATTAACCACTTTATATGAATCCAGAGAAGTCAGATACATATATGTGTATATATATGTATACTTTCAAATTGTTTTCTAAGTGGCTTAAGTGATACAATTCAAAAATCTAGTATTGCAAATGTGTCAGTGTTTAGTCTCAGTAACTGTTTTACTTTTTACATCGTCTTATACTAACTCATGGATCTAGAGGCTCATGCTTTTAAGCAGTGTTGTACTTTATCAATATTTTGTGTGTTATATGAAATGTCATGGTGATTATGCAGCCTCAGAGAACAGGGTGTCGTGGTTCCACTTGAGTGGGCAGCCGAGCTCCACCACAGCTGCTCTCTCACTCCCCCTCCTCAAAGAGGAATGGGGAGAAAATATGTGAAAAGGGCTCAAGGGTTGAGATAAGGATGAGAAAATCATGCAATAATTATTGTAACGAGCAAAACAGACTCAGCATAAGATAAAATTTATTGCCTATTACTAACAAGCTAGAGAAGTGAGAAACAAAGGAAAGAAACCAAAAGCACCTTCCCCCCCATCCACCCTCTTCCACCTCCTCCCCCTGAGCGGAGCAGGGGAATGGGGGAATGGGGGTTATGGTCAGTCTACAGCACTTCTTCTCTGCCGCTCCTTCTCGGTCACTCTCGTCCCCTGTGCTGTGGGGTCCCACCCACGGGATACAGTCCTTGATGAACTGATCCGGCGTGGGCTTCCCACAGGCAGCAGCTCTTCCAGAACTGCTCCAGATATGGGTATGTACCACGGGGTCCATCCCTCAGGAGAAAACTGCTCCAACCTGGCTCCCCTACGGGCAGCAGCTCCTGCCAGGTCACCTGCTCCTGCGTGGGCTCCTCTCCACGGGCTACAGGTCCAGCCCGGAATCTGCTCCGGCAGGGGTCTTCCACAGGCAGCAGCCTCCGTCGGTGCAGGTCCACCTGCTCCACTGTGGTCTCCTCCACGGGCTGCAGCGTGGGATCCTGCTCCACCGTGGTACTCCATGGGCTGCAGGGGGACATCCTGCTTCACCATGGTCCTCACCACAGGCCACAGGGGACTTCTGCTCCGATGCCTAGAGCACCTCTCCTCCTCCTTCTACACTGACCTTGGCGCCTGCAAGGCCATTCCTCACTCCCTTCACTCTCCCAGCTGCTGTGTGGTGCAGCGTTTTTTTTCCCTGTCTTAAGTATGCTCTCACAGAGGTGCAAAACAACATCGTTTATTGGCTCAGCTCTGGAAAACAACGGGGCCCTTCCCAAACATGGGCAGCTTCTAGATCCTTCTCACAGAAACCAACCCTATAGCCCCCTGCTACCAAAACCTTGCCACGTAAACCCACTACACAGGGTCATGAAGTCTTAACGAATTAGTTATAAATCTATATGAAGATGGCCTCAGCTTGCTCAGTAACAGTAAAGAAATTTACTGTTTTAACCCCCTCTTTTAAGGGGTTGCTTGTGTCATTGGACAAAGTCAGTTATGTCAGTGCTGACACGATGAATTAGAAAAGTGTGACTCTTGCTCACTTCTTGCACATTTCTGCCCTTTTTAATTAATTGTCTAGAAACTCAGTCTGATGTCAAGTGTTAACTTCCTGCAGTGTTGTGTCATCCAGAGAAAACTAGAAACAGCTGTGTCCAAAGGAAAAGACAATATGAAGTGACAACTTATGCTGGCCTGCAGGAGCTTGATCACATTAATTCCCTAATGGAGAAGCTAATGTATGTCACCACTCCACCATGTGTAATCATCTCAAGCTGGAGAGAACAGTATTTCCTCCAGCTGAATAAGTTTTGATCAATTCTCAAAATGTTACTGCAACATTCATTTTTATCTGTGACTGGTAAAGAACTTTAATTTAAATATTACCACTTGTTGTTTTCACTTCACAGTTTTAAAGGAATTCAGTGAAGTGAAAGCGTAAATGATATAAATGATAAATAGATAATATTCATTCAAAGAGTATCAGTATTTGTCATGCTTCAAGAACCTGCCAAATACCGACGCCTAAGTAGCTGCTCAGCTCTTACCTGAGGCTTTGGAATTAAAGTAGCCAGTGGTCAACCTTACTCAGCAAATTTTTTCTTTCCAACAAAGCTAGTGGGTTACTGTGAATAATGCAATGGAAGACTTGCACCTTCTGGTTCCAACTAAACATGCAGCTACTTGAAGTCCAGTTTATATAAGTTTGTACAAACAAAATGGCTGAAAGAATAACAGATGTTTTCTGCTTGCAGGACACGGTTATACTATAAGAACTAAAATGAAAAATTATATGAAATTAAATTTTATTAATTGTTTTCATTATTACTAGTCAGTGTGTATCTGTATAGATTTGTGAATGTATAAAGCCAGAATGCCATTTCTGATACCTGCACAGTTCCACTTAGACAACTGAAGAAAAGTCTTATATCATCAGTTTTCATCTGAGTTTATGGTGTTCAAGCAACTGAACATTTATAACACTTAAAAGGCAAAGATCATTAAATGTAGTTGTCCAGTGTCTTTGCATGTACCTACACAAAAAGCTCATTATGCTTCAGGCACTCACAAAACCACTGCCCGCATTCACCCCTGTGAATAAAAGCATTATATATTGATGGAAGATCTTTGCAGAGGAGTCCTGATTATCTTGTGTAGGGTCTTGCTCATACAGTAAGAGCTCTTCCACAAAGTTTGGCCTATTTTCACTTACGTGTAGACATTTTAAAGACATATTTTATTTTCAAGCTTTTTATTGCATCATGAATCAAGTCTTTAGGACAATATGAATCCCATTACAAAATGATGACAGGTAAACGGGGATGATTTTCCATTTATTGTATTTATTATCTCTTTCAAGGTCACCTTAAAAGAATTATGGTCACAGAATTTGTAGAAGCTTTAAAACTTTGGTCCATCTATTTAAATCTTTTATCAAATTGTTATTGCTTTTTCATTATGCAGGTGGGGATCAGTCCCACAAGAATCATGCAAATCAGGGAAGAATAGTGTAGCCTGTAGTAACCTTCATCTGAATCCTTTTGAACAATTTATAGACTACAAAGTAGTTGATTCTTACAAAACCTCTTGTGGCAAGTTATACTATTTACTTGTCCATAAGTGGTTGTTTTCAAAATCATCCAGCAGCTGGTTCTAATGAAATTGAAATTCACATTGATTTCCACTGTTTTATGCATGTAGACAGGGCTAAGCTGCACCTGGCTTTAGAGAGGACTGAAATAAAAATCAAAGGACGACAAAATGAGAATTACATTTGAGCTGCTTTCTAGTTTCTGTTCTCCTCAGTAACCTGAGGTCTACAGCTAAAACAGGTTTTTAGTACAAAACACTGTTTATGTTTAGTTCACATAGTCTGTAGTCTCTCTTTTTTTATCACAAGAGGAAGAAATCTAACTCTTCAAAGGCTATTTAGATATCTGTTTGGTCCATGTCATTTATATCCATTCTGGGCTTTGTCTGGTACTATCTCAAACCTTCTATGGGGGTGTATCTCAGCATTTTCAAGCAGTAATTGAAGAAGATCTCCAAGGATCATGTAAGTTATAATTGCCAGTCCTGAGTATGTACTTTCTAGCAGGCTTCTTTTTTGTACTAGGCTGACTTGAAATATGAATCTATAAAGTCATGAAGACCAAGCACCTGAAAACATTTAAATTTTAGTCATTACACTTCAAAATCATCTGGATAGCCAGTAGGAGACAATACAATGAGGGAAAGAAATTTCCCCAGGCCTGGAGGTATGTGAAGAGTGAAAGCAGAAAGTGAATTATACATAAAACACTT
This sequence comes from Aythya fuligula, assembly GCF_009819795.1. NCBI lineage: Eukaryota > Metazoa > Chordata > Aves > Anseriformes > Anatidae > Aythya > Aythya fuligula. The sequence continues at coordinate 10,928,511 of NC_045565.1, read as the reverse complement.
CTACATGAATCAAAGAGAGAAAGGGGAAAATGGTGAAAAACAGGGAGTACAGTTTCACCCCTTTCTTCTTTTCTGAACACAGGTGTTCAAGGTTTCCATAGAAACTTGAATATAGTCTGATGGGGGAGGGAGGGCGCATAACATTTCCTCCTTTTCTGTTTAAATGCCATAAAAGCAATGGAAAGACTGATAATGTGGTTTCTGGTTTGCATGATTAGGCCGGCTATATCTGCAAAGAACAGTCACTAAAACCAATGAATCTATTGAGCCTACATGTCACTAGAATAATTTAAGTTATAAAACAAACCTAAGAGGTATCAGGAGTTAAGATTGAGTTTGTCTTTCATCTCAGTAGGTGACACACTTACATTATATTTGTTAAATGGATTCCTTGTAATGTGTGTGTCTACAATTTTCACTATATTTATGAAAAATTACTATATTTTCCCTTTAAGGAACACTTCTGTAATTGTTTTGGTCTTTCTGCAATACTTAATGTTAGCTAAAAAATAATGTGTTTATTAGAGTCCTTCTCTATCCAGTGAATAATACGTAGAAAATTGATAAAAATTAGCTGAAAATAGGCTATGTAAAATGAGATACGTGCCAAATGTGTTGTTCAGAGCTGGTGTATACTTTATTTGTTCTGAGGCAGGCTACACATAGTTGTAGTTAATTCAGATGCTATCAGCCTAAGTAACTAACAGTTACTTTTACATTATCACCTCTTGGTACTCTTCAAGATATGAAATGTTTGAGAATTAAAGACAGCTGTAGATTAATGTTTTTAATACTTTGTACTTTAATAAAAAAGTTAGAAATTAAAGGTGTTCATTATGGATGAACATTTAGCTAAACTGTGATCTGTAGAACTCATGCAGGAAGTGCTTAGTTAAACATTAGCTTCACAACCCTTTCATAGAGATTGGGTTTGTGTGTTTCTACACATGTACAGGAGCAAAATTAACTGTATCACAAGGAAAGGCAGTTATTCCTTCATGTTAGGAAACAGGTAAGTTCAGTTCCATAGAGGGATATGAACTTAATGCTCAGAAGGTGATGACATTCCTATTCTTTGTTGCAAGGACTTCCTACGCTTTTTTGCATTAACTGGTCATAGCATGAAGTGCCTTTAAATATATATATATGTATAAATATATATATGTTATATGCTAATATTATATACTAATATTATATACTAATATCATATACTAACTAATATTATATAATATATATATATATAATATATATATATATATACTTCAGTAAGTAGTGGCAGATGGGATTCCCTATTCTGAAGTGAGAGGCTACAAATGAGGAGCAATATTAGGCAGATAAATAATGTATGTTGTTGGAAGGGGGGTGCAGCATAAAAAGAACTGCCAGGGCACTTGGCCTGTGCCAAAGCCCTAGGAATTTTGAATGACAGTGCTCTCCTAAAGCCCATCATAAGGCTTAAATGCATGCCCACACAAATTTTACTCACAGTGAAACTAGTGGATGTCAACTACCACATGCAATTGCTTACTCACCTACTCTTGGATGTATGTGTAATGCACAGTTCTGTTTATGGTTGAGAACAGGCTGGAAGACTTTGGGTTTAGATTTTTATTAGAACTCCAAACTATTGTAATTAAGTTACATTTAATTATAGTAAAACGAAAGTTACTTTTATTGTTGACTTTCCCCCTATTGCTTATCTTCTTTGTTTAAAATACATAAATAAATAAATAAATAAATAAATGCTGGCTGCACTAAAAATGGGATAGGTGCAATTATTTCCATCTACATGCTATTGTTTATATGGAATAGATTGGATTTTCTCTTAGGTAGAAATATACACTTTTCAAATTTTAATTTGTCTACTGAAAGGTAATAGATTACTATAAGCATATTGAATATATAAAATAAAAGTCATTTTGAGATTAAATCCAAAGTGCCAATAACATTCTCATTATTATTTAATATTTATGGGGTATATCCCATCTTTTACCTCTATTGTGATGATTAACTAAAAAAAAACCAAAAACATTATTGTTTTAGGTTGGCTGATGTAAATCTTGCTCCTGCTTCCCCCCCCCTTTCTTTCTTCATATTTATTTGTAAAATCAAATAAGTGATTCAGCATGCCTAGATTTTGCAGTGCATATTCATATACACTGCAAAAAAAAGTAGATTACCCTTTTCTGTCTTTAGTTCTAATCAACACCAGTTGGACTATTTCAATGATGGTTTTAGCATGTGTGGTCATAAAAACGGTCTCTTTTACTTCCACGCACTTTGAATCATACTATATTGGTCAGTATCTCGTAGTCTCACTGAAACAATATTTCAGAGTGTTGTTTCCTGAGTAATATTGGCAGAAAATGTCCGGCCCCAGTGGACTGGAGGCTTCAGTGTTATATTGAGGATGTTGTTCTCATTGAAATTGTTTTAATTACACCTTTCATGAGAATTAAATTAATAAATATAAATTAAAATAATAATAAAAACAAAAGTAGTGGATAATTGCCCTAAACAGGAAAGGAGATGCCAGATGCTAGTCATTCAGCTAACTGAACTACTGGAAATACTTAACATTGTGAGGATGAGGGCAGACAAAGATCAAATATGGTATCACAGAAGATCCGCAAAAATCAGACTAAAAATATCTGTATGATAGAGCAGTCCTGATACTCACTAATCTGATAAGAGTTTTTGTTTAATTTGTTAATAGAAAAAGAAAAAAAAGAAAAAAAAAAAAAAAAGGAAATATGAAAGCATAACAAAAATATAAGAAAAAAGCATAAATGACAATTCACAGAATTTTTACAAGTATCAAGTGAAAAACATTGCAGTCACAGTTGATAAGGAAAAACGTTAAATGTCTGATACTGAAGTTGCCTCTTAAAAGGTATTACCTTTGGTTTACATTCCTAGAACTTGACATTATCATTGTCTTGGATCATCTTGGATCAACTGTGCATCTGAAATGCACAGTTAAAATACTCTCTTAATGTGCATCAAGTTTAAATAGACAGAAAAACATACACATGCACAAGAATTTCTAGATTATATATTTTGTATTTATGCATACTTCAGTATGCTTCCGTTAACCAAGAAATTGTCTTCTGTTTAGTTTGTATATTTTATAAAAGAAATAAGCTTATTTTATTTTAAACATAGCAGCTTCAACTCCCTTCTTCATAATGAAATATGGTTTTACATATATATTTATTTGATCTTCATATATCACCATGCACAGAGTAAAAGACCTGAGAGTACAGGTCAAAATCTGTAGACTGGTAGTATTCGCCCATTCCTTGATAGCAGACAAATTCAATGACATGAATACATCATCTGATTGGCATGGCAATCTGTTTTAATCATTAGAAGTGTATTATCATTCAATTCCTTGAAAAAGCCACTGAACTTGTTTTGGCTTATTTTGCCAAATTTAAGCCTTGAGTAATTAAATAAACAAATAAATTAATAAAATAAAAAATCCTTTATCATTGGGCTACAGCTAATTTGGACTCCTGAAGTTTCCATAAATTTTGTTTCCCTAATAAAGAAACACTTGGGTTCTAAAGTCCTTCAGAATGTTAGGACCTTGTTTTATAGACCTCTGGTAGTGAATTTACTGCCTGGTTTAAATCTAAAAAGTCCAGCTGTTTCGAGTGTTGAATTCTTAATGACTAAAATATTGGATTTATTTAGTCATGATAAATAAGACAGCATTTGTAGCATTAGAGGAGAATTAATTTACCAATCTATAATAGTAGGCCTTGATCCCAAAATTCAAATTTATGGAGGCCATTTATGTGAAAGTCAATGACAGTATTCTACATCATTAAAATGAACAATATGATCCATGGGATGTCAATATAACAGCTCTTCAGGACCTGAAAAATATACTAAGAGACTTTCAATTTACTCCATTGTTAAAAATCCATGGAAACCACTTCTAGAAAACTCCTGGATATTTCTACTTAATGATGGGGCTACTGGTGTTTGAATTCACAGACTAGTGCATCTAAGTTATACTGCTTAGTTAAAAAATAAATAAAAAAATAAGGGGGGCGGGGTACAAAAACAAGCAAATGAAAAATAGACTTTATGGTACTTACATAAACTAGGCCAAGATGTCACAGATGTCACTTGATATTTTGCTATCAACGATGTGATAGAAAATTATTAATACACTGCTTTCTTCATTGTAACAGAATTTTGGTTTGACCAATCTTAATGCTGATTGCTGTGTATTAACTAAAAAACGTATTTCTATATAAATATAATATGGTTACATGATACTTCATAGAATTAATATTGAAAAAGTGTTTTTCCAAACTGACATGATTAATGAGGTCCTTGAAGGGAATGACACGGTTTCATTATTTTTATAACCATTGCTTTCACTGAACAATATTTTTCAAGTCCCTAGATATCTTCGGATAAGTTTACTCCCTTGGAACTCTGTAGCTGAAATGTGGTAAGCATATCTCCGAGCATATTTTATTGTGATCACATGAACAAAGATGAAGACTTGAAGAAAGAATATGTGCATGCACATTTCATGGACATTTCATATAAAAATATGCACATGCCACTGTCTGAATAACATCTCTTCTAAATGAAGGTCTGAATCTCTCAATGGAATATTGATGTTACTATTATACACGGAAGCTTTTCTTCTAATTATTGCCTTCCTCTTCTTTTGATGTGCAATAAGATTAATGTCTGTAGGCAAATTTGCTGTGGAACATGTAGGCAGTCAAACTGAAAACTAATCATGCATGTCTCTTATATTCTCTTGTAATAAATGGTGTATTTTTTACAGTTACACAGAATTTAAAAATCCTAGGGTATTATTCATTACCAGATATCACCAGATATTCATTACCATATTGTCATTACTGATATTCTGTTGTGCCATCTTCCTCTATTGACTGAGCCGCATTTTATGTGGAGATTTCTCTCTTCGTTTTACAAGCCCCCCACCCCCCCTTTTTTTTCACCACATAAAACAATAGAAACTTCTAAAAAATAATAATAATACATATTTTTTTTTTTCAATGCATTTATTATATGTATTTCTGAGGAATTAAAAACAAAAGGTGTACATTATCCAAGGCATTGGAAAAAAAAATTAAGCATGAAACACATTATATAAATTTGGGATTCATTAATTCTTTTTTTTTCCCTTTGAGAAGCAAAAGTATGTCTCAATTATACATCAAAGGACTGTATCTATTCTAAATAGATCTAGATCTTCATCTAGTATGTGTTTTATATCAGTGGATAATTAATAAAGACACAGGCAGGCTGATATAGGTGATACCTATAGCAATGGTGATTATCTATATCAAACTGAAATCAATTGTGTTGGTACTTTAAAATTTTTACATAGCTTCTGGAACAAGAATTCTATTTTTCTAAAATAAAAATTGATTTAAGTTATGTCACTGATTGTATTGTAAATTGTTTGGATATCATTTCGGTAATAAACACTAATATCTGTGTTTGCTTTAGCAAGTTTTCTGGAGGCACCAAATGAAATAACAAAGAAAATATTAAAATTGCAGCAGTTATGTCTGTAATCCTTAAAAGCTCAGAAGTTTAAATTCCATGAGAATAGCTTCCAGGTGCTATAATTTTGAAGACAGAAAATAGTTAATATGAAACTTGTGTTGCAATTTTGTAACAGTACCATCAGTCACAAACCTTTTTATATATGTATTGGACATTTTTACATATGCAGAATTTATTTTTGAGCCACCAGATTTCTGATTAGATGAATTATTTAACTGTTAATTTGACAAAACTTAAAAAAGATGAATATAAACATAACTAAGGTTGTTGGAAAAAAAAATATTGGAAGGCTGTAAGACAATCTTCTCTCTGTCACTGAGTAAGAAACAAACAAACAAAAATCCTCAATCCTCCTTCCAAATTCATTAATATGTACTTATATTACATATAAATATTACTTAGTAAGAGTTATAGCTAGATTTAAGGTCAGACATAGGTCTTACCTTTTGCTGTTTTTGACCTATGCTAGCCACTGTAAAAAAAAAAAAAAAAAAAAAAAAAAAAAAAAAGCATTAGAGAAGATGCATGCAAAACTAGGAATCAATCAGAATTTTAGTGATGATAGATATATTCATATGAATTTTTTCCATAACTTGTTCTCAGATGGATAGTTCCTGGAGTTTTTTAAGATATGTATATATTTATGTCACCCTACCTAGATTGCTGCTTTTTGCACTGATATATAGCATTTTCTGGCCTGAAGGACCACATTAATTAAATTTTGTCTGGACTACAGGTGTTTCCCCATTTAGAAAAATAGAAAATTACATGTAGACTCAAGTGATCCAAATGGAACATTTTGCGGACTGAATGGCAGATTAGTAGAAAATGGAAGGGACAGACACAGTTATTACTTTTGAAAATCCATCAGAGCCACAGAACTTGTTGAAAGGTGGGCCAGGCTCCTAAATTGCAGCAAAAATGGCATGGCTATAAGCAACCTCTAATGTGTTTCACTGTAGAGACAATATGACTGATAGTCAGGAGTTGTAACATTGTGTCCTTGACTTTGTCAGTATTTACTGTATGAGGTTGATAAAGTCATTTGACTTTTCTGCATTACTGTTTCTTTATGAGGCAAGTAATTCTGATCTTTCATGGTAAAGTTCAATGAAGCCTGTTGATAAAATAGTCCAAGTCTTGTGCTAAAGAATGCTTATGGTTTAGTTCTTTGATGATTCAGAAGTATTTCAAAAGTATTGGAAAGGGAGCTGGAAAATTCAGCTAGCATGCAAGTGTGTGTTGATGTAAAATGGTATATTATTAACTGCAATAATCATTAGATGAGTTTCACTTTGAAGAACAAAATGAGAACATGAAATATTTTCTCCCGTTATAAGAAAACTGAGATTGATAGCAGAATATCAGGATCCTACCAAGGTAAACTGGAAAATAAATAAATAAATAAAAATATAAAACTCATGGCAAAGAACCTAGTAAACCTGCAGGTGATTCTTATTTATTTATTTATTTATTATAGAAGATATTTCTGATATTATTATCATTGACATGAACACAATGCACAACAGGGAATACTGGAGGAACGTAATTATACATTCACTATATAAAGTCTAACTATTTTCTGTGCTATTACCCAAAAAAAAAAGAAAAAAAAAAAGTTTTCATCCTAAAACTGCAAAATGCTTCTGTTAAACATGTTTAATATTAGAAAATTATCATGTGAGATTGAATGTATTAAGTTAAGAGAAATTATTAAGCTTACAAATGTTTGAAATGAGAATGCCTGAGTCTGCTTTGTGTTTCTATCAATGCTGGCATATGCTTGTTTTAAATACACGTTTTTCTTTAAATTTAGGGATGTTTCTGCCTGAAAGAGATCTCCAGTATTACTTTTCCTGATTTTATGTCTTCTTGTGAACAGAAAATCCAAATTAATGACAGCAATGGTTTTGTGAAGGCAGATTAGAACTAATAAGGAAATTGATTAAATGTTCAGTATGTTGTATCTTTCTTTAAATAATGGCATATTTTATATTTAAGCCAGTCTTGTAAAGCACATTTATTGTTTTATTCATATCCTGATTTATTTTTTGAATTGTTATTATAGGATAGATATTCAAAATCCATCTACCTCTGTACAGATGTATAAGTATGTAACGTAAACCTTTTACAGTGACCACGTTTTAAATTCTTCCCCTATAAATTGGACAGGAGGACAGACTATGATTATCTTGAAAGTGTTTTGAAGAATACTCATGAGCCTACAGCTTTTACATTCTTAAAATCCCATTTAAACTTTTCTTATTTTTATCTTTAACAAAAAACTTTATGGAAAAGCTATGCAGGAATAGTAATAAAGAATATACTGGAGAGCATGACATTCCATTTCTGCATAGCTAGGGAGATTAATGAACATGCCTGTAGGTTGGCAACTGCTATCTCCAGTGATAAATAAATAAATAAATAAATAAAACGCCCATAACTAAAATACAGTCTGTCTTGCTTAGGTCAAATGTAGTGTTCCCTTGAAATAAATAGGTTTCTTTGGATTGTTTTTCTTTTTAGTTTTCTAGATACTCTCATGTCAGGAATTTAATGATGTTAAAGAGTAATTCTTTTTAGCCACATAATATTCATTTAATATAACAAATGTAAGGATTAAAGTGTGAATATTCAAAATTGGTCAATTAAGATAATTAAAATATAGACATTTAAATATGTGATCTGTTTGGGGGTATTTTTTTTTTTTAAAGAATCTCTTGAAAAGAGGTAATATCTGAAATGAAACACTGCTGAAAAATTCATAATTTAGTTATGGGATGGAATTTTAAGGACTGTAGAAGAAACTTGTTGCTCTAAATGTCTAGAAATTAATCAAAAAGAAAGACCTAGCTACTGGGATCAAATTCAAGCAAATATTTCAAAAATAAAATTATTATTAGACATACTTATTCAATTTCCACAATCCTCTTGCATGCCATTATTTTTCTTGTTGTTGTGGGGTTTTTTTGTTGTTGTTTTTTTTTTTTCCTCCCAGTTTTCCAGATTTAATCACCATTAAAGCTGTATTCAGGTAATTTGTTTTCTTTAACTTTCTGTATTGTATGATCAAGATTTCTGAATGGGCCTTTAATGTCATATTCCAAAGTCCATCATACTCCTGAGCAGGGATATTCCCATGTTTTTTTTGGTAAACTATTCATGTTGATTTTGTTGTGAAGTCCTTTAGGAGAACCTCTATCTCTCCAAAAATTAAAAACATTTAAAATCTATTTTTTAGTATGCAATTTGAAAAATGCTATTCAAATAAATAAACAAACAAACAAAACCCCACCTCCTCAAACATATTCCTATCAACTATAGTTGATTTTAATTCAGCTCAAAACAAAGCTCATAGTGTCCTGGGTGATGAATAAGGTGTTCTGGCAGGTGTACTGTGGGTGTTGTAGCAGAAGAAAAAAGAACTGATATTTTCATGAACAAGACTGTTTTATTTTTCCAAGAATTGGGATTTTATTTTTGACCAAACAAACCTTTAATTTGACTAATTCTCAACACACCCACAATAGCTGGGAACTTGATTACCCCACATAATGTGTTATAATACAAAATAAATAATATACTTTCTTTAATTTTTCTTTCACTTTCACCATGACAAAGCACATTACCAGACATACAAATCTTTCTGTAATTGAAAATAAGAAAGGAAAAAAAAAAAAGGGGGGGGGGGGGGAGAGAAAAAATAAAAGTTACATTGAATATGTATGCAGTATGAGAAAATCAGTGAGTTTGAACACTCTTAGAAACCTTGAGAAGACTGAATAGATTGTATTGATGATCTGTTGATATCTTGCACTCAGCACTTCAACTGTGAGAATAGTAAATATTCTGTTATTACCTTCAAGAGCTGAATATTATTTTAGGAAAAAGTAACTACCTACAGCTAAAAATAATGGATGACAATTTATCTTCTACTATAGCCAAGGTCTTATCCCATAAAGGTATGGAAGGGAGACATAACATAACCAAACATATAAAAAATGACATATGACATCCAAGATGCATAGGGAAGAGAAAAACTGTATTGTAATATTTTCCTCAAAGAGGAAGCAAGAAGGAGACACAGATAGTATTACAAGCAACATAACTTTTGCTAAAATTTTATTTTATTTTATTTTATTTTATTTTATTTTTTCCCCGTGAAATCTGGCATATCATTTACAGAGTTGGGTGCCAAGATGTGAATTTATTTGCTCCACAAGGATTTACGGGCAGTGCCAAATTGTTATTACCAAACTTTACTTGGTTGCGAATAAACAAAATACTTTAGATCAAATTTCCCCTTTTAATTTGATTAGTTACTAGACATGCATAAGATAGTTGAATAAAGCTCATATGTTAAAGCATAAAAAAATAGCTTGTACAATTACTAAAGAGCATAAGTAAGAAAAAAAAAATCTTCACTATTCCTACCTCTTAAATTTTCTCTTGTTTACTAATACTTGAAAACGTAATATGGAAATGCACAACTCTTTTGTCTCAGGTTTCTTTCTAAGTGCTGTCATTACTTCTGCCTATGAAAAAAGTACAGCATTCTTGCTGTAGGGTTCTTATTAAAAAATCAGTCAGAAGGTGTGACAAAAACAAACAAACAAAAAAACTCTGGAAAACACAGTACATTGCCACAGCAAGAAATCTGTGCTTGATCCCCATTCCAAATTTTATGAGAGGAGGAAGACCCCAGCCTGCCTAGTCAGACTGAGCTTTCCTTGGTAGCAGCTTCTGTGGTATTCATATCCAGGGCTGTACTCATGTTCATTCAGTTTGATGTTTGGTACCTGACAGCAGCTGCAGTCATCCAGAGGAGATGCACTGTATCCTGCTCTGCTTCAGCAAAAACAAAGCCGGCCTTTTCCACCACAGCCACTGAGCTTGGCTCTCCCTGTGGGCTGCAGCCAGTGTGGTTATTTTCTGTGCTGTTTGAACACTGTTTTGTCTTCTGGCCTGCACCTGGCCAGAATGACTCAGAACCTGCCAAATGACTCTGAAAGCTGAACCAGGAAGTAGTGGCTTTGTTGCACTCACCTTCTATCTCTGCAGTTTGCCCACACTTTCCCCAGAGCTTTAACATAGCCTTGTCATGATCTGTGCTTCTTCTCAACTGGCAGCCACCTCTGTGGCAATGCCCCCACAGCAATAAAAAGATCACTAACACATTTGATGTTCAGATGGAGTGCTAAACTACAAGAAAGAAAATATTAAGCACAAACATCCATAAATAATATGTGTGATGCAGTTATGCAGTTTGAAAGGCACAAGTCAAGAGCACCAGGGCTCACACACAGCAGTGTTTGGCTGTTAGCATCTCGGCTGGGCACAACCATTTGAAGGCAGGCACAGGCAGCTATCACCTGGAGACCCAGCTGGGCAGCAGGGCTTGGCCATCACACCTACGGAGCCCTGGAGAGGAGCCATCTGAGGCCCCATGACAGCCTTGGCCTCAGCCCCTGCACACTGCTCACTCCCAGCCCTCCTGCTGGGTGCAAGGCTCAGGACAGGTGGGGTGAGGAGGCACAGGTGTGCTGAGGAGAGGTGAGGTGCAGTGGCTATTTTGTGGAGGTGAGGGTTTCTCTGGGGACAGACAGAGAGATGCTTTTGAAAGTCAGTAGGAGGAAGGGAAACACGAGCAACAGTATATAGGCAGTATATAGGTAGAGGGAGCTTTAGTTTTGAAAGTTTTATTTCTTGTTATGAGGAAGTTCAAATATTTTTAGTATTTGTTGTATTTCTAAAATACAGTGTAGCTTTTGAGACTAGAGCCCTTTCTTAACATGTTTGCTTGGAGTAAAATATGCTGACTAGCTGGTTACTTTCAACTCAATGCCTAGAGTTTCCCCTCATGAAGTGAGGTTGTGGTGCTGCACTTTTGGCAGTCTATGTGTGCCTATTTCTGTCTCTCTTGCCCTCCTTTCTAATAGTGCATTTGGAAAAATGGCCTGTGGTTGTAGGTTATCAGTAGGTGCTTCCTAGGGCTGGAATCCCCTCTGTTGGGGTCCATAACTGTGCTTAAAATGAATTTTATGTTTAACTGCTCTCCTAGAGGACAAACTTTGGAGGCTGGGAGATTTGCAGCTTGGTAAGGGAAGCTCTGTAATTTAGTTTTATAATGTATTCGTAGCAACTTTGTAGAGCAGAGTGGGTTTGAACCGTGGGGTGGCTATATTAAATAAATCATGCTCAGCTCTTCAAAGCTTAGTTCTTCACTGACATCAAGCCACCTAATTTTCATTACTACAGTGACTAAATCTCTGGGGATTTCAATAGGCAATAGCTGTAAACAGTGTATTATATGAAGTACCCTAAATCCTGTGAAGGTATATCCGTATTTTTTTGTATTTCTTTCCTCTTAGGTCATTGATGAAGGAGAGTCTCAGCCAACTGCAAACGTTCCAGCAGCTCAGTTGAAGTAAAGGCTTTTAGAATATCTTGCATCTGAGGGGATGGGAGCAGCAAAGGTCATGTCTGTGCGTCTTTGAGGGAGCATGGAAGGCCAATGTTAAGTTTAAATGCTTTATATTTCTTTGGTTATCCTTAAAATGAAAGTTTACATTTTCAACAATTTTGGCAGACATTTCAATTCCAGAATTGTGGCTCTATGGAGAATAGGTAGGTAGATCTCTTCCTAACACTTAAGCCAAACAAAGCAGGTATTAAGCTCTGAAACAAAGCATACATGGGGAAAACAACAACAATAATAAACCATCTGTTTCTATATCATTCTTTGTAAATTGCTGGATAAAGAAAAAAAAAGACTGAATTTCCTGTGTGATAGTTGAAACCCTTACATACTGTTCTTGTGGAATGTTGAGGAATATCCACTAAAGAGAAGGAGTTTCCTCTATAACACTAGTAACAATCCTAAATTTCATGAAGAAGATTAGCTTGGTTGGGAGAAAGAAGTCTTTCGCTATTGCCATAGGTCACTGTTATATATCATGTTATTGGAAAGCAATTAAAAGATTAGCAATTGGTTGCTATATCTATTAATTTTCTCCAGAATCTTAGAGATGTAATTGATATTGTTTCTTATTCCTTAACAGTATTTCCTCTTATTGTAAAACTTTGTATGTCCTTTTCTCAACTGTTTGGTGTAATCCTTTGATGCAGCTTTAAATGGTAAGACCAGTTTATTTTCCAAGGCACAGTAATAATTGAAAATATTTACACTTCTACTAGATAATCCTGTAATTTTGATGAATTGAGAAGCATTTAGGTAATTTTTGTAGCAGTATCTCCTGCTGAGGGAGAAGAAGTAGGAATGTAGTTTAACTCCTGTGATGCTGATGCTTTGTACAATATATTTCCTGTGCTGCAAGATGCTGATAAGGAAGTGAACACATTTTTACTGAAAGATTGGGTTTTATTCAAAGCTCATGTGAAGAGAGATGTTTTAGCATCTTTTTCTTCTAGATCTATGTTTAGTAAATATGTTCTGTCTAGAAGCCATAAAAACAGAACTTCATAATTTTCTTAATAATAGTATTTCATAATAATATTATTTCATAATTTGTTACTTTGAGTTTTTGAAAACTCTTCATTCTACATTTTGGTTAGAATTAGAGTCTACTGCTTCCTCTTAGTTGAAGCTAATGGAATTACAGCAGAAGAAAGTTTATAACTTAGAAGAAAGTATGTCTTTAGTATGAAAGCTGTTCCCCTAACGTTTTGAATAAAAGATATTCAATCATTTTCATTGTACTATGGCAAATAAAGTGAAGTCATAGCTGATCTGGCTTACAAAAGTATATGATAGTCTGTTATCTTTTTCACTTCTGAGGATTGTGGTACCATAGTAAATACTATTGTCAGGTTTAAAAAAAAAAAAAAAAAAAAAAAAAAAAGTACTCATTACGAATACTTTTACATACATTGAGAATGTCTTTATGTCTTTGACATACACTGACATAGATAGACAGTTAGCAAATAATGGTAAAAAATAAAATACCTGACCTTTTTAGAATGGATACTAATATTTATTCAGGATGGTTTCCTAGCCAAGAGTTTCCTACTGAACAAATTAGGTTAACAAATTAGTGCCTTACAAGTCAATTAGCAATTTCAGGCCACTGGTAAGCAGTCAATTAGTGCTCTACTGCTTCTGTTCTATAGCAGGAGAAACCAATTTGTAATTATCACTTCTCTGTTCTATTTATGGTTATGAATATCTATGACATAAAACAATTCTGTATGGGTTTGTCAAACAGATAAAATTTGAAATAGTTCTTGAAATGCAGAAAGAGCATTGCAAAATAGTTTAGGGTTTTGTTGAATTGATTTATTTTTTGCCATATAGGAACAAAATGAGATTACTACTTATAGAAATATACTTAATTTTTGAATTGGTGTTATGCTTTTTTAACTATGAACTGCTTTATAAAACATGTCTTGTTGCATGAGTATACAACTCTTAACAGTATACAAGAAAGATTAGGCTATTTAAATGATGAAAAAATCTTTAAACAGAAAGAGGTGTGATTGCATTCTGGGAGAATTAACTTGGTCTACAGGGGATATGAATATGATCCTGTGCACAACCTAGCTTTGGTATGGATTGATTATAGAACCTTGTGAAAGTGGTAAAACAATAATATTCCCTCTCTTTACTTATGTAATTTTTCATTCCGCATCTAGAACTTGAGATCAGAGCAGCCAACTCCTCTACTCCAACTACAGATGGTAGTTGGGATAATTCCAAACAGACTGCTTTGTTTTGGTACATTTAATGATTGGACTGAAGGTGACAGGGAATGGCTATTGGAGCTTTTCCCGTGGAGCTTTCTTGGGTTCTTTTCTGATGCTTTTGTCTATTTTTGTCATTTCAGTAGCTCGGATAAAGTCCTAATGCAGGAGAGGTACCACTTCACTAGAGTAGTGCCTTTTCCTTTTATTTGTCTGTAGAGTAAAAGATACGGAGTTTTCAGCTTTGCACAGAATAGGTGCAGTCTGCAAGGCTAGTCAAACAGTAGCATAAGCATGCGAGGACTTGGAATTTACTTTCACAACTGTATATGATGTTCATGGTCTCTGGACCTCCAAGATGCAATTTATGACCCAAAGAAAATAAACTTTTAAAACTGTTACAGAAGACATAGAATGTGAGTTTATTGGGAGATACAACATTCTATGTGGATGAGAGGAAAAAAAAAAAGGCATACAGTGTGTCTGTATGTGTACAGATGGCATGTCATGACTCCCTATTATATGGAGTACCTATGTCATTACTTTGTGATCAATGTGTATGGACACTTTTGGCAGAAGGTGGGTTGCTGCAAATTTTCAAAATACCACATATCCAAAGTAAACTGAAAAATCTAGGAAATTTGGGGATCTCTCTCTGAAGTATTCCAACAGCCTATTTCTGAGCACCCTACTCTAACTGTTGTGTTAATGTGGTCTTCTGTGAAGCTGAACATTCCCAAACATTCCCCGGGGTGCTCACAGAAAGGACTGCTGAGAGAAGGTTGTCTGCCTCTCACAGCTGCCAACATCTGAACTGTGTCTTTGTTCCATCCCTGCTTCATGTCAGGTACGGTCTTGCAGATGCACCCTCTATTTTCTTTCTGTGGTTGATCAGTTGGGAGTGGAAATATGTTTCAGCTATGTCTCCAACCAGGAAAAATCCTTCCTTAAGGCACATTGCTTAATGCTGCAAAGTGTTCTGGCAAGCACTGTGACCAGTAAGTGAGAGGATATATGTTGTCTTTCTAGAATAGAAAGAAAGAAAACAAAGAGAAATTATGGTTTGAATAGTTTTAAATGCTAAATGATTATAATGATGATTATTAATATTTTAACTTTAATAACCAAAATGAGTATTTTGAGCTATTGGAAAATGAGGGATTACCTATATATCCCTCTTCTATTTAAAAAGAATGTTTTCCATGCTCTATTGTGCCAACTGTGAAAAAGGAGACTGTTATAATAAGCTATGGTCTTGCTGAAATAACTGCTAGAACTCATGACTATTATTATTATTATTATTAAAATAAAAGTTATAAACAGAACACAAACAATGAAATACCCATACTGTATTTAAAGCATATCTGAAGGTAGGTAATTCTGTTTAGGGAATGCCAAAGGAACCCTACTTACCCAATCTCATATAGTTATCAGACATGGAGAGTTTATACATGCAAGGGATATTACACAGTACCTGAATTTTCTCTTTAAATTTTGTCTGAGTTTTTTAAATTGAACAATCTGCCTTTAGCCAGGAAAACGAATGAATATTACACTGAAATCTTGTACTAATTAATAGTATATTCAAAATTAAATTTGTTGTTTTTGTTATTTCACCAAGTTCTTCTCTTAGGATATACTGTCAAAATCCTCTCAGTTTTCAACAGAGAGGCAATTATCTTAAATTAAAATTCCATTAAAATCTTGTTGGATGAGGGGGAAGACTTAACTCTTGGTGGTGCTTTTGTTCTACTGTCTGCTGATGCCAAAGGCCTGGTGGTGTCACTGTGCCACAAAGGTAGCTAGCTGTATCTCGGGATGGTACCCTAGTGATGCTGTTTACTTGTTTGAAAGACTGAAACCAGAAAAGAATATTAGAGGAAGAGTGTCAGTGAAGTTGACGAATTGCAATGGAGAATATGCTGCATCCTCAATACAGAGGGTTTAAAAGATCCATTGCCTGCTATATAGTACATCTCCCAGTAATATCTAAGAAAGAAGCGTTATCTTTGTACAATTAAGATATGTAAATGAATTAAAGTTCCTTACACAGGGCTATCTGGTGTTGGAGAAGATAAGGTCATTCAATTAAACAGCTCTCACAATTAAAATATGTGATGTTTACTCTTGCATATATGGATTTAAAGCTCCTGTCATTGAATATTTCTATATATTTTTAAGCAGTACAGCAAATAAATCAAAATACTTTTCAAAAACAATGCAATCCAGAGCCTCCAGTGAGATTTAGAGGAAGAAAGCACAGATTTATGGGAGAATAGGAAGAGGGAAAAGCTAATTTTGCTCACTGCCAATTAGGAAAAGCTGTTTTTATTTTCCGTAGGTCTTTGATATATTGATATACTTGACATATTCTGATTAATTAAATATCTGAGCCAAATGTATGAAATATTGCTCAGCAATCAACTACTGTATAAAATTGTTTGTGCTTACTTAAGTCATCCTTCCACCAAACCAATAAAAAAATAAGAAAAAAAAGGTAAAAACCCAGTAGTGAAAATAATTTAATGAGAATTTACTACTTTTTCTCTACCTAGTTTCAGCAGTGCTAAATACAGAAGAATATTAAATTAAGATGGTAGCTATTCACATAGAGTCAATCATCTTGTAGTTTGAACAAAATAGTCTTAATTGATACTATCTGTTGTGATTATAATAAAACCTACAGTCAGATCATTAATGATGCTCATAATAACAGATAAAGCTTATGGACTAAATAGAATAAGAAAGAGACAAGGAACAGAGATGGAAGTGGTGGGTTGTAGCTGAATCAGAAATAGGTTTTGATTTCCCATTTCTCTGATGATATTATACTGTATTACTTCTGAACTGAGGTTTCAGCTGGATTTTTGGGATGCTTATTTTAGTACATGGTATAATGAAGTGGAGAATACAACCTGTGTAGAAAATTATGCAAAGTGATAAAAACCTCAGCCACGTAAAGCCCACAGAATCAATTTAAAATAAATAGTAATCTTATTAATTTTACACTATTACAAAAATACATGAAAAAATGGATGTATTTCTTTCCCTGCAACTTAATCAGTACAAAGCAAAAATAGGGTGTTTTCAAATTAAAGTATCAATAAGATAAACTTTCATATGTAAGGAAGAAGTGTTTTTTTTTTTTTTTATTAAAAAATTATAACAGTTCACCATTGAAAAGCAAGCTGAAGTTCCCTAGCTGATGTAAAGATGCTGCCATATGTTCAGCTGATTTGCACAGAATAAAATCTATCAGAATAAAATAAATGAAGATACAGATATGCTACTTCAAACAATTTCGACAACCACTCTCTCAAACTGTCATTTATGCAAACAGTACGAATATATAATTTAGCAAAATATGTTGACAACTGAAATTTGAAAGCCAGTTGAGACTTGAGATGTCTGCATATTCGTAATATACAAAAGGGGAGAAAAAAAAATTCTCAGTAAGCTCCCTGATAAACACGCAAAGTGCTTCTCAGATGCAGTACCATGACTTGTTGCCTTGCATGCCATGTCACAGGTCTGTTGTCGTTCAAATGCTGGCTACCAGATCATTTGCACTAGTGGAATAATGCAGAGCAAAGCTGAGAGGACCTCAGGAAATCAGCGTAAAGGTTATCTGATCTTAGTCAGAAAAAGCAGCCTTCACACACACACACACACACACACACATATATGTATATATTTTTTTTCCATGTTGTTATGCCTTTTTTAGTGTTTTGTTCAAAGGTAGACAAGGCAACAAGATTCTTAAATGTATTTCCTGCTCTGCCTGCTCAGTATAGCATTAAAGGGTGAAGCACTGTGGGAAGCATTAGAGCATTGACTTGATTTAACATATTTTGGTTTGTATCATGTTGCCTTTGTGAAATGCATGAACTGGATTCCTTTCAGAGAGGAACTAACATAAGGTTATAGTTGAGGATGCTGTACTCTGGCTGCTGATGGGCACTCTGTTGGGGAACCAGCCCAGAAAGTGTCTTATATCTCCTTTGTCTTCTACTACAACACCATAGACAAAGGTTCCTCAGCACCAATTGTTATGTTCTGCAAATCCATTCCTGTTCCACTGCACAGCTTACAGGTAGAGACATTCCATTGTGAAAATGGCATAAAGTTGATCCTCTAGTAAGCGTTTAATCCAAGCAAGGGATTCTGCAAAATTCTTTGGGCCCAGAATCATGGAGTGGTCTATGCTTGTTCAGTATCAGCACCTTGCTCATTCAGGCATTGTTTAAAGATGAGTAAGGGGTACATGAATCGATTAATTGCTGACTGACCAATCTCCAGAAAATTCTTCAATGTGACCAAGTTTTTCTGTACCTGAATAAATCTTGTTTTTCTGAAGTGGAATGGAAATCATCACAATCAAGTGAATTGAAATGTTATGTTCATCTTTTGTTAGTCTTGTGCTAAATATCACATTTGTTCTAAGGTAGCCTTTTTAGAAAATGCAATTAGGAACGTGATAATATTTTTTTTGTTTTATTTGTTTTATGATTTGGTGGTTCTTTTTATACTCCTTTTGAAAGTGTAGTATTCATAATTCAGAATTGCACCTTGCAATTCCTCAGCAAATAAAAATATGACAGCCTAAAGAAACTAATGATTAAACTAGAGCTTCCATGCAGATAACTCTCCCTATATGCCTTATCCTCAAAAGGCAAAAACCTCCCCAGAATTATGAAAAAAAAATTTTTGAATAGCATTTTTTTTCTATTGCAAAAACTATAGAAGTATATCACCTGGCTGCTTATTTGGTAAAATGAACCTTTTAATAGGTCAAGTGTACAATGTATTCTTTATCAAGGAAATTGTATAGCAACCAAAAGTAAAGCTTGAAATCTAATCCAATCAAATGAATTATCTATGATATCTGGAGTAATGAAAGCTAGACTTCTCATTATTGTAGAAAAGATATTACTCAGCAGAAAGATTTAGTATAATTCCCTAACTGATTGATGAATGAGAAGCTTACCAGAGTGAATTTGTGAAATCACTTTCTATTTCTTACCTTTATTGCCTGCTCCTTGTGATAGAACAAAAATTGACTTTACAGCATTCTAATCCCACAAACATCCAGCTTCCTGTCAGCAACAAGTTCTAGATGACCTGCTTTTGAGAAATTCTGAATGACATTAGATGTAAAAGCCATCCCTGATAGTATGGAAGGAGGGAAGGTTAAAGAACGAAACAGGATCCCTGGAAAAAAAAATACTTGTATGTAGGAAAAAAATATTTTTAAAAGTAACACAATGTTATTTGAAAATAGCATTAAAGCGTAGTAAGTAACGCGCATGCACACACACACACAAAATCATAGAAATTGAATAAATTCAGCAAGCCTGTTTGGATTGAAAAGATTTTATTTATTCATGCCAATGAGATGTCTGCGGTAAATGAGTTCTCTCAAAATCAAGGGGTGCAAGCTCCAGCCATGTGGTATCCGAATTGCTAAACCCATTCTACCCAAGCATGTTCTGAATCTATCACTGCTCCAGAGAACTTGCTTCCAATCTCAGAAACACATATAGGAAATTAAATAGATTTCAGGGTTCTGCCTGCTCTTTATAAAGATATGACTATGTAGTGGTTACCGCAGTGGCTGGAGTGGCAGTCCTTACTCTGTTGCCCAGTTTTATATGCCTGGAAACTTTAGCTTTTATTGCTGTTCACCATGAAGTTATTTTGACATTTGCAAAAGAATAATGGTGAAGGTTTTTGATTCAGTTTTGAGGTTAGTAGTGACAGTAAATTGCATTGCAATTCTTTGGCATAATCATTTTATGATTAAAATATATATATATGTATGATTTAAAATATATATATATGTATGATTTCATGAATGAGCAGAAGTGCTTTCAGTGTGACTGCAGCTAATGTTCTAGTCATTCTAGTGGACTCAGACTGGAATGTTCTCTGCGAAAGTGTTGTTAAATAATATTGTCAGATATCTTAGTAGTGTGACAAATGTTATTTTTAAACCTGAAAAAAATGTGTTTATCTGCCCAAACTTAAGAATATAAGTGCTGCTTTTATATTTTCATCCTTCACTGCACATCTGAGATAATGCAGCGCTTGTATTTTAATCCTTCTCCAAATTATGTAATAGCTGTCCATTAATGATCTGGGTCTTGCCATCTCTTTCTCTTTTTAATATGTACTACTGATGAAAGTGCAAGTCCCATCTTTCTTAATTTCACTATCACTTAAAAAAAAAAAAAAAAAAGTTATTTCAAATAAAATAACAGTAATAGTACACATGCTAGCTGCCAGGCTGTCCAGCTGCATTTTCTGTTTTCTTCTATGTTCATAGAAAAGAATTTCTGAATTCTCAATTCTTTAAGCTGGCAAGGTTTTTTTGTTTGTTTGTTTGTTTGTTTGTTTGTTTTCCCCAGACTTGTCAGGGATATATTTTACTATTCATAAGTTCTGTGGTTAACTACCAGTCTGTTGTTTGATTTGCTATCCCTGTCACTGTGGTATACTTTTGTTCTTGGAGCATCTTCTAAGTAAAAAGTTATTTTCATTGGCATCTACATCCTTCTATAACCATTTGTCTATGTTTATTCTGAGGCACTTGTGTAGATCAACACTGATTAAAGTCAGCTGAAGGCCTGGCCTGGAGCATTTATTTGGTAACGTAAATAAATCTGGCTACAACTCTAGGTCTCAGTACAAGAGACTTGTTCAGATCCTTGCATTAACATAGCATTTTTTGTGATAAATACAATGACACACTTCCAGATCATAGGAAATAGGTGTTATTTTCCCTTCTAAACCCAGCAGGGAGTAAGTAGCAATTTTTCTCAGAGAATAAATACATCCGTCAAGACCTTCATTTCCCAAAAGAGGACAAAAAAAATCTATTACTACAAGACCAGCTAGGATATTTATTGAGACTCCTTACAGCAATGACTCTTCAAAAAACTAAGATACTTCATTTGTTGGGGCACGATAGCTTGCTCCAATTCTCAGGGTGAGAAAATACCACAGGTAGGTTCTGTATCGTTGTCCTCACTGGCACAGAACCTTCCACTCTTGATGCCTGCAGGCTGTTTCCAGGACACAATCTATTACTAGGTCAAGCTGTGGTGGTTTTATCCAATTTTCAGGCTCATCTTCCTCTACATGAATGGGCAATTATTAGTACTTAGCTATGGCATGTAAAGTAGAGCACTAATGCTACACCTCAGAGGACTTGCTTCTAATGCTTGAAAGAACCCACTGCCTTTGCTAGTGCTCTGTTTCACTCATCTGGTTCTGCTTGTTTAGTGTCCAGAATGATTTATTGCATGTTCTGTAGCTCGTGTACAAATAAAATAGACATGTCTATGAAATGTTGTAGCAATTTTAAAAATAAATCAATCCCTCTCCCCCTTCCCCAGAAATTCTAATCAGAAAATTTTGGAGGAACTTTCTGTTGCTTAGTTTAGATTTTCTGATTTGCTTCAAAAGATAATCAGATGTAGACTCATTGGCATTGCAAGACTCATTATCACATCTTTGTGCTGAGTACTGGGACAAGATCTTTTTCAAGAGCTTTTGGGAAAGTTATTAGCAAAAGAAATGGACTTGTCAATACTATTTATACCAAATCAAACTTTTTTTTCTTGTGCTGCACAAAGGTCAAATGTTGAATTTCTTAAAATATGTCCACTGCTGGTATTGTTTTCTCTTTTATACCCTGGCCAATCAAATTGCAGTGCAGCTGATAATGTTCATCTTCTGAAGGAGCTGATGAATTAAACAATTCATTAAGGGATTTTCTGCATGATCCTTACAGTAAAATGGACAGAGTTTTTACTGAGTACATGAAAAGACAGATGTATGTTGAAATGTGGATTTTTTAATTTATTTAATATTTTCCAGTAGCTTAAGATCTCTTTGACAGTAGGCTCTTGATTGGCCAATTGAGACTGCTATTCTCCCTTCAGCTGGTTACTTCAACAAAGGGTTAACTTAGTTTGGGTTCCTTAGTCTGCCATTGCCTCTTCTTTCTTTACTCTGTGATTTAAACAGAATGCTTCAGTCTCCCAGGCTGTCAATCTGTCACTTTTCATGAGTGCTAAATACACTAGGGGAAAAAAGCAATTTATTAAATTTTCACAACTGAGGAAGACTGGATAGCTCAGGAGATTGGTAATGAGCCTACATACTAAAGTTACAGGTACAACAGAGTGCTACACAAGCTGTTCACAAATTCAAAGATCTGTCTGTGGACACACCCTCTAGCTTACACCAGAGAACCTGAAGATGGAATGTCGTTGATGGAACACAATTTTTCTCCTATGTAATTGTAACAAGCTTTGACTGAGGCACCTTGAAATCTGTGTTTAGCAAATGAAATCCCTTTATTATGTGTCTTTCTCAGATGATCTCCTTTTAGGAATCTACTGCAGATGGACTTAATTCACAGTGAATGTTCTCTGTTCTCATATAGTACAAATGCAATATAAAATTGATTATTTAGACCATTATGGTATATCACGTTATGGCATACTGTAAGTTGATATTCTAAAAGGTAAAAACATACAGTCTGACTTCCACACTAAAATAATATAAAATATGTAAAAGTAATATTTCAAATGATTTCTTTTCCTATGAAGTTAAATTTTAGAATACTTCAGAGATTCTTCTGAACTTTTAGTTGGGGATTTTTATTCCTAGGGTCTAATGGGGAAAAAAGTTTCAATAAAAAACACCATTTGCAGTGGGTAGATATTCAGACAAAAATTTCAGCCAACAGTGGTTCTGTTGCACGTGGAGACTGCTCAGGAAATGTGTTAAATTGTACTACACAAACTTTCATTAAGCCTTTATGATCTCCATAAGCTTTTGGCTCCAGTTATTTCAGTAGAGTGATATGAGGCTGCACCTAACTTTGATTTGAAAATTCATAGCGGTGGTTCACTTTACATTTTTAATACTCTTTTTTTTTTTTTTTTTTTTTTTTAAGAAAAGGTAATAAACCACTGCTTTTGGAAAGAATTTTGCAGAAGAATGGTTGTTAACTAACCATTTTGAAAAATGATCTGAAATATTTGTTTAGATTTCATAGAGTAGTGTCTTTTGAAATTAAATAAAGGTTAAAGTTCAACAGAAGCATGGGTAGTTTGCTTAATTAGAGTTGCATGAGATGCTTTCCTAGCAGCAGCTCTTAAGTGTTTTAGAAACTTAACCATTTATAACTACTTAAGCAATATGGATTTTTCCATGATTATAGGTGAACTGAAGTGCATGAAAGCTAAATAATGCTCATATGCTGCTATTTTCCACCACCTGAAACAATGTTTAAACAATTTAGTATCAAAAACCAAAACACAAGAAGGGATTAAAAAAAAAAAAAAAAAACTGTGACAAAGCCATCTTCATTCTTGTGGGATGCATCAACATCTATTACCTTGTAAAGTATCTGATATGACAAGATTTTCATTTTATGGTGTTTAAATGTGAACCATGATCAATAATAAATAAAATAGGTGCTTTCAATGACTGACACTATAGGTTAATGTTGAATGTGGAAATAAAGAGGGATATCCTAGCAATTTACATTCTTACAAGGCACATGTATTTGTTTTCACAAAAGCTGAACAAGATAACCTTTAACAATCTTTACTTTGGTGAGGAGCTGACCTATGTGTGCACTTAATAGACAGTTAGCTAAGACAGTAGGGAAGACATGAAAGCATGTACTCACAGTCTGTGCAAGTATTACAGTGCCTTTCACATACCTGTGTGTTTTACATACTTTGTGTGTATTTTCAACAAAGAAAAGATGATTTTTTTTTCTACTTGTTGTTAGGTACAGCTTACTTGTAAGCTTTATATGTACGTAAGAACATAGTGAATAGGAAAGTGATCCGTAAAAAATGTGTTCAGGTTCTTTGGCTTCAAATGTTCATGTTCACAACTTCAACCTTCATCTACAAGTACCATACTTAAAAAATGAAGAAAGAACATGACTTCTTGAAGTCTAAAATGTATTCAGATACGATACTTCTCAGGCTATTCAAATATATGATTCAGGTCTGTTCACGTAAAAATTTAATAAATTTTAGGGAATTTGGAAACGATAGGCCTTCTTTAAAGCTTTCTGTTCGGATAGAAAGAAACTATACGGTGAATTTAAATATTTTATTTTCACTTGACTCCCTCTTACAGTTCTGAGGCTACCTGTGATTAATAAGATATAATCTATATTTCATTTCTAAAAAAGCTGATGCTTTTCATTTACACTTTCTAGTTGTAGAAATTAACGTGAATGAATTTGTGCTATCACTGACTTAATGATTACCAAATGAAGCTGCATTTAATTCATCATCCATGCCAGATACCTTTTTTTTTTTTATCTGAGGGTTTTAGAAAAGCATTATTGCCATAATTACATACTACCTGTCAGATGGTACAATGGAAGTGATGTATCATGTTGTATTTATATTTCTTTATCAGATGTTCACTCCAGAAGTATTTACCTTTACATAACATTGGCATCAATTTTGCAGGTTGCAAAGCAGATTTATTCCTCTGGAAAGGTGTTTTTAATAAACTGAGTACAGTGACATTTGGAAATGCAAGCCTTGAGGCATTTGTATCTTATACCAAAAAGCTTAATTAACTCATGACTTAGGTTGTTTGGGTGTGTTTCTTTTCAACACAATCACTTGAAATTAAATGAAATAAAATAATATTACCAAAGTAAAATAAACAGTAGTTTTAAACTTAATTCATACGTCTTTATCACTGAAAAGTCAAAAACTTGGCTTTGACATCATTTAGGAACTTCATAGATTAGGTGACTTCTGGTTCTTCCTCTCATAAATCCTGCATTCAATACCAATCCAGTACCAGTTATCCATACATTAGAAAATAAGTCCATACATTAGAAAATAAACCTTTTTGTATTCCCAATACATTTGTATTTTCTTGCCTTCTGGTGAGGCTTATTTTTGTTAAAATTTCAATGGCTGAATAGATAAATTCCATTAGAAAAATCTTGATTATGTGTCCTTCAGTCTTGCTACCTTTTGCCTTTTTATCTGCTTGTTTTCCACTTGCTTCTCAGCAGATAATTGACCTTTAAAGTGCTGTCCTATTCTGAATGGCAAATTAATAATAATAATAAAAAAATCTGTTGTGGAACTAATGTTCATTGCCTACCTAATTTTCTGAGGTTACAGGAGCGATATTTTGGAGGCTTCTTCCTGACTGTGAATACTGTCAGGTTTTTGAGAAACCCACTGTGTTAATTTAATCTCATGTTTTTTTTTGTTTGTTTGTTTGTTTGTTTTTTTTTGTTTTTACTTGTAATACAAAACACCTTGCTCACTGCTTATTCCGTATCAAAACATTGTCATGCAATGCATCTCCATAGAAGAACAAACTTCACTAGTTCTACTCCTCACAGAACAACTTGCCTGTAGTATAGTGCTGCAATTACATTTTCATTTGTTTCTTTTGTGCACTGAGATTCTAGATAAACAGGCTCTTCAAAAGGGTGTTATGCCATTTGTTAACCAAAACAAGTTAATGTAAAATACATGTATATATAATTGTAGCATAGACTGTGGCTGAGAACCTTGTGTTTCCTTTATTGTATTCACAGACTAAAAGCCATATACCTCAGAAGCTGTTGTAGTGTTCTAATGGTAGTCAGAAAGAAAACCTAACAAACTTCTGTGTGTGTGACAAAATTTTGCCATTATGCAGATCTTTTTTCTTGGAAGCAAAGGTTGTTTTTGTTGTTGTTTGTTTTGCTTTTTTTTTTTTTTTCTTCTAATCTGAAGTATTTAATAGCTGTGGTGATATTGGCAATTATCTTACAACATAGGCAAGGGACACCCATCTTCAACATATGTAAGAAATGTTACATGCTACCAAATGACTTCTTTGGGGTTGAAGTTTGACCTTCAGGTATTTGAGCTAAATTATCAGTTTACAGAGCTGCATGTTTTGTAATGTTCATAACCATGCCTCTAAATTATCCCCTAGTACATGATATGTACAAAATTGTTTGCAGTAAAACTTTCAGTTAGCACTACAAAGCATTAGGAAGCAAAGTAATTTTTAACATAAAATCATTTTTTGAATATAAAAATGTGTACTCATCTGACTCTGGTCAAATCTTAGCCATGTTAAACACTGTATGTTAGGGATAATGCATTACGGGTTCAAATTCTGTACATAGTCAATATTTTTTTTTCTGTGATTTAATTAATTCATTATGATTAATTTTGCTTATGGAAGTGTTAATTATGTCCATGACTGACCAGATATTAAGACTTCATTAAAATTTACTAATTCCTTAAAAATCATTAGTAAGAAAAGATCGAACAGGTAGAAATTACTAGATGGAGCTGATAATAGGATAAGTTAAGGGTTTTTTTAGATTTCTGAAGAGACAGAGCCTAATCCTTGTATTCTATCCTGTTTCAGCCTTAAGTAGAGAGGCAAACTAATGCTTATCTGTTTATCTATTTATCTGTTTCCTCTTGCTGATTCTTTATTACCTGCACCTTTTTATTCCTAAAATATAAAAAGGTGTTTTTATATCTTTTTGCACCTTTTTATACCTTTTTATACTGCCTCATCAGCAAATGGTGAACCATATCAAAGGTTTTGGTTTGGGCACGTGTACCAATCTGGAGAGCATATGGTAGCTGGGCAGAATACAGTGAGTTTTAAAACTTTTAACTTATTTTCCAAAATGAACATTTCTGACAGTATATATGCAGGTTGAGAAGCAAGATGATATTGATATTGGGCCACTGATTTGGAAATACACAGTTTTAAGTCCTTATTATGAATTGTTATTAGAAATGGATTTGAGAAGGGATTTATATTTATCAGAACTAAAACAACAACAACAACAAAATATTTTTATATTTTTGTGTAAGTACAGGGAGTTTCATTTCAAAATATCTAATTTATCAATAAAAAATAAAACCTATGCATTTTTCTTCAGTTGGAATAATTTTAGCCTTCTGAACTTCAACTATAAACTTAACCATGTAAACCAACAGTAGTTGGCAGATTAAAGTTCTGTAATAATAAGTTCTGGTCTAAATGCAAGCACAAGGGAGGTAGAACAAACTATTTGTTAAATAACTGTTATGTACATGAGGTGCTTTTCCCTGCAGGTTGTTCAGCTGCAACGTTTGCCAAAAGTCAAACATGATAGATATGGGCTGATTTATTTTTTGTTTTTGTAGATGCTTGTATTTTACTTTGGTTTGTTAATTAGCTTTTCATCCAAGGCAACCAAACATAGTTGGTCCGTCATTGTCGGCTCTTCCATTTTTCTTGGTACTTTTCATTTAGTTTTTCATTTGTTTGCAGCTATTGTAATGGAAAATGATTTATGTACTTTGTTACTGTATCTTGTTCAGACAGTGCAAGACCTAATTAGTTCATTCTTAATAGCAAATAATTAGTGATGTTTTTAATAGATGCATAAATAGGTGGGAGGGAAATACTACAAGAATAGGAGCTTTTTTTATAATGCTTTGACGTGCAAGTAAACCTGGTTCCTCTTGGTAAGGGAAGAGAATGAGTAATTTCATAATCTTTTTATGACAAAAATCTAAGCTGTGGTTATCTCTGTAATGGAGCTGTTTTCATTTCTTATTTTTGTTCAGTCTATAAAGCAAGTTCTTTGTTTTCACTTGTATAATGTGATACTTTTACGCTGGATGATAAGTGCACCCTTGGGCTTTTGACAAAATTAAGGTTTTACAGTGACTTGTATTCTAAAAGTGGTGTAGTAACTCCATCTTTGATGCTAAACACATCGGAGGAAGGTTACCTGCTTTTAAGCAGGCCATTAATGGTCTTATGATGAGGAGTTCAGGAGCCCATGCTGAGTGCTGGCACATGCTTTTTCGGTTCCTATAATAAATAGCTTTATTAGGTTTTCCACACCTAAATACAGTGTGGGAGGGGGGCCTTATATGTTGACAGTTGTACTGTAAGTTGAAAGTACCTAGGAACATTTGACCTCTGAGGCCTAGGGGGTTTCTGTCAAAATTGCTGACTACCAGCCTTCCTGATGTTTGAGGTCAAAGTCCACTCTGAATAAAATAAGCCATCAGGACAGCTGCTGGTGTACAAGCTATCATGTCAATGCATGAGTTACTCAGATTAAATAAAGGTGGGTCATGTGTCCATGCATCTTTCCATTCAGTCCAAGAGGCCTTGGACTGAAGTGCCCCTGAACATCCATGCGTTACAAAGTGAATGAGGAAATACCACCATCACTATCTTCCCTAAACCTCAGGGCCCATGGGCAGGCAGTGCCCTGCAGGTCCCCGGTGCAGCAGGACCTGCTGCTGATGCTGTGGCAAAGCCGCCCTGCTGTCAATGTGTCCTGCTGTTGGTGGAAAGGTGGCTTTTACACGTGGCAGTGGCACACAAGCTGTGTGCTGTGATGGGTTTTCTTCTGTAGGATGGTTTTATGTGATTGTAATATACAGCTATGATATACGATTATATGTTATATACTTGTAAAATAATATATTTCATGTGTTTTATATAAGGCAGATGACAGGATAAAATACAACTGTGAAAATTTTTTTGATAGCCAAATAATCTTGAAAGATTTTTCCTTCAAGTCTTCTTATCTTGCAATTTTAAATGCTGAAAAGAATGGTTCAACCAGGTATTTTCTCATTCTTACAGTTGTCAGAAATGATCCAGACTTTCTATTTATGACTGTATGCTTCCTTATTGACAGAAGGAAACAGAACACTTATTTACAGCAGGGATTTACAGAATTTTTCATGCACCGTGCATATTTCAGACTAAACTCTGAAATAATCTTAATGACTAAGATATCACATGCTTAACAATTAGATGAATATATAAGGTCCCAGGGTGTCCGAGGATTATATGTGTTTAAGTAGTGAATTTGGCCCTTACAGTATTTTACTGTGTTCTGTTCTGTATTTTGGGCTGTATGAACTCAGCTTTTTTTTTTTTTTTTTAATTTGTAAAGGCTAAAAATAGTAATAAAAAATATATTCTTAAAATTATCTGGAAAGGGCAGCACTTATAAATGATTTTGAGCTCATTAATTTTGGATCTAGTGACAAAAAAAAGTACCCTAAATCACTCTACAACATGGATTGTGGCCCTTGCAGCATCAATTTAGCATTACTCAGAGAGACCTCCCCTTTCCCTTTTTTTTTTTTTTTTTTTTTTTTTTTTAGGTTGCCAGTGGGACTTCCTGCTTAAAATTAGTTATTATAGAGGTAGAGCTATTGGGAAATCATGGCTTTGATGCAATTATAAATTTCATAATGCTGTACTGCCACATGCTGTTCTGATAGATGGAAGTGTATTGATTTAGACGTGCTTTATGGTTGGTATTATATGCCCCTAATCACCAAAAGCAATTCAATATCTTTAAAAACATTTTATGAATTCAGATCTGACAATTTTGGTAAAGAAAAGAAAACTGATATATTTTGTTAGAATAGATGATGAGGGATAAATGTGGGGGAAAGAAACGTATAGATGGGATTGGACAAAATGTAAGATTGGTGGAAAAGGAGAAAATAAAACAAAAAGAAGAGAGTGCAGGGATAAAGAATAAAAATGTCTTTTTTTTTCTTTAATGTTCTTACTGTTAATGGGGCAATATTGCCACTTTAAGGCATATATAACTGTTTCCCAAGCATGCTTACAGATCTTTTAAGCTGTTTTGACATTCCATTCCATTTATTAATCAGATTTGATAAAATGAAATCAAACTTTTTAAGTATGTAAGTTATTAATTTGTATTTTTTTGAGCAATGGGTAACTGAATAAAAGGCTTCATGAGGGGAAAAAAAAAAAAAAAGAATAGGGCAAGAGGAGTTATTTCAGCAAGTATTAGTGCACAAGTTCAGAACACACATAGTCCAAGCCCATTCTGTGGAAAAAGAGAAGCTCTTTGTGTACAGTGATGTATTAGAAATGTGTTTTCAACACTGTTAAAGTATTTCAAATATTTATTCTGTTCTTGTGTGTTGCCTTTCCAAGGATAAGATTCTCTGGTGTCTAGATGAGAAGATTATTTTCTGGGAACTAGAACTACATATAATGGAAGTAAGATAGTCTTTTTGGAGGAGAACAGGCTTTTGTCTGCTTTTCATTTGAAAAGTGCTTAGGACATTTTAGGTAAAATAAATAAAATACCAATGGTGATAAATGATACCTGTTGGGTGTTGAAACGAAGCTGGGGACTCACTAAGCAGGGCTACGGGAAAGAGACACAGAGGCGACAGTCCTTAGAAGAAAGCACATACAGCATTATCCAGAAAACTGAAAGGATGCGAGTGATTTCTGACCTGAGCCATGTGCTTTCCCTACCACTAATACTAATGCTCTCAGCCTCATTTTCACAGCTTCAGTATAAAATGAGACTCTTAAGCTCTCTCACTTTGGTGGGGACTATTGAGTTTTTAAAGTTCAGCCTGAGAAACTCTGGGCTACCTCTGATGACCAGAAAAAGTTGTCATAGTACAGTTTCATCTGCCAGCCTGGAAACCTCACTACAGCTCCCCTTACTGTTTCTGACTTGATCTTCATGAAAAATGCCTTTTTACAAATTTAAGTTTTTCCAATGGCTGGAGTTTTCCAGAGTTCTGGTTTAAATTTTAACTGAAATGAGTAGTTAAAAAATGTCATGTGTTCAGATGGGAAAGATTTCTCCCCCACATATTTTTGTGGGGACCAAAGAACAAAGAGGAAAATTAAATAATATACATTCATATAAACACTAGGGTTACTTTTGCATTTTACTTACCTTTCTCATGCCTGCCTTTCATGTATCTGAGAAGTTTCACCCTATGTAAAAGAGATGATCAAGAGAAGGTCTATCCATAAGGGCGGTCTAGGTCTAGTCATCAAGTCTGACTTGAGGGCTTAGGATTTAGAAAAATCTGTATATCTTGATCTCTGGTTTCTAGAGAAAACTTCATCCATCATAAGAAAGAAATTGTTCCTTATTTTTTCTTCCTTTATTCACATATGCTAAGACATTGAAAGAGCAGCCGTATGCTGTAAGTTTACTTTAGTGTTCAACCATCACTGTACCATATTATTACGTGAATTTGAGAAATAGAATAAAAATTGGATATAATTTGTGGCTTTTCCAGAATTCTAGCAATAGGATAAGAAAAAAATAATAAAAGAAATTGTTCTAATTTGAACAACTAATTTTAATCAACTTCTGTGCATCAGATATACTGTCAAATTCTGAAATATTCATCCGTTTTATTAACTTTGACAGTATACTGCTTATGAATTTTACATAACACCTTCTAGGAATGATGGCAGTTAAAAATACATTAACAAAATGTCTCTTATTTTAAAACAAACAAACAAGTTTTTAGTAATAAATTTAGAGGAGAGACATAGCTGTAACATACAGATATGAAATAATATTATAGTTCAGTTATTCATGGAAACAAAGGTAAAGTGACAAGAAACATAGTCATTTCTTCATTTGTTAACCTGTAAGAACAAACCTCTGCATTAAAGGAAAAACTGTGTGAATAAAAATCCTACATTGGACTTGAGTTTAAAAAATTAAAAAAAAAAAAAAAAAGCAGTATGTATGAAAACTGCTTCAGTGCTCTATAGCAATATAAGTTTGCAGTATGTCGAATCACACAAAACTTCACTGTCTGTTGAAATGTCTGTCCTTCCAAGTGACAAGTCAGTAAAAATTCTATATAACATGAAACTTCCAAACTTCATTATCAATTTCGGCTACATTGTTTTGGTGGCCTACTAAAAAGCACATAGAAATAAGAACAGAAAGCATTCCTTTTGCTTTAATCTTTATCTTTATTCTAAAGATAAGTACAGTCAGTGAGCTTCTGGCTGCTGTAGACAGGCTTAGAAATGTTAAGCTTCATATTCTGATTATTTTTATAAATCTGTTCTGACCAAAGCTAGATATGTTTGTTCAAAGTAGAATGTGTTTGAATATTAATATTTCCATGTGGAACGATTAAAATAAGTACATAACGCATACACAAGCTCAAGCATAAAATAAATAAATATTTATCCTCTGGTATTATGAATTACATGATGGCCAACACAGCACTTCAAAAAATTTAGTCTCAGGATTAGATATATTTTTCATATTTCAATGAAAATTAAGTCAGATTGTTACTTGGGGAGCCTTTAAATCTGAAGATAGCCCCTAAAACTTTGTGTTGCATTCTTGAAGTACAGTACAAGATCATTTCATTAATTTTGATACCTTACTAGAGAAGCATTTTCTGGCCATTAGCCTACACACATTATTCTGGACATTCGCCTATCACAAACAGATTTGTAGTGATGAGATCAGTCTCTCCTTTAAGAAGGTACTCCTTCAGCTACCTTCTCTTCAGCTAAAATTTCTGTTCAGAGGAAATGTAGTGTCTCAGCCTTGTTTGATCGTAATTCAAATAGTCTCTCATCTAATTCCCCAGTAAAAACCCAGGCAATGGGCTGGTCAGTTACAAAAGACAGGACATATTGTTCGTCTGTGAAGATGTAGTTTTGTCATACCCTTCTTCTGCCTTCTTCCTACCACTGGCTTTCCCATTAATTTACTAGTTACAGGTTTACTAGGAAGGCAATGAAAATTTTACTTGAAAAACCCAGGCTTTGGGTGTGAGTGGATCTTTGTGTTCCTCCATCTTCCCAATATCCTGATATTGTTTTTTTTTAAAAATGTGTTTTCCAGAAATCCTACAGGCCTAGTCACAGGGTCAGGGTACTATTTATGGAATCTTTGCAAACCTTTGCTAAGCAGATTTGCTGTACCATAGTTTGTATATTTTAAAAGCAATGTGGGAAAAAAATAGAACTGATTCCAATTTTCAGTAAGTCCTACCTCATTTCTCTTTGATATAATAAATCTTTGGTTGAACATCTCAACACTCTTATTAATGTACTTGTTTTACTAATATTGTGCTCTCTGGGAGTCACTTGGTCCTCCTTGCAGCCAGTTGGTTAGAAAATCATCTTCCCCAGCTGCATAATCTTTAGGGGAGTAAATTCAGCCAGACAGTTCTGGCTATTTTCAGCTCCCAAATAATTTTCATTTCCTGGGTGACTTAGTGACTTTTTTCACTCCTTCTTTCTCCTTATTGCCTCATTGGACCCAATACTCAGCTCATTCCACACTAAATACAAAAATGAGAGTATGAAAATTTACAGCTGTTCAATGAGTCCACCCTCTTTAAAAAGTGTCAATTTTAATTACTTATCATCAGATGGTATCAGATATTAAAATATCTAGAAGCTAGTAGGTGGCATCAAGTGGCACTAAGTGTAGAAATACCAGGTGAGGAATATTTTTTGTGATGTTAACTTCCCTTTATTCAATAACATCTGATAGGCAAAACTGTACATCCATATTTCTCTGTTTTGATCAATGAATGCATAGCATATAAAATTCCATATGGTCTGTATGAGGCACAAGAGTAGCTTCCTTAACATTGGACTAAGTTCTTAGAAAATAGCATCAGTGCAAACGTCTGGTTGTTAGTTCCTAACCAAAGGCTGTGATAAGTTCCTAACCAAAGGCTGCATGCTTTCTTGCATGCAACATTAGGTTTGTTAATGAATATTCAATGTGTATGACATAGAGAAGTGGCCAAAGTGGATGCCTTTGTGCTATATATAACATAGCAAAAAGTGCTCTTACTGATCTTACAAAGTGAGGACTGGTGCATTTGGAGGAGTACCAAAGTCAAAGTAGGGACTCAAAAGAATGATCTTATGGTTACATGTCTTTATTTATATGCATATTTAAAGTTCTGGATGTCAGCGAGGTTGGATGAAGAAGCGTTCTGTTGCAGGGTGGAAGCGTAACACGAATTAACACAAATTCTGTTATTTATGGAAAGGTCACAGTATGACAGTAGAAATACCTATTGTTCTTGCTACTGTGAAAAGGTGGAAAAACCCTCTGGAATCAAATGGATAATCCATATGAAGTTACGTTATGCTGGATGATGCTGGATATCTAGGGGCTAGATATTGGAAGTGTTGTGGGGTGTGCTATGTGCAAAGGTAATGCAGAAGTCTATGGAGAGTCTGAATAAATATATATGTAGTCTGATCTAGGGACCTAGTTTCTGTGGAGCGCAGTGAATAATGGGAGTATATATGTGAATACAGACAGGTGACATGCCACAGCTCGTCTGTGTGACTTGTCAAAAAATATTTGAAAATCTTGTTCAGTCCTCAGCAGGCTAAAGCATTCTCCAATCCAATCTCACTGTATCAGTACGTACTTTATGTCCTTAAATTCATATAATCTTGAAAAGGTAAACAGTGAATGGCAAATACAAACTGGAAGCATTATTTGCCACTATGTGTATAATAGAAATCAATGTACATTTGGCTTCAGTGTTGTTTATCTTTGCTCTTTGCTCTTTCTTTCTGCTTCACAGTACCTCAGATTGGAGTTCTAGTCTCTAGATATTTAATATGGTATATAAATAAGTTGCTAGAGTAACTGGCAAAAGTCACTAACAGCCTTTGAAAATAAGAAAACGAGCAAGGTTGTATACCAATCCAAGTCCTAAAATGAATAGAGCTTTGAGAGCATTTTTAATATTTAACAGGACATTTTCATGATCTTATTGGGCTGATCTAGAACAGCCTATTCATACAGATTCCTCATTAATAATGAATTAATCCTGGGAAGAAATAATAATAAAAATAAAAAACAAACAACTAAAATGCACAAAGAATACTGGTTCTCCTGATAATCCTGTAGTCTGAGAATCTAATTTCCATTATGACCTTTGTGTTGTACTGTCAGCAGTTCCATTTAAATTTAATACATATTCTTGTGCTGTAAAGTACTGGTTGTTGTAATATCTGACCTAGGTTTAAAAGTAATTCTAATGGCTGTTGTATCACTGGATGATATAAGTAGCTAAGGGGCTTCAATATGAAAATAAATGTACAATCTGCATTGGATAAGATTTTTGAATGGTGTTATTTGATTTAAAGATGTTTAATAAATTATGCTTGCTCCTCCTGATGTCAGATTCTGCTTCTCCTCAGCACCTCCTCAATTCATCTTCAAATTACTGTGAGCTCCTAGAGTGTACTAGAACAATGCAAGTTCAACACCAATTTAAAAAAAAAAAAAAAAAAGGAGGGGTTTAATCTACCTCTAGTCATGTAGCCAAGTAAAGCAAGAAGAAACACTTAATTGAAATACTTAATGCATTATATAAATAGCTGAATCAATTGTCCCTTGATGTTTGAGTGGTCATTTGGTATTTTGTAGAAAAAGCTAGAGATTTCCTGATAAATATGAGGAGGGTAAGTTTTGCTGTGTATCCCTGGAGACAAGTATAGAGAAATCAGGACTTACTTTCTGTGGGATGCTTGCATATTTCTTTTTCAGACTGTATGGAGTACTCAGAGATTCATATTTCATGTTTATTTTATAACATATATATAGCTTATATAGACATCTGACAACTGTAATAGAAAAACTATTCAGAAAAAAATTTCATGTAGAACTTTAACAAAAGCACATCATGTAGTCTACTTTCACAAAAACCTGTTCAACAGTCTCTTGCTTTACTAATTTTGTGATCGTCTAGTGATGAGCAGAAACTGGTTGTGCTCTGTTTTGTGTATGTTCAGATGTCACTATAAATATAATAGATCTTAGCTACGTTTTCTTTTTTTCCCTCTCAGGAGTGCTGTTCAGTAATGCTTTCTGAATGCTGTTCAGTAAGAGTATCCTTTTTATAGGATACTCTTGTGCCTACCAATCGTTAATCAGAGGTCATGTATCATCTGTTTTCTGACTCCTTAGAAATCAGTCATCTGACTTCAGATCCTCTGTGAGCATTAGAGGATGTAATAAAATATGCAGAATTACTATAAGACATGTCTGTACTTGTTCCTAATCATTTCTGGTATATTGTTGATATAAGTGTTGTTTGTAGCACCAGTTGTACTACTGCCAATCCTGTTATGGAAATGAGATACTTCATCCCCAGAGGTGTCCTATGAATTATCAAGTAAACACACAGTAGAACTTGCAGTAGAAGCTGAAACGTAAATGAGAATATGTTGTCTTTGATCCTTTTGGTTTACATAGTCATTTCAGCACATACAATTCCACATCTCAGGATACCCATAAAGTGAAGTAATATTGTGCAACTACAGAAATTTTACTTTATGAACTTAGGATATATTAACAGGAAGGCAGTTTTAGAATATATTAAAATATTAAAGCTGTGCAGTTTTACTTACTGGTGTCTAGAAAAGAAAATAGAAGTTACATGAAAGACTCAAAAATACAAAATCTTTAAGATTTCTTGTTGGAGAATAATGGGGATGTGGATCATGTTCAAGAATTATTTTGGGCTTTTAATTTGTAGTCATTTTTCATCATTTCTACCACATTCCTTTTTCTTCAGGAAACTGAAGCATTTGCTTAATTTTACATCAGAATTTAAACCTTTACTTTTTTATTTATATATATATTTTTTTATCAGAAGTCATTAAACCGCATCTTGGCAATTATTCAGTGTTCTATTTCTTTTGTCACCAAAACCCTCCTTCAGCTTCAGAAGATCCTTTTTCTTGTAATGAGAGAAGGAAAATGCAAGAGAATAACTCTATAAGCCCACTCAGCAGATGTAACTGAAAAGGATACTAATTTCCATATAGGCATAGGAGTTTCTGAAGGCAGAGAAGCAGTTTTTTTCTCCCACTTGTCAATGTACAAAAAGAAAGAAAACAGAAAACTATCACAGAAGTGCAGATATCTCCAAACAAATGAGAAAATGTTGAAGTGTACAGCTTAAAACTTGGTGTTGTTGGTAATTTTTGGGTGATGTTCTCTTGACTCATTGTTGAACTTCATTGTCCATTACTACAATAGGCACATGCTGGTGTTTAGGATGAAGCTTGTTACTGCATAAAATCTCTTGCAGCATGTCACACACAACTAAGAGCACTCTCACAGCTTTTGATTTCTTTTCCTTATCTGAGCTGAGGACAATTCAAAGGAAGTGAAAAGTGAACTAGAAGCTTTTCCATTTTTCTGGTAACCTAGAACATCCTTTGTTACAAAGACTCATGTAATATAGACTGTTTGTATGTGTAATTACAATTGCTCTCTCACTCCCCCTACTTAGAAAAGGAGGGGAAGAAGTACTTGAGAAAAGTAGAGGAAAAGAACTACTCATGGGTTGAGATAAGGATAATTTAATTAAAGAAAAAAATAATTATTAAGGAAAGATTATTATTAATTAAACAATTTAACCAAAAGGAAAAAAAGGAAAATAGGAAAAGGGAAGGGGAAAGGGGGAAAAAGAAAAGTAAAGGCTGTGTGGAAGTGCAGAGGAAAGAAATTACTCTCTACTTCCCACAAATGAGCGATGCTTGACCACGTCCGTGAAGCAGGGCCTCAACGTACGTAGCCAGTGTTTGGGAGGACAGACGTTTTCACAAGAGCCCACCCCTTCCCTCTTCTTCCTGTTTCCATCTTTTATTGCTGTGTGTGACATCATATGGTGTCCCTTTGGTTGGTTTAGGTCAGCTGCCCTGGTCATGTTCTTTTCTCACTTTTTTGCCCACCCCCTAGGAGGGTTAGAGAGAGTCCTGATGGTGTGCCAGCGCTGCTCAGCAGCAGACACAACACTGGTGTGATACCACTGGTGTTCCAGCTACAAGTGCAGAGCACAGCACTGTACGGGCTGCTGCAGAGAAAGTTAACCCAGACAGGCCCAGTACAGTAAGACACATTGACAAGACGGGAAGACCATCAATGTGGTCTTCTGTTGGACTCTTGCAGCAGGCTGGGAGTAGAGCAGACCTAATAGTGCAGTCAGTGCAATCCCAAAAAGACTGAGTATGGACATAGTTGCTGCTGAACTCTGGTAGAACAGACATGTAAACAAAATCCCAAAGACCTCCTGAGCTTTTTTTTTTTTTTTTTTTTTTTTTTTCAAGGAAAGCAGTGGGAAACAGTGACAAAGAAGTCATTGAAATGGCAAAATTTAGAAACTCTTAAGGTGGAATACAGGAGCCTCTCTAATACATCCCATTATCATAGCTTTTTATTATTATTATCATTTTTTAAGTCATGTGTGAGCTGGAGCATTGGAATTTTGAGGAAAATTGGAATATTGAGGCAGAATGATCCATGACCAAATTACTTAACATCTCTACGGAATTCTTATGGTACCCTTCATATTTGTACTAATGTTGGGTTTTGAACCCTAAAAAAGACTTGGTATTTTCAATAATTTTATTTTGAATTTTTGTCCTGGTTTCAGTTAGAACAGAATTAATTTTCTTCCTAGTAGCTGGTGGAATGCTGTGTTTTGGCTTAGGATGAGAAGAGTGCTGATAACACCCCGATGTTTTAATTGTTGCAGAGCAGTGCTTATACCAAGCCAAGGACATCTCAAAAGACTGTCCAAGGACAGTCAAAAGACTGTCGTGGTTTAACCCGGCCGGCAGCTAAACACCACACAGCCGTTCGCTCACCCTCTCCCCTCCCTCTCTGGAACGGGGGAGAGAAATGGAAAGTGAAGCCCGTGAGTTGAGATAAAGACAGGAAAATAATAATAACAAAATAATAATAACAATAATAATAATAATACAATGGTGATAATAGGAAAGTAATAATAATATGTACAAACAAGTGATGCACAATGCAATTGCTCACCACCCACTGACCGATGCCCAGCCTAACCCCGAGCAGTCCGGCCCCCTTCCCCCGGGCTAGCCACCCCTATATATTGTTTAGCATGACGTCAGATGGTATGGAATACCCCTTTGGCTAGTTTGGGTCACCTGTCCTGGGTCTGTCCCCTCCCAGTTCTTACTGCACCCCCAGCCTGCCTGTTGGCAGGACAGAGTGAAAGGCTGAGATGTCCTTGGCTTGGTATAAGCACTGCTCTGCAACAATTAAAACATCGGGGTGTTATCAGCACTCTTCTCATCCCAAGCCAAAACACAGCATTCCACCAGCTACTAGGAAGAAAATTAATCCTGTTCTAACTGAAACCAGGACAATTTTATAATTTTATTTTGTATTTTACTTACAGAAATCTGTAAGTAAAAAAAATTTTTCTTTAAGAAATCTTACAGATTTCTGTAAGTAAAATACAAAGATGCTATTTTTGCAAAAAAAAAAAAAAAAAAAAAAAACCTACTTTTTTCTTATTAGGAAGGGAATTTGTACATTCTTTCATGCCGATAGCTTCATTTTCCTGTTGGTAACCTAGAAGCATCCCTCCTAAATTAAACTAACATATCAGGATACAATTTAAAATGATAAAAAGTTGCCTAAAATGATTCAGATGCCTTAAATTATAAAATTACTCCTAGTTTTCACTGGCACTAATAAATTAGTCTTCTTTAAAAACAACAAAACAAACAAACAACCCAATCAGATTTTCCTTGTGTCATAAATATTGTGACCTAATGCTATTTTAGGAGTCAATGAACACCAACAGAGGGAGCAGAGATTTTGATTATTCTCTTTCCATATTGGAGGTATTAGGGGAATAAAGAATCAGAGATGCATCCAAGTCACTGTATGAGATTAAAAGGAGGAGCTGATTTCTCTGAAATTATTTAAGTCTCATCTGTTCAATCTCCCATCACTTGCCTCCTTATAAAGTCTTTAACTGAATAATTGAATAAGATGTCATAAGAACTACTTTATGGCAGAGATGCCTCTTCTCCACCCCCTCCCATCCACCCAGGAAACAGTATTTTGCAACTGAGGCTTGTGTTAGCCCTTAGTTTACTTTATCATATGCCAGAAACATTAGCTGGTATAATAAATAACAATCATGTCTTCCTACTTGTAATTACATCAGTGAACATTGAGTTTAAAATACCTGGTCTTTGCAGAACCTAGATCTTTCTGTCCTAGATTTTTGAAGTCTTAAATGACTGTCAGGCACATAGGAGTAATTACTTTCTCCTGATAACTGTAATTGTATATGGCTGAATTGAAATGTTTTATGTCTGAGGTCATGAAGTTGCTACATATAGTTAGTATCAGCTAATTATTTTCAGTGCTTTACACTGCTTTTTTTTTTTTCTTTTTTTTCCACAAGCTACTAAGGCGTAAGTGTATACTTGTTTATTAATTTAATTAATTCATATGTATCATGAAGCAAATTTTCCACCAAGTGAAAAATTCAATGTCTCTTAACCTGCTCATCTGGAAAGGGAAAGTATGCCAATTCTTAACGTGACTTTGAGATTGCTGATGTTCTGACCCAAGTATTTTACGGTTATGTATTGCTCTGGTTGGTTAGACATAAGAACTACCAAAGGTGATGTAACATATAATGTTCTTTGGCATGTTCAAAAATTCTTTCCAGTTGACATAATGTGAGCTGGTGTGTTGCCAAGATTTCTGTGGCAGCAGATAAGTTTGTTGTCAGAAAACCAGGGACTCTGAAGCAACATTAATAGTAATTGAAAAGGAAAGGCTACATGGCTTTGTTAACCTTCATTCTAGAGAATATCTTGAAGACTTTCAACTCTGTGAGTTTGATCTATGATAGACCAAGGAAGCTGCAAAGAAAGGGATTTAAGTCTCAAATAAAGAATTCTCAAATCAAATAAAGAATTTTCTGTAGGCATCTGGCAGATAAACTCAGTTGCAGTGTTGATTAGTCTTGAAATCATCCAGCATAAGAGTTTCTGACTAGTGGGCTATCAAACTATTCAAGAAAGGAGACAGAAGACTGATTGAAATTTAAATTTTAGGTGAGGGAGGAAAATCTTTTTTTTTATTATTATTTTTTTTCCTGCTTTGAGAATCAAGGCAGAAATGAAACTATAGCCTCTGAATTTCAAGGCAGTGTGTCAGGTGAGCACTCTAATTGCACTGCTACTTGTGCATGCTCTCACTGATAGCAACATAAGACTGAAGTCATATTTCATGTGAGTAATATGGCATGTAAACTGAAAGCAGAGATGAAACTCAGAATTGAAATTTGGTGGAAAAACAGGACAACTCTTTAGAAGTTTCTTTAAAACAAAACAACAACAACAACAAAATCTTTAATCAAAACCTGGCACTAACTCATGGCAGAAACTTATGTGTGCTTCAGTCTTGAAGTGACATTAAACTTGTTCACCTGATCATGGTCTCTTTTTTGAATATATTTTATCTTTTTGTCCTTTTCTTCTAGTGTTTCATGCAGAAGACAATTTTTGTCGAAGTTTGATTTTTTTTTTTAATTTTTTATAAGGAAAGAAACAAGTGGAAACTTATGCTGGATAGATTTTGAAGACTCTTCACAGGGTGGAGGGAAAAAAACAACAACGTGGTTTGTTCCGACTCGATCAGTCCCAATTGTTAGGCCCCTTGTAGAGAAGTTCTACACAGATGAATATGCATCTTGATGATGCATGTTGTTCTTCTGACCTTACTGTCTGTTTGTCAGGTGCCTAAAGGTATTCAGAAGCGTAAATCCATGGAAATGGGTTTTTAAAAAGCATTATGCCTTCTATTAATTTTTAAGTTGAGCCTAAATGCTTTTTCTGCTTATAAGAATTTGGATATGCTAGTAGTATGAGAACATAGATTAGAGAGATTATCTAATCTCTCTAAGAGAGATCTCTCTAATCAAAGATTAGAGAGATTCTTTGAGTGTTGAATATATAAAATGGGTGTTTTTTCCTCTTGGAATAAAGAAAGGAGAAAAATTGATAGGTTCACAGCTAGTAAAAGTTGAAGTATTAAGATCTCAGAATTTAAAGAACCTATCTAGTTAGGTAAGTAGAAACTTTCATGTGCAGTTGGTTTAAAAGCTTTTATTTTTAAGGTTGAAAATATGGAAAATATGTTATGACCCCCAGCTGACCCACAATTTTTTCTTGTCTGCTTCTTGATGACACCTACTAGTAAAAATTGCTAAAGGTACATATCAAAGCCAAGGTTAGTCAAGCCCAGCTTGCTGTATCGATCAGAAAGGATTTTAAACAACCTTCAGCAAACTTCTTGTCTGTTGCCAGTACTTTTTTCACGGGTGTTTCCTGGTTTGGGGTATCTTCTTCCATGTGGAGGTAATAAGGTGTAGATTATCACTGAATGGTCCCACCTCTTTATGCCAGCACTTTCAGGAAAATGTGTCCCAACAGACAGAAAAGCAAGACAACACACAGTTTAATGACTCAGCTAAGATCTGTCCAAATATAGATATTGTAGGGGAAAAAAAATCCTTCTGGGGAGTATTCAATTCACCTAGATGGAACTCTATCCACTGCATTTCCTGAATAGCAGTGTGTATTGAAGAGTTCGGGTGTTATGAGACTGAGTGTTTCTCTTCATTTCTTTCCTCACAAAAAGTATGAAAAGGAAGTTTTTTTGTTGATTTGTCTATAATTTTATCTAGCA
Source organism: Aythya fuligula (assembly GCF_009819795.1). Classification (NCBI taxonomy): domain Eukaryota; kingdom Metazoa; phylum Chordata; class Aves; order Anseriformes; family Anatidae; genus Aythya; species Aythya fuligula. The sequence continues at coordinate 10,885,826 of NC_045565.1, read as the reverse complement.
TCTCAGTAAGTACAATTTTTAATTACCTTTGCACATATGAGTGTAATTCAGGCAACAACCAAAACTAAGTCTGACATAGATTTTTTGTTTCATATCTGGTATGAGTGCTTATTTGAAAACAGAGTACAGAATTTTTTATGTATGTATTTTTTTTTTTTTAATACCCATGAACTGAGCATAAACCAAGGAAAAATTAGTTATAAACAGATAGAAAAATAAGTGAGGAGACTAAAGGAATATCTCCAAGGCTGAATTTGACATGATTTATGGGAATTGGATAAAGGTTTTTGATATGTCAGTAGGACATGGGGTTAAAGATTATCATTTACCAGCTTCTGAAGATCCATTTGTTTAGAGACTCTTATTCTGCAATTCCACCAAGTGCAGGAGTTACATTCTCTTTTCTGCTGAGGAGTGAAGAATTTCATTTTACCTAGGACTTTCTGCAGGGTAAGAAAACATGCCAACACGATTACCATGGAGCTTTTAAGTATTCAGTAACCACGACTTTAAAAAATATTTTTTCTATAATTTTTAAACAAGTTTGTTAAATGAGGCCTAAAAATAGTTAAAACTCAGAAATAGTTAAAGGCAGGTTATAAACAATATAATTTTCTCTTGAACTTTGTCATGCTATGAAACTTAAGCAGTTTTAGGTATGACGTTAGAAAATTATTTAGAGCTTATATCCAAAAATGGCATTAAGATCAGAAAATTTAGCAACAGTTGTGCATATATAGATGAAGAAAGCTTAAGGTAATAAGGTATTTTGTTGATTGGTTGGTTTTGAACAGATTCAGCAGACAATCAGTGAGTACTATTACAATAGTACTTCCATAGAAAGGCATGCCAAAATGTGCCCAGAAGGAAAATAAAACAATTTAGTGATAGCTTTTTTTCCTACTTAAATGTGAACATCTGTTTCTTCCTATAAATTGCTAACTAAAATCACACCATGTACAATAGCATAGACCTCTTATATGTTCTTGTATTAAAAACACCTACAATTGTTACGTTATAGAAATCTAACTTCCTGTTTAAACTACAAAACAGAATCTATTGGTCATTTCAAGGGCTGGAAACTTCTGTGTTATTTGCAAATGAAGTTCTGCTGGTTTTATCTCATTTCATATATTTGTTTACACTATCATTACTGTTTTTGAATAGTCCCCTTCCACCCCCCTCCTTTAATTTAGATAATGTGCACAACATGTACTAAGACTTTTTTCCTATTGCTTTTTTTTAATGACTTCTTAAATAGGTGCTACTTACTTTTCAGAAACAATTTGATTCCACATAGAAATTTTAAAAAGTGAAAACTTTCAGATAATTAAATTAATGTACATAATTAAAGTACACTTAAAATTGTGTCAGCTGACAACAGGCAAAAGGACTTTGTATGTTGCTCATGCAATTTGTATATATACACATGTACACACGCATATGTTGTAGATATATTTTAAGCTTTTATTAGCACATTACCATTTATCCTAATATTACTACTGAGATCAAGTCATAACACCAATTACTTGTATTTGAAAGGTTAGGGACTGACAGATTGTTCTGCTTTTTGATAAATGGGTCTTTGGGTTGGATGCTTTCCTTTTGTGAGAGCACAATTATGAAAAAGGGAAGAAAAAGGAGAAACTGATGAAGAAAAAAGTGTGTGACAGAATGGAATTCATAACATAAAGTTAAGATTCAAGTTATAAAACACAGTAAAAATAGGAGATAAAAACAGGAGATTATTGGATCACTCACTGCAAAAAAAAAATAAAAAATAGGTGGGGTAAGACTTGAATTGCAAACATAACTTAAAAAGATATAACTGAAAGAAAACAGGCAAACGGAATACCTGTATAGCTGACAGATCACTTGAATAGCCGTGCTAATTAGGCGATATTCAGAAATTTAACAAAACAAGTTTTCAAGCAAACGTTTTATCAAATTCTTGGCAAAAAAAGTATGCAAATTTTTGCCAACTTTATTTTTTATTTTTTTTTTGACTCTCTCTAATGTTTAGCATAGTTTTTTAGAACCTGTAAATGCTGCCTTTCTGACTCACTTTAACAAGGTACAGTTCCACTAAGGGCCGTTAGCTACCTTTCAGAATATGTGCATTGCTTCCCCATGCAAAAAGTCTTGATTTTTTTCCAGTTGAAGAGGATATTGGGAAAGGTCTTCTAAAACAAATTAACATCTGTACTGGTAAAATAACAGATGGCTCTTATCTGGCTCCTTCACCAGAGGGAGGAGGGAGGACCTGGTGGGAGAGAACATTTGTGTTGGCAGGCTTTGATCTTAATACCTAGTGTAAACCAATACAAGAGGGAACATGTATCTGTCCACAGTGATGCTCTGACAAGTGGATGTGTATGAAACCTGCTTAACTTCAAAAGTGTTTGGACAAAAATGGTGGAAGAGAGTGTACAATTCTACACTGATGTATATTTGCTTTAAAAAAAAAAAAAAAAAAAAAAAAGAATTGGAGCTCATTTGTAATTGAGAAGTATTTTTCCTTCTTCAGCTATATGCATTAGTTTTTAGATATCTTACAAGAACTTATGTATGTTTCCTTTATTAAATTACAATATCCTATATGATGTTACCTTCTCTATAAAGGTGGGGAGACAAAATAGTAGAGTATCACACAAATTTAAGTACCACAGCATCTTACACTTTGGTGTTTCTGTTCAATACTATGATTTTTCTTACTTCTACTATGACTGTTTTGTTGCTGATTCTCTCTCAGAAAGTAATCTCCATCTGTGACCATTGCTGGCAAATCAATTTTAAATTGCAGTAGTCGTCAGAACACCCTACTAGTTTTCTTCTTGTAAGGATACATAACCAGTAGTAACTAACCAGAAAATAAGAATCTATACAAGGTCCTTAAAAGGTTATCAAACCCATGTGTATCTGATTTGAAACAATGTCTTATCTGAAAGGGACATTTTAGCTTCCACATATATTTTCAAGGAAATTCATGTTACTCTGTGGAATGTTTTGAGCACCTAAGCATGCTGTGGTGCATGCTGTATACACCATTGTTTTATTGGTTACCATTCAATGTCTTGCAAAGTTAAACATCTATAAAAACAAAAATGTACAATTATAGTTTAATGTTATTATATAAAACACTTAACATTACTTGCAACTATACCTTTTTTTTTTCCCCTCTCATTTTTCTTTTCATTATTCTTTTGGATGGAAATTCTTAAAAATGAAAACTTTAGAAAAGTGAAAAAGTAATGTGTGACAGACTGTATGAGGATACAATGACCATTTTAGAAGTTCAGGCAGCTTCAGAAGATTTCAATCCTCTCATGACTTTCTAGTGGTGCTGGTGGGTGTAAACATGGTTTGCAAAGGTATTTAATAATAATAGCCATATCAGAAAGTATTGAAGTGAGCAGCAGAGGAGATTACATTAAACATGTAAATAAGCTAAATCTGCTAATGCAGTAGAATTTTTTTATGAAGAATAAAGTGTAATTTGTCTCAGCTTTACAAATACTCATTACAAAATATTTGTATCAAAACTAATCCATGTGCTATACCTTATCATGTCTTTTTTCTTTTTTTAATTACTTTTTTTTTTTTTGTAACAAGATTTCATAATATCTCTAAAAATGCATTTAAAAAAGTGATTATTCAAACCATTCAATTTTGGGAACCTTTCTCAAGATAATTGAATCATTCAGTACAAAATACTTCATCTAACTCTGCCACTACATAAATCTCCAAATATTTCAATCCCTTTAGGCTCCAGTGCAATTGGAAATTACTTATTGTACTGTAGCAGAATACATAATTCAATGGCACACCATCAGTTTGTGCATTTTTTTCATTATTTGAGTTTTCATATATACTATATTTGTAAGTGAAATACCTTGAAACCGAGAAAGACTTAAGAAATGTGGGTAAGATCTTATTTTAAAACTGCTAGATATACAATCAATCATTAATACTACTTTTTATCTTCAAAGTATTAGAAAATTTTTCCCTGCTTTAAGATAATCAGGTTGGTTCTAAATAAGAGTGCCTGTGGTTCACAGTGCTGTTCAAAGTCACTGTAATACTTGGCCACTTGGAAATATGTGAATATGTACTTGTGGATGAGTTTGAAAACTAATCTTCAGTTTTCAAGCTGTGTCTTTGAGATATTGCAAAGCAAAGGGACTAAATGGGATGCAAAAAAGGGGGATGTCTGTGGGAGAATAATGGCTCCTATATTTTTATCTGCTTCGTGCATACTGTAAGGTAAGACCCAGTTTATCCCTCCACACTGGATTTAATTTCAGGTTCATGGAAGACTGTATTTTCATGGGAAAATACAGTTCAAAATATGTGAGTATTCAAAATGCATTTTGAACTGTATATTCCAATGTTCATCTCCTTTCTTTGTTCTACCAAATTTTGTTCTAATATGTATTTCTAGATGAGGTGAAATTGAATTATTTTAATGCAATCTGAATCGTGTATGTCAGCAACATTTATGAGTACTGCTGTGGTGGTTTTACCCTGCTGGTCAGCCAAACTCCACCACAAGTACTCTCTCACCCCCCTCTTCTCAACAGAAGAGAGGGAGAAGAAAGTATGATGGAAAGAGAAAGGCTCATATGTAGAAATAAGGATAATTCAATTAAAGAGAAAAGAAAGAGGGGAAAAAATAATAAAAAAGCAAGGAAAGGCTGTGCAGAAGCAAAGACAGGGAAAAACAAACAAACAAACAAAACACCAACAACAAAACAATTATTGTCCAGTTCTGATCAATGAGCTATGTTCAGCCACATCCGGGGAAGCCAGGCCTCTATATGCACAGCAGCTGTTTGGGATGACAGACGTTTTCATAATGAGAGTCACCCGTTTCCTTCTCGCCCCAATTCCCCAGCTTTTATTGCTGGGTGTGACACCATACAGCGTGGGATATCCCTTTGATTGGTTTAGGTCAACTGCCCTGGTCATGTTACCTCCCCACCTCTTGACCACTCCCAGCCTCCTGGTTCTGGGAGTTTGGAGGGAGTCTTGGTGCTGTGCCAGCACAGCTCAACTGTAGCCAAAATGCTGCTGTGTTAGCAGGGCTGTTCTAGCTACAAGTGCAGAGCCTGGCACTGTACAGACCACTTCAGGGAAAGTTAACTCCACCCCAGCCAGACCCAGTACAACTGCAGCTAAGAAACTTGCACCAAAGGGAAGAGGTTTCCCACGCTTGATTGAATATGCTCATACATGTATGTATTGAAGATTGGATAGCTAGGGTGTTAAGCAGAGAAACTTATGCAGGTTTCATAAACTTGCCTTTATAAAGTCAAATCAAAAGTATTTTCTATGGAGAAACTACTAACTCTGTTATATGTCAGACTTTTATATCTTGTTTTCAGGGAGGAAAAAAAAAAAAAAAAGTGAAAGGAAAAAATGTCATATCACTTATACAAAACCGAAAATGTAGAAATGTTTGGTAATTAGTGGCCCATAAGTGGTAAAACTGAAGTAGATGGGAAGTTTCTGAAGTTTCCTTTTCCACATTTTTCTCAGGAGTCTACAAGACTAAAAATCAGCCTAATTATGAATTGTCCTATAAGTATGTTTCTCGTTCCTGTGTAAAGTTACTGGAAAAGTAGGAAGTTTCCCCACTATCTGTAAGTTACAGGAATTCTTTCTTGCCAAAGAGACGAATGTGTCTTAGGAGACAGTAGCCATATTGCCAAAAAAGGAAGAATTATTTGAAATAGCTACTGCTGTGAATTCTTAGAGAAGCTATATCAAAAGTTAAAAAAAAAAAAAAAAAAAAAAAATTAAAGAAAATCACTGATGGGATAAATTCCCCAGAAAAAGCTATAAAGATCCAGATAAAAGCAATATATGCTAATGAGATTGCTGCTTAAAGATGAAGTCAATTTAAAGGAGCAGCCCAGTGATAAAACTAGAGGTCCACAAAGTACTTTTATGCAGAAATTCAAGAGACACCTATCATTGCTTTCCTTAAAGACTTGATGACTATGAGTTGCAAACAAATTGAAGACAGAGACTGCAATGTGTATAGAAACCATAAAATAACCTTGCATACTTAAGTTAATTTCTATTTTATATCCCCAAGTAAATTGCAGGAGCAAAGTTAGAGGCAGTGAGACCCCTAGAAGCGGCTTCATCAAAATATCAAGAATTACTCGGGACTATATATTGTTCCTTCTGTCTCTGATCAAAATTTTTAAGCTGTATGTGTTAGGCTGCTGAGCAAGCTCCAGCGACTCTCTGTGATCTGTTGTGAGGATTTGTATTTTGGATTAGTTCTTAGGTTTCAGTCTCTGTTACCTGAGCTCTTCCAAGCCTCAAGAGCAAAATGAATAAGAATTTCTATAAAATTTAATTCAGAATAAAACCAACAGGCAGGATAAACTTAAAATGTATTCAGTGTGGAAGAATATAAAATCTGTATAATGTGAAGGAAAACCTACAAATCAATATAAAAATCATAGCTGCTAAATATGAGGTAGGAGGAATGATGGAGGGTGTAATATTTGTACATCCATCTGTCTAATAGGTGGACTATTAGACCATGACATTTGTTCTTGGTTTTACTGTAGTCTTGTTGCATGACCTTGTGCAAGCTGCTTAATGATTCTGTCTCAGCTTCCCCATCTGTCAAATGACACTTATAAAACACTTTGAGATGCTGTGGTGAATAATGTCATAGGAATTAATAATTCTCTGTTCAGAGAAAGTAAGAGGCGTATAAACTTTGAAGGTAAATGCCATGCCAAAATAGGGTTTGTGTAACAATAGTCCTACACACTAGGATAATGTAGAGATGGTATCATTGTGCTTATATACATATATATGAGGCCAGAAGTCTATTTTATAACTTCAACTGCATGTTTTCAGATGACTTGAAATTTTAGGTTCTTAAAGCAGTGTTCACTGAAAGCTGTGTTTTCTAAAATGTTCATTTTGTTGGTATTTTCAAGTGATAATTATGCACTTTTTCTTTCAACTTTGCCCTAATACTTTATTTGAAAATTTTCAACACAAGTATAGTTTGAAACTTAAGGAGTTCTTTTATTTATTTATTTATTTTCTATTTTGTGATGGCTGTTTGGCTATGGAAATGTTGTGAAAAGATTAGCCTAGTGTATCTTCTCTCGACTTATGTTCTAATAATTAAGCACTAGAGGAAAAAATATAATCAAGGAAGAAGATCCACTTTTTGTCATGTCATTTTAGTGCTCGACCATTCATTTTTTCTTAGCTTAATTTGAATTTGAACCATTAGATACTTGATTTATATAGCTGCTGATAGGCCAGTATTTTGCTACCATTACAATGTGAAACACCTTCCTGGCAAAGATTTATTGAATTCAGTCAAGTTACTCAAAGAGTGTAGAACTGGCACAATTTATTCTGTTGCTTAGTTGGAGCAGAAATTTCTTGTGCCCTTTGCTTAGATGCTGAGGCAATATTTTCTGATGAAAATATTTATTTTTTATTATCATTATTTTACTTCCTCTAATATTTATTTAGTTTAGATTTAAACTTATTTGACAAACGTAATTTCTAGTGAAACTTCTTTAATGAAACTTAATTTCTGGGGAATGTTATGAACATGGTAACTTAATTTCAATATCCTTTAAGTTTTTATTCTTTATATATAGTTATAGTCACAAATATTGAGGTTGGTGATGAAGTGTGTTCTGTGCTTAAAGCTCCTAAATTGTATTCTGATAAACACATTAAAACTTACTTTAAAATAGTGTATCATAAGTTTGCGTTTCCCTTGAGAATGTTTTATATAACATTATCAGTAACTCCTTCTTGAAATAATTGCTGCCAACATTTTGCTTTTGGACTTGTGAATTCTGTTACATATGACAAAAAAAAAAAAAAAAAAAAAAAATTCCCTTTTACTTGGCTGAAGTTTGCTGATATGAAAATTACCATTAAAAAAAGTTTGATTTGCCTTCATTTTCTTAATTAATGGTTTTGTAAGTAACCTATTTGTGGATCTGGAACATAAGAAGATAACTGGCTTTGCTTTGCTAAGATATTTCTATTCATTACCCAAATAGTAACAACAGAAGTTTCTTTTAAACAACATTAATAGATTAGAGAGTCATGCTAACTGTCAGATAAAAGGTAGTCTTTTATAAATTCTATCTGTTTCAAATAGCTAATCTTCACTTTTTAAAATATGAATTTAACTTGTTTTTAATGATGTTTTGTTTCTGCTAATTTGCTGTACTTATAGTATCTCAAAGAGTTTACTGGTTATTAGCTCTCTGAAGTAATTTGGAAGTTAATTTCTCTTACTTGTAAGAGAAAATAATTACTGTATATATGAGCATAAAATTATTTAGAGTTGGTAGAAGTAGAAAAACATGAACAAAAAATGAAAACATAGAAAACATGAAGTAGAAAGCATAAATAGTTACATGTGGACCAGTAGTGTTTCTCAGTGCTCAGAGGTTAGGATTATGAGTTTAATAACAAATGCTATTGGGATTTTCAAGTCAGTCTCATGTAGCATTCTCATGTTTTAGTGATAGCACAATCTGGATGGGTGCACACACACAAAAATGTTTGGATGATCAAACCTATAGCATTGTACTCTACCTATATGCCAGTAAGAAGTGTAAGAAGATAAGAAGATAAGTAAGAAGATAACATGAGTCGTATGCTGGCACCCATCAAGACTTCTTCACAGTGATGATGGAGGTTCTTCAGGCTCATCAGGTTGTGGATGACACCAAGCTGGGGGGAGCAGTTGATCTGCTTGAGGGCAGGGCTGCTGATCACACAGACCAAGGCACTCTGGAGGAATGGGTGGATAGAAACTGTAGGAACTGTAGGAACTTCACCAAGGACAAACATGACATCCTGCACTGGGATGCCAATCCCCTGCCAGCAGAATGGGCTGGGCCCTGACCACTGTAGGAAAGGCCCCGGAAGCCCTGATGGGCAGTGGGGGAACCCAGGTGAGGAGCACACCCTGGCAGCAAAGTCAGCCAGCAGCACTCTGGTGTAAGGAGCAAGGCCAATATGGCAAGGGAAGGGATTCACCTCTCTACTCAGCACACTTAGATGTGGTGTCCAGTTTGGGGCCCTGCATGAGGAAAAACAAATAAAATAATAATAATAATCAGTGTGTGTTCAGCACAGGTCCGGAGTACTTGCCCTGCTTACAAAAACCAAGCATCCCTACCTAACTTCCCCCGCTTCCCTTCCTTCCACACTGCTCAGCTATATGCAAATTCAGCACAGAACTACAGGCTATGTAACGGCAGCTCCTTTTTTCTAGGTCGTTTTGGAAGCAGTGTGTTCATGCGGAAAAAAATGTTGGTGACTAGAAATAATGTATTTAGATCCCACAAAAAGTAGTGAAAATACCATTAGTGAAATCATGATAAAGTGACTCAGTTTTGTCAGTAGAGAGTGTTTATCAAATAACAAGAATCCCCTAAGTAAATAAGCATGCATACATTGCATCCGATAAAAATTCAGCCATTAGCAGATACCTGGGATAGGGTGTAAAAACAGGATGAATATAAACAGTATTTCCTTAGAACATATTTCCAGGCTGCAGAGTCTTGTACCCTGAGGCTTTTTTTTTTTTTTTTTTTTTTTTTTTTTTAATTCTTGTTTTTTAAACAGTGGTTATATTTAACAGAGAGTATATCCTATTTGCCTTTCTGCTAGATTCTGAACTATCAGGTCAGCTTTGTTACTTGCATCCCACCGGAAAAGCAGGTTGGGAGGGGAAGTGTTTCTCTGGACTGCAACCATTGAACTAGGAGTATGCATATGCGTCAGTGTTTGCTTTTAATACAGATTTATGTGCATCTTATGGGTTAGATTTGTGTGTTTGGTTTATTTTTTGTTGTTTGTGTGTGTGTGTTAATAGTACTATACATCTCTCTTAGCAATGACTAAAGCAAATTTGAGATTTTAAATTGTCCTGTAATACAGCACTACCAATCTCAGACTTGCCATTGCTGTCACGTGTAGTGGGTTTACATGGCAAGGTTTTGGTAGCAGGGGGCCATAGGGGTGGTTCCTGTGAGAAGGATCTAGAAGCTGCCCCATGTTTGGTAAGGGCCCCACTGCTGACCAGAGCCGAGCCAATAAGCGATGATGTTTTGCGCCTCTGTGAGAGCATATTTAAGACAGGGGAAAAAAACGCTGCACCACACAGCAGCTGGGAGAGTGAGAAGACTGAGGAACAGCCTTGCAGGCTCCAAAGTCAGTGCCGAAGGAGGGGGAGAGGTGCTCCAGGCGCCGGAGCAGAAGTCCCCTGCGGCCTGTGGTGAGGACCATGGTGAAGCAGGATGTCCCCCTGCAGCCCATGGAGTACCACGGTAGAGCAGGGTTCCACGCTGCAGCCCGTGGAGGAGACCACGGTGGAGCAGGTCGCCCTGCACTGACAGAGGCTGCTGCCTGTGGAAGACCCCTGCTGGAGCAGATTCCGGGCCGGACCTGTAGCCCATGGAGTGGAGACCACACAGGAGCAGGTGACCTGGCAGGAGCTGCTGCCCGTGGGGGAGCCAGGTTGGAGCAGTTTTCTCCTGAGGGATGGACCCTGTGGTACAGACCCATATCTGGAGCAGTTCTGGAAGAGCTGCTGCCTGTGGGAAGCCCACACTCGATCAGTTCATCAAGGGCTGCATCCCGTGGGTGGGACCCCACAGCACAGGGGACGAGAGTGACCGAGAAGGAGCGGCAGAGAAGAAGTGCTGTAGACTGACCATAACCCCCATTCCCCTGTTCCCCTGCGCCGCTCGGGCGGAGGAGGTGGAAAAGGGTGGATGGGGGGGAAGGTGCTTTTGGTTTCTTTCCTTTGTTTCTCACTTCTCTAGCTTGTTAGTAATGAGCAATAAATCTTACTATCTCCTTATGCTGAGTCTGTTTTGCCTGTTACAATAATTACTGTGTGGTTTTCTCATCCTTATCTCAACCTTTGAGCCCTTTTCACATATTTTCTCCCCATTCCTCTTTGAGGAGGGGGAGTGAGAGAGCGGCTGTGGTGGAGCTCGGCTGCCCACTAGAGCTGAACTACGACAGCATGTACAAAAGCAGCACATCCAGGAACAGCTACGTGTCTCTGTGCTTGGTGGTAATGCTCCTCGAGGCAGGACATCATCGCCCTATAGCGCTAATACAGTGTTGGCGACTCTTCAGGTCGACAGAAGTCTGGAAAGCAGTTCTTGTTGTCAAAAGGAGCAGGGCATATCTGATGATATGGGGGAATAAACAACAGGTTGAAAACACTGAAATGTTGTGCATGGTACCTTAACGGATATAAAATGTTTACAGTCTACACTAATAAATTTTAATTTATTTGCCTAAGGAATCACACTACCAAATATGTTATTTCCCAGTCACAACCAGAAATAGAAACAAAACTTCCTTGCATCCTGAAGTCGTATCCTCAGATGTTTTGTAGTTCTGTAGTTCTGCAGTTCTGTAGCCTTTTCTGTGTCTTAATTGGATACATCAATGCCCTATAAAATGCAAATACCAGCGATTTTGCTCAGTCTATCAGTCTGAAAATTCAAAAGTTCAAGAAGCACTGTAAGTATACCCTGTGAAACATCCTATAATTTAAGAAAACCCTTATGCCTCCTAAATTAATTTGCACCGCAGTTTCTCAATATATTAGTGGAAAATTATTAGCTTGTGGACTTCCTGATTGCTGTACTGATCAAAAAGGGAGGAGTATTTTTTTAAGTCTCTTTGAAGAATAATGAAAGCAAATGAATGATGAAGGAATTGAATTACTTCAAACAGAATTATAATTTGGTCCTGACCTTTCCCTTTGCTACTGGTCAATTTCCTGTGCAGGATTGTATGTTCTCAAATGTAGTGTGGATGGATGTATCCAAACTACAGCCATGGATGCACAGTGAGAGTGAGCAAGTTTAGAACAAAATTTCTTGGTTGCTACTGTTTCCTTGATGAGGAAAACGTACATTCAGAAATAATTTTATATCTCTAATTGTTAACCTTGAGTTGAATATGCATTTCTTTATGTTACTGCATAGCTGTAGAATGACATGCTATCATAAATTTACATATTTTCTTACAATATGATTAAATGCAGCGTGTGATTACATATGATTTCAAGTGCATTTATTTACCACAGAAAAATACCTAACAGTTTGAATATTTTAATGAACGCAGCATATTTTTTAGAGAGCTCATCTATGGTAGATTATATACCTATTAGATATTTCAGTTTGAATCTACAAAGACGGGAGACCATGGTTCTCTCTGTCACGGTAGAGTTGTTTGTAAAAGGATTTTTCTGATATTAGAGTGTTCTGAATCCTCAAAGAAGGCACAAACAGTCTATTAACTGTGTTGCACTCACTGGTAAGCAGTACTATTAAACAGATGAGTTCTTTTTTGTTGTTCTGCTACTAATGCTGACCAGAAGTGTTATGGGATATAACTGCAGAGTTGCTTAGCAACAATGAATAAAATATTGTGTTTCCTTTTAATGCTGTTATTTTTTTCATCATATGTGATGTTTACATATGAAAAATAATATTTGATATTCTGAAAATCACCAAGGGCAAAGGGATCCACGACTGTTTAGACCTGAGCTGTCCATGACACTGATGTATCAAATGCCTACAGAATGATTTCTTCCTGGTGTGTGTGTGTTTTTATTTTTTTCACACTCTGACAAAATGCTAGGCAATTTACTTTTTTGCTTCTCCTAGTTTTCTTGGGAAATAATGGCATGTAGAAACACTTTCATCTCCTGCATTCTGTAATGACCTTGTGGTACTGATATGCTAATGTATTCAAATGAGACATTATGTTTCAAAACCCACTAGCAGAGATTAAAAAATGCCAATGTACTAAGAATAGAAATACGTTTGGAATGGGGGATATAAATTTAACTATGTTCACCAACCTAGCAGTCAGGTTCTGAAAATAAATGTTTTGTCAAAGGCCACCAGCAATATGGGAAGGTTGGTGCCACAAATGTTTCAGTAATAGCTGTACTTCAATTGAGGACAGTTGGATAAGCTTGGTTGGTAGAGCAAAGCCTGAGAAGCCTGGGTCACGTTAACTGACCAGCCATGCACACTGAGCGTTACTGGAAATGGAAGGCTGTTGTCAACGGCATAGATGGGCAGAGCCACAGAGCTACTTTTTTTTTTTTTTTTTTTTTTTTTGCCTCCAAAGGCATGGTTGTCTACACTTCTCTGTCTGCGTCATGCTCCCTGTGCATATAGGCTCCATTCAGCTGTTTTTCATGGCCTACACGTGTGCCACAATAAACTTCCTCAACTTTCTTAGCAACATCACAGGTACAGAAATACTTGCCCATGTTTTGCAAGTCCCTGTGAGTTTTGTCGTGGTTGCTGTTTTACCTCAGTTGCTTACCATGGAATAAAAGGTAGTACCATGGAATAAAAGAAGTATTACCGAATTTGTGTCAGAAAAATTAAATTATAGTCCCAGAACTGATTGAATATATTAATAATGGCTGCTTGCTAAATATCGTGGTCAGATCCAACTTCTTTTGAGGTTGAAAGCTGGGTAGCTTTCTAGGTCAAGATAAGGTTGTTACCAGTAGGTAACAGGACAAATGCTATATCCTATAATCTTATCTTATATGATCCTATAATGTTCTGTAATAATGAAATATTTCCTGATTTACTCATTGGGAGGATTGACTAGAGTTCTTCTGGTTAGGGGTGGTGAGAAAAAAAGATGTAAGCATTATAATTTCTGTGTTTTCTATTATTGATCTTAGAAAAAAAGTGGTTTTTGTTTTTTTTTTGTTGTTGTTGTTTTGTTTTGTTTTTAAGACCAGAAGGTTCTTGTGTTGGTTATTATGGGTTAACGTGTGCAATTAAACTTTCAATTTGCTAGAAAATACTACTGGTGGTTAAATGTAAATAATAGTTAAGCACCAGTGCTTGAATGAATAACTTACCAGCATTTAAATATAAGTTGTCTTTGCAAATTATGTAAGTTTCTCTAAATCAGTGCATTCATGAAACAGCGTGGAGGTCAGATGTTGTTGAAAGAATCATTCCTTTCTTATAAACTTGCCCTAAAAATTCCACTTGCTATGCTATACATATATATTCCAACCCTTTCCCTGTGGGTCTCTGGCTTAGGATCTGATCCTACTCTTATAAATGTTAATAGGGGATATTAACATTACCAGAAAGCTAGCTGAGATCTAATGATCAAGTTTTTAAAGATCTGAATTTATCTTTGTTACCCTTTAGATAAATACTGAAGTTGAGGTTCCTGACTGTTCTTCATACAAGACCTTCATAATTTAAAATGAAAAATTGAACTTAAATGTAGGATGAAATCAAACTATATTTTAAGATAGCTGTAGGATGGATAAACATAAATATAAATTCAAAGAACAATAATTTGGAACATCTTGTTTGCATCACTCCTTCACACTTTGAATTTAATACAACTAAAGAGAATCAATTATCTTTGCTCATTCTTAAGTTATTTTAATTTATTACAGGTAAAAAAATAGAAGTATATTTCACCATAAATGAACGTTTGGGATTATCTGCATAATTTAGAAGAAAAAAAAATGTTCATTGATTTCTTTATAAATAGTAATCAGCTAATGCCCCAGCTTCCATCAGAAACAGTATCTTATAACAGAAACAGATCTCATTATTGTACAAAAATGCCTTAATCTTTTATTTTATGAGAAAAATTCTACTGTATAGGAATATCTACTGCTTTTAAAAAGTTGCGCCTTCCCCCGCATGTCAATGTGTTTTTTGTATTTTATCACCTGCCAGGAACTGGTTGTATCAGTCATATTGATACGTCTAGAACTAAAACATTTGGGTGTAGTTGAGAAGCAGGATTATTTGGATCTGCTTTTTATCAGATGTTTTTTTCTTGTTCTTGTTGCATAAACACCAGATGACTCAATACAGAGGCAACAGAAGTAATTGAAACATTATGAACACGCTTTATAATTGCCTCTTTATTTTGACAAGAAAATAAGAGAAAAAAAATGTTTATTAGGTTTTCTTGCTTCTTTCAAATATGTATTGCCTCAGTACTTTCTATGTGTCAAACAGCAGTCAGACTTCTCAATGTATGTACTAAGAAACCATGATTAATACTCAGATGGCATTATTGTGGCTTTTCTAGTCTCTGCTTTCAGTAATTTGTAAATATTTTTACTTTACTTGGTCGTCAGAACATGATTGTGTATAAACCCTCTTCTCATATCCACTTGCAGATATAAAGATACTATATAGCTTTACTACAGGAAAGTTTCAGCCTGGGCAATATTATGCGAGAATTAATATTCAGTAGATATGTTTGAAGAGTGATAACTAAGTAAGTTGCCCATGCAGGTTTGTTTTCATACATTCAGTAATTAATAATACTTTCAGTGTTGTCCCTTGTTTGATATAACAAGAGATACTGACATTGCAAATGTAAAATTAAGCTGTACTAAAAATGGTATTTCGCTGCCAACACTTCCTCTGTGGAGACTACTGAATGGCAGCTGCAAAGAGTAAAGTCCTGAAGAAAATCTAAGTGATGCTTCATAAATTTAATGCTAAATCTGTCATTCTATATGGAAAAATTTTGATGATCAGAAAGCATTAACACATTTGTGCTTTGGTAAGTTTTTACTTTTTTTAAGTAAAAACTGCTAACTGTTGGATAGATTTTCTTGACCAGTTTTCTATGTCTGATAAATGAGATTCCTTTCTTTAACATCAAGCTCAATGATATCATGTTTTTGTATATCATTTGTTTCTGTGCAAGTTTGCCAGTAAAAATAGATAATGCTTTCCCCAATTCTTACTACATCCAAGGTTTACCCATTTAATTTATTTATACACAGAAATTCCTATATTACTAAGTAAAAGTAGCATTTTATGTTACTAAACAAAGCATGTCAAACTCCTCTGATATGTGCCTTACTGGGAGGAGTATGAATCCTTGGAGTAGTATGTGGATCTTTGACTTTTTTATTCTACTTGTCTGAATTCGTGTCACCTGAACATATCTTATATTTTGTGCAATATTCCAGATGAAATTTTGCCACTGCTATCAACTTTTGCTCTTTCCTAATGTCTTCTGTTTTCAAACTTGTATTGTTTTGACTCCTTTAATGCATATGGGAGTTTTTCCTTTCCCAGGATCTTCAAATGGCAGCTTTCCCACTTGATAGCAGAACTTAGTCCTTGTCCTTCAAAAGGTTTTGTCAATTCTATTTCTGTTTTGTATATTCTGCAGGTCAGTCAGGCTTTCTTTGTAAAATCCTAATCCACCTTTGTTCTTAAAGTGCTACATAATTTCATGTCAGCTATGGCTGCCATTAATGAATTTCTACTTTGTGTTCATTAATTTAGAAAAGAAATTATATCTATATTCATTTCAGTCCTTGAAGAGCTAGTATCCTCCCTACAGTCTGATATCTTGTCTTTTAGCACTGCCCATTATCATCTGTCCATTAAACAGGACTTTATACACAGTTCTTCCAAACCATTCCTCCTCCAGCATAAATAATAATGGGTGTGCCATCATATCAAAATCATTACTAAAATTCAGGTTTGTAAAATCTGTCTCATGATCAGTTACCTTTTCAAAGATAGCTAATCTAACAGTATTCTATTTTTGATAAGTCACACAGCATTTGTTGCTTCTTTCTTTTTCCCCAAATGTCTTTCATGGGAATCATGTTTTTTACTTGTTTTCACCGTTATGTTTGTAACTGTTCTTGCTGGTTTTAAATACAGCCAGTCCAACTGATTTTTGAAAATATCTGCCTAAGCTGTATCTCAGAAGCACACCCCGGGGGCTTAGAAGTCACGGTGGATTTACATAACTCCTATTCCCTTAGCTGCTCATCATACTCAGGTACAGCATCTTACATGAAACAAAATTACTTCATCTTTTTCTGTCTCTCTCTCTCTCTCTTTTTTTTTTTTTTTTTTTTTAACTGTCTGTCTGTTTAAATCTATGGCTGGAAGAAACTGAACCTAGCTTTACAGAGGAAGATAGAATTAAACAAGCTTTAAACTATTTACACGCTGTACAGGTTATCATGACTGTGGCATCAGAAATTTTTTCCTAATTTTTTACCTTCAAACTTTGGAGAGTTTTGCAACTTTGGCTGTAAGATCCTTCATTTAGTTAAATCAGGAACTAAGACAAGTTAGTGATCATTCAGTTACATTTACACAATACTTAGCCGTTTCTCTGATTTATTTTTTTTTTCTCTTAAATATTTATTATCAGGATGGGAAATTTCAAAAATCCTGTTTGGAGGTATGTATTTGGACATAGTAATGGTCCTTGCTACTTTTAAATGAACAGTAAATTCCTCTACTTTAGCAGAGGCAGCACACAAGTTGTAGTGTTTATCCTCTTTCCCCTGGGCTCTGAGCTGCATTGGCAGAAATGTTTGCCTGTCACCCAGAAACATGTTAGAGTAGAAACCACTCTGGCTGTTAAGCATACACTCTGGAAAAACTTCTCAATTCTTAAAATTCAAATCCCTATGTTCTCATCCAAAACCGTAAATAAAAGCTTTTTTTTTTTTTTTTTTTTTTTCTAAAAGACATACAAACAAAAAGATCTGGAAGGAAGTGGGGACAAACAATGTCAGTTCCGTTGTTCTTTTAGAAACATGTCACTGGTTGAATTGAATTGGTTCAATTCAACTGGTTGAATTCCCTCCTTCACAACAGAAGGAGGGAACCCACCTAGTCACCTTCTTCACGAAAGGAACCTGAGTAAACAGCCTGGGTAAGCAGAGGTAACGAACCTTCATTTCAAGGTTTGACCGTAGGTCAGCTCTTGGCTATGGAAAAGCTGGGTAAAGTTTGTAACTTTCATTATATGTCTGAAATTATCAGACAGACATAGTAGCATGACTAATAAATGCAACATTCCTGAGATGATAGGAATCCTTTTCTTGTGGGAAGTTACTCTTGTTGTATTTGCAACTCCAAAGTTCGTTTTCAGTCCCCTTTTAAAGAGGAATTTTACTGCCTTAAAGTCCTTTGACTTCTACTGAAAAAGACGCTTTAGTCTAGAAAGAAGAAACCCTAGTGATCAAGGAATACAAATTTTGTTATAATCCACCCGGAAGTACTGGATGACATTTTTTTAAATCTGTTACACACTTAAGACTTTTTAATAGAAAATAAAATAAAATAAAATTTACTACAGGAAACTGCCATACCTTTTACCTCTTTCAGATATTTTCTTCAATAGTGACATGAGGAACGAAGCACATTAGCCTGTTGATCTGTACAGAAAGGCATGTACTAAGTGGAAGAATATGGTATTACACATCTAGAGTATTGTACAACAATACAACAAGTAGCTGCTCTAAGTTAGATAAGAGGTCACTTTCCTCAGCTTGGTAAGTTGGTCAGTTTTTTTGGCAGAGTTAGAATTTAAACCTGCCTCTTGCCCTCCTCCAGTTCTTACCCAAGAAAAAGCTGTACAACTGTTGTCAAAATTGTACAAACCTTACCAACAAGAAGAATCCTCAATCTCTTAAGTCATCCCAGCAACACCACTACAAATGTGACAAAGTATTAATGAGGTGAGAGTATATGGGAGGTTATTTGTATACACTACCCGAGCAATGGCAGCCAAGGTGGTCTTTGTGTGTGTGTGCACCATTATAATGTTGATGTTCTACAGAATTGAAGAAAATGTTTATTTTTTGGCAAATGTCCTTAAAAATTAAGTCTATGGAACAGAGATGTTACCACTGATACTGGTACGGGGGAGGAGGGTGTAGCAAAAGGGATGTAGCAATTCTGTTGGTGCCTCTGGCTGTTGTGTATATGTAGATATTTGCATACATATATATTCAGTGATGTGATATACTTGAGATCAGTCACTAATATTTGTGATGCAGATTAATATCTCCTTGAAGATAGGGTTATTTAGTGTAAAGAATTTAACTAGAGAGGAAAGAAAGAAAAAAGGAAAAAAAAGCACGAGACTACTGATAAGAGAGGGTGAACAAATTACAGCTTTTTAATTTTCGACCTAAGGGAAAACAAACACAGCTTTTGAGTAGGAAATATTTATTAAAACTTTTATGCGATTAAATGGAGTAATTTTCTACTCTGTTTACAAATATTTATATTAATATCATAATGAAGAGGACTTGTCCATAGCTGATGACAGCAGGCATTTTTGTATGCAGGCAGAACTGCAGTCTGTACAAATAAGTTTGCTCATGGAGTTTGTATGAACAGTTTATGTTAACCGAGGAACAATCACATGCATGCAGTTCACGAAGCAAGCTCCAGATCCCCACTGAGTTTCCCTAGGAGAATAAGGCCTGTTAATTCAAGCAGTTTGACTACATGCCAGGAACTTTGCAGTGAAATCCCGTCTCTGTGAAGATCCAATGGGAATCTTGCTATTAACTTCAGTAGATGCAGGATCGGGCAGCATATTCCTAGGTGACTTCGGTGCCACATTTTACTCATATAAGCAGTGCTATTGTGAAACTAGGGATATTTATTTTGCTCATTCTCTCAAAATATTTCACAATAAATAAAAATACTACAAGTAAGCATGACAGTGCTACTTAACAAATAATATGTTATAAATAAGTGAAAATTACATCAGAATCTGACCTAGTGATAAAGGTACAATTTTTCTGCCTACTAGATTCTACTTATTATGGATAAGTTATTAAAACCTTCTGTACCAGCCATCTGAATTGCAAAGGACTTGTTAGTAGTGTTTTGTTTTCTATTTTTCATAATAAATAAATAAGTAAAAATAACCCTCTGCATCTGTTACAGTCCCTCTATAACATGCAAGGGGACTAAGAAGTTCCACGTTTTTTGTATGTTTGCTTTGCAAAGCTTTACTTGAATGCAACTAATTAAATAATGTCTGCTACATTTCCTCTGCAGTGTCTTTGGCATATTGTAAGTTACACTGCATGCCAAATAAATACTTTTTTATACAACATAATTATATACAAGTATCATTGACACTGTCAAGCCTGTAAAATACTCAGCTTGCAAAATACCGAGTGTTAAAAATGTAAAATACAACTCTGAAAAAGAGGAAAAATCTTTAATCTGACAAAATTGTCTCTCAAAAGGATTTAAAACATGCTTGTTGGGAAGAGGGCAGTGCAGATGAATGTCTTTTAAACACTGCATACTATGTACAGTTTGACTTATTTTTATTTAGATAAAGCTGATGCTTTTCAGAAATATGAGTGGAATTTGCATTTCAAACGATTCTCGGGTGATTTTTGTTTTGCCAGGTAGAATGTGTTTTTTCCCTTTTTTTTTTATATATGCAGGACTGTTTAAGTCTTCTCCATATATTTTACGTCTTCTGTATTTGGTTACAGATGTATAAAGCTTCATAGACATATTGCTTACTGAATCAAAGCTGAAATCATGATATAGTATTCCAGGAATTTTGTCTACTAAGCACTCTCCAGTGGAAAAATGGCTTTGCCATTTCCTGAACCTGCTCTTTGAGCTCAAAGAGTATGTGAAAGTCAGTTGCAAAAGGTTTTGTAATCCTATATGTAATATCCTTTAAGTCTTGAATCTTTCCAGAGTTACTCATAGTTTTCTTATGTGTGTCATGAGAAAGTACTCATGGCCAGGTATAAAAATGGTGTAATTTCCAGATAACTTCAGAACTGTAGAACCATAGAATTATTTTGGTTGGAAAAGACCTCTAAGATCATCAAGTCTAACCATTAGCGTGGCACTGCCAAGTTTACCACTAAACCATATCCCCAGGCACCACATCTACACATCTTTTAAATACCTCCAGTGATCGTGACTTAACCATTTCACTCTCTCAGTGCTTCAAAACCTTTTTCATAGCAAATTACTTCCAAATTTCAGATAAAGAGAGGAAATATTTATATTTCACTTAGGTTCTAGTGCTTTTGGTTGGTTGGTTGGTTTGTTGCTTTTTTGTTTGTGGTGTTTTGTTTTGTATTTTTGCTATACCCCATTTTGCTCTTCAATATATATTCACAAGACAGTTGAGATCCATCGATAGTTCTGTCCATCAGCAGGGAGAAGGAATCAACACTGAATTTATGCTCAGATGTCCTGGTTTCAGTTAGAACAGAATTAATTTTCTTCCTAGTAGCTGGTGGAATGCTGTGTTTTGGCTTAGGATGAGAAGAGTGCTGATAACACCCCGATGTTTTAATTGTTGCAGAGCAGTGCTTATACCAAGCCAAGGACATCTCAGCCTTTTGCTCTGTCCTGCCAACAGGCAGGCTGGGGGTGCAGTAAGAACTGGGAGGGGACAGACCCAGGACAGGTGACCCAAACTAGCCAAAGGGGTATTCCATACCATCTGACGTCATGCTAAACAATATATAGGGGTGGCTAGCCCGGGGGAAGGGGGCCGGACTGCTCGGGGTTAGGCTGGGCATCGGTCAGTGGGTGGTGAGCAATTGCATTGTGTATCACTTGTTTGTACATATTATTATTATTTTCCTATTATCACCATTGTATTATTATTATTATTATTGTTATTATTATTTTGTTATTATTACTTTCCTGTCTTATTAAACTGTCTTTATCTCAACTCACGGGCTTCACTTTCCATTTCTCTCCCCCGTCCCAGAGAGGGAGGGGGGAGGGTGAGCGAACGGCTGCGTGGTGTTTAGCTGCCAGCCGGGTTAAACCACGACATCAGATTAGCCAAGGGCAAAGTGAGAAAAGAAAGTTACCATGCTGCAAAGTCAGGAAAACTATGGGCAGACATAACCCTGGAAATAAATAAGAACAATTTAAGGGGTTCTTTGTGATTGTGAAATGATGAACCTTTGCAGCAACTAAGAATGTGATGAAATGTCATAAGAACTTTGAAGTCCAATGGGATTTTTGTATGCAAACTGGAGAAAGGAGGCTACCAGATTGCTTTTTTTTTTTTTTTTTTTTTTCCAAGCAGGAATCTGCCCAGCTAATCCTGAGAGAATTGGTTGTAGCTATTAAAATTCACATTTAAAAGTGTGAACCTAGCTGAAGTAATGTAATTATTGCCTATTTGGGAAACCACAATCCCCTACTGATTGCAATATGGGTTGATACTGGATATATGCTGGCTTTCAACATTAATTTGTAGGAATTTATTTGTTTTCCTATTAATCTTATAACGTTTTCATGAGAACTTTTTGTGGCTGAGTCACATTTGTCCATAAAATAGACCTGAAATACACTGAGTTTAAAAAAATATATATCTATTTTGTCAGAAGTTTTAAATAATTTTAGTAGACTTCATTGCTTCCTGGATACCAGAATCCTTCACATTAACTCATTCCAGGGGTTACTTTTGCTCAGTCTGTGACAGACACTCATTTAACAAGCACTGCACCTGTTTATCTTTCAAGTATTACTGCCTGTCTGATTCAGGGACTGCCTGCCAAGGGCTTAAATAAAACACAGAAAGTGTTCTAGGTAAGAGGTTCTCTTTTGTTTGTTTGAGTTAGAGACTCTGGAGGCCTTAAGGAGGCTGTCATCGCCCATGTCACCTGTGCTACTGCGTACTAAGCTGGTGTCTCCGTGGGGGAATTAGAAGGGAATCCCCTGAGAAGCTTGAGAGAGAACAGAGCTGCCTGCTTGAAAGGCTGCTATTTCACAGACAAAGAAAAAAAATAAAAATTATGCCATGCTTTTAAATTAAACTTTGACTCAGATGTACTTCAGCTGTAAGCTTTGTGCTGAAGCAGTTGTAGAACATTAGTATTTTACAGAGGAGCTCTGTTTCTATTCGGATTTCTGAAATACAGGTTCCATCACCTTTCCAAGGGGTAGTTTCCCTGTTGTATTAAGCAAGAAATATGAGTATTTTTATGAATAAGATTAGTTTCCAGATGTATCACAGCATGGTTCTATGTGGAAAAGACAGTAGATGACAGTAGGTGATAACTCTGTGCATGTGCACTGGGGGAAGGAGCGTATCCCATTACCTACAGCATCATCTGTATGCCTCTGATTCTGTGTATTCATTGCACATTTACCTCTATCCCATGGCTCTCTTCCACTAGCTGGAATGTTTTAAGTACTTGTTCTTTGTCCCTAACTATTCCCATGCCTGTAACTAGGTGTTACAGGCTTGTAACCAGCCTCATCTACAGCTGCTGGCCACAAGTGGAACCAGAAGATGTCACTGTGAATGGTGTGAGCTCTCACGCTGCACGTCTGCCTGTGCAAAAGATGAATAGTTGTATGTTTCATAATAGCAGGAATGACAAATCTTTTATTTCCTCCGTTGCTGCATCATTTTCTTTCTTTTAATTTAAGAGGACAGAGAACAGGCAGTTGTTTGCATCTGTCAGTCTTTCAGTCTAGAATTTTTATGATGAAAAGACTAGAAGAAAAAAACCTGCAATGCGTTTTCCAAAGTAGTCTGTTTAAATTTTATGGCATTATATGAATTAATATGAAAGACACATAATACAAGCAAATCGTTGTTTTATTAAGATTCAAGAAATCACTTCTTCAAGTGAATTCATGTGTAGAGATCATTTTTTCAATGTTGCTGCTGAATGAAGGCTCATAGAGTTGTGCAGTTTTTATTTTTCTTTCCATGGGTGTTTGATTTTAGAGTTAAATCAGAGGTTATTTTATGACATATAGAACAGAATACATGTCTGAAAAAACAGGTGGATCCAGTATAAAAAGAATTATATATGTGTGTATATAAGAGGGAACAGTAGATTTCACACTTTTTAACTTGGAACATGGAATTTAAGGCCTATGGAAAGCAAGAATGTAGTTTACTTAATTAAAATGGGGAATCTAATAAAAAAGAAATCAAAATAAATTGTAAAGCTGAAATGGTATCTGTTCTAGAGCTTTTTTCCTATTTTTTTTTTCTTGAATTGCTTACTTCTCTGAATTAGTTCTCTCAGAAGAACAGAAAATTCGAGGGGAGAGGAGGGTAAGAAAAAAATCTCATAGATTTTCTTAACCAGATTGAAGAAAAACTCAAAGACTTTTTTTTTTTATTTTTATTTTAGATTTTAAAGCAGAAAATGTCTTTTGTTATTTCTAATTCTATCTAAAATTTATCTCCAAAAACTTTTATTTTTCAATTCTTTTTTGTACTTGCACCAACAAAATAATAATTAGGCATAGTTACACAAAAATATATTTAAGTTTATTTAAAAAAAAAAAAAAAAAAAAGATAAATGTTTCAGGAAAAAATCAATTCCCAGTTCCTTAATATTATAAAGCATTCCTGTAGTAGTTGCTCTTATGGTTTGGATACCAGACTTCATAACTCTGTTCTTTCATTCATTATAATAACTCCTATAAATCCACAGAATGATGAAGAAAAGTCTATCAAGTAAAAAAGCTGACAAAAATTAATGCAGAAATATCCTTTGTTCTCACACATAACACTGGACGCAATTCCTCATTAAACATCTTGGTGGAGAAATAGCAACAGAACTCATCTGCATATGCTAAATAGTTTCATTTTATTCAAGGGATTTAATTGTTGTACCTGCAGACAGCAGTTAATCTGTTGCATTGCATGTAAACTTTGCAGAGTGGGAAATTCACTGTAAATTGCTTTGCTATTGAATCCAATTTTCATCCCCACTGATGGAGAAAATATTTTTGTTAATGAATGGATGGTTACGTATTTTGATTACTGCACCTTTACCTCTAAGAATAGCCCTAACAAGGAGTTCGCTGTTTTCCAGGCAGTGCTTGTAGTTCTTTCTTAGATACTTCTGTCCATCAATGGTAGCTCTGAACTAGTGAAGATTGCTGACAACATGGCACATAAATGTTGTAGCTCCTCAATTTTCAAACATGATGCAGCAATTGTCCATATCACATCCCAGAATTCAGGGGAGCTTCATGAAGTGGGTTAAATGCATCATCTGTGTTCCTTTGAATACACTTGTACAATGAATAGCTTTTTCTGTTTCACAGATAGGCCTGTGGCAGGAAATTTGGTTTGCCAATGCTGAGGAATTTGTATTTGACTGGAACTGGAGCTGAGACATACCTGGTTCCTTTACCTTTTCTGAAGACATATTTCTCTCATGCTAAACGTACATTTAGCAAAAGACTCTCGTGTCCATGATAACTCTCGTGTCCATGATAACTATCCTCCCTGAAGAAAAGAAAATTGCTAACATGGAAATTTCCATCTATAAGAACCTCCTACAGTTTAAAAAGTTGGAAGTACCAAAGGATTGTGGAACAAGTACTTGTAGGATCTGTCCTTTGCTCAGACAGTGGGGTTACTGTGGATGTTTTGACTGTGAACAAAATGAAACCCTTAAGTATAGAAGAGTCATCTCTGAGTACACATACTATTAAAAATAGCATTTATAAAAAAAAAAAAAACAAAAACAAAAACAATCGAACAAACTGAAAATGTGTGCCAGAGCTGCATAAAAAAAAAAAAAAGAATATGTGGATACATTAACATGAATATGGAAATGTATTAACTTATATGCAGGTAATCTAGAGGATTTGTTGTTCTTCACAAAAAGAAATATACATCTGCTGTTGTTCATGCTGACCAGAACCTCATCATAAAATATTAGTAAACTCAGAAGCCTATTTGAAACTTGAAAACCTTCAGTGTAGATTTTTGAAAGGATTTTGGGGGCCAAGGCCTAGGTATAATACACATGTTTAGAATATCTCCCTGATGTTTTCATAAGACTTGGATATCTAAAATTAAACCTATTTTTTTCTGCATTAGTTTCATTTTTCCCCAGTTTAAGACATAATTTTAATGCATTTTGATTTGATTGTTGTTGAAACAATCACTTGACTCCCACACTGTTGTTAGCAGTGCTCCCCCCCCCCCCCTCCCTGTGATACCCAGAGAATTGAAATTGCCTTTTTCTTCTTAGGTCTCCTGAGCTGAATCAAGTTCATGCTGAAATCAGTGGAATTTGGAACAGCTCTTTGTGCTCTGGTTGTATTCATGGGGGAATTTTTTCACATTAGAGTTTTTCCTCTGCTAGAGTAGAGCTGGCGCTGTGTACCTTGGGCTATAACTATTCCCTTGATATGACTTCAGCCATCTGGGAAAAAAATTATTTAATTAAAGCATTAACTGTACTTTAATACAGAGAAATGTAAGTGATTGAATCTGAGGGAAAAATGTAGGCCACATTTTCACAGTGAAGTTATTTTGGGAAAGAGCGACTGAACGAATGCAATTAAGCCAATGAATGCCTAATATTTTAGGACTGAGTGAGAAGGTAAAGAAGAGCCTTAGGTGTAGAAAGATATATTTATTGAATACAGAGAATGGTCTCTATACATCAAAGATGACTTTGAAACTGGAATGGTTCTAGTTCTGTCCATTCACTGATAACATTTCAGATTACAGAAAAAGATTGTTTAAAAAAGCATAAATATATTTTTAAATGAAGCACAAGGAGTTTGTGTAATTTAACTTACTGGGGGCATGGCTGGCATGTATCTTGCTTTTCCAGTCTAGACACACATTTATGGAGAGAAAACAGTTTTGATTTTAGACAATTTGCTAACCTAGAAGGCAGAACTACAAGATCTCCTGGTATCAAATTTAAAGTAGAAAACGGAATGAGCGAAATTTGTCTCATGAGATCTTTCAGTCAGATTCTTGTAAGTATTATGTTCTAGATCAAGCTATGATTACAGCCTTAGCAATGCTTGCAAGTCTGCTTCAGAACTGATAGGTGAAACTTGGCCTAGTGTGATCCCAAGAATATACCAGCCCATTGTAACTTCAGTCCCCTGGGTGAGGAGAAACTTTTAGTTTTCCTGCAAGTTTATCTGTTTAGTGGTGTTGTCAACTGGGTAATTCATTTTCACTGTACTTGAAATTATATTCCACTTGAAGATTCACCCAGAAGCCTCAACATGCCTGATCATTTTTAAGAGGTATCAGAATTCTTCCATTTAAAAGATGTTCCAACAAGTTTAAAGTTATTTAGAAAAGTCCTCTACCATACAGCTCAACTTTCAATACTCGCTTGTAATCTCAGCTGTCAGTTCTGTTTGTTTATTTTTTCCCGTCTTTCCCCACAACCCCCTCACTGGCAGTATTCACAGCTGAGCTAAAAGGGCAGGCTTCTCATAGGTGAGCCATGGGAAACCTGATGAAGTTTTCTTATGTGGGAGTCATCCCTGGGGGAAGGAAAATAAATAAATAAATAAATAAAAATAAGTGGAGATCGCAAGCTATCCTAAAAGGACTGAAAGGACTGGAGGAACTCAAGCCAGTTCAGCACATTCAAAACTCTTTTACAGGTGTTGTTATTCTTTCTGCCTCATTTTATTTTAAAACCTGGAAACCCTAAGGGGTATATAAATTAATATTAATTTAATATTGAGTGTCCTTGCCAGTAAAAACTTCAGATAGACAATGATTTTGACTTGACACAGCATCAGGGGAATCAAAATGTAGAATGGCTGCAACTGCTCATTGGAAAAAATGGCCCTCCCACTTTTCCTCTTTCTCTACAGCGGGATTTATGATAGTTAGCTTCTATTTGGAACTGAAATCTCAGTTTATGTATGAAGGAGCCTCCAGTTATAGAGAACATAGTGACAGGGTAAAGATTGAAATAACTTAGTTGGATTGTTTTCTACTAGAGGAATTTTGAATATTTTTACTTAATTGCCCTCCTTCCCTTCTTCCCCATCTTCCTCTCTTCTCCCTTCCCCCTCCTCCCCCCCACCCCTCCCCTTTTTGACTTTGAAAGGACAAAATATCACTTTTCATTTTTAAAAGTGTAAATCATGGTGCAGTCATGATGAGATACTGCTGTGACTTGTGTCAGACCATGGTTTTCCTTGAGGAAGCTGGTGAGTGAAGTGTTCCCTTGGTGATATGTTGTATCAGTTATAAAGAGCTTGTGGAATTAAAAAAAAAAAAAAAAGTTTTTGCTAGAGGACTGGGTGATTTTTTTTTGTTTTTTCATCTGCACTTTCTATCAAAATAACTGTTTTCCAAGAATGAGTGAACACCAGTTTGTTAGACATGAGTTTGGACAGTTTATTTAATTCTGTCTAGTTAATATGCTGAAACTCAGCAGGATGGAGCTTCTCTGGAAAAAATGCCATTACTATATTATAGTTTCAGTAATAAAAGTAACTTTTCATTGTGCAAGAAATGCACAATGTTGCTCTCTGAAGAGCAAAAAGGACAGTTTGTTGTTTTAATATTTTTGTTTGTTAGTGCTGAAATCTTTGTATCATATAATGTATAATAATGTAGAATGTGTAATATTCTGGGGCTTCATAGGTTTGCACGGGGGACAGAAAGAACATGTAGAATACAGAAGACGTTCAATAGATGCTTGACAGTTAAAACATAAGCTTCTTGGGCTTCAGGGATAGTTTATAAGAGAGGTAGGGTTTCCAAGACCACACATATTTCAAGCTCAAGTAGAAGTTATGTGCCTAACTTCCTTTTATAGATCTGTGTGTTTTACCTAGGTAAAATTGGTATTGAAACTTTTGTTTAAAGTGTTTTGTTGAAATATGTAAATTATCTGTATCTGGGTCATGAAGAATATTCATTAACAGTTAGTCTCCAGGTTTTTTCATATTTTTTCAACAGTGCATAAGAGGAAAAGAATATACCAAGGAGTGTAACAATATATTGATATGTACGCAGATACATAAGGAAAGGATGTGGTGTTACGTTGTGTTCATATCTCAAGGTGGAAAAGTATGCACTTGGCAATTCCACAAAAATATACTATGCCTTTCTTTGATGTTTTCTGGTATGATAATTCATTCTTTGATACTAGATCTAACATCACCTTTTGACTTATGCAAGCCAAATTGTACCATTCGTTCCATCTGAATATTATTAAGAGTCTCATTACTGACTGTTATTTTGTTTGTGTCTTTGTGGTGTTCCATTCTCTCTAAATCAGTGCTTTTGAAACTAGGTTTAGATTTTGAATGGAGGAGGAAGTTCAAGGGTTATACAGGGGCTGAGTTAAGCTTTATTTATCTTGTTATCCATGAGGCTTCATGCTTATTTAAAGGTTCTGGGTTGCTTTCTTCTTCCTACCTCCCTCCCCTGTTCATTCAAGTGTGTATTTTTCTCCATCTGAGAGAAGGACTTATTTAAAAATGTCTCTTCCCTACAGTTTTTAGTATAGCATGAGAAAAGAAAAGCCTTAAAACAAAAATCTCAACTTTTTTATGGTGGCTTTTTTTTTTTTTTTTTTTTAGCCAGGATAAATGATTGTTCTGTTTTATGACTTTTAAATTTTCATTTGTTAGTGCATAATGAAGCAGAGTAATGTAGTAAATTAATTTATACTGTTGGATTTTGTTCATGTTCTACTGCGATGTGAGCATGCATTATGCATTTGGATTTCATTCTGCCTGTGGTTATTGTTGTTTGCATGTGATAATATGAAAGGATTAGTACATTTTCTTCCTTTATTTCCCTGCATTGTAGATATGAAGAATATGTCAGTGTAAGAGCCTTTGTTCTAAGACTATTTAATGTAGTAACAACAACATGGATAGCAGGAACAAATAAACACTGATTCAGCTTTAACTTCTGGAAGATTGGCAATTAGCTCATACGGTATTTAGAGGAATTTTTTCAGATTCTTCATGAAGTTTTCTATGAAAAAAATTATGTGTATTTTTGTATATTTTGTAAACTATAAGCTTTCTGTTGCACTGTGGCTGTGTAGAAGTTCTTAAAAAACAAATTCCATTACTTGGAACCCCAAAGTTCTGGTCTGATGTCACAGACCAAAGGGATCACATATTAATATTGTCATCCAATAACTGTTTAAGGACTGTGATATATACATATCCACAGTAACTAATGTGTTGCAGTAAGTAAAGGTAAAACTTAAATTACTTCACTATTAAATCTGTAAAAATTCCATTAGTTTTATTTTAATGATTACCAGTGCACTTTTTTTTTTTTTTTTTTTTTTTTTTTTTTTTAATACACAAGCATTAACGTTTCTGTGAGTTTTGTTCAAATTTTCAGGTTAAAATATGTAACTATAAAACACATAGCTTACTCTAAGAATATTATTACTCTAGAGTATCTGAACTTTTTCTTTTAGATATTAAGGTGATTTTCTGTTTTATTTTTCATGCTAGCAATCCAATGGATTTCAGTTTCTATGAGATTTTTACTAACTATTTTCACTAAATCAGCTAAGTCGTTATTATTAGAAATTGAGTTAAATTGAAAATGCAGGGCATAATGTGTACTAGTACGCACTAGAAATTGTGACAAGTTATATTTCAAGAAATCCAAAATCAATCCCAACATTGGTGGTGTATTTTTAAGCCCATTCCTGGGGAGAGTAGGCTGGCTCTCTGGATAATGGATGAATCAACCCATCTCTCTCCAGTCCCTTGTATCAGACAGAGTACTTGTTTTAATTAGCACAGCACACACATTTTTCTTTCTTTCTACATGGTGCTACTTATTTATTTATTTATTCTGCTCAGATATTTACCCATCAGTGTGTTATCAGATGTCAGGCATGCTTTGTCACATCTGTCTTGGTTTGTTCACTCTTTAGAACTTTCTCTCTTAATTTCACAGCTGAATTTGACATTCAGGGTCTCTTTCTCTGCTGATTATCTGGAGGTAATGAATGCTGCTTATATATTTTCACCTTAATTTTTTAAGAAAAAGTTTTGACATTCAAAAAATAACCTGTCAGTCATAGACTTCTAAATATAAAAGAGATTAATCAAAGATACCTTGCCTCCTCACTGCTTCATTCAAATTATATTTACTTGTGAACCTTAGTTTCTAAGGAAATTATACTTCCATTACCTATGTGGTAGCAAACCTTTATGGATTTTGACTATAGCTTTTGTTATTATTATAGTTTGATAAGGAGCTCAGAATAAGATGGTCTACTTCAACTGAAAGAAGAAATGGTGAAAGAAGAACTTGTTAATTGTCGTTAATAGTTTATCTTTTGGGCAATCAGTTGGGTGTTACTAAACAGAGAAGAAGGAATAATTTTGCCACTGATTTCAGCCAATAGAAATCAGAGTAGACCCAGGTATGGGACCTGTGGTGTCAATGGCAGGCAGGCAGTGGAATATGTGACAGAAAGTAAGGCAGTGAAAGAGTGGAGAGGAACATCATGCCTGAGATGTTACTTTAGAATGTGAAAAGTGGCAGAGAACAAACCTTTATGTCATTACAAAGATGAAAGTTAGATAGTAGTAATGGAAAAGATACAGCTGCCATCATGGCACAGTACAAAGGCTAGGGGACATAATGCCATGTTTTCAGAAACACAGTCACATTCAGCATTGTGGAGATTCTTTTTCTTGGCCATACAGTAAATTTAACTAATTGAGATAAATGCAGCGAACAATTGTCTTATATGGTATTACCTATTTTAAAAACTAATTTTAGTGCTAATCTTTAAGTCTTCTTAATTTTTGTCATGTATAAATTGATGGGGAATAGCTGATCTTAGGAAACTCAAATGTTTCTAGTGAGGATTACCCCACAGGGTAATCTATTAATTTTTTAAGGCAATTGAAAAGTTTTTGTGAGTGACACTTGACCTCAAATACATCCTGCTTTCAAAATTAATATCTATATCATGTAATGTTTACATCGATTCAAACTTTCCATTAATTCATGAGAAAGATCCTTCCCTGAGTCCATGTGTATAATGTGATGAGGTAAATGGAGAGAAGCTTCTGAAAATTTTAGAACCTGGGGCCCTTTAATCCCAATTTAGAGTGTAATAATGTATACTTAGTCTGAACAATCATGCAGGTAGTATCTGTTGCCTTAAGTAGATGACTGTATTATCTTTAACTTATGCACCATTAAAGAGCAGGATGGATTATGGAAATTGGCATAGTGCTGTTATCTTCAGTTGTACTAATTCACTTATGCCAGTGAAGAGCAAGCTCCAAAAGGAGGAAACATTTCAGGCATGCCAGGCATATGTTTATATATAAAGCTTAATGCAATTTGGTATAACTCCAATTAAGTGTTGGCTTTAAAGTAAATTATGGTGACTTCGTAAAATCCTTTGACATAAATTAGAAGCTTTTGTTAAAAGCACACTTAACTGGAGGAAAAAAAAAAAAAAAAAAAAGAGAGAGAGAGAGAGAGGGAAAGAGAGAGGCTATTACAGAAAACCTTAGCTGTAGCA
This sequence comes from Aythya fuligula, assembly GCF_009819795.1. NCBI lineage: Eukaryota > Metazoa > Chordata > Aves > Anseriformes > Anatidae > Aythya > Aythya fuligula. The sequence continues at coordinate 10,853,665 of NC_045565.1, read as the reverse complement.
AAGGTGATATTGGAGGCACACATTGAAAACATCAAATGGGCAGCAAATACACTGAGCTTTGGAGGCAGCAGCTGGCATCACTGCCCAGAAGGGAGATGCAGCAGCCATGGCTGAGAAGCTGGGAAAGCCACATCTGGGAGAACCTAGCTATAAGAAAGATTTCTTAGGTGTTGTTAGCAATAGTATAATGCTGTTAGACTGCAGGAAATTATGGAAGTTTTTGGAAATTTGTTCCTAACTGGAGAAAAATAAGATAAAGGATTGTTGTTGGCTCAGTGAAGAGGGCAGCTGTCAAAATGGTGAGTTGCTGGAGTGGGAGGATTGAGCGGTGGTTGAGAAGACAGAGCTCTGTTCAGAACAAGATGTCTCTGAAGCCTCCCTCAATGAAATTTGTGTCCCTTACTTGATACTGTACTGTTTCTATATACTCAGATCTGAGGCCAAAGGGGGAGGATTTCTACTCCTGTCAGAAGTCACAGGCTTCCACTTCCCCATGCACTGTGAGTTGTCACCACTACTGGGTCAAGCACAGCTTCCAGCTGTTCCTCTTTCCTTGCATCATTGGTTTCTTTCAAGGTCTAAGATCATGTCGATCCCCCATTCCCCTTCCCTGATGCTACACAGTGTCTTACTTTCTCCTGTACCTCTTCCACTTGGCAACACAGCCGGAGCATGCTTCCCCTGGGTGAGGCCACTGTCACTCCCCAGCCTGAGTCACGAGGCACCCTCTTCAACTCTGGACTTGAGCCACAGCCTCCACTGTCCCTCCACAGTGCCAGCTCTGGCTAAAGGGTGCTTTCTCCAGCTGGAGCTGGGGGCTCAATTCCTGTGGTGTGTCACCAACACTGAGCTGAAGAAGTAGCTCAGTGTAATTCAGAACTGCAGTTTGATGTACATCACCATCTCTTGAACTAAAGAGACATAATTAGATATAATATTTTGTAGATTCTATATTTTATCTACCATGATGGGGACATCATGGTAGATAAAATATAGAATATGCTTTAGCATTTCATATATGTTAGTTGTTCTTTGTTATTTTTGGTTCAGACAGCAAAAGTGCTGTGTAAGGAGAATGTCAGTGGAGATTGCTGTGTGTTTGAAATGCACGTAGGTTCGATTTTATAGGTCCCATTTTGTGTCAGCTGAGCTGTGTTTTCCAATCAGGGAAAGCGAAAGCTTGTGGAACATACATTGACAGATTCTGCTTGAATTTTCTGGACAATAACCATTGTGACTGTTCAGCCAAAGTCAATACACATAAGATTCAAAGTGCATACAATTCCAGGCTGTCTTTGCAACTGATTTTCTGTAGAAGTGAGCTGTACACAGGTTTCTGTCAAATCATTCCTAAATGGCTTTTCTAAAATACATTTAGAAATGTAATTGCAATGTTAATTGGAAAAAGTTGAGCTCTGTGACATTCTCATAAATCTGGGTAAAATGCAACAATTCTGCATTTATACTAATCTAATGAAAAACACCAATAAAAAACTAATGAAAAAACACCAAGGTGGAATCTTACAACCTAAGTAATCTCCAGCTTCTTTGCAAACTAACCTTAGATCTGAAGTCTCACTGATTTGATTTTAAAAATGAATCTAACTTCTCTGGAGTATAAACTCCTAAACTCTAATCCTTCCCTGTAATATAAATAAAATATACTGATGGCAAACAGACTTTTATTTTTTTTTTTTTTTAACCTATATAAAAGGCAAAATTCTTTTGTTGCAGGTAGGTAAATTTCCAGGGAAGTTGTGAACCATATTTCCGGACACTACTAGTTTTAAATTAGTCTTAACTCATTAAAAACAAAACAAATGAAGAAACATAAAAGGTTAACACTTTGTAATTAATTTAGATTATTATTATTGTGAAAAACTAGTTTTAACTAGTTTGAAGCACTGAAAATTCTACAACGCTCAAAGTACCTAAAGGGGAGGAAAAAAAAAGATTGAAAAGGCATATGTTTTATTGGCAGTGACTTTGATTATGGTTCAACACTAGTCATCCATCAGATTAGACTGCAAGCGCTATTCATGAGATTCACAACGGAGACCCATGCTAACCAAGCGTATCGGTGTGTCATCATTGCCACAGGGAGAGCACAGTTCTGACAGAGGTGCATTTGATCAGAATGTTTGGTTCCAGAATAGCAGGCTGCAAATGGGGAAGAACAGATTATAGTGCATTTTTCCTTGAGAGATGCATGCTTTACAAACAAAGGCTACTCTAAACAATGCAAAATGCCAGCGGCTCAGGCTGCAGACACTATAAATGCAGTAGCATATGGCACATGGCTAAGCTTCACTGAGGTTACATCATTATCTTTTTCTTAAATATAGTAGAGATTTTGCTTGGAAAATTGGAATGAATTTACCTACATTAAATGCTTCCAAGCATTTTAAGTAAAGAAACAATAATTCAATTAATATAGAAAACCATGGCTTACATGGCATTAACTGTACTTTAATACAGAGAAATGTAAGTGATTGAATCTGAGGGAAAAATGTAGGCCACATTTTCACAGTGAAGTTATTTTGGGAAAGAGCGACTGAACGAATGCAATTAAGCCAATGAATGCCTAATATTTTAGGACTGAGTGAGAAGGTAAAGAAGAGCCTTAGGTGTAGAAAGATATATTTATTGAATACAGAGAATGGTCTCTATACATCAAAGATGACTTTGAAACTGGAATGGTTCTAGTTCTGTCCATTCACTGATAACATTTCAGATTACAGAAAAAGATTGTTTAAAAAAGCATAAATATATTTTTAAATGAAGCACAAGGAGTTTGTGTAATTTAACTTACTGGGGGCATGGCTGGCATGTATCTTGCTTTTCCAGTCTAGACACACATTTATGGAGAGAAAACAGTTTTGATTTTAGACAATTTGCTAACCTAGAAGGCAGAACTACAAGATCTCCTGGTATCAAATTTAAAGTAGAAAACGGAATGAGCGAAATTTGTCTCATGAGATCTTTCAGTCAGATTCTTGTAAGTATTATGTTCTAGATCAAGCTATGATTACAGCCTTAGCAATGCTTGCAAGTCTGCTTCAGAACTGATAGGTGAAACTTGGCCTAGTGTGATCCCAAGAATATACCAGCCCATTGTAACTTCAGTCCCCTGGGTGAGGAGAAACTTTTAGTTTTCCTGCAAGTTTATCTGTTTAGTGGTGTTGTCAACTGGGTAATTCATTTTCACTGTACTTGAAATTATATTCCACTTGAAGATTCACCCAGAAGCCTCAACATGCCTGATCATTTTTAAGAGGTATCAGAATTCTTCCATTTAAAAGATGTTCCAACAAGTTTAAAGTTATTTAGAAAAGTCCTCTACCATACAGCTCAACTTTCAATACTCGCTTGTAATCTCAGCTGTCAGTTCTGTTTGTTTATTTTTTCCCGTCTTTCCCCACAACCCCCTCACTGGCAGTATTCACAGCTGAGCTAAAAGGGCAGGCTTCTCATAGGTGAGCCATGGGAAACCTGATGAAGTTTTCTTATGTGGGAGTCATCCCTGGGGGAAGGAAAATAAATAAATAAATAAATAAAAATAAGTGGAGATCGCAAGCTATCCTAAAAGGACTGAAAGGACTGGAGGAACTCAAGCCAGTTCAGCACATTCAAAACTCTTTTACAGGTGTTGTTATTCTTTCTGCCTCATTTTATTTTAAAACCTGGAAACCCTAAGGGGTATATAAATTAATATTAATTTAATATTGAGTGTCCTTGCCAGTAAAAACTTCAGATAGACAATGATTTTGACTTGACACAGCATCAGGGGAATCAAAATGTAGAATGGCTGCAACTGCTCATTGGAAAAAATGGCCCTCCCACTTTTCCTCTTTCTCTACAGCGGGATTTATGATAGTTAGCTTCTATTTGGAACTGAAATCTCAGTTTATGTATGAAGGAGCCTCCAGTTATAGAGAACATAGTGACAGGGTAAAGATTGAAATAACTTAGTTGGATTGTTTTCTACTAGAGGAATTTTGAATATTTTTACTTAATTGCCCTCCTTCCCTTCTTCCCCATCTTCCTCTCTTCTCCCTTCCCCCTCCTCCCCCCCACCCCTCCCCTTTTTGACTTTGAAAGGACAAAATATCACTTTTCATTTTTAAAAGTGTAAATCATGGTGCAGTCATGATGAGATACTGCTGTGACTTGTGTCAGACCATGGTTTTCCTTGAGGAAGCTGGTGAGTGAAGTGTTCCCTTGGTGATATGTTGTATCAGTTATAAAGAGCTTGTGGAATTAAAAAAAAAAAAAAAAGTTTTTGCTAGAGGACTGGGTGATTTTTTTTTGTTTTTTCATCTGCACTTTCTATCAAAATAACTGTTTTCCAAGAATGAGTGAACACCAGTTTGTTAGACATGAGTTTGGACAGTTTATTTAATTCTGTCTAGTTAATATGCTGAAACTCAGCAGGATGGAGCTTCTCTGGAAAAAATGCCATTACTATATTATAGTTTCAGTAATAAAAGTAACTTTTCATTGTGCAAGAAATGCACAATGTTGCTCTCTGAAGAGCAAAAAGGACAGTTTGTTGTTTTAATATTTTTGTTTGTTAGTGCTGAAATCTTTGTATCATATAATGTATAATAATGTAGAATGTGTAATATTCTGGGGCTTCATAGGTTTGCACGGGGGACAGAAAGAACATGTAGAATACAGAAGACGTTCAATAGATGCTTGACAGTTAAAACATAAGCTTCTTGGGCTTCAGGGATAGTTTATAAGAGAGGTAGGGTTTCCAAGACCACACATATTTCAAGCTCAAGTAGAAGTTATGTGCCTAACTTCCTTTTATAGATCTGTGTGTTTTACCTAGGTAAAATTGGTATTGAAACTTTTGTTTAAAGTGTTTTGTTGAAATATGTAAATTATCTGTATCTGGGTCATGAAGAATATTCATTAACAGTTAGTCTCCAGGTTTTTTCATATTTTTTCAACAGTGCATAAGAGGAAAAGAATATACCAAGGAGTGTAACAATATATTGATATGTACGCAGATACATAAGGAAAGGATGTGGTGTTACGTTGTGTTCATATCTCAAGGTGGAAAAGTATGCACTTGGCAATTCCACAAAAATATACTATGCCTTTCTTTGATGTTTTCTGGTATGATAATTCATTCTTTGATACTAGATCTAACATCACCTTTTGACTTATGCAAGCCAAATTGTACCATTCGTTCCATCTGAATATTATTAAGAGTCTCATTACTGACTGTTATTTTGTTTGTGTCTTTGTGGTGTTCCATTCTCTCTAAATCAGTGCTTTTGAAACTAGGTTTAGATTTTGAATGGAGGAGGAAGTTCAAGGGTTATACAGGGGCTGAGTTAAGCTTTATTTATCTTGTTATCCATGAGGCTTCATGCTTATTTAAAGGTTCTGGGTTGCTTTCTTCTTCCTACCTCCCTCCCCTGTTCATTCAAGTGTGTATTTTTCTCCATCTGAGAGAAGGACTTATTTAAAAATGTCTCTTCCCTACAGTTTTTAGTATAGCATGAGAAAAGAAAAGCCTTAAAACAAAAATCTCAACTTTTTTATGGTGGCTTTTTTTTTTTTTTTTTTAGCCAGGATAAATGATTGTTCTGTTTTATGACTTTTAAATTTTCATTTGTTAGTGCATAATGAAGCAGAGTAATGTAGTAAATTAATTTATACTGTTGGATTTTGTTCATGTTCTACTGCGATGTGAGCATGCATTATGCATTTGGATTTCATTCTGCCTGTGGTTATTGTTGTTTGCATGTGATAATATGAAAGGATTAGTACATTTTCTTCCTTTATTTCCCTGCATTGTAGATATGAAGAATATGTCAGTGTAAGAGCCTTTGTTCTAAGACTATTTAATGTAGTAACAACAACATGGATAGCAGGAACAAATAAACACTGATTCAGCTTTAACTTCTGGAAGATTGGCAATTAGCTCATACGGTATTTAGAGGAATTTTTTCAGATTCTTCATGAAGTTTTCTATGAAAAAAATTATGTGTATTTTTGTATATTTTGTAAACTATAAGCTTTCTGTTGCACTGTGGCTGTGTAGAAGTTCTTAAAAAACAAATTCCATTACTTGGAACCCCAAAGTTCTGGTCTGATGTCACAGACCAAAGGGATCACATATTAATATTGTCATCCAATAACTGTTTAAGGACTGTGATATATACATATCCACAGTAACTAATGTGTTGCAGTAAGTAAAGGTAAAACTTAAATTACTTCACTATTAAATCTGTAAAAATTCCATTAGTTTTATTTTAATGATTACCAGTGCACTTTTTTTTTTTTTTTTTTTTTTTTTTTTTTTTTAATACACAAGCATTAACGTTTCTGTGAGTTTTGTTCAAATTTTCAGGTTAAAATATGTAACTATAAAACACATAGCTTACTCTAAGAATATTATTACTCTAGAGTATCTGAACTTTTTCTTTTAGATATTAAGGTGATTTTCTGTTTTATTTTTCATGCTAGCAATCCAATGGATTTCAGTTTCTATGAGATTTTTACTAACTATTTTCACTAAATCAGCTAAGTCGTTATTATTAGAAATTGAGTTAAATTGAAAATGCAGGGCATAATGTGTACTAGTACGCACTAGAAATTGTGACAAGTTATATTTCAAGAAATCCAAAATCAATCCCAACATTGGTGGTGTATTTTTAAGCCCATTCCTGGGGAGAGTAGGCTGGCTCTCTGGATAATGGATGAATCAACCCATCTCTCTCCAGTCCCTTGTATCAGACAGAGTACTTGTTTTAATTAGCACAGCACACACATTTTTCTTTCTTTCTACATGGTGCTACTTATTTATTTATTTATTCTGCTCAGATATTTACCCATCAGTGTGTTATCAGATGTCAGGCATGCTTTGTCACATCTGTCTTGGTTTGTTCACTCTTTAGAACTTTCTCTCTTAATTTCACAGCTGAATTTGACATTCAGGGTCTCTTTCTCTGCTGATTATCTGGAGGTAATGAATGCTGCTTATATATTTTCACCTTAATTTTTTAAGAAAAAGTTTTGACATTCAAAAAATAACCTGTCAGTCATAGACTTCTAAATATAAAAGAGATTAATCAAAGATACCTTGCCTCCTCACTGCTTCATTCAAATTATATTTACTTGTGAACCTTAGTTTCTAAGGAAATTATACTTCCATTACCTATGTGGTAGCAAACCTTTATGGATTTTGACTATAGCTTTTGTTATTATTATAGTTTGATAAGGAGCTCAGAATAAGATGGTCTACTTCAACTGAAAGAAGAAATGGTGAAAGAAGAACTTGTTAATTGTCGTTAATAGTTTATCTTTTGGGCAATCAGTTGGGTGTTACTAAACAGAGAAGAAGGAATAATTTTGCCACTGATTTCAGCCAATAGAAATCAGAGTAGACCCAGGTATGGGACCTGTGGTGTCAATGGCAGGCAGGCAGTGGAATATGTGACAGAAAGTAAGGCAGTGAAAGAGTGGAGAGGAACATCATGCCTGAGATGTTACTTTAGAATGTGAAAAGTGGCAGAGAACAAACCTTTATGTCATTACAAAGATGAAAGTTAGATAGTAGTAATGGAAAAGATACAGCTGCCATCATGGCACAGTACAAAGGCTAGGGGACATAATGCCATGTTTTCAGAAACACAGTCACATTCAGCATTGTGGAGATTCTTTTTCTTGGCCATACAGTAAATTTAACTAATTGAGATAAATGCAGCGAACAATTGTCTTATATGGTATTACCTATTTTAAAAACTAATTTTAGTGCTAATCTTTAAGTCTTCTTAATTTTTGTCATGTATAAATTGATGGGGAATAGCTGATCTTAGGAAACTCAAATGTTTCTAGTGAGGATTACCCCACAGGGTAATCTATTAATTTTTTAAGGCAATTGAAAAGTTTTTGTGAGTGACACTTGACCTCAAATACATCCTGCTTTCAAAATTAATATCTATATCATGTAATGTTTACATCGATTCAAACTTTCCATTAATTCATGAGAAAGATCCTTCCCTGAGTCCATGTGTATAATGTGATGAGGTAAATGGAGAGAAGCTTCTGAAAATTTTAGAACCTGGGGCCCTTTAATCCCAATTTAGAGTGTAATAATGTATACTTAGTCTGAACAATCATGCAGGTAGTATCTGTTGCCTTAAGTAGATGACTGTATTATCTTTAACTTATGCACCATTAAAGAGCAGGATGGATTATGGAAATTGGCATAGTGCTGTTATCTTCAGTTGTACTAATTCACTTATGCCAGTGAAGAGCAAGCTCCAAAAGGAGGAAACATTTCAGGCATGCCAGGCATATGTTTATATATAAAGCTTAATGCAATTTGGTATAACTCCAATTAAGTGTTGGCTTTAAAGTAAATTATGGTGACTTCGTAAAATCCTTTGACATAAATTAGAAGCTTTTGTTAAAAGCACACTTAACTGGAGGAAAAAAAAAAAAAAAAAAAAGAGAGAGAGAGAGAGAGGGAAAGAGAGAGGCTATTACAGAAAACCTTAGCTGTAGCAAAGGTGATATTGGAGGCACACATTGAAAACATCAAATGGGCAGCAAATACACTGAGCTTTGGAGGCAGCAGCTGGCATCACTGCCCAGAAGGGAGATGCAGCAGCCATGGCTGAGAAGCTGGGAAAGCCACATCTGGGAGAACCTAGCTATAAGAAAGATTTCTTAGGTGTTGTTAGCAATAGTATAATGCTGTTAGACTGCAGGAAATTATGGAAGTTTTTGGAAATTTGTTCCTAACTGGAGAAAAATAAGATAAAGGATTGTTGTTGGCTCAGTGAAGAGGGCAGCTGTCAAAATGGTGAGTTGCTGGAGTGGGAGGATTGAGCGGTGGTTGAGAAGACAGAGCTCTGTTCAGAACAAGATGTCTCTGAAGCCTCCCTCAATGAAATTTGTGTCCCTTACTTGATACTGTACTGTTTCTATATACTCAGATCTGAGGCCAAAGGGGGAGGATTTCTACTCCTGTCAGAAGTCACAGGCTTCCACTTCCCCATGCACTGTGAGTTGTCACCACTACTGGGTCAAGCACAGCTTCCAGCTGTTCCTCTTTCCTTGCATCATTGGTTTCTTTCAAGGTCTAAGATCATGTCGATCCCCCATTCCCCTTCCCTGATGCTACACAGTGTCTTACTTTCTCCTGTACCTCTTCCACTTGGCAACACAGCCGGAGCATGCTTCCCCTGGGTGAGGCCACTGTCACTCCCCAGCCTGAGTCACGAGGCACCCTCTTCAACTCTGGACTTGAGCCACAGCCTCCACTGTCCCTCCACAGTGCCAGCTCTGGCTAAAGGGTGCTTTCTCCAGCTGGAGCTGGGGGCTCAATTCCTGTGGTGTGTCACCAACACTGAGCTGAAGAAGTAGCTCAGTGTAATTCAGAACTGCAGTTTGATGTACATCACCATCTCTTGAACTAAAGAGACATAATTAGATATAATATTTTGTAGATTCTATATTTTATCTACCATGATGGGGACATCATGGTAGATAAAATATAGAATATGCTTTAGCATTTCATATATGTTAGTTGTTCTTTGTTATTTTTGGTTCAGACAGCAAAAGTGCTGTGTAAGGAGAATGTCAGTGGAGATTGCTGTGTGTTTGAAATGCACGTAGGTTCGATTTTATAGGTCCCATTTTGTGTCAGCTGAGCTGTGTTTTCCAATCAGGGAAAGCGAAAGCTTGTGGAACATACATTGACAGATTCTGCTTGAATTTTCTGGACAATAACCATTGTGACTGTTCAGCCAAAGTCAATACACATAAGATTCAAAGTGCATACAATTCCAGGCTGTCTTTGCAACTGATTTTCTGTAGAAGTGAGCTGTACACAGGTTTCTGTCAAATCATTCCTAAATGGCTTTTCTAAAATACATTTAGAAATGTAATTGCAATGTTAATTGGAAAAAGTTGAGCTCTGTGACATTCTCATAAATCTGGGTAAAATGCAACAATTCTGCATTTATACTAATCTAATGAAAAACACCAATAAAAAACTAATGAAAAAACACCAAGGTGGAATCTTACAACCTAAGTAATCTCCAGCTTCTTTGCAAACTAACCTTAGATCTGAAGTCTCACTGATTTGATTTTAAAAATGAATCTAACTTCTCTGGAGTATAAACTCCTAAACTCTAATCCTTCCCTGTAATATAAATAAAATATACTGATGGCAAACAGACTTTTATTTTTTTTTTTTTTAACCTATATAAAAGGCAAAATTCTTTTGTTGCAGGTAGGTAAATTTCCAGGGAAGTTGTGAACCATATTTCCGGACACTACTAGTTTTAAATTAGTCTTAACTCATTAAAAACAAAACAAATGAAGAAACATAAAAGGTTAACACTTTGTAATTAATTTAGATTATTATTATTGTGAAAAACTAGTTTTAACTAGTTTGAAGCACTGAAAATTCTACAACGCTCAAAGTACCTAAAGGGGAGGAAAAAAAAAGATTGAAAAGGCATATGTTTTATTGGCAGTGACTTTGATTATGGTTCAACACTAGTCATCCATCAGATTAGACTGCAAGCGCTATTCATGAGATTCACAACGGAGACCCATGCTAACCAAGCGTATCGGTGTGTCATCATTGCCACAGGGAGAGCACAGTTCTGACAGAGGTGCATTTGATCAGAATGTTTGGTTCCAGAATAGCAGGCTGCAAATGGGGAAGAACAGATTATAGTGCATTTTTCCTTGAGAGATGCATGCTTTACAAACAAAGGCTACTCTAAACAATGCAAAATGCCAGCGGCTCAGGCTGCAGACACTATAAATGCAGTAGCATATGGCACATGGCTAAGCTTCACTGAGGTTACATCATTATCTTTTTCTTAAATATAGTAGAGATTTTGCTTGGAAAATTGGAATGAATTTACCTACATTAAATGCTTCCAAGCATTTTAAGTAAAGAAACAATAATTCAATTAATATAGAAAACCATGGCTTACATGAAATCCAAATGTAAACTAGAGCCAAAAATGAAAGGAAGATTAACCTTAATTAGCAGTATGTATTTGAGACAAATTCAGGCAATGTGTTCACAAAATATACAATTTATTCAAAAAAAAGCTGGTAACAACCACGGCGAAACAAACAGTGGAAAAATACTGGAAACAAATTGATGGACAAAAAAAGTGTTCAGGGTTACAAAATCATTCTACTAAGTCATAGGTGAGGAAGCCTGTAAATTTTGCAGCCTAAAGAAAAAACATAACCAAAAGAAAAAGTGTGAGGATTTCACAGAAACTATAACAGCATATCTGCAGAGTACAAGATTAATTATGATTGCAGTTGAAAAGTTGAAAAAGGCCTTTGCTTGTTAGATACATGTTTGTTCTAGGATGTGAGCATTGAAGAAATGTTGATGAACTATTTCCCCAGCTTCTCTCTAAGGGGATAACTAGTGCCAGCGAGGAGCAAACTTCCCATAAGAGAGGATAACATTCAGAGAGCATCTAGCTCATGGCAAAACAAGCAGTTAAGGAGTTGGCTGGCAAAGTACTAAGGTTAAAAGTGATAACTAGCTGATGTTTGGAGGAAGTGGACAGAGGGATAGGGAAGTGCTTCAGTATCTTTATAGAGGGCAGGATACAGCTTAACAGCCCCTTACAGTCTCTTTTTCCTAAAGCTGGAAACACAGATTGTTATTCAGAGTTTACCAGTTGTCACAGCTACTGTTCTGGACAAAATAATATTTGAGGAGAGACTGAAACAAAGATGATGGAAACTAAATATGGTGGTACTGAGGATAAGTATAGAGTCTGTACACTGAGTTTTGAACTGAGCATAGTAACATGCTGCAGAACCAGTAATCAGACAAAGCTGAGGGAATCATCAGGAGAGCTGTGATTTAATTAAAGAGAGTGAAGTTGGATTCCCTAAATGAGAGATCAAGTCTAACAAATGTTATTGAATTGTTCCAAACGTTCTCAGTTATGGTGTATGTATAGTGTAAAGGTTTCTCTTATATGGCAAATGCTTGTTTAAGTATGATATGCATTAATTACCCTATCACTCATGCACAAGTGCATGATTTTTTGTGTACTCTAAATTAAAGAGTAGATTACAAGAAAATAATTTTTATCTGATCCACAGCAGCCTGTAAAACTACATAGATACTTGAGGCTAAATCCTTCCCTTCTAAAGAAAGAAACTCAAATTACTGTACCTTCTCAGTGGTTACTCTCAGTGAAGGGTATCAGGGAGCTGGGCTTTTTTTTTTTTTCCATGAGTCAGCAGAGCCCCAGTTTTCTTCTGAGTTCTGTGTCATGAATGGTCCCCACTCTAGATGTCTCCTGTCTCCTTTTAATGGGGATTTCCATGATCAGAGCTGACTTAGCTTCACATCAAAGTCTCAAAGTTATTATCTCTTTGTTAATCCCCTCCCAGAGGATGCAGAAAGAAAAGAAAAGAAAAAGAAAATGAAAAGAAAAGAAAAACAAAAAAACGTAACATTTCTCTGGCGTGGTACCCTGGGGGCAGCTCTGTAACTTCTCCACCCTGCCTACGTCTAAGGGCTCTCCTTCAGTCCTGTGCTGTGAGGTGCCCCCTGTTCACTTCAACACACCCTGGGAAATGATGGCTGATGGTGAAACGGGTGGTTAATTCCAAGCAGTAATGCTTGTCTCTGTTTTACAACTGCAATTGCCATTCAAACTTTAGCTTTGAGAATTTATTAAAAAAAAAAAAAAAAAATTGCTTGGTATCCTAAGAGCAGAAAGATTAGGGGTATAGTTCATTCACTGCAATGAAGTAATAGAAATAGTAACATCAATGTTGGTGTAATTTATAGTTGTTTTTTTTTTTTTTTTAAATATGAATTCATTTAATTCATTATTATGATGTTGAAGTATTTAAATAGAACAGCTTAGAATTTGAATAATTAATGGATTTATGTATGACATAACCTGACAAATGCATCTTTTTTTTTTGGGGGGGGGGGGAATATAAAGATATTGGTACAAGTAATGTGTTCTGGAAAAGAAATGGTCTGAAAGCCCAGTGGTTTCAGTTTTCAGCAGTTAATTAGGGGTTTTCTACCCTACATTCAAAAATAAACAGAAACAAATAAAGAATCAATTTAATATTTAGCCTGGAATTTAGGAGATATGCATTATGTTTTTCCCTCTTTGATGGATTTCTTTAGGCTTTGGTCATATTTCTTAGTCTTGTTGTCTCATTTTAACATCTGCAAAATTTAAATAATATCTCTGGCAGAGACTATAATGGAATTCGTGTTCCTTAATTTATATGAAATATTTGGAATTAAAGCAAGGAGAAATTATAGAAACATCTTGGAATTAATTTCATCTGGAATATAAATTGGTTTAAGCAGACCTCAAAGAAATCTAAGTTGATACATTAGTAAAATTATTTATTTATTAATGATATTCCATTTGTGATAGATCCTACAATACCACCTTGGAAATAGAGTCCCCAGAGTATGTAAGATTTGCAAATATAATTTTGAAGAGAGTTAATTGTTTATTCAGAAAAGGGTAACTGTTTAAATAGCAGCACACACTGTAAATCTCATCAGAAGTTTATAAATGCTGTGAATATATTCTATGTATAGTGGTGTTGCCAACCTGTGTGGCTGCCCAGAGAACAAGCTAGAGAGTTTGGAACTGGTCCGTGATCCCTGCACCATGGTTTTCTGTCAAAGCCCCCTGGGAGCTGACCTCTAGTTTCAGTCCAGAAATGTATCTTAGCTGCTCTGTGCCAATGGACATCTGGCCTTCTGTGTTCTGCACATAAATGGCAGAAGTTCATAGTGCTGGATTTCTAATACGCTTCATGTGACTGATGCTTGATTTTCAGTAATATCAATTAATCTTAATTACTTTAGAGAAGGGTTCTGGTGTGAGTGTATGAAACCAAATATGCAGCTTGTTTTCAAACTGGATGAGCACTTCACTTTTATTTTTATAATCAAAATATGTCAGAGTCTAGTCAATATCCTTTTCTAGTATAGCCATATGTTTTTTCTCTGCACCCATGTCAGGACCCATACGCTTGGCTGAGTTTGTTTTCTTTGCACAGTCTAGAATTTCCATGGCATTGTTTCTATATTTGTCTGCAAATAACTTAACTTCTTTTGGAGCTGACATTTGTGCAAGAAAACAATTATTTTCTAAATAAATATACATTAAACCTGATGAAAAACAATTAAGGTTTTTTGTTTGTTTGTTTTTGTTTTAAGCACCAAAATAGTAATTTTGCTACAGCAAATTCTATATCACCTAAAAGAAACCAAATGAATTCATCCCCAGCCTGGTGTTTTTAGATTTATGAAGCTGTTTTTTGCAGTGACTTTTTTTGTGCTTAACAGCTTGTGCACCGATAAAGAGCTTGTATCAGGCAGCCATTGACAGGCAATAAGATAAACTGCTCGTGAGAAACCTAAACAACAAAACTGAATTCAGTTAGAAGTTCAAGGAAAAAATTAAGATGTTGGACATCCAACTCATGCAGCTGTTTCAAAAGGGTTATCCAAATAGATGGGGATTGGATTTCTTAGAAAAGTGTTCTGCTATGTGACCTGTTCTTGCACCATCTCCCGCTTTCAGTTGTATGACAGTATAAAACTAAAATAAAGTATAATATCTACCATACTTAGAAAAGCCATATTATGGCTTTTGTAAGAATTGCAGGTAAATTCTTAGACACTTACCTAAGTACACATGACCACATCAGTGGAAAAATCCATAATTCAGCAGCTTCATTTGTGGACTGAGTAAACCAGCCTGTAACTGTTGAATCACTAGAGGTAGTACAGTGGTGCAGTCAACAGTAAATGTGAGTAAAAGCTTATCTAGTTTTATGTGGAGCAGTATCAAACTTAAACACTTCTGCTTCCAAGTCTGTTTATCTGCTTGCTAAATTAAATAGCTCATTAGAGAAAGGAAACCATGAAAGTGAATGAGTGTATCTTGTGCTACTTCAGTTGAGAACTGGACTCAGAGAAAAGCATGGCCAAGTTTGTCCTTACTTCTGGTAAAATTTCTTTCTTTTGATTCTTCTCTCTGAATAGTAATACTTCTTATAAGATTAATTGCCCTAAAGCTGCACCCAACAAATAGGCTATTTGCATACCTGTTCTGATTAGTGATGCTTAGCAAATCTTGTCTTTACTGTTAGAATCTGTCAGTCGCTGCTGATGTCAGTCTTATGAGCCCTACGTTCTCATTGTATGAGAATGTATATACGTGTAAAAGGGCTTACCTTGAAATATGAGTGCAGCAGTGGGAATGAGTAAAACAGATGCACTCAAATCTGTTATTGCCCTTTCTCTTTCTTCAGAATACCCTTTACAGCAATGAATTTCCACTTAACAGTTGAAAATGCATATTCTTGTCATTTTTCAGATGATAATTCTGATTTTCCTAATACTTTAAAATCAGTTTAAGAAAAGAACAAAAGCTTTGTTCACATTTGTTCTAGGCTCACTTTAAGTTTCTTATAAGAAAATGGAATTCATTTACCAGAAAATCAATCTTGTGATTTCATGGCAAAAGTGATTTAGAGCAAATACTAGTGAAAAGGTATGTATTGGACTATGAACCAAGGAGATGTTGAACTGAGTAAGGGTATGCAAAAATCAATCATTAATCTTAATCAAGGAATTCATGCAGTCAAAGGATTTTTAATTACTAGCTGTCATGGGACGGGCAAAAAATTAGCATTAGTTGTTTATAATCGTCACAATGATTCAATATCACTGTTGTTATTGAACTCTATTTTTCCACCTCAAAATATGTTCATTGAGACCTATTTTGTTAATTACCAGTGACTTTAATTTGGACTATTGAATTATAAAACACAGCAGCAAGACTATTTTTGTCACAATTGTTTTTCTCTTCATTTTCCTTGCCTCTTTAAAATTCCATCCTTAAAAAGTAACGTTTTCTCAAGACATCATCATAGTTAACTGTATCAATTGAAAGGTAAAAGAATGCCTATGTGTGAAACCGGGAAATGCTGATGTGAGATCTTTCTACAACGCAAATAGTTTAAACACTTCTGAACGAGCCGTGATACTCTGGAAAGGCTTTTTGCAGCCACAGGGTACTTTTTTTCAAACCTTTGGTGTAATTATTCTGCAGTATTATTCATCAAGTATGCTTCAGTAGATGCCTTCTCTTCATTCTTTGCAATTACACAGGTTATTTCTGGAACAACAAATACAAACTCACTCCAGGCTGTTGACAAACGTGGAAGTAAGGCTATGCAAATAATTGACTGTCAGTTTGGCACTCTAATAATACCTATAATAATAAAAATATTGTCTCCAACTAAGGAAAAAGCTTGTGCACTTCATGCAAAAACAGTAATTTGAGAATGGAATGGATCACTTTGTTTAAAAGGGAAAAGAAAAAGAAAACAAGTAGGACATTATGTTCTGTACTCAAAAGAAAAGTGAAATAAGTGTTATTCACAGAAGGAAGAGACTAGAAGAGGAAGACAAGGAGTAGCATTCACATTTTAAATAATCATATTATTTATGCAATGCAGAGGACGCTGATTTGACTTCTTATCTCTCTAAAGAACATCTTGTTATTTTGCTGTGGTTTCAGCTGTTCTTGGTCAGTCTTCATTGGATTTTCTGCCTGCTTTTGGACATAATAACCAGGGAATAGATCTGGAATAAATGCCAGGGAAAAAGATCTGGAAGTATTATCTCTTGTTGCAAAAAAGTGATGTAGGGAATAAATCCTTTTTCTTTTTGCTTGATTTCTGGCTGGACAATATCATTGGCACAATGAAGACAGGCCCAAAACCCCTCAGGAGAAGGGTGGAACTGATGTCAAGCTGGCTTTGTTCAGGGGTTTCATTCAAACTGTTAATTAAATTGAAGTTTCAAAAAGCACTCTACCAGTTTTCAGTTTCTGTTTTTTTCCTTTTGAGAAAATCCAGTCAGATTTAATTCAGATTTATATGTTTTCCCAGAAGTTGATTAATAATTGTTCAGATTTGTTTCTAAATCATTGTTTTCTTCATCTTCATTAGAAGCTATCTAGGCAAGGAGTGCTTCTAAGTAATGGTATTGCTAGAGTTATTTTTTTATTTTTAACAAACCATTAGCCAAGCACTAAGATAATTTAACAGTGTAGGAAACCTTTCGTCATGAGGACGTTATTATCAAATCTAGTCCAAAGTAATTATAGCCAATAGCTTTTATCTTGTCTATGACGTAACTTGCTGAGAACAGCAGTAAAATAATAATAATAATAATAAAAAAATAAAAATTAAAATTAAAATTAAAAAAAAAAAAAAAAAAAAAAAAAACAAGAAACCTACCCTTTCCACTGCTTTGCACTTTCTGGGTTCGTTGGAAAGATGAAATATAAATGGCTATTCTAGGGATTTGTTGTTTTCAGATGAGAAGAATGTTTTCAGGTCTTGTAGCATAACATCAAGCAATTCATGATGTTATCACATCTAATAAAGACAAAACATTTCCTAGTTTACATGCACAAAAATGCAGAGCGGTATGAGAAGAAACTACTTGTGGTTTAAACTGAAAGGAAATTCCTTTAATGAACTATTACTATTACAAGTAATAATACAGAGAAGTAATAATATCCTGTTAATCCTGTGTATTACAATACACTATTTCAAAGAATCAGGCTGAAGACAAGAGGAAAAGATTATTAGTTTTTGTCAAATCCTTTTCCCCCTTAAGATCGAGGCCTGGTAGTTAGAATTGTCCAGTGCAAATTAAGGCTGTATTTTATCATTTAAAATGTTTCAAGGATGACCCGATCACCATGCTGCTAAGAGTGCCTTAGTTGCTGTGGGCATCTTGGACTCATTTCTGAACTGTGGCTTGTGAAGGTGAAAAGGAAATTGGCATGGGGTGGGCTGGTGGGAAGGAGAGGTTTTCAGCACTAAGGAGGGAAAAATGAAGGCAGGACTGTCACTTTCAGTGATGTTTGTGGACTTTGATGACTGTAAACCAGCAGTGAGATCTCACCTTTTAGGCACTCTCAGCAAACCTAGAGTAAACCCATCAAAAAATAATGGGATCACCTGGAGATAATTCAAGACCCAGGCTCAGAAAATATGGACCCAGAACAGCTTTCCGGAAATGGGTTTCCCAACCAGCCTCTCATGGGATTTTTATGAGGACTGAAAAGTTTAAAAGTAACTTTCAGACTTTTGCTTTTTCTTTTTGTTAATGAAACTTAAAAACCTCTTACACAAGTTATGATTTTGGTAGTGTATTTAGACAAGTTCTAGTCAGCTATTTATTAGAGGTTACTTCAATTAATTTTAGTTTAGCTAAAATGAACATAGCATGAATGGGGGGAATATAGGAGACACAGATGTCTATCAGCAATGCCAATTAAAAATATGGGACCTACTGCCAAAAATCCAGAGTTGAAGCTTGTAATGGTCTATTGAGTTCAGCACAGCAGGTATGCAACACGAACAGCACAGCTCTTCAGGTTAAAAATCCCTAGCAGTACAGATGGTGGTTACTCCAAATAAAAAGTTTTTGTATTTTGTTTCCATCAGAAAACATTGCACAGCATTACGAACTGTCATCAGATCGGCCCTAAGGGCTGGGGGAGATCCAGTTGACCTTCTGCATAAACACAATTGAACAAAGTTGTATTATTGCACTGATGTATAAAAATGGATTGGATAAAAGCTGTGGTTGTGGCCTAAGGGTTTTCCAAGCCCTTGTCATTATTGTCCCGAAAAACACTAGAGAGACTCTTCAGATCACATTTTCTAACAGCATTATATGTTAACTGCACTTTTTATTTACATCATTCTTCTTCAAAGGTACACTTACTCTTGTATTTACATATAAAAGTTTCTGCGGAGCAAAAACCCTTTAAATTTAACTTTTTCTTTGTGACTTTTAAGTTTTAGTCTGTAGTACATTTTGTCTGGAAAATTTCTAACTGAAAGGAGGAACCTTTAAAAGTGCATTCAGGATATTCTAATTTGTCTGTCTTTCCTCTTCCCATATTTTTTCCCTATCAATTCTGATGCTAAGCTGTCCCTTGTTTTGTTGGCTTTTCCTACTTTTTATGGGCAGTATTGAAGCCAAAAGCATATATTTAGAATATTAATGGGTGTATAAACATTATGTGGCCATTGCTTACCTAAATTGGTGTAATTTCTTCTTTTGCATCAGGTTCCTCTTTATTTATATGAATGTCATCAAAATGAGAGCAAGGTCCTTTCTAATTTTGGTTTTCCACTTTCTTAACTGGGAACAGAGTCGTGCTATGTCAGGGAGATTGTGGATATTCATGAAAGAACTGTACCTGGGTCAGTGACCCTGTTGCTAATAAATTGAAGGCTGTCATATCTCCCTTGTGAATGCAAGAGGAATTTAAAATTGAAAAATATGGCTTTGGTGATATTTATTATATATATATTATGTATAACAGCTGCAATTCTATGTCACTTCAGAATGTCCTGTTTGTTGCCAGTTACATTTCCAGGTATTTACAATGCAGTATAATTTATCATAGCTATATATCAGCCTCACCCTTCTTAGCATTATGTGCATTTCAATGATATGTAAAGTGATGGCAAGGAGAAAGGACTTTTGCTGTAATGACCAGTACACTAATCTCTGTGGTTACAGGGTTAGAGATTGTGTGTATAATAATTGTAAACAAGAACCAGCTCCTAAACTGATTATAAATAGAACAGAATAGCATTTGAAGTTAAAGTTTCTTCAGTGGGTAATTACTAAATATGAATTATTAAATATTTTACCTTTTTTTTTTTTTTTTTTTTTTTTTTTTAACGTAATGGCTCATACTGTATAGAGAGAGCTTCGGAAAATTGGAGAGGATCTTTATTTGAAACTTATCAGAAAATGGCAAAAAGCAGTAGCTGTGTTGTGGGTTTGTTTTTCTAACACCTTTCTCTAGTTTCCCCCTAGTCCAGCTTCTGTTTGAAGGCATAATCCTCAAAGTGCTACTCCCGTATGGAGGAGGAGAATGTAATAATTTCTGTCTGTCTGTCTGTAGTCATAAACAGCTATGCATTAAAGGGATGTAGTCTGTAGTAGTTAGTAAGCAATATTGTCATCAGAAATTTGAGGAATAAATTTAATTTAAAGGGTTCAGAATGTGTAAAAATAATTTAAATAAATTTTCAACATCTACGTTAATAATGGATGGGAAGATAGGATGTGTTATTCCTGCTTACAGTATATAACTTTTGAATTTCCTAGTCCTATCATGTTTTAGGACATGCTGTACATAAAATCTGCCATCTAGTTAATTACAGGGTAAGATCAAGAATCTTTTAAAATACCTAGAATAAAAATAGAATTTCAATTTAATTTATTTAATACACACTGAAATTTGTTTAATACCAACTGAAATGGGAGGACTTAACTTGAAAGAGACAGAAAGTGTTTCCCCTCTGTTCCTACTTAACTATTCAAAATTAAAATATAGAACTGATTTTAAATTCTCTCAGTCATTCTGGTGGGAATTCAGTGTTAGCACTATGAAGAAGAAAATATTCCAGAGAGTGTTTTTTTTTGCATTTTGGATTGGAAGAGTGGATTTGAAATCCAGAATATTATAATTACTTTTTAGATGCTTTTTAATATAGAATTTAATCCTTATTGCTATTCGATACCAGAGTTTTATACTTTGTTCAGCCTAAAGCATAACTATGTAACTGACCTGATATATAAGCAATCTTTTAAAATAGAGGTTACTGTAATAGTCTAAGAGTCATGTGACATCAAAATTTACAGGCATATTATATTTTTTCCCCAAAGATTTTTTGCAGAGGATTGAAGTAATTATTTTCTGGCCATACACATTGTTTACTGAATTACTTTCAACAAACTACTCAATTAAATAACAATTTCATATTCCTGAAGGCTCAGCATGAGGTTCGTGTTGGAGAAATAAATAGGAGACCAAGTCAGGGCCCACACCATTTCTTGTCTTTATATTCCTGACAGTAAAATAAACATAATTTTTAGACTTACTTCAGAAATGTTTGGTTTATATCTTTCAACTAACTTTACTTAAAGATTTTTCCACCTAAGGTGTTACAAAACCTTAAAAAATAGGTGTTTGGAAAGCATTAGTAGCTAGGTTGTGTTAGGCGAAAATGCAGTCATATTAGTTGCTACTCAGCAGTACGCAGGGGCCGAAGGCTCTGAACAGCTGTTACTGTTCTCTTTGTTGGTATCATACTGTCTAAAGATTGCGTATTGTTAAGTGTTTGATCGTTCAAGTGTTGAATTTTGGAAATTGAGATTTTTCAAGGGAAAAATTGATTTGGATCAGCTGCACTGTAGAAAATCTGCTATGAAGAATGGGAGGCTTCTAAAAGGTAATGGTGAGAAAAATATTTTCCTGCAATGCTGAAGTCCATGAACAAAGTTAAAGCCAGAGGGAGTACACAATAGTAACCTGCCTGCATTTGTTTCTAATAAAATGACTTTAAAACACAGGGGTAAAGAGATTGGCTGCTTGGCAATAAGTGTTTCTTTTTTTTTTTTTTTTTTTTTTTTTTTTTTTTTTTAGCTGCAATTAAAATGTTGATAGCAACTTCATAGAAAAAAAAAAAAAATCCCCAAAACACGGCCTGGATAAATGCACAGACTAACACGGGTAACTGGCAGTTTAGTTATTATGACAAATACGTAACTTATTTTTTACAGAAAGACTAGAGTAATAAAACCCTGTATTGTCTCATAGATGTGCAATCTGAGAGAGCTCTTCTGAATGGTGGGAATCTGCAGAATACTTGAATAACTAGATTCAGTACCCACATTAAACTGTTTCAAACTTTATTATTAAGAATAGATTAAGTGTTTTACTTTCTTCTTATCATATTTTTCCAGTGACTGAGATGGACTGCAGTCTCTGCACTGAATTCCCTATTCTCCACTTTCTGTGCCCTCTCATCAGTACAGCACTAACAGAGTGCAGTCCTTCCCTGTCTTTTCCTCAGCTTCTATTCCAGCACTATTCCCTTTCTTGGCTAACTGGAAGGTTGCTTTGTGTGCTGGAGATTTTTCTATTTCTCAAACTTTCCAAAGTCTTTAAACACAAAAATGGAAATGAGCAAAAGTCACATGACAACACCACATGAAACGCCCACCACAAATGCCCAGCTCCAGGTGCATAATAACGGCTTGACGCATGAGCTGCCAGCTCACTTTGGGGGGTCTTATTCTAATGCTAGTGCTAAAGATAATGCTTAAGTGCTGTGATGATTAAAGACTTAACACCACGGTTTCCTTCTCTGTTATAGGGACCAAATCCCAGAGACCTTATTTGTGTGAATCAATGAATCAGTGTGGGGCTAGAGATTATTAATGTTTATTTTCATTTTATGCCCCTTTCCTTTCTGTTCTTCTCTATTACTCATAGCTTCATCTCTCTCAAGAGGCACTGTAACTGGCAGTCAGGGATGTATATGGAGCGTCACTGGAAAAAACAACACTTAGAGATATACACACCTAATTTAGCAAATACCGTCTGAATAATGGTAGCAATTTTATCTAAGGAAAGAGACCATACCACAACGTACAGATATAAATCTCTGCAAAAACTTGCTAGATCTTCTTTTTGATAGTTCAGTGAATTTTACTAGAAAATCCCCAAATAATTCTAAAATGTTAGTCAGTTTGGTCTTTCCTCTTCACACTGGTGTGATAGAAGCCCAAACTGAGTATTTTAGAAAATAAGTTTTGTCTTTGAATTAGTAGAGAAGTTCAGGTGGATTCTTTACAGAAAATCACAGGTAAACTCACAAATATGAAGGAAAAGTTGATAAACTCTTTTACTCCCCAGAAACCTCACCCTAGCAAGAGCACACTGCATACGGACCAGTGCTGGTGTGAAGATGGCTGTATCTACTTGGCATGTTGGGCCACTTGTGCTTTTCTAGCAGCTGAACAGTAAACAGATCTTGGGGGGAGTCCCCAGTGGTGGCTTTAAAAATGGAAGTGGTAGCTTTAAAACTTTAAGCTTATTAATGTTTTTTTTGTGTGTGTGTGTGTGTTTTTCTTTCTTTGGTTTTTTTTTTTTTTTTTTTTTTTTTTTTTGTCTTCTCATTTCAGGGAGTACCCTCTCTTCTGATTCCTTCCCTTTCTCTCTGCCACTCTGCCACTAAAATATTGCTTCATCATCCTTCCTCTCCTTTTCTTCCTACTATCTGTGTGTAAAGGAAACCTCCCATGGAAAACTAGGAGATCTTTGTTACACACAGAGATCCACAGAAGGTTCCCTTTCTTTTCAAATATTTGTGAATTTATTACAAGAAAACAGTCATTGTGTGTTTAAATACTTTTAAAGCAAATTGCAGTGCAGTATCAGGTAGCATTTTCTGATACTGTAGCATTAAATAATGTCAGGTTAGGAAGACAAGCCACAGTACTAAAATACAATAATATTTTTCCTGTTTGATAGCTATTATTCCTAGGTTAAATATTAAAAAATAAACTTCCTTGCATGGAAAACAGACATTTTTGAAAAGAAAAAATGTTTAACTCCATATAAAGATTTTGAATAAGGAGCACCTCTTTTCTGTTTCTTCCATGATATTTTTCAAAAGAAAAGCAATTGTTTTAAATCTGCTAAGCTCTTTCTTATTAAAAGAGAAATCCATTTGGATTAAAAAAATAAATATGTTACCATATGTTACAACATACCTATTTAGTAATTTGTTTTACTGAGAAAGATGAAAAATGACAATATAGATGTAGAGCTTAGGGATATGGTTTAGTGGGGACTGCTAGCCTTAGGTCAGAGGTTGGACTCGATGATCTTGAGGTCTCTTCCAACCTAGAAATTCTGTGATTCTGTGATTCTGTGATATGGGAATATGCACATTAAGTCAAACATTTAATTGAAGATATAGTATGCTTTCAGAACACTTGCAAATAATCATTTCCTTACCTGCAGGGGTGGGAAGTCAGTGTAGTACGAGTTCATTATGAGGAAGAAAGGAAAAGTCCTTGATCATTAACTCTGTGTCATACTTCAGATATGTTTGCAGGATTGTGCACAAGGGTGTAAATATTATGAGTGGTCCAGCATATAGAAAAGAAATATATAGAAATATATTCAATGTGAATATTTTGCTTATAACAGCTACTTCTGAGCTGACAGACCTGGTTGCTGACACTCTAAGCACCAGTCATATTTTAAAGGCTAGAGAGAAACCACTGCTGAATTTGGGAACATTGGCATCTCACACATCCACAGCTGTGTTGGTGTTCCTACACGGTATGTTCTCTGAGATTTTTCATGTCTCTTTTTTACGCTGTTCTGCCCACCCACTATCAGCTTCTCTCTTACTGGATTCCTTGCATATGCTCTTGTTTCTGAAGTCCTTAGTACAGGTGTCACAGAGCGCTTTAAATAAAGCACTGTTTTAACTCTGTTTTAGTGCTTTGACTAATATAAATGTATCAAGCTCAAAGCACAGAAATGTGCTCTATATTCTCTTAAATAATCAGAATCATGAGAAATTTGTATAAAGTTTTATCTCTCCTTGGTTTAGCTTTATTCTAATGTGGCTTTTTTTCTCTTCTGAAGTTTATCTGTTTCTGTACTTCTCATTTAATCTTTCATTGCCTATCTTCTGTTTTGCGCAGGCAAAAGTGTGCAGTTAAAGTGTGTGGTTTTGTTTGGCTCTCTGATCTTTAACAGATGCAAATATTATATTGTATGAATTGCAGCTATTATTATATTTTACATAAGCTGTAAACTTATATGGCTTTTTAGATGAGAAAAATATGTTTTTCAAGGTAAAATATGTTTTTTTCCTCAAGATACTTGGGATCTGTATTAGCCAAGACAAATGCTGAGGCTTAGGACAACTGTTTGGGAAGTGCAAAGCGTATGTTAGGATAATTTGAGAGACTGCAGAGAAGACTCCCGGCACTAATGGCTTAGGATGGAAAGAATTCTTGGCAGATGAAGGCAGTGAAGGCATTCCAAGTGTGGGCAGTCAATGTGACAATGCTTAGGCAAAATATCCAACGGAAATAAAAGATGTAGGAAAGGCTAAAGAATTGTGGAAAACTTGCAGAAAGCTTTAAGTAGAACTGAAAGCAAAAGGATTTGTGTGATGGAAAAGGCTTATGCCCAAAGCATTAAATATCAGAAAGGCAGTTTTGAATTTGATGCAGCCAAAGATAGAAA
The DNA here is from genome assembly GCF_009819795.1 of Aythya fuligula. Classification (NCBI taxonomy): domain Eukaryota; kingdom Metazoa; phylum Chordata; class Aves; order Anseriformes; family Anatidae; genus Aythya; species Aythya fuligula. The sequence continues at coordinate 10,828,469 of NC_045565.1, read as the reverse complement.
GCCAATGGACTTTTCAAGAAGTAGCTCATCCCTTAGCAGAATATGTGCTGCAGAATGCTATATACACACTTCCAAAATAGCTGACATGCAGAAATGACATGCTAAGTTGGCCGTGCACTTTTACTTGAACATATTAACATATTTCTTATTAGTATATATCACACGCAGAGATGCAGACAATTTATGGGGTTACAACAAGTGTTGTACAACACAGTGGAGGAGAAGATAAGTCAATATGTCTGCATTCTGCAAAAAAATGTTTATCCTGTTGACAAGGGAATTATATGATGTGTAACAGTTATAGAATATGCGTCTATTCTGCATAAAAGATAATGTATCTCATTTATACTGGCCTTTCCAGAAAGCAGGAGAGGGACTCTTTTGTCAGGGACTCTTTTGTGGTGATAGAACGAGGCGGAATGGCTTTAAACTAAAAGAGGAAAGATTTAGATTAGACATTAGGAAGAAGATCTTTACTCTGAAGGTGGTTTAGGCACTGGAACAGGTGGTCCAGAGATGCCCCATCTCTGGCAGCGTTCAAGGCTAGACCGGATGGGGCTTTGACCAGCCTGGTCTTGTGGGAGGTGTCCTTGCCCATGGCAGGGGGTTGGAACTAGATGAGATCTAAGGTCCTCCCCAACTCAAACCATCCTGTGATTCTCTGATTCATCTGTCTGTTCCTACTGTATGAGTCAAAAGCACAGTCTATCTCTTGAAGGATAGTCGCTCTAACGTGGGCCTCTGTAGACAGTCTTCAAGTTGAGAAATGGCAAAGGAAATCTAAGTATTCCCACATAGATCACATACACTGTTGACCAGTAGAGAGTATTGGATAAATTCAACAAAAAATCATTTCAAACCTAGCTTACCATTGATTTATTGTTGCTTGAACTTCACAGGCAAATTACACACTTCCATCTTCTACATATAGCAAATGATCTTCTACATATAGCAAATTAGATGTTTATAAGCTCCATCATATGACTGTTATCTTCACTTACTGTCACATAGATTAATGAAAAATAAGGCAAACTTTTGCAGATTTGAATGGAATTATATTATTTACAAGGGTTACAATAAACAAAATATACAAAAACATTGCTGCGATTTAGGAAAATAAAAACATATGCACACATACATAGTAAGAATGAGAGTAAATATGTGAAATGTTTGAAGATCTGCAGCTTTTATTTTTAATACTTCTGCATATGAAAACTGTCGACTGTATTTAAAACAGGCAGCTGAAGTTGATGTCAGGGTTCAGTTACACTGAAGTGGGAGTGTAGCAAAGATTTTAAGGAAAGGAAGAGCAATAGTTCACAAAGATACCTTACGTTGTCATGCTATATTCATACATTAGACTCTTTTTGTTTGTTTTTTCCTCTCTAGGTGTGATTCTTTCTCTCTCATCTCCTTCCTTTCTCCATCTTCATTTAGGAGATTATAAATTAAATGGAAGTATTTACTAATCATTTCTGTGTTCAAACGGGATATGATATGTGACTCCATCATTAAATTTTTCATTCTGTTTGTATATTGTGTACATCACATTGTTCATGTGCATCTTTTCTCCACTATATTTGAAACATGGGGATGTAAGTCTAACTATTTTCAAATACTATAAGGTCCTTGGTCTTTAGTCATTGTCCTAATAGCCTCTTAGACTAGCCACATTAGAGTGAATTATTTCACTGAGTCAAGCAAACCACAGAGCTACATTATTCCTCTTTCTGTTTGCAACAAGCAGAAGCCTACATGGCACAAGTGATTTAGGCTGTTATTTTGGGGGATTAGAATAGTCAAGGAATTTGGAACTGACAGAAAGTTTAGGTGTCGATGCCTAAGGCACCCACGAACCAGTCCAGAATTTTCCCATGCCGGAGCACTTGGCTACAAAGCTCATTTGAAATTCATCTGTATTCCAGTCTTTTCTCACAAAGAAAAAAGATCAGAATGTTACTTTGAGAGTATTTCCCTGGATGACACTCTATGCCAAAGAGCAGCTAGGCTGTTGGATTGGTTTTGTTTCCATATATCTGTTACATTTATTACATTTTTACCAAGCATTTGTCAAGCTCTTCCTTTGCATATCATTCTTTTTTTTTTTTTTTTTTTTTTTTTTTTTTTGGTGGGTGTCAAGTATGATTTTACCAAATGACTTTTTCAATTACTAAATTAAACTGCCAGTGATTGTCCCCCACCCTACTTCATTACTCAGACAGTGCAACCTGTTGTTCCTACCTGTTATCCTTATTCATAATTATGATTATATCCTATTCTAGTCTTGAATTGGAAAAAAAAAAAAAAAAAAAAAAAATAATGTAGGCAGGGAGGAAAGAACAGAAAAAAAAGTCCTTTTTTCTTGTAATTTTTCATGGGTTATAGTTTTTCCTACACACAGTCACAATACTTCACAAAAATTTCCAACAGAAATGTATGTTGATCATAATACTGTATGTCTTTGGTATACTGGGTGTTGTGTGGTAACCCATGCATGGTGTGTATCTACTTTGCTCAAATCACTCAGATGAAAATTCTGTTTTGTTCAGCTATTAGCATATATATCGCCTGCTTCTTTTTTCTTCATTCAAAGTGATGCAGCAGGAAGGCCTTTTTCTAGAAGGAACAGTGTTTCACCTTCTCTTGTAATAAAATTTGTTGAATGCAGGCAAGAGAGGGAAAGTTTAAGAGGAAAATTGTTAATGTAGTATCTTGTTGAAGGATCTTCTTCAACTGCAAGGTGGCACATTTTCAAAAACACTTTTGAAAACAACTTTTCATGAGATTAGTCTACCAAAGTAGAAAATGACAGCTGTGCATACCTAGTAATTCCCTCTTTAAGGCACATTCTTCTGTTTTAAGCAGAATTGGAATTATTTTTATTTAGAATCTGTTTTTGTTTTTTTTGTTTGTTTGTTTGTTTTTGCTATTTTTTTAAAAAAAGTTTAATTATTAGCATAATAGGTACGTTTAAAATTACACTTAAGACTAAGAGGTAATGATATAAAATGACAAAAATAGTGTCACTTCTGTTTCATAAAGTGTATTGTTCTGAACTCCTAATAAAGCAAACAAAAGCTGCTTAGTGACTAAAATTGAGGTCAATTTAATGATGTCTGCTGGTTTAGTTTTGCCTGAGGAATTTCCAGCATATGAATAGGTATGAGAAATTGTAAGACAGATATCACAGAACATTCCAGCTCCAAATCTTAATTTGGTAAATCATCTGATTTCTGTGCAAGTGAACTGATGTAGGAATACTGAGATTTGGATTACATGTTGACTTACATGAAAAGTGTTTAATAAATTCATGTCACAGAGAAGACTGCAGAGATTGGTAAAGATACAGTCTTTCTTCATACTTGGATATGTATCCAGTTCTGACGGACTCTGTAACTAGATAAATGTGAATGTGGGTAGACTTCTTATCCATCAAATCAACTGATTTTTAGTTCCCTCTCAATGGTTCACACTCTTCAATATACATAGCTTCCAATGTATACAGGTACATCCTCTCCAGCTCAACAGCATGAACAACGTCTATCCTACTTCTCCAGCCTGTCAACTGTCATATATCTTCTGAAGCTTTTGTTGGCATTTTTTGGTTTTATTTTGAACAAACTGTTTCCTTCATTTTGCATTTCCTTGAAATGAGGATGATAATCTGATAATCTTTTTAATGCCACGTTCTTTCTCTACTTATTTAAATTATAGACTCTTTGGGACCTTGTCTCCTTCCTTTCTTTTTTCTTTTTTCTTTTTTCTTTTTTCTTTTTTCTTTTTTCTTTTTTCTTTTTTCTTTTTTCTTTTTTCTTTTTTCTTTTTTCTTTTTTCTTTTTTCTAGAGAGAAATGATGTGACTTGGTGATAAGTAAGAGCCACGAAAACCACACAACTCGAATATGATTCTTATTTGCAGCTGTTGATTATCTTTAGTTTTAAGTTAACATCATTCTAATGTTGTGCTTAATAGTAGTGCCCTGTCATCTTTCAAGTGTAAGTGTAAATTTCAATAGAAATTTCTATTTGTTTTGGAAAATGTTATACCTCATGATAATTGGCATCATTAACAACAATATCATGTAAATGAAAATGATCTTTGTCCTGAATTCAGGACCTTAGAAGAAAGTAGTTTTTCACATTAAGAGGAGCCACCAGAGGCACAGGAAAGTGAGAACACCTTGAGGTACTGAAGAAGTTGTTCAAAGGTACCAACTCTCTTTACAGTTTCAGAAATTAAGGTGAATTAGTTCTTGGAAGGACAGCAGGGTGAGATTGTAGGGTGAGAATAAAGGCTGTGAGCACCTAGCGTTGGGATGAAATGATGAAATGGATGAAATTTACCTTTACTCCCTGGCTTTCCAAGCTCTTTGTGATCATTCTTTGATGCCTCCAAACCCAGCTTTTGCTAGCTGATAGCTCTGTGATATATGTGTGAATATATAACTTGGAATGAGAGCAGCTTGCTAGCGTACCTAAACAAAGGGAACCACCTCCACCCACCTTTAAAATTTTCACTTGCTAAAAAATCATTTAAAAATTTATGCTATTCTTTTCTGTTGATTTTTTTCACAAGTGGTATTTTTAAAGCCCCAGCTGAACCAGCTAGGATAAAACCGAACCAGCTGCATGGGTACTGGACAAAACATTCTTCCAAAAAATGTTATTTTTGCTTCAGAGCCTAAGCAGGCTACACAGAAAACCCTAACAAAGATGGAAAACAAGAAATGTCATCTCACTTTACAAACGGGAAAAAGCACGTGAATATATCTAAGCTAATGAAGTAGACAGTATATTCTTCACCTTACCACTGAGAGTAGTTCAAAGAGCCTTAAACTGTCACTGAGTTTTATGACACTGGCATGGGTTAGCTCATTAGTTCTGCTGAGACGTATGCTGTAATAGAGACGGTCTATATTGGGCACGGGAACTGGAATTTTGCTGTACATATGATTTGGACATTCTAGTCTAAGACTGCGCTGCTCTCTGGAGAGCTGTTTAAGAATGCTCAGAGACTGTATAAATAACTGTGACAAAGGTATGGGTTGTCCCCAGATCCCCCAATGTTGTATTTGTTGCCAAATATACATCTGTTTGGTAGTCTCACTGCTGAATTTCCCCTTTGTATTTTTCAGTTGATTACACTATTTGTCTTTTATCAAACACATGTAGAAAAGGCTAACACAAAATATCAAAAACTATGTTCTTATTATATTGGAAACAGAGTAAAGAAGATACAGTGAAATACAAAGTCTCATTTCAGAGTCACAAAAATATTTTCATTTTACCCGTCTCTCTCTCTACAAGCTGAATAATCTATTTTTTGTCTACATTTCTGTTAGTAAGTCAAATGATCTAGCCTGCGTTATGCTTACTAGACTAATCTCTGATGATTTATTGATCTTTCTCCCTCTGTTTTCATTTGCTGTGCCAATTTGTCTGTATAATGAAGGAGCTTTTTTTTTTCTGATTTAAATACATTTTTGATGCTTTTCAGGTGGCCACTCTTGCTTGTTCAAATCACTGCTGTTTCATAAAGGGAGAATCAGCAAAACAATAGCTGCGATCAGTCCACTGTAGGTGGCACTAGCAGACATAGCAAACGCCTCTAATTCACTGTTAGTAGGGTGAAGTTGATACAGCATTGCAATTTCACTGCAACGGCATATGGCAAACAGTGCAAATTTCAGGTAGGCAAGCACTGACCTGTCTCTGACTAACCACAATCTTTAACATTTGCAGAATGCCAGTTAAAAGTGTTCCAGAAATGATGATAGCTGCTTGGTGCAGCAGTAGGCATTTGTACAGCTTCATTATTATCTTTATTGTTAGGTAACTAATTTCATCTTCTGCCTGTTTTTTTGTAACACTTCAACTTCATGATTAAATTTGGCTCTCCTATTGTACTCACATAATGCCTTTATCTTTTAACACTCTATCTATTCTGAACTTCCTTCTTGAGCATATCAGCTTCCATGCAGGGAAAGGGGGAAGGAATTTTTTTTCAAAATAGCAATGAGAATAAGTCAGGGAGGGATGTCATATCAGAAAACAAACCTGATGTGTTCTTTCCTCTTCATATGCTGCAGGCCTCCTTGACTTAAAATCCCAGACTGGATTCTGCTTCAAGGAGAAATTGGTCTGTTGCTGTTTTTTATGTTGATACTGTATCATGTTTCTGCACCAGTAGCCAATCAAGTGAAATATGAAGCTACTATTTTAAAGCACTATATTGCATTTCTTTTTCTCTAGTTCTTTTTGCTGCTCCTAGAAGGAAAATATATAGATAGATAGATAGATAGATAGATAGATAGATAGATAGATTCCCATTTTGATCTCACTTCTACCTCAGTGAAATCAGATAATACAAAGCTGAGTACAAAGGTTTACAAGGCCAGGTTGAGTCTATGTAATCTGTTCATGTGCCTCATGTCAAGCTTTAAGTGCGTAGGTTTGGTAGGATAGTGATGATTGGGGCAGCAACTGTAAAAATGTGAACACGGCTCACTAGCTGACCAGTTGCTCATACAGCTATTTGAGGGGATGTTGAGAAAATTCCCTTAAAAATCTTGTTAAACCCACTTCGATTGTAAAGGATGACTATTGCATTTTACCTCCCTGAGGCCTTAATATGCTGAAGCAGACAAGCTGTGCAGTTTTTCAGGAGGATATAAACTCCTAAAAATAAATTAATCGTATACGATTTTTCATGCTGACAGATGCTGAAGTTGATAAACATTTTCGTGCATGATGTTCTGGTTTCTCTGGCCTAATTTGGCCATAATTTTTACTTCCCATCTGATTATGTAAAATAATGTACAGAAATGTGGTATGTTGTCCTTAAAGGCAGAATGGTTTCTGCTAGTCATATGCTCAGGAAGAATCGTTGCCCATCCAGCATATGAGGCTAATGTTGGAGCAGAGTTTAGTTAATGTCACATTCTCATCATGGCCTTAGGTATTTTTTAGCCAGATGTAAAAATGCTTGAAGACATCTAGTGGAATTTGCAAAACCACTCTAATAGCTTCTATGCAAAACCTATTTTTAATCCATTTGTATGTTTAGATATGTAATTATTTTTAAAAGTTTACCTTTTTCCTTTCTTTGGTGAACTTTCTTTAGTATCTTGCCCCTGTTGGAGATAAAATATTTATGTTCTGAGAAGCCTAGCAATGGTTTTCACATGAAAGAGTGTAGTCTCTCCTGTCTAGGCTCTGTCAGGTGATACACAGTTTCCTGGCTTCAGTTGCCAGTGCTTGTTAATGGTTTAAAAGCCTAATTTTGCTTGCCTTTGCAATACCCATCACCAGTTTTGGAAGTAAGCAGGGCTGATGAGGAATCAGGCATAGCAAGAGCTGCACAGGGTGCAGGGACACTGCCTTGGCCAATGGGTGAGAGCCTCTTTTGGCAAGGGGAGAGTTGAGTTGCCCCATATCAGCAGTGTTCAACCCAACTTCTGGAAGGACCCTGCCCAGTTCCATCACTCATGTCAATAGCAATTAATATCTCATGTTTGCTCACAAAGGGATGTTGCTGAGAAGCTAGCAGCTCTTTATTTTCTGGGATGGCAGTTTTTTGGATCAGCTCCCATCTGGCTCAGTGTTAGTTCACAGCACAGAGACTGTCCTGCCAAGAGTGATCAATGATCTCCTGTGGGTTATCAATTGTGGTCACCGATCCTTCTTGATTGTAGTTGATTTGTCATCATCTGGGGACTGTATAGACCATAAAGTTTGCTGTCATAACACGTTTTCAATAATCTTACATACCTGACATTAGTACCCTGTTATGGTGTTCTAGTACTATCCAATGTTGTTAAGATACGAACATGTAGGCAGCTATGCTGTAAATCTCTTCACATTTTCTTCTTCTGGTATCTGTTTATTTTCATATTGGGATGTAACATACCCTGGGCAATGCTAAAATAGTAAAGCGATGGAAGAAATAATTTTCACTAATTCCAAGTTCAGGTTTCCTGCTTCTGCAAGTTAATACTAGTATTTTGTTATGTCTGCAGTTTTCTTGTCCATGCTATAATTCAAGATGACTGTTTTAATATTGGCTTCTTATAGCTGGGCAATGTCTTCTGTGTTAGGTAGATCATTGCTATACCTCAGCTCTATTACCAGAACTTTCTTTCCGTTTCTCTCAGGAAAACCTGAAATACTTAAAGCTAATCCTACATGTGACTTGTGCCTACAAAGCAGGCATGCACATCTATCAGGTGATGTATACTTTTTGCCAACTAATAACATAATTTGTTCAGCTTACTATTGTGATATGCAAACTTTATTAGACTGGAATCTCTCAGTTTTGGACTAGACATAGTTTTCAGGAGACATGCAGAGCCATTTCAATACAGCTTTTATACAAATGAAAAGTGTTTGCACTATGAATTGCACTAAAATCAAGAATGGAACAATGAAATGGTATGCCCAAATTATTTCTGTACTTTACCCTCTTTGCAATTTTCTTGTATTGTAGACAGGATTACAGTTAGAATAATGACAGCAGCCTGCTTTGGGAAAGCTGAAGAATCCTTCTGTTTATGTGAGGTCCAGTGTACTCTGTGAAGCTGATCCTCAATGCACCGAAAATGAAGTATATACCAGGAGTAAAGTTTCCCATTCTTAGGGTCCTATTTATTTTTGAGGCTATAGACTTCAGAAATTCAGGTGACTGGCCAAATACTTTTATTGTTTATTTCCCTTGAAATTACTAACATTTCATTCATATCCATAACCATGCATCCTCAGAAATGAGTTAATTTCATTGCAGGGGGTTTATGCATAGGGCTGGATCACATTGTACCCAAACAAAGGATCACTGGTAGGAAAATGAGCTGCATCTCTCTCTTATCTATCAATACTGAGTCAAGAATAAGAACAGTACAATAACAAAAATGAGAAGCTTTCTTTGAGGCAGAAGTAGAATTACATCCTTCTTCCTACCGTGTTGTCCCTATAGATAGTTAGGGCATGGCTTTGATAAAAGATCTTATTTGTGGAACAGAATTTATTGCTGGATAGGAAAACACATGTGTATCATCTGCCTGATGGCAGTTTGCCTCAAAAACATTACTTAATGGTCCTGTTCTCAGGAGCTCCTTTGGAGGTACTGCTTTATGATGACAGCATTACTTCCTTTCTGGTAATCCCTCCTTCCCTCCTTCCATTGGTCAATGGGATAATGATCTTTACAGGATGACTGTATTTTTGGGGTATACTTAAGATTTCCTTATAATTTGTGGGTTTATTCCTCAAAATTTAAAATGTTGAAGGTTTTATTAAGGTGTAGAGCTCCTTAGCAGGCTCAATGTGAGTGGGGAAAGAAAGGACCTTTCTGTGTGTTGCCTGTCCTTAGATAGCCTGTTGTGGCTGCATTGCCAGACAAATGTTGACGAGAGGGATTCTGCAACTCATTGTAAGTTCAAGCATACTAGAAGGCCAAACCAAACTGGCTGTCTCATTAGGGAAAGAAGAAAATAAATAAATAAATAAATAAATAAATAATGAAATCTTGCTATATCATGACAGAAATAAAATAAATAAATAAATAAATACATGTTTCCATTTAACTTTTGGGAAAGTTTAGCTGCAAGGCATAGTGAAAAAGCATTGTATGTAAATTTGATACTGATTGGAGCAATAGGATTGCTGGCTTCCATAGGTTGTTTTTCCAGCAAATTGATCCTGCCTGAGCTGCAGTTAACTTTACCTTATGGTAAAGCTGGAAGACTGGGACCTGGCACTGTGTAATGCTCTAGCTGAACAGCACTGAAAAATATACTGAATATATATACCTTGCTTTTGAATTAAATTTTAAAGTCACATAGGTAGATAGAGCTATAGACACTGTGAGTGTGCCAGCAGAGGTGAGATGCTCAGTGCCTGCACAATTGCCATGAGAACCGAAATTATGAAATAACAGGTTAAAGTGCTCTTGTAGGAATCTCTCACACAGTGCTTAAGGAAGCATTTCATATATTAACATTCTGCTTGGAGCTCCTGTGACAAAAACATGTTGTTGTAAAAATGGGGAGAAAGGAAGAAAACATACTTCCAAAGAAGGTCAAAGTTAGGCTCTTAAATCCATATCTAGGCAGCCAACAAATTTCTTTTCTGAAGAGTCGAATACCCAGCAATTTCCATTAACTTCACTTAAAGCTGTGCAAAGCCACCAGGACCCCATTGACCCTCTGCTGACAAGGGACATGAGTTTGCATTGAGTAATGTAAGTCTGTACGGAAGTGGCATACTTCAGTCAATCCAGAATCAGGTAAAACCAATAACTCTTACTGTTTTATTCATCTGTGGTTGCTTTCATATATTTAGTTTTCATTTTCCTCCATTAACATGCTAGATGGGTGCAAATAAATCAACTCGAAAATTAACAAAAACACGCCAGAGAAAAAACAAGCAAGACCTGTAAATATGCTAGGAAAAAAAAAATGACTGAGAGAAAAATAAATCTTATTTCAATGAAATAAGAGTATGAAAGAATTTTTCCCTAAGAATCTAAAGCTGAAGATGAGCTGAGATAGCCAGCTGAGTATGTGGGCAACTTAGTGTTTAGTGTGATAAATGTTGTTTATGTACGCACCAGCAGGAAGTAAACTGAGATGGCTTTTTCTTCACTTAAATCCTAAGAGTGGAGCATTTGAACAATTGCTGATCTTAAAATATTGAGATTAATAGGGTTAATTTTTCCCAACCCCCCAACCTTTCATTAAGCTCCTAAAGAAGAAATAGCAATCCAGAACCAGTCTAAGGATTGAAACAAGCCCTTTGGTGGTAAATAAAAATGAGCTATTTTGACCTATTTTATATTTAGTGAATGTGTAGATATTCTAAATGATCTCCATAAGTAGACCATAAGTAATCATAATATTATTAACACAGTTTAACAAGATAGTTTAAAATTAGCATGCCTTTTTTTTTTCTGTATACAATAAAAGTATGTAGAATCTCACTTGTCACTATAGATATTTAATCTTTTTTATTTTTCTTGTGGCAATTTCTAGTGGAAATAATCTAATGGAGCATTTTAATTATGACATTGAATTTCAGTTTTTAATAACAAAAATTAAAAATTCTTTATCTAGGTTAACTTGATCCTGGGTCTTCTTAGAGAATCTCTTTGGCTTTTTCCATTATTCCTTTATATTTCTTTTCTGATTCTACAGAGAGTAAAGTAAGAAGGTTATTCTGACCAAATGGCTGTAATATCTCATGTTCGTATTTGGCAGTTCTTCTGAGTGGCTTTTTAATCTTAGCTTCATACTACAAACGTATTTCCACTTAGAATAAACTACAGCTAGCTGCATGAATGTTCTACATACATCAGACTGCATTTAGACTTCTGATGAAATCTTCCAATAACCTTTTGTCTCTATCATCAAATAAGGTAGGGTACCATTCTTTCAAATTGACTTCTTTGCAGACAATATTAGCAAAATGACTGTTCCAATGCTTATTATAACAACTAAAAGTCAATTCTATATGTTGTTGTAGATATACATGCCTTTCTGGCCCTCATATTTGAAGTAATGTTACTATTAGATGAAAACAAGATATTGATATTTTATTTAAAGAACATGACAAGACTTCATTTCCTATGGTTATAAACAATAGTCTAATATGTGCTGTTGCTTCCTGTGCAATTTTTTGAATAGATGTTTGCATTTATATTTATTACCTGAAGGCAAAACAGTAGTTAAGAGAAAAACTGTCAAAAATCAAAGCAAAACATGTCGTTTAATAATGAGAAAAAAAAAATGAATAGAGAGTTTTTTAAAAGAATATATTTCTGATGTGTTCTTGCCAGAATAGCATTAGGTAAATGCGTAGGCTATTACCACAGATCCAAAATGCCTGTGAAATTCCACAGATATGAAGAAGACTTAATTGTATTGCCTTTTACAGTAGTAATTACGTGTAAGGAACATATACAAAGAGCAATAGGCTGTTATTTGTACACAACTATTTGCCATTATACAAATACTTCTTTGTGGAACATTGTTTTATGTTGATCTACAAAAACATATTTGTCTGGTGTCTGTTCATCTTTCTTAGATTTGAGTATAAAACATAGAATGTTGTCTACTCTTAGGTATAAATCTTAGATTACTGGGCTACTAAAAGTGACAGTTTACCTATCTGTGGAACTCTTGGATTCAATTAGAATAAGTCAGTCAAGTAAAGTTTTTCCCAGTTTTTGTCAAGATTTGGACAATGGGACTGAAAAACATAAACCTGTTCTAGCATAACCTCCTCCATTGGTGTCCTTTATTTTTTTCCCCAGGTTTGTGTGTTAGCTTTGTAAATGCTATCCTGATACATAATCTGAATATTTGAAAATACGTACTTGGAATTTTGTATTTGTGTAAGATGAAGAAAGGTTATCTGCAAAATTGGTATACAGTTCAGCAGGAGAGTTATAACTATTACTTGATTCCTTGTTTTGGGTTCTGATTGTTTTTGCTTTAACATGAGATTATATTGATTTGTAAGGACTTTTTACCTTGTAGTGGTGCACACTGAATTATCTGAACAAATAATAGTGTTCCTGACAGTACTGTGCTACTGGGAACTCGGTTGCTAGTAAAACATATAATAAAGCTGCCTTCCAGCATGGTCTGCCAAGGTTCAGTAGAAAACAAAACCTAGTCCTGATTCTGTCTTTTGACACAAACACCTGGGAAAAGCAGCTGAATATTTTAAGTGATATATTTATTCTCTAAAAAGACTTTTGATATGCTGCTAGTAGAAACCAGACTCTATAACATAAAACAAAATAATAATAAGCAAACAAACATGCAAAACCAAAAACAAAGTTAGTCTGGAATTACATCCAAAGAAGTTATATAAAAAAGGACACCTTGAACAAGACTTCTTGCCCAACTCCTTCCTCCCATTCTTTTCAGGCAAGCTGTTATTTAATGATTATCAGGTTAGTCTGAGGGTTGGTTGGTTGGTTTATTGCTTTTTCCAAAATCATGTACAAGGAGCTCATTTGCACATGCATTTTTTGTTTGTTTGTTTGTTTTTCAGCACATTGGGTCTACTAGTGTGGTGGTTTTACTCAGGTGGGCAGCCGAGCTCCACCACAACCGCTCTCTCACTCCCCCTCTCCTCAAAGAGGAAGGGGGAGAAAATACAACACAGAGAACTCGAGGTTTGAGATAAGAAAGGTTTAATTAAAGGGAAAGGGAATGGGAGGAAAAAAACAGAGACAAAAGAAGCAATCAGTCCGCGCGGAAGCACAGAGAGAGGAAAAATTATTCTCTACTTCCCATCAGCAAGCGGTGTTCGGCCACGTCCTGGGAAGCAGGGCCCCAAACGCGTAGTGGTTGTTCAGGAGGAACAGCCCCCTCCCCCACGAGAGCCCCCCCTTTTATTGCTGAGTGTGACATCAGGTGTTATGGAATATCCCTTTGGTTGGTTTAGGTCAGCTGCCCCAGCAATGTCCCCTCCCCATCACTTGCCCACCCCCAGCCTGCTGGCTCTTGGGGGCTTGGAAGGAGTCCTGATGCTGTGCCAGCACTATGCAGCAATAGACACAACACTGGAGTGATATCAGTGCTGTTCCAGCTACGAGTGCAGAGTACAGCACTGTGTAGGCTGCTGTAGGGAAAAGGTGACTCCAGCTCAGACAGACCCAACACAACTAGTAGCTCGTGTATTTCTTCTAGAAAAGCAGAATCTACATGTGGTCATTTTTAGAAGTTATAATTGTTAAAATAGTTTTAAACTTGAATCTCTGAAACATTTGCAGGTAATGCCCACATGGCATTAGAAAGGCTCATTAATTAGTTATTCTAATAACCTGAAGGTGATTCAGTACAATTCTAGCTAATGCATTTTGTAAATACTACTATGATTATACATTTCACTGAGTTATTATAAAATGATTTGTTCCCCTGACATATTCTTCTAAGTGAGAAGTAGTAGCTCAGCTGATCTTATCAAGACGGAAAGGTGAAATTAATGAATGATTCAGTCAGTCTTTCACCCTTCATTAGCACTGAATTAATTTCTTAAAGAAATGAAAGATCATCTTGAAATGTTTAATGTGTAAATTTCATTTTAAACATGCATAAGTCCTCATCTATTTAGAGAGTAAGTCTTTAAAGATGAAGTTTAAAAATGTATATATCCTTCACAAATGGCTAATCACGCGAAGTTGCAAGAACTTCACTCTGTCTTGGTTTTGTACTAAAAACACACATAGGTTAGTAAATCTAATTTTAACAAGAAATTAAACTGCTCTGTTTGAAGTGAATATTGCCTGTGTTGCTAATGTATAAACAGGATATAGTATTTTTATTTACAGAGATAGAATTTCAGCATTTCAGAAGATAAGTTGTGATAACAAAGTACTGGAAAATAAGGGTTTTCATTTGTTTTTATAATAAGCATAGAAAGTATGCTTTCCATTCAGAAAATATTCAGAAAAAAAAAAAATAATGTTTGAATAAATGCAAGCAATCTCAGACAGGGCACTTATAAATAGGTTCAGATCAAATAGTAGGGCAAGAGGTCTTGAAGGTATTTCTCATGTTTCCTTAAATGATACTGGTGACTCACTAGGTCACCCTTCTTTTGAATCAGCTTTGAACCAGTGTTTCATAAAGTACTAGTGGGAAGCTTAGTGTGGGAAGTGCTCTTTCAGATGAGACCATATGTGGCCATGAAAGTTTCCCCCATTCTCTCTTCAAGAGTAAGATTCTGAGGTTTGGAGTTTTGTTTAGCCTTGGTGAATTTCATTCCTCCTACTTCATCTAAAAATGACTCCTGTAGTTTTAATTCCTTTATTTAAAAAATGAACAAAACCACGACTTGAGTGTTTTGTCATGTGAGGTCCATTGAATTGTATTCTTCAAGTGTTAATGTAAAATGAAACTGGAATCCACAATCCAGTCTATCAAATTATTTTATTTCTTAAAAGACAACATCTCTTTCTACTCTTAATTAATCTAATTAAATGCATATAACCCATGCAATAGGTTTTGCTATATTTTAAATGATGGCAGGCTGTGTAAAGTTTTTTTTCTTTTTTTTCTAGTAGGTTCTGTTGCTTAGATCAGATGGGGATTTTTTCAGAGAAAGATGTTTCTATCTATGTAATTTATAATTTTGTGTGTGAAAGACAACACAACATGCTGAATATTTAGTCTTTTTTTTTTTTTTTTTTTTTTTTTGATCAAATATGTCTATATCATTCCCCTAAGGCATCTTAATGGATAAAAATGCTGTGTGTAATGTCACACTTACCTGGTAAAAAATCAGCTATTCTGTGTAGCAGTTTTTTCTGTTCAACACCATCTGGCAGCAGCAAGAAGCTTTAAATGAATAACTAACTAAATAAATAGCTAGCTATATCTGGAGGTAACCTTCCTTTTACTCCACCAACACCATCCAGGAGATCCTAGCTGAAACATTTTTTGTGTTTAACTTACTGACACCACGTAGAATGCATATCATTTATTTCAGATTATTCCTGCTTGAATAATTCTGAGATCCTTGATTTGATAGCGTAAGCATGGTAGTGAGTACATATGTCAGCCTTCTTACTGGAGTGATTCACATTATTATTGTGATTAAAGAGAAGGTGCTAAGAAGGTGAGGTCTTTTGTATGTTTTCTACAGTCTATATATAGCCACTGAAAAAGCAAGCAGCAAGCTTTAGGAAAAAAAGACTTACTTGGAAGGAGCAATAAAACATTCAGAAAACCTGAAAATTTTTAGGTATATTTTAGGATCACATGTGGTTGGTTTTATGCTGCTCCATCTGTTTCCATATTAGAATAGCTGAAGTGAGACAAGGAGAAGAAGAAATCTTTAAATATTTATTGATATTTTCAATTATGCTTGTATACTGACCAATTTTTCTGAATGTTTACACAAACCAATTATACCAATTTATGAGTTTACAGTCAAATATTTTGAATGGAATCTCAGGAATATATGAAACTTTGAAAATAATTAAAATACAAAAAAACATCATAGGTCATTTTCTATGTAGAGGTAAGGAAACTTTCCTGCAGGTTCACTGCACAAACCTGGCTGCTTAGGCGAGTAGTTGAAGAGATGGGACTTGGAGGAGATTGTTACGGGGTGGAGAAGACCTGGGGAAATGTTGACAGTGTATCTTGGTGGACAGAATCACAGAGTAGAATGGTTTGGGTTGAAAGGGACCTTAAAGGACATTTAATTCCAACCCCCCTGCCATGGACAGGGACAAACTAGGGTTTGAATGAATAAAATTAGACTTTTAATACCCTTTGCTGTTTCTTTGTATATAGTAACAGGGAATACATGAAATGAGCAATGAATAAGAGCTCCAGATAATTTGTGTTCCAAGCAAAATGTATTTAACTCTGAGCTGATTAGAACCAACACTGTTACACCATTAGAGTCAGTTCCAGGTTTTTGTGCAAAATAATGTATTGTTATTGTATCTTAAGTTCCTTGTGTTTCTGTTCTTAAAGTCTAGGAGTTGCAGCATTCACTGTGCAAGTGTTGTGCCTGGCTGTGCTGGGCCTTCCTCTGTCAGGGCTCTGGGCAGTGAGCCATCCCCACAAGAGCATGAGGGAATTATCAAGACCACACCAGGGGCGAGAGTGGGACTGAATGGGCAGCCCCTGCCCATTACAACCTGCCTGTGCTGCTGGTGCACGCTACCAGGGCACTGCCTCAGGCTCCCTCAGCTCAAATCTTACTTGGGAGGTGGCACCTGAACTAGAGGTGGGAGCAGAACACCGGTGTACTTGGCAATATGTTTGCTGGCTGAAGCTGCTGAAATGGGGGCCCATGACAACTCTGGAAGCCTGAGAGTGATTTAGGCAGGTGCTTAAAAAAAAGTGCTCTACCTGGAGCTCTTACAGTTGCACTGTGTATAGCCCTGTTACAGATACTTTTCACCCTAGAGCTTCTCAACCAATGAAGGGGATTTGGAGCAAAAAAAAACAGAGAGGAGGCAAGGAATTGCCTGTGGTGCTAGAATTTTTAGCTAAGGCTTTGAAAGTTACTTTTAAACAAAGATCATTAGAAAGACTTCCTGTGCAATGGATATTAATATTGCTCAATCCTACTACACCGATACTGTTTAATACCTTAATTTCTACTACTGCTACAAAATTTTTCATGTTGCAAAAAGACAGGAATGCCAGAATTCTTCCAGGCTGAAATATAGAAATTAAAATTTATTTGAAGAGCTATTATTTGGCTGGGGAGAAGGAGGGAAGAAAGAACTGTATGTATTTGTTGGTTACTTGTACCAATATGTGAACAAAAGAAGCTGGATGTGAGCTTCATCTACTACCTACGAGGATGCTTTTATGTGAAGTTAAGAACAGAGTTGGGAGGTGCTATTTCCCCAGAGTCATTAATGTGTAAGGTGCTTCTTGTGGGATAAGTTGTGGAGTAGAGGTAGGGCACCTGATGTTCCTTAGATTCATGCAGTCTACTTTGCCTTACAGTATTTTGTTCATGTGATCATATTCTTAATAACTTTTCAACTGTCAGGATTATGTGACCTCATAAGAGATGGAATTCTAGACTAAATTTATAACTTATATGTGTTTTTTTTGGGGGGGGGGGAAAAAAAGTTTTCATAAATTATTTGTAGGAATATTTATATATATATATATATATTTTTTTTTTCCCTGAGCCTGATATAAATATCTAAAAAGTGTGGTTGTAAATGTGTGGACAGAGGAGAGTTCTCTTTTCTTCCTTGATTAGTCAGTTTTCCCTGTCTGTAAACATTCAAACTCATTCTATTGACTGTTAATAATTACTTGTGGGATTACAGTTATTTCGGATTGGTTTTGCTTCTACTTTCAGTGGGTATAATTTATACCATAGTCTTTTATAAACACTCCTCATCAGGTCAGAATAATTTATGCATCTCTCTTTCACTCTCTCCCTCTCTCATACATTCTCTATTTCTCTCTCTCCCTCTCCCTTTTCTTTCTGCCATAATACTCTTTGGTCTTGTTTGTTTGTTTGTGTTCTTAAAAGTAGGGGTTGGTACTGTAAAGTAGTGGGATGACATTTTAAGCAAAAGGGCTTACAATTTTGTGGCTTTTTCTTTTTTTTCCTAGAATTCCCAATTTTCATACAGCTGTAATAAATTGTCTTCCTCTCTCTGAAATTTAGATTTCTTACTCATGAATTATAGCCATTGTTGACCTACAGCACTTCGGCGGGTCATAGTGCGATTTTCAGACTCAAATCTCCAATTCTGTGTGTTACAGGGGTAGGTTGTGCACATCTGTATATGTTAGCACAAGCACCCAGCTACAAGCAAAATGGTAGCTGGGAACAAATGGAGTGTTTATTCAAAATTTTGAAGGTCAGCCCATGGTTGGTATGTCAGTGTGTCAGTGTAGCATGCATTTCTCAGCAGCAGAGAGAACTAAATTGACTAAGATCAGTGTACATGAGCTTTGGACTTCCCAGTTAAATTCATTATAAAATCAGTGTTTCAATCGATCAATTTCACTGTAATTCAGAACCTGGCATTGCAACACATGTTGCTCTAAGGTATAGCATCCTCTCTGTGGCTGCTAATGGACCTCATCAAAGACTAATTCAATCAATCATAGTACTGTATACTTGTGTAAATTTATTCTATGGGATTAGAACAGAGAACAGTGTCATAGAAAAACATGTGCCTTTTTGAGATGACTGCAAGCTTCTACAGTAAAAGAATTTGGATCAATATTCAAAATCTTATCTAGACATTTTATTTAATTCTTTATTTTACCTTTTTAAAAGAAAGTAATTCTATGATAACATGGTTCTTTTTATAATGTCTTCATCACTTTTTAAAATCTGTATCCCACTGTCAGTTCATTAAAGTATTTGTGTATTTCCATACCTACTGTTATGTAAGAAAAGTCCAATGAATGAGAATCAAAATTGTGAAGTTTCTCACAAAGTTAACATTGTTCAGCAAGGAGTAAAGAGATAAGAAAATAAAAGCAATGTGCCAAGACATGTTACATCTTTTAATTGTATACTGTTCTTTGCTGAATGTGATTTTATTATGCAGCCTTAATTGAAATGAAATGTTTATAACAAATATTTAATCAGTATTTAGTGATTAAATGGGCAAATTTAATTTTCCTGTTGTTATTTTTCCTAGGTAATCAATGCAGATGTGATTTAATGACAAAGTCTAATTAAGTACTTTCACTTTGAGAAAAGAAAATTAAAAGGAGAGAATTCACTTTTTAAATTAGAAGTAATGATGAAGGTACAGGATGATTTCTGGGGACTAATGACTCTGAGAAAGCTGAAGGCTCTAGGCTTAGCTGTGAGCCATTAACCTCAGGTGGTCATTAATTCTTCAAGTAATGCTCTATGTCCTTATAATGATAAGGACAATATTACAATTCAGCAGTGATGGAATAGTAAGTTTTAGCAATTAAAAATCAGCAATATCTTAAAATGCATATTTTTCTCTTCAACTTTTATATCCTGACTCAAGGCAGAGAATGAAACAAACCAGTGATTGTAATCAGTCAAACCCTTAGTGGTTTTTGTACTTCTGTATTTTTTTGTCATTGAGGGCATGGTGCGTCCTCAATGTGTTATGTGACTGCCTTTGTTGAGCCATACATATTTGTCCCATTAGCTGTGCCCCACACAAATTTAAATATAAGGCTGGATATGTACTCCTCTAGGGAGCCTTGAACTTGCACAGATGCTTGTTCCTTGTTCTCATCAATAATGATACAGATGCCACTGGTTTGACTGGCATCAAAATGATAGTCTAAATAATGTCCTTGTCTTCAACATTCTAAATGTTGATTTCCCCAGCTTTCTGAAATTAATACATATTAATACATATATTAATATGTAATTACTAATAGGTAGACCTTATTTTGCTAGATCCTTTGAGGGTGGTGTATGGCTTCATTAGTCCAAGAAACAAGACAGAATCTCTTTCAAGCAAATGTTTTAACTTAGTAAAAACAATATAAAACCAAATACACCTAAATAGAATAACACTATTCAATATAGTGATATTCAATATATATAATATATTCATATATATCATATATTCAATATATTTAATATTCTATATTATAATTCTAAAGTTGCCATCATACCAAGTTACCTAAGTGTCTTTAGTAAGAAATGCATATGTCTCTTCTGCAATCTAGCACTGTGTATTTGTCTAATTCCTTTGGTGTTCATAGACACCAAAGGCAGACTTTTTTCTGGCATACCAAGAGCATGGAAACCTGTTGATTTTTCTGTTACCATTTCTCTATTCTTGTCAAATGAGTGTATTCTCTAAGAAGAATATATATGTATATACATATGTATGTATACATATATAAATGAGAATACTGAGTATTTGTTTAATGTGGAGTTGCTAAGAGTGCTAAAACTGTCTTCCATATCCCCAACAGCATCTAAAATAGTTCTGCAAAAGCTTGCACCACCATATCTCTGGTTTGGTGTGACTTTTTTTTTTTTTTTTTCTTGATATGGCTTCAAGCAGCCAGCTCTGATGATCTGCAGCTAGGTCTTTGCTCAGTTCTGTGAAGATTCAAAAGATCTTGTTACTTCTTTTGGGTTATCTGACACCAGCAAGTTAGGCTACAATTTTCTGTACCTAAGCATTGAACTTATGTGTACTACATCATTGGTTCACAGAGTCTGAATGTTCCCAAGTCTTGGCAACACACGTCAGTCAGTACATGGCTCAGAAAGTTGAAATACTTCAGAATTCTTCCATGGACATACTTTGGCCTATGAGCATAAGAGAGATTAATAGGCAAAAACAGCTGATCCACAAACCATCGGTTTATGCGTGACTGGGCCAAACAGAATAATAAAGCACATAATTAGGTAGGTCTCATTAAAGTATTAAAGCATCCCTGCAGAGTGAGGAAGCCAGTCATGGCCACTTTCTAGAGGGGCTTTAGGTGAGACAAGGACTGAGGGCTGCTGGCAGCATATCCCAGACAGCAAAGCCATCACCACATTGTCATTATGAACATGGGTAGCACATATAGCACAGGTAGCACACTAAATCATAAAGCTCAACAAAGATGGGAAAGTATGGCCTGCAGAATTGGCAGTCTAAGGTTAAAAAGTGTTATGTTTCTGTTTTTACATACCTTTGAGTTTCAACTTATTCATTTCATTTACACTAATGCAAAAGTTAGAATTTAGAATAAATTCTTTTCAAATAATATAAAACAATATAATAATATAAAACAATAAACCCTCCAGAGCAGCTTTGATTGCTTAAGTTGATCATAGTAGCTAGACGTTGAGAGTATAATACATTCACCAATTATACCAATGAATAAAAAATCTTTTGTTGCTATTCTCTGCTTGTTGAAATAAAGTTCTCTATTTTAAAATAGTCTCTGCTGAAACATGTATTTGTGGTTGTGATCTTCCATACCTGCTACGAGGAATAAATTGGATGCTTGCACATTTTGCCTGCTCATCAGCATGTTGATAAACCTTTTCATATACAACATAAACACTAACGGCAGCAAAGCTTAAGTTATGGCTGCTGCTATCAACCCTGCCCATATTGTCCACCCTTGCTCTGTATCACTTGTACTATTAGGAAGTTAGATTTTTTTTTTTTTTAAGCTTATTCCTTTACTAATATTTCATTGGTTCCTTCTCTATATTCCACTATAGCCATTACTGGGAAAACAACTGCTGTGTTTTAGTGATCACTATAGAGATTCTGGCATATTGGGCTTGGTGCTAAGGGGGAGAACTCCTTGTGTGTGAATCTATGGCAACAAGAGTGTGGTTTAAAATAAAAAATAAGCCTAAACCAAATTTGGATCCATTTTTGTCACAGGTATTTTCACAGGTTTTGATTTCATACTTCCCTTCCATCTTTCTCATATGGGAAGTATAGAGGTACAACCAATTAGAGCATGGATTTCATTTTTTCTTTTAAAATCTGAGCATAATTTATTCAGTCTCTCTACAATAAGTGACAAAATATTCAATTTCTCATTTCTGTATTGGATTTGAAGTAAACTATTGCCACTATTGACAACCATTGCTTTAAGACATAGGCAAGTGTACTTGTGGTGTATGAGAAGAACAGCTTGTGATCTTGAAATGTTAGAACATTAATTTTCACTTATAATGGCTTCCAGGTATCTCTGAGAGTTTTTTTTTATTTGAATACTATTCTAAAATACCAAAATACATTGTATAAGTCCATAATATGAATTCTATTCCTTATTGTTAGACCCTGGACATTTGAATTTCACAAGAAGTCTTATTTTTACTGTTTGTAAATAAAATCTTATTTACTTTTTTTTTTTTTTTTTTTTTTTTTACCATTTTTTTTCTTTTATTTTTGTGGGCAATGTTGGTGATAAGAGATTTGGGGTTTCTAGCTCTTTCAAAGTCCTGAATTTCAAGAAATACTAAAGACTGTCCTCTAAAGATGAAAACTTTTAAAGGTGGCTAGATAAGCCTCTAGCACATTCCTCCTGTTTTTCTTGGTCATCTGAGCTCATGCCAAGTGACAATGTGATTAAGATTGCCTGGGATGCAGCTATCATTCCTCAGACTTCCAACAAAGCTTGATTGTTTTTTAGCAGTTACTGTATCTTTACATAGTTATTTTATGCTCAAATATTTAAAGCTGTGTTGTTCTTACCAAGTGTTCAGTAGGCTTTAATGGTAGTTTAGATTTGTGTATTGGTACTTCTGATAAGATCTATCTTTATGTGGTTACAGTTAAAATGATTATATCTCTGTAGATGGCCTGTGTCTGGCTCAGAGTTGTATGTAATTGTCAGACTTGATGACTCTGGAGTATTTTCTCTGACTAAATTAAAAATTGGTGGCAAAATGACAGGATTTTTTTTTTTCTTGTTTAAACCTATAGCTTTTATTATTTTATTTTATTGTATTTCAGACATATTCCACCTGTTTTATTCATTTCAGGATTCCAAATTCACTGCAGCTACATGACATTGTTGCCTGGAATAACACTGGTAACTGGAGAAATGGAGGCATCTCAGAGTGAAACATAATAACAATATGTGTCATGAACCACTGATTAAAACTGAGATAAAGTCTGAAGAGCCAATAGTCTACTCAAAATAATTGTTAAACTCTGTCCAAGGAGAGAAGGTTTTGGAACAGATATGAGAAGGTTTCCCCTTCAAAGACCCTTTCTCCACTAGTCTCAAATCAAGCATATGGAAAAAGGTAAAGCATGGGAGTCTATACATATCCTATGCAAGAGTACATCTACACAGAAAGAATTCAAAGATGGTATGGATTTTCAAGGAGTATTTAAAGACAAATATATATGAAAGGTTGGAGACTATTCTAGCTTGAGGTGGGATATAAGAGGAAGAGACATAAGTGAACTGAGAATAAACAGGGTTTTGAGAATGAGAAGTATAAGTTTTAGTATTTTGATATACAGGACTGACCTGGTCACAGTGCACTACTGTCTGCTATCTAGGCAACTTTCTGTGGATATATATATTAACAACAAGAGTCTGTCACAACTGAAGAAATGCAGTGACATCTCAATAACTATACTGCTCTTTTGATTTTCTCATTTGGTTACAGGAATAGTAACATCCCAAACTCATTGAAGTCACTGGGATTTTTATTGAATACGAGATAATTTTTTCATCACATAGGGGAAACCTTATCTACAATCAAAAATTAGCACATCATCTGACATGCAAAAGAATTACTAATTGTAGACCTAAAATCTGGTTGCTTGGTTGTTGTTTTTTTGTTTGTTTGTTTGTTTTTGTTTTAATTTGTTTTAATATTTAGCTTTGCTAAATGGGAAATACATCTGCACAACTGTATCTTAACACTTTGGCAATGCTGCTTTTGTTACTTAGGGGAGACCAACAATAGGAAAACTCCATATTCTGTGTATAAATTAATTATGCATTTATTTTATATTTTGCCTTATAATTTAAAAATAAACTAATTTATTCACCTAAGTATAGTGTTCCAATTTGCAACTGCATAAAATATACTAAATAAAACAAGTGTAATTCAAATTTATAATTATAAAAAGAAAGGGAGAAAGTATTAGTATCTATGTTCATCAGTATTGATAAGAAGGGGTCTGTAATTTCCAAAAATGTCCACAAGATTTCTGGTACTATAAATGATCTTCACCAGAGAAATTGACCAAAACCCACTAGGGAGCACTTGAAAGTTAATACCTGGAGTAAAACCCTGGTGTGATTCTATTTTGCAAAGACTTAAATAAAGGACTTAAAACTTAAGTAAAGGACTGGGAGTAAAAATGTGTGGCCTCCTATTTCCTGTATCTGGAGAAAATCTGAAAATACTAGAAATAAGAGCATCATCTGACATAGTAAAAAGGAAAATAATAATAATAATAATAATAATAAAAAGATTCTAGGAGTAAAATATGACTTATTTTCTAAACATTAGTTTGTTTCTAAAATAATTTTTGTTGACTTTCCTAATTCATTAAATGAACAGTGGTCACTTTATAATAACTGATGGAAATTCTCTACTTTTTATTTCTTTTATCATTCTCATACAGAATAAAGATCAGATGTAGAAATGAGAAGGCAAAGGAATCCAAATGCTCAAAATTCCTTACAGTGCTTCCAGATGCAGCTGGCAAAGATGTATTGACTTTAAAACCTCAACAGAAAAGTGAGTTGCATTGCCAATGATTATACATGTGTTCAATAATCTTCAGTTAAAACTCCTGAATGCCAATCCATAAGATTAGCATCTTACTTTAGCTATTGTTCATAATAATAAAGCTGGAGAGATGTGTTTTCCCTCTTGCAGGTAATGGACTTGAACAAGAATGATTACAAAGTAGTGTGGGAGGCATCTGAGTTTGGTTTACCCTCTTCTGTAGATAGGCTAGTTGTAAGGCCATAACTTCATGACTCTTTATCTTTTATGGGATTTTAAGTAACAATACTTGAGCTTGGCTTTCTCTGTTTTACACACTAGGAATGTGGTGCTTATTTCTCATGAATGCAGAAAGTGGTCCTTCCTAACACTAGATTTTCCTTCCCAGAGGCAGCTCTGTCCCATCCATTACTTTCTTTATCCTGTACAAGGATACTTCTGTGCTCCATGGAAAGAATTCATTAATACTTGAGCACTAAAAGGTAATACTGAGTTCTATGTAATCCTATAAGGTAAAAATTGAAGTCTTTGTAACATTTTTTACCACCATGTGTTTAGTGTGGAGCCTATACAGGAATGAAAATTTTCATCAAAAATCAGTTGACCTATAGAATATTTTTACGTGATTATTGCAGGCACTTATAAGACGAAATCAAAGAGTGGTTTATAGTGGGGAGAGCTCACTGGAATTTGTATATATTGGAATTGGAGTGTGTCACCATTCCTATTAAATAATGACCTCTCTGTAAGAGACTATCTCGAATTATACTGAAATATATGGAACACATTCCTCCTTCTCCTTCTTTACCCATCACCTTTATCTTCATTAAAATATGGATTAAGATTCTTATCCTCCTTCTTTATCTCTGTTAAACCACTGTCACTGAAGACAAATTTTGTCGCACTAGCTGCTTTTTACAATGTTATTGTGCTTTTCTTGTATAGAGGAGTACATGAAATTTTCAGCTTCCAGCTTTTCATCCAGATAGCTGTTTGTAAAATGCTATGAGATCTTTCGGCAGAAAAGTTCAGATTTTTCTATTCTGCATGCAGACCTCTATCAGTGATTTTTCCGTATGGGTATGATACGATGTATTCACCCCACACAACACAGTATAAAGCCAAAAGCTGGAAAGCAAGAAAACAAAGTTGTCTAAGCAAAGTTAGCAATAGAACTGTATACAGTTGGATCTCAAAAATAGCTCTAAAAGAAAATCAAGTCCTCCTCAATCATTCTCCCTACATCCCCTGTCCTTGATTTTTATTTTGGGGTAGAGCTGAGAGGGGACCAGGGAGGAACTGAGGGTAAAAACAGGTGTTTTTCAAAATATCTTTTTCTTCCATGGCCAACATAAAAAATAGTATGTATTTAGGTAACTGAAACAGTGAGCATTTATCACCTTACCTGCTGCCTTACTTCCCTTATGAGCACAGAGGGACCATCCAGCTGGAAGTTACAAAACGGCTGGGGAGTGCTGACTCAGCTGGGTCTCAGTTGGCCTTTCTTGAAGTCTGGCAATAAGGTGTGGATATCGAGGATCAAATTTTTATTTCAGCTTTGACTGAGATAATGCAACAATTGATGGTTTTCAGGTGTTCTGGTGATCCAAACAACTCAGTATCTCTGTTTTCCCCCTTCCTTCATCACTTGTCTTGTGAATTTTTCTTCCCATAGGCAGGAAGGTGATTCTGAGAGGCATATTGCAGCCATTTAGATACTAGTCTTTCACTTCCAATCTTCTAAAAGCAAAATAGATTTCTTTTTAAATGAAATGAGTAAGAATTTTTTGTAAGTAGATGAGTTTAAATGTCTGAAGGAATGAGGCTTCCAAATGCCTTTGTCTTGTGCCAATGCAGGTGTGCTTGTGCACATAAGTGAATACATACAAATATTATTGGATATTGCAGTCTGAAAAGCAACTGAACTCAAGAAGTGGTTAAAACTTTTTTACTTCAAACTTACATGACCGTTTGAAGGATACTTTCAGCCTCTGAAATGTTGTGTGTACTGCTCATAACCTGAATGTTGAGTGTTTGCCATGTACTTGAGTGGTGAGTTAGCAGTAGTTCCAGGTGATGACTCACCCTGGCTGCTTTTCTCTCTTTTCCAAGTATTAAAAGTGTAGCTTCAGAAAAGCTATCACATGTCCACTGAATAAACCTAAGTTTTGGTATTATGTCATAAAAGGGTTAACTCCTCATGCTGAGTGCAGTGAAAATAATCAGCTATTTTACCAAGACCTACCATGCCTGTAGATTTGACAAAGCATTACAAAAACAGAAGCAAAAGTTAAGAATTAAATTGGGCTATTAAGCATCTGCTAAACCTTTATATGCCATAAATGTAATCATTTCATTAAAAGCAATGGAATTTAACACTGAAAAAATCTAAACCAAGATTTTTCTTTTTCACTTTTTATACCTGTACAGTGTAACAGTTATCTTTTCCTCTGACTTCTGATTCTTTTCCAATAAATTACAAATTCAAAAAATAGTATGACATTCATAGCTATGTTTTTCTGTGTATTTTCTTAGCAAATAAGGCATTTCTTCTCATGCTATATGTCAAACATACTTCATATTGTGTGTCTCAAAAAACAGATTTGACACGCCTCTTGACTGGTGAAAGATGAATGGCAAACTCACTGATCCATCTGTTTAAAATGCTTTTGGAACTGCTGCAGAAAAACCCATAATATTTTATAATTGTTTAGATAGTGATAACATTTTTAACTCTTCTTGTTTGTTTTTGCCATAAAGATATTTGCCAATTCAGAAAGGAAAACGTACTGGACCCTAATTCAGCAAAGACAAATTTTTACATTGAATAAACAATTATATTTTTTTCTTTTTATTTTCCATCATAAATTAAGTTCCATGAAAAGTTCAGGAACAGTCTTTATACCTTCAGAAGCATGAAAACCTAAGTCTGTCTGGTTAAGTCATCAGAGTTAGGATTAAACCCACAAAAACTAATATAGATCCAGCAGCAACATACGGCAGTATGTAACTAATACAAGAGAGCTTGAAGCTGGGCTTACTGGTAGTAGCCACTCTGTTCAAATTATTTCACAGGCCAGATAAAATTGCTGAAAATCATATGAGCCTATGGCATAATGAATATTTTACTGAGCCAAATATTCATAATGTAAAAACAAGTTATTCTAGCTCTCATAGCATGTGTGCAAAGTAGACATAATGCAACCAAACCTGTCTTTGAATAAATGCAATTGAATGATTAAAAGCACAGTAATCAGTGGGTTATTTAACTGTCATTAATTTTCCTCTTTCCATCGTTACATTCTTCTAAATGTGCCTTCAGATTATTCTTAGCAAAATGTATTTTTAATTTCTAAGTGTGCTTTCTTTAGCTTGCATCATAAACTATGGTCTGTGCGTATATGATTGCAGAAATTAATGTAACCTGTTCATACATATATCAGATTATATCTACCCCATTAGTTTCCTTAATTGCTAAGTAGTGGTTCCTGTATGTATCTCCTGTGCTGACCTCATCTATCAGTGGGACAACAGTAGAAAAGATTCTTCTGTTCCCAACAATATAAATTACTCTTTAGCATAGGTTATGTCTTCAAGCTGGTATAATGGCATTATTCACAAGAGGGAAGTTATTTGTGTTCAGGAGTGTTCTTAGAATTAGTACGCAACATCTCAAACCAGATCTATCAAGGTGAGAACACAGAATGTCTAGGGTCCAACAGCAGGATGAATGTGTAAATATTCTCAAAATTGGCAGTTTTAAACATTTATGGTTAGAAAATTATTAACTATTTTTCAAGCTTCATTCATATCTTGTACCTAGAATCAAAGGTAAGTTATAAAGTTAGTTCTGAAACAAATACATTTTTCAGGACTTTAAAATGCAACATGCTATTTTTTTTTTTTTTTTTTTTTCAAAATAAAAATTTGACTTTAAATCAAATATCTTTGCCCCAGTACAAAGTGAGCTACATGTGTTTCAGGATTTGCAAAAATATATGTGTTAGAAAGTGGAATTGCCATGTGAATTTTCTTCCAGTCTAGTTAAACTTTTAAGTCCTGTCAAATTAACCCTCAACACAGAACATTATTACAGAAAGAGAGTAACCTGTCACTTCCTGTTATTAAAGTGCATCTTTTTCTTCTGTACTTGCTATTTCTTAAGGTAATGGAGTGTTGTTTTTTTTCCTGCATCTTAATTAAAATTAAATATTTTTGAGATACAGCTTCTAGTGTGCCAATTAGCAGTAAACTAATATTGCAAGCTCCATGTTTCTGCTCTGCCTTAGTAACTATGAGGTAAAATATACTCAGTGGACAAATAAGATTATTGTTTTGCAATCAATAACTACATTTGCAATGATAATACTGTATTATTTTTTCAGTTTAATATTCTTTTAACTTTATGGTGTGTTTTAATTGCCTGTTTTAATTTGCAATGCATTAGTCCTAAAGACTAGATGATTAGTATTTTAAATATTTTTTTAAAAGTTATAATATATGGAATTTGTTTAAGTTGGTTAAGGTCTGGTATTTTTTTCTCTTCTTCCCTTTCTTCATTGTTTCCTTCCTTCCTTGTTTCTAATATTGTGTGGAAAGCATGGTTGTTCCTTCCTTAAATACTGAATTTAAAAAGAAGGAAAATCAAACGAAAGATGATTCCAGAAGGAAAATACAGTTCCTGAAACTATTAGAAATATAAACTCTCCTATAAGTGCTTTAGAAAGTTCCAAAATATTAACTGCTGAATGAGTCTGTAGCAGAGCATGGGACTGCAGCTACAGCAATCACTCATCATTTAATGTCTGAATCACTTATTGCTGACTAAAGAGAAACATCTCTCAGAGAACTCAATCCTTTTCCCATTGTTATATATGATTCATGAATTCCAGGTATTATACAATTGCACCATTAATCTAAAAGGAAGTAACGTTTGTCAAAATGTGTTTAACATTTAAAATTCTTTTCAAAGTAATTGCATTTTTTTCAATGTATTTACAATTACTCACAAACATCCTCTCAGACAACAGCAGGATTTTTGTAATACAGCTGGCATACAAGTTGTTGAAATGTTGTCTGCACTTCATTATATGTTTGCATTTCTGCTATAAAATACAAAATATACAATCTGCTACCAAAGATGAACAAAATTTATAATTGAAAGGTCTTAAGAAGTTAATGTGAAAACCAATTTGTTGTGTCTGTACTTACTCTTAGTTTATTCAGTACCTATCTCTTCAGAGTTTTAGACTGAAAATATGCATCATATATGCAAGTGTTTTTTAGATTTTTGCAAAAAAAAATAAAAATATATATATATATATATATATATATATATATATATATAGTTGCTGATGATACAGAAGGTGCTAAGTTCATGTGTGAAGTCTCCAACTATTTTGTTTGCTCACGGCATCAATGAAAGTGAGAGAAGACTTTGGCACTGATGTATGCATCATAGCTGATCCTGCTTTGAGCAGGAAGCAACCCTAGATGAACTTCCGAGGTCCCTTCCAGCCTGAATTTTCATCTGACCATTTTGATCTGAATTTAGGACTGAATGAGGGCCTGGAATGTTGTTTAAAATCCTTAAGTGGCCTATGCAGTGTATTTTTTTGTGTGTTTTAGAAGCTTTTTTTCCAGAGAAACGATTTTGAATGTAGAAAGTAATTTATCTAGTTATTTGGAAGACAACTTTGGCCTTGTGGTTTGTTCATATTGTAATTGTGCAAAAGAGTAAAAATAGTAATTAATAAGCCCTTGAGATAAGGTTATTTTAACAAAAGGTGACTGAATCATTTATTTATAATTAAATATTCTGTAATCTAATAAGGGCTATTTAATTTCTGTCTGAGAAAGTATGAAAGTACATACTTCATGACTTTGTCTTAGTCCTTTCTTTTGGATGTGGGAGGTACTATTAATGAAAGATAGTAGTTGCAGGATTTGCTTTATATTAAACGTACATTTGATGGTATGATATCTTGTTCAACCAGATGTATTATTTTTATACCTCGATGTAGTTATTTGAAAGCACACCATAGAAATTAGTATTGTTACTAAATGAAGTAAAATGCATCTCTAATATTATGTTATGGTGTTATGCTTCTGGGTTTAAAATGGTAAGCACAACTTCCAGCTTTGCACATAACTATAATTGTAACCTTATGGAGAACCTCAGAAGTGGATCTGGAGGATTCTTTCCTTTTTAATTGGAAAGATCCTGTCATGAAGGCGCTAGACTGGAAGTCAGGACTTTTCCGTTAGTGCCACAGACTTTCTATGTGGCCCTGGACAAGATTTGATTCTCACTACTGCAGTGTTCCACATAAATTTGAAATTTTGCTTTACTCTTTCACATGGTTTAAGAGATACAAGGATGTAATTGTAATACTGTTAGGTAACTGTAAAGTGGTGTCTGGATACAGACCATATGTGAAAGTTGAGTCTTTTTATCGAAATTATTTAACTCAGTCATTCCTCAGGAAGTTTCTCGCAAAAGGAATCCAACTACAGTAACAAAACGTAAAATTTCATGTAATTATTTTTAACCAAACATTTCTCATCTTAAACCTAAAAATATTTATGACTTGGTGGAATAATCAGAAACATTTTGTCTTAAATCTACCTGTTAAGCTCACAGTATGTCTAAAAGCAGGTTGGTTTAGAAATTAAAAATCAGTGAAAAACAGCTGTTATCTTGACACTCAGCTGAAACTTCTCAAGTAATGCTTGTGTTGTAATATAAAGATGTAATACTTTTGCCTATAAATAATACTTGTAGTATTGTTTGTATCATTATTATTTCTATTACAAGTATTGTTGTTGCAAGGTCTCTCAGTGGCTCAGGTTGGAGAAAGTTATTTAAAGAAGTCTCTGACTCAGTGGTGCTATTCAATATGTTATCTTACATTCTGATTTATATATTTATAAACTTATCCACTTTTTGTTGGCTTTTCAGAGTTCTTCTACAGTGTTTCTCTATTTGTTGGTCTGGCAAAGTCTTCTAAGTGAGACTTGGAGACACCAAAATGTTGCTTAGCAATTCACTGAAGCCAATAGAATGTTTTTTCTATTGCTCTCCTGCTGTGCTTGAAATTCACCCATTTATGTTTAAGTATGACAATATGAAACAAGTAGAAATAACCGCTATTTCTTTTATCATATCTCTGGGACAAATTCATCAGCTTTTCATCAAGCAAGACTTGTATTGTCCTCAACAGGATTTCTGTGTGATGAAAGACTGCTACGTTTAGTGCTTTGAGCTTTTACATCTTACACTCTTTGTGCCTGAGTATTGACAAATGCACTTTTCTAGCAACTTATTTATTTTCTTATTGGAAGCAGAAGCTTGGTTCTACTCCCCTTTCCTGATTCTTGTTGATGTCAGGCAAATTTACATGGATGATTGCTCCCTTAGAATACTTATCTATCTTCATAACTGGGAGATACTACAATCAGTGCAAACCAAAAGAAGAGAGATCACCCAAATTCAATTTATTCAAAGGGTATATTAACCTTCAAAATCTGATTTATTCTTTATTTATATATCCATGAACTCCCACATATTTGTAATGTTTTTTATATCAACTCTGCTCATGAAGCAGGTGACTTTGTATTAGTTGTGGTGTCTCACTTTTCTGGGTATCTGAACCCTGTTGCTGCTATATAAAGCCTGCTATATTTCTGTTTTCATAGTGAAAAGTGCAATGAAAGCATAAAAGTCTCTATATTCAAATATGTTAAATGTCTAAAATATTTTTGTGAATGACATCTCATGAGAGATTAGGAACCATTTACATTATATGAGATTTTTGTTATTATTATTTGCTTAATTCCTTCTTTGCTTGTGATTTCCCTCCTTGTGCGCACAAAGTATCACTTAAACTGCAGCATTCAGTTACAGATGTCTGGTCTGATTAGGGTTGTACTCACAGTGTAGTGTCCTCATAGGGTCCACTGCATGTTCCCATTTTGTGCATGCAGTACAGGGTCACCGAGCAACATTGTGCAGAAATTGCTCATCATGATCATCACCATTCCAATAGGGATTCTCATTATTACTCCCTCTTTCCTCCCCAGGGGCACACTGTGGTGCTTTCTATCACTCCTCTGAGTCAGCTGTCACCTATTTATCATTCCTATTTATGTAATTTCAAATAGGTCTGTACATATCACTGATACACATTCCCATGGTTTACAAATGCTCTTCAGAAACTTTCTCAGACCAATCAGTCTGATCACTGTGCATCATCATATCAAGCACTCTTTATTGTTGCCAGCTGAGCTTAAAATGTTCAGATTAGATGTGTTCCTTTATGTTGTTGAGGTTACTTTCTACTTATCTCTTTTTGAAGGTTAAGTAGGTATACAAACAAAAAGAAATGCAGTTACATAAATAGAATGCCTTTCAGATTTTATTTATTATTTTTTTTAATTTAAGAAATTTACAGAAATCTTAATAGTGAGGGTTTGAAAGGAATTTTAACTATCCAGCTCCCAT
This sequence comes from Aythya fuligula, assembly GCF_009819795.1. NCBI lineage: Eukaryota > Metazoa > Chordata > Aves > Anseriformes > Anatidae > Aythya > Aythya fuligula. Next base: position 10,795,286 of record NC_045565.1, on the reverse strand, counting down.
CTGAGACTGAAAAATCTCTCATCTTTAACCATTATAATAATTCTTCAATTACATGTTCCTCCCCCACTTCCTGGAGGCAAACAGCACACCAAACAAAAACAGTGCAGCTTCAAATTTAATGAAATGCCTTATTACAAGCAGACTCAGTCAGCAATTAAGCTTTTAAAACCAGCTTTGGCATCCTCATCATAAGTAGTTTTGCAAATTTGCAATACTACATTGACTAGTAACTAGAGCCAGTTAAAGAATATATATATACATATATATATGGTGACAAATCTGAGCTTCTGGGGGTTCACTTCCTTCATATTAAAATGAAAAAACAAAACAAAACATTCAAACAAAAAAAAAAAAAAACATTCTGAATGCTTACATGTATGTAAATTTTAAGTAAGTGAGAAAGGTAGATTTTCAACTTGCATCTTTTTTATATATCAAAGGAAAAAAAGAGCGCACCATGAACCAGTGAAATTTTTATTGCTTTATGCATCTTTTCTATTTGGCTGAAAAAACATTATTCAATTAAAAAAAAACTTTAGTTGAAATCACCTTGGCCAGCTGTTGAAGGTAATCCCTTTACCATCTATTTACTATCTATTTTAATCAGTAGAATCAGTAGTTTTTAGTAACCTTTATACAATATGTGAAGAAAAAGGTTATCTTCTAAAAAAAGAGCCCAAGTATAATGGTAGACTAAATTCAAAATGGAGATTTGTAAGAACAAAAGTAGTAGGTAGTCCCTAGTAAAACTATGAATTTAACCTTTTTAAAAATGCACAGAGAAATGTTAGACCCTTATGAATGGCATTTACACAAGCCAGTGCACAAACCAAATATTTAGAGTTATGTGCTTCTTCCAAGGAATAGATATGCTCACCTGACTTGACTCAAAGCCCTGACTCTTGTCATGGAATTCAGAAGATGAAAGTTTTTCCTTCAAAAAAAAATTCTTTGAGAAGTTTTACCTAAACTTTTTTTTTTTTTTCCAAAACATTAGTAGCTAGAATGTTTTTATGTGATATGAGGCTAAACACTCTGATTTGCTTAACGATGCCTTTTGTTCCCTCACCTCTGAAGTGTCCAAATTTCCATGATATACAGTGGTCCAGGAAAGACATCTCCAAGAAACTATTGCAGTGAAGCAATAGTTTGTGCCTGAACTGTCTCCAGACACAACCCATATGTTTGGATAGATCACTGGACCATAGAATTTCTGGCCCTAATTGCCACACCTTCTCCATCTCACAGAAGATACAATTGATGGATTATTAGAAAGAGAAAGGAGATGAAACTACCACCAGGTTACTGCATTTTGAGTGGTATCAAAGAAAAAGATCAGATTGTAAAATTGTCCTCATTTTAAACATATTTTCTATGTTCTCATTCAGTTAAGGTTTTACATGTCTGACTATATCAATGCACTTGCTTAGAATTGTGACAATTCATCATATACTATGATAAGCAATATAGCTGTCACCACCTTTTTAGCAGAAGATAAAATTGGAAAGCGATCTGATTTTCAAAATTAATCTGAATTGTTACATGCTTTTATTTAAGCTGTTTACGTGAAAATCTTTGGTTGCTGTTTTAGCAAGGATACCCAAGGAATACATGTATACCATGTCAACTGGCCAATCTATTTCCATCTCTCTCTTCGCTCTGAAGATAAGGAGCCTGCAAAGTTTTTATTAGTCTCCAAACAAAGAAAATCAGAGCTGCCAGTGTGAGCGGCAGGCAGGAGATCAATTTTTAAATGCATAGTCAAATCAAATATATGCTTTCCAGAAGAAGAAACAGAAACAGAATCTCAGACATCTTGTTTGGGTTAAATCTCTATCATTCATGTAACGTGTATTAACTTGAAATGATGGATGCAATTTAAAGTATGTAAAGTTGTAATTTCTGACTGATTAGGAAGAAAAACATTTAGAAGAAAACTGAACTTCAGAAGCCTGCATCTCATTTATATTTAACAGGTCTATTGAATCCCTCTTTCTCAGCAGAATAGTAGTGGTGCATCAGAAATTTTTAAGAGTTGCTTGTTGACTTGGTGGCAGCTAAAGAAAAATGTTTTCCTGTTACTGTCAAAATAAATGCTGGTATTTAAGGAAAGTTACCACTGTCATTTAATAGAATGCATTTTAAGCTTATAAAATTGCATAATTAATTATATTTTCTTTGAACTCCCCAGTCAAGTTAGAAAGTTCCAATAACAGGTTATAAAATCTCTGCAAAAAAGCTTTGGACATTTGTAGAATGTATCTTCTGTTCATTTGTTTTTATGATTGCAGGAAACAGGTTTTGAATGAGGCTGTAGTTTGGATCAAGAACCTGTAACTATGCTTGTTGATCATTTAGCCATATCACAGATGATGAAAAAGATGATGATTTTTTTTTTTTTTTGAGAGTTTCAGGGTAATCTATGTTCAAATGTAGCCATAATTTGGAGTAATAATTAAATGTGACATTACCAAGTCTGTATTTCAGACCAAATCTTGAATTTACTGGCAAACAAACACAAATGATTGGAAATCTCAGATAGGGTACAGTAGCAGCTAAACTATGATTGATCATTTTTATGAGCCAAGGTAAATGGAAGATCAACTGCAATAGCTACTGCATAATTAAGGTGCAGAGTGTTGTTATGGGAAAAAGATGTATTTTGAGGCTTTCAAAATATGATTTTAATGACTAGACTTGGGTTAAAGGTTAAATTTTCTCCTTAACATTTGTCAGCAAGCCTATGAGTGTCATTAACATAGTAGAAAATACTAAAGATCACCATTCTGCTTTTCCTTCAGTAAATGTGATGCAACCTGACTGGTGTTCTAATTTCCATAACTTCGGTTTCCTTGAATAGCTATCTACTCTCATATCACATCTAAGATGATAGTTTCTTTTAAAAGAAAATTATAAATGGGTGTTTTAGCTAAAGGTTGGGTGTTTTAAAAGGTAAAAGATCAAAATATAAACATGAGTGAAGCTAATTCATAAATTGTGTTTTGGAGTAACACCTTTATGTTCCTGCTGTGACTGTGCTGAAAAACAGTTACGGCATATCATGCCTTACTTTCCTTTTTAAAAAAAATGTTTGTTTGTTTGTTTGTTTTTTGTTTTTTTTTGTTGTTGTTGGTGGTGGTGGTGGTGGTTTTTTTTTTTTTTTTTAGACTTAACATATAGAAAGTGATTTGCATTTATTTTGGGTTGTCTTTTGTAGGAGTAAGCTTCCGTAGTGTAAAGTAAAATCTCTGAATTGCAGAGAGGGCAGAATGCATAGTGCATTTTGTATACTGAATCTCAATTATTTCATCCATATGTATAGTCCCATCCGCTTAAGCATACTGCAATCAAAGAACAGGGGTTCTTCCTTCTCTCCCCCATCTTCAAGATAATTTGAACAGAGAAGCATACATAATATTTTCTAGAGGAATGCAGTTCATTCATTCTTATAACACCTGGACAGGGTAATCAATGCTTAGCTGTAACTGCAACTGCCTTCTGGTGTGATACAGACTAATTTCATTGTTTATAGTGATATGTATATAGCAGTAGGGCTTACAGGCCTACAGGCTGCATCCCCATGTTGAATACATATGGAAATTATAATATCTGAAATTTCCCTCCCTAAACAACTTTGTAAACCAAAATCTAAAGCCACTCTGGGAAGATAAATGAGAGTTTTTTTAGGAAAAATATTGAATAATGAGTTTACTTGATATCTCTTATACCCATATTATTCAAATCTGTTCACTGGGCTTCTTAGTGGAAGCAGGGTGGGTCATTCATTTTTTAAGCTCCTCTGTCAAGATAATTATTCATGAAATTTGCATAGGATTGTGTCAAGATAATGGTGATATAAGATTGTATTTATGGGAGTTCAGTACATTTAGATCTATTAGAATTTTGTGTGTGCATGCGCATAGAATTTCAGATGGGGTTTGAATAAATTAATAAATATTGCGAATAACACCAGATGAATGTGTTTTGCCATGGAAACCTGAGAATTCTTTTGAAATTAATGTAAGTAATATAAAATATTTTACCATTTTTATCCTGTAAGACATGTCCTAAGACATGTCCTTTATGGCATAATATTAAGAAGAAATTAGAGAAACAGAAAAAGATTCTTACATTCTTAAAGGTCAGATGGATCTGTAAACAAATGTTAAGCTGCTTATACATTCAAACACAGCTGTAGAACTTAGGCAATGAATGTAGTTACTGTACAAAAAGTACTGAGCAGCAGCAACATTCCAGGCTGATTTGACTATAATATGCTCTTCTAAGGAAATAGAAACAGTAGATTCTTTGTGGGGGGAGGAAGTGTTGGTAATATGCTGTTTGTAAGAGAATATCTTTTTAGGAGAAAATACTTTCCTAAGCTGAGTTCTTAATTTACTAATCAGGTTAAAGTCCTGGACATCTGACAATTACCACCAGCATTAAATTCCATACTCCAGAATTTTCAACATTTGATATAATAGTGTTGCTATAAATTCTTTTTCTGTTTTCCTAAGTAACAGCATTAAGTCTACATCATTTTATAATCCCCTTTTACTGAAAAGGGCACTGAACTACAGTGATTTCCCCATCTCATATGTTAGAAAAAAATAACATGTAAATGTGCTAATTCCTCTCCATTTTTTCATGGATGTTGATGTTCTATATATCTAATGCTCATTTTTCTAGGGTACCTGCATCTTTTATTTTTTTTGTCAGACTGGAAATATCAGAAGATTGGGTTTTATATAGAATTTGAATTATGTGGTTTCTACTTCTGAGTATACAGGAAACTGTAAATAGGTAGGTGAATGACAATGGCCTTTTTTCTTTCATGAGAAAGTAGTTTGTTTTAAATAGGGGCTGTAATTTTGTATCAGTTTTTATTGTTTTAATATAGTTGGACCTTCAGAATTAAAGATGATTCTTGCTTTTCATAGTAAATATGAATACCTCGTTTCTCTTCCATTTCCAGAAGGAAAAAAGCCTCTTTTATTTTCTTAGAGTCAAGATAACTGTTTTGAAAGATGAGAAAGGAACATTTTGATTACTTTCAAAATGTTTCCAGTTGTGTTTTGTCACATTTTATCTATAGAGAGGACATGCTCCTGAATTTGTCTTCCTCTGAGCCTAAGGAAAAGAATAGCACTCATGTCCTTCTAGCTGTTTAGAAACATGTGCACGTACCTTCGACTTTTTAGCAAAACTTGGAAGATGTACACATCTTTGTGGAAGTTTTTAATGGTGTTGTAGAAAAATATTAATTCTACAGAATTATGACATGAACGCAGCCCAAAGGTATGAAAATGAATCAAGAGACATTGTCCAGAGAGGGAAAAAAAAAGCGTTCCATATGCTTTCTGGGAAAAATAAAAAATAAAAAAAAATTAAAAAAAAGGTAGTAGTGAGAGAAAATTAATGTTTTTTTATGAGAAATATAATCTAAAATTTCAAATAGAAACTAAAAGAAAATCATAGAGGAAGCCAAACTATATTCTAAACTATTGTTATTGAGAATTTTACTTAATTAGGAGGACTACAACTGAAAATCATAATTATCCTTAGTCTGTTATTCTACCATGATTTTGCTGTTATTAGAAATAATACTTAGGATATTAAAAGAACTAAAGGTCATGAAAAGACAAAAGAAAAGCTGTTTTTCTGTATTCTTAAAGAGAGGATGTCTTAGATGCATAGTTGTTACTCTCATTTTCTGTCATACATGCAGAAATTAGAATAAAATAGAAACACTGGAGGATTTATTTATAAAAGGCAATACATGGGGTTAGTATCACAACCTTAAGGTTAAAGACACAGACACACAAACACATACAAACTTGGTCATCCTCAGTCAACTTTAAAAATATATGGCATTTTAATTTCAGTCTGTCAGCTTGAAGATATTTGAAGATATCTTTAATATTAACTTTGCCAAACTTCAGTAAAACTTCTTGATAAAAGTCTTCGTGTTCACCTAAAGTGAAATTAGTATTCACATAAAGACTTCTCTAATTCCTCTTGCTCTTGTAACTGAAAAGTCATGCCTGGACAAGGATGTGTTCTCAGAATAACTAGGAGCATCATCACGTATCACCAGAATAACAAGTGTAAGTTACTGTTTTCTTAAAGACCCAATGACAAGCTCCTACCATGCATTCAAATAGGAATTCTACAAGTAAACAGCAGAGATACCCTGATATGTTATGGTGAGCCAAATGACATACTTGTCAATATTTAGTCACTGAAAGAGTGGTTGTTTTTGTAGCCAGAAAATAAGGACAGCCAGGTCAATTGTGACCGCCTGAAATTTCTCATTCTTTTCACATATAAATTCAATTTATAAGACTAAAGCTCAAGTTTCCTGCCTGAATCCCTTCTTAGTTCACACAGTCCCAAAGTCTTAAAAATGTTTACAGAGAGACCTGTCTGACAGTTAGCTGCTCTCCAGGCATTTAATACCTCTGACTCAGTCCAGATGAGTATGTATCTGAAGCAAAATCTCCTCAAATCACTAGTTTTGCCTGTACTCCACCCCAGCTATTTGTTTCTGTTCCCTTATCTTAAAAGGAGCTTCCAGTATCCGTTGGTCTAGGCAAAGAGCTACTGCCAAGTTAGAAGCTGTAGCACAGATCCAAGCACAGTGTAATAAAAGTCCATTCCATCAGGATTTTCTGTTAGCTGATCTCTAAACATGACAGAAATATGTCTATTTTGTAACTAGCTGCTGCCTTGTAAATCTTCTAGGCTGTAAGTAGTTTCTTTTAAAAGCTGTTCTAGTTTCACTTTTTTCTCTTTCAGACCTGGCCCTGAGTGAAAGAGCATAAATAGTTGGTTGCAACAATAAGTGGAAGGAACATAGCAATAATTTTAAAAAAGTTTGCACAAGCAAGTTACAGGAATCAATAAAAGCATGAACCTATATACACATTTTAATCATTTTGACACAGAAGAGTTAGAGGTTATGCTATCTTGACTTAAAAGGAACTTTCAACAATTAGCCTCTGGTAAAAGTAAAACAGCACCCTGTAAGATAATAAAAAATACAAACAGCAACACAAAGGAAGGAAAAGGGCATTTTCATTAAATGGGGGGGAAAAAAAATAAGATTTAAGTAATTGTACAGAACCTCACTCTTCCCTGAATCATCCAACTAAATAACCTTATACACTATTAAATAACAGCAGTTAATTGCACACACTTTTCTATTAAAATTTTACTTGACTATGTAGAAAAAGACACCACTATGTTAAGCATAGCTGCATTTTATTATTTCTTTTTGAAAACATAGTCATGGCTCCCTGAGCTATATATATCTGTGACTTAGTGAATGTAGCCATATCACAATTTTGCAGTAGTCAGTGTTTGGAGAACTTCAGCTCAAGTGTTGTTCTAATAGTCTGGTGAAAGTCCTTTGGGGATAATACCAAAGGCATATAACAATATGGAGGATTTAAAAGTGTGAAAATAGAAAGTTACAATAAAGTGTGGACTAGTCAGCTAGGCATTTCTAATTGAAAAGTAACTGTATAACTTTGAATATTAAAGCTTTAAGAAACTGACGTGATTTCTTTCAGCTGCTTGCATAACTTGTTGTACTTTTCCTATGTTGTCCTTGAATCATAGATTTGAAAACTTCAGAAACTGTACATTTTTACATCTAAATTCTAATCTCTGACAGGGAAATCTACCTCTATCAGCTATCAGTTTATAGAACATCGTGTTCCCCTGCAGCCTCCCCCTTCCCTACCATACAAAATGATGCTGTAATCTCTGTTTGTTTGGTTATTTTCAATACCAAACTTGTGAATTTACTGGAGGAAATTTCTTCCTCTCTCACTCCTTTTTCACTCTTTCTTTATTCTTTTTAATGAGAAAAAAAAAAAAAAAAAAAAAAAAAAGGAAAAAAGAACTGTTTCCATGGGACAAACTAACATTTAATGTTCACTCTTTGTTTCTTAAAGCTTTCATAGAACTTGCTTCTTGCCTTAGCTGTTCAGTGTCTAAAGTAAAATTGTAGTATTAAAGAAAATGCTATTATGACTATTTTGCCCAGTTAGGGAACTGGGTTTAAATACTATTTCTTTTTCTGCATTGTGTAAAATAACTGCTATGGCAATAGATACAAAACCAGAGAAATAGCTGTCTTGTAGGATTTGCTGGGGGGAATTTGTTAACCAGACTCAATGAAAAGCATTATCTTGGGTGGCATGAACTTCAAGGTTTTATTTTTGTGTTCTGCAATAAAGTACATTGGAATAAGATACATCTTCTGTTCTTACGTGGAGAGACATGTATATACAAAACATAATTTATTGTGTTTAATTTCATGCTTCAATTAAACTAATTGATTGATATAATATGTAATTAGTATAATCACATATGTAATAAGTATACATAAGTATACGTACACATAATGTAATAAGTATAAATTTTTATTTATACTTATATACATGTACATTAATGAATTATGATTATAGCAGAACTAGAAAGGGAATGTTAGAAAGCATAGAAGGTACCATGATATAAGTTATCATGATAGCTATTGTACAACACATCAAAATATTCATCATATCATGTTATATGCATGTGTACATATGCGTATATAAAATTTTCAATATTTTCAAAACTATTTTATAAAATCTGCATATTCCTATGATATTCAGGTATATTTAAAAAAAAAAAAAAAAAAAAAAAAAAAACATTTTTATATTCCATCTACGTTCTGTGACAGAAAGGTGTTAGAAAATTATGCATGTGTTTTTAAATGTTATATTCCCCTTGAAATTTTCATTAAATAGTTTAGTCCTCACTGAAAATTTATATTCATTTTAAACAATCCAGGTAATTTCAGTGGAGTCATAAGTTTGTAAAATTATAATTATGAATAGAAAAGGAGTTATAAGAGCTTATATCTGATGTCTTTAAACATTATCAGTTCTTTATGTAATGCTTGTTCTTCCTTAATGGGGAAAGGAGGATGGAAAGGTACATTTTAGTGATTTTGTTAGACACCCACGTGTTAACACCTTTCCTCTCATTACCCATCTTTTTCCATTTCATCAAGCCATGCTTTCTCTTTCTCTTGGCTTTAGTTTCTCTGAAATGCTTCATGTTTTTCTGTATTTGATTCAGTGTTTTGTTTAGTTTCTCCACTGCTGTTGCTCATATAAAATTGGCTATAAAATTTTCAGTGCCAGGTTCTTGCAAAGCATCTGAATTGCCTACGGTGATATCACCCAAGGCTGTTGTCTTGCTTGATTTTTATTAACCAAGCAGAGTCTGACTACATCAGCATTTGTATACAAGTCCTCCAGGTAACAAAGAGATACTGTGAAGCAAAAAAAGGATTCATTAACCCTCCTTCCTTTCTGTTTCATTCAACACTCACTCAATGATCCCGTTCAGTCATACCAATAGGTTACATGTATGAGAGTATGTTCTGTTGTTTGATACGATTGACAGATTTTAAACTGACACCCAGAAGTCTGTGAAATGCATCTAGTTTCTCTGTATTCAGCTGTAAAATAAGCAGCCTCTATAACATATTCTTTTTCACAGTTTTTTCTGTCTCCTCTGTTCATACAAGATACAGTTTATTCCTTTGTGAGCATAAGAGCTCCAGATCAGTAGAGCTCTGACCTAATTCAAGACCCCTAGAAGTAGCTGCAATCTGTATTGTGAAGAGAGAGGTGTTTGTTTTTTAAGGTGAAGCGGGAGAACCTTAAATGCCAGTTCCAAAATTACAATATCATTTTGTTTAGAAGTATTCTTAGGCTTGAAATTTTCCCTGTGTCAAGAATTGACTTTTTGCTCGAGTTCTGTAATAAATTTCATTTCAATATCTGACCCTTTGACTCTTAAGGAGGCTATGGATACTTTTAAGAAAAGGAATTTTATACTTCCCCCATAATGACTGAATCTCAGAGTAGTGAATCTCAGAGTAGATATCAATGAGGTCTCCATGAGCAACTGTAATACAAGGGCAAAGCAAAAAAAAAAAAAAAAAAAAAAAAAAAAGATTTCTTCATGAGAATATAGTAAGAGGAAAGGAATATTGTGAATAACTTTGGCAGCTGCAAATACGGGTTCCTGAATTTTGCTAGAGCATAAAGTGCAAAGGTGTTTAATCTTTCTTTAGTTTGAAGTGTTTGAAGTTAGACTCAGTCTTAATATGGCTGAAGTGCTACCATATGATTGCACAAGCATCAACTTCAGCTCCATGATGCTTGTATAATTGTTGGCTTTACTGACAGGTTATCATTTAATCATGTGGAACTGGAAACTAAATTTGATCTTTTTCATCCCCTTTATTTGAATTTTTTATTAATCCAAGGAAAAAATATTATTCTTAGGTGTAGAAAGTGTTGAAAAAAATCACTTTCAGAATCCCAATTTTTCTTATTCCTATTAATTAGAAGTAAATTCAGATATAATTTTTGTTTTATTAATTCAGTTTTATTTCTCTTTTCTCACCTTTATTTCCTATTTATTATGTATTGCTTGGGTATCAGAATAATCTCACTCATTTTTTTCTGTTTCCAGCCTTCCAGTTTATGTTCTAAGGTCTGGGTTTGATTTGGACTCTGTCTGTACCTCCCCCTTATTAAAGAAAGAAACTTGATAATCACAATTTCAAACATTATACTAGATAATGAATTGATGAAATATCAAAGTGTGGCTAGCTGAATGTGTTTAAATTTTATTTGATTCTTTGAGTAAAAAAGAAATGCACCTATGATTTATTTCCACCAATGGATTTAAAAAGAAAAATGAAAACCATAAGAATGTTAACACGAAGAGTGGTTTGAAAAGGCAAATGATTACCGGCATGACAGCTTTAAAAATTTTGGTAGTTCTCATCTCACATGGAAAGCAAACCAATGTATCTCAGATAAATCATTTCGTCATCTATTATTTGCAAGAATTCAGCACTTCCATTCTTTTGCAGAAACACTGAAAACTAAGCCATAAATGCATTCTAATACTTTCTGTCCATTTTTATGTATTTCATAAATCAAGTCTAACATTCTGCAAGTTTTCTAGAATTTTTCTTTGTCCAAATTACACTTACTCTATTGAATCATGTTGTCAGTTTAGTGAAAAAATTATACATTGAAGTAAGGCATCTGATGGTTGATTCACAAAACAATATTTTTATACACCTAATTGTGTTGTAATCTTTTATGTATAAGTATTACATTGTCCTCTGCATAGTATCATTTTCACTTTTTAGTGTTCAACCAACATACACATTATTTTTATTTGTAGGTTTTAAAAAATATCTTGTGTTTAATTCAATTAAATATAACAGCATAACAACAATATTGATTCAGCTTAAAGATATAGACAAGGAATTGTTGACATGATAAATAATTTCTAACACTGGATTACTAAGTAGCTTAAACGTTAAACATATTTAATGTCTCCTTAAACAGGACATTTAAATTTGAGCTTCCAAAGATATTTAAAATCCACATATGTTTGATAATGTTACTTTATGTGCAGCAGTTACCTACTGAGAAGACTTCTGCAAATCTTAATTTCCGCCCATTTTCTGTTGATTAACATGGAGGCCTATTTGCTGGTATTGTGCTCTGGATTTATCTAGAGATGCTTGGCATTCATGCATAATCCACACTTTTTAGTAACATGCCAGGGAGACATCTGACTGGTACTGGCGATTAGATGATGTTTTGCTTCCTTGGTTTCAGGTTGCTAAACACTTGATAAAAGGCCCTTGGAGTTTTGAAGACTCTTGGTAAAATATTATGAATCATATTATGAAAATTAGTAAATGCATATTTCTTAGGAGCTGTATAACCATACTTCCCTGTGCAGTTACTTAGCATCATATCCTGAGGGATGACATTTGGGGAATAGTTGCTTACACTGAGCTCAGGTTTCCCCTCTGTGCACCTAACTCTGTCATACTGATGGTATTACAGAATTTCCTCTGGGAGATGTGTCACAACAATAAACATTTTTAAAACATGTAATAGTTGCATGTAACTGCTAGTAGAAGTAGTGCCAAGGTAGTACAACATTCTGTTTATTCTGCCCAAGAAGAGATTTAAATTAGAAGTAAATGATTGATTACAACAATGATAATGGATAAGGAGCTGACCTCAGCTGCAAACAGGGGAAGAGCAGATGGTGGAGGCATATGTTATGCCCTCTTATGTTAGTTAAGCACAATAGCTGTCTCTCTCCCTTCAAACACCATTTATTTAGCAATAACCTTGACCATTTTCAATAACGGCTCAATCTGTCCAAGAAAAGAATTCACTCTGCTGTGTACTGTTAGCATCTTCCCTCCTACTGATGGATGCTTTTACTTCTTCCTCATTTTCATTGACTTCAGTGCAGCCCCTAGCTTTGTGCCTCTCTCTCAGGTATGTAGGGATTTCATTCCTTCCATAGCAGTTTCATTTTTGTCCACTTTACTGTTCTGCTGTGCTTTTGTGAGTGTGCGTATGACTCTGTGTGTTGGTTCCCCTATATCAAGATCTTCCCTGCTGAAGTATACAAAAGCATATTTTGGCAATCTGCATTAACCTTTTCATCAGTTTATTGCCTACTTGACCTTATTCCCTGCAACTCCACATACACAGAGATGGTACAGAACATTTAGGTTCAAATGTCAGTGATCTGTGGGGAAAAAAATAAAATAATAATAATAATAATAATAATAATAATAATAATAATAATAATAATAATAATAATAATAATAATAACCTCAGAATTTCTAAAAATGCAGTAATGTTGAGAGTGTTAGAAAATGATGTGTGTGTGTACGTTTAGTGTAAGATATTTTCACTCTGCATGTCAAAATACATCACTCAGATTTTTGGCAACAGCTGTCTCCATGCTTGTTTCTTTTTTGTCTGGTCACTTATTACTAATATTTACCTGTCTTCCTCATTTTGCCACCTTTCAGTTGCTGCTGTGAGAATCCTTGACATTTGTATTAACTTCATTACATCTTCATCTTCCGAAATGCACTGAGAATGTATGCTTCCTCTGTCGTTTTTATTTTTTCTCTTTTCTTGTTGTTTTTACTCATGTATTTATGTATTCCACTGCTATTATCTTAAAGCATTCTGGCACCTAGTTTGTACACTGAGCAAAAGATCATATTGTGCATTATTAAGAAACCATAGATCTTGGCATGTAATTGTTGTAAACAAAATCACAGGTTGGTGAGATTTACATTACTTCAGTATTTGACAAAGAACAGATAAATATTAAGTGTTAATACTGTAGATTCTTTGACTAATCCTTCTTCCTTGATGTTAGAGCTCTCATCAGCTACTTTTTATTATTTTCCTTTTCTTTCCTATGAGACGTTTAAAGAAAGGAATGTTGATACCTGAGTCAAAATGACTTTATGTTGTATGATATCTAGCACCATTTCAATTAAATTCTTTTATAAATGGAACATACTTTTAACGTAAGTTGAGGAAACTGTCTTGAGGGAGTCAACCCCTCCATAGAATTAAAGACAGCAAAACAGCATTGTATATAATCATATAATATTTGGATAAATTTTTATGACATAGCTAGGCAATAGAATTTTGGACAAGCTGTCACTAAGAAATGGGTTGGCAAAGAGGGAAAAACAAATAAACAAAACCCTCAAAGGACTGAAATATAGCTTAACTTGGTATATAGTAATGTGGAAAAATTGGACAGTCTAGGATATCTGATCTCAAGGCTCTTAAGTGGAAACCTAAATTATATGACATAAACATGACATCCAGGAGAGAGGTTGCAGCAGATGTAAAGAAGTAGGGCAACTTAGAAAGGGTGTTTTGGATACACTATTTTAGTTAAAGTTTGGAGGGTCTGTGGTAAAACTGTATATGTTTAAATGAGCTTTAGTAACAATAATCACTAGAAATGAAAAATCTGCTGGAGAGACTTTCAGTTCTGATGCTGAATGAAGATAGTATCAACACCCAATGAACATTTGACATATGCTTGCCATGATGGTTCTCTGTGTGGTTACCTGCAAACTGTTCCTTTTCTGCTTTAGATTTTGACATAAAATCAAAATTTTACACAATTCTTTTTTCCTTCTCTTTCCAAGAAGAAAAAATTAAAATTAGTTATGTATGTATGGAAGACAGTTTTGAAACTACCGGTAATGTTTGTTTATAGAACCCTAGTATACTGGTATTCAGGAGAAGCAGTGTCACCCTTTCAATTCTGACAAATATTTTCTGTAAGCTTCTGAAGAATACTGTTTAACTGTAGATGGAAATAAATGCTCAAGGGGAAAAACATATGGGGGGTTGGTCCAAGCATGCTAATTTATTTCCTGACCTATCCCCCACTACTGACTGCAGTTGATGTGTTCTATGTCATACCTTTTGGTGGACTAGAACTTCATAAATGTAAATGTTGTAGTTTTCCTGACAGCAGGTTAAATCTGACTGGGTGCCTCTGCTTCTGTAACTGGCCAGTACTGGAGCTCAAGATGTGCAGCACTCTGGGGGAAAGAACAGCACAAGCTAACCTCATGTAATCATCTGTTGCACCCAACAGGGCAGTTAAGTCTGTTTGAAGAAAGACAAGTTTTTCTTCAGCTTTAGCCTTTTCATCTGTGATCTGCGGATCACTGTCCATAGGAGAAAGAAGGAGGGGGAAAAAAAAAAAAAAAAAAAAAAAAAAAAAAAAGATAAGACAAAGGAGCAAAAAAGTAAAAAACAAACAAAAAAGACACAAATTTCAGCAGTCATGTGGGTTTAAGTCCCAGATGCATTAATTCAGAAAAGCTGCAGCATATGCATTTTCTAGAAAAATTCTGAGTTTAACGTACTCAATATGACTCAACTTTAGTCATAAGCCATAGATATTTATTAGTTTCAGAAATGCTAAATTGTGTAATTTCTGAAGTGTTTTCTTTTTTTTTTCTTTAAACAGTTTATGAGACTAAGGTTCAATTTGCAGACAAAGGAAATAATGAATCAATACTGTCTTGAAAGGTTAAGAATTTGGAGATATTTACCCAATAAGAGGCCAGATTACTATCTACTAATACAAATGGCATGCAAGGGATGCAAACACCTCTGAGATGCATTGACTTCAAAATATACTGTGATGTAGGTTGATATAATCGGGGAGCAGATCTGGGGCTTTGATTCTCACTTTTTTGTTTGTTTGTTTGTTTTGGTTTGTTTGTTTGTTTGTTTCCTCCTTCACATGTTCCAGGGATGTACTAAATCTTTAATGCTAAATGAAAAATGTTTGGAAAGTGAGCCCTGGTTCCAAGGCAGCCAGTGCAAACTGACCAACATCCATGTCACTAGAGCAGACTGTTAACTGTGAATGCAGAGCTTGGACCAGGATGATCTCCCATGGGAAGCAAAACCAGTGAATATACTTAGTATATTTCTGAACTTGTCTAAAGTATTTTGAGGGGGAGAGACAATTTTAGTGGTCCGTAATGGGTACAGGGTCCAAACTGAAAGTTAAGCAGTATAAATGACAAGAGGTCCAATACTTGAGACTCTCTATAGTTCCCATTTCTTTATTGGTATTGATGGAGCCAGAGTGTCTGTCCTACAAGGAGCTACGTGGTCCAGTCTTCTTTCAGTGGATCAAATTTTTATGAGATATTCAAGGAAGAAAACTTGACTGGTTTATCTCACTGAATACATAGGGCTCTCTTCTGCCAGGATCTAGTCCCTAATGAAGTTTCCATCACTATTGTCTTAGAGCATATGGGTATGGAAATACCATATTAAAAAAGAATCAGAAAAAATTACAAAAATACAAAATACAGACCTATTAGCTTACCAAATCAGCTGTACAGGATAGAAATAAGTGTATAGATAGTACTATCTTGTACTTAAACAGAATACAATGCAAAATGCGTGGGTTTTGGCTTTCAAAGCAACAGAAGAATAGTGTAAGGCTGACTGCATTTCCTCCTTGCTGCCTAGGGAATTATTATCATTATTAATAAGAACAATAATAAGCTAATTAATCAAACAAAATAGCTAAAGCCATACAGTATCTAGAATACCTTTAATATCTATTGCCTGGGTTTGGGGTTTTTATCAGCTTTCAATCATATCTTTTCCAGAGTAGTAAAATAAATTAATAAATAAATAAATAAAAATCAACTAATTCATTGCACTGTATTTAAACCTTGCTCTTAAACAGTTTTTAAGGATAAGCTAAATACGTACCCCAGGATTTTCAAGACCTACCACATTAAACACACATTCGTGGGGGGGGCAATTACTTTATTTATTGGTTTGGTTTGTTCCACTATTGACTTTGGTTTCTATGTGGCATTTCCAATTGGTTGCTTATTCTTTGTTTATGGATTATTTGCTCAACTGATCTTTTAGAGTCCTTGTTGCCTGATTCTGTGCAAGTAGTCAATTAACCAATTTCTTTTGTTTTGTTCTGTTGAAAAAGACAATTTTAATTTCTTTAAATTCTTAAAGATATTAAAGAATATTATCTTAAAGATACTATTTAAGATCTTAAAGATATTATCTAAGAATATTATCTTAAAGATATTAAAGAATATTATCTTTATTCTTAAAGATATTAAAGTCTCTCTGACTTTTATATGGGGAAATAATTACAAAACAGAGGAGACAATTCTATGAAATGTCTACGTAGGAGGTGAATCAGTTAGCATATGATGACTAGCATAGTTTTTCATGCTTCCATAAAGGCTAATCAAACTCTTGTGGTTTCTGTATAGATGTGTATAGGATGGGTCTGTGATGTATGAAACCAATGCTTCTTAGCAGATATAAAATACATAATATTTTTAACGGCTTTATAAGCAGAGGGATTTATCAGTGGGTCTGGATTCAGGTATGCTGAAACTGAAGTTTCTTTTCCAAGATTTATCTCAGCACATACCAGAAGTAACCAGAAGGAACCACAAGTCCACCAGCCCCAAAGAGATTTTTGGTTCATAGTGTCTTTACTGCTCATGCTTCAAAAAAACGCAATGAAACAAGGCTACCTTAGAAGCAGTTGTCCTGATGTTGAATTTATGACAGTGATAATGGAAGGATGCTGATTCAAAAGCCTGGAGTGTTTTCCTTAAATTAATATTTGTCTCCTCAGATTTTTCTCATCATGAGGATTTGTCCTACTTTTTTTCTATGTTCATCTGATGCATCAGGTGTGCAGGAAATCAGAATTAATTTGCAAATAAATATAAATAAAATGTAAGATACTACATCAGCTTTCAGACAATCTCCTTCAACTGCCATGTTGTAGCATTGAAAATCACCATGCATATGTAACATTATAAATCCAGGTATATTCTTACTGAAAGTGGGTACTTAGGAAGAAGGATACACAAGTAGTTCTTACTGGCACAGGTGCTGTCCTCTACTAAGAACATCCTAATTATATAATAAGGCCTACATGTTTTTGATGTCATTTCCTGAAATGGCACCATGTGTGTAAGATGTGTAATTTCAGAGACAGTGTGACAAATAAGCAGTTGGCTGATTACTAATACAGTAATTTTAGATGCTCTAATTATGATGAGTAATAGTCACCCATCTTTACCTCTTGCCAAAAATATGTCTCTGGCAGTTAATTTAATTCCATCGATATGTGTGTTGTTTTTTTTTTTTTTTGTCATTGATCTAAGTAATCCCACTGTAAGGCTTCTGCTGCAAAGTAGTTTAGGTAGGATGTGACACAACATGGAGTAGAGGAGACAATTCAGAGATGCTGAAGAATGCCAATCCATCAAGAATCCCCTTTGCATTCATGAAGCATAAGAAGCATGACGATAGAAACCAAGCGAAAGGGGAGGACAGAAAGGGATGGGACCTTGAGGCTCACAGGGAACTAAAGAGAACCAAACAAAAATTATATGCCTGTGAACAATACAAATACAAGGTGATGTGAGGAGATGCCTTTTCATCCCTTGTCACACAGAATGGGACCACTGTGCTAATCTTTAACATCAAGACTTCCTTGAAAGGGTATTTTACTTTGTTCTGCCACAAAAGATATTGCATTCTAGATGATATTTAAAAACTGTCATTCAAAACTGCATCTTTTATTTCCTATAGCAGAGTGTGCAAATAAATTTAGCAGGTGTTATTAGAGCTGGTATGGGGTAAAAGGCAAATCAAAAATGCTGATAGGGATTTTCTCAGTGTGTCACTGCTGGGACCCTGCAGAGACTAGCCAGTCTTAGTTAAAGCTGCAGTGTGCTTATACTTTATGGGAAATCTATCTCTTTTTATATTATCTCACCTGTGAAATCTATTTACAGAAGAGGAATTTTCCATTCACCTTTCTTAAGGCCATTTTATTTTGTTACTCAAAATCAAAGGGCAGTCTGCAGCTATGTATGACAAATCAGTGTGATTCTTTATTGCGAATATAAATGAAACATCTTCCTACAAGCTCACCATTTTCATGTTCTGTACAGGTCTAGAAAGTTCACTATTCACATGCTATGAGCTATTACACTGTCACTTTTAGCTTGCTTTCATTTTCTTTTCTTTTTCCTTAACACGCTTGCCTAAAAGTAGGCCAGCCTGATAGATTGATAGTGGACTAAAATACTTTTATATCCCATGTTCTGGATTTTCCAGCTTTAAAAGCAGTCTGAAAAATATTGTCCTTACAAGAAAACTGGCATATTCAATTTATTGTTCTGTATTGTCTGTAGTAGAGTCTATTTTGAAAAAGAGGAAAAAACAGTTCCTGGAACAGGAAAAAGATAAAAATAAAAAAATCAGTCTGTATATACATTAAGGTTGTTTTGCAAATTCATTAGTTTTCAGGAAGGGAAAAAGGACATTTGTTCTCAGCAAATCTGTGCATCTCAGTGGTATTACTGTAAAGAAATGGGTAACAATTGTAGAATGAAGTTGTCACTGGTGGAATGACATGCTGTTTTTTTCAGATGCCTTTCTTTTCTGATGATCAAATTCCCATTCTGTTCTCCTACAAGGCAAGGAAATGAACCTTTCTCCCTAGCTCTGTACACTCTACCTCAGCCCCTGCTTCCTCCATCTTTTTGCTGGCTCTTATTGCTGAAACTAGTTCCCACTTTTCTGCAGCAACTCCATCTCCCACTGTCTGCAGCTTAGTCAGAATATCTCTTAGTCAGAATAGGTACTTGACTAGGATTTTTGTGAAGATAATGAATTGTTTTCCACAAGCAGCATTTTGAATGCTGAGCAGTTGTCAGTACGGAGATTTTAGATACTTGTCTAACAGGATAAGGGAACAGAGGCAGTAATAAATTTTCTTGTCCTAAATTCACTCTGTGCCTTAACAATGTTGTGCAGGGATGAGTTTTTAGTGTTTTGACTGCAACTGCTTGTAAGCCTCAGTATATCCTCTGTCCTCTCCTCTGCATACTGCAGCCTTCCTGATGCAGCCAGAAGACTGCAAGGTGCAGGAAAAGCAGCAAACCTCGCTCCTGTAGTCAGGCTGCAGGCACTGGATGCCACACTATGACCAGAGACTTCTGGGTGCTCTCAAGTTAGGCAAGAACACATTTTTGTTGCTCACAGGGCATTAACAGCCAGCAAGTGCTGAACCTGAGAAGCAGAAGCTAACTATGCACTTGTTATGTTTTATTAGTATTAATACGTAAGTTATTATTATTACACAAATTATTTTAATATATGAATTAATATTAATACATAAATTATTGTTATTGTTATTATTATTGCATAAATGGAAATGCAAATTACACAGCCTGTAGGCATTTTGGCTAGTGTCAATGAGACCACTTATTTTATAGAGTATACATAATTTTTTAATGAGCCTCATATGCCCTTACCTTTGATTTTTTCCTCTTTCCTAGTAATGTGGAGAACAACGATGAACCATAATTATGCCTTTCATATTTATAGTGTTCATATCTTCTGTCTTCTAAATAGTTAGCTTTATGAGCAAAAGATGGGAGCTTTCCTCCTCCTATTCCTTGCATTGCTGTGAAAGCCCGTTCTGTGAAATCTAAGTTGATTTCTCCCCTGATATCACATTGCTTAAGTGACACTGTTAGAGAGCGTGGATTAAAATTACCAAGTTAGGAAACAGAAATGGAACAAACTAACCTTAAGCTACTTTGCTCGTGGCTTCTCTTTGGCTCATTAAATCCCCTTTCTGATTCCGCTGTTAAAGAATAAGCAAGCAAGTTATACTGAGTAGCCCATTTACAGGAAGAAATAATCCAGCATTATAAAAGGCCTTTTCACTTTTACTTCTCATGGGAGGAAATATTTTAGCATCTCTTGTGGATTAAAACATGGAAACAAATAAATACAATTCAAAATATTTTCATGCCCTATGAAAAGTTTGGAAGGTACTTAAGTTTTCATGGAGATGTTATGGACTCAGTTCTTCACAAATCACCCCACATTGCACAGTTGAACTATTAAAATCAATGCAATTCAAACTTAAACTCTTAAAATTCAGAGATGATGTGTACATGTACATTCCCATTTACTGGAGATTAGACAATTTTTTTTAACTCAATGTCTGTCCCAGTGGGATTGAGTTACATAATGTTATGCAGAATTACAGCACTGACTTCACTGAGGCCAAGTTTTCATCCCTCTTCCTATTAGAAAAGTTTCATTTTTTTTTTCACTGTTACTTCAATTCTTGTTTCTTATAACTAAAGTAACACTAATAAGGAAATTATGAAGTGAAAAAGCTAATAAAAATTACTAAAATTTTAATTATAAAACAATTAATTAAATAATTAACAATTAAATAATTGGTTTTAATAAAAACCAATGAGTTTATATACTCACTAGTACAGATCATTTGATGCATTTTTGCAAGAATGACAAGGAAGGAAAAGCATTACTTTTGACCTTCAAAACTGATACCATGGACTTCTCCATATATCTCGTATCCTTTACAGAGCTGCAACATTACAAAGATGAATGTTCATACATTCTAAGTGTGTCTGCCTAAATGACTTTGAAGACTTCCAAATGCTAAATAAAGAAATGTCCTTTATAAATGAGGAACTTATACTAAATAAGGGGTTATCTAAATCAGGGCTTTAGAATACTTATTGATGCTTGCAGTCAGTATTATTTTTTTGACAAAATATTAATGTTTTTGTCTTGAGAGATAATATTAGTATTATATTCATAGATCGGATGTGGAAGCCAAATGGAAATCTTGCATAGAAGCCTTACATTTGTGCTTGTGTGGACAGTTCTTTTCTAAGATATATTGAAAGCTTTTCATTTCATGATTAGAGCTTTATTGATTGTTGGAAATGTTTTATATTTTATATTGCTTTTTTTTTTTTTTTCTAGTAGTGTATTTTTTTTGTGATTGCTGGGAAATCATTGTGGAAAAATGAATTTAGGAAAATAACCAAAAATCATTTCTCTGTTTTCAGTCAAAAGAGTAGACGACCAAACTATACTTTTTCAATATTAAATAAGATATAAATTTCTTTCTCTTGCCCCTTTGGTATTGGTTTTTCTAAATGGAGAATTGTGCTCTAGTTGGGAATGAGTGCCTAAGGTTAGTAGTCCCATCTGACATCAAGAACAATATAGAATAATAATTTATTAAGCACAAAGACAGAAAAGTTAGTGTTACAATTGGGAAATTGCAAAAGTTCTCATAGCAAAACAAACAAACAAAACAAAACAACCACAATTTTCAAAAGTACATAAATAAAATAAACATTTTAATACTTAGAATACTGAATGCTAAACTGAGGACTTTGTTGATTTATTAATAACCCTGAATGCATAGTAGCATTTCTATATCAAATCATATCAAAATTATATCAAATTTAGCAACCTGAACCATCTTTTTAAAATACATTTGGATGCTTTATTCAGTCATCTCCTAGAAGCTCACCTAATTATAGCATTATAGGTCATTGAGGAAGTGGAACTAAACTCTGGCAAACCATGTAAAATTGGTTAAATCATAGAATACAACATCAAGTTCAATATGTCTCTTGCTATTAAAAAATATATATATTTGGATTCGTTAAAGGATAATTTAAAGACCCATTGTTTCAGGTATGGATTTGCAAATCTTGAGCAGTTCATGCTGAAAATATGTGGTAGCTGAATGCTTCATGGAAGTTCATTTTTATTTCATCCATAACCTATTCACTTGAATCAGACATTTATTTTTTAGGAGTACACTGGTCAAGTGTATGCCAGAGAAACAATTTGAAAGATGAAGACTTTTCAGAGTTCAAAGTTTTTGTTGATGAACAGATTCAGAACAAATAGTGGGTTCATGTGGACCTGATATAATTGGACTATTTAGTACAGGAAATAAAAGATAAAGAAAGATATGTATAAGAATATGTGGTGTTTCTTGCTCAGTTTTTATTTTGTGTAAATGAAATTAAGCATCAGGTGAAGCTAGATGACATTTAGTCAGGGAAAATCCATCATCCAGAGTTAGATGAACTACCTTTTGACTAAGGCCTGGAGGGTTCAGTGAAGTGGCAGTGCACATTAGTATATGAAATTATGTCAAGATTTATTTTTATTTATTTTTGGCGGACGGGGAGAGGGAAATTCTAATAAAGTGGAAACAACAGTCAATATTAAGCCATCCCAGTTTTTTTCTGTTTGGCAGACAGCAGCCCAACCAAGAAAGGTAAGACTTGGTAGAAGTATCTCCATTTACTCTCCAGACTTAAGTTTTTCTCACAGGTTTAAGCTACTTAATCATTCTATATAAAATTCAGAAACAGTATTTTGAAGGAGTATTATGTACCCAGCTTCTTTTAGTTCTCATAATAATTTGGAAACCTAACTTCATCTGTCTCTTTATAATGATCAATGAGTAAGCATTTTTAGGTATTTTATGAAGTTCTACCATTGCATTTCTTGTACATGTGTTCATTGTGCATCTGTCCAGCCTGTAATGACACAGAGCATGTCTACTCAGCAGTCACTGCAGAGGGCTATTAACTGGTTAGCCCAACTACTCCGGGACACCAACCAGGCTGGCAGATGAGAAGTTATGTAGTTTTTCAAGGAGGTTTTGCAGCTATGTTGATCTATATGCCTCTCTAGCAATATTCATCTATATAGCCAGCTAAATTGTAAGTATATCTTTGCAAGAGGCAGTAAAGATGGAGAAAGGGACTTGTTGCACTAATGCTATTAGACAGTCTTGCTAGATTATGAATAACGTGTTGACACACAAGAAGTTAAAGATGATTTTGTCATGTTAGGAGTCTGAAGGAGTTTGCAGACTTCTTAATTTTACTTGGGAAGTATGCAGGCTTGTGAAGCCAGTCTGAAATCTCTTGCACTGATGTAGCTGTTCTACCTGGAAAACAAAGATGCAGACAAAAGTACAACCACAAATCTCTCCCACAGTCTGTGACGTGATGATGTAGTGTTATGCTCTTTCTTTGCTTTATTTAAAATTCACACACCATTAAACTGCATTGAACTTGCCATTAAAAGTCACATTTCTCTCAGGACTGAATACTATTTGAAGCTGGCAGAAAAACCTTTGTGGTTCAAAACACTTTATACATGAGAAATAGATGGAACCAGTTGGTATAGAACTTAACTATACCAAACTTTCTATTTTTTTTTTTTTTTCCATTCTAAATAAACTATAAATACACTCCCCTCTTCAAACTTTTATTTGCAGTCTCCAATTCTGCTTTAGACCTTGCTGTCATAATTAATTTGACTGTTCCAAACATGTGATAGTCATAAATACCTTTCTGTGACTTAAGTTGGAGTTCACATGAGTATCATTGGAAGGCTTCCTCCTTCTTGATATCCAGAAGGTATTATCTGTAATATGAGTTTGCAGTTACAAGAATTCACATGCTCCTAACTTTTTTCTCCTGAGTCTGTTATACGTGAAAAAATACACCTAGTATCAACATACTGCAGCACATTTTTAAAGTTGTTATTAGAAAATACTACTGGAATGCTTGAAATACTTTAAACAGGTTAATAGAACCTCAGGCCAGGCTCATAAGGGGTGTAAAGCTGCCTAACCCTGAAAAGTCAGTGGAGTTATTCCAAACCCTTATTCCTCCTTATCTTTCAAATTTAATCACAGTCATTTGATCTGTCCTAGGTAGAATTTCATTTTTCACACTCCCATATTATGTGAAAATTGATACTCATGCAAAGTCCTAACTGATAATGAGGATTCTGTGTATTGTATACTTCGCAACATGGAAGTTTAAAAAAAGTTATGCTTCACAAGGTTTTTGTATCAGTTTGGAGTGTACTCAGTCTGGGTATATTTGTAAGTGCAGAATGGTGTGCATTCTAGAAAATTAGTAGCAGACGTTGTCCCATTGCCTAATTTCATTTCACATTTAGTTTGTCAAAAACTGGCTATGACATGCCTATCTCCTGTTCACCTGGCTGCAGCCAATTTTTTGCTTTTCTTTCTCCCAAATACATTCACTCCCAGCAAGCTCTGCCATTTTAAAGAACAAGACAGAGTGAAAACACAGCTGAGACTGTCAGATTTATAGATCTCAGCAAAGAAACTCACAGCCTATATGTTCACAGGAGGGGTTAGGTTTTTTTAAGAGATCTAGCAATCAGAGAAGTCAAAACTGAGTTATTTAGCAGCCTAGCTATTGAAGCTTTCGACTATGTAGCAAGATATTGCATTAAATGTCTGATATAACCGTATTTATTTTTTTCCAGAACAATTTTGTGTAATTTAAGAACTATATATTATAAATAAACAGGACCAGTGCTAAAGAAAGTCCACAGAATATACAGTCTGGCCTCCTTGCCAGAAGTGCTTTTGCACCATTTAGGTTCCTGTCTCTTTCGCTGTTGGATTTTGGCACTTGTATTTAACAAAGTACTTTTTGCTACCACAGCTCTACAGTCCTTGCAGTGATGTCCCTGAAGGAAAAAATAGACTGTTTAATGCACTCTTGTCCTAGAATCATGCAAACATCAAACGCATTGTAGGGCTCATCCTTAAAAGAAAAAATACACTTCTGCAGAAAGGCTTAGAAATGTTAGACTTGTAGTCTGTGCATGATGCCATGCTGTTGTTCAAGGATATGGTCCAAATATTCATGGAACAACCTGTCTCTTCTAAAACATGCTTTTCAAAACTGTGTTCCTATTGATTTTAATAGGGAAGTAATATGTTATATATATACTAGACATCATACTATAAGTAAATAAGCTTTTAAGGCATGTAATAAATCTATCATATATACGTATTAATCTTAAACACTGTTGCACTGTATCCAATACCTGTACGTGCTTTTAAGTTCTGAAAAGCTGTTCTCAAGACGGCAGGAGCCTGTTCTGATCAGAGGTACTGTGTTGCATGTAATACTGCACATCTTGTTTAATCAACTAATGTACATGTGTGTGCAAGCACAGCAGGTTACTTTTGAAGACATGAGGTGGGAGCATAGCTGCACCTCAAATTTTAATGGTGGAGGGGGGAGCAGGAGGAGAGAAGGAAATTCAAAAGAATGCTCTTCCTACTTTGAATTTCATTTTTCAGGCACACAGTAATAAATCAGATTTGCTAATTTTTCAGTTTCTGATGCTTCTTTCCTGCCCTACATTCTGGATTTTTTTCCCTCAAGGATTGGAATGGGCAGATTTTGCTTCTCACAAAGACTTTTAAAAGTCTTTTCTTTGTTCAAAGAGAATCATATGTATCAATTCAGACCTTTAGTATTGAAAACTGATTAAGTTCAACATTTCTTTTTTTGCAGTCAGTGGCCAAACAGAAAACAAAGTAAAATCATTTGAATTCAAAATAGAACATTTTTTTTTTGTGACTGTTAAAGCTTACATGTTTCAAGGTTAGTACAGAGTACTTTGTAGTACCAAGAATGTGTTCTCTCTCTTTTGAGAGTTATCAATGCTTACTATAATGTTATAGTAGTTCAGTTTTTGAAGATACCATCACTTAGAAAGTGTTTAAACATATTTTAGAGAAATATGTTTATTTTTTTTATATTTATATATTCATATATATACATATTATATATTATATATATATTATATATTATATATTATATATATATATTATATATTCATATATATATATTCATATTTAGAGAAATATGTTTTTTTTTTTTTTCAGAAAAAAAAAAAAAAGTTTTCAGCAAACTTTTCTGGGAAAGCATAATCATATTGGATGTCGTCAGCAGGAATTATAATTGAGCAAAAAAAGACCAGGCCTAGACCTGGTCTTCATTTGAAGAAATGAATACTCAAATAGAAAGTTAGAAATTCATTTCTATTTAGCTTTATTAAGACATTGGCAGACATATTTTGGAGAGATTTATTTAAAAACATTATCAAAATACTATCGTGAACTTGCAGAAATAGACACATATAATGTTGAGAGTTTCCTTCCACCTTTTTGGCTTATCTCCTACTAAATTGACAGAACAAAACAAATGCTGCCAGCTAACAACAAGTTTTTGAAGCTTGTTGTCAATGTGATGCACAAAATGGTCCTTTTCTACAGCTGTCACATTTTATTAGTTCTTTCGATTCACTTTGCTTGCACAAAATTTTTTTTGTTTGTTTGTTTTTTCCCCTTGTAGTTTTGACACACTTGCTTCTGTTTTAAAATCACAGCAAACTGTGAACTTATAGTAACTGGTAACACTTGAAAGAAAAGATGGTACCTGCAAAATGTGATGCTGATTTATTATTGTAACAGAATACAAGAATGTGTTTTGATGCTTTCAAAGTATTCTTCCCACTCTGACGTGGGATTTCAGAAAACTTCTCTCAAGCATTAGCTTTGCAATGGGAGGTCCAGATCATATGGCGTAAAAGTAAAAGTAAAGTGAACGACAAGGAAGGAGGGGATGTAGGCACATGTGAAAGCCTTGTGAATGCTGGAAGTTATTTTCTTCATTGAAGTCTTTATCAATAGGGTATGTATTGGAGAGGTGTCTGCCTGGACAAGACGTTTAGTTGTCCATGTCCTGTGGTTCAACTGATTTCCAATGAGAATAATGTATATTCTATCTTCCATGCATTTTGTATTTAAACTTCTATTTGAACTATAATCTTCAGGGAAGATTATAAAATGTCTTTTACTGTGCAAATGAAGAACGCATTAGCACATGTTAGTACCATAAAATAAATAATATATATTTTAGTCGGCACCATGATACCTGATAAAACTTTCTCTGAAATCCCCAGTGACTTCTCCTCAACTGAAATTCAGTCTTGTTCTTTCCCTTGGCTGTCTAGGATCTTTTAGTAGTTTCTTCCAGTCATTGAATTTTATCACGAGTCTATATAGCATTTATTTCTAATGCTGCTGGAAGTATACGATTAACTAAGAACCTCTTCTGTCATTGAAAAAAATTTTTTTAATGTCATGCTGGTGAAGCAAAGCCTGAAAACTGGAGCTTTAGCATAGTAGGTCAAAAGCCAGGGTAAAGCCAATCTTTACTGCATGTTTGCACAGGGACCCTTAAGCCTCTGGGGCCTGTAATGACCCCAGGGGTCTCCCCACTGCCACCTACATGACCTGATCTCTCCGCTGTGTCCCCACAGTCTCTGACATCTCCCCCTTCTTGTCACTGCAGTTCTGTGCAGCTTATCTAATGCTATCTGAGGGGTGATTTTTCAGTTGCTGACACTTTAAAGGCAAGGCGAGTATACATGTGAAAACAAGACAGATATTCAGGGAGGCAGCAGAAGGCCTAACAGGGGAGTACCCTGAGGAAATGAGGACAAGAAGTGAAAAAGGCAGAACTGTGGACATGTGTCTTCACTGTGCCATGGAGGTGGTGTGAGCACTAGAAGGCCTCACAGGACTCAGCACGGCAGTGTGCAGGCACCCATTTAAAGCAGTGGCCAGTCTGGAAGGATAATAGTGGCAATGCACACGTGTGTGCAGTTTCTGAACACAGAAGGCAGCTTTGAACGGCTTGTCCAGAGACTTGTCAGTCATTATCAACAAATGTGCTACAGATCTGCAGTTTCAAGGGATGTTCACATTGTAGGAATACTTTTTCTCCTTTACACATGAGCAGAGAGGTGGTAAAAGCCACATGTCAGAGAAGCTGATAAGGGCAGCTGGGGGTGACTGAACCTGTATGACTGTAAGCCCCATGTTGCTGGCAAAATGAGTACTCATTTGATCAACTCTTGACTAGGAGATTTTCAGGGCTTTCTCAAAAATTTTAATCTTTCCCTGGGGAACTGTTTGAGTGTATATAGATTCATAATAAACAGGAACTCCTGAATCATAGAGTGATGGAAATGTATCTGCTGATGGTTCTAGATTTTAACTGCAAGTTAAACAGCCATCTATACATAGGTATGCAATGTGTGCGTATGCAAAACCTACTACCTTGGGAGTATAATCCATAATTAGAGCTCCTATAAAAGAAATATCCACCCATAAACTAATGAATTATATTTGCCCTAAGTATGTGTGCATCTAGAAATGTATACCATGTAAAAACATGAAGTGGGCCTCTATCATTTATTCCATAATTAACTCTTTTGGCTTTACTGAGATGAATTAAACTCTGTTTTTGGGGAGCATTCAAAGTGTGGCCATGGCTACATAAAAGAGCCAACTAAATTGGGTAAGTTCCATTGTTATCTGACATTTTGCACCCTGACCACCCACGCTCTCCAGCCTTGCTTGGCTGCTGTTTCCCTTTTTCTATTCCCCATTGGTTAGGAAAGCATGAAAATCAGCCTTCAAGAAGCAGTTCTGAATATGATTTGAATTTCTGTGCTTTATCAGTTTAGAAACTACTGTCAAAGACTTCTTACTCTGAAGTATGAAACTTTTAAGAGAAAAGGAATTCACATTTTCATCTTCTTAAACATTAAATGCTTCAGTAAACATTGACTAGCTTGTGGTGGCTTCTTACTGTTGTTAAGGTTAAAAAACAGCAGCCCTTCAACTAGTCCATGGTATATTTCCTGTGGAAAAGTGGCACTTTCCTTACTAGTGTCAATAGGCTTCCCAAGAAGCAGCTGTTCCTTCCCATGACCCCTCTTTGACTGATTCTCTCCTTAAGATTTAAAAAAAAAAAAAAAAAAAACTAGGAATAATTCCCAAGATCTGCATCCTGTTTACCAGAAATTTAAAGCCATACCAAGTCCATTATTTTTCCATAAGAGGCTCCAAAGGCTCCAACACTTGCTAGATCTTTTAGATCTGTTTTTCTACTCTTCATAGAACTGTGATGGTAATGTTTTTTTGATGAGGAAAGTCTTAGTGAAGAGTTGTTCCCAATGTTTTTTTTAGTCTTTTAAAGCCTGTGACAAGGGGCTACTGCTTCCCTTATTTATATTCGCAAGCTATTCCTTGATCAGATTGTTGCAGGGGTGCATGTACATTCATCCTTCCAGAAAGTTTTGTGCAGTACCTCAGTGATGTGTCTGTATGGGACATCAAAGGAAGACCAGAGCTGAGAATTGTAAATATGTGCTATTCCAGAGAACTGTAGCCAAATCCTTGCCTTTCTTAGTTTTAAAACCTGCATCCTTCCAGGCTTTTCAAATTCCTATTTAAATAAGATATTTTTGCTATTTTTTAAGTTCAGATATGCAATCTGTCAAAAATAATGAAACCTCTCAGTACTAAGAGAAGCATTACAGTCATATTTTGTGATAAAGGTAAATGTTTTTGGTCCTGCTTCAAATTCTTCATGAAATCAGGGGATTTTGCTGTTGGAGATTGTCGTTTTACCCTGAAAACATTGCACATTCCCTCTGAAAATTGCAAATATTTGGAAATTCATACCTGTGCTCTGGAGGTGGAATTTCACAATTCCTACAATGGATATCTCTGCTCTCTCTGACAGAACTGGCAATTGTTCCCCTCTGGAGCAATTACACGTGCCCAGGAAAATATAAGTTTTCATAGAGATATCCTTTCACAAGAATACTTTGAGTGCTAGTCAAATGATGCATGAATGTGATGCCAATTATCAGAATATAATACTACATTCATTCCTGTTAAAGGAAAAATATATATATTTTAAATGATCGTACTTAATTGATAAATGTTTATTACTGCATGTGTCTTCTCTAAATACATTGGGTGACACTGCATCTCAACTGTGTTTTAGCTAAAAATATGGCTTTAGATCTAATATTCCATCTACGTTATTTTAAGATAATTCAGCTGCAGAATGCAAACTCATTTGTTTTGCTGACTCCTTGTATCTTTGTACTGAGAAACATCAAAGAGAGTGGCAAGCAATTTTGTCGGTATATGAGAGAAATATTCTTAGATAACATCCTAATCTGGAAATTGTTTTTGTTGAACAAGGGGGAAAAAAAAAGAGCTGGAAAAAAACTAATGAATAAAAATTGGCCTCTGGAGATACAATTCAATATTTCTCTGTAAGATTTCACCCAGAATTTCATTTTGGGTAGAGAACAGCAATTCCATTTTAAGGAAGCTTTCAAAAAGTTGGTTTCTTTCCAATACGAAGCAAATGCTCAAATCTTAACATTTACTGCTGGGCCCATTTAGACTTGTAGGACAAGCGTGTTTGGGGAGACTGTACTAGAACAGAGAAACTAACAGGCTGGAAATTCTAGACTCCTCAAATACCTCTGTGGCTGCAGGTGAGGGAGTTCAGAGCAGCTGGCTTTAAGAAGCAAGTGAAAGCCTGCTGCCTGCCACTGCACCTGATATGAGTTCTGCTCAGCTCCAGCTGATCCTGAGAGTGTTTGCTGTTGGCTCAAATGGTCATGGGTTTCAGCTGGTACGAACTGTTATAAATATCTTCTTCAGAGTTGTAGATTTCTGTGTGAATATGAGTACCCCAATGTGTTTTACCCTGATTCTTCCTTCATTTGAATTTTCAGTTCATCTCAGAAAACAAATACCTGTGTTTACTGTAATCTGCTAAGGATTTAGGTACATTTTGTCTGAGATGCTTTATTCATTCTTTTCACCACACTTACAATTATAGTATATTTTGGAAGCATTGGTTATAAAACTTATGAAAAACTGCTTTTAAAACTTTTAGAATTGTAAAGAATCTGTTTCAATGGAAAAAAAAAATAAAAGGTTCAGAATGTTCTGGGATCTTAAATGGATTCAGAAAAGACTGTTCTTTAAGGATTCTCATTTCTGTTGAGTGCAGATTTCCTGGTAGATGCTAGTACTGCATGCATATACTTGGCAGGAATTAGTATTTATAGTATTTATAGTAATTTCTAAAGGAAGGTGCCATGTATGATAAGGCAATTCGTATTTGTAGAAAGCTATCTGGCTACGTATATATGTGTGATCGTATTCTGTAGGACACAAACTCTAACAGGATAAATTTTCCTTAATTCCTCTATTATTGATTATCTAAGATATTATTGATTATCTAAGAATCATACATGTTCCCTATTCTGAATTTGCATTTCCCTTTAAAAACTTCCAGCGTAGCTTTAGGATGCTAAAACTTTATTAAGCTCTATCATTTTTTCAAGCTCTTTTCTCTTTGCATGATATGCCAATACCTAATTACCGCTACTACTCAGATGTACTTCAAGCTGTGGGCTTTTATTTTTTTTTCTTTTTCCATACAGCAGGTGAAAACACCCACGCTGTATAAAAACTCTCTTGCTTTCTTCTACATTTAAACAATAATCATGTCATCAAAGCAGAAGTGACTAGAAGCACATTTAAGGATGGATCCTGCCCTGCTGAAATTACATTGAAATTATGTACACTATCTTATATCTCATTATTCTGAAACAGAAATTTATATAGGGATTTAGGCTATTGCTGTCCTTTCTATGATAAAACAATAATAGCATTTATGAGGTTTCCAAACTCCTAGCCAAGACTTACTATAATCCTGAGAAGAGTTATAGCAAGTGTAGAGGAAAAGAGAAATCCCCACTTCATGAGCCTAAGTTTTCTATAAAACTGGGAAAGAAATGTGTCTAAGAATCTTACAAAATACATTAGTGCCCTTCACTGACTGCAGTAATGCTATCCTGACTCACACTAATGTTGGTGACTGGGGAATGGCCTCTGTCTTACAAAAGCTTCTAATACTGTTTCAGTAAATAATTGTTTAAGATATAGAAAAGCCTGAAGGTCTGGCCATGAAAGACAACTGACTGTGGGAAGGTGTGTGTGTAAAACAGTTTCACTTCAGGGCTTTGTGACCTGTACTAAGAAAATCAAAAAGGACCAGTGAAGAATTTTGCTCTTTCTGTTATGCACCTGGGTCTTGGAGACATGAAGGGTTTTCACATAGGAAACATAAGCTAGCAGAGAGCTGAGCTTTAAACTGACATTTGCAGTGTTTCTGCCAGTGGGTTAAGTCCCATAATAGGCACCAAGCCATGGGTTTGTTTGTGTGTCAGCCCTGGCCATGTGAATGAGGTTGCCTGGAAAGGAGGAATTGCAAAGTAAAAGCTCAGAAGTGATGGAGCCAGGGCAACTGCAGGGAAACCACTGCTAGTCCTGGAGCACCCTGAGACAGCACACAGAGAGACAGAAGAATTTTATTTGGCGTCATATATTGGAAACTTACACTTCATTGAAGAGTCAAACAGGGAAGCCCCATTAGTCGCTGCCGAGTGCGTTGTCACACACAATGACACACTCCTGAACCCAAATGTTGTGTGTTCCCTCTGTATTTTGGTCTGTGACCCTGGCCAAATCTCTGACAACTGGAGGGAGTGTTAATAGGCTGAACAGACCATAGTATTGCTCTGCCCCCAGCTCACCTGTGGGCCAGTTGCGTTGGAGTGGCAGTGGTGGATAGGGGCTTCTTGAGCTGTTGCCTCCCTGCACTGGGGCCTTGCCCTGGCTGCTGTGGGAGTATTGAGGATCTGCCTTGGTGTATCTGATGATGGGTAACAAGGTTTTCCAGATTATTAAAAGAGCATTTAACTTGGATGCTGTGATTATTATTACAAGGCAAAATTCTACTTCTCTGAGGGTATAAAAGGTTGCAAGTAGGATTTTGTGTTGCTCTACACCAGGCACAATTAGGTCACTTTTAAGATTGTTCTGACAAACATGTCGGCTTAGTGTGTTGAAACAATGCTGTCACAAATGGTTTAAGAATAAATGGATAGTGTTGGCTAAAATCTAGACAGCTTGGATACAGCTGTTCAGGATGATATGGATCTATGTGCTTGTGGTTGCATAGTGGATGTGTAAATTATGCAATGTCCCACAGTGGCAGAATGTACATCGATACTTTTACGTTTATGCATTGGTTTTAAACTATAGTTTACAGCCTGTTGGGATGATATGCTAACATTTTAAGTACAGCGACCTCATACAGCAAGGTAATTAGGTAAATTAAGCACATAAGCTTGAGTTTAATTTTAAACCTGGGACCAATTACAATGAAATCAAAAAAACTGTTTCCATGTTAAATTCTAGTCACTGCCCAGCCCTGGAAGTACTGTACAAACAGCACTGCAGAAACATTGCATGTGTCTGTGGAGGAGTTTTCTGATGTGAAGCCCATCACAGCTCCTTAAATCATATTCACTAGGACAAACTTTTCCATGTTCCACCAGTTCCCAAGACGATTTTGCAGGTTAGTGAGAAAATCATCTAATCTATGCTTTCCAAACTTTTGTTGGAATGTAGAAAAAAGAGTTTATACAGTTGTATTATTTGGCTGCTTTATTTCCAAATAAACATCTGTTGTTTATTGCCCTTATTAGAGATTTTTCAGTATGAGTAAAGATAAAATTAAATAATAATAATAATAAGCATTATTAACAATAAAGTTAGCAACACAGTGCCAAATGAAAACTGTAAGAAATTAGGAAACTCAAATGAAATCTGTCACCAACTTCTCATCCTGCTTTTTTTTTTTTTCTTTTCCTATTTTATATACATATATATATATATTTTTTTTTTTAATGGTATTAGTCTACTGTGGGAGCTGAGAGGTCAATTCGACAACTCTGAGACAGTTCCTGTCTTTCAGAGTATTCTTGTATCACTAGTAATGAATGCTAGTCCCCTGCAAATAGCTAAAACAGTCCTCTGATAGCTTAGGGGATCTTGGTTTGCTGTAACTGTAGGCTGCAGTGCTTAGCTTCCATGTGCACAACAATAATGCACCTGTGAGCTTTGGTAAGGATGATCCCTCTGAATCCTGATTACTTTACATATTTACTTTTCTTTAAAGAAAAAGTCAGTTGAACCAAATTTGTAAACCAAAGAAGTACTATTTTACAAGTTATTTATCATACAAGTTATTCTCATCCTCAGCATGCTGCAGTTTCAGTTCTCTTTTGTTTTATTAGCATTGCTTAGAGTATTTATCAACAATACTGCTTTTAGGGTTAGTACATCATAAAAACACTGCAGAAATATTGATTTAACTCCGTGCCCACTGCAGGCTGAGATATGGTTGACTAGATATTACAGTTCCAACACCAACATTTTTGTAAGAAAGAAACACCATTTTATATACCAGATGGTGAGAGACTGTTACAATATATGTATTTTTAAATCCATTACCCGTACAAAAAGATGCCAGCTCCATAGACTTACTTCTACCTTTCCTTAAAACACACTATGCATCATATAATGTTATCGTAAACCCAAGTTTTCCAGCAGTTGTTCAGATACCAAAATGCTAACTGTGCAGGCTCACTGGCCTTGAGCTGGACACATGATATGAGTGGATGATATGAGCCCCAAGTAGCAGCTGTGTGGTGAAATAGAGCCCTTCTCTCAGAGAGGGTTGGCTATTGGAAAGCATTCACGCTGATTTTCAGCAGCTTCTCACTTAAAGCTATAGTCTTTTACTACTGGCAGGAATTATTAATATATGAAGGGTAAAAATTATGAATAAAGCTCTGGATATAATTTCTGCAGTCTACAAACTAGAAAATATTTGAGGCCAAAGAAACTCGTTTACAGACTACAAGAAATTCCGAAGAGGTGGAAGAGATAACCCGACTCCTATTGTCTCACTCACTCAGACATAGCCCATGCCTGACCTAATTCATTATCATCTCATCACTGACATAACAGAATATAGTTTTTATTAAAAGCTGGAAATTTGAACTTTAGAGGAAAGAAAATAAAAATGTATAACCCTAAGATTCCACAACTAGCTAGATTTGCTTTCTGTTCATCTAGGAAAAATCATACCATGTAATTTAGCTTTAGAAGAAAAATAAATAAATAAAAGACACTTGGATTCACTCAGAACTCAGCTAATTTCTGCTATGATACTGCATATCTGTGAAATCCGTCTGTAACTAGAATCTAATTAACAGTTTAAAAGTACAATGTAAAAATTGTACATGGAGTGGCCTTTTTTTTTTTTCCTATGGCCAACTTTAATTTGGTCATAAATAACATGTTTAAATAATAATTCTAAATAATTCTAAATGTACAACCTTAGAGAGTTGTTCTGTCCTCCAGATATTTGTACTTAGCTCTGTGACAGAATATGTTAGGGGAAAAAATAAAAAAAATAAAAAAAAAAAAATGGGGGGAATATAGAAACATATATAGAAACATCTTTGTATGTGATTCAGTTATTTCAGTGCTTTCATGTGCACCTTTCCAGTCACTCAACATCCATTTGATGAATTCCTTAAAGCTAACCAAATAAAAAATAAGCTATATTAATATATCGGAGAAAGGTTTTAGGTCTCTACATATTCATTCTTCGGGAACTAATTAAAATTGATTTTGCTGCCCTTGGTTTTTAATGTCATCTCACATTGTGACTGCTTTTTCCTATGATTATTTCATAGTTCTGAATCAGGAGTCACAGAACTGGTGCCTAGTAGGTTTGACACTCATAATTTTTTTTGGTCATAAATATTTAGCTTTTCTGAGTGAGCTTAGCTCGATTTATCTACGTTGAAAAAAATGCTTTGGTGTAGGCGTCACTCAATTTGATCTAATAAGTTGTGTGGTGTGCTGTCCTAACAATCCACTAAGCTGTAATCACTATTTGTATGCAGAGAATTGCAATTAGAGTAATTTTCTTTGCTGGTGATTCTGAACTTGAAAGAAAAACAAATTAGAAAAAAAATGCAAACCCTTTATGCTCCAGTATATTATACATTAGTTGAACATGAAAATTGACCTTCATAGATTTGGAAGAAAGAAGGGAATGTACTCCCTCCTGCTCTCAGCTTGAATCAATCTTTCTTTCTTTCTTTCTTTCTTTCTTTCTTTCTTTCTTTCTTTCTTTCTTTCTTTCTTTCTTTCTTTCTTTCTTTCTTTCTTTCTTTCTTTCTTTCTTTCTTTCTATTTATTGATTTATTTTTTGAAATAATGTTTTATTATCTAACTATCTTTCTGTTTGGTTTTGATTTTTAGCCACTTTGGCCATGGATGTATCCTCTTAACATTTCTCAAGATTCTCTGAAAGATGAGGATTTTACATTACATTTAAAACTAAGCAATCAAAGTCCCTTGTTCCTTTCTAAAAATCGTGAGGATGGCCTCCTGTGAGCTAACAAGTAATTCACAATGTGTATGGATGTTGAAGTGGGGCTCATAGAGTAACTCTGACTTTTATCTGATTTGCTTGACTACATTGCAAACTTCACAGAACTATAAAAATAATCTCTTTAATTCAATAGATCAGTAAGAACCAGTTGACTCTGAGTTCTGTTTTATTTACTTGTTTTGTTTTGATTAGTGTTTGATTTTTTTTTGTTTTGTTTTGTTTTAAAAAGAGCCAGTGGCAAGTAGAACAGCTCACTTTCAAAAGTAACTGCTAAACCAAGATCTTACTGTAATAATGACTATGACAGTACAAAAGAAATACATTTCATTAAATTGTGATTTTCCTTATCTTTATGCTTATAATGAAGAAAATAACATCTAATTAAACATCACTTTGCTTCAGTAGATAAAGGAATGGAAACTTGTGGAGAAGGAAACCTCTCTTCCACCACTGCAACTGCTCTGGGTAGAGCATATCTGTTGACTCTTTGGGACATAGCTTCCAGCTCATCCTGAGCAAGGTAGCAGGGAGTAGGGATCCTCATTGTTTATATGATTTACTCTTCATATATTTGAAATTAATAGATACAGGTAGTTGCTGAAGAACAAGCAGCACAACCCTAAAAGAAAAGCCTTGCCTCTTGGAAGAACATTGCTGCACCACTGTGGTCTTGTGACAAGGAATATGATTTCTTTCTTTCCACAAGACAGCAAATAGCGTCATAATATAGGTGGCAATGACTTCATATGATGTGCAGTACAAGCCTTTCTTACTATCACTCTTGGTTTAGTGCATTGTGCTTCAGACGTTACTTAACTAACATGTGCTGAAAATTTGCTGCCTGCTCCTACAGCCATGTAATCTCAACAGCTTCCCTTTTAACCTTGACTCTGGTCTCAGCTGCTCTGTGAAGACTGAAAGTAAAATCATGTTCCTATTGCAATACTGTGTGTTCTGCTATTGACCACAGCTGGGACTGCATTCCACCCTATGGTGCTGTCAAGTTTTTGACATTCATATGCCATCCTCACTTCTTGAATCTTACGATCACTAGTAAAATGGAGCAATGTTTAAAAAGAAGGAATATGTTTTTACATTTGCATAACTTTAATGATTGAACTGATTGAGCTTAACATCTCCTTCAAAGTTCCCACTTTGACTAGAATTGCTAGCGTTCAAATTGCAAATGCATATCTCAAAAGGAACATATTTGTAGAAAGTTTCATGTGATAGGAAATGGAAATGGATAGGAAACTTAAGATGAAAAATGTTTTTCATCTTAGCAGTATTTTTTATCTCACTTGTGTATGTAAGCAATGTGCTGAGGAGGAAGTCAGATTGTGTGTATGTTATTAGCTGTATATACGGATTTGCCTGCTTGATTTTTTTTTCTTTTTTTCCTAATTCAATCAAAAGAAGCTTTTAGGATGAACAAGTAGGAGATGAAGCAAGGACCAGGCAAGAAACCATGTTGTACATTACCTCATAAGAACTAATGGTGAGGCCATTATTGGAGAAGTAATTAAAATTATATCACTGCTTTATCAAAAATATAATTAATCATTAAAAGCTTCCTCGTGTTAGAATAGAAAGGCAGCTCAGTATTTAAGGGTGGTTTGTGCAAAACCAGTGAATGAAGACAATGACTCTGAAGGACTAATGGTTATAGCTTTTTTGTTCTTTACATACATGCAAAGTATCCACACAAAGGAAAGCTGGTGAGGGGTCTGGAGAACAAGTCCTGCAAGGAGCGGCTGAGGAAGCTGGGTTTGTTCAGCCTGGAGAAAAGGAGGCTCAGGGGCAACTTTATCACTCTTTATAAGTACATTAAAGGAGGCTGTAGAGAGGTGGGGGTTGGCCTATTCTCCCACGTGCCAGGGACACGACAGGACGACACAACAGTGACAGGACAAGGGGGAACGGGCTAAAGTTGCACCAGGGGTGTTTTAGGTTGGATATTAAGAAGAACTTCTTTACTGAGAGGGTTGTGAGGCATTGGAATGGGCTGCCTAGGGAAGTGGTGGAGTCACCATCCCTGGAGGTCTTTAAAAGACGTTTAGATGTTGAACTTAGTGATATGGTTTAGTGGAGGACTTGTTAGTCCTCCACTAACAAGGTCAGAGGTTGGATTCGATGATCTTGAGGTCTCTTCCAGCCTAGACAATTACGTGATTCTGTGAAAGTATGTATACTTTACTATGTACACTTTCAAATTTATACGCAGTATATTCATTTTTTTAGGAGCAATTTTTATTTAAAAAGCTGTTTGTCACAAGCTTCTGGAGGAAAGTTTCTTCTAGGTGCCAGGACAGCTTGGCCTGTTGCACAGCAGGGCTGAGAAGGAGTGGCTAAATTTGAGGACTCAGAACAGTGGAACTGAGGGCATATTATCAAAAGTGTAGAGGTAATGATCGGTAAATTGATATTTCCCTGCCTTCTGAGGGAGGGCAGTGAGATCTGCAGTACAGATTCTTCTTTATTCTTGGTGTGAATGCAATAATATAAGGTAAATTTTATACCTTGTTCTTTATACATTGTTCTTGCCTCTTCTGCATGCTGAAATAACACATACTACAGCACTCAATACAGAGGAGCTTTATATATGTTGTCCAAATAAACATTGAAAAAAAAGATTTAAAGCACTCAGGTTTAAAAATTGTTTTGTTGCATTATGAATGTTATTATTTTCTGTTTCATTCTTAATGTAAAGAAAAATAAAGTGAAAGAATGGCAGTAGAAGCTTATGAGGAGACCTTGGAGACGTTTGTGATCCCCTGGTCACGGGTTTGAATGATCAGGGAGTTAGAGCAACAAACTGTGAAGTCTTCATTTTTGGTCTTTTAGTTCTGAATATAGATCTAACTTTCTGCTGAGCTTGATTCCCTGTTTATAGACAGATGGGCTGGAGAGGTTTCCCCTTAAAATACATTCAGTTTCCCAAAAGACATGAGGGGAAGTTTAGATGTCTGTAGAACAAATACATAAGTGAGCAGTGTGTGAACTCTAGCCACTTAAAATCTTCATTTTGCACAGACAGGAGATACACAAAATCCAGCCCTGCTTGTGACTGGGAGCTTACAAGATTTTGTCCTTGTAAAAAAATATTTTCAAGCTTTCTTGTTTTGGGATTCCTCCATGCACCCTTAGAGTCCTCCACGCATCCCAGCTAATGGCAAGAGACTCACTTCAATTTCTGTTTGCCAGAACAGCCTGGTGGGTCATGGATGCATCACTGGGCCTTAAAAATATGATTCAATAAAGTGGTTTGTGTTGTATTGCTTTTAAAACTAGGAAGATTTACACATGTGGATTTGTATTCAAAACTGAGCTGTGTGACTTTTGTATAATATCTGATGGATGGATGTTTTTATATGTAGTGTGCCAAAATCATAGAAGCGGACAGAATATGTACTGTTCTGTTTATTCTGTGTCTTTAACATCTTCCTCCTCGTAAATGTAGCTACACACACACATCTATATTTATATACATAAGTACATAATTCTGTATATATTTCTGAAAGCTTTGCCACTTTCCCTTTAGATCCGTTAGTGACATAAAAAAAACAAACACATAATTTTGTATGGGAAGAGAGAGTTTGTAATAAAAAAGGGCTCGTGTGACTGAAAGCTTGTTTACTTTGGCCAACTATCTCAGCTGGGCTGGTAAAAACAAACAAACACATGAAAAACAAGTCCCAATAAACCTGATATCTCTTGTTGATTGTGCTTACTGTTATTAAAACATCAGAGTATGCAAGTGATATTGTTATGGGTATAATATTGTTTATTAAATATTAAATCCATGATTATTGAACTGTAGAGAACTGCTATGAAGAGTGCTGTGTGCTGTGCATTGATGTATTCATAGTACACACAGGCACAGACATACAGTATTATGATTCAGAATTACTACTGGGATTTTAGACTAACTAGTGCATCTCTAGTTTTGCATTGGACAAATAAATATTGACAATTACAATGTTAGTAAGTGGAAACAGAGTTGCGTGTTGGTACCTAAGTAGTTTAGAGTTGAATCATAGTGTTTGATTTTTTTTTTTTTTGAATGTCTTCTATTTTTAAGACTCTGAGATTGAAAGTTGAGTTAAGCTTTGGTAATTCTATTGCTTTCAAAATCCTAAAGTTTTCAGACAACATTTTTTCTTTTCTTTTCCTTTTTCTTTTCTTTCTTTTCATTTTTTTAATCACAGTTTTTAGTACAATTGATTCTGTATATAAAAGTAGCAGGCAGGTATTTATCAATTAACATTCTATCTCTTGTTCCCTTTGAAATATTTATTCAGCAGCTGTTTTGCTCCCGGCATTGTTTTACTTCTTATTGTCTTTCCCTAGTGTTTCTCCATTTGCAGTTAAATTGAAATACATGACAGCGATAGAAACAGGATTCTCATATGCTTTGCTTTCCGTAACTCTACACTGTTTTAGACTTGGTGTAGAAACGTTCCTCATATTTACAGAGGGGTACTGGGAAACAGTGCATCCTGACTCCTGTGTTTAAAATAAATAAATAAATATTTTCTACATTCTTGAAATGTAGAGCTGAAGTGCTTGGAAAATGTGAATGATTTCATGGATGTCTCAAAGCTTTAAAGATGAAAGATTCTTCTTTTTTTTTTTTCTTTTTTTTTCTTTTTTTATTTTTTCTTCCTCCCTGATTAAGCTATGAGAATGATGAGATCCTGTGGGCTTTTTCCACTTCAAAGGGTCATTCAAATATAACTCTAAGGATGAGTGCCACAAAACTATTTCCATGAAGTTTGATAGAGTTCCTTTTGTGTTACGTGGAAGGATAGGTAACTGTTCCCCTTCATTTCATCTAACTTTTGCTCTGCTGGACTTTCCAGGAGCTGGTAAAGAGTTAATCATTAAGTCAAGGAACCTCCTAAGTAGCAGGAATCTGACATCCAAAATCATATTAATAATACTCATTACTTTTAATGTAATTCTTCCAGGAAATTGCCTACATATTTGATATAAATCAGTTCATATCAGGAATGAAAACAGTTTAAAAGACACATAAGGGGGTGGAAATCTGGCCACCATAGGATGGATCTTGGTCTGGACCATTTTGGATCAGCTCCAGTCAGTGATGGGAGTGTCAGCTGTTTACAGCAGGGAAAGAATGGGTCAGTGTTATTCAGCATTACTACCTTTGAACAATTCAAGGTTAAAGACATGAACTTCCAAACTTGTCACAAAAGGATTTGAATGGCAATGTCTGAATTTGACATTTCAAATACAAGAAATACTGTTCTACAAAAGCCCAAACAAAACACTCCTAATAGAGCTATGAAAAACACTATTATAGGGCCTTAAAAATGAAACGGAGGAAACCTCTCAATACTTACAACAACAAAAGAGTAAGAAAACATTGTTCTGAATATAAGGAAACTGATAGAAGAACTTACCAAGTCTTCAAAACAAACATACCTAAAATGGTTCACTCAGTCTTGGCACCTGGTCTGTAGTACAATAAAACATTCTGGTAAAAATAAGTTTATGGATGAATGTTAACAGTATAGAAGGAAATAATAAGTCCAAGTTCATTTCTGTAGGATCTACAAAAAATAATAAGTTAATTGCTGATAGCAATGTTTCTCCTGTCACTGTTTTCCATGTGTTAAAATGAGCAGCAATGTTTGGCTTGATCTCTCATTTATTTGGTCATTATTGGAAGAAAAAACAGTTCTTTGTGATATAATTTAATTGCTGAGACTGATAAGGAAGTTTTAATCTACCTCTAGTCCAATC
The DNA here is from genome assembly GCF_009819795.1 of Aythya fuligula. NCBI lineage: Eukaryota > Metazoa > Chordata > Aves > Anseriformes > Anatidae > Aythya > Aythya fuligula. The sequence continues at coordinate 10,753,108 of NC_045565.1, read as the reverse complement.
AAATTTGGACTTCACCAGAGCATTCAAATGTATTTTAAGTTCTACTTTTCCATCACTATTTCATAACTGCCTCTAATACAGATTTATATATACAAATGTATTAGTCACTAATTGTAGTTTTAGAGAAGGTAACAATTTAGAACTTCTTTTGAAGTCATCTGGAGGTGCACTGTTTGACCTGTGATGTTCCCCTCAAAAATTTGCCATTTGTAAAGAGCATTCGTGCCTCTCTGGTGGCAAGGTCAGAAATAGCTGAAACTAATTCACTATCTGGATGCCTCAAACACTTCTTGAATTTGACAGTCTCTGTTACTTAGTGTTCATTTCCAGGAGAAACCCAGAAGGAATATGTTGGATACTTCAGACCTGTTACCTGGAATTTCCGGGGCTGTGCCTGAGCAGCAGAGTTGCTCCTGGAGCATTGGTCACCTGGAGGCTGCTGGCACACATCTTTGTCCCTCACTAGGTCCATCAGGGAGAGGAGGACCCAGACAACTGCTCATCTTTCTCTCAGGTACACTTTACCACTAACCATCTTCACCCCTTTGGTAGCATATGGAGAACACCACAGAAACAGTATGTTCTTCATCACTTCTCTGCAAAGACTACAGATGCTACGGTGGATGGTGGAACTAAAGGTATTTAAATCTTATTCATGATTCCTTGAGGCAGAGTGGTAGAAGTGTGAGCATTTCCAGGATGTACCTAGTCTTGTCATGTAAAAAAAAAAAAATAATCTATGCCCAGATCATTTATCCAGCAACAACTGGCAGTAGAGTTCTTTGCATAGCATTGAAGTCCCTATTACATGGGACAGTGCACAGTTTTGTAAACAAAACAGGAAAGGTGCCAAGGTCTGAAATGTATATTCCCATTCTGCCTGATTAATTTGGATAGAGTGTATTAATTGGGATGGGAAAAGTGTGGGTTTCCCGGGGAGGGGAAAAAAAAAAAAAAGCAGTGATTCATAAGAGTAAGTAATTTTAACTTGTCTGTTGATGACTGATTGCTTCCTAGGCTTTCTCACTTGCTGATGTCATCATTTTGTCCAAAATCTTGGAAAAGTTTGAATTTTGATTTAGGGCCTAGTCCAAGATAGATTGCAGTATACCGAAAGATTTCTGCTGACTTCATTGTGCTTTGGATCAAGCCCCTTTGATGGCATTTTGAACAGTTGCTTTCAAATCTTTCTTCATTTGGCATCTTCAATTTATGTTCCTGATAAAAATCTCATGGGTTACAATGGCTTGAAGAGGAATATATGCATTTCTGTTGTGTTCCAGTGGCTTCAGTATATCACAAGGGTATTGTTAAGAATAGCCACAATATATCTCAGTTGAAATCATTATTAAGTGTGTGCTTAAGGGACTGATACAATACCACTAAAATCAGAATTAAAAAACTACTTTGATTTCACTCTTGACAGACAGAATTTTTCCCATTGAAATCCTTAGAATTTATGGTCAGCAGAGAATATTGAGAATTTGTCTTGATAAGACGTGACTCAGGCTTTTAGGATTGCAGTTATTTAGTAATAAATTCCTGAAAGGATAATACTTGGTTTACTAATATTTCCTGATTGAAACATATTTTTGCAAGATTTCTTTTTTTTTTTCCTAATGTTATGGCGTCTCAATTAATCACTATGAACCATGCCAAGAGAGACTTTGAATTGCACATATTCATTGATGTAGATTCAAGTGTAATCCTAAATATTTAGTGGCAGCTATGGCACTTGCAAATGGCCTATGTGTGATCTGAAAAAGTTGAGGACACGCTGACTGTTGATGAGCAATAAGCATACTTGCACCATTTGAAAGGATAGGTGCATTTTATCCAATTAATTTAGCCATGGGGTTGTTATTCAGAGTTTATATTGCAGTGAGAGAGAACAGACTTTACTTCTTATTCTGAAATTAACTGTCACTCATCTTGCACCTGTGTGAGACTGGCTTAATGCTAACTGGCAGCTTACTAACGTCTCAAATTGGTGCTGTGCCTTTGAACTCCGCAGTGGATTTTTCACTTGTTGCGACTTGTGCTGTTTCTCCACCACTACCAGAGGCACTGATGACATCCTGCATAAAAATACAAGGTGGGATACTTTGGGCTGTATGCTATGCATCAGTATATAGATCAAGTCTCTTTACAACATGTTTGTTGAATAAAACTTATTCTGTTTGTCTTGCCTAATAGCAATTTTAACAATCATAGCAGGAAAGAGTACTTCAGTTCTGTGTGCTGATTAATGGGATTGGTGGAAAACTACTTGTATGTTTCATATGAAAGAAAGAGTAGAAATACACCTCAGACAAAAAGGAAGGTTCTCCCTGACTGTTAACCAACCATGAGGGGCACATATGCTGTAGCTGAGTTGAGGATGAAAGCTAAGAAGAAAGACGAAGTAAGAATATTCAAATGCCCTAGTTTGAGAAAGTACCCCAGGAGTGTAACACCTACTGACAGAACCGGCCACAATTCCAACATCTTTTGTTTGTGAAATTCTGGTTTGGTTGCCACATTCAATTGCCCAACTATCAGAATAAAGCAAATGAGGTGAGCACAGGAGGAACACAGAATTCAGAGGGAATGTTTGTGTTGTCAGCAGCCAATCGCACCCTAAGGCAAAGTAACTGTAGAGGTTTTGTTGGCTACAGCTTCAGATAATATTTATATGAATTAATGGTGAATGTCTTCAGATATTTTGTGAAGTTGGAGTGGAAAGACAGGATTCTAACTGTGTGTGTATGTGGGATTTGAATATAAGCATCTCAAATGCTTGCTGTTTGGGAGCTGAAAAAGACGTGGTTCCAAAAGGGTCTTATTTTCCATTTAGAATTTTTGTTTCTTTTGTTGACTATTCTGAGGATAGCTATCCTGAGATCTTTAGGACTGCTTCCATGTTGATAGTTAAAGCAAATCTAAGTCCTTTAACTTGTTTATTACATTTTTCTATATGAAGATGATGTCACTGGTTCTGCTGTATGGAGACAGATGTGAAGCCATCAGGAAGACGACCCTTGTCACAGAACTGCTGGTTGTGACATATCTACTACACAGTCAAAACTTAAACTGCCTGTGACAAACAAAACAATATATTCATAAACAGTATATCGATCTTGTGTATCACATCAGTCCTTAAGAAAATACCACTTCTGACTTCACCATGGATAAATTATTTAATTCCATCTGAGTTACGGATGTTCTCAAGGGGATACTGAGTGTTTCTTAGCATTTTATGAAGAAAAATAAATTGTATGTTGTTTTCTGATCATGACAAATATATTTCCAGAAGAGTAAAGAAGTTGGGCTATGATACAGAATGAGTAGGAAGAAATGCAAGTGAAATTTACAAAATACCTACGTAAATTAGAATTAATGCACTGAACAGATTCAGTTTAACAAGAGTGGGCTGATTTGGAAAACTGATTATGATTTTAATATTAATTCTTGGGGACAGAGAAGTAATCTAGAATAATTTGGAGTCTGTGGTTTTGAACACATAGTACCATCTTAACTGGTGGCTAAATTATTACAGAACAAGTTTTCCATGCACCACCTGCACTCAGCTGTCTGTCAAGGTTGCGTGATGTATTTCTGTAACACTTCAGAGTAGATGTTAAAGAGCTTATATATTTTTTTTCTTTTTTTTTTAACTGAAGGATACCCTATTTGAAATACATTTGCCTTTACTATGGGGCTAAGGGGAAGCTACTTTGAGCTTGCTGTTTCATATTTTTAGACCAAAGAACTTTCTTAAAAGAGGAAAGCAGTCACTATCTGGGAGATATCTGTTTTTAAGTAATCCGGTTAATGAAGACATAGTGAAAGCATTCCCCAGCCAATTTAAATAACTGTTACTGTTTGTCAACCCCAATGGTAAGAATAGGAAATTGTAAGAAAGAAGTCTGAAAAATCTTTACTCATAATACAGGAAGTCTTTCAATATTAAACAATGCAATGGCTACACTTGAGTCATCTTAATGGTATCATATCCTGATGCCTTTCCGTTAGAACCATTACAAGTTTTAGGAGCTGACAGCTTGAAAATCTTACTGAAGGGAAGAAATGCAGCTGAGACAGATGAAATACTGAAAGACTTGGTCATCCTCACTTAAAAGGACTTAAAAGCTCTCTCTCTTGTGAGTGCTGTAAAATGCTTTTCTTGTGTTATGTTCTCCCAAGATGCGTGTACAAATTGTTTGAGAATGCATACAAAGAACAATTCATACAGAGTTTGAAGAACAGCAGTATGGTTGCAGAAGAGGCAAGAGCTAATGGGCATTTGCACAGGCAATGCAATGCCTGGAGCAAGACAACAGTTTGCATAGCTTGTGAGGAAGGTGAGGGCTGTGCAGGACAGGCACTCATGACTGTAAGCACCTAGTTCTACATTTCCATGAGGAACCCTGGATTCCAAAATAAATAAATAAATAAATAAATAAATATATACATATATATATGACAAAGCTTCTATGGATTTCTAAGGCTTCCTTATCTTGCTCATTTTCTTGCTTTACTGGGTGTCTGCTTAAGTAGTGAAGAGTTCTCCTGTGGTTGTCTCTCAATGCCTTCACCCAATCCTTTTCCTCTTTGTCAAAGGGTTAGAAACTTGTATATTGATATTTTCCAATGCCAAAGTGTTTTTCATGAGGAAGGGTTTAAAGAGCGCACTTACCCGATAAGCCGTTTCCTCAGATTTCCTGATAGCTGTGAGCACAGGCCTGTCCTAGCAAAGCTGCCAGGCTCCAGTCAGATTGCTCACCATGACAATAATCTCAGTGTCTACTTAATGCACCTTTCATATCGTATTATTAATGCTATTAACATTCCTTCTGAACAGAAATTCAATATTTTGTTTTTCACATTTGTGTATATACAGAACAAATGTATTTCACATTTTGCTGTTTTCTGCTCAATTATTCTGCCTCAATATTTACATGCCTCTATGTGAACGGCTAAGGAAATCATACCTAAGTGTCATTACCACAATGACACCGATGGATTAATAGTTCAGGGAAAAAAAAAGGGGGGGGGGGGGTGTTTGGGCTCAAAACATCTATGCGTATATAATTTTATAGGTCATTTTCTAAAATGACGAAAATGGCAATAAAGCCACCCTTTGGTGCACCGCCGTTAACCCTTTAGTAACCACCCCAGCCGACGAAGTGTTTTGCCCAGTACGGGAGTAGAAAGGGGGCGGTGGTGCCTTCAGAGTTGCTGTGGGCAGGTGGGAGAGCGGTTTGGGTCCCAAAACTTGTCTGGCTGCAGGCTCGGGATGCGGCGGTGCCGGCAGTGCCCCCGGCTGCTCGGGGGGACCGTCCTTTTGTTGCAGGTGCCTGCTGCCGGTTTCCGTTTTCCCGTAGGGAAATCCCTTTCTGAAACAACAGCAAGCGCTGCTTAGTGCTGGTTATCAGGTAGCATCAGCGTCAGGAAGCAGCTCCTCGTCCCGAGCACTGGTCGTTCGCTAGGAATCCTCTCCGGAGGTGTCTCCACCTCCCTCCACACATGCCTTTTTGGACATGCAGCGGCAGCCTATGGGATTACTGCCCCAGGATGGGTTCAGGCGCACCCCCTTACGTCCCCCCCTCCCCCACACACACCATTTTTTTTTCTTTTCCTTCTTTTCCTTCCTCTTCTAAGCTCCGTTTGCCGTAGCATCCACCCTCCCGAGGGGTTTGCCTGGATCATTTATTTATCTTGTGCGCATTAAGAAACCACCATTAGGCTTTGGTGGGAGGCGCCTTACTTTCTGCGCGCTAGCCTGCCTCCCTTGCGCCGCGCTAGGAATGCACAATTGAACAGGAGCTGCAAGCTTGGCAGGAGCTGCCTTGTGCGTGCCTATTCGGTGGCCGGATCCGTATTTCTGTCTCCTGGGCCACGGGCGTCCCCCGCTGCAGGGTGTCCTTTCCATCCCCTGGATTTTACGTTCTTTTGTATTTTTCGCTCGGGAAACCTCGGCGGAGTTTCGATGCCGGGCCGGACTTGAGCGCGGAGGAGCGGCGGGGAGCAGAGCCGCACCGTGCCGAGCCGAGCCTCCGGCCCCGGGCCCCGCCCGCGGATCGGCCTCCCTGGCCCGGCGCCGGCCGCGGGTTGGCCGCGGGGCCGCGGAGTGGCGGCTGCGCCTCCCCGCCGCCTCCCCGCCGCGCAGCCGGGGGATGCTGGAGCAGCCGCCGCCGCTGCTGCCGCTGCGCTGCGGCCGGGCATAGGCGGGAGGCGAGCGGGCGGGGGAGGGAGCGGAGGAGAGGAAGACGGCGAGGAGAGAGCCCCCGGCCCCGAGGGGCGAGGAGAAGGAGGAGAGGCGAGAAGGGGCGCGGATGTGAAGGAATGTGCCTGCCCGCCGCCGGGACCGCCAGCTTGGGGTGACAGCCGGCATTGCCGAGGGAGGAGGCTGGATCTCGCGACCCACCGCACGGAGGGGAAAAAAATAAAATAAAGAAGAAGAGAGGAGAGAAGGAAAGACCTGGGAGCGGAGGCAGAAGAAGGAGAGGCGAGGAGCCGGGCGCCCGGCGAATGGCGCGGCCGTCCCGCTGACTCCGCGGCCGCGGGAGGCTGCGCGGGGCGCTGCGGGGCTCGCCATGCCGGGCTGCCGGCGGCACTGAGTGGGGCGCTCCCTCCGCTCCCCTCCGCCCACCTCCGCCGCATGCCGCCGGCAGCCGCGGCGCGCTGATGCCCCGGGGCCGCGCTGCGGACGGCCCCTAGGATGAGCGAGGGGGCTGCCGGCGCCGCGGCGCCTGGGGCGGCAGAGGCGGCGGGGGGCCCGGGCGGGGATGGGGCCGGGGTGCCGCCGCGGGAGCTGCGCTGCAGCGACTGCATCGTCTGGAACCGGCAGCAGACGTGGCTGTGCGTCGTGCCCCTCTTCATCGGCTTCATCGGGCTGGGGCTCAGCCTCATGCTGCTCAAGTGGATCGTGGTGGGCTCCGTCAAGGAGTACGTCCCCACCGAGCTGATGGACGCCAAGGGCGTGGGGCAGGACCCCTTCTTCCTTTCCAAGCCCACCGCCCCCCCCCGCGGCGCGGAGACCACCGCCGCCGCCACGCCGCGGCCGCCCAGCCGCGTCAGCCCCCGCCTCACCACCATGAGCCGGGCCCCCCCGCGGCCCCCTGGCACCCGCGGCCCGGCTCGGGGCGGCCCGAGGCCCACGGCGGCCCGGCACCCCGCCGCGCCCCACACCGCGCCCCCGACCAGCGGCCCCCCCGGCCCCGGTCCTGGCCTTGGCCCCGGCCCCGGCCGCGGTGCCCGCCCGCCGCCCGCTGCCCCCAGCAGCCCGCCGCTGCCCGCCTGGCCCACTGCGGCACACGCTACCTCCTCCTACAAGATCTACGTCCACGACTCGGCGCCGTCCTGGACTCTGTCTCCCTTTCAGGAGTCTACCACCACCACGCCGGAGGCCAGCACGACCCCCAAAACCCGTAAGTACAGCCAGCCGGCCCCTGCCCTCAGGGCCAACCCACGGGGTGCCGCCAACTTTGCGCCCTTTCTCTCCCTTCCCCTCAGAGTCCACCCGGCAGGTTCCCCACTCGCATGGTGGGTGTCGAGGTGGAGCGGCCATTTGAGGTGCCCCATCTCGGTGCGGTTTGCGGGGAAGCCTCCCCCGCCGGGTCGGGCTGTTCTGAGGACGGTACCCGGGAGATGCGGGGAGCACAGGGGGGCTGCCGAGCGGCGGCTCCCGGTAAGGGGCAGGGAGCTTCTCGGGAGCTGGGGCTGGCGGGGAGGGAGTTTTTTACTGCTTTCCGCACGGTCGCCTCTCTAGAAAAAGTAAGCCTTTGGCCCAGGAAGGATGCTCGCTCCCTCCGTGCATCCCAGTGGCCGGCTGCTGGAAGGGGCCCCCACAAGCTCCCCCGGAGGGGGGCACCGGGGCAGCCCCGAACACGCAGAGGCTCCTGTCCGTACCGTGTCGTCTGCAGCCTCAGCCCGTAGCTGACTATTTCTTTTAAGCAGAGGAGGGGGCTAGCTCACCGATTGATGTCTGGTGTCTGACACTGCAAGGTGCAAAGCGAAGGATTCGGGTTAAATCTGAGAATTCGTTTGGGTTGGGCACATCAGCTTCCTACTTCTCGTAAAGGTTATCTAGGACGAATGCAATCCATGCCGAAAGAACTTGTGTGTGGTGCTGTTTAGTAAAATGCTCAATTACACTGTATTATAGTCGTCTGCGCTTTCTTGGATGCAGCATAGGAAATGAGGAGCCTGTGTCCTCCATTAACTCTTAGTCGTTTCTGCTAGGATCATCAATTCAATTGAACGCTACCTTCTGGATTGCTTTTACTGCCGATGGCTCCCCTTTTGCATGTTAATGTATGTTTTTTCCACTGGAGGATTCTGTCAGCTAGTCCTTTAAACTTTACTTTGTCTGTTAAATCTATTTGCTGATGAACCCCGGGACAGAGAGTATATGCACGGTGAACTGATCTTGTGAATCGACAAAATAGGAAGAACAGCAAACTGGACGTGTATGTGTGGGTGGGTGTGCAGGTGGCGGATGGCTGGGAATGATTACGAATAAAACTACCACTAAATCAGAACAGCAAACAAGGCAGTAACTTGCTTCCCCAGTGTCTGCTACGGCAATTGAGAAGGAGCCATCCCTTACAGGTGTGTCTGAGCCAGTTTGCTCTGTAGCTGCAGCCCAGGGAAGTTGGGTGCTACCAGCAGGAAAATCTCTCGTGGCTCTGAGCTCTAGCTGTTCCACGCTAGGTATACGGAGCTGCACAGAACCCTCTTTTGAAACACGTGCAAAGGGAGCGTAATTTTCAGCCTGTGTCTCTGCTCACAAGGTTTATGTGAAGCAGGTATCTTACATGGTGTTGCCAACTGCAGTGACATGTGTGCATCTGAAATGCTACTGGGGCTTGCCAGGTGGGATCTGTCAGGGTCTAAATGCTCCCTTGCGACCTCTTCCTTTCTCCCCTTTGTATCTTTTTGGGTATGTAAGAGAAATCCACTGCAATTTCCACCCCTCTATGCTGTCTCTTTACAAGGTATAGAAGGCAATAAAATCCTGGTTAATAAATAATGGTGGGCTGGCAGGACTCTCTTCCACACAAGGCACACAAAGAAAGGAAAAAAGCCCACGATCTTGAAATGTTCCTGGCAGTTACGCAGTCTTGTAACTATTATTTGTTTTAGGGAGACTGCTAATACCTTTTACAGCAGGGTGTTTCCCCTCATTAAGTACAGCTGGATTATAGGATGAAATGCAAGAAGTGCAAATCCAGCAGAAATTGACCCTGTTTGGGCACATTGATAGCAGAGATTATCATTAATGGAAGATTAAATAGATTACATAAAACAGGATTTGAATTTGTAGGGCATGTGGAAATTTTTGTAAAGCCTACAGCTGTACTTTGCTGGTACACATAAGCATCTCTGAGGATACGTGTAGAATTCTCTGAGGCTGCAGTATCCACTGGAGGGGAGAGGGAGAAGAAATGTAGCCTTTCTGCCAGCAACTGCTGACATGGTGTGACCCTACAGCAGATATCTGCATCTGCCTCTTAACTTTGATTGTGGTGACTAACAGCTCTTAGGAAGAAAGGAAATTATTTTAAAATAAACGCATCCTCGTTTTTCCAGGGCTAGCTGCATGATCCTTCTGTGCCCGTTGCTCCAGCTGCTATTGAAATGACAGTCATGGATCCTGTTGTATCGTGTGAATACAAATCTGACATGACAAATCTGATGCCCCAGCTTTCAAAACAGAGCACAGCCTTGTGTGATCCTCTGGCTTGGCAAGGCACGTATGTAGGCAGGGGTTGTAGGTTATTTAGCCTTTCACAGCTTTTAAGAAAAGAAGCAGCTGTCGTTGTTTATATTGCTTCATGTTGCAGTTTATTTGATTGTATTAACACATAAAAATGGGCTCAAAATGTGGCTTAGGAAAATGGGAGGCAAATCAGGAGTTCTGTCTTCTGAAAGCCGGATGATTGCCCACCTGAAGTAGATGTTGGTAAAGCCTTTTCTCCGTGTGTGTATTCATCTGAGGAGATGTTGTGAAATCTCTCACTTTTTTGTGGGTGTGCATAATGACAATAATTCTTGGTTGTGTTTCACTCAAAGTCAAGCTATCTGTTAGCTGTTTTGCAAGTTCTTGATGAAGATCCTTCAGGTTCTGACTAAGCAAAAGCCACTTACTCATCAGATCTCACTCCGTGCCTTGTGCCTGCATGTGTTTCTCATGATCACACACAGACTGTGGCTTTTCAGCACCAGCCTCTCTACCCAGCATTCAATATGACAATCAATCATTGATTTGGAAGGACAACCCGTCTTGTAGATTGGAAGAATCAGCCAACTGACTGGAACGCACCAACGAGGTTTTATTTTTATCAAGCCATTGCTTTCATTTCTAAAGAGTAATGCCCTGATTTTTCCAATATGCATTTTTCATGGTGTTCTGGGCTCTTCAGTAATGTTATTATCTTTAAACTGAGATAGCGTACTTATAAGAATTCTGGTGTGAATTCAGCTATGAAATAGCGCCGTGTTTTCTGTTGTGTTCATATGACCAAAGGCTAATGCAGAGAACTGAGGTCAGGCAGGTGGGGCTCAACTAATGCACAGTAACCAGGGAAAGAGATGTTACAGAGCTCTTAATCAATACATCTGGTGAAGTCCAATTGTGACCTTCCTTTTGAGTCCAGGCTGCTGCCTGGGTATACTTTGATTTCCTGCTAAAGATTTTCTGGTCCAGTCATTTATCCTAGTCATATCTCTGTCTGTTTGTTATGCACGGCATGGGTTCAAGTAATGAGCATCTGGCAGCTGAACTGCTACCAGCGCTGACATTTTGGTAAAAGCTGTTTGTTTTATTTTGCACTGACTCAAATATCTTTTTCACGTTAAGCATGACACTTAGATGGAACTGCGGGGTTTTCACCAACTGGAGGGTGTAGTGGGAGGTGCCAAGCCGTAGTAAAACCAGACCTACTCTTCCCAGAGCTCCGAAGTGTTCTGCCAACAAGTGACATGTCTCTGCAAATGCTTTGCATTCTGATCGTGAGCTGTCATTGGAATCGAGGAGAGCACACGTGACTGTAAAGCACGTGCCTCTAGCATTGACTAAGACTAATATGTCAGTTATTTATCAATCTGTGATGCGTCAAAAGCTGTGGAACCAAAAAAAATATTGAACAACTGGGAATTCTAAAAGCATTTGCTTCTCATCCTCGTTCCCACTTGCTTCTCGTCCTCGTTCCCACTTGCTTTCTATTCACATTACCATGAGTCAACGTACCACAGACATGATTAGGTTTGTGTTTCCCATCTTAAATACTTGTCAGCAGTACTGCCAAGATAAAAAATAATAAATAGAGAATTGTAGTCATACCAATGAAGTGGAAGTAATTGTAATTTTCTTTTATTTTTCCTATTTTATGGCTATAACTTGCTTCATCTGTTCAATTAAGGGGAATGATATTGGGCTTAATTTCGTTTTCCATTTATAATGCCCTTTATAGTTAGGAACTAGCACAATTATCACTAAGTTTGTAAGGAAGTGGAATGTTTAAGTAGAAGTTACACTCACAGAAGCATGGATTGGTTCAGTTTGGATGTATTTCCCTTTTGCTGAAATATTTGTTGGAATAGCGTGACCTAGGAGAGCTTTTACAGCACTGGTATGATAAGAGGAAAGAATATGGCTGAAATTACTCCATGGTGCCTTTTAAGCCTGAAGAAAAATCTTTTGGGGGCTGTAAGGATTCTCATTACATTGATTTAAGCTGTGATCACTGGTAAAAGCAAAGCCTTGCATTTTATTTGGTATATTTTTTTAGCATCTATACAAGAACATTATGTGATATATTATATGTTGACAACAGAATACCATTATTAAATTAAACTATTGATTCATTGCAAAGTATTATGCTAAAGTAATGTCAGTGGTTTGTCTAAACCCACAGAAAATGGAAATTAAAAATTAAAGCAGAAGACTTGTCTCTATCTACAGTATTGTGTCTAGTGTTGCAGTACATTTATCAACTGACTCATTGCTTTGAAACCTCCTGCAAAGCCCAGCAAATGCAAGGATTGGTATGGATTTGGCTCTGACTTTATCTTTAAATTCTAGAGCTCTTATGGCTTTCAGGAAGCATCTAAAGCATACCGTTGTTTGATTTTGATGATTTCTCCCATGATTTGTTTACAAACAGCACAAGAAAACAGTACCTAGTGAAATCATGGGGGATGACCTGGTCACAAAGATAAATAAATAAACCCAAACCAGGGTGTTTTGTATGTCTTTGAGGCTGGTGATTTCTTTTTTGGATTCTTTGTTGTGGCTTGAATAAGTTTGTAATATTCCATCTTCACTGCAGGCGTGCAGGGAATACAGGCAAGCATTTGTAGATTTGCTCATTCCCTGCATTTAAGGAGGATCTGGAGCTCATGGACTGTAGTGACTGCTGGCTTGGTCTCTGCTTTGGTTGCGGTGCTTGGCCTTGCAGCGTGGGTCAGTGAAGAAACTGCACTGAAGTCCAAGTGTGTTTGGTAATCTTAGGAGGCTTCATGGTAGCTAAGTGGACTGAAAACCAAATTCAGGTGCGTCTTTTTCACTTGAAAGTCTCTTTTAGGTTCTGCTGTCTGGGAGGGATTTGCTGTCACTGTTGTTATTAAGCATAGGTATCTTTCGTGCCTTACAAAAGTGGACAAAATGCAAGAGGATACTTTGGGCTATGGAGATAATTTCTTACTCCAAAGGATCCAAAGCTGTTGGATCGATATGGCGAGGGTTAGAGCATCCTCTAACAAGGAGGCTGTGCTCGAGGTCACAATCATGACTGTGCTTTCTCATCACTCAGAACTAATTTCCAAGGCGGACATCTCTTAAACCTGCTTTCATACTTCTCCCTTCCCCTTCATACCTACTCTCAAGCCACTCCAGTGGGTAAAGTACATCTTCAGTGGAGGAAAGTGGCTGCCTGCGAGGGCGGATCAGCCAGGCTTGCCAAGCAGGGCACTTCTGACCAGAGCAGAAAAGCGAATGAGTGTTCAAATTGAGTTCTAGGTAAGAGGCAGGGGATGGAAGCACACATAGGTGGGCAAGAGTTTCTGAGGTTTGGTTTTGTTTTTTTTTTTTTTTTTACTTTTTCTCAAACACGTTTCTTCAGCCCTTTGGGTAAAATACATTCAAGAGGGGAAAAATGAATGAAGTGGCCATAAGGAAAATTAAAATTAAAATGCATTTTTAAATTTCAGTTTCTGTTCAAGAAGAAAAAAAGGCTAAATTAGATCAACTGTTCTGGGTGAAATTTGGTGATATCAGGGAAAATACATTTACAACATGCTTATCGCTAAATATTTACATTCTTGTTTCTGAAACTATCATTATCTTTTTGGCTCCAAAAGTACAAGTACTTAAGTAGTATTAAAATAAAAAAAAAAGTAGATGAGTAAAACCTACTACAATTTTTTCCAGTATTGCATCCTTCTTGACTCCTCCAAGTGTTCTGTCCTTCAGTATTCTGCATTCCCAAAGCTGTTTCTCTTGCAGCATGTAAACAGGAGGGTTTTATGACTTTCATGCTGGAGGTGTGATAACTGATTGCTGACTGCAGGAGACTATTCAGCTTCAAAAATAATTGGTTTAGCAACAGATTAGAACAGATCAGAACAGAGCTTTTGAAGTCCAAACTCATTTATGTTTTTTCCTTAAGAGTAAGTTGAATTTTGTATTTTTGCAAGAACTAAAGGGAAAGCTTAAGTAGAACAGAAGAGGCTCACCATTCAAATCTTGCTGCAGTAGCTCTGAATGAGAGCATCACTGGGAAAGAAGGTGAGGTGAAACTTTGGTCTGACATACCACAAGAAATTCCTGTTATAGACCCTGTGAGTTAAAAAAAAAATTCCAACACCTTGCACAGTCTCCTCTTTTTGCTGTAACATCTCCTTTTTGTTTGCTCCTTTTTTGACCTGTGGTTTGACTTTTCCTTTCTAAATTATAATTAATCCCTTAGCAATTCCAAGAGACTGATGGCTGTGTCCCATCTTAACTCCATCCCCAGCTTGTGTTTTGCATTGCCTTGGTAGATGCACATAAGTAATGCACTTATGTTGGCAATATGGTAGGTACTCTTTGTAGAAATCTGAATTAATATTTAGCAAAGACCTTTCACTGAGGCATTTTTCAATTTTGCTAGCAAAGAACTGAGGGAAATGTATATTGATAATACTCTGTGTAGAAGTTATGCTGCATTAAGTAGCTCAGCCTTTATTTTTTATAACGAGATTGCTATATGGCCCAATTTTGCAAACATGGAGGCCCATTTGAGGGCGTGCAAGGTGATGCCTTTTGTAGACTTCTGCATGTGCAGAATCAGGGTCAATTTATGTGAACATCTGTGTGATTAAATCTGTTACTGTGTCTTAGATTGCAGTGTCAGTGCTTACAAACTGTGCTTGTTTAAATAAATGTACATCAGCTTGAAAGTGCTGCTTTTCAAAGGTTGTCAGCGTTATTTAAATGTGCCTATTAGAGTTGAACTTCCATTGATGTGTTTTCTTTTTTGCTTTGTGTGTGTGTGTGTTTAGTACTACCACGAGAAATGCACCATTATGCTTGTATTTTAGCCTGAAATATGTTCTGTAGTAAAATCTTTGTGTTCTGGGGGATTGTGGTTGGTTAGCTGGAGACTGTCAGGAGACATGTTGGTCGTGGATTTTTTGCATCTAACTTCTAAAGGATTTCCTTATCTGAATTTTATATATTTTTCATATTATTCTGGAGAATAATACTTCTGTTTTTTATCGTTGTTTTTCTCTGTATTACTTCTTCAGCTACAAATATACCAACACTTGTTTTCTAAAGCATGTAGATATAAAATGTTTTCTGAAATATTAGAGATGCTCAGTTGTATTTTAAGATATAAGGATTTTTTTAAAAACAATAACATTATCTTCACGCTTTTCATTTCACAGCATCATTACTGTTAAAGTTCAAGATTCAAGTTCAATAGGAGCTGAGCCTAGATTGCTGGTTGTTACCAGCTAGAGGGGCTATAGCTCTGCGTAACAGCAAGCCATTAAATTAGTATTAATAACAAAGTGCTTCTTTTACTGATTTGATTATTCTCGTTGATGTCAGGACTTGTAAAGGGAGCATTTGAGATAAGATGAGGTTATTATCTTGGAATATCTGTGGTGGTCTCTTTTTACTGCACTGACAAGGTTTTTTTTCTAACGTGATGCAGGAAACGTAATCTAGCCTGCAATGCTACTTCTAAATGTAAACAAGATTTTAACAAAAACAATCAACTTGTATAAAGCATGTTAAATTATACTGCACCGTGCAATGCTAATATGTTACTTGTGTCTCCATCTCCATGCACAATAAAATAGCATTTTCAGTAGAGTGCTCCAAGTGGTTGACAGCTGTAGCTCTCTAACCTTCTCAGTAATTGAGCAATACTGGTAAATATATTAAAAAAAAAAAAAAAGACATAGGGAATCTTTGTTTCCTTTCCTGCTGTGAATTACAGTGTAAGTGGTGAGAGGGGTATCACTGAAGTAGTACCAAGCTATTCCAGAAGTTCTGACTTGAGAATTGGTTGTGTAATTCTTCTGAAAAACAATCTATCAATCGTTTAACAAAGAGCTGTGCTTTGTTGTTGTTTTTTAAGAGTAGCGGTGTGTGGAGAGGAAAATAATTTTCTTGTTCAATCTGTCAGTGAATTTGCCAAAGAGAAACAGGGTTTTTGTTTGAAACTTAGAGACAGGCTGCACTGAAATGTTACAGTCATTTTCCTGCCTTTTAACTGTATCAAAGATGAAAAATTTGGCAGTGCCAGGGTTCAGTGGGCAGCAGGTTCAGGAACTTCACTGAGGAGATTACTCTGCTGAATGTCAGTGCTCCTGATTTAGGAGGGTAGAGGTACTTCTGTAATTATTTCATAAATAGCTAAACCGCAATAGTCTTTAGCCTCCAATCTGACCCAGCTATGTAAGGGTCACAGTGTTGAAGTTCAATCCTCTCAATTTTTATTATTTTTTTTCCCACTAAAAAGCCAAAAAGTCACGTATAAATACATTCAGCAAAGACTTTTCTCTAAGTAGTTAGGGTTTCTTCTGCTTTTAGACTTCAATCTTTTTTAAATTTTTGTAAAACATTCTGTTTACAAAACATATAAATAAACAACTGACTCAGTGAAACGTATGTTAAGACTGTATCTGAGCATAATAAAGTTAGTTATAGTTAATTTTCATCACTCAAAAATATTGGAGTTAGAAAAATTCAGGTTGCATATGAAAACTATTTGTAAATTTAGTATCTTTTAACAGGTAAAGTTACTTGGTGTGAATGCTCTTTCTGAGCTTGTAATACACACTTGTTAAATTATCTTAAAACAACGTAGAAATGATTCAGTCTTTGCTCCTAAACTGAGATTATGTACTTACATATCAGTTTTGCATCACGCACAAAGGCTTTTTCCCTACTAAGGCTGCTCTGGCAGGAGGTTGCACCTTTGCCTCAACTAATTACCTCTGGAGCTGTGAAGCTGACGACCTTGACATGCATGAAGATGATAAAAATAACCCAGAAAATGCAGCATGGAGGATACCTTTAGAGTCAGAGGGCTTACAGACTGAGGGCTCATTAAGGTATCTTTGCACTGGGGAAGGTGAATATTTGCCACTTGGCAACTTGCTGTTGCCTTGCCTTAGGTGAAGGGCGGTGGGCAGTGGAGGTGGGTGTGCTGTGCCTATCCTTGCTTCTGTTCCAGAAGCTCCCCTGCACCACGCAGCCTGGGCTGGGAAGGCACAGCCTTTGCCTTGCCTCTGCCAGCATTAACTGTCTTGTCTTGTTCTCTGCAAAAGCACAGAGGGAAAGACGTGTTTCTAATACCCTTTCATATCTGCTGCACATTCATTACAGAGGCTTACTTAGTCCTAAATGAAAAGCAAGAATAGTAACTTAATATTTTAAATTGGTTTTAGAAATATCTGCTTGCAAGAGGGAATTCATACAGGTTTTAGTTCTTGGATGGCTGGGTTTAATCTGAGCACACGAAGCTGAAATTTTAGTGTGTGATATGTTTAATAGGGGAAGTAAGAAGAGTTTATTGTAATTTTTATTTTATAGGAGATTGAAGAGGTTGCTTCATCTGCTGAATTTCTGTAACAGGGTGCGCTATGAGGCTTGATTAAACCTTGTGTTTACTTACATTTGAAAGCTATCATCCTATATTACCTTGGCAGATGTAGGGGATTTGTAGCCAGCCTCACCTTCAGTGCTGTAAGGTGCTTCTGTAAATGTGAACAAACACAATTTGAAGAGCTGCTGAGTAAAGGCTCCTCACTCCTTGTTTGCTTACAGTGCATATTTTGGCAGCACGGGCAGTTCTGTATTCGATTTTGATCATCAGGAATAAATGTATTTTAGTTATTTTAACAATGATCCTGGCTGGGGAGTGACGTACCTGCAGAATATGAAGTGTGTTGGACAGGCCCAAGCTAAAAGTCCTTATGGTGAAGAGGTTATTGTGGGTAGTCCTGCAGTGAGGATGAAGTATCTGAGGTGATGTAAAGAATAATCAATCTTCTGAAATGTTTTAGTTTTGCATACTGTGAGAATTTTGTCATTTTAAAAGCAGTGTGGGTGTACTAGGGAGCTTTTTTTTTTTTTTTTTTTTTTTTTTTTTGTGACAATCACACAAAGGAGACACCGTAAGATTATGTGTAATTAATTAAATACAGTACATTTGAATTATTTGATTAGAGATTATTTTTCAACCATCCCATAATAACATTCTAATACTCTAATCATGTTTTCTCAAGTTTGTAATCCTGTTTATTGATTCAATCTACATGACAGCATACACTCTTGGCCTTTCTCCTTAGTAGATACTACTTAAATATAGTATATTTTGTATAGTGAAATATAGTAACTATCATACAAAACTAAATAACTAGCTGGGACACAGATTTTAAAGAGAGAAAAAGCTGTAAGAAGGCTGTTCTAAATGTGATCTAATTCTGCAGAAATACATGAATTGGGATTTGTGGATCCAGTCTCTCATGTAACAGAGTATTCAGTGGGATCTGTGGGCTGTTCTGGCAGTTTCTTAAGAATCATAGGAAGAGGCAGGCTAGACCACAGGCAGGTACTGGACTGAATGCTTTACATTCAAACCAAGAACCAAAGCTGCTTAAAGAATGTAGAGTCCAGAACATAATGAGGATCTCATTAGCACAAGTTTTTGGTCAATCTCCACATTGGCAAAGAGGTAATTAAAAACTTTGACGTTGAGTCCTGTTCTGCATAAACAAAGTTGGGGATAATCAAAGGGATAAATAAAGAAAATAGCAGGATATTAGATTAAATACATGTGATATGGAATTTTGGTAGTAGTTAGAGAAGATAAATTGATGTTAAAACAAAACAAAACAAAACAAAAAACACCTGCCACATAATTCCTGAGATTCAGCTTTGTTTCATGTCTTTGTTAGCTGCTTGTATAATAATTTCCTACATTACAGAACAAAGTAACTTTTCCCACTGGGTATTGAGAAAGCATATAGCATAGTGCATAGATGGAGGTACTTTGTATAAAGACAGTGCTAAAGCTTGAATAAATTGTGCTGCACTATTGTCTTTGAAGCTCTGTCCTT
The DNA here is from genome assembly GCF_009819795.1 of Aythya fuligula. NCBI lineage: Eukaryota > Metazoa > Chordata > Aves > Anseriformes > Anatidae > Aythya > Aythya fuligula. Next base: position 10,734,502 of record NC_045565.1, on the reverse strand, counting down.
TGTTGTTACAACCGAAATTACCTTGACTTTGAAGAAAGTTTTCCTGCTTCTACCAGAAAATCAGACTTCAATGGCATAGTGCTGTTATAATAGACAACCGCTACAGAATTACTTCATTTTCACAATTTCAGCTTGCTTATTAGTCTGCAAGTCATCCCTAAAAGTTTTTCAAGCCTCAGTGATGGTAACAGATAATAATTGGTTACTGGAAGTTAGCAGACCTGGAGCAATCGCTTCTTTTCCTCGAGTTCAGGTTTTCTTATTTGTGAAATAAAGATATGATGAAGAAGGTAAAAAGTGAGAGGTGTGTTATAATGAATGCTTGAAAAAATATAAGGAAATGCATTTAATTTATTTTTTGGAATATATTTGGATATCATCAATTGTGCCATTGATTGCGTGTGATCATTTTCAGTAATTGTCTAATAGTGAAATCTGTCAGACTTTGGTATTGCAAGGGAAGGGATGGAAGCTTTTATTTTTTAGGTGATCTGGAAGTGTGTCTCCAAATATAGCCAAGATACGGGTCTGAATAGCAAGGGTTTATCTTAAAGCAGGACAGGGTTGTGCTCAGGACACACTAACAAGCCAGTTATTCTAGTTAAGAATTCTTTCCTTTTTGTCCTGCAGTGAGATGAGTCAGGTTTGAATTTGGGGCACTCATTAGGCCAACAGCTGCCATTATGACAACCCATTTAAATCTTTTTAGCTTAACTTCATAGTCAGTTGTCACCAGGAATTTTAGTAACTACTATGTTTTATATTGCTGCCTTGCTATATTTTAGAACCGAAGTGTTATTGTTGCCATATCTCACATCAAAAGGAAGAAACACATTCAGTATGGTGTAGTCTTCTATACATAGAGGCAAAGTGCTCTCTGAGTAGGTGGGATCCTCAGCCAAATCCAAACCCAATGAGATAAGTGAGAATAAGTGGGCACTAGCTAACATTTAAAATAAACAGTTACAAAGGAGTGACTTGCTTACCCTAGTCTCTTCTGTGTTTGTTTATAACTGACTTTTATTAAAGGTAGCTATGTTGATCTCTGAGGAAAAAAAAAGATCTATTGTAACAATAATAAATGTATTTTTTACAGGAGATATGTGATACAGGGTGGGGAGTGAGATTGTGTTTATAGGAGAGGTGCTCAAGTAGATCAACTAATAGAAGATAGTTGGCAGATTCTTTTTTTGGTGTCACTTTGGTAATGTGGTAAAAATGATTTCACCTTTTCCATTTTCAACCTTCTTCTAATGGCATGAGTCTAACGTAAGCAAAGTTGTAGATGTGTTTAATTTTAATTAACAGAAAATGTTTCATAACTTCCATTGATATGCTTATCTTTAAAGTGTAATTAAATAAGCGTAAAACTTGATCAGTGATTTCCTATTTGTTTATTTATCCTACTGTTAGTTTGGGGGTTTAAAATTGATGTCCATATCAGTAAAAGATGTTAAAGGTGTGTATGAAACTGCTTGTTATCTTAAAATTGTTGTGTTTTCTAATTGTTTTAGTAGTTCAGAGAAAGTCTTAGCATCATTGCTTATTACTGAAGAGTAATATTGCATTAGCACCTCGACATATGACCCCAGCACAGTTGTTCCCATTGATGGCTCATTCACTATGAATTTCAAAGCCTATGTGAAATGATTTATGGCAGCGCTTGAAAATATGTTTTGGTAATAGCCTTTTTAATGCCTTTAGGATATTTAATTGCCATTAAGTGGCATAATCTGCTGTTTGGAATGGAGAGCTGGGAGTATTCTGGTTGCAAATACGATAATGAAATGAATTGAGAACAAGGAGGAGTAATAAATGAATGGTTCTGTCCTGTTAACAACTAGCTTGGGCTCAGTGTCCTATTTATGACCAGAGTAAACGCTGTGTGTCACCTACAGTGGGAGGTATTTTCCCCAGCTTCTATGAGGTCTGATCCTGCCTGTGCTGAAGTTGTACAAAAGCTAGGTTAATTTTGATAATAATGGCTCAAGGCCATACAAATCTTTATTTGTAACGACTGAAGTCAGTGGCAGCTCTGCATGTGGCTGGATACGGGGCACATTCAGATGCTGTCAGTCTGGCACAGCTGTGCCAGACTTGGATGTCCATTTTTCTGAACACTGAGCTGGTATCTGTATGGAAGGGTTTTTGGCAAGGTTTTTGTGTTCTGCGTAAATCTCAATGCTTCTGTCAATCTTGATTTGTAACATTTACATCATAATCTCGTTGCATGAACATCAAAACACTAAGAAAGAGTTTCAGACGTTTTGCTTTAAAAATAACATAAAAATTTTCTTAGTGGTATGTCCTGTCCACTTATTTCAGTTGTGATAATGTGTCAGGGTGCTCAGCTAGTAGGCAGATAAGCATTAGAAGAAACTGATTTTTTTTTTTTTTGTGGTCATCTATTTGAAGTGGTTGCATTGCTTCCAGGTTTTCTTGGGGGTTTGCAAGTACAGCTGTGTTAATGATGGTTGTCTTTTGTAAGGGATGGCAATTCTGCTCTTAAAAGGAAAGACTATGCAGAAAAATAAAAATAAAGTTTGTGAGATAAATTGTTGAAGTAAGGTAATATTTGGCCATTTTGTAAGCTAAGACAGCATTTAAAAATTTAAGCAACCACTGCACTAATCCTGGAGAATCAAGGATCTCCTTGCTCCAGAATCAATGACGGTTTTGACCTAACGTTTACTCTAGTAGGAAACAAATGGCTCATGTAGGTAGGCTCTTGGTACCTTAGGCAGTTCTGCTTGTGTCTAGCATTTCTTTGTGAACTTGATGCAGTTGGTTTGGGTGGTTAGAATTTATCTTCAGAAGTCTCCATCTAGAAAAGTGTCTGTTCTTCAGAAAGTCAAGTTGTACAGTTTTCCAGCTTCATGTTCGAACAGCTACATGAAAAGATTTCAAGGTCATTGATTAACAAGAGTTTATGTTAAAAAAGACAGAAGCCTCAGACTCATTATTAAACAGTTAAGATTTAAAAAAAAAAAAAAAAGAAAAAGAAAAAAGACAAACAACAACAAAAAACAGTTCTCCGAAGTCTTTCTCTGCAAACCAAATGCAACTTTACCAAATGACCGACTTCCCTTGGAGACAAGGAATTGCTTGTGTAACATAGCCACTGTGAAATGTGTCACAGAAAGTGTGATTTTAGATGATTTTGTAAACATACCTAAAATCACACTGTATATTTGGAGTCTTAACATGAAATCAAAATACGATCTAAGGGAGATTTGATGCTGCAATTTTTTGTTTGCTTGTTTTGGGCCTGATCTTCTAATAGGCATGGAGTCTAATAGATTCTGATATATTTATTTATCAAATCATAGTCTAATTGCTATGCAGAATTTTCACTGATGGGTTTTACAGAATCTTCTAAATAGGGACAGGTAACAGTTGTTCCCAAGTGGTGTTTTAGTTGGAAGATAGATACACAATAAGCCTACCAGAAGCTGTCTTTCCTCATTCAGTTTTTGATATGTGCTATGCCACTGATGTAAGAAAATGGCAAATGCTGTTTCCAGTGTTCTGTGCTGATTCTTGTATTGTTGCCGCTTAGTAAAGATTTTCCAGAAATATCCAGAGAGACAGTGTTGTACAGCAGAGGTAGGAGCAGAAGTCTTGTGCTCAGAGTGAATGAGAAAGACAGAATTAGAAGCTCAGGAGATGAGAAAAGCCAGTGGAAATGTATGCATCAAGAATTCGCATCCATTTTCATAGGCCTAATTTATTATGATGAAACTCTGCCTGTAGTTGAATTATTGAAGAGCTAAGGAGGAAATTGCGGCAGGATGCTGTGCTGTGCCCAGAGTCAGCTTTGGGATCAGTTCCTGTCATGCTCCCTACATGATCCTGTACTATTTCTCCCAGGGATTCTCCTCAGATGGGTGGCACTATCAAAGAGAAAGAAGTAGTATGAGCTAGAGGAAGAGGAGTTCCATACATCATGGGACATTTTGGCTGATATTTCCCCTACAGAAACATTCCTTGCCAACTCAATCTATCTTTTCATCCGTGATAGCACTGTATTCTGAGTTGAATGCACATTTCATTGTCACTATCATCACCTGGGCATGCTATCCACGAACCTCAAACCTCACTGAGAAGCTACCATGAGTCTCAATGAGCAGAAAATTGTGCCCCAAAAGATCTTATTCACTATGGTGGTGCTCACAACCTTCTTATTGTACTTTTAGCGTTATTTCTTCCAAAACAGTATACATCTTGTAGGACAGCCATGCCTTTCAAAATTCCACCTAACAAAAAGAGAATTCTAACTTCAGTATCTTGCTATGAAAATCTAATGATGGCATTGTCTTGCTTGTTTCTTGCCTTGTACTGTTTCCACCCAGTTTCAACTTCTCTGCTGCTTGCTGCAGTAGTCAAAAGTGCTGGTGCAGGCAAATGCAAAACATAAATTTGATACTTGCTTACAGTCAAGCAGAGAATTACCCTTCTGTATTCAAAGCTTGTTTAATTTTGAAAATGATACAGGCCTTTCCTAGTCTGCAGAAATCTTCTGACTTTGGAGAGATAAATATTTGGAGTAATTATTTGTTCCAGTGAAGTTTCACTCTCAGTGAAATGTCATTTTCTGACTTTAAAACATGCTTTTGTCAGAATATCTCAGCTCACTTTTTTTTTTTTTTTTTTTTTTTTTTGTAAGAGTGGCAGATACAGTTTGATACTTAATCTGTTTGTGTGATGGATATCAGTGCAGTTTTTGTTGTTTTGTTTGTTTAATAGATTGCTTTATTTGTTGGCAATTCACAATGAACTTTAAAACATAATCTTTTAGAACCTTTTCTGGATGCTTCTTTTATGCAAGTGCTTTGTTTTCTCCTTAAGTGATTCCTACTAGAAATATAACATCGGCAGGAGATGTTTCTCTGTCATGTTCTGTGGTAAAGATCAATGCACAGAAGTCATTTATTTTATCTGCAGTATCCATAATTGATGCCTGATCTTTCAGTGGAACATCTGATTCTTTCATAGGCTTCCTGTGAAATACACTTAAATGCCTTATTTATTGCCTTTAGCTAATAGCTTTTAAATTTCTCCTGGTTTCCTGAATAATTTTCTTGGGCTAGATTTCATTTTTGAAACGATGTGTTGTCGTTTGGCTTCCTGTTTTCCCCTGTTATGTTCTTCCTCCCTCAGGGAGAGGGGAGAATTTCAGACTTTCATGGATTAGCTTGCAACATCATTTGAAATTCTTATATTTTATATTCTCAGACTTTTCTCTTTCCATTTATTTCTCCTTTCTTTTTCCTTTTTTCAAGACCCCGAGTCTTCTGACACATTTCACCTATCATTTGTAATGGTTGTTGACTTTCTTGTCATCCTCCTTTTCTGTCACAACAGGGCTGCATCATATTTTCCTCATGTTTTGAATCAGTTCTGTTTTTTTTTTTTTTTTTTTTTTTGTTTGTTTGTTTGTTTTGTTTTTGTTTTTTCTTCTTCTGTGAGAACAGAGTCAAAACTGCTTGCCTGATGTTCTTTTCTTTCTGTTCCAAGAAGCAGCTGTTTAAGGTGCTGAGGATTTGCTGCTACTGGAAATAAAATAGACTATCAGAATATATTCATGTTTTTCACTGTTTACTATATTCTGAGAACTTCAAGAGGCCACAGTAGATTTTTCTGTAGTTGCTTGCATCTATCAGATGGGAGGCTATCAAGTCATCCACTCTTCTCTGAGTCTTTCCTCACCTTATTGCATAAGGAAAAGTTTGAAGAGTATTTCCAGCTTCAAGAATGTTCAGTTTCCTGTCTGACAGAGTTTGTGTGCTCATTGCTTTAAAACTATTTTTTTTTTTGTATTATCTTTATATGTTGAGAACCTGTTTCACATACAATTATAAAATATTTGAGAATTACCCTCTGAAATGAATGCTTTCCTAAGGCAATACAGATCTATACCCTGCAGATTCTATCTTGTGATTCCTCAGATTGCATTCTTGGTATGAGCATACCGCATGAGTGTGGAATTTTTTTAAGCAGTTCTTAGTGCTCAAGTACATGAATTCATGCACTCTGCCCTTCCAATAAGCAAGCCCTCATCCTTTGTGTTGTCTGCCAGTTGGCTTTTGGCTGGGGATACTTTTGGAGCTTTTTTGCATCTCTCTGCCTGACCATCTGAGAGCTGTAATTCCAGTCATGTGAATGATTTATTGAACAAACAGTAGTCAGAGCAGTCTAACTCTTTGATGAAAGATTGGTTTCTTGTTGGTTCCTTCATTCAGAAGACAACATCCTCATTGGAGAGGATGCCCAGGATGCCTTGATGTGGCTTCCCATGGTTTGCCACTTGTCGCTTCCTTTCTGTTATAATGTATTGGGTTTACAGCTGCTGAATTTGTCATCTGAGGACCACATACATCGCTGAGATAGCAGGCTAAATCATCCATCCTATCCTCTCCTCAACACTATATGTAACGTCTCTTGGTTGTACTTTGGAGATGTGTGTTTGTGGACTTGTCTCTAATTTCTCCGATAGAAAAACAGGTTCTAGTGATTATCCACTTAATGACCTTTAAACCATTATCTAGTGCTATTAAATTCCAACATAGTATTAAATTTGGATGAAAGGGACATGCATTTTAAATGACAGATGTCTTCAAAAACATTTGTTCTGTAATTTTAAAAGGAACCAATTTTCCACTTAAAAATAAATTGTCTGGGTTTCTTGATTATTTTCTGCTTCCCAAGGAACCATTAAAATTTCCCAGAACATTTCTTGTTATCATTTAGCATCTTTTTGATACTTTCCACATATTCTGAAATATTCTTGCTTTTTATGACAGAAATTGGGATTTAAGTGAATATTTCAGTATGCTAAGAAAAGAAAATAACACTAGCTTGCCTTTACTCCCTAGACATGATACTGAGTTTGATTTTGATCAATAAATTTGTAGTGGCTTTATTTACCTGACCAGGTAATTGAATTATTAATAACACCTTTTTGGAAGAAATAGACTTTTACTTTCGTTTCAGAAAAATTTAGAAACTTTTTCTCGTCTATTATGATGCCGTTTCTATGGCACTGGGAAACAAAAAGAGTTGTTTCCATTAAAAAATATGAGGGAGATAATCATGTTCTTACACTTAATGAAATTAGTTTTTGTTTGTTTGTTTGTTTTCCCCAATCTCCACCAGAGTTTTCTCCTTTCCTAAAATGCTAGCTTAGTCTTAGAATCTTATTCGTTTATACCAACTGGTTTAGCCAAACCCATTTTAGTAGTCGCATCTCATATAATTCTAGGTGAGACAACCATGATTTTGACAAGGTGAGAAAACTAACGTCTTTTCGTTATGCTGCTTATCCGAAATCATGTGAGCACTGAAATTTTAATAAATCCCTCTCGATTGTTTTTTATACACTTTTATAATGTGAGATTATATTGCAAAGTAAAATTGAAACATAAGTTGTCTCTTAAATTTTATGAATCATAAGGTTTTTGTATTAGAATGGTCCATTTTTCTGTTTATTTATTTTTCCACAGCACACAAAACACAGGAAGTTGTAGACGTGCAGTTGACATTATCTGATTTATGGTTTTTTACTGGATTTAAAAGTTTTAGCACTTTGTATGATCTCTAATGGCTTACAGGTTGAATAACTTTAGGAAGCATTAAAGGCCTGGTTTGATGTCTAGTTTAATGCTTCTTCTAAGAGCAATTTGTAGAGATTAGGATTTAGTGAGACATCACTGGAGGATTAGCAATTGCTTCTTAAGGCATTCTTAGTTGACAGCTAATGGATAGCTTTGCCTGATAGCTCTTTTGTAGTCCAGTGCTGCTGGATAAAAATCAATGAGAAAGTGAACTTAATTTTGTTTATCCATTAATTTTGGTTTTAACAGATGAGTTCAGCTACCATAGTAACTTGCTTAGTATGTTGTCCCCATCTATCACGATCTAGGTAACCTCAATTAACACACTGATTAATCCTCAAATTCTTCTTCAGTTGTTCCCTTCGTGACTGCACAATGTGAAGGAAATTGCTCATGGTGTGCCTGAGAGGAGAGAACACGTGGTCATGAATACCCAGATAATAAATAGAGTCTGAAGATATCTAAGACCCTTTTCCTCAGGTTTCCTGCTCTCCCTACGTGCAAAACAAAACTGTAGTTAAATTAATTTTTGTATTTTCTTTTCTTAATTTGTTCCACATTTTGATACTATTTAAATGTAAAACCAATAGCTGCTTTGAACTCTGCTAGTAGCTGGGAATCCCTAAGTGCATTTTAAATGTCATCACAGAGACACCAAACACTGTACAAAATGGCTTTATTTTTAAAGACTTTTAAATGGGAGTGAAAAAAAAACTATGTAACTGTTAATTTATGCTGGACTTTTTGTGAGAAAGCCACAGCCCTCAGTTGGAATCTGCAAGGATTTCCATAGCTGTTAATAGTGTTTCCAAGTGATGTGTCCCATCTAATTTAACCACTATAGTCCTTAACTTTGACTGTCATATCTGTTGAATATTGCCTGGGGGGACAGTTCTTCCCTCTAACATCCAGTGACACAGAATAAAAATATAAACCAATATTTCAATTGCAACATTTTCACCACTGATTTAGAAACCAGTATTTAAGTATTTATTTGCTCATATATGCATTCATTTGCTTTTTCAAGGTTAAAAAACAAAACAAACAAACAAAAAACCACAACAGTACATTTGGGAGAAGTTCAAGGAGAATTTTTGTCCTCTTCCAGCCGCCACTGCCAGCAGGAACTACCTGTGTAGCTGTTTCTGTGCAGTAGGCAGGATTATGGACAAAAGGTTTTAGTAAGAAAGTTGTGAAGCTCCTAAATGTGTATGCTGAGTGCATAGCATTTAAGAGAAAGCTTCAGAGAAAATGATCTAGGCAGCAATTTTATAAATTCAAGAAATGAATGCATGGGAGAGCTATTACAGGAGACTGCAAAATATTCCATTTTGCACTACAAATATATTCCATTTTACACTTTTAAAATTTAGCTTTAAGTAAAAATGATCCAGATCTTTATTCTCTAATCAAACAAAAGCTTCTAGGCTGCTACTGTTGCATGAAACATTTCTCTTCCTAAGATTTGATATGATGCTGCTGTGAGATACAGTTAGCAATGACACACCTGACAAGTTGAAGAAATAGTTTTGGGATTTGCAGATATATTTGCAGGTTTTATGATTGTTTTGTTTGTACTTTCATTTGTTTCTTAATAGTGATGGTGAATGCTCTTTCAAATACAGCATGAGACAGGTAGTAAACATACACTGATTAGATCTGAGTGTGTATCTTCTTGTTTAGCAACAATTTTACTGGATCTAGTTTAGTTTATTTACATTCTAATACATGCTTAAAATTTTAAAATAAATTACAAAATGTAATCTTCTTAAAGAAAACTATTTACAGAGAAATGATAGCTCTAAGTGTCTTTAACCCTTTTGTTTTCCACCAAAGCAAATATTAATCCTCACTAAACCTGAAAATGAATCTAAGCGTAGGTTTCCCCTGTCTTTGCTAGTATTTGCCAGAGTAGTTACTTCTCTGTGTTCCTCCAACTTCTTACAGTATTGGATTAGAAAACTGTCTTCAGTCTCTCATGTGAAAGCTCAGCATGCAGCTCTTGTTGATCCCTGCCTTTGGAGCCATCCAGCCTGGGGGAAGCCTCAGGGATTTAGAACACCTGCTGACGTGCCCAGTGCTGGCTGCAGGACCTGCAAGCTCAGATCGTTACTGTGATCTGAACATTGAACAACGCTTACATTGCCATTTCACCATCAGTGGATCTGCTTATGGAAGACACCTTTTAAGATTCTGGTAATGCTACAAGTATTTTTATTATTTTTAATGCAAGCCAATAACTAATCTACTGTTATTAGTGATCAGGAATATTTGGCTTTAAGTACAAGCTGGGCATTGTTGCTGTCAAGGTTAAAACAAAGTAAGAGTCTGTGAAGTGTATTATCCTTAACAGCAGAGGCATGTGTATCTGGGGCTTTTCAGAAGCTCTTTAAATTTAATAGCACTGTGGCTATCTCAGAGGCCTGCCGCCAAGGAGCCAGTGCCACAGAAGAGTAAATGGGAGATGGAGGTTAAGCTGCTGACCAAGCAGAGGGTGGTGTGAGGGTGGTACCACAGCTCAACTGCTGTTGACGTAGTTTGGCCTTGGGGTGTTAAGGACAATGAATTCAGGATCTGTGCAGTTTCTCTTGCAAAATTTCTATAACTGATCATTTAATAATATTTGTTAGTCTCAATCTTCTACATTGGAAATATTGTTAAGTAGCCCATCCCTGCTGCCAGAGAGCTTCATTTGATCAGCAATCTTAATGCTGGTTTAGTGTATTGAAGCAAAAACTGTTGTGAAATCTTTTGTGTTAAGCGTATAGCACAAAACTGAGAGGGGAAAAAAAAAAAAAGCAATGCTGCAAGGATGATGAACAAACAAACATTTCTTCTTAGCTAGCAAATGGCGGTCTAGCCAGAGGAAGTCCTCCTTACAGCACTGCTGTATTTCTTTCTGCAGAAGAGGGTGCACAGTAGCCAGGCAGGCTGGAGGAGCTGGGGGGCCAGCCTGCTGCACTGTGTAGTGTAACTCTGATTTTCTGATTCTGATTTTGTGGGTGCTAAGATGTTCTGAGAGGTGGTTTTTCTTGTTGTGTTTTTTGTTTATTTTTGTTTTTCCTTTAAAGCATCTGAGTAAGGGACTTCAAGTGTTGTGGCTGAAACTTTTGGTACTGGACGAGTCTTTAATGTAGCAGGCAACTTCAAGCTGGAAACACTTCCTAGCCATGCATACATACTTGACAGTTAGGGCTCAGGGTTGTAACACCAGCCTAGCATTTGGTAATGTATAAACCACATCTTCAGCTGTTAGTAAAGCAGATAATTAGAGAAATTGTTTCTTCATTAGTAGTTGTAAGTTCAAAGTCTTGCCGATTGTTGTTTGAGATCTGTAAACTCACATACTTCATAATTCTTCCCTAATTGAATGAGTATAGTTCAGTTTAAACTGTCTGTACTCTGATATTTTTACTTTTTTCTTGAAAATGGTGATTTGAGTTCATAATTTATTTCTAATGCAGTACAAATAGAGCCTTTTTTTTTTCCTACAGAAATTAATTTTATTGCTCTTCAAAGTTACCGTAAGGGTAGGATTTGAATTTCACCCCAGCTAGTTGTATTTTTATATTCCACTTTTGCTAGGTAATAAATGGGAGATGCTAGCCACTTTTATAGAAGTGCTTTAAAAAATCAGAAGCACTTATGAAATACAAAAAAATGCTATTGACCTTTTGTGAAGTTTTCTTTCCAAATAATCCATCACTGGTTGATCACCCGGTACAAAATTACAGCTTTCTATTCCAGCTGCTGTACCTCCTATCACTCCTCAGTTTTAGAAGACCTGGAAAAAGATGTGGCTGTTTCATCACCAGTGCGCAATGTGTTCATAGGAAATACAGAGCTGGTGTTTATCTTTTCTCAGTATGCTTTCAAAACCCAAGTCACTGAAGGGCCTTGTATGGCTACCACTGATGAACAGCTGTCTCCTGTAGCTCATGTTTCTGCTCTCCTGGGAAGAGCTCAGCTTTGCGGCTTCATAGCACAGGTTGGAGGTAGCAAACTTGATGTTCTTTCTTACTGCATTCCCTTGGTGTCGGTCATTACCCAGAGATTAGTTTCAGGTCATTAGCCCAGAGAGAGCCAAACATTGGTTCAGGTTTCCTACCACTTAGGTAATTTGGATGGCTCACACATCTCTCCTAAGGAATACTGTTTCCAGAGTCTTGTTATTTTTCCTATTTATCTAGCAAATGTTAGTATTTTCTATGCTTGTTTCACCTCTTTGTTTTTAGTAATTGTCAGCCCCACACTGATTATTTTTAAGATTATCTTACCTGTATATGGCAAAACATATCACTTATTAGAGGACTTCATTTTATTATAATTCATGTGTAAGTCCATCATGACTATTAAAATTATAAAACTTTAATTTGAATTTTTAATAAGGGCTTTGATCCTGAGAATAATTACAAGCGTTCAATTATATTCGTATATTATCGATGTCTATTATGTGTGTGTATTATTATGCAGAGGGATTACTTACATGTGAGTTACTGATGTATGAGTATTTGCATAATTAAGTCCTTATTTTACCAGCTTTGGGAAACACTATTATTGCTATATATGTAGTAACATTTTTCAAGGGTACGTAATTTTATTTTCAGTAATGATTTAGATGTTTAGAAGCCTTGGCTTCTATGAAGAATATTTATCTACCTAAGTGTGTGTAAATGGTTTAGGTGTTACGGCATAAGCTGTCCCTTTCAGCTTAAAATGCTTGTAAAATTGAGTAAGTTATTGCTAATATACATGCATGCACACACACTTTGCTTTCTTCATTACTGAAGTGCAGCCTCTGCTGACAGAAAATACACTTATATTTTAACCTTGTGCAAAACAGGATTTAACAGCTGGGGTATATAGAGCAGAAGTTAAACCTTCAGGAAAAGTTAGTTTAGTAGTACTATGTTTTTCCTCGTTGCAAATTTAAAAAGGTCCCCTGGAATATATGAGCATACCTGTGCCTTCATGAGAGTATAAAGCATGTGTACACTACATCTAGTAAAAATTTCCTAAATGTGTTTTTTTTCTTTTTTTCTTTTTTTTTTTCTATATTCAACATTGAGAGAAAAAGAAGGGCTGAGATAATTCTATTATAAGAATGGAATTTCTTGGGCAGTGGGGAGGGTCCAAAGAAGAACATCACTATGATTATATCTCAGCTCTCAAAACATAGATGGATGTTTCTTGTTCAGCACAGCAGTTGATGCCCATGGATCCTGGTTTCCTCAGCCTGCCTTGCCTGTGAGGTGCTGTTCCTCACAGACCACGGGGGTTCCTCTCCCCCACATCCTGCTTTGGAAGGTGACTAGGGTAAATCTGGCACGTTTCTTCATGTTTCTTCACGTTTCCTCTGCATTTATCCCTTTTGGGAACAATGAAAGGACCCTCATGTTGTCACAGGTAACACATCCCATAAATTCTTTAAAAAGTATTTCATTCAAAATATACTATAACTACCATAGATTATGCAGGAGCCCTTCATTCTGTTTTGCTACCATTAATCTAAGTAATTGATCACTGAACTAAAGTGTTTATGATAATTTTGGTTTGCTATGTAAAACACAGTGTAGTCAATGTTAGAGTAAACATGACAAACTTGCCAGTTTAATATATAAATATATATATATATGTGAAATTGAAAGCAGTTACGAGTAAATGGAGTGGGAGGTAATGCTGAGACATAATACCAGTGATAATTGGGAACTGTGCAAGCCTGATTCATTAGATGACAAAGAATACAACACATTAATCATGAGAGAACTACTTTGGATTAAAGAAATATGATTAAAAAAAGGAAGTTAATCAACAGGAGAATAATGATGAACAACAAATAGATAAAAATGGAAAAGCTGGGAGCACCTTACATTAGGAATTGAGGGCATGAGGGCAATTGCTAAATGATATCAAATTGTCAGGAAAAAAAACAACTATGAATTATTGCAGTTGTCTTTATAAACAGTTTAGTGAAATTCTAAAAATGGCATAGGTCTAATAATGGTTTTGTAAAGAACTGTGGAAGTAAAGCTACAGTATATATATATATTCTAAATACTTGAGAAGAAGATTGTATATTATATAATGGAATACTTTTTTTTTTTTTTAACAAGTAACTAACTAATGTGTTGAATAGCTTGATATAAAGTTACAAAATTTTGATCTGCAGGTCTAGATAGGTTGAAAAACAACAACAACAAAGTTAAAATACCCAGATAAGGTTCTTTCTGAATGATTAGTGCGGACTTCTAACAATGAAGGCTTCCTAGGTGGGTTCAGAAAGCATCGTAATGACTTACTGGTACTTAAAACATAAAAGTATCTGTTCTGACAGTGTATGTGTTTAAAACTATAAGTATTTAAAACTTAAGATACTTAAAACAAACATGACCGCAATAAGTATAGGTGAGGGAAAGGAACAGCCATGCTGGTCAAAGTCATGACCAAAGCTGGTATGGAAAACAGCTGGAAGCAGCAGAGAGGAAGTCGCGCCTGATTTGTGGTATTTGGAGAGAATCTCCAGCTGGCCGATTTACACGTTTGCCTTTGCATCATTTAGTTGATTTTGTCACATGGCATTGGAGAAAAAGGGCAATAATGCTTTCAAGTGAGCAAGTGGTATACAAAATCAATGTCTGTATGTATCATATAAAATCATGTTAAATAGACCACAAAATGAAAACCAGAACAATTGATTTCCAGGAGATCTTGGGGGAACAGTCTTGGCGTGGTGCTTATTCTGGTGTATGAAAGAGAGTGCAGGTCCTTTTATCTAATGAGGGGATTAGAAACGTTCAGATGAATGTTACATTTGTGGGTTTGAATTCTTCTCACGTACGGATACCCTCCAGGTTTGAATCTTGACCTCTTTGCACATTTTCAGTTCTGATCCCGCTCAGACCTACTTAGCTAATGAGATATAAGATCATTGCCTGACGTAGAAAGACTGTGGCACATCAGAATTCACAGAGATGTTGTTTTATACTTGAGTGGAAATAGCAGGGAAGGAGTTGCCAAATATGCTGTGCTTTACAATTAATATTTTAAGTATGTTTTGAAGATGCATGTGTCTCTTTTTGCTCTTCATGGCTCTATGATGGTATGATGCATCAAAGAAAGTGGAATCAATATATGTTTTCTTTGGTGTAATTGCAGATGTTATGCTGCTGCACCCAACTGTTTTGCAGTTGGGTGTAACTGTAATGGCTAAAGATTTTTATTTGTGATTACTATTTTGTTGAACTATATTATGGAGGTGAGTTCCTCAAGTTTTTGTGCCATTATTTCATTATCTTCTGTCAGCGTGTGGAAAAAAAAAAAAAAAAGATATCAAAAAATCTAAAGGATAATTTGTAAAGCAGAAGCTGCGCTGATATCTGCTGCAGGTAGTCTACATTTTGTTGGTACTTTTAAAATGCATTTTCTGTATATCAAATAATGTTCACTGAGGAATTAACTCTTCCATTTTAATCCATTAAATGTTTTTCTGCTTGTTGTTATCATTGTAACATACATCTTACTATGTGTTTTGCTGATGACCTTTAATGATGATGATTTCAGCATACTTCAGTGTGAACCAAATTGGATGAGTGGCCTTTACAGTGGAAGGAAATACATGCCACATGTATGGCATCCTTCCCTTAGTTCTTTCTTATCTCTCAAACCTGTATTGCACTGGTACATAGCAAACATGTTATACATGCAGGGTACTAAGCAGAACCTTCTGTTTCTTTATGTAGGTTGTTTTGAGTGTTGAATAGTGTAGGTTGTTTGAGTGATGAATTGATAACGGAGGCAGGGAGCATGGTGCTTCAGCTGTGGTCTGTGTCCAGTTGATATGTCAGTTCCCTTCAGGTGTTACCAGAGGAGTAGGAGATAAGAGCATACTGCTACTCTGTTGAATGCTGCTCCCTGCAAATAAATCACTTCTGCAGCCAAGTCATTAGTCCTCTTCATGGCAGTACAGTGTGCTTTTCCTGCTGCTGTCTGTCACATGCATGTGCTGCTAAGCCTAAACATGGTATGTGAATTTGTGTGAGTGCAATTTTAGACAGGATTGTTGAAACTTAAAAACCAGGATAAAAACTCCCTCTAACCTAAAACTGCATTGTATGTACCCCATGTGAGAATATGTAAGTCAGTAATAGCTTAAATACTACTGCAGTCAGTCTACATAGACAAATATTCAGAGGAAATGTGGATAGCTGGAACAACTTCATTGTACAATTTAATTATCTTTTTAAACATGCATCTGTCTGATATACATATGACTGCTCTTTTACAGGGCTTTCTTGTGTTTCATTGGGAAAGCTGAACTTCCCAATTTAGAATGAACAGCTGAAATCTTTCAGCTTACAAGAATAATTCATTTATTAGTTAGCACCTAAAAATCACCAATCTCAAGGGAAATGTTGAGGAATAATTAATAATTTTCATGTAATTTACAGAAAATGCTGCAACCCTGTCACTTTCGCAATGCAAAAGCAAGTCAAGCAGGGTATGTTGCTATGAAACACTGCAACTGTGAATAATGGGTTAAAAGTAGATTACTGGTTTGCACCTGATTTTGAAATATAACTTTTGGATTAGATTCGCTCAATAAAACTTGTCTTTCAAATAACACTACTCATGCTCAAGGGGCAAACCCTTGGCCTGCAGTGTTGAGAGCAGCTATTCTGTGAAGATAAGCCTCTCCTTCGTATCAGCCATACCTTGTTCTAATTGAAGTGATCATTCCTGAACAAGAGCAGTGAATTGCACAAAGCTGACTTAACACATTGATGTCTTTGTCCCTGTGTTTCTATTTTGCTTTCCCCTGTGTATACTTTAATACTTAGAGCTGGATTTCCCACTAAGTAGGGTGTTATGACACAAGAATTGTTTAAAATACTTCTCTATAGTATCTTTAAAACAAAATAAAATCCTTTTTCATATCTTGATTTTCACTGAAGCACAGTTTTAAAATAAATACCAGGATTAAGTCATTAATAAGTGCTGGGTTTGTTAACTGGCTCTGGAAGTAGGAGGTGCTGGGAACTTTGCAGAAGCCTGGGGTCCGGTGCTTGTGGTGGGTCTGAGCTGAGGGAGGCAGACAGCAGGAATCTCTGAGAGGAGCCTCTTCTGTCTGGGGTGCAAACCTCATGTACTCCAGCTGGGGTTTCAGCCTAGGGACAGAAGTGGAGGCATTATGCTTATACTGACAGGTGTACGTGACAGGATATGTGTGATACGTAGTTGCTATAGTGAAAATATGAGACAGTGGACTTCCGCTTTTTCCAGATACTACCTTTCTTCGTGTGCATTTCAGCTAGAGGCCCACAGACAATTTAGGTACAGAACTCCTTATAAAATCTTCAATATTGCCATATCCTCAACTATTTCCTCAGTCTTTGAGCCCCAGCTTTCTGATCTATCAGGTCATCTGTTAGACCTGTTGCTATCTGAGATCTATGCTGTAATACATAGTTTTACAGGCAAAGAAACTAAGTCACAGTTGGGTAACTCAAGAGTCAGAGTGGTTTGGATCAGAGGGGACCTTAACGATCATCCAGTTCAAACATCCCTGCCGTGGGCAGGGATAAACTTGTGGAGGATAAGCAGTTGTACGTAGAATACAGAGCCCATCATGTTTATGAAATTATAAACACCAGTTGCTCCTCCATGATAACTCTGGAGCAGTATGAACCTGACAAACTTATTGTAATGTCCCTAATGAGAAACTTCTACTTGCTGTTTGCACTGTGCCCATGGCTACACTACAGCCATATCTGCATAAAAATGCTACTGAGCTGTGAGGACCAGCCAAGCACAAGGAGGGAGGTGAATGTGGCCGGGAACCAACAGTCACATCACCCACAAGAATCCCAACTCAGAAAATGGAGAACAGCCTTTGATTCTTCAAAAATTTTTAAGTCAGATGATCTGTAGGTTAGTATATGATAGGATTTCAAACCATGGTATCTGATCTATTTAAGCTCCAGCTTCTGAAATTGGGTATTTATTGCGCGCAAACATAACATATTTCAGTGTGAAATTCTAAATATGTAATGTCCTTAAAGCACAGAACAAATTTTCAAAAAAGATTATAAAATTCTGGTGTTCAAACATTTGCTGTTGTCAGGAGAGCTCTCTGTAGTTTTTTTTTTTTCGCTTTGTTCTCATGTTCTTTTGACATCCATAGCCAGTGTTACAATTAAAAGGAGATAATAAAAGGATACTAGCACTTCAAGTTTAGGGCATATCATTTTATATTACAACATCTTAGAAGATCATGGCATCGTTTAGTAAAGTTTGTTAGCTTTGATACCAAACGAATATACTAAGCTGAATGAACTTCCATTTGGCTTAAAACATCATTTATAGGAGTATAAATGAACCTGCAAGGCTTTTGCCCAAAAAGTAACTTGGGCATTGCTTTTAGTCTGC
Source organism: Aythya fuligula (assembly GCF_009819795.1). Lineage (NCBI taxonomy): Eukaryota > Metazoa > Chordata > Aves > Anseriformes > Anatidae > Aythya > Aythya fuligula. The sequence continues at coordinate 10,716,464 of NC_045565.1, read as the reverse complement.
ACAGCAATATTAGTCTATTGCTATTAGTTATTAATATATCTAATGTAGATATGTAAATAAGGATAGGAATTGCTTCTATAGAGCTTTGAGGAGAGGATAACTATGATGGCCATTGATGCAATGCCCAGGCACCTCATTTTTCAATCGGTGTCAAGATGTCTAATAATAATGAGACAATTATAACACAATTTTTTGGCCTTTTTTTTGATCAAAGAACTGATAGGAAGCTCATTTTTCATAGAATCCCATTCAGTGTATAGAGAAAGACTTTTCTGCACAGATTTTATACAAGCATTGGTATTTTTTCTCATAACATAATTTTCTAAGCATTACAACAGAATTTTCAGTAAATTTTGCACATGCCAACATTAGCATATGTGATTAACTTTGATTTAAAAAAAAAAAAAGATCCATTCCCATTTACTCTGATGAAGAATTGCTTTTCACTTAGAAAAATACCTGTAATTAAGATAATGAGCAGTGAGTTAGGTTGCTGGATGTGTAAAATAATTAAATAATTGTAATCAACCATTGCCAAGGTCTTCTCTGTATACACTTTGTGAGCAATGTGGTTAATACAGTGTTGCTACAATAGCTGTCACATTCTTTTTGACCTCCCATCTAAGATGCTACTTGATTTAGTTTTGGGAGAAAAAACACAAACAAACAAACAAAAACAACAGAATAAATGTATTTTTAAATTTTTAGGTGAAAGCTAGAAGCAAACCCTTATATTCTTTTGCTCACTAAAGACTCATGGAAATATCAGTTGAATATTACATCAAAGACAGTGCTAATGTCATTTAACATTTGAAAGGGTAAGGGATTCACATATTCTGCAAATCTCTTCACTTGATCCCAGAGCTACAGAGGTGAAAAAGCTGCACTGTGCTCCTGCTATAATCCAAGCAACAGCAGCATCTTCTCTGCTCTTTCTGCAGAGGCTTTGGGGAGCATACAGGACACCCTCTGTGCTTGGTGTGACAGCTCAGGGGTATGTACACAGTGCTGCTTTGCCGCGGTGCGATGAGTCTGGTCAGAATTGACAGTTCTCTCTGCAGCTCCATGTCCTGCAGTAGGACATTAAAGCAAAGATGTGTTATTTTAGGAGATATACTGAGAGAAGAAATTGATCCATAGTAGCACTCCCATAAATTTGTCTTCATGTTTGCCTGTGTCTGCATCTTCTGATTTACATTCAGTAGAGCCTATGTGAAGACTGAAATTTCCTGCTCCATGTTGCCAATTTTCAGTATTTCATTTTGATTTATCTGGCACTTGGTACTGTTTTCAGTGCTCCTGGGCTCTTCTTTTCATCTGAAACTAGGCTTTCTTTCTCTCTTTTTTTTTTTCCCCCCCTCCTAAAGTAAGTTGTGATAATAACCATCGTGAAGTATTTTTTTTTCTTTTGAAATTAGAGAAATATCAACAGAATAGCTAAGCAGTCTGAGATATGTGAACTTCAAATGAGATTAGCACAAAAATATTGACACTTTGTGATCAAGTAACGTTAAAAAAAAACAACAACTAGTTGGAGAATCTGTCAAATTGTTAGGAAGGGCAACTGGTGATAAAACAGATTAACAATAACCTATTTATAAATTTGTAGATTGTAAATCTCTTGAAATCTTTGTGATACTGTAGTCTGGCTCTGGTCAGAGACACAGAAATTAATCCTGTATTTTTTTAACTTTTTTGCTGCGTCAAAACCTATGGTTTTTACAAGCAATACTATAAAAGTTTTCCAAAGACAACCAAATCACTCAACATAGAAATCCCAGTAACTTCTGGGGCACTTACTTTAAGGTGCACGAACACTTTTAGTGTCAATCAGGCCCTGATTGCAAAGGTTGTGAAGTTGCTTTTAGCCATATTACCTGTAATCTTGATTTAAAGATTTCATGTGACTGAGGTTGTGTAAATGTATAAGAAGTTGCACACTGAAGTTTATAAAAGCCTGCTTTTGTGTCATCTTAAATAGACCCGAAGATGTTGTTCTAGTCATGTTTAAAGGAAGAAACTCTTTTGAAGTTCAGTGAGAATATTTCCTGAGATGTCTTTTTGCTTTATGCAATTAAAAAAAATTAAAAAGTGGCTATCTTTAATAAATCATAGGGAACTTTTGTTTTATATTGACTTGTTTTTATCATGCAGTATCAAATTGTGCTGCTAAATGTGCCAGTCTTAAAATAATATTGCTATCAAATTCATTCTTGCATATACACTTATTTTTTCTCGTATTTTTAAAAATAAATAACAACTTTTCATATACTCTTTAATTTCTACTAATTTTCTCTGCATGTTAAATGATTTCTGGTTAACTGAGAAATTTAGGGGATTAGGGTTTCCTCTAGGCTGCCTGGTGATCAAGTGCCTGAGCCACCTGATCCGATGAAACCTGCCCTGAGCAGGGGCTTGGCTTGGATGACCTCTTGGGAGGTCCCTTCCCAGCCAACCTGGGTGATCATTCTGTGGCATAGGAAATGCTGTAATGCAGTAAAAATATATAATTTAGCAAAAGTTAGCCACTTTGAGGAGGGATCACAGGTTGGTCATTTGTGTTTTGTCAGTGGCTGCTCCAGGTCAGCATTAGGGGGCTGGCAGGGACAGGAGTTTCTCAGCAAGCATGGACACAGCTCAACATATCACAGAATCACAGAATTTCTAGGTTGGAAGAGACCTCAAGATCATCGAGTCCAACCTCTGACCTAACGCTAGCAGTCCCCACTAAACCATATCCCTAAGCTCTACATCTAAACGTCTTTTGAAGACTTCCAGGGATGGTGACTCCACCACTTCCCTGGGCAGCCTGTTCCAATGCCTAACAACCCTTTCGGTAAAGAAGTTCTTCCTAACATCTAACCTAAAACTCCCCTTACTCAACTTAAGCCCATTCCCCCTTGTCCTGTCACCAGGCACGTGGGAGAACAGACCAACCCCCACCTCGCTACAGCCTCCCTTGAGGCACCTGTAGAGAGCGATAAGGTCGCCCCTGAGCCTCCTTTTCTCCAGGCTGAACAAGCCCAGCTCCCTCAGCCGCTCCTCGTAGGACTTGTTCTCCAGGCCCCTCACCAGCTTTGTCGCCCTTCTCTGCACCCGCTCAAGCACCTCGATGTCCTTCTTGTAGCGAGGGGCCCAAAACTGAACACAGTACTCGAGGTGCGGCCTCACCAGAGCTGAGTACAGGGGGACGATCACCTCCCTAGCCCTGCTGGTCACACTGTTCCTGATACAAGCCAGGATGCCGTTGGCCTTCTTGGCCACCTGAGCACACTGCTGGCTCATATTCAGCTGACTATCCACCATCACTCCCAGGTCCTTCTCTGCCTGGCAGCTCTCCAACCACTCATCTCCCAGCCTGTAGCTCTGCTTGGGGTTATTGCGCCCCAGGTGCAGGACCCGGCACTTGGCCTTGTTGAACTTCATGCAGTTGACCTCAGCCCATCGGTGCAGCCTATCGAGATCCTCCTGCAGAGCTTTCCTACCCTCGAGCAGATTGACACATGCGCATAGCTTGGTGTCATCTGTGAACTTACTGAGGGTGCACTTGATGCCCTCGTCCAGATCATCGATGAAGATATTAAAGAGGACCGGCCCTAGCACCAAGCCCTGGGGGACGCCACTAGTGACTGGCCTCCAACTGGACTTGACTCCATTCACCACGACTCTTTGGGCCCGGCTATCCAGCCAGTTTCTAACCCAACGAAGCGTGCGCCAGTCCAAGCCAAGAGCAGTCAGTTTCTTGAGGAGAATGCTGTGGGAGACGGTGTCAAAAGCCTTGCTGAAGTCAAGGTAGACCACATCCACAGCCTTTCCCTCATCCACCCAGCGCGTCACTTTGTCATAGAAGGAGATCAGGTTCGTCAAGCAGGACCTGCCTTTCATAAACCCATGCTGACTGGGCCTGATCACCTGCTTGCCCTGCAAGTGCTGCATGATGACTCTCAGGAGGATCTGCTCCATGAGCTTCCCTGGCACTGAGGTCAAACTGACAGGCCTGTAGTTTCCCGGGTCTGCCCTCCGGCCCTTCTTGTAGATGGGCGTCACATTTGCTAGCCACCAGTCTACTGGGACCTCCCCCGATCGCCAGGACTGCTGATAAATGATGGACAGTGGCTTGGACAGTGGCTTCAACATGTTCAAGATGTTTGGGTAAAATATTCTTTTCAGTTTTGTTTGTTGCTTGTTTTTTTTTTTTTTTTTAAACAGCTGTTGGCATGTACGCTTATTTTGAGTCTGCTTTAGCAGTAATCTTATCTCTATGAGTGATTACAAGTATAAAAAATACACAGCTTGCTGGAGTAATTAATAGTGTGAAGTGGTTTGTAATTTCAAATAAGTATAATATTTATTTTCAATTACTGCTTTACCACATTATCACACATTTCTGATGAGCTGTAGTGGATCTAGGATGCCAGTTCTAGAGTTCCAGGGGGAAAACACTGTTTTTGCTGCCACTAAATGCACATTTCACTAACAGCACTTCATTTTGCCCTGGAAACATTTTATTTTATTTTATTTTATTTAATAACAAGAAAAATAATTTTCAAGTGGTCTTAACCACTGAAAAGAGCAAACTGCTATCTTCTTTTCAACGTGTGTTTGTTTGCCTATACTTAGCACATTAGTGATCAATACAAAGCTGTCAGTAAGACACTTTTGTGTTTTAATGGCTCAGAGCTTGTTTGATGATACAATGTTATTTTAAATTCGGGGATATTTTCTGAGCTTGGAGGGTTTTTCCTTCTAACTTGACTTCTCCGAAGCCAGTCAGAATTTTGTACGTAGCAGGGTTTGGCCAGATTCATCCTATGCAGTTCTTTCTTTGTCTGTCTTCTACCATTTCCATTTGAGTGCTGCGCCCTCAGAGGAAGGCTTCCTTTTGCCACCTGTCAAAATATTGATCAAAGTCAAGTCACATCATCATGTGAGATGCCCTTGCTTCATGACACCAATGTTTTCATATCACCAGTGAGAAAGATGGTCCTTTTAAAGATTGAACACAACACAGCTAGTCTGATAGTCATGGCTCTAAAGAGTTAGGCATGTGTGCAAACTGTGTGTCTATGCTTTCAAGCAGTTTATCTCAATTTCAAGTAATTTTAATTCTCATACTTAAGCTATGCAAATTTAATCAGATATATCTGATGGAGAATGGCTGTTTAAGGAAATTGACATTTTAATCACAGTATCAAAACTAAGGGTTTTATATAATAAACCACAGCAACAGCTTGGCTGTTCTTTGAAAGAATAAAAATCTGTTGCCTTTTATTCCCTGCTTGATAAGCTTATAATTATTGCACCAAGAATGGTTGAGGATGAAGCCCAGAAATCTGTAAAAGAAAATAATTTAACACTTTATTAATATATATCAGTAAGTTTAGAGAAAGATCTATAACGAGACAGTGTTGGAATAGTGCTCTTGGAGGCTGCTTAAATGTGTACCTGCATTCTCCCCGTGCATTAGAAAACCATTGTGCAATAATCTGCCAAAAAGAAAAGATGAAACTATATCAAAATGTTGTTTTGACAAGGAAAAATAAAACAAAAACAAAAATAATAATAATAATAAAAAAAAAAAAAAACACATACAGAGTGTTCTTGAATGTATCCATGAAGATTAGAATTCTTTCGACTTGCATTCTTGCAGACTTTTTGTGCAAGTCCAAAGATTTGTTTAGCTAACTTTCAGAGGAAGGAAAAATTATTCTTGTTGTTAAAGAACAGAAGGCAAGAAAGGGTCAGTGAAGATGCAATGCTGGAATTTTTTGGTGTTGCAAATTTCTGAAGTAGGAACTACCCCTCCAAAAAAAAGCAAACAAACAAAAAAACAAAACACTGTCATCTTTTCACTGAATTGTATACAAAATTTTAATACAAATTTGAGAATTAAGCTATTAATTAAGGCATACAAGATAATAATCTTGTGTTTTTTGTTTGTTGTTTGTTTGTTTTCATAATACTGATATAAAGCAAGCCTTAACTAGCACCTGTTTTGAAAAAAATAAATAGGATATTTAATACTGAAAAATCTTTCTTTTCCCCAGAATTTCCATATTTTAACTATACTTTTTAATCAACCCTATTAGTGTAGGTCAGGTTTAGAAGAATATATTCCTCCAAGAAGGGAAGTCTTTTCAAAGGTCTTTGTCTTTCATCATGACTTGCCGGTCATGATACTGAAGAGTTCTACAGCAAAGCCTTTTAGTTTTAGTAGAGACTGCTAACTGGAAAATGTTCTGCTCAGAGTGAGATTTTCCTGTCTGGCAATTCTTTCTGTCTTAGCATGAGTCTTTGTGATGCTCTCTAAAGAGCTGATCCTTTTCTTTTCTCTCAGAGCTGTGGGCCCTCTGCCTGCTGGGGGACTGTCGTATCTCCCCTGCAGCAGGCTGGCAGCCTTGTGCCTGTGCTACCTGCTCCTCCTCCATGCTTTCACCAGCTTCTCTCTTCGCTGATCTGAGTTTCCAGAGTGTGACTGCTGCTTTTTCCTTTCAGGAGAGGATTTGGTTTAGAAGCTAGATCAGAAGAGAGAGGCTATTTCGATTGCATGGGTCTAGCAAACAAAAGGCTGGGACTGATAATTCCCTGGGACTTCAGGGAATTTTTCTGTGTTTCTGGCAGAGACTGTTAGATTTCTTGTGCCTTTAAGGTGTGCCTGTATCATTCAGTTAATATGTGGAAAATCAAGCAGCTCTACTGTTTTTAAACCCTTCTAAACAGTTTAATCCCACTCTGCATACTTATTTACCTGTGAAATAACCAAGGAGATGCTTGTCATACTTTCACATTCTTGCTTTTCACATTCTTGCTGTTTCAATGCAGTTTCCTTTGTGAGAATTGCCAAAATTTGTGATACAGAATTTTCATTTCCATGTATTGCTTCCCTAGGAGTAGCCTACAAAACCCCGAATAATGAGTCAGTAAATTGATGCAGTCTTCCTTGTAGTTGGGTGACATTTCAAGGGCTCAGAAGGCAAGCCCAGACAGAAGGTCATAAACCAGCATGAATTCCTTATGTAAACACTTTTAGTAGGTTTCAAATAGCATGGTGTTTCACTTTAATGTGGGATACGCAGCCTACCTTGCTCAGAAGCTCTCTCGATGTATACAAGGAGCATCTGTACAGGGGTTAGTTCAGTATAATTAGCACTATGAAGATGCACACCCTACCATGGAAAAGTGGGAAATATTAAACGACCTGTTCTAGGGTAGAGGCTAAACAAAAGTCAGAAGTAGTGCAGAATACTTCTCTAAAATAAAGATTTTGGCACTGAAAAGAAGTGTAAAGACTGGAGCTCCTGTCCATCAAATAGAACAAAAGGTACCACAGAAGCCGAGTGTCTCTGCAGTTTCCCTGTCTTTTCTATGAAGCTGGTACTTGACAGAAAGCTGTACTACAAAGGTAAACAACACAAAGGGTGGAAATTCACTGCAAAGTATGTATTTTTGCTTAATTTATTTGTGAAAGAGATGAAGAGGACCCTTGCTATTCTGATTCTTCAACTGTTTTCGAGATGTATTTAATTTGGGCCACAGTGTGTCACACAGTGTAGGCACATAGCTCAGAAAGCTTGAAGTAGCTTAAGGACAATTTTGAAAATTATTTTACTTTGCCAAGGTGCTCTGAGAGTAGTCTTGATCAGTGAATACTTTTTTTCTTTTAATACTAAAATTGGATAGAATGAGTGGATTTGCTGTATATTGTTTCATTCTTTGAATATGTTGAACAAAATACAATGAAGAGCTCTTATGTATATGCTTTTTATCTGAATACTAGGAATGTTAAGATGTTTTTATTTAAACTATTAAATGTGGTTATAGTACGTTACAATAATATATATCCATATATGCATTCACCACTGTAACATTCACCATAGGTGAGGAAAACAAGTGTTATCCAGCATTTTTGTTTTATATGAACTGTTTCGCTATTCCCCAATACATTTATATTTCATGAACTGACAGGGCTGTTACTTAACTTTGTTCATATGTTTCTGTCATCAGCCAGAAGTGTGACATGGAAGTGTGTGTGCAAAAAGCAACTTTCCGAATGGTCAACATCCTGAAAGAATTTTTCATGCATATAAAATCTGTCAATGGGATTTCATCGTTAATGACCATTCTCACATCTTATTCCTTACTGTTGTTTCAAACATAATTTGAAAAAAAAATTACAGATAATTTTAATGCGTTGTTGCACTTAAGGTGTTGTGTAATTGGTGGGGATGTTAAAATAGTTTGAAACAGCTATTAGCATTTATAACAGTCATCTATGAAAAAAGAGGGTTGCAATTATTTCTGAAGCACTTAAAGTATCAAGAAAAAATAACTTCATTTTAAAATGATATTTAGTCCCAGAGATCAGGCTATAAAAAGCTTTTCAAGTTGCTGTTAGTTGTACAAGTCTGAAATGTCAAAAATGACTGTTTTTAGAGGTCCAAATATGGATGAAAGAAAACAGGCTTTTTCAGTAAAGATTTATTTCCACCCCCCAGTGGATGCCTCTTTGAAATGCAGACAGATGGACAGCACTATAATCTCGTAGAGAGGAGTAAATACCAAATTGGGCACGAATCAGGATTTTCAGCAGAGAACAACGGAGGAAGGTGACTAAACTACCCTCCCCAGCTCTTTCTTTTTTCCGCAGCTCAGAACAAAGCATGTAGAGAGATTTGTTGAGGAAACCTCATGTTGCTGCTGGCTGCTTGCTGGAGAGATGAGAGGGCTCTGGTGTTACTGCTGTCCGTGCAGCAGGTTGCTTGAGCAGTGGTACCGTGCTAATTGTGTCTGTGCCAGGAAGGAAATGTCATACAAGGTGACTATAAAATTCCTAAACAAGAGGTGTGGTAGGTGTCTGTTTTATCTGCTGAAAGCTTAGAAAATCAACATATGGAGAAATGCTGGGCATGCTTGTTATAAAATTAGACGTTTTTTCTGTTTGATCCAATAAAGATATGAATTAGGAACCCAAAAAGATTTATTTCACAATATCTTGTTGACAATTCTAATTCAGGAATCTTTGACAAAGGTCTCCCTCACTTTCTGGCAGCACGAAGGACCATGTGGGGTGCAGCTGAGATAACTGGTAGAATAGTCAAGTTCCAGCTGTCATAACCCAGCAGGCCTCAGACCAGATTTGTATGGGGTATCACTTACTGTGGAAGGAGGTGGTTCAGTGCCTTATCTGGGGCAGAGCAGGGTCGTGCTAGCATTGGCACCATACTGACAAGCAGGGAGCAGGGGTGATGGCTCACTGAAATGGTGTGGAGGGAAGGAGAAGGACTGGTCCCATGGCTGTTTGAGTCACTGTTGGGTACCCATCTCACATTAACTGGTCAGCCCATGTCCTGCGAGTATCACCTTCCATTCTCCTCGTGGCTTGGAGACAATGGATGGAAACTGCAGACTTAAAAATTCATTTTGCTCTGTGTCAGGAAAGGGGCATTAGCATTTGTATATCTTCTTATTAAGAAGAAGAATTTAAACTTTTGGGAGACTTGCTAAGCATATGGCTAAGTTCTCCCCTGAAGCTATTCAAACTCATAATATGTCTGTTCTTGAAAAAATAGCTATTACTTGGGTATGTGCGTATTGGTTTTTCAAGATGTATAATAATGCAAAGCTCTCCACTTCACTGGAGAGTTAAAATGAATCCATAAAGTTGAGTCTTATAAATACTCTCTATTTTGACTGGCTAGATATTTCACCTCTTTCATGCAGGTTGTAAACAGGAGAGAACAGGAATTGCCAACAAATCAAATTACAGAACATGGCAAATGTCAGAGTTGTGGTGTTCATTATGCTCTTTCACAGAATATATGAGTCATTAAAATTCTGATATTGCTTCAGAAAGCCAGAGTTAGTAATGAGAATTAAAAAAAGTCATTGCTTCCATTTCTCTTTCTGGCAATGATTGTTGTGAAAATTAAGGATAATATCGAAATGATAACCTGTTTCTCGTGCAGTCCTAGATTTTCAACCCTAAATGCCATGCCTACCTGAAGTGTAAGCACACTCTGAAGTGGTGAAGTAAAATATGTATATATTTTTGGAATGACAAGTAAAGAGCTTTCAGATTTTGTTATAAATTACCTCATAATTCAAAATATTTCAATTTGCTTTATTCTTGGAATTAAGCGGTTCTTTTCAAGTAAAATATTTTAAAAAGGTTTTCAATGCTTTCCATGTAGAATAGTTTTTTGTTTATTTTTCTTAATAATTCAGGATTATCTAAGCATATACTAGAGTTGTGCTTTGTCAAAAAGAGATGTATAATACAAACACATCCCTTTTTCAAGAATCACAAAGCCAGATGAAATTCCTCTGGCCTTTTTTTTTTTTTTTTTTTTTTTTCTTCTTCTTTAGAAATCATTGAGGACCAACAGCATGTGTAATTAACAAAATAATTTTGCTTTAACCACCAATATGTTAAAGCAATGCTCGTGTTTCTCACATCAGTTATGAATGCAAGGCTGCACTCTGGTTGTCTTTGCACAGTCCTTTTGTAAGGCTCTTCTAAGTACTTCTTGAAACAGTGTGACTGCTGCTTTACCTGCTTCTCTTGAGGAGATGGTGCCAGTTCTTACCAAAATAGATGAAATTGCTGTTTCCGACCTCAGCTGTCTGTATCACAAAGCTATTCCATACTTCACACATATTATGCAACTTTGCAATATCAACTCATCTCTGCAAGAAGTGAATCAGAATGAGCACATTTGTGCAGTGTTTGAATCTACAAGCATACCTGGCAAAAGGCCCAAGCATTGGAAGCACTTTTAAGTGGTGTTCTTGGCTAGTTTCTTGGTCTGTCCTAGGTTTTTGAAATAACTGTGCAGCTCTCCACCCCTAGCTTTGTATCTTCAGTGTCAATTAAATAGTTCCCATCCTTTTTGTAATCTTGTCTGTGGCTTAAACAGTCTAAAATCCTGAAGTAACTTTTTTTTTTTTTGGTGGTGGTGGTATTATAGGGTATTCTGGAGTATTTCTGGAGTGATCTAGTAATTTGCAAGGGCTTTCACTGTATTATACAAACCACTGAGCTAAGTTTCTGATGTGCAAGAAAGATCTGTGTTTGGAACTGTCAGCTTTTTCATCATACTGTACATGCCCCCTGTTGTATCAGGTTGTCCTATGTACGGTACGCTTCATTTATTGTTTGAAAACATGCATTGCAATTCCCTTGAGATGGTATTATGTTCAAAATACAGCTATAGATTGTTACAAGAACACTTAAACTAATAGAGTAAAATCACATAGCGGGTAATTTGGGGGCTCAGGGAGCCACTTGCAGACACAAAAGGAATGGTAGCCACTCATCACGAGTCCTGCCTCTGTAGCAAACAATTACTGGTTAGTGGGAAAGTCACGAGTGCTATTATTCCCTACACCTCTCCAGACATAATCAGCATTACAGGTAGTGAACTGCAAACTAATTGGAGCTGCAACTTGGTCTGTGATTGATTTTAACTAAGCATGTAGAATAGAAATGAATTATGTTTAAAAAAAAAAAAAAAAAAAAAAAAAAAAAAAAAAAAAACAGGAGAAAAGAAACAAAAAGAAAAAAAAAAGGTAACATAAGAGGTAACATACTTCAGGGGTTACCGGCCATTGTAATTGAATGGATCAGATACCCAAGTCTAACAGTGATTTGGTGTTTTATTTCAGAATTGTGAGAAATGTTTTATATTCAACTTTTTCTATTTGTTTACATTAGCTAAAAAAATTAAATAGCCCTTTATTCAAGCAAATCAAAGCTTAAACAGCAGAGTTGATCTCTGGGGATTTTTTTTAAGTGAGAAAATAAAATGTGACTGCTTACACCCGATTATATTTACAGATGGGATGAACATTGCTTTTAAAATGGAATATATTCCCTGGAGGCAATGACATGTTTATGTTTGCTGATCTGAAGTTTACTGACCTATCATAAAGGTTACATTCCAGTGATCTTTAGCAACTTTGTGAAACGAGGATTTAAAACAAAACAAAACAAAACAAAAACAAACAAAAAACACCTTAAGGTATATGTGGTATGAAATGGTTTCCTTTCTATGTAAGAAAAAATACAGATTTGTTTTAATCCAACAACATTCTTGCGTAGATGAGTGGGTGGGAAAAATGCAGTTTTCTACACTTTATCCCTAAATATTATAGGATGCAGTTAGAAAAGTTTTTTTGTTTTTCACTTGACAGATCTGACAGAACTTTAAACCAGTTAAATTCAATCAGTGTAAATCTTGCTGTTGACTGTCTCTTCAGGCTTCATTTCTAGACTTTTCTCAGAATAAGTATGTTGTGTAACTTGACCTTGAAGATCCAAGAACCTGAAAGAAATAGGACTATTGAAGCAATTTAGGAATAGCACCATAAATCCTTAATAATAATTTGGCTTTCTGGTCACTGATGGTTGTGACTGCTGGACAGCAGTCTGCAAGGGCAGCTTCCACTGTGGAGACTCAGGAATGGCTTTTTCAGTTACATTTTCTCAAGGTCAGGACTTTGGAGGAAGCTTTTAGATGCTACCATAGATAAATGTAGTTTTGTATTTTAATGAAATGTGGAATTACAATTTATTTCTATGATTCCAACAGAAGGGAATTTGGATGCAAATCATCAGAGCCCTACGATTCAAGGAAAAAAAAAAAAAAAGTTGTTTTCCTTGGACCATAACTGTTTAGTTAATAGAGAAAAGCACCCTCTTATCTGTGCATCTAAGATGTCTTGTGGCAAAATGCATGTAAATATATCACTTTAGAGAAGTTCAGTGTTAGACTACATAAAATTCTGGAGAAGAGGGGAGAGGAAGGAAAAACAAATAGGAGAGGTAACTGAAGTAAGTTGCATGTGTGAATTTTACTGTACCTCATTTTATCTCATCTCTGTCTAGAGGTGTTTAGGTGAATAAGTGCATACGTGTCCCTAGGTCTCTCTGTTGACATCAGACAAAGCTTAGTAGATGGGTCTGGATGCACATGTCTGCGCAGTAGGTGTTGATCAGATGAATCTCATGACTTTTGCCCTTTTACCAATATTAGTTCCAACTCAGAATCAAGTCTGTGTACATGTGTATAAGGCAGACAGATAATGGCTGGCATGTAACTAGAAGATGAGGTAGGAGGCAGAGGAATGTTTTGCATCATTTTGCTTTCTTATTAATCTGCACTTTGTAATGTGAATGTGTAAGCAATTTAAATGAATCATATGAAGCAGCAATCAAGTTTATGAGCTGATGCTGGCCTGAATGTCAGGCCTGAAGAATGGTGAATTCACATTCTCAAGCTTTCTTGCCTGTTTAAATATTTTTTTTTCTTTTTCGTTTGTTTGTTTTGATAAGTTTATTACAAGAAATCTTTGAAAACTTGCTGGTAAATATATTTATTTCAGAAAGCTAACGTAAAATCCATCAGCAGGCTTACTTAGGAATTTTGGCATAATGTGATGGAAGCGTTCCCGGTAGTGTTTGAGTATTGAATTGATTCTGGATATAGATAATCCTTCAGGTTAGTAGTTCAATTTGCTTTCACTGGCTGAGAGTCACTTATTTTGTTATATATATTACCCTAGAGTAAGATGAGAAGGAGAAATTGAAAGTTAAATGGTAAGATGGAAAACACTTTTTTCTATGCAAAATGTATCTATCCAATATCTGTACCATTTCAGCCTACTTGCTTTCTCATAATGGTGTTAATCCTGGCAAACACTGCTGAATTAAAGGTGATAGTTCTGTGACATGGCTGTTTTAGCCTGTAAGAAGTCCTTCAGTTCTGTTTGGATTTCCAGCTATGGCTCGACTTGATTTGTGGGAGCAGAGGTAAAACGTCAGTGATTTATCCACTGTCCTAGGGCTTCTATGAAGCATTTCTATCACATGCCTTTGCTATTTATTATATTTTTAACTCTTTAAATTATGTGCTAGATAGCTGGTTATTAAAGAAGGCTTCTGCTTCCTCATTACAATTGATTGTGCTGTAACACAGAGATGCTAACATCCAGGCCTTTCTAATTTTCAAAAGTATGTTCAGGCCTTCTGGGGTAATGTACATCACATCCTTGACTGCAGTCTTCCATGTAAAAATATCCCATTTCACACTTCGTTCCAGAGGGGAGACAGACAGTAAGCCTTTTGATTATTATCCCTTTGTCATCAGAGATTACCTGGGTTAATAATGTCTGCCATCTTCTCTGAGTCTCTCTGTTAGAGTTTATGGCTTTGATTCCAGATTGTGAAATGAGTTTTGTGATCTTTTTTGTTTTGCCTTGTTACCTTCAAACAAAAAAGGAAATGCTTTAGATTAAAAAAATGTTTCTTTTTTTTTTTTTTCTTGTCTGTAGAATTTCAAAGAGGACTTGCAACGTATAAACTTATAAAAGTCCTTTATGCTTTGGAAATGGTATGTCTTCTTGCACAGATAAAATTAGTGGGTTATGTTGCTTTTCAAAAGACAAGTGGTCAGCTGAAGCAAGGAGAAAGAAACAGGTGCAGCTGTATCTTTATTTCCCTCACTGTAATTTCTTTATATAAACTCGTGTAACACATGTAGAAGGAAACTAAAATAAGTTTCTTCATAGATTAGCAGGAATATTCTTGCCACTGTAATGTTGAATTTTTATTCTTTTGCTCCTAATTTTTGTAAGGATTATACAAAATATGTATTGCAGATAGGCTAGGTGTTGATTATCATGAAGTTATTTCTTTTCAGAAAAGACAAGTTTGGGTACAATAGTGGACACACATAGAACACATAACTTGCTCTTTTGTAGAGCTAACCCTTGTAATGTTGCTACAGTCAGTGCTGCTATGAATTAGCAGCCACAAGAGTGTAAATTGTGCAAGTTCAGGAGTTCATGGTAACTGATTTGTTTCTTACTTGCTGCAAATTTGAGATAATCGTGCCTTAGGTCAGTTGTCCTTATTCTCTGTTTGTTTCAGTTTTGAAAATGATTTTCAAGTGCATAATTTCTATGCACTTGAAATATGCCCTAACTGGAAGTTGTCTGGTTACATTTTTTCAGATAAGTTAAAAATCTGAATTAATCTTACTGGCACTGAGGTTGCTTTTGTTTTTGTTTTAAAGAAATTTACCTGTCTTTGTGCATGTGGATGTTTAAAAGATTCTGTGAAGTTTCTCCATATCTATGATAGACAAATAGGATTCATGGTACTCTTTACAAATTAGTTCAATGAAAGTGGCCACCATGCTGACAAACTCAATTGTTCACTCTGAGCTATTTGTTTGTTTCTGTTTGTATGAGTGATCAATAAAAAGGAAAATTCTTTTAGAGTTAAAATTGAAAAATACTTGTTACACAGTATTAAAAAATAGTATATTTTCTGGTACTCCACAAAATATCCTTTGGACTGAAGGTCGTTGTCAGAGATGAGTTCTAGGGGTATAAAGCAGCAACGGTCTTTTAACAGAAAAAAAAAAATAATTCTGCTTCTCAGTTCATATGCAGAGGAGACATCTCTGAATATGTAGCAAGAGAAAAAGATTTTAAAAAGACTAAAGGAATTCTTGGCTAGCCTCAAGTGACTAAGTCCTGAAAGAATCCTATAACCTGCAAAAGTACAAGAAAGATGTAATCCACAAGGAGAAAGAAATGTTGCCCTTGTTGTCAATCAGTATTTTTCATCCTGGAAATTGTGTGTATGTTTTCTTTCAAAAATATTTTATTTCTTTGGCTTGTTTTTGATCAATTAAATATATTAATTTTATCCATAAAATGCCAGTTTTCAGTTTTACACCTTCATTTTGTTTCAGTCAGAATGACACTGTTTTATCACCGTGTACTACTATTTCCACGTATGTTTGAGTGCAAATTTCAAAGCATGAGATCTAGTGATTAAGTTTTTTGTTCAGGTCCTTACATAGTGAATCCTGAGAGTATTCTGCCTTTTCTTCATTCCAGTTACTGTCCCATTTCATCGAGGCAGAACTGAACCCTTGAAAACCGATTAATGTCTTCATGCTATTTATTGCTTGAAGCTTTTTGTGCTTTTATAATACAAGTGAATGTGTGAATGTTTTATTTTGGGTTCTTGTTATATAGTTTAAATGAAAAAATTAAAAAAAAATCCTGTTACTGTATTTTATAATAGAAGTAGGTAGGAGCAGCCACATGGAAATACATTTAACTGTCATTGTACAGCAACTCTTAATGAAACGTAAGCAGTTTTGCTGGGCTTATTCCCATTTAACATCTATTTTATTTTCTGCTGAAGAAAAGACCTGTATTGAGAACTGCCATGTTAATTTAGAGCTGGAGATGGAAAAACACAGATTACTTGTAGCTGGTGCAAGGCCCGCGTGACAGGTGACGTTATTTTTAGAGTAGGCTGGCAAAACCCAGTCCTGGGATGCTGCTTGGAAGGATGCTTGAAGCAAGTACTTTGTAGGTTACATTCCTACATTATAAATACTGTAACTGGAACTAAAATCTAACAAGTATAAAATTAAAAACCTCTCTATATGCAGCTACATCACTGTTCCAAGCAAATAATATTTCACTTTTAATGTTCATACACAGGTGTGGCTTCGTGCTTTGTATCCACCCAGGCTGAAGAGAATAAGTAATATCTGTCTTACTTCAGCAATTCTTAGTGTACGGTGTGATGTGAACCCCTCACAGGACTGAACTCTTAATAGAGCACTTCAATCTTCAACTGTCCATCATATATCTTTACTATGGCTGGGAGGTTTGTCACTAGTACTTGTCTCATATATCTGCTACTTGCAGATACTTGTTTCCAGTACAACTTATCTCGGTGTTTCTGAAATAAGCAACTTTTGCTGGTCCATAGCTTCTCATGTTTTCTAGGTACATCATATTTTTTCAGCTACTTACTTTCTCATATTATTTTTTGGTAATACCTGGATCATAACAAATAATTTCAAAATGTATCTGAAGAGGTTACTGACCTTGACAAACTATTAAGCATATTAAGTAGATTTACTAAGATTATAATTTTATAACAGAAGTTTTAGGTTTGTGAAATAATCTCTATTATTAATCTACCACTCACTCATGGTGGTGGTGGTACCCATAAAATTAAAGGGCCTGATGTGACCTGTTGTAACCTACTGGATTTCAGTTTTTCAAAACAGTTGTGAAAACACATTCATATATAGTGGAACAATATTCTCATTAAGTTGAAAACAGCTAGATTAGGGGAATTAACACCAAAGGCTTACAAGTTACTCTACTGGTACAGTCTGTCGAGCCTTTGAACTGTACTCTGCCACTCTCTTGCTTTCATCCGTCCCCAAAATCAGCTGCCTGCTGTCACTTGTATTTTTATGAGTAAAATGTGCACACTGAGTAACTCAACGGAGCACAACTGCACATCACGTTGTGGACAAGAAATTTTTTTTTTCTGGCGAGGTAAGTGAGATGACTGTTGTGTTGTAAAAACCACACATAGCTGAGATCCCCTGAAAGCTTGCTTCTAGTGATGAGCTAAAGCCAAAAGGCAGAGCATAGGGCCTGTCAGGATCACACACAGGATGGCTGCTTGTATGGGGGACAAAAACCTGGATGCTGTTAGCCTAAATCTTTTTAACAGCGTAATTAGCATGTCAGGTGGTATTTAGCTGTGAGGCTAACTGGCCAGGAGGAATCTGAGTTGTGTGAAAAGGGCAGTTTTGGCCCCATTATGATTTACTCTCTGGCTCCTTAGTAGTGCCATGGTTAACCCTTGGGAATCACTGCCCTATGGTCCACCAAGCAGCACTCCTCCTAGCTAGGCATGCCAAGCCTGTGAGAACAGCTTTGGTGCCGGCAGTACCTAGGGTGGCACAGAGCCCAGCATGTGTGTAGCTGCTGTGCAGGAAGGGAGCAGCTCTGATGCCTGCAGACCTGCTTTTGTGTGTGCAAATATGGTGTCGGAAAACTTTCATCTCTGCTAGCTGTCAGTCACTGTAGTTTTAGTTTAGGATATTTGAAATGTGACGCTGGGGAGCCAGTACAGGTTGTATGCACTAGTCCAAAGTTCATTGCTTTTCATAGGTTGTCACAGGTTTTCTCATAATGCTTTTTGTGCAATCAAAATGAAATTTACAAAAACTTAATGCAGTTCTCCGTCCTGCTCTGAGTGGGAATGGGCTAAAGTTGCACCAGGGGAGGTTTAGGTTGGATATTAGGAAGAACTTCTTTACTGAAAGGGTTGTTAGACATTGGAATGGGCTGCCTAGAGAAGTGGTTCAGTCGCCATCCCTGGAGGTCTTCTTTTAAAAGATGTTTAGATGTAGAACTTAGTGATATGGTTTAGTGGAGGACTTGGTGGTGTTAGGTCAGAGGTTGGACTCGGTGATATTGGTGTTCTCTTCCGACCTAGATGATTCTGTGATTAAATTTTCTGTGATTAGGTTGTATCAAAATTGAAGCAGTATCTTTTATTTTCTAACTGCTATATGGTATGAATTTAAGGTAGAATCCCTTACCGGATGTATTAGCCAATCCTGCTTACTCCAGATCTAGGAAGATGAAATTCCCGTACTTCAAGAATATTTTTAAAATATGCATTATCTAATAATAAACACAGCTTGCATGGAATATGGGCTGCGCAAGATTCTTAAAGTATACCTATTTTGTTAAAAAAGCTATTTTGTTTTTTTCCAGTTGTAAGACAATTTCCCTCTGCCTTTCTGTGATGTGACATGCATCTCAACAGCCTGTATATCACACAGTCTCCATAAGGAATGGTCCCATTGTTTTCTTTGAGTGGAGTGAGGTGCGGGGAGGAGGTAAGAAGATGTGCCAGAGCTCAGCTGAGTGTGGAGTTGAGAGTGGATGCTTGAAAAATTGTACCCCAGGGACTTGGAAGTCCCTATATTACTCTTAGATCATTGTGAGTTCACAGACATGATACATATGATGTTATGCATTATATAAAATGTTTTCTATAGATTTATTTGTCTCTGATTTTATGCTATTGGAGTTCTGAGTAACTGTTGAAACATTACATGCTGTTTTGAATGGTTTATAAGTTTACTTATGGCCTTACAAATAATTATTGTGAAATTCTCTATTAGAGACATTTCCATCAAAATCTGTCCATTCATTAAATGAAAATGTATAAATTTAAAGGCCTGCAGGCTCTCCTTATCCTCTTCCTTGTTCCCTAAATATCTAAAGCCTAGTTTCAGTATTTAGCATTTAGCATCTTAGATGACGTCTGGTTAGGTTTTATTTTTATTTTTTTATTTTTATTTTTTGTTCTTTTTCTAGTGTCCTTACTTGGTACCATAGTGGCATGTGGTTTTCAAAAGAAACTCCTTCTTGCTTTGGTTCTATCTGCCAAGAAAAACCCGTCTGAATGAAAAATACTTCAAATGCCATAGTTAGTTAATCTGTTAGGCTGCATAAATTGGCTTTCACTTAAGTGACAATAAATGTTTCATTTGAATTTAGGTGCTCTGATGAGTCACCATTTATGTAGGCATTATGATGGCACTGTTGATGCCTCACTATGACAGGCTCAATATAGCTGTAATTATGCTAAAACTATTCAATAAGTAAAATCATTGTATTAATCTGTATGTTTTCTTTCCAGGTTCCCACAGAAGCATTTAACTCTGTTCTTTCTCATGTTCGTCTTATTCTTACACCACATGTTTGCAGGGAGAGGGAAGTGCAAGTATGAGATGTAGTCATTCAGAACTCCTGATTCATACTTAGCAGCTTCTCCTTGCCTTCACACTTTCCTTTTTCATACCAGAATGTTAGTAGTTCAGGTGGAGCAACCATTGCATCTCCATTGGTCTCATACCTCTACCTGTCTATCAATGAGAGCAGATAAGTTGCTATGTATAATGTTTTTTTTTAAGTCATGCATAAACTAATCCAGTAATTAATTATTAAATAATAATAATAATAATAATAGTTTTCCCCGTATTATTTACAAGGTATATGTTTTTTCTTCAGATCGTATGGCTTGCTTACTTGATAATGAATTAGCATTCATTAGAAACACTAGAACAGTCCAAAGTTGTGACAGGGGAAGTTTAGATTGGACATTAGGAAGAATCGCTTGATGAAGAGGGTGTTTGAGCATTGGAACAGGATGCCCAGTGTTGGTGCCCCTCTCCCTGGAGGTATTTAAGGGACACATGGACATGGTACAAAGGGATATGGTTTAGTGATGTGACTCAGTGGGTCAGGCTGATCGTTGTCCTTGGTGATCTTGAAGGTCTTCCAACCTAGAGGATTCTAGGATTCTGTTCTATGATTTAATGACCTAAGTGCACGCATTCACCTTTATGCCATCATACTTGCTGCAAGCAATAAAAAGAAGTATTTTTTTTTCTTACAGAAAAGAATCTTTACTTTTCTAATTGGAGTAATAAAATTGCTTCCAATAAAAATGTTGAACTACACTGCTATCATTTGAGCAGCAAAAACCATCACAGATTGTGAGAACTGAAAGAAAATTCTTCTCTGTTACCTTTAGGGTGAGATGCTTGACAATTGTCTAGCCAAAGAGATAAAACATTGAAACTTTTTCTACTGGTGAAAGGCCTTTGACATTTTAAAATGGGTATAAACTCTTCCTGTGTGGTAGGAAATTCCTAGCATTACAAGCATAAACTATGTGAACAAAGCATGGAGACTTTTTACAGAGATGTCTCAGATGTCTTTGTCCCCTAATACATATATAGGTTTACATAATGAACTACAAATGTTGTTGATCAGACTTGCATCATGACTAAGAATAACCAGGAATTTTACTATGGTCCTCCCAGATCTGGTATAGCAATAAATCCTATAATTAATTATTGTATATATGTCCCTCTTATTAGAATTTACAACATACTTTAGCCAAAGGTCTCTGTTGTAAACTCTCCACATAGATTGAGATAATGTTAGTTCATTTAATATAGGTACTTCACATTTCTATTTTATCTTAATTGTTTGAGTGTGATTACACATTTTCAATGATTAGTATATTCCTTATTTTTATTGTTGCAGTTCTTTGATTATGGATTGACTTGCATTTTCTCAAAACAGAATGCTTTTTCTGTATAAGTCTCAAGTTAGGAAGAAATCTTCCACTGCTTTTCCTAAACACAGATTTCACAGAATCACAGAATCACAGAATTTCTAGGTTGGAAGAGACCTCAAGGTCATCGAGTCCAACCTCCAACCTAACGCTAACAGTCCCCACTAAACCATATCCCTAAGCTCTACATCTAAACGTCTTTTGAAGACTTCCAGGGATGGTGACTCCACCACTTCCCTGGGCAGCCTGTTCCAGTGCCTCACAACCCTTTCAGTGAAGAAGTTCTTCCTAACATCTAACCTAAAACTCCCCTGGCTCAACTTAAGCCCATTCCCCCTCGTCCTGTCACCAGGCACGTGGGAGAACAGGCCAACCCCCACCTCGCTACAGCCTCCCTTGAGGTACCTAAAAAGAGCGATAAGGTCACCCCTGAGCCTCCTCTTCTCCAGGCTGAACAAGCCCAGCTCCCTCAGCCGCTCCTCGTAGGACTTGTTCTCCAGGCCCCTCACCAGCTTCGTCGCCCTTCTCTGCACCCGCTCAAGCACCTCGATGTCCTTCTTGTAGCGAGGGGCCCAAAACTGAACACAGTACTCGAGGTGCGGCCTCACCAGAGCTGAGTACAGGGGGACGATCACCTCCCTAGCCCTGCTGGTCACGCTGTTCCTGATACAAGCCAGGATGCCGTTGGCCTTCTTGGCCACCTGAGCACACTGCTGGCTCATATTCAGCCGACTATCCACCATCACTCCCAGGTCCTTCTCTGCCTGGCAGCTTTCCAACCATTCCTCTCCCAGTCTGTAGCTCTGCTTGGTGTTATTGCGCCCCAGGTGCAGGACCCGGCACTTGGCCTTGTTAAACTTCATGCAGTTGACCTCAGCCCATCGGTGCAGCCTATCCAGATTTGATTTAATTTATCCATTTGATTTAATTTATATGTAATTACCTGTTACATATGTACTTTTATATATATTACATAGTTTAATAAGTCACGTTGCAAAATATATCTTTAAAATTATTAAAATTGAAACACAAAATATGTAGAATACATTCAAGTTGCACATCTGACCAATATTCATGGTTGGTCCTGTGCTACGGATACACTGAAAGCACCTATGTCTTTATTAAACAAAATACAGTTTGATTTTTGTAAAAATAAATTTGTTAATAATAGTTCATTGATTTGATTTGGAATACAGAACTTCAAGATAAAATTAGTTCAAATAGCAATAAGGCTTTAGTCGAAAGCACTGGCAAGCCCTAACATTGTAGGTGGTTAACATCTTTATACAGTTTTGTTCAGAGTAAATAAACTGGATGAGATCCTGGCTGCCCTGAAATCAATGTTAGTTCCATTCCTTTCATTAGTGCTTATTGACTTAAGTAGATTTATTCATCTGCTCAAGGTAGACATACATTTATCTTCTTTGCTGAATAAACACTAATTCTGAATGTTTTTCTTTTATGAACCTTAGTTCATAGAGAGCCTCTTCATTTATCTGCATGAAAAAGTTCAAATATGAGGATCTTAATCTGTGAATGTTAGGTTATAAACATTATTTTAGTCTTTCCACATTTCAGGCATCATTGAAGTCTACAGGAGCTGGAGGTGTTTAGTGCTTTTCAGAAGTTTTCAATATGAAATCTAATTCTGAACGGGCTGAATAAATTAGCTATTTTTCCTCCTTACAATATGGCTTTTGGGCACTGAATGAGCTAAGTGATGTGCGCATGTGCACTGAACATGGTTTAGTTCTAAAATAGAAACTATGCTAACCCACTATCTTATATTTTTCTAAATTGAGAACATAATTTGTGAATTACTGAAGAAGTCTTGAGCACAGCTTGAAAGAGTCCACCACTGATGCTACAAAGCAATTATACTTTCAAAGAGTTAAATATATGGTACCATAAAATGAGAAATTAATTCTTCCTTGTACTTCACCCTATCTTTAACATTAAAGGCTTGCCATTGCATTTGTGCTTTCACTGTGTATGTCTGGTGTTTGTCCTTCACCACCCCCACCTTCATTGGCACCGGCACAGTGTAGCTATACATCCACAGCAAAATCTTAAACAAAAATATAATACAATTCAATCCAGACCTGCCCCCCACTTTTTTTTTTTTTTTTTTTTTTTTTACTCATTTATGGATGAATCTTTCAAGCTGTCCTTAAATCTATTTGCAGTAATAAGGAACATTTCACTTGCATATGGTCTAAGGGCAAAATGATATTTTAGATCCATGTCAATTACTTAATTTGCAACCAGTCTGCGCTTCCCTCCAGCCAGCAGCTAAGGAGCTGTTATTTGATGATCAGCATTAACTCCGTCAAATAATATGCAGAAGTAAGGTCTACATCTTGGCTTGAACTATGTAAGCAGGCATAAAACCTCCTCTCCCCTGCACCCCACCTAGGTTCTCACTGTGCA
Organism: Aythya fuligula; assembly: GCF_009819795.1. Classification (NCBI taxonomy): domain Eukaryota; kingdom Metazoa; phylum Chordata; class Aves; order Anseriformes; family Anatidae; genus Aythya; species Aythya fuligula. The sequence continues at coordinate 10,693,036 of NC_045565.1, read as the reverse complement.
GCTTGCCCTGAGCTGTTGGGAAACACAGCTACGGAGTTTCATGATATCGGGCTGCAGTTCCACACAGCTGATCTGAAAGGATGCTTTATCCTATATGCTAGCCAAAATGTTTTTGTAGAGGTCACTGGACCCCACACTGGAACAGGCTCCCCAGGGATGTATTCACAGCACCAGGCCTGTCGGAGTTTAAGACAGGGACTCCATTTGGACTATGCTCATATGGTCTGAATTCTTGGGTAGACAGACCTGTGTGGAGGCAGGAGCTGGACATGATGATCCTTGTGGATCCCTTCCAACACAGGATATTCTAGGTGCCTGATTTGTTTCACTGGTGTAGTTAGAGTAAACTTTCGTCTGGGTTGCTGACTTCAGAAATTGAAAATTTAATGTTTCTAGGCCTACAGTCTCATGCAAGCTTTTATCCTCACCCCAGATTTCTAGGAAGTATTGGTTATATAAAATCTACATTAAAAAAAAAAAGTCTGGATCTCCTTCTTATTGTATTATATACAATAAAATTTCAATAGGGTAAAAACTAGTGGCATTTTTTTTCAGCTGGACTCAGATTTTAGCATGTATTTAAAGTAAAATATATTCAGAAAGTTTTGGCATAGAAGTAACTTAGGTAGAACTGCAGTTAATGTGGAGTGTACTGCATATGCTCTTCCTATGTAGCTAAAGGGAATATGTTTATTTCATAACTTCTTGTTTGTTTGGAATATTCCTTTGGGATTGTGTGTACTCTGAGTTAACTGCCTGGGATCCTGCTGTAGTTCAGGTTTCCAAACAACATTTAATTCCCTTATTGGGCTAAACAAAAGGAAGTAAAAATACTTCCTTTATCATTTGAGGTGCAAATTGTAGCATGGTAATCCATTTGTTCAGGCTTTCAGAACACAAATAGCAAGAGTGATTTTGCTGTATCCAATTAAGGCATACACAGTGCGATTAGAGATATCACAACAAATGGTGAGAAATTAGAGGGTATGTTTCTTGTTGGGTTCCTTTTACTTTTTAGCCTTCAGTATTTAAAGCCTTTAGCAGTACGTATCTTGAAGACTCATTTGGCTATTTCAGCAAAAAAATATGTATTTTTTGAAAAAGAAATAAAATCTGGAATTTGAGATACTCGCATTCTGATCATCTGCTATTGAGAAAATAGCAAGATTTAATCACACTACTAGCATGTAAAGCTATCTTGCCTCTATTTCCCTGAGTATCCACATATGAGGAAGGTGAATTTATATTGCTTTAATGTGAAAGAGAAAATGAAGCTTCATAACACATGCAGATCAGATGTGAAATACAATATGCAGCTGGGAGATACGTAGAAGTTTTCATATTATATTACTGCAGAAAATTTGAAAGTATTTCCCATGTTATTTTTCTAATGTATACAGATAGGATTTTCTTCCTTGGTGGAGTAATAATTTCTGAAGGGAATGATGTGTATATTCAAATCAAAATTACAGACAGAGAGGGTATACTGAGCTGTTCTAAACATGTCTAGCAAACACGAGGTTAACTATTGACTGATGGATGGCCATATGTTTGAACAGCTCTGAAAGTGAGATCACCGCAAGGCAATCAGGGAGGATTTAAGTAGATGATTTCCACAGCTTTGTTTGAGGAGACAGAGCTAAGCGAGAAATCTGTCCATGCCTTCAAACAGCAGAGTTGGCTCTGGGGACTGGAACTTGACTGGACACTGTGGCGTGGGCATTCATAGTCTGTCTGCAGTTATAATGTGTAGGTGATCAAAAGAGGGTGAAGATGAAATCAATGTAGTGATTTCAGACTGTACACATTGCACTGAATCCAAGGTTAGTTTTGTGCCATCAAATGAAATACCTCATCTAAGCTGCTTTAGTTAGCTTCGTGTTCAATAAGGATTGACTACAAGTCCTCACACGTGTCCAGCCTCTATGTCAGAGTCAGGGTAATCAAGATTTGCAAGCTTTCCGGACAAAAAAAATAAATCCCTTGTATTTATACAGACAGATAGGAATCTCTACGTGTATAGCTAGCAATTTCTTTGTCTCCTGACTAATCTAAATTACTACCTTTGCATTGTCTGAATAATGGTGACATGTCTGTGAGCTCTGTAAGTTTGTTGGTGCTGGGATGTGAATGCACAGGAAAGGATGCATTCAGTTCAGCTGAACTGTAAGCAATTAATAACTAGGACAACTATTAAAAAAAGTTTTAATGTGGAAGTATTGAAGGTAAAAAGCCTCATACTGAAATCAGTCATGAATACAATTTTCTTTTGAAAGCAATAGTTGAAATCCTTGAAGAATTGTGATATTGCATTATTTTTAGTTCATTTTTCAATATAAAAAGTGTAAGAAAAAAATCAAAGCAATGGCAGAGCTACATCTGCTAGTAGGAATACATGGCTCACAACCTATCTACACGAGCTTAGAAGTTTTCCTCCAAGTACAAGTCAGGTCAGTAAGAGAACAGAGCTGGAACCTGCATCTGCTCTGGAGGATGTGGCAACTACTACTCTTTGTGAAGACTTGTTCTGATTTAGAGCAGCATGCATTGTGATGCTGAGTTGGGTCTCTTTCTGCACACCTAAGCAAGTAGGAATGTTGTCATGATGTTAAGTATTAACAGTGAGACAAGCAGAATAAATAGATGTTTGTTTTTTTTAAAGCTACATGAGCTTGAGGTGTTCAAACTAAAAGCAATTATGTGCACTGTATTTTTTTTTTCCAAAGCCAGTGTGATCCATTTGAAAAATAGTTGCAGAATATTATTATATTCTGCAATTCCCTTTAAACTGTAACTGCTAGCTTTTGGGAAAAAACTTCGTGCCACATAAAAAAGAAAAAAAAAAGTGCAAAGCATAGAGCAATTATAAGTGAATATTCTTTTTCAGATCATATGTGTCCAAAAATTTCTGCTTTGTAATTGCTTTGGCTACTGATAAACCCACTGATTTGAATGAAATTGTCTGTATCAGCTTGATGCATTTTTTTTTTCCCAAAAACATTCTGGCTATTATCTATGGCCTGTTTGCATTTAATAAGTGTCTGTTTTTGTTTTGACGTTGATCCAAAGTACAGCTGGTGAGAAAAAATGTGAATTCAGAAGACATTTAATGGAACACAATTTTCATATACTTGCAAACAAACAAAAAAAAAGAATGTTTTTTCAATCACATCTAAGTGAACATGATGTTTCAACAGACATTGTTAAGGCATATATACTTTATTGAGCACATAAAAGCCTTCTATCTGCTAATTAATTCTGCCCATTATTAGTGTTCTTCTCCTCAGTAAAAATAGGTATGTCTACAAAGTCTTATTCATCAAAAATAACATGGGAGATTAGAGATGGGATTCAAAATTCGTTGTGATGATAAAGACTGACAAATTTAACTCCTCTTCTAAGTAAAGGCAGAAGTGAGGCTGGCCTGCTGATCAGAGGAGAATTGAATTTAATGCAGATCTAGTTGTTAGGGAACACTCATACTTCGGCAGTTAAGCACTCTATATCAAATAAGAATTACTCCTAAGAAAACATTACTGATATTAAAATCCTAAAATATTACTTAGTGTTGCAAATATGACTTAAAGATTCCTGACAACTAGCAAGATTAAAGAAGTAATTTAAAGTTGTTTTTGCTTGTGATATGAACTTTAATATGAAAAAACAAAGGAACAAAATTAAAAAAAAAAAAAAAAAAAAAAAGTGTTTCCTTTTGTCCACTGTTTTTCTTGCAGTGTAAAGAAAAGGTTCAGAGAAATGCAGAAAAGAAACAAACAAAAAAAAAAAAAGGCAAATATATGGGACATTTAAATGTATAGCAAAATTTCCCTGAATATTATAATAGCTGTGTGAGTGTGTGAGGTGTAAAGTGGGGAGGAAGTGGTGACCTCCTGGAGCATGACATTTAAAAGAAAGACCAATTGTTAAAAATGACCTAGAAACCGGGAAATAAAATCTTGATTTTAAATTTTATGGATTCCATTAGTCATCTTTACCTTTGTGTACAATAAAACACCTACTTTTATCTAAATAATGTGATATTAAAAAAATAAAAATCAGATTATTATTCATTCTATGCTCTGTAAATGGAGCAAATGTTGTTTTCATGCTCAATTATTATAACATTTTAGTCTTCTGAACAATGGAAAACATGCATTTAAAATTAATTAGGCTGCTTGTTAAGTGTCTGACCTTCTGTTTCAGTGTGCTAATATCTAGCATTTTATTTAAAGAAAAAAAAAAAAAAAAACACAAAATTGTCTCCATTTAGATATGGTTAACTGATAACTTTCTTTTGAGGCCTTCCATTATCAATGCCCCTAATTCTGTGGATTTATGAGCAAGTATGATGCATCATTGTTACAGGAGGGAATGTAAATGTAAATTCACAGATTTTTCAGTTTCTCTTCTGTCCATAACAGATACCCTCACGTTGTTTCAGGAGAGTGATATGTTCGATTAAAAATACATCCCTGTTTTATAGCCCCGAGACATTCAATCCTGGGCAGCATATGGCATTGTCTACTGCTACACCTTGCTAAGAGGAAGCATTTCCCAGGGTGCAGCCTGCTTGTTCTGCTAGCTGAACAAGCTATGGGGGCTTTATGGGGGCTTTGAAATCCCCCATATTTCTAATATTGTACTGCATCTTTTATGGACAGCTCTAAAACATTTGAAAGTAGATGACAAAGGAATAGCTTTATAAGTGGTGTGTGAGGAGTGAGATCCAAAGGAGAGAAAAAAGCTGAGAGGGGCACATAACAGCGTAGCGGACCTAAGCTCACAAAGAAGGCTTCGTGTTCAAGTCAGGTGTCCTGTGGACATCTTTAGACCATTATTAGCAGAAGACAATTACCAAGTAAAGGCCAGAGATGATAAAGTATTCAGACATGAAGGTGAGATCAAAGCTAAGTTTCCATAACACACCTGCAGTTAAAAAGATATTCTTTTTTTTTTTCTTTTTTTGTTTGTTTGGAACAGTGGAAACAATCCTGTCTAGTGATAACTTGAATAATGTTTGAGATAATTTTCAACAGAAAGGAGAATGAAGCCTCATCCATTTTACCTTTTTCCTCTAAGCTCTCTTTAATTTATAAAGAATATAATTTTTATTTGGTATTTTGCATCTTTTTGAGTTAGAGTCTCAGCATGAGATGAGGAAAGGAACCCTGAACAGACTGTTGAAGCCTTAGCCATACGCAGAAGTGTAGTCCGGGCACGCATGTTAAAGAGAACTGAGCTAATGGTTGCAAGTTCCAAAATAGTTGCTTTAATTTTGCAATGTCATTACAACTGCAGAAAATTAGTAATTTCACTGAAGTGAAAAAAAAATCAATGGTGCTATTGATGTGCTTCAGCTGAGGTGTACATGGCATTTTAAAGATGAAGTGTGGAGCCAAAGCTGTCCATTTCATAATGAAATGTACCGATTTTGCCTAGTTAAAACCTATTAGCTGGCTGAACTCTTCAATGCTGGTTATGTTTCAAGAAATTATTTTTGAATGTCAAGCACTTGCTTTAGCAGGCAATTTTCTCTTATCAATTTCTCAAGGTTAGTGAGGCCATCCTACGGTTCTTAGGAGGGATTTGCCCACTCTCATGCAGTGTAGAGATATCACCAGCTTTTAATACTGTTTTCTATTTATTTTATTTATTTTTTAACCATAGTATTCTTGAGTATTTTTATGTGGCTGTTTTTGGATTTAATTTTTTAGTCAATTGGTATAAAACTGTTTTGTATAACACGGTTGCCAACTAAAGGAGGTAATGCTGTAGACTGCTACATCATTTCCATGTGTTCCACTGATGTAGGAGACAATAAATGTTGAATACAAGGGTTTTTAAAGATCCAAAATGGTGGTGTGATGCTGGAGTAGGAATTGCTTCATGTTCTTTTTCTTCAAAGGATAAACTGTCTCCTTTCATTTACAAGAGAATTTGAGAAGAATGTTAGGCAAGAGACTAGATTACGTCATTTTAAGGGCTCATTTTATTATTTAAATGTAAAACAAAGCTAAATCAAGATGCAGCTATTAAGAAACATTTACTTTTAGTTCTCTTTTCCTATGCTCTGGGTTTTATGTTGGGATCTGGCTTACACTCAAATAAAGCAGAATTTCTTGCTGGCTTATGCAGCTGACTAATTAGACCCCTCTGGGAAGCACCTGATTAGCTCTCTTTAAAGAGCTGCTACCTGGTTCTTCCTAAGCACATGGTGAAACACAGCAAGACAGCTTCAGAATAGCTTAATTCCTTTCTGGGCAAGGTATAGAGTGAGAATGGAGATTGTCTCTCTCCTGTCCCAAGTTGCCTCTCTTCATGGCAGATAATGAAATAATTGTCTAGATGTACCTGAATTCCCTATATTTCTAAATTGCTTGTTAAAGGATTGCTATTGTGATAGCTAAGAATCAAGACAAACCATTCATCTTCAGGTCAAACTTTAGCTGTTATTGCGCTTTATGGAACTCTGCTGATTTTTTCTGCAGAAGGCAGGCTAACAGTGATATCCTTGTGATCCTGTTAATACGTTTCATGCTTATTAAAACAAACTTGCATATTGTAATGTGCAGCATGGTAAGTTCTGTAAGCCAAAGCTGATGCAATGTGTGCAATTCAAAAGTAATTGATTAGATCTAAATCTTAATCTCTGAAAAGTTCCAAGTCATTTACAGGAGTTTTTTCATCTGTTAATTATCTTTGATTCCTAAAAGCATCTAACTACATGGTGTTCTCACAGGAAACACACAGTGCTGTTTTTTTGTTTGTGATGGTTTGTTTTTCAGTACCGAAGTGAGTAATGTGATGCACAAAGCAATCATTTTTCATTGAACTGTCATGGAGATAAGTACAGGTAGACCCTACCTGTAACAGTGAATGTTAAATATAGGGGGCTATCATTTCAAACTTCTAGAGTTGTAAACTAGGACAGGTATGGCTTTTCAGAGGCACTGAAGAAAGTATTTCAATGTTTATGCCTAGAATCAGCCATGTAAAGATTAATATTAGCACATAAATGACAACATTTTTGTTGTTGATAAGAATTGGGTAAGAAATGGCATTCTTGTTTCAGGAGAATTTGCGGTATTTTAGGGAATTTAATTCTCTTGAAGAGTCAACCCTGAAAATATTTGTCCCTGAAAATTATAAAGAAAAATTAACAATTTTAAAAATACATGTGTGATATGTGTGATGGTTAGTGTGTTTATGTAAATATGTCATATTTGTCATTTAAATTTATTTTTTTTTTTTTCTTAAAATGAAGATGCTTTGGTGCTTGATTTAACTTTAGAATTCACATCATGTAGCTTTACTTTCAAAATGCAGAAGCAGGCTGTTTACCAAATCAACCTTATGCCGTAAAAGGAGTTCATATAATCAAATTGATTCTTGCTAGTGAAAAATGTTTGTCAAGACATATCCAAAGAAGAAATATCATACCTCTAGCAAAACCAGCCTCTGTAGGCTGAGGAAGAAAACTAACATCTAAACCAGTTGGAAGTATTTGATTTTTGCAATCTGGGTAGTTCAACTGTTGATGAAATGCTTCAGTATATAATTGTGATGTTTGGAATTACCCTATCCTTACTTTGCAAGTAACAAAATACAGAAAAAGAGAGGGTAAAATAATCTTTGTCAAGTAAGGTGTGCATGATAAATAGGAGAATAATCTCTCCCCTTACTACTGCAGTTGTGTCCACTTGGGAGTTAGCAAGTACTTGGCAGAGCTACATGTCACATCTTCATGTTCAGAAACTTCTTGTGAGTTTCTCTCCTGTTGGCTTGGGCGTAGCCTGATTTTTGTTTTAAACTGCAAATGTTTTTGTGACTGAAACAAAATAAATATTTGAAGAAAAGTGTTCAAAAGTGTTTTTTTTTTTTTTTTTTTTTTTTTTTTTTTTTAATGTTCCAAAACCACAAAGATTTTCTAAAATCCAAATGATGGCCAGCAGGAAGAACTGAGAGACGTTTCACAGTTGTGGCACTTGCAGCTCTGTGGACTTGGAGGCACCCTGCAGAGTGTCAGTTCAGGAACTGCTGCGGTGAGTTTCACTTAAGACTGTCAGCTAGTTCTAGTCAAGTTTTCATTACTGGATTCCACATCTGCTGGAACAACTTCATTTGTCCAGTTCTTGTTGCCACTGCAATTAAAGTTTCTTAAACAGTTGGACTTCACTGGGGAGCACAGGTCCCTCCGCACAGGCATTATTGACCCCTGCCACAGACTCCTTGCACAGCTAACAAGACTGACATTCAAGGAGGATGTGTCAGAGGTGTGGAAATAAGTCTTTTGCAGTAAACCATATGGTATTCAGATCTCCTCTGCACCAAATGTTTTGAACAAAATATATGTGCTGGGTTTCTACAGACTGCAAGATGCAATCTTCTGACATACCAGAAGGAAATCCCTTTCTCCTTGTCGTTCTTGAAAAAGCAATAATGGTGGAATAAAATGTGGTAATAAATTATAATCTTGTCTGTTGCTATTCTTGAGTAGTACCAGATTTCTTGAAACTGCTGGTAGGGAAAATGTGATGTGTTTTGAAGCCCAGAATATTACTCGTTTCAAGCCGTTAGTTCAGTTTCTCAAATGGGTAGATTTTGATCAGGAAAAAAGCAGCAAAAATAGACTAGGTATCTCTGTAATTGCTTTCACACCTATCTGAAGATATCCTGAGTGCAAGCAATTTGGCAGAACTAGCAGGTTAGGTGAAGACACAATAAACAGTTTGTTCTACTAGGCCAGACTCACCCAAACAGTAGGAATGTTTGCAGATACAACTAACAAACTGTAATTCTACAGGCAGAATTTAATCAATCTAATGTTATGATGATGACCTGGATGCTCATACTGAGAAAAATGAGAACATGATATTTCTTCTGTTTTGCATCAAGAGGCCTACCTATCCTACTGCCAGAAGTGTTTAACTGGGGAAGATATGGTGGGCGAATCTGTGCCACTACTCAGTAGAATCTTCTTTCTGTGTTCACATGCACATTAGGTGCCTGATTTGAAATCCATTGGACCTTTTTTTTAATTTTTATTTATTTATTTATTTTAACAAGAATGACTTTTGAGGCAGGACAAACTGATACTGAGGGACATGCTCTGAAGTAATTTTTCTGGTTGCATGTAGAAAGAAGACTTCAGCAGCTATGGTATGTAGGAAATGGATAACAAACTGCTGACAATTTTACTTAACTCTCCTTTAAATCAGATACTTCAATATTGAATCTATCACTCAAGAACGTGAGGTGGATTTGTAACTACTTGTAGGGGACTATAGGTACAAAACTCAATGATGAAATTACAAATACCATGACATTATTTGAGATGCCACTTACCATGCCAATAAACATGCTAACAAGTGTACCAATCCCATAGCAAACTTTTAATACATCTCAGTGCAACAGTACTGGTGATTTGTAGGTCAGTGCTCAGCTTTATTAATATTGAAGTATGTCTATTAAAAAAAAAAAAAAAAAAGAAAAGAAAAAGCTAGCTTTAAACAAAACACATGTAATCTGACATTTTTAGTGAAAATCTTAAATTTCCACATTTTCAAGCAACTTACTAACAGTAGCAGTAAGAAGAGTATGGTTTCTGTACTTGCATTTTTTTTTTTAATTTATATGTTTTGATTTAAAATTACTAATTTAAAAAGTACCTCATTCTGAAACCATTTATTTTGGCAAAATTCTTTAGGTCACTACTACTAAAATTGCAGCATACAAATGGAAGCTTCAGAAGGAACATTTCTAATGGAAAGGGAGGAAAATATGGTTAAATAACCAGGGAGAAATTAATCATGATGCCTGATTTGCTAATCGTTAGGATTTTTGCTTGTGTTGTTGTATGTACAAATTGAAATCCTAATGACAATTATTTTCAGTTCACTAATGCATATCCAACAAGTAGGCAGACACAAAGGGTACAGAAAAGTCTTCTCATCTGTTATATCTGACTCAGATTTTTCAAACCATGGGATATTTTTATTATTTAAAGGTCACTTCTTGAAAGCTTTTATGAAATTTTAGTCACATCTGTTGTCACTAATTGGAGCTTTGTAGTTTTACACTCAGCAGTTCACTAAAGAGGTGGAAGTTGGTGTTAAATCTGTTGAGTGTGGGCTTATTTCAGTAGGCAGTTCCAGGACAATAATATGAAATATTTCGAAAAGTCACAGAAAGTACAGAGCAGTGGGCAGGTGCCACGTAGGCTTTTTACAATCGCCACTGAAAACCAAACTGGAATCTCCTAAATGACCAGATTACTTCCCATAGCAAGGAATATAATCATATTAACAGAAACTGCCTTTGTATTTGCATGATTTCACCTGAACTTTTAGTTGTATAGTTTCCTAACCAATTTTTGATGTTTAGTAGGTGGAACAAAAAGTCATAGGAGCATAGAACCACAGAATGATTTGGGTTGGAAGAGACCTTAAAGCTCATGTAGTTCCAACACTGTGACATGGGCAGGGACACCTTCCACTAGGCTAGGTTGCTCAAGGTCCCATCTAGCCTTGAGACTGTGTATGATAACATACAGGGATGGAGCATCAAGAGCTGCTCTAGGCAGCCTGTTCCACTGCCTCACCACCCTCTGAGTAAATAATTTCTTCCTAATGTCTGATCTAAATCTGCCCTCTTTTATTTTAAAACTATTGTTTCTTGTCCTATCAGTACACCGCCTGACAAAGAGTCCTTCCCCAGCTGTCCTGTAGGCCTGTCCCCATCAGGTACTGGAAGGCCGCTATTAGGCCTCCCTGGAGCCTTTTCTTCTCCAGGCTAAACAACACCAACTCTCTGAGCCTCAAAATGATGTTTTTTATTACTCTGATTCTAAAAATCTCCTTTGGTCAAGATTAAACGTAGTTGCTTTTTGAGGGAAAGGCTGTGGATGTGGTCTACCTTGACTTCAGCAAGGCTTTTGACACCGTCTCCCACAGCATTCTCCTCAAGAAACTGGCTGCTCTTGGCTTGGACTGGCGCACGCTTCGTTGGGTTAGAAACTGGCTGGATAGCCGGGCCCAAAGAGTCGTGGTGAATGGAGTCAAGTCCAGTTGGAGGCCAGTCACTAATGGCGTTCCCCAGGGCTCGGTGCTGGGGCCGGTCCTCTTTAATATCTTCATCGATGATCTGGACGAGGGCATCGAGTGCACCCTCAGTAAGTTTGCAGATGACACCAAGCTATGCGCATGTGTCGATCTGCTCGAGGGTAGGAAAGCTCTGCAGGAGGATCTGGATAGGCTGCACCGATGGGCTGAGGTCAACTGCATGAAGTTTAACAAGGCCAAGTGCGGGGTCCTGCACCTGAGGCGCAATAACCCCAAGCAGAGCTACAGGCTGGGAGATGAGTGGTTGGAGAGCTGCCAGGCAGAGAAGGACCTGGGAGTGATGGTGGATAGTCAGCTGAATATGAGCCAGCAGTGTGCTCAGGTGGCCAAGAAGGCCAACGGCATCCTGGCTTGTATAAGAAGCAGTGTTACCAGCAGGGCTAGGGAGGTGATCGTCCCCCTGTACTCAGCTCTGGTGAGGCCGCACCTCGAGTACTGTGTTCAGTTTTGGGCCCCTCGCTACAAGAAGGACATGGAGGTGCTTGAGCGGGTGCAGAGAAGGGCGACAAAGCTGGTGAGGGGCCTGGAGAATAAGTCCTACGAGGAGCAGCTGAGGGAGCTGGGCTTGTTCAGCCTGGGGAAAAGGAGGCTCAGGGGCGACCTTATTGCTCTCTACAGATACCTCAAAGGAGGCTGTAGCGAGGTGGGGGTTGGTCTGTTCTCCCACGTGCCTGGTGACAGGACAAGGGGGAATGGGCTAAAGTTGAGCCAGGGGAGTTTTAGGTTAGATGTTAGGAAGAACTTCTTCACTGAAAGGGTTGTTAGACACTGGAACAGGCTGCCCAGGGAAGTGGTGGAGTCACCATCCCTGGAAGTCTTCAAAAGATATTTAGATGTAGAGCTTAGGGATATGGTTTAGTGGGGATTGTTAGCATTAGGTCAGAGGTTGGACTTGATGATCTTGAGGTCTCTTCCAACCTAGAAATTCTGTGATTCTGTGATTGTTAGAAAGGGATCCAAAACTGTAGCTCTGGAGTTTTGCATCCAGAAAAACAAGATAGTAAAGGAAAATAGCCCCAAGACTTGAGGAGGAAGTTGAATTGCATTTTCTATAGGTAATGTATTAATCTCTTCTCTGAAAAGATGACTCAGGATAGTTCTGTGTTGTATTACAAGGCAATGCTAGAATCTACAAAAATGTTTACAAGTGCTGTATCTGTGGTAACTTTCTGATTGCTGCAAACAAGAAAAAACAAAAAGGAATTGAAAACAGAAGAAAACAAGCCACTTAAACTTCAAACAAAAATATATAATCTAGCTTCTGTATCTCACAGGTAGTGGTTTTGGTTCCATCACAGGCTGCTTAGTAGGGTTGGATTCTGCTGAATTCATTCAGATATTCAAGGGAGAAAGGCAGTATAGGAACTTATAGCAAAATCATCGGTCTACAAAACTACTTTACATGTCTGTTAAAAGATCTCTGTCCCAATAATAAGTACTGTTTAAGAATTCTGAAAAGGAAAAAAAAATCATCAAGGTGAACTAGTTATTTTATGCTGCAAACTCATTATTTATTAAGCACCTTGACAGTAGGCTCTCATGGGAGATTTTGTTGTGTTTACTGTCTTAAAAATGACTGCTACCAGTTTGTGGACAAATATGTAGGTTCTGTAGGTTCTATATCCTTGAAGGTTTTCAGAAAATAGCAGGACATATCCCTGAGCAGCCTTATCTAACCTGATGTTAGTCCAGTTAGCAGAGAAAGGACCAGATGACCTCTAAAAATCTCTTCCGGTCTAATTTGTTCTATGATCCTGTGCTAATCCACTTTATCCCCACCTTCATCTTTCCCTAACACAAAAATTGTATTGAGTTCAGTATGAACACCTATAATTGTGTAACCTTTTCTTATCTTTACAGGTAACACACCATGTTGTACAATTTTCCTGGAAAAAATAGGTTCTGCTTTGTGATATTTTTTTGAGACATTTCCTAAGTCAAACAACCAAAGCTAACTAGATGTGCCAGACTGTAATTAAATGTTAGGTACTGTATATAGACAGGAAGCAATATTGTAATAAAAGCTGAATTTTTTACTGGAGGGTCATAGAAGGTATTGTAATGTAAATCTTCTTAATTTTTTTGATAGTTACAGCTTTTAACATTTCAGCTGTTACTGAGATGGAAGATATATTTATGTGGTAGATGCAAATGTGACCTTTGAATGAGGCCTGTGTTTTATTCTATCATTAACAAAAAAAAAAAAAAAAGAGAGAGAGAGAAGACTAGAAAACTGCCAGTATCTCCTTCTTTCAGGTCTGTCAGTGTTTCCTGAATTCTGCTTGCTTATTTTTCCTCAGCATTGAATCCAAACATTACTCATTGTAATAATTTCCATTTCTGTTGTTTATTGGGAGAGGTGTGCCGATGCAGTTATAGAGGAAGGAATGGACACTTCTGATCTGTAGGACTGTACTCCTTAAGTCCTACCAGTAGCTATCCCAGTACAAAGACAGTACAAACAATATAAAGTAAAAATTGACCCCATTATTTTTGTAGAGTGCGCTGAGGCGTGGCAGTAGACAACAGCACCATTCCTGCAAAGCCTGAACATCTCCTATATTACAGCCTCATAAATCAGATTCAGTTTCATTTATTCACTAAGTCAACTAAAGTATCCTAGCTGAGAGCTCTTCAGGAGAATACTTATGCTAACTTCAGGAGAATAGTTATGCTAACTTCAAATCTGACCTATAATAAAGTAATGTAATTATTGAAGCTGTTTCCCTGGATGTGTTAACAGCAGGTTTAGCATTCCAATTTACAAGGAGTTCTAAATTTATGTCTGTTAAAGATGCTTTGATCAGTATACCCTCAGATAAGATTTGCAGTGGCATGAGAATGATCCGATGAAATAAGACAGTAGATTTCAATAAAATAAATTAATATTTCTGATTACATACTGAAAACAGTGTGGCCTACATGGAAGAGCAATGCAGTAAATGTATTGCATTGGGGTCATCTAATTATTTTTTTTTTTTTTAGTAATTTGAAAAGTTTTGTATTTCATACTCTGTAAAAGAACAAAATTTTGTGATGTGTGACAAGACAGTCCTTACCTGCAGCCCATAAACATGGCGAGTGATAGGAGGAACTTAGTGTGGTCATTTAAAACATGAATTTTTCTTCTAATAATCATGTGTGGTCACCTCTGTCACTTCTGTGTGTGACAGGTACGGCTGCCACCTTGGTAGGGGTTTCCTGACAGTGCCCTCCTTCACACTGGGGAGCATCAACGGCTGCTCTTCCTGCAATGGCCCTCTGTGGTGCTCAGTGTCAGAATACCATTGTGGCCTTCTCCCCTGTTCCTGTGGGGAAGGGGTTGACTCATGGGATGCCACGGTGCACAGGCCATGCTGGTGAGAGAAGGATGTTGAAACTCTTCACACAAGGCCAGCTGGTAGGGGTATGCAGGGCATGTGTCATGGGGTCTCTTCCCTGCATACTGCCACCCCACGCTGCAGCTTCCGTGAGCCAGGTCTGATGCTGTGCATTGCTCCCACTGCAGAGAGGGACAGGAGCCAGCCGTTCGTGGTGTGTCAGTCATGCTTTTCCATCTTCTGACTTGTAATATCTGGCTGATTTGACAGAGCATACACAATGCAGTCTTGGAAGAGGGTGTGTGAGTGGGGGGAGCTGGCATGAGAGATTGCATCCCAGCGCTGCCGCCGTTCTGCAGTCTCCCCAGCCAGCAGCCACTCGCCTTGCCTCTCTCAGCCATTTACTCATTCACAGCGCAAATGTTCTTGTTTGTATGACAATGCTAATTGAAAGAGCTGTTCCAACTTTAGTAGCTATTTGTTTGGTTATATCCCAGACAGTAACTTCTAACTTAATAAACCAAACAGACAAATGTTCAGGAGTTGTTGCAGCATTTTTTTTTTCTTTTCAGAGTGGCAATGTAATCCAAAACACAATCCCTATCTGTAAACAAAACGTTGAGAAGGGGCATTCTGATCTCTGCAGTTAATTTAAATGAAAAGTAGCTGTATTTGACTTACAGAAGCGTAATTCTTGTAGATTCTGTGATGAGTTAACGTAGACATTTGCCTCCTAAACTGTTTTACTGTTTTTTTTGTTGTTTTGTTTTTTTGGTTGGTTGGTTGTTTTCTTACTTTTCACATATCTTTTGAATATTAAGTTCACAAAGAAGGGATAAATTTGTTACTAGCTGTCAATTTGCTCACATAATTAAACAATCTTAATGCAGATTTATTCCATTTAAAAGCCATAAAAAATATGTACAAATTTTGTAGCATCCAGACCAGCTTGGGATACATACTGGATATTTTTATCCATAACTATATGGAGTAGAACAACCAGGTGCAAGCATGGCCTGCAAGGTTAGCCGTGTGAGAATTACATGGCATGTGAAGGAGATCTTTGTGCTGTTTTCATGGCATGCATCCTTCTTCAAATCCCAGAGCACTTTCAACACTGCATCTTTCTTTCACGCAGACCTACGCATTGATCACCTGCTATTTGGCAGTATGAAATTTTCAATTCTAGTTACAGATTTAATCTCCTTTAAATAAAAGGAATTGTGGCCAAGGGCATTTATGTTTGATTCAGCTGGTTTATTTCAGATGGAAAGAGAGAAAGCAAGAAGCTTGGATCTAGAAATGTCTGATTGCTACTCTGCAGTACTGTCTGCTACTGTGAGCATATTTTGACTTTAAACCAAGTTAGAGATTAATCTTATTAGCAGTACGGATTTGCAAATAGGTAAAGCCTTTGACAAAAGTAATGGAAGCCAGAAAACTGATTTTCACCAGTGTTACTGGAGCAGAAATTCCTACTTTAATGTTTTAAAGTGCAGTATTTGATGTACAGCTTTCTTGTACCACAGCACACATTTATTAGTATTAAATATTACCATAGGAGAAAGCATCTTTGTTCTCTGCTCCATGTTAGCTGACAGGCAGTCTAAAAGTCTGACTGATTTTATAGCGGGTACTGTCTGGAAAGCAGTGTCAGGGTTAATACTCTACAACTTGGCCTAGTCTTTGTCGCTGCTTAAAGATTCCAGTAGAACACTGCATTCAGAACTTCTCACTTGGTGCTGTTTGACAAAAGAATCTGCTAAATATCTATCTATTATCTATCTATCTTATAATGCCAGTTATAGAGCAGTTTCACCAATCCTTTATCAGGCTCACAGGCAAACACATGCAGACATTAGCGTTTTATTGATCTTCCTTTGATATGACTTGCCCTGTATGTCTGGAATGCTGCCAGTTACGTGATCTTGCCATGCTTCTGCCTTTGTGACCATCTCCTAGAAGGGCTGGCTCTGCTGCTGCCGTTGTGCATAGCAAGGTGGCCCAGGGCCAAGCGTGAGAAGCACAAGGGACAGGTGGCAGCTCTGAGTGGCTGCACTTAGCATTGGCAAAGTAGTTGCCTCACAGTCATTTAAAGACATGTTTTTCCCCTTCACAGTTCTACCAATAATTCATTTATATCTAGGTCTTTGAACATGATTGGGGTTATTCATCCTGGAGAAAAGAAGGCTCTGGAGAGACCTTACAGGCCTCCAGTACCTGAAGGGGGCGGGCCTACAGGCCAGATGGGGAAGGACTCTTTGTCAGGGTGTGTATTGACAGGACAAGGAACAATAATTTTAAAATAAAAGAGGGCAGACTTAGATTATACATTAGGAAGAAATTCTTGACTCAGAGGGTGGGGCACAGGCACAGGCTGCCCAGAGCAGCTGTGAATGCCCCATCCCTGGCAGTGTTCAAGGCCAGGCTGGATGGGGCCTTGAGCAACCTGGCCTAGTGGAAGGTGTCCCTTCCCATGTCACGGAGTTGGAACTACATGAGCTTAAAGGTCCCTTCCAACCCAAACCATTCTATGATTCTGTGATTTTATGTTTGAACACTCAATTTCCATAAATTTGTGTAGCCAGACATCCAAGTTTCTGAGGCAACTTCAGAGTCCCAGATGAGATGTATCACCTGTCTGATATGTGTGTGTAATGATCATTTTGGTTATTGTTCCAGGTTGTTTAGGTAGACCATTAGCTGTGCTTACACAAACTGATTAAAAAATAAATAAATAAATAACTTTTACCCTTTTTCAAGTTAATTGTGTAATTAAAAAACAAACAACCACTACCACCACCAACAACAAAAAAAAAACACAACAAATCACACTGTAAAAAAGATACTTCCCTTGCCTCCTTCCCCCCAGATAAATCAAGCATATTACATTTGAATAGCGGAACTGAGTCGTGCAGCTTAACTTTTTAGGAAAACTTCTAATTATTTTTACAAGCACAACAGAATTCCAGTGCAAGTGCAGTTAATTTGAGAGAAATAATTAGTGTGCCAAGGATGTGATGACAACTGAGAGGATGCAGTGAAATGTTCCAGCTTCCATTAGAAAATAATGACCTTCTTGGCTGAGTAAAAGTATTTTAATTAAATACCGCCAATTCCTAGTAATCAGTGAACCTATTAGCCATGAAATCTGATTCCCTCATCACTGACTGTTCACTTACATATTTCAGATAAAAATGGTTCTGCATATCATTTCTACTCTAACAGTACATGGTGGTGTACTGTTTTTCAGATATTATAGTAGCATTTGTGTAGCTAAGGAAAGTGAAGCAGTAAAATTTTTTTCAGAAAAAGTTGCTAAGAATCGGTAGTTAACACTGCTGTTCTTCATGTCAGCAATCTGATGCTTTAGTGGTGATCTTGCCTGGCTCCGTTTTGTCATCTGATCAGCAACAGAAATGCAATTGCGTCTTTCTTGATTGGCTTCATCTCTTATTGATGGCTTTTACCATCAGGGAAACTGAATGGGAAAATATCCTTAATGGAATAGAAATATTCTCAAAAATTAAAATTATTTGCGTGGCTTATACTCTAGTCTTGTTAACGGCTTTTTGGAACCCACTAAAAATGGGCTTTCTGTTCTATTATCAATAGCAAAACAATTTCCACAGGCAGACTTGTAGTAAAAAATAATGGATTTGATAGTTATATTTTGCATTAAAATAATTTGTTTCCTAGGAAATCAGCCCTATATGTACTGTGCAGCTGCATGCAGAGTCATTATAAGATTTAATTGTTGTATGGCCTTTTGTAATAAAATCATAAAAACTGCAAGTTTCTGTTTGCACATCTTGAGCTGTTGCTATGCAGAGTTCATATGGTTTGAAAATGTTTCAGGTACAAATGGAGCTCTTGCACACTGATAGGTCATCACAAACGGTTAGCAGAAGAGTGAGGCATAGGCAGCATTTATAATTAAACAGCTTTGGGTCTAATTCTATTCCCATTGAAATAGAAAAAGAAAACAATTATAGTTTGCTTACACAAAGAAGAATTGCAACTGGGACCTACAACATGACTTCAGGGAGGTGCAAAGGGAGTTGAGTGCATTTTCTGCTTCTGTGACTTTGTCTTCCATGTCAGGAGAGTAACTGAACTAAGAATATACTCACTATTTTGAAGTTCTCCTGCTGTTGAAAGAAAACAAAAGCAAACAAAACAAACAAACAAAACAAAACAAAACAAAACTAGAATTTGGTGTCTAAGTGCAAGGTATGAATTTCTTAACTAGAATAGTGTTTGCAAATGCATATGGCCTGCTTTCATCTTTGTGAATGACTTGTTTTTTCATAGGTAGTACACTGAAGTAACTCCAGCTCTTCCAACTCTCATACAAGAGGTTTTTCCCTTGCCATGATGAATCTGTATTTATTTTACTTGCTGCTAGGAGCTCTTTCTTACTCTCCTTGAGATATGATACAACATGCTTTAAAAACAATGATCGTCTCTCCATTCACTGCTCAAGTTCTGTCACCTTCAGTTATTTATAAAGGTGTCCAGCTTCAGTAGCTGTAACAGTTATCATTAAAGTTGATTGTGAGAGGGATTGGACTAAAGTACTTTGCTGTATCATGAGCATAGCAAGTAAGTTGACAATTTACTCAAAATTTTCAGTCAGTAATGATCAGGGTATTGATTAGATAGAAAAATTTGGAGAAAAATGGCTTGCTATATGGTGTATGTTATACCATCTTTAATGATCTTCAGACTTCCTAAAACATCAGGGTGATTGTCTTTTAAAATAAACATGGGAGGGAACTGAGTTTTCCTATTCGCTCACTCTCCATTTTTAGCTCTTCCCCTAGTCAGCCACTAGATCTATTTGTTCTTTGCATCCAGAAAATTGCATCTAAGAAAGCTGAAATTTTAGAAAGTTTTGAGCAGCTGGCATAGTAAGCTAAAAGGAAATAATTTTGGAACAGTTATTGTAATTTTCCATTTTTTCCTGCTCACTATCCGTTTGAACATACATAAGATGGAGCCTGCTGAAAATTTCTGGTGACATGATCAGATCATGATGATAAATCTTGTTTAATACAACTTCCCTGAAAATGCAAGTGCTATAGAGCTGGGTTAAATGCATTTGGGGAATGTATTAGCTCTTCTATTAAATGTCATTTCATTTTAACTTTTTATAAGCCATATATTTTTGTACTTTGTGTTTTCTTTTCTGGGGATGATATATTAATGAAGCATAATATGGTAAAATAGGACAATTGTTTAAGTAAGAAAAGGAGGAAAAACAGAGCATCATCTCACCCAAGTCCTTAGCGTAACTATAAAATCTCTTTGGATATCACCACTTTCAGTTGTGGCACTGTTTAGGGGTGATGAATAATTATATTTTCTGTAAGAATACGGATTTTAAATAACTAACTATGGTCTAGAAAAGCAGCACTAATAATAATAATTAAATATATATGTATATAGTAAATATAATTGATTAGAATTCAGGTGAATTTCCTGTCTGTTATGCCTGAGTAACCATTTTGTGTTTCCCTATGTTGAATTCTGTGGTTGTGCAACTGTTCCCTTCACATTTGCATTTATAGTTACTGTAAGTGCGTTACTAAGATCACTGAAATAAATACTGTAGTATTTTGTAAGCCTTTGGTTCTGCTTCTGCCCTCAAAGCTGTAAATAATAAAAGCTAACATTTAGAAATAATACTGAAAAAGAATAGTAATTTGTTGATCTGAAGAACTTCACAGAAAACGACAACAAAGTATGCCATCATTTTGTATTGCACTTTGAGACACTTGTATGTAGGAAGAAAGAATAGCTCAAAGAGCTTAATATCACTTTTGCTGTTTTGCTTTAAATTCCATAAAATTAGGATTTTTGATTAAAATATAAAATACTTGCTAATCAATTTGTCAATTTCTATACAACCAGAATATTATTTTTTCTTGATACTGTATTTATTGTTGCATATTGTCCAAAACTTAAAAACAAGTCTGCTTTGTACAGGCAACAAGAGACACAAAAGGAGAGGAAACTTGAAAACCTCATGAATGAGAAAAATGTAAATAAATTGCATCTTTAAGGCATAAATTAACTTTTGTTTTCCTAAGGTCTAATAATTTAGCTACCTGCTTAGAATCATCAGACCTATTAATATTCCCTTTCAACTCTGGAAGTTTCTCTAATTTCAATACTGGAATTTGGTAAATACAACATTTAACATTCGTTATGCTGTAAAGATAAGAACAGGTTGGAAACAGGTCTGAGGAATCTAGAATGATTGCCTTATAATGACCACAGCTATGTCATTGGAATCAAACTGATAATGAGAGATGTTTGACTATCACACCTCATCATCAGGAAAAGATAATGAAATTGGAGATATCAGTGTAACAACAAAAACAAAATAGAATAATTTAGAAACTGCTCATGGAATTACAGAATCTTTTCCATATTTTTTGATAATTTAGATGCTAACATTGTATTAAGCTCTGTGGCAGTAGACTCACTAATATGGGTGCACATCTTATAAGCACAAGTTTATGATGCAAAAATGAACACTATAATTTGGTCTGCGTCTACTCTGAAGATGTTGATAATGGTCTGCATGCAGACCCTTTAGTTGCATCTAGAAACCTGAAGACCTTTCTAACTGATAATACAGTTTACCCCATTACTTACAAAGATTATTAAAAAAAAATAAATATATATACTATTTAAGATCTCTTTAAGACATAAAGAATATGTATATGATATTTGACCATCATTTTATACTGGCAAATTGAAAGAGAGGGAAATGACAATAGAAGGATTTAACTTAAAAGTAATCATTAAATATATGTATTTATTGCACATATTCCTATCATAAGTGGTGAGTATGCTTTTGTAAAACTTTTTGTAAAACTTACTTTTTGTAAAACTTTTGTATGCTTAAGTATGCTTTTATAAAACCTATCAAAATATTTTTAATTCATACCAGAAATCTCTTAATTTTTACCTTACTAAATAGTAAAACTGGGAGCTAGGGAAGCATAATGTTCTACAAGTGGTAGGAGAACATAACCATCAAAATAATATCGGTGTATTGATAAAATAACAGTAGTAAAAAAATACTAATATTAATTAGTAAAAATGGTGGAAAAAATATAAGCAAAATATTACGAAAATCTTTCTGTGGGAAGATTCCTGGAATATTTGAATATTTTTCAGGCAAATTAAAGTACATATTCTTTAGGTCTTAAAGAGGTCTTAAATAGTGTATTTTTTTTTTTTTAGTAATCTTTGTAAGTAATGGGGTAAACTGTATCATTTAATCATAGTACTAAATATTAACCTCCACCACAAAACAAAACGAACAACCAACCAACCAAACAAAAAACAATCCTTCACGTGACCTTCAGTGTAATCTATTTTTCTGACTCTATAAGAAAAATAATCAGAACAAATACATATTGGCATATGAAGGATTCGAGAAGAGAACCAGCTGAGAAACATGAAGATGAAAAGAAATACTGACTGCCTGTTTAGTTCCTGAGATTTACATATACTTACTTGCATGAAAGAGAGAAAATGAAGACAGAAAACAGAATAGTGAAGCATGCATGTTATCTTTTTCTATATAGAATTTAAAAGGTGAACAAGAGCAATCAGATATTTTCTCTTGAATTTTATCATTTGGCTTTAAATTCAGATGACAACAATTCATTCCTAGAGTTGAGGTACTTGCAAATTTTTAGTGTACTCTAATTTCAAACATCATGCTGCAAAGTAAGTAGATTAATTAAAACAATAGTGTTCAAATTTCTGCACCCTGAAGGATTTTCTGAAGTTTTGTTTGTCATAGCACTGAAGATATTCCTAAACAAAACTCATATTTGATCAATAAAATGTGTATTGAATATACTCAAAATTGAAGCTATACCATTGTCAGAAAAGGAACACTTTTGGAGATAAGTTCATTTTTAATATCATCTCAAATTATTATTTTAATAGAGGTAATGCAGAGGACCATATAGGAAATCATGAATTTCATATTTAAAGGTCTGCCTATAGTCAGTCAGTTGTGATTGCTTGCCTTTCATTTGTGAATTTGATTTGCCATGTGGCATGGGAATAAGACAACTAGGCTTACCGCAGGAAGACAGTATTGATGTGCAGACTGAAATGGAAGATTAGATTTCCTTCCCAGATCACTGTAAAGAATGGGCTGAACTTGAACTTGAACTTGAGACTCAGTTGCGGTAGGCAAGGGTACAACTTCCCTTCAGTCTCAGCTTTGTTCTTTCAAATCACAGCCTGAGACCTGCTGATGCTGTCAGAAGCAGCATTAATGCTTTTTGTTTGATTTTGTTGCTGTTGGGTGCTTTGTTTGTTGCTGTTTTCTGTAAGCTATGCCTTCTCAAGCTGACAGGAAGTGATGCTACGCATCCCTGTCTGCATAATTAGCCTTAACTGGTCTAGTACAGAAATCCTTTTCAGGGATTTCAGACTTTTGTCTCAGTAACTAAAGAAGGGACAAATTGTATTGTATTGTATTCTGGTGGGACAAAATAATGTTGCACATCCATCCTATGAAGTCACTCTTTCTTTAATGGAGACAAGAACTTAGATCCATTTAAGTAATCACAATGAACAGAGAATCCTACTTTTTTTTTTTTTTTTTTTTTTTATATATATATATATATAAACGTTATGCAACTTTGTGCTAACATGCATCAAAGTGCTTTGTTGATGAGCCACCATCATATACTCTTTTGAGTATGTGATGAATCTGAGCTGGGAAAAGAAGAAAATCACTTTAAAAACTCTGAGGTGCTGTTAAGGAAGATTCTGTTCTTGGGTTCTTCAGTACCTTCAATTGTAAGAATCCACAGCCTCAGCTCCAGCAGCCCTGAATCCTCTGCCTTCTGTGTCCTCTCTCATAATGTAATAATTCTCACTGAAATACCAGTAAGGTCAGCTGGCAGCTTGCTATACCAAGTTTTACATGGATTGGTTATCCCAATTTACTTCAGTAGCTGTTACTATTTTACTTCTGCATATCAGAAGCATCTCTGAGATAATCGTTGGACCTGTGTTGCTTTGTTGGAAATCCACATAAATTGAGATTTTAGCTAAAATAAGTATTATTTAGGATTTATAAAATAGATTTTTAATCTGCTTCATTCCTTTTTTATTATTATTATTATTTTTTTTTTCTGGTGATTCAACTTGTTATTCTTAAGTTTCAGCTTTTTTAACTTGACATTCACCACTTGATGAAGAGGTCCACAGTGACCATATGGGATTATCTGAATGCTAGCAAACATATATATATATATATATATATATATATATATATATTATATATATATATAAAATATTGAAAACTCATCAACTATGTGTGCATTAGGAACCAGATTAAACTTTATTTTGTTCTTTGTTTCCTCTTTCTTTCCTTTGTTTCTGAGGGAAGACAGTTTACAGCATCTTCCCTCTTATTCTCATCAGTGAAGACTGTCTGCTCCAGTCAGTGCTCTCACCAGACTACTGGATTTCTCCTGTTTGGTCACTCAATCTAACTCTTAGGTGTCTTCAGCATAACCAGGAGGTAGCATGTTTCAAAAGGAGGAGGACTGAGTGACAGAATAACAAAGATATTTCCTGCTTCACTGATAAAGTCCTGTAGAAAAGACAAGGTTTTGACTACAGCTAGATTTGCTGTTTCAGTTGATCTGCTGAGTGTCTGGCCTTTTAGTCTGGACATGGCAGATCCTTTGTCTCAGCAGTCTCGGAAGTTTTGTGATTAGCTTTAAGACTGTCAGCTTTCTGGTGCCTCAGCGTGAGCCGTGCCGGACAGCTCTAATGTGCTGGGGGAGTTCTGCTTTGGTAGGATCAGAGTCTGTCTGCCTAAATACGTTCATCTGGAGTATTGCCCTAAAAATTAATTTCCACTCCTACACTTGAGGTTTGCAGAATGGGAACAGTGTAGAACAGCAGTGGGCAGAAGGGCTTAGGACTGGCAAATTCTTGTTTGGAGGTATAGCCACTGATGTATGCAGTTTGCCAGTTTAAAATTTCTGTTGAACTCTTTAGTATTCCAAATCTCTCTATAGCAAAATGAAATCTGCAGACATTGGTTATTTTCTCTAATGCATTCAGACTTAAAAATCTTTAACTGTAGAGTGAAAAAGTTCTAAACCAAAATGTGTCACATTACTCTCTTAAAAACTGGGAATTCCATTGCAGTATTAATTATACAATATTAGACTTTATAAAAAGAACTGGAACAGCTTTTGGATTTATAAATGCGTCAATGTTATAAAAATGTGATAGTAGTTGCAAAGTTTCTGTGTTGGTGAGCAAGTACATTTGATTAAGTGACCATCTGGTAAAATGTTTGTTACCAGTGAAAACACTGAATTTTGGATTTTGCAAGTGTTGTGCATGTGCCAAGTAAAATGTGGGTAAGAGTTATAGCTGCATAAATTGAGTGGGCAGTAATTGGACCATATACCTTTCAATCCTACTCCTTTCAATCTAAATAAATATTGTTGTTCTCAAAGCCATTTTGCTTAGCTGATCCGCTCCATCTACAGTCAATTGTTTTACCATGATGCAGAGTTTCTGTGAAGAAAAAAATGACGTTATTTGCATCTGTACAGAGGCTGGATGATGACCTGATTTTGGGGATACTTACCATAGAAATAATTAGGCCCTATTATTGCATATATAAATGATTTAAGTCAGCCACGTCACCATATACATCAGGCCTCAGTGTCATGGCATTTGGAAAGGTTCTTACTGGTGTGGCTAAATGGCTTGTGGCTAGAAAAAGAGTTTTGGCTACCACACTGACCTGCCTAGAGCTCCCCTCTGCTATGGATGTTGTTGTCTGGCATGCGAATAATAATAAAATGCTAGAGACAAAAACAACAACATGGTCTCGTTAGAAGAGTTGCTATAACTTACGTTCATTGAGAATTGCAGGAGCTTTTGTTGATGTTTTGACCATTTTTTTGACCACAGCATCGATGGCTGTGCAGAATACAGTTGTCTGTTTCTCTCCTAGTCCTTGGTGCTTCTGTAGCTTTTCCAAAAACCCTCAGCGTGAATTTGTAAGACATCAGCATGTCAAAAATGTAAATGCTATATAAAAGTCAAACAACTTTTTTTTTAATATTTCTAAAAAAATTAGCCTATTTTATTTACCTATATTTGTCCTTTTTTTTTATTTATCACAGTCTTGGGTAATATGGTAATGTTTTTGAGGCCCATTATTTTATTCCTATAAAAAATGAAAAAGCATTTTTTTAAGCCTGTCAGGTTTTGTTTCCTGGATGAGGTTAGGTGTTCAAAGATAGATACTGTCCATAGAACGTGTTATCCTGTTTTATAAGGTCTTTTTTCTTTCATTGATGATTCTAGAATATTTATGTGTATTCTATATATAGACAGATTTTACAGTAAGAGAATACTATAGAGAGGGAATGTATTTTCTTTTTACTCCGAAATTCTAAGGCAATTATGACTCTCAATAGAGAGTTGTTTTTTTGAAAATATATTTTACAATATAATGCTCAGTAAAAGTAAATTGTCACTAATTTATTTAAGGCAGAATGGAAGCATGAGGCCATCTAGTCAAAGCTTGCACCTTAGCAAGAA
The DNA here is from genome assembly GCF_009819795.1 of Aythya fuligula. Lineage (NCBI taxonomy): Eukaryota > Metazoa > Chordata > Aves > Anseriformes > Anatidae > Aythya > Aythya fuligula. The sequence continues at coordinate 10,666,968 of NC_045565.1, read as the reverse complement.
CAGCATTGAATTCAGAGCTGGCTTCTTAGAGTTTTGTCTAGTCGTGCCTTGAAAACCTCAGGAGGTGGAAATAGCACGGCCTCTCTGGCAACATGTTCCAGTGCTTCACTAGCCTCAAAGTGACTTTTATTTGTTTGTTTGTTTAACTTATGTACAGTCAAACATACCCTATTTCCCTTTATGAGCACTATCTCTCCTTTTGTTGCCATGCACCATTGTCCACCAGTTGGGAGTTAGTGAAGCCATAGTGAAGCCAGTCCTAGAGCCATTTCTTGTTTTGGGAAAAGCTCCACCTGGGAATTTGTGCATTGCTGTCCATTAAATTTCATATTTGATTTAATCTATCTCTGTGTTGTTTATTCTAGCAGTGGAACTCAGATGTTTTATGTCTTTTAATGTCTTCGCTCTTACCTTGTCAGCTTCTGCTGATAGTCTGTCCATATAAGTTTTTGCAATATTAGCAAATTCCTAAGCTTTTTGGTAATTTAAAAAGACAAATTCTTTAAATAAGAATATTCATTTTAATTCATGGAAGTGTGCTTGTAATCATTATATTCGTGAATACATTGTCTAAAAATATGAAATGGCTGTACCATTGCCTGTACCTTGTACAAAATTCTCAAGTCCTCCGTCTTTTAACTATGCAAGTATTAAGTCAACTCCACAGCTTTGTGAGGTCATGGCTGTTCTGAGTATACAGCTACAGTCAGCAGCAACTGCAGTGTGAAGATATTTCTGGATACATTTTTGATAAGCATTGTTCCACAATGACAAAGTCAGCCTATGGAAATGTTTCTGCTCAGGAGTAAAGTTTTTCTTAGCTTGTTACCATTATTAATAGAGGTCTACTTCATTACAAGTAGCAGTGGGTGTTTGTTGACTCTTGGTTTTGACATAGGAAATGTCACAATTTAACTGCTGTCAGAATATTAAAGAGTTTTAATATTTTCCCATGATTTCTAATGAGCTAATATCTGTGGGAGACTGAGAAGACTAGATATCACTGCTATATTCGGTTTTATCTTTGATCCCAACCAGTTTTGAAGTGCGATTGCCAGAGGTGAAAACTAAATTGTTTTTACAACAAGAACTATTCTAATTCAGGGAATGCAATGCCAGTTGTTCTCTTCATTATTTACCATGTACATCGCTATGTCTTCATTGCATACACTCATGGAATGAGTAATGAAGTGGTGGTTATTTTATAACTCTGTCTCCTTCTTTCTGACATTAAATATTGAAGCTACAAGCACTTTCTGAGAATTATGAGATGAGGAGCTTAGAAAAAGAGTTGTTTCTTTGATAAACAAAACACTGTGCCCTAAATATTAATTAATCAGACTCCTGTTGATTCCATTTATAAATTAAGGAGACTTGGAAGAAAGGTGTTTTGTGAATGCTATGCTTCATGAGCATCCTATAACACTTTTAAAAATTGTTTTGAAATTGCTGGAAATAGTTGTTTATGAACTTAGATCTTTTTTGGTGAAAGATGGTATGAGCAAAGAAGAAGAAAGCTGAAGAAAAGGCATGGTCATTAAATACTTCCTTTAAAAATAGAAAAGAAATGATGAATAGATGCATTTTGCACTCTTAAAAAGCAATCCTTGCTTTCCTGTTATAGTGTTACAAGTCTATAATTTCTGTTATTTTTCTTTAAATGGGGAAGGATGAGAGAATATCTGTTTTTCTGGTATTTCTGGTGTAATTTTGTTGTAAATTGTTCAAAATTAGGTCTTTGGGTTTATTTCAGCCAAGCTATACTGACTTGGAAATATATGTTTATATTCACTGCTGATCAATCCCAGGGTACTTATCCTGTACCTTGATGAAAATCTTGCAGTTTACAAAACCGTGTTTGTGTTTTGAGGTGCATTGCTTGCTGAGAACCACAGAGTGGGTTTGTACCATCAGTGCATTATACCAAGCTGCCTGGGGGTTTACATGCTGCCCATCAGCTGAGGGCCTTTGCAGTTGTCAGTTTGGCCAGCCAGCTGTCAAAATGCTTTCAGTCCACTCATTACTTGTTTTTTAAAGAGCAAAAAAGAGCATCACTACAGAGAGGACAAAGAGCTATTGCGGCTTACTGTGACACTTCAAAAAGCAAATATATTGATAGGCAATGCCACCAAGTCATCTAGGGTCTGACTTGATCATCTGCAATTGGAGAAAACTTAAATTAATTCAAATGTCTACTACAAGTTAGCAAATCAGCAATTGAGATCTTATGAGATCTTAGATGTTGCCCTGTGTTGTGTTTGGGCGCCTTGTGTCTTTAGGTCAGGACAGCCTTGCTTTTGTTTTCTGTTACCTCCCTGGACTCCATCAGCTCCATGACAGTATAAGCTCCTGAACTAATTTTTATTCTGTCCAGTCAATACCACAGCCAGCTTCCCCTTCAGATTTGTGTCCGCATACTGCAGTCTCCCAGCTGCTTCAATCCAGTTCGTGTTATCACTGGGTTCAGTTAACTGTAAAGACCCATTCTTTGTTACGTGGTTTGCTTTTTCTCTTCTTAGCAAGCACATGACAAAGTTATTCTGGGAGCTGTAATATGTCTTGATAACAGTACCTCCCATTGAAGTAAACTATGTTGAGACCTGGGATATTCTGCAAGTGCTTTTAGGAATCTTTGAGACCAATATTGTGTCTTCTTTGTGGTGATTTTTTTTTTGTTTGCTTTGGTTTTAATTTAATTGTATGCAACATTTTCAATAAAGGAAACACAAAATATAAACATATTAAAAGCATTTTGCATTTGGATAACGTATCTCAAATTATGAGATAAATCATGCTGCCTAAGATGCACTAAAGTACATTGGATCAAATTACATGTATTTTCTATCACCTTATATTATAATGGACTTTATAATGACATCCATATAAAAAAAAAAATCATCCATAATCCAATGGTATATGTACATATACCATTCAGATGCTTTAAAATACCATCAATGAAAATTTCTAAAAATACTGGGTTTTGGTGGCACCTTCTGACAATGAATTTCTTTTGTGTCTTTGGGCTGTTAATGCCTGATAGAGTTCTTCTAGAAAACAGTGCTAACTACCATCTTACAATTTACAACCACGATTAGCAGAAAGTATAAGAGAAAATATTAAGTCACTACCTGTATAAATATCAGTTAAAATAATCTACTTGCAGAAGGTGTGTGTGTGTGGGGGGGTGTCTGCAGTCATGAAATTCCCATAAAGGAAAATTTCAAACTGAGGAGCAAACGTGGCAAGGAGGAGAGTGAAGGACATTGCATGTTCTGTTTTTTGGAGAGAAAAGAAAAGCAAACAGGGATTTCAGCTGGTTGAAGTGTGATGTTGCACAGCAGTCAGTTCTGTGAGGATGTGGTTCATTAGGACAGCAAGCCGGGGAGATGTTGCTGTCTCCATCCTGGAAATATTGCCGCAGACGGTTTGTACTCTGCGTCCATGCAGGAGAAGGACGACTCTGGTGGCCCCAGTGGTTTGTGCTGCTGGAATCTGTGCACAACCCAGGCTGCAGAGTGGTGTCTGCAAGATGAAATGCATCTCTTTTCAGTCACATGGTAGTGCTTTCATTGTTCCTTAATTACCCTGTAAGCTTTCTTCAGGATGTAATGCTGCACTATGTAGATGCTTCTCTATACAGAACAGAGTTGAGTAAAATTAAGGGTCTTACTGAAATGATATTTCAACTCAAGAAAGTATTTTTCTTTTGTTACTGTTTTCTACTGCCATGCCAAAAGTTCTCCTTAGTGCTTTCTAGCCAGATGAGCAGGAATTCCTAATTCTGATAGCACACCTCTTTTTTAATACAGCTATATTAACAGTAGTTTCATTGTTTACCTGTTTCTGTTGGACAACTTCCAGTTTTCTCTCTCCTGTTTAAGCAAAGCTATGCAGATGTCACCTAGAAATCTAGGCCCACAAATGGTAGGCTTTGTGGCAGAAGAAAACATGGTAGCTCATGTGAAAGCCCATGATGACTGTACCCAGTGTCTGGGGAGGCTGTGTCTCCAGCCACGTGCATGCCCAGCAGCCCTCCTCTGAGCAGGGATGTGGGCACTGTTTGTGTGCATGAGTGCTGTGCAAATTGGGGCATACAAGGCACCCTATTTGCTGGGAATGCTACCTTAGGTTTTGTTAGGCAGGGATGTTTAGTTTGGTGAAAAAGCGGAAAGCTATCAGCTGCTGTTTCTTTCGATAAAGAGTGCTAGCATAGAAAGAACTTTGCATTTTATACGGTCATAGTACTAAAAATATGTGAAAATCACAGAGGTTAAGAAGGAGTGAGGTTTTCAAGAAAAGGATTTGTAAAAATAGATACTTTCTGGTACTTCCAAAGACTTCTGAGAGGAAACATGCTAATCTTTTTATAAATACCAGTCTTCCTTGATGCTAATCCTATGCAACTACAGAAAGAAGAATTGATTTTCTTTATTGATGTGGCTATTTCTGCCCAGGCTATAGAGGTTTAGGACATGTTTTTTATTGATTTGGCCGTGAACTTCCCTGACTCTTGATGAGCACAAATGACAGAGCTGCTCCAAAGAGAGCTGTGAAGCTGCAAGGGAACTGGTACTGCCACGTTTGTGAGGCTCCCTCGCTGCTTCGCAATATGAATTATACATTGGGTTACCATCATGGCAATTAGAACAGGATCCAGATGTTAACTGTGTGACCTGTACTGAGTGCTGCTCCTTGGAGTGCTTAATCTTTGCATAATGGTAAAGGGCGAGATTTGTACTATAATTATAGAGAAATGTTGATGGGGCTGAAAACTTGAACTGTACTGGAAGGGCTTTGTGTGTCCAGGGGATGTTGAGCTTGTTTCTGTCAGAAGAATAAAGGAAAAGGAATTCAAGAGAAAAATGCATTAGGAACTATTAGATGACACTTAAAGCTTGTGCAGGGCAGATTTTCCCACTAACTTTTTGCAGAGGTTTCCAGCATCTGGCTGAAGGCAGTTGGGGCACCTTCAAATCCTCGAAGCTTCACTTACGCGTCTGCTGAGAAATTGGCTGTTGTAGTACTGAGTGGTTTGAATTTTAATCTGCAGGAGACATGAAGGTACCAGTAAAGACACTGGACAAATACTGGATTACATAAGGACACATTCTCTGCTCTGTCACTATGGCCAAACTGTTTCAGTGCTGCTGCTCCTGATGGCTCGCACTGTGGTTTTGTAACAGAGGAAGCTGGGTTTTGTAGCCTGCTTCTCTGCTTTTTGTTTCATTTGGTTTTAATACACACACTTAATAAATAAGCTTGTCTTTTTTGAAGCTTTTGTGTAGATGACAGAAGAAACACGAGTATGTCTTTCAGAAAGAATAACATCTTAAATAAGATGCTGTGTCATTCTGCAAACTGCATCCTTCCAGTAACGCGAGTGTTCTCCCACTCCCTCTTTATGCTAGTAGATAAGATGAACTTGTTACGAATTTACTTGCTGGTTCTAAACAGATCTAAATCATGTTGTCAGCATGCCTCTTTGTACTATCATCCTTAAAAAAAATAAAATAAAAAAAAAATCCGTATAGCTTTCTTGTACCCAGCCAAAGGCAGAGAGATAAGGCTGAGCCCTTTCTAGTACGTGTGTAATTTAAAAATCAGAGAATATTTCTGGCACAAGAATCAATAAAGAATGAATATAAAATTGTCAGGTGATAACAACTGTGTGATGCAGCGGATTAGCAACTTGTCCTTTTATTATCAGGGGCTGGGTTCAAGCTTAGATACAACAAATCAGAAGTAATAATATGCTGCATGGGCTTCAGTAGTACTGAACGAAAAGAGCGAATGTGCATAATTCCCCAGGCCAGCTGGGAAATATTAAGCGCCGCTCTAAACTCTTGCGGTCTGTTCGGACCACCTATGGACTCTCAGGCCAGAGCTTGGTTGTTGATCATTCTCTACCATCAGGATAAGCCTAGCCCACCACCAGAAGGAAATGCTGTACGTGAAGTCCTCTTGGGATGAGCTTAGGAGGCAGCAGTTTTCCCTCTGGGTGTGGCTGCATCAGAGCTGAATCGGAGAGGGGCTGCTCAGCCTCAGGTGGGCATGGGCACTGGCATGGGCTGGCTCCCTTGGCAAGGCCAGGAGTCAACCAGCACCTTCCTCAGCAGCCTTTGACAGGCACAGTTGCTATGGAAACCTCCTGAGGAATGACCTCTTTTAGTGTTTAAATAAATAAGCTGAATTTTCACTGTTATTTTTCTAACAATGTCTAATTTTCTCTGGGAGAAGCAAACCGCAAATGGATTCAACACACTGTTGATCCGGCCTCCAGAAAAATATATTAAATATAGATTGAGTGTGTTGTGTGTATTTGTATTTGCCTGTTTGCCTCTCCTGGAAGCACAGGTACAAGGGCAGGGCATGGCCTTGATACTCTAACTCAGCCCAGAGCTATGGTTTTAATTACAGCTCTGAAAGAACTGTGAATCACCTTGTGAAACATCAGTTAATACCTCAAATAATTAGCTGTGATAAATAGAGTGAGTTGGGCACTCCTAAGTAATTGCTCTGTTTCACCTGAGAGATTTCTGCATTCCAGTGGTGGGTTAGCAATTCCCTTGCATGCTTTGTAAAGCCACTTGTAAACACTTTTGGACTGAACACAGTCAGGAGCGCCCTGCGGAGGAGTGCCTGGCTTGCAAGGGGTGCCATAATGTTCCGGGGGAAGGAAAAATGTTATGTTAACATGAGATTGATCTCAACATGAGCAGCGGCAGTATTTAAATACGGAGGTATCTAAATAAACTCTGATTTATTGGTAGAAGTGAAGCATGAAGAATCTCTGCAGCTTGCCAAACCAATCTGACGTAATGCTGCCTACTTTTCCAGGTCAGATTCACGCACCGATAGCATTTCACCTGTGCGTGCTTAGAATTAGGCCCTGAAGAGGTGAGCCAAAAAAAATAGCTGAACTGTAGAAGTGGATCACCAATTTCAAAAATTCATGAAGACAATAGTGGGACATTATCCCCTTGGAGGCAGGGTACAAATTTCTGTCTGCATAGTTCATATTAGCAGCCCAGTCCTGATGAATAAGGACAGAAGTTTTAATCAAGCTATAATAATTAGACTGAGCCAGTGATTTGAAGAAACAATGTTTTCGCTCAAGGCGGTGTACTGTATGGGATAAGATGTGCCCGATAGCCTCTGCAACATCTGGCACAGGACAGTTGCATCTGGTTTAGAGCAATCTGAGTTTTTAAGCAAAGCTTCTAAGGCAACAGTCCTGATAAAACATGCCTGGTCAGGATAAACACATTTCATGTCTGGTGGAGATTTTTTGAACAACGTGACAGCTTATAGTTCATTATTCTGGAGATTTACATACAAAAGAAATAGGAAAGGAGTAAAAGTGCAGTACTGCTGACACCAGTGTAACAGATGAATGCTTAGTACAGCAAAGTGATGGAGAGTGCATAATTTTGTTTCCAATCAACAGAGCTGAAAGACATTTTAAGTGAAAAATTCATTCACAGGTCTGAATTTTGGCTGTGCTTCCAGTGTCCTGCACTGCACAAGGTAACATAGAAGATTCTCCTTATGCTATGACAAACTAATTCCAAAACAGATATTTGCACAGAGTAGAATTTACCATATTAAAAGATAAAGAGCAAAGAACTTCTAATAGAGTTGACATGATAGTTTGTTGTGGCCTTCTTTTGCCATATTTGAATAATACCTCAGAGATTTGCAAACCTGTTGAAAATTGTCTTCATATTCAGAAGCTCTGCCAACCAGAATCATAGAATTATGAAGTAAACTGTGCTTTTTTAGAGACTTAAGGTGCTTCTCTCATGCCAGGTTTAACTCCTTTTTATGGCACCAGAATTTCTGTTCTCTTGTTCATTGTTCATTGTTTGTTTGTTTGTTTGTTTTTGTTTTTGTTTTTGTTTTTTAATTGTAATTTTACTTGACCAAAAAAAGTACTTGTAGGTATCTTTATTGGACTGGAGAAAATGATATTTTACCAGTTTAGCAGTGTTACCTGTTTTTTAAATTTCTTAGACTGATTGCATTATTCTGATTAAGTAGTAACTATCAAAGATGCTATTAAATGTATACTCTCGTAAATTATGCTTTACATGTTTCCATCATCCCATGCAAGCAATAAGATATCAGGTTCTCACTTAGAGAAGTCACGTGAACTAGCCTTCTGGTGGACATGTGTTTCCCAGAGTGGAACGTGTTTCCCAGAGTGTTTCTTCTAACCTGTTTTCCAGAGTGAGAAACACTTGCTGCATCAAGAGAAGATACAGACTATACCAGAACTGGAGTTGAGTAGCGTGTCCCCTGATCCAATAAAGACCCTTGCAGTGGCTTGCAGCAGGGCTGGTGGGTACCTCTGCACCCAGCCTGCAGCTGCCTGTCCTCAGGAGAGAGAAGCTTCTAGAAGCTCACCAACATTTCTAACATTGCAAGAAGTATAAAATTATCAATATAATTCAATTTTTGATCACCTAATAAGTATAAAAAATGTAGCTTTCTTCTAAGTAATCAAACTTTAACCCTTATTTGATTTTAAGAATTTTTTCAGGGTTGTTATTTTCTATTTAGCAATTTGCATTTTATCTAATCTGTTTGGGCCAACATAAACTTTTAGAATGAGGTATTTCAGAGAAAATTATTTGTCCTGTTCATCAGTTGGCAGTTTGCTGTTTTCACCTATGAAGGTTTTCTCTAAATAGAAGAACAGAACTTGATACCACCTACCTCAGAGTAATTGCTGTCTGGGCAGCCTTGATCTGATGCTGGAGATCAAAGTTGCTCTTTATCCTCACCAGGTAAAGGACTTCATCTTGCTGGTCTGGTCTGTATCTCACAGGAAGCATGGGCTGAGTAGAGGAGCTGATAAGTAATACATTTTATCTAGAAGTTAAAATTTCACTGCTTAGCAAAGTCAGCCAGATTTCAATACTTATTCTGATGAATACTTCATGTCCTTACCTTCTTGACTGTGTGCTTACAAATGCCAAAGGACTGGAGCAAGGCTTTTAGCTTACATGCCATGAAGAGCTTGTTTGTTTGGCTGCAGCAAGTGAAGCAAAAAGTTCTGTTGGTACGATCCTTATGTACGTATGCTGCAAGAGCATCCTACCTGAGCCTGGAGCTTCAGTCCATTTGGGATTGTCATCATTAGCAGACACACACTTTGTTGTCCCATTGGATTTGGAGAGATGTCTGAAATGTGGAAGTGCTTTCTTCATTTGCAGGTTTAAACATCAGGAAAAGAGAAAGCATGAACAAAGCATCTGAAAGTAACAAGTCATGTGAGTGGTGATACCAGGCAGATGCAGTGTGAGTTACAAATAGAGCTGCTTTGTCTCTGAAAAACAGATGTATACAACAAATGCTATCGGTGTTCTGTAAGGATCCATGTAATTCGTTTAAAAATGCAGTTGATGAAATGAAACTGTAAGCCTACTAAACCTCAAACCATAATACAGCAGAAACCAGAGTGCTGTACATTATGTACCCGTAATGGAGTCCTGTGGGTGACAAGTGTTTGTGCTGTTGTATAAAGGTAAGGCACAGATGTGACAGAAAAGCAAGTGAGAGGGTTACCTTTTTCCACCATCCAACTCTTTTCTTCTTGTTGTTGCTTGTTTGTTTGTTTAATAAACAAGGCTTTACAATTCCTTATGTAAATCCTTAACTTTTAAAAATCATTTTTGACAGATCTGGAAGAACCTGTATATATTTAAATGAAATTTTGGTTGTTTTTATGCCAGAAAATGCAGTGTATTTCATTAGGTAAACAGGGACCTCTAAGAGTTGTTCACAGGAGCTTATGATAATAGTCAAAGTAAATTGCATTTAATTTTCATGATAATCGATCTTCTGAGCTTTATCAGTCTTCTATCAATAATTTCTGTTTGAGCTGTTACTAGGAATCAAAATTGAACTTAAGATAGTTAAGCTGATCCCATGCCAGACATCTGTCTGAATCATCAGTGACTAAGTTAAGTTCAAGATGTGTGCTTTAAAATCTTTCAAGTGAGCCTGGACTCACAGAGCTGTCATTTTTATACTACTGTATCTGTTTATTTTTGGCCAAAACTGGGAGATGACAGAACCAGTAGTTTATGTTTATGCTTTTAGCAATACTTACTTATCCAAATAAGTAAGTTATCTAGCCCAAAAGACTAACAAATATTTGTATTACATGAAATCAGTGGAAAATATGTACCTCACACTTGGTAATGACAAATTACATTAGGTTAATTGTAGGACTTAAAAGTTACAATAAGTAATTTACTTCTCTGTCAGTAATTTACGTCTTTGTCTCTAAACCATTTTAAATTATTTCAGAAAAATAATTAATTTCTTTGTTATTTTAAATCTAAATGCGTATAGTTTTTGCAAACAATAATGCTATTTAAGAATAAACTAATCTGAAGGATTTTTAGGGAGATTGAAGCATTTGCACATGTCTAAGGAGCAAGAATTTTACTAAAGCGTTAGCAAGAAGGAATTGTGGATAGTGTTTTTTCACCTTTGCTATAACATTTTGAAAAGTACTGCTGAGCCACACCTGTCTTTTCACAAGTAGAATAATTTGAAAATGTAGTTGTGTATTTTTTTTATCTTTTTATTATTTTTTTTTTGTATGGCAAAATTTGTGAGGATAAGTTACAACATCTTAGTTTATAGTCTGTGTCCAGACTTATTTTTTCCCCCTAGTGGGATCAGTGGTTTGCTTGGAATTACCCACTTGTGTCTTTTATATAACTGAGAATAAAGTGGAGTCTAGATTTAAGATGTTTATGCTGGATGCCCACCCTAAAGATCCTGGCAGTGCTGTCTGCTTAGATCACCTCCCAGCCATGCGTGTCTCCCAGTGGGTTACAGCAGCATCGCCATGTCCCGACTCATGGCTTTTGATGCCACACACAGCCGTTGTCTGTGCTGCTGCACTCTGCTCTTATTTCAGGCAGAATCAAACTAATTACTATTTTTTATTCCTTTCCACTAATAAGACTCTCCTACTAGTTACTCCCAGCTGGAGTCTGTCCGTATGTTGAAATTATACTCCATCCTTTTTGTGTCCTACGGCTATTCCAAGAGATGATATTCCCCTTTTCTCAGTTATGCCCTTTCTTTATTTTTAGAACCTAACACAACTCGTTCTCTCTTGAGATCCTATTTACAAACAACTGTGGTGCTAAATAGGATAAAGCTAAAGGCAGTTCAGGCTTCCCTCACCATGATGCTAATGTTACTTAAAAGCTTTAGACTTACAAGACCCCCAAAGATGCTGTAGGTTCTGTTTGTGTCTATTCATTGCTTAATCTTCCTGCTGGGATTGCCAAAGATGATGGTATGGAAGCAACCAAATCTTAAGAAAGTGGTAACATCATGACATGGGTGAACCTATACAGACATTTTTAAAGCAAATTTAAATCATAGAATCATGAATTTTTCAGGTTGGAGAAGACCTCTTAAGATCATCTAGTGTAACCTGTAACCTTTAACAATACACTGCCCAGCTTAGAATTGAAATGTCTTTCTTACTTTAGGAGCTAATATATATGGCATCACTGTTTTAAAATTTGGAGGTAAGGGAGTGAAGCTGTTTTGTTTTATTCCTCAGCCCCCCATACACTTAAATTCTTAACTCTGCCATTTCTACATTTTTCCTCTGCAAGCCAGGCTGATTCAGGTGACTAGAGAACTGTGCAGATAAAAACTGCCCATTAGATTTTGTATATTCTTTAAATATCAAGAAACAACCAAATGATCAAACTAAAACTAATTCTGGATTACTACCTAGTTTTAAACTGAAGGTTTATGTTTGAAGGTAATCTACTCTGTAAGAACTGTAACTGATTTTAGAAATGAGATTAACTACAAGAACAAAACTATTGACATCAATGTAGATGCTGAAAAAGAGTTTTGGTTTAATACATGTAAAATAGGTACTCAAAATGCATTGCCTTTTAAGGTGCATACTTTTTTTTTTTCTTTCATGCTTTGATATTGTAAAATGAAGAGCATTGTAATTGCAGAGGCATTATGAAGTAGTTAGTGGATTCTTCAGTAACTGTGACAGAAGTGTAGGACAGTAGGTGGAAGTCTTTTCCAAGTGATGGACATAATCCAGAGTTATTGCTCCCTGGGACAAGTGATGTTTGTTTTCATAACAAGTGTTAGCATTTATCAAAGCCTATTTACTTGCCCAGCTGTACAAAATCATGACAGCACACCAATGCATTACAGTACAGCAATCCAGTTAGGAGGAATACTTCAGTAAGTGCATGAACAGCTATGACAAGTGGCTTATTTGCTAAATGCAGTGCTCTGTAAGTGGCTACAAACCAAACAGCTGTGTTATGGTGTTGATATCTATTAGTTTTACAGATCCTATTTTCTTCTTAAAGTGCTCATATATTTGACTATCCCTGTGCTGGTAACCAGCCTTTTACTGGATTAAACAATTTGACATGACTGAATATGAAATCATGGGAGATTTAGAAGAGACTAGTTTAGTCCTTCTATAACACCATTTTTATTCCAAGCAGAAGGACTTCATATTTGATAGATATTTTCAACTGAATTTGGTTCCTGGAAACTGATTTCAGCTTTCTGCTATGAGCTCAGTCTGTTTTAATTTTGAAATTCTAAGGAAGCAGTCACACAAGTAGTCATGATGGCCACAAATATCACATGTTAAGAAGTAGAAGTGGCATACAGACAGCATCTCCAGTGCCGTTGCTGAAGACAGTGTCTTTGTATATACCAAAAGCATGGTTATGCAGTTTCCATAATACTTTATTAGACTAGCTTAATCTTGGCATCAAAAAAGTAGACTTAATAATAACTATTAACTTTAATCAGTATTCTTATTGGGAAATAAGTCATTTTCAGTATTAGAAAATGTATTGGAAATGGATCAATTTACTAGGGGTACTTTTATTTTATTATTTTTTTTTTTTATGGGATTTTTTTTGTCCAGCTCTCACTGGAGAGCTCCCTGCAGAGTTGGTCGTACACAACCTACTCCACACAACTTACTAGAGATAGGAAAGAAGGCCATAATCATAGGCTTTGCTGTAGGGCATTACAGCTTGCTTCTGCTTTGAACAGGCACAGCACATAGCGTAGCCTGCCAAGAGGCCACTGTAACATCTAAGCATACAATTAACTGTAAGTGTGTGAGTAATCTCATCCTTTTTCAGTGAAGCATTTAAGCACGTGTTTATGGTTAATGATTAGGTCCAGATGAAAGCAGTAAGATGATCTATGATTAAAGTTAAACATATGTTTATGTGTTTTCTTGAAGAGGAATGAAATTATTCAAATGCTGTAGCACTGTGTGGGTCACCTCACAGTACTGTATTTTCCAGCATAAACCATCAAATTCTCCAGTGGGGTAATTTATAAATTTTTCTAAATGTGAGAGGTTCAAACACATTAATCTAAGTTCTCTGATCTAGTTGTTTGGGTCTGGATTTTGGTTAGAGTATACGCACGGTTTCCCTAGAATGAATCCAAAGTGCTGATGAGGAAGAATTTGGCAAGTCCAGATCCTGAACTCAGAATGTGAGCCTGTAATAGCATAATAGGTATTGTAGTGTTGTCCACCAAGCTGTCCTCTCCAGTAAGTACTTTTTGACAATATAATTGGTAGTTGCCTTCAGGGGGAAAAAACACACTTTGGGGGAAGGAAAAAAAAAAAAAAAGTTAGCAAACAGTTATTGCAGTACAGGCAGACTCACCTACCAATTATTAAAAAATCAATATGACATTTTCAAAATGTCCCATTCAAATAAACAAACAGAACAAAACAAAAAAACACACACAAACATAAAGCTCATTTTAGTTTAAAGTTTGGCTTTTAAAATAAATTTCTTCATTGACTTTGAAGTTGTCAGTAAAATATGGGTGATCTTATACCTGATCTTCAAAAGTTCTTTCCATTTATTTTATTGAATAGATTATCCCTTCTGTAGCATTTATGGCACATAGCATTTTAATCACTGTAAAGTGAAAAAAATAGAATGGTGTAAAAGGCATAAAAATATATTTCTTGTTGTTCTTGGCATACATTGAGTGCTATCTGTACGGTGTAAAATAGGGATTAAAGAGAGGTGTAAGACTGTAGGGATTTCTGAAATCTGTGTGAAAGTTTATCCAAAAGCTGAATCTTAATTCCAACACCACAGGGAATCATAATCTAGATTTTTGCTTCTTCACTTCACTCTGCTTATACATTGGTTAAAGGGACCGCTCTCTGTCCGAGAACAAAACCACCTCTTTGTTAATGCAAAATGCATAACAGATCGTTGCAGTTTGTTGTTGTCCTTAATATTTGTTTGTTTTTCTTTCTCATAACTGAGCTAGAAAGAGAGACTAGAGGTCCCTAATTATACACTGGTCCTTCCCACTGGTTGAGCCTGAATATTTGCTGAGCCTGTTACATTTCACTGGTTCCAAATCCCTACCAGCCCTTCTCCAGGTATATCTCTGCTTTAACCTAACCTCCTTTAGAGTTCATTCTCTGTCATTCAGAGGAGAAGAAAGCAGAAATTTTAAAGGCATCTGAACAACTATGTAAGAAATAAATAGATAAATAAAATCAAGAAACAAAGTGATAAGTCAATATTTTTAATTCCTTATTCGACCATGTGGATAGGAAAAGAATCAATAATGGCCTTATGGCCTCTTTTTCGTGAAGGATCCCAGCTCCCTCTTCTGCCTTGATGTACTAGAAAAAACATGCTGCATTATGTAGGTTTGATGGAAAATGTGTTTTCATTGTGCATGAATTTAGGATATTAATTCTAACTGCACCATATTTTGTTTTCTGGATGCGTTTACTGAATGCCACTATTATTTTGTAACACTATTACAGACTTTTATTCTATGTAAAACTGCTTACAGGTTATTTGTGGTATTTATTTGGAGACAGGTGATGGAAAAAAAACATATTAGATGAAACTGAATTATGTTGCCAAGCCTTGGTTTCTCAGTGTTTATAAATGGAGACAGTAGAAAACAAATTAAAATCAAAATTTCCCCTTCTTACAACTCTCAGTCTACGTACTCTTGGTACTCTCAGAATGATGTTTTTTTTCCAGAGGTTGCAGGGCTGTGGGGACAGAAATGAGATGCAAGGCCAAGATTCTGGTGAACACTTTGCCTTTGCCTGGGGAGGAGTCTCCAACTCCTGCGGGGGTTTGTTAAAAGATGATGGGGAGGGATGAGGTTTTTAGGTGTTCCCCCATGGTTTTTATTGCTCCCGTGCCCTTTATTTGCATCTGTCCAACTTCCTATGTCACACAGAAATCCTTCCCTTCTTCCAGATTCCTGATGGCTGTGAAAACAAGCCAGGCAGGAGTGTGGGAGTGTGGTGGGACCAGCTGACCTCTCCGCGTACTGCAGTGATGACCCCCATACAGTCCCAGTGACACGATCTGCTACCTTCTATCTTCTTTCTACCTCTCCCTTCTGAGTTATTTCCCTTTCCTACCCTCAACCCCTCCTTTACCTTCTGAGTTTCTATGACAGATATGGTTACCTAGGAGCTGGTGGCCTTGCACAGTTGTGCTCCCCAAAAGGTCCCCAATCCTCCTCTTCAAATACCTGTGGCGTTTGGCCAGATAACTCCCATTAACCGCTTGTGGAATCCAGCATGCGGGCTGTAACTTCTGCCAGCTTCTCAGCCTGTCATTTCTTTTAACCAGCAGTTTTCTTCTGTCACATCCAGGGGTTTTGTAGACCGTGGAAGATGTTTCAGCTTTGGCTGAGGACCTTGGCTGCAGCCTGTTCCTATGCTGGGAGCTCTCTAGGATTTTTTCACTCATTCCCAGCAGAAACTGCTATTGCAGTGGCCAGTGGCCCAGGGCACCAGAGTCCACAGATGCTTTTGTACAGATTCTCACTCTTTCCTATCTCTCTTTTCTTTCTTGGGCAAGGTAAACCTCGTGTCCTCTCAGGTCTTCATAAATGCAAATTTTATGTCAATACTTCTTGAACTCATACAAGGAACAAGAATTTTTTGGCTCATTTGTCTTTTTGGGACTATGAAGCAGGAGGGAGGAATCAAGGTGTGCCAAGATTTGGACTAGCAACAGCTCTGCTCCTGGGGGGATGGGAAATGAGAAGTTATTGGTCACAGGCATTGACGTAACAAGGGAACTGCCAGTAATCAGAGACAGCAGTTCAAGCTCCTGCCACCGCTTCTAACTCACAATCTCAGTTCCTTTGCACTCCTGTCCTGCAAAAACTGGGCTGCTGTTTTATTTTGCCTAAAAAACATTTGTGTTTCTGTCCTACCTGGGGACAGGCTATTCCATGTAATTTTATAGTGCACTGTTGTACAGAGTTGATCTAGGTCAGAAGAGGAAATGAAATAATTTATCTGCCAGATTATAAAAGAGGAATGGGATGTTGCCTCGGTCAGTGGTGAGATTCATTCAGTGATGTCTCCTTGTAGAAAAGTGTTACCAAGACATCTTATTCAGCAGAAAGGTGGTTGATATAAAATTACTCCATGACTATTTCAGAATGAATTTGAATGAGCAGGCTGAGTCTGTGCTGGATCAGCACTTTACCTGTTATGCCTGTATTGATTTTGATCCAGCCCTGTGAGCTTTAAAGACAGATTTACTGTACTGTCACACCACAAACTTCAAAAGGTGTCTTTGATTGAAGGAAAGTTTAATGTGATCTATGCAGAAGAAAAATCATTAATCAAAGTTATTTTAGATTTGGTCTATTAATGGAAGAAATAAGACTCATAAGGCTAGGGCTTCATTTGTTTGCATTTGTTTTAGACCGTTCTTCCCCCTACAAACTAGAGGAAAGCTCTAGTGAGTTCTGCCAGGATTCCCTCTGTGGTTTATTTAAAACTTCGAAATCAGCAGCAAAGAGCATGTGATTTATAAGACAAACACCCTTCTTTAGTTTCAGGAAGGATTTCTGGGGTAGATAAAGAAAGAGACCTAGATGGAGGGAAGAAAGATGGGCCTGAAGAAGAGCACAGGCTGTAAGAAAACAAATTTGAGGCATAGATGTTGTGGTTGGGGAAGATAACAGAACCAAAGAGAAGGAATAAAGAGGAAAATCTCAGTCTTATAGTTCTGACTTGCCATTTTTCTTTTATCTGTCTGCTCACTGATCAACATGCATAAAAATAGGGAAGGAAATTTTTGGGGAAAAAAAAAAAAAAGGCAACTCCTGTTGTGGCAAGTGTTTTTTTTTTTTTTTTTTTTTTTTTTTTTTTTGCTGCTTATGGTTTGTGTTCTACTATTATCCTTGTAATGCTGTAATTGGTAGGAGTCCATGCAAAAACATTGCATGGTGCTATGTCTTTTTGAAGAAGTAATATACATTTAAATTATTTTTGTATGTGTGTGTGTGTGTTATCTTTGAAGTCCTTTCATTAGTAATTGTAGCTCTCATTATCAAATGTTACATTTAAAGCAAAGCACTTCTGTATGTTTCTGCTTACCTATATTTTCTTGACAAGTCATCTTCATGGTCATACATTCCATAATTAGTCTTACTATTGTAATCTAAATTATTGTTTAAACTATTCTTCTGTTTTTGAGAGCTGAATGCAAGAACTTCAAATTTATATGTTCATTACAGACACAGATGAATGTGAACCCATTGACTTTAGGCAGAAAAAGTACAGTTCTGTGATCCAAAACACTGTTACAGGTATGCATAAGCTTTCTGCTTTTACTGTCAGACAGGTATATTTAATAGCTGTACAACTAGGCTTACGCAAGTATTGTTAGTATGCTGTATATGGAATCACAATTAGGGAGAAGAGATAGCGAGAGCATAGGTTCTTACTCCTCCTTCCTTCAGATCAGGGAGTGGAGTGGTGTCTCTGAAATCAGAATCTTTGCCTGTTGGGACTGCTGAGGCCACATGTTTAGGGCATCATAAACATCATTGTGTCTGTACTTAGCTTCTCTCTGGTTCAGTTCATTCTTTCCAGCTATCGTTAGTATTACAAAGATACTTATATTCATCAACTTTATTTCTGGGTTATATTTCTGTTTCCAGAAATTACATTTTTGTGTGTTTTACATTTATGTGTTTAGAGATTTCAGGCAGAGTAATAATATGAAGCAAGCGTTTTATTTTATGTCTACTATTTTTTGTTAAATATTTAGTATTTTTATAAAGAAAAACATCATGCATGTCATGAGAATTCTAAATGAGTTGTCTTTTTGCATTCTTATATTGAAAAATTGTGCAAGAAAATTAGAAGTGGAACACTAAAATATAGTGTCAGTTATTTCAGTGTTTATCTGACATTTCCCTCCTTTTTGTCAGGAGGTCCATGTAAGCACCAAATGCTGGGAAACAGTTTTTGAACAGCATGGCTATGTTTGTTTTTTCTGTCAGAAGTGACAAAAAAAAAAAAAAAAAAAAAAGGTTGCTTGAACTTTCTCAAAACAGCAATTTCAAAATTTGATTCCTCAGAGAACAAAACATCCATTTAATATATTAGTGTATTTTCAGCAGGACTTTGTGTTTCCAGATTAATTTACATTTTAAATTACTCTGAAAGCATTAATTTACTGACTAACATGAGAAGTACGGATGAAAGAGCTATTTAGTTTATAAATTGTGCCATCTACTTTCAATGTAGGAATGGTTAATGGCTTTAAAATATATAAAGACTAATTGTCCTACAGATTTTGTAACGAATCATATTAGTAATGTTCAGTTGTACTATTTGCAACATTAACTGTAATGTACATGATAAACGTGGGTCAGACATATAAGTAACATTAATGACTTTGAATGAAACCATCCCAGTTGAAAACTGCTGTGCCAAAACTATTCAACTTGCACTAAAAAATGGTAAAATGAGCAGCTATGAAGAATAAATTCATTGCAGTATTTGTATGTATATTTAAAGTCTGAAAATATGAACATCAATTTGAACTTAATAAAATTTAAGAAGATTGAATTATGGCTACAGCCAAGCTGTTAGTGTGCATTTCTAATGTCTAATTTTCTGGAATTCTGGTGCAACTGAAGTAATTCAGAGTACATAAATTATTCTGAAATTATGATAAAAATTGTGTTACATTCTGTTTGCCATTGGTTACTACCTTTCTCTGTTGTGCACTTTTTCTTTCTCAAATCTGTATTGTGAACTTTTAGCAAATGAAATGTTTGCTCATCTTTAAACCACATAGCTAGCTTGATGGACCCCAAAATCCTTAATGGTTGGATCTTACTAATCAATGCAAATAGACAATGAAGAAGAAAATTAAAAATGAAATTCCTTACTCCAGCAAACTCAGTGGCAGATATTCTTGTAAGAAACTCCCAGGTTTACAGAGCACAACAAAGTGGAATTTATTATTTGAGAAGTGTCATTAACTGTGTTGCATTTCCTTCAATAATTTCAAAGTAATATTTCTAGTTCCCTTTATAATTAATGTGGCTTTGCATGCCAGGTGGTGATAGATTAGACGTAGTTAATGACTTTTCAATTAATGCATTGTTTATATGTAGTTATCTTTCATTTAAAGTTATTGAATAGAAACATGCATACAAAAGGCAAATACAACTCTCTCATAGCAAATTTAGGTGAAATGTGAGCATAGGAATGCTCTTTATTTTTAAGATCTGAAAAGATAGCTCAGGTGGTTAAACATAATTTAGCAGAACACAAGAAGAATATCGTGCAAATATAAAAATATTTCTGGATAGAAGAAGAATATTTTAGGTCAAAAGCTTTTACCCAAAAACGCATTTTAAAAACTCACTATTGATTAAGTTTCCTGCAAATGTAATGAAAACCAATGACACAGTATAAAACAAATAGGTCATAAAAGTGCAAAAATTCCACATAGCTTTGCAGACGCTAGAGTTCGCCTTTGTTTTGAAATACCAAAAATGGACTTACCCTTTCAAGTCAATTTAAAACTTTTTTCAAGTTGTAATAGTCTATGATACTTTTTATTTTGTAATATAAAAATGATACATCACTAAGTCTTTGAACGTATTTTTGAGCCTTCCTTGACTTTTATGGATGACTAGCAATATGTGCAGTATATTGCAGCCTTAACATATAAATTCAACAGAATATCTATAGCTGAGTTACATGTAAGTATACCGGAACTTAAAAATGAATTGACGCTGTTTTTTTAATGGATTGAATGGTGTAATATCATTGAAGTTCTCAGGTATTGTAAGCTCTAAAATAAATTGATATGCAATGAGGAAAAAAAAGTCATTCTAAACCTATTTGAAAATAGTATGATTTCTGAGACTAGCCAGTCCAGAGCTGTAATGTTAAGGTTCAGGAACAGTTTTATCTTCATCCCTTCCTTGTGCAAAACCAACAAAATACTTTGCATTTGCATCTTTGATATTCTGAAAATGTGGAAAAAAAATCAGGCCATTTTTTACCTTAAAACTATGAGTAATTTTTACAGATTTGTGGGAGATTTGCAGGAGCCATCAGCAAGTGCTTCTTTGATGCTCCTTTTAATAAGCTGAGCATGTTGAAGAGGAGACTTGTTTCTGTTTTTTTTAAACCTCATTTCTGTCTGGCATGGCTTGAATTCGAGTCTCTGAAAGCTGAAGTTAGATGAAAAGTGTTTTGTATTCCAGGATGGTCCACATTTTGCAGTGGTCACTCTGTTGTGTCTCAGTTCATCAAGATTGCCTATACCAAAGCTTGTATTTAAAAGACAGGCTTTTGTCTGCACCAAGGGAATCTCTGCTTGAATATATACCTGCCTTCAACCATTTGATGTGATGTTTTTCTACTTAGCTAAAGCATATCTGAAAATTTTGCTTAAAAAGTTATGTTAGTGCATGTAAATATGATATAAAACTGTATGTTAAGAAGCATTGCAGCTATATGCAATGCCTCTTTTCTTTGGAATAAGTTAGTGGTAGGCTGGCATATTTTTATGTTCATTTCTAGAGCCTGGTGTGGGAACAGTTTTTGACTTCATCCCCAGTAGAGCAGATATCAGAGCAATGACTATCCATTAGTAAAATCTGCTCAAAGAAGAGTCAGGTTTTGTAATGCACAATGGCAATCTCCTGCATGTCAAAAAATCTAAGTGAGATTTGAGCTTTATCTATTTTATTTGGACAAGTATTATATTTAAATTTCAAAAAAGTGCTATAGTAAAAAAGCTTTTAATCCTACTTGTTTCTGACAAGCAAGAACATCTTAAATATATCGTTTAAGGGTACAGGTATGAATACAGAGATGAGGAATAGATGGAATTTGTTAATGGATAAATAATAAAAACAAAAAGAAATAGTGTCTATAGCTACGTAAATTCCCTTTGAAATTTATCCTCAACTTCATGGATGTCATGGACCTGTATGATTTAAAAAGTAAGCTTATATTTAAGTTGTTTTCTTTGACCAAGATGTTCAAGGTACTTGTAAAATTGCATACTAAATCATCAGGTGCGTTATTGCTCAGAGGTGTGATTAATCAGTAAAGAGAGTAGTTGAGGTTGCTTGGGTATTTGTTCCTTGCACTTTTGCCTTTTCTTCAGGGACTTGTTTCTACATCTAAAATTTGTTGAAAACAGTAGCAGTCAGGGACACTTAACACAGTGTTACTTTGTGGTTTCTTATCTGGGACATCTAGTGAGATGAACATTTTAATATAAACCCTTGGTTTATATTTTGGTGAAAGAGGCCTGAGCATACCTAAGACCTTTTCTGTTCACAGATGGCTTTTCCTGCTTGCCTCAGTGTATCAGGATACAGCAGGCCTATGTGAAAGAAGGCTTTGTTTCATCTCAGTTAATATTACTAAAATATTATCATGCAGATATGTTTCCTTCTTTGCAATATAACTACAACATGTAACCGTGAGGGATCAGTCACGTACCCAAAATACATGTTTTCATGATTAAAGCATTTTATCCTGTCCTTGCTAGCCAGCACTTTTGGCCTCAGTAGACTACTGATCTTCCTATCTATGCACACTACTAATTTCTTTAGGTATTTGAGCATGGATCCAGGGGCCAAAATAGTCCCGGTGAAGTTACTGGTGTCCTTCATTGCCTCTCTGAGCTAGGGCCAAGCTGCTTGTCAGCCTCAGGTGGGGATGGTTCCTTGGGCCTGGGGCATTGGTGCCACTGAGAAGAGCTGGGAGGAGGCTGGGCTGCATCAGGCCAGCTGGTCAGTCACGACCTCTGCTGGGAAGCTGCTGGGGAAAGAAGGTAGGCTTTTGGCTTTTCTGAGGTAAAAATTCTGATTTAGATGATAAAGGGGTTGATGATTTGGAGGTTTGACCTACGGGGAGGTTCTGAATAGGTATTACGGTCTTTGGGTTTGGGGACATCTTTCACTCTGAGAGAGATGAACTCAGCAGTGTAAAAATAGGGATGAGGTTACTAATGGCAGAAGTGCTGATGCAGTAGCCTGGCAGAGGCTTACATTGCAATCTGAGCATGAAAGAAGAGCAGCCTGTGGATCCTATTGTAAGTGAATGCTATTTTGTGTTTTGGTATTGTCATTTATTCCCTTGTTACAGCTGTGCTCATCCAGTGACCCACAGGCTATGTTTTATCACGCTTTATTTATCCTTCAGCCTTCCTTCCTTGCAGGTCTTTTATGCTCAAGCGAGGTCTGGATGAATTGCTTTAGTAATAGCAGTAGGTGTTGATTCCTCATATGTAATGTGGTAAATGTGAATATGGTACTGTGCCTGGAGGGGGCTACAGTACCAGAGAGGTGATAACAGGAAAACACAGGCATCTGCACAATTCACCTAATCCACTGCCATTTAAAGCCTGTGGATTGTCCCAGAAGCAAATTATAGTCCCTGGCAGTAGCAGTGAGGAGAAAATTTACAGTGAGTATTTGCATGCTGTGCCTGAGTAGAGAAATCTGGCTTTACTAGTGATGCTTTAGGTATAACGAAGACAGCAAACTGGTGGTGGTGTTCTGCCTTATTTCTAGTCCCATTGCTCTAGTGTTGTTTGCCTGTAGCAGACAACTTGATGCACTGCCATACATGACTGAAGGTATGCCGTGCAACTACTGAAAAGCTACTTCAATAGCAAGTCAGGAAAATTCAGGACCTACTAAGTCATGTGAGCAGTGTTGTAAAGAGTTTATTGTAACTTGTACAACATCAGCTGAGTGCAACTCACAAGATCACAGATTCTGATGATAGGTAAATAATGATGTTTATAAAATGTAGAAACTAGTAGGTATCAATATGTGTAAAATTTGCTAAACTGCTAGGAGAATGTTTCAGTCTCTTTATTTCTTAACATTTATTAAAATATTACCACAGTTCTCTCCATCACAGCATCTAATGCCATGAAGAAATCTACTGCACAGAGCCTGACTCTATGTGTTACCAGTGAAAGTTATGCAGCTGCATTAGCTTTTATGGACAAGAAATACATTTCTGAGTTGTATCAGAAATGCATTTTTGAATTGTAATTTCTTCTCTACTTTTTTCATTTGAGGTTGGCTATATCAAATTATGTGGGAATAAATTATGGAGTACTACAAGAAGATGTACTACAAGCTCTATTTTTACTGTTTGCTCTGCGGAGACCTACTGTTATTTATGTATCCCTTTCCTGCCATTCAAAGTTTACATATCATATGCAGATTTTGTGTTTTGTTTTGTTTTGTTTTCCTTATTTGAGCAAGAAGGTAATTTGTTTGCTAGCTGTAGGTGTGTAAATTTATAGCAAAGATTTTGTCTTTCAAGCAAGGACAGAGATAATACAACAAAAATAATGGGTTTTATCTAAGTTTGGAGGTGTTTTTTTTTTTTTTTTAGCAATGGAAGCTTATAAAATGAAAACAGATTAGTTTTCCATGTTTATATAAATATTTAAAATTGGTTAACATTACTGCATATTTGTTAAGTAATATGAAAAAATGAATGCCCTCCTGGAGAGTAAAGATAATATCCTAATGAATGTATCTAATATCCTGCATAGTGTTCAGTATATCACCATAATTATTAAATAGGCAGAAACGAATGCCTTAAGAACCCATCTTCTGTGCCCCATACTTCACAGATCTCATAGGCCTGTCTTGTAAACTCTAATTAAAACTATATTGCAATAAAGAGAAACACTGCAATAAAGAGACATGATTCAGTGCTAACAAGTACCTGTTAATTTTACTTCTTGTTTATGATGGAGAGATTTAATCAAAGTAATGGAGTATCTATGTTATTGGGCACATCCCGTAGGAGGCATGCAGTGTTTGGACAGCATGAGGAACTAGTAGTTGACTAGATGCTGCCCTGAGTGTTTACTGAAAATGGATACCATTTAACTCAGTTCTAGAGATGTTTTTAGAACAAGTTGTATGTAAATTGCAAGTCAACACTGATATAGATGGAAATCTGATATAATGTCTACATGAAACGAGTAACATTTTCTGGGCCTGTGCCTAAGAGGCAGTTGGGGTTAGAGTGATTTTGATATGATATACCCTGGTAATGGAGAATAAGTGAACTGCTTAGGTGAGACTGGGTGAACTGATACAGGTGAGAACAGTCACCCAACCTATGTCTCTGTTAACTAAACTACAATGCCTAATGTAGCAATGTCTAACTGAAAATAAGTTCTTTTGTTTTTTTTTTTTTTTTTTTTTTTTTTTTTTTTTTTTTTTAATAGGAGTTGCCAATACCATATAAATATAGCAAGTAAGGTTTTTATTTATTTATTTATCAAAATAGTTTGGAACTTGACTCATGCTGCTGAAGTTTACATACATCCTGTCTGTGTCCTTAACTAGCATTCAGCTGTTCTTGCCATAAATGTTTCTAAACTTCATAAATGCACAAGGAAGGAAGACAAGGTACCACTAGATTTACTAATTCAGTAGTCTCTAAATGTTCACATTTTGTAATCATATAATTGAATTATGTCTCCATCAAAACCTGTGACAGTTAATATCTCCAGTTCTCAACATCTTTCCTAGATAGCAATGATCAAATCTTAGTTTTAGGTATTGGCTTCCATGACCCAGGATTTCAGTATTCTTTTCAACTTAAACTTTCCAGAGTGGTAGTGTGTTTGTTTTATTTTATTTGTTTGTTTGCTGTTCTCTTATATCTGTTGCTATAACAACTATAATAGTTATCATATAGTTGCTGTTATACCAAATGAAGAATGTTGAGGCTGTGTTTTCACAACAGAGGATTAGCGTAGGCAAAAGTGATAGGGCTGAAGTCAGTTCTTCAACAGAGCATCTCCTATTTTTTAAAAAATATTAAATTTATTAACTTAAAATTAATAAAGCTATTAAAAGCTGTGAGGATCTGGCCTCAGAAGTCAATAAATTTTGTGAATATTTGAATTTCCTGTGCAACTTGAACTACATGGGCTTTTATTCCTCACCTATAAAGTATATATATATACTATATATATATAGAGAGAGAGAGAGTGTATATATATATAGTATATATATATATATAGCTATATATAGAATATAGCTGCTTAGGATATCCAGGTGGACGTGGCAACTTAAGGAATAGATCATCTAGAAATTTCCCATTTTTTTCCCATTTCCCAATTTTGCAAGAACTTTTTTAACAACTTGTTTCTGTTTCAACTATACCTCTATTCTGCAACTCATTTTACAGTGGTCTTGGTAGTAATGGTTTTACAATGGTTTTGGTAGTAATTACGCTGACTATATTATACACAGCCTGTTCCATTAGTTACCAATGTGCCTATTTAGAATAAGCAATTAAAAGATTATAAGGCGAGAGGATTTTTTCTGAGTCTTTACCACCAGCTGGGTGATGGTAAGTGATCATGTACATGTAACAGGTGAACCATCAGTTGTACTAATACTTTAAGTAAGCTTAAATATCTGCTATAAACATGGTTTCTGTGTAGTAGAAAAGAGAGAGATTAAAAATATTGTCACATATCAGTCACAAAAACATTGGAGTCTAAATGCAAGCCAAATGCAGCCTTAAGTCACGCAAATAAGCAAAGCACGGAATGTGTGCTTTGGGATTTCACTAGATTTGAGTACTGAGAGTTCTTCCTTTCTACTCATGAAAACACAGTTCTTGAGTAGGCTTTCAAATAACAGTCATACTGCTCATATAGTTCTGCTAGTGACAATTTTTTTTCCAGAGTATTATTCCAACTGATACATCCAGCCCAAGAGATCACATTGGATACCGGCTCATGAAAGTAACCAGTGTATTCTAGGGACTAAATGTTAAGACAAGTGGGAAATTTTATTTAATATATTCATACGTGTCTCACTAAACATCTCAGGTCTTGTGACAGTACCCACTTTTACTAAGAGTTAAATATATACATACATTTTTTCACCAGTAATAACTGATGAGGTATCATAACATTTCTGCTTGTAGGTTCTTCATCTTGTCAGTAGTAATAATTGAATTGAAACTTGTGTGTGTATATTTCTTTTAAGAAATATAGTGTTTTGTTTTTGTTTGTTTGTTTTTTACACTGCTGCATCTTATTTCTTACCTAAAATGCTGAGTTTAGTAGAATTAATATGGAACTTAAATTATTGACTTCAGGTACATAGCTTGGTCCTCATTTAAATGATCACAACTATTTATTAGTTTTAATCTTTTTCCACAAATATTCATTTTTAAAGAGCAGTTATTTATTTAAAATATGTATGTAAAAATTACAATATTTTATATGTAAGCAGTACAAGAAAATTGTCAGTAAAAACAAATGAAACCTGAAAACTTGCCTTTTCTAGCTGCTACTGCTGTTTAAGAGAAGCATAGCTTTACGGTCAAGTATTCCTAATCAAAACTGAATCCCATCTTTTTCCACTATACTGCATCACAGTTTATTTTTAGCCATACATTTCTAATAGCTTTTTAACTGATAGGAAGAGAGTGAGGGAGAAGGCAAAATAATGAAGGAAGGTTGCAAATGAAGCATGGGTAGAATAATCTTGCATAAACCATGTGGCACTGTAATAAAGAGAAGTAGACTGGAACCAAATGCAAAAACATTAAGTATATCTGGGCAATACCTAACTTCTGGCAGGCTTGGTCTCCTTTTCATCAGACACTTCAGGACCAAGTAAGCTAAGAGCATTATTTACTGTGTGGGATAGAAGAGCTGCACTACATTAGTTTTTTGCCTATCTAAATGTATGATTTAAGTAGCTGACTTCCATTGTAGCTGAATCCAAGCTATTTTTGTTGGCCCTTTTTTATACTTCCTGCTGGTGAGTGAAAGAGGGGGCGGGGGGAGAGAGATGTTTCTACTGAAGGCGTGAACTTGAACGCCAAAGCTTGAACAAGACATACTTGAATTCTTACGCTGCTATGCAAAGAAATCATCCAGTATAAATTCTCTGCAGTTACTTGCTCTTGTTTTATTGCTTCTGATACTGTGTTCTCAGCTGTGGATGATGGCACTCACCTCTTGAGCATAATAGTTGGCATGTAGAATGTGCAATAGTGGCAAATTCAAAGAGCATTTTCTGTAAAGCAGTGTAATAAAATATTTACAAGATTTGATAATGAACTAGACAATTATGTATGAATTGTCTTTAGTTGGTTAGAATAGGCAGTCTTCAAGCATTTACAGGCTCTCCTGGCATAGTTTTGAAATCGTGTTTTATGGAGCGAGAATATTGTTACTTTCTATATAGGGTTTCATTTCAGCGATGTGTATTACTGAGCACATAAGCATTTTCAGTCAAACACAGAAAAAGAAGGAGGTCAAAAATTTTATCATTTATAAATGAGCTTATGTAAGGATGTGTGCATCCTGAGCCTGGCAGAGGAGATGAGCAGGAAGATGATGAGCTTCTTGTTTTGGAAGGTCATGGGCAATTTCATGTTCTCTGGGCATCTGTTACCTGTCTTTCAGAGCTTTACATGTGTAACGGCAGAAAACTCTTACCCTCTCTGCTTAGCTGGCCATCTTACTGGAAACCTTCAGTTGCCCATTTCACTGTAAGATTGAAGTCTGTGCTCTTTGGCTGTTTTCTAGTGTCTTGTCTACTTTCTTTTTCTAACTTATATGCTCACCTTAGAAATGTACCAGCATATGCGGTGTTCCCTACATTATAACTGAACTGGCCAGTTGGCTGAGGTCAGGATAAGGATTTTCCTTTTCATAGATGTGACAAACCTACTCTAGTATGTTATCCAGTCCTTTTATTGATTGAAGGGGTGCAAAACTGGACCAATGTGTTATAATATGCCATCTCTTTTGTGTTTGAATAGGAGAGAGAATTTGGTTCAACTCAAATCTGGAGACAGTGGTATAATAGTGCAAAGAACAACTATCTAGTTCTGCTACAGTTTTATTATTGGATAATACTATATACATTTGCTTTAAGTAGCATCTGAACTAAGCAGAGGAAGGACTGAGGCTGCAGTTCTGACATAACCTCCAATGTAAAATTGCCCGAATACTTTAATGTCCAAAATGCTCAGTTACAAAAGAAAATGCTGATTCATCTTTCATCAGCCTTTGCCTGTATCACTTTAATTCTAACACTGTAATCTTCTCAAGGCAAGCTTTAAAATGCTTTGATCTTCATGTTAGCTGCTTGGCACTGCTTTATGGAGTTACAACCAGCTGCCTTGTTTGAAGAAATTAATTGGTCCACTGGATGGAACTTCTTGGGCAGAAGAATTCTACCTAGATGACTGTTTCGTGTTCTTTTCTCTCAGAGTATTTTTAACCTATGTAGAAGATACCTGTATGCAAGTATCACGTTTATTAAGAACATTGTGTTTAGCAATGCAATGTTTTAGCAATTTCCAATCAAGAAAAAAGAGACAATGGCCTGTCTGCAATTCTTACAATCGCAAGAACCCAAGATATGCTGCCATATTTTCCACTGTTATAGGGTGATGATAAAATGTGGAATCTGTTGAAATGTGTACAATCTGTACCACAAGGACATCTTAATTGGAGTTTGATCTCTGACTGTTAAACGTCTCTCTACACATCAATGTCATTCTCTTCTGTAGCCTCACCTAATGGGAATCCATCTGCATAGGCTATGTGAATATATATTATGGAAGTACTGGCCTGCATTTAGAGTTTTCAGATGTTCATTTCTGCTGCAGTCTGAACAGCAGAAATCTTTTTTGGTTATTACCAATTCTCAATGTGTGTACATAAAATTGAAAATTGGAGAGCAAGGTGCTTGTTGAATACTGTAGTACAACAGCTAACTTGGGGGGGGGGGGCGGAGGAGGAATTTATCTGCAAAACCACAGAAATTGAGAAATTGGATCCATTGATATCTCTTCCTAGCTCTTTTGAAATCCTCGGGTTACTTTAAAGAGTGGTTGGATGTTTCAAAAATAATGAGAAGTGCTTCTACAAATTTGTTCCCAGCTTTGATCTGTGCTTTCAAAGGACTATGTGCACCTTCAGCTAAATGTATCCATTTCTTTGTAAGTCTTATTGTTATGTTTCTTTTTTTTTTTTTTTTTTTTTTTTTTTTTTTTTTTTTTTTTCTATGAGAACATAGAAATCAATGCAGAAGCAGAATGAGTAAATAGTGCATTACTGGCTTTAGAGAGTGAGATAGGGGCCAAAAGGAAGAGAGGTTTGCTGTTTACTGTCTGCATTTCTCATCTTGCACAATTTCCTGCTTGTGACGTGTATGCAAAGCATTGTCAGTGATGAGCAGATTCTTAAACTCCAAAGGAATGTGAGAAACCATATTATAACAACACTGCATGAGAAATGCAGGATAGCTAAGTCATTTATGGAACCTGCTATCTTCTAAGGATTTCTGTAGTAAAGCAGAAAATAGATGGTAGCCTTTAGGCCCCATTAGCATTGACTTATTTTCACATAGATCACAATAAGATAAACTGATAGTTTTTGCATTTTACAGTAGGAAGCATGGCATATCTATTTCTTTCTGAACTTAGTAGAAATGTGGTAGATACATGAACAAAGTAACTGCAATAATAATATTTTTAAGGAACTATATAAATGAGAATTCACTTTGCACTGTGAATTGCTGAGCGTAATGGGAAGCTTTTCAATATTTTTGCTTTTTTTCTGAAAGGTTAGTGGAATACTATGTAGTCTAACAGATAACATTGTATCATTTCACATTTTTGTCTCCTTTACATTAAATTGCTTAGCTACAAGTGCATAGCATCCATGAATAACAAGGTATTCTGATTGTTAGTATAAGCAAGGTATTTCCGTTTAAGTGATTACTTAGGAAGCATATGTGAGATGAATGAAATGTGTTCTTTGGTATCATTAGAGGGGGCTGATGCAAGCAGTGCAGTAAGTCACCGATTTATAGGTTGCACACTGCAATTAAGGAAAACTGAATGAATTCATTTTCATGTCTCTAGTACTTTGGAATTTGTGCCATGCTAAATTTAAGAAATATGAAGTACTTTGCTTGCAGTTTCACTCCTTTTTTATTCTTCTTGTATATTTTGTTTTCCTCTTCTACATAGTCAGGTATAATTGTTCTTTCAAATAATGATGTCCAGAGATCAAGTATCAATCATCAAGTACTCTTGTGTCTACATTGTTGAATGAATCTAGCTGTAAAAATGCCAATGTAAAATTTCTAATATTGGTAATCACTAATATTGGTATCTTCATATACATGGTTTTCTTTTGTAAGAGCTGTGTTATTGAAAGCATTAGTTGAATTATAACCTCAGAATATTTGTGACAATTGGTCACTTATTTTCAAATCTACTTCTTATAGACAAGACATTAGTCTTTCTAGTGGTTGCATAAAGCATTATTTAGGGGGAAAAAACAATGCCAAAGCCTATAGTTTTGAAATTACCATTTTCTTCAGAGCAAAGTATAACCTCTCTTCTATTAAGAAGCTCTTAATGCAACACTTGTCAAGCTATTTTGAACCACGTCCTTCTCTAATGAACTTTGCTCTGTTCACTTTTTTGCAGCCTATTAGCTGGCACAGTACTGTGCCTCTATTGCTTCCACTTCTTACAGCTGAACTCTCCCAGGATTGTGGTGCACTGTTTAGGCACAAATGGCTAATGCCAAGGTTAAAGGTCAGAACAGACAATCTGGAAAAACAGCAGTTCAGAACTGACAGCAAACTGGGTACGTTCTAGTCATTCTTATGAATTGTGTTTTACCTTAGGCACATTGTAAACAGAAATTATGGTATAAAATAAAATCAGAGTGTGCAAAGTTGCAATTCCTTATGCTGTACTTTGAAATGCCATCTAAAGCCAAGTCTGTCCATTTATTATCTAAGTTTTTAATTAGCTTTAATATAATTAGTTGTACCTTTTAAAAATACCGCATGCCTGAGGGGTGTGGATTAGGAATGCACAAAATGGCTGTCCTAATAAGCCATGCTGCTATACGAAGATCTCCTTTCATTTCAGAGTACTTTTTGGCACTGTATATTTGTAGTGTGCACTGAAGGTGTGAGATATTTGATATATTTTCATGTGATCCAGTACAGAGGGAAGCTAGCAAATCTACCAGCTCTCCCATATGCCTAGAATAATGAGACAAATTCCATTCAGCTCTTAAAGCATGTTTCCCCTTGTCTGGTTGTAGTGGGTTTACGTGGCAAGGTTTTGGTAGCATGGAGCCATAGGGGTGGTTTCTGTGAGAAAGATCTAGAAGCTGCCCCATGTTTGGGAAGGGCCCATTGTTTTCCAGATCCGAGCCAATAAGCGATGTTGTTTTGCACCTCTGTGAGAGCATATTTAAGACAGGGAAAAAACGCTGTGCCACACAGCAGCCGGGAGAGTCAAGGGAGTGAGAGAACAGCCTTGCACCAAGGTCAGTGTAGAAGGAGGGGGAGAGGTGCTCCAGGCGCCGGAGCAGAAGTCCCCTGCGGCCTGTGGTGAGGACCATGGTGAAGCAGGATGTCCCCCTGCAGCCCATGGAGTACCACGGTGGAGCAGGGTTCCACACTGCAGCCCATGGAGGAGACCACGGTGGAGCAGGTGGCCCTGCACCGACGGAGGCTGCCGCCTGTGGAAGACCCCTGCCGGAGCAGATTCCGGGCCGGACCTGTAGCCCGTGGAGAGGAGCCCACGCAGGAGCAGGTGACCTGGCAGGAGCTGCTGCCCGTAGGGGAGCCAGGTTGGAGCAGTTTTCTCCTGAGGGATGGACCCCGTGGTACGGACCCATATCTGGAGCAGTTCTGGAAGAGCTGCTGCCTGTGGGAAGCCCACGCCGGATCAGTTCATCAAGGACTGCATCCCGTGGGTGGGACCCCACAGCACAGGGGACGAGAGTGACCGAGAAGGAGCGGCAGAGAAGAAGTGCTGTAGACTGACCATAACCCCCATTCCCCGTTCCCCTGCGCCGCTCGGGGGGAGGAGGTGGAAGAGGGTGGATGGGGGGGAAGGTGCTTTTGTTTTTTTTTTTTTCCTTTGTTTTCTCACTTCTCTTGCTTATTAGTTGTAGGTAATAAATCTTACTATCTCCTTATGCCGAGTCTGTTTTGCCCGTTACAATAATTACTGCGTGATTTTCTCGTCCTTATCTCAATCCTTGAGCCCTTTTCACATATTTTCTCCCCATTCCTCTTTGAGGAGGGGGAGTGAGAGAGTGGCTGTGGTGGAGCTCGGCTGCCCACTCGAGCGAAACCACGACACTGGTGTGGGTTCAAGACTTTGTCTTGGATTATATGCCGTTAGAGGAATTAATGCAACACGGCATCACACTGGGAAGAGTAGTTCTAATACAACTAGTAGTGGTACTAATAACTTTAACTGCAGAGGAGTGAGCACAACAGCTCCTAATTGTTGTGTTCTGAGACCTTTTCTGTCAGCATCAAATTTTTTCCTTGTTGCATCCTATTAACGTCGCCAGCATTTTTTCCATATTTATTTTCTTTACTAAATGTTACTACCATTATCTTGTTTAAAATCTTTCAATTCCCCAATGTGATCAACCTCATCATAATTTGTGTTCTGCATTTATGAGCAAAGTTACTTTAATGCCTCTTCATTCCCACTCCTCATTTACTTTAATGCTCATCATTCTGTCTGGCAGTTTTTCCTATTAGAATACGCCATCTTAGATTGCATAAAGCTTTTCTGCTCGGTAGATAATGAAACTGAACTCTTTGAACTGATCTCTCTTAAAAGATAAAGCTGGATGCTGTTCTGAGTTTTTTCCATCTTTGAAGTCTGAGGGTGTTACAGAACCAAAAGTTATATCATGGCACTGTGGGGTGGTTTTTTATTTGATGGGAGGTTGTGATTCTGATTTGTGCTGTTAAAATGCAATGACCCTGAGATCTGTCTCTGCTGCTGACAAGTGGAGTGCCCTTTTTGTGGGCAAACATAATATTGCTCAGGTGTCCAGAGCAACTTAACACGTTCAAAGCCCTCTGAATAGTGGCAAAGCCCATCGAAGACATGGGTAGGAAACTTTGCAGATGTAGCAAATTCCAGGGAAATCAGGCAGACAATGCAAACAAGGAAGGATCTTGCAACCCTTTTTGTCTTTAAAAGCTCAGATGGAGTTAAATAATATTCCAGCCAAAATTTATTTTTTTCTTCTGCTTAATCAGGTGATTTACAACCATAGAATAGTATCCTCATGGAGATTTAATCAAAATAGGCAGAATATATGCCAGTACAAATGAGTAACATGTAAAAATAATGAGAATATTTTTGAGGAATAAAAATGCTTGTGAAATACCAAAAAAAAAAAAAAAAAAATCAGATTTACAAAATCCTCAGGCCTGTATTTATCTGGAGGCTGTGGAGAAGGACAAGTTATTGGCAGGCATGGCAAAATGAATGCCTAAGAGGCGTTTTCATCATCTTCCCAGCCCATCCCTTTGAGGAATTTGGTGCCATCAGGATGTGACTGCACCTGTAGATGGATTTTTGTTTCCAAGGGTTTCTATCTACACTTTCAAAACCCCTGCATTTATTAACATACTACTTTTAGGAATGGCAGACACTACTTTAACAGCGAGCAGAACATGCCAATACAAAGTAAGTGTGAATAATTCCCTGCTGGAAAGATAATTCTATAATTTGCCTCTAGTCATTTAGGGACTGAAAATCTGTGGGCACAAATCATTTTCAGTTTAGTTAAGTCACTTTAAAATAAAATAAATGATTCCTGCAGAGCTGGTGGAACTTATTTGTAGTTGAGGTGCTTCTGACTCCTGATCACATTTGGCAGGAGGAAATTGTATTTGTTTTCCTTATTATCTTACACACAGCAAGTACCAGATGGATGAAAAAAAACATGTAGTGGTAGTTCAATTGAAATGCACATGTTTTGTTGGGGAAAGAGCGAAGGAGAAAGGGGATCAGGGAAGTAATGCATTGGCCTCTCTTAGGTCTTCCTTCCATTGATTCCTTCCTTCCTCTTTTCCTCAACATCTCTACAGTTGGTGGCAGTGTCTGCCCTTGGGCTCTCTCGCATGTAGTGACCATGCCTTTTTATGTTTTATTTATGCCTTTTTATATTTTTCATGGCTAGTTAAGGAAATGTGCTTCTTTGTTTCCCTCTGATGGAGATCCCACCTAAGTCATCTCCAACTGCCTGATCAAGCAGTAGGAGATAGGGAATTATTTCTTCCAGTTTCAATGCCTGAGGTTAGTCTTTGCTATGGCCAGACTCCAGGTATGGGTCGTTAGTGCTTATTGAAATACAGAATCAGAATGATGCTTTTTGGAGGGGGGGAGAAAAGAAAAGCACAAGCACAGCAATATTGCCTGTCAATATTTCTGTTACATAGTCTTTGTCCTCATTTTACCAGGAAAATAACTTGGAATCAGTGTATTGGTGTCTTTTTATATTCCTTGTATGAAGTTTTTAGTCTTAGGGATTTTTGCCTTCCTTCTGAAAATGCTGTTCTGTATATATTTTTTTAATGTATTTTTTTATGGAAATACCTTTATTAGGGGCTCTAGTTGAAGCTATCTGTTCTTTAACTCTTAGTTACAAGTTTTGGTTTTATTTTTTTTCCACTTCAGCTGGTGGCCCCTTGATAGCATACCACTTAAAATGATTCATGGATGTATGTCTCAGTGACAGTCATTCTAAGCAGGCTCTTTGTGGAACTTTCTTCTTGTCACTTAACATCTGTTTTTAAAATAGAGAGCATTGGGACTTTCAGCAACCTAAGTTTAAAGTGGCTGCTAAATCCATTGTGCTTTGAATTTTGTGTTCATCAGTAACGAGGCCAGGTGGACTTGCTGGTAGTATCTCACTGCTGGCTCTGCTTTGGCAGCGCTAACAGCTTGGGACCTCCCTGCACATTGGTCCTGAGCACAGGGTAAGCAGCCTGCCAAAGCCTTGGTTGCCTGAGGTGTGTGTGGTCCCAGAAGGATAGCAGCTGTGGGGTGGAAAGCATGCCAAGCTATCTCCTGGGAGGTGGTTTACCACGTGCCGTGAGACAAACACAGCATTGCATTGCATGGTTGAGGAGCTAAGTTACAGCAAGCAGACTGCTCGGTTTAATTTCGTCCCCCTTGCTGTTAGTGTGCTGGCACTGGAATGGAGCTGTTCAGCCATGGAACGTGGTGTGTGCCTGGAGACCACATGTATGGAGAAAAATCACTTTAGCTGAAAGAGACAAACACGTATCAGGGGAAGATGTGTCTGAAGGTGGAAAGGCTATCCAGCCTTTGGCCCTGCCACTTAGAGTTGTGAAGGAAAACAGCACGGGGGCCAAGCGTAAGCAATGGCTAGGATCAGCCCAGAACACCTGGAAATGGGCACAGATGCTTCTGTGGTCATATACGCTAGATCTCCTCCAATACAATCCCTTCTTTGGTTTAGGAAAGTTTTAATGATATATAATTCAAGGCATAAACTGTATATATAGCCTGGTTACGAAGGAAGCAGCAGCCTGTCATTCTGTATTCCTCTTCATTGCTCATGTCATCTCTCTGCTGCATGTCGGAGTTGATGAGTGGAGTGGCTTGTTATAGCCCTTATGGCCAAGGACATGATACCCTACAGCTTTGCTCATGTGCCTTTTGAGGTGCTCAGTTTTCAAAGTGCTACATAATCAATGTCTCTCTCCCATTTTTGTCAGCCAGACATGATTTTGCCTATCCTAAAAGTTGGCAAATAGGGCGTTGCTGAATATAAAAACTAAGCATTGTTACTGTAAGCAGGCTCCTAAAGAAATGAAATTTATTTCTGGTAAAAGATTTTCCCCCTACTGTATTGCTTGTAAATTCGTAATTGCTTTTAATATATAAAACATTAAAATAAATTTGATATAGTAAAAACAGGTGTAGTCTAATCAAATTATAAGACTCGAACGTTCATTATAATTATATTTTAATTGTTTTTATGATCTTAAAACAAATCTTACTGCTGTGTATGTGATTCAGAGACTGATGTTTGCAATATTAGATAATGGCAGTTTGGGATCAAAGCTATTTGTGTTTTTCAATTACTCTGTGCAGTACTGTTGAATTTTCAAGTACATTAGTCATACATCAGCCTGGTTGTGTACACTGCTTTTTCAGTGAATAACCTGGTCCTATAGTTTCACATAGCCTGTAGCGGGAGAGAGTTTTTGTTCAAGAGAAATGGAGCTGATGTTATTTAACTGAGGATAAAATCAATTTATATTTGCATTGTAGCTTTCAAGAAATGTAGCCCATAAAGCCATCAACCCTGTTTCCTAGCAGGTTCACATAGAGTGTTTTGCTTCCACGTAATTATCAGGAGGTCTACAAAGAACTCCTTCAGGTTCAGAGAATGGGCTGAACACCTGGTGTCAGACTTTGGTCTGTTACAGCTTGCTTTGTTAATTTGCAGACTTGTTAATTTTCTCGGGTGTGGGAAGGAACAAACACACCTTGGTTTCTTGCTCTGAAAATACTCTTCTGGTGCAAAATTAATATCTTAAAATTGTTTCCACTGTGTCCTGTTTTAGTAACAATTTCTTGTTTCTGTATGTGCTGTCCTGAGCTGCTCCGTTCATAATAGAATGAAAAGTCTCTATTTTCTTCAGCTCTTTTTTAAAACTTCCTGCCAGAAATGTCAATATGTTCTAGCTTTCATTCACTATAGTAAATTTGGCTGCAAGCAAAAAGAATTGATTTTCATCCAGACCACCTTACCTTCAATCTTATCACAGTGTGTAGCCTAAAGACTATAGCTAGATGAAACTTTCATGTTACATGCCTCATAAAAGCAGTGTAAGTACTTTAAGCCTCCAAATTCTGCAGTAAATATTAGGCAAAGAGTTTTTGGTGACCTTTTGCATGTGGTCTTTGAGAAACCTTGGAGCTTTTTCTGAGTAAGATTTAACTTCTTTCTTTGATTTTCTTATGAAATCCATTGAAAATCAGAGCTAGTGGAAATTTCAAGGGATTACTTGTTCTTTGTCATGTCCTGATGAGAACTCATTTCAACAGTGTTTTGTTTCTTTAGTGACTATCAAAAATACCCTTTATTTACAGAATTATTTTCTTATGGTCTTAATCTATAAAGCTGCAAATCTTTGTACAAAGGTGCCTTAAAAACTAAGTGAGCTCTCTAGCCTATCTTGCCATGGAGTAGTCTGTGCCTTCAATATTACCATGATATCAAAGCCCCCAGATCAAATCGTGCTGAAGAGTGTTTGTAGTTGTAAAAAAGGATGTACATTTTTACACCACCTTGCCCCTTGCAAGGTAACACAGACAAAAAAAAAAAACAAAAAAAAAAAAAACGGAAATTAAGAATGCAGTGTTAATGGATATGCTGACCAAAATCTTTAGAAATTCAGTCAGGAAATCATGGCTCCAAAACATAATTATAGATTTTTTTGATAACTGTATTGTCATTTATCTGTAGAAAAATAGCCATTTAATTAGAAGAATGAGTAGAAAGTCTTTTAGCCAGTTTATAAATGTCTTTTTCAATGTTCACCACCTTAAGCAATGATTATTACTTCTGAAAGTCACTTCCGAGTTGTACTTCTGTGGGGGAAAACATAACCCAAAACATCACAAAGTCTGTATTCCACTTCCACAGGCTTAGGGTCTTATTGGAGCTGATTGTAAATAAATCAGTTCATTAGTCTTTGACATGAACCCTTCATTCTTTGCTTTGATCTTGTAAATCAAATCAGATTTGACTTGTTAAGTGTAGTTAGAAACACTGTGAAAAGCACATGCCTCTCTACCACAAGTAGATTAGCTTTTGTGTGTGTGTATGTGCAGGTTTGTGCACGTATGTACGTGTATGATTCTCACTGTTTATCTGTTGTGATAAAAATATAGCCCAAATCTGTGGGATTGCAGAGTGCCCACGTGTTAGCTAACTCATTTTGAGGACTCCTGATACACCTAACTGACCTACGGTTTGTGCTGAGGTGACTTGTCACCCTCGCCATTTGGTAAATTCAGCACTTAGTGGTATGGCTTCCAGACATTCCCATGGGAGCAGTTTACCTTCTTTGAAGTCACTGAACACAAGAACTTAAAAATAAACATCAGCAAAGTATATGGGGTACCTGACTAAAGAAAAACCTGGTCTGAAAAATAATAGCAGCTTGGTGAACCAAAAAGGACAAGTTAACCTGCTGTTGACCACAGCTGGGTCGGGAGTGGACTGAAAATACCCCTCTTTACAAACTAGGCTACAAATTGCATCTAGATATTAACAGGTGTAAAATTGTCTGTCCCACAAAACCTGTGACTTGTACCTGGTTAAACTCGATAAATAATCGTGGAAAATAAAACCAGGTTTTTACAAAGAGACTCATATTTATTGTCTCTAAAACAATGAATTCAGACTTGTTTTTTTTTTTTTTTTTTTAATACACAAAGAAAACAACAACAACGACGACAAAAAAAACCTACATGTTATGTGTATTTAAAAATATATATATTACAAATAGATATTTAGCCAAATTGGAATATTTTATAATCTCTTCTATGTTGCAATTATACCTCAAAGAAATGGCTTGTATTGAAATTACTATTCAGTATCTTTTATCCCCCCACATTAATACATGGAATGTTAGGATTTAATTAATTCCCCCTGAAAAGCAAAGCACCAAAGATGACTGCTGTAAGGCAAGGATTTCTCACTTCCATGTTGGTGGTTGTGCTTCATCTGCTCTTGTATTAGAGAAACTTTCTTCTCAGAAACAGTGTTGTAATGCTTTTTGGATTTTAAATGCTAT
Source organism: Aythya fuligula (assembly GCF_009819795.1). Lineage (NCBI taxonomy): Eukaryota > Metazoa > Chordata > Aves > Anseriformes > Anatidae > Aythya > Aythya fuligula. The sequence continues at coordinate 10,627,890 of NC_045565.1, read as the reverse complement.
AGCTGTAATGAATTAACAAATTAAAATGTATGCTGAACTTCAGCTTTCCCTTGGTATCCCTCTCTTGCTGTCTGGATGTGGTTTAGTGAGTAATGCTAACATGGTAACTAATGCAGATTTTGACTGCAGTCAAACTGAGCACAAACTATACAGAGCAGGCTCCACTCAAAACAAACCTGTACAAATGTTAATCTGTAAAACTAGATTAATACCATGCAAAGCCAGTCTTTTGGCAATTTTTTTAAATTATTGATTCCTTTCACATAGTACTGCAGTTAGACATCTGTGTTTGAACAGTCAGAATGTGTGTGTTGTTTCAAGACTCTTGCATATAACATTAAACCAACAAATGTTTATCACCATACCGAACAACAAGTAGTAAATTAGAACATTTTTGCAAAAGGTGTATATGTATTGCTAAACTATAGCAATCTGTTTGTGTAACAAAGAGATCTGAAGCTGTTTGGGGGAGTTGCTTGGTAGATTTAGAATAGAACCATCTCTGAAGAAGGCAAGAACATAGGGTGTACTTTCATCAGAAAACCCCAAGAGTCTGCACTCAATTCTGTATTCTCAGTGAGATGACACTGAGAGAAGATGAAAGTTTATATATATGTATAAATGGTTTATATATATATATATTTATAATGTGTGTGTGTATATATATATATATATATATATATCACAAACTGATCTGTTACAATAAAGTAGTAAATGATACATTAAGGTAGGACCATAAATCTAAAAAGACGAAAAAACATTTAGCTACGACAAGGTGATAGGAGGCCCTACCCTTTCAGGCTTTACAAAAGTTTCCTATTACTAAAACAAGAGGTTTATTCTTCAAAAAATTCTAAGCCAAATTAACAAATTTTAATTTAGTGTCACTAAAATATAGCCACATTTGTCAGACATCAAATGTAACAACAATTTTTCTCTCAATTTTTGTGAAAGTAGGCATCTTAATGGTTGCTGGTTTGATTTCATACTCAAACAATGTAGAGGCATTTACTTGGCTATGTTTGTTCAAGTATTTCTGAGCTTCCTCAAGCAACTTACTTCTCTTGAAATTGCAGTAAAGCATGTAATCCCTCAGGCATTAAGTTTGTGGGTGGGTTGTTCTGTTGGTTTGTTTTGTAAACTCGGTCCTGAGGACAGTAACTGATGCCTTTAACTGTTGTATTCTGGATGTATTCTACTTGGTTTAAATATTTTAAAGCAGACCAAGAAAAAATGATATTTGCTTTTTAGTTACTTTCATTGAGTGTGATGGGTGCCCTCTGTTACAACATTAGAATCTAGTAAAACAGCTAAAACTGCTTTCCCTAACACTTGATTTCTGGCATTTTCTTTTTTTTTATCCTTCATGAAGGAATGTGTCTTATAATGAGATTTAAAAAATATGCAGAATGTAGTTGATCACACCTAAGGATAGGGAAACTTCAAAGACCAAACAGGCAGACGTAAGGGATATCATGGATGTTGCTGATGTCTGCATGGCAGCCAGGATCTACTCACTTTGCAGCAATGAAGGATGATGTTAATTTGAGTATTTCAATATGGCTATTTTTTTCTTATCCTGTGTGATTTCAGACAAATTCAATAGTGCATTATTTAACTATTGGTTTAAGGTCTCTCTTAGGAGGAGGCTGCTTCCATTTTTGGTTGGGAAGAACAATTCTAATTGTTATTTATTGAGCTGCTGCTTTTAGATTTTAAGCCAGGCCATGTTGCGCTTTTGATCTGTAATAAGCGTGAGTCTCTTCCATTTCCTTCCATGGGACTGAGATTTTGAGTAGGAGGAGGGATTGATGATGCTAGAACTGTGTAGAAAAAAAGTCTAGCACATCTTATATAGTTTAATGTAGTAGTTGAAGTGAACAAAAATAGGGATATATTTTTGGTAAATAACTTTGCTCAAATAAGCAAGCTGTTTTGTATGCTAAAAAGGGCAATTAGTGATAACGAAGAGAAAATTAATTTGGTCATTCAAGAGTTTCTGTGCCAGATGATGTCCTGCCATAGAGCTACCTCACCCCATGCACTACCACTGGGTTGCTTATGCAGCTGTCTGTTGTCCCAACACCCTGTCCATAAGTATGTTAATGTTTTAAAAAAAAAAAAAAAAAAAATTAAAAATAAAAGGGGAGGGGGGTGGAAGAGAAGGTAGAGGGATGACAACAAAATATTGTGGTTGGGTTAATATATTAACCCTATTAATATTAAGAAACCCTATGGTTTCTTACATACCTAATGTGACAAAGGCATTCACTTACATTATTTGTTAAGTCAACAGCATTTACTTTTTAAAAGTAATGCACAATTTTAATTGATTTTGCTATATCCATTAGAGTTGTCAGAAATATTTTTATTATAATACAGAATACTATAAATTATTTCCTAATTAATGATTAATATTAATTTCTGTTTTCATCTCTATGTAGCTTTTCAAGAAGGAGAAAAATGTTAAGTCATGTTTAGATCTATTTTAAATCTATTTTGCCTATTTTGCCTTAGGAATATTAGAGGTAAATCATATGTAATACCACATGTTCATAGGGCTGTGGGATCATCTATATCTCGATTAATGCCTTCATATGAGATTCTATGGTGCTTATTAAATTAAAACTCCACTTTCTTAGCTTTGCTGTTTTGCCTAGATGAGGGTATGTTGTCATTTCAAAGTTGTCTTTGAAATGTATCAGGATGGATATTGAAGGCAATCTAGATAGCATAAGCAGAGAAAAAGAAAAGATGTTTTTCATGCCATAATGCTTCTCTTAAAACAAAATTCAGTAATGTGGAAAGAAGTTGTAAACAGTTCATGTAATTTTTAGAATTAAACCCTGGGAAAGTCCTCTCCAGAAAATTGTTAGTAGGCATAGCTTGATATACAAGTAAGCTTTTTTTGGACCTTTCTTCTATTTGTTATATATACCTTTTGTTATATTATAGCATCATTATATACATTTTATTTGCATTGCATCATGTATTATTGCATCATTAAAAACTGAAGAGATATGATCACATTTCAGGGCTACATGTACTACTTTTTTGTTTTGTTTTTCTCTGTAAATTCAGTGAGAGGGAAATCCAGGGAGACCGCACAGGATGACATGGACTGCTTGAAAGCAAATTTGCGATGGTTGTTCAAGAATAAATATATCTGAAAAGCAAATGTAACGGTAAGGCTTTGTAGAGCTCCAGTCTCTCAGGCTGTCTGCTGTTTGTTGTTCATGATGTTGCCTGTGTAGGCTCAGTAGGCCCATGCAAGTTCATCCAGATTTCTTATAAAATTATGGATTTTTTTTTTTTACATGGAAAGATGTACAGAACAGGTTGGGGCCTTTGGATACTGTATCCTGTTCAAGTGGAAGGGCCACAAAACAAGCAAATATCTATGCTGTGATAACATGATTTTCCTTGAATGTCCAACACAGAGAAGTTTGAAAAGGGAAAATGTGGTTACCTAAGCAATGTAATCAGCATTTACATCCCAGTCAGCTTTTCTGAGCTCCTTTAAGCTGTCTCATTCTTATGTTTCCTTTGAAGATGTTCAAGTGAATTGTTTTGGCCTTCAAGAGAAAATTAGTTTTGGTTTTGATTATACATCATAAGATCTTTCTCTCCTCATGATTAATGAGATAAGCTGCTTGAATGACCACTTAATTTAGTAATCTATTTTTAAGATTTAGAGAACTGCTTTGAGAGTGTTGATAAGTAAATCTGTTCACAATGTGCGGGAGGTGTTTATAATTACATCAGCAGCTTGAGAAAGTCTGCTTCCTACTTAGGGATGTAATGCTGCTGATACAAGGTGGTTGTGTGTGGAAAAACTTCAGCTGTCCACTGTCATGTTGCAGAATTCAGAGCAGCCTGTTGTATACAAATTGCCTGATAAGGGCAATCAGTTGCAATATGAGTATCAATACTCATATTTTATTAATTATGCTAGCTCTGAAGATAACGGGAAGGAAAGCCACAAAGCTGTACCATGCCATGAAAGGAGTTATCTCCCAGTACAGCTCTTCTGCCACATCCTTCTGCCATTCCCTTTCATAGGTCCAGCCTGTGGACTAAAACTGAGTACAGCCTCCGAGGATGCAGATGTGGACACGCTCTCCTCTGGGTTGATCTGTGCAGTGCTTTCACTGCTTTATTTTCACTGTCCACATACCCTTGCAAATGTTATATTGACTTTAGTTTAAAAGCGGTCTTTCAGAGCAGCTTAGTTTGTTGCCTCAGTAAGATATTTTTTTCTCCAAGTCCAACCTCAACAGAAATGCACATGCATTTTAGGTCCCAAGAGCTGGAAAATCTTTATAAAAATGTCAGTTTTTGCCACTTCCATGTGAATTTATTGTCTGATTGTCTGGGGGTGATGATCACATGGCTATGGAGTTCTACACCTTATTTTTAACCTTTTATACTTCATATTACAAATCTGATGGGGATAAAGAAACTGAGATTAAATGACTGTGCTCATATGAGTTGCTATGAATTTTCTGTCTCAACATATCAGTGATATGTCAGACAATGGCCAGCGTCAATAGCTGGATACATGGTTTAATCAGACACCTAAGAAAAATGCCAAGTGAGATGTTGGCATCTTCTGTTTCCTTTGCTTGGACAAACAATATATACACAGCTTGCTGCTTAATTCTGTTCAATGAGGTCCATTCAAGCTGATTTTCTGCCTGTCTTGGCAGATACGGCCTGTCATGTTGATCCAATGAATTACTGTTACTACACGGTATTTGCTAATTTTTAGTTGGTTTAAACCCTATTTATTGGACGTGAACTACTAGATAAATGCTTTCATATTATGCAGAATGTGAAACTACTGTTTTGGTTTAGATATTTACTTTCATTTTGATTTGAGGTTAGCTTCTTTCAGTAGGTATCTCATTTGACTCACAGTAGTCTGCTATTGTCGCCAGAAAAATCTGGCAGAGAAGAGAAGAAAGCAATAACTAGGTCTTTAAATATAACAGCCAAAATACTGCATTCTGCAAAACTGATTCCACATATCTTATTGGTATTCACCTCTTTTGCTCAACAACTTGTAGTGGCTGTATCATCAGTTTTGTTTACATCTGAAAAGTAAGCGAAATGCAGTTTTCTCACTTTTCTTAATGTATCCTTTGAATTTGAATGTTGTCTAATGATGTGTTCCTACTCTTTATAAGATCTAGGCAAGTTAATTTGAAAAATTCACCAGCAGAGCAGTGGGTGCTTGTAATTGCCCACCTGGTGTGCAAGATAGGCTTTTATTTAATAGGAAACTTCAAAAGCTCAGGGAGTTTAATTAAAGTGAATGGAAGAATAAAAGTGACATTAAAAAGGCATCAAAAGTGTGGGAGGGGGAGGGAGAAATAGAAGAAATACAGGAAAATGCTATAAATGTGTTGTGATCTTTCAAGAAAGCATTTTCAGGTGAATTTTTAAGGATTAGGCACAGGACATGCTTTAGCTGCAGAGTAAGCACAAGCCCATCTGTGCGACTCTCAAGCATCCGTTCCTAATTCCCAAGCCTGTCTGAATTTGTTTGTGTGTACTTGGGCTTTTTCTTTAATTTTATGTGCATAAACCCTTCTCTTGGTGTGAAAGTTTCAAGGCAACATGCCTAAATGGAAATTCTTGAAGCCATAGTGGGTCACTTAAATAAGAGAGCAGGTGTTTAGTTCAGTTTTTGTGATTTCAGGCTGCAGTATATCCCATTAAGTTGACGAGAACTTCGGGTATTAGCTTTTCAGAAGGCTGAATGACTCTCTACATTGATGTCTTCCTGCAATACTCTTGGTTTCATTGGTGTTTAACATTATAGCCTACATAGGGAAATATAAAGAAATCAAAATTGCAGGGAACACCTGTTGAAACAGTAGGTATGATAGCCGTTCCAACTAACAGAGTGGCTTTTGATTTCTCTTCTTCAATTGTGGGGGAAGTTGCTCTTCTGGCTCTTCAAATTGCAGTGGATATGGAAGTGAGGATTTTTCCAGTGATTATAACTTATTTTACAGGCTCACAGTGTTTCAAATCTATTATAAGCTGTTGAGTATAAAGGGGTTATGATTGCTGTTGTCAGCAGTAAAAGCTAAAGGAATTATCAGTAGTTTCTGTAGGGGCTGCTTTGTCTTCTGGGTCAAATGCAGAAAAAACGACACAGAATCAGAGAGAGTTGATAAGGTTATCAAGCTTGGAGGCATTTGGGACCTAAGCTTGAAATACTGGTTACAGCTGAGACACTGAAGAAGGAAGAACATTAATTCCTAGTGGAAATATGAATCTAACAGCTTCCTTTACAGCAGGGGTTCATGAAAAAGTGTATGCAGCACGTAGCTACCTGCCGCTTTGGGAGAATGGGCAGCACCCTCGTTCTGTAAATTTGAGGAGAAAATCTAATAAAGCCTTCAAAGTTTGACAGTTTGTCTGAATAGACAAATAGAACATTCATGTTTGGGAATAACTGAACTTTGTCCATATGCTCATTTCTTTATTAACGTGTTTAAGAAAACCCAGGTTCTTAACTATTACATGTAATCCAGTGATGACTTGGTGATAAGGAGAGAAAAGGCCAATGGAACATTGGCCTTTCTTATTAATTCTTGGATAATTAATAGATAAAAATTATCATTCATTATCACAATTTATACTGTGATATGGAACTAAAGTTGCAGGTAATAAAAGCTGTCAAGTCATCCAATTTGTCTGTGAAACACAAATTTGAATGCTGTGGAAATTTTTCCATGGTATCAATATGAATATTGAGTCCAGCAATTTAGTTCCAGCTCAAAATCGTACGCTATCTGTCCTAGGTAAATTTTCTTTCCTTCTTTAAAAAGGAAAGCAGCAAAGGAAAAAGAGTGAACTAACAGTATTTAAAATAGGAAGATTCCAAACTAAGGAATAAAAACTTAAATGAAATTCTGCAGATAAATTAGTATGGTAAGGAAAACTAGGACTTCTGGTAGCAAAACACCTGCACTTGGATAACTAAGTCTAATTAAATGCAGTCTTTTTCTGTAATTCGGTTGCGAAAAGCTGAATACATGATTCCCAGTAAAAATCACAAAAGAACCAGGTTCTTAATGTTCAGGAAGCTTTTAGAGAGGAACACAGTGGCAGGTGATAAAGGAAGATCATAGAGCATGCATCTAGCTGTAGGTTTCTTTGATTTGGCTTTTAAATACTTGTGTACCTTTAGGCTTCACAAAGGAGGTGAAAAATGAGGGTCATGTTCTGGCTTTTGTGAATCTATTCACCCAATCACTGTTCCTTTTTTCTTTATGTAATAAGAGTTTAAGTAGGAAGAGAAAACTAGAAAAAATAAAATACAACTTCTGATGTTTTCTTGTAGTATATAGTGCTTTTATATGGTTCTTCTATATGTTGCTATTACTGTATACACATGTAAAATTACTGTAATTTTTTTCAGTTATTTGCAGTGCAAATTCATGGTCTTTGGTCTTTTTTTTTTTTTTTTTTTTGTGGTTTGGGTTCATTTTAATTAGCAGAGATGTGAAATTATGGGGAATCCATGCTAAAAGTGAGAAAGGTCATTGCCTAATGTTAATTTGCAGAGCTCTTGTTTCAATCCCAGCTTAAATGAAAAATAAGTGTTCTGTTTTCTTCCTCCCACACATAGTTATCAAATAATTCTGTCTTAACTCATGCAGAGATAACAATGGTATGAAGTAGCTGGAATAGGGTTGGTGCCATTGTCAATAAGGTGCAGCATGTGCTAAAGATTAAAATTGTGCTGTAAGCACAGTTTTTTCATTGCCTGTAATGTTACTCAGCACTGTTTCTGTGAAGTCGGGCAATTTCTCCAAACTTTTGTAAGGTGGAAGCAGGCATCCATTGCTCGGGTAGTATTTATTTAGATTTTTTTCATTGTTTTTTAATTCCCATCCTCCCTTCTTGTGTACATGTAGATGTTTTGTTTGGTTTTGTTTGTGTCTTTTTAACTGCAGTAACAACTGGTACAATCTGGCCACAGATATTTTCAGAGAGATGAAATGTCATAGGAATTAATGTAATGTGATATTTTAGATTTTTATTCATATCTCTACTCTTTTTGTCACTCACTAAATGACTTCTTCAGAGTTGATTGTTACAATGACAGCAATAATTTATGCTGCTCTTTCAATCTTTGTTCATTGCTGTCTAGTCATATTAATAGCTGTCAACTAATTTACCAAGGAAATTCACCATTAAATAACTCTAAGACATTGAGTTGAATAGTATGGGCTAAAGTGGCTTTGTTTGCTGACAAGTCATAAACAGACGCTTACGGGGAAAGAAACCGTGTGCCGTTGCCAAGATATAGGATTTTTAAAGGAAAGTACTGGTTAGGCAAAAGATTAGACGTCAGAGGTTTTTTGTTTTTTAAATAAAAAAAAAATAAAGTATCTTTCTTACAAGTTATGTTCTAAAGCGCAGAAACTTTACATGTAAATATGTCAATTATTAGACCTCTTTCCCTGCCTCAGAAGATACCAGAAAAGGTAGATGTCAGTTGGTCTTAGTTTAGTCAGCAGCCTACCTTCCTGGTCTTCATTTTGTTCCTTGCCCTTGGTCATCTATGGAGATAATAGATACGGGTGTGTGTTTGATTGCTTTTTGCTTTTTTGTTGTTGTTGGTTTTGTCTTGTTTGTTTTGGTTTTGTCTGTTTGTTTTTAAATAATTGGGTTTAAACATGGGCATTATTGCTTCCTATTGCAGAATGGTTCTGCTAAAATGAAAGCAAGCACCTTTAACTGCAGTATTTCAGCAAGATAGTAAAAGCAGTAAGTGTTGTAGTAGTCACTTAAGAGAATCACATCATTTGCTTAACAAAATCCTCAAAATTTTCCAGTGCTTTTTGTGAATTAATCTGTCTGTTTTTGATAAAGTCCCCCTTCACAGGCTTCTGTCAGATTGCTTGGTGTTGTTTGATAAGGTAAGTGCAGATATATCCCTGTGCTGTACTTCCAGTGTATCTCTGTCCTCATCAGCATTGACCTTTCTCTGGAAGAGGTGTATCTCTCAGACAACACCACTCCTGCTGTGTTTTGTGGTTTTTAACAGATGTGTTGTGGATTACGTTGGCAGCACTAGGCTCATTTCATTTGTCACCTGCAGTATGCTGCACTTCGTTCTAGATCACCAAAGGCAAAATGTGATTGTGTTGAAATTGCTGCACTACCACCTCTCTTTTGCATAGGTTTGCCTTTTCTGCTTTTTCAGCATCACCATTTCAGAGCTTTTGTCATCAGGGTCACAGCTATGAATCCCAGCAGCAATCCCAGTAAGAGTAAATACAAAAATATGTAGAGGAGTAAAGATGATCCCCTTGTTGTCCATCCTTAAAATAACAGGAGCCATAGGTAAATCACTTCAAAGAATAGGGAGAGCTGCACAAAAATAGTGTAAACAGAGCATACAGCATGCTTATCGCATAATTAATTGGTAACCTATGTAGCTGATGCATCTAAAAGTTTTATTTTAAAAAACAAATAGCGACAGCAAAAACAGACAACAAAAAAAGTAGATTCCCTGTCCCCCACGAGAAGAAGAGAAGGGGGAAAAATAGATTAAGTTTGGAAAATCATCTTGGCTATGCTTGCTGTGGCTTAAGTTATTTAAATTGTGTTTATAACCATTAATTTTCACTTTGATTTAATTTAATTAAAAACAGATGTGGAATTGAGATTTTTCTGATCTTCAGGTAAGAGAGGGCATCATGCTCGATATGGCAACAGTGATTTGTTCTGGAAAGATAGGGAGCACTGGGACATTTGAGATATGTTGTACCTGTGCTGGTAAACAGGAGAGAGGAGTCAGAATTCTTCCTCTACCTGTAAAATTTTGAGGATGGTTTGTTACCCTGCAACTGAAGAAAATACTTTCATGTGGGATGTTTCTTTTTTGTGCTGCAGCCTTTACAGGAGGGAAGCATCATTCTACTTAGTTCAGGGGTGTCTCAATTAGTTGTATATCGCACATTGCACCTATGCACTTGGGTATCTTGAACCTTATTTTGTGATCAAAAAGCATAGTAGAAGTAACTTTTAGTAAAAGACTGAATAAATGCTAAAGCTGCACATCATAGCCTTGATTGTCTAAAGAATCCAAGTCCTTTCAATTTTGAGCCCCCTTCTCACTTTTGCACTAATATTGGTAACAAAAAAGATGAAAATAACTGCTGGTGCTCATCAGTCCATCAGCTCCAAATGTGAATGTTCCCTTCCAGAGGAAGCTCTATGATCTTCAGCATCTCCAGCTGTCATTCTGCATGCGCCTTTGAAGTACGGCTCCTGAACTCTTCAGTTCAGGGGTAAGCCGTGGCTGCAGTACATGCGTAGGTTGTGGTACACATGTGCCACCTGCCCATTTTCACAGTACAGCTATTTAAAGCAAGTCTGTCTTCTTGCCTGCTTAATCATATCTTGCAGAGACTCTATGCTGCAATTATTTATTTAACTATTGACATCTCTAGAATTGGATACTCTGCTAATATTTTCATTGCTATTTGCACTGTGTTAATATTCCATCTCCATAAAGCTGTCTGATGGCAAATAGAGCAGTGTAGCTTAGTGGTCTCCACCTACCTGTGATCCACATGAAGAGCAATACCTTTGGTTTAATAGTGTTTTTTTTTTGTTGTTTGTTTGTTTGTTTGTTTGTTTTTTTTTGGTTTGGTTTTTGATTTGGTTGCTTTGTTTTTGTTTTCATTCTCCCTTTAATCAAAATGTCAGCATATTCAGAAGGGAAGTGGAACGATAATTAAAAGCTGAAATGAATATCTAATTTAATTTAAGTCAAAAAGACAGAAATGAAAATGATTTCTCTTCTGAAGTTCTCATCATAAACCTGAGAAGAGTTGTGTAGTTTCTAAACTCTGGTAAAGCTTTTGGCTTTTTTTATGTGGAGGTTCAGGGAATTAGAGTTGAAACTGTTTTAAAGAATAGATTTTTCAACACTTGGGACCATCATAGTGTCTATACAATATAAATATACAGTTTTTTTTTTGGGGGGGAGAAGGGGGGCAGATTTTATTGCTTTAGTAAAACTTTGGTTAACTCAAATATCAACAGGAGTAACTGTCCCCAAGCATATCAGTGTTAGGAGTCATTCAGGTAGTCTGAGCTTGCTACAAACTGGAAATGACTGGTTTTCCTTGCTTTCCCTGATGCACACTTTCTTCATCCAACATCCTTTAATTAGAAGTACCATCTTGTTGCTGGATGATACAGGACATAAGTGTGAGTTTCAGTGCCTTTTAACTCCACCCTAAAAATGCCTCTCCAGATAGCGATGGGCACTTATAACATTCCATGATGACAAGCTTGACTATTAAAAATCCCAGGGAGTGAAGTTCACATCTAGATCCTTATTTTTGTGTTACTTGCATGAGTGTTACCTTTTGCTTATGTTGCTGGTTATGCTACCTTGTGATCTCTCTAATTAAAATCTGTCATAGTCTGCAAGATCTGAATGCCAGTTTGCTTCCCTGCTGCAGGCAGAAGCCACCTCTCTACTTTAGCTGTGGAATTAATTTGGCTTACACAGGGTGATTTTGGGGGTGACATGTTTAGTTGCACTGAGGCAAAAGCCCTGCAAGTAGTTAAAATGGAGAAAAAAATACCTTTTTTTTTTTTTTTCCCCCCCCCCCCAAGTTTCTTTTGTCTCAATGCACACATCTCTAAATTTAGAGGCTTCTGCTTTTGCTAAGACAATCCCTTTTGAGAAAAGATTAATTAAAAACTTTGAAGTCTGTGGTGCTAGGTTACATGCATGTCATAGCCCTCAGCACCGTCCCCCAGGGCTGAGCCATGGCTGGGGGTGACTGCAAGGCAGCTGCAACCCAAAGGCAGTGCCATGGGCTGCATCAGAAGCATGGGCCTCTGTGAGCTGCTGTGAGAAACTGGGCTGGGTTTCAGCCTGGAGCCCCTCGATTGTGCCTATTTTCTTAAGAGTGCCAGGGACTGTTGGTTACTTGTTTTCCTCCAGCTCATAGTAGACTTCCTTTCAGGAAAACTTCTACTTTGTTGCACTGCTAAGTTATTTAATAATTAATCAGACAAAACCCAAAGAGAATCAGTGGTCTACAATATCAATCATCATGTAAAAATCTCACAGCATGGGCTATCTAGAAGTACAAGTCTACCGTTGCAGTGTTGGGCCCTAAAATCTCTGTAAATGAAAAACAGCAATTGCAGAGTAAAACCTTAATTCCTGTAGGTACAGTACTGCTGCACATGTGCGACTAAGCTTCAGTTAAATTCCATAGGTACTTGCCAAATATAGTAGTTAAAATTCCTATTTGCTTTAATTTCCTATTTAATTTCCTCGTTATAATTTCCTTTTACTATAATCAGGTTATTACTTACAGTCATTTCTTAAGAGAGGATTTGATTCCTAAGGTGAACAGCATATTCTAGAACAGGAGTCAGTTCTGAATGAATGGATTATAACATATTACAGAAGTGCATTAGTGGATTACCCTACCAACATGAAGTTTGGAGAGGCTACTGAAGGCAGAATTTTTGACTTTTTTATATACTGCAATTTATATAAAATGTTCTGAAATGTTCAGGTGGCTTAAGGTGTATAAGTATTTCATTAATGTCCAAGTATATCAGAAGTGTACCAAACTGAAGCTACTCTGTTGCTATGAAGGTAATTGGAAGCCTAGAAAGTATCATTGTACACATAGACGGGAAAATCTAGTTGTAAAATATTGAGCTTTGCAAAGATGTCTAAGAAAACTATCAATACGCAGACTAAAAGAATTGAAAAATTAACTTTTTAAAATTATTTTTGAGAAATAATTTACTAGGAGGGGAAGATAACCTGTTTTACCAGGGGGAAGGGGTGTGTGTGTGGGGAAACAACTGCCTGAAAGGTTCCAAGAAGGGTAGAAGTGGGAGCGAGGGAAGGGGGAAACACCACTAACAAAACTACTTCAGAGGCCAGATGCAGTTCTATGGTGTATAAAGTTTTTTGTTGTTGTTGTTGTTGTTGTTGTTTGTTTGTTTGTTTGTTTGTTTTTTAAGTTTTCTTTAGAAGATAAAGTAATGCTGTTTTAAAAAGCCTTCCAGCAATGAAACTGCCCATTGTTTTAACATATTTCAAAAGGCTGTCAATGGCTTACCTTTGTTTTTGCAGCTCCACAGAAAATACATGTGATTGTTGCCTACAAAGGAGAAGTGATTCTAGGCAGAGTGCCTGGCACTGCATACTCTATTTTTAACATACTGGTTGTTCCTAGCAGTAGAAAATATATTGTATTTTTTTTTTTTTTCTTCTCAATTTGTGCTTCTAATAGACTAGTATCTTCCTTAAGTTTGGCAGCTCATGATTTCGAATAATGAAGTATTTTAACTTTGCAGCATCATGGTAAAGATTAGGGATGTAGGGATGCTTGTTTGTGCTTTGCTGACCCGAGGCTTCACTTAGATCTCATTTAACCAAAATAAGCAAAAAAAGTCTTTTTTTTTTTTTTTTTTTTTTTTTTTTTAAGAACTGAAATGACTGTAAGCCTTCATAATTAACATGGAAATATGCTGTTAATACTTTGTTTTCCCTTGTTCCTTAATTTGAATTATCATCCATAGCTTTGCTGTTTTATTAAATCAGTGCATTTCTTTGCTTAGAAAAATGATTGCATTAGCTTTTATTAAAAATATCTGCATTCTTACTGTGAAGAATATGATAACTGCTGGGCTTTCTGTTCACACACAATCAGCTTCTGCTCAGATTTGCTTACAACCTATCAAAGAACCATTTGATTCTTTGCAACTTATTTTTTCAGATGATTAGGCTGTGCATAGATGTGATCTAAGTGCTAGTACAATCATAGCTCACTGCTTCTTTTTCATTTTTTAAATATTGAAGTTATGATCTTATCATCCAAGATTGCTGATAGATTCTTTTTCTAAACACAAAGTGATCAGTGACAGCACTTTGCAAAATTATAAGTAAATATTGAATAACTTTGAGTTATATAATTTCAATATGTATGTGATGTTGCCTAAAATCTCACAAAAATAACAAGTATGTACGTTATCAAAATCCAAGTGAATCTTCAATGAAGATATGTAATTAACTTGGGGAATATTTGTTTCTGTGCTTTTGACTTCACACTTCTTGATTTTTCTTGTATATAATGACCATAAACACAAATAAATTCTGCAGAACACGTGAACATTTTGTATGCAGGAATTTACAGAAGGTCTAGCTCTTAAAGCTTTAACTACTACAGTTTTCCCTATATACTAGCTTCTCAACTGCCCTGTTGTTTGTTTTCTTTTGTATATGATGGAATTGATCACTTCCTATATACATACCACAGGGTGTGCAGTTTGAAAGCTCTTGAACTCAGCTGGACTACAATGAAACTGTTCTTTAAACAAATGCATGCAAGGAAAATGTAAAGGAATTATGTTGTACTAAAGGCTACACTAGTAGTAGTATACTTTCTATTTGTATTCAGTTTGCTGGCATGTTTATTCAAGCTTTAAGAGAAATTCTTTAGTTTAATTGCATATTTTGTTGCTATGTAATTTGAGCAGTTAAATTGGTGTTTACAGGAAAAAAAAAAAAGGAAGGGAAGGACCAAAACACTTATTGATTTGCATAGATCGGTATTTGAAATACTAACTGGATACTAACTAATATTTGCTGGACCAAAAACTTTTCACATGAGTCTTTGACTTCTACTATTAATGGTAACATTTTTTTCATTAAAGCATTTGCTACGTGTGTCACTTATTACAAGGAGAAAATACTGTCTGCAAAGTCCCAGATGAATAAGCTGCTGTAGATAACTAATGGATAAGAAGAAAAATACGTATATTTTGTGGCATGTTAGCAAAAATGCTAAGCTTTTGGGAAAGTCACAAAAGTCCTGGAGGCATGCTGTTAAGATAAACATTAGATTGAGCACTGCAAAAGATTTTCTGTGTTTTCTGACCAAGATACGTAGTAAAAGTTAGAAATGGGCAGTTACAGAGAGGGAGAAAAATGTCTGTTCATCTGTACTTTCTAGTCCAAGGTTAGAACAGTTTGAGCAACTAGGAAAGCTCTGAGATATTTTGATACCATGGGAGAGAGCCCCAGAATTTTGGAGCGTGGGAGCCTGCCTCAGAGCTGTGGTTGTAACCAGGCAATAATGTGGTGCCTTGTACTGATCGCAGTCTACAATCCCATGGAAGCCTCCAAGGCTAACCGTGGCAGATCTTTCTGCATTGTACAGGAGGGAATCAATATGTGATCACTTTCTAGATATTTTATGAAAGAAATATGAAACTGGAGCTTTTATAGCCTCCATCAAAGAACAGTATGTCAGGAAGTCTCCTTCCTTGGAAGCCAGAGAAGAATAATCAAATTTTTGTGAGCAATTCTTGCATGTCACCCAATAGTCTAGTGACATGTTTGCTGTGAGTTATCTGTCATTGAACCACTTATTTACAAACTTCATAAGCCTGAATTTAAGTTGCACTGAAGCCTTTCAGAGCATCAGAAAATCTTTGGGGTTAGGATTGACAGCTTGGTGAACAGCAAGAGTACATAATACAGAAGAATTACGTACAAGAATTAGTGAATTCTTATTTAGGGGCTGTTGTTCCTAATGGAGACCAGTGCTTACTAGAATTATTTTCTTACGTTTAATGGTCACTAATACAGAACATTTCTACGTGTGCAGAATTATGCACACCTCACCCTGTACAGTATGTATACGTGTGAGAGAAAAGTTAGTATGGAAAATTAAGGGGCTTTTCAATAGTTACTTGTTACACAGTATGCATACTTATTTTCTCTGAAACATCCAGCTTTGAGAAGTTGCAAGGGTCAAGAGAAATGATCAGTGAAGCGCTTTGACGCAGCAGTGGCTAAGATTTTACCTCTTCCCACATGCTCTGTGGTAATTGCAGGGATCAGAATAAGTGCCAGGTGTAAGGCAAGCTGTTGAAACCCTGTGCTTTATTACAGCACCTTTGTGTTCAGTAACCTGTGTGCAACCTGTGTCCTTTTTGCTTATAGCTTTATATCCTCATTGCTTATATGTATAAATGCCTTCTTTAAGTAGCAGTGCTAACTTGACTGTCAGCTACTATTCCTGTGGTGTAGATGTTGTGGATGAATAGGGAACTTTACTTGCCAGAGCTCTTAAATGTGTTACCTTTTAAGAGCACTATTTATTTATTTTTTTATTCTGGAAGATGAGTAGTCTTGTTTGGTGGAGTGCATCACCACAGGTTTTTTTTTCCTCAGTGTAGTAATAATAATAATAGGCTTAAGATATCAGTCATGTAAAAAGGAAGATTGTATCTTGCTGTGTGTGTGTGTTTGTTTTTTGTTTTTTTTTTTGGATTGTGTAAGTCTTTATCTTCTTTTAAAGATAATGAACTACAGGAGACATAAATAGGTAGCATGCGGGGTTTTTTCCAAATACAGTACTCAAATCTGCAGTCAATGGTAGATACAGGTACAGCTATGGTTTATGAAGGTTTAAAGATAGAAAAGCATCACAGGAGACTTAAGGATGTTTTTCATCATGAAAGCAGGAAGGCTTTTATACTTTTAATAGTTACATTAGTGACAGACCACCATATTGACATGTGATCATCTTTATAGTGGTCTGGATGGGTTTTGCTGGAGGCAAGGAGTTTGTTAAGCAGATATTGAGTGTTATGTTAATTTGTTTTATTTATTTCTCAGGGTGATGTTAAATTAAT
Source organism: Aythya fuligula (assembly GCF_009819795.1). Classification (NCBI taxonomy): domain Eukaryota; kingdom Metazoa; phylum Chordata; class Aves; order Anseriformes; family Anatidae; genus Aythya; species Aythya fuligula. Next base: position 10,611,162 of record NC_045565.1, on the reverse strand, counting down.
ACAACAGCATACTGTTTGACATGTTCTTTAATTGTAAGATTATTCTCTTCCTTCCCTCTTTTCGTGCTAAGTTTTAGTGCCTGATTTTAAGCCATTTCAAGTCACAATTAATATATTTGTATTAATACGTGTATTTCCGGTGTAAATGTTGTCTGCCTTATTATAGGGATGAAATGCAAAGAAATAAAAGGAAAAATAAAGTATCCAGACAGAGCAGAAGACTTTTACAGAAACAGCCTTCAAGACCATTGGGAACAAAAGAGTTGCCCTTTCCTTTTTGCTCAGCATTCATCAAGGATGCGTTGTAATGGTAAATAAATTGAAAACAGTGACAATTCTGTGGTGGGACCCTCAAAAATAATGAGACTAGAATGCATGATTGTTGTACTTTTAGAATTCAATGGATTTTTTAATTGCTTATTTATTGTTTTATTTTAATGCTAGGTACTCACAGGCATAGCTAGGAGTTTAGACTTGCAGGGATGAACTGAAGGCCTACGTGTTTATTTGGTTCATGTTGTTGGGAACTTGGTGGAAGACAAGCAGAAGACAGGTTGTTTACTGTCATGATCTCTGAAGCCTCAAACTGGTATTTTAGCTGCCATCACGGATTTCAGAGCAGTAGCTGCAGTGACAGCAAGGGCAGCTGTCTCTGCTCCCAATTTCTTGTTAAGGAAGAAATTCTCAGTGTGTGTGCGCAGGGGGCAGGGGAGTACTTGATTTATTTATTTATTTTTTAGTGGTTGCTTTGCTGCACTGTGGAAATTACTCCTATGCTGGAGCTACAACTTCAGTAGAGAGGGGTAGAAAAATAATAAAATGTAAGACACTCACTCGGCAATACGGAAGTCTGTGTCAAATATTTAAAATGAAAGATTAGCTATTGGAAGCTAGGAGTATCATTTTCTTTTTAAATACAGACTCTGTTCATTTTTCTTTAAAGTTATTCATTGATGTTTTGTAGAGTGCTTTGCACTTACTATATAATACCTTTCACTGAAGGTTCAATATGTGTAAATGGAGAAAGGGAGACCCATTTCAGGAAACTCAATTAGTATCCACACACCAAACACTGCTCAGCAAGTCACTGGCATCATGTAGGGTACCTGCCATTGCACAGCTCCAAGAGCATTTGTAGGAAATGCATGATAATAAATATTCCCTGAAATATTTCCAATTATACTACTGAGTAATACGTTGTTATTGCTCTAAATAGTCTGTATGTGGTTTTTATAAGATGTTTTCCTAGTGAATGTGAATTTACCTGATTTTCAAATGTTCAGAGGAGATATGCCTATGCATTATGAGACTGGCAGAAATAAATCCAAATAATTGCATTAGAAGAAATAAGGGAGTAACAACTTAAACATAGAGGAAAATTGCAGGTTTAATATTTTCTGAACATATCAAGAACAAGCACAGTGTGGTGCAGCTGAGAATGAGATGGTATCCAGTCTGTTCATTTTGGAATGGAAAAAAGACAGACCCCAAATTTTATGTGCACAATTTCAGCCTACACTTCTGTCAGAAACTCATTAAGAGAGTAAAATTCCTGATCCTTCTCACCAGGCTGGTGTGGCAAGAGAGCAAAATGATGAAGAAATAATAGCTTCAGTCAGAAGCATTCATGAATACCTGTCTCCAGGGATGGGCTCTCCGGCAGCCCTAACCACAGGTAAGCAGAGCCAGCAGGTGAATCTCACCATGCCAGTAACCTCAGGTTTGTTGGTGCCTTGTGTGTGGCACATGGCCCGAATCTGCTCAGTGAGCTGCATGCGGTGTGGGCTGGTGTTTGGGAATACCTAGATGCATCCCACTGCATGGCATGGTGTTAAAAGCTTGGCTTAGAGAGAGCAGCTCAGTGTGTCTTGTCCCGCCTGAGGGACACCCACATCTAAGGGCAGCGTCAGTTTCCTGCAGAAGAGAGAAGGACAAAGTGGTGTCCTGCTTTGAATTCCTATGCCAGTGTTGGCTTGGACGGGCAAAAGAAAAGGCTGCTTTTTGGCCCCACTGTGATTTCAAAGGCTTTGGACTTCTTTGTTCTGGGATAAATTATTTCTGGGAAAACATAGTAAAGCTCAAAGAATGCCTGCAGGTTTTCCTTAATAAATAAATAAATAAATAAATTAATTAATTAATTAAATTCAGATTGAAGGTTTCATAAGCTGACCGTTCTTCACAAATAGCTCTCTTTGACTATCTCTAGACCTTTATTTTCCTATTTTTTTTCTTCCACACAAATTTGTTTGTTCATTCCATAAATTTTACAAAAGTAGTATTATGTGATAATACCACATAGGATAAAATGAAAAAATAATATTTACATGCTGTCTAACACCTGAAAAAATCATTTAAAGAATATTTGAAAATACATACATTTGAATTGATTTCACATATGAATTCAGAGGATTAGTTTTCTGATGGATTTTTCTAATTGATAAAAAATAATAAAGACCTTTATTAAAAGGAATGAATTGGAAAATAATTGCAACTCAGTGCAAACTTGTAAAATATGCTTATAGCTATGCTCTAAATGAAATTAAAGGTTTTGATTATGCAAATTTATATTAAAGCAAAATATACTGTCTTTTCCTATTCTAATGGTTATTTAATATTCACTTATTTAAATAGAAAAGACTGAAATACCAATCAAGAGATCAACTGGTCTTATGTAGGCATCATTAAGTCTGTTTCAGTAGCCTGTCTTTAACTAATGTCTGTCTGTACTCTAAGCCTTCTAATTCCTGAAAATCCTTTTATATTTATGAAAAATCATGCATCTTAGTGATTAAAGTAGCCCTTTAAAGACTTTATTCCAAAATCACCTAAATACTACAAAGACTGCTCCTATAGGAAAACATGAAGCAAACTTCAGTTTTCATTTGAAGTTTTAGGAGGAATGCAAAGGAGAAACAATTCAAAAGTAGTGTGTTTGTTTGTTTGTTTGTTTTAAATCTTTACCCCATTACTCTTATGAAAGAAAACCCGTGAAAGATGGAAACTCCAAGTTTAATTGCCATTTTTGTTTTCAAAACCTGCTGAACAAGATAGAACCCATTCTTGGTTTATTGATGATAGTTTTGATATAGCAGTGAATCGTATGTAATTTGCTATACATAGTTGCTTAATTTCCAAATTATATTGATACTGAAATTGATATTAATGAAATGCTTGAAGGAAATTTTTTTTTATTTTTTTAAATTGTTTTCCAACTACTAAAATACTTCTTGAAACTTTTTAGAATTTCACATACAACACATATTTCTTGTTTTAAAGAGAGAATTTAAATCTAAAATATTAGAGCAGTGATGCATGGCAGAATATCCGAATATATAGAGTGCTGTGTTTAACACTGTAGATTTGTGATTCATACCACTACAGAGCCATTAGTCTAAGCAGAATACTCTGCAGCTCTTTGGACTTAATTTTGAAGAAATAATTATGAATATGACAGTAATTTATAAGATGGAAGGAAATGTAATTAGTATTTAGTGAAGAGCAGTCATGTTCTTCTATTTTGCCATCTTTCATACAAAAATTAGTCTCCCTTCTGCTCCCCCATTACCTCCCCTCCCCCCCAATGCAATATATTGTAGCATCTTTTTTAAATGGAATTCTGAAAGACTTTTTTTTTCCTGTTTTGTGTGCCATTGCGATGTGCACTGATAAAAGAACAGTATGGAGAGAAAAAAAAAAAAAGAGACTTAAAAAAGAAAACTCAGGACAAAGTTATTTCCCTGAATGGTTTCAAGAAGATGATGAGATGGGCAGATGGTTCAGAGTTATGAGTTCTTGTTCTTAGAAACAAGAACTACCACCACCTCGAGGACAGGAATGGAAGACTGCATTTGTAAAGTTTAATATAAGGATGTTTGTTAAGAGTTATGTCAGTTGGGCCTGATTTAAGAGGAGGCCTCTACACCCCTTGCCTATGGCAGAACATCATGGGTCCAGTGTTCCAGCAAACTCCCAAAATATCATTGTGGTTATAAGAACAGATGAAACAGAAAGCTCTTCAATACTATGGAAATAAGCTACATTTCACTCCAGCATATACAATTTTGGTGCATCCTTCTCCGAAAGTTCTTAACCTCCACAGCTGCCCTTTTTAGAAGAAAAATTATAATTATTTTTTAATACAAAAATTGCACAGTACCATGAAATTATACTATGTTGTGTTTTTTTTAAAATAAATTCAAGATCAACTCTAGCTTGTGAAGTTTCCAACTACAAGGGTGAAAGATGTTGTAGCCTCAGAAATGTTTATAGCTAGATTATGTCTACCTAAGCTTTTCACTGTAACATCTTCACTGCAGCTTTCTTCGTGACCATCAGTACACGTTAGTTTGTCTACAGAACAAATTCTGTGAAAGTCCACTTACCAGTCTGTTTTGGATGTTTGGCTTCCTGCTACGAGGGATGAATTCACTAGAGTACTTAGCATTTTATAATGGTTCAGAAAGCCAGGACTATGTTCACACACAATGGTTCGTTTGGAAAAGATGCACATGCATCATTTGTGTATACTCGTTCTATCCCAGTGGAAAGGTGTGCGATGCTTCTTCCCCACAAATGTCAAAACCAGACATGTGGGCCGGCAGTAAAGCTAGAACTATGCAGAAGACTTCTGGCCCTCCCATAACTCATAGTGCCAGCACATGTTTTAGTCTGTTCAATATTTCCTTTGTCTTTTTTTGTTTACTGAATTGTTTGCTGCAGTCTTTTGTTAATATCTGAAATGAAAACACCTATTCACTGGACCTGAAAAGATGGCTTAGTCAAATGTGAATTAGAGACCAAGAGATGAAGGACAGTTATGCAAGTTATTTATTTGATTAAATAATCAGAAGCCAAAGTCAGTTGTCTGACATAATTGTCTTGATCAGAAAGATTTTGTCCTTTAGAAAAGATTTGCACATAACTTATTATTTTGCTCATTCACAAAAGGACTTTGTCATACGTGACTGTGTAAGAATTGCCGAGAGGACTGTGGTGGATGGATTAATGGGAAGTTTTTCTGCATTTCCATAGTGAAGTAAAATGTTTGAATGTTATTTAATAAGGAGGTTCTCTTTTGTGTGATTAATTTAGTTCCTGTGTGCATCCTTTTCTTTAGTTTAATTGTGTATTTAAACATGAGCTTTTTGGTTTTCTTTGTTTGTAATGGTCAGCATCGTGGCTTTTGCTGTGTGGTCTTGCTCTCTCTTTGATTAAATGTCGTAGTTAGAAATGAAAGAATTCTTACAACTGTAGCTGTTTAGTAACACTTCTTGAAGAAAACAATTGCTTTGCTGTACAACAGGATTATGGCTGCCATGTTGTTGCATCACCCCAAAGCTGCTATAGTGTTCCCAGCCACTGGAGTTGGTGGAAACTCAGGGGTCGTGGCACGATCCTTGTAGAGACCTGGCTGGTACCCATTACTGTGGACTTGGGGGAGTGTGGAGGGCTGCAAATGCCCAGTGCTTCTGCAAAGTTAGGCACTGATTTATTGGTGTCCCTGAGGTTTTTCCATTTAACTGGTTTACATTAAGGGTTTCTTATACAGACAAGCCACTGTGTCATTTTCAGCTGTAAATCAACAGGCTGTGCATGTAAAGTTCTGTATCCAGACACGTTTGAGCAGGTTGTCTAGCACAGTTTCTTTGCATTTCAGAACTAAGTATTTCTGTGTATCAACATTGTAATCAAGTAATACTATTTAGCCAGTGAGATTGTTTCTTGTGTACATCCTTTGGTATGCTGCATGCTATTGAGTAAGGTGCTCCATGGTGCTTGTGTTTGTGTGTTTTAACAGAATATGACTCCTGTTCTTGGCGTGTCACTTTTCCAAAATGTAACTGAACAGCCTTGGTAGCATCATGGGATAGATTTATTTTGTTACAATTCATGTAATGTACTATTGTATTTTGTTCTGTCAGAATAATGGTTCTTTTATCTGTGAACAATAATTATTTATCTGCAAATCGTGTTGCTACATTTTTCCAGTTTTTAGCTTAGGTATGCAGGAGGAGGTAAGTAAAAATTGAGCATATGACACTGGAAGAGAAGAGATATGAAAATGTTTTTTTTGTTTGTTTGTTTTGTTTTACTACTCAGGGATGAAAGAAGCAGGAGACTTTTAAAGCTGATTTTGCTTTAAATGATGCTGAAGAACTATTCCGAATTTATTAACACAACAGAATTGAACTAACTGGTTCAAAAGTAATTGGCCTTTAGAAATGTAAGCAAGGTGACACTGTCATGAGATAATAATGATATAATTTGAAACATCTGAGATTTTTGACAACCGTGACCTTCTTTGGGTCTGTCAGGCTGTGCCACTAAGGCATTGTTGAATGATTTTTTTTTTTTTATATTTTTTTTTTTCCTGGCAAGCCAGAAGCTTCTACTCATAGCAATGAGAGCTGGTAAGAGATTTTTTCTCTTCCATTTCACTTGATTCATCCTGAAAGTGAACAAAAAGAAAAAAAGTGCCTCTCCCAGGTGTTCAGATTCTTTTGCTTTGACCATTCCAGCATCTTAAATCTTTTAGTGTTCTTTACTTTTCCTGCCCTTGTGGTAAAGGTACCTTGTCCAAAAAGAATTGAGGGAACACTAGCACCAGTTTGGTTAAAATATTCAGTGAAGTTTACTAAAATATTCCATTGCTTCATTAAGTCATACTCAACAAAAATGGAGAAAAGATTGTGCAGAGGCTTGAGATATCCTAACAGCTTTTTTGGTTGCCTGCCCTCAAAAGGGGCATTTTGTAAGATGGAACTGCTACATGTGCCGGCAGGCATGCACAGCAAGAGAACAAGATATGGTTTTCAGAAATATATGCAGGAAGGTTATGGTGGAATATACAGGAAAAAATGATCTTACTGTGAAGGTAACTAAGCCCATGGAGCAGGTTATCAGGGAGGCTGCACTTTCTGTGGTTCAGCTCAGCATTGTCCTTGATTTTAGCATGAGGTTGGGGCTCCTGAGGTTCTTTTCAACCTCAGTGATTCAAAGTCTTAAATTCAGAAGCGCGACTGCCTGCTTTCTTAGTGACATCAGGTACAGCTTTTGCCTAGAAAGCTATCAATTTCTTTTTAGAAATGAAGCAAACTGGCAATGAAACTTGGAGTACCTTGGCAGAGTAAAATGTCAGATTCTGTTCTCGTTTGTAGGTAATGAAGACAAGCTAAGGCAAGAGAATTAATTAACCATTTGTTTGTCCCCCCTACCATTATATTGTGCTTATTACCTAATGAACACCTTCAAGTGACCTTTCTCATGCATCTCCTGCAAATGGGTAACGTTTAAATTGTGCTGGTGCAGTGCTGGGAAATCATCTTAGTAGTTGGACAGGCAGTGGCTTGGTAATTCGTGATGGTTCTCTGCAGGGTTTGCAAAGTCAGAGGCAGGCTCTGATTTTCTGAAGACCTATTTGCAGCAGAAGTATTGCACAGCTCTTAGACCTGTGTTACTGAGCAAATACCTACTATGTTTTGCACTAGCTGATGACTGTGGGTTTTTCTTTCTGCCTCATCAGCTGTTTGGCTATGTTCCCAAACAAACTGAGTTGAGTAGCGGTGTCTGTGTGCATAGATCACTGAGGCTGGCCATCAGTAACAGAAGATAAGAAATAGTCTGCTAGATAGTCCTCAGCAGGAAAGGGTATTGCCTGCAGTTTTATCTCCTTTACTGTTTGAAAGCATTGAGGGAAAGCAAAGGGCCGTAATAGCTGTACAGCAAATGAGCAATTGTTGAGTGGATGGCTTTGATCAAAGGAGATGCAAAGGGCCTGTGAAGAAGGGGGCTCTAAAACACCTGGACAAATACTTTGCAAATAAGTAGATGCTTACAGTGATGTAATAAATTTGGTCATGCACACTGCAATAGTCAACACCCAGGATAAACTGACCTAAAACTGAATATGCTGCTTTGGTTTGCAGGTGTGGAAGACTGGGAAATAAATTACTATTTTCTTTTTTTAATAGGTTTGGGATTTCTTTAATCAGCCTTCTACTGTCTTTTCTCCATAAACAACCAGTTAAATATTACCAAAATTATGTCCAGTCATCAACAATTTCTTGTGTGAATAATGCATTCTATATTCTGTTTTTTTCTTTGTTGTTTTTTTTTTTTTTTTACATAACAAGAATTGCAAAAGTTAAGAAAAGAGGTACAGCTTCTTATAGAGCTATAGATACATATATAGAAAGAGATATTATAGAGATATATTTATATATATATTATTTATACGGAGAGAGAGAAATGAGAGATTTAAAGGATGTTTTTTTTAACACCAAGTTATAGGTAGGTCAGTTTTTCCTTAATGATAGTGGCTACATTTCTAGATGATTTATACATAACTTCAGTTGAATTGCAAGTAGAGCTTCAAAAAAATGAATCCTAAAGCCATGCAATTGATGGGACCTGCCTGAAACCTAGTGAGGCTATGCAATTAATGCAACGTGCCTCTACTTTACAGTTTAACACTGTATTGAATGGTAGGAAACAAATTGGCTATCTGTTGTGGGCTTGCTTACTTAGTTCTTATTCATACCAAGAAGCGTCAGAGCGTGTTCAGAGTTAAGTCAGTGGAAGTACTTGTGTGCATATATCTATGTTCTCGAGAGTTACAGGAGTTACAGGGTTATTGCAGCACCTGCTCTGTGCCCTTAATGGGCATCCATGGCTACAGGTCATGTCTCGAACTTCCATGGGACTTTTCACTTGTCCAAACCTCTGTCTGATTGCTTTACTTGATTGGTCACAAGCCTGTAATTTATTTGGCAAAGATTTTTTTTTTTTCAGACAATATATGTTAGCTGCTGCTATTCCAGGTATTTCTATGACGTATACGTGCAGAACATGACAATGCATCATTAATGAATATAACTCTCTCCAGAATGAAAAATTTTGAAAAGGTTTGGGATGTAGACATGTGTAGGTATTTCTAATTTTTATTTGAAAGCCCAAGTTCCCTCTCTGTATTATTTAGCAGTGTAATGATAAAAATCCATGAGGTGTATGTGATATCAATCAATTCACACTATGAGAACAGTAAAGTACTGATACACACATTCTAACGGGAAGGTAAGGCCTTAATTTTTTTCAAATATTGTGCATTTACAAATGCCCAAATGGCAAAAAGCAGTGTCCTGAAAAAGCAGCAGCCCCAAGAGGTTAAGGCTGGTCTAAAGATGGGAAAAAACTTTAGTGCTTTGTCTTTGGCTTTCTGAAAGGCAACTGTGTTTGTTTTAAGACTTTCTGCTTTCAGTATGTTAAGATGAATGTAAGCTGATCAATGTCTTTCATTTAGCATCATAAACAGCTGATACTGAGAGAAATCCATATGGGCTGTCGTGTTGGAAACCAGTGCTGTGGGTAAACTGAAAGAGCACAGAGAAGATTGGAAGACAGGAGGTTGTCCTTGTGTCTAGTTCGTTATAGTTATAGATTTGTTTTAAACAAGTAGATTCATGAAAATAATCTGTTACTGGTTGAGTGCCTAAAATACCAGTGTCTTCATCTTCATCATACAATAGGTACTTCCCTGGAGTTTGTGGCATGATGTGTGTGGGCTGCAAGCTGGGGAAGAGTGGGCCAGCTGCTTGTGTGACTTTGGCACTTCTGTGGAAGAAGAAGAGTGTAGAGCTCTATGTTGTAGAGATCAGCCTTGAAATTATTTAGCCTATCCCATTCAGTACTTAACAGGAGGGACCCTTGTCTTAATTGCAACAATAAATAATTCAAAGGGGCTTTCTTTTTTTGTTCCATTAAATTTGGCATCTAAATGGGTTGACTACTGAAGTCAAACCAAATGACTTTGGGTTTACAGCAGACTAAATGGGAGCTGGGAGGGCAGGGTGACCTAAGAAATGTTTACTGCAGAGGCAGTAAAAAGAGGCTAAGGGTTTTAATCTTAAATTCTAAATGTTTTGACTTCAGATTTCCTTTTTGAATCCATACTGTTATGCTTTGTTTAGCAAAGTGCGCTGTGGTGTGGCACGATCAGAGTGCTGATGTGAATTTGGAAATGCCTCTGAGTGCACAGAGGGCTGGTGGAGTGCTGGCTATGGCATGGTCAGCGCTGTTCTGTACCGAGGGCTGCGGCGGGGCACGTGCAGAGAGATGCGACGCTGCTGCAGCCTGTCATGTTCCGGCAGCTGGGAGAGCCATGCTGACAGCTCGTGGGTCACTGTTGCTGAAGGAAAAGCTGCCTCATCTCGTGCAGCTGGCCAGCTAAGCCATGAGCATTTGGTATGAATGGATTTTGGATCACAAATATGGATCTGCAAGTCTGGCTGGCTGAATCTTAATCTCGTCTCTAAAACGGGATGCAGTCTTAAATAATAAGTGCAAAAAAAAGGCTTGGGAGGCTTTCAGCTCAATGTACTAGCTTTCTGGGGAAAGCGGCCCTCATAATCTGCATCTCTGCATCAGAGGAGCTACTCTGAGTTCACTGTCTGGGAGTAAATAGTGTGGAAATCTGCTTTGTAGCAGCCACGTATGCAGCTGCTGGAGTGGGGTCATTATGAAGTGCTTGCTTAACAATTAAGCATACAGCTGAGTGATTCTTGACCAAGTTTTTGATCCTAAAAAAAATATTTTAAAACTCAATTGTGTGTAGTGAGTGAGAGAGAGAGTGACTCCTAAATCCACCTACCTAATACCTGACCAAGCCAGGGTTTCAGAAGAAATGTAATAGCTTCTTTCTGACAAAGCAAATTCTGTTTTGAATTCAGTGAAAGTGAACTTTAGTCAACATGGAGTGCTTTCCAAAAGCTACTCTTTCAGTATTGACTGACATGGAAGTCTTAACATTATGTTTACTGTACATGATAAATTGCAAAGAGTGTTATCTCAGTTGGCATCTAGCACTCATAGAATACATTGGTTTTGTATTATATTTTGATGTGTTGCTTTCATGGAAGAGTGATGATATATCTGGCTTACTCAAATACAAAATCCAAATACAAAAATTGTTCTAAAATCTAAGTCCATAGGTAAAATTGATTTTTTTTTAATCTTTTTAATTAGTAAAGTAAAAGAATGACAATATTTGCTTTATCAGAGAAGTTGGGTAGATAGAAACCAAGAAAGTAGAAAACAATTTTATTTTTTTTAAAGGTTCAGAAATTCATGGAAATACCATCAGTTGTTTTGATGCATCCCATTTTGTTAGGTTACTATGCTAAACTGAGTATGAACTGAATACCTCTTGCCTGCAGACATGCAGTTCTATTGCTGACGAATGCTACTGTCTCACATTTCATTACATCTTGGTTGATATCAGTTTAATGCTCCCATTTCATGAAAAGTGATTTAATTGCTGGAACAGGGCATTCTTAAAATACTATGCGTAACTTTTTTTTTGAATATAAGAAGTCATAGTTGTTTTCTTGTTGAAGAATGTGAGGCTGAAAGATCTCCATTATGTAACAGTTTCATAAAATAAGGGCAAGCCCTCCCATTTACTTGCCATTCAAACCCTGGTTCGACTGAAACATATTAAGTGCAAATCATACAAATGGCTTTGGCCCTCAAAAATCATGCTGACTCTGACAGCTAGAGGCAACAGACTATATTATATACTGCATTTCTTTATATGCTCCAAACACTGCTGCTTCAAGAAAACTATAAATATTATTTAAAGTATCTATATGCTAGCCTGATAGGTACTGAAGAAGCAGAAAACAGTGTCACAATTAAACTTCTTACTATCTCACTCAAAATAAAAAGTAGTTATGCTAAAGCTCAGTAGATACTCTTGTCAAATTATGGACAAAATATTGTGTATCACAAACTGCAGTCCTAGTTACAGTGGGAAGGTTACCCATGCTGTTGTTGTGTAGATGTACACTAACTGTGTTTAAGCCAGACTGGTTCTAGTTCAGAGTCCTGTTGGTACCAAGGTAATAACTGCTCTGACAACTCCATTCAAGTGGGAGAGGTTAGCATGGATTTAAAAATTAAAGCCACTCCCTGTTCTGATGCTTAATATCTTGGAAAGGCAACTTTGAGAAACGGCAGCTAACTGGAAAGCTACCCTAAGCTTTTTAAAATTATACATATATTTTTGTTCTACGTAATTAGTGGTGTTTCTCTCTCTATTTCTAACCAATGTGAAGAAGGGAGTATCACACTACAGCCTGCTAGCAATGTGCTGGTTGGCATCCACCGGAGGATAGAGCTGCAGCTCTCGCAGCTCGTTGCTTCACAGCCTTGAACAGCCACAGACCTTACACAGCTCCTTCCTCTTTTAATATCTTCTAGATTAAAACTCTTAAGGAGGAGGGAAAGGAGGTTGTATGCTAAAATGCTTCTTGATTGTCATTAGGACTTGTAGGTACAGAATGTAAACAACTGGCATCTGAAAAATGCTGATTGAAATCAGCCTTTGCTATCTTCTTGCCACAGATGAGAGCAGTAATGAATGCAACTAGTTTGCATATGTAGCTTGCTCTTAACCACAGCAGTTTATCACATGCTGCAGTAACCTGAGAACATTTTCACACTTAGTTGTCCAGAGCTTCATGCTTCTGAGACTACGCATTGCCAGCAGGACGTGTAATTGGTGTAGGACTCATTACAGTCATCACGGCATACACGTGCAGAGCCAGAGTTATCATCTGTAGGCTGGATTCAGCCCCTGGAACCATTTAATCTGTTCCACAGTCATCCCGTGACTCTTCAAACCAGTGAACGTTCTACACTGGAAACTGCTGCAGATCCCTCAGTTAGCTCCTGAATATGTAAATCTGCTGTCCACAAAGTGAGGAAGAGATGCCAATACCAAGGAGCAAGAATGGTAGTAAGTACAATCTGAATACAAATGGCAATACATCATTTAATTACATTATTTGTCTTATCTGAATATTGGTCAAGTTAATGCCAGAACACTAGATCAGAGCTAGGTGACTTCAGAAATAGTGACGTAGATTTCTCATCATCCTCTTTCCACATAACCAATGGTAACACATGCAAATGCAGTTCTGTTCAACGAATGCAGGGACGTTTTAGGGCTGAGGTTTCTGTACTGAAGGTATGTCAAGGAAAGTGAGGACATGGCCTGATATAAGTAACACTTTCAGGAGTTCTGCCTTTGGACAGGATAAATTGCAGTTCATCCTCAACTGCCATAGAATAATTCAGTAAAACAATTTAAGGGGTACTTATACTTGCAGCTACTTAGCAAATCAAACTGCACAAGAGCAAACTGATTAGATGAATCACTGACTGTGCAGATGCACTGGAATAGACTGAATAGACTGTCATGTAATTTTATTTTTAAAATAAGAGCATTTAAATGTGCAAACCAAAGTTCCTAAATCATAACCTCGGTGTCAGATGTGCAAGGCATCAGCTTTCCATGTGAATGCTTTTCAGGCAGGGGGTTGCTTTCAAAATATATTTCCCTAACTTGAGTGGACACTTGGGATGCTCTTGATTTGGATTTCTGAGGCTTGCATCCTCTGAAATTTGGGCAAGCAGAGGACACAGTGACACATCTGCCTGCTGGGATCAAAGTGCTGGGTAGCTCTGTGCAGTGCTGTACAGCCTGGTATATTGTAAGGGCCTGTCCTAAAGCGGTGGACACCTACATCCAGGTTTGTGGAGGAATTCAGTCTGAGAGTTAGTTTAAGCACGCACAATGAACAGTGCTATTCATGCAGGTAGCCTGAGCGTTGGCATGGTACCTTACTGAGGGTTGGTCTGCAAGAGTTCCCAGACCAGGTTTAATTCAGTTAGTGGCTTATTGTAGATTACTGAAATTTCTAGATGTCTTGAGTTAAGCGCATCATAATTAATCAGCAACTTAAATTAAGACCAGAGTGGACAGCAATCTTTGAAGTCTCAACAGCAGGGGCATTCTTTGTTGGAGATTTTTTTCCATGTGATACATACATAATGTGATGTCTGTATACAGAAACCATAGGGTGGTTTGGGTTCAAAGCCCACCTGGCTCCATCCCCTCTGCCATGGGCATGGACAAAGCCCCATCCAGCCTGGCCTTGAACACCTGAAGGGAGGGGACATCCGTAGATACTCTGGGCAGCATCAGCAACTTCTCTGAGCAACACATTTACATTATGTGTATAAATATAAAAATTGTGTTTGCATGTGTATGTGTGTATATATATGTCTATAATATATATATATGATGTAAAGAAAGAGAACGTGAATACAAAGTTAAACAGGGCTTCTACTTTGGAGAAGGTAGCTGGCTGGCTGAGAGGAGGAGCAAGGAAATGTTCCTTTCTTGGTTTAGTGTAAAGAAGATTAAGTCTGAGATTTTTTTATTAGTATTTTTTTACCCAATTCTTTTATTAACATAAAAATCTGTAGCCTATCCTCTGATTAAATTCTTATTTTTTGTCTTGAGGTAGGTGGGAAGTTTTATGGGTAGATGGGGATTTGCTGGGGTTTTATTTGTTTTAACTGAATTACAAAGCGCTTTTTCTTTAAGAGGTTGGCATTTTGCAACACTATAAACAGTGACCTCAGTACGTGCTATACCTTCTCAGCACATCTAGAATGAACACAGAATAGGTCTCATCAATTCAGGGGCATAAAAGGCAGCACAATAAGAGGTCAGAAAAAGCAGGAGAATATTTCAGTTAGCAGCTGGTAACCAAAAAGGCAGGCTGATGTGCAGCAGGATGCTGGGCTGCATCCTTGAACCTCATGGGTCATTATGCAAATGTGTCTGGTGTTTCTGGACATTTGTGGGTGTGTTGTAGTTTTTTTATAAGTAAATATTTGGCAGAGTACCTGTAATAATTACCGGTGACCTGTACTCAGAATGCATTTTTTTGTTGTATCCAATAAACAAGTATTTACAGCTTCATCAACAGCTTTTATTCTATACAGGTGAAAATGTATAAACAACAATCCACAAATGCAAACCAGATAGGTGTAAGATATTATGCTTTTCAATATGTGGTAATTTAGATGTTCTGCCTGGAAAAATAACTTTATTGAAAGCAATCAGAGGAACAAAGCAAAATAATGTTTACACAAGCAACATTATGTGCTCTTTAAAGAGCATAAACGACAATGATTGCTAAAAAGTATTCTCCAAAATAAATGCATTATTTGTTTTAAGATTTACAGTTCACCACTATTCTACTGAGCTCACTTTGGAACATACTTCTCAGAAAGGAAGTTTCTTGCAAAATATTGATTTGTTACTTTTTAAAATAATTATTATTTTTTCTACAGAAGGGAAGAAGGAATAACAATGTACAACTTGTAGTAAAAATAAAAAAATACAACTCACCACCCACAAATATATCCAAAAAATGTATTATGTAATTTTTACATGCTCTAGTCTAAGTCTGTCTATACTCTTAAACTATAATTTCAAAGTAATTTCCTTTCTCTGTTCATTAGTTATCATTATGTCAGCTGTTTTATTTTTCAGATGCTTCCAAACTGAATGGCTGGAAAACCTTATTATGTTGCCCAAATATGTTGATAAGGTTTTCTCAAATGTGAGGGACAGGTGGACACACATTCTGTCTATGTCTGTCAAAACAGGTAGTTGGTATGGTGGTATGGGTCTTCTGATTTTTGTTACCCTTGTGTTTTTTTTTTTTTGTTTTTTTAATTTTTGTTTTAAACACAGTTTTTAATTACACTAAAATTAAAAATGATACAAAGAGGAGAGATTTCTTTCACAAATCTTCAGATTTGTGCTCCAATTTGAAGGAATGTTGAAGTACACAGTTTTGAAATATTGTCATAAGCTGAACTGCTTCCTGATTTGGTCCCAATTTATTCATCTATCTAATTCTGTGAAGAGATGGGAGAGTCCTACATTGTGTATGTTATCCTACCACTACTGGAGGAGGAGGAAAGGGAATAGCGAAAGGAGAGTTGCTGGAGTTGTAAGCCATGTGGGGGTGGACAGAGGGTGGTGCTTCAGTTCTTCATTACAAATCATTAAAAATTAAGCTTCACTCTGAGCGTGAGAGATACAGAGTGATGAGTCCTTTCTGACTTCTAAAACAGGACAGCAAAGACTTGCACACAAAAGCAAATCTTTGCAAGACTGAAGTTTAGATTTAAAAAAAAAAAAAAAAAAAAACCATGAACATGGCTGCAGCTCCTAGAAGGCTGAATTTCAGCCAAAATTCTGTAAATGTATGAGCTTTCAGCTGCTTGCCTGGTTGTTTGCTATCCTCGGAAATCTCACATCTGCTTGATAATGCTGTGATGAAATGCAAGCTTAGAAAAATCTGCAGAACTTGTAACATTGCATTGCTGCATGTGAAGGGACACTGTAGGTTCTGAGCTGAGAAGTGCAGCTCTAAGCATCATTTCTCAGAACCGCTGTCTCAGGCAGAATATGCAACTGTGCATGGAAAAACACAGGATCGTTTACATGTTACCTAATATAAGTGATTTATTTATTTCTGATGTGGTCGTTATTGACACTAATTGGCCATGTTATTTAAGGACGTGAAGATTTTAAAAATATTCTTTTGAACATCCCAAATATTGTCAGTAATCATGATGTTCATCTGAGCAACCGTGGTATATGCAGCGTGAGAAGACAGGACTGTGGGCCTTACTGATACATGTTGGGGCTTTGAATTTTCAGGCATCATTTATGGCTGAACAAGTTTTCTTCTGCACTGGCTTTTCTTGATTTACTTTACAATAGCTTTTAATTTCTAAACACACAGTTCAAGTGTAATTTAGATCATGGTACTCCACAGCTATTTTCTTCCAACTTGACCTCTGATGTACCACTAAACTGTGCAGAGATCTTTTTAACATCCATGTCTCAGGTGTACTTATAGATGTACAAGGCTTATCAGTAAGTGTGTGGCAGGACATACTAATCCTTTGTGTTTGATACAGAATTCCAACAGCTCATCTGTATCCCCACAGGATTTGCAGATACTGATGTGCTCTGTGTCTTGCTTTCTGCTCAAGCTGCCATCTCAAACGCTACATACGGTGTGTGGGAAAGGGGGAAGGTTGGATAACAAAGACCCAAGGTGATCATTTTGTCTGTAAAGTCCTTGTCATCCAGTAGGAAGAAAATTAGCTAGCAGAAACTATCATTGTGGATGTTTGACAGTACTGAGGCAATAGCAAAAGAAAATACATAAATCTACTGAATGACCATGAAACACATTCAACCTGAGATGAAAAGGAAGAAAATAGAGTAGCTGGCAAATGGAAAGATGCAAGCTGCCAAAAGGGAAGTAAAACTGGATTTCCGCTATCTCAGGATTGATGTGTGTGTGTGTATATATATACATGTATATATAGAGAGGGAGAGTCACCAGATGCCAGCTGGATTGCTCATGCTAACTAGATCATCTGAAGACTGTTCTAGCTTGTTCCAACTTACTCTAACTTCCAGTGCCTTGCAAAGGCTTTTGCAGCAAAAATGAGATCTGCCTGGAAGAAAGAAGTTCTGACTAAATCCTTCTCTAAATTCGGATATATGTCCATCTTCTATGTGCCAGTGGCTGTTTAAGGAGGCTGGCACGGGATCTGTTAAACAGCTTTTGTACTAATGAAGCTTTTTCCTAACCAAAAGATGGCTAATGCTATCCAACACTCCATTGAAGCCAAAAATTTTTACTTGCTATGTTCCAGAGAACTTCTGATTGTATACTGTGGTTTCCCTGTCCTACCTTTTGCTCAGGTTTTAAATCCAAACCTTCACACATCTGCTGCTTCCGAGTGCATTCAGTCTTACTTACCAAAAAGAAATTGAACACTGAGGCAATGCAAAAGGCACACCCTTAATAATAAATAAATGCCAGATTCAAAATGAACTGACTTGGAATTTCAGTTGGAAAGAATGCTTTTAAGCCAGGCTTAGGTGTTTGGGAGAGGCTTTATAATTTTATTTTTTCCTTTTAACAAGTAATGTTAGTAACCTTGGTTTCATATGAGTCTGGGTTCATAGGTAAGTCTAATCAGAGAGAAAGCATCGGTGCATTTGCTGTGTTTAAACTGGAGATTAAGTGGAAGCTTCTACTTGTGGAATTAAAGTTGTATATAAATATAAATGGATGAAATCCAGAAATATTGGATTCCTAAGTATATACCTGCTATTTCAAAGCTTAACATAGGCCAGTGTTTACTGATTTGTACTTCTTGATGTAATCCAAGTTACATTTTTACCATGTAAGATGTGGGTTTATAGAGAGATATTTATTTATTTATTTTGCAATTGTGAGCATTTCTTTCCTGAAAGAACCCTTCTTACCTGTTTGGATGATCACGCTTTCTTTTTTGATCAGAACTTGTGCAGATAGAGCAATCTTTGCCTTGGGAAGATTTATGTAGAAAAACAGTAGGGCAGGCGGTCTGCGGAGGAAATGATCTTCATGTTTTCTTGGGAATGGCTTAGAAGCAAACGAGTCTTGATTAGGGCAGGCATTTATCTTGGTTTCCTCAGTTGGGAACTAAGATTGAACTTGTATGGGCTAGTTGATAAATTGTCATAAAGAACCACTGTTTGAATCCACTCTTCCTGATATTTAAAGCCCAAACTACCTAGGTTGAAGAATTTTGACTCTCCTGTGACCTGAGCAAAGCTACATGAAAATTTCTTAGAAAACAATGTGGCTGAGGAAACAAAGTGAAAATTGTTCATTGGAGAAGGAAGGCAAGGAATACTGTAATGCAAAAGTTCTTGCATCTGGACTTCTTTCCACAAACTTGAAATGAGATGCTGCTAGAGGAGTTGATTAGCTTTAGGGTTCCTCTCCTATGAACTTCTGACAATGATTACTGAATCATTTTGAGACCAGCTTATCTGGTTTATCAGCTGATTTATCTTTTTGTTGGCCTTTTCCACACTTCCAAGAGTAGCTCTTGTGCTCTCCAGAGGGGATATTACTAGGACTTCTGCTGCTGCTGCCAAAAATGCGCTGGCACAAAGACACTGTCTGAGTCAGCTTTGTAACGTGACAAATTCTCAGACAGCTGCAGCAATGATATGTTAGTTGCCTACTGGGCAGCTTCAGAATAGACAATAAATCTGCTACTAGTTATGAACTGTCATTTAAAGTAGCCTAATGTGATAGACAGTAGTGAAATGTGCTTATTTTTCTGGTTAACAGGTTGAAGGATGTACAAGTGATATAAATTAGAACATTTATTCAGTTGTGGCTGCATGTCTTGTTTGTATCAGCATTAAAAGAAGAATTTAAACCATCAAGAGGATGATGCACTTTTTAAAATCTTTTATTATTTAGTTATCTGTTAATTGCTAATATTTCAGTGATCACAGCTGTCACTTCTGTATATTTTTCTCCAATTTCATGGCAGCAGAGTAGTGAATACGATGCGTTTTCCAATTGAGAGATTGTAAAATGAAGTCAGGCTGCCACTGGAGGTGTTCAGTGTTGCATTTCCAAAACTGGACTTCTGTTGCTACTGTCTTGTAATTCTATGAGCATTATTAATGCTGCCATGTGTAACTTACAGTTCGAGTTTAATTGGCCTTTTCTCTACCATACTAATACCTTCAGTCAACCAGAGCCTGCAGTCCTACTTTTTATGTCTCATTATGTTCCGTTCCTGTGCCCCAGCCTACATTTAATTTGCACAGGAGTGGAAATGAAGTTGTCAGTGCCATCTTGCAGCTACTCTCCTCCCCCTTACTTTAGTTATATCAGATGCCAACCGTGCTGATTTGTTGAACCTCAAGCTGTTTTGTTTAGCGCTGGCAAGCTGGCTGCTTTGTAACCACCAAACTGGTGCAGTGAGACACAAAATGCGTGTGATATTGCCCAAATTTCTCACGAGTAAAGGTAGGAGATGCCATTTCAATTTAAACTGTATACTGCATTAATCTGAATAATAAAACAGGGATGCAACTTCAATATGTGAAATTGCATGTTCTCTACTAGCTCACATGGGTAAATGCCTGGGTTAGCACGTATTTGATTCGGCAGTGTGAGAAAGCGAAGGCAAATGCATTTTGAACTTCAAGGCTAGAAGTCATCTTGCAAAGACAATTTTATTGAAAGATGCTGGCTACAATTGTGCATAGGCTATATTGCCTAAACCAATTAATTGCAGGACTGGAGGGTGAGGTTGGATCTTAATGTTTCTCAGGAGGAGAGGAGAAGCTGTTACCCTCTTTGTTCTTACCTAGTACAAAATAGTGGAAATGAATGCATTTCATAAAATATAATTTCAAATGGTAAGATTTGTAACAGTGCAAATTTGTTGATGCTACCTTAACCTAAATATTAACCTTTTTGATGAGAAAGCAGTGGTCGCTTTGTTCTGTTATGCTATTTCTATTGTGACTTAAGTGTAATTGAAGATCAAGGTTTGTGTAGCATTGGATTTTATACTGCTAGGAACTCACCTCGTATTTTCTGAGTTTGTGCAGCACTGGTGGAGAAACTGGCTGTTTCTCCACACACACACACACACATACCATGTAAAACCTTTCTTTCTTTTCTTTCTGTTACAATTCTTTATCAGGGAAATGAAATTAGAGTTTTTCTGTTTTTGTTTTTTTTTTTTTTTTTTTTTTTTTGATTTAATTAAAAAAGAAATCTTTAAAAAAAAAGTGAACATACATGTAAGACCTGAAAAAATTGTTTAGTCATAGAAAATTAATCTGAATGTGATCAAGAATTTAAAAATCCTAGTTGCAGTATTTCTTGTGAATTTTTTCTTTGTGATCTTTAGTAGAGGTAAATAATTACTGGCATACTCTTACTTACAGCTTTCCATATTCTTTTGAAGGGTGTATTGTCAAGGCTGACTAGTACATCTAACACCCCACTATTCCCTCCCTCCCTCCCCCCCCCAAAAGAAAGGTAACACATACCAAACCAAACAGATTATACTGTAAAAAGCTGATAGAGAGTATATTTAGTGCTTAGCATTATCCCTGCCTGCAGTTATAAGTCTGTTACTCAAAACTGATTAAGGCCAAATTAAATTTCTTGGCTGAGTGGAGTATAAGAGATATGATGCCTACAAGAACATAAAACCTCAAAGTATTCTGGCAGCAAGAATTGGTGGTGGGATTCAATAGAACCAGCAAACTGGGTTGCTGTATACTTATACTATGGATGCCTGAAAGTGAAATACAAGAGTTTTATTTTTATTGCATTTGCACACAGAGGTTATAACTTCGTATATAATAAAAATGTAAGGAATTACTAGAAAAGTAATAGATGATAGCATGCTACTATATATATATATATATATATATATATGTATGTATGTATATATATATTTTTAAAGTCACTGATAAATGCATATTTATTTTTTTTTTTAAAGTCACTGATAAATGCAGACCCCTTCTAAGGTTTCAGTGCTTCTTGTGATTAGGTCTCAAAAGGAACTAGTAGAACTTGAAACAAGCAGAAAAGAGTCAAAATGATGTTACTGTTGGAAAGATGGAGTGAATTTTCTTGATTGTAGCAAGACGTAGCCATGGCAGGGATTACTAAATCATAGAATCATAGAATATCCTGAGTTGGAAGGGACCCTTAAGGATCATCAAGTCCAACTCTTGACACCGCACAGGTCTACCCAAAAGTTCAGACCATGTGCCTAAGTTCACAGTCCAATCTCTTCTTAAATTCAGACAGGCTCGGTGCAGTGACCACTTCCCTGGGGAGCCTGTTCCAGTGTGCGACCACCCTCTCTGTGAAGAACCCCCTCCTGACGTCCAGCCTAAATTTCCCCTGCCTCAGCTTAACCCCGTTCCCGCGGGTCCTGTCACTAGTGTTAATGGAGAAAAGGTCTCCTGCCTCTTGACAACCCCTTACGAGGAAGTTGTAGACTGCGATGAGATCTCCCCTCAGCCTCCTCTTCTCCAGGCTGAACAGGCCCAGTGACCTCAGCCGTTCCTCGTACGTCTTCCCCTCAAGGCCTTTCACCATCTTCGTAGCCCTCCTCTGGACACTTTCCAACAGTTTCATGTCCTTTTTATACTGTGGTGCCCAGAACTGCACACAGTACTCGAGGTGAGGCCGCACCAGCGCAGAGTAGAGCGGGACAATCACCTCCCTTGACCTACTAGCGATGCCGTGCTTGATGCACCCCAGGATACGATTGGCCCTCCTGGCTGCCAGGGCACACTGCTGGCTCATATTCAACTTGCTGTCTATCACGACCCCCAGATCCCTCTCTTCTAGGCTGCTCTCCAGCGTCTCATCGCCCAGTCTGTACGTGCAGCCAGGGTTTCCCCGTCCCAGGTGCAGGACCCGGCACTTGCTCTTATTGAACTTCATGCGGTTGGTGATCGCCCAGCTCTCCAACCTGTCCAGATCCCTCTGCAAGGCCTTTACGCCCTCATTTGAGTCCACAACTCCTCCAAGTTTGGTGTCATCAGCAAACTTGCTCAAATACCCTCTATTCCTACATCCAGATCATTTATAAAAATATTGAAAAGTACCGGCCCTAAAATGGAGCCTTGAGGGACCCCACTGGTGACCGCCCGCCAGCCTGACGCAGCCCCATTTACCATAACCCTTTGGGCCCTGCCCGTTAGCCAATTGCTCACCCATCGTATGATGTTTTATTTAGCTGTATGGTGGACATTTTGTCCAGTAGGATCCTATGGGAAACCGTGTCAAAAGCCTTGCTGAAGTCCAAAAAAATCACATCAGCTGGTTTCCCTTGGTCCACCATACGGGTGATCTTATGATAAAAGGAAATCAGGTTAGTTAGGCAGGACCTACCCTTCACAAACCCATGCTGGCTGGGACCAATGACTGCTTTGTCCCCAGGTGCGCCTCAATAAGTCCGAGAACCAACTTCTCCATGATTTTACCAGGCACTGACGTGAGACTGACAGGCCTGTAATTGCTAGGGTCTTCTTTCTGACCCTTCTTGAAAATTGGCACAACATTTGCCAGCTTCCAGTCTACCGGGACCTCTCCAAATTCCCAGGATCGTTGAAAAATAATTGAGAGAGGTTCCGCGATGACATCCGCCAGCTCTTTCAGCACCCGGGGATGAATCCCATCCGGACCCATGGACTTGTAGGGATCCAGGTGGAGTAGCAAATCCCGCACACGTTCAGGGTCAGTTGGGAGTTTGTCATCCCCACCGTCCCGGTCCTCCAGCTCAGGGCACCCTGGGTCCCGAAGCCCATCATCGGCATTGAAGACAGAGGCAAAGAAGGAGTTAAGCGTCTCTGCTTTGCCTACGTCATCGTTTGTGAGGAGACCTTCCCTATCAAGGAGCGGCCCTATGTATTCTTTAGTTCTCCTTTTTCCATTTACATATCTAAAAAAACCCTTTTTATTTTCTCTCACAGACACAGCCAGCTTCAACTCTAGCTGTGCTTTGGCCACTCGAACTTTCTCCCTACAAACACGAACAGTGTTTGTAAATGTGGTAGATGAATAAATTAGACTTCTTTTGGTAGTTTATTCTTGTATTAATTGAGTTGCTGGTACTTTATAATTCTCAGTAGCATTATATAAAAAAGCTGTTGTGTGTGTTTTTGTTGCCTGACAGTCAGCCTTGTTGTAAACCACCAGCATTTAAGGAGGTAGTATATTAATAAAATATTGAAAACAATGAATTAAACACCTTGAAGTTAGAAATGCGTATTTTAACTAACAATTCTGTTATTCTGTGAATTGCATCTCATGAAACTTGCTCATCAGGTACTGAGTCTGTAAGACACAAGACCCGTGCACGTTTACTCAGGGTGTGTATACTGACAGCTTATAAAAATAGATCTATAGAGCAGGTTGGATGTAGAGAGCATGCTTTCAATTGCAACTTTACAGAGCACTGTGGCTTGTAAAAAACAGTAAAAACAGTAGCCATAACTATGATGTGCAATTTACCCTGTGTTCCAACACCTGTGGTGGTGGTGGCAATGGTTAAGAAAGATTTCAGTGTTATACTGTGCTCCTGTGAAAGCATCTTGCCTGATAGTTGTGAACCCCATGCCATCCGTTTTCTTTACTCCTTTGTTCACAGTTAGCAAGAATATATATATTGTTTTACTCCACCAATTCTTTCAGTTTTCTAATTATAAGAAGCAAACCCAAGAGGTCTTAACTGTTTTAAGCTCTTTTTGCACCAACTTCATAAATTGCAGAGAGTTTAGCAGAAAAAGCTCTCTCTGATATTAGACAATGACTTAAGTTTGAATCACAGGAATTAAACATTGTTTTATTTATGTTAGGCCAAGACCAGAGGGAGATGGAACAAAATTTCATTTGAATGTGTCTCTAAGGCCAAGGATTTATGAAATAGAAAAAGCTCATTTTTATATGAATCTGTTACTACAGATGAAATATTACAAAATAATACTATAGACATTGTGATATGACGTGCAATAACATCTCTTGTTGAGCTCAGTCCTAACCCTGGGTACTCTCTGTTCAAGTCTGGTTTGTGAAACTGCAATGGTCCATGGGGCAACCTCATTACCTGGCTCTTTATCAGAATGCACTGGCACTGCGCTGCGTTGAAGTGCTGGCTTTACATTATAAAGTTGCATGTAATTTACGTAACTTATTTGCATTGGAAGGTGTAATGCTATAGGATCGAGCAGCTTGTCACATGCTGGCAGTAAGGTCGAGGGGATCTGCAGCATGAGCTCTGCTCTCAATACCACATCAGAACCAGGCAGAAGAGCATTCTGCTTGCCTAAGAAACTGTGAGCTAAGCTGTGCCTGTTAAGAGACCTGGAGCTCCTGCAAGGACACTTTACCTTCTCATGCCTGTGCCCTTTCTGTTCTGGAAGACTAAATTAAAAGAATAAAGGGGAGGAAATGAAATTAAAAAAAAAAAAAAAAAAAAAAAAGTGTACATATATGTGCATAGAAAGGAGGAGATATGGGTTTCTTTATGAAAGGAAATGCTGAGAATAACATTGTTTCATAGCCTGATTTTGCATCTCTGCTCCACAAGGATGTCAAAATGATAAATGCAATAGTGAATAAACTTTAGATTGTCTGCCTTGGAATAAAGCACAAGGTTTGGGTTAAAATTGCATTTCTTATTTCCTTCACTTCTACTCAATGTGTTATTTGACCTATTTCAGTTCCTTGGAGAACAAGTCAGACAACCTACTAATAGCTTCTTGATAATTAATATATTCACATTGCAATGTGAAGTTTTTTCCCCACATAACTAGTATTATTCTTTTATTTCCATTATGCATCTATTTTTAGCCTACAGTACTTTGTCAGAGACTAGAAAGGATTCATTAAACATACTACTAAAACATTTGAAAACATATTGCTGGGTAATTCCTGTACAACTTTAATAAAATTTCAAATGATCCAAAAGAACTATAAAATGGCTCAACGCCTTTCTCCTGAAGAACTTTGTGATAGTGTTGCATATACAGAATTGCAAATACTGATTATTCCAGATCTGTGATTGAAAAAACCTTGGTGCTCAGCTAGGAAACTTGCCAAGTAGCATTACTAAGGAGACCTTAGCTACCAAATTGTAGCTCGTCTTTCATTTAGCAATCCCTGGGGATGCTAAAGCCCTACACATCTACTAGACAGTGATATTTAGCTATTTACACTCTACTGTATATGTTGTTGGCACTTATTTACATACAAAAAATGCAATCTTTTGGGAAAAAATACAGTCCTTTCAAGAGTGCTTAGGTTTTTAGTGTTGGAAGCTTTGAACATTGTTTCAGAGTAAGACTGAATTGCATTCTTACAGTTGTGAAAGAGAAACAACTGTTTGCAACAATCACTGCATGTTGTTGTTAATGGTCTGAGCATAGTTACAGTTGTACCACTTCTAATTTCTAATAAAATCAGTCATTTCTCAGCAAAGTCCAGATATGTTCCGTCATAACTTTTTTAATGTTTCAGAATAATCTCTGTAAAAGTGGGCATTGTAATGAAGATTACTAATAGCTATGTGGAAATGAATTATTGACATTGCAACATAACATCTATTTCTTACATTTTGCATAGTCCTCTTATTTTTCTTTATTAATGTTTATATTCTGTGAACACCTAGAAGGAATAATTTATTAAGTCTTTAAAATATAGAGGTGAATAATTGAATTCTCATCACACTTTAAGGAATTTGCAGATGGTCCTAATGAGCTGTAAATCACAAAATACTTGTTCCCAGAAGAATTTTCTTGCACGACAGTTCTTATTAAAAAAGGAAGATTGCTTCAGCATTGATAATGTTTGCTGTGTCACTATGGAATGCTAACTAATTGTAGTTTTCCATTACTTCACAGCAGCACAGCCTACCTGGCTGCTCTCTGTGATATGATTACTGTGTAAGGATAAAAAGCATTGGAGAGGCCTGAGTGGTTGAAAGAAGAGCCATTAATGTCAGTGAATGCCTGCTCAAGCATTCATCACTATTAGCTTAATTCTTGAAAACAGAATTCAGACTCTGGCCATTGATGATAACAGTACAGCATCCTTTTATAGTAACCAGTAAAATCCCCTTTGCTCTTCTGAGCAATAGTTTGGGCATATCTACAGACTTAAATGTTGTATCTCATTTTCCTATCATTTTGGAAAGCTCTTTAAGGGCATTAAAATCAGTAAAAAATAATTTTAATTTTAAAAATTGAATTAAAACAAAACTGTTGCCATTCTTTATTTGGGATATATCGAGATCTGAAAAACTCTTTTCATTTCTACTAATAAACTGTTTTGTACATCAAAAAGAAACTATTTCTGCTTTGATTGTCTAGTGTATGGTTAGGGTATTCTTAATCGTTCCCTGAGTATCACCTTGTCTCAGTCTGATTTAAGGGGGCGAAAACAGTCCAGTGAGAGTGACATGGCAGTAGATTGTTTAAGGAGGTTGCAGAAACTCTAAAACCCACTACTAAATGAGCCCGGTTTGGAGCTGGATACCTTCCAGTTAAAATTATTTGTCCATTTGTGGAAAAACTCGTGGGTTCAGTTTGCAGACAAGCCAGAAGTCATTCATTTTTACATCTAACATTTTTGCTTTTATAAAACTCTCAGGCATCAGTTATGTGCCTTAGAGCTAGTTGGAGGTTTCTCAGCCTTGGGGGCATAACTTGATTTGGAGATAGGGCAGCAAAGCAAATGCTGGGTGGCAGCATGCAAAGGCTGATAAAGGCCAGGTCACTTAAGGTCCAGGAGCTGAGACTGGATCAGTGTTTGGGAGCTTTCAGCTAGGGTTAGGAATTTGCAATGTCAAAGACTTAATTTAAGCTTCTCAGCTTGCCTGTGAGGTGGGAACAGGTGGGGCAGCTGGGAAGGGGATCCAGAACTTCTGAACTGTGTAAAATGACAGGAATAGTGAGAGAGCTGCCTCTTCTTCCCCCTTGTGTACCCTTTTCCTCCTGCCAGGGCTCCCACCTGCTTCCTGGCAGACAAATGCAGGCAGTAGTTTCAGTGCTGGGCTTAAAGAATCCAAGAGTCCATGTGATAATACGATTTAGGAGAACTTTGGGGCACTGTACTAGTGTACTTTTCTTAGAAGAACAAACCAGATCAAGGATGTGACTTGTGATGGGAATCAGGCAACGTGGGACAAGGCAGAGCCATGTGTGGGATCAGCTGGAGGTGGGCTGCAGCTCATTCCAGCACTATTACCTCCAGGGTGGGTGCAGGAGGGATTGCCTGCACACAGCAGCACAGACATCAAGATCCCAGGTCTCTGCCATCATCTTCCTCTCCTCTGGTCCTTGCTTTGCCAGCATGAGGAGAGAGAAGACAGTTGTGATGTGAGAAAGAAAAGTATTTGGAGCACTAATATATGTATTTATTTATTTATTTTTCTGCTGTGTATAATAATGATTGCAACACCATTTTAGTACTTCAGTGAGTTATTTAGATCATTGCACTTCTTGCATTTCCTTTTAAATATTTCCATTTCAATATACCAGATTTGAAAGTGCAAAGTTCTGAAGCACTTCAATTATTTATGAGGAACTCCAACCAAATCCAGTTAGAAGTAACAGCCCTTCCTAAGCAATGGGATTTGAATTCTCTTGAGATCACTTGAAGGTGAGCATGAAAAATAAAAGAAAATTATTCTGATTTAAGGCAACTTACTTCTCATTTTTATTGCTGTTCTTGATAAATAATGATTAACCATAGCTCCAAACTAACAGGCTCTCCAGTACCCAAACTAAATGAAAAATATTTCATCACAAACTTCCTGATGCACTTTACTGTAGGTTTTATACACAAAGATTTATTTCTTTCAGTGCAGCTTGCTGATGGTTGTAGATTCCCCAGATGTGATGTTATGCTTGCTTTCTTCTAGCATCTTGTAACCTATGCAGAACTGTTCTGTTTTTCTCATGGCTTTGATTGCGTCAGAATTTTTTTTTTGCACCCCTGAAAAAGTCTTCTGATTTACTCTATTGCTTTTACACTGGTCTGCAAGTCACTTTATTTTACTGTATTTATTTCTCCATCTCTTGGACAGTATTTCCTAAGCTGTTTTCACATCCAAAGCAAGCAAAATACATGTCCCCTCTTGGTGGATGCCATACAGGCTTTTGATTTCTCTAGTGGTGCGAGTACAGCTAGTCAGATGGGAGGGACAGATCGGGGGAGCAAAGGAGAGAAAAGCCCTGGTGGGGGACAGTAGGTCAACCCCACTTCTTCACTGTGTTCCTTTGTGATTTTTTTTTTCACATCAATTAATGAGAAGTTCCACAAAAAGACACCTGAATACATGGCTGATTGGCAAAAGCATTCTGCTCCTAGAGCTCCCATCACAACTGTCACGACTCAATTTTGAAAATAACTCTTCACATTGAATGCTAAAACCTTTAGAGTTTTAGGTCACTTCTGTTGCTGCTCTCCTAGACGTTGAACTTCTGAAAAAACCCTGGCCTTTTGTGTCCCACAGGCTCTTTCCTGAGTCATCTCCCATTTGTTCAGCTTTTGCTGATTTCAGTTTGAGCTGTACAGGAGAATGCAGCCTCTGATGTGCAATTCTGCACGTACATACGTGCATTTCATTGGCGTTCAGGATTCAGGATTTAAGTTCTGATAGATATGACCAGGTGATACATTTTGAAGTGGTGCAGGCTTTATTTCATTTTCTTCTTTTGAGTTTCAGTTGCAAGATACCATTAGGTGGACATTTTTACGTATGTTATCTTGGCTTTTTGGCTTTTTTTTTTTTTTCAAGTTGTGAAAATAGTTTAGTAGATAAGAAGTTTGTAGCAAGCAAGCAGCTCTCCAATAGCACATGCTGTTTTGCTAATAATACACTAGTGGCTTGAAAATCCTTTAATATATTTTCAAGCTATGATTTAGTGCGCATGTATTGTGATTTCAAGCTGATTACACATGTGGAAAATGTGAATATCATTTATTTCTGGAACAAGGTCACACTTTAAGAATTAATTTCGGAGTCACTGACAGAGAACGCATGCTGATTTTTTTTCCCCCAAAAAATAATTTCTTGTACCTTTTGTAAGCTTCAGTTGTTGCTCCTGTGCAATAGTGGTTGTGATGCTGCTCTGCTGATACGGGACAGAAGTATAGTCTGTTCAGGGATGAGGTTGGTTTTTACCCACAGAGAAATTTCACAGAAAGGTCTTTGGAGAGCTAAATTAATACCACGTGAACTTGCTTATATAATTAAACTCAAGGGAAAAACATTTAGACCTTCTCTTACTGATAACGATTTTGAGTACTTCCACAATATGGATGGTACGCCAACTACTATAAATGAGGATGCTTTCATGCATCTGTTGCTGTATCAATTTGTTGCTAAATTATGCAGATTCTTGCATTTGAATCTGAAGGGTAGTAGAAAAGCTCCAAGTATTTCCATATCTATAGTACAATTTCACTTAATATCACAATGCAGTCAAATCCTCTTAAATGTTATTAGCTTAAATAAAATTTGTCTGGCAAAATAGCTAAGGGGGTGGCTGCTTGATAATTAGCATTCAGGATTTGATTGCAGTTAATGGGAAACTATTGAAGTGAGGTAAAATATTTTTTATATTTTCATTAAGGTTTTGGTTTTAATTGTAGATGAATCATGAAAGCAGTTCAAGTAAATTTAGAACAGGGACCCTTTCCTTTAAAAAAGAAAGTTTTGAACTGTAGATATTTTTATAATTTGGCTCATAATTTATCATAATTCAATTATCCTAGCAGTCTCCCATGGCTAAAGGCAATTAATGTTCAGTTACGACTGACAAAGGAAGATTTCTTCTTTGCATTAGAAATGAGTCTGTCTTGATTTTTTCTTGAGTTAGTTGCCAATATTTATAAAGAGTTACCATGAGTTTAGGTTACATCATAACAACCCTTACCAAGTAATATTTAAGTCCTCCATTCCATTAATGAATGTCATGGGTAGGGGCTTGGTATCTTTCCCTCAGCCACCTTTTCATTTATGTCTAAAAAATAGTGGAATAAAAATTTTAGGTTATACATTTTTAAGATTCAGGGCATGTGAGTAGACAAAATAATATATAAACCACTCTGTGTTTGGCTTTGTTTATGTTTTGTTCTGCTTTGCAAGACCCTTTCCAGCAGAGCTACCACATAATTATAAAATACCATGAGAATCGCTCCACAATCCTGTAAGAACTGCATGGAATCCTGTTTATACAGTCATTGTAAATATTTTGCTGTTGACTCTGCTGAATAAAAAATATTATACTCTGTATGCTATTAAATTCTCTTTTATGTGATCTTCTTTATAGACTGCAGTAATGATATAAAAAAAAAATATAGTGTCAGAAGGGGCTTTTTCTGAGTAGCTTTTGTTTTGGTAACTGGAATTGCTTGGTAATCCAGTTATCTGTAATTGGCTTACTTTTTTGTAGTACATTTAAAATGGGATCAGTGATTTAAAATGAGTATTTTGCGTATGTAGGTTTTCTGAGAAATGACCAATTACAAATGAATAACAAAAAAAAAAAAAAAAAAGGAAATTAGTTGATACTAAATCTGTAAAGCTGATAATGTACAATGGTAGTCAAAACACTCAGTGTTTTCTAAGTAGTATTTTGGTCTTAAACACTGTTTGGTACTAACAGACTAAGTTGTTGCCATACATGCATTTAGTCAGTGAAGCTATGATGAGAGAAGCTATGAGATTTGCATGACCAGCCGCTTGTATCTTCAAAGAGGGTAAGCATAATATTTTTGTTGCTCCTTTACCTTTTGTTTGTTTGTTTGTTTTTGTTTTTTTGTTCACTCTCTGGCAGTGACAGCAGTGTATCTGGAAAAAGTGTTTACAAGGAGGTGCATGCAGTATGGGTATTTTTGAAAAGTAGTGTGGAGGACTTATTTTCACTTGTTATGTATCTAGTAATGTGTGTTTCTAAAGCCAGAATGTTGTGAGCCAGGAGTGATGGGTGGGAACAGTTGCTTCTACTACAACTACATAGAAATAGATTTCATGAATGCTACTGTTTTCTATGATATTTTAAATTTCTTGTTCTTTCTTTTCTTGCATTTGTCTAGGCTTATTAATACCAGAACACAGTACTGGAAACAATGAATCTGGTACTCTGAAGTGGGGAGACTGTATCCATATCATGCCTTGACGATCATTCAATAAATTAGCTGTAATGAGCCATCCTGTGCTAGTGTAACATGTTGAAATAAATGAGAGAACAGTAAAACACAAAGTCACTAACACCTCTTTAGACCATAACAAAATCTGAAAATTTGCTGATGAAATTTTCTTCAACATTCCCAAATAACTTAATTTTTCCAACCAACTGCATGCTACAAAATGAAGGATTTTGAAGCCTTCCTTTCAAACTTGAACTGAGTTCTTGTTCGTTTGATCAAACAGTGGCATCTGAGACTTGGTATATCTGTTTTTTGAGTAGGGGAATCATGCATAAAGATTCGCTGATTAAGTGAGCCAGTAAAAGTAAAGCAAAAGTGTCTAGAAATTCATTATTCCAATTCAGTTGGAAAGATTCCAGCAGAAATCAATGGCCCCTGCTGCTTTTACATGAAACACCTGGGTACTTGACAATTAAAAGAAAAAAAGAAAAACTGGGGGGGGGGGAGGGGGGGAAGACCAGAAAGGATTATGGATTATTGGCATTTATGTACTGAATTCAAGGACATCTGAATGCATAACAGAGGTTTCCTGTTGTTACCTATAAATGTTTGGGTCTGACACCAACACAGAAAGACTAGAAATAAATTAAGGGGCTGTACGAGTAATCTTGCGAGTGCTTAGGTTTTATAGCCTATAAAAAGAGAATCCTTGAAAGAAATTCTAACTTCACAATAAAATGGTGGATACTTAGTAAGCTTCTGAAGGACAGTGCCATGGAAATGTCAATTCAGGGTGTGGTAGCAGTCATACAAAAGAGAAAAAGCAAAATAGATGGTAGGATTTACTGGAAAAGGAATCAAGAAAGCTAGATTGTCTCTAGTGTTATCCATTGTCTTGTTCCTTCTGTAGTTCTGTTTAGAACATTTTTTCAGATATCTTTTTTTCAATATTTGATGAAGCTGGATACTGGGGAAAAAGAATGTTTCATTATGAATGCAACATGAAATGAAAACAGCAGCAGTATTGTAAGCTTTCAGAAAACTCGCATATTGTGTATGGGAATGTATCCAGAAGAAAATATAAACAAAGAAAAACCCTCCAGTGTTCTTTAGGATATCAATTTTTAATTGGTTTTGTTTAAAAAAAAAAAAAAAAAAAAAAAATGAGGTGATAAAATTTTTTGACCAGTTGAAACCCAAGCTGTGCCTGTGTATCACCTTACATGTGAGAGTAAAAAGACCTCCATATGTTAACCTTCATGCCTTAAATTGCTGCTCACAAAATGGAAATGAATGCATTATTGAATATGGGAAATCTTTAAAAGTTGAGAATTCCCTTTTCTGGAATTCCCTTTCGAAGGGAAGCGATCATAGGTCTGTCTTGGCAAAATATGAGCAAGGCCTGGCTGCCCCCAGGAGCAGAAGGGTGGCACAAGGCTCTGCGTGCTGCCCTGCAGCCTGGCCGCCTGCCCATTCCTCAGGCCTTTGCAGTTTGGACACCAGCTGTATGTGGGCTGTTTCCCTTCACATCGAGCTGTTTTGGCTGGCACAAATAATTCTGAGACAAGATTGTGTAATTTAAAATCGAATTCTAATGGGACTGCATTCTTTAAAAATAATAAAAAAAATAAATAAATAAAAAATATGTAACCTTCAACCTAAGAAGAGCTTTCCAGGTCTGTCGTGAGGAGCTGTCTGCACCATCACCTCAATCTACAGCTCTTGTGCTTACTTTGAAGGCCACCTGCAAAACTCAGAACATTGTAAGAAAAGCTTGAAATGAACCCCGAGTGGGGAAAAGAAAGCACCACAATTTTAGGCTTGTTCTTGGATCTGCAGGGACAGAGCACCATTTCCTTCCGCTGCTGGCCTGGCAGAGGCCTACTCAGAAGGGCTGCTTTGCTGCGCTACCTGGACACACTGTGGTTGAGGCATAGGTCAGTAGGGAGGCCTGATTACTTGTGGAATTTGGGTTAATGCCCCCAAAAATGAAGTCTTCACTGGCACATTTGTCATTGTGAAATGGCATGTGCTCAGCCTTAGCTCTGCTCTGAAGCTGCTGAATTGGCACCAGTTTCTGCTGGGGACTTGATTTAATCTTAAATAACATTGAGCAGAGAAGTGATTAAAGTAAAATAGTACAAAACCTCTGAAGAATATATTTAATTTAAAACTTTAAAATGCTGACCTTGACAAGGCATTTTTGAGTTAATTACAGTAGAAAAGGAGCATCCTGCTCTTTAAGCAGCATGCTCTGAGAATTCAGCACATCACCATCTCAAAGACATGCTTCGCAGTACTGCATGCCTCCTTTCTTTTCCTGCTGGCCTTTGGGACAGTTCAGATTACTTTGGTCTGTGTAATGCAACTACCTTCATAAAGGTATTTGCACGGATTGTTTCTTCAGAGGAGGCTGACAAACATAAGTGATCTGCTCTCAAAAGCTGCATCGAATTGAGATGCTGCTCATCAAACAGTTCTAGTTACCTTTGGTAATTATCACAAGTGCTTTCAAATTATATTATCTCCAGATTTCCTTATTTAAAAGGGATAGAAATATATCTAATTACAGTTGTGTGTGTGTATACATCACTATATATATTGTGCAGATTGGCAGTGGTGATGTAAGTGCTACTTTATGAAACTGACCTTAAAAAGGTAACTGGGTGTTGCTTTCTACCTGAAGATATTTTTGTTATATAAAACCTGATCACTCTGGCATTGTCAGCAGAAATTCTTGGCACTGTTTGCATTTATAAACATCTCATATTTTTTCAAAAATTCATTTTGATACATTTCAATACAGGGCTGGCTTGCAGTTGTTGAAGGCAGCAGTTTTTTATAGCTTGTAATGTTTTTGTTAGCTCCACTATGTTGCATCTCTGAAAGATGCCGATGTGCATCATCTTCAACAAAGTAGCAGGGAAAATGGCAGGACCTTTCATTCTAAATCTGTGTAAACATTTGAAGGAAGACTGTTTATTTCCAGTTGTGGATTTTTTTCCCCCCTACACTGACAGCTTTGAATTAAAATACTTTCCCTCTGGGAAAAGTGTTGTTTTATGAGGATTAGGATGTGTGTGTATGTATGCAAATATTTATTTTCAAAGGAATTTTGTTAATCTTCCTCCACTTAAGTTGGGTAACAAAGAAACATTATAAAATTATTTTCATTAAAATACTCTAAGAATGAATACACAGTTACCTTGCAAGCATTTTGGAATGACGACATTTTTGTAAAGTATCCTCTTCAGTTGTATTTATGGGTGTCCTCATATATCAGTGCTTTACTTTTCAACCTGGTATTACCTTGGTGGATATTTACTTTGGTTTTAGTTATAAGCAAAAAGAAAGTTAATGTGTTTTTTATAATTTTGAGTTTGTCAAGTTCCAGGTGCAACAAATACAGCTTCATTCCTTTGACAGTACCAGAACAGTTTGTGATGATCTGTATGGGTGAAATGTTCTCTTACAACTTCAGTATATATTGAATATATGAATTTATATATTCAGTATATATCCTGCTTCCTGTCCCAGCAATTTGAGAAGGAATTTAAGTTTTGGAAATTAGTCTTGTATATGAAGATTAAGCCATGGTTCTATAGAAATCATGGTCTACTTAGAAAATCACACATCATTAGAAAACGCTGGCTTTAGTGAAGAGAATTAAAATGATGTCAGACATCTTCCTCTGAAAATATCAGTTTATTGTTGATTAATCCAATTGAATTAGTTAAATAAAGTAGAAGGCAGGAAGAGTGGTTCACCATGACATTCCGGCAAGCTATTTCAGATTTTGGTATGTAACCATGTATTCCAAATTGATGGTTAACAGACTAAAGTGCAATGCACTTTTTGGAACTATGTTGTGGGGTGAAGAAGAGGGAACCTTTGGAAGGTATGCCTGAAATGAAACAGTCTATAGCATGTTGCTTTTGTTTGTATTCTAGGCCAATTTTTGTGACCGGTGTATCAAATTAGTGTTGTCTGTAGGTTTTTGGCTTTGTTTTTTCTTTCACAGTGGCTTTTGTTTGTGTGTGGTTTTCAGGTTGTTAATGTATTAACTATTTTTCCTTATTTTTCATTTAAAAACTATATAATTTAAAGTCATTTTTAGGTTTATTAATATGAAAAATATCTATTGTTCTGGTTTAAAAATACATAGTAACAGAAGATAACTACATTAATTTCTTGAAGTGTTAGCAGTCATCATTTTAAAAATACAGGGTAGTAGGAAAAAATAGGTGCTTTTATTTTTTAGAAATGGGAAGTGTTTGGAAATTCTACGCAACTTTGCTTCACTGTAGTTTTTTTGTTTTGTTTTGTTTTGTTTTGTTTTGTTTTGGTAATGTTTCCAAATGTAAGATTCCTTTTGTGAATCTTTCTAAGAAGTCCTACTGCTAATAATATTACAGTCGTACTGCAATTTGCTTGCCCTGTGCTGTTGCTATCAGCACAGTCTTTAGACTGTATTTAGACTGTCTTGATCAGTTGATGTTATGGACATTACTTTGATCAAATTTAAAAACATCCAGTGTTTAGCCTTTAAGCTTTTCTTTACCTTTATTTTTTTTTCTGTCCTCCACAGATACTACAACATACTCCACTGAGCGATCTGAGCACTTTAAGCCATGCAAAGACAAGGATCTTGCATATTGTCTCAATGAAGGGGAATGCTTTGTGATTGAAACCTTAACAGGATCACATAAACACTGCCGGTAAGTCATTTGCAAAGTCTTTTGTTTAAAATAATAATAATCTAATCTTCTGTCCTGGGGAGACAACAGCCAAAAAAAAAAAAATTAGAATTTTATAGATGTAAAGCACTGGAATTTATTTACACTTGATTGCTTAACATTTTTTGGAGGGGCTTCTGAATAATATTTATAAATAAAAATAAACATTACAAAAAGCAATATTTTAATTACTTTTATAGATATATTTTAATTACTTTTATAGATAAATCTTCAATATTCTATTGTCTAATGATACAAGCAAGAATGAATTTTTACTTACGATAGCCTTGTGTTCCTTTAAATGCCAGTAGTATTTCTTTACTTTGTGCACTCAAAGTACAGCTTTGACAGTAGCTGTATGCACTGTTCATTAAGAGAGGGGAAGAGTTGTTCACTTGGCAGTTTTAAGAATTTGTGTTTCCTAGTTTAATTACTGACAAATAAAATGGGTTGTGATGACCATCTGAACCTGCTATAGATAGCTGTTCTGCTAATATAACACCAAACAAATTCTGTTAATATCTATGAACATCTTGCATGTATATTTAAGAATATCAGAAACAAAAATGAGATTGCCAAAGTTTCTCTAGGTGTAGAGGCCAGCAAATGGGATTGTTATGCAGAAGGAGTACTTTTAACACCTTAAAGATGAGAAGAAAAAAAATCCTGGACTCAAGCAATCATTGGACTCAATCCTGGACTCAAAAAACAATCATTTATATAGAAGTGGTACAAATGAAATCTTTTATTTCTAATGTTTTATTCTACTTTTAAGTTACTGTGTTTGGCATACAGTGGATGTATTTATGCTTAAATTCTAAACTGAGAGTCCAAATATAATATAGTTATCTTTGGTATAAACGATAAAACTGTTTGAGAACACTCAGAAGCTTTACTGAGTGATTTAGGACCTAGCTGAAGGTTGGTCCCTCAAGAAAAGAAAATCACAAAATGATTTGTGCCTAGTTTGAGATTTTACTTTAAATTCTCTGCTGGCAATTTTTCCCATTCAGTTGTATGCACTTTAGTGATCATTTTCCCTGTTTGCTTTCTGTTTTCTTATGGCATGCTTACTAAATTAATAATTATGAGTCACTGACTATGGAAAAATGTTGTCCTTTCAACTTCCATCATAAAAGTTTACAGGTATTGTTTTCTCAAATTAAGTGGGTGATTTCAATCTTTCTTAGAAGTGTCATGAACTTTAAACAAGGAAATTACATCACTCAAATATTTAAACATTTTTCATTGTCAGAAAACTCATACTGGACAAAACTGATAGATTTACATGAGCAGAAAGAAACTAACATAAGAATTGGGCTTAAATTTATTCACAAAATTCTGTGCACAGAATTTAGTTAATGTCTAGTAAATTATATGGATTAGTCTATCATATCTGCAAGAGTTTATCTCATAAAAGCTGTCTCTTTTTTTTTTCTGATTTTCAAGATTTTTCACATTGCATTTGCCAAATTCTTGTTTATTCACTGTGATTCTAATGCCACGTTCTGACTAAAGGCTAGAGGATTTCCATCCAGGCTTTCACCCTTAACTAAGCAAGCCATAATGTTGTGTTTTCATTCTCTCCATCAAAACAAAATTTTTTATCACCTTCTCGTGTGTTATTTTTCCATAGGGAAATACAGGTATCTCATTTGTGAATCTGTTAGCTCTGGTATGCAGCAGATTTGCATCGCTTGTACAAGTTTCAGATGCCAGCATATTCTCTGGGAATTAAACATCTGTTTATTTCAGTGGGTACTCTGAAATGTGCGACATGAAAAGATGTGTATATGGACATAAAAATTCATATACCAAAATCAGACAAGTAAAATTTAAAAGGTGATTAAACTAGTTATAATGCTTCGTTTAATTTTTTAAGGACCTTGAAAAGTGTAAGTGGCAGCTCATTCAGAATCACTTTTATGGTACTGTTAAGTATGTTGTTAATCACTTTTAGAGCAATTTATTTAGAATCAGATTTTCATGATGTCCAATTTGAAGAGAAACTGTTTAATTTGACCTTCAAATTGTGTATCTAGCTCAGTAACAGATTGTGTATCTCCTCATGATCAGTGCCATAGTGAGCAGGATGCAGGTGTTTTTTCTATCTGCAGCTTAGAACCATGCTCTGAAATAGCAGCTAGAATGTACTCATACAGAAAAATACAATGTTAGTGTACTAGATTTGTCCTTTAACTAGAAGAAAAGTAATTTTCCCTGAGAATGAAAGGGTTATGGAATTCCCCTTGCAATTAAAAGAATCATTTGAATACTGAATTATGAAGATTTAGAGTGTGAAATGATACTTTGTTCTTAGAATCAAGCAGCATTGTGTATTCTCATTAAGAGTCTGATTTTGCATCTGTTCTGGGAACAGGGCACCAATTTACTGAAATGGGAATTTGCCATGTGGAACAGCTGCAGACAGAAGATCTTGATGTAGCAGAAAACTTGAGTCCCACTCTGTCAGGTTGAAAGAGTGGTGGTAGATGATGTGCTTAGGCAGTTGTACAATCATTCTTGTTCTTTCACATATATAAGTACATATATGTGAAATATTGTGTTTAAAAAAAAAAAAAAAAGCCTGGGGATGGAAAGTGAGAGTTGTGTAACAAATGAGATACGCTGGGTGCTCTTGTGCTATTTTAAACATGTGACTTCAGTATTTATTTTTGTGAATGGTTTAACACGAGTTCATTTTAAGGATAGAGTAGGTCAACAGTAGGGAAACTTGATATTTAGCTTCTCCATATGTTGAAATTTCTTCCCTGTTGCCTTCTTGAGAATTTAAGATGATTGGGAGGGTGCTTTTCATTGCTATTTACACAAAACAAATCAAGCACACAGTCAATACTGACACATCACCATTTAACTGGATATTATGTAAAGCAGCTTTTACCAGGGGGGAAAAAAAAAAAAGTATGGTTTTATTTCAAAGATTTTGAAATAAATTTCAAGCTTTGTTGTGTCATTTTGTGTCTTCTTCCCCCCCCCCCCCCCCCCCCCCCCCTTGTTTCTGAGTTAATTCTTCTACCATTTTATCTCTTTTTAGTCTTTTAGTCCCCTTCATTCCTTCTGATTACCCTGATTACCCATTTAGGACTGCAAGATGCTGGATGAATGAGTGGCTAAAACTTTTGAAGGGAGTAGAGGATTGCACTGTTGTTAAATTTCTCTTCCAAAAGAAGCCATTAGGACTATTGTGTATTCAGTGGAAATCTTGGAGTGGCAATGAACTCTAATGTATTTTTTATCCATACAAGTATGTTGGATGAGATATTCCTTTTGTCACTCATTCTTGTCCTTCATCTCTCCTTCATGAAGAAAGCAGTAAAAAATCTGAGTGTATTTTCTGAAAGCAGAAAGTCTTTGAAAGAGTAGATTCACAAATGCACAGCAAAGAAAACACTATTCCTTGGTAATGTAAATACAGCAGATTGTGCATATACATCCAAAGAGGACTACGCTGGTTATTGCTCCCAAGTTTTCAGATTCCATAGGACAATGTATGGGTTGACCTGGTTCTGATAAGAATTCTGAGCTTGGTGTTCTTACTCAATATTATGCATAAAAATTTCCATTTTACACTCATTGATGGAGAAGTGATACCAGCATTGCTCAGTTATGTTTAAAATCTGTTAGTAGACACAAAGGATTAATTTCCATTTAATGAAAGTCCAATTTTTATAAATACTTGTTATATACTGTCAGCTTTTATTGTTGATCTTTCACATAGTGGCAACTGTAATTCAGGTGCAGCCCTTGCTGTCCGTGAAAGCAGGAGAAACATGTAAAGCAGACTGGAATTAGAACAGCTCTGATCAGGGCATAGGGCATTCCTTCTTTAGGAAGAAATTCTTCACTCAGAGGGTGGTGAAGCACTGGCACAGGTTACCCAGAGAAGCTGTGGATGCCCCATCCCTGGAAGCGTTCATGTGTTCAGGTATTCATGGCAAGGCTGGATGGGGCTTTAGGCAACCTGGTCTAGTGAGAGGTGTCCCTGCCCATAACAGGGAGTTGGAACTGGATGGGCTTTAAGGTCCAACCCAAACCATTCTATGCTTCTATGATTTTGTGATATCTAGATATCTTCTGTGATATCCTTATCGTGTTTTTTTCCAGCCTGACCTAGATATTTTAACTTAATAGCTACCCTGTTTAGTGTTGTTCCCATCTCATATTACACACAGCAACATGTCTCCAGAACATTACCAACATACATGTATAAGTAAAGAAAAACCAGAAAATAATTTGCTATCGAATGACAACAAATAAGGCATTTTGTTGATTTCCCAATATTACAAGGTTAGCTTCATCAAAAAGAATCCATGGTGTTGACAATGTAATGTACGGCTACAAGAAAGTAAAGGAGGAAGAAAGCTGTCCTTTAAACTTAGGATACTTTGTCAAGGGCAATCAACATACCTCTTGTTGTGAAAATTATTGGCTTATAAGCACAGCTGTAGCACACATCTAGATTATATTTGCGTAGTTGCAAACATCATTAGCTGGCAATGCTGCCATTTTTACTTTCTTGTTTACTTAGGAAAGCTGAGGTGAACTTGAAATACTACATTAGGTATTTTTAAGCAACTACATTTTAATATAGGTATCACATTGTGTTACTATTGCATCACATGCTTATTCAGCAGCACTTCTAAAACTCTTGGTTGCCTTCAGCACTGCAGTTGTTTCTGTTTGCTCAAGTGAATCTGCCTGAGTGCCCCAAGCTTTGCAACTATAATAGTTCTCAAAGCTCAGGCTTGTGAAAAGTCAAGTTGCAGAATTTCTGGCCAAGAGGTCTCTTGCAGAGTCTGTGCATCCCAAGGGTAGAATCTGCTCAGCTATATTGATGTAGTCAAGACTATACTAAAAAAAAAAAAAGCAAGTAAGTCTTTATTTCTTTAAGTAATATTAAGAACAAATCTGGAATTATAATTACTTCTCCCTTTTTCATTGGAATGCCTCTGTTTTTCTGGTCTAGTTTTAGATACCTCTTTTCCTTTCCCCCAAAAACAAACAAACAAAACAAACAAACAAACAAAAAAAGTGGAAAAAACACATCAGTTTGGTGAATGCTCTTTCAAGCTCCTGCCCCTTGAAATTATGGACAGAAGTTGCATGGCTTCATTGTCATGTACCTGTTTTATCCTTACAAATCTCTTTAGACAAGAACTGTGAAGAAATCTGATTTCTAAACCCGAGAATGAAATGGTGCAAAGTTCAAGAGATCTCTAGGACTCATACTTGTTACCTAAGAATCATAAGTTTTTGTTATTATCCAATCTGATGTGATTTTTTTACTACTTGATCTGAAACTATACATAATTAATATCTTAAGATTTGAGCTAATTTAAATAGAACCAGTTAATCAGGATTCAAGCCAAATTATCACACCAAAAACTAACATTCGCCTGCATAAAAACAGTACTTTTCCAGATATTCTTACTGTTTTCCTAATAGTTCTTTAAAACTAAGACCCTTCAAGTCTGATATTGTTGTATAATCATTCAGTAAATAATGTTTTTTCTTAATTTATTAAGAAATTTAGAAATTAAGAAATTTATTAAATTCTTATTAATTTATTAAATCTTAATAAAGCTTGTGTTTACATGTACAAACTTCACAAAAACAAATGAAAATCTTTTAACATCCTTCCCTAGTGAAATAGTGTAACTGTATTATGTGATACACACACTGAATATGGTTGTATTCAATAACACCTGATTAATGATTTCATAATTTAATATTCAGAGGATAGAGGCTCTCAAGAAAGCTTCTTGTCAAAGTACCGTAATTATTGATTAATTTTAACAATCTCAACACTCCATTTTAGTGGGTTTTTTATTTACAAATTTTCCCCTAGATTATTGCACTTGGCAGATATTTACCTTCTTCAAAGTTCTATAACTTCTGCTGTAGAAATTACTGTCAGCTTGAAATATGTATATATATGCAAATCGAAACATTATGAAGTTGAGTTACTTTCAAATATCTGAAAAACTTAGTATTTTAATGCAGCAGTGTAACAGCCTGTATTTTGAATGTGATACTAAATGTTTCCCTTTATGTGTTTATTAAAATTTACCCTTCTGCACATGCTTAAATTCTTGAGTATTGCAATAAATCAGTGATTACTTGTTGTTGCTGTTCATATAGTACTGTTCCTTCAAATATCTCTTAAGTTTTGGATGACTTTTTTTCCTCCAGAGAAGTCACTGGCAAAATATCTATTATCCATTTATCTTTCCTAACCATTTTCTAAAGCAAGCTTGCATTAGTCTTCCTATTTTGGAGAGGACAGATGAATTTCACAATAAAAAGAAATATGAAATAAAGTAAAGCTCTATATTTAGTTTTAGGCTTCCATCCAGATGCTATACTTTGTATTCATAGTATTTCAGTCTATATATGAGCTCTGCTTAGCACCGTAAGCCTGATTTGCTAGTTATTTCCTTTGAAAAACTAGATTGTATGAATTTCTCATTCTATTTCAGTCTTCCTTAGTTGTGAAACTTGCAATCCTGGTTCAGGTTT
The DNA here is from genome assembly GCF_009819795.1 of Aythya fuligula. Lineage (NCBI taxonomy): Eukaryota > Metazoa > Chordata > Aves > Anseriformes > Anatidae > Aythya > Aythya fuligula. The sequence goes on along the minus strand of NC_045565.1, from coordinate 10,568,444 downwards.
TGAAGAAAATGCTCTTTTCCAGTCAGAGCAATAAAATAAAGCCACAGTACTGTACACATGAAATGCATGCACAGATATTTTAATTCTATACTGATTTAACTTCATTCGCATATGTTATTCATTTGATTTAAGTAAATATTAATAAGAAATAAAATTTGTTGTCCATTTTGTCATGTATGGAAAGTTTATTCAAATTTTATTCTTAAAGAGTTTGAGGAAAAAATAAAGAAGAAACAGCCAAAGTTAATGTTGAACCTTAAGAGAATGCATATATTTTTAAACATGTATCACCACAGAGGACTGAAAAATTGTGGAGTTCATTTCTTTTTCCCAAAATACTAAGCAATTAATCTAAGTTAACAAAAAGGTTGGGAAATCAAAGATAATGGTTGAGCACATCCCCTGCATATTTTTTAAACACCTGTTTTAAGAGCATCCACATGTTTTGAAAGCTGTATGTTTGTAATTCATAGATAATAGCTGTCAAATCAAACTGTTAATTCTTTAAGTACGTGCAGTTATGTTGCAAACATAAGAGAAGTGCTTTTTCTCAGAACTACCAGTAATGCAAGTGAAACAAGAGTTTTCTGGAAGCTTTCTGTAAATTATCATTTCTGGAGAGGTGAAAGAGGAAGAGATCCAGTTCAACTCCCTTTGAATTTGGCAAAACCCCTGTGATTGGCTGAAGGAAGAGTTAGGTTATAATCTTGAATTTTGGTAGAGAGAAGTGCAAAATGAGCAACTGCTTTTTTTTTTTTTTTTTTTTTTTTTTTCCTCCTTATGGCTGCTAATAATTCTTGGATTTCTTGATTTGTCACCGAAGTGGGAGACTAGGAAGCAATGCTGCACTAGCATTTATTCTCATATCTCACCAGCAAGCACACTTAACGCTGGTGGAACCTTAAATTTTTGTCACCACATATATCTTCTTGTGCCTACACATTTCTGAAGCTGAGTCTTGTCATTACTGGGTTAGCAATGCATCTTGATTGTACATCAAATCTACACTGCCAGAGAGGACTCAAATCCATTTAGTATAAAACACAAACTTCCATAAAGCAAGTTGATTTTTAAATGTAAGAAACTGTTTCTAAACTGACTCCTCTTTTGCAATTCTAAAGGGAAATAAAGTTATGTGACCTACAGAAGACTATTACTCAGCACATGCTGTCTGAAACATGAAATACAATATGAAGAGGTAAACTCAGAAAATTGGAAAAATACAAATGGTAAAAGCTTTCCCCTGCAAAGGAACAAAGGAATATTCAATCAATTTATGAGTTGTCGTGTGTTGATTTCCCCTACCCCCCTTCCAATGCCTATAAATGGAAAGAGGAATGTATAGCTTATACTATACACAAGTATTTGTAGAAAAGAAAACCTTAAAGCATGGGCACAAATATCAATCAAGTATATTGTATCTGTCTTCAAGCTAAAATATGTAAATATTCAGCCACCAAACCCTGCTTTTAAATTAACTTGGAAATGAGTTAGGGTTTTTGTTGTTGTTGTTGTTGTTATACCTCCCTTAGGCAAGAAGGAATTTGTGAAGTGTGTAATGCAGACATCTGAAATCTCTCATTTATATTCTCATCCTTGCCAGTGTCTTAAGTACATGGGAAGGAATAGTGTTTCCTATCTAATCCTATCTGCAGACATTTTCCCAAAAGGCGTACTGGAAAAAATCTTAGTAGGAGAAGAAATAAACCCTGGACAATTAATTGAGTCATTTAAATAGAAACAAATGCCAACTATATCAAAATGCTAACTACCAAAATTTTAATCCACTGGTATTCTAGCTTAATCTAGGCAAGAAGGACAAACAAAAAAAAAAACCATTTCCTCCATGCATCCTTCTGCAAACAAAACCCTTCATACTAAATACATAGAATTGGGAGAAGTGAGGCAAAAATGTGTGGATCTTGTACTGTTACGAAAACTGAGGTATGTAGATTAGATGTGAAGGTAATGTAAACTGTCATTTGTGAGTGATGGCAAAGAGGTAAATATTCTGATTCTTATAGTGTACCCATTACTGCATAGCAGTCGGTCATTTGAACGTGAAACAAACTCCTTGAAGCTGGTCTAGTGCACACAGGGATAAATTCCTTAAGCCACCTAGAAGCAGTATCTACTAAGTAGCAGATTTATGTAAAGTGTATTCAGAGATATCTTCAGAAGGCTGTAATGAATTTGGGGCTGCATTTTTGCCTTCAGCCACTTTGCAAACCAAAGATTTTGCAAGAATTATGCAATTGAAGAAGGCTAGCATCAAGACTAGGGTAATAAATTGACCCCTACTTGAATCAATATGTGAATTTGATGTCGAATACCTGGCTGCTTAATATGGCTATGGTGTGCCCATGCAATCTTGTTAGCTAAATTATTAAAATGTGAAGAATATGTGATAGTGGAATGCAAAATACAGATATCTCTGCAATTACTTCCAGAGGTCAAGCCCATGCTATAAATCAAAAGAGATATAAAAAGTAAGTTAAGAAAATAAAAAATCAGCTAAATGTTATTGTTTGTCTGCTTTGCAGTCTGGATTATTATGGTGGACATCATTGAAGTGTAGTATCAATAAACAGTTGGTATCCGTAAACAGTTGGGCAAGTGTTTGGGGCTGTCAGTGAGCTTGTTGAAAGAAGAAGGGGGAAGCGTTACTGCTGTCAAGTGCTGTTTCTGTTTGCTCTTCTGAAGTTGCAACTCATGGAAGCAGTGAAGATGTTTCAAAGTTGAAAGCAACTATCTGTGAACTTCTTCAAAATTCGTTAGAGGAATTTTAATCCTCAGTCTCGGAGAGGTTTTAGATGCTCTTTCCTGCTGTTCACAACATCCTGTGTGATGGCGCATGTTTATGATGTCATTTAGTTGCACAGCTGCAATGGGAAGGAGTGAGAATTAAGGGAATTATAGCTTTGGAGAATTTATACAGGGGCACTATTTCAGTAAAGGACAGTTAATTGTCTCTTTCCCTGAACTCTTGATGCTATTCAATCAAGTTCAATCCACAGTAGCCAATTCACAAGCAATAAAAGCATAAAGATCACCTTTCTTCAGAAACTTTTCAATTACTTTTATTTCAGATACAGTATCTGCTATAGTCTAGGGCTGAAGTTCAATGAAGGGATATTTATATATTTGTAGTGCCTTGACAGGCACTTCTGATGTATGAAATTAGGTATTTAAAGATATTTGTGACTTGGGAAGGAGAGAGACAACGTAAAACATAGGATATTGCAGAAAGAAAAGAAAAAAGAAAAAAGAAAAGAAAAGAAGAAAAAAGAAAAACTTCCAATGGATGTTATGGCTGTTGTTTAACGTTATGGCTGTTGGACAAAAAAATATATATTTATTTGAGACTGGTATGATTGCATATGGTTTGTTATCTCAAACTAATATTCTTGTCACCTCTAAAAGTCAAACATAAATAACCAGTCTTACAAGTACTTAATTTTATCCTAGGCTGATTTCAGCTGGAACACTAGAGTTGAGTGAAATTTGAGATTTTCATTGCACGTCATAATAGAATGTTGTGAATAATTTACTTTGAATTGCAGAAAATATATGTTCTTGTTTATGCTTTATTCTTGGTGTTGCAAGATGGAATCAGATGATTTTTAGATATCTAGCCTTTTTCCATTTATCTACAAGTTCTTTCTACAATACTTTTTTGACTTTTTCTCTTCAAATCCAAATTGGATCTGTGGGAAATTCAGAGGGAGAAAGCTGTTATTTTATCTTTTTTCAACTTAAAAAAACAAAACAAAACAAAAACAAAAATAATAAAATAATAATAATAATAATAAAAAAAACAAGGCTCCAAGGCTTTCGGGCTTTCGGTTTCTTTGAATTTTCAAACCATAGAGGACCATGTTCTCACATAAAGGATTAGCAAAAGGAAGAAGAAAAGAAATAAAAGCAGAGATAAATGTTAGTTTATGCTATAAAATTGATTACAGATTTGCCAACATTTGTAGATCCTGTAGACCTACTTTGAGAAAAAGTTGTATGTTATTACTGAGTAAGGAAAACATGGCCAGACACACTCAAGTATTTTGGTGTCTTTAAAGATGCTCTGGGTGGAATGGGACCCTTTCCTAGTATCTCAGACTGTTTCAGAGTCCAAATGCAAACTCCTATTTTATTATGGACTTACCGAAAATTATAAGTATTGATGCCACAGTATATTATTAATGTCCCTGTGCATTAAAACAGGAAGGATTTTGAAGATGAGCACTAGAAGAATGTCTTGGCCGTAGACATCATAATAGACATTTCTCTTAAGCATCTCTCATATTAAAATTGCAGATTCGGTATTAATAAGGGGAATATGATACTAATATATAATTAAAATATAAAAAGTGATATATCAATATAATTTATAAAGTGATATATCACTTTGTGTTTAAATAAATTGATGACACACAGAAAGCAATACATGCAATATGCACTTGAGGAATAAAACCAACAAAGGATGTCTTTTATGATGTAAATTTGCTATGCCCTCTTTTTAATTCAGATTTTCAACTGCCACTATTAGTTTCATCTTTTTCCTCTTCAGAGTTCTGTCATCTTTGGTAGATGTCTAATAGTGTCATAGAAAACTAGGCTCAGAAAGGATCTGTAGATGTCATTCATGTGACCCCAGGCAGGTAACTTCTGATAGATGCTTATCTGATTTGCCCTGAAAGACTGGGTATTTTGTAATGCTACTAGATAAGTTTCAGGGATCTTTTCAGTGATCCATTGGAAGGATTTTTTCTGTTCTGTTGCTGTTTTTCCCTTTATAAAATGCTACTACTTGCTTTGTTACTTCTTTTACTGATTATTTACATTTTTTCTTGCTCCCTCCACACAGTGCAGCTTCTTGGAGACTAACTTTTCCAGTCTGTCTTAAAGAACGGAGCTTCAAAAATCTTGAATTCCAAGTCTACTAAGTTTAACTACTGAGAATGTTTTGACAAAGGACTTTGTCACTGTAGGGCAGAAAGACAGCTGATTCATTCTTGTTACTTGCTGTATGCTAGCAGATTGGCCACATAGCCCTTAAGCTTAGTTTCCATTTTCAGGTGTGCTAACTTTGCAACCATGTCATAAAGCTTATTTTGTATTAACACTATCTATTCAGTGGATAATCTTTTAGCGGTAATAATGATTTTGTGTTTGACTGGTATTTGTGGACTTGTATTAGGATCAACTGATACTTTACTAAGCAAATACACAGATGGCTAGTCTGCATAAAAATTCTTATTATTAGGAAAACTTCTGTTCTCTGAAATCTTTCAAACTGAAATGCTAAAAATAATAAATGTGGGGTAACGAATGGCTACAATAAATAAAACAATATTTCAGAAAATTTAATTCAAAAGCTCTTGGGAAAGAATTTTATTTTCTCATAAGAAATTGTTTTCAGTGAAAGTTTGAATTTATTAAGTCCTCCCTGGGGCTCGGGTGAGAGACTTTGCCAAGAAAGTCAAGCGCCTGGTACGGCCCACTGACTACTACCCGCTACTGGTCTTTCAGGCTGGTAGCGATGAAGTAGCAACGAGAAGTCCGAAGGCGATCAAAAGAGACTTTAGGGATTTGGGGCAACTACTTAGAGGATCAGGGGCGCAGGTGGTGTTTGCCTCTGTCCTTCCGATAGGGGGGATCGAAGCTGAAAGACGTACTGTTCGCATAAACTCGTGGCTTCGAGACTGGTGTGACCGGCAGAATTTCGGTTTCTTTGATCATGGGAAGGTCTACGCTACACCGGGCCTGATGGCACCGGATGGGATGCGCCTCTCTCGGAGAGGGGTAAGGATCTTAGGTCAGGAGTTGGCAGGGCTGATAGATAGGGCTTTAAACTAGAGTCGAAGGGGGAAGGGGCTAAAACCAGGCACGCCGGTGAAGACCTAAGGGATGGTACGCTAGAATCAGAGGGGCTGTGTGCCAGTGGGGTCCTTTGGTCAGATCCACAAGGTGCTGAGTGTAAGGAGACGCACCTGAAGTGCTTTTACACAAACGCACGCAGTATGAGGAATAAAATAGATGAGCTAGAAGTCCTGGCCCAGTCCCGCAACTACGACATCATCGGCATAAGCGAAACCTGGTGGGATGAGTCCTGTGACTGGGGTGTTGCGATAGATGGTTACAGGCTCTTCAGGAGGGACAGGCAGGGTAGGCGAGGTGGTGGGGTGGCGATGTATGTGAAGCAGGGGCTGGACTGTGTGGAACTTCAGGTCGGCGATGGCAAAGTTGAGAGCCTCTGGGTAAGGATCAAGGGACGAACGAATAAAGGGGATGTCGTTGTGGGAGTCTATTACAGACCGCCTGGCCAGGATGATAGCGCCGATAAATTATTCTTTACAGAACTAAGAGAGGCCTCGAGATTAACTCCCCTTGTCCTTATGGGGGACTTCAACTTGCCGGACGTTAACTGGGAGTGCCACACGGCTGACACGAGCAAGTCCAGGAGGTTCATGAAGCACCTAGATGATAACTTCTTGGTGCAGGTGCTAACAGAGCCAACTAGGAAAGGTGCCCTCCTAGACCTGTTGCTAGAAAACAGAGAGGGTCTGATGGGAGATGTGGTGATTGGTGGCCGCCTCGGTCAGAGCGACCATGAAGTGGTTGAGTTCAAAATTTATGGTGACAGAAGGAAAAGTGCCACCAAAACCTCATCCCTAGATATGGGGAAAGCGGACTTCAGGCTGCTCAGGGAACTAGTCAGTAAGGTCCCCTGGGAAACTGCTCTTGAAGGCCTCGATGTCCACCAGTGCTGGTCACTCTTTAAGTGATGCCTCCTAGAAGCACAAGATAAGGCAATTCCAAAATATCACAAGTCAGGCAGGCGGGGCAGGAGGCCAGCGTGGCTAACCAGGAATGTTCTAATGGAGATTAGGCGGAAACAGAGAGTGTTTCGCTACTGGAAGGAGGGCCAGGCGTCATGGAAAGAATACAGGGATGCTGTTCGTGTTTGTAGGGAGAAAGTTCGAGTGGCCAAAGCACAGCTAGAGTTGAAGCTGGCTGTGTCTGTGAGAGAAAATAAAAAGGGTATTTTTAGATATGTAAATGGAAAAAGGAGAACTAAAGAATACATAGGGCCGCTCCTTGATAGGGAAGGTCTCCTCACAGACGATGACGTAGGCAAAGCAGAGACGCTTAACTCCTTCTTTGCCTCTGTCTTCAATGCCGATGATGGGCTTCGGGACCCAGGGTGCCCTGAGCTGGAGGACCGGGACGGTGGGGATGACAAACTCCCAACTGACCCTGAACGTGTGCGGGATTTGCTACTCCACCTGGATCCCTACAAGTCCATGGGTCCGGATGGGATTCATCCCCGGGTGCTGAAAGAGCTGGCGGCTGTCATCGCGGAACCTCTCTCAATTATTTTTCAACGATCCTGGGAATTTGGAGAGGTCCCGGTAGACTGGAAGCTGGCAAATGTTGTGCCAATTTTCAAGAAGGGTCAGAAAGAAGACCCTAGCAATTACAGGCCTGTCAGTCTCACGTCAGTGCCTGGTAAAATCATGGAGAAGTTGGTTCTCGGACTTATTGAGGCGCACCTGGGGGACAAAGCAGTCATTGGTCCCAGCCAGCATGGGTTTGTGAAGGGTAGGTCCTGCCTAACTAACCTGATTTCCTTTTATGATAAGATCACCCGTATGGTGGACCAAGGGAAACCAGCTGATGTGATTTTTTTGGACTTCAGCAAGGCTTTTGACACGGTTTCCCATAGGATCCTACTGGACAAAATGTCCACCATACAGCTAAATAAAAGCATCATACGATGGGTGAGCAATTGGCTAACGGGCAGGGCCCAAAGGGTTATGGTAAATGGAGCTGCGTAAGGCTGGCGGGCGGTCACCAGTGGGGTCCCTCAAGGCTCCATTTTAGGGCCGGTACTTTTCAATATTTTTATAAACGATCTGGATGTAGGAATAGAGGGTATTTTGAGCAAGTTTGCTGATGACACCAAACTTGGAGGAGTTGTGGACTCAAATGAGGGCGTAAAGGCCTTGCAGAGGGATCTGGACAGGTTGGAGAGCTGGGCGATCACCAACCGCATGAAGTTCAATAAGAGCAAGTGCCGGGTCCTGCACCTGGGACGGGGAAACCCTGGCTGCATGTACAGACTGGGCGATGAGACGCTGGAGAGCAGCCTAGAAGAGAGGGATCTGGGGGTCGTGGTAGACAGCAAGTTGAATATGAGCCAGCAGTGTGCCCTGGCAGCCAGGAGGGCCAATCGTGTCCTGGGGTGCATCAAGCACGGCATCGCTAGTAGGTCAAGGGAGGTGATTGTCCCGCTCTACTCTGCGCTGGTGCGGCCTCACCTCGAGTACTGTGTGCAGTTCTGGGCACCACAGTATAAAAAGGACATGAAACTGTTGGAAAGTGTCCAGAGGAGGGCTACGAAGATGGTGAAAGGCCTTGAGGGGAAGACGTACGAGGAACGGCTGAGGTCACTGGGCCTGTTCAGCCTGGAGAAGAGGAGGCTGAGGGGAGACCTCATCACAGTCTACAACTTCCTCGTAAGGGGGTGTCGAGAGGCAGGAGACCTTTTCTCCATTAACACCAATGACAGGACCCGCGGGAACGAGGTTAAGCTGAGGCAGGGGAAATTTAGGCTGGACGTCAGGAGGGGGTTCTTCACAGAGAAGGTGGTCGCACACTGGAACAGGCTCCCCAGGGAAGTGGTCACTGCACCGAGCCTGTCTGAATTTAAGAAGAGATTGGACTGTGCACTTAGGCACATGGTCTGAACTTTTGGGTAGACCTGTGCGGTGTCAAGAGTTGGACTTGATGATCCTTAAGGGTCCCTTCCAACTCAGGATATTCTATGATTCTATGATAAGTCATTTTTGGCTTCTGTGTATTGAATGGACTTTTTAGGTTTTCCTTAGATAATCTTTTTCAACTTTTTTTTTTTTTTTAAAAGAAAACCAACAGCATTGTGGCCGTTACTTATACTGAATGGTGACTATAACAGTCATGACTATACTTGTGTAGTAAAACTCCAAACAAACTTTCAAATCCCATTTCCTCTTATAGGCTAGATGAGTTCTTCTGCATGCCATTAACTAGTAAAAACATTTCAACTTTGTAAAACCTGTTATGGACAGAAAGAGGACAAAAGGCAGAATCAAAAGGTCACCTTTTTCAAATTTCTCACTGAACAAAGCACAAAGATGTGTAAAAAAAAAAAAAATAAATCTTAGGTATCAGGTAGGTTTTTTGTTCCCTTCAAAATTACGTTAACCACAGTAGAGATGCCTTGCTCTGGTCTTGGTGCTGTGTGTGTTGCTCATCTTTTGTTTTCCAAAGTGATCATAAACAAAGCTGAAGATCCACATGTATCCTAATTTCCTATTTTCTGTTGGACAGCTTAACATACTGCTTGTGATCCATGAGTATGCTGTGCTGGTCATGTAGTGTTCCTTGACATTGAGCAAGTTGGAACAAAAAGACTACAAACAGGTCAACATTTATGAAAGTGTATGGAAACTTAACACTTGTCAGAAAATCCGTGTGGTATAAGGTTATTAATGTCTGATGAAAATCTCTGTTGAAACTTACAGCAATTTAATTGCTTGTCTTAAAGCTGCAGAGCTTTAATTCTGACTAGACCCATAATAATTTATTTAATATGTATATTTTAAATCTCTGAATACTGTCACAAGCAAATCAATATAAATTATGCCTTTTTATCAGTGGTGATTGTTGAACATCAAGTCTAGTGTTAAAGTGCTGCTTTTTAATTCTTCTAGGTATTTTGAACATATTACTATTACATATATTATTAAATGCTTGTATATTATTTTTACACTGGTTATGGAGAGTGCAAAGGAAGCACTCTCCATATGGAGAGTATGGATTTGGTATGGATTTGTTATTAATCACCATGTTCTTCTAGAAAAATGAACATATGAACGAAAGCTTGGACTTGCTGAGTTAGAGCTTTTACAACAGTCCTACCTTTGAAGTAAGTTCAAATAGGAAATAGAGTTTTTCTACAATGATTATTGTATTTTTAATTAGAGCCTTCTGACTGAATTAGATGAGAAAAGAAATTTGTCCTAACCTCATCTGGTTCCTGATGTACATTGCTTTTTGCCTACCCATGTATATCTTAATATCCATTATTCTCCTGGCAAGGACTTTCAATTGCAGCAGTTCCCTCCCTGAAAAAGCAGAATCTATGTGGTTTAGGAATGCTAAAGGTATTGGAATGATACTGTGCACAGAAGCTGCACTGAAATCATGCTGCCCCATTTCTTCTGCCCTTCTTTTTGTCCCCTTATTCTCATTTTATTTTGTATCTATGAGCCCCTCCAATAGCATTCGGATAATGAAGAGGCTCTGGCTTTTTTTTTTTTTTTTTTTTTTTTTTTTTTTTTTTACCATATTAGAAGTCCCAAGGAGAACAATCTAAAGTGCAGAGTACCATCACTGTGTTGAATTGCTAGTGTATTCTGGACGAATTCTCAAATTTCATCTTAAATTTCTTGCGACTGAAGCTTCTCATAGGGCCCATGAGGATGACCAAGTCCTAAAAATGAGGTTTTCCATAATAATGCTAGGGAAATGCTACCAAAAGCCCGAAGAAAAAAAAAATTGTTTGTTTGTTTTTGTTTGTTTTTAATTTTCAGTGAAAATGTTCATTTAAATATTTACTCTTGCCAAAGCCATAAGAAAAGTAAGGCAGCTTTACCAGTAAAGTCAGTGATTGCTGCTGAGGAGCAGCAGGGTTATGGCAGCAGAGTTACTATATGGCGGTTAGCTTTGAGGACTTCTCTGATGCAGAAAACGTAGGAAACAAAAATTAGAATATGATGAATAAATAAGCAAATAACAATTAAATTAGGATAGGTGCATGAGCATGGAGGTTTTTTATTCAAGTACTATTGAAGTCTTTGTATGCTGAGGGAAATTGTGTATAAGGGAATGTTGTCTATAAATGTGTGGTGCTACTTTCATGCTAAATTGCTTCTGTGTCACCATGACTCATTAACCAAAAAATAACGCAAAGTCATTGGAACTTCATGTTACTGTATTGTCCAGGGTCTATATAATTTTTATCCTATTAGAACAATGAACAATTGTTTTCTAAGTCATTCAGCATGCTGCAATAGCTTTCAAGCTCCATGCAGTAAATCAGTTAATGTTACTGTGCAGTAGAAGAACATGACATTGCAGCTGGTCTGGCAGAGAATGTATTAATGAGATATTTATCTAGTGTGATAAAGAAAAGTTGTGCTAAAATGGACACAATGAGGAGCATTATCTCTGTACTGCAGTGTTGGTTACAATTATACACAACACAGAGATGGGGGGGAAAAAAGATGGTACCAGAGAAGCGAACGCTTTGGGTTTTTTCCTTTCTCTGTTACTTTGACCTTTCCAGTCATTCCATTCAGGGGCGATACGCATCTCTCATTGTGGGTATCTATTAGAGCTGATAACAAAACAATTAAAAAATATATTTTGTTATTACTGCATTTGGAGCGGGGCTGAGTGTTAAGCTTTGTATATTGGAGCATTAGAATTGCCAACTTTTCTGGGACCAGGAACTGATAAGTTTAGAAAAACATACTTCTGTCAGAAAATTTCAATTTCTTCAACACGATTTATTTATTTTTTTAACCCCAAACACCTCATATTCCATACAAATTTTGCTTGCCTGACAGAAACTTTTCCATATCTGAACAGTTGTGGAGGACTAATTGTTGTTTTTTCCCTTGCCTCTATACCCCACAAAGGCTTCCAGACCCTTGAACTATCTGTTCTGACTGGCCTCTCCCATAGGCCAGCAAACCTTGTGTTTTGGCTAAGCCTAACTATAGCCAGGGAGTTGTGTTTGTCAGAGGCTTTCTTGAACGTCTACTGTACATCTGCTCTACCAGCTTCTGCACTATGCAGTTTTTGCCAATAGGAATTTACAGGGAGCAAGAAACCTGGCAGGGAAGAATGCCAAATAATTTAGGAAAATTACTCCTTTTAGCAGTCTAACCTGTTGAAAAATAAGTAAAAAATAAAGACTTCGAAAAAGTTACGTGCTTAAAATCGAAGATGTGTTATTAGTACACTGTTTTTGTGCTTGGTTGCTTGCTCTTCTAGGACAAACAGGATTTATAAGTGACTTGTGATGATTAAAAAAAAGTTCATGCAAGAGTGGAAAGGAGCATAAATCTGTCGTAAAATGCCTTAAAATCTGTATGTTATTTCTGAGAAGAGTAAGCCTATAATGGAATGTTGTCATACATAAGAATAAATCACAAGATGTTTTTTATTTGAGATCTGCTGCTCTTCTCAAAGAAATTAATCTAGGTAGCTGCCTCCCAGCTAGTAGGGAGTAGAGAGTAGAACGCAAATACCAGGCACCGTCTGACAGAGGTGAACTAAAAGGCCAAGTGAAGCCACCCACAACCAGAATTAGAGAACATGCTGTAAGATGTGACCAAGAAGGGCATCCATGAAAGCATTGCAAGGCTTACCAGATTCTACACTGGAGACCAGTGCAGCTTTATTTTTCTTCATTGCTTCTGAGATAGTTAAGTTATTCAGCTCTCTGCATTACTTGTGAAGAACAGTTAGTATTTCAGTTTATCCAACTTATCTGTCTAGGATATGAATGTGAGTAAATGTAGACCTATCAATTACTGATATTTTATTGCTGCTGTTTTTAAAGCAGGAGAAGCTGGTGATGAAAATTCTCTGGCAAATCCATGACAAGTGAGCCCTTGTGATTAATCCTCTACAGAGACCGATGTAATACTTGGCTCAGGAGAAATGGGTTTCTCTGGAAAAAAGACAGTAACCAACTGCCAGTAGTAAAAATTTGCTAGTGGTGAATACGCCAAGCCTTTCAGGCAAAATGTTGCTTTGGGTTATGCTGATGTCAATCATCTCCTAGGGTGAAGACCAAACTTAATCTCAGTAATAATGCTAATGTGTTGAACATTTAGCACTGTGGGGTTTTCTTGCTTTCGAGTCAGAATTCAGAAAACATAGTCGTGATCTGTGAGACACAGAAATTGTCCTTCTGTCTTTTACAGAAAGAATACAAGTCGAGAGAGGTTTGAATACAGGTCAAGAGAGGTTTTCAAAATCATAAAGAAACACATCTACATGGACTCTTAGGTATTTTGCATAATTAATTTTAAATGCATACATGAAAAATTGTTCACAAATCAAATGCTGTTAAATATTAATTTTAATTTCTTATTAATAAAAACTAAAGCCCTTTTTGAGATGAAAATTGTAAATTATACATTTATATATGGAGTCCTGTGGAATAACTGTAGCAGCATGTTCTGTTTTATCACTTAATTGAGCAGGATGGCAAAAATCTCCTCTCCCCAGACAGTTTACATCTAAGTAGTTACATGTGAATGCATCTTTATTATATTTTAATCCCAACTTCAGAGCACTCTGTGCTTGAATGGTAATGACTTTTACTGCAATGGAGACATTCAGTACACTGCACTATGAAGATTTTTATTTCTACCTTTTTTTTTTTTTCTGAAGTAATACACTGTAGAATATTCCTGAATACAAGGAAATGGATGAGATAGTGGTGATGTATGCAACATGTTAGTCAAAAACAGACTGTATGGATTTGAAATGAAATGCAAAGTTACTTCATTATGCACAATGGATAACTACAATATTTGCAGAGAGGAATTTTCTAGTAAATCTTATTATATGCTGAATTTTGGGCTTCAAAATACTCCTGCAGTTCTCCGGAGAGAATTTGCTGTACTTTCTTTCCTGGTGTAGTTTGATTTTTTTGATGTTGTCAACATAAACTAGAAAACAAGAAGCTGCATATTGATAGAGATGGAATTAATTAATTTATTTGGATATTGTTTTAAAATTATTCAAATGAGTTTTTGTTTGTTTTTTTTTTGTTAGATAAAAGGAAAGCACTGCTGCACTTAGATACATTTGGCAATTTTTTCATAGTTTCCAAGAATTTCATAATAGACTGAGTTTTCTCATGCTTGGATGCCTTAACATTAAAAAGGATAGTATTTACATTCTGACATAGAATCTTAGTTAGGGATTATAGTGTATGTAATCGTTTACTAATCTCTGTAATTATGAAATTATGCTGGAGGTTAGCTACTGATCTTTTTCTCCTGCACAGGAACAATGTTTAAGCTCCATCAAAATAATCGAAAGCCAAAAACAGAGAACAATTTTATAGCTACTCCTGATAGCTCCAAGGTTATTAATAAGTATGAAAAAGCTTCGGTTACTCATTGATAAGTGACAGATGAAAGCCTTTTTCAGTAGAGGTAGTTTGGAAAGCTCATTGTTTCTTGACAGAGAAGTAGATTATGTACAGGATCTAAGTTTTTTTTAAAACATGATAGTTTTTTTTAAAACATGATAGTGCTGAGCCTTGTGTGCCAGCACCCCCAGGAGTAAGTCTACAAGTGCATATGGCTGTTCAGAGGGTTAGCCTCTTCTCACATAGAAAACTTCTTAGCGGTGATGTTAATGAAAGCTGGAGTGCTATTTGTTTTCTGTTCAAAATTTTGATGGAGTATTTATTTGTCCAGACATTATATATTTTTCCCTGTGAACACTTTTTGTGCCTTTAATTCCTAATTCTTTTTTGCTCTGAATTCCTAATTCTTTGTTGCTCTGTGTATGGTTACTGAAAAGACCCAATAGTTCACAAACATTACAGACTGAGGTAACTGTGATCAAGTGGAGAAGGCAAAGGCATCTTCTCTGACATTGTCTTCTGCTACTACTATTATTTGTTTTTACCCAGAAATTAAGCGATGTAGCCTTAATGCACATGGAGCCATGGAGCACAATTTTAAGGTACAGAGGAATGTACAGACAATGTGAACTCATATAATATAGAAACATGGATTTGTGCTTAATGAATCACTGGTCACAGTGCAATCTGAGTAATATAGCTAAGTAGAAAACAATAAAAGCTAAAATCTTAGGCTTTTACTTCTTGAAAATATTTGCAGACTTACCGGGGAGACTCTTAATGCCTGTAAATGGGCAGGACTGCAGACAGTTTTTTCCAATATTGCTGAAACTCAGCTATTTCCTATAGGAAAACAAACAACAACAAAACAAAAAACAACAAGAAGTAGTACCCATCAGTTGTTTTTGCTAATTTAATCTGTTGACATCTCAGAAAACAGTCAATGCCTGAAAAATAAATGTCATTTTTTCCTCTTGGTGGTTGAAAGGGAACTGGGGGTTGGGTTGTGTCATTTATAGACCAAACATTATACTAGCTATTTAGCTGTTAAAAATTATTTTAACTCAGTGGTTAGAAGACTGCATTATGCATTACCATTGTCTCTTATCCTGAGACAAATTTGAGAAGTTTAGCAATTGTCATTTTAACCTTTTTTTTTTTTTTTTTAAGCATTTTGTGGGGCAGACAAGGAGATTGACCTTTTATTTAGATTCATACTCAGAGCAGATGTTAGTTAGCCAGTTAGTCAGCTGTGGCAATAAATATCTCTATCATCCATAAAGTCTGATTATTGAAGCCCAGTTCTCCTCTTAATTTCTACACAACTGGAATGACACAGAAGTCTAATAAAAAGATAACAAATTTGCAATTTTCGTTCATAAAGTGACTAGGCAGTTGAGTGTATGTAGATGATAGAAAATGTGTATCATCCTGTATAATGAGAATGAAGTAGTAGATTAATATTATTTTTCTTAAAAGTTATAGAAGTGAAAAGTATTAAATTAAAACAAAACAACAACAACAACATTTTTTTTTCAAGGTGTTTGTTGGAGTTGACACAATGGTGTTATTTGTTATGACACAGGCCTTCCTGTTCTGTCTAAAGCCAAAAGAATGTTTCTGTAGTGCCTGGAGAATTGGTACTGTACTTTAAATCTTATTATTTTGATTCTTTCTTTTCAGGTATGTCCTAATCATGAACTTTTCATGAATAGTTGTTTGTTACAACTAGGTTACAGCTTTTAACCTCTAGCTTTTATTAACTAGGCAACATTTATACTTGCTTGTTTGTCCTGCTTTTTGAGTAGAGGCACAAAGGTAATTTAGGACTGATGTTTTGTCTTTGCTTTACTGCCTTTCTTGGTATGTAGACTGCAGTAAATTTTGTGCTTGGATTCTCTTCTAGTAGAAGTTTGCACTTGCTGTAGGAAGATCTTGATCTCATGGGATTTGTAGATCGAGAAAACAGTGTCACAGTCTGAGATTTCCACATACCTTTATAAATGCATTTATGCATTTGGTAACCTTTGGTAAGGAAGGTGGTAACCTTCCTTATAAAACAGAACATTTTGTATTATTACCTCTCACACATACGGCTGTAATGACTTTGTAAATCGGGGTTATTAATTGCATTTGAAACTAATTATGTATTACACTTTTCTCTGTCAGGTTGAAATTATCTGTCATACTTTTGATAGCCAGGCTGCTGATCTGCAGTTTACCCTGATAAATCACTATCAAGCAGGTCTTTGTTTTGAGATTAGCTCGCTGTTGGTTAGTGAGGAAGGACGCATGTGCCTGTCTGGCTGGGAAGCTGTCTCCTTTCTGCTGTCATAGGAGCTGGGATGCACGTGCTGCACTGCGGCCTGCTGCAACTGTTGTTGTTTTCTCTGATGTTACTTAATCTGAGCCTGATCAGTGTCTTAAATATGTCTTAATTGCAGCACTGGCTAAATAAATAACGAAAAGTGGCTTTTAATGGAATGAAATGTCTACATGTGTATGTATCATTCGTTTAATTTTTGCTTGCTAGCTTATCTCAGACACAAGTAATTTGGAAGTTGTTTGTTTAGCCTGTTCCCATTTGTCTGTTCTTTTCCTTTTCCTTGCATTATAAACCAATCTATTGAGCGTAGCAAGGTCAGATGTAAATCTTCACGACTGAAGCCTGCATTGTCTCTTGACTTCAGATTTTACAGATGCTATTACAGTTACATTCTTCTTTCAGCTCCTGCTGGAATGGAATCCTTTTTGATTGCCATTTTTTCATTTTAGATATAATCAGGAAAGAACAACACACTTTATGCATAAATAGATTTTGTTTAAAAACAAACACCAAATCAATTTTCTGCTTTTCAGTCGTCTGTTTTAGGATCTGGTCTCAGAAACAAATAAATGAAAAGAGAGAAATGCCTTACTTGTTTATTCAAGATGAAAAGTTAGACTTAATCAACTTAGTAATAGTTTTTATAGAGCTTCTTC
Organism: Aythya fuligula; assembly: GCF_009819795.1. Lineage (NCBI taxonomy): Eukaryota > Metazoa > Chordata > Aves > Anseriformes > Anatidae > Aythya > Aythya fuligula. The sequence goes on along the minus strand of NC_045565.1, from coordinate 10,551,238 downwards.
AGAGGTTGTGGATGTGTGTGTGTCTGTTTCCTACATTTTAACTGACCTGACTCCATGCAAAATGCCTTCTTCAATCTGTGAATTTATTACGCATCATTGCTGGATTGTGCCAGGTCAGTTACATTGAGGGCGTTCGTGTTCTATCTGTGAAGTTTCATTGTATTTAGTCCTGCTTAGAGTTTCTGCACCAAGTGCATGAATACTTGCTGCAGCTTACCCACCAAGACATCGGTGTATGGTTTCCAGCCCCTCATTTGCAACCATTCGGTATGACATATTTCATTTCATGAATTGTACTATGATGAACTAGATAGGATGAATTCTGTAGGCATGACTTGCCACTCTCTCTAGCTATCATGAAGACAAGTAGTGTCAGAATGTATGTACATAGAAAAAACAGTTTTCCTTTCAGATTTTACTGTGTTAAATTTATCTTGTTTTCATTTGAAAACCAGTCCCTTCAGTGGAAATAAGTGATATTTAATGTTGAGGCAGTATTCCTTACAGTCCTGTCTGATTTTATTTTCAGAGGAAATTTTCTCTGTTTGGTATAGAAATTATGATAGGCAAGATTGATTGTGGATGACAGCGAAATGTTTGATCACCCAATGCATCTTTTACTTTTGAATACCTAAGAGGTGTATTTCCCCCTTTTTTTTTTTTTTTTTTTTTTTTTTTCCTTCTTTAATTTTTTCCCCTCCCTCCTCTCTCCTGTCTCCCCTGTGCATAAGAAATTTATGTCACGACCACTTTTTCAGCTTTGGGAGGGTAGCTGACAGTCAGTACTGAATGTTAGTGTCTATATAAAATCAACCACATAAAACAATATAAGCTAATATTTGTGAAATGTTTGTTTTCTTGTTATCAACACTTAGTAACTGTTACTGAAACTACTCATTACTTGCAGTCTTTTTACGATGAGCTGTTTGTTTCTAATTGTAATTCAAGCCAAGATAATAGCTCACCATTCCCATGATAAATTATGGTAACTTAGTAAACCTTTTTCCTCTGCTTACCTTTTTCTCTTTTTAATTTAAAATCTTGCATGTGATGATGTTTTAACTTAAAGATTTATTTGGAGATACAAATATTGAAGTACTGTCCTTGCTTTTTATACTAGTGCACAATTTCACATCAATGTGCTAAACCCCCACACTAGATGTGATTTCATCAGTAAAACACTTACTTGAAATATCAGTTGGAACTATGACACAAATTTCAGCCAAATTCATTAAGCCAGTGATTGAAAGCATAAGGGAACAATACACAGAACAGAAAACTCAAATGGAAGTTCCCCTGGTTCACAGTAGTGTAGATAGTGTGAGTAATTTCCCAGCTTGGCTCTGTTTGTATTGGCCGTGGTCTAGCAGAGGCCATGGTCGTATGTTAAAATGAGATGTTCTGTTTGGGCATAGATGTGAGGGGAGGAATTGCTCTGAAGATAATTAGGCATTGAACAATGTGTCTAAGGAGGATATGCAATCTCTGTTCTTGAAGGTGCTCAAAGCCTAATTGGACAGAACTCAGAACAACCTTGCCCAAATTCAGTGGTGACCTCCTAAGCAGCTTTCAGACTGGGATTTTTCTAACATGTTTTATGCATAACAAAGGACTTGGGGAAAAAAAAAAAATTAAGGTCCCCTGTTTCTCCTTGCAAAATCATATTTCTAAGAAGCACTAAGAATTTCCTAAAGGAGTCACAAAACTTTGCCTTGTGCTCCATTTTCTTTGCTGTACATCAGTTGTGGATTTAATGCCAGTCCTGTGGCATCCAGATAATTAAAGATTGATCGCTTTCTGTAAATGCAGTGATAATCATCAGTCACCTGAAGTATTTCTACTTAATGGGCTAGATATTTCCATACTCTTTTTTTCTTGCATGCTTTTATGTATCTCTTTTTTTTTTTTTCCCCAATATTGAGACATGAAACTGATAAATAAAGAAAAAGAGAAAAAGCTTTTTTTTTTTTTCTTTTTTTTTTTTTTTGTATCAGTAGACTTGATCACTCTGGACATTCTTATCTTGAGTGATTGTCTCACCTTCTAAATTTTGAATTTTCATTATACAGATACAGGTCAAAGTGTTCTTTTTCTGTTTATTTGTTTTTGGAGAAGTATCCCCCAAAGACTGGTTCTAGTTTTAGGTGGAGCTTTCTGTTGCTAGCAGGTAGAGTTGCTTAGATCAGGAGTCAGATTTGCTCTGATTTGACATCTGAAGGAGCTTGCTTCTCTTTATTGACCTAATAGAAAAAAGAATAAAGATTGAGAAATTATGTATGTTTTTAAGGAAAAAAAAAAAAAAACTTGGAGAGTTATTTTGTTCAAATTTGATGGTATTTCTCTTGATGAAACTATTATCTTAATATGTGAGATTTTTACCCACATGTGTTTTCATTGAACTGTCTTCAAATTAATTATCAAAATGTTGATTTATTCAAATCTGTTACTTCTATCTGTAAATGTTAATTATTTGATTGACAGGTACTAGATGAACTAAAGACTGATTTTTTTTTCCTATATTTAACAGAAATTTACAAAAAAATGAGCTTACATTTCCAATTTTAGACCAGCTGATTTAATTTGAAACTGAAATTATCTTAGGCGAAAGATTTTAAATAGCAATAAACAAATGAGGCTTATATCCCATTTTTTTCCTGCTGTTTTTTTATTGGCCTGACTGACATAAAGATGTGTGAACTCTTCCTGCAATATTCAATGACAATGAGTTCTAGAGGTCTGTGGAAGTACTAAATATCTATAAATATATATTTTTCAAAGTGTTTATTTGTCATCATGTGGACTATGGAAAAAGGAAGATAAATTAGTTTATATATATATATTTAGTTATATATTTAGGATCCTATACACCTATGGGCATCATAGAACTCTAAGTCTTATAACAGTTTAAAATCCCATGCAATAAAATAAAATAAAATAAAATAAAATAAAATAAAACAAAAACAAAAACAAAAAAAACAACTTAAGGATTCAAGATACACTTCTCATTTTAGTATGGCAAGCATCTTAATCTTTTACTTTTTTAACAATAGCAAAGATGCTAAAATACATATTATAGAAGGCCATTGCTTGTGAAATGCAATGTATGTGTGCATGTGCTGTATATATATAATATAGTTCTATAAACACTTGTGGTAGCCTTTTTTGACATGACCAATTTGGTCAGACACCCTACACGCAGTTCTGTGTGTCCACACATGCTATATACGTTCATGCCCTTATCTTAGCAGGTGCTTCTGTCCAGGCCCTTTGCCAAGGTGGGGGGGGACCTACAGATATCCGGCTTGTTATTAAAAGTTTCATCACTGGTGCTTTGGGTCCCAAATTAGTACATGCTTGGAAAAACCAAAGCGTTGTCAATTGTGAGATTAACAAAATGTACTTTGGGAAGTTTTTTTCTGTTAGGTACAATATTCCATGTTTGGATTTTTAACAAAATTAGCAGCTCAGGTAATTACACTTAAATTAGATCAAGTAAATGAACACAGAGGCTGGACTTAAAAGCTGAAAGTTTGTCAGACTAACTGTAAAAAATTGTTGATCTGACATACAAGGTTAACAGCAGCTAAAAGCTTAGGAGGAAAAGAAAAAACAATCAATAGGGAAATCCTTCTTTAAAAAAAAAAAAAATCTTTCCTGGGCTTGAGTGCATGAGGCAAACAGGGCACAAACCAGAGGACGAAGAGAAATTTTGACTTAATATTTGAAAACCTTTACAGATTAAAGAAGCCACAAATGTACAAGATTTAATTAGAAGCTAACGATCTGGTGCTGTAAGGAGGGTGAAGGAAGCAGAACTGGGAATGGCTTGTTTGAAATGACCTTGATGCCAGTGTTTCATATAAGCTGTTAAATGTATGCAAAGAACCACCAGGAAATCAATAAAATAAAACATTGCAGTGGTCCAGTATGGAAGTGCAGGTCATAAATTACCATTTTAATTTTCAGTCGATACAGAAACAACTATCTCTGAAGCAGTAAAGCATGACCAGCACACAAATGTTCATTGCAGGACAAAAATGAAGACAGCAAATATCCATACATCTCAAATAGACATTTTCAAGAATAACAAAACAGGGTTTGATGTTTCTTTATAGGTGGTACATAACTGTTTCTATTCAGAAATCAAGACAGCTGCTTCCTAAAGAAAGAAGCTTTCTTCATGATTTATCAGGTTTTACAAAGCTTTTTGACAGCTAGTTTTAAAGTGTGCAGGGTGGCATTGGATGTGCTTGCTGTTTTGAAGTTTGCAGTTCTCCAGCATTTTTAAAATGTGCCTGGTCTATCTGAGCATGGTTGTCTGAACGGTTATGGCCAAAGGTACAAAGAGGGAAATTGAGTAGCTCATGGAATTTGATTGGACCTCATAGGTGTAAAAGGGTTCAGGGTTGATTGTTACTAAAAGCTGTTACTGTTTGATGGACTTCTCATGTATATTTGAATAAGTAAAGTAGGCTGTTTCTTTTGAAAAGGTAAACTTGTTACAGGAAAATCTGATTGCTTTTCAGTTTGAAGGTGAAAGTAAAGGAGCTTGCAAACCTAATCTATTCATACCTCTGATTAGTTTTGAAACACATTTTTAGGATGCTGGTGCATACATTTTTGTTGCTTTTGCCTGATCTTACAGATGGGCAGCACATAGTATGAATGGTTTTAGTAACTTCACTTGTATTGACATGCCTCTCTAAAATGTAGCACATTTGCATTTGGTTATGACTAGAAGTAACTTAAAAGCTAAACCACAATTGCAGAGACCTGAAACTGTGGAGGACTTCTTCATGTTCCATGAATTAAAACCACACTGTAGAATATTTATTTGCTCATGCCATGTCATAAATTCATAAATTCCATTTTTACAATACTCACATAGGGGCATTTACCCGAGAGGTTAAAAAAGAGAAGGGGGAGGGGAGGGGGAAGGGAGGGAAGGATAAATATATAAGGGGAAGACTAAACCTTCATGACATAGGCAATGACATAGGCAATGACATAGGCAAAGCAGAGGCGCTTAACGCCTTCTTTGCCTCTGTCTTCAATGCTGATGATGGGCTTCAGGACCCAGGGTGCCCTGAGCTGGAGGACCGGGACGGTGGGGATGACAAACTCCCAACCGACCCTGAACGTATGTGGGATTTGCTACTCCACCTGGATCCCTACAAGTCCATGGGTCCGGATGGGATTCATCCCCGGGTGCTGAAAGAGCTGGCGGACGTCATCGCGAAACCTCTCTCAATTATTTTTCAACGATCCTGGGAATTTGGAGAGGTCCCGGTAGACTGGAAGCTGGCAAATGTTGTGCCAATTTTCAAGAAGGGTCAGAAAGAAGACCCTAGCAATTACAGGCCTGTCAGTCTCACGTCAGTGCCTGGTAAAATCATGGAGAAGTTGGTTCTCGGACTTATTGAGGCGCACCTGGGGGACAAAGCAGTCATTGGTCCCAGCCAGCATGGGTTTGTGAAGGGTAGGTCCTGCCTAACTAACCTGATTTCCTTTTATGGTAAGATCACCCATATGGTGGACCAAGGGAAACCAGCTGATGTGATTTTTTTGGACTTCAGCAAGGCTTTTGACACGGTTTCCCATAGGATCCTACTGGACAAAATGTCCACCATACAGCTAAATAAAAACATCATACGATGGGTGAGCAATTGGCTAACGGGCAGGGCCCAAAGGGTTATGGTAAATGGGGCTGCGTCAGGCTGGCGGGCGGTCACCAGTGGGGTCCCTCAAGGCTCCATTTTAGGGCCGGTACTTCTCAATATTTTTATAAACGATCTGGATGTAGGAATAGAAGGTATTTTGAGCAAGTTTGCTGATGACACCAAACTTGGAGGAGTTGTGGACTCGAATGAGGGTGGAAAGGCCTTGCAGAGGGATCTGGACAGGTTGGAGAGCTGGGCGATCACCAACCGCGTGAAGTTCAATAAGAGCAAGTGCCGGGTCCTGCACCTGGGACGGGGAAACCCTGGCTGCACGTACAGACTGGGTGATGAGACGCTGGAGAGCAGCCTAGAAGAGAGGGATCTGGGGGTCGTGGTAGACAGCAAGTTGAATATGAGCCAGCAGTGTGCCCTGGCAGCCAGGAGGGCCAATCGTGTCCTGGGGTGCATCAAGCACGGCATCGCTAGTAGGTCAAGGGAGGTGATTGTCCCGCTCTACTCTGCGCTGGTGCGGCCTCACCTCGAGTACTGTGTGCAGTTCTGGGCACCACAGTATAAAAAGGACATGAAACTGTTGGAAAGTGTCCAGAGGAGGGCTACAAAGATCGTGAAAGGCCTGGAGGGGAAGACGTACGAGGAACGGCTGAGGTCACTGGGCCTGTTCAGCCTGGAGAAGAGGAGGCTGAGGGGAGACCTCATCACAGTCTACAACTTCCTTGTAAGGGGGTGTCGAGAGGCAGGAGACCTTTCCTCCATTAACACCAATGACAGGACCCGCGGGAACGGGGTTAAGCTGAGGCAGGGGAAATTTAGGCTGGACGTCAGGAGGGGGTTCTTCACAGAGAGGGTGGTTGCACACTGGAACAGGCTCCCCAGGGAAGCGGTCACTGCACCGAGCCTGTCTGAATTTAAGAAGAGATTGGACTGTGCACTTAGGCACATGGTCTGAACTTTTGGGTAGACCTGTGCGGTGTCAAGAGTTGGACTTGATGATCCTTAAGGGTCCCTTCCAACTCAGGATATTCTATGATTCTATGATTCATTTTCAACAGAAGCTTCCTTAACAAGCAGGCCCTGTACTGTCACAGACTAGTGAACTCTAGCAGGAAATTGTCTGGAAAAAGGGAGCGTTGATTGTGTAGGAGAGTAAAAAATGGTATCTGTAGTAAATATAGTAGATTGGGAGGTGGGGGATGTAAAATGGTAGCATATGAGACCATTTTTAATATTGGTACTGAGGAAAGCAATGTTTCAATTTCACTTGTGAAGCAGCTTAGCTAATTGATTCATCATTAAAACTGCATTTTGATTAAAGCTAGTGGCAATTGGAACAGTAAAATGTGATGAGCTCTATTGTAGTGTGGTAATTTAATTTTCATATTTTGTTTTTGCCTGTTAAATTCGGAATTGGAATTCAAAGGATAAAAATACACATTTATTTATTTGTAAACAAACAGCAAATGAAAATATCTGTATGGAGGATATAGCACACTAAGACTGACTTCACAAGTTGTAGGTTAAAAAGAAATTGCCACTCTTATTCAAGATCTCTACCAGTAGTTATATAAAGAGATTTAGTCAGATGAGAGATTTTTGAATCAGATTAGGTTATTATATTTATTTTTCTCTAGATAAGAAAAGCACTGGAAGAAATCCAACCTGGGCATATCAGGAAAATACCCATAACTCTCTACCGATGCAAAGTCAGGGCATGGCTTCTTTCAGACTTACTGAGAATGCAGTTTCAGGTTTTGTATGCTGCTGTGTCTTTGTATTGATTTGGGCACCAAGATCCTCAGGGCTCAAGGTAATGGGGAGGGCTTCCCTCATTTGGTTCACGTTCCCATTTGTGCCAAACCACAACAGTTAAATGTTCTAAGGTCAACTGAGGTCCTCCAAAATGCAAGTCAGCCAAGCATAAATGCTTCAGCTCTTTTGATTCTTGATGTTTAAGCCAATCCCAAATGCACAGTTCAGTTATCCAGCTCTTTGTTGCAGAATGCTGTGGCACTGAAATTTTAGATGGCCTCCAAATACATCTGACTAAAAGGATAGTATAAAAATCCACTGAGGAAGTGTTAAGCACAAAACCCCTCGCTCTGGCTCAGGAAGTATCACTATAATTTTTTCTAGGCATCTGTTATTGACCAGGATACTTACTGGGCTCAATAGGTGCTGCTCAGCAGTTCCTGTGTTTGCCACAATATGCTCATGTTTCCCTGCAAAGGCAGGATATTGTTGTGGGATTGTTAAATGAATTAGCTCAGAAATCATCTCTGTCTTTAGCCTTTCCACCAGAAAACACTTTCTTTAAAGCAATCAGCGTGAAGCTCCTTTACATGTGTTCACAGGGCAGGAGTCAGTCCTGCCACCAGCGTGGTTATATTGCAAAGGCTGATTCCCTGTGCACCTGCTTGAAGTGAGCTATGAGCATCCTGTTACCTACCTGGGATTAAATATATTTGGCCTTTGGGAGGAGTGTGCCTGAATACCTGGGGAGCCGCAGAGAAAAATGTGGAGTTAATCAAAAGCGATCATCTGAAGGACCACTGTGTGTGCTTTCCTAGTAGAAGCAATTATTTTAGATTGGGGTGGGGGACGATGCATCTGTCTGTGTGTACTTATGAAAAGTAATTCACTTGCTATTTTAGTCCTTAAGTTCTTTTTAAATGAAATTTTTGATTTGTTTGGTCATTATTATGTGTACAATGAGCTATCAGCTTTAGACAAAAGTAACTGCAGTTACCTGAGGGAAGAAAGCATACTGCTTTTTCTTGTTTTATTTTCCTATTGTTGTTATAAATTGCCATACTATTCACAGGGAAGGACTATACCAAGCAACTTTAGTAAGCAACTTGAGAAATATCTTTCATCCAACTCTGTTGTGTAATGTGAAAGTCATGAACTACATTTGGTCATGTTTGGGTTGGTCCACATTTGATCTAGAAGTCTTTCGTAATTCCCCAGAAAGGTAGTGTGAATGATTGCTTCATAAATAAACATTACAGCATGGCGGGGGGGGGGGGCTTTTCCATACCTCATGAGTGTGAAAACAGATCATGGTGAGTGTGGGAAGAGTAGGAAGAGTAGATGAGTGAGCTGTAATTGCATGTATAAGAACTCAGTGAAAAGCTTCAGTTCCTGGTTGGTTTTATTCTGTTGCCCTGGAGTTCGGGGAGCAGAAGCAAAGATGTGGTTCCTGGAAGAGATGTTCTTGTAACTAGACATATAGCCAGACTGAAAACAAATACTTGAAGAGCCAGCTAGATAAAATGTGTTCTACAAATGTTTTTGTTCAATTGGAATAAATTTCAGGGGATTGGATACGGTGTCTGTTTAATTTTGTCACTGGCTTCAAAGAAGCCAGCATTTTGCTCTCTATTGTGCACTGTTTTTGCATCAAGGCTTCAGAGGATCATAGGATTATGATGTTGTTGTTTATCTTCTTTTGTATACAGAAGAAAGGCTGGCAATTGCCTGTGGGACCAGAGACACCAGTAGCAAATGAGCAAATTGTAGGTGATGGCATTTGGGTTTTTGGATTAAATAGGAGACATGTGAACCCTACCCAGCTTCTATCCAAAGTCAGTGAAAGAGCAACAGACATGAGCGAGATCAGGGTCACCATCAGTCTTTACTTGCAAGTGCTGTTGTTTCCACTGAAGCAAGCCACTACCACAGGTCACTCGGTTCAGTGATGAAAGTTTGGCTGAGTGATGTATTCTGTAGTTTTCTGCTCATACTGAACCACAGAGAAAGCTTCCATGGTACGGGTGCAGGACCTCTGAAGAGCAGAGGCAAGTGGTGCCTGGAACAATGAAGGTGGGGTGGGACTGGGTAGTTGGCCATACAAGGGTGGCTTTGTAAAATGGAGCTGAGGAAAAACAGAGCTTTGTGAAATCTATTGGTCAGTTTTATGCCATAAGGTTATTTATGTCTTAAAAAGTAGCTTATCCATATGAAGTTCTCATTGAATTTCAGTTTTGAATGAACCCAGAATAAAAATAAATGGAAGTTATTGCCTTTTATCTGATTTTTGCAGCAATTCTATTCAGCTGAGGAGTAAGCATAATTTCTCACAGTGTGCTCTTGCTGACTTTGTAATGAAGCTTGAAGCCAGGTGACAAAGATGCACATGGCTTCATTTTCAGGTTTCATATCAGAGTTCTAGGAAGAGTGGTATCATACGGTTACTAGTGACCTCTTTCCCCCATTTTCAAGAGTATGTCCTGCTTATTTCCAAAAATACTATATTTGCATAGCAGAATAATTCTGTTATTACACTACGAGAGGTAATTTCTGTCAAGTTAACAGTATATGGTGATCCTACTATGTAATTTATCTTGATAATTCTCTTCCTCTTCCTTGCTAGGAGAAAAAAAAAAAAAAAGTGACTCCTGTAATCAGCATGTTACTTAAGAAAATAAAGACTAGAAAAATACTGGTGAAACAAATTCAAAATTTTAGGGAGGAGTGAGTTTGCCAACCCAGAAATGCATTTTATTTTTATATTTATTTGTTTTGTGGTTAAATTTGAGATGGATATACTGGAAAAGTATTCTTGTGTGTTTACAAGTACGTTGGTTTTTTGGTTGTGATGGGAATTGTGTATTTCAAAAGGAACAGAATGTTAAATTATTACTGAAAGTCATTTGGAAAATGAGTGGGAAATAATGAAAATATTTTTCTACCATATAGTGTCCTTTTTGCTTCATATCTTTGTAGCTTTTAGTATCTGTATGTAGAAAAATACCAATAAAATAATACCTATAAAAATTAGGATACAAAGTTTACAATTACATTTTGCTAACTTTTAAAATCTAAATCTAAAATCTAAAGACTAAAGACATTCTAATGTTGCAGTAAAAATAGGTACAAAATAGGTTTGCTCATTTCTAATTTCCAACAGCAACTTTAGAAATGTTCAAGAAAATTCTAGTGTAAGATTTGGATTGTTTTGGCTGAGTTCACAATCAGGAAAGATCCACCAATAATATATGCACATACAGTACATGTGGGCTGATCACAGATATATATATGTGTGCATGTGTGTGATTATATATATATATATATACACACACACGTTTCAAATTCTAAATCAGAAGGGACATCAGGTACACAGTACAGGCTTATGCATCTTAGTGAAATTTCTTTCTTCAATTTAGATTTCTAATATGTATAAAATGAGATGAAATGATGGGCTTTTCTAGGCTATGTTTGCATTGATTTAGGTACTTTCTCACCACAGATTCCTGTCACCTCATTTATTATTAGTATTATTACTTTTAATCTCCCTCTTACTTTTTTTAATCTCTCTCAACTTTTCATCAAGTTGATGCACATTTTCAAACTAATTGGTGTCATTATTTTTTGTATAAATTTACCTTTGAGGGACCATGTCCAAATAATACAAATTGCTGCTTGTCTACTATATCCATGATGACAAAGGTCTCCTTGGAGTAGATACTTAGACAAATCTAAGGCTTCTTAGATTTTTGGCAGGAAAAATTTGTGTGTTTGTATGTATAGATAGGTATGTCAGTTGATTTTTCTTTTTTTTTTTTTTTTTTTTTAATTTCCCTTTCTCAGCATATCTGTAACCAAATTTAATTGTCACTGCTATTCTTTTGGTCTCCTTGAAGTTGTTCACCGTAGTATGTTCTAAAAATGACTTAAATACATGATATTTGGGGGTGTGCTGTGAGACTTGACATGTGTAATGAGAGTTTATCCTTTAATGTTTTTTAAAAGATTATAAAGTGTATTTAGAATAATACATTCCTAAATTCAAGTTCTGTTTTATTAGCTTATTTTTACAAAATGAAACAAAAGAAAAGTCAGGTGGTAGTTTTACTTATTCATCACAGTAGATTAAACAGACCACAGAAGTTTGTGTACAAATAATGTTGTCTAGCAAAAATTAGGAAAGGTCACTAACTATGGAAACTTATTTGTATTATCAAACATGATACTAATACTTGATACACGACTTTACTACCCTTCAATCCGCAACCAACCTCCTTTTATCCCACATGTGGTACCTTTTATCTCACATGGTCAGATCTAATGATCTATTGATCTAATGATCGATATGCTGGTTATATACAACCATGTACCTATGATGCCAAGAAGTTTCCATTAATCTTCATAAATAAGGTCAAATGCAGCGAATCTCCTACAATTAATAGAGTGACTGAGGGCAAAGAATTCAATCTCAGGATAGAGAACACTCCAGTAAATTAAATGTATTTATTTGGTTGTCTAAGTACTTAAACAGCTGCTAATAACATTTCAGGTCCATTGGGAATTATCTTTGTGAACTCATGGATACACTGAACTTTAGGAAAAGATAAACTTCATGCTTACCACGAAAAAGGGAAAAGGAAGTGGAAATTACATACCTGTGAATTTAGCTTCTTTCCATCACTTTGGGAATGAAATAAGCAAATGAGTTGGATAGAGTAGTTGGGTTTAGGAAAAACTTAAATGTTTTTTATTGGTAGTATTTTATCAATTGATGGTAAATTCCCTCTTAGTAGAATTACAAGCCACTAAGCAGAGATCAAGTTTATCCATTTGTGTAAATCTCAATAGATCAATGTTTCTACATAAAAGTAATGGATCTGTCAGGTGGTAGTTTCAATAAAACATATATTGCCTTCATAAAGAAGGTGAAATCACAGTAACAGGTTTAAGGTAATTACAAAAAACAACAACAATTTGTGTGTGTGTGCACATTTGTATGTTCACAAAAAGTTCTTGCCACTAATGGCCAGAGCATTCCAAAGTATTCCCCTAAAGAAAGGTTCAATTTTCCATAAATAGGCAGTGGTGTTGAAAAGCAAATGAGCAGAGCAAGTAAGGTCATCACCTATCAGGTGTTTGGTGTCAGGGAGAAAGATTGCCAGGAGAATAGACTTAACTCTGTCTTTAGAAAAGTTGTCTGTTGTAAGGAGGAGTTAAGTTATGAAGGAAAATTATGAGAAGTCTGAAGTGATTTGCAGCTTCTTGGCAGCAGGGTTTTTCTGGGCCGCAATGACCTAAGGAACTTGTACATTGCACTGTTTTCTGCAGTCAGGTAAGTTTTCCTTTGTCTGAAGAGACTTGGGAATTTGGGGGACGGTGATGTAACAGAGAGATGCAAGAGCACGAAGAATGAGATCTAGGACTCCTGTGCTACAGATTGGAACAGTATTTAAAAATATGGCAGTATTTTAAAATGGGCGGTATTTGCAAACAATGCGAGGAGTTTTGTGTCTAAAGAAAAAAGAATAGCTGATGATGTTAAGCCTCTGTTGCTGTGGTATTTTTTTGTTCAGTATTCTCTGATGTAAGATAGAAAACTCTTTCCATAATGTATTTTTGTGAGTGTACATGTCTATATCATAGGCATAGCTGTGTATAGTATAAAGTGAAAGAGGGAAACTGTGACCCAACATCTAGCATTATATGCAGCTCTTCTTTCTGACATTTAGTGAAGTGCAATCTGTGTGCAAAATATCTGTTGGGAAGAGAATACAAGTAAGTGGGATAGTTTCACCCAGAAGTAATACTGGTCAGTTTGCTGGGTGGGGGACATGACAAAAACAAAAATTCTGTCTTCACCACTACCACCCTTGGAAAAAATGGCAGCATGTGTATCTAATTTGAGTCAAAGTAATTTACATGTACTTTGAGTTTTCCTTTCTTTCTTCTAGCTGTCAGAGACATCGACTTGTGATTAGCACATAGGACTCCTGGGTTTTATTTCTCATTCTAGCTCCTGAAGAAATCTAGTCTTTAATGCTAGTTTAACCTCTTACTATTTCTCTATTTCTTTCTAATGTAATACTGGGGATTAAAAAAAAAAAAAAAAAAAAAAGCTGAAAGAAATACTAGTAAATTTTGAGAACAGTTGGCATTCGTTTGAGTACAAACTGTTCATAATCAAAAAATAATTTTAAAAGAAAATCAGTTCTGTAATCCACAAATTACTTATGCCTACTTAAGATGCCTCTGTAAGGTATGCGAGCTCATCTGGTACTTACAGGATAAGTGTTAAAACAAAATGGAAGTTCAAGTAATTTGATTATCTCAATTCCTCTGTATAGTCTGTCTCAATGACATCACTGAAACTACTTAACATGTTTAAAGGCAGTTGCAAGCGTAGGTACTTCTCTGAATGAGAAGCCTTCCTAGAGTCTTGGCTGTCTTTTACTTTGGAGCAACAGAGAGGTCTTTGTTACGGCAGGCAGAGTCCAGCCTACTGATGCTCTTTACATGGAAAAGAGGATTTTTGAGAGCTCTATACAGCTGCCTACTTACATTGGCTTTATACTAAATGTATTATTTTGCAGAAAAAGGTATTTTCTCACCATGTCCAACATAATCCTTTCAGGCTAAGGTATTTTAAGAAATCATAGCACTTTTATTACTTGATCGGATTAGGTTTGATTAGTTTCCTTTACTTACATGGTGAAACAAACATCAGGATAAATGAGAGAGTCAAGGGTTGAACCAGGGATGCAGGTCAATAGCTTCATGCCATTTAGTTATTCTGATGCAGAGAATGTCCAGAGCAACTGAATAATTATATAAAAATCAACATTAGGTGTAATATTCACTGCAAAGATGAAAGGACAAGAATCACTATCTAGCAGATACTGATTGCCACATCCTACCCAGTCTTTTTTAGACAGAACAAAGAAGACATTAATACAAAATGTCTGCCTTGCTGCACAGTTCAATCACAAGTGATTCAGGTCTGTTTGATCTGGTGAAACTTCCTGAAGAAAATCAGAAAGGAGTAATGGTTGTCTGGAAAATACTTCTGCCTCTCTGTTCTTTGGGTCTTTGCACTTGCACTGGAAAGACAGCTGTTCGGAAAGACCTGTGAAAGCAGGTCATCTTCTTTGAAGAGACAGTATTCAGTTATGGAAACTGTACCTCCCTGCTTTTAGTAACAATATCATTTACTAAAGAGAATTAACCTCTTCATTAGTCAAAATGTAAATTTAAATATATTACCGTTTTTTAAAAAATGTGAATGATACTTTTTGGCTATGGCAGTTGCAAGTAAACATGTCATTAGATCTATAGTGAAATGAACATACAGGTTTCATAAAATGGATTTATAGTTTTAATTTATTTCTAATTTTGAATTTGTTTTTATTTTACTATAGCATCTTGGCATTTGTGACGGAGGCATGACCACACTTTATATTTTAAAATATTTAGTCGTGTATGAGTATAGTTTGAGTATGAGTATGAGTTTAGTCGTAGATGAGTATTTATGTATTCTGCAGACAGCACATGGCCATCTAAATCCCCAGATTCTCCTTTTTTCTTTTTTTTTTTTCTTTCTTTTTTTTTTTTTTTTTTTTTTTTCCCAGTTATGTAGCGGAGCTTTGTTCACATCACTTTTACTTTGTTAAAGATCAGGTCTAAGAGAACACTTCTGGTTGAGTACATTTTGTACGATCTCAAACTTTTGATGCCTTCATTTCAATATCTCATTCTGGTAATTGTAACGATCTTAATGTGTAATCTTGTTTCTAGAGGGTGTTTGGTAAGTACCCATAAAAATCCATGCTAGGAGTGTTATTTACAGCAGAAACTTTTGTTTGCTTTCTCCCTAGAATTGACTTCTATACATTCAGCTAAGCATTGATATCTGCACTGTGTGACACAGTCAAAGAATGAGGCCTTTTAGCATGGAAAGTACCACCACCCTTTAAATTCTATTCTCCTCTCTTGTTTTATTGTTTAGTTCAGTGGTGGGATTTTCTTTTTGAAAAAAAAAAAAAAAAAAAAAATCTTACCATTGACCATGCTATATAGGACAGTCAATTATATTGTATTTGCTAATAGTACTGATTCTGATTTGATTTTTTTTTTTTTTTTGAGATGGAGGGTTCTTTTAACTCATGTGAAATGTACAGCAAAAATGGTCTTGATGTGTCAATTATCTACCTGTACCCAAATTCTGAGTATACTTGCTACTGCACAGACTTCTTGGTTGGGTGTAGTATTGAAAGAAGTCCAATATATGAAATTTTAAGGGAGAAAATTTGTAGGACTACCTTCACAAAAATACATAAACTATGTAATCTGGGGCCTTGAATCTATTTCTGATTTCCTGA
The DNA here is from genome assembly GCF_009819795.1 of Aythya fuligula. Lineage (NCBI taxonomy): Eukaryota > Metazoa > Chordata > Aves > Anseriformes > Anatidae > Aythya > Aythya fuligula. The sequence continues at coordinate 10,535,439 of NC_045565.1, read as the reverse complement.
ACTGTATAGTGTACAAGCAGTATGTGTATTCTGGGGAGGGGAAAAAGGAAAAAAGAAAAAAAAAAAAGAGAGAGAGAGAGAGCTTGTATATGATCCAGTGCTTATTTTATGTTTCTCTGTCTGAAAAAAAACTTCAGCTTCTTTAGTGGAAAATGAATGTGGTCAGGTGTGGTCAGGCAATGACTGTCCTGTTAGGACAACAGTAGATGCCTCTGCAATTAAAAAAAAGGGGGGGGGGGGGATGTATTACATGCTTGAATTATGTCCATGACTCTTCCATTAAGGAAAAAATATTAATTTTCTAACACTTCTGAAGTTGCACGCTTCACTAGAAAGCTTTACTGTTGTGTTATAGGGGCATCATGTTGCTAGCTTGTGCACCGCATCATCAGAACACCCCTCTGTGTTCCCTTATCAACACAACTAATAAATCCCACCCTGTGGTGGGCAAGAGCTATGTCTAAAGATCTAAGACTTGCTTTCATCCGTGTGATACCTCTGAGCTACATTCCAGTATGTGTGCTACACACTAGGTGAGGGAATCAACGATGTAGTTTACAAGGGACAAGCTTCAACATGTTACATGGAAGAGCAGGAGGCCTCAAGAATTGACAATCATTATTTTGCAGGCAAATTTTAATAAATTGCTGTAAATATGTGTAATTTAGAAGTTAGCTGCCAGCTTCCTCTGGCAAATAGAAGTTCAAGGTTACAGAAGAGTTTGCTTCCTATTGCCATTCATTGGTGCAAAGCCCTGGTGTGGTTGTCTGTTTTTTGTTTGTTGTTGGTTTGTTTGTTTTTTTGTGTGTGTGTGGTTTTTTTTTTTTTTCTATTTCATTTTATTTTATTTTGACCTAAAACTGTCATTTTCTCTGTGGTTTGGGGCTGTGTGCCAGTTTGTTGCATGTCTGTGCGGTATTGTATCTCTTGCTGCCTGTTAATTTGCCTCTGCTGCATAGGTGCCTGCCTCCCTCTCAGTGCACATAAAACAATTTGAAAGAAAATAGGCTAGGTTTGCCTTGTATTTCCTGCCATGCACAAACAGTGCCAAGGTTCAGGGGAATATCCCCTGCAAGAACCTGTCCTCTCACCAGTGGCTGAAGTGAGGATTTTAGGTAAGAGATGATGCATTGTCAGTTAGCCTGGCATACAGTGCTTTAATCTGCAGATGGAATAGTAGGGCTTTTATCCCATGGCATTGATCAGAATTACTTCTAGGAGGAGGAATCAATTCTCTTTGGTGCTAGATTTGAGCTGCCTGCACTATAAAATTGCATTTTAATTTAGACCTATTTTCCACTGTAAAAAGATAAGGGCTCTTTCTGGACGTACTATGAGGTCTCAGCCTTGTAGGTTTCTGTTATAATTTCAACATTTATCCACTTATCTCATGAACAAAAGGTTTCTGTTTTAATTCCAGTAATCCCCCATGTGCCCCTAGCACAACCAGATTCATTGCTGAGAGCACACGAATCAGCCCCTCAATTCACTTATATTGATTTCTTCTGCTTACTTAAGGGAGAGATCAGCACCCTGCTTCATTAACAACACCGAGTCAGCACTCGCCTCTTCCCTTGTTTGGTATGGCTTCCACTCGCTGATGTCTCCTGCCTTCACTTTGAATTACTGATCTCATCCAGCTGAAAGCCTGTAAATGGGTCCAAGCACTAACACAGAGACTTAAGTCTTCTTATTCCCTTGAAAAGCTTTGGTGTGGCAGTGTGGCTTTTCTCTGAGATTTGTGATTTGATTATGTGAAGTTTCTTATGCTGCAGTATTTCAGATAAGTACTTTTTCTATTACCTGCGTATTATTCAAGTCACAGGGGCAAACGTTCTTGTCTTGTATATTTTCTCTTTAATTGTGACTGTCAGAGGATTTACCATCACCTTGGGTTACGTGTGCATGGAGTTTCAACTGCTGTCTGAGTTAGTCACTGCTCCAGATTACGGTTCAGTGAATGTCTATAGGCTAAATTCCATCTCCCAGGCAATTTGGGGGCTTTAGATCGACTACAACTTTGTAACTTTTTTTTTTTCCTAGACTTTTGAGTCTTTCTAGTTAAGCTAAAAAAAACATAGAAATAATAATAATAAAAAACTATATTGACTGAGCCTCATATTTATAATTGAGCCATCAGAGTCTTCAGAAGAATCAAGAGTATTTTTGGCAGTTGTGCTGCTGGTAGTGCTTAAATCTAGAAGCAAGGTGCATGTGAAAATGAAAGATAACAGGAATGGGGGAAAGGAATCTATGGTTAGAATGGTGAGAATGAGAGTGCAATTTAGTTCTCATTCTCTCTTGGTCACTTGGGGTTTGATCATAGAGTCATTTTGAAAACACCTGAAATGACCCCCTCATTTGGAGGTGGTGATTGTTGAGATGGTGTGGAGAATTGTGTGAGAAAAGCAATAGGTTCAAAATCAGTCGAGTTAGTTTGAAATTGCTGAGGTTGATTTTAGCAAATTTAGATGGTTTAACCCAGAACTGGATGAAGAGATGCATGAGCTGAAACAGTGTGTGACTTGTCGTTCTTACTGGGGGGGGGACAGAGTGGCCCGTGTGGTCACATTCTTATCAAATCAAAATAAAGCATTGGGTGAGGATTGTCTGCCTTGAATTCCTACTGTCTCAAAGTACCTGGTTGAGATTTTGCCAAACACACTTTTTACTCAAAGCTTTGACTCTTGCTTTTCAAGGGAAAGGCATGTTAAACAATATAGGAGAAGTTACCATTTATTTATATATTTTTTGCTTTCTTCCCAAAATTGAATCAGTTTTTCCTCAGATGAGCCATATGACAAGAACATTGCTGCTGTTTGTTACAGCCTTTCATTTTGTAATGGATTAAAATTGGGTTCCTCGGTGGTGGTGGTGGTAGAATTCAGCATGTCTCAGAGGTAGCTGTCTGCTCCACTGAGGTGAGCACATTCATCTGCTGAAACCAGCAAGTCTGATGGACCTTTGATTTAGTTTTAGACACCATTAGCTTATCCTCTGCTGGCAAAAATAAATCAACCATGACTTGCTTGCCTTGGGGCTTTTATTTCTCATAGCTTTAGCATTCCCAGTCATTGTGGGGAATTTTATTTTATGCTGTGAATAAAATGGTTTGATTTGTTGTAGAGCTCCACGTGACCATTGGTTACAGGGAGGAAAGAATTAGGCTACAGGGAAGCATAATATGATAGTCAACATAGTGGACTTCTCCAATGTGCAGGGTAGTTCCATAAAAAAAGATTTTTTTATTATTTAACAGGTACTATTATGGTACTCACTTTCACAGACTGTATGTCTTCTCTATAGTCTCTTCAGGGATTAATTTTGTTGTAATTTTCCAGTCATAAATGAAACTATATGGTCTGAAATTTGTGTCAGCTCTGCAGCCTGAAAGCTGTTTTCATGCCATATAAAGAAAAGTAGGTATTCACACTAGTTAATTTCCACATTTTGTAGGCGTTTGGTAATATGTTATATTGGCTACTTCTGTTTCATGCACAGAGGTTAGAGTTATTTTCATTAGCATGCTAGAAGAATCACATTCACTCACGTTGTTTATGTGCATTTGCACTATTAATTTGACTTCAGGTGAAATTGACTTTTTTATTAATTTAGTGTAGATGAGTGTGTAGTCTTCCAGGTCTAGACATTGTTTCATCCAAGCCAAACTTATCAAGAAATAGAGCCTATCAGCTTCCTAATGTCTAGGCTGCCTAAGTATTCTACAACCATACCAAGAAAAAGTAAGATAATGTCCATTTGTATTTGAAAGCTTAGTGAAATTTTACTCTCTTATAGCTTTGAGGGTTAAAGATTATCCAGGGCTATCAAAGTCTCTAACCAAGCTGAGGTAATAACAGCTTGTTCATAAATTGCTCTTGTAAGTACCGTTGTCTTTCTCCTTTTTTAAATTCAACGCCTCTTCAAGCCTTTTTCCGATCCACATTCTAAAAAAGCATTTACACTTTTCATATGTACAGGTCAAAGACTAAACATCAATTAGCTAATTATTGCTGACATAAAGGATGTCTCTGTAGATACTCCATTCGAGGAATGTACCGTCAAAAAAACAAATTCTTATTGAGTCTTCTTACATGTTTTCTGACCTCTGCGTGTATGTATGTGTTACTTTCTATTAAATAATATGGGGGGTCTTTACAGATTTCTATTGGATTTGAAAGAGGAAAAATAGGTAGATTAGGACTTGTACTTGATCACATTTTTTATTAGGAAATGTGAATTTATATTAAAAAAATAATTTGAAAATAGTTACTCTGATGGCTCACATCAAAAAGATGTGTGCTTTTATAATAGAGCTTATGGACAATTTGAGAGGTCCTGAAAAATTCCCAGCAGGCCAGTTACTTTCAGATGGAATCAAACTTTTTGTTTATAAATTAGAATGATGAAATAAATACATGTATATTTAAGATATTTTCTTCTATAAGGAGAGAAGTTTAGGAAAAGTTGGCTAATACTATGTATGTTTTGATGCTGCATATGACAGTAGTGTTCTGGTTAATGCTTCTGGAGCAGTAGCGTACAAAATTGAACATGGTCTCCTGATTTGGGATACAATTTTTCCTTACAGGGATATTGTGACATCAGGTAGTGTTTGACTTTACAATGCAGCAGACATGATAACAATATAGAGGACTTCATGGATTCCATAATTTGGAAAAGAAGTGGGAGAACATTTTGATTCTGAGATTTGGGAAGAAGCAGACTTTTTGGCCTGGAGTTCGAGAAAGAAGGTATAATTTCCATGCAGAAGAGGGAATTCTCCAACAGAATCTCAGAATCTCCTACAATATCTCAGAAGATATCCAGCCTTTTGAAGTCTGATCAGCTGAAATGCAGTGCTGGCTAATGCAGTCCTTCGACCTGGAATTATTTAGGGTATGACCTGCCCAGATGTCAGCACACTTTGCTCCACTGGTTTCCCTGAACAGGGAGCATAAACCCAGAAAAGCCAAGCCTGAGTGCAGCTCAAGTTGGTTAATCTAGAGGTTTGTGTTTTGAAGCTATTTTTCATCTTTCCTGATAAATCAGTTTAATACGGGAGCTTCTTCATCCTCCTTTGTCCATCTTATCTAGAATTGTGGATGTGTGCAGTGCAGCATTTACTGTGGAGAACTTGAGTACCACGTGTTTATATTTGTGGGAGGGGGCTGGGGGTTCTTGGTCATGTTTGAAGTTGAGCTACCCACCTTAATATAACTACACTGAGCAAAGCAAATGAGCTGGAACTCTTTTCCTTTCCTGTATTAATATCAATTAGCAGTCTGCTACTTCATTTTTCTTCCATGCACTTTGACATTTAGCACTGTAGTTCTTTTCATTTTGTTTCATTTTTAGAAAGGCTTTTTTTGATTATTGAATAATTTTAAGCAACTCAATTATAACATAAAAATGTAGATTGCAAGCACCATCAACAGTATTTTTTGGTTAACTTCAGCAAAACTCTGCTTGCACCAGCTGGGGTTGTGGTTCATGTATTTCAAGGCAACCTTAGGGTTGGGATCAGGTATTATCCCACTGAAAGGGAATAAATTATACAAGAATTCCTCAAGTAAGCTAAGATGAAGAATTGAAAACTAAATATAATGCAAAACTAATTTATGAAGAAATGTGATTTTGTGCCCTAAGTAGTCTCTGTATATATATATATATACAAAGCAAAACTGAGTATCATTTACCAGTTTGTATCCTGGCTACATTCTAGCTGACACAGTAGAAATTCTCTCAATCTCTAAACAATCTACTAATACGAGCTGGCCTTTTTTTTTTTCTCTTTTTTGTTAAATATCACTGCTTTGTTGCTGTCTTCCAATTAGAACTTTTATTTTTCAACAATTCTTTGCTTATAGAAAGAGACAAAAATAAGTAATGGTGTAATTTTTGAGAGGGAGTGCATTACTTGTAATAGTGTGTTTCGTTTTGCAAAACAGTGACAGATAATCTTCTTTGTGAATAAAGCATAGAAATATGCATGTAAAGTGAAGAACTAATGTTCTGCAATAGCAACCTGTGGAGAAAGGTCCCCTTAGGTCTGTTAACTAACCAGCTTTTGAAAAGTTTGTTTTGTCTTGACATAAATAAATTAAAAAAAAAAAAAAAAAGTAAAAAGTGACAGTGTCCCTGAACAGGAATTATCTAACTATGTATTATTTATTAAAAAAGTATGTTAAGAAAATTTAATATATTCTATAATATTCTATACCAAAGGCATAGAATTATTTGATTCTGAAAGATATCTAAGCTGTCTATTAGCATAACTTTTTTTTCCCCTTTAATTTTTTTTATAATCCTTTATCCAGGGTCACTGTCTGGCTAACATGTCAGTTCACTTTCAGCTGCCAGATTTAGTGAAAATGTGAGTAATGTTTTAGAAGCACCAAAGTAAAATTAACAAAACCTCTTCCTTCCTGATGTACTTAAAGGTAGAATTGAAGACCCTAGGTGCATGTCTATTGTCCTAGATAAATAGAAGTTAGGTACACTTTAATGAGGAGTGAAAAAGCTCCTTGGTGCTTCAAGTGGCAAAATTTGTGCAATTTTAACCTTATCTGCATCCCCAGCTTTATTCAGTTGGGCTTTATTAGGTCTAACACAGTTCTGTAATGATTTCCTCATGTATTTCTGGAGCAGGACAGTTCCATATATTGCATTAGAGGCCTCCTCTCCCAAATAACTAGTGATGGTACAAGAGGGAATGGCCTCAAATTGTGCCATGGGAGGTTCAGGTTGGAAATCAGGAGACATTTATTCTCAGAAATAATGTTTAGGTATTGGAACAAGTTGCCTAGTGAGGTGATGGAGTCACCATCCCTGGGGGTGTTTAAGGAAAGGTTGGACCTGGTGCTTAGGGACACTGTTTAGTGGGTGACATTGGTGGTAGGGTGATGGTTGGACTAGATGATCTTGGAGGTCTTTTCCAAACTTGATGATTTTGATTCTATGATACTAATGAATTTCTTGATGCTTGAGCAGGATCTTGAGATGGGAGTCTTATTGAAACCTTAAGAAAATTGTGTAACCCTCTTAATTTTTAGGCACATGAGAACAATTAAGCAGAAGATTATGGATTTATTTATTTTGAATAGGGTGAGGAAAGCTGCACAGTGAATGTGTTACATTGCGAAAGGGATGTGTTGTCTGATGACAAACATTTGCTAAATAATATTGGAAAAAGAAAGCAAGCAAACAGCTTTATTTTATCTATGTTTAGCTGCCAGCTTTTTGTTAATGTTTCTTCACTTTCTACTAGTTTCCATATTCTCATAGTACCATAGTATAATTTTTTGTAAATTTATCCAGCAGATTAGAATAGTAAGGAAAAGATTAGTACATACTCAATGAGAGGTAGGTTTCCTTCCTTTAGTGGTTGAAAAGAACTTATTTTTAATATTTAAGTTATTCTGTGAAGGGGATTTTTTTTTCTTCTTTTTTTTCTGTAATTGATGTTCTTTAAGGACACAAGCCTTTCTTTTTTCTGGTGTGTTTTGAAAATACAGGTGTGCTTTTTATATTAGTATAATTCTAGTTGGATGCTTCTTGAATAACAGTTACAGCTATTAAATTATCTGTGTATTTAAATACAGCTAGAGCCGCAGGACTGTCAGGGCTGGCATTTAGCAGGTACATGGTTGACCAGCATTTCTAGAGCATTAGATTTAGCTCTTCATTCCAAGTGGAATGAGGGCTAGAGTATGATTCGTAGTTTAAAACAAGCATTGGAAAATACTGGTTTTTACTGGAAGTTTAGTAAAAATCTTTTTCTGTTTGTACTTGAGGCAGAACTCATCAGAAGTCATTTGACTGATTAATTTTTCACTGAGAAGAATTCTTTTTTGTGTAAATACTTCACTACTTTTGGAATGTTCTTTTGGTGGGGAGGTTTCTTTAAAAGAAACATTGACTAGATACACTACTTCATCAGGGTTGAAGTAGTGTACATTACGCATATATGTATTATGTACATGCTGTATAGCTTACATATATTCTACTAAAGGCTTTACTTATTTCTACAAGATTCCCCCTGCACTGCAGTGTAAGGACTGGGAGAATGGGAAATGTTGAACTAAAAATTATGGGTGTGGTACAGAGCATCAGGGAAGAAAGACACAGGTACAGCATGATAGATTGCTAACCTTTGGAACTACATTTATTTTTTCTGTCTGCCACATTCTCACCACGTGGTCTTGGTAAAATCACTTAAACCAGACCAGTTGTAATCACTAATTATGCATTTAATGAGTGACTGACTAAATGCTGGGCTCTGTAAGGGGCGATATATGGCACTTCATTAGTCATCTGCTAGTCTTTAGGGAAATGCACATTAACGGTTACTTCAGGAAAACATGGTTGCAGTGACCTTTTCTAGAATTCAGAGCTGCCTTTCCATGCTCCCTTCAAAGCAGGCATGACGTAAGGTTTAAATCGTGTTTCTCAGGACCTTCTCCTGTTGAGTTTTGTTGAATGAGGGACAGAGATTGCAGAGAGAGATCTGGATGCCCAGTTGCAATGTTAAGCTACTCTGTAAAAAACAAGGTTTTTCTTGTAATAAATGTCTCAAGAAAAAAGGTGTTCCAAAGGAGTGTTGGGAAGATAGCTTTAGTTTTGCCTTTTCCTAATACTTTAATACAGCTTCTTAAGCAAGTTTTCCACATATATATATCTCATACACAGAAAATGTAAGATTACGTCATTCTCTTACTTAAACGGAGAGAGGTTCATACCCATTTCTGCAGCTGTTACCTTCCAAAAGGAGATGTGTATCCCATATATTGGAAAATGAAGTCTCTCATTGTAACTGAAATTAAGTGTTTTGAATTTTATAGCTTGTAACAATGCTGTTTTGAATTAAAATACTACTAAGCTGTTCAATTTAACTGCTAAGGTGTCGAATGTATCATGTTTTAAAGTTGCTTTCGTTAATATATAATATGCACATATACATATGGGGTAATATCTCAGAACGTTGAAAACAAAGAGCAGCCCTTATATTAGGGAAAGAACTGCTTAGGTAAGCCTTAAGGGAATTGTATGCTCAAGATGATAAACAGAAACAATTGTTGACTTGCTTGTCAGGATTTGAGATTTTCCTCTTAGAGGAGCTTGTGTCAGCAGTGTTAAATCCAGAAACCCTTCAGGAAATGTAGAATAAATATTAGACATAGCCAGAATTTAGGCCATCTGAGAGGTTACCCTGAAGTAAACAGAAAATAAAAATGTCTCTTGATAAGAAAATTATTCTTCCCCATAAGGAAGATGGAGTAAAAGTCTGTTTTTCTGCAGGTGTGTCCAGTTTTCTTCCCCTTGGAAGAACAGTGAACAAAGTATAGTGTCAAAATCTGCAGATAAGGTACCTCATGTGAGAAAGTATTGCAAGGTAAATCTTGAATGCTTAGTGAAATAAAATAGTTATCTTTTATCAAAAATGCTATTGCATCCCCTTCTGTATTAGCTTGTATGTGATTTAATATCATGGAATATCCCTAGTTGGAAGGGCCTACATGGATCATTGAGTCCAACTCCTGGCTCTGCACAGCACCACCCAAAATCAGACCACATGTCAGGCAGCCCTGTCCAAACGATTCTTGCACTCTGACAGGCCTGGTGCTGTGACCACTGCCTTGGGCAGCCTGATCCAGTGCCTGACCACCTCATTGCTGAATAATGTTTTTCTAACACCCAGCCTGACCCTCCTCTGTCCCAGCTCTATGCCATTACCTCAGGTCCTGTTGCTGTCCCCAGAGAGCAGAGCTCATGGCTTGCCCATCCTTAGGGGAGCTCAAGGCTACAATGAGGCCTCCCCCTTGGGCTTAACAAACCAAGGGACCTCAGCCACTCCTCACACACCTTTTCCTCTGGACCCTTCACCGTCATTGTACCCTCATTTGAGCACTCTCTAATAGTTTTATGTTCTCCTTGTACTGTGGCACCCAAACCTGCACACAGCACTCCAGGTGAGGCCACACCAGTGCAAAGCAGAGCAGAAAATGGCTCCCCCCAGGCAGCTCAGAAAAGTATTGTGTCCTGGCAGGTTTTGAGTATTTCAAGAGAAGGTGACTCCAAAGCCTCTCTGGGCAACCTGTTCCTGCACTCTGTCACTCACAGTAATTTCATCTTCTTTCATTTTTCCATTGAGGTTTCAAGCCCCATATCACTGTATACCTGCTGCATTATAGGATGTCTCAGTCTTCATTTTAGTAATTTGTTACAAATCATTCTTTGAGATACTTAAAAATTTGCTGGCCTTGGCTAATAGTGTGAAGTTTTCCATTCTTTCCTTGGTTGAATGTTTTGGAAACTTTTTACCAGAATGCAAGGGATGTGTGATTTTGTTCACAAATGTCATGTGCTCTCCCCGATACAGCTGTCTCTTGGCAATAATAGATTACCTGTCCGAATCTGTATGGTCCTGTAAATTTGACAAACCTAACCTTAAGCAATCTAACCATTCTTACAGTTATGAAGTATTATTATTATTATTATTTTTTTTTTTTAATAATGACTTGTTCAAGAATTAAACTCAGTCTCAAAAGAAAAAGAAAAAGTGGTCAGGTTTGTGACAAGCCGATCTGCCAGAGGGTAGGAAGGCCATGCAGAGGAGTCTGGAAAGGGTGGGTTGACAGACAGAGGCCAGTGGTTTGAGGTTCAACATGTCTAAGTACTGGCTCCTACACTTTGGCCACAACCCCATGTAATGGTACAGGCTTGGGGGAGAATGGCTTGAAAGCTGTGCAGAGGAAAAGGATCTGGCGTGCTGGTTGATGCCAAGAAGGCAAATGGCATCCTGGCTTGGATCAGGAATAGTGTAGCCACCAGGACCAGGAGGTTATAATTCTCTACTCTGTTCTGGTGAGGCTGCACCTCAAGTGCAGTTTTGGGCCCCTCACTGCAAGAAGGACATTGAGGCCCTGGAACGTGTCCAGAGAAGGTCTATGAGACTGGTAAAGGGCCTGGAACACAAGTCCTGTTAGGAGCAGCTGAGGGTACTGGAGTTGTTTGGTCTGGAGAAGAGGAGGTTCAGGGCAGGCCTTATTGCTCTCTACAGCTACCTGAGAGGAAGCTGTGGGGAGCTGGGTGTCTGCCTCTTCTTGCAGATAACCAGTGATAGGACTAGAGGGAAAGTTGTGCCAGGGGAGGCTCAGGTTAGAAATGAGGAGACATTTCTTCTTAGAAAGAGTAGTCAGGCATTGGAACGGGTTGCCCAGGGTAGTATCGCCATCCCTGGGGGTGTTTGTGGAAAAGTTGGACGTGGTGCTTTGGGACGTGCTTTAGCGGATAACGTTGGTGGTTGGGACATGGTTGGACCAGATGATATTGGAGGTCTTTTTCAACCTTTATGATTCTGTGAATCACACTGATAGAGATCAGCCTGAAGCCACACTTGTTTTGTCTTGACAGTAGTACAAGTTCTTCTGCAGGATCAAAATAAATAATAATAATAAAAAAGTCCATTCTTTCTTCTCTTTGCTGTGTAATTTGTCATTTTTTTCATTGTTACCACAATTCAACGACAGATTATTTTAGTAAGGCTTTAAATTTTCCCATCAAGCCCTTGAAGTTCACACTTTTTAATATTTTAATATTTAATTTGATAAAATGTTAAGATACATCTTACCCAAATATCATCTGAGTCAGTTTGCATTCATAGTGTGAAAAGTGTCAAATTCGCTCATCAGCTTCAGTGTTGTAATTTGCATCTTTTCAAGAGTGTGAGAGAATTCAGAAAGAAAGAATGGACGCTTCCAACAACTGAAAAAGAGCAACTGGAAGTCTTTAGGGTTATCCAAAATAGATTCTATCACCTCTGCACTAAAAACCTTTTATCCATAGTCATATTTGTATGTAAATCTTCCTTCCCTGAGAACCAGCTGAAAATCTGACAAGCCATGAGGAGTGTGTGGTTGTGTGTGTTTTTGTTTTTTTTCTCGCAAGAAGAATCTGACTGACTTTTACTAATTTTTTAATCCTCTGAGTGTTGTAAAGAGTTGTGCCTATACCTCCAGCTTACTTTTTATTTTCAGCTAAAAAGAACCTCTTGGCAATAATTGTAGGCTTAATAGTGTGGACTACCACTGTGTGCTCCTATGTCAAATCCCTCAATTCTTCTGTGTGATATGCACATCTAGTATGAAGATGGGGTGATTTTGTTCATTTTGTTTTCTGAGGTCTACATAAAATTATTTTCTTTTCATGAATGTCATCCACTCTGATAAGTTTCTCAATTTTTGCCCTTAATCTGTTTAATCCTTTTAACAGAGATGGTGCCTATTTTTGGCAATGAGATGCATATAATTGCTGTTTAAAAATGTTTTTGCTATATCTAATACTGGTCTTCAACAGTATATTTGGATAAGAAGGAATAAGATACAAGGATCAGAATGCTGGAAATTAATATTTCAAGTCTATTGAATTACAATATTAAAACTAATCATTATAAAATAACAATCTTCCAATAATGATTACTGAGCATAACATGAGACTGATGAAAAGCTCTGTTGGTTACTGAATCCAAATCATTCGAATATTTCTGTAAAAATAAGGAAAAGATTAACAGTTACTGATATGAAAAGCACTGGGCAATAAATAAATTCTTAGTAAGCTTCTTATTCTCAGCAAAAGTGTTGTTTCTTAAATAACGTAAGTGTATAATACCCCCCAATAGAATGAAGCATTTAACCAGTACATTTTTTTCAACACTTTCTGTAAAAATGTAGCTACTTTATTTATCTTAACTGAGGGCAAATCAGTTAAGAACAGGCATCCCAAAAATAAAATAAAATCTAACTTGTAAATAGTTATATAAATAAAAATGTTGTACATTCCAGTTTGTGTTGAAGAAGACTTGGAGCGTGTGAATGGGGTTAGAGATGGAGCAGTAACATCTACCTTTTTAGAAGCATCTGACTGGTCACCAACTGTGGTGAGCAGCCAGGTGGATTGAAGATCAAGTGGGTCTGAAATTTATCAGCTCTCTTCAACTTTTCTAGGGTGCTCTTCACATCCTTTTACTTGTCATGGAATGAATCATGGAATTAGGAAAATGCAGGGATAGTACAATATAAGCACATTATTGAACACTGCTGGAAGAGGAAGAGCCTGAAAGCTGCAGAACGTCTCCCATTTTGTGTTCAGAGTTCCTGAAGCAAGGAACTCAGTCTAGCAAGATTTCAGAAATTTTGGTACTTAACAGTATTGCAGAATTTTTAACTTTAAAAAAAAAAAAAAAGAAAGAAAAAAAAAAGTGATTTTTCTTGTTCACTCCTTTTATTTTGGGAAGCTGTGATTTCTTTCATTAGTGAAAACTTAACTTAGTGCAGCTGTTTTATTTTCATTCTTTTGCCCAGTGTTTAAGTAGAAACATTTTATTTTTTAGTGGAAGCTGTGTTAGAAATTTAAGTGTATGAAATGAAATGCTCTGTTGGCTATTTCTGCTTCTGAATTTGTCATTATTTATAAAGTGATTTGCTTCAGTGTTCTATTCCAATGATAATTTGGGCAGAAAATACTTAGACTTAGGTTTTCTTATAAATGTACATTAACTTTACTATATTCAGCTAGCAAAAGTTGTTTTTGTCTTTTGGTAACTATGGTTCTCCTATTTGAAATTTTACCTGTATATTAGGTAATATATATTGGTTGGCTAATCCAATCACTGGAAGAGTTCTTTTTCACACTAATGAATTCAAACTGTGAATACAGTTTTCACATGGAAGTTTTTCAGCATTGGACACGCTGATCTTCTCAGTCTTGGGTACTTAAATGAACTCAAGGTCCATTTGCAGACAGGGCTGCAGGATGTGAATTAACCCACATGCTTTACTGACGTTACTTGTTATTACACGCATTAATGCATGTTTCATATCAATCCCAGTAGATTTAGATGTAAGGACTTTGTTGTGTTGATTATTTTTTTCTCAAAGCAGCTTTACTTTTATACCTAAAAATTACTGTGAAACATATTACATATAACAAAAGTCATGAACAGTAAAACAGAGTAATTTAGACATTTTTGATGCATTTAGTTTTTCAAAGACATCGCACATGACACAATAATAACATAGATGATTGATTTGGCATTTGTGGTGGTTTATCAAATGGTTTTAAATATATGAGCTCAGTAATAATTTCATGCCATTACATTTCCATTTAGACAAGCATACAAAACTAGCAGTTGCTGTTTTATATTTCTCATAAAACCCTAAAGCATCCTTTTGAATTCCGTACATATACAGGGAGAAGGACAGAAAAGATGTCCTATGTAAGACATTTACTTATGTACCTGGATGAGCTGTGGATGCTGTTTAATATTAGCATGTTGATGGTACAATGTGATGTTACTCCCAATTATTATTTTTAATGTAAACATATATATACATATATATTATATAGAGTGATATTGGACAGTGTCATATTTGAGGGGTTACCAAGAAGGAATTTCATTCTCAGTGTCTGCTAATCTACTTTTCAAACTTAAGTAGACATAAATCTTTTGAAAGCAATAGAAATATGTTAGCCTCTATTCAGCTCATTCACATGAGTAACTCTGTTTTCTCTGACAAAATATTTTGGATTATTTGATTATGAAAATGCAAGTTACATCTCTTTCTTTGTTTAAAAAATATGCTTTCTCTTTTCTTTTTCCTTTCATATTTTAAGGCAAAAATTATAAACAAGCTAATAAAATGAAGATCTGAGCTTGTATTTTATTATACTTAGTGCTGAAAGTTTGTCATAATGCAATATTCTTGCTTGAATGCAAGTTAGTATAACTACATTTTCATCTGTTTTGTTATTGTCTGCATAGAATTCTTTCTCCTGTGTGGTCTTTTTTTTTTTTTTTTCCTTGCCTTATTTTCTAAGAAATCCTACTGAAATTGCTGATGTACTCGTAAGCTGCTAGTCTTTATGTATGAGGACTCTAAGAGGGGAGACAGTTTTGGCACTGGATTTTCATTCATTCAAACAGATAATATTTACTCCAAGACACACAAAGCACAATTCAGTCAAGCAAAAGATAGGTGTGATACTATGGTTCATTGGCTTTCCAAATTAGGTGTGTGTGATTCCAGTGCTGAGATAAACTAGATGGGAACAGGAGCTTGAGTCTGGCTATATGGCGTCATTGTCACAGTTCATGAGATGGCCCCAGAGACTTTGGAATTGATTCATTCATCACATTTCCTCTTCTGAAAAAAATAGCTGAAATAAACTTTTGGTCTCTTTATTAGCTACCTTTCTGAGAATGCTTACCGTAACTTTTTCCAAAAGTGTATCAAGAAGGAGGCTTTGAGTCTGTTTTGATTTATTGACAGCTTTGTTACTTGGTCACCTCTTCTTTAACATAATCACTAACCTAGACTGTGTTACCAACATTCCCCTTTGTATACGATCAGTAGCAGTCTGCTTTCTAGTAAGTTGTGTCTGAATAGCTGGAAGCTTGTTTTGGAATTAAATGCCAAATGCACTCAGTTATCAACTGCAGAACACCAGATAAAGTGCCCAGGAGTAATCTCTTCAGTCTTCAAGGAAGCATTATGGTTTCTCCAAGCATGGTCTTGTTGCTATTTTCTTATTTTGTTTTGCTTTTAACACTTAATACACAAGAAGGATATGATAGCTTTAGAAGCAGTCATTAGGATTCTGAGAAACTGTAAATTACTTTGCTGATTTTTTTTTTGTTATTAGATTTTGTTCTTTGTAGAATTTTACATGGAAGAAAAATTTAGGTTGGCAATCATCTAGTACAGACCCTGCTGAAAGGAGGTCCAGCTAGAACAGATTGCTCACGTCTGTGCCCAGCTTAATGTTGAACAACTCCAAAAATGAGGACTCAACAGACCCCATTCCAGCATGTTAGCATCCTCAGGGAGCAAAATGCCCTTGTATCTACGGGATCACCCATCTTCCAGCTTGTGTCCCTTGTCTCTCATCGGGTCACTCTGCACCGTGGAAAAAAACATCAGACTTATGCACTCCCATTGCATATTTGGAGGGTAGAAATAGGATTTTCCTTGAAACTTCTGTTTTCAAGGCAGAATAAATGCAACTCTCTCATCATTTTAACCAATGTACTACAGCCATCTAACCACTGGGACTCGTTTCAATATGTCAATGTCTTGGCCTGAAACTGAGCACAGAGCTCCAGATGCTGTCTTGCACAATAGAAAATACTCTGGTTAAAAAATAACCACACAGAAAAAAAATGTTTTTAAAAGAAAAATAAGCTAGTATTTTCTTCCTTTTTTTTTTTTTTTGATTGCTTTTTGTAGTTTTGACCATACAAAACACATTTCAGTAACACATTTTCCAACATAATCATCTTGTATCTCAGTCTGTCATACTATCTATGTCATCCCTGCTTTATAGGCCTGGTGCCCTTCTACATAGTTTATAATCATTCAGCATATTTCAGTTGTCCCTTATCCTGTCTATTACTCTTATTTTCTACAAGCAATCTGTATGTTTCTTATTCTGAATGACAAGAAAACCAGAGAAACTCTAATCTGTCCTAATTCTAGGATGACAAAAAAAAAATAAAATAAAAAAATAAAAAAAATAATAATCAGGATAGCTTCAGTAGAAGGTTCTTTATTTAGGACCTAATTTACAGTTTGCAAATGATGAGAATTACTGAAGCTTAGAGGAAAAGAGGTATTACGAGATTTGATTCTTCTGTTTTGTCAGCTGAGCTTTGTAGCAGCTGGTGGTTTAAAACCTTTTTTTGTTCAGTTAGTGGTTTATAGTTTTGACATTAAACAACTTAGTTTCTCCAACATGGATGAAGTGACATAAAACATGCTTTGTGATGTTAGACTGAGTTTTTTCCAAGTTTTGTGATAAGGTTATAATAAGCTGTTTTGAGCTGAAATACTGATTTTTTTTTTATTATTTTTTTTTCATAAACATGCAGTAGTGTTTATCAGCATGTTAGCTAGGCTGTTTAGAAGCACCTCAGACACCTCAGGAAGTTGAATCTTATTAAAATACATTCTTAAGTAGCATAATTGGAACAGATGATCTATAGGCCAATGGTACACATGAGTGTAAAATGCCCAGCTTGTAAAATCCAGGCCATTTGTTTACCTGTGGTACGCAGATCACAATCTCTTTGAGGGTGGCTCTGAAAAGCGTTGTCTGGATTTTGCCATGTGTTGAGAGCTGCAGTTGTGGGAGTATTTATGCAGAGAACCAGTTTCCCTTTCAGCATGGGGAGGAACCTGACGGCCTGCCACACTGTGTGCTTCTCAGTGACTTGGAATTTATGTATGTGGGTAGTGTATGACTACGTAGAAAGCCATGTGAAGTATCTTATTTATTGGTTTTAGCTGTGCTGTTTTTTTTTTCCAAGAAAATGGGACAATGATGCTGGTATTATTCTATAAAATAAAAATTAAGAACAAAAATAGCCCCATGACAAGGAAGGGGCAGTTGTAGAAGAAAGAATCCTGTCCATTGTCACATGATTTGAGATTAAAAAGATGAAGATTTGTACTGTGGAAAGGGTCTTGTGCCCCTGAATTCCAGCAAGTATCATAGGAAGCACAGGCAGTGCTTCAGCCTTAATGATGGGCTGCTGTCTCAGAGATGTTAGTATGCCCTGCTGATAGGGGAGAAATAAAAGTGTCACGTGAAGCATGTTTGGTTTCTCAACTGAACAAAATGTTGCTTCACACATTGCAGTGGTCAGGGGCATTTAGGCTGTGAAGACAATTACAGTAAGAGCTCGGCTGTTCCTTTGCGTTTGTAGAGACAGGTGGGGATGCAGCAGGGGGCAGCACATCACCAAGGTGCAGACAAGCTGGCAGTGTTTTACCTTTACCCAAGCAGGACTTCTCCAAACCAGGGATGTCCATTTGAGCTGCTTTTCACAGATCCTGGCATGGTCTTCCAGTCCAGCCATCGTTTGCACACAGCCTCCTCTCCAGCTCTGCAGGCGTGGGACTGCCTGAGGCATACTCTGGTATTGGTTTGTGAATCTGTAGGTGTGGGTGGTGCAGTTCTGTCACTGCTGTAGGACCTGGTGTGTGGTGTGAACGTTCCCTATTGTAAGCTTTGCAATGAAAATATCCTTGTGTTTGTCTAGTTCTGAGGTAGGTTTGCTGACATGATTATTTTTATCAATCTCTTGTGATTCTGCAGTAAGCTTATTTACCAGCTGCTTTCAAGTTGTGTGTTCCTGGCTAGAAAGTGATGTTTCCACCTGTTATGTGCTTGATAATGTTAGGTAAAGAAAATAGCAAGAAAAATTAGAAAAAGCCATAAAAAAAAAAAAAAGGGTTAGTTCATCTTCTGCTGAATGTTTTTCAGAATGCAATCTTCCAGTTCTTAAAATCTGAAATGCTTGAGGTGTGTGTAGGTAGATGGGATATGATCTTTGCATCTTACTATCTTGTGCAAGATATGATTTTGGGGAGACATATTTCTATGTTCCTTCATTCTTCCACCCAGTAGAAATACTACATAGAAGAAAAGCAACAAAATTGTTCTATTTTCTATTTTTTCTATCTATTTTCCTTTGTTTTTTTGTTGTGTGAAAAATTACTTTCAAATTTACATGTAATTTATAAAGGCCATCCACTCCTGCTGTAAAAATGAGAACAGAAGTCTTTAGGGGAAGGGGTGGTCATGGGGCATTCACTGGAAACATTATATTGGGTTGCAAGTCCCCATCCACCCCTTCTCCCCAACATCCCCTCTGGCTACTCTGTAAAATCTGGGAGACGACTGTACATTTTATCAGAGATGAAAGCAAAATGTCTGATAACAGCTGATACATACTATTGTGGCTTATTGTGCAGAAAACCAAAATAAACAGCACCCAAAACCAGAATGGAGAGTGATGAAAGATGGCCAAATGTTGCTTAGGGAAATAAGAACATCTGTAATCTTTTCATAAATACTTCAGCTCTCGTGACAAAATAATTTAAAATAACTCTGTGTAAATTCTAGAACTAACTTTGTATTTGTTATTATATATTATTTGTTATTATATGTATTTATTATGTATTTGTTATTATATATTATTCAGCCTCCTAAAACTGATGACTCTGAAATTCTACGTTTAAAAAGGCTGTTCAATAATGTATTGTTCTTGAAAATAAAAGGCAGAGAGGCAACATCTCAAAATCATTTTGCAACTGGAGTTTTATGAAGCTGTCTGATTTATCATTGTATTCCACCTTGCATGTAGCATGTTATTTGTTTAGATTTCCTTTGATTTTATGTGTTTAGATTTCCTTTAATTAGACAGAAGGGTGTTATACCACAGCACCATTATTTTATCAGCAGCGTAGAATCAGAGTGGCGGTGGCAGACCAGGCCAACAGGCAGTGTAACCAGGGTTCTGCTTGCAGAAAGAGCTCCAAGAAAATGGCTGGAGAAGTATCTCAGATATTTCTTAAAACTTCCAGCCCTGTCTGGATCAAGCTGGTTGTACTTTCTGTGTGTTTATTAACCTTTAACAAGTTTCTCCTACTTGAGTATATGTTGAGTTTCCCTTAAATTTGGTATAACCTTTACCTTCCTAAACACCATTAGCCAGGAGGTTCACAGCTCAACCGTTTGTGGGCTGATGAGTCACCTCATCAAGTCTTGAAGCTGTTTCCTGTTAGTTGCAGCAGATGCCTTCTGCTCCTTATTATGGATGACAGAACGAAGAATCAATTTTTATCACCTTGACCTTGATGACCATGTTTTTGTAGGCATTTGTTATTTCTCCCCTCAGGCTTGTCTTTCTGGAAAGAGACCGAAATGTCTTTGTTGTACATGGCTATTTCTTGCACAGAAATTACGTTTTGTTACCTCTGCCAACCTTAAGTTTCCTTTCTCTGATTTTTTTCCAGTTTTACTGTCCCTTTTGTCATGGGGATCCAAGATGACACACAGCATTGATGTTAACAGACCAGGGATTTATACAATAGCAAATGAATGTTGTTGTTCCATTACTTTCCTAAAAGTTACAAAATTCTGCTTCACTTTTACAGCCACTACTGATAGATTAGGGTGTGCTTTTTTTTTCCCCATTTTTTCCTTTTCCTGTGTTATTTTTTTCTTTCCCCCTCTGTCATTTTATTGGCTGGTCAGTATCTTGTGATTTTCATGATTCTCCTGTGAAAACAGGCAGGTCTCCTCTGTCAAAATAAATAAATACTAATTTGACTAAACCACATCTTTCCAAAAGCATCCAACTTTAATTTGAAGTTTTCAGTGAAAGGAAAATCCAATGGCTAAAACATTATTGGTTAAAAGCGTCTGCCTTATTTCCATTGTGTATCAGGATTATCCTGGTACCTAGGCTGGGCTTGTCTTTGTCTTTTTCTACGAAGCTGAACTTTTCTTGTTAAAATAGATCAGTGCGCTGGAATATATTCCATAGGTCATATGGAAGAAAGATGAGGGAAATTACAAAATTGATAATAGTAATAATAAAATACAATATGTAAACATTAGAAGTAGGCTAAATATGAAATGCATATATACAGCCATATATGTTTTAAAAACTCGTGGGTGTTTTTTGTGCATCAGTTCCAGTCATGCTGTTTGCATGTGGTCCATACAGCTGTGCCCAAACATAGCCACATGGATCTTAATGCCTGTGGAAGTTGGTTTGCAAGGCTGGGATCCTGATTTGCATGTGAAAACACGGTGATTACTATCAGAATGCTGCAATCAGAGATGCGATCTGGGAGTTCCACCGTGTCTATCCTATATAATTTCAACTAAGAAAATTAAGGTGCAATGTGTATGTACTTCTCATGCAAAAAAATATAAATAGATACTGAAATTATTTGTTAAAAATGTTAGACAAAAAATGATTAACCAGGCAGGTTCTAAGAAATCTATGCTCAACTTTGATGAACTCGGCTTAAGATTAGTTCATAATTTTAATGATAGATAATTTTTATTAAGTGTGTGATGTGATGTTAAATGGCACTGTGTAGACTGGAGAAGTAGATGAGGGGGTGGGTTTCAGAAATGTAGCGAAGAAGTGAATTTTACTATGACAGGTAAGTTAGAGCAGCACTATTCTGGTGAGATTACATATAGCCTATTTTGAATCGTTATTTTATTCATCTGTACAATTTCCATTTGATAAATGCTGCCTGCAGTACAGATACTTTTCTAGAAGAAAGAAGAAAAAACAAAAAAACTTGCCTTGTAGAAGGCTTCAGTTGCTTACAAATCCATACTACTGTTTCCCCAGTCTCAGTGTTTCTTCCTCCCACCTGCACCCACACTGAATCAGGCTTTAATCTGATTTTCTTTCTGCTACTTTAGAAACAGAAAATGGTTTCATGGATGTCTTGTATTATTGTATTAGAAGTATTTCCTTAACTCCATATCCATTTCAATAACAATTTTTTTGCTGTGCCAAGGCATCTTTGAAGTCAGCTTGGCTGCTTTTGTTGGTATGTGTATGCATAGACATTTTCAAATCTGAGATGATAGGTATATATCAGTATTTTTTTAATTTGATTTTGCTTCTAGGAAAAGTAATCACTTATATGTTAGAAATTCTTTTCATTTGTAGCTTCTTCATTACAAAAATCAAATAGTTAGCCTACTGTTAACAATTGTTATAATTATTGTTGTTAATAGTTAGAATAGGACTTCAGTGCTTTCACTGCAGCATTTTCAATTAGCACTTATCTTTTCTGTTACAGAGCATGCACCTGGCTTGAGTTTAGTTGTGTTCAGCTCAGACTTTCTAAAAATTCAAAAAAGAAGTCTGAAAGGAACTGAAAAGAAATGTTCAGACTGAACGATTACTGAATGCTTATTTCTTCAGTGTTTGAGTTTTTTTGTTTTAGATTATTTTTATTGCATTCCCACAGCATAACTTTTTACTTTGGGGCATGTTACAGTATGCATTTATAATGAGACTGACTGTTCTTTCTTGCTCTGGTGCACATGACTCCAGTGAAGTCAACAGACTTAGGTAAGACTTGCTGAGATAACATTCAGGCTATTAATCTTTACTTTAGTCTCACACGGAAGACTAGCTAATATTGAAGACTAAAATTACAGCTATTGCTGCAGGTTCACAAAGTTATTTCATCCTGGTATTTTCATTATTTTGAATCTTTTTTCCCCTCTTGTTTTTTTTTTTTCTTTCATTGAAAATGGATTTTTTTTTTTTTTATGAATATTGAAGTCATTCAGGAGTACAATATAAATATTTTTTCTGGATATATTCATATTCACCATCGGTTGGTATTTGTGCAGTATAGTAAATCAAAGCTGGAGACTTTTTCAAAGTTAATATGTAGAATTAGGTTGAAAGAGTAAGGAGAATGTTTCTAGACAGTCTGCGAGGTAATGTGGGATTAGATGTAATTTGTGTTATTGCTTGCTCTGGAAGAAAAGTGAAAGAATGTTAATGTGGAGTTCAAAGAACATAGTAAATCAATTTTATTCTTTGGTGTTTTTGTTTGTTTGTTTTAAATTTTGGTCCTCTTAGGTGTTTGTCTATGGTGAATATCATTCCTGACTGGCAGTGAGTGAGTTTCACCACCAAATCTACTTAAGGATTAATTAAGTAACATCTTAGTTAATGATGACTGTCTCTTAGGCACTGCATTATAGGGATCATTTCTGGTGGCAAAGTCTAGGTAATAATTACTGATGAGTTGTTTTTAGCTAAAGCAATGTAGTAAAACTGCCAAGTTATCTGAGTTACTACTCAGAGAAACCCTCAAGATCACTGGCCTTCTTGAAGAGGAGAGAGTAAAGAAGAAATGTGGTTCAATACAAAATCACATTTGCTGTAGATTTTTGTTGTGAGGAGGAAGGGACAAGAAGGAGATGAAGCCAATATTGTGTGGATTGCTTAAAAAAAAAAAAAAAAAAAAAAAAAGTGAATTAAAGAGGAGTTATGTTTAGGAGTTTAGAGTGAATTAAAGGAGTTATGGATTGCTCAAAGA
The DNA here is from genome assembly GCF_009819795.1 of Aythya fuligula. Lineage (NCBI taxonomy): Eukaryota > Metazoa > Chordata > Aves > Anseriformes > Anatidae > Aythya > Aythya fuligula. Next base: position 10,512,499 of record NC_045565.1, on the reverse strand, counting down.
AGAAAATTGGCCATGAAAGATTTTTTTTTTTTTTTTTTTTTTTTATGAGAAAGAATGATTTGGAAGGGCAACATCTGTCATGTATCACTCCTGGATGATGTATAATTTCTATCCTGTCCTTTGGGGATAATCTGTTGTTGGTTTGTACCAGCAATTTTGATGTGTTTTTTGTTTGTTTGTTTGTTTTGCATCAAGTCAGCTTTCTCTCTGGCCCTTCCTGCCAGATCTCTGCCTGTGTTCTCTGTTCCTTGGAATGAACAACCAGCAAGCAGCATCAGCTTCCTGCTTAGCTCCACTGTGCTCAGGCTTGGCATAGTATGGCCATCTGTGTTCCAGCTCTGAGTAGCAGGTACAAATACTAGTGGATAAAGGTGACAGCAGCTCTGGCTCAACTTTGAGCTTTCCTGTTGTCAGTTCTTCCAATAATCTAGTCTCAAGTCATCAATTAAGCATGTGGGACAGGGAACAAGAGGAGAAAAGGTAGTTTTGAGGAGGGCAGGAGAAAAGGAATCACTACCAATAATAAAAATGTAGATACTCAATCTTTATTACTATTGTAGGTTCATAGGGAGTTATGTTTACAAATAAAAAGAACATTAGCTGTTGTGATGTTTTAGTGAAAGAAATGACTTATGTAAAATTGCTGTTTACAAACATATTCTCATTTTGAATAGTTATTTAGTGACATTGATGTAACTTAATTTATTAGCATAAGGCGTTCACATTAGTTTTTCTATTCTGATTAACATTTAGAGAACGATTGCAAACCGTGCAACTATTTATTATCTGCATGCAAGTAGTAGTTTTATAAATGGGCAAGAGAGTTTTCTGCACTTTTTCAGTATCCCTTCCATCTCTTTAAGCTTTGATCATTTATGATTTTTCCTAGCACAATTTCTTTTTCATTTATCAAAAATTATGCCATGTGACTGATCAGAGGCTGAGGCTGATATGTATTTGAATCAAACAATATACAAGACATTGCTAGCAAATTGCTGACAGGTCGTCCCATGGGATAAAATTTGTTCAAGTAATTTGTCAGACAAACACTTCTGAGCAATGAATTCATTTACAGCTATTAGGGTCACTTCGTATTTGTGAAATCTTTCAACAGGAATAAGGGCTAACTTTGCAGTGGCATTTGCAGTAATAATTTGAACTACTGTCTGTATTATCCACTATTCAGTAAGGATAATAAAAGTAAACATTGCAATCCTGTTGTCTTAATGCCATGGGGCTGCTGTGCAGCCTATCCAGAACCTGAAATAATGCTTCATTCAGTCCAAAATGACCTCCCAAATAAAATCTAATCATTTATGGAAATGAGGCTTAATGAGTTACTCACGATCGATTGACGTTATTAGGAATGTTCATCTGGAGAAGTGTGCAACAACTTCTACTGTGAACAGATACTAATCAGAGAAAGCCACTAAGGAAACTGTCAGAGCTTTGCTGTTTAATAAATGAGAGTGAAAAGCATTCTGGAAAAGTAGCATGGAACTGCACCAAATACTTATTGTAGATGACTGCCTCATTCCTGTAGACTGCAGGAAGAAATTGAATGGGCAGAAAACGTTGTTTTAAGTTTTGTGTGAACATTTTCCCAGTATCTCTTGAAAACTTTCTGTTTTTATCACTTTAATATCATACAAAACTCTGTGTTTGTAAACTCAGGAGTAATATCTAAACTTAGGGGGGTTAATTTTGAGTAACATGTTCCAGATGAATGGAATAGGCCTCCTTTCTCTACAGAATATTTTTCTTGAACATAAAACATCTTATCTCTTATTTTGTTTTGAGAAATAAAATAAGAAAATTCTGTGGTATTTTCATAAACATAAAGCAGTTTGAAAATGGGCATTTGTCAGATCATCCTTTATCTGTTTTACTTTAAAGATAATCATACATCACATAATTCTAACACATTGTATCTTCTAGATTATCCCCTTTTATGACTGTAATTAGAAGTCGATTTTTTAATGTGATATAACTGTAAAATGCACCATTGTATTTTTTCTGAGTAGATATATGTCATCAGCTTAGAAAAGGAGAGACTGAAAAGTAATTTTATGACAAATCTTTCCAACAATTTCATCTATATTCTGATCAGCAGTCTAATTTTGTTTAAGTTCTGCTCGACTTCTGTAAAATTTTCTAGCAATTTGAAAAAGTAATCTTTTTACTATTTCTTATGTTTTTTCTCTTGTAAAAATGGATTCTGTCATGCATCAATTATATAGGTTTCTGGGATGAAAATGGGAAAGAAAAACAGGACATTTCTGAGACCTTTAAATAACCAGCTCAAAATAACTTTTCCCCTGAAAAATGTTTTAATATTTTCGTCTGACCTACATAGGGTAGAAGCAAGAGCCATGGCCTAATGGAAAAAGAAACATACTTATTTTTCTAATTGCGTGATAGCACTAACAGTTTTAAACAGACCAGGAGGTCTGTTTAAAACTGTTAGAAAGGATTGGGTGAATGAATGAAGATGCACTTGTCATAGGAACTTTTATGCCCCATGGACATGAACTCCACGTTGGTGATGCATTGTATTAGATTTCATGAGGAAGCATATTACTTATTAATGCTGCAACATAAGCTATTACTAAGTTTGAAAATATGGTAATAATAAATACTATATTACTGGGCAGTATATTTGATTTTTGAACCAAACAATCTATCATAGTTTATGGAACTACCTATTGTAGTTTAGAGAGCTAAACTACAATAACTGTTAATTACATCAGTTAATGTAGAAATACAGAAAACAGGTTTCTGTAGAGTCCAATACTGAAACAAAGGAGGCAAATCCTGTAACATGCCATTTGATCAGCTGCTATATTCTTGATCTTAAGAGAGAAATTCTTAGAAAGAGAACTTTCTGAATCTTTCTGGATTCAGACTGGACTCACCAAAATAGGGCCTGTCTTTGTGAGATATTTTCTGGGTCCATCGCTAAGTGGATAATTAGGCTTTTCTATATAGATGTACTGTGATAATAATCTTCACTCAGATTATATTTTTTCTCTTGCCTGTAAGGGGAGAACAGCTTTCCCACCTATTCTACTGCAGTAGTCAATGTTTTCTGTTTTCAGCTGTGAAATAATACTAGGATAATCTCCTGGGAGGAGCTGTGTGCACATGTGCCCAGGAATTTAGCATTTTTCGAAAATGAATTCAAAAGATTCCCATGAGATGGCTGACCATAAGTGTATTTCTTTTTCATTATTTTCCACTATAGTAGGTCAGCCTACCATCCTTCTCTGTATGGGCTTTTCCAAAACTTTGGGAATGTTGTGCTACAATTACCTTTGAATCTTGACTTCTGTATAATTTTCTGAAGTACTGCATCTTTACCCACTTCTCTTGAAGAGGTCAGTTTTCTGGAGTTCTTCAGTACAATATGACTTCCACAGTATGACTTTTCAGTACAATATGACAATAAATGGCCTGAAGCTTTCATGTTTCCACATTACATAGATTCAACTATTGAGACTTTGATGTCCTGTCCATTGCTGTGCTGTTTTCCCATACACACAAATTTTGAATGGTTTAAAATCAAGTTTTCTCGTGTTTCCTTACTAAATCATAGATCATATGTCGTGTTTGTTACTGAAGTTGTAGCTGTTTTTTTTTCCCAATATCACAATATGACAAGTGAAATGGTGTGGAAATCATTGAAACTAATGACTCATCTGGAAGTGTTTATTGTGGAATATCAATCTGGGAAAAATAAAACACCTACTTGTTCTTTCTGTATTTTATCAATTCATGTTGGTTTTCAAAGTTTTCCCTTCCTATCCTATCATTAATCAAATGCTAAAGAATATGAATACAGAATGTACAAAAGGTATAGATGGAAATCCAAAAGGCTGTTTAGGAAAAATTTCTTGATCAAATCAGTAAAATAAAATGATATAGAGTACTGATTTTTCACATCACAGGTTTGAGGAAATAGAAGGAAAGAAAGAACACTTTAAGATAAATTATTCAGCAGATATAATACTATGATACACCGTTAGCTTCACTCAAGTAAATTTTTTTTTTGATTAACTGGCATTTGAATCATTATAGAGATTAAGCTTTTGCAATTTGACTGTTGAGAAGGGGGTTAGAAAAAAAAAAAAAAACAATTATCAAAGGGACAGATGCTATCTTGTGTGTTAAAAAATGTGTGTTAAACACATTTCTCTGTGTGAAAATGTCCTGGTTTCAGTTAGAAAAGAGTTGATTTTTCTTCCTAGTAGCTGGTGGAATGCTGTGTTTTGGCTTGGGATGAGAAGAGTGCTGATAACACCTCGATGTTTTAATTGTTGCAGAGCAGCGCTTATACCAAGCCAAGGACATCTCAGCTTCTTGCTCTGTCCTGCCAATGGGCAGGCTGGGGGTGCAGTAAGAGCTGGGAGGGGACAGACCCAGGACAGGTGACCCAAACTAGCCAAAGGGGTATTCCATACCATCTGACGTCATGCTAAACAATATGTAGGGGTGGCTAGCTGGGGGATGGAGCCAGACTGCTCGGGGTTAGGCTGGGCATCGGTCAGTGGGTGGTGAGCAATTGCATTGTGCATCACTTGTTTGTACATATTATTATTAGTAGTACTATTATCATCATTGAATTATTATTAATATTATTCTTGTTATTATTACTTTCCTGTCTTATTAAACTGTCTTTATCTCAACTCACGGGCTTCACTTTCCATTTCTCTCCCCCGTCCCAGAGAGGGAGGGGGGAGGGTGAGCGAACGGCTGCGTGGTGTTTAGCTGCCGGCCAGGTTAAACCACAACAGAAAAGTATGAAGAAAAGGAGACCATAGCTTTATTGCCATCAATGGAAGAAAGCAACATATTTCCATTCATGAGAGGATGACCCACATTACTAGCATCAAGGAATGAATTGCAGTTCTGTGCAAGCGTTTTATTAAAATGTTGTCATACTCTATTACCAACTAAAGAACATTCCCATCTGGTCACAGAAGATGAGGAAGTATGACAGGGCAAGTGTGGCAATATTTGTTTCTTCCAATTCTCCTTATTTCTAAAGGCTGAGCAAATGCATTGCAGGTCCACCAAAGAAGCAGTGTCATCCACTGCTTCAGATTTTAAAGAAACAAAATCCTCTATGATGAAAAGCTGAACTGTTAGGGGTTAAAAAATAGAGAATTTCTCCTTTCTTTCTGGCTCCTGGTAAACACTGGGAAGATGTTAGTGTGTGAAAGATATGATTTGTGTTCTCCTAGTCCTTTAAACAGTATTATTCACACACAACTTCTAGCTGCTGCTGGAAGATACTGAATGCTGATTTTTCATTTTTGCTTTGTTTTTGAAAATTATTTTTTCTCTTTTCCCTACTTTATTATTATTATTATGGGTTTCATTTGGAGAAGTTTGATAACTGAAAATTAAAGCCAGTTTGCCCTGCCCCAGTCTGCACTATTCTATAATAGAAATCAGATTTAATTAATTAATTTTATAATCAGTGGAAAATTTTTGTTGCTAAAGAGTATTTCTTAATGGTTCAAAGCAAAGGACTTGTAGAAACAGATTAAACAGTCAGCCTCTTGTCCTGGTTTCAGTTAGAACAGAATTAATTTTCTTCCTAGTAGCTGGTGGAATGCTGTGTTTTGGCTTGGGATGAGAAGAGTGCTGATAACACCCCGATGTTTTAATTGTTGCAGAGCAGTGCTTATACCAAGCCAAGGACATCTCAGCCTTTCGCTCTGTCCTGCCAACAGGCAGGCTGGGGGTGCAGTAAGAGCTGGGAGGGGACAGACCCAGGACAGGTGACCCAAACTAGCCAAAGGGGTATTCCATACCATCTGACGTCATGCTAAACAATATATAGGGGTGGCTAGCTGGGGGGAGGGGGCCGGACTGCTCGGGGTTAGGCTGGGCATCGGTCAGTGGGTGGTGAGCAATTGCATTGTGCATCACTTGTTTGTACATATTATTATTACTTTCCTATTATCACCATTGTATTATTCTTATTATTATTTTGTTATTATTATTTTGTTATTATTATTTTCCTGTCTTATTAAACTGTCTTTATCTCAACTCACGGGCTTCACTTTCCATTTCTCTCCCCCGTCCCAGAGAGGGAGGGGGGAGGGTGAGCGAACGGCTGCGTGGTGTTTAGCTGCCGGCCGGGTTAAACCACGACACCTCTTTAAAAATAATTAGTTCTTTGTACATTTGAATATTTTGGGGATATTGAATTGACAGGTTCTGTCCCAGAGTTCTGTCTTTAGTCTCTTTACATAAAAGAAATACTAAAAAATATTGCAATATGTAACTATACAAAAATGTTATACAATACAGTAAAAAAGTGTAACATTGCTATATCACATTTATATGCATAATTTTCATTTACTTTTTATGAATCAAGTGGTAAAATTACAATAAACAGCAGTGAAAAACTGTTGCCACAGCAACTATTTTCTTGTTAAAAAATGATTCTGAAAAGCTGAACAAGTCAAAAGCAGATTTATCAGGTAATTATTATCAAGTAGATGCACTGTAATGCAATATAATTAACCCAAAAGGCTCAGAATGGTCATATGGACCTGGAAATCTTTAGCTGTTCTGCAAATACTGATGCTGGGCATCTTGTGTCATTTGCGTCAAGGATGCCCCCCTTTTCTTGGAAAGTGCTTGAACAGGATTAGAGCAAATGAAAGCAGCCCACTCCACACTGCCTGTGTGGGTGTGTACAATTTGTGTATAGGTGTGGCAGTAGTGGAAAATACTCTAATTCAGAAATAGTGGATTAATAAATAAATACTTTAAAATCTTTTGTTTCCATACATACCTCCCTGCATCTGTTATTTTAGCACTACTTTTTGTCAACGTTATTGTTTATTAATCTGTGTGAACTAAGCTTGATTTGCATTCACTGTATATATATTTACAAGTGTATATGTTTCTGTTTTTATATACACTCACATTCACACACATACAAACATACATATCCAGAATTATGTTTTAGGATGCAACAGGAAAAAATAAACCTGAATGTACACAGAGGTAGCTACTTCCACTTTTTCCTCTTGTAGAAAGTCTTGAACTTGTGAAAACTAGGATATAAATTTCCACTTTATTCAAGTGTTACTGTTCACTTGAGTAAATAGAATTGTGCCTGAGAATAAAGGGCCTGGGGGGTGGGAAAAAAGGCAAGCCTTTTAATTTTCTCACAGTTGTTAATCAAAATATAGAAATTAACAGTACTTGTTATAACAGTTCTTGAAATAAGTGCTGCATATATTTAGTAATTTTAAAGGTGCATGGAGCTTTCTAGATCATTCATTATTATGCATTATAGTAAATTATATAGAAAAGCAATCTCTATTCAATTCAGATTTCTGGTTAAAATTAAGGGCATTTTATACTGGGAAAACTTCTCTCTGTGCAATGGAAAAAGGTCTTTTGCTTAGCTGGCAAGTAACATAATGTTGCCATGTACCAACTGAAGGCCTATTTTTGACAATATAATATTTTAAATGCAAATCCTGTATCTCAAAGAGTTGGAGTTTTCCCCAGCTTTTTATCTATGAAATCCTCGTTTAGTTCTTTGCAAGCAACCTGACTCCTGCAAACAGAAGCAAGGAAGCACAATAAAAAGTTTAGGAAAACACACGATATTTTCACTAGTTTGTGGTTTGCCGGGGAAAGAAACAGTAAATGTCAATTGGGACAGACTCATGTTTTGGCATAAATCTTAGGCTTTATGATTTGAGAAGTTGCTAGTTCACCTGCAGTGAATTCTTAATTATTGGTTACTGCATAAAGTTTGTATTTTCATATGTTTTATTAGCACTCTATAATGAAGTCAACATTTATTTAAAAAAAAAAAAAAAAAAGTGTTACTCATTTGAAGATAGATAATAGAAGTATCTGTAGCATCTCTCTGTCTCATTATGTGGACCTTGTGCTTTCCTATTACTTAAACAATTTTCCTATTCAATGGTTGTTGCCTCTGTCTGGGGTCAAATTTGCTTCTATTTCTTTTCATGTCAGGGCACAAAGGCTGACTTTCTGTTGCCTTCTATCATATCTTTTGAAATTAATGGAAGCATGTCTGGGCTATTTTAAAATGTGGAATTACAGAAAAATTGGGGGATAGTTGGCCTTTAACCACAATACTAGGCTAGGTTTTTTCTTTCATGTCTAGCTGGGCAACGTAATCTTACCAACATGCAATTAGAAATAACGTGGCATTTCTTTTTTCTTTTTTTTTCCCCCTGATATTTAGCTTTTGAAATGCAGAAGGTGAAATGGGAAGGAAGAGTCCTCTAATATTTTCTGTACACTCAGAAACATTTATTAAAACTGACAACTGAGTTAGAAATAAACAGGTACACAAAATGAACAATCTCCTACTTAATATTTAAGTTTTTTTTTTTTTTTTTTTTTTTTTTTTACGTTGAAAACATTGACATTTTGACTGTAAAAACAGCAGAAAATGAAAGCTCATTTGAATTTGTAGTTTATATTATTGGAATTAATATTGTCCCAGTGGTGATACTAGATAGGGTGAGTATTACCACAGACATGAAGAAATGTTAGAGAAATGTTAGAGACCCAGTGATTCTGAAGAACTACTTAGTAAAGCATCAATTAGTTAAATACAGCATCTTTGGATTTTTTAAAATAAATAGTAGGTACAATATTAAAGTAAGATCTTGGTATGGAAATACCTAGTACAAGGTCTGGAAAGAAAGAGAGAAACCTGTCTTGACTAAATTTATGGAACAGTCAAATTGTTCATTTAATAAATAACATGTTTAGTATTTAGTCATTTCTACATAGCAGTTTTCTGTAAATGGAATTTTCTGCATTTCATACATAGTGGTCTTCACAGTTGAATATTAGTTTTTCAATGTTTTAGATGTTTAATCACAGTATTGTTCTATTTGCCTCCAAATCTTTGAACACGAGTGCAATCTTGCTGAAGTTAGTTTTTACTTCATAGATATTCATCTAGCACTCTCAAAAGACTTTGTCTTTTTTCAGTTTCACTGGAAACTTAGTTGAATTTGCATTCGAAAATTGTTCCCTGGTATATTGAATTGTGGAAGACCTACTGCTCTGTTAAGAGTCAAATTTAGTATGTCTTCTTGTATAAAATTGAAAACAGACATTTTTTTTCTAAAAAGTTATCCCCAAACAAAGCTTTATAGAAACTTATTTACTCGCATAACTCCTTTTAATATAATCTTATGCTGTGGTGGAGTATAATCCCTCTTAAATCACATAAGGCTGGTAGCAATACAGCAAATTGGTGAAAGCTTTTTACTACTAGCAACTGTTATACTGTTCTGATTAAAATGTTACTTCTGCATAATCGCATGTCTGATCATTTACAACTGTGAGAAGTTAATGTTAATCCTCCCATATTGATGCAGCTGATGAGAACTGTAATAAATGTGCTGTTGTGTGTCCCTTCCCAAGGTTAGAGCCAGTTTGAGCTTTTTTCAGTTGATAAACCTATATGTGTCAAAATAAGTGATTTTTCAAACTCACTGACAATGGTCTGAGTATTCTTAGATCAGCTATTTCTTTCAGCAGAGGAAAGCATTTTCTTTGGCCTCAGGAGAGAGACGTGTTTTCATCAAAATGGTAATTTCTCCTCCACCTTCTCAGTTAAAAAGTACCTCTCAGTATTAAAGTACCTTTTGTAACTGCATTGTGTGAAAGTACCTCTCACAAGTCCAAAAAGAGTCTTTATTGCATGTTCTTGGATAACAAAGTGATTGGATAAATAGTTCAATAGAAATGGAGAGAATATACTGGGAAGGAAAGTGCTGAGACTTTTTTTTTTAATTACTCTTGATGCTACTGACTGTTGATTGTGGCAAGAGATGACAAACACTTGCTTTCTATATGGAATGTAGTGTAGTTAGGACTTTCTGTACTTCCTTCACTACCATTGCAAGGCACGTGGTTCATTAGCTGGTGCTATATGTTCTACTCCTCCATGCAGTTAGGAGCACTCTTATATCCAATTGGCTTTTGATTCATATGGTAGAGAAGAAATGGAAGATATTTAAAAAATGCTGATTCAGTTTTTTTATGAAACACAATTTAGTACGTGCAAATCAGTGCGGAGTTTTGCTGTTAGGCAGTGAAAAGTCTTTATCAACTGTTTTGCTTATGATTGTGGCACAAAACAATTTTGGATATCATATGCAAATCCCAGTCTGATCTCCAGTTGTTGAGGTTATTATCTGGATTTGCAATGATACACAGAAAATTATGTTTTTTTCTAAATGCTTTTGGCAGGTTTTGACTGGCATAATCCTGGTCTCATCCAGCATACTTCTTGCTGTTGATAAAGAAACTATTCATTCTTTTCTATTCATATACTTATAGCATAAGTTTTGAAACATTCTGAGGTATTTATGTTTTATTATGAAATTCCACTTGAAAGGTATACAAAGATTAGCTTGATTATGCCAAACTAATCTCTGTACATGTTTATAACTTTAGGGACAACAAAATTGAAGAGTTATTTTTAATCACAACACTACTTGATTAGAAGAATGTAGTGAAAAGGAAGTTGTGTCCCTGCTTTTCATCTTGGATACTCTTCGCTTCCTATGTGGTTGGGAGCTTATATTCGTTAGTTGTTCCTGTGAAGTAACACAACTCTTATGTTACAGGCAGCTAGAGAGGAGATGGATTTCTTTTAATCTGGAATGGTTCTCTCTTATTCTTTTCCTCTTCCCTATTGCAACACAGAGTTAGAGGAGGTCAGCAGGCTCATATTTGTATGACTCAAATATGCATTAGAACTTGAAAGTCAATGTCATGGCTTTGGAACAATGATTTCATTGGATCCAGGAAACAGTTCTCAAGGTTCCTCAAATGTAATTGCACAGAGACATTTAAGCCTGTGAGACTTGTTTTGGATGAGTGGCATTTGGAAACGTTTTTGCTTTTCAAGTTACAGGAAACCTTAGTGAGAATACTATGTTATACTACGTATACCCCATACTGTCGCATAGAACTAATCTGTAAAGTTACAGGGCTAATTAGGCAGTATGTATTGCCATGTAGGCAGACTCCTAATCTGCTATTTTTATCTTTATAATTTTGTACAAATATGATCCTTTCTTGTGAAGACATTTTCAGAATTTTTGGTGTGCTGCCCATCTCATTGCAATGGAAAAAGTGCTGCAAGTTTTTTTCTAGCCACATGGTACTTTTCATTCACCTGTCATATGAGGATATCAAGTGCAGATACTCTGGGTTGACAGTAAATACAGCTTGACTGAGATCGTTCAATAGAGGAGTTGCATCTAGTTGATTTATGAATTTTGTAGAAATGTATTCTGGCATAATTTACTATGAAATACTTCATGGATAGCATCTACTGAGATTTTGATATTTTTCCATATAACACAAAAATTCTTCTTAGGAAGGTAAGGTGAGAGTTGATGTGTTAACTCAATGAGTACTCCCCCAGGATAGTGGAGGAAGCAGCCTGATTGCTGAGCATACAACCCATAAAAGTTTGGGCCTGGGCAAGTTTGGAACAATTTTTATTCTTCATATAGACATCTCTTCTTCTTTTGTCAAACCCATATCTAGGCTTTAGTACATGCAAACATATTTCTTCAGAATTCTTTGTAGGTTATTATTTATGGAGTTTACTAGTGTTGCTGTATTTTCAGGCTCGAAACGGTTGTGTCTAGCAGTAGGATAGAGATTCTGCAGCCATGAAGAACAGATGCTTATTTTGTTCTAGACTACATAAAACTATTACAAGTCAGAGACAATCATTATATCATTGACAGCTGTCTCTCTCGTGTTTGGATAACCACAGATTGATGTGAAATATTTTGGTTGTTTGTAATTCTGTTACTAGTCTGGAAAATATGACTTCAATCAAGAGTAAGGGGAAGATGAAAGAGTTTTTGTTCTCTTCATGGTTGTTCAGAATCTATTATTTCAATATAAAGCTTTTACAGTCTAGTAAACAGCTATACAAAGTTTGTGACATCTTGTACATCAGATTCTGCACACTATGCAATAACCAAGTGTTGAGACGTACAGAAAACTGCAAGATTAGCATCTAATTGATGATTACTGTATACTAGTGTGGACCTTTTGCCCTCCCATGCACACAAATTGTAAATCCAGTAGAGTTTACATTATCTATTTAATATATCACTTCTCAGGTAACTCCTGTACCTAAATTGCTGCAATGGGAGTCAGAATTTAGCTGGGGCTTTATCCATCAAATGTATTGATCTCCTGAAGGGTGAAAATATTTCTGTAGAACTGGTAATTATACCTAATTCAAGTCACTTCAGCAGTTTGTGTTCCAATCTGTTCTCATGGATCATGTGGAAAAAAGATAACTCGAGTCTGTTGATCACAGCTTGAATTGATTAATTGCCTTACCAAACCTTCCAGAATCTAGTGATGTTTTTAAAGGTACATCTTGGTATCATCCTTTTTTTTTTTTTTTTCTTTATTTTACTTTCTTGTTGCCTTAGGACGGGAATACAGTATCTGACATTTATCCGTCCTTGCTCGTCTTAATGTTTGTTCTTACATGACATCATCACAGCTATGCAGCCATCCAGAGTTGGATTTGATTGTCTGCCCATGATATACAAACTAATTCACTGAAAAAGGAAATCAGTCATTTTTATTACAGTTAGTAGATACAGTTAGAAAAAAAAATAGTTTTTGTTTGTTTGTTTGTTTTAAAAAGGCATGTAAGGGAATGTGAGGATTATTTTTTCTGAAAATGTGGATTGTGGCGCTTGCTGGAGAAGTAGGAAGCACATTTTAACAGGATAATGGAGCACCCTAAATATCATCCACTTTCAGTTTTTATATTGGTAAAGCATTTTATTATTCCATTGTATCCAAAGCAGTGGGTCATGTTTGTCCAAATTTTAATAGGCAGAAATGGTATCTTGTGCCAGAACATATCAAGTACAAAATTCAGCTGATAAACAAGGCTGTCCAGGTTGGAGATGTAGATAATACTTATCCAATTTTAAAATGTCTGCTAAAGGTTGGTGATGAGCAATATTGGTGTCATGGAAATTTGTATATGTGAATAGAAATATTATTTTATTATGTTAGTATTAATGTAGTTTCTTTGTCTAAAATTACATAAGCTCCCATGTGTGTAATGAATAATGAAAAGTGGTTTGGTTATAGAGGAATTCTACCAGGGAGGAAAAAATAATAATTAAAAAAAATCTTAGTTTTTATTAGGTTGAAGATAACAGTCCTGGGATCAGCATTTTTTTTAATATATATATTTTTTTAACCCATTGCTAAAACTATTTGAATTTTCTTTTCATGTTGGAATATGTAGTCTGGTAAATAGCAGGGAAGAACCTATGTATCCATATGTCAGTTTTAATACAGATGTTCTGTCTGCTTTTCTGAGCAAATTCAGAGTGTATTTGACGATGAACTATGATAAAACAATGAAGAACAATGACATTGTGGGAAAATGAATACCAAGGAGTAATTGTCAGCAATTTTCTTTTGGACTAAGATCAATATTGTTGATTATATTATATATGTATATATGTGTATATATATATAACATACATATATATATATATATACACACACACATAATATGATATATAATATAATATATTACATTGTTAGTATCTGGATTATGATCAACCTGGTTTAGGTTTACTGTTTTGTTTTTATTTTAATGGCTGTAATGAAGATTAACATTTGTGAATGATGCCAACATGGAAGAAACTGTGAACATTTTGATAAATTGGAAGGAGAGTCCACTAAAATGCAAGATAGTATAATTGGGAAGGTGAACTCTTAGGCATAAGGAGTAGAGCTGAGTAGTATAATGGTTCTTAACTCTTATGTCCAACTACCCTAAATAAGTTAATAATCTGATAGTTAGAAAATAAGGATATATTAATGGCAAGATAAGAAAATCCTGTTGTCCTGCTCTAGTTTGAATTATGCTGGAAGGTCTTTTCCAGCTTTGAGCCCCTTTAAGAAAAATCTGGCAAGTTGAATTTATTCCATTGATGAACAAGAACAGGTGATATTTAAATAAAGTGATGTGTAAGGAGACATTAATGGAATACATCTGTTTTTTGGTATATAAAAAAATGACTCCATAAACTATGTACACAACTTCAAAAAATACAAAATAGTCTTGTAATACGATGGATTGTTCTCTGAAGAGGCTGTGTGTGGGAGGAAAATAAATCATCTGTTTGCACTAGCTCAAATATTTAGATGTTAGCAGAAGATTCACCATATAAAAAAATATATTGTGTTGAGAGATTTCAAGAAGGTACTCAAATATCAGACATGGCATCGATGTGTTTGGTCTCTAAAGATCTTTCTCTTGCCATAGTTCCTGTAAAAAAAAAAAAAAAAAAAAAAAAAAAGTGTTTAATAAGATGTCCTTCTGTTAATTAACGTCTCAGGTTCTTCTTCTCACCTTTTGTTTCTTTCATGATATTATTTTCTCTTTTTCAATGACGTAAGATGTCCATTACTTATGGTTGTGAGCATTACATAATAGTAATATTATTTAGTCTTAGAATTAACATTATTCCAAGCTACCTGATAAGCAATTAAAATTGGTGTTAAATTTTTTGGTGGATTTTTTTCCTGTTTACTTCGTTTTAATTTTTTTTTCTCAGTGAGGTTTTAGATTAAAAAATTACACAAAAATTATTTCAACCACATAAATTGTCATTTCAGAAATATAACTATAAAAGAATAATGCCTTCAATGATACTCTGTTTAATTTGTGAAATAATTTTATCATGACTGTGATATTTATCTAGCGTTTTTCATATATAATGTTGTGGAAGATGCTGTTTTTGTATATTATAGATTATCTTAACATATAAAATAATTGAATATATTGTATTGTAATCATTCTTTTGTTGAATGAAGCAGGCCTCTAGAGGGAGGAATCTGACAGTTTATGATCATCACATTTATGGCCAATTAGTAATAATCAGTGAAGTAATTTAAGGGAATCATCTTAACCACTCATACTGCAGGACATCATAGTTGCATCCATTCTTGGTGAAAAGTAATGTAGAAAAACATATATACTGCAAGAGCTAATAGTAATAATCTGCAACAGAGCAGCTTAGAAGCAAGCATTAGGGCTCAAGCAAAACATCTGCATACTGTGTTACATGACCACTCTTAATCATTCTTGAAATGGAAGAGATCACCCAGTAGGTCTAAACCATGGCAGATACCTTCTTATAACCACCAGATCCAAACCTTTCCAAAGGTGGTTCAGATAGATTTCTCTTTGTGGATATCATCTGTATCTGAGATGTGCACTTTAACACAGAGAAGATAAATAAAATTAATTTGGATAACGAAGTAATACATAAAGTTATTTTATAAATTCTGTGTGACTTTTGTGATTAAATTACAAAAAAGAAAAAAGGATGAGTTGACACTGCAGAAAGTCTGATAGGAATGTTTCAGTGATTTTGACGTATACGTGTATATATATTTGCTTATAGTAGGCACTTGTTCAGAACAACTTTTTTTTTTTTTTTTTTTTTTTTTCTTTTTAAGCTTCTTCAGCTTCTAAATGATATTAAAATAGGGAGAAGAACTGATTCACTTCAATAGTAATCTTGGGAAATGTTAATTAACTCTTGAGATTCAGGAAATAAATATGGGTCCTCAAGAGGACCCATAGGTTCAGGCTGTGAACATTATTTTTCATTTGTTTTAGTATCTGAAGTAAATGTCTCACTGATTGAACAAATCTGAAGTCATAACTTTGTTTCACCTTAGAAAGTGCACCCTCAGGAGCAGTCTCAATCCCTTATGTAAGTAATTGCAAAAAGTTTGAATAGGTTCAAATAGGGCAGGGACTGTAGTGTACACCTCTGGGTTGCTAGGTGGGAAACTGCTGTGGTCTTGTCTGGTCTGTTTTGTGGTTATGGCTAGAGATGTAAAAGATATCAGTTACAATCTGTTGCAATGAGAACAGTTTTAGAAATCTCACAGGTTCCTTGTGTGCCTAATTTTCATGTTTATTTTCCAGTAACTGACAAAAGAGGCATTTATACTGAGAGTTTTTCTATGATGAATAAAGGGAAGCCTTCATGGGACAGTACACAGGTGTTTCATTTGGAGCTCAGTAACAGATAGTATAAAGCTTTTTTTCTTTGCTCAATCCCATGCCAATATTGCCTGATGGTAGATTTGCATTCTATCATACATGTCCTTGTAAATTTTAATCAAAAATATTCATATTTTATTAAATGAAAAATATGCTAATAGGTTTTATTGATTAATTGTAATTGTCTCCAACATCATACTAAGGGCTTCAAGGATGTAGTGGTTGTATTAATTTAGTTAATTCCTCTGTTGTTTCTGAGCTATTTCATGTTCTATGATTTTAAAATATCTTATGTCTGACATACTTGACCTTTCCCATACACTTACCACTCAAAAACTAAATCTATTCAGTAGAGCTTTTGAAGTATCCAGATTGAAGACTCCAACAATCTTATACTGGCAAGAGATGGCACTCTCTTTTCATAATTGGTATCTTAGGAAGAAATAGACCACTTGATCTGACAGAAGAATCCCGATGAGTATTCTCACCTCCTTTAATAATGATGATAAGGATTAGGAATCCTCTAACACAAGATCACTCTACAAAATCTGAGCAGTTCTGCAGGACTCTTGGAGAAAGTCTTTATACAAAACCTTTTCCCTTTATTTTTCTCCAAAGTTTTATTGTATCTTGTATCAAGTGTTATCCTTTGTTCCTTGCAATTTCACAAGCTTTGTTTTTTGTACTTTGCTTGTCTATTAAAAGCTTGACTATTTGCTTTAATCTACTGCAGTGACCTTACACTGCATGGTGTAATATACATATATGGGTGAAATTACATGATTAGTGTATACTTGCAGGACTGAAATATAAATTTCTGAAAACTTAGCTATGCCTTTTGTGACTTCTGAGGTTTTTATGATTGCATGAAAGCACCTCTCCTGAAATGTAGTTAAGTATATCATAATTTAATGAAAGTCTCAGAGTCTAATTGCTAAAATTGTTTATTTTTTACACAAAAATAAATGTCTTTCTTAGAAACCAATTTTCCTAAAGTTGTATCAGACATCAGATATACCAGTCATTTATTTCTTTAAGAAAACAACACTTTACAGGTCTGCTTAGCCTGCTTGAGTCAAAGCTCCATTTTCCTTGAGCCTTAACTAAGGAGCCAGTCAAGTCCCATACTCTTTTGATTCTGCTTCCAGAATTCACAAGGCTGGCAAAATAGATTTTGCAAATGCTGCAAATATATCCTTTCTGATGTATCTAATGTTCCTAGCTAGTAGAAGTGTTTTAAAAATAAAAACAATGTCCTGTTGAAGAATGCTAACACTGACTCTACAGACGCTAAACAGATTTTAAACAATAGGAGAGGTGGGGCCAATAAAGAGCAATATTATTGGAAATAAAACACAACAGAGGTTTTTTTGTGTTGCCCAGATTTCACTCCATAGGCATAGGAAATTACTTTTTCAGTTAAAACTGCTATTAGTGTCAATTTTCCATCTCTTCAGACTTCCTCGTGGCCAGAAACTTAAAATTACTGCAGTGCAACCACTCCTAAGGGCACTTGTAGCAGCCATTTGTGTGTCATCGTCTGACTTCGTCCTCAGATTGCCATAAAGATCCCTGAGATCACAAGGTTGCATATGGTGTCTCTGCCCAAGGATTATGGGAGAGATGTCTTGAAAATGTTGCGCATTATTTGCGTTACTTTTGTTTCTGGCAGAAGTCTACCAAGATTCCAAATAGTCTGCCTAAAACCATCTTTAAATTTATAATACATTTGAGGTGTTGTTATTTTTTAATTTTTATAAGTACATCTTTTTGGCTACTTCCTGAAATCTACTTTTGGGAAACAAAACTTTCTTAATTATGACTAGGTTTAAGTTAATATGTAGAACTAGCCATATAATTTAACATGCAGTACTTGCTTTGGTACATATATGAGATACATCAATATATACACTTATATTCACTGTCATTGAAAATAAACTCTCGATCCTCCAACTTACGTTACACCTTGTTTAAATTACTATTCAAGCTACCACGTATTTTGACTAATCAGGTTAATGGATTTAAAAATCAGCTTTAAAGATGACATGTAGGTGGAACATGTTTAAATCTGCTATTTAAACCCGAATACAAAGAGTTTAAAAAAAAAAAAAAGCCAGAATGTATGAGTCAAATTTTTTTCTGTGTTAATCTGACAGTTTAAGTGTGTTTCTGCTATTTATCTTTAATATGACTTCTGTAAAATTTAAATCATTCTATATGTTTTACAAAAGGAATAGACAAAATGAAACACTGAAATTGCACATTTTTATTTAATAATTCTAGCTACTCATAATAGCAGATTGTTGCTTATTACTAGAGGAAGATTATTTGTAAGAATACTTGAAATTATATATGAGTTACTTTCCTACTTGGGTGTGTTTTAGACCATTTACGAGTCATAATTAAGGGTCCTTTACAATGTGATATACCTATAGTAATTACAACAGGATTTGGAAATCTGTGACTCCAGATGCCAGTGATTTGAAGGTGATGCTAGATATTCCAGTACCTTCTTAAAGGTCTTGGTAATTACCTGTGCCATAAAAGTTCTAATTGGTTAATCTATTATTCATTATTTTTGCTGGCAGAGCTACTTTGCTCCCTGTTAAACGCACTAAGCAGTTTTAGGAATGCATCTGGAAGAACTCTCTAGGACTAATACAGTAAATGCATCATATAACCACGCTGCTGAAATTAAGTCTCTCTAGACACAGAAGAGCTTTAGCCTGATACTCTCCTATCCCCTGAATGTCAGCGTGGAGAGCTCAGCTCCTGTCAGCACTTTGGTATGTTTCCAGTATCCTGCAAATGTTTTCTCACTGATTCAGCCACTATGCCATGTATTTGAAGCCCAGATAGCAAAGGTTCTGAAGAGCTGCAAGCTCGGCATTTTTAGTGACCTTGTTTTTTGTTTATTTAGACAGCACCCTGAAATAAGAATCCACCCATATGAAAGCCAAAAATTTAGTAACCTAGGCACCACAGTCTCACTGTCATACATCAGTCTTCACTGCATTTATCCTTATGAAACCTCTGGCTGGGTCAGTAAAGATGGCTGAATCTTACTACTTACTGAGGATGAAGTATGAAGAAATGACTGCAGGTTTTGGAGAGCATGTTTTCTTTGCAGGTAACAGCCTGTTTGGATTTCAAAAGAATCCAAGAGGTTCAGGCATCCAGCTGTACTCCCTTTGGTCACCTTCCCTAACTTGCTAAGGTGCCTCTGTTACCTTTCTGGTCAGCGGTGCAGTCTGTGGTTGAGCAGTGTTAGAGCCTAAACCATGGTTTAGTATCCAAACTACTGGGCAGTAACTTTTCTCTTGAGGGTTTAAAGAATGAAAACTTAAATCCATATTGCCTCTGTTCTGTGATGGTGCACTTCTGTGCACTTCACTGGGTGCAGCTAGAGCCTTGTGCAGGTGGAGACACATGCTCTTTCATTTTGTCAAACTTCAATACATAGTTGGGACTGGAGCTGTTGTTTGTTTTGAAGTGCCTGACTCATCCACTACCTCTTAATACAAACTGATTGAGAGTTGTCAGCCCAGAAGGGAGCAGAAAATAGTAAAGCAGAAATTTGAGGAGAAAATAACTAAGTTTCAGTTATACATACATACATACATACATATATATATATATATATATATATATATTACAGATGTGAATCAAGTTTTCTTATTTAATATTGGAGTGGCCTTAAGGAGTCAAACATTATATCAAAACCTGATTTTCATGGACACAGTGTAAATTCAGAACAAAAACCTTAAAACTCCAGAGATACCATAATCTTATTGACAGATGTATTTTTACACTTATGAACAACCTTTCTGTCCTTTGTACTTCAAAAGCAGCTGGACCCAAGAGTCTCACCTTTTTTAAATGTACAAAAAGTGCCCATTGGATAGTAAGTAGCATTCTGCAGATACCATTGTCCTTACTTTTCTCCTACAATAAAGGTGAAAATCATAGATATAGGAATTTTTGAGGAGGTTTGGATATTCTTACTTCCAAGATCCAATCCAGTAGTTCTCTTTGGTGGAGCATGGCAGATGCTTGAAAAGAATGTGTAGTCAAATTTATCCTGTAAAGCATAGTTACGGATTAATCTTCAAATGCATATATATTAATGTTGCTATATTTGTTATTGGCTGGCTCACAGCCATTGAAATGTGAATTTTTCGCTCCTCACCAAAGCATAGTAGATGACCAACACATCCTCACTTCTGAGTTAATATGTCTAGATGTTGTGGAAACACATTCCCCTGTTTTACCTTTAAATTGTTTAATTTGGTATTAGATTTTGCTTGTGCATTATATGTGTTGATTTTCAGTATCTTTGAATGTTTCCTTGGTGTACTGTCTTTCACAAGAAGAAAAACAGAAATATTCCTGAATTAACACTGCTGTCAAATTATGTGGCTGAAACAGATTTGAGCTACAGGAAATTCATTCTCCACTCTCTTTGCAATGAATCTAGAGGGTGACCTGTTTGTTATGAATTACAGTAGCTTTCATAGAAGTCAGGCCCATAATTAGGAAGCAAGAATATGCATGAGTAATTTGCAGTCATGTAATGAAAGATTGCCATGGGAAACCAAGTAGATCAACAGATGCTGAAACCCTTGCTGTCATTCTTGGCATATTTATTTTTCACTTTCCTTCTCATCTTCTGAGTCACGATGACCTGAGAAATTTGCAGACTTCCATATATTATGACAAATACTAACATTGCAGCAGATATTCAGTAATCATTTCAAAGGAACATAGCGTGTATTCCATGTATCAGAAACCTGAGTTTAATACATAGGCTTTTTTGTATTTAAAACTAGTAGACATTGATAAAATGAGCAACAGAGATCATGAAGTATTGTTTCTCCAGACAGCTGCAAAATGTTTTTGAAGATATCTGCTTATTTCTGAAATAAGCAAATTTCTTTGACATTTATTAGTGTAATGAAAAACAATCTCCATTACCTTCATCAGACTCAGGAAAGGCATGCAGTGAAGTACATACATCAAATATATATATATATATACATGTATATATATATACATAAAACCATTTACTTATACCTGTTTCCAAAAAGATGGGTTGTAAGAAAGGAGGAAGTATAATCTGAATGGTCTTTCAGTTTATAGGGAAATAGGCAAATTTTGTAGAATACTTGTTTTAAGGTAAGAGTTACATTAAGAAATTGCTTTCAGTGCATACAGTGAGTTTACTAAGATAAAAGTGTTTATTTACAATAAGCTTGATACTGTGACTGTGCATACTTATACTGGAGTGTGTTATTTTTTTCTTGTGAAGACTAAAATAATATTTTTGCTAATTCAGTATTTTTAAGATATTAAATGCAGGGTCAATCAGTTAAAATTCTTTGTCTTGATCCCTTTTTAAAATCTGAACTTTTTTTTTCTGGTTGGAACAATTGCCTGTATTTATTCATAGGAAGGATCTAAAGTCTTCAGAGAGGTCGTCTTTTCATAAAATGTCGGTGAAGCAGCATGACTGCTGTCTTTATTCAGCTAGTTCCTTTGAGCTGTTCTAGGGAGTTTTTTCTTGGTTATTTCGTCTGGTTTCTGACTGCACAGAAGATCATTCTACTGCTCTGTTCTCTTGGCGAAGTTGATCAAAGGCAAGCTACATTAGAGCCTGCTGCTCAATTTTATTTTTATATTAAAAGAACGTTTTTGCCACTGACACAGGAAGAATAGGGAAACGTGGCAGTGCTCTGTTGTCTAATGACTGACAGCAAGCTTTAAAAAAAAAAAAAAAGCTACTGTTAAATCTGGAGCTGATAAGAAGATAAGAGATCCCTCCTTACTGTGGCTTAACTTTATTGTGTCTGTTGCCATCTTCATAGAAAAATGAATCTTACATGTAAGAGTAAAATGGTTTCCTTGGCTCCAGAAATACATTTTTTCCACTGGTAGAAAAAAAAAAAAAAAAAGTGCTTCTGTAGCCACCTTTGTAATGTGGTATGGCTTGTGTCTGAAAAGAGAGCTTTTGGAATCCATCATGATACCAGAAGGGAAAGGCCAAAGTATGCATTCGAAGACTTAATAGCATAAATGGTTTATGAACTATATTTATGAAAGTTCTCAAAATTACAGACTTGTCTTGGTTGATCAACTTGCAACATTTATTTTTGTTTTTTTTTGTTTTTTTTTTTTATAAAGCTTATATGAATGTTCTGAAAGGCATTGAGGCAGACTGCAATTATTGTTATTATTTTAAATATCTGCCATGAGTTTTACAAGTATTATGATAAAGAAGAAGCCATCAAGGATGAAGCCAGCCTTTCCAAATCATTCAAGTTTGCACACTGTGAATGTGTTCAGCATCACACTTAAGAGGGATTGCTCAAAGACAAGTGTTGATTACCTCAGAATATCCTTGCTCCTTGAGAACAGAAGTGGGAGTAAGGCATGTAAGTATTTGTTGAATTAGTGAAGTGACGGTTGAAATATTCAGTGTTAATCCCATATATTGCAGTTTTTGTACATTTTCTAGCTACACCCTTTAGCATGAACAATCTTTCTGTATCTATCCATTCCTAAACACCTCTGGAAAATGACATCTTCTGTTTGCAACCTCAGGTACAAAACTGCTGTGTCATTTCTGTCTGCAAAAATACTTTAAGAATATGACCTTCCAATGTACTTCCCTTTGATCAGATTTTTTTTTTTTTTTTTTTTTTTTACTCCAGAACTGAGTCTTGAAGTTCCCTTTACACAAGCCTGTCATCTTAATTTCATATCATTGCTTTCTCAGTTCAATGTGTCTTCATTTCACTGTGACTTAATATTTAGAAATGTATGCATGGGTCATCTCAGTAAATTATATAATATTATCTCTGAAGGTGACTATTATCTTTGAATATTCCTAAGAAGGAGTATTTTCAGGCAAACACATGTTATCTTAAAGATACTAAGCCAAGCTACTTACTATTTTTGGTTATATCAGCAAAAACCCTTATATCATTAAAAACCCTTTGTCAGGATCAAACTTAGTTTTCAATTCCCTTCCCCAGTGAGTAGGGTGATTTGTATTGGGGAAGAAAAAACAACAACAACAATAAAAAGAAAAATAAAAAATAATAATAAAAAAAGGGCTAGATAGTGTTTTGCTCCGAATCAGGTAAAGTAAAAACTCCGAGAGTCTGCAAAGCTGACCCTTTCCATCAATTCTCAGTAACACACCTAAGGCCTCTTAACCAGTCCTTTCCTGCGTTAAGCAGGTGGATATAGAAATTAGAAAGGAGGATGTCATAAGAGACACAAAAAAAAAAAAGTTATTTGAAACCGGCCTTTAAGAGTGAAAGTGGGAAGAAAGTTATCAAGATCACCCTTAATTCTTTAGCAGTCTTTTCTAGGGTTTGTAGGAGAATAAAAATATTCAATGCCCCATCAATCTAGCCTTTATATAAAAAATCAGATGTAACCTGGAAAGAACTCCATGCTTTTCAATCAGATTTGTTGCACCACAGGGTCGGTCATTTCTGTACCAGTTCACATGGAACAGATGTGAGACAAATCTGAAAGCATTTCTAAATAAATAGTAAAAGAAACTCCTGTCATGCTAGAGATTGTTTAAAAAATACCAGTCTGTAGCAGACTATATCTCTATTAAGAAAAATTTGACCAAAAGGACACGTATGTTTTTAAAAATAATAATAATATATATGGTTGAAAATAAATGTAAATAAATATAAATGTAGGTAAAGTCACAAAAATTTGCTAGGTTAAAAAGTGTGAAGAAGGATATAAGATAGATGTTAGGGTTGTGTAAGGTGGAGGGGGAACGACAAGGAGGGAAAAAAATGTTGCTGTCACTGGTTAACTGAAGTGGGGAACTGATAGGAAGATATCAGACAAATGGGTACAGTGAGAGGGAGAGCCTAGAACTAGCTGAAGGATGGGAGAATTAAGCATTTTTAGAGAAAAGAAGAGAAAGGATTGACTGAAGTGTAACCATCAGAACAGAGAAAAAATACATTATCAAGGAGGAAGAGGGTTCTCTCAGCAGTCCCATAAATTATTATTATACTTTCTTATTCAGTTATTCCTCTTGATTTTTTTAAGGGTTGGAGAACAAAGGGAAGAGACCATACTTTGGACAGGCAGACAAGCAAGTGCCAGTATAATTTACTTTGTGAGCAAAAGGAAATTGTTCGTTATTTCACTTCGTTTGTACTCGGTTAACTTTGCTGTACCGTTACTGAAATAATAAAAGTAGAAGTACTGCAACAAAGTATTAAAGGAAGAATAAAATATATTGAAAATGAACTCCCTTTGACACTATAATAGTATTTAATTGACATTAAATAGCTCCTTTGGAACCATTATGAGTATGATATGAATACAAATGTATGAAGCATTTCCATCATATTGAATCAACAGTTCCTACAGATGAAGTTACATCATTGGAGCCATTAAGAGTTGCACTGTTGCAAGTGAATTCAGTGCTTATGAAAGAGCCAGGCTGACATTTCTGAAGACTGAGGTCTTTTTTGAGTGAAGCTTGTTTGACTTGGCAGTTCTGCTAACTGGAAACTTAGTGCAGGAGCTGATCAGAACTTTGTGCAACTTGACTAGCGTCTTCTTGAGGCTGACTATCTCTTGAGGCTCACTGTCTTGAGGCTCACTATCCAGCCAGTGGACAAAGTGCAGGAAGAAACAGTAACAAGCAATCCAAACGAGTAGAGCTGTGCTATTGGCACAACAAGCTTCTTTGTGCTTTCTTCACTAATAAGGCTTCCAATAATCAAGCAAAAGTCTTTATATTGCAGATGCAACTTTCTTGGGGTATACGGAAGCCTGGGTGAGAGGATCATGAGTTCTTAGAGTTACTTTCTTCTCAACCTACTCATGATATTTGAACCTCGGGTTCTTTTTGTCCAGTGAAACCTGTACGGAAACAAAATGAGTCTTTAACAGAGCAAGCTGTTGGTATTTGAGGTCTCTGTAATTCACAGTTAATTGCAGATACTGGAAGGGACTGCGTGTCTTTGCTAAGGACGTTATGGACTGTCTGGATTTCTCCATAATTTGTTCCCCAATAGGCTAACACATGTGGTACAACAGATTAAGGTATTAGATCTGTTAATTTTGGCAAGGTATTTCCCTTCTAATAAGCGGATTAAGCCATACCCATCTACTGATCAGCATAATAGAAAATGGCTCTTTTGTTTGTACTTTATAACTTTTCAGAAGCCTACTGAATTTTACATTCTATTCTTAATTGGAAAAGAAAATACTTTAATAGAAGGCGTATTCCACTTACAACAGTATGCCTTTGGGAATTTTATCAATACACACTGGATTTTTTAATGTATTTTGAATAATTATACAAGCTCTTGTTCTGAAATAAGAGTGCAGATACAAAAGCATCCTGTTGTGCAGTTCATCTATAGCAATGAGTCCTTATTTAAACATAGTTTGCTTGAATACATAAGGTCTTTTAAGGGGAGAAGTTATTCCTGCAGTAGCAGATGGAGGATTCTTTTTATATGCTTTGGTGCAAGGCAAGAGGTAAACTAAATTTGATAATCTGGGTGAGATTGTCAAGTCAACACTTATTATTTAGGAAAATCCTGAATCCTTGTAGATCTTTACAGGTATAGTTGTATTCATGGGGTCTTGACAGTTCAAGTAGTAGGCTTTTTAAGAAATGAAAAAAAAAAAAAAAAAAAAAAAAAAAAAACACTGAATAACAGTGGGAGTCACATACAAAATTCCTTTAGGTTAGCAATCTGGTCTGGAATCCAACTTCAGAGAGAGCTTTATAGAAAGTGTTGTTTTCATGCTGGAAAAGGTGATAGAGATGTAATTTATTAAATGGAGAATGTTTAGTGATATGGAAGATAAGCATGTTTTCATTACAATTGTGGCAAACAACTGCTATGAATATTTGGACTCTTTTTTCCAAAATCTTAGCATTTTCCAAAATATCTGTGTTTGGAGTACTGCTACAGGGTCATTTGTAGGGAAGTAGTGGCAGTGAGATAAGCTGCGGAAAACTTCACCTCAGGTTTCAGATACTTCAGATACTCTTCCAACTTACTGTAGTCATTGAAGAAGCACTGAAGATGATTTATTTCTTTAATTTTCCAAACCTTGCGATAAGTGGAACTTAGATTTTCTTTCTCTTAGTTGCTGAGGAGCCTGTATGCTGTGGCTAGAACAGATACCAGAGTTTTAGACGACAACAGTTAATTTTTGCAAGTTTCAGCCTTTGTATGTGGCATTCTATGTGAAAAAAAAAAATAAATAATGGATTTTTTGAGAACTAGTAAGATAAAATAGTACTCTGAAGGAAGATATGTATGGCTTTTGCAAAAAGAGCCATCAGCTCTGAAAAATTTTAAGTCATTGTAGTAGCAACATTTTCTCAGATCAAAGTGAATATTTACACAGGGAAAAAAAAAAAAAGTTAAGAAGAGATGCTCTCTTGCTGAATCATGTGCCATCTCACCAGCCAAACCCTTTTGCTCCCATGAAAACAGAGTTATGTGCCTTGGACCTCCATGGTTTGCAGAATTCCCATTCCAGCATAAGGAACCAGAGGCTGTAAAAGTAATACGAAGTACAAGGAACCTCTGATTCAGTGTTGCCACAGAGGGGAAACTTTCAATTCTTTATGGTTCTTTATAAAGCCTAATAGCACAGTGAAAAATGGAAACATTTGAAAGATTAAATGGTTCCCTTCTGAAATTTTTCACTTGAATCAGTAAAAGCAGCTTGCAGAGAGGGGGAAAAATCTCAGCTACAATAAAAATGCTTATATTGCTAGCTTCCACAAAAGTTGTATAACCCAAAAACCTTCCCTTACAAAACCCAGCTTACTTGCTGGATAAAAAAGACCTGTGCAGTATCTCTTCTGCATGTTTGCATGTCTGCATTTTTGTTTTACAGGTACGTAAGAAAATGGAGCTAAAAAAAATCTGTGATAAATCACAGTGCCAGTCACTAATAAAAGTAGTGCCTTGGCGAGCAATATTAGAGAAACAGTCTCTGTAGTAAGAGATTTCTTGAACAAAGGATTAAAGTGTTTAATGGAAAAATAAATCATATTTAATATATGCGGTTGATAATGATTGGGCTCCATATCATAAACCACTGAGATCCTTGCATAATGATAATTCTATGTTATATGAACACTCATAATACACATTTACTAGACATGCAGCATTGTCAGGCTTTTTCAAGTTATGAAGTAGTTACAAAAGTGATCAGCAGAGAAATAAATGCTTTTTTAAATATAATTTCTCTGGAAACACAAAGGCAACACTTTCAAAATGAATGGTTTCCTATTCTGCTAGCTGTATTAGTTCAAATGAAAAACAATTCTTTCTAGCACTAAGCAATTTTTTTCCAAGTGCTAAATAAAAAAGTGAGTTACCTTGCTCTGTTTCCTCAAAGTTGAATACCTCTGACCTTCTGAACACTGTTTACTATTCTAAGAGTAAATAATTTTTTGTTTCTAATCATAAAATATGAGTTTAGGTGTTCTGGTTTAGATCACAGCTTTTGGAAGGGTGACATCCATTGCCGAACAATACTTAAAATCCCTTTTCAGGGGTGGTGTTTTCAGGGAGGAGGAAAGCCTTAGTTCTCAACTCCATGAAGGGGTTGGAATAGCAGATGGATGAAAACCACTGCTTCACTTGTCCTGGTATTAGTACAAATTTAACAGCATTTTGCTGCAAACATATATGTTTTGAAGTAGAAGAAGACCATAAAAACTGTCAAATTTTGAGATGAAGTTGCATGCCCTAAGCAGCATGCTTTCAGATCATAGATTAAGAGCTGTGCCTGTTTTGTATGCTAGGGTTCAGATAAAATGAAGTGTTTCAGCTTGGAACTCATCTTTAGGCTTCTCAGTAGGAAAGTAAATGTGTTTTGCTTTTGGGCCTACATCTTTATTTATTTATTTTAATCTAAAAATGAGGCTACCGAGGACTTCTTGCAATACTGTCATATTTACTCAGGTACTCCATGTTAGATGGGTGCTAATTTTGCAGGCAGTGCAGTAATGTTATACAATGTTATACCAGAAAGGCTGTAGTTCTGGGTCACAATTCTATGGGTTCTATATTATTTCTTGTTTCTGGTGGATGTTTTTGGATATATATTTTCAGTATTATGATTACTTGTTACAGTATCCTTCTGTATACTTTGAATTATGAGGGTGCACACTCAATGCTTACGCGGTGTGTCTTGCTTACTGCTCTGGTTTGCAGCGAACACTGGAGTGGATGTGCGGTTGCAGTGCCATTAGGTGGCTTCCCCTCAATTCTGTGCACTGTGTGCAACTTTCTTACTTGTTTCTGGGTACTATTCAAGGTCACGAGCTTTACCTGTAAAGCCTATCTTTGCAGTGCTTGGCATATTGAAAGACAATGAGTTGCTTTCAATAACATCCTGTAAAATAAAAGATATAAGGACTAAAAGCAGAATTTTCTCAGTAGAGAGCCATCAGCTCTGGAATTCATTCCTACATTTGTGCTATATTTTAGCGACATTAAGGGCATGACATAAGATTTGTTTATTCATTCAACCTTTTATCTAATGAAGTGGTAAGATGGTGAGCCTAGAGATCTCTTTGAATGAAACTCCATTCAGATTGTTAATGTTTGAGCTCCTTATTGTTTGTATACAATTAGAAGCACTATGAAATCAGAAAAAAAATATTTATACTGATGGTAGATTATTAATTCTTTGCATGTAGATTGTATGGTGTTCACCTCATCCAAGTACCTGCAATGAGTCTGAGATAGCTCAGTAAAAAAATGGCATTTTCAATCATAAAGAACTGTCCCTAGGGCACTGTTTAATTTCAGCCAGTGTCCATGGAAACTTCTGTCTTTCTGTACTTTTATGTGTGGGTGCTGGGAAAATACAGCTTCCAGGAGGAAAAGCCTTTGGCCACTTGACCTCTTGAAGAACAGCCAGGTGAATTGTCTGCTTTTTGCAAGCAGGCCATTTTGTTTGCACTGGGATCTTTATGACTATGTACAGCTGAAAATGTGGGCACTTGATTACACTCTGTAAAATGAGGGAAAGAAAAGGTGCTCTGTCCAACATGCATCTGCCAGCTGAGCTCCTTATACACCTTCCTCAGCTTTTTGTCAGTGCCCTGCTACACCATTAGCAATGATGAAAAACTATTTTACTAAGCCATTTCTTAAGTTCCTGAGTTTTTGAAAACAGTAACAAGATAATACATGTAGTCATTTCCAAAGTAAGAGAAGCAAAAGTAGTCCTGATGTCTTAATCTGAAGATACTAAATACAAATTTGTAGAGTAAGTACTGAGCTGAGGCTGTCAGGAGAGATTTTCCTGCACATTGAATATGTGCGCACACATGCCATCTGGCATGTTGGGTTCTGAGTGGAAAGCTTGATCTACTGTTAACATCTCAAAGATGTTAAGGTTTTAAACCCCAGAACAAATGCACGTATAAATATAACTTAAAATGCTCAAAGAGATAATGTGTAGACTACTTGTATGCAGTTTCAAATATTTTTAAGCAGCCTTCATCCATACTTTTGCTGCTTTGCCCCCTTGGGACAGGAGTGCAACTTTGCGTCCTAGAAAGTCTCCTAGCACATTATTTAATATATACAGTTCTTATCACCTCTTCATTTTTTTAATTTTGTTTCCTCTAAGTAATCATGTAATCACTGTTTCCTAGTTTTTACATTAGTATTTAATTCAAAAAAAAAAAAAAAAGTTTGCTTTTAGCACTCCATTTAGGTTTCAGTACTCAAAACACCAACCTCGAATTCACTTAATTTGGAAAGAATTCTTAATCAGCAGCTACTGTTGTCATTGCACAGAGCAGAGAAGGACTGTTAGAATAATACCTAGCAGATTGAAAAAAAAAATATATAGGCAATGTCATGTTAAAAAAAAAAAGAAAGAAAGAAAGAAAGAAAGAAAAGCATACCTGAAACAGGCTGAAAATTGAAATGAGAAAATTAATTTTAAAATGGAAGGTAGCAATAGCCTTTTCAATTATAATAATTTGTGAATCTTTTTGAACAGGTTCAAAAATGAAAATTGGTTTTAAGTGGTGCATCGAAAAATAAAATAAAATAATATTGTTGGTACTTTGATGTGATAAATAACCACCACTGGGTGCCACTGTTGAGTTTCAGAGCACTGGACCAGACAGGGTTTCTGTGGCAGCCAAAATTTGTAGCTGGAAAGGAATGTGTGGTAGTAGTTGTGCAACGGAAATAAATTATTTCTGCAGTTTTAGGGCTTGTGAAATAGAACTGCAACCAAGATTTTCTTCTCAGTGTTTCACCGGATATTATAATATCTGACAGTCGGTTGTTGTGACAGGTCCAACATGCCTCTTTTCCCTGCGTCCCTGGCTTGCAGCACCGAGCAGAAGTGATGCTAAATGAGAAAAGACTATAAACTCACTTTATTGTTATGAAGCATTTTATCTCATACTGCAGGCTTTTTGGCAAGCACATCTAGTCTGCTAGCAAGTCTTTCTAAATAGCATGTTTACTAGTTTGGAGTGGTGCTGAGGTATAGGAGAGCTCCACGTTTTGTATGGCTTTACATCTATTTTCTTGGTCAGCAGAGCATAAACATGTTTTGGATATAGCTTGCCTGCACTTTAGAAAAACAGGAAGAAAGACTAATGGTGACTCACAATGTGACCATTTTCTGACAAAAAAATATAAAATGATGAATATGCTTCTAAATAGTTTTGATTTTGAGAGTAGACAATTAGAGATTTTCTAAGGCATTTGAATCTTAAACATATTTAAACACACATACATGTGCAAAGCAAAACAATACAATGCTGCATTAAACAAGACTTCTGTGTTGAGAAAGGGACTTCATTCTGTCTTGTCCAAAATAGAAATAATGTGCAATCTGTTTTCGTGGAATATTATGATCTTTTACTTTCAACCAGAATTTAGAGAATTTGGAAAGGTATTTGTGTATTATGGCACATAAAATTAAAAATTTAGTTGAGTTCTGAGCATATATTTTGAAGTTAAGGACTAGGATTTGGATTTTAGGTTCTAATCTAAGTAAATCACTTAAATATAGTTAATTTGAATTCACAGGCTTGAAGTTACATGTTTTACTGGGTTTTGTTGAAATGAGGCCTCACACGTTGAAATACTTTTGATAAAGGTTATGCTTATAGCTCTCATAGGGAATCCACCAAGCATAAACAAGTTCTGGTTTTGAGCTACTGTAGAGCTCCACATTAGGAGGGGGAAAAAAAAAGTCTTGATTTGTAATTGGAAGGAGAAGTCTCTTCATGGTACAGATTTTAACACATTATTTGGTCAGCTGATCAACTGTGTGCACTTTCTGGGCAATGATATGCAAAGACAGAAAATTAATCACAATCTATAGGTTTGCTTCGAGACTGATTAATTTCTGATAATAAGGAAGACTATCTCCTTACAGCAATATACCTGCTTTGTTTTTTTGGGTGCTTTTAGTACTTGTCCTAAAGATTACTCTACTGTCATGACACATGTCCATAACAAAGCAGCTTTAGTTAAGAACAAAATTTGTGGAAAAATAGTATAAACATCTTTTTCAGTTCATCACTTCATCAGTTCATCACTTTAACAAAGTTGTGCTAACCTTGAAAGGTAATATGCATTATCTTTTCATGTATTTGTTGATCTGAAATGTATTTGGAGCATTATTGGGTATTAGTTATCAACAGTTAAGAGAAAGTTTGAGAATTTCATTATTGAGCATCATTTTATAAATAAAATTGAAATAACTCCTGCTCTAACTTGTATATTGCAGCTGCAGCTGGGTGGGTCTGTTTCTCAAACTCTGAGCAAATTTTTTGAGCTTTTCTGGACAATTTCATATGTGACGTGATGACTATGGGTAAATTGTGAGTAGTGAAATCTCTGGACACAAGTAATGTTTTTATTGATTATATGACTGCTATTAATCCTTTGTCCAAGGGTGACTTGCAATTCAACTGTTGTCCCCAATAAGTGTAATTTTACTGTCTTTGGAGGATCTGTTCCTGACTTGTGTTGCTTTAAGGGAGCTACAAGCATAGCTGGGTTTAGAAAAGGCAAATAAGTGAACAGTAAAGCAGAGTCCATAGTCAGTTACACAAATCAAAGCACCCAGAAGCCTTTTTATTAAAGATACAGGTTTTGCTGATCACTTTAAAACCAGGACATAAAGAATGGAAATAACTTTTCACAGAATTATATTTTCCTATTTCTCTCTGACTGAAAAACAGTCATACATTAGGGGGAAAAAAAAAAAAAAGCAGCCCCATCCCAAAACCTTTCTATTTTTACATCCTCACCAAGTTTCAGGCTCAATCACATTCAAATTAGCCTTCTGTTATCATGACATTTGAATTTATTCCTTTTATATGTATTCCAGACTTGCATTTGTATTTTGCTCTGTTCTTGCATAAAATACCCCACTCTGGTTCTTTGATTAATTGATTAATTTGCTTTGTAAAGTTCTTTGACATCCTGAGGTGAAAGTCTCTATAGAATTTGTAAGTTCAGTTTGTCAGTTTAGGGGAAATAATGTAGGAAGGAAGCAGTAAAGGGACAGTAAATCACATTATCATTTGCCTGGCTCATGCTGACAGGATTTCAAAGAATAATGATCCATCAAATAGAGTTGATTGTGCTTTGGCCTGCAGTGAGAAAGTTTCTAGTGCCATTTGCTTTTCAGTCAAGTACCTCACTTAACCTCTATCACCAATTTTTCCTGTTTACTAATCTTCCAAGTTATATATTAATCATAGTAATACAGTGTTACAGAATTAATGTATTGGTACTAATGAATTCATTGTCACATGCAAAGCTTCAGTCAAAGCAAGTCTGAAACCTAAGCTTCAGACTGTACTTTTAATCTTTAAGGTCTGAGCTTCAATGTCCAAATGTTTTAAAGACCATTCTTTTATTGTTATTTACTAGTAGCTTAGTTAAATAATTTAATTTGATCCACATGCCTGTCTGTATTTCAGCAAGGCAGAATTCCCATTTTTAGCTTATAGTAAACTCAAATCTCATTTGAGTGTCAATTGGCTTTTCTCCTATGAGATTTTGTCAAAGTAATTGAAGATGCATATCTTTCTCCCAAGATGATAAAAAAAAAAAAAAAAAAAAAAAAAAAAACACTCAAATCTTGTCTTCAGCTGTGAGGTTTTCTTTTCAGCTACATTTGGTTAGATATGTAAGGTCCTCAAATGAAAAACAAAATAAATTTTAAAGAAAATGCACAGAGAGTCTAGTATACGCAGGTGATGAGAGCACAGTTAATTGGCATCACCCATCTGTTAGTAACAAATACTTAAGTGACCTCTGTCTGCAGTAGCAATATAGTGGAAGGCAAAGCAGGTCAAACTGAAGTATTTCCTAACGTGGTGGTGGAAGATGCAGTTTACAGGTCTCAAAATAGTTGTTGATTGTGGCAGAAATAGGAAAAATAAACTCTAGGTAGATGTGCAATTTCTAGAATGTGTTACTGCCATGTTGTAGGAAATGAGTCTCATCTGCGCTATTCGAAGTTTCCTTTACAGGAGCATTGCTTTTCGTAAGTGTGTTTGAACAGGGATGAAGGTTGGTCTCACTTGCAATCATGGTCTGTGTTCTCTTTAGATTTCTTGCTCTCTAAGACGGTATTATTCTGCCAAAATAAACTTTAATTGGACATAAGCTAGTGCAACCATTGACTTTGCCCCAGATAAATTGTTTGATGGATAAAATGATATAAATTACAGAAATGGTGTTTATTTCTCTTTGTTATGGATAGTAGTTTATGATTATGAGTAAAACATGGGTACCTCTATCCTTAAAGATTAATGGCTATTAAAAATAAAGTTGGTACTTCAGCCACTCTGTAAAAACAGACTATTTCCTGATGAATTTAATTTTTTTCATTACTTCCTTAATACAGAAGAAAAAACAAAACAAAACAAAAAAAAAAACTTGTAATTAATATAATAATAACAGAAGAAACACATAACGTAAAACTTCATAATATTAATCTTAGCTGCTTGCTGAACTTCACATGGCATTTGTTTTTCAGAACTACAATGGCTTAATAACAGTCATACTAAACTTCAGTGTTTAAAATACCTTTTCAAAATATGCATGATGGAAAGATGTTTAAATGTTGTGAGGGCTGTCCATTTCAGTTAGTTACAAAATAGTTATGATTTTTGAAAACTATTAAAGCAAAACACTCAAGGCTTTCTAGTGGTCTTTCAATTTCTCTTTTGTCAACTGTTTATAGTTACTAACATATCTACTCTGTAATAAATGAAGCATAGATTCAAGGTAAGCCAAGTAAATCATGAACATATCCAACAGCAATATCATTGAAGTAAAAGTAGCATTATTGTACAGGACATGTTTAAATTGTTTTTTTCCTCTTGTTTTTAGGTGGGAATAATACTCAGAAAATTCATGTTGTAGCATAATTTCCCTTGTACTGCAGAGATTCCAGAAAAGTAATGTTTGGGTTTTTTGTGATCTTTGACAAATTCTGTGAGATATCGTAATTATTTGAGATAAGACAAACCTATCCATTTTAGATCAGAATTTTGAAATCTCCAAAACTGATTCTAAGATTGTGGCTAACTGAACTACAGAAATAGAAGTCAGCTCTGACATTTAGGTGAAAGTACATTTTTAGACGCTGAAGGCTCCCAAAAGCTGTAATTTCAAGAGCTAGATTATGTTTCCTTATGAAACAGATCCTCTCTCATTATCACATGATGATTTTTGAGAGGCAAAAGGTAACAATTAGTCACGGGGTTGGTAAAGAGAGTTTAGAGCTCTGATTTTCAAACCTCCTGGCTCTTATTTGTGGACTGTATTTTCAGCCACACACTAAATGGCTGGACAGATGGTGCTTTGGGATAGCTGGCAGAGAGATGCAGTTGCCCTTGCACAAAGCTCTGCAGAGGAGCAGTAGCAAGGACAGTTACTGATGCCATTTTGAAGGAGGGGTCTGTACCTCAGTCTTTCTAAGGGAAATCCAGACAGGCCATCCAGTCTCTTACATGCCTTCACTCCTGCCTGCTTACTCTGGATTACAGGTTAGGACTTAGTTTATGGGATGCAATTTGCCAAGGAAGACAGCCTTTTTTTATTGGGCAGGATAAGACTTATCAGATGGCTGATCCACCATTCTAGCTGAGGGAAGGGAGGAAGGATGAGGAAAGAGGAGCCTTGCTGGGCTTCCTTTGAATGCATTTCAAGGGACCAAGAGACAAGCAGGATTTCTTCTTTCCAGTGTGATCAAAATATTTGAAGAGAAAAGGGCTCTCTTTTTCCATATGTCCATATTGTTGTTAGGGAGCTTCATTTAATTGCTGCTAATGTAGAAGGCAGGAGTGATTCGCAGTGACGAAGCATATCCACGGTACTTTGTCCTTCACTGCTGCGGGGGCGCTCTGTCATGGCTGGACTTCTGCGCCTCCTTCTTGCTGTGCTGAGGCTTTTCAGTGGCATGTAGGAAATCTCAGTTTGTCATAACTTGATGTTCAGAGTGACTCTTGCCACTGTGTTACTAAATTGAAATTTGGTATTGTGTATATGCATGTGCGAAACAAATGGTATGTGGCAGTGGTGGAACTGGAAACTGAGCCTACTAACTTCTCAGTTGCAGAACTGGAAAAGATCATGCTTCCAGTCATTTTTTATTTATTTTTTGATAAATTGATTGTTCTAAAGACAACTCATTTCCCAAACAAGAAAGAAGTGGCTTAAATTGTGTATTATGGTTTCTAGATGTATTTTAGCCCACGCTCTAAATTACTTTTTAATCTGTGTCCAAACTCCAGAGCACCCCGCGAATCTGTAGCGGTGTTATTAGCAGGTGGCTGCCAGTGAGCAAACCCAGAGCAATAAAAATGTCTGTTACTGACAGAAACAGCCCCACAGAGATTCAGTATTCATCAGAAAACTGAAGGTAGATTTAGTCACTTGAAATGTACAGTCTATTGCTTTTGCCTAAACCAAACAACAAAAGGAGACTTACCTAATTGAAGATTAATTTTATTCTTTCTTCATTCACTTTGCCTTTCCATTTAAAAGTGATCAGTCCTTTATGCACTCAACAACAGAGTGGTCAAGGCTGAAATTTTAATGATATCACTCACAGAGCAAAATGTTTAATTTGGTATTGCTGATAGTTCAGGGTCTTAATCGTGTACCGTTGCACTCAGACATAAGTGCTACAGTATTTCGTTCAGACTTGCCAAATGAAGCATGTGTTTTACAGTCTTACAGTTGCTTTTGCTTCTTTTTTTCTCCCTTTTTTTTTTTTTTGGTGGAATTTGCTGGGTGTTTTTTTACAGGTATGTGATTCCTCTGTTGTTTCTACCTCTACGTGATGTATGTGTTGTTAATGGTTACATTTGTATTTGGATTTACAGACTGTTTCCTCTTGTTTATCTTTGCATTTTCATAATGTTAGCAGTTGATTCATTCCGTAAGTTTTTTTTTCTTTTTTTTCTGAGTGAAAAGTAGGGCTTAAGTGATGAGTGTTTCACAAGATGGTCCTTTGAGCAGAGTTGGATTTGATCAACTGTTTTCAGCCATCTCGCTTTTTCCTGCCAAGGTTATAGAAGCATGAAATCTGTACTAAATGTTTGTATTATACTAGTTGATTACATCATATCTTCATTTAAAAGCCTTTTCTGTTGTCCTAGTTTAATCAATAGTGTTAAATATTCTTTGAAGAAAAAGAAAAAATATATATATATTGTTCTTGCAGAAAGTTAAGCTGCCCAATATGATAACCTGTCTGAGCTGAGGCATAAGCTCACCAGTGTGGCTGTAAATGAACCTTGATTTTATCAGCAGGAATGCAGTAGGAGGTTAATAAAATCAGTAATGAAGACCTCTTATGCAAATCACAGAATTAAAACTTTGAGCTGCTATTGTGGTCATGGTGGAGAAAAAGATGTGGTAAGGCAGGAACGCCATAACCTGGAAAACCAACTTGTACTTACTTCGTCATATAATCATCTCTTACATTGACGATTTCTAACATTGTTATATGGTGTGCTGTCTAACTTAAAAGGTACATATTACATCTACGGTAATTTTTCTCAGGCCCAACAGTGAGATCAGTAGCATTTAGAGGAGCTTCTGGGCTGCAGTAAACAGGCTGTTAGAATAGGTTTTCCACTGAAACTCGCTCAAGGAGCAGATTGGCATAGCACAGGGCTGTAGTGAATATGGAATCAGTGTAAGCCCCA
The DNA here is from genome assembly GCF_009819795.1 of Aythya fuligula. NCBI lineage: Eukaryota > Metazoa > Chordata > Aves > Anseriformes > Anatidae > Aythya > Aythya fuligula. The sequence goes on along the minus strand of NC_045565.1, from coordinate 10,475,111 downwards.
TCTTCAAGTTCACCCACCATCTCTTTTACCAGACAGAGGCAGAGGTGAACGGGGTCATCACTCTGCACGGAGCACAGGCCAAGCATCCCCCCACTGAATTCATGCCCCTGTGCTTCATGCCCATCACCACTGCCACTTGAAATTATCTGAAAACATGATCACTTTGCCAGGTCCTTTGTCTGATGATTTTGTGCTTATTTCTGTAACAAACAGACAAGATGCAACTGGCTAATTAAACTAGTCATGGCTGACATCAAGCAGATTTTTTGTGTCAGTTCTCCATGTATTATCCATGATCATCAGTCTGACTGTAAGCGGGAGGCAGAAGTATGTTTCCAGTTGTGTATCGTACTAGAACTGTGTGTTACTTCTCTCAGAAATACAAAATGAGGGGGAACTGTTGAGATACTGTAGTTACTGTTGAATGGAAACTGGATCTTAGTGTCAGACATGTTTATAATGCCAACAAATTTGTCTTTGCATTCTTGGGCTTGCCCTGGCTTGTAGCTGTGTTACAGCTCTCTTTCTGTGCTGAATTCAGTGTCTCTCACTTTAACTGTCATTTAGAGTCGGTTTTATTTCAATCTATACCAGTCTTTGTTTCTGTTTCAGTTTTGGAACCACTGGATTGACTGATCTTTGTGGGAGGGGGAAAGAGTGTTGAGGAATAAGTGATTTCTTATCATCTTAAGTGAAAGGTTTCTTGCTAAGAGACTCCTCTATTAGTTGTTTTAGTGAAAGTTTTCTGTTTTACTTTTAATATCAGTTTGTTTTTTCATGTAGGGAACTAACTTAAAAAAAAAAAAAGTCCTACTGAAAGCATTTAACAGCTATTTTTAAAAAATAATAATAATCAAAAATTCTAAATAGAATAGAAATATAGAAATTATAAGATTGTGGATGTGTTTGGGCAATTAATGACAGCAAAAATGTGCCCTTTTGTATAAGCTTAGAGAAAAACATCCAAACATGATGAGGCACAAATGGCAGTTTTCTAATGAAATTAAAATGCTTGCAAGCGGACATACATCAGAGTCAAAATTTTTGAGCCCTCTCTTAGTCTGAGGTAAAAAAAAAAAATAAAATAAGAAAGGTATGTAGCAAAACTGTAAATAAGAGATTGGAAATAAGGTGGATTTGGGGGAATATTAGTTAAATTTTGCAAATCTTATATACCTATTTTCTTGACGTTTGATGAACAAAATAAGATCTAGGATGGATCTGTTGCACGGGACATATGTTTTGTTTTGATATATTCTTACGTGGTATGTAGTCATAGTAGTGCAATGGCAATTGGGATATTTAATGCAGTATATATCAGTTTTCCAGTTTATTTAATATAAAGAAAGGGCTTTGCAGGAGCCAAGCTGTTCTTTTTATTTTTTTGTAGAAAGCACTTATGTGGAATGAGTGGGATGGAAAATCTGAGGTTAAAGACCTTGAAGATTGGTTTCATAGACTTTGGAAATTTGATTTCTGCATATAGGCATTTCTGAATACCAACTAACCTATTTCATGAAAGATTTCTTTTGCTTGGGTTGTACTGCCTTAGTTGTTCAGAGGCCACAGTTATGTAACTGATTTAGATAGCTTGCATGATCCTTTTTGTTTTTCATTAATGCTGTCCTAGATACTTCTCAGCTAAAAAAGAATTCTATCTATCTGCAACTCAAAATATTTGACAATTGTTTTTACATTGATTACTCTCTTTGTATGTCAAAATGGATTCCTCTTTGTTCTTTTTTCTTCAAAGTGCAGATTTTGATTCTTTGTACTTTCATTTCTTATGTATTTTCTGTCACCTCATTTCACTTCACTGATACCGTTTCAAATACAATTTCCCCCATTTTATTAACTCATCACCCATTTCCAATCCCTATGCTCTGTTGAGGTGTGTGCCTCCTCGTGTGCACTTACGCTCACCAAAGAAGCTTATTTCTAGTTTTTCTTCCTCTGATTATTGAATGTCACAGAACCATTCTTCTTCCCATGTGATGCAAAAGCTGATTTAATGTCAGAAAGCTGATGATCAGCATTAACATTTTCTTTTTTTATTAAAATTGTGAATGCTTGCAACTACAACCAAATATTTGATTAAAATAGAGTTTTTCACTGACTTAAAAAAAAAAAAAAAGACAAAAAAAAAGTACAATATGCTGATGTGTGAGTATTTATCCTTTTTTTTTCCCAATAAGAAAGTGTGTCATCTTTCTCATTTGACATAAGGTCACCTAATGTATTTATTCTGATATGCATTTTGTGAAATAAATAGATAAGATAGATTTAAAACTTACTGTCAGAGAACAAGAATTAGAATTTCCTAGCGGCAGTGGTTGCTGAATGGAAACTAACTGCAAGAGCGAATAACCTAGAATTGGAACAAGTTGCCTTCAGTAAATCTCTTTTAAATATTTGTTGAACTGTAAACAATAGTTGCTAAACTGAGGGGAGAGTTACTTTATTTTCCATAGTGGTAGATTATTTTCAACATTTCTATATAGAAAAACCTTTCCATTCTGTTTTATAAACCTTGTACCAATATTCGGATATATTTGTGCAATAGAGAACTTAAAGAAATTTACTGGAAAGAAGAAATTGATTCCTTTTGTAGTGTTGCCATTATTTTCTACATAATTTTATGCAAGCAATTTCTTTTTTATCCCAATATAATAGTTTCACTGTACAAAGCAAAATTTTTATATAATTTTCTCCTTCAGAGCTATAAAATGATTTATTAACCAGAGTTGTATTTTTTTTTTTCTAATTGTACCTCAATACAGATGATGTTTTGGGGAGTCTGTAACTCAGGAGCCAAAGACAAATCTCCCTTCAGAGAGGAAATACACAAATTGTCTGTCCTGATCGCAAGTTTCCATAGGCTCTTTATCTGTCCATTTCTCTTCTAAGACACCTACTAAGTTTTGCCATGCTCTTTATTATGAAAGCTTAGGTTATTATTTGTATTAAAAAAAAAAAAAAAACTCAGTAACCTTTTTTTTCCCAAATAAGCTCAACAAAGATGAAAAGCTCATCTTATCAAGGCAGAAGACCTGAGCAACTTTACTTACTATAATCTGAGAGGCAGCACTTAATGAAGCTAAAATACGAATAGTTACTTCCACATAATGAAAGTTTTAATCAGTATGTCCAGTGCTATTACATAAAATACTTTGCAGAAATCCAGATATACAATATGCTTTATTATATAGATTTCTAATATTGAAAAGGATTATCCTGCCAGGATGCAGGATATTCTGTGGAGAGAAAGGAAAAAAAAATCTCTTGAGTCTTTTATCAGTCTTGACATATAAAGGAGTCTGCATAGTTACTTCATGTGAGAACATTCTCATTTTCTTGATCAGGTACACAGGTTGTAAATGTTACATCACTCCAAACTCAAGGTACTGTTGCTTCAACTATAACATCTCTTTACATGGTTATAGAACTTTGTGACCACGAATTGTATTTCTCAGTTCACCCGTTCTATCCTCTTAATGCAGGTTGGGGTGGGACATTTGGAAAAACATAGTTCCCAGCTGGAGAAAGGGTGTTAACTAATTGCACATAGATTACTTGCTAGGTATATTAACTTGTTTTTGTTATCAGTACAGTTTGTGTACTCAGTGATAACCAAAAGGTATGAGATAGATATTTTCTAGACCTACCTGCTCTGAGGCTCATCAGTCCCTATATGTTGTGTGCAATGCCGATATATAGGTCAGCAGAGAATAGATGAGAGGATAAAGATGCAATCAGAGGGCAAAATGTCTCTTTTTTTTTTTTTTAATTAAGATTTAAAAGCAGCAAGCATTTTTTTTTTTTTTTTAATAGCTGTGTACTGATAAAAAGGCAACTATCCTTAAGGCATGGATGTACCTATCTGAAAACCATAAGAGGTTTCTTTCCAAACATGCGTTAGTATTCATACACAATTTTTCCCCTTTGCGTATTCTCCTAGATGAAAGATTTTCCCAAGAAACAAAATCCATCATAATGCTTTGGCTGATAATGCTATTATAGTTAGGAATGGTGATTCGTTTAATATCTGAAACATTGGTTATAAACATGTGCAGACCGGGGAAAATCTTATACTTGCGTGTTATGGATAGTATAATCCACATAGCTCTGCAAAGAAAGATGTGTATGTCCCATTCCTGATGAGGTAGGTTTCTGCCAGAATTCTGATTCAGGCTGTAGTGTTCATGAAGGCAGAACACAGCCATAAATTACCCAAAAGTGTGCCAAAGGATCTATCCTTACTTCTAGGATGGAAAGCATGGTTTATAATGGGGAGGAGGAGTTGTATTTTTCAAAGGCTGTTAATTTTTTAGCCCAACTTTTCCCTTTTGGAAGAGGAATCTGGCTGCTTTTCATAATGTGCATCCATGAACACTCAACTCATTCACAGAATAAAAAGATAAAATGTGTAAAACATACTCATGACATTAGGGGTAGCATACAGTCTATGACAAATCTAATTGCACATTGCTGAAAAGCTTGTTTTATTTTCAATGAACGTGCATTATATCACCAAATGTACCGTCTATAGAAGCAATTATTTATTGAATGTTTCCTGATAAAATTACAATATCCATCATAAATATCCAATTAGCAATATCCATCAAATTACCAGTGCGTTTCATTGGTACTTTAAAGTGATAATCTATAGAAATTGATCAAAGCAGTGATGGGAAATATTTACACCAAATATTTTATAGCCAAATGACATCTTATTTCAGATTTAAAATGAGAATATTTTGGATGCTCTGAATTACCATGAGTCTGTGTTGTCAATGAAAACATAAGTTATTCAAGCATTTCTTTTATTTGGGATTAAATAATTCTTCTAAAGTCATTTTTATGTGCTTCACATTGTAGAGATGCTAAAATCAAATCAATCTCTTGTAGTGACAAAGATTTTACATTATGAAAACTTTGGTTTCTTGTACGCTTCTGGGACCTGATGGAAAATAATCTTTTGGGAAATCAAACAGGGACTTGGACGTGATTCTTAGAGTAGGCTAAGATTGACATAAAGCTCTCATTATTTGCCAGGAAGTCTGAGTGTCTGCTTTTTGTCAAAGGGCTACAAGCACATTCAATTTAATGTTACTTCTGCCAAATGTGATCATTTAATTTTCTTGTAAATAAACTGTGATTAGCTTTCTATCACCAGCCTTAGTCAAATCAATCTAACACAGTTCTGTGAAGGTGCCTCCAGGTTCTTTGTACCTTGATCGTACAGCTCCCTTAATAAAATTTAGAGAGAGAAGGTTGTTTGCAATTTTGTCTTGCAGAGTAAATTGTGAGTGCTTTTTCCCTATGAAGTGTTTTCTTCAAGTAAAAAAAAATAATTAAAAAAAAATACAGTGCAGGATAAAGTATTTTTATATGTTTGACTAAGGAAATTGAGAGTACAAGATTTCTCAGTTCATTCTTGTATCTTTTCCAATCTTAATGGTATTGAAACGTATATATATATGAATATATATTCATACATATATCAATATATATTCATATATATATAAATATGACAGATAGTTGTAAAATTCATTTTGATCTGCTGTAGAGAAAGGTATTGCTTTTGCTATGGGGACAAATGCCAATTTAATATTAACTATTCAGCCTATACATATTGTATAATCTCAAGATAATTATCATCACATTCCAGTGTGCAAAGCTCTGCTGTAATCTAGAGGAGTTTTAGCTGGCTTGGGTCTCAGGTGAGATTCTAGGGAGATACTGAAACAGGTGAGTTCTCATCTGGTTTTAGTCTTCCACTGTTGCCAGTTTGATTTGCATTCAGTTTTCATTTTGCCTTCAATTTTCATTTAAATTTCTCTCTAGTTAGAAAAAAATATATAGCGCAGCGTATATACAGAGAAATATATTTATATATATATATATTTTTTTTCCTAAATAGGCTTCGCACTTTTAATTTGTATGTAGCACAAGTATTTTTTTTTTGAAAATAGCAAGCAAAAACTATTTTTTGCTTGCTATTATGGCCAGAGACATGTATCAATACAATATTTCATCTTCTGTCTCTTATTAATGGTAGAATTTAGGGCATATCTACCAGGTATTTTCTTACGTGAGAGGAGTTCATGTTAGCTCTTTCCAAGGCTAATTTATCCAGATTATTTATCCAGAAATTATATAAATATATAATGGTCCTATCTTTGACATTCAAATATATATGTCATTTTAATAATTGACTTGCTATCCCACTGGCTATCACTGTTTTGATATTATTGGGACAGTTAAATTGTCATAGAATTTAGAAATAAATATCAAAGCCATAGGAAATCACTGAAATGGGTGAAACGGGTATTCAAGCAGCTAAATCAATAAAATGGCTACTGAGGAGGGGAAAAAAAAGTCTCCAGTGAGGCACTTATTTTCTTTCTCTTCTATTATCCAAACTGAGACTTTAGGCTTTGAAGAACCCATAAGATCAGCTTTTTGCAATTGACTTATTAGATGACTCTCTACAGTTCTTTTAGTACAAAAATATAGTTAAATTAATAATTTAACCCGGGGGGAAGGGGGGGGGGGTGCTGTTCCCAAACCCAGAATCTAGGTGAAACTTCTGAGTTTAGGACTTCTGATTCAAAACTTCGAAGACAATGGTGAAACATATAATATCATTTATTGCAGACTTTTTTCTACAAAATAGAATTTTAAAATAGGAATATCCTTCCTAAATCAGGGTCTTGGAAAAGGGGAGTAAACAGCAAAGTGTGGGTAAGCAAGTGATATTTTTAGAGTAGCAAAGGAGAACCCTGCTGTGCAGGTTTATTTCATCATGATTCCAGGTCAGTGCTGAGATGGGGAGGAGAAAAACTTATTCTGTTTAAGGTGGTGATCACCTTCTGACAAGACTTAGCTAACAGGGATTGCTGTAATGACATTGGCTACCAAAGGAATACAGATTAATTTAAAACAGCAAGAAAGAAAAATCTGGGAATAACAGTCAATAAAGTTATCTGGAAGAGGTTTTATTTGTGTGTGTGTGTGGTTAAGCAATGTTATCTTTGTGCTAAACACACATTTGTGTATATCCACACTGAATTTCCAAAGGAATAATGGTCTGCAAATTTTTCAGTGCTGAAAAGAGGGAGGGAGGTTAGCTGACTGCAACTTTTTTTTTTCTTTTTTTTTTTTTTTCATTCAAAACTTGAATATGTTCTTAAAAAGTGTTACGAATATACACTTTCATTACTTGAAATGGGTGGCTAGTTTGCTATCCAGGCCTGTTTGCAACATGTCCCTCTGGGACTGGTTGAGATGGTTCGTAGCCCATGACACAGCTGGCAGTGGAGCATGCTTCACTCACTTTGAGATTTCTTTTAAGAATAAACTGTTTTATGAAAGTCAGCCAGCTGTGCAACCCTCAGTCGATTACACCAAAAAATCATTCTGACGGGTGTAATCATGCTTTCCACCTTTATTCGATATTAATATTTTTAATAGTCTTACTGTCTGTGTGTGTATAATAAATGTGTAACTATAGCTTGTTTCTGGATGTAAGCCTTTATGATAAAAAAGCTGGAGACACTAATTCTTGCACCTCCAGTGAGCCCCAGGGACATGATGTTTATATAATGTGACATTTTAATTTAATGTAACATGAGCAAATGTTTCTGTTGCCGAAGGATGCAAAAAGTGATGAAAAACATTCTCAAAAAAAAAAAAAAAAAAAAAAAAAGCACAGGTTTTGTAAACAAAAGGTTTTACAAACTGTTGCAGAATTTGTAGGAAAGTTCTTTGACTGTGCTTGCACTCTGTGCTGAAGGTGCTCTGAGAAATTCTTTTGCAGCCCAAACAAGTGTATTCCTTTGACCTGTTTTATGCATGTATTTGTGTTGATACCAACTCCACCTAGTCAGTTCCCAAAACCTTAAAATTGCAGTCGTCATGTGTCTTTGAATGTTTGAAGCCGGGCGGTGTCAGCTCAATCCATTTTCAATCAATACAGCTAGGATTTCAGTTAAAACAAGCAAAAGAGTCTCTCTCTCTCTCTTTTTTTTTTTTTTTTTTTTTCTTCCCTATGACAGTGTTACCGTCTAAGCACTGGAAAGTGACTAAGGTCAGAGAAAAGGATTTTCTTTTATTTGCATAAGGGTAAATAGAATATAAAACACAAATATTAAGAGCATAGGTTATTTCCTAGGATATTTTTTTTTTTTTTTTTTTTAACCAGAAGAAAATTCAGAAATATGTAAGGAAATAGCTATGAACTAGAGTCCTATATTAAGTCAGAAAAAGTCGTTTTTTTGGGAGCTTTTTTTTTTTTTTGCCGCAACAGTGTAGAGAGAGTAGATAACTGAGAATGTGATGTCAGGGAAGTTATCCACCCAGCCCTCTCAGAAATCACTTAAGTTTGGGTGTCTGAGTGCTCCCACTGAAACTTGACACTAGAAATTAACCGTGTTTAAGTGCTTGCCTGGGGCAAGGAAATAAGCTCAGAGGCTTACAGGGATCAGCCTCTGAGGATGTGCCAGTTCTGTTGACTGTGTTAGACATTCAAGTATTTTATCTCTGAAAATCAAGATTATTGTTCAGATGCATAAAAGTTGGGGGTTGGTTGTGTTTGTTTTGTTCTGGTGTTTAGAAAAACAAATTTTTAAACCATAATCTTGGGAATTTAAGTGATTTTGAATATTTGAAGAAGATATTTAAGTAAGTCCTTTAGGGTCAGTAAGAAGAAGTATTTAAGGACTGATGAAAAATTCATATAGGCCATAGAATATCCAATTAATTATAAAAATTTTATTCTCAGCATTGGAGCAGTTACAGGATTTAAAAAAATATAGCAACATTTTTATGAATGTCTTTGAAAAATCATCTCATCTTACTAGTCTGAAGTTACACATTATGTTGTGCAATCTAACAGCTGCTCAGTTTTAAAATAGTTTGAAATGACAGCAGTCCTTTTTTGCTAGAGCATCCACAAGTGTACTAAAGTGCCACAGGATCTGTGTTTACAGAACATAGGTGCATAAAATGCAGACAATTAGGAAAATGCAGCGGGAGATGAAACAGTAAGCAGCACCACATTTCATGCATGTTTTATTTATAGTTGTGAAAATGGTGTTTACTGAGAGCTAAAGTTGGTGTGTATGCTGATAAAAAAAAAAAAAAAAATGTTGAAGTACAAAACAGTGGAGAAAAAAATAAAAAGAGAGAGAGAGAGAGAAAGAAAATCCAACCAAGAGCCTTTTGTTCTCTCTGCATTTGCAGCTGCTTTCCTAAATTTGTTACTTGGTTTATGGAGAGACTGTGACTGACACAGAGGAGGAAGGGAGTCTGATGGTGCCAGCTCAACCTTTGCATTTTTATTGGATTTCAAAAACTTCAGAGAGGACAAATTAAGTCTCAATAATGGTCCTAGAGTTAGGGGAATAATTTATTCTGGGGCTTGGAACAGTCTTTGAGGCTAAAGCATCACAGCAGAAGACAGAAAGAGAAGGTGGGGGTTTGGGTGTGGGATTCCCCCTGTGCTGCTGGCCAGGTCCTTCAGATGCAGAATCAGAGTCATCTAGGTTGGAAGAGACCTCCAAAATCACCTAGTCCAACCTCTGACCTAATGCTAACAAGTCCTCCACTAAACCATATCACTAAGCTCTACATCTAAACGTGCCCACCTCTTGGGGATCTGCTCTGCTCAGGGCAGAGTGAGGAGTGGGATGGAAGGTCCCATTAAAGTTGTGGGTCTCTGCTATCCTTTCAGTTTTAGTCTTTGTTCCCCTGAGAGACACTTGTCCATTTTAGCTGCAGACTTTGAGTTAACAACAGTTGTCTTGGTGTGCCCAAAAGTTGAGAAGGCCATAGCATGAATTCTGCCTTGGAGTGGCCTGAGTAGCTGTGGCCCAAGTCTCTGCCTCTCAGCAAGGTCCTCTCAGGCTGCTCCTCAGGAAAGCTCTGAGGTGAAGAACTGGTTCCTTTCAAGAAGATTCTTACTTCTCAGTACATGTGGCTCAACATGTCCTTAGTTTCTTCTCTGCTGTAGCAAGGAAGTTTTATCATCTCACCAGATGGCCAGAAATCTTTAAACATGGATTTAATTAGCTGGAATCCTACCACCAGATGGCAGCTTTTGTGGTTATAGCAGTGAGGAGAACAGAATGCTTTAGGGACAGTGTCCTCAAATTGAGTTAGGCAAATGCTGGGTCATGTAGGGGTTACTTCAACATCTCTGGTGGGCTCGGGAAGGGAAGAGTAGGTGCTTAACTGATGGGAGTGCAGAAAGTCTTTAGAGATCTGGTGTTCTTCCTCCTGAGGATAATTGAGGTTATGCTGAGTGGCTGAGCAGGTGCCTGTGGCTGGAAGTCAGCATGGGCTTTAAAAGCTTTCGAAGTGTGGTAAGGAGTTGGGTATGAAAAACAGAGGTGCTTTATCCATTTTAGGCCAGCTGTAATTAGGTGAGCGATAACAATATGATACCTGATAAAACCAGGATGTTACCACATCCTGTCCACATCTGTTCATATACCCTTTCCTTCTGAATACCTGTGAATGGAAATGGAATGGACTATACATAAATATCCTGTCTTGCTGGAAATACAGGAGCAGCAGAAAGGCAACAGTGAATTCTGTTCTTCATGCATTGTTAAGGTAGATTGGATACTTGTGGACATTAGCCTACTGAAAAAAAAAAAAAAAGAAAAAAAAAAGTAGGCCTTTGGCAGAGGTTGTTGAAAAATAGGTGCAAATGGAGTTTTATAAATGTTTGTATTGTACTGTTATCACTTCTGTTAGGTTTTTTCCAATAATGAATTAGTACAGACAGTGTTAGCTAGGTTTCAGAAAAATTTCCTGTTTTTTTTATAACCGTTTGCTATAAAGTACTTTCTCCAATCTGTTGCTTTGCCTCCCTCTCTGATTTAGCTTTTGTTTCCTCTTTTTTTTTTCTTGTCTCCCTATGGTGCAATATACTATATCAATCAAAGTGGGATAAAGAAGGTCAAAAGTCTTCAAATGTTTTCATTAAAAAAAACGAAAAAAAAAAAGATGAAACTATAATATAATCAGCTCACACGTGCTATTTCATTTATGACCTTTATTCTTTGGATTATAGCTCTAAGTGAGATGAGTTCCTTTTAAAGCAAAGATGATGAGACCAGACCTCAAGCTTTGGAGGACAGGGAGAAGAGAACTGTGTTTATATATAGATCCTAATCTTTCTTTAGCAAGTGAAGGAGCCTGTATGATTGATTTCCATGACTCATTTGAGCACTTTATTTAGAAAGCATGGAATGTTGTTTTCAGATATGGAAATTTATTTTCCCTCTCATTTGTCATAATGCTGATGATTATCTGAACAATTATACTGGCTTTAGGAAATATACTAGGCTTTAAACTTCACTAGAAATGATCAAATTTTGTTTGGTTACTTTTTTTGTTGTTTTTTTTTTTTTTGGGGGGGGGGGAGGTTGTTTGTTTTTGTTATGTTTTCTTTTATTGTGGGAACTCTTGTAATTCTCAGAAATTGTTGGTTTGAGTTTTTTCCATTAGCACAAAATCGATGAGGTAGAAAGGGCACCCCTGAAGATCATCTATTCCAATCCCTTCTCAGATGGAATCAGCTACAGCTGGTTGTTCAGGGCTGTGTTCAGCTGGGGTTTGAGTATCTCAAACAAACAAACAAAATTATGTTTAAGGGGAATTTCCTGTATTTCAATTTGTTCTTTCACTGGGTATCACCGAGAAGAGTCTGGCTCTGCCTTCTTCAATCACCCCCACCAGACACTTGTGCACATCAATGATATCCTTCTTGAGCTTTATCTTCAAGCTAAACAATCCCAGGACTCTCAGGCTCTCCTCGTATGTCAGTTGTGCCAATCCTTTGATCACAGGTGCTTCTGTAACTTACTGGCTTTGTTGATGAAATTTCATATGCAGACTCTTCCAAGTGAGTAGAAATCACCTTTGAGAGTTGAAAGCTTGGATCAGTCTTGGCTACAATCAGGACGCTTCAGGTATATTACTTTTGAGGTAGGTTGTTAAAGCTGTAGAATGGAAGGGGATAAGAATTAATCCAATTTGTAAGAAAGGGGAAGGAGAAAAAAAAAAAAAAAAACTGATACCAGGGATTCTGTTTTTTCCCAAGTGTAACATGTGGTGAAATATAACTCCAGAAAGCTGGAGAGGAACTCCAGGAAGGTGCTGAAGACAGCAGTTCCTTCCTGTGGCTCTTCTATCGGTCATTCCTTCCACTGATTCCCTACTGTAGTACTGTGGGACTCAGGTTATTAACAGCCATAGATATGCAAAACTCTGCTAATTACTTGGAATGCTTTTCCTGACTCTGGTGGAATTTAAAGTAAAGTAAAAGAAAACCATTCTTCAGGATTGATGGATTTAATTTTCCATGATACAGCTTTAGAGACAGAAGCCTGTATATTAAGTTTTAAATCTTTGCAGGTTGAGTTTATTTAAATAAGGCATAATATTATATCTTTTATCTGGGAAAACATTTATGAAACCAAGAACATGGTTGTGTAGATTATATAGATGAACAATTTCCTTTCTTTTGAAAATGGTGTTTATGATTGCCATCAAAGGATGAGACTTGAAAAGAATAATTTGAAATTAAAAAAAAAAAAAAAAAAAAAAAGTATCTTTATCTTTCTAACTTTAAATTTAATGTAGATATCACAGAATCACAGAATTTCTAGGTTGGAAGAGACCTCAAGATCATCGAGTCCAACCTCTGACCTAAAACTAACAAGTCCTCCACTAAATATGCTTTGGAATACATTAAATGTATTCTAAAATTAATGTAACAATGTCATTTTCATATGTATTAGAAGCCTGCATTGTTTTACTTTTTTTTCAGTGTGTGTTTTTTTTGTATTGCATTTAATCTGTAATTAGGCTATTTGGTTTAAATGAAGTCAGGTGTTGACAGGCAAAATGACTTAGAAGAAAGTTAAGTACTTACTTTTATGCATCAGATTATGTTAGCTTGAAACTTCAAAATACTAGCTTCTAGATCAGGTTTAACTTTACTTTTACCTCAAGTATATCTGAGTTTGTGTTATTTTTATTACAAACTCCAAAGGAACACTAGAACATAGATTTTTTTTTTTTTTTTTAAAAAAGCATTTCAATAGTATAATCTTTAAAAAGTAAATTGAGCATATAAAAGGAAGTGACAGCAGTATGCATCTTCCTTAATGTTATTTTTAATACTTCAATGATGAACTATTGTGCTACCTTTATGTTAGTAGCACTGCTGTATCAATCTCTGTTGCATCTTTTTTTTTTTTTTTAATTTTACATTAATTCAAATGAAACCATTTCACCATAAATCCCATCTGAATGCTTAATGACTGTTCATTACAAAATAGGTTGAAAGGGATACTAGACTTAAGTGCAAATGATGTTTCTTTCCTTATAAATCTTGAACTCAAGCTCCTATGAGATAAAAGAGAGCTTTAAGCTGTAAATACATGGATTCCCCCACCTGCTTTAAGCTGGTTATTGTTTCAGTTTCTTTAAAGCATTCTTCATGGCCATGATTTGAGAAGCTTTCTTCACAACTAAGCAATTGGGAGGAATGTACTGGGGCTGGAGAACTGTGGTTTTGTAGTTATTCAAGTTAATGGCATAAGGCATTACTATGTTACCCAGTCTTATCTTTTATATGTAGAAATGGAGTAGCATAGCTAAAAAATATTTTTCTTTTACTCTATTTCAAAATATAACCCTTTCTTTGTATGTGAAATATGGATCATCTTCGATAGCATAGATTCAAAATTAAAGTTACCTTCTAGATCAGATGGTTTAAAGAGGTCCATTAAGGTCCATTAAGTGGTGGTGGTGGTGGAGGGGAGTAAAGGGACTGGTACTTCCAACAGTAAGAACTAACATACATAAGCAATAAGCAGAACATGCTCAGGATATTTTTCAGAGGGTTTTCTTCTGTTTAGAAACACACTTACTTGGTAAAAATAAATAAAATTGCTGAGCATCTTATTTCTAATAAATCTGAAAGGCAGTAAAGTCAACCAAAAAGGAAAAGGCTATTTTGTACTATTGGAAGAAGCTAGCCAGGTCATTTTTTATTTTCTGATCTGTTACTGACTAAAGAAAGTTAAAGGGATAAACATGTTTCACTGCAGGGCTGATCTAACTGTTGAATAATCAATTTATATATAATTGAGTTATTTTGCATAAAAGCAGAAATACCAGTAAGTAGCAGTGGTGTGAAAATAGCAAGGATAGCAATACATTATTTAGAATAGTCTGTAACAAAGGGAGTGAAAAGCTGTCCGAGCTAACATCAGATTTGCCAACTCACACCTCATAAAATAATTGCTGCATCATGAGAAACAGCTCTGGCTGCCAAATTTACCAAAAATCTCTGTAAATACGTGGGTAGTACGCTGTGATGAGCTGTATGCTAGTGTGCTATGATATAAATGGTATTTGAATAAGCAAGTATAACATTGCGCTTAAACCATAGGGCCTTTAGTTTCCAGCATGTCTGTAGAAGTGAGTGAGGTCTGGGGTGGGTTATCACAGTAGTGGCTGTCCTGGCAGTGAAGTGTAACTGATCTGTATCTCACAAAGGTACTAGGGCTATCTCTTTGACTTGTTGAAGACTGGATCTGATGCAGAACTGTATTGAGTGATTTGGGGGCATCCAGAGTGTACAGCTGACACTTAAAACTGTAGGAGCTGCAGGCTATGCTGCTGGCAGCAATGCTGGTGGGATACTGTGCCCAACAGGCAGCCCCCAGTGGCTGCTCTGCTTGGCTGCGTGCCTCCGTCACAGCCTGCCCAGGTGGAAAACTGTACAGATTTCTCTTCAGGTTTTCTCCAAGCTGAACAGGAGAGTCTCACCTCTGGGTCTACTGGAATTAAGACTCTATAAAGGACAAGGAATGGTAAAGGCCTTGTAGCTGAAATGGTGGAGGTGCGTGTCTTAGACTACATGCCTGCGCTGGCCATCGCATATGTATTGTTTAGCCGATATCCACAATGTCTGCACTTATCATCCAGCCTCAGAGGTCATTCAGACAAGGCTTTCCTCCCTTTCTGGCATTCTGGGCTTCAAATGGTGAGGAGCTTTTTTATCACTGTGGAAAGAAAAGGTACTTTTTTTCCTGTTTCTAGAAAGGAGCTTATATCATGCATGACAGTGAACTAGAATGCTAAGCTTTGCTTTGTTGTTACTTGATGTTAATATTTTAAAAGTTAACTAAAACAAAAACAAAACAACAACAACAACAAAAAACAAACAGGGAATATCAAAATTTTCCTTATACCCAATGTTAGTGTGTCAGTTGGACAATGTAAGATTCTGCTTTGTGCAGACAATCACAAAGATATATCTTTATATTACCCATGTACCTTTAATAAATTACCACCTGCATGCTTTTCAATTATTGCATGCTTTTCAATTATTTATCCTCACAACATTCCAGCTGAAGTAAAGACTGCTGATCCTGCTATGCTGCTCTACGGAGGCAGACTGAGTGGTGAGGCTGTTACGTGCAGGGCTGAAGGTCATATTGAAGGAATCGGCATGGCTTCTGGAACAGAGCAGTTTAGCAAATGTTCTCTGCTCTCTTCCCCATAAAGAATTTATATTTGGTCTTTAGTATTTATTTTCTTTGAAATAAGAATGAATAAGATCAGAATGACCTTTTCTGCTCTTTTTGTGTGTATGTGATGGGAAAAATTTGGTAGTACTGTGTAGAGGTAGTACAAGCTGTGTAGCTATTATTTCACCTGAATTTGTAAGGGAAATATCAGAATCACATAGCTGAGTTCAGTTGATTTATGATTAGGAGTTCAAGAGAAGCAAATGTATTTCTCAAATTTCATAGGGATGTCTTATCAGAGACTAATTCTAATCTACAAAATGATCCTAAATGGAACTTAATGACTTTTCTGATTATCATCCTCAGCTGCCATTATTTTGAAAATGGAATCAAGCAAGTGTTGTATATGTATGACCAGTATTTTCTGGCAGCAAGCACATCAGATCAGTGCTGCCCGTTGGAGTTAACACTATGTAGTAGTAGTCCTTTTAAAGATTTTTCGTTGGCAGATGTGGCAGGGCGTGGGCGAATGTTCAAGCAACTTCTTACTTTTAAAAACATTACTGAGAGGAGATGCAAATTGTCAGCTGTAAGTCATAGTGTAGCAGGTCTTCTGTGAGGATGTTCTCTTCAGCAAATAGTTTTTCAGGCAGCTTCCACTCATTTGCTTGAATTTAAGCACTTTACATGCTTTAATGTAAGAGTCGGGCATTTTGCAGAGCTCAACTGCTCAAAAGGACTTAATCCTTCAATAGCGCTAACCTGGGTGTTAATATTGACACAAGTGTTGGGAGCTCCCCGTCTCTAATAATGTCGCTGTTTCTGCTACTGCTCTTACAGAAGCTGCAGAAAAAGACAGCAGATTAAAATGTTTCTGCCCATGAGTAGCCATGAAATACTATGCTCTGGATCCCTGTGCGTTACCACATAGCCAGCAGTGATAGTTGTGTCAACCAGAGAGCTGCTTTGCATGTTGGGCAACAGTTGAAATGGCCACAGACCAACATAAACTTGCCCCTACTGCTGCATTTCATTTGGTTTGGGTATCTAGCCTACTTGGAGGTAATATATTGAAAACAGCTTTACAAATATTGACATCAGAAGTAAACGTTGTGCTTTCATCTCTGCTATCCATTTTTGAAAACATTCACCACCCTTATTAGAAATGTTTTCTATTAACACGATTTATTGTATTGGATCATTTTGATTTTAATTCAAAAGATATATACAGTTCTTCAAAATAATGTGTAATTTGTGTTCATCAGCATGGCTTCAACCATTTCAGTTATTTTTTGTTAATTAAGACTCTTTGAGAAATGGAGTTATTTTTAAATGTGGTCTGAGAAAACCTTACCCTTATTTTTTAAGCGTCATGAAATCCATGGGCTTTGGTGTGGTTCAGTCTTTCCTCTGAAGGAAATCCATATATCAGAAGTTTTGAAATTTTGTGTTGTAATATAAATTCATTCAAGAATATTTTATTGTTACTGAAAGACTTGGATTCATGTAAACAAGCCCTCCACAACTGATAGGCAGTGATGAACTACAAGAAGTGTTTGCAGGAAGTTATGAAGTAATAATTTTTAAAGATTCTTGAACAGAGCTGCAAAAAATCTAGCTCGAGCTGAATTTGTAGCATAGAATTGTGTTACTATTTACAGTTAATAAATTGACATTCCTTGTTTTCCATTAGAAAAGTTTCAGTTTTCTACAAATACAGAAGAATGTCACTAACATATCAGGTACTGTCAATAGTCAAATAGTATTGCTTGCAGTTGGTACACATCCTATAGTCTGAAATGCATTCAACCAAACTCTGCTAAATTACAAATAGATTGTATGTTAGTGACACTTGGTAAGCTTGCATTAACATTTTTGTGAGCAAAAATGCTAGAATTACTAGTACTTTTTAATGATATGGGCTCTTTTAAACCACAAGAAATTAATTAAGGCTTCTGATCAAGATTTCAGAGTGGAACAAAAGTGAGGTTCTTTTGCCTTGTTCTCTCTTTGTGTGTGTGTAAAACATAGTATGTTTTTTTTTTTTTTGTTATTGTTATTTTGTTAGACATTTCATCTTCAATTAATGTTCCTCCTTATTTAGTGTAGTGAGGGTACCATATTGCTCCTGTGCAAGTCCACCTGAATTGTATCTGAATTGTATTTTATGTGGATGATGATGTAACTTTTTTTTTGTTTTGAGTGGTCCTGATCCTGTAGCTGTGGAGCTTTTCTTTTGCCACTAATCTAACAGGAGAGAGCAAAGTAAACTCAAAAAAAAAAACAAAAACACAAGCACTAGTTGATTACTAACTGGAGTCACTGCTGTAATGTGAAGAAGGCAGTAGCTTCCTGTCCTCTGTAGGTGTTAAATCTAGATTTGCTCAATTGCTTCCCAACACTTTTTGTTGACTGGTATGCTATTTATCCATTAATAGGAGAGCTTTAGCTGCTAGTTCTATGCAAACTTTACATAATTACGTATACCGATGCCATAATGTCATTACAGTCCATACAGTTTTCTCTTCGTATGAAATTATACTACCAAAACTTGTTCGTAGTTGTTCCTGTATAATGGCTAGCAACTTGAAAAATTTGGAGTTTCTCAGCAACTTTAAATATCTCCACAAAATGGCTTGCTTGAATTTTAACAACACTTATTTTCTGGATTCTAAATTATACTTAATATGCTAGGAAGGAATTATTTTCAAAACTGTTTCTCTCTATTTGATCTTTGCTAGGCAATTACATTGCATGTCAGACTGTTCTTATCTATAAAATGAGATGTGTGCTGATCAGATGAAATAAGGAGGTAGCATAAGCAATTTTATTTCCTGCTATAAAGTGAGAGGGCATCATTTGTGTAGACCTTGTCAGTAGTTAGGAGTATTTTAACTGGCACCTCCAGAGTGGCTTTGGTGATTCTTTCCAAACAAGGTGCCAACTCCCATCAGAAATGAAAATCTTGGAAGGCTGGCCTGAATCTGTCTGAAAAGCCTAGAGCATAGGCATCTCTTGCAACTGAAGTGGTCACTTCATACCTGTCTGGTCAGAAGAACCACTGTTGGTGTAGTCCATCTCAGGGCCTGCTGTGAGTGCTTTGGGCAAACACCCAAATACCATTTTTACAGTGTAGCTCATTTAGGTGTCAGATCCAAATTCAATTTCTAAGCCAGCAGGAGTCCTTACAGTGGGACTGTGCTCCTCACTGGGAGCCAACCTCTCAAATCAAGGGTAGGCTGTGTGTAAGGCACCCTTGTCTCAAAATGGTGGGAGTGGGGGGGGGACCTGTTTTGCCCCTGTCAGCAGTCCAGTTTGGGCTCCTATGACCCAAGACTCTGAAGATCAGCCTTACTGATTTCTTTGCTGGCAGTCTGGGCAGACAAGGGTTTTTGAGTCACCTGTTCAAGATCACAAGATTTTTTTTCTTGTTTTCTTAGGTACTAAAGGAAGACTTGTGAGTACATATATTTCTATAGCTTTTTTTTTCCCTAGAAACATTCTCCATGTAAAGTCATGCACTAGTAAACCCCTCCAGTTCTCCGTTTGTTATTTCCATATTAGATCTGAGATTTTGTTTGTTAGATCTGTATAGAAAGAAAAATAGTATCAAAGACTCCTTACTGTAAGTCATAGATTAAAGAAAGCGGACTTAAATTTGCCATTACTCTTTAATTATCTCCTGCCTGCTTAACACTGTAGCTGTATAAGATTTGTTGTTGTTGTTTTTCTGTCCATGCGCTCTTTCTATTGCAGTAGTTGACACAGATGACAAAGAACACCTTGCTGAGCTAGTGAGATGATTTGAGTGCTAGTAGAGACACTCTGTCCCTCTGGATAAGGATTGGCTTGATGTGACCTTGAGCTATTTAAGAGAGTAATCTATGTCAAGCATTATTCCATATATTATTACTGGACAAGCATTTAAGTTTCTAATACATATTTTAAAATTGTCCAAAAATGCATCAGAAACTTCAACTAAAATTTGACAGATGTTTTTGAATCTGCAGGGCTCAACTTGCATGACTTATTCATGATAATCAATGGATCCATAGTACTTTTAGCTGGGCTTTAAATGCTTCAGGAATACCATTTCACTGAGAATACTCAGTTTGGCTCTGTTTTTGAACGGGGTAATAAGAAAACAAAATTAAAAACATATTTGAAACTTTTTGAAAAAAAGTACAAGGCTGCTGCTTTTGTTAAGTAGCTGGAAGCAAAAACCTTCAGTTCTGAGCATGTAATATGTGTGGGGAGAAAACTTGGAAAAGAAACACATCCAGCCAATCTCTTTTGCTAAGTACTAATGAGTTTGCATCTCTCTCTAGGATTGGCTCACTTATTGTTATAATTGCTGTCTGTAACAAATGGCCACTTGAAGATGAGGTAGGCCATGAATACCCTGATAGTATCTATAAATCTAATGTCTTTTAGTCCTTCCTTAATTGATTTTGAGACATCTTTTTTTCCTACCTAAGTCCATCCCTGAAAGATCTTTTCAAGAAGAGTTCTGAAGGGCTTTTATAAAGATGGTAATCTTGGGCAGACATAATGTAAAGCAAAGGTCTCATTTTCATTTGTTTTTCAAGTATTGAATGTGGCTTTCATCTGTGCCTTAGCAGCATGAGGCTTTGAATATGGTATGAAATCACTTTCCATTTATTCAAAAGCTTTCTCATAGCTGATGAATGCCTTACATAATGAAAGACTATATTCATTTATCATCCATAGTAAATCGTTTATCACACAGCAGAGATATATTGGGGGAAAACCTAATCAAAGCTTTTCAGTTTTTCTGCTTGGTTAAATACAAAATAACAGAGAAGTGATTGCTCAGTTAGTTGGTTAAACATTTTGTTTATTAGATGATATTCCAAGACCATTTCTCATGCTTTGTGGTTTATGGATTGAAGTCTTTTAAGGAGAAGAGAACATTTCTTTTTATAATGGTTGTGGAAAGGTTGTGACGAATTCCGTCCATCAAATTAAATTTGAAAGATATAGGGCAGAACTAAAATATTCCTTCAAAAAGCAAAAGAGAATGCAAAAAATTACAGTTCTGAAGTGCAGTCACTGCCAGGGTTGCTTCTGAAATCTTCCATTAGACTTGTCCATCTCTACTGATGTTAAACTAGCATTTTCAGATCTTCAACTCATAGTTAGAATTGGCACTAGGGACTCAATTTATGCAATACAGACTGTAAATTTTCTTATTCCAGCACTAATATAAGGTAACAAAAGCTAACATTGAAAAAGTGAATTTTTAAAAATGAGAAATGTTGATTAAGCCAATTCAAATCTTCCCTGTTTTGAAATATTTTTTTCCAGATATTGATTTTTTTTTTTTCTCTTTGGAGTAAAATTGTTTTTTACATCTAAACTTCTATGGTGAAACAAATGTTGCCTGTCCAGAGCTGTCTGTCCTAATCAGAGTTCAAAAGTAATGTAAGCACTGTTTATGTGGAATTAGAAGTCTGTATGAACTTTTGTTGAGTAAGTGTTATCGCTTGTTCACCTCCTAATATTTGATTTTTATAGAACACAGCTGAAAAAAATCAAAATTAAAAAAAAAAAAATAAAAATCTGATACTAAACAATATGTTCTATTTGGTAAAGGAAAACTCTCCTGGGACCATGATGGGGGTGTTTAAGTAAAGGCTGGACGTGGTACTTAGGGACATGGTTTAGTGGGTAATATTGGTGGTTAGGGAACCGTTGGATCAGATAATTTGGGAGGTTTTTTCCAACCTTAATGATTCTATCATTTAAACAGGCTTAGCGTAAGGTGATTGTGACGTTGGCCCTGTTAACACTGATGGCATACTCTTGATTATTCTTTCCAGTCGTGCTCCAAATCCAGTTTCATTATGAATACTAGAAGTCAGTGGTTCTCAACACACTACTAAAAATAAAAAATAAAATTGGGGGGTTTTCTAATGTTTTGTTTAGTTTGAATTTCAGATGGAAATGTATCTTTGCTCCTATCATCTTTCTTTCCTTTCACTGGAATATTGCAAGGGCAAAATAGTTGGCAATACTTCAGAAGGATTCCTAGATTTCTTTAACAGATGTATCATTTTTGGCATGTAAATGCTGGTCAGTCTTGGCCACTGGGTCTCTT
This sequence comes from Aythya fuligula, assembly GCF_009819795.1. Taxonomy (NCBI): domain Eukaryota; kingdom Metazoa; phylum Chordata; class Aves; order Anseriformes; family Anatidae; genus Aythya; species Aythya fuligula. Next base: position 10,453,430 of record NC_045565.1, on the reverse strand, counting down.
TATAGTGAATGACTGCAGGAGCAGTCTGTCCGTGGTGCATATTTCTAGCTTTTTTGTTTTTCTTTCAGCACAGTAATGCAGCCCTATCAGATTTGAATTTTTCTCTTACACAATAAACTATCACTTTGCGTTATTAAGCTAAGAATGGAGCAAGATTTCATTTCTGTTGATTACTGAACAAGCCGGATGATACTTGTGATGTCTATTTTCTAGTCATTCCAGTGTGCTCTGGTTTGATGGTTCCTGAATACAGTCTTACTTAAAGACCAGTCTTCAGCTGGAGGAAGATAAAGGTCTTTAAAACCAGAAATTCTGTTGTTAAAGTATATGATGTAAATGACAAATTCTGTTGTATAAAGTATATGATTTAAATCAATGAATTCATCCTAGCTTAATTATAAGTAAACTTTTCATTTGAAGCTACATAGCAAGGTTTGTCACACTTAATAGATGTGGCAGCAGCCAACAGCTGGAGGCTTACATCAGTTAAACTCCATTCAGTGCTGAAGTTAGGCATCAGCCTGTTTTGTATGGATTTAAGTAATTACATAGATTTGATTGGATAAGCAGCTTGACTAGGTTCTCTGGAAATCCCAGTGCTTTCTACATATGTGACTATAGTGGATTTGAAACATGACTACATTAAACTTCAAAGCTGTTTTTCATTCTTGAATCTGACCATTGAAACTAAACTACAGTCATTTGCGAAGTTGTCACTTCAAAAGTGTTATGAATATTGTGACTTCTATCCAGATATATATTTTATGAAAACAAAAGGAAAAAAATATTTCTTAAGGGTTTCATTGTCCCTATTATGAGGGTGGAGATAATTTTCATCCACAGGAAAAACATGAAGCCTGTGTGTTGGTTTGAGATGCAGCCCCTCTGCCTGTGGGTATATTGCAAGTAAATTTGATACCAAGTTTACTTTTATTTACTTCTTTTACATCTGTTATACATTAACCATATCTCTCAGGATACAAATGCTAACCTAAATTTTAAGTCAATGTTATAGTCAAGCACAATGCAACAATTCTGTTTTGTTTTGTTTTTAATTTTTCATGCAACACCAAATGAAAAAGCTGGTTGTGGGTGACAGGAGAGGGAATGGTTACTGAATTGTTGCCACAGATCTGGACAGTTTGAATGGCTTTGTCAACACATCTTGCTATTTTTTTTATTTCTTTTTCTGACCTATCCTTTGTGAAAAATGAAGGATAACCATCCAGAGCAGTAGAGAAATGATAATTTGGTAGTTTCTGCATAACCTTGGTTGAGGCATTTAAATCAAATTCATATAACTTCTTTTTAAATGCTAAAAGGCTCATTTAGTTCAATGGTTCCTACAGAGGATTTAGAGAATTCCAATTTTACTAAAGTATCCCCATTTAGCTTCTCTGAAGCTAAAGGAACCTGAAAGACTGGAGTCAACAAATGAGTTGAAAGTTGTATTATCCAAATCTAGGCAATGACATAGGTTTTTGTAGGTTTGACCTTTAAATCTTGATGCATTTGCTACAAGTGCATAATAGTACTTCCCTATTTCAGAGAGGTGCACTGACAATTTCTAGCCTGAAAAATATAGTGAATTATACCAATAAGTAAAGACTTTAAAAAGTCTGATTCAATTTCTCTATTGAAGTTAGTGTTTCAGCTAGCCTGGTTTTAGGACGAATTATATAGGAAAACTTTTTCACCCTTTCCTGGCTGCATTTTCAATATAATTTCCTTTGTGGTTACTTGTTCTACTTACTTTTAACAATTGCAGGATTTTAAAAGAAAATTGACAGAACGGTGATTTTTTTCCCCAAAGTTGATAATGTCCATTCTGTAAGAATTGTACTATTTCTTTACACAATAAAGAACCTTATTTCTTTTTAAAAAAAGGAAAAGGAAAGTCAGATGCATGCCTTAATTTAATCACAACATAGATTGCAAGGTCTTAAAAAAAAAAAATCATAATAAATGTTCAAACCCTGAATATGAAACCTTTATTATATAGAAAGTTTCATCTCTGGGTGGAAGTTATTCTAGATTCTAGAAAAAAAAATCTTTAGAATGCAGTTTGTTACTGCTTATGAAACTGAAGAGTATCTTAGCAGGGAAATGAGTTTGTGTTGCTGCTGTAGGTATGAGAGGAATGAGCATCTTCAATACATAATGCAAATGGAATCATGTTTAAGAGCACATCATCAGTGATATGGCCTTCAGAAAGGATCCTTCGAATGTACAGTTCTATTAGCGTGTAAACCACCTTTCCATCTTTGCTAATGAAAATCACTGAGGAGAAACTGCATTTTTATAATCTAGTTTTACAATCTAGCGCTTTGTTTTAGGAAGAGATTAAGCTTTATTAAATTACATATGATGTGATGCTAAATAGATCAAGGGAGGAATTAATGAAGGGCAGTTTCCTCTGTTGCTATGTCAGGCTCTTATATCCGGTTTTGTATCAGGGCTGTCGCCCTTCCTCCTCCTCCTCTTCCCTTCTGCACCTCCTGCCGCTCATGTTACTGAGACCCGACCGCTTGCAGCCTGAGCTCCTGCAGCCCAGTGCCCACCTGCATTCTCACAACCAAGAAAAGCCATGGCTCTTCCTTTAACAGATTGCCTGTAAGTTACTGCATGAACCTTTTATGAGACAATATTGGAAAGGTCATATTAACTTCAAAAAGTCTTTCCATTGTGAGACTACAGGAACAAGTTAGCAAAGAGAAAAGAGTCGTCTCTGCTCACCATGTGCCCTGTCTGTGGCAATTTCTGGAGAAGTCTGCAATAATGGTTAGCTCACTTTGCGTTACAATATTACTTCTGCTTTGTATTCCACTACAAACACTGTTGGGTGTAAACACCACCTGATAACAGTATTAGTTTTCTGAGGCTTGACACATGGCTATTTCACCTGTTCCTGCATTAGATTAGATTAGAACTGTGATGGAAGTTTCTTTGCACCCTGTTGAAGTTGTGTGTTCATTGGTTTGGCGGGGCCAGGTTCTGTGCTTAGGTCCTGGTGGCCCTCTGTGGTGCTGGGGCTGCTCAAGCTGGAGCAGGGCTCATTGCTCCCTGCAGCTGCCTGGGTGCTGTGGTGAGGGAGGTGCTGCTCTCACTTCTCAGGCAGTGGGACGCAGGGAGGCAGCCTCAGGAGGTTTTGACTGGATACTAGGAAGAATTTCTTCGTGGAAAAGATGGTTGGGCATTGGGACGGGCTGCCCAGAGAAGTGGTGAAGTCACCATTCCTAGAGGGTATTGAAGAGATGTGTGGACGCACATGGACATGTAGGATGTGCTTTGGTGGTAGACTTGGTACTGTTAGGTGATGGTTGGACTTGGTGATCTGAAAGGCATTTTCCAACCTAAATGATTCTGGTTATCTATTCTAGGAAGTACTGTTATAGAAAATAATCAAGTGATCGTTGCATTTCTGGGATATAGAAAACCTGGGCTTGAGTCTTTCTTTCATGCTTCATTTTCACACCAAAAATGGAATGCATATCTCTTACTTCTCAGGTCAGTGCACAGGCTGCCCTGTCTGACCCTCACTGTTGAGATGATTTTTTTTCTTCCCTGTGAACGAAATCTTTGCCTTACAACAGTTACAATAATAAATACAAATTTCCATTGATTACAGTTAAGGTCATTCTAGCTGAAAGCAGAGAAGCCTATCATTAGCTTACCTGCAGAGCAGAGGACTTATTTTTCATTGTTTATGGCATATTCCAGGCTAAACTCCAGTACAACCCAGTAGCCCATAAAATGTCATGGCTTGCAATATATATTTATTGCATAACTGGTGCTCTAACCCAGGATAACGTGTATTGCATTCTCTGTGTGAAAACAAATATTGATCAAAATGTGTAAACCATTGGTATATTTCTTTACCAGGATCGCTGATGCTTGTCTCAGAGAACAATTAAAACATACAGGATATGCTGTTACCTGGCATCTGGTTTTCAGTACAATGGCTGTTAATAGTGTCATGAGAAAGTAATTGACTTTTTGATATTTAAGTGTGAATGTGCTTGAGTAGAGTAGAAAGAAAAAAAAAAAAAAGAGAGAAAAAAAAAGGAAAACAAACCTACTACCACAATTGAGAAAATGTGCTTCTGCATGTGTTTTCACAGAAAGTACATGTATGTTGTGGGTGGTTCTGTAAGTGTAATACACAATGAAGCTTGTCTTTGGTGACCTTAAAAATCATCATATTAAAGTATATTAGAAAGTGAAGGATGTGAAGAATATATAATAAAATAATTCTGGCTGAATTTGGTAACTATCATTTAGTCATGTACTGGTTGTTAGATTTTCAGTAGCTACAGATCAGCTTTATCTAGAATTCTCTTTTCATACCTCTTTAATTTAAACATAATAATTTAAATCCTTCTTAAACTTTTGTTGATAATTTTGGTCCAGAGCTAAGACAGATACAGTTACTTGGGGAGAAAATCAGAGTGAAAAATAGTGAGTTCCCTTTTCATATTTACTTTGCACTTAGTCTTTAATTAATGCTATTTAAAGAGCCTATCACCATGGTCTGCACTTGAGCACGTGCCCAAGTCTGTTCATAGAGTAAAGTGCTTTAGAAGATACCTGATTTCTGGTGTTGGATCAGAGCTTACACAATGCTTTCAGCCCTTTGCTATAGGGTCCCACCTACAGGTCAGAGCTTGCATTTCACTATGAGCAATGTCTTATCCTAGTTTCATTTTCTTTTCTTTTATTTTCTAAAGCCATTTCTAATAAGCCCTTGCTTGTTATACAATCAAATGATCATTTGTACATTCATCTGTATCAGAGTATTTCTGAAGATTTTCCTGATTGCTCACAGCTTTTCTAATACATGCACAAATATAAATGTGATCCTTTGCACTGCACATGGCAGTGTTTAAGGACCTAAACTGGACTTCTCTGAACTTCTAAATCTGACACAACACTGTTGCTTTAATAATTTTTTGTTTGGTTTTCCTCCTTAGAGGCATGATGCAATTAGCAACACGTACACTTGTCAGGTAACGTGGGCACAACTATCACATCTGGCACTTTAGGATGGACAGCATATGCTTTAGCAAAGATTATAGGATGCCACGACATGAGCAGCTTTTATTGTATTTCAGCGTTATATCTGTTATGTGTGTATTCTACAAGACTTAAATTTCACAAGACTTTATTCCAAAGATTTAAACTGTGGTGTGATATTGACAGAGCAGGTACTGTTATTACTTGATGTCTTACAGATTTCAAAAATTATTTGATAATGAAACTAGATAAATTAGTTTTTATCTTTGTTAAAACATTAGTATCTTTTAAAACACAAGCTATTATCTTAGTGTAAAGATTACATTTTTATATTAAAAGATTTTGTTTATTCTTTGATATATCAGCCACCTCTATTCAGTTTTGAAAATAACAAAAATAAATTCTTGTTTTGGCATGTTCATTGAAATGAACAGGTAAGTGAAAATGTTACTTAAGATGCATCCAACTCAGTCAACCATCTGATTACTGTATGCTCCAGTTTCACGCTGTTGGAGATGAGCAGTAGTATGATATAGCCAGGACAGAAGTAATAGCTGATATGACAGCCAGTCCCATTATTATCTGCAGATTGCATAGCGTAGTTGAGGCAGTGCACATCCAGTCAGCAACCAAGGATGCTCAGTTTTACAAGGCATCAGATGTAAATTTGAGGGACTCTGTGATATTCTGTTCCAACCCATCGCTCCTACAAACTCAGGAAATGAAAGCCATGGAAACACATCTAACTTAGTACTTGTGTGATACTTTACCAGTACAGGAGTCTTGCATCTAGATTGTTTTCAAGGACACCAACTTTAATAGGCCTCTGCAGAATTTGCAGCTGGTAAAATGTACCCTTGTGAACAACATTAAAGGGAAAAGAGAATTTTCACAGCTCCAGTTACTGCTTTTGACAGACAGGAAAAACATTTTTCTAAAGTAAAAGACTGGTGTTTGGCTTGGCTCTTGATACAGTTGGTGGAATTGGAACAGAGACCCCCGAGTTCATTGCCTGCCCTGGCAGCTAATAGGAGCAAAGTTTCTCTCCTTCAGTTCCAGCATAAGCAATTAGTTACCTGGACCATCTGACAGCTGAAACAAATGGTGCAGATTCTTTCTCAGCTGTGAAGTGAGACAATAAAATACCTGTTTTTTTACATGAGGAGGGGTGGAATGATATAAAAGGACGGCAGCAGAGCTGCTGGCTGAGATGGCCGTGTTGGCTGTCAGAGAGGATGGGAAGGGGTAGCTCCTGCTGCTGTACAGTACTTGTAGCATCACTCTGCCTGGTCCTGCCTGGTGGTAGTCACACACAGCTCTTCCAGGAGTTATTGCTCTGTGACTCTGTCGTTGCCTGTAGCAGCAAAGCTTTCAGTTGTGGAGTTAGGCTAGGTGATGAACCCTGGTTCGGCTTGCAGACTAACACTGCAATACAGAGAATTTTAAGTCTGTAATAGGGCAATAGCAAATGAGGTAGGTATAAATGTCCATCCAGAAGTTAATAGAAAATGATAATGCAGAGAATATCACCATCCTTGAAGGTTGTTCTTAAGCTGTGAGATGAAGTCTACCAAGTTTCCTCAAGAGTGAGAAGGAAAGTTTGTGTTCAATGTGAGACTGCTTATGGTATTTTATAATCTGAGTAAAAAAAAAAAAAAAAACACAAAGAAAAAAAAAAAAAAATAAAAAAAAACACATGCAACAGTGTATGAGTATATGAAGACTTCTTCAGTTTTTCTGAATAGTGGCCAGTTTTTAACTCAATATGCTGCATTAAGAAAAAATAAATATATGTATGTGTGTTTGTGTATATATAACTTCAGAATGTTTTTTCCTTGACTGACAATTTGAGATCACTGCCACAGGATCCAAATTCAGTTTTTTTCCAGTCAGTCATTTTATAGATATGCAGGTCCCAATGACAAAGAAGCACTAGGTATCCTTCAGGGAGGTATTGAAAAAATACGTTTTTAAATCCTTCTACTGTAGATTGTTGGGTCTGGTAGGAATTCTTATAACTTATATTTTACTCACAAAGTTGTTGTTTTTAACCCCTAAATCAGTGCTGGTGAGATGCACTTCTCTCTGAAACATTAATTTGTTAATCCAAAAGCATTTTAAAAGGCAACTTTTAGAGGAAGCCTGAGTAGAAACACTGTGAAGGAGCAGAACTTCTGTTCCTGACATTATCATATACAGTTGTCAATCCTAATGAAGGTACTGATGTTGATTTGAGCATATTGTTTATATGATGTGCAGGAGCGTTGGGAGATAAGTAGTCCCTGTTGCTATCATTTATAATTAAAGTGTCCATCACTTTTCTCTGTTAAACTGCTTAACGAATAAATAATTAAAGGCCCGATTCTGATATGCTTAGCTGAAATGAAAAAGACTGTTCTGAGAACAGTCCAAATGCAGCAAATGGAATTTCTTCAAAGTAAGGATGCAAGATAAATAACAGTATTAGAATATTAGTCAAAGCAATTTCAGGTTTATTGCGGCAGTGAGATATTCTGGTTTATGTGCTTCAAAACTGAATGCCACAGATATCTAAGATTGTTCACTTACAAGCAATGTCTGACGTTGTCTATCAAGCCTAAACACATTATCTTTTAAGCACAGTAGGCACTAGTCTTAAAATTAATGGCTAGATAAGTGTTCACTGCATATTTAAACATCCTAAGATGAATGAGTTGTAAATCTCTTGTTTTGTACAATGTAGAAGCTTTTTAAAGTTTTGTTCTATCTAATGGGCTTAACTTATTTACGAATGTCTATTTTATTGAGGGTTTTTCTTTGATCATTGAACTGATATTTAATTGAGTTTTAATTTGATATTTAAATAAAGGTTATGCTTAAATGATGTTTCTTTTGATAGTTTCTAAAATAACCAAAAAGGATTGAAAAGAATTTCTTTAAAGACAAACGATTTTATGTGGTCCTGTTGTGTTTTAATTACCTTGCTTCTATAATAGTTCAAATAACTATGAATATTGCAAGTCCCTCACAGCATTGAAAGGGAAATTTTCAGTTGATTTTGCTACCTTGAAATTAACCTTTTACTATCGCATGCGTATGTTTGTCATTTATCCCCTTTTTCTCAGGTGCAAAGAGGGCTACCAAGGAGTCCGCTGTGACCAATTTTTGCCGAAAACCGACTCAATCTTGTCAGATCCAAGTACGTCAAATGCTTTTCTTATATTTTTATCCCGTGCTGGAGGCTGTTCTTGCTATGCGAGATGACCCTTTGCCTATTGTCAAAAAGTATATTAGGGACCACTGCAGTTGCATGCAGGGACCAGTATTGCTTTTGTAGATTACAACATTTAAAAATAAATAAAAACACATCCATCAGTCTCCATGCTAATAAAACATCCTGTCGCAGCAGAGCAGGCCATCGGGGGACTAGATTTCTTATGATGTGGAATGATGCTGTCAGTGATTAAAGCCAAAACATTCATGTTTCCTCCCTTTGACTCAAGAACAAGTAAAATTACATAATCTAAAAGGAAAACAAGTATGGGCTGCAAAGTGGTTCCTTCAAAGAAAATAAGTGCGTATTTTCTGGAGTTGCAGAGATTATCATCTCTTTGGAAATAGGTGATGTCTTATTTTATCATTCATTACTTTTCCTTCAGTTTACACAAAACCCGTTCACTTCTATGAATGATGTTGTTCTGTATTTGTGAAGTAAAGGTGTGCTTTCCATTTTTAATGTGGTGGGAAAATAACTTTCTATTACACTGGTCAGTATGTGCCAAAATGCCATCTGCGTGTATGTTTTCCTACTCCACAGTCCCACTTTTTAAATTATATTGACTATCAAAAAATATTATGCAAGATTAATTCCTTGGAACCAAATCCATTTGCTAATTAATATGGTTCACGTTAAATTTTTAGATGAAGTGACATACAGGAAAGGGTCATATCCATCCTCTTATTTTTGTTCTTATACCTGGAAAATGTAATGTATTAAAGTCTTCTGCTTTTGGGTGCTCTTTAAAATGTCATTTTGGTTGTTTTGTTTCTGTTTTTTGAACAATAATGCTTGTTCTTCAAGTCTTTTTTGTGCTTTCTGCTTATTTTCTTGTTCTTTTTCATGTGAAAGCCTGTTGCCAAAGATACCTGTTGTTTTGTATTTCTGTATGTTGTATACCCTCCATTCTAGTTTGCCTTGTATTTGTTTTAGCTTTTTGTTTTTGCTTGACCTTTAACTGTAAAGTGCAGAGCCTATAATGAATAGGTATATTTTATCTCTGCCAAGCTGTGTGTGCATGTGTAAACATCGCAGTTGTGTATGTGTGAACAAAAAAGGTACTTTGCATCCCAAAAGTTGGGGAAAGGTAACTCAATTAGCAACGGGGCAGGGTGGTACCTTTCTGACATGTTTTAAACATGGAACTCTGGTGGTATTCTCTCTAAGGCAGAGCTGTAGTGTTTCACTGAAACTGATGTTGATGCAGTACAAAGCCCAGAAAAATATTTCTGTGTTAAGATGCATCTAACAAGGCCAAAAGCCCTACGGTGTTTACGTGCTGCAAACATTGTTGATTTTTTTTGCAGCATTGTGCTGGTTGCACAGATTTGTTTGTCTGAACTTGGGAGCCACACTGGTTGTTTTCTGACTGTAGTGTTTCCATAAAATTGTTGAGCAGTGATTCTGCTCCATAAGCTAAGGTTCTGCTGAAATGTCCTTGTTGACAACTTCTGACTATAAAAGGCAATTTAATTGTATTTATTAACACTTGCATTTAGAAATATATTATTTGTTTGATGTTGACGTAGATCTGGTCACACCTGTGGCCCAAGAATGGTCCTTCTGCCAATATAAATTAAGAAGGCTAATGTGAACCAGGTATTTTCCTAGTCAGTTTTGAAATGTAACTTGTATTTAAACATCTGCATTCAAAGGAGAAAAAGCTTTTGCTCAGGCCTGTTCCTGTGTGTAGGCATAGTGTTAGTAGGTATGCACATATACACTTGTTCTAAGCATGACTCTCCTGCAAGGTAGATATTAAAAAAAAAAATGATGCAGCTGAACATTTATAATATCAGCATTTTATTTAAGAGTTAAATCAGTAAAGTATTTACCTTTCTTTCCATGAGAAAAAAATGAACGTCTCACTGATGGTTAGCACTCGGTAGAGGTCATATTTACTATTTGCATAACCAGAGGACTGTAAAAAGTATTTGACACTATTTTGACACAGTAGTCAAGTGCAACATGACCGTCTCCAAAGCGTCTGGTGTTGCTTTGCAAAAATTTAGTTTTGTAGTTGAATGTGTAGTTTTAGATTAGCAGGAGAACTGCTGAAGGATACTAAAGGGTGCATTTGGAGGTGGCTTCAGAAAGAAGTAATTTTTCCAGATGCAAGCCTCAGTTCCAGAAGTTGAACACTCAAATGAGTTCACTTGTGTCGGGACAGCATTCAGCCAACACTGGTGTCACTCAAGTTTTATAAGCAAGTCTAGCTCACTTGAGTTTTGTGGGATTGTTTATGATTCTTGGAAGTAAATATGTTCTGAGCTGCCACTGGTACATAGAATCATAGAATCATAGAATATCCTGAGTTGGAAGGGACCCTTAAGGATCATCAAGTCCAGCTCTTGACACCGCACAGGTCTACCCAAAAGTTCAGACCATGTGCCTAAGTGCACAGTCCAATCTCTTCTTAAATTCAGACAGGCTGGCTCGGTGCAGTGACCGCTTCCCTGTTCCAGTGGAAGCCTGTTCCAGTGTGCAACCACCCTCTCTGTGAAGAACCCCCTCCTGACGTCCAGCCTAAATTTCCCCTGCCTCAGCTTAACCCCGTTCCCGCGGGTCCTGTCATTGGTGTTAATGGAGAAAAGGTCTCCTGCCTCTCGACACCCCCTTACAAGGAAGTTGTAGACTGTGATGAGGTCTCCCCTCAGCCTCCTCTTCTCCAGGCTGAACAGGCCCAGTGACCTCAGCCGTTCTTCGTACGTCTTCCCCTCCAGGCCTTTCACGATCTTCGTAGCCCTCCTCTGGACACTTTCCAACAGTTTCATGTCCTTTTTATACTGTGGTGCCCAGAACTGCACACAGTACTCGAGGTGAGGCCGCACCAGCGCAGAGTAGAGCGGGACAATCACCTCCCTTGACCTACTAGCGATGCCGTGCTTGATGCACCCCAGGACACGATTGGCCCTCCTGGCTGCCAGGGCACACTGCTGGCTCATATTCAACTTGCTGTCTACCACGACCCCCAGATCCCTCTCTTCTAGGCTGCTCTCCAGCGTCTCATCACCCAGTCTGTACGTGCAGCCAGGGTTTCCCCGTCCCAGGTGCAGGACCCGGCACTTGCTCTTATTGAACTTCACGCGGTTGGTGATCGCCCAGCTCTCCAACCTGTCCAGATCCCTCTGCAAGGCCTTTCCACCCTCATTCGAGTCCACAACTCCTCCAAGTTTGGTGTCATCAGCAAACTTGCTCAAAATACCTTCTATTCCTACATCCAGATCGTTTATAAAAATATTGAGAAGTACCGGCCCTAAAATGGAGCCTTGAGGGACCCCACTGGTGACCGCCCGCCAGCCTGACGCAGCCCCATTTACCATAAGCCTTTGGGCCCTGCCCATTAGCCAATTGCTCACCCATCGTATGAATAATGAATATGTGCCAAAAATGAATAATGTGCCAAAAAGGAAAAAAGGCTGCATGACAGTACAACTCATGCTCACAGTCACTGTCAAGAAGAAGGAATCTGTCAGTCCTAGTTAGGACAGGCCTGCGAATTATTGTTCACTCATCCTCTCCCTTGTGTATGGAGGAAGGACTAACAGGGCAAAAAGGTGAAATAGGACTTGCTGAAAGGAAATGATAAGAGTGTATTTGAAACATTGCTTCATCTTTCTCCATTTGAGCTAACTTCTCTCCAAAAGCACAGTTCATGGCAATGGTAGAGCAGTTATATTTTCAACATTATAAATACAACTTTAAGATGCTTTATAACTTTATATACAAGTCATTTTTCAGGCATGTGTAGTCCTGTGTGTAGCTATAGGATTGGAAACTTGTATACAGCATAAATTGTACAAATGTACTTATGTACTATCCTTTATAGTGTTCTGGAGTAGACCTGCCTGGACCAATGAGTCTTGAAAGGTAAGTTGTATCTAGGCTGCAGATATTCCATTTGATCAATTTTTATATTGAGGCAAAGTGCTACAGAATCACAGAATCACAGAATTTCTAGGTTGGAAGAGACCTCAAGGTCATCGAGTCCAACCTCTGACCTAACGCTAACAGTCCCCACTAAACCATATCCCTAAGCTCTACATCTAAACGTCTTTTGAAGACTTCCAGGGATGGTGACTCCACCACTTCCCTGGGCAGCCTGTTCCAATGCCTAACAACCCTTTCGGTAAAGAAGTTCTTCCTAACATCTAACCTAAAACTCCCCTTACTCAACTTAAGCCCATTCCCCCTCGTCCTGTCACCAGGCACGTGGGAGAACAAACCAACCCCCACCTCGCTACAGCCTCCCTTGAGGTACCTATAGAGAGCGATAAGGTCGCCCCTGAGGCTCCTTTCCTCCAGGCTGAACAAGCCCAGCTCCCTCAGCCGCTCCTCGTAGGACTTGTTCTCCAGGCCCCTCACCAGCTTTGTCGCCCTTCTCTGCACCCGCTCAAGCACCTCGATGTCCTTCTTGTAGCGAGGGGCCCAAAACTGAACACAGTACTCGAGGTGCGGCCTCACCAGAGCTGAGTACAGGGGGACGATCACCTCCCTAGCCCTGCTGGTCACACTGTTCCTGATACAAGCCAGGATGCCGTTGGCCTTCTTGGCCACCTGAGCACACTGCTGGCTCATATTCAGCTGACTATCCACCATCACTCCCAGGTCCTTCTCTGCCTGGCAGCTCTCCAACCATTCTTCTCCCAGCCTGTAGCTCTGCTTGGGGTTATTGCGCCCCAGGTGCAGGACCCGGCACTTGGCCTTGTTGAACTTCATGCAGTTGACCTCAGCCCATCAGTGCAGCCTATCCAGATCCTCCTGCAGAGCTTTCCTACCCCCGAGCAGATCGACACACGCACCTAACTTGGTGTCATCTGCAAACTTACTGAGGGTGCACTCGATGCCCTCGTCCAGATCATCGATGAAGATATTAAAGAGGACCGGCCCCAGCACCAAGCCCTGGAGGACGCCACTAGTGACTGGCCTCCAACTGGACTTGGCTCCATTCACCACGACTCTTTGGGCCTGGCTATCCAGCCAGTTTCTAACCCAACGAAGTGTGCGCCAGTCTCTGTGCATCTACACCAAAGTGGTGAAGAAAGCAATTGAGAAATGGTATGTCATATAGCATTGTGTGTGTTGTTTTTTTTTTTTTCTTTTTACCAAATTCAGTTGAACTTAGCCTTCAACTATTTTATCCCTAACGTAGCACTGCAAGTTATTTCCCATAGGGGAATTGGAAAAAAAAAAAAAAAAAAAAAAAAAGTGTTTTAGTTTTATGAAGTGCAATATTAATTTTGTATTAGACATATTGACATTTGAGTTGTCCTATATGACCAGAAAGGCTTAACTGAAGAGGGATCCCCTATCAAAGATCGGGAATGCTATTCAATCCTATTTCAAAATAAATGCATTATTTTATAAAAATAGAAAAATAAGATGGAAGGTTATGAGTAGTTAAGGTATGCTCCTGCAGTTGTGTTTGGCCCCATCATGTGATTACTTCCACAGGCTGATTATACTTCATTTTTACCACTTATGATCAGTGTGAACTAGCCACTAGAGACAGTTTTTGTATCACCCCTGCTCTGAAGGTTTCATATTCCAGTCAGAATTTGTCCGCAGCCAGAACTTGTCCATTATGTTTTTTGTTAAATGTGCGCCTTGTTTCAATATTGATACCTTTATCCATCAGTTTCCACAAACAGTCGCATTATGCTTTGGGTCTGTCAGTCTGGCTTTTTCAAATGTCAGAAGTCTTGTTCCTATAGCGTTAGCTTTAGCCTGTGGTCGTATAATACTTGAACCTCTGCCAGCATGACACAAATCATGTTTCTTTTTGAATCTCATCAAAGACAAACCTGCAATCTCCATGTCTGGAATTTACAATTATTCATTCTTAGATTACTTCTTTATGTAGCTAAGGATCAAAATCCCTCTCCCGGAAGACTCTGGGGCTGTAAATAAGTAAAACAAGTCCAGATAGTTTAAAAATAAAATACTTTTTTCCAGAAACATCTTCAAAGCCTCAAAACCCCAAACCTCTCCATGCCACCCACTCTCCCTCAGCCCCATCTTAATTACTATTTTATGCTATGTATTGCTACAATTGATATTTTTTTTGCCTAGATTAGTTTTGCATTTCTTTGGCATGTCTAAGTGGGAAGTGTCTGAGCAAAAGCATATATATGCCCATGTTTTCAGCCCATCAGTCCAACTCACTGCCCTGGGTTATTTTACTTAAGAGGCTTTCTTTAAGCACAGGCTTGGCTTTAGGAAGAGGTCTCTGCCTAGAAACAGTAGCAGTTATGTTAGTCTTAAGGCCTTATGCTTCAATCTGAGCTTAGCTGCCTTTTTTTCCTTCCAGTTTTGTATTTGTAAGATCATAGGATAACTTAGGTTAAAAGAGAAATCTGGAGTTCTCTGGAGAGCTCAGGAAACAGCCTCCTGCCTTAAGCAGAGCTACCTTTGAAGTTCCTGGTAACTGCACTGGACCCCACAAAGGCAGTCTGCAAAGGGACTGCTACTAAATAGAGGACAGTTGCAAAATATTTATAGAATTTCTTCATCTTGTCAAGTCACTTGGATAAGCATGATACGTGAAACTTTTGAGTCTCTTAATGAATGATTAATTTTCTAGAACCTGAATAGTTTATTTAACCTTTCTGATTTTGTCAACATTCTTCTTTTTTACTTTTTTTTTTTTTTCTTTCTAGAAACATAGGATAAAATAAGATCTTCCTGTTGGAAAAAATACAAAGGTTCTCTGTAGGTAGGGGCAGTTATGAATGGAAGACAGAAGATGTGAGGACTGACTAGCCAGAGGTGAATTTGGTGGAAGGCAAGTCCTTCTAAAGCAAGTTTAATATTGGGCTAGTTTAACCCCAGAGGGACCTTTGGAAATGTGTATCTAAGCCTGAATTGTATCTTAGATTTGTCTCAAAAAAAAAAAACTATATATATATATATATATATATATATACATATAAAAGTTTTTAAGCCTTTCTACAAAACTTATTATAGAGGAATTGTTATCCCTTTATTGAGATTAAGACTTCTGTGTTAAAAAAAATAAATAAATTCTTATGGAGGTAGCAGCTGCAGACCAACTTTATTTTGTAACAATATTTGTTGTCTGCACTCTTACTAATGGAATTGCAAAGAAGTGATACATCAACTGCATGTTCACAATAAAAATCATTAATGTTACTATGGCATACTATGCTTTTAAAAAAACAAATAATCAAAAGGTGATATTTTATTGCCTTGTAAAATTTGATTTTAAGAGCTATTTGATGACAATGGCCAGGTGAATTCCCTGAAAGTGACAAGTCAGTATAAGATCTGTCAGAGCCTATCAAGTGTGTATGACATTTCTTTTAACTATGTTTTCTTTTTTAAGGTTATATAAACAGAGTTCCTCAGTTCAAGTGTCTTACAAATCAACCTATATTAGTATTGATGCATTAAAAACTGAAAGAAGGGAAGGAATTGGCTTTATAGAAATAGCAATAAAGGAAAAGAGCAACACAGTCACTTGAGATTTGATTATTCTTTCTATAGACAAGAAAAGATGCATCACATAGAAACATGGTTTAGGGAGTATGAAACCCTAGCAAAGTAAAATCAGAAGGAAAAGATACACTGGGGCAAAGGAGGGACATGCTATTCCTCCTCTTTTATAAAGCGCAGGTGGAGATCTCAGGATGCATGCTGCAGAAAATGATGTTTTCAGATGGAGTTGCATTGAAACCATACAATTTTATTGTGTGTAAATAGTATCAATCTCCCTGTTCTGTTGTGGGTTTTTTTTTGCTTAAAAGTAGGAGCTTCGGCTTTATTCTGCAGAACAAGAATGAAATGCTCAAAAATAGAGGTGCAACATTAACAACGCGTTAGTAAAATGATTTGCCATTGATTAATGGAAACATGAAGGCATTCTTGGTCAGAACATAACAAAAAGTTAAAGCCCAAGAGAAATTAAATGAAATCACAAATTTGCTACTAATGCAGTAGGCAAAGAAAATCATACACAAAAATCATTATCAGTTCTGAGAATGTGTTTCATAATATCTCAAAACCCAAATTAAAATGGAGAAGAAACAACTGGAATTAATATTTGTTTCTATGGATAACTAAACAGTGACTTATACAGAATGTGCAGTACAGATGTTATTTAGTTATTTTATTATCACTTTTATAGAATAGATTTTAAAAATGTAGTTTTGATATTGCTCAACCCTGGATGATGATGTTTTTGTTGTTGGTGGTGTTTTTTCTCAGAAAGATTCAAGGGGGTTAGGTATGAATTCAGTTTCAGATGAATTGTTAACCTTTACCAATTTCATAGCTTTCTTTATTCAGTTTTAGCTAAAATAACATTAAAATAAGAAATCACAGAGCTTTGTTTGGAAAAATAGAAAAATTCAATCTGAATTTGGCCAGTACAATTTCATTAGTTTTAAACAAACAACAATTCTTTATTCATCTCTTGTCCTGGAAGGCAAGATGTTGGCATCTGGTTACTCAACATTGTTTTATTTTCAAAACTTTTAATCTACAGAAATCATAGCTAATATTAAAGTATGTCTGTCTTTGCCATGTCTTTTTACACCATAAGTGATCTGTAATTCAGATCATTAAAACTGCATGTCAGTAGAAATATGTGAAGAGAAGGTGATCGGTGACAGGTAGATGCCGTATGCAAAAGAAAAAGCAGAACAAGAAAGAGGAAAAAAAAAAAAAAAAACAACTTTTAGTTTTCTACTTCTTTTTTAAAAACTGTCTCTATGTGAAATGATGATAATTAAATTGAAAAATCCTATTATTAGAGCACAAAATAAATCCCAGGGAAGACAGAGAATGAAAATATCAAGCAATGCAAATCCCAAACAAGAAGTTTTAATCACTGTATTTTCCTGTAAGCCATAGATGACAGAAATCAAGAAGGAAATTACAGGCACCCCATGTAGAGGAATTTGAAGGCTCCTTTTCCAAATTACCATTCATCTGTGAAATCTGGGACTTGCATCTAGCTAAAGAATATCTAGGTCTGTGTGTAGTGTTTTTTGCATGTGTATTTTAAGGAAATTTACCATGTGATGGCAGCAACAGTAGACTATGGCTTGTTATACAACAGTCAGAGCAGATGGCTGTGAATAGAGGTTACCGTCTTATATAAAGGACAGAGTTGTGAATCGCGGGAGCTGGCGAGCCTGCTCTTCCATGAGCACCAGGTTCATCTTGGTGCGTGAATGAGAGGCGGTGCAGCACATTTGCTAAAGCACCTTCTGAAGTGATGAGACTGAAACTTCTCCTACCTGCTGTTCTTACAAACATGTTATGATTCCCTTGACTGTCCCATGTCTGGAGAACCATAAGTATAAATTTAGTACAAAGTGCATGTTCTGGGAGACTCAGGAACCATCTCATTTAGCCTGTTGGTCTGAATAGCTAGCTTTTCTGGCTTGCGTGCTCTCCATACCAAAACCACATTACTATTGGTTTCAATCTTACATTATTTCAAAAACACTTCTCTGATTTTTGCCTGGACACAGGACACAACTGATTATTTGACTTGAGATCCCATTTATAGTCCTTTTACAGAGGAAAATTCAGCAGTGCAGCAGCCATAGTTCTTCATGCTCAGAGAGAAAAGTATGAACAAAGATAGGTCATTGCAAGATGGCACACAGAAATACTGCACAAAACATGCCAGTGATTAAACTGAAAAGCATTCATTTCATTGGGTTCTGTCTTTATGAATTAGCTACTCAGCTGTCTAAATAACATTTTGTTTTAGCAATGCTGTTTCACTTTCTCTCAGTGAGTTAGGCACACTTCTGATTTTTAAAGATTCAGGATTAATTGAGATGGTTTATATTTCATAAAGATGTCCTAGCCTGTTGCAGGAGCTAGTAAAAACACATGGAGAAAAGAGATGGATTTCTCTTATTGGCAACTAATCTCATGCCTCTGAATTAACCTGTGTTAAATCTAAGTTTGAACTGAGCATTTTGCCTTCTTCTATGAGTGTTCTGTGTTAAAATGATTCTAGTAAAGAAAGCAGTACTGAGTATGCAGATAAACCACAAAGTTATGGGGTGGCTGGTATTCCAATCTGGCCTGGCTGCAGTACGGTTATACCATACTGTGTCAGTGTCAACAATAAGCAGCAGGAGAAGCTCTGCCCTGATTCTTACAGGCACAAAGCTGAAGATCAGTCCAACACATGCTAACTACTGTGAGAGTAAAAGCATTAAGGGGCTCCTTAGCATCTTAGCATCTCCAAGAGGATTTGTGCTGTGTGTCCTGATCTACTTCCCAAATCAAAACTAATGCTTTGTAAGTGTCTGTGTGTTCCAAACTCAACTTCACTCTTTGCATTACGTCTGTACTCTGCTGTGAAGATGCTTATTAAGGCAATTATTGTTAGACTTTGCACTTCACTTGGAGCTTCTATCAGTGTTCAGTCAGCTCATTTGAACAATCTCAGCTCATTAAGGAAAACCTGGAATAAGTGTATCGTGCAATATTAATGCAATAAGTGCTCTGCGTTGCTGTGAATGCTTTATGCTTTGAGGGCAGCATGTATATATTTATTTTTCTAGGATGATGGTAATCTTACTGAAAACATTAGGGGTCATCACTATTTTGAGTTTGATTACCACATTGAGGTAGTTACCTTTTTCTGTTTTTTATGAAGAAAGATAGTTCTGAGGTTCATGAAGGCATTTTTAGGCTGATTTTCTGAGGGCTTCTATAGCAATCATAGTTGGCAAGAGGACATACAACAGTGATGCTGACTACAGTCTTACTGTGCAAAACCAGCAGATTATGAAACTATTGTTCCATGGATCAGAAAGATCAAAAAGGTAAAATCTTGATCTTGTTAAAACTGATAAATATTTTATTTAGTTCTTTGAGGTTATGTCATTGTATTCTGACTTCCGTGTATGACTGCTTTTTTGCTATCATTTTTTGTATTGACCAGTAAGAGTTTGAAATTGCCAACTATGAGGATATGTCCCTGTATTCATTTCCTTCAGTGATAAACTTGACCATGGAAATGATTTCTTAAAGACAAAAACAGATCAGTGCTCTCCCTGGAGAAAAGCAAAGAGCAGATTGTAACAGGCAGTTCTTGATGTGGTGGCTTGCACTGGGGAATTTGATTCCTTTCCAACCTTTTCACAGAGCTCTGTGCTCACAGACTCCTGACTCTGCTCTTACTGCCAGTACCAGCTTGCTGTAGGGAAAAAAGTCCAACTGCTTGCTGCCATCATCAGTCACAGGTTAAGAACAGACCTGGGAGACAAAAAAAAAAATCTCATTTCTTCCATGAGTAGCAGCTTTGACAGTCTACCTCTGAATGGTCTTAAAATAGAACTGAACCACTGAATAACTGAATATAATAGCCAGATACTGCCTGCCATTGTCCATTTGATTATTTTCAAGTAGTTCTGCCCTTTGTTCTTGTTTCCCTCTCCCTCCCATTCTTCCTATTTTGGAATCTCAGCTAGGTTATCATCATCAAAAAGGAAAGACTTGAGTGTACTACATGTTCTGCTGTTCAAGATGCACGTCTCTTGTCCTATTTGGCTAAATTTTCTACTCTCTAGCTTCTTCCTTTTTTTTTTTTTTTCCTTCGCTCCTCCTAACTTATACTCTGATGCATCTGCTTATTTCCTTCCCTGATTAAAGGACTTTTTTCCCTTCGGCATCTGAATTGCATTTCTGTTAGTGACTCTTCACTATCTGCTAATCCCTGCTCCCATTCAGTGGTTGCTGTGTGTTCATGCTGTGACTTCCTTGCACATCCCTACTGCCAGTGGCCTTCACTCCCCCTCTGAAACCAAGGCTCATCTCCTTGCACTGCTTGATCTGTTTCCCGTCTTCCAGATGAATGTCTAGATCAAAGACAGCTTTTCATGCACAGTCTGCTCAGTCTCATTTAGGCTTCCCTTTCGTCCATATATGTCATTTGTACTTTTGCTGTGTAATAGAATAAAAAAATATATAATTTACAGTTTAATGTCCAAAACATTATTTGCACTTTTACATTGAGCATATGCCCATATTCCACTTTCTTATTTAAGGAGTTGGCTCCAATTATCTCTAAAGATACAGGAAGAGGTTAATACCTGATGCTTATCATGAGAAAATATCCACTGTGTGGGCTGTTTGTGAAAGGCAGTGTCTAAATTTAATGTTTATTTATTTATTTAATTTGTAAAACCAACTTCTACTTGAAAAAAGGTTGCATTTGCAGTATTAAAGCTTTTTTACGTGCCTCAACAGTATTTTTACAGGGAAAGCTTTTTCAGCTTCAGGAAAAATAAAAAGTTTTGCTTTGATACAGAATAAGGGACCCCAAACTAGCAGAGAATGGAATATTCACCTGTAACAGGTGAAACACAGGTTCAATCCTTGTTCCACTTGACTTGATTCTCCTCTCTTCAGACGAATGCCTAAATCACACCATAGAAAAGTGAGTGGGTCATTGTCTTGTCATTTTTATTTTATTTTATTTTTTCTGGAAGGAAAAGATTAGGCTTTTTCTAGTTTCCCAACCATCTCTAGTGATGAGCTGTTAGACCTAAAGTCTGTGTTACATTAAAACACACATTTTTACAGTACTGCACTACCCTAGAGATGGTACAGGATAATTTTGCCTTAGCGCTCAGCAATATTGTAAATGATGCGAGAGTTTATAAAACATATGATACTGACCAAGGTCTTGATCCTGCAAAAAACTATATGCGTGCTTATTGTTTCTCACGTAAAAAATACTAAACACATTTGTAGCATCCAAATTACTTACATTTAATCTGTGGTTTACCTCACAGAATTTGCAATTTGTTTGATAGATGATCTGTTGAATTTTATTCTCTTGATTTAATGAGTCCTTCTTAAAAGACTTTTGCTATGAAGCTCAACGGCTCTAGGGTAGGAATCTGGCACCTGCTGGTGGAGGAGCTCCAGCTGAATGGCTCTGGCTGCAGCCGACAGACAAGTCAGGACATGGACAGGTAGTGTCATTTGGAAGGAATTGCTGGTCTCTGGAAAGACTTATAAATATGTATATACAACTTACTAACTTTTGGTCTTATACATTTTAGTTACTGTGTAGGCTTTAAGTATTCCAGTCTGTGTTAGTTATCTTTGAAAGTTTTTGTCTTCTATTAATAACATTAATTTGCTGTTTCTATCAGTTTTAAGCAACCCTTTTGGTTAAGTTTTATTCAGAGTTCAGTAAAAGAAGGCTTAAATGCTTTAAAAGCCTTAAGATTTTTTTCCCCTATCTTTACACTTTCTGAGAAAAGATGACTTGTTATGGAAGAAATTGTGAAATCTTAAGCCACCTTTGTAAATGTCTGAACAGTTCCAAGTGAAACAGCTTCTTACCAGTGCAGTGTTCCCATTCTCAGAAAAATTATTATTAATTTTATAGGCACTGGAAGCACAATAACTGAAAAATTAAGTCAAACTGTTAAGTATAATTGTATCAAATGTCTTAATATATACAAGGTGGTGGGACAATTTGACTATGTATTTAATGCAAAGCTAACCAAGATTTTTTTTTATTTTTTCATTTTTTAGTTTAGGCCAGAATATACCATTAGAATAATCTAGAATTTTACTTATTACAGATCAAAGATTATGTCCAATTCTGTAATAATCTTATAAATTTTGCTCAAACATTTAAAAACAGATGGCAGGTTAAATTAGTCTTTTGTTCAGGTTATGTCTATTTAGCAAGTTACTGCAAGTTCTGGTGTAGGTTTAGAGTGCAATTAATTATTCTGGGTTAACCGTTTGCTTGTGTGCTGGGTCCTTGCAGATGCACTGAGGCAAGTCTCCTACCGCACCTTTATAATGTGGCTATTCACAGGAACTTGCTCGGGCTGGCAAATGACAGTGTTCTCATAGCTTGGTGATGAAAGAAATTACCTGAAACTACTCTGGGTTCTACCATGCTACTACATGGAGCAAGGACAGCTGCCTGAATGGGCTCAGTGAGATAGTGAGGTGGCAGTTTTGGACCAAGCGTCTGCTCTCCATGTACCTGCTGCTGTTCCAGTCTGTACATAATCTACCTACTGTGACAGATGACTGCAGTCTTGTTCTTCTGAAGTAGCAAGAATTTAAGCTTTTCCAGTAGGAGCATTCAGGAGGGTTACCTTAGCAGTCACTTAGCAGTTTACTTTAAAAGAGAGATTATGAATCCCTGAACTCAGAGAGATGCTAAGGCTACTACTTGGGTTTGTAAGAAAATAAAAACTTGTTCTTTAATCAAATATGTAAGGTCATTCCAAGTGTCCGAGGACCATCAAAAAAAGTCTGTGTAATATAAGATGAAGTCTGTCTGTCCATACTGCACTTTACAGTGTGATGCAGCAGTGCAAACTGACTTTTCCTTGTGGCCCAAGACATGAGCTGAAAGTTCCTGATGCAGCCCATGTCAGCTCTTCGGAGATGTTTTGTTAGACCCTGGTTGCTCAGTTTATTTATTCTCTGTTCAAACTAAACAATGAATTGACTGTTTATTAAATAGATAGAAGGGACAGTAAGTCAGGCAGCAGGCTGGTAAATGGACAATAGCAAATATTTTCAGAAAGACCAGCATTTTTTGACCTTTCATGTGTTTCCACAGAGGGTAAAAAAAGAAATTGGTGGCTTGCTGTAAATCAAATCAGTTTTTCATTCCTTGTAGATGTGGAATTTGCAGTCATCAGTAATTCCAAATTGGATGCCTGTTGAGCTGAGCATATCAGGGCTTTTGTACAGTTCTGTAGAAATAATCTACACATTTGTTTTCAGAATTTATTCCTTAAAGACAATACTACATGAAAAATGGAAAACCATTAGCTGGCAATTATGTGTCACAGTGTCATACAAGTAGAACTTTCAGAATTTGGACTCTGTTTATAAACCAATATTTGCTCTTGATTTTTAAATCTATTTTGTAGTTCTTACAAATCAGTATTTTCCTGTTCATTCCAAAATATAAAAAAATAAAAAATAGGATGCATGGCATATTCATAATATTTGATAACTATCATTTCTGTGACAAGGGGACAATGCTACTACATGAGTTTGTAGGCAGAAGAATAACAATTTGGACCCAGTTGCGATGACGATAAGGACTCTGACACTCTCTTAAATACCAGAAACTATAATATTTGTTGCTAAATGTAGAGATGCATCTCTACGACTTCTTCTGCAACTTCTTCAGGAGCCTGGGGAGATTGTGGAAGTCCATTTCAGTTGGATCTCATATTTTGAACATTCTGTGCCTTTGAAGGTACATTCGGAATAATTCATTTCTCCCTCCAGGACTTCTGCTTTACTCAGCACTTCATCAGGCGCCTTTTTTCCAGAATGTGTTGTGAAGCAGCATAGACTTTGTGGTCTTCCATACTACCCTAGAAATATCTGAGTTGGGATCTCTAAGTTCCCAAAGTAATTAATGGGGGAGATGCAATCTCTTACTCCACCACAGGCTAATTACAATATGGCAAATTAGGTAAAAGCCAAATTTATTTGTTGTAAGGTGACATGTAGAGGTTCTCTTGACTGTTTAAGAAGCTTCAATATGTCAATCTGAGGAAGACTCCAAGTCATAACTGCTCTCCATCTGACTGCTTCTTGCTAGGGGGAAATTGTTCAGTATCAGCTCAGGCAGATCTGCACTGGAAGCAGCAGGGACACTGACCCTGCCAGATGGGTTAAAAAAATAAATAAATAAAAAATGAAACCCAGCAGAGACGTGTAGCTGAACTTAGTGAGTTGGCAGCACTGCAAAGCTGACTGCCAGAATTCAGCACATACAAAGATGAAAACTTCTTTCTTTCTTTCTATTTTTTCCCCCTCCTGGTAGTGATTGCCACAAGAGAAAACTAAGAAAAAAGAAAGGGGGGGGGGGGGGAGAGGGAGGGGAGAGGAGGAGTTCTTTGCAGAGCTAGAACTAGACCTTGCTTTGATTTTAATTTAGGATACTTTATATGTATCTCAACTCCGAATGGAATAATGCAATATAAGCAACCTGCTTCTTCAGTCAATATCGCTCAGTACTTGTGAAATGAAAGGATTTTTCTAAAACTTATCAAGGTACTAATAGTTAACCACTCTAATTCCATTTAAGTTGGAAAAGACCCATAAGATCATCATTAAGATCTGACAAAGTGGAAGAGATTTAAAAAACAAAACAAAAAAGAAAAGAAAACATTCCAATGAGAGGCATTGAGAGGCATTTTTAATGGTTGGGTTGTATTTTTATTTTTTTTTTTTAATGTACTGTGGAATCCTTTGTTGCGTAAGTTGAGAGACTTGATGAAATGAATTCTAAATGAGTTTTTGCTCCCAGAATTAGGCCTGGGACAGATGCTGTATATTTTAACTTCCCGGCTGAGTTTGTATTGAAAATGAGAATTACTTAAGCTTAAACTGAAACTGACAGTTACTAAAACGAAAGTGAGAATTACTTAAACCTCAGCATGAGAGTTAGTGAAATTTAGAGTGATCCACAACATTAACCTTCCCTTCCTTTTCAGTCCTGGCTGTGGATCAAATGGAATAGAATAACTGGGCTCCAAAGCTTTCCCCATCTTGATCTTTCATATGTAAATGCTCCTCATAACATTTAGTATGTATGTGTTGACATAAAGCAAAATGTTTTAACAGCTAACAGCACATCCTTACACTGTGTGTTGCTTTTGACAATGCTGTCTTTCATCAGCTGACAAATTGCCTGCTAGAGCTGCAGTCCTTACCATTACTCCACTGGAATTACTCCAAGGATTCTCTACTTGCATTAGTCTGTGTATCATCTGCACATTTTTCACTGGAACAATTTGTGTGTTTTACTTCTCCGCATAAATGGATCAGCCTTGGGGAGAAAATTAAACTTGGATAACTTGAAATCTGTTGCTTAATATCATAATGCTGAAAACCACCTGAAATTGATTGGTAAAAGAGATTTTGAATAAGTTTTAACGAGTGGTAGGAAGTGCACATGGAAAATTTATAGTACATGCCTTCTGTCCCATCTGCTGTGGGCTTTTGCTTTTTTTTAATAATCAGATTCTTGTTACAATACAATACTGTCCTTAAACCAAAGTTTAGGGAGAAAAATATGAAAATAATTCACACTACGATATCCTTCAGTGACTACAAATATTAAAGCTGACAAGTAGTTTGGTGAGCAGGATGGCAGATGGTCCATGTCTGAGCAGAAAAAAAGAGCATCAGCAAAGGAAATATATTGCCAAGCATAATAGTGAAGTTTACAAAGCAGAAAAGGTATCTAGGCATTACTTAGATTCTTCAGAAGGAGGGAGGTAGAAAAAATAAGAGATTAGAGAAGGAATTCATGATGACCATCTAAGCAAATCTTTTTTTTAATTCTTTATGCATGTTCCCTTACCAGCAGATTATAATATACGGGGCGGGTGTATATAAAATTTAAGAAGTAGGAGCTTGGCTCAGAAAAGATGAATCAAATTGTCAGCAATACTAGGCAAGTACTACAATTTAAATGAAGTTTAAACCACGTAAGAGAGCAGAGCAGTAGGAGTGGAAGGCCAAGAGGAGCAGATGGGAAGCTGTTCTCAAGGTGGTGGATGCTCAGACTCCAGCCCTGCAGAGCCCTGGCTGCTAACACCACCCTGTGCCCAAGGTCAGGACCTGGCTTCTGCATCAAGCTGATTGCAGAAGTGGGGCTTTGGGTATTTATGAAAGATTTCTCTGAGTGTCTTAAACTGCTGAACATAGAAAACTAAAGAGAAAGGAAAGTTAGAAGAGAAACAGCTGCTTTGATCAATGCAGAAGGAACATTGCTCCCCATATTCTGACCACAGGGTGCCTGGACATAGATCTGCTAGTCTGTGGTGCGTGTTCTATTCAAAATGCTATTGACCCCAGGAATTGTTCAATGAGGAACTGCGTACAGACATCTTTGACTTTTGGTATAGGTTTACAATCATGACTTCAATTCAGAGCTCTTCTGTGTGCCATTGTTTTATTTCAGTGATTTTGATTGATAAAGACTGAAAAAGAACGGCATAAAGTTGTCAAGTTTGAACAGGGAATAGTCTGGTTCTTTATTTGGTCTCTTGTTCACGAAAAAGGCATACACAGAATTTTTATTATTTTCATTTGTACAGACTAGTATTTACAACAGGAAAAGATGCAAAAACTCCATGTCAGAATAAGTGATGTGACTGTGAAATAAGCAGTGTGTGCCCAGCACAGCAATTAATGTGCAGATGAGATGCAGTCACTTTGTGAGCAAAGTGGGATATTTGAGAACCTGACACTGTCACAACCTTTTTTTTTCCTGTTACACAAAATGATTGTTAAGTTTGATTTTTTATTGGTAGCCACACAAAAGAATGTCTATTCTTTTCTTTTTTAATAGATTCATTGGCTTAAAAAACAAGTTCAATAGTATGCTTTGGTCAAAGAGGAAAGTAATACGTTATCCATGTCACTCTGGGACTATGAGATGTGTAACGTATTTATTGAAGAAGCAACCTGGCTGACTGGAGAATTTTATTTTGTTTTACATTTATCTGTAAACTTGTATCAGTTGTCCAGCAGTTTGATTGACTGATACAGATTCTGTTTGGTATACATCCAAATGTGCTTGTTTATTGTTCACTCCCGTTATTATCCATAAATCTCTCAAGCCTTAGGTACTAGCAGCTGCACCGCTATCTGAATGTAAAACAATGCACCTGCTGTGTAAGAATACAAATCTCTTACTCAGAAGGAAAAAGGCAGTAAGTGCAAAATTATTAGCAGAAATTCAGCACCTTTAGAAAGTTAATAATATTTAAGCTCCTGTGTGTCTTAAATTAATTTTTGAAATGAAACTCAGGCTCTGTGAAAATTAACTCCATAATGCCTTTGAAACACCTGGGAGTTATACATGGTTGAAGAAAATCCTTGCTTGCAATTTTAGGGTTCAGGAAGTCCTCCTTCCCTCCTCCAAAAAGAGATTGTACTGCATAGCTGGTCAGTGATAGGAAGGTAACTATTAAGTGAGATGGCAGCTATTCATATCTGATTCCCTTTGCAAAATGTGGTTGCCACAAGAGGGCTTGTTTGTTACCTGGGAGTCTTTACAGACACGTGCAGGGCTGTGGAGAGAAAACTGCCCTCAGCGACTATGCTGAATTTCTCTAGTCTGTCCCTAAGTTTAATGTGTACTGTTCCTGAGTGTATCTCTTGCAAATGTAACACAGCTCAGATCTCAAAAACCTTTCCCATGTGGTACGTGGAGTGACAAGTTTTCAGAAGTTTTACAGGCAGTCATTAAGGACACTAAATTGGTACCCAGGTGGTTGGAGGTTGGGTGCTGAATTGTAAGATGATGCACCAAATCAAGAAAAAAAAAAAGTGCTGCAACAATGTTTTATGACGTTTTAATTTGCTCATGAGGAATCTGTTTATTTGGTATGGGGCTGTGCGGCTTTTCAAGATTATTTCTGCAGCACACTGCATACTATGCTTCTCACATGGTTCAATGAGGAAATACCCAAGCAAATTCTAAATGAATTAGGTCAGGCTTGGGAAGCAGTTTAGCTGCAGCAGCGTAGAGCTCAGCAAAAGCCAATTAATCCACCTGCTTGCATAAATAGTGCTCTGCCTGCTCCTTTCCCTAAAGAAGAAAAGCAATTTTGTCCATCTTAAAACCCAAGTAACTCTCCTGGGGCTCTCTTTTCAGCATAATTTACATGTGTTAGTTGCAGCCCAGTTTTCTTCCCTGTTCCTATTGCATTAATCTGTTTTGAGTTTGTGACAAATCTAACAACAAAGTTCAGGGTCAAAAAGGATCTCTTGGGTCATGAGAATATCTCCAGAAGTAAATAAAGAATAAATGTATTGCATAACGAAACCAAATAACTTAGATCACCATAAAATCACTTCAGGAAAAGAACTGGGTTGCTGTTTTCCATAAACTTCTCTATTGGTGCCTTAAACTTCGCTAATGAGCTTTTTTCATTATTGTCTCATTAAGTCTAAATGTTCTGTTCTCTTATTGCCCTTATGTTCACCGTGCTTCTTCAAGTATCTGTGTTCAACATGTTCTTTAGAAAATAAATTTGCTTATTCTTTTAGCCTTCCATGTAAGTCTCCATTCTGAATCATCTGCTAAAATATGCATACAGAGTATGCATGTATACATATATATGCAAATATATATGTTTGCATATAATAATAGCACTAGTTTTGACCAGAACTGACAATCCTGTGAAATTAGCAGTGAGAAAGACAAGTTGCTAATACTCTGATATGTTTGATACAGTTAGGCTTGCAAAAGAATGAGTAAATTCTGTTGTCTGAACAGGATGCGTCAAGCAAAATTTTTTTCATAGTTCCAGCACTAAAGCTACCCAGTCTTTCATAGAGAAGTGCCTTTCCCATGTTTTTATCTTAGGCCCATACTATTCTTATTTCTCTGCCTATCCCATTTCTCTCTTGGTCTGCTCCTTACTGCTTCTTGCCATTGCATAACTTGCCAAAACTTCATGAGCACAGCATGCTTTCCTGTGGTTTGGACAGAGCTCTTTGGTTCTGGCTAATTGGTCTTGGTCTCCTCTTAGTGAAGAGCAACCAGAATGCTGTCCTAACCTGTAAGTCTGTCTCTTCTTATGTACCATCAATTCAAGCTAAAATATAATACTTTTTGTTGTTGCTGTTAATGGATAGGTTAAATAAAGTCACCAAGTCTTACAGTTGTGCTCAGATGGGCCAAATATCTCCAATTTCTACATATCTGTTGCTGATGATAGATTTCCCTAATCCACTTTGCACAGCTGTAGCAAATTACTATTTTTTAATGCATAATTTATGCTTGCAAATGCTCTTGAAAAATCACCAAGCTCTGTGGAAGTTGCCATTGTAATAATTGTAAACAGTTGTATAAAATTATGCTGTCATGCTGTCTGTTCCTATTAAACACACAATGTTTTTGTATGGAGCATACAAATCTATATAGTAAACTGGAGAGAATGGGTCCTTAACAGTTCTATTAAAAGTCAAATTACATTTCTTCATAGCATAACTTGAGAAAAAATACAAGCAGTCAGCCTCTTTTTCTAAGATAAAAATGCACTAAAATACACAATTTAACAGTAAGCTGCAATCTAAAATACCACTAAGATTTTACCTATCGCAATTACAAGAGAATCTTTTTCAACTATATTAAACACTAGGTGAAAGTGAGTGACCAGCAGGCACAAGTGAGGTGAACCTAATCTGCTTGTACTAGGATGTCCTGCTGCTTTTTGTGAGTGCCTTCTGCTTTTCCTGACTTTTTGTAATCAGATACTTTGAGTAGAAGCGGGACTGTGGCATAAGGTGCAGTATCTGTTTTGTTTAGCACGTTTGTGGCTTAATTTGTTCTTTGATTCTGCAAAGGAATGGTTCCATGGCAGAGCAGAGCATCTTGACAGTGTTTTGCAACAAATGAACTTTGCAGACCTTTAAAATACCGCTGCCACATTTCTCTCTCTAGAAAATGTAAAAATGCAGGAAATCCGGTTCTGCAAATTTTTATACTCAAGTCGTAGGAGGTGGAAGGGAGGGAGCACTGAGAGAGAACAGAGCCAGAACAATCTGTTTCTCACTCTGAAATTTGCTGTATGAATTCTTTACAAAGCACTGTAATAATTGGAATTAAAAATTATTTCCAGGTGGAATCATTTTATGGGCTGTCAGCTGATGTCTTAAGCACAGGGAATGCTGGCACTTCTCATTTTCATCATTTAGGTTACGTAATCTATAGGTAGTCATATAAATAACCTGGCCAGACCACATGTGCTTCAGGGTGTTTAGTGGCCCATGAAGAATGCCATCATTACCTTGGGTTAAATAACGATACATAGAGGCCTCAAATCAAACGTATTAGTTGTGTCAGCAAAAATTATTACAAAGAGGACAAATATAAATGGACTGGAGTTTGAACTCTTTAAAATTGGTTTCTCATGGATGCAATGGAAGTCTCAAAATGATGGGTCTGTGCTGCAGCACCTGGGGTCTTCCACTGTATTTCAGAGCTGCTGTTGCTGTAATACCTGCAGCCCAAGCTCAGTTCCTCAGTGATGGTGTGCTTGGTCATCTTGAAAGCCTAGAAAAAAACATCAAAAAATGGTTGAAATGTTATGACCTCTTGATATGTCCTGCACCCCAATTAATGTGTGGAAAGACCTTTTTTGGGGAGGAAAAAAAAAAAAAAAAAGAGAGAGAGAGGGAGAATAAATCTTTGGTACCAATTTACAAAACATAAATTTACTGGTAAAATGTGGAAGAGCATATCCAAAACAAAGTTTTTCCTGCCTTCAAATGACAGATGAAGCAAATGAAAAGGTCTTTCTTATACCATTCAATACTGATATATTTTGTGATCCTCTGGAATGCTTAAAGGATGATAATGTTAAAAAGTCATGGTAAGTGGAGGTATCAACACAATGTGGTTTTGGTGACCATGTTTCATAGACACAGAATACCTCCATTCTGTGGTCATCCAACAAAGAGAGCTGGGATGAATGGTCTCCAGCTTGCTCAAGAGAGAAACATTTATCCTCAAAATTGCAATTTCTTAGGAAAATGTTTATGAACAGTATAAGTGGTTTCTTTTGTTTTGCACGGTTATTTTGCCCTGGAGTGTGCTTAATTTTGTTAAAGTCAGGCTAATGGACTGTAAGAAAATGGAAACATGTAATTGCAGAGCAACTAATGAGCTTCCATCACAGTGACAGTGAGTTCAATCAACCCAGGCAGACTAGGGCTGTGTGCTTTTATTTTATTTTATTTTTTTACAGCATTTGGAATATGTCTGTCTCCAGACACTTATATTAATGCTTAATATATAACTCAACTGCTGATTGAAAATACTTTCCAAAAGTAATGTTGCTGCAGACTTCCACTTGCATTAATTCTTCAACAAGTATTTCTTCTTCATGTATGGCAATTGGTAGGCAATTGTTTAACATTTCATATATAATTACTTTACATGTACTTGAACTTGCTTAAATGGCATACTGAGGAGGGAACAGACATCAACAAGACATCAAAATTGCAACTGTATGTTGTCCTAACAGTCTGACCAGAATTACCAACAATAATAAATAGAAGAAATAAAGTGTATCAGTATTATTTTGGTCTTATGCAGTGGTGCATAGAACCTACTCAAAATGTAGCGAAAAGCACCGTGCATGACTGCACTTATTGTGTGACTGTATATGCCCATAACGTGCACATAACCTGTAATTATCACAACATGATTTGGTAAAAGTTGCTTTTAGCGATGGAATCTTAAGACCTCTGTCTTGAATTTTACATTCCATTCTAAAACCAAAAGATATTTATTCTGAAAATTGTTCCTCAGTACAAAATTTAGCTATGATAAAAGAGTTAGATCTTCCTAAATTGTTTTGATTTATTTCATCTGCAAGTCTGGAACACGTTTCCTCTAGTAAAAATGTTATTTCCATTTAATAATTCTAGATAAAATCCTGCTAGTGGAACCACAGTCTTCCTAGGCAGCTGGGATTTAAGAAAAATCTTCTGATTCATTATGACAGTTTTCTCACTGCTGGACCAGTAACAGAGTGAGCACCATTCCAGCCAGCGCAGTCCTTAACTTGCATTTTGGGGATAAGATTGGACATTCAGTGTCAGCTCTCCTCTCCCTGGAAGAGTCTGACTCAAAGGTGCTAGTCAGAGCTTTTTACATCTTTTATTCTTCTGGATTCTGGATTATTGTGTTTGTTTGTTTTATGATGATGTTTGTTTGTTTGTTTCTGGTTATTCTTGCAGCACCAGTAGGCACACGGTATGGTTTTTGCTCTTTTTGCATGCAGTGTCTTACAGGGATGTGGGTCTTTCATGTGGGAAGTGACAGTAGTGGCAGTAATTGTTCATTTTTTTTAAAAAAGAAATATTTGAACACCATTGTTTGAGTGAATATATAGCTGATGCAGTGCATTAATTGATAGATGTTCCAGTGTCTGTCTGGAAATTACAGCTGTATAGAATGATGGGCCTGGGAAATATGTCAGAGAGATCGTTGGGTCTATAAATACGTCAAGTGGATAAATATAAGGGAAAGATGAGAATGATTGAAACTGAAAGATATGTTGGCACAAGA
Source organism: Aythya fuligula (assembly GCF_009819795.1). Lineage (NCBI taxonomy): Eukaryota > Metazoa > Chordata > Aves > Anseriformes > Anatidae > Aythya > Aythya fuligula. Next base: position 10,421,058 of record NC_045565.1, on the reverse strand, counting down.
ATGAATGGGTTTAAATTGGTGCAGAATAAATTTAGACTGAAAATAGAAAGAAAATTCTTACATATTAGAAAAATCAGGTTCTGCCGCTTGGAACCTAAGAGACGCTTAAGATCTCAGCTGGTCACCATAATAGCATAATGGCACAAGTGAATTATTTATTTAAATGTCATCAGATACGTAGTTTAATAACTAACTGCATCCAGAAGTGCCTCAGATTCACCGCCTTTTTACTGCAGTGGTTGCTAGACCTTAGCAGAAGTGTTCCACGTGTGAGGATGGAGACTGCAGCATTTAGTGCCCTGCTAGTTTTCTGTTAATGCAACTGATTGCCAAAGGAAGGGGTAGTTGTCTCAGCAAAGTGGCTATCACACAGCAAATCCAGGTGTCTGAAAGCTATCCTGATCTAACCAGCACAAGCAATAACAGCAATGCAGTGGTAGATCCAGCTGAAACACCACAAGCTATTCCTAGACCTTGATATTCAAGCTTGGCCATTCTTCAGTTCTGCAATAAGTACAGGCAGGTATTCCTTGTGCTAACTAGTTGAATGTGTAAATGTAAGGTGATACTTAGAGAAATGCTTTAGAAAGTACACGGAGTCAATGTGTTTTAATCCTGCCTGGATATTTATCTGTGCTCGCTAAGCATCAGCTATTGTCCACCCTCCTGTCAAATTCTGGTGGTACTAGGTGGGCACATGCTGAGCTGCAGCTGCCCAGCAGTGGGTTACCAGCTGGCTGGCTGAGCAGCATTGCAGGGCTTGTGAGTTGCTCAGGTTTTTGAAGGAAGCTGCAGAGCTGGAGAGGAGAAAGGGAAAGGCAAAGTCCCCTCTGCACATTGATAATTCATGAAATTGAATATCCCACAGAGAATCAGAAAGTTTTGACGTGGTCTTACAGCTTTTCTCTGAGCAAAGCCTTACAGATTTGAACAGTTTGACAAAACAAAGTAAGCAGGTGATATTTTTTTTTAAACTTAATTTTCTTTTGATTTTCCAGACCATCCTACAGAGTTCGTTTATTGACTGACATTCCCAGTTTGTACTAGAAAAGTATCCACATCTTCCTTTCACTCCTTTTTTGTTTGTAAAACTGATCTCTGCCCTAATAGAAAGGTCTTGTAATGGAAACACTGGATTCTGTGATATTGTTATCATATAACTGAATGTACAATAAAGTTATATCTTAACCCTGACATGAAACAGTAATTCAAAAGACCTTTGATGGGGGAAATGTACTGTGAGGTGTGTTGGGAACTATTACGCTCTTTGAGAACCCTGGATGTTTGTATTATGGAGAAGAAACAAGAAAAAAGAAAATAAGTGCACTTCTGATCATCCCAAGTACAAGCTTTGCTGAGGAATCTTACCAAGGGCAGGGCATAGTGGCTTTTTTCCATTGTTCCTGCTGGCTTTCTGATGCCTTTTTTCTGTGAAGCCTCTTTAAAAAAAAAAAAAAAAAAAAAAAAAAAAAAAAAAGGCTCCGCATTCATCCAAACATCTTTGCCTGGCTTTTAAGTCACAATTTATGTTTATGAAGGTCACAGAAAAAATTCTCTTCCTTTCTATATTTTTCTGATACGTTGCTCTGCGTGGGGTGCTGCAGTAATTTGTGAGCTGCTTTGAGGGCAAGGTGCAAGCTGCCAGTGCTGCAGTCGTCAACACCTGGGTACGCTTCTGCGTGCTTCCACTTAGACCTGATCTGTGCCTAACAAATTCATTTGTCTGAATGGCTCTGGCAGAGTGATTGCTTTCAATGAGTAAAATATTTCCGTATGTGTGGCCTTTTGGCGCTATCCTCATGTAACATTCATAACAATTAATTGCAGTGTGTCACCATACTCAGGTGAGGGCAAACAGCAGCTGTAATTTTGCTGCTCTTGCTGTAAATAATTCCAGGTTGTGTGCACGTGATATGCTATTGTTCCAATATGCTGTTGTTTTTTTCTTGTTATTTCTGTTGATCTCAGTTAAGAATCCTTTTTATCATAGCTCCAGGTCTGCTTCCAACCTCTAGTATGAGCAATATTATCCATCCCAAACATTAACGTTTTTAGACAGCATTTGTTATACATAGTACAGTCAAAAAGAACTCTAATTCCTCACTTAGCAATATTTTTAAAAATATTTGAATGCTCTGTATAGTAGCAGTGAAACAAAACTCTGAAAAGGTACTTCAAACTGCCTCCATATGGTAGACTCCCTTATCACATACCAGTACACAATTTATAGCAGTAGAGAACTTGAAGACCTACAATAATCACAGGAACAATTACAATGTTTTTTGGATTGTTATCTAGATATTAGACACCATAAATTCACATCATGTATCCAGAATTAATCTTTCGTGTAGTAGTTAAACTGACTTCCACAAGATGCTCAGGCTGTGAAGAAGATCTGATGGTTGCTTTCTGCCATCCATTTTGCTGCTATGTGTTTGTTTTCATTATTAGTTAATAAACAGAATAGATTTCTCAATAGAATCTGTTTCCATAAACTTTCCATAAAGTAGGCAGCTTAGGCATGGAAAAAGCATCTATTCCATTTGCGTGCACTACACCAAACTGCAAGGTAAGTGGATGAGTTGTTTCACTGTTTGATATTAAAGGTCTTGTGGGTTCTTAAGCACACATGGTCAGGATGGTGTGAGGGTGCATATGCCAACACACACCAACAAAGTGACCTGGCATTATTTGAACTGTTACAGCTCCAGGTAAGAAACGCATTTCCTTGGTGCATTGATAACATAACTCTGTAATTTAACATGTCTACAAACAACTCATCTCACTTTAAAACTCCTGACATTCAGACAGCTCTCCATTTGCTGCAGACCTGCTGTCCAACTGTAGTGTAGCATGGCTGGCTTAGTATTGATTACCTCAAACAAATTATTTACAGATGTCAAGAAAGGGTTTTAACTTAGAGGAAAATACAGCTCTTCTGTTCCCAGCTGCTGTTGGTGCTTTGATACCACAAACAGGCTGGTAACTACCAGCCTGCTTCCATGAGGGCTGTTGGCAACAGCCTCAGAGGATGGGGCGTGGGGAAGGCACTTCTTAGGTGATTTCAGAGAGCACTCAGACTGTAGTATAGAGCTGTGCCTGTCATTCAGGGAGCCTATCCCTGAATCTGAAAACACCATATTGTACAATAATCTCCTTAAGTGTCTGTGTTTGCTCACCAGTTTCAGACAAAATGTAGCTGCACAAATCATTTGGTGGAATCACCAAGTTTTTCAATAGAAATTACCAGGTAAATAAAACAAACCAAAAAATAGACCCCTGAAGTTTCCGTCAACCCCCTTACTTAACTGTGGACATTGAGCTTTTTAATATTTAACACCACATACAGCATAAATGTAGTAAAAGCAATGTTATGTATGTGTGTGTTTTGCACACCGTGACAGCCAGCCGATCATGCAACAGTGGTTTTTGTTTGTTTGTTTGTTTTTAAGAAACTATTAGTTGTGTTGTAAAATGAATGGGGGGGGGGATAACACTGGAAAAAATAGAAGAAATGTGCCTAGATTTGGAGTTGTTGCCTTGCTGTACACACCACTTTTGTACAGCCATGGCGGAGTTGTGCAGTAATAACAGTATTTTTGTGAAGTGACATTTGGTATTTCTTCCACTGAATCATAAGAGACATTGGACAAATGGTAACTTTTATGATAAAGTTCACTGCTATAAGGTCTTTAAAGCTTCCAGGTTTATAGCCCTGTGATTTTTCTTAAAATAAATAAATAAATAAATAAATAAAAAGTGTTTCTTTTTTTCCTCACAAAACAAAGAAGGCTTACGTAGGTGAATACAACCTGAATACAACCTCTTTTAATGCAACCTGTTATGCTCATGGATTGTTCACCTGGAGCCATATCCATGGTGTGAGAGGACTTTGATGCCTGGTTCCCCAGAGAAAGGAGCCTCTCAGTGAGATTTGGAGGAACAAGGGAGATCTTGGTGTTAATAAAGGAAGAATGGGTTGAGAGACACATAGGAGACAAGGGAAATCAGCAAGCCCACGGTACAGGAAATGCCAGAAACATTGGGAGAATTTTGATTAAAGCCAATATGTCTTATCCTCATCCAAGCTTGAAACACAGAAATACTGGAAATTAGGTTAAGTACAGCTGCTGTGTAAGGTAGCTACTTACATAGCGTGTGAGACTCATGCTTACTTGGAGTAATCAGAGTAAATTTAAATAATTCTCATGGTACATTCTGCATTATTTAAAATAAAATAATATAAGAAAGTGTCTTCTTTGTACAACAAATATGGTTACCATTGTCAATATTGATTGACTAAAGAAACGTAGCTTCCTGGATCAAGGTAAATAAAAAACATCTTTCTAAAAAGGTCTAAGAATCCCTTACCTTTGAGTTTCCTGCATACTTCAATGCAAAAATCAGACCAAATATGTAGACAGCTAAATATAGATATAAATAAATATGGAAACTTTATTCTCATTGGAATAGAGATGTATAATTCAGTCAATATTGTAAAAAGTCTTGGAGTAAATACACGTACTCTGCTGATGTTAGTAGTTCAGGGGCTTATTTTTTGACTACAGTAGAACCAAATTACTTAGTGCATTAGGGAATAAAGCTATATTTTTCCACAAATTGATGTACATTTCTTGTCCTGAAGTTGAAGAAAGTAATTAGGTTTTAAGGAATTGACAAAAACTTACAAAATTTTCCATGCTTTTAGAGAGCAGTAAACACGATTGCATTTGAACATTTTTCTGTAGCAGGCAAGTGAAGGACAGCTTAATGATCTGTGGAAGGAATAAAGTAACATTTAGTATGAGAAATGTTTATTAAATGTCATATGTTTGTAAGAAGAGGGAGCTATTAGCAATTCCTTTAATGTTTCTGTGAGGCTGGTTATATTTTACAGACCCATATTGTCAAATACCCATTTGGAAATAATAGTGCAAAAATCCCTATAGTAATTTCTAAGAACCTCGTAGACTTATTCCACCCTAATAGACGTTTTGTGTAATTGTTTAACCAGAAGAGGATCCCCACCCCCCAACCCCACACACTGCAGTCAAGTGAAATCTTTTAAGTCTGTGACAAGACAAATAATCTAGTTCATACATGGTTCAAAAAACTTTCCAGACCATATGTTTTGAAAGTGCTATATTTGCTTTTGGAATATGGTTTGTAGCACTTTTTCTGTTGTTTGTGTTGACAAAAATATGATTCCCTTCTCCTAAGGAGCTTTATGAGAGCTTGTCATGACATAGATGGAAAGGAGCAGTTTTAGCAATGTAGAGGTTGGCGTTTTCAAAGGACTCCGCATGACTAACCATGCCAATTGCTATTGAAATGCAGTGGAAGTGTCTAATTACTTCAAGCGTCTTAGAAAAGCTCAGTTTAGATTAATACAATAATACCACTCACCAGCCTTTCTGTGTATAAAGGCAAGCCCACCTGCGGATGCCACTGTGCAAACCTTGAGCAGTGAGAAGATACAGACAAGGATTTTATGCAGTGAAAGTCTCAGCTATGCAGGAACTGTTACGTTAATGACACAGAGAAGGATGGGAGACTGTATTGCTCTGTAGCCTAATTCTCCTGATGGTTCCTCGGTTGTTACAGTGCCATAATCATCTACTAGGCAATTGTGACTGTGGGATGAGTGTAGTCATTGTCAGAGAAAGTTACTGCAGAAGCCCAAGAAAATACTTCAGAATTTCAGAAGTAGGTCAAATAGCTGCTTTGGTGTTTTCTCTTTGTGTACTTAGCACAGAAGAGAGATCCTTGTATGTGAGGCTGTACTTGTAGATGGTAGTGTAAAAGAAGTGTGATGTCTGGAGCCAAATGAGGAGGGGAAAAAAAAGGAAAAAAAAAAAAAAAAAAAAAAAAAAAAGGAACCAGAGATCGGCTTCAGTAATGAATTGGAACAGAAAAGAGGATTTGCCTTTTTTTTTTTTTTTTCCCAGTTTTTATGCTAATACAGATTTTTTGCTGATCTATTTATCTCTCAGAATATCAGGAAATATTTCTTTTTATTTACTGTAGGAACACCTAGCAGAATCATTGCTTATAGCAGTTGCTACTCCTATCAGTAACCAAGTAACCACAATATATTGTTCGATGTTTACTGCAGTCTCATTAGATTGTGGGGAGATTGATCACAGAGTGGTGACATTTACTTATCATTTTCAGCATATATTTAGAGGAAGCTTTGTAAATAACCTCTTCACCATGAGTCACCATATACAGACAGCTTCATTTTCATTTGATGCAGTAACTAATTTTAACTGAAAGAGCATTAAATTGTTCGCAAATTAGATTAGAAAGTATCTTAGAGTTGATTGACAAGAGACAAAACAGTGTGTCCACACATAATCTGGACTGTTAGAGTCCTTATGTGTGTTCTGTTTGTTTGTTTGTTTCTGAGTGTTAACTAAATTAGTAAATATATATCTGAATAATATGTGTGCAGTAGCAGTATCTGACATTTACTTGCTCTCTCTTCTCTTGGTGAATACAGTAGCTCATTCAGAGAAAAATGAAGGATTGCAGTATTTGGCTGACACTTAACACTCAATATTTTGTCCAAGACCTGCTAAAATTCTTAAAGATATGCTTCAGGCATTTTCTAAGTTTGATGGAGTAATTTCAATCCATAAATTTAAAATTAAAGACATGATTGTTTGTTCTAGTGAATTTATAGCCACAGTAAATATATATATATATATACATATATATATATATATAAATATCTAATCTAGGGTTAAAATCTGTACTGATTTACAAGACTGGATATCTGCAGATTGTCTACATTATTTGATGAAAGTAAATTTGTTCATCAAAATCCAGTGTTATGCATCAAAGAGAAATAACAGTCTGTTAGCTGTAGAGATGATAATTTAAGATCTTTAAAATGACAGAACAGGCAAGATAATCTGCTGCGAGCCTCCATGCTGCAGGAGAGGTACGTAGTTCAGAATTCTAACGTGTCTTGAACCTGTGAAGATGCAAGTATTGCTAGTGTTTATTTTCAGAAGTTAGAAACAGTCTTTCCACTTTGGTGGAGTAAAACACAGCCAGGAGTGTTTGTCATTCAAACATAAAGAAACTCAATGGTTTAGTCCATTATTCAGTACTGTGTGCTATTTATAAAAGAACAGGTGTGCTGTGTCTTTTTCAAATGCACCTTTATTATAGAACTGATGGTGGGTATGGGGTTCTATCTGGAGGCTATGCTAACTTCTATATAGCCATACAAATATTCAAAGCAAGTCTAATTTTTGTTTTTTCCTTTTTTTTTTTTTTGTGTGTGTGTGTGTGTTTTGTTTTTTTTTTAACCAAAAAGAAATGGATAGAATGATTAACTTCTAGATGTTGTCTCAGTGTTGAGTTTTGTGGACTGAGGATTTTAATTTGCTTTAAGATAAAATTAACCCTTTCTATACCCTATCATATTCAATTCAGAATATGAATCTTTTATCATTGTTTACACCAAGAATACAGTAGATTGTGAAGTTTTATATAGCTTTATGGCTTCTGTTTTTAAATTATGATTTCTGTGATTTAAAATTTCACTAAAAATGACCCAGTCCATTAAGGGACGTATAAGGGATGTATAATTTTCATTACTGTCAACGTGGGCAGGACAAATTACCAATATATTCTGTAAATTTACTGTCACCCTATCTAGCATGTAGTGAATACACCTTTTGCCAGAGAAATTCACATCAACAAAAAATTTAGCAGCTGTCTTTTTTGGAGAGGATAAATGGACGGACCAGGTATGAGTTTGCTCCAAGTCCATCTCAGAATTTAGTTTGGTCCATTTTTACATGTCCTGCAGAGTAAGATTTGTATAATGTCTTTCATTGAAGACGGTTTGAAAAAACAGTAGTTGAACTATCTTCATTTTATTTATTTGATTGATTCCCTTGAATCGTCCCAATCATTCCCCCCTAAATATTGTGGAGAGTACCTCTGTGCAAATTAGTTGTAGAACCAAATCTCTAAAACAAACAACAAAATCCAGTCTTGTGCTTTCTAATAACTCACATTTGACATGCTGGTGCTTTTTTGTTTTTGAGCCTGAAAAAAGCTTCTGATAGCATTTGGCTCATTTGTTAAGTCTGAGAACTCCTTTTTTTGATCTAACATCCAGAGAAGGTTGTCTCTCCTCCCTGCTGAGCAGAGACAGAGCTTGTCCTATAAAGTTGTGGGCTCACATGCTAAAGTGAGGCAGTGGTCTGGATTTCAAAAATAATATGCTTTCATATGCGTATCTAACCAGTTATGCTTTTATCTTCACTAAATACATGAGCAGGCTGAAAACTGTGTATTGTCAAACAGTGTAAAACATAATGGATAGAGTAGGTTTAGTTTCAGTGTTTAGGTAGTATCCTCAGCTAGCTCCTTTTTGAATAAAAAGGTTTGTTTGGTGGTGTTTTTTTTTGTTGTTGTTGTTGTTGTTGTTTTTGTTGTTGTTTTCCTATTTCAGACAAAGTTTGGTTGGTCTTAAACTTTGTCTTATTCCCATCAACCAAATCTGTTCAGAACACTTGAGCTGTCCCAAGGTAGTTTGCAGCATATTACAGTGTTGCATTTTTTATTCAAGACATAAACTACCAAGGACAATTTAGCAAATCTTATGAGTTTATTGGAACCAATAAATTTCATTTACAGGGAAAATACTTTGCACAGATATTGTAAAGCTGTCTCCTTCATGCCAAAGTCAACCTATATTTAGGACAGATTTAAATGTCTGAGGTGGTATATGGTGAATATTTTAATAATGAATATTTTTCTTATACAAATCAGGGATATTTATATTTCTATTCATAGTGTGTTAGAATGCACCCGGAATAATGAAACCTGTCTTGAACTGGGAAAAAAATCAATGTTAATACAAGTAAGAAAAAGGCCCCAGCAAACCATAATCCAGACCCAAGGCTGCAAGTTGCATGTGAAGCACTAGTAAATTTATCCATTAGCAGGTGCAAGTTTATCTTCTCTTGTGCTTGTTATCAAGTATTCCCAGGTGTGTATGTATTCATAAAGTATAAATTAAAATGCCTTCAATATTAGCAACAAATTCACATAATACAAGGACCATAAGGCACAGTATTTTTCCCACATCAACAACAAAATACAGAAATATTTATAAAATTAAATACAAAAGTGAATAGTCTTCCTGTCTTAGTAATATATTATTTCCTCAGAACATAGCAATACCAGAAAGAAAAGAAATCACAATAACAAAAATAAAATACAGTCACATTATTTGGTTAATGACCCTATCTTGTGGAGCAGTGCCCACGCTTCAGCACATTAATAGCTCTCATATACATTTTTGTTGAACTGAGTCCTTGAAGGAACTGCATTGCCTGATGGCAAATTACTTGACACTCCGCACTCTGTCCCCGAGGAAGCGTTCTGGATGCAGTTTATCATGTACGCATTATGACTGAGTAGGAATATAGCAGCCCTTTATTACACGGGGGCATATCAGGGGGCAGTATTTCCATGGCTTTGTGCTTGGTTCAGCCTTTGGCCAGCACCACAAAAAAAAAGCACCACAGCTTGCTTTCTGCCCCTGTTGCCCTACAGTGTGCACGTCTCTCACAAATACCTGCTGGAAGGTCTTGCCATCAACAAGAGAGGAAAAGCACGATTCGGAGAAGGATGGCACTTGTGAAAGCATTTATTTATGTTCACCAGAACAGGGTGAGTGAGAGCAGCCAAGGGCAGCCGGCCAATGCCCGTAACCTGCTCCCCACGCCTCCTGTCCCAGCCACTGCTGGGTGCAGGGGAGGGGTGCGCTGGGTGTTCACCACGCTGCACTTCTAGTGGGGAGGTTTCAGGGCCCTCCTACCCCTGCCAGAGCCCTGTCACTTCTCTGCTGGAGGTGGCGCCTGTCTGTGGAATAAAGGCTTTATTCCCAGAGCGTTAGCACCCGATTCTGCCTTCTGAGAAAGCGGGTTTAGTTTTTGGAGGTGGCCTTTCAAAGGAGACAACTCAGACAAGGATTCAGATAAGGGGAGAGGTGGCAGCAGTCATTTTCTCTCCTTTTCTGTTTTTGGTTTTGCTTTTTGTTGTTGTTGTTGTTTTTTCTTGTTTTTATGTTTTTCTATATGCAAAGATGTGGGTTTGGGGTTGTCATGCTGGATTTTTGTTTTTGCTTTTTCTCTAGTGGAGGAAACATCATAGAATGATACAAACGTTACTCTAAGAGCCAAACAATGGGAGCAGTTACTTTAATGACTGCTGATATTTCTTCTTTTGCCTTTCATTACTTTGCATCCTCAACTCTGTGTGTAGGAGCCATGTTTATATTAAGGAATTAAGTTTTGAAGTTAGGTGTTTGTTAACTTGTGAGTACAGCTGAATTTCTGCAGTGAGAGAAAAGGGGATGGAAGGCTGTGTGTACATTCAGATTCTTAAGAGGTTATTTCTTTTATTTATTCTTCTTCCTTCTGAAGTCCTTGAGCCAAAGTAGTGCTGCCATCCCATTGCTGTGTGTGGGATCAGAGCATCTTTCTTGTTTTAAAATGAAGTCGTGACATACTTAAACTAGGGAACAGGGGGGAAGAAAGTGAAGAGTTGTACTACAGTCTCTTTGCAGTTTAAAACCAAAACCAAACAAAAATAGGGATTTACAGATGCATTTGGACAGCACTTGCACACTATCCAGTGTCCAGCGGTCTGGAAAGTGTGTTTTAAACAGGATGCCACTGTCACTGGGTGTTTTTCACTTCAGTCAGTGGGACGCCCATAATCCCCAGATATGCCTCCTGGGTGATTTCCTGATCATGACTCTGGGCGTGGTGGCTCTTCCCCAAACCTGCAGGTGACTGCAGAGGTTGGCTCCCAAGCCTGGGCTCCATTTCCGTCATGCAGGGGAAGAGGGCTGTGCAAATGCCTATGCGCTCTGAATGGCACAGTGCACCAAATCCGCAGGGATTATTAATGCGGTGTTTTCTGTTTCCAGGTGTCTGCTTGCAGAGCTTGTAGAACAGTTCTTGGTGATACAAATTGGCAGCTTAGATATTTTACTGTAAGGGTTTATCCCATTAGACATCCTTTCATCATAATCTTTGTAAGTCAGCTTTATCAGCGATATATACTATGCTGGTTGCTGAAGTTGCTTTCCAGGCACGTGAGAGATTTAAAATAACCTGACAAATTTCCGCCCTCTTCGATTGAATTTTCCAGATGTTGTTAAGGAACCCTCCAGTTTTTAAAGGAAGGGTGTATTTTGTATGCTCTTTTTGAACAAGTAGCTTTTAACCATGTTGGTGAACTGAATGCAGGAGAGTACAGGCCGTGCATGGGAAGCTCTGCTATTTAGAGAACCTGCATACCTGGTCAGGATAATTTTATCAGCTCTTCTACATAGCCTTAAAAAGATGATATAGCTTGATCTTCATGTGTGAATATCCGTAGCTCCTTGGAGACCTGATTACAGTGTTTTGATCTCCATTATAATTTTTTTTAAAGCAAGCAGTTGGTGGCTACATCTTCATCTAGTTTACAGAAAGACGCAAGGTGTGAATTGCAGACAGATATTTGTGGATTTTGTAGATACAGAAAAATTGAGGAAAAAAGCAAGATACAACCTCTGTGAATATATTATGTTAAATGCACTTTTGATATTTCTAATCTCATGCTCTTCTAAGAATTAAATCCCTGTGCCAACAGGGTTGTTTGGATGTGAATGCATAAATATTGATTAGATGTGCGATGTATGGCTTTAAATTTGTGTGAAGTTATATTTCCCTAATCCATATATGTATGGTTTTAATTTAACATTAACATTATATACGTATAATACAAAAGTAAAATATGTCAGTCCTAGCATAGACAAAAATTGTGGTTTGCACCCTTTCAGAAAGTTTGGTCTTCCACAATTTAAGTTTGTATTTGAAGCTACTCCTTACACACCCAGTTTTGAAGAGTCAGCTCTATTTTTTTCCTTTGCCCTGTCCCTGAAGGGTGGAGAGTTTGTTATTCTTTAATTGCATGTCAACTTAAACATACTTCCTATCAAGTTAAAAAAGATAAAGGCTTTATATAAATTGAAATCTACTTTGCACTAAAACTTCTTTCTGTAACAGCATCAAACCATGATTCACTACCACCACTAGTCATGTGAAAAAAGGGGTCTTGAAGTGGTTTGATCTCATTATGGTAAATTTGGTCCATGTGACTGAAAAAAAAAAAAAAAAAGTTTTTGATTGTTCTGATTTCCTTGAAATTATTGCTCCATATCAGAACAAATGGCTAAATAGGCAATGTGCCTGCTATTTCCTGAAGTTGGGTTTTCTGTTATGGAACACACCACAGTTGTGCAATCACATTGGGTGGGGGCATGGCCACTGTAATGAGCTGCAAAACTCAGTAATAAAAGTCTTTCATTTCTCAGTCTAGGTTTTGATCCCTGAAAGAGAAATGAAAGAGAACACTTTAATTAATGATATTGAGAGAGGATTTTAAGGAGGAAGAGAGGATGAATTCCTGTAGGTAACTGGCTTGAGGCAGTTCAGTCAATGTAAATATAATGACTGCAGGTGTTCACGTCCTACCCCAAATACACTTACTTTAAGTGACAACACTTTAAAGTTCTGGCTTACAGTTGCCCCTGTGAGGACAGAGCTCTGGTTTTCTTTCAGACCAGTCCTTATACAGTATATCCCTGACCCTGTACTGAGTTCTGCAGCATCTGTCATAAAGTACTGAATTCAATACTGAATCATACAATACAAATGATGATATAGATTGTATTTACTTTTTAGTCTATTTCTAACATTTCCATCTCTTCTTCTTTTTTCTTTTACATGCTTTCTTATGTACAGCAGACCATTTAGGAATCGAATTCATGGGTAAGTTTTCTCTTCTCTTTTTTCACTGTCTAACATGTATCTTGGTGCCTCATCCCAAAGCACGTGGAAGTTAATGGGAAGACTCCCATGAACTTCATCAGTGGATTTTGGATTGGGCTTTGAGAACAGCTCCTGTTATATTTACTGATTACATATGAAATTATATCAAGATCTATTTTTTCGCTTGTCCACTCTTGTTTATAGAGAGCTATAAACTTCATAGCAATGTTTTGTGTGTGTGTTTTGTTTTGTTTTGTATTTTATTGTTGTTTAATGAAACGTATTGTAGAAATTATATGGGTGTATCATGACATTTTATATGAGATTTTAGAAAGAAGTTAGAGCCTATCTTTATGTAAAGGAAAATAAATTTTAAAATAGAGAGCATTTTTGTTTGTTTTCAGAATTTGGTATTGACTGCAGTGTTAATGCATAACTATGTTTAATGTGAACCATTTCATTAGCATTTAACAGAGAAGTTGCAGGGATTCTTTTCAGAAAAAATGACAAATAAGCTTTTTCCTAACCTGAAGTTAAATTAAGCAGGAGTGAATAACAGATCAGAAGTATTCCTTTTTATATTTTTTGAAAAGAAAAGGTGATGTTCTATTGAATCCATTGCTGTCTTGTAATGTATTCGTAGCCCGAGGGACTGACAGACTTAATAGGTCATTGCTTCACCTCTCAGCTGGGGATCTGCAGAAAGTGGGTGGGTTATTTTCTTTAGGAAGCTCAAGTTTGTCTTTAGTAGAGTTAGTGAACTGATGCATCTTTTGTGTAAAAAAAAAAAAAAAAAAAAAAAAAAAAAAAAAAAAAAAAACACAAAAAAACAGCTTGCATAAACTATTGCATATGACTGAAGACACTGTAATAAAAAGCTTGTGAAGATGTCATAAAAATTACCTTTAATGCATCCTTTGCATGTGTTGAGTTTTGCCCATTTTTTTTTCAGATTTTAAAAGTAAAAATATGATAACCTTATGACTGTAAGTGATGATATGGGGTTTATTTTGGCAATTCAAGTATAAGTTGTCATTATACCAACATGGTGATGAATATTAATGGTGCAGCTGACTTAGCAAGAGGACAGCTAGCAGGCAGAGGGATTTTTTTCCTACTGCTTTTGGACTTTTGTGGCATACCTAGAGACCTGTCTCCAGGTTCAGACCCCCTAGGTAAGGACAGAGATTTACAGTCTGAATTGAGTCCAGTGGATGCCCACCAAGATGGCCAGGGAGCTCAAGACATGCAAAGAGATGCAAAGTGCACTAGTTTCATAGAGGAGGACAAAGTGGAATCTCCCTCCCATCTAAAACTATCTGATGGCTACTTACAGAGAAGACAGAATTGGACTCTGTGGAGGTGAGGGAGGTGGTGGACCCAGACAGCATCAAAAAAAAAAAAAAAAAAAAAAAAAGTTCTCATTACTTATTATGAAAGCGTATCTTCAAAATGAGAGTGGTCAAACATTGGAACAGGTTCCCCAGAGACACTGGGGAGCTTCCATTGCTGGAGATTTTTAAGGCTTGGCTGGAGAGGTCTCTGAGTACCCTGATGGTGCTGCAAGGTGTGCTCTGCTTTGAGCAGCTGGTTGGGCAGGATATGCCCTCCAGTGATCCCTTTCAGCCTTTGTTATGCTGTGATTCTGTGAGCTCTAGAAGTTTGGTGTTTCACTTCACTTTATAGGAAACTTTAAAAGTACTGGTGGAATTAATGCAAGTGTTTCTGTAGACTTCGTTGACAAGCAAAATTTTTTACACAGAAGATTCTGCATATATTATAATTTTACTGCTTAACTGAAATTGTAAGCAGCAATCTTGAGGCATACGAATTGAAAGATAAGCATATACATAAAAGAAAGAGGATACGGAACACATACAGGATTCAAAGAGTAAGCTTTTCCATAGGAAGCAGGAAAGCGTACCGTAGGAGGCAAAGCTGAAGCATTTTAGCTTCATTTTGAACATTTTAGTTTCTTTTCTTTTCTTTGTTTTTGTTTTGTTTTGTTTTGTTTGTTTGTTTTTACTATGTCTCTCTTAAGACTTGAAATAAAGCCAATCCCTGTAGTCTTGGCTCAGAGTAGTCTTCTCATATGAGTAGCTTTCTGATTGTTTTATTTAATATCAAAACAGATCCTGATTGTGTACAAATTAATGAAATCTTGTGTCTCCAGCCTGGAAATATTATGACAGAGTCTAAGATGAGGCCTGAGGTGTTTTATGGTGGGCTAAAAAAAGCAAAATCCAGAACTACACATGAAAGTGAAATGCTTGTGCTTCTTAAAGCTGCCTCCCCCCCCCACCCCTCCCGTTAAGAACTACTTAAGAAGTGTAAGCAAATATGGAATCATTACTGTACACAAAGCAAAATATACAAATCCCCACTCTGTATACAGAGACATGAGGTGACGATATACTCATCCTGTTATGGCCACCAATGCAAAGCCTTTCCCATCAGTTTACTTCTGTACTGTAGAAAATAATCACAATTACTGCGACAAATATTTTTCAGTTATTAGAAATAGCAATGTATGGGTGATGCAAAGCTTAGCCTTGATTGCGTGTAATCCAGGACATGCTTTCTAGCGTTTTCGTTGTGTTTATGGGTTCAGTTGCTTTAGGGATTCCACTTCTGTCATTGTCTTCTGAGAATTTTGCTTTTGAAGTTCCCCTGTTCTTTGAGGAAAATAGTGTAATAATTGATTTGGAGAGTATTTTCACTTTCAAAATAGAACTGAATTTCACTTTGTTTTTTCTGACTGATAATGAGGGAATGGAAGATACCACTGTACTCTCTTAGAAACATTTTGTAGTTAGGTGAAGTGAAACGGTAATGGTGAACACTACATAAAAACCTAGAATTTGGATCCCTGCCTTGCTTTTCAAAATTATTTTCACCACTTTTTCACAAACTTGTTCTAAGAGCAAAAGCCACATAAGCCTGGATTCCTGAGGAAGGCTGGACTCTCCACGGTCAGTAAAACTAAAAGCTCATTTAGATAAGAACATCCATCCCTGGAGATGCCCCAGTGGAGCAGATGAATGGTCCATCCAATTAAGCATTCATTCTCTAAGGAAAGGAAATGAGCCATTTTTGTCAGACTCTCAAGAATCCAGATTTGCTGGAGTATAGACTCCTGCCCAGTTCTTTTACTCTCCTTATACGGATCTGCCGTCCATGAATTTGCGTGTCCTTTTGAACTGGCTGGTACTGCCTTCCCCCACAAGCTCCAGCAGCTGCCAGTTGCAGAGGTTCTCACTGGCAGGCTGTGTACCTTGCTGTCCCATTACCTGCCAAACCCACCTCCAGCCAGAACCTTTGACAGATCCTTATTTCTCTCTCACATGCAGCATTTTTTGAACATGAGTTAAACGTTCAGTTTATCTGCCACACTTGCTGTTTTGTTATCCTTGACCATGTTCCCCTATGCCTCCTTTTGGATATTATTTGGTTTATGTTCTGTATGCTATTGTACATGCACAAACATGAATACCTGGTACTTCAGTATCATTGCTGGCCTTGGTTTGGAGTGTCTGTTTCTTCGTATGGATAGCAGAGATAAATGCAGACTTATTAATGTGGCATATCAGTTTTAAAATGTTGCAAATATAACAACAGATGTATGCTTCTGAGGTATGCTCATGCAGCTTCTGTGGGAAAAATGAAATTCATATATGTGTTCAGGGGACACTGTCCTCTCAAAAATGTACATCTAAGTATTGTAATCAGAGTGGCTGAGCTTCATGAAATTTCTGATGATATGGACATGCTGTACATTGCCTAATACCTCAAAGGAAAGAAAAAATAAAGTCTTGTTTAGTACTCACTTGTGAGAACTAGATTCAGTTCCCACCTCTGATGCAATCTATTCAAAAGGCTTTGGGCAATATATTTTTATCACTCTGTGCCTTACTTTCTCATTTACTATCTTTTTTGTCAGGCTTTTACATTTAGATTTCTCAACTCTCTAGGGACTAAATCTCTTTTTGTAGTGCATAACACAGTTTTCTTCCTTGTGAGAGGCTGAAAGGTTCACCTATTCTTTGCTGCTGCTCCCTGCTTCCTCCTAGGAGCATGCCATGGTGCACTGGGGACCTGCCTTGCCTCAGCATGCAGGGTGCCTGGTCTGGATTGGTGCACATTTCTGTGGGGTTCCCAAAATGTCTCACCAATGATGATGCTTGCAATGTCATTTAAATTTCTGTCACATAGGTAAGTAAGTATTATCATGATGTTCCTATAAACAGGCTGAACATCTATGTGTATTAAAAATTTTGTGTCAATTGAAAGCAGGCTGGCTGTTGCTAGTGCTTGTTTGGGGCAGTGAGTTTGTAATAAATGAGAGAGATTGAAAGAAGTATTGAATGAGAGAACTAAATGATGTATTGTTAGCTCTAGTGTGGGGTAGAGTACATACACATTACAATCAGTCTTCTTGACTTTCAGAACTGAATGTTTGGTTAGTTGGAAATATTGATGATGAAGCCAAACATCTCTGATAGCCAATACGGCTGATCTGGTTATTTGGTGATATGGTAGTTGCAACCCAGTTGGTAGCTGGGTTGTGGAGACTGACCTTACGTGTGTGTGTCTCAGCTGCAGAGTAAAATCTGCTTTAACTAACGCGCAAAAGAGATGCAGAAGCCTGAGGGTGATTTTACAAACAAGTGTTCCAGGTAAAGAGTCAGTCGGTACCCAAGACAAGGAGTCATCAGTTTTACTAATTTCTTACAGCAAGAATGAGCAGAGTTAGGACATTCTAAAGGGTGAAGTGTGAAGGTGAGTGATACATGAACAAGCACGACTGTTAAAGCAGTTGTCGTGGTTTAACCTGGCTGGCAGCTAAACACCACGCAGCCATTCGCTCACCCTCCCCCCTCCCTCTCTGGGACGGGGGAGAGAAATGGAAAGTGAAGCCCGTGAGTTGAGGAGTTGAGATAAAGACAGTTTAATAAGACAGGAAAATAATAATAATAATAATAATAATAATAATAATAATAATACAATGGTGATAATAGGAAAGTAATAAAAATATGTACAAACAAGTGATGCACAATGCAATTGCTCACCACCCGCTGACCGATGCCCAGCCTAACCCCGAGCAGTCCGGCCCCCTCCCCCCCGGCTAGCCACTCCTATATATTGTTTAGCATGACGTCAGATGGTATGGAATACCCCTTTGGCTAGTTTGGGTCACCTGTCCTGGGTCTGTCCCCTCCCAGCTCTTACTGCACCCCCAGCCTGCCTGTTGGCAGGACAGAGCGAAAGGCTGAGATGTCCTTGGCTTGGTATAAGCACTGCTCTGCAACAATTAAAACATCGGGGTGTTATCAGCACTCTTCTCATCCTAAGCCAAAACACCGCATTCCACCAGCTACTAGGAAGAAAATTAATTCTGTTCTAACTGAAACCAGGACAGCAGTTCATCCACAACACCTAATCTGATGATCCAGAATCTTTATCTTTTGTTTAGTAACAGTAATGTCTGATGGATACAAATGAAAATAACATGTCACAGGCAAGTGCAACAGGCAGGCCACTGCTGTTTTAATGGAAATACATTGTCATATCAAATAGTACTCTTCCTTAGGCTGCTTAACAGTTAAACTAATGTCAGCGGTATAAATAAGTATGAAGCATTAACCTGAATCTCCTATGCTTGGATTGCAAAATTAATATAGCAGTTGTTAAAATTAGTTGCCAAGTTTAACTCTCTGGTATTTAGGCCTTACTCAGGAAATAAATATTCTTCCATAAAACTGATTTTCTTTTTTGGAAAAATCAGAAGAAACTTAACCGAAGTCAAGGGAGTAACAATGATGTAGTACCCTTACAGGTGGGGAATCATTAAATAACATTTATTTGAGCAGAGCTATAAAGAACTCAGGAATTGAATGCTATGAAAATTATTCTTAATATATCACCTTGTGATGATGATGGTGTGAAAAATATTTGCTTTTTCTATTCTGAGCAGTTGTTAATATTGGAGAAGAAGGTGCCTGCTTTGTTTTCACTGTGCTAATTCTCACGGTCTCCTCATTGTGATAAGATGGTTGTAAACCTAAGACTCTGGGAACACCTAATAAATCAACTCTGTAAGCTTGTGTCATGTATCCTGACAGATGCATTTTGATCTTTCCCAACAATAAAAGTTGGGTTTGCTGATAGTCAGTATGAGGAAGACTGCAAAAAATAATATTTATTTTGTTTGAGAAGAAACATAAAGTTCATAGGTTCCTTCACAGTTCACAAAATGTGCAGCTGGTGAACCATCCTCTGAAACCCAATGTCTTGTAGCAGCAAACAGATAATGAAAATAAATACCAGCGGATGGTTCTAGCCATAGTTGTCATTTAGCAACTCTTATCTGTTATAAAATCCTCTTATACTTCCATCTTCAGTGGAAAAGAGGATGAATGCTCGTTTGCATGAGCAAAGAATGTATTTGCTCTAACGGACATGTTTAAAAAAAAAATAAAGTTCATCTTTCCCTATATTCCTTTTTTTTTTTTTTTTTTTTTCTTCCTTTTTTAAGTATTTAGCAGGTAGATCTTTTTTTATGGTAATATGTGGCACTGGCTTTTTTATGCTTCTGTTTACATAAAATCTATTATTAGGTATTCTGGTCATAATCAACACATGTCTATTTAGTTAATTAATATTGTTCTTAATCATAAGTATTTAAAATATTTCATCATATCTCCATACACCTTTAATAAATTCTGAAGGAACTAAGAGAAGATGTTTAGGTAATGTCAGTTGTTATGTCAGTTGTTGCCATTTCTCCATTAATCCCTTTGTTGTTAATCCTGACCAAATTTTTCATTACTTTTTTTTTTTTTCAAATTTAGTAAGGGCTTCATTCCTGGGACCATTGTCTTTCTTTTGCTTTGTGAAATACCTATCACTTTTAAGTATGTTGCAAAATAACATTAGTATTCTGAGACACTAAATTACTTTGGATCTGGAGAACTTTGCACGGGCTTCTTTTAGCGGATAAGAGCAATCATTTATTCAGCTCTAGAGAAAAGAGACATAAGTACCAGAAGAGAGAGTTTTATAGAAACAGCTGATGTCTTCATGCTACGAGAGTAATGGATAAATCAGAGGTTCCTCAGTGGCTGGAGAAAGCTCTGCTATCACCTTGGTTCACCACTACCTTCTGTACTTTTCTCTGTATGTCATTTTTCCGATTTGTCTACATTTTATGTATTGGCAGTGGGTTGGATTGGATTCATTTTCATTATTTTTAGAAGGCATGATTAACAGATTCACCATACGGTTAATTTACATGTGCTGTAGTAGCCTGTAACACTTCATGACCATATTCCCTAACAAAATAGTCATTTTGTGAACTATATGGATAAAATAACATCAAGGTATGTATTTTCTTCTGCTTTCACCTAACTGTATCTATTAATTACTTGTGGTGAAACATATGGAAATGCAATTGTATGTATATATTTATTGATAATACAGTATATTGATGAGTTTAGGAAACTAGAATCAGTCAGGGTTTCTCTGTCTGGGCTGGGCTGGGCTGGAGGAGGTGTTAGTTGTGTGAAGCAGGGTATAACTGTATAAACTGGGTGTATGTCATCAGCAATGCTACGTATAGCCATTATTCTGTCACTTCTTATGCGAGTGTGTACAGTGTATCATTATGTGCTGATCAGAGAGAAATTAGTAAGGTTGGTGTTATCTGTGGACTAGAAAACAGAATTGGGAAACCCTACAAAATGGATGTTTTATACAAGCTCTCAGGTAAGTTGCCATGGAATTCCTAGTGCCAGCTACAAAGTGTTGGTTTAAGAACAACTGCACTCTATTGTCACCTTGGGAAGAAGAGACGTGCTTCAAGGCTGGATTTCAACTGGGAACACAGCATCTCATCTGCATAAAGAAGTTTCTGCTGTATTATGTTGTTATGTATACAAATTACGCATACATTCTGGTTTAGGATCAGGGATGTACCTGAGGTTGCTGCGTGGCTACTGTGTCTCAAAGGTGAACTCTTTTCATCATGAAATGCAGGTAATTGGATGGCACCAGCTGAACAGACAGCTGTGTGTTTAAATGTGACCTTATACCCAGTCAGCCTTATGAGCTGCGCTTGAACGTGGTATTTAGGTCAATGCTTCATTTAGCTCAAGGAGTTGTTAAAACGGGCATCACAAGGGCATGCTAACATAATTAGATGACTTGCAATGTTGATATTTTACTTTTGGCCTTGTTTGGGCTGTGATAGTTTAACCAGATGAAAAAATGTGTAGACAGTGACTAGTATGTATTGTATGGTGTGAAATGTGACTAGCACACAAAGGCGAGACCTGCACATCCAAGGTGGTGGTGGAGGCAGCTGCCTGCCAGAAGCTGTGATACAAAGCCAGTGAGGTTTTGTGTTTCCAGTTGAGCAAGGACCTGGGAGGAGGCTTCATAGTAATACGTGGCACATGTACATGAAGAGACATGAAAACTTGGAGTCTGCTGTTAGGCTACTAGGTTGTGTTTTTTTTTTAGTGGTTGTTTACTGTGTACTGAAGTTACCTTGCTACAGGAAAGAGGCTCCAAATGCCAGTGCTGTGCCATGTTTATGCAGCCATGGTGAATCGTGTTACTTTGTCCTTTTTCTGCTTTGAGGTGTCATGTAGATGTCAAGTCTCATCCAGAAAACAATGCAAGGACTTGGAAAGCAGAAGGTAAATATCACACTAAATGTTCCATGGCAGTGGTGCACTTATAATGTATATTACAGTTGTATAGAAAATTTGATGTTTCTGACAGTGAACTAAATTTTTCTGTGTCCTCTGTGCCTAGAATGAGTAGAGACAGTGTCCTGCCACTTGCTGCTGGGAGCAGAGGAGAAGGGTAAGCAATGTGGAAAAGTTGACAATGCATTCTGTAGAGCACTAAATTATTTTTTCATGTACTCCCTTTTTTTTCTTTTGCAGGAGCTGTACGATATTGGCATGTGAAGAAACACAAAGTCATTATTCCAACTCCCGCTGATTGTTTTTAATAAAGTTACTTTTACAATAATTGAAAATTGTCTCATGATCCCATTTTCCATCCTCATCAATATCAGTTTATTTCCATTTCAAAACTAGCATGCCTATGCTGAAAATTGCTGTTTGTCCAGTTACCCAGGGTATCACTATTTGCGTGTGTGTTGTTCTTGTGTGCTTGATTCTTAATAAAGTTTTATTAATCACAGAGTTGCAAAACGTTGCATGCAGATGACAGACATGGTTTTTTGTTTACCAGTGCAGACTTTGGACCTTTGGATGGTAAAAACGATTACAATGAGGTATTTTGATTTATGGATTCAGAATTCTCAGTATCATTTGGATCATGTCCATGTGGTTAGTCACTGTGGTTATACTTATGAATAATTATCAAATTAATGTGATCATTTTTATGTTCATGATAAATGAATTATGTACTGCTTCATGCCTATATTATCGAGTAAACTCTATTGTCTTTAGTAGTATAATATTACTCTATGGTTATTCTTTCAGGTCCTTTGGTAATTTTGCATTTCACATTCAAATACAAAGAAAGATCAAAGTGGAAATACAAAATAATAGCCTGGTAATGGAGGGGCACGACAGATGATAATATTGAAGTTCTCAGAAGAATTAACAGAAACAATTTAGGGTCTTCAATGCTGCCTGCCTAAGACTTGTCTCTTCTATTCAGTGCCCAGTGAGGTACACTCACAACTCTCCTGCGTTTAGCTCTGTTGGATGTGGCATGGGAAAAGCACCAAGTTGTTCAATGCTGTGAAGACTTACATATCCCTATGCAAGCCAAGTTTAGCTCTAAGTAGTCGTATGTGCTGCAGTGCTAGAATTTATTAAATTAATAACCTGCGTCAGTGAGTACAGCACTGTGATTGCAGGTACTGTTGTTGCATGACATTTGTTATACTCCTGTACTTTGGGCAATTCAAATAAGATATAAACAAGAAAATATCCAAAGTTAACTCTGTTCATTTGATGAATGATGAAGATAAAAAAAAAATCACCAAAATAAGGTTTTGATTTGTGTCACTTTTTCTTGTAAAGCTCTGTGGGGTGCTTTTAAATTCTTTCTCACACGAAGGGGGAGCCTCTTATCAAGGTAAGGTAGTATCAGAGCATCTCATTCTTCCAGTTAGTAGCGAATCTTGTCTTGAAATAAAATGGCTGGCCATTAGTGGGAAAAGGTAAGTGAGTATAGAAATCTTGTAGAAGTAAATCAAGCCATTTAATATTAAATTACTTTGAGAGACTTGTAGGTGAGCTGGAGACAAACAGTAGATGTACTCATCTTAAATTGTGCTTTTTTTAAAGCTAAGATAACTGTTGTGTTTTCCTGGGAATACATATTTTAAGCTACATGTTCTAAATGTCATACTCACTATTTTGCCCCAATAGAACTGGATTTTATCATTATAACATCAATGTAAATATGTATATTTTTTTGGTGGATTGCCAAATACTAGTGAGTTGTGGGAACTGTGCTGGAAGGGCAATATCTTATTTCTCAATATTGGGTCAAAGTCTCTCAATTCACTGATAATTGGTGTAGCTAGGAGACATCTGAAAGACAATGAAAATGCAATCTGTTCTTGATGCTGCTTTATTCAGCTTTTACAACAGGTTTTGTTCTGCTAGAGGAGTGAGCAATGTATGCTGTTGGCTTGCTTTTTTGAGTGATTTGTGATTTTTTGCTATATCTTTTAGAATTTGGTAGTATTCACGTATCAGCTATTTTTATCGTTTCATTGTCTGAATACCTTTATGGATTGGTTTTAGCATCTGTAGGCCATGAATCAGTTCAGTAATCATCCAGTTCAGTGTGCTCATTCGTGTGCAGTGTGGATCTAATAGTTCTTGTGCAAAGAAAATTCAGAATCACCTTTAATTTTGCAGCTGTAATTCTTATTGTGCCAAGCTGCCTCGAGAATTTAGGATTGAAGTATGCTCCAGATATCTTGCTGCATGTCTCGCCTGTGTCCCTGGATTCTTTCAGTGCTAGTTTTTCATCTCAAGCATGCTGCATAAATTGGGACATACTCCTTTCCTTTTTAGCTACTGTGAAGAATGTGGTGGGGAAGCAGTTCACTTTTTAAGAAACCTGTTCCATGCCTCTTCACCCACCAAAATATGCCCTGTTTCTCTCTCTCTCTTTTTTTTTTTTTTTTTTTTTTTTTTTTTTTATATATATAAATAGAAAGCTTCTGTTTCAATTTGTAGTTTCTTCTCTCAGTAAACTAAGCTAATAAAAAAAATATGATAATACCAGTATATGGTTTATTTGCCTTGGAATTATCTTCTCATAAATACATCCCATGATTTAACATTACTGTTTTGTCTCATTTTCTACTGCTTATTCATAGTATCAAGGTGTGTACTATCAATCATTTCAGTTATCCTTTTGTCACCTTTATTGCTTGCTCAGTCTCTTTGATATCTTCATCTTACACTTCATTTTTTCACTCTTGGTGCTGTAAAAACATTGATGTTTCTGTTGATAGCATAGCCGTGCTGATAGACATTTTTGCAAGGTCTTCTGCTGTTCAGAGGAGTCTGTCCCTTGCTGTCATTATTCCTGTGTCACTGCTCTTAAGAGTTGCTTTTTACCTATGTACTTCCTTTGTGATTTCCTTTTATTTTTAATTGTTTGGCACACCTCTGTCTGCAGCCACCACTTATTTACTGATTATTTTGATATTGCTACTACTTTTGCTGTTGATGCTATCCTTTTTTTTCCTTACCAATAGTTTGTATTGTTAAATTTTCTGAATAATCAGAAGTCCACATATTAACACCTACATCTGTTATTCAGAACTTCTTGTTTTTCTTTTATGCTAGAGCTTAAAATCTTTTTTGTAATTAAGATTTTTTTCAGAGTTCTTTTTGCAAATCTTGTGTTCATCTCCAAGATGCCAACTGTCTTTTTGTTATTTGTGAGGAGTTCTGCAGTGCAATGAGCTACATTGCACTTCTTAAAATAATTTATAGTATTCCTGCCCACTGTGCTATCTTTCTTTATGTACTAACCTCCCTATTTAATGTTGGAAGTGCTTCCTCTGAGTTATATATATTATATATATATAATTTACAGCATATATTTCTTTTTCTCTAATCCTTATTTTTTTTTTATTATTTTTTTTTGCTCGATACCACCTGTTTTGCTCCCTGTTGTACCTTTCATTTTCTGTTCCCTGATTGTCTGAAGTTGCTGTCCTTCAAAGCTTAGTTGTTGTGCCTGAGAGTTTCTTCTTCACTTAGAAAGTATTTGCAGAAAGCAAGTCATAGTATCAAGCTGAATAATTGAGATTGGAAGGGACCTCAGAAGGTCTTTAGTCCAACCTGCTGTTCAAAGCAGCAGGGTTAGCTCAGGTTCCAAGAGGATGCTGAGGGCTTGATCCAGCTGAGTCTTTAAAAACTGGGGACTGCACTTCTCTGGGTGACCTGTTCCAGTGTCTCACTCTCATAATGGCAAAATAAAGCTTCCTCATATCTAGTTAAAAATTCTCACTTTAATTTATTATTTATGTAAGAATATTTTGGAACTATGCTTTTGTTTAGTTTGGAGTATATTTATATTTATTTCTTTTACTATTTGTTATATTTTAGATATTATTAAGTAATTGCATATTGATCCTCAGTTCTATGCTGTTTTGACTGTTATGCTTTGTAAAAATGTGTTTAGCCTTAGATTTGATAATCTTGCTTTTCTTGCCTGGTAAATAACTCATCATCATTAATTTCTGTAAATTTACTACTAGAAAAATTACATGATATAATACAATTCAAAAATAAAGCTCACTCTGTGATTTTGCTGTTATCCAGATCTAGAGTATAGTATTTTATCAGATGTATACAAAAGGGGATTCTAAAATTAATGAGCTGTATAGTATGTTATTTTATTCTAAATCATAACAGAAAAGCTACA
This sequence comes from Aythya fuligula, assembly GCF_009819795.1. Classification (NCBI taxonomy): domain Eukaryota; kingdom Metazoa; phylum Chordata; class Aves; order Anseriformes; family Anatidae; genus Aythya; species Aythya fuligula. The sequence goes on along the minus strand of NC_045565.1, from coordinate 10,395,256 downwards.
AAGTTGTTCTAGTTTTGGCATCTTTGCTCATGTAGTATGATCAAAGTTGCTCTTACTGTTATCTAGAGAATCTCTACTATTATCCAATTTCATGTTCAATTCTGCACTTAGGCAAGAATTCAAAGAATTAACTGGAAGTTAAGAAAATAATATTGTTGAGTTTTCTAATGGTCACAAAAACAAGCAAAAGTAGTTTAACAGTCTTGACAGACAGTTAACAGAAATACGATATATAATCTGCTGTGATTCCTGATATGACTCTTTAACAGAATTCAGGCATAGAAGTACCAGGAATAGTAGGGTTCAACACTTTATCCATGTACGTTAAAGGTGCTTTGGGTCTAAAACTACAGGATTGAAGACTCTTCATTTGAAATGGCTTCAACATTGCAGTCTCATCTTGCAGTCTTAGTAGAAGATTTATAAACTTTAGAGCATGCCATCAAAATAGGCTTGAAAAGGTGCTAAATGTACAAGCCTTGCTTTAAGCTAACACACACTCTATTCCTAAAGTGCTTTTATTGATAGACATACACTTTTGCGATAGCCTGAATTAGGCGCAGTCATGAAAGGCAAATTAACATTCGTGATTGACTCATGCTTCAGTGTTGAAAATTTATGATGAGTTCTTTTCTGATTTGTCTTATGCTGTTTCCTTTCCAACTTTGTATGTATTTACATTGTGTTGTTGTATGTTCCAATCTGTGAACTTTAGTGAATTTTAATATCTTTAAAAAAATAATTAAATATTTTTAGGTAGTAGTTCTTCTTTCATATCTTTCTCATCTTTCTGCTTTAGTGAATATTTACAAAGCCAATATGTATTTTAAAATGTTTTTCATATGATATTTTATGACATCATTCTTTTAGACTAAGATGCATCTGTTCCATTTTTATGGTGAATGGTGGCAGTGAACAAGCAACTCAATAAATCCAAGTGAAGTTAATAGAGTATTCTTTCTCTTCTGCTGTTTCTATGACAACGCTATCAGCAAAAGGAAGAAAAGACTAATGATCTCCCTTTAGGGACAACTGTTCCTCTCCTACATCATTTTACATATTGGCCGAACTTCTTTTTAGAGTGTTTATAATAAAGTGAGTTGGTTAAAATGTGTTTAAAAAGACAGTCTGATGGATTATTAATTTGGATTATTATTTTATTATGTACTTTTGCCAGCACCAACAAGTGGTAGTCACTTTCAAAAATAATAAAAAATAAATAAAATACTAGAAGGCATGGGTGTGTGCTCTGCAGTGTAACCTAAGGAACAAACAAACAAGAGGTAACACGAAGTGTGTTATGTTGGGTAAGAAGTCAGGATATAGCCTGGATCATTTAGGCTGCTGATCTAACTTCCAGCATGAGAATATTGCAAGATTCTAGGTTTTGTTGAACATATGCATATTCATTGCAGCAAACACAGTAGTGATGTCATCAGGTTGAGTATAAACGTATAAGACTTGGCTCATCCAACTATACCTACTTTAAAGTTCCTGCCATAAGCTAATCATCTGGAATTGCTCTATAATCAGTGGGGAGTGAACAGTACATGCAGACTGTGATCAGTCCACTTTAGTATGTGCTGAATTGCCACCTGGACATCATGGTGAGATCACACCTTCTACATGGCTAAAAAGAAACAAGAGGAAACCTGTTTCTACAGATGGCATACATCAGTGTGTAAGAATAGTAGCTTACAGCAAGATGAAGTAGTTCATGAGGGAGTAATTTACTTCTGAAAAAATAGCTTGCAAGGAGATACAGAGGTACTTGAGGCTGAAGAAATCAAGCAGGGTAAACTCATCTTCAGGAGAGTAGAAATGACAGATGGACAAGATGAGACAAGAATAATTGTTTGACAGTGACTGAGTTGTTTTGCTTCTTGCTTATTTTGCTTCTTTTTTGTATGTCTTTAAAAATAGGAGTTGGTAGGGAGGAAGGAGCTGATCTACGCCTCTTCTGAGTGGCATGGAGATTTTAATGTTGTGAAATTGAGAGACAGAAGAAAGGGAGACTGAGATTAGACATGTAGTACAAACATCAAGGGCATACAGCATGAGGATACATTTATACTTTGAGAAATATTTCTACAGTAATAGGTAATTATATCATGAATGCTGTTTTACAAAAATCACTGATATTCTTATGTAGGTGGTTGTTCAATCTAACAAACCAATAGTATGGCTTTTAATACACTGCAGCACACTAGCATTGTGGATTTAGGTACTGTAAACATAACCTCATAATGCACTAGTATCTATTAATAATGTATTAATTTATGAAGATAGAAGTACAATAGTACAAAGCACTGACCTGGTTAAATTAGTTTTTTTCATTAATAGTACATTTACTCAGAAAAGTAAATGTGGAAGAATTTACTTCTGAAGTGTCCAAATTAAACCATATGTCTATTTATAAAGTAATAATAATAATAATTAAAAAAACAACGTGGTCTGTAACAATGTCCAGTCAACTTGTGAGAAAATGTAAAAATGTTCAAATTGTGTTTGACTATTACTGAGATGTGTTTAAAAATTTGAAAGCATTTAGGACTAACCAATGTCTTCCACAATTTTATTTCCCAAATTGTATGCTACACTAGTAAAAAATTGCAACACAGCATTGTTCTAAGTACTTACTGATATTAATTTAGAAGTAGTGGCTTCCATGATCACTGATGCAGTTGAGTTTGTTGAGTCTTTTTCCTAATTAAATACATAACAAAGATTTACTCTGTAGATTGCATTGTCTGAATAGTCTTGAACAATTCATATTTGAATTAGTGTCAAACAGATGATGATTTTGAGATTTTTATTTTTTTTTGTAAACAAAGGATAAGAAACTTGTCAGATCTGTTCCACCTGCTTAAATAGATAGTTTTGCAGATTGGAAACTTAGATTTAAATGAATGTTCTTAAATATTTTGGTAGCTTGAAAAAGTATTTCAGCTTACCACTCATGGGCAGTTAAAAGACAGAAAATAATCCTTTTTTCCTCTCTTTTGTCCCTTTCTGTTACATACATAGATTTTTTTTCTGTCATTTTACTTGAATGTAAAAGGATTTGGTCATTTTCATTAGCATCGTTTTTCATTTTCTTCAGCAAGTGATAGCATATTAAGATTTTACTTTTATTCACTAAGTATGCAGTATTCACTAAGAATGCAACTGTGTGGTTTGCCACCAAAAATTTTATCATAATTTTTTTTTCAATTTGGGAAATTAATCTTTTGTGCTTTCAATAATTGTCTGTTAGTAATTTCAGTAATTGTAAGTTATATTTAAAAAAAAAAAAAAAAAAAAAAAAAGAAAAAAAAGTAAAAGAGTTTGTCCTTGCAGTTTTTTTTGGAATATTTGATAGTAAAGTGTTCTATTGTCTTCCATCATATCTGACCTGTCCAATTTAGAGGGGAACAGCACAGAGGGATGAGTCAAAGGACAGCTTAATCCTCTGTACAGTAGAGGGCTGCCAGTGAGCAGTCAGTGCTTCCATTTGGCATAATGAAGAGATGAGCTGGTGCAGTAGCACAGACAAGAACAGTTACAAGTAGGTGGAAATTTCATTGCAAGAGTTATTTTTTTTTTTTTTTGCAAGGCGATAACTGGGTGAAGAATTCTGACCACAGCAAGGTTTACTTTCTTGAACAGGACGAGGTCAATTTCTTGTTGAAGAACTTGATTTTACTGTTACTAGATATAAACATTGTGAGATTTCTCTCATGCAGTATAAGATGATTACAAACTTACTTGAAGCTATTTGTATAGTGAACAGAAGTCATTTCAGATAATGTATTCTGAGTTACAAGTGACTGAATTGTCTCAAATTACTATAAGCAATTAAAAAAAAAAAAAGACTAATTTTTTTTTTGTATCCCAGGTACCATAATAGATTATAACTTACACATTTAATAAGAATAATTTTCAACAAGTAAAGTAATTAGAGTTTGCATAAATAACTTGGTGTTCGTATCTTTTATCATTGCACCTGTCAAGATAGCTTCCTTTTACACTGGTGAGAGACTGAAACATATAATCTGCAAATATATTTATCTTGATCTATATCAAATTTATCTATCTATAGTATATAACTACGTTGAATATATTTAAAAAAAAGAAAAAGAAAAGAGTAATTCATAATAGAATCCCATGGGAAAACGTTTTTAACATCAAAAGTTTCATGAGCTAAATGCAACTCATGAAAAATAAAGTTAATAATGGGCATATTACTGAACTCTTAACATTTTCTATACGTAGAAATAACTGGAGTACCTATTCGGTATATTGATTTCTATATTTTATTTGCTAGAATCCTTTCTACTTTTCTGTTTTCCTATTCTGTCTTCTATTGTTGCTGAAGTCTTTACACACACATTTAATTAGTCACATTTTTTCATTTATGCTATACACTGTATGACACTAAACTGTCATTTTAACCTAATCTACTGGTCCAGTCATGCATCATCTAATGATGCATCCTGCTTTGTCCAGACAAATTACAGCAATTTAATAAAGTATGTTTTTACTATTAATATGGACAATCGTGTTGTGGATGCTTCACTTCTGTTTCTGTTCTCTGAACAGGAAGCAGAAAAGAACCATTTCTCTATTCTATTACCAGGAAATATTACAAAGAAAAATGTTTTCTTACTCATAATTCCCTATTTAATCATTACTGGTGAATAACGTTGTTGTTCTAAAAATAATCTGAATTGCTATGTGGGTAAGAGGTTATGCCATTCGTTATGTTAATGTTGCTGAATCAGAAGACCTCAGCTTCTGAGGTGGACCAGGATACATAGTCCATCACTAGAGGAAGGCTGACACTGCCCCAGAAGCAAAGCATTCATGTGCTCAGCAGCTTTCTGCCTTCCACCTGCTGATGCAGCTCCCCCCTCACATTCCCTGTGGTGTACAAGCCTCTGTGGAGGCTGTGTTTGTGCCCCACCATGCTCCCTGAGAAGGTGAAAGTGCTGTGCAGGATAGCTGAGAGCTTGGCCACTCGCCATGCTCCCCCGGGGAGGTACCCGTGCCCTTTTCATGAGGTTCTGCACTCCAGAGGTGAGGGCAGTATTGCTGGCCTTTCTGGGAAACTGCTGACAGGTACTTTTTGGCTCAGTATAACAAACTCTATAACTACTTGATGCAGAATATGCACTGAACACTCCTTTATGATCCTATATTCCCCAGTATCTGCCCAGTTTGTCTTAGGTAAGGATAAAGAAACACTTAGAGCTGTGTCCAAACCTTCAGGGGGACATTTATAATAGAAGCAAATCCCATTCAGTTTACACTGCTAGTGTTAAGCTCGGTGTTTTCAAGAGTGTTCACTATGAATAAAGTAAAGAAATTATGTTCTGTCACCCAAAATACTGTATATGTTATGTCCGATGCTCTCAGCTTTGCTGCTGTGCTTTTCTATGCCTACTGGTAAATTGCTGCTTTTTAGGGAGGACACAAGTAGCATGTGAAAAACACCCTCATCTGCTGGATTACTTTGCAGGGTTGTTTGCTCAGCAAGGAGCACAATGGATCAGAGGTCGTAAAATGCTGTAATCCCTCTTCTTGACCAGTGTTTGTTAATGAAATGGGTTAAGGCAGAAGCGAATGTGGGCAGGAAAGATAAAGTCAAGAACAGAGGGAAAGTCCAGCGCCGCTTCAATGAAACAAGGAGAAACCATGTTGGGGTTGGTGAAGAGGCAGTGTGGGTGGGCTGAAAGAGGCAGTGGTGGTCCTCTTAAACACTGTGATTGTGGTGTTGTAGAGAAAGAGGTTTTGTTTAGTGTAACTCTTGTTACCCTAAAAGCAAATTCTAAGAACGAAGGCTCTCATAGCAAAAGTGAAGCCAGGAGTTTTGCTGAGAAAAAATTCAGTAAGTGCTACAGCCAATCTGTCTCTGAGTCAGAAAATTGGTGTCAGTCTCCAGAAAAACATCAATAAAATGTGTCTTTAAGTGAATAAATGAGAGACAAATGAAGGTTGTTTTAGCTTGAAAGGTGACCTATTATAAACCAAACTACTTCAGTTCTGCAAGCTTCTGTTTTTCCAAACATAGACATTGCTTCTGGCTGTTCAGTTGTTGACACAGGAGCATGTGTTTCATGGCAGCTCGTGGTGTTGTACATGACATAGTAGATGTGCTATTGCTAGATTTTGTGTTAGGATTTAATTAATTTTGCTTTTCATATGATAGTATTTTTGCCTATTTTATAGGCATTTCTGTAAATAAATAAAAAAACTTTTCATAATTTTTATTTATTTAATTTCTATGTGTTCTTTCATATAGATTCCCAGTTTGTAAGGGTAAAACTTTTTTATACCCCCAGTGATTGTGGCAAACCACAATCTAAATATAGCATTATTTAGATCATTATTTAATTGGCTTTACTAATTGGTAACTATGCTGAACACCTATCAGAAGGCTATATACATTGTTAACATACACTAAATTATTGTGTAATGTAATTCAAAGCTGTAAGAGCAGGCCAGTTTTAAGGGGAAATGTGAACTTAGTCACTCCTCTTTCTATCTTCTATAGAAAATAGTTTGCTGTGCACGTTTTTTGACATGTCTCTAACTAGCGAGTTTCAACAATAGCAAATGATCAGGCACTGATGCCAGCTACTTATCAAAATGAAATTTCCAAGCTGACATTGAATTAGAGTTGTTTTACATATGGAAAGAATATAGCTTATAAGAGTCATAGAACTGTAGAAGTTGTTATAATGGGCAGGGGATAACAGGGAAATCAGTTAGCTGCTTACTTGTCATGCATGACTGGTAGGGCACAAGTGTGCCACATGGAGCATTGAGCACAAACTATGCAGTGCTTGCAGCATGAACAAACAAAGTAACAACTAAAGAAACAAAAGCAGATGTTGCCTTTATTAAGAGTCTTCATTAAGGGAACAAGTCTTGCTTATAGGAAGTGCTGTGCAACTTGTCTGTAGAGAGATATGCCATGGAATTTACAGCTTGCCTTTAACAGGAAGATTTTGCTATTGACATTGGGATCTCAGTTGGTAAATACTCATTTCAACGGAGCTTTGCTCATTTACTCCCTTTGACAACCTGGCCCTCTTATTTTAATTGGAAAGAAGCAGACAAAATCTAATCATGCAGAGCCTGCTCCATACCAAATGCAGGCTTACTGCAGCCACCCAGAGTTCAAGTGAATCCTTCGTGCTCCGTGTAAAACTAAATTGAGCAACTGCATCACGTGACCAAATCTTCTACAGCATGCTCTGAAAGGCAATGTCATAGGAAGAGCATCACAGAAGACTGTGAAAAGGTGGCAAAAGGAGCAATTACAGCATTCATTTTTCCCTTTTATTGTCTGAGACATGCCAGTTGTTAGTGAGCAACATTTAATTAAACTGTTATCAATTTAACTTTGGAGTATTTCATAATCTCACCCTTGGCATTGTCTTTTTATTAGGAAAAGGCTTAAGTGCCTATGAAATATAATGAAAAGCCATGGGGAGGGGTTGCACAGAGTGAAGCTGGTAATCCATTGGGGACCTACGTAGGAAACTTTCATTTTTCAGTGATACAGCAGAGCTTTGAAGATTATCAGGACTCTTTATCTTCTATTCAGTTTTCTCTGAACTCAAAGCCTCATCTATACAAAGTACATCCCAGTGAATATCTACTGAGATAAAGGTGGAGAGACTAGTTTATTAGTGCTTTTCTTCAAGTGTTTTATATTTGTGTAATTACTTGTACGATGTGGTGTGTAGGAGCCAGAGTGAGACTCCAGGTCACTAAGTCTGTTCAGTGCCCCAGAGTGTTTATTGTACAAATCGTTAGGTTCGGTTCAGGCTCTGTGTTTTTGACACTGCAAACATATGGATTTATATTTTCCTCAGCCTCTAAAAAATAAAGAATCACAGAATTTCTAGGTTGGAAGAGACCTCAAGATCATCGAGTCCAACCTCTGACCTAACGCTAGCAGTCCCCACTAAACCATATCCCTAAGCTCTACATCTAAACGTCTTTTAAAGACTTCCAGGGATGGTGACTCCACCACTTCCCTGGGCAGCCTGTTTCAATGCCTAACAACCCTTTCGGTAAAGAAGTTCATCCTAACATCCAACCTAAAACTCCCCTGGTGCAATTTAAGCCCATTCCCCCTCGTCCTGTCACCAGGCACGTGGGAGAACAGACCAACCCCCAACTCACTACAGCCTCCTTTAAGGTATCTGTAAAGAGCAATAAGGTCGCCCCTGAGCCTCCTTTTCTCCAGGCTGAACAAGCCCAGCTCCCTCAGCCGCTCCTCGTAGGACTTGTTCTCCAGGCCCCTCACCAGCTTTGTCGCCCTTCTCTGCACCCGCTCAAGCACCTCGATGTCCTTGTAGCGAGGGCCCAAAGCTGAACACAGTACTCGAGGTGCGGCACAGACTCAAGGTCCGATCAGGACTGATTCTGGTAAGTGCAGGGGCACAATATTTTCCTCTTAGGTTTGTTATTTTTACACAAGAATATGTTCAACCAGTCAGCCAGGATCCAGAATTCGGATTTCAGCTCTAAGATGCCAACTGTATGCAATTCTTGTATATGGTTTCTCTGTTGTATTGTTGATTCACATTGTAAACTAAATACTGTAGTAATGCTGTCTTACCTCTCTACAATTGTTTAAAGACTATTTAGTGCATGTGAAGAGCATCAAAATCCTTAGAAAACAGGCAAAATCCAGATGTACCATTCCAGTTGAGTTCTTTTTTCTGATTATTTAACTGTCAGTTACTAGTTATTGTTGCTTACAGGACTATTGCTCCTTCAATCCCAGGACCGGAAAGAAGTTCTATCTCCACTAGTAATCTGTATCTTTCTCAGATATTAACAGGTTATGAATATAGATATTAACAGTCAGGTGTCTTTTTTTTTTTTTTTTTTTTTTTTTGGAAGAGTCTCCAATGTGTGGCAGTGTAAATTGCCATTACTGATCCCTTTGCTTAGAGGTGATGCTCATCTGACTGCTGCATCTCCCCTTTTGTTGTGGCTGCCTGTAAGCACAGAAAGGCACAGTTGCAGCTCACATCTAACTCAGCTTCTGCCTTGCAGTTAAGGTGTAAAGCATTAATTCTTAAATGGAAATCTAAATTATAATTTTATTAATTATTAATTGTATTATCTAGCTTGCTTCCTTTCCCAGTGTCAGAGGTGCCGACTCGTGCCATTCAGTTTGAGTTAACCCTAGTTGTGACAGACTACTGCATATGTCCATATTGCTGGTAACATAAAGAATGGCTAAGCAACAGTCTGTAGAATGTACATGTATTTAGAGCCCTTCACATAGCATATGTGTTGCAATACATGTATGGTAAACATTGAAGATTTAGCTGCCAATGGAAATGCTTTGGTTTTGTAAATGTCTTTTAGTTAGTCTTCATTTGAAGTGAAGGAAGGAACACCGAGACCTATGTACTGAATACAACAACCCAATATGACTTGTTCAGTTTTCTGTAGCTAAGCAGATGTGTATGCTAATGCTGGTAGGACAAACAAGTCAAACAAATGTTTCATTTCCCAAATAGTGTTATGAAAGTTTATCTTGGGAATTTTAGTTTGATCAGCTCATCGTATAAATTCTGGCTGGTACCTCAGTAGGCAGTGTATGTGCATAAATAAGGCAGTGTCACTTCTGGATTCATTCACTGATTTTTTATTTCAATTTTTGCACAGCCATGATACTGCTTTCTCAAAAAGGAATAAATAAATAAATGGTTAAAAAAAAAAAAAAAAGCTAGGAAAATGGGGAGCTGTTACATTCATTTATACTCCACTCTTTCCTAAATGTGCATTGATCCAATACTGTTAGTCTGTATAGTTAGAGGGCACAGCGACATGATGGAAAATGAAGAAGCAGCAGTCCAGAATCATGTCTAATAAGTGTGACTCAACTGAAATCCCCAGGAATAAAGCAGCACTCCCTAAGCTATTAACTGCATTTTCTGTGCTCACTGTTTAAGTTCCTCCTAACTATCCAGGATGGAATAGCAGCAATATGATGAGAGTCATCACATACATGTGCCCTGGGGCCAAAGGGAGTTTGTGGTGTTTATCCCTGGGATGCTTTAGCAGATGAATTCCTCACATGCTATGAAAGTATTTGTCTGCATGTGAAATAAACCAAGTTTTGCACTTGGCAGATACTGAAACGTATTACCTAAGGAGAGATTGAGACAGATTTATTTTTTTTTTTCTGTTGCAAAGAAGACAGTAGATGGGAAAGAGCAGATAAGTAGAAGGAAGAATTCTTTCTCTTGTTTTTGATAGCCACATAGGGTTGTATGGCACCACTTCCTTTTCAGTCTCCAGAACAGCATGGCTCTATGTCCTGCAGTCCTGCAGAATAGAATGTAGGACCACTTTCTGTGGTCCACTCCTCGCTTCTGAGTTTTCTAAAATGGATCCTGCAGCATATCTGGTCTTAATTTTTTAGAAACTTGCATGTTTACCATGTGTTTATTCATAGGAACTGAAATGAAGATGAAAAAAAAATTACTTCAAGTACTTGCAATTCTAAAAAATTGTTTGTGTAGGCTCCCAGGCAGGGGATGTTCACAGAGAAACCTAAATGGGATCCATAAAACTTAGCTAATTCACTTCTTTCATGGAGACCATTTGTAGAGACAATTTTAGTTGATCAACCTGATCTTTTTTTAAATGTTCAAAAGGTCACAAAAAATTCATCTCCAGTTTTGAAGGAGTATTTGCACTAAGAATAATAGGAAGGAGATGCACATCTTAAAAGTTACTACACTCCATTCTGGCAAGTTAAAATAATTAGGGTATGAAAGGGCCAGCATCTCTAAATATATGTAAAGTACACTTTTCAGTGAAATACATGAACTGAAGTTCCACTCCTTGTCTCTTTAATTAATATATAGGTTGGTATTGAGGCTTTTTTTTTTTTTTTTCCAGTGAACAGAAAGAAAAGCTATTCAATACAATGCAATTTGCCATGCATTGCATGGTAAACCAAGTAAACTGATAAACTGTAGCTCCCAAATAGTTTCACTTGCTCATTAGTGGTAATTACTGCTCATTACTGAAAATAGTTGTAATCAATGTGTCAAAATCAAAGAAATAGAAACAAAACCAAATATCCCTAGTGTGGCATTTGTCTAAAATTCTTCTCCTTTGGCAGTTTGTTTAAATAGCTCTGTGCTTTATTACCTGATAAGACTTGCTACAATTTAAGCTAAAAAATAGTTTTCTTCATAACATTGCTTATATCATATGGCCATAAATTTCAGAAATCTTTGCTTTCAATGCTGTCTTTTTCTCTGGAGAGGATTTTTTTATTATTATTATTACTTTTTTTTTTTTTTTTTTGAGTATTCAGTGGTCCAGTGAGCAGTGCTTAGTAATTATTTTTTTTAATATAATTTATTTAATGGTGCTATTTATTATTTCCCATAGACTTGAAATGTTTCAGCAGAGAAAGTTTAATGGGATACAATTTAGCTGAGGAGGTAAAATTTATTAGAATTGGATTTATTCAGACATTTTCTTCATCTTCCTTCACTCCAGCTTGCATGAGCTGCTGAATAGCAGAGCTATTGCTGACAGTAGGCCATTTGATTATTATTAAAAGGCTTTTGCCTCACTTCATATCTGAATATTTTTGAATAGCAAAAAGCCTTGTATTTCATGCTGTTAAAAATAAATAAAAAGTTGGATTTTATTTTACTACTGAATATCTCTATAGCCACTAATTTTGTGGTATGAAAAGAGTAGTTTGTGCCTAATTGGGAGGAGCAGAGGTTATTGTTTCTTTTCTTTTAACACATTTATGAGATTACAGAGTCCTTCAGCCACCAGAGTTTTTTAGTGAAATCATAATGTAAACAGGTCACTTGAAGGCCAAAATTTTGATACTGAATACAAATATCTAGTTATTGCAGCTTTTTATTAAACAGTTTTTGTTAATGGACTAAAAAAAATATTACACAGAAATCGGGAATGTGAGTTAAAGAGAAATGGGTTCAACTGTGAGATATTTTTACCATTTTCCATAAGAGCATCTTTGTGATCTAATAGATAGGATTCATCTTGTCCAGACAGAAATAGGAGAAAAAAAAAATCTATAAACTAATTCATTCTAATTATTTCAACTGGTACAGGATATTTGTGATATTTGTAAACTACATAGATAGGAAGTTTTTGTATGAGGACTCTTAGAAGATATTAAAAAGAAGTTGGATTATATCCTCTCCTCCTTGGTACCTGCAAAACTTACCTTTATTAACACTCTGCTTTTGACGGCATTTATAATTTAGGAGATAACCAAGTATAATTTTAACCAAACATAGCAAGATACATGAAGGTACCATGTTGTATCAATACATACCTCTTAAACATACATGATACAAAATATGTTTTAGAGTTTATGTAGAAAAAGAAAGATTTTTTTATTTTCTAAAGAGAGATTTCTGGCAGCGTCCTTTATTTTGTTTCTGCTAAACCCAAGAGGCTTTCCAAAGTAGAGCTGGAATGGCATAAAGCTTGACAGATGGGAAGAAGTAAAAGTTTAGACAATTGGTACGATATTATTTTATTATTCCACAGTGGTAAAGTGAGAAATGTCTGCTTTTACTTTAAGATGCTTAAGGATTTTCGTTTAGGCAGATTTGTCTTCTAACTTACATTGCTGTAACAAAATGTTATACAAATTTATGGTTAAGCCCACTGCTGTTCAAGTTCTTCATACCATTAAGCATAACAAATATAGTAGTGTAATGATGCTGTATTAAATATGAGGCTACAAGAAATATCATTTAATTATTTCTGGTTTGCCAAATGATAATGTGTAAGACAGTGCTACAGGTTTTCACATTAAATGTAGAGTTTATCCATACATTCTGAGCTTAAGAGCTACACAATGTATTGAATAACAGTACTATGCAAGATGTATGCATGAAATGCCATGGCTATAGCTAAGTCTGTTTGCCAAGGAAATATCTTGTATTTCTTTTGTTGCACAGAAACAGATTTGCATATGTGATTTGTTTCACAAAACATGCATGATTTTCACATTTGGAATAGCAAGAAAGAAAGCCAACCTTCAGTTCCACTAATGTTATGATTTTTAAAGTCTAATGGTCCTTGTCTGTTTTCACTCAACTACGAGAATGAAAAATTACCTCTAGACAACAGTATTTTATGATGTGAGTTCACTGAACATGCAAAAAGATTTGGTGTAAAATGCTTTGTTCCACTATAAAAAATAAAAATTAAAAATATATATTAAAAAAAAAAATGATGGCTTATTGGGCCTCTGAATTTTATCTGAAAACCTACTACTTGATTTGACTATACTGAGGTGAACTTTCATCACTGATTCTTTAGGCACCTGAAGTGGTCAAATTATTATCCATACAGCCAGAGGAGATTTCATGCAGAGGAACAGGGAACCTGAGAGAGGCTGGCAGAGAAAGAGGCCTCTGTGTGTGCGTGTGTGTATATATGTGTGTACATATATAAAAATAAAAATTATTAGCACATACCAGAAAAAATACAGTGTATACCTTACATAGTGTATACCTTAAATTCTGTAGTTCCAAGCTTTCTTAAAGACAAGCCAGTATATGTCCAGATCATATGCATCTCTTCACTGGTAGCAAATTGAGTACTGAATTTACACCCATGCAATCAGAAAAGGCTGTCACATTTTAGCATCATCTGAATCATCAGAAGTGACCAGTATGTGTTGGAAAAGCTCTCAAGTTTCCTTCAAACCCACTCTCATGGGGCTAATTCCACAAATTAGAGGAATGGTTATATTCTTCTCTAATTGGCTATTAGAATTTTGTTTTTGTTGTTCATAGGCTCTGGAAGCATAATTTAAAATAATTATTAAAAAAAAAAAATCTAGTCAGGATTTTAAACCTCAAGATCTTTTTTTATCATTGTCTTGTATGTTTCTGCTCCACTCTTCATAGAAGAGGGTATTATGTATCTAACCTACCATAGATTATCAATATCTAGATTATTATTAATATCTATATCTATTATTAGTATCTAGATAGTATATATCTAGCCTACCATAAATTTGCTCTGTCAATTTTTACGCGTTTCATATTAAAGATTAATTAGCAAGATTATTATTATTATTATTATTATTATTATTATTATTATTATTATTATTATTATTATTACTATTATTAAGGAAGCCTTTGGGAGAATCCTAGCAAGTGTATGTAATCATAAAGCTTAGACTGCAAGAAATTAAACAAGATAGTTAAGGTAGTTACAAGATTCCAGAGTATTTTGTGTCTGGAATGGATATAACTGAGGATGATCAGGCAGACTGTATTTTGTAAATGATGGTTAAAATCATTAAGCCTCATAGTTTGGATTATTTTCAGTGTTCATAGACTAAAACTTTACTAATATTAAAAAAATAATGATAATCTCATAAAACTGATAGTAAACTATTAATATATTGCAACTACAAGACTGAAAACAATTTAAATTCACTGAAGCAAAAATACACTTTGACACCGTCACTTACTGAAGTTTGATGTCTCACAAGTGACCTCAGTTATTCAATGAATGCATCCACAACATTTGATGGATATGTCAGTTATGAATCTTTATAAATTCAAATATCATAGGTCAGGAGTCACTACAACATTGCAGTACTCTGCAGGACAGTTAAAAGGTTAAAAAAATAATAATAATAAACTTCTAATGCCGAAACAACTCAATATGTTATTCATTATGAGATAGCTAACGATAAACAAGGAGCAGGAAACTCAGGTGAATACACAATACATTCAAGAAGAAGTATAACGGTCAGTGTTTCAAAATTTCATTGCAGAGGGTTCATAAGCCTTTGTCTTGTAAAATACCTGCTTTCTTCAGTCACTGCAGTTGCTTCTGTGAAAATTTTCTTAATGAGCTGAAATTTGTCATTACTCAATAGAGGCATGATCAATGAAGGCTAAGCTTAATTGGGACACATAGCTGGTAGTTGACTTTCTTCTTTGCATTTTCTAAGGTCTGATTCTGCATTATTGGAAGGTTTGATGTTCCATATGCCAATTAGGAATACCTGGAAATGGATTATTGAATCGATAAGAACTAATTAAGACAAAATATAAAAGGAAAGCTGACATTTGAATGACAGATCTTGTTCCAGCCAATGTGTGGCAATGCTAGGTCAAATACAATTGTATCTCTTTCTGGTTTATACTGGTATGACTCTGTTTTTAATGAAATTTCTTCTGTTTCGTTGCAAAGTAGACCAGAATCAGTCTCACTATTTATAGTTATTTTTGCTCTACTCTACATTGCACCACTCAGAAGGGGGATTTCCCATCTGAAACACCACTTTAACACTTCCAACTCAAAAGAGTCTTAGCAAGGTGCAAATACACAGAAGGATTTAATCAAAGCTGTAAGTGAAAAGAGTTGGGGGTTGAGGGATATTGTTCTGGCCGGACATCGGGTTCTTGAATCTCGTTCCCAGCTACTAATTTATTTAGTTAAATTCTATCTTCAAACTTCTCTGCCTCTGCTAGCAACTCTTGGAAGGTTGTTCTGGTGTATGCTTTGGTCATAGCTGTAAAGGCTACTAATCTAAATTATCTAATTACATCTAAACCTAGTTATTCTATACATATATATATTCACGTAATACCTTTTTTCTGCATAATAGACATGTCTGCACTAGACCACACTAGACACCTATGTTTTCAGTATAGTGCTGGTCTTGTTCTGCTGAGTCAAAAACAGACAGGAAATCAAGGAGCAGTCTGGGCTTTGTTGCTGGTTTTGCATCCAGAGTGCTAAATTCAGGCTTGAGGGGCAGCTTCATCACTACTACAAATGTTATGGCAATCTTCTCCCCTGCCTTTTCCTGCCTACCACCCATCATTTCTTGAAGCAGTGGTGAGGGATGGGTGCTCCACAGAAGATTGTGGATAGTGCTTCAAGAAGACTGAGAACTAGTTTTGGCAGAGGTGTTCACAGTCATTTCTCAAAGTTTGAAACACTATAAGGAAAGAAGCGTCAGACCATAATTCATATCTGATGTGTTTCCAGTGCTGGTTGAGAGTTAATGTTTCAGTAAATGCTTGAAGTAAATTAATAAGTATACCTGGAAGCTTGGCAGCATGTGTTGGCCTTGTACTTCATTGCAAACTGTTTTTTTTCTCAGTGGGCTCCCAGCAGTAGCCAGGTATCAAATACTTGCTGTGTCAGGTTATTGAGGCACGCAGTACCCAAACTTTGTTGGCTGCTATTATATTTTCCTGTGGAATGTCTCCATCTTAATTAAACTGTTATCTGAAAATACTGGATTTGATTGGTATTCACAAACCTGCTGCTGCTGACAAAGATGATAGGACACAAAATGAGGGCTGTAGAGTTCAGACCATTTGTGACGGTTCTTCACAGACTTTACATACTGAAGCTTACTTATTACCTTCCTTGGGAGATAATTACCTTACTTTGTTGGAGAAAAAGATAGATAAACTGAGATTTGATCTCTTCTTTAATCTTACCAACTGAGGAAGCTGTAAGTCCCAACCTTTTTAATGACAATTTGTTTAGCTCATTCTCTTAGTTCATAACTATCATTTTTGCGTGCCACTTAATTCTCTAACAATAGTATGAAATTTTTGAATTGGTGATGGCGATATGTTAGCAACTTGATGAATTGTGTTCTTTGGCTCTGCCTTAGAGTAGGCGTTAGAAGTATGCCATTCAGAAGATGGTAAAGAAGGGACATCCAAGGGAATCTCTTCTCTAGTCCTACTCAAGGAGCTGTCAAAGGGCATGAAGGGCAGCCTGGAAGGGCAATGTATTTTCTTTGGTTTTAGCATTAGCAACAACTAACAGCAAAGGAAACATTCAGATACAGTTAAGATGTGCAGAGATCATCCGATATCCATTTTAATAATAATGCAAACTGGATTTTTATGAATTAAGATTAACAGTGGGAGAATCAATCATAACTATTCAAAGCTGCTAGGAAATATGAAGGAATACAGTTTCAAATTATAAGAAAACTCCAGATTTAGGGAGAGAACACTGTCTTAGGGACTGGCTGAGCAACAGGCTGGTCAGCAAGGATGTCTTTCAGCCCTTTCAATGTGGCATTTGTTGCACTCAGAAAGGCATCACATGATCTCTTGAAGCTCTTCCAGGGCGTGGGGGTCGTACATGGCACTGCCTTTGGCAGCCCCACTAGTCCTTTGTGTTTTTTCCCCTCTTGCTGTTGTGCAAAGGTGATGCAGCAGCGGGCTCCTGCTGCCTGCCCTCCCTCTGACACACAGCATTGTCTGAGCTCTTCAAAATGTGTCTCGCCCAGGCTAAATAGATAGCTGGGTCACAGATGGGCCCAAGTAGGCCAAGGAGTTATTGCCTGCTATTCACCCTCCTTTGCTTATGTTGCTGTGCTCAGCCTCTCCAAGCCTGCTCATTCTTTTCAATAAGCCATACTCTGCACTGTGATGTTTCAGCTGTGTTTGTTCAAAGCTCAGCACTCTTTTGGCCCCATAGTCATAAGCTGTCCACCCTGTCAGCCACAGGAAATAATGTGAATATTTTTTAAAGGCATGAAGCTGAGGAGTACAGAAAGGATTGTTGTATAAAGTGTGAGTCAGAAAACACTTAGCCGTGACTGGTTGGCGGAGTGAGCTTTATGCTAAAATGTGATGAACCAGACACAGTCTCGCTTCTGGCGTAATATTTCCATTTGCAATTTTTAGATAAAAATCACAAACAAAGGCGTTACAAAGCACATCAAGAGCTGTCCCTGTGCTGCTGCCAGCATCACTGTGGTGTGTGACAGCTCCTGGCCTGTGACGCCCACCCAGGCCCTCTGTGTAGAAGTGCTTATGACTGGTACCACCGGTCAGCTTCGCTTGGGTGCGTTTGACACTGGTGTAGTGTCCTTCAACTCACTACACAATGACTGTGAAAAGCTGCTTTTTTCAGACAGGCATGAAGTGCTTCAGGCTGGGAGGGCCCTCAGTTGCTGAAAGCCTCCAAGGAGGGCCTTGCCTCTGTGGGCAGCCTGGTCCCTGCATGTCCACCCTCATGAGGAGGTTGTTTTTTCTTATATCCAGCAGGAAACTCTCATTTCAAATACTGTCTGTATTGTCTTGTCTTCCTGCCATGCACTGCTGCCTCCATCTTCTCAATAACATCCTCTGGGTCAGAGATAATTTATTTTTTAAGTTGCTTTTAACTGTAAACTGATTGCATATGTCATTCTGAAAACACTTACACTGCTGCTGAGTTTGATTCCTTATTATTCTGTAGACTGGAATAAGTTACATTGCACTGTATGGTTTCGGATAACCATGCAACTATACAAAGTGGCAAGTTTATGATTTTTTTTTTCTGACACTGTGTGTTTCATTCTTGAAGGACAATCAGCATGTGTCATGGATTCTGAAATTCAAAAATCTGCTAGTAAAAATGTATTCATGTTTATGTACGCACTTACCTTCAAGCATATGTTTGCATCCCTTTGCTTTATGGTTTGAACTGCTGTTTTCAAACTAAACTAGATATATCTATATATCAGGATTGGCCTATACATTGCTTTTCACGTTTATTCATTTTGTGAGGCCAGGGAGAAAAGTTACAAGAATAAGGAAAAGTGTGTTAAGAAGTTTGTTTTATCTAGGAACACAATTAGGTGGTATAATCGATGTCTTGCAATATATCAATTGCTGAAGATTTTAATCCCCTTCTTCAGGCCTTCTGAAGCAAATGCATCTGAAAAGGCTTGCAGTGCAGCAGTCCCAACAGTCGTATATACTTACAGGTTGGCACTTGAGCAACTTGGCTTTGGCAGCTTGCTGCCTACCTGCAGCTACTGCCAAATACACGAAGCAGTTCCCTTAACATGGGTGAGCACACGGAGCAGTTCTGCTAGACGTTTTGTGGGTTGAGGGCTTAATCGTGTCTTAACACTGCTACTCACATTAGTAGATGTTAAGCATCTGCCATTGCTCAGTATGAACAACTGGATGTATTATCCCCTCGCACTGGCATAATGCCTCTGGAGGATTAAAAGGAGGAACATAGCTGCTTACAGGCACCACGTTGAATTTTCTCTCTCTGCCAACATAAACTGTTTATCTCTCTGATTGCTTGTAGGGATTTATCCTGCCTTAAGTGTTGTAGTCATTATGGTGAGCAAAGTTGTATGTGCTGTGGTGTGGCCTGACTGATGAGGATATTTTGTGGCAAGGTGAGTGCAGTGCATGCTAAACCAGGTCTCTACCTGCAATTGCTCATGGGGTAGATAGGGAACGTCAGAACAGTAGTGACTGCCCAAGTATGTAGTCCCTTAATCCTCCGCATACCTGGGAGCTTTGACTGGGAATGGCTTCAAGGGGATCACAGATTGACGCAACCCTCTGTGAAGGATACTTCTTTGACTTGCTCCCTCTGGCAGTCACTCTCCTTCTCGTCCCATCTCCTGTTGTCTTAGTCACTGGCTTGGGAGGAGCTAGGCCACGGAGTCGGGGCTTGGAACAAAAAGAGAAGAATGCATAAATATGTAGACCTGCACCTGTAAAGTCCTGTTCAGAAACTGCTGTACTTCAGTAGCAATGCAGCATCCCTCATCACACCTGTCTGCAGCCAAGTAAGACCTTGACCTTCTGCTCTGTGCCCTCACCCTCCAGATCCTTCCCAGGTAAAAGACCACTTTTCTGTTTCAGTTTTGGAAGAAGAAAAGCAGAAAATATTTCAAGTTATTAACAGTCATTTTCTGTGGCTCTCTTGTCACTGCTCACACTGTGTTTTTGTGAAATGGAAGAAATTATAAAAGCACCTTGGTTAAAACAGCAGTAGTCAAAACAGAGACAGCATTTAATTACAATGTTGCTTGACGTACTGTGAGTTTCTGACAATGTAGCCATCAACAGTAGCTGTCAAATACACTTTGGCAGCTCTGATTTTAGCTTGAGATTTGAGTGAAATGTTCAATATTAGTAAGTGAGCAAGTTATAGAATATGTAAGCCTCACCTGTGGGAGACATTCTAGTGACAGGGCTTTGCTGGTAATAGCAATGGAAGATCTGAGATCAAATAGAATATCAGCTGGGAAATTAAGGCATTATTATATTAGATGTTAGCTGTGCCTATGATTTTTGGAATAAAAACCCTCATCAGCTAAGGAATTATTAAACCAGAATTGAAGAATGTTATTGTTTTATAAGGTCATAATAGTTTTATGTAATAAACATCTAAGAAGCTATACTTATATAGTTATGCATACAGTGACTTAAAGTGAAATGATTATGTATCTGATCCAATGTCTGTTGCACTTAATGGTGTTTGGATTAGTCTCTGCCTATCTGTATGTATATTAAGAAACCATGGTACACGCTAACTCATGCAGGAAGCTTGTGCTAAATGTCCTTCCTTCTGCTTCCTCTATTTACCAGCACAAAGTATAACTGAACCAGGGCCTCAGGAGAGATGGAAGGCTCAGATGTGCCCTTGAGAATACAGACTTAGCAGAAATAGAAGGTCATGTTATAATTTTTCATGCTGATGGTGGAGAAAAAAAAAGTGATAGCAAAGACATTTTGAAAATGCAAAATTGTGTTTGGTTATAAGATTTACAATAAAATGTAAGATAATGAAAGGAAGATAAAATCAAAGAGGGAAGGTGATCAGATATATCAAGAAGCAGACAAAATTTAAGGTAGAAAGAGGGTGAATCATCATTCTGGAGTCCAGATAGTATACTATTACCACCCCCCATCTCCCAGCTTGACTCTCATACAAAATTTTGGTGCTTACACAGAGGAAGCAAAAGAGTAATATATTACCTATGAGAAATCTATGTTCTGAAAGGTTAATAGGACCTGGCAAATAATCAATAGTATGCACAGAAATGAAAAGATGGGGAAAAAAAAATAAAAGTACCTAAATCCTTCTGGAAAGATTGTTACTTAATCACAGAAAATAATCATTATATATTTGTAATATTTTGCAGTTTCTAAGCTGTTGCGATTTATGCTTAGAAGAGTTTTACATATTCTTGAAATTTTAGAAGCTTTTCTTTGTACAATGCAAAAGTGTTGCAAATTCAAATGGTTGCAAAACCATTATATTAGAATGGTCAATGGTGTTGTCAACACAAAAGAAGCTTTAACTGTGCAGAGTTGGTGTTTATCTGTGCAACTAAATTATACTTTTCTCGCATGTTGTTCTTCCATGCTTAGTATGATCCCATCACTGAGACTGGTGTGATGGTGAAAGACCTCGTTTAAGTGGTAGAATTTCGCTCTCTTGTATCTGCAGTAGAAACTGGAAGTACTTACAGCTGTGATTCTCAGTGAGCAAAGGTGGCATAAAGAATAAGACTTGTTTGTAAGTCTTCAAGTCTTACCTACTAGCTAAAACACGTGTTTTTAGCTATTAGTTCAGTAGCAGCTCAGTACTGGCAATTACACAGAAAGAGTGTGATGAGACTTAGGTAATGAATTTTGTTGACATATGAATGACCTTATCAGTTGTAGAAGTAGGATGTAAACAGAAGCAAAGAAGAGAGTTGCATTGTACTAGTCATGAAATGTCAATACACAAAAACTCGTAACCAGATACTTTCTTAAAAAGGGAAAAGCTACCTCTCATCTCTTAGCTGCCTACTGACCTACTTCACTCCTAAAATTTAATAAATTTATTGCATTGAAAATACTTAACTAAGGCTTTGTAAGTTTGCTATATTTGAGCACTGTTTATAGTTGACAAACTCTGAAGTTGCCTGCAGATAAAAGGAAATGGTGTTTCTTAGGAAACCAAAGTTAAAATTAATTTACCTTCAAAGTTATGATCTTGCTGTATAAAAGTGCTTATCAAATCATCACATCATATCAAGTAGCAATTACTAAGAATAATGGCATGTTCACTCCTATTGTAGCTGCATTTTAGACACTCTTATGTAACATTAACCTATCTCTTTTTTTTTTTTTTTTTTGGTAGATGGAATGAGCCAAAAAGTAGAGTTGTTATTGTTGCTGCTTTATTTTGTTTTATATTGTTTTTAAGGATAGGTTTGACTGAAATTTTTCAGGATATTTTGGTTTATTAAATTTTGGATCAAATGTTACCTTTTACTCACCAACCTAAAATATCTGCTTGAGAGCTCAAGGTTAGAGCCCACATACCTTTGCATCCCTTTTTCGTGATGACTCTTCAACATTATACTTAATTCATTGCTTCATTTTTTTTTAATGTTCCATGCAAAACTATAGCTAATGCAGTATTAATATTGTAGAATCAAGTGCTCCAAAGTAGGTCATTCAAAGAGGTTGAGCACTCCTCTTTTCATTCTCTGCCTTGTGTACACAGAAAATGATCTCACTAGGTTTAAATATCAATAGTCAAATAAAATATTACACAATTATAATATATAATGCACTTCATCTATTTCACTTTGCTCTTTTTAAGGTCCTTCTGCTGCAGACATTCCACAAGCACAAGAAAATGTATTTTGTTAATCTTTGTTACAGTCAGAATCATGTAACACTTCTTCCCAAGAGAGAATCAGTACTAGAACTACGAAATGCTTTATGAACTTTATTCCAGCAGAAGTTAGCTTGATCTGCTTCCAGTCTGAAATGTGAACCTGTGCAATTAACCTTGACTCTTCCCTTTCTGTAAATGATAGTGGATACAAACTTCCATTTTTAATTTGAGAGCCAAAGTGATTTGAAGCCCTTTTAAAAATAAATAAATAAATAATCCACACAGACAAGAGTTGAAGGAAAAAAAAACTTGGTGACTAATAAAGATATCTGAAAATTGGAATAAAACATGGTATTTTATCTGAGGTAATGTATATCACAGAATCACAGAATTTTCTAGGTTGGAAGAGACCTCAAGATCATCGAGTCCAACCTCTGACCTAACACTAACAGTCCCCACTAAACCATTTCCCTAAGCTCTACATCTAAACGTGTTTTGAAGACTTCCAGGGATGGTGACTCCACCACTTCCCTGGGCAGCCTGTTCCAGTGCCTCACAACCCTTTCAGTGAAGAAGTTCTTCCTAACATCTAACCTAAAACTCCCCTGGCTCAACTTAAGCCCATTCCCCCTCGTCCTGTCACCAGGCACGTGGGAGAATAGGCCAACCCCCACCTCGCTACAGCCTCCCTTGAGGTACCCATAGAGAGCGATAAGGTCGCCCCTGAGCCTCCCCTTCTCCAGGCTGAACAAGCCCAGCTCCCTCAGCCGCTCCTCGTAGGACTTGTTCTCCAGGCCCCTCACCAGCTTCGTCGCCCTTCTCTGCACCCGCTCAAGCACCTCGATGTCCTTCTTGTAGCGAGGGGCCCAAAACTGAACACAGTACTCGAGGTGCGGCCTCACCAGAGCTGAGTACAGGGGGACGATCACCTCCCTAGCCCTGCTGGTCACACTGTTCCTGATACAAGCCAGGATGCCGTTGGCCTTCTTGGCCACCTGAGCACACTGCTGGCTCATATTCAGCTGACTATCCACCATCACTCCCAGGTCCTTCTCTGCCTGGCAGCTCTCCAACCATTCTTCTCCCAGCCTGTAGCTCTGCTTGGGGTTATTGCGCCTCAGGTGCAGGACCCCGCACTTGGCCTTGTTAAACTTCATGCAGTTGACCTCAGCCCATCGGTGCAGCCTATCCAGATCCTCCTGCAGAGCTTTCCTACCCCCGAGCAGATCGACACATGCGCATAGCTTGGTGTCATCTGCGAACTTACTGAGGGTGCACTCGATGCCCTCGTCCAGATCATCGATGAAGATATTAAAGAGGACCGGCCCCAGCACCGAGCCCTGGGGGATGCCACTAGTGACTGGCCTCCAACTGGATTTGACTCCATTCACCACGACTCTTTGGGCCCGGCTATCCAGTCAGTTTCTAACCCAACGAAGCGTGCGCCAGTCCAAGCCAAGAGCAGCCAGTTTCTTGAGGAGAATGCTGTGGGAGACGGTGTCAAAAGCCTTGCTGAAGTCAAGGTAGACCACATCCACAGCCTTTCCCTCGTCCACCCAGCGCGTCACTTTGTCATAGAAGGAGATCAGGTTCGTCAGGCATGACCTGCCTTTCATAAAGCCATGCTGACTGGGCCTGATCGCCTGCTTCCCCTGCAAGTGCTGCATGATGACTCTCAGGAGGATCTGCTCCATGAGCTTTCCTGGCACTGAGGTCAAACTGACAGGCCTGTAGTTTCCCGGGTCTGCCCTCCGGCCCTTCTTGTAGATGGGCATCACATTTGCTAGCCGCCAGTCGATTGGGACCTCCCCCGATAGCCAGGACTGCTGATAAATGATGGATAGTGGCTTGGCCAGCTCCTCTGCCAGTTCCCTCAGTACCCTTGGGTGGATCCCATCCGGCCCCGTCGACTTGTGCACATCTAAGTGCCGTAGCAGGTCACCAACCAGTTTTTCATGGATAATGAGGGCCACATCCTGCTCCCCATCCCCTTCCACCAGCTCAGGGTACTGAGTATCCAGAGAACATCCGGTATTGCCGCTAAAGACTGAGGCAAAGAAGGCATTGAGCACCTCTGCCTTTTCCTCATCTCTTGTAACTAAGTTTCCCCCCGCATCCAGTAAAAGATGGAGATTCTCCTTAGTCCTCCTTTTTGTGTTGATGTATTTATAGAAACGTTTTTTGTTATCTTTAACGGCAGTAGCCAGATTGAGCTCCAGATGAGCTTTGGCCTTCCTAATTTTGTCCCTGCACAGCCTCGCTACTTCTTTAAAGTCCTCCTTAGTGGCCTGCCCACTTTTCCAAAGCTTATAAACCCTCTTTTTCCTCCTAAGATCAAGCCACAATTCTCTGTTGAGCCAGGGTGGTCTTCTTCCCCGCCAGCTCGTCTTTGGGCACGTGGGGACAGACCATTCCTGCGCCATTAAGACTTCCCTCTTGAAGAGCGCCCAGCCTTCCTGGACTCCTGTGCCCTTCAGAACTGCCTCCCAAGGGACTCCACCAACCAGTGTCCTGAGCAGCTCAAAGTCAGCCCTCCGAAAGTCCAATACAGCGGTTTTACTGATCCCCTTCCTGGCCTCGCCAAGAATAGTGAACTCCACCATTGCGTGGTCACTCTGCCCAAGACAGCTCCCAACAATCACGTCCTCCACCAGTCCTTCTCTGTTTGTGAAGAGAAGGTCTAGCGGGGCACCACCCCTGGTAGGTTCACTAACCAGCTGCGTCAGGAAGCTATCTTCCACGCTCTCCAGAAACCTCCTAGACTGCTTTCTCAGGGCTGTGTTGTGCTTCCAGGATATGTCAGGGAAGTTGAAGTCCCCCACGAGTACAAGAGCTGATGATTTTGCAACCTCTGTCAGCTGCCTGTAGAATTCCTCATCCGTCTCCTCATCCTGGTTCGGCGGTCTATAGCAGACCCCGACCAGGACACTAGCCTTGTTGTCCCTGCCGATCCTAACCCAAAGCGACTCGACCTTGTCATTCCCAACCTCGAGTTCTACAACCTCGAAAGACTCTCTAATATAGAGAGCCACACCACCACCCCTTCTATGCTGCCTGTCCCTTCTATAGAGCTTATAGCCAGGCATTGCAGCACTCCAGTCATGAGACTGGTCCCACCACGTCTCCGTGATGGCAACCAAGTCGTAGCCTGCCTGCCGCACAGCAGGCAGGCTACGACTTTCTATGCCCTTAAAGAAATTGGAACAGACTTATCTGGGGCAGTTTTAACTGTTTTATATATTTTCATTATTAGAATTCATTATTTTAGAGGTGAAGATGTTTATTAAAGTTTATTACTCTATTTGCTGAAATAGGAGAGGCAATATTATCCTCATGATTACAGAAAGAAGAAGGATCTTCCTTATACCCAAGGTCAAAGAAATTTCTGAATTGTGGCTTTTCACATCTCAACTGCTAAATCATTCTGCCTTAGAACAAGCCACAACATATGGCAGTAAGTCTGTATGGTAGGTTTTTGCAAGTGAAAGAACAGGGAAAACTCTTGGGAGAGCTGAAAGTGATTCTGAGGCAATCGCAGATTGTTCTGTGGAACATGCAAGTTTTTTTTTATTCTCTTCATGAGTTAAATTTAGAATGCCTTATATAGTTCAACATTTGTTGCACGTAAATATAAGTATATTGAGAAATATGCTCTTAACTAATCTCTTGTCTTGTAATTTATGGTAATCCATATTTTATGGGAAATTTTGATGTGAATGGAGTTTCCATGTAGTCTTCCTCTATTGTATTTAGGACTTCTGCAGAGCCCTCTGAGGATACAGTACACCAATAAGGGTCCTGTAAGTGGCAAATGATGCTTGTGAGGTATAAAAAAGTTATTATTTTGCTTTGTTATAACTTTCTTTAGGCCACAATGCAGTTATTGTATCTGAAATAAGTTCCCAAGAAATTTCTACAAATTCAGAACATAGACTGTAGAAGTTAGAGGATCAGCTGATTACAGCTGGTAATGACATTGTGGATTTAGTGGCTAATAAAACTAACATAATCTGGTTTTAGATAACTGAATTATTTTTCTTCAGTCATATGGCTAGAAATATATACTTCTCAAGGATCCTCTATCAGTGTTTTTCCTTTATAGTAAAGTTACAAAGAAGTGGCAGGTTTCAGTTTGTTTATACAACAAAACCACTATATCCTTTAGAAGTAACAGTCATAAGAAAAATGTCCTTGTCCTACACTTTTTATCCTTTAAAGTCTTACGCATATGCTTCAGTGGGTCTTTCCCCATGCATAAAGCAGACAGATGACAGCCTTTACGAGGAATTTTAAAGAGCAAGGGAATCAAAAAGAAACCTAGCACCTGGAATATGACATGTACTTTTTTTTTTCATTGACACAGATGAATTTGACTGTGCTCTGAGTGCTGGAAGAAATATTGCTTCCATGGGTCACCAATAGTTAATTTTGTATTTTATTACAGTAGGAAATGTGTGAAATAAGCTTAGAAGAAGGAGCAGTTAAGGTAATGAGAAGTTTAAATTCAGGCTCAGTAGGATGATGGGACAGAGGCGAAGGGCAAGACAAGTTTGTTGCCAGAATGAAAAATGAAAAGAAAGAATCAGATAGTGTAAACAAAACTGCACCAGACGTGTAGCAATGCACATGGAGAATGAGGGCTTGCCTACAAGAACTGACCTTTCTAAGAGGCTTAATGTCCCATGTGAGTTTGTCTTGGTGTTCTGGAAAGATCATTCTTTCCATAATTTTCACTAAACAAAATAGTCTGAATCTAAACAGTTTACTATTTTTCAGCACTGTTTTCTGTGGTTGTATTTTTGTTGGTTTGGATTTGTTTGTATAGGTATAATTTGAATGCTTGATGGAGTTTATTTTCTGTAACCTTAATTCCTTAGCTGGGTAATCTATGAATATCCACGTCAGTTTATATTTTGTTTTTTTTACCTGAAAAGTTTTCTTGGATGCTTATTAAATGAGGAGTCCTCTCCCTAGTGTTTATTTCAATAGAATGTAATTAAGGTGATCTATTTCACAAGGAATGTATGAATATCTGTGAATAAAGAGACATATAATTTCACTCACATTTTAGATTATCTTGGAAGTTTGTTTCAGTATGTAAATACATGTGTTCATAGTTTGATGCACATATATAGCTAAGCAGAAGTAATTTTCAGTTCTCTTTTTTGCACATTGAATTTCATCAGTGTCCTGTTCTGTGAGAACAATAGTGCTTAGCAAAACTCAGCTATAACCCTCTGGTTTATTGTGTTAGATTTAAAGGCCCTATTCTGTACCCCTCAGCTAGAGGAGATCTCAGCTATATGCGTTTAGAGCAATGGTGGGGTTAAATCATAGCAATGAGTAGACCATGAAAGTTTGCAAAGAGATGCAGATGAAATTTCCATCAATAGGATGGTGATATTTGCTTTTGTTTTTGTTTAGCATTTTTTCTTAAAAAAAAAAAAAAAAAAAAAAAAAAGTGGAAGACTAGAGAATGGAAAAATGCTAAACTGATTATATTTTAAGATGTTGGAGACAAAAAATGGTGGAGTCCAATACACAAACACAGATTTAAAGGATGTAAAAAATGAACAAAGCTTTCTAAGAAATGGAGTATAGTTAATCAATAACTAGTTATTTAAATACGCACTATACAGAATAAACAAAAAAGTAAAGAAAGCATTGATCAGTATGTGTTGAAAACCAGTGATGGGGATTAAGCAGACTATACAAGAGACTTAAATCTTCACCTAGTTGTTTGAGCAAGATAATATTGTCCAGTCTCTGAAGTGCTTTTATCTTGGTAAAATATATTCTAAAGCATCTTTACAAGACAAATGATAGCTAGTCAGGACTGACAAAAGGTCATAGCTGCATGAAACTCACCATTTCTTGACAAAGTCACAAAAGAAATAAAGTTTTTAATGAATACCTAGGTTAACAGAAAAAGAAATTTGAGCTTTTTGTCACAATTTATATCAATTTCTTTTAACCCAAATGTATGTTTGTTTTAATGATAGGTAATGTCTAAGTAACATCACAGTTTATAAGTACATATGTTTTATTTGCGATTTTAGGCAGAAGGTGTTGATATTGGTATTCAGTCAGAATAGATGAGCAATTACAGAACTGAACAATTATTTAATGATTTGCAGTGTGATCCACCTCAACATTTCATGATTCAAAACTTGCAAGTTTTTTTTGCAGTCTTTTGTGTACTGTAATGGAAATGGAAGGGGGATAACTGTGTTCAGAAAGGCTATTAAAAACAAACAAAAAAGAAACAAGAAACCCCAGACATTTAGTTCACTACCAATAAGGATTTACTGTCTAGATCCAAATTTTGTTCATGTAGTGAGGAATGGGACTAAAGCTCTATTGGAATCAGATTTGTTGATATGTTATCAGGAATGTTCTGAATTATTGCATTGCTCTTTGAGAGAGCAAGTAAAGAAGTAGCTAAGAAACAAAGATTTGGTACTTGTAATTTTATTTGAAATAGCTTATGAAGTGGAACTGGCCCTTCTATTAGAGACAAATGAATAAGATTCCAAGTGTTTCCTAACAGTACTGGGGTAGTCTGTATATTTTTTCTTGAGAAATTAATAATTAGTACTGATCAGGAAACTGTACATAGTATTCAGTCATAGTAATAAAGAAAGTTGGTATTAGACTGACATTCCAATTAGGTGCTAATTTTTTCAATATTTGCCCAGATAGACCTTGATGTTGCCTTAC
Organism: Aythya fuligula; assembly: GCF_009819795.1. Lineage (NCBI taxonomy): Eukaryota > Metazoa > Chordata > Aves > Anseriformes > Anatidae > Aythya > Aythya fuligula. Next base: position 10,366,081 of record NC_045565.1, on the reverse strand, counting down.
ATTCTTTTCTTCTTAAAAAACTGAGCCTTACGAACCTAGAACTTGGAGTTACTGTCACCTACTTGACACATGAGTCTGGTATTCTTGTTAACAGGGGTCTGCACTGAAGATCTCTGACCTAGAGAGGAAATGTAGTTTTATCAGTGTACAGTGTTTATGCTGTGCTTTGATAATCTGACATGTTGGTTTTCCACCTCAAACATATGAATAAAAAGATTATTTTATATGTTGTATGTTTGGAGACAGATTATGATACAATCTATTTAGCATGATAGCACTTCAGACTAAACAAGGAGCTGAAATAATAAAAATAAAATATAACACGGAGCTGTTGATAAATTCAGTGTGTGAAACTCCAGTTGCCTATCAGTTTCTGTCTGCTGTCATGAATGAGTGTTTTCTCTTTTTTTTTTTAGCTTTTTCTTTTTTTTAACTTCCATTCTGTTCCTGTTTTGAAATTAATTAGAAGATGATGAGATGTATTAAGGAAATTACTTCAAAAACTAGAGATTCCCATGAAAGCAATGTCTGATGCATTGTAGCATAGCATTCCTTGGATTCCATCCAAGTTGATTTTTTTTTTTTTTTCACTGTGGTATGTTGTGCATTAGCTCCAAATACAGGGAATGACATGGGAGCAAGACATTGTAATCACCATTCTTTGAAAATAAAACATGCATTTTTTTCGTAGCAGAAAATGAACTGAGTCTTATGGGACCTTCCGAGAGCTCTGATGGATCTTGCCTTAAGCCAGTAAAACTCCATGGTTGCAGCGCTTTTTATTCTATTGACAGTGGAGCTGGAAAAAAACATTTAGGGCAGAGAAAATATTAAATTTTCCTGGGTTTTATGGTTATGTATCTTTTAACGTGTTTGGGAACCATTTTCTAAAACTTTTCGAGGAGACCAAAGCTCTATGAATTTTATCTAGATGAGAGGTTCAGAGAAGCATCCATTCTGTTGAGGATCTGGCCGACTTAGACCTCCAAAATTTCACGTTTGTCCATCAAAGCATGAAAAAGCATGTGAAAGCATGTTGTGCTGAAATCTACTCTTCACAAATACTGTTTTCTGATGCCTTCATAATTCTCAATTTTGTTGTTCACAGAGAGTGAAGAAGTGTACCAGCGCCAAGTGCTGTCTATTTCCTGTATTGTCTTTGGCATAGTCGTAGTGGGCATGCTTTGTGCAGCGTTCTACTTCAAAACAAAGTAAGAGCCTTTGTCTAGTGTGTTCTTTTCTTTTTTCTTTTTTTTTTTCTTTTTTTTTTTTCTTTTTTTTTTTATTATATTTTTTAGCTTTTGTCTTTTTTTTTACGGCTTTCCACTTCTTCAGTTTTTTCCCTCTTTTTGAAGCAGTCATTATTTCTTGACAGGCTAGAACAGTTCTCCATGGGTAGATTATGTAAATCAAAAACTGGTAACAACAACAACAAAAAAAAGTAAATAGAAGTATTACATGTTCTTCTTTCTATTTTCTGATAGCAGGAAAGAAGCGATTGTGACCTTTCCAGTTCTTTTTCTTGACAATAATAATTTTGTGCCTTTTATTATCAGCACGATAATCACTTCCTAATTTTGACAATAAAGGATTTTTGCATTTAGTTTCATATTCCTTAATGTCCCTCTTGTTTCTATATGCTGGGAATAAAGGTAAAAGTTAGAAATGCATGAACATATAAGTTTTCTGTAGATAACTATAACCTTTAGCTAATAGTGGTAAGCTGCTGATCAAAGTTGTGTAACTGAGTATCTCTAATGCACAAGAACATTGAACTATAAAATAAGATGGAATCATGTAGTGTACTAAACAATTTTCAAGTGATATACTTTCTATTCTGTTTTGTTTATCTCTGCAACTGAACATTCTTTTTTAATATTTATTCTTTTGTGTATAATTTGAGTTGCACAAACGTCATAGCAATTACATGACATGCATGCCAATGCCACTGTATTTATAAATATTTTCTGTATGATTGTCATTCCTCATTCCTGTTCCAATGGGAGCTAATGAGAGAATGCATATCAATATAAATTAATGTAAAAATATTAATAATATAAAATAACCTGTATGAAGTTAGTCATGGTGAGCATTTGACTGAGCATCAAAAATGTGGAGGTTTCCACTATTTAAAAGCTTGGGTGTTTATCTGAATCCCCAAACGCCACTCACCGACCCTGTTTCTATTTTAAATTTATTCTAATGGGTAGGAAATGAGATGCTACTATCAGAAGCATTTATCATACTACTATGATGAGAGGTACTGCCAAAAAAATGTTTTGGCATTTCTATCAAGAAAAGGAAAAAAAAAAAAAAAAAAACACACACCGGAAAAGTCACCAAGCCTTTTTTTTCACCCTTCTCTTCAAATCTCAGTGGTACATGTTCTGTTTAAACTCTCTTACCTGTTCTGTCTTGAGGGATTTCATTTAGTCGTTCTTTCGACAATGACATTAGCTAGGAGAGTGCTGTTGCAGGACAGTTTCTCTCGGTTGCAGTTTAAATTGTGAGCAGGAACAGCCATATTTCCATATAATTAGAAATGTCATTATTTATTTTAGATTTGCAGAAGAATGAAAGAGAGAAAGAATAAGGTGTTCCTGTCCTTCCTGGAAAGGGATGAGTTTTTTTGCTGATGAATTCAGGAAAAGCAGACTGGGAATGCCAGTTGGAAGAACATACCATCAACAACTGAGCATACTGTGAATAAAATGTCCCTCTCGTCAATTTTCTTTTAGCTGTGTTCCTCTTGGTTTTGCAGTGTTCTAGGGAATAGTGAAGAGCTGGGTTGGAACAGCCTTCCAAATACCAGTTTTGATGAGGTGGTAGGGAGAGCTATTTTTAAAAATAATGAGTAGAAATAATCCTTCAAAAATGCACTCACAGGACTGTCGTGGTTCATATTTTGGGTTTCTTCTTTTTACTATTATTTTTTTTTTTTTATCTGCATTATAAATATTATAGCTAAGAGTTACTAAGAAGAGTTGAAGTGTGCTTACGCCCAATTCTGGGATCTGAAGTTTGAAGAGTATTGAGAAAATGGGCACCTCGGTTCTGTCATGAGATCTTTTCAAACATGTGAAGCACAGCAATTTTAAGATGCTAATCCCTACGTCCCTGGCTGCAGTTCCATCTGACAACCTGTCCAAAAAGTAAATGTCTTGATTGGCCTGACACTACTACCTTCATGGAAAGTTTCAACAAGTGTTCTCCATATCAGAATCCATGAAGATCATGAGCACTGGCAGGCAAGTAAGGTAGTAGGGTTTGCCCAGTCCAAGGCAGGAGGTGGAGAAGCTGTGGATATGTAGAAATAGCTGGAGATGACAGAAGTTAAAGAAGATTGAAGTAACACTGCAACATCTCTTGCCTTTGAAGAGATATTCCTAAATGCTCTCACTGCTGGTGAGATTTTGTTCCCTATATTTCCCCCTTTTGTCATTAGCTCCATTCCCTCAAAATCCTAGGAGATGCACTGTAGTCATACATCCATCTGCATGTTGGTTTTGTGCCACTGCCTTGACTCAAACTTCAGCAGGTGACCAGTTATTCCATGGTTCTCTTAGAGGCTCAATACCAGGCTCACCTTCACTATGGGTTGCACTGGGACAGTTCCCAGTCATTGGACACTAAGGGAAGCATTTTGCTTGTCCCTCTTGATCTGCTCACCCATGTGAAGCTCATGGCCCACATAAGCTTGGTTGTATAGAGACCACATAAGACAATATTGTATCTTTGACATTGCCCAGTGTCTTAAGGGTGTAAAAAACTGCAAATGTAAAATGAATCAACCCTTATCATGTGTTAGCAGCATTTAATCAACAGATTTTCAGGACTTTTTCATCAGGCAGAGGTATCTTCATCATGCTTACAAGTTATCAAAGCATCCCTCCTGTGTGGAGGATAATCTTTGGGCTTAACTTGATATATCAAACAGTAAAATATTACTAACAGAATGTTGTATGGTCCAGGGGGAAAGATTTTTATATGAAGAAACTGACTCTGTTTTTCTTAGTCTAACAATTGTGAAATACCTGCTGCTAGAAATATGCAATTCCCTATGCATCGTTGTATTAAAAAGTCCTTCTTTTTGGAATATATTCCATCTGAGGAAGTTCAGAACTTTAATTAAACACTATGACCTTCCAATTATTCCTTTCAGAGTAATCAAGAAAGTAAGTGTTAGCAACAGAGGGGAGAGCACAGTAAAAAGAAAATGTGCTGCTCTTTACAGCTGGATTTTATAGATGACTGGTGACTTTATTTTCTTGCTGAGATAACACTTTATTGCAGAGTGTCTGTAAAGTAGAAGACATAAGGATCATTTGTTTTTAAAACAAATATATAAATATATTAATAACTTTGAATTATTAATAATTTCTGGTTTTATAACTGTGCATCCTGTTTTTTGGCAAAATGAATATGCATTAACCTAATATTAATGTTAGGTTGCATAAAAATTAAGTGAAACTAATTATTAGATTGTTTTCTCAGTAAATTCCATTCTGAAATCTCAATTGTAATGTTGAAAAATACAGCAATGAAGTACTGAATATTCCAGTTAACTTTCGTGTGTTTATAAATGCAGAAAGAACTCAAAACCCATATTTTCCAAATAAACCCAAATTAGAGTTCCAAGATTGCATAATTTTTTTTTCCTGATTAAATTCTAAGATTATTGTATGTGCAGAAGAGATTCCCAAAGTCCAGTGCTCAATCATACATACTCTAGAGCTGCTGTCATGAATTTCCTCTGGAATTTTATGAAAATGATCATGTCATGATGCTTTCAGCAGCAAATCATCAGAACTTTTTCAAAATTTTAGTGAAGCCTTTTTGCTAGAATTTCAAATTCAGAATGGAGAAAACATTGTTTGTTTTTCCTTTATTTCTTATCTACGCTTCCTTGAAATCACTTACTTCCTCCTGAAATTTGGCTCAGCACCGATTGCTGTCCAAAAGCTGTGTGCAGCATAGCAAAGCAGTGCTGCTGCTGGCCAGTGTATGCAAGACACTAGGTCAAGTCTAACGCTACTAGCAGAAATGTTTAACACTTTTTATAACCAATAGGGGTGAATGCCTGCTGTGTTTTCCAAAATCTCTTTCCAAGTTCAAGTAAAATGCTTTTTTAATATTCAGGCCCACATGCAAGCTATTGTTAAATATGCAATAAATTATCTTTCTTTCAAAAATCTGCACTAAAACAACTAGCATGCTATTATAGTAAGTTGAGTATAAAAGACATTTTAAACAGAGAAGCTCTTTTTTTTTTTTTTTTTTTTTTCCTTTCTTAAGACTCTCCGGAAAATGACCATTGCATTGAAATATTAGACTACTCAATTAGGCCAGCTGCTTAATCCAATGCAATGAAGTTTTGAACAGAGAGAACCATGGTTATATAAATATCATAGCTAATAGTAGTAGTTCAAACTAGCTCTTCCTTACATGAATTTTATTTCTCTCTGCAGGAAACAAACAAAGCAAATTCATGAACAGCTGAAAGAAACACAGAACAGGAAAACCTACAGCCTAAATGCTTCCAGCATGATGGCAAAGTCAGAGTGTATGGCACAAAGCCGAGTCCAGCTGCAAAATGTAAGTAATCCTGCCAGCTACAACACTTAATAGCCTGGCTGTGTTCCTGCTGCTGATGGCAGCACATCGTCATGTTGCTGTTAGCATCTGAGCAATGGGAACAAGAATTCTCACCTCTTTCATAAAATGTTTTCTATCAGGCCTGTTAATAGAAAACACCAAGCAGGGATTTTTTTTTATTTATTTTTTGTAAGTTACTTTGATGGGCCCTGGGGTATTTTGTTCATGTAATAAACCACGCTGAGCCCCCTAGTTTTGCATCCAGCACTGGAAATTACTGTTGGAAAATACCTTAGCTCATAAATATAGTTTATACGTGAAGTGGAGGACTTTCATCTTGAGTGACTTTGAGTTTTCCTGTACAACATGTTAATGAACCTGCGTGAAACTCGTCACAGTTAATTCAGAGAAAAAATCAAAATCTGGACTTAAATTTGTACAGGTTAACTAGTGCCCAAGGAAGACAGTGCAGATGGTATCATTTGGCTGGGTCTTGAGTTAAATAAAGGGATTTTTGATACTAGAAAGAGATTGGTTTGTCCAAACTAAGTTCAAAATGTATTTAGCCACGTTTTCAATAAAGTTATTTGTAAATTAATACAATCCCACAATAATGAGATGCACAAAGTGCATGAAACAAGGACCTTGAAGACAGCTAATTTATTTAGCCCTTGATACAAATTCCTTTCCAATGCATGCTGTTCTCTTCCCCTCATTCATACACTGAATGTGTATGAATGCTGATCCTTTTTTTTTTTCTGAACAAAGCCTTTAAAACAATGGATAATGATCTTGATAGCAAGACCAAAATTAGAATATTTTAATAATTAGAATAAGTTATAATTATACTTTATAATATAAAAAAGTGAGCACTCATGCTCGTTTAGCCACAGATATCTCAAATCCAGGTTTACATCATTTACATCAAATGAATGCCTTTTTAACCAGTTGGAGTAAGCAGAGCCCCCATGCTGTGACAGAAGAGCTGTTAAAGCACTGCTTGTGCTCACGAGCAGTTTTGTTTCGTAGAAGCACCCTTGCAGTCATCGTATGTTTTGTGATTCAGGAAAAATGCACCCTTTCAAGTAGAAAGATAATTTCACTAAAATAGCACAGTGACAGTTTAGGGAACCTTCTGCAGTTCTTTAACTTTCATTCAGTCATAGTTTACTTCTTGCCCCTAAAACGAGCTGTTGGGAGTGTTATTAGGTTGTGATGGTGTCAACAGAAGGTAAAGTTGTAAAGAGCTTTTGTTGTAAAGAGCTTTTGTGATCCTTTTGTTCTAACATACAAGGTAGGTCTTCGTTAGCACTAAGAATATATTCTCAGGCATTTTTCACTAATTCAGTGCAGTATTTTTTCAACCAAACATCACAAAGAACTACTTGGTATCTTCTGAGCATCCAGCAAACACATCGACAAGCTTTATTTAAGCCTTTTTCTTTTGCCATAACAATAGTTATAATGGCTGAAGCAGCAGTCTGTGGATTCCAAATATTAGAGATTGAAAACAATTGTTATTCTTTATTATTTTAAGCCACATTTGCTTTTCAGCTTTTAATGCTGTTCAGACTGCAGTTCTCAGTGCTGGTAATTAACACCGCTTTCTAGTTCCCGTGGCAGCTAGCAGGGAGCAGTTTTATCCTTGCCATTAGTGCATTTTCCTTTGGGGAGCAAAAATACTAAGGAAGAAATGCAGAATGACCTTGTGCGGCATGTAGAGTAACAGTGCAGGACAATAATGATTTCTATTGTTAGAAAGATTTTAGTGCAGGAATGCATGTAGGCAGTTCATTAAATATTTACAGAACTTGGCAGATTGGAGGAAAAAAAAGGGGGGGGGGGGGGGGGAGGGAGGAAGAGCAGAAAAGAGCTTTGAAATGGGTCTGAGTGGCTCCCCATCAGAGACCAGAGATCTGCCCTGTGTGTATCTGCAGCTTGAAAAGGAGACAAGGCTCTGGTGAGGGGAGGAGAGCTTTCCCTTGGCTCAAACCTGAGCAGGTGCTGCAGTCACTCTGGGTATGATCTCCATGAGGATCATCTGCAGCTCCCCACCATGGGGAGAAATCTTGGTTCTTTTTATTCCCAAGAGCCAAGAGAAACTTAAACAAATTAAAGTTATTTTCTGGATGCTAGTCATCCAGTTAGGCGTTGTTTGGGTTTATGAAATCCTGGAATTTTTTTCCTTTTCTGTTCTATATGGTCTTCTAAAATGGGTAATCTGTCTTGCTTGTATACTGCCATTCTCTTTCCCTAAAAGTTTCTCCTTTTTTTTTTTTTTCCCTCCTATGCATGATGGACCTGGTGATGCTTCCATATTTTTTTTCACCTTGCTTTCTATTCTCCTCTGTATTACTGTAGACCTAAAAACATTTCTTATTCTTGATGAATATTCTGATGCCTATTCTGAAAGAGCTTTCACATTTACACTCAGAGTCTGCTACATTTACTAATAGGTGCATAGGTCTTTTCAAATGCTGTGTTGCCCTAGGAAGAAGTTGTACATAGTTCCTGAGACCCAGGGTATAGCAGATAGTTTTTCAAGTGGTTTGGGGTTTTAAAGAGCTTGACCAATTTCAAGGGAGTACTTTTTCTCCTCATAATTCCTTTCTTCCCTTTTAACCTTGACTGGACTTCAGGAGGAAAAAAAAAAAAAAAAAAAGTTATTTAGTTGGAAAGCCCGTTTTGAATCTTTTAAATGAGAAGCTATGTAAATGTATCAAAATTGTCATTAAAAGAAAAAAAAAACCACAACATGCAACCCACATTTTGTTTTTGAATGAAGTATTGAAATTATAAATTTCCACTTTATTCTAGCCTAATTCATTTTGCTTGCAGCTGTTTTGATTGCTGCAGAAGGATAAGGAAAGAATTTTGGACCTGAGTCCCTGTGATATCCCACCTCTGCCAATTAAAGCTTCTTTGCAGTGGTGTGATTATGAAAATCACATAGAGGGTTAAAAGATCCAAATGTTTGATTTTAAAACACTCTTCAATTCTCCTGCTGCATCCTAAGCTAAGGGCTACCTTGTTGGGAATCCTTATTTCAAAGGGCAATATTTAAGAAAAGAATTGGAAGAGCAGGACATTCCTCCATTCCATCCATATGGAAATATTGGTCTTTTAGTTTTTTTTAAGAAGACTGGATATTCAATTTTTTATTTTTATTTTTAAAGGGGGACATTCAGGGGAAAAAAAAAAATGACCAGGCTTTTTAGAACTCCCTTAATTTAAGAAGTTGCTTTTTAATTTTTTTTTTCTCCTTCCTTTTCTGTGATAATCAGAATAAATACAAGAGAGGGAGAACAGCCACATTGTGGCATTCTACAGGTCAGGCACCATGAGTAGGAATAACAAAGCCTCTGGTGTTGCAGCCTTAGGTAGCCCCCTACTACAAGGAGATACAGACTTGGCTTTACACTCCTGTTCATTATTCTTTTTGTTGAAAGCATTCCCAGAAAGTCTTTGAAGAGCAGCAAACATAAAAACTCTTAAAGCTCTGCAGCAACTGTGCTCTGGTAAATACTAACAGGTTATCATTCCAATTTTTGGACCCTCTAAAAATATCCTAAATGAATGATGCCAGCATACAGCACTGTAATAAAGTTGGGAAAGAATAGGTCCACCTGGCATGCAACAGAGAATAGGTTTGCTGCAGCGATCAGGGACTTAAACCCAGGCCCAGGCTGTGCACCATGCCTCTGCCAAGTATGAACCAGACAACAGGTCAAGCCATCTTTTACCAGTATAGTCATTCTTAGCACAGAGCTACTCCAAGCACATTCACATCAAACATCTGGCATTGGCACACAAGCTAGATAATACATGTACAGTGTAAGTATAGATGAAGCAAAAGGTTTCCAAGGAGTTTGAGTCTGCCATTCCATCAATTACAACTAGCTTGAAATACTGGAGTGGGGTGGGGTGCAAAGCAGCAGGCTTGCCACACCTCCATTCCTTCTGTGATTTTGAGAGTTGTCATGGCCTTTTTCACCCTTGTGAATTTTAATACCTTCTCCCATGGTAGTAAGTGGATCTATTAATTCCCCATCACTTTCCCTCTGAGGTGCCTAATATGCTTTTCATGCTGTAGTGTATGGTTTCACTTTTCACTACACTTGTTTCTAACAGCTTGCAGTCATTGGGTAGAGGTTTCTGATATCCTTATAGCAAGAGGACAAAATGCTTTTTTTGTGCTTTGTTGCCTTTTGCTGATAGTAAAATATATATATATATATATATATATATTAGTCACTATGATAGAAATGCAATTAATATCAGTTGAACACCAGACAGAAACATTTAACTCTTTTAAAAAATCACTGAGTGTTTTTGCCTGAGTTATGATGTGATTTATTAGCAGAGATCAAGAATAAATTTCCTATTTCAATAACTTGTGACAACCTTGGAAGAACTGCCAAAATAGACAAACTTGAATTTACTGACCTCTGTATAGAGCATTGGCAACAGAGCACATAACATATGGGAACAGCTGTAAGGATGTTAAATATTCCAGCTGACAGGTTGGTTCTGCAATGCCAACCCATCGAGAAAAGGCTCTTCACCTCTCTGAGGAATGCTCTCTGAATGTAATTTAAAGCTGAACCCCCTCTGCCTTCTCAGTCCTTTTTGAATTGGCATCCCCACATCACCTCTCTTTCAATGTTGTGTGCATATATTGACTTTATTATTATTATCATTATTATTATCATTATTATTATCATTTGAGGGAAAATCAAGGAGGAAGAGAGAAGAAAAGCTGGAGGGGCTGAGCTGCTGTTTTGCAGAAGCCTAGGACAACAGTGTCTAGCTATTCTGTAGCACCTGTAGCATTTGTCACCTATGGATCCTAAATTTTAGAAGTAGTCCAAGATGTAGAGCAGGGAAATGATGTGCTCACAGTGGTACAGCAGGTCAGAGGCAGAGGCTGATTTCTAGCTTCCCTGCCCAGGCTGTCATTGCAGACTTGTTTAGCTTTAACTAGCAGGGGCTGGAATTTTATTGTCAAAGAGTTTGAGTAATTGTACATAACAGATGATTTTCTCTATGAAACCGTGAAAAATTGAAAATTTGCAAAACGTTTTATTTTTAAATGCTATCATTATTCTTTAATTTATTTAGCCATATGCATCAGCATTTCTCAGTAATTGCTCAAACAAGCACAAATAATTAACCAAGAAGACAATAAAACCGTTACAAATAATAATACAGATAAGCTTTCAGTGATGCTTCCAACCTCCTGGAACTGTCCTTTGAAAGTGTTTCACAGCTTATTCTCCACAGTGGCTGTGTGCTTGGCAGCTCAGGATGGGCAGCCTGGATGAGAACTGGGCTTTGGGACAGTGGGACAGTCTCCACCTAGATACTGATGGGTAGTGATCCCCTACCCTGTTTCTGGGAGCAATGACTGATGCTGCTGTACACATATACTTCTCCCAGAAACCTGAAGATGTTTTCATCTGGGGTGAAGGTCTCAGAGAAGGGATGTGGCATTTACAGTTAAACTACAGAAGAGTAAACCCAACTGTGTTTAAGTCTATGGATGATGTGTGATACGTCCAAATAAATCCAATTGCATCGATTGTTCAAATTCTCCATATATTTGCACCCTTAGTTCAAATTGTGATTCACCTTATCATTGTAATCAACATTATAGCTGTTGTGGTAATTGGTAAGTGGTGTTTCTGAAAATTGATTAAGTGAAATGGTTAGCGGGAAAGAGCCACCTGTACCTGGGCAGTGGTGGGTGTTGGATATCTGGGGCTGTTTGCTAGTCAGAACCAGCTCACGGGGGTCCTGTTTTTCCTCAGATGTAATGAAGAAAGACTCTGTATGCGATCCTTCCAGCCCACATCCACTCTAACTGTGGATGTGGCAAAAGACATAGCTCATCGCAACGTACCCTCTGTGCTGGACTTCATAATCATGGTCCTATAAGCCATTTGAACCTTAAATTTAATATTATGAACAAACACGAAAAAGAAGAGAAACAGCTTCCTGGTGCTAACAACCCATCTTTCACATAGCCTGAATTGATTTATTCAGGTCAGCAATCAGTGTCACTTCTGCAGCTGGCAGAATAACTATTGAAGTTTAAAACTTTCACAGACGTGAGCACCTTAGAAGTCATACTTCTGTCTGAATACTTTATCTATAATGGTTACAAGTGACAACTAGGATCATAGTAGCTGAAAGAAATATGAGTGGAATATGTTTCCTCTTATTATTTTGGTTGTGTTTACTTTGTGCACAGCAACATTTTGCATATTGCCACCTTGCTCTCAAAAGCATGTAAGCAGTTATTTTGGCCCTGTTTCTGTGGATATTTAACCCAACAGAAAAAGGGAGAAGAGCTCAGGACTAAAAATTGGAGATGTTATTTTATCAGTAGAAACTGGTAAACTGGTCATGAGCAGTTTGAGTAGGTGTGCTGAAATTGCATTTAACCCAGTTAAAAGAGAGTAATCATGCCATTCTTTATGATTTTGCTGAACTCATGAGAAATGTAGATAAGAATAAATGGGAATCAGAAAATAATTATATATTTTTAAGTTCTTCCTTCGTCTTATGTTAGACAACAAAGTAATTGTGAAAAAGATCTGTGCTGTGGCAGAAATCTTACTATCTTCTCCACTGTGATCTTTGTTTTGTTTTGTTTTTTAGTTTATGTTGTATTTTCTTTTTAAAATATTTAGTCATGTAATAGCATCCACAGTACCAGCTTATTGTAAAGATAACAAATATCTAGTACTAAAAATACAAATTCAATGCAGAGAGAAATAGATTAAAGAAAAATAGACCAATTATGTTTATTGCAGGTCATCACAACACAGCATAAAAACTCTGCAAGTGCAATATTTTCCATACCTCTGTGGAAATGTGGGTTAACCACTCATATCTCTGAGATACTGCCCAGTAACCACGAACAACACCGATTCTTCTTTCAAGCCAAAATGCAGCTTTGACTTCCTGGCTCTATTCAGGATCAGAGACACAATTTTTTGCTGAATTTCCAGTTGAATCACAAAGCAGGAAGAAGAAAATCCATTCCTGTTCACGTCCAGTGTCTGCCTTACAGATCTTTGTGTCTCACTGTGTGCCCGGAGATTGCCCTACGCCTACAACTGTCACAAGAAGAATTATGTTTACACTGATATTACTAGCACAGATACTCCCAGGTCAAAAGTTTCAGGCGCAGATTTGTCCAAAAGGGATGTCTGGTGCTATAGATAGGATTCAAATGTTTTTCTTACTTATCTGATGATACAAAAGCTGTTTTGGTTTGGTTTTCATAGTTATGCATATTGATGAAAGCAATATTTGACTGAAATTACCAAAGGACACAAGGAGGTGCAGAACATCCTCTGAGATGTGTTTTGTGATCTCAGTCCTTGCATGGACAAACACAAAAGTAGGCTTTTATTCAAAGGGATCAGTCTTCCCTGTCATTGTGGGAAGATTAGTCAGTAATTCTGCTACCAATGCAGATATCAGTATTCTGCTGTGTAGAAGGTAGTGGGGATAACAAGTATCGGTGCTCTTTGCTTATGTAAATAGTGAATGGATTATTTGCAGTGCCTGATTTAATTTTAAAATGTATTTTAGCACTTCTAACCAATTTCAGTTCTGACTGAATAACATCAACAATGTATTTTGTTTTTTATGTATTAATTAATTTTGTTCTCTGTGCCACAGTACTCCAAACCAGATAGGCATCCTGGGCCTGTTCTGGACAAAGTTATGGAGTCTAGCTTTTCAGGCCCTCAGTCTTTCCCAGAGGCCTTGTCTCCTGACAGAGGAACCCAGCCCATCAAGCAACATAGGTAAGCAAATGGCTGTCTGATGGCAGGCTGCTGAGAGATGTTGCTGAACTGGTGATACACAGACAGGATTATTGTGCTCCAGGACTGGGAGATGTGCGGAACCATACGATACTAATAGAGCCTTAGCCTACTCATTAAGCAGATGTTCAAGCATTTTCTTATCTGTGGACATAAAAGGCATTAAAAGTGCTCACCAACTACGTTTTGCAAAGGTCCTAGAGGAAGCATTAAAAGACACCATCCCAGCTATAGAGACAGACCACCAAATGAAACAACTCTAGTTTGAGAAATCATTAAAAACAAGACTTTTCTTCTCAATGTTCCTGAAGTTAATGACTTATTCTCCAAAGAAAGGCATGCTTGAAAACTTACAGCCTTTCTCACTCTTTCTTTAAACAAATAGTACTTGAAATTAATAATGACTTATTTGTGAACATATGGTGGCTTTTGAAAACTACTCTTTACAAAATTTGGATGCACGTTTTTTCCAGGAGTAAAAGAAGAGGAATGTCAACCATCACTGGGTGGCATTTAGGTTAGAATTCTACTTTTAGCCTTTCTGTGTGAAAAACAGTGCAGATGCTTTGTTATAGGACTAGAAATCAAGCTTGTGATTGGTATAAGCAGTATGGTTGGGGGAATTGTAACAATAATGTGTTTCAGATGTCAGATTGAGATAGAAAGAAGGCTGAGAAAAATGAGATAAGAACTTTTTGGCTAGGTAATCTAAAAGGAAGGATTTATTAATTTTTAATTAAGGACAGCATTTTAAAGTTACTAAAAAATAGTATGGGATTGCATGAGGTAGTAATCTAACTTCTGTGGCATCTAATGTAAAGCCGAGACGGCACTTTCATTGCAGCCTCCCAGTCAGCTACATGTTCCTTCTTCTTTGAATGAAAAGAGAAGGAATAAAAAGCCTACCAAAATTCACCATATAAACTAGGAAAGGATATTTGGGTCCTATCTACATTTGACTTACTGAAGCCTTTAATTTGGCATGAAAAAGTAATGCCAACTTGTAATACCAGTAATATCATGTCAGATCCACTTATTAGGGCTTCTTCCTTATTCCACACAGATTTTTTATACACAATTAGTAGTTTTACTAAGCGTAAGATGAAATCTGTAACTATTGTCAGAATGCTTTCCACTTGAAGCTTTGGGGAGACTTTATCTCAATTTAGTCAAAAGGTGAAGTTTAAAGAAAAGACATTGACGTTCACTTATCTTTAATAACATTATTGCAACACTCAACCTTGAAATTATGTAGGTGATACATTACTACATTATTAAGCTAAAAAATGTGGAAATAAGGGCTAAAAATATTTCTTGTTTATGACTACTTCTTAAAATGAAAGCTGAATGACTCTGGATTCTGTTTTCCATAGGGAAAATAAAGAATAAGTCTCACAGAATTTACAGTGAATTAATGCAGAATTCCAAAGTACTTATTTTAACACCTCTACGCACCAAAATCTCTGTTTACTAAGGGAAAAATATATAGTTTTATACTTTCAGATATCAAGCACTGGACTAAATTAAGATTCTTTTCTTCAGAACTGCTTTTAAGATGTGGAATCACTAGCTTGATTTATATTCTTTTTGTAGTTCTGTAACTTAAGATTTATTATACAAGGGCCTCACTTTATAAAACATGCAACAGACTTCAACATGTCACTGACTTATAAGGCTATCTTTGATTTATGCATCATGTGAAAGCTTCCTAAGTTATTCAGTTTCTTTAGTTTCTAATTACTGTTCAGTATGAAATAGCTTTATTTCCCCCTCCATTTCATTTTTGTGATGTCCATCTATTAAATCACAATCTAGGTACAATTAGAATTTATTTATATATTCAAATAAGGCTAAACAATTAAACTTTTTTTTCTTTTTTTTTTCTTTTTTTTTTTTTTTCTCTGAGATGCATTTTGTCCTAACCATCCCTTCATTTCATTCCACTGAGGTGTTTCATCCAAACTAAGCGGTGACATAGGCTTGAAGTGATACTAGCTTAAATTCTTAGGTCTCCCTAAGATGGACAATTAGAGAAAAATAGAGCAAGTGCAGTATCATGTCTTCAAAATGACATGAGCCTGGAAAAATTATAGCAGCTCTCCAGGTTCTCTATTTTACACTATTGTTAAACTATTACTGCTCTATTTCCGCTCAGTATGGAAATATTTTGTTCCATGACTAGAACTGTTTTCTCTGTTGGTGCTTCCAAGGGTATTAATGATGGGTGATTATTTCTTAAATCAGTAACTGTCTGTTCACAGTTTCTAAAACCAATGCAATTTTGGCCTGACAGTAAGACTATCGAGGTAGGAAATCATTCTGGGTTGCTGAAATTTGACTGACAGAGATCATCTGGTTATTTCACTCAGATTACTAGATAATAACAATTTTCTCACTCTGCCAACCTCAGTTGCATGCAAGGAATTACAATAGAGATGAAAGAGTTGAATCACCACTGCATCTTACTCCTAAAATATTTCCTGTCTTATGCACTGTTAATATTGTAGAATTTTACACCATCTGCTTACATATGTAAAACAATCCATAATATTCCTAGAACTGGAAAATAACAAGTATGTTTAATGAGTAAACTTACTCAGTATGCTCAGTTTCATCCCAGGTTATCTGTTGGTTTCACTAAGAAAAACCCCTTCTGTCTTTGTATCTAACTGATAGAAACAAATTACGGTTTTGTTAACTATCGGACCGATGTGTGATCCCTTTGAGTAGCAGTTTTCTTGGTAATTAGTCATACTGACTTTCCTTCATTGATTCATTCATCATTGATTTTAGAAGGATTCATTTCGGAGAATGCTTTGATGAAAGCCAAATGCAGCTTTCAGTTTAAAGCAGTTGTATTGTCTTGCAAAGGCACCAAAATACAAAAATCTTACTCCAAATTGTAAAATAATTTGTTGTTGCATTTTCAATGAATTTTAAACTCCATAAAAACCATGCTAAAACCATGTTTTAGTCTTAGCAAGCATTTTACTCTTTATGCTCTCTGTATAATTGATTCAGTTTACGTTAAATGGAATAGTAAATCTAAGCTATTATGTAAATAAAGTTATTGGATTAAAAAGAACAAATGCTGATAAACTAATGCAACCAAGGAAGCTTGAGAAGGGAGAAAGTATAAAGAATCTGGTACTTCACTCCCTCCTTTCCCTTCCTCCTCCCCCCCCCCCCCCCCCCCCCCCCCCCCCCCCCCCCCTGTTTTCTGGAGAAGTTTACTTTTTAAAAGTAAACTTTTAAAAGTTTACTTTAAAAAAAATGGCATAAAGAGATTAGGGTGTAGGGGGGTAGGCAGAGAAACAAAATATCACAGAGAACAATAGGTCATGCTTGAAGTGAACGTTTCCAGAAAGCACTGAGATTTCAGGATTACTGGTGATTCTGTAAGTAATTAAGTGTTCCTGCTGTATGAGTACTAGACAGAAAGAAGCAAAGCTGATGGTGGGACAGAGGTTATATATGAAGCAGTTAGGGAAATTCTGGATGAATGTATTTAATTTTTCAGTTAGGATGATTGTTTGAGGACAATGGTAGAACAGAAGTAGAATAAAACATATGAAAATAGACATTATTGACAGTCAAAAAGGAAATAAAATGCAGAAATCAATGCCCTTGAGTGAGAACATACTAAAGAAATTACTTAAAACTTAGGGTAAACATAGATAAGGATCTAGATATGAGGTAAAGAATAAATCAAATAGCCTTAAAGAGTTGAGTAATGCAGATAGATCAAAACTCTGCAATAATAAATACAAGGTCAGGCATTTGGGAACTAATAACAAAATTTTATCTGATATATTGAGAAACAAATGGGGAAGAAAAGGTTCAGTATATGCTACTCGGTGAAAGGATAAATAAGTCACAAAGTGACACAGATGTGCAAAAGGTAAATGGGATGGGAGGAAGTATTAGTTAAGACATTTCCATCAGAAAGTCAGAAATTTTAGAACTACTTCATGAGACACTGTTATCACCACATTTGAATATAGCATGAGAACACACCAGTATTATCTTGTGTATTTAAAATGGCCTCCTGATTAGTATGAGCTCAAATTGCTTGATGAGCTAATACAATAATACAAGGAATGAATAATCTGTGTTCCACAGAATGGATTAGAGAGTCTGTCTTGGTGTAGTAAATGAAGACTGAAAAAAGTATTTGGCAGCTGCTTATAAATACCTCAGAGAAAACATAAGGAGAAGTAAAAGACCAATTGAAAATGAAGGAGTATGGTGGCACAATGAAAAATATGTGTAGATTAGATGTTTTCCTAAAGTAATCTCTGGTGTCTTGTTACATGATTGCTAAAACCAGGTTGGACGAGGGCCCTGGGCAAACCTGATCTAATGCATGGTATCCTGCCCATGGCAGGGGGGTTGGAACTAGATAAGCTTTAAGGTCTCTTCCAACCCAAGCTATTCTATGATTGTATGAAATGCTTGGAATAAATACAGGATGCTACTGAGATTTATATATATATATATATATATAACTATAAGACTAGTAAAAGTTCTCAGTTTGCTTATGTCACAGCTTTTTGGCATAATAATCTCTACATTCTTAGTATTACTTCAATCACATACAGATTTATAGATCTGTTGAAGTTAAAAAATTATGTTAACTTTCTTCTTTGGGGGCTTTCTGTGACATGGACTCCAGTACAGACTCACTGTTTCTTTGTCATCTCATTCTTGTTAGCAGTCTGCCAAAAGGACTTCATGCTACAGTATTATGCTGCCACATGGCATTTATTGAGAGATGCTTATGTTCTCAGATGGAACAGATCCTTTTTATTAAAATGGAAAATTGGTTGAAAGTCTGTATAGATAGTTGATCTAAACAAGTGTTAGCTATAGATAGTGTATTTAGCCTAAAAATGTGGCTCCCAGGGAGTATCAGAAAATGCTGCTTATGTGGTAGCTAGCTCTGTCATTGGGGTTTGTATTTACTGTTCCTCTCTTGGAAGGGCAAGCAGCACGGCTTTCAGCCTTAGCAATATTTGCATCTTGTTATCAGTACAGAATATCGTATGTAATATAATATAGCTCTCTGTATAGTTTTTGCAGATACAGAGCCAGAGTATTTACAATCAGTTTTAGAACTTACCTTCTTTCCTCTGCTTTGCATCTTTCTGTTCATGTATTGCAGCTCAACAAAGTTTTTAAAACAAAACCACCAAAGCAGGAAGAGGGAACATTTAAATGTTTTTAGCATCTTTTTAGCATCTTTCTCTTGGATATCTAATTCAGAGTGGGACACCAGGGGGCATCTTGAGAATGCAGGGAAAATGTGAAGGCAAAGACGTAGAAAGAATACAAGATGTACCAAGGAAGAGTTTGATGGGAATCAAAATGATGTGACAGTGCTGTCATCACAAGATAAAACAAGACTGAAGAGGCAGGAAAAAGAATAAGTAAATAAAATAAAGATAGACATTGTTAAAAGCAATATTTCTGTAGCTCCATTGTCCTTATTAAATAAGAAGGGATTCTGTCGTGGTTTAACCCGGCTGGCAGCTAAATACCACGCAGCCGTTCGCTCACCCTCCCCCCTCCCTCTCTGGGACGGGGGAGAGAAATGGAAAGTGAAGCCCGTGAGTTGAGATAAAGACAGTTTAATAAGACAGGAAAATAATAGAACAAAATAATAATAACAATAATAACCAATAATGTTACAATGGTGAAAATAGGAAAGTAATAATAATATGTACAAACAAGTGATGCACAATGCAATTGCTCACCACCCGCTGACCTATGCCCAGCCTACCCCCGAGCAGTCCGGCCCCCTCCCCCCGGCTAGCCACCCCTATATATTGTTTAGCATGACGTCAGATGGTATGGAATACCCCTTTGGCTAGTTTGGGTCACCTGTCCTGGGTCTGTCCCCTCCCAGCTCTTACTGCACCCCCAGCCTGCCTGTTGGCAGGACAGAGCAAAAGGCTGAGATGTCCTTGGCTTGGTATAAGCACTGCTCTGCAACAATTAAACATCGGGGTGTTATCAGCACTCTTCTCATCCTAAGCCAAAACACAGCATTCCACCAGCTACTAGGAAGAAAATTAATTCTGTTCTAACTGAAACCAGGACAGATTCCCATCTAAAGTTTTAACATTTTAATTGTGCTCCTCTTGTTAATACTTTTCATGTTTCTGTTAACAAAGGTACTTTTGATTGTGTTCATGAGATGTATAATCAATTTTGTTTAGTAATTAACTAAAAAATAGTACAGGATGATTCCCAGCATTATTGTAAATTCACTACAAGTCATCTCCTCTTCATGAACAGGTAATGCACTTGGGAGTTGCGTATGTGTCTTGAACAGTCCACTTCCTGAGACAATCTTTGTTTTAACTCAGTTGCTCAACCTAAAGACAATTTCACATAAAACAATTTTATTTCAAACCATTAATTCATAAGAACTAAATTTCTCCCTAGTTTATTAATTACTTGTGAATCATTTCAGACCTATTCTGATTTTTGTTATTCTTGACTAATCAAGAGATCGGAGACATATCTGCTACAGCTTTCCTTGTTGGTCTGCTTTATTGAACAGCCCAGTTTCATGGACTAGTCTCTTCTATCTACGTAGACTGGAGTACAGAGCAGGGATGAGAATATAATGGTGACTAAAGAAGGGTAAACAACCTGGAAAAATTATAAGGACCTTGTTTGCCTCAGAGAGGGGAAGGCTTCACATGAGCAATAGAGCAGAAGCCTGAGAGAGACTGTATTAGAGTTATTGGAGGAAGACACAGTTGGACAGTTTGGGGAAAAAGGAGTCACATTTTCATAGTATTTCCCAGTATTTCACAGTAAATTTGCCTTGGCCAGTCGTACAAATGATTTGTGTTCATTTTCACCTCCTTTTTTCAGTCAGAAACGCCAAAAGCCTGAGAATTTAACATTAGCAACAGTTTGGCCACTCAACGCTTGTCGGTGCTGCAGCTGCTGCGGTTGCAGGAAGATGCCGGCCTGTGCTTAGATCACTGCAGCCCAACCAGCCCATGCTCCTTTAGTGGGATGGAGGATGTGGCAGCAGAGGGAGCGAGAGGAGTTTCAGTACAAGCTGAAGGAAGTCTACATAGGGCATTAGATGCATCTTTCCTGCAGATTATCCAAATCATCTCAGGTGTACATGTATGTGTTGCAATTACATCTGTTACAGACACAGCATGTACATGAATTTGCACATGCATGCCCATGTGCTCTCATCCAGCAGGGAAGATGCACAAGAGCATCAAACCAACTACAATTTAACAGTGCCTTTCTAGTTTCAAATATCTGCAATCAGTCCAAAGTTTGTTAAGTTATAATCAGTTTGTTGACTTTCCTAGTACATTGATGAATATACTGCAATCAATAATAACGCAAAAAAAAACAAACAAACAAACAAAAAAACACTAGATTTCATTAGCCTTTGTGAATTATTCATTCAGCTGCATCTTTTAAGACTCCCTGATCTAATAATCTGTTTCCTGAGCAGAAATTGTCAATTGTTTTATGATGTGGTAATGTTATTTTACAGAGTAGGAGCTGTATCTCACAGTTTGAACCCAGCCTTCCAAATTGAAAAGCCAGTACTTCACTCCAACGTGGTTTGTTGTTTCAATTTTTTTTGCAGCCTTCATAATAGCTAAAGAAAAATCTATTTAAGGAAGCATCAGAAGTCCTCAAGGGAGTGCTATTGCTATGGGTTATTGATCTTTTCAATTAAAAAACACCAAGAAAGCGTAAGCATGAAGAGAACAGAATAGAGACCATAATCGAACATGGGTAGTTCGAGTAGAGCCTGTTGGGTTTCTTTCTTATGTTTTCACTATGAGGAGAAAGGTTATGTTTTAATGAAAACGTATGTTCCAAGAGAATTTGTCCAAGATATTTGATCCAAGCAAGAATTGCTTGAGGAGTAGATGTGACCCTAACTATTAATAATGTTTCCACTAGGTATAAAATGCAGATTGCTAATAAGCCATGTTACAATAGGAGAGGTAAATATAGGAAAAGTCTTTTGCATAGATGAACTGTGTCAGAAGTTAAAATTATTCACCTAACCAAGGATAATTCTTACAAAGCATCTATGAAACCTATACTAAAACATCATTAAGGATGTTCCAGGATCTTAGATAATACATGCACATTTCTGAGACCAGGGAGACGAGAAAACCTGGAGAAGAAGGGCCCAGTGAAGAGAAATAGGGAGTAGCTGGAAAATGAATAGCTAGTCATGCTGTGCAGTACTGTGACCTGTTACCAGTATAAATAGGTTATGTTTTGACATAATTGTGTGTTCCTTTATTTTTCCATTAGAAACAGCTGGATTTATGGTTAATATAACACAGCTATGTGGATTCTAGACACCTTTTAATTTCTGTATGACATGGAAAAAATCCATTCTTTTTCAAAAACACTATAAAAATGTTGCTTACAAAAGCAATTTTCTAAAAATAAGTAGAAAACTATTACTTTATCATATTACAGTTTATATTTTATATCACATAAAGAAACATCTCTGTATTTGTCAATATCTGCAAAAATAATAAAATCAATGTATATAATGCAAACATATATCAATGTATATAAAATAAGAATAAAACAGTATCAAAAGAAATCTTGTCAAAATGGAGGAAACTTGTATCATAGATGTTTTTTCAAGCTGGAGTTCAGAAGCTTCATTAATATATTTTTTTTCCAATGTAATGTTATATCAGCAAGCAGGAACCCTAAGCTGATAGGTGATATAATGGACTTTAAATTTAAGAGCTGATTTTGAGTTCAGGTCTAGGTATTAAGGAGCTCTGCTGTTTATTTTCACTGTCTGAGGGTTCAACTCCTTACACCAGGATTACTGTACACAGCATGGAGAAAAAAAAATAGGAAAAAAAAAAAAAAGCATCCTTCTTCAAGTACGAGAAAATATTTAATATACCAGTCAATTACTTTCATTCCTAGAAGGGTTGTGATCTATTAGATATGGCATAAACAGCAGCTAGCTGTGGATTATAGCAGTAGATTTCCTTAGAGAATTTCTGCTGACATCGTAGACTGTCACTGCAAAGTTTATAAAATCCGTAATCCATGCATTATTAATTCTGAATCTTTACTTTGCAGAAGTTTACGCTTTTGCTGTGATAATTTTTACTGTACCCTTGATGTTGTTCCTAGAAGTCTCTCTTCATGCTGCAGCCCAGGACAAAAAAGTGGTATGCTACATAGAAATGCCTTTCGGAGGACTCCTCCCTTACCTCAGGGTAGGTTCAATGGAATTACAGGACCAGCATATCAACAGCTAGAAGAGTCAAGGATCACAGACCAGGACACAATGCCTTGTCATGGGTAAGTAATAAAATAACCATAGTGAGTTTGTTAGTGAATGCTTTAGGTAGTTAACATGCTTAGCTATTTACGGTCCTTCCAGCTTTGTTGTAGTGTAGTTTGGGTCCAGTTCATAGTGCTGAAAGCAGACAAATGTTTTTTGCGTACTGGCTGGTACTCTGGAGGTAATATGCTTTTACCTGGCTGGCTGCTCTTCCTTAGCCTTTAAAAGTGTGTAGGAGTAGTGATCAGCACCAGCTCTAAGTGACTGCCAACACTACTTCACAGCACTGCTTGGAAAAGTAGTTCTAGTAACTTTTGCACAGCACTTTCTTCCATCAGTACTGGACAAATGAGAGGAAATAATTCAGAAGGCCAACTTTCATGTTTATTAACTAAATCTTTGTAGATTGTGTGTTTGCTGTAGACTGAAGACCAACCACTTCACACTGGTTTGTCTTTGAACACACACAAAGAACATGATATTTTTTATTTTTTAATTCATCTCCAGCTGTACATAAGGTCTGAATTTCAGAAGTGCTCCCGAGCACATACAGCTGCCTTTGAAGTCTTTTGCAATTGCCAAGTTGTTTTGCATAATATTTACATATCCCTATAGATTTCCAAAGGCTTCCCGGAATCATTGCAAACACACTACGCACTACGTGTACTGCTAGCAGGAATGCCTGCAGTGGGTTGTGATAACCCTGGTTTCATTTGAACATGCTAAGTCCCAGCTAAGTGAGGTGAAGGGTGTGCACCCAGGCGGGCAGAAGCAGGCAGCGCATGTCCCCCCAGCTCCTCTGGCCCCTCTCCAGCCTGCAGCTGGTGTCCCTGCCCGTGGTACCCTGAGGGAGGGCGGTTTGCTCACTAGATCTCTTGTAGCTGAATCTGCCTAACAAAGCTGGCCACAGTCATTGGCGGAAGCAGACTACGAGAGGGTCTTGCTTAGGATGGAAGAAAACATCAGCAAGAGCTGAAGTCTAGATTTCTCTAGACTTCTGCTCAAAAGTTCAGATTCGTCTCATACTTTTTTCATTTGTTGCTGTTGGCTTCTTCACAGGAAAAAAAAAAACTCGTTAATACTTCTTACAGTAAATATACTGTTTTTCATTTGTACAATAATGTATCTATAATTCCTTAAGAAAATTTTGACTCTGAACACAATCCTTAGTGTTATGGGCAGGCTACCACATGGCAGTGTCTTGCAACACAGGCTGTGAAGGAAAGCTGCAGCTTCTTCCAGGTTGAGAAGTGAGGTAGAAAACACAGCAAAGCTGTCTTGTGTGTTAGCTGTATTTACTCCTCCCTAGGAAATCAGGGTATGATATTACAAGTATCATCTTGCACTGGCCTGTTGCCACTCTGCAAAAGGTTGGCTTTTCAACTGCGCTGTGACCTCTTCTGGCCTCAATCCCTGAAGCACTTCATCCTTATTTTCTGCACTGTGCATGTCTGTAGGATTTCACTTTCTTCTTACTGCCCCTAACAGTGGGACCTTTCCTCAGAAAGAGCCCTGCAAATACATCAGCAGGTGCTGTAGTGACAGGGAGTCACAGCAGTATGCGTCTGTCTGGTTTATATTGGTTTGATACCAACATCCAACATTTTAAATTGGTTTGATACCAACATCCTTAAACCAGTGCGCATGACAAGTAAATATAAAGATGTCAATGTTAGGCATGAAAATAAAAGCAAATCTTTGATCTTGCTTTATTACAGTGTTTCACTGATGATGGCTTTTACTAAAAAGAAGTCTTTAAAGAGAATAACAATGCTTTTTGCATGTGACACAGTAATGAAACACTCTTCAACCAAAATATAAATACACAACTTATGTCTGAACAAAAATAAAAATTGATTCGCTAATTCTACTTTCTGTGAAATTCCAGGGACAGGTTTTCCCCAAATCTGCATCTTACCACCTGAATATCCCCCAGTTTCAGATTGCTGGTGTTCTCAATAGTTTTCCAGCCCAGCTGAGCACGTTCCCTGCCCCTGCAGAAGCTGTGGTCCCTTTGCTGCTGTGAGGAAACACCAGCTCTTGTTATTTGCAAATCTAACATTTGCAGAGTTCAAGTCAAATACAACTGATACCAGTCAATTTATCAGTATGCTACTCAAAGCAGCAGAAATACCTGCTTGAAATGAGGGGCTTAAGGAAAACAAACCATTTCCATGGCACTCACTTCTCAGAGCCTGATGAGTGTCTCAGGGTGTCACCAGCGTGCACGCAGGGAGGTGGACAGCATTTTGAGCCCGTGCTTTCAGCAACAGCTGTTTGCGTTACCTGGTGTTAGCTGCTAGAATTAGTGTCCTGTGTCTGCAAATGTGTATTTATACAGGTATAAATGTGTTTACAGATAACCGTGTGCTATGTACCAGTAGACATACAGGTGCATGTGCTTACAAGGCTGAACTGAAGCCTGTTACTGCCACTGCAATGACTCCCATTCATCACAATGGACTTGGCCATCAAGCGTATGCAGTGAGCACCTACAGCAGTAGGCCTTACAGCAAAGCTGCTTGTGCTGTGCTGAGTAAATCCCCTTTTTGTATTTAAAGTTCTAATCTCTTCTGTCTCACTTTAATGGCTATTTTAAGGGGCAGTATAATTATTATGCTTCTTTCAGCTTCATTCTTTGATGGAAACTCTTGAAAACTGTGTAACCGATATTTACTGTTGCAGATTGATATATGTTTGCATTTTTCATTTTGCTTGGAGGAAGGGTGGACAGAGCTGCACTTTGAAGTACATGCATATGCTTGAATTTATTCAGACAGAAAATGTTTTGTTTTGGTTTGTGTTTTATTTTTTTTCAGATAAAAATGATACAGATATCTTTCTTAAGGGAAACTATAGTTCTGGGAAAATTTAATTATAGGAAAAAAGTAATTATGGTTCTGCACTTATAAATACTTATTGAAACTTAAGTCTCTATTGAAAACAGCAACAGTCTGGTGTCACAAGTAGAAACATGGAACTGTTTGTAACCAAAAGCTGGCTCTCACATGGCTCAGAAGTCATATCCCTACTAGTTTAACACGTCGCTTGTTACACACTATATGCTTTAATTCAGCCTCAGTCCTCCTTTGAAAGTTCTGTGAGCAAAGGACAGCAACATGTAATTCTGGCATAAATTTGGTGCATTGATCAAAAAAATCTATGGAAATATGCCAGGCTTTGTTACATGTTATTGGTGCTGCCAATTAGTTTTCAAAATACCAAGAACAACTGAATCCCTTTTGTGGAACTACAAAATGTTACTGTTTTCTCACCAAACCCGTTCAGATAATTCCATCTTTTTTTTTTTTGTTTTCGCTCATATATCATCCATATAATAAATACATCCATTGCATGTGAAATTCATTAAAAAAATTCACTCCCTTTGTTTTCAGGGTGCAGCCCAGAATATATTTAGGGCCTGAATTACCAAAAAAGGGAATATCGCAGCTGATGAGATCCCTCCAGCTATAGTCGATTGAACAATTATATAATAAGCAAATGCAAAGGAAACAAGAATGGGCACAACCCACAGGTCTGCACTTTTTTGTTTTCCTTTTTTTTTTTTTTTTTTTCAGTTGTCCTCCCTCTGGAATACTTTTGCTGATCAGTTATTCATTCATACTGATTCTTGAAAACTGTTTGAAAAGGCCCTTGGCTAGAAGTGTGTCTAAGCAGAGAACAAACATAATTAACCAAAAGCTGAGTCCCACCTGGTTCGGCCATAAAGCATGTATAGTACGTACAAGAAGCGCTGTTGCGTATCCTCACAAGCCACTTGCTTCATTATTCCCCTGGGTCCCACTTCCCAAAGCAGTATCTCATTCCATCAGATAGCAACAAGGTTCACAATGCCTCCTCCTTATCACAGAGTTCCCAGCTGTGGTTTCTGCTCTGCTGGGGAGGCTGCTGCAGAGCTGTAGTGCAGTGGCTGCACAGCAGCGCACACGTGCACTTGTCTGGGCTAATGTGTCGAGCAGTTGTACAAACACACTGCCACAATAGATGAGCTAATTACAAGTCAGTGGCACTCTACTGGAAATGAGCCTAAAGATATTTACTCCTCTTTTTTCTGTCTGACAGCTTACCAGGAGGATGGGGCCAAAGGAAACCTTTCCACTTAATTAGCACTGTACACTAATATCAGACTGCAGCTGTTTTGTACTCTTTAATTCCTGTTCCTAAGTTCTCTTTCTGCTAATGCCAAAAGAAGCAAGGCACATGTGAATAGGATATCCCTGGGGGAAGTCCAGAAAGTTTAAGCAACGTTCAGAAATATGTGCTTGATGTACAAACTCAAACACCTGCCTCATGCTAGATCCAGATGTTACTTTCCTTGACCAAGGACACAACATGTTGGATTTCATCATTAGCTTGCCCTATTAAATAGTGATATGATCACAACGCTGATGATACATAAAATATGATCCAGTGAGGAGGTGATGTCTGTGTTTTTTGGTAATCATGACTAGTAGAAATACTAACTCTTACAGCACTGGATTTCTAGTCAGACTTCTGAATTGGAAACATCTTTTTTTTTTTTTTTTTTTGGCATTGTTTCCTTTATACTTAGTTCTCATTTCCGTCTTTTTAAGTATTTCTTATAAATGAAAACATTTTCTGATCAGAATAATGAATTTGGCTGTGAAGCAAAATGGAAGTGTCAATGAAAATTCACCAAAGTTGCCTTGTACGATAAAAGAAATCGTACTATGATATGTGTTAATGGAGGACAAGCAATTTTTCTTGAAATAAAGGTGAATAACATTTTCCAGGGCACAACGTATTATTTCCAGATGAGACTTAAGAAACCAAATCATATCAACATTGGCAGTATGGGTGATTGAAAAGAACAGCACATTTTTCAGAGGTACAATGCACTTAGATGCTCTGAGTGTCCGAAGGGGACTGCATGTGTTTCCATGCAAATAAAGAGACCAGCTGGATTTTGTTTAAAGTTCATTTTGTTCTGCATCTTTTTACATGTTTTCCTGAAATAGTGATTTGACATTGAAGTTTTGATGTTCAAGAAAGCATCAATCCATTTCCCCAGTTATGAATGAAGGAACGGGATTTCAAATTTGATTTGAAAAATAGTCACGATAATAATAATATAGTGTAACTCATGCAAGTATTTAAAAAGCAATTGTCATTATTCTCATATACTGGTGGGGAAAATGGGACAGAGAGAAAAGCAGTGGTTTGCCACAGGCAGACCTGACAATACAAGCTAGGTCTCCAGAGTCTGCTGTTTTCCCCAGGGCCATACTAGCACTAAGTGCTCCTAGTGTGAAGGAAAAAAAAAAAAAAAAAAAAAAAAAAAGGCAAAAAAGCCATGTAGCTTTCCAGCACAGCTCGGTGACTCTCATACAACATTCCTCCCTCTGGTCACATCTGACTGCCCAATGTGCAACATAACCTTTTTCTTTTTATTATTCTTTTCAGGTATTCATCCAGTGGTTTAAAAACTCCTCGGAATACTTCAATAAATATGCAACTGCCTTCAAGAGAAACAACCCCTTATTTTAATAACGTGGATCAGAAGGACTTGGTCGGATATTCATCTTCAAGGGCCAACTCAGTTCCCATCATCCCATCTGTGGGCTTAGACGAAGCCTGCATGCAAATGCAAAATGTTTCTGAAGTAACAGGCATCAAATGGTGCAAAAACTCTTATTCAGCTGAACTTGTCAATGTGAGTTCCCCAGTCAGTAATTGTCTTATAGCAGAACAACACGAAGTGAAAATATTGCTAGAAACTGTGCAGGAACAGATTCGGATTCTGACTGACGCAAGGAGGTCAGAGGACTACGAACTGGCAAGCGTAGAAGCAGAGAGCAGCGTGAGTGAAAACACAGCGTTTCTGCCCATGAGCCCCATGGCCAAGTCAGAACGAGAGGCACAATTTGTCTTAAAAAGTGAAACGCAAAGAGACTCAGTATTGACCAAGTGACTTTGTGTGGGGGTTGTGGGAGGGGAAACAAGATCTGTGCATTTGATGCTTTGCTAAACAGGAAAGGAGGAAATTAAATACAAATTATTTATATGCATTAATTTAAGAGCATCTACTTAGAAGAAACCAAATAGTCAATCGCCCTCATATCATAGTGTTTTTTAACAAAATATTTTTTTAAGGGAAAGAAAAGTTCCAGGAGGGATAAGGCGTACATCAGGTGCTTTCTAGGCAGGATTATACATACAGTTTCAGTTACAGAGCATTTTAACACTGTCCTGTTTGGCTGTCAGAAGGCTTAGGCTATGCATCCTTTTTTCAGTAAAGGCCAAGATCTTTCTTAGGTTCATTTCTGGTTTCAGGGCAGTGCTGCAGCGCGTGCTGGCAGGGGCACAGGTCCTGTAACTCCAGCATCAGCCTAGTCCCCTCTCCCCCTCTCCTCTTGGCTCCAGGTTCATCCCAAGAGAACAAACACACAAACAGCTACTTCTCGGCACTAACTGTGGAGTGACCACCAGTCCCTAACTGAGCTAAACTCTCTACCTTGCTTGAGAATGGTAGTCGGCTTAAGAAAGTCACTGGAAACTACTAGGAGCTTTGGGTCATGCCGAGCGTGCAGTGGGATTGGGGCCTCTGGAGATGCAGTGGCCAGGAGCCTGTGGCTGCCCCGTCTTCTTCTGAGCTTTGCCTATCAGAGCTGCCTTGGTGGAGGAAGAACAAGAGAAACAAAGTGCAAAAGTGTGCGCTGCAGCAGGTTGGGTTGGTTTCTTTTGTAAGAGCGGGAATGTAAACTCCACTGTTCTTACCAACCCCTCAACGTTTCTAAGTTGTTATACTTCAAAGGCATTTGTAAGCTCTCAAGGAGCACTTCTGAGTGTGTGTGTATTTTTTTTACCTTAATTTTTATTATGGGTTGTTCAGAGACGAATCAGGGAGGTCCAGTATGATCAAAGGCCAGCCGGTAAGTGTCCATGCTGCCCTAATTTGCTCCCGCTTTCAGTTCTTCAGTCACTTTAATTAATTGTGGCTTAGGCTTGTGAACTCTAAAGCTCCAGTCCTGCAGATGGTACAGTATGGGCAGCCCCGTGATCATGCACACAGCTGATTCTGATGGGGCTATACATGAGCAGATGGTTTCCACCAAATCAATTCCTGCTGGGGATCAAGGCCTTAGAAAAGAAATACCGTTTCCTGGTTGCAGTATCCCAATTGCATTATAACCATTTTTTGCATTTGCTTTCGAGTCCCTCTTCTCCCCAGAAAATTGTAACATAATATGCCAATAACACCATGAATTGGGTTCAGTGGCCCACACATTGCAGTTTTTATTGGTATTAAAATATCTGCTTATTTGTGGAGAAAAAGAAGATGAACTATAATAAATAATTACCAAATAGCCTTCCCTGGTTAATGTCAGAAGATTGATTTTAAAACAATTACAGTATATACAGAATGTATTAAAATATTCCTTTGCAGCAAATTAATTGTTAAATTTATTAGATGTGCCCCAGACTTTCCAGTTCACAAGTCTCAAGATTTCCCAAAATAGCACAATTGATCACACAGTGCTGTTGTATGTTTAGTCAGAATAAAGCAATATTTTAACCTCTGTCAAGTAAATTTCAAAAAGAAATGCTGAAGGTGTATGTCATTTATTTTGTGCCTAGTTAAGGCATTAAAAAAAAATCTTATTCACAAGTCTTCATTCAGCAAGTCTTATTTTGGGTTTCTTTAATTTTATTTTGGTTTGGTTGTTGTTTGTTTGTTTTGTTTATGTGTGTGTGCTTTTTTGTTTGATTTTTTTTGTTTTGTTTTTAAGATAAAAGTTGATGAAATTGTCTTGTTTACAAAACTTTCTATGGCTGTAATCTTTGCTGTGTGTTTTCAATAAAATTGTATTTGAGGGCAAACTATGCTTTATGCCCCAGGGTGGAGCATGCTTCATTCAGACTCCCTTCCTCAAAGCTACAGAGCTTTTCTTGTAGCAGTAAGACGAGACTTTCGGCTGGGATCGATCTCTCCACGACATATTTCTGCACTATGTGGTGGCTGGGCACAATCTCACTGGGCATGAGCTGAGCTGCCTGCGGTCAGCATGGCACCAAGCCCTCACCAAATAAACCCTCTGAAAGACGAGGTGTGTTAGGTGGGGCTCAACTTCACATCAGTACATTTGCGTGATTTTCCGGTAGCTGTTTGCATCTCGCCAGCTCAGGACATGAGCGAAGTGAGCTTGCATCTGCCCAAAAGCCCTGCACAGATACCTGCAATTTACAAAAGGCTACTGTGTAAAGCTCTGAGTCAATAATCTGTGAAGCGTGCTCACAATTAGATAATTGTTCACCATTAACTTCAAGAGATGGTCTCTCTGCAGTAAAGTGCAGAATCCTGCCCAAATAGCTGCTTCAGTGCTAAATATTTTCAATCCAACTGTAAGGCCTACCTACTCCCAAATCCTAGCAAACTGTGCAATCTCACCTTTGGCAATGTATTGGAAACACACTGCAAGATTTCTGTTGAAGAAAGAACTATATCATAAGCAATGCCTTTATTGAGAGAATGTGTTCACTCAGCACCCCCAAAAGACCCAGAAGGAGGGCCAGAGCGATGTATTTAAGAAAATAAAATTGTTTGATTGAATGACAGATGAAGATCTGAAATGGTGAGGATATCTTCAGTTCATGTTAGAGATGCGATCTTGTATTCAGCAAAGGATGTGTGACTGTTATATGTTAACTGTTCTATTCAGTTTTCAGCATGTTTGAATAGAGAGACGTTAATATTAACCATATGACAGACTAGTGTATTATTTGTTAAGAGTATCATTTCAGATCCTGTTGAAGCTGTCATGGTTTACAGAGGAAAAGAAAAAGGGTTTCAAACATCTAAATAGGTAGCCTTGATGTGTGAAGTGTGTTTATCTGGTGCAACTGTTTTCCTCCATGGACCCTCCTACTTTACAGTGAATGGGACAACATTTTCTCTGAGGTCTGCCAATTAGTTTCATAGAGGGCACAAAAGATTCCTTAAAGTTGCACTGAAACAGTTGAAATGGTAGGCCAAATGTTGCTTTACTTCTGAACCTTATGGTCCCATTGAACTCAGCAGATCAGAAGGGATATATCAGTGCGAAACGTAGTTTATTCCTAAAATTGCATCTGTTCCTAGCCTTGGAAACAGACTGTAATCTGCCTAAAAGAGGCTCTGAACTCCGTCATTTACCTGTAACATAATTAAAAATTATATCTGACCTACGAAGTTCAAGTGTAGTCTGGTGTGAAAATTCACACTCACAGTGCTACACTCAAGTAAACTGGGAGAACAGCTAATTAAATGGAGTTGAACTTTCTCTGAACTGAGCAGATGAAGCCTGCGTCTATTCAGTGTAATGCTGGGGAGCAGAATTATGAAAGCAACGTTTTGATTTTTTCTTCTTCTTCAAAACAGTCCAAAATAACCCTAAAAAGCAGTAGAACAGTCACAACATTTGAAGTAGGAAATGTGGGTGAGTATGGGCAGATCTCATGTCATCAAACACTGAAAAACTCTTCAGTACATCCATATTACCCAAAGCTGAAATGTTTTAATTCTTGAAGGATCACATTTAGGTAAACAAACATACCAGTGAAGAAAGCTCTTCAACATGCTTTTGGTAGCTGGTCACCTAGCCGAGCTCTCAGCTGCTGTACTCAGTGCTGATATATTAATGATATATTAGTCACGTCACAAGTCTCTCCTGCTCAATGTCCAATTTAGTGTCATGAAGCTTAGTAGCCTATCACAAGATGCAGGGACTTTTACATAGATTTATGGAGCTATCTTCATTCTGCATATGAAAATCAGACTCATATCAGTGTGCAAACACCCTCACTACATGCAGTATAAGGTTGGTTGGCCAAGTGATTGGCTTGCCAAATTGATCCTTTTATAAGGGCTGAATACCATTGACTGGGCCCCAACAGGAATGAACTAAGCACCACTTAAATGTAGCTAATTCTAATGTTATTCATCAAAATCCTCTGAAGAACCTGGTTTAAATTTGGGGAAAAAAATAAAAGAAAAAAAAGAGTGAGACCATAGCATGTATACGATGAAACATGTACTAGCTTCTGAATCAAAATGTTCAACTAGATAATTCATGTCTACTTCTCACATAGGGAGGAAAAAAAGTAAAAATTAGATTCCTCTTCCCAATTCATCCTCAGATTCCTTCAGTCTAATTTTGAACGTTACTTGAGCTCTTAAAAAGAAGTTATGAAAATGAATACCAAAGAAGAACTCTTTCAGAGTCCTAGCTGCAGGAAATTAAATTAAAGCTTGAAGGAGCAGACCCAGAATAAAAACTGTTTTTGAAAAGGGCATAAATATCAATTGCCTTTCAATAAAATACAATTTCCCTGTAAACTGTTTTTCCCTCGGGAAAACAATGAGTTTATATGAGTGATTTGTTATCTTGCCATGAATTTAAAATATTCATCTTCAAGCAGATTGGGAAAAAGCAAATATTTAGTATAGATTTTTCAGCTTTAAAAAACAAAGATCGATTCATAGAGTACTATAGTTCTTTCTCTTGTTGAAAATATAAAGGGATACACACTTTTTTCTTTTTGTGCTGTGTCATTACTGCAAATTGACAGCAAGATTATGCTCCCTTTGTTTTGATGTCTAACCACATGAAAACACCTGGGACACTCACTTTTCAGGTTTTAGTCATGGCACCTCCAAATCACCGTTATCAAACAGGATTTTTGTATTTTAAGTAACAAAGTTCACTCATGAGATAAAAATGATACAGCTATTACAGCAGTAAACTTATTCATGAGGTGTTTTTCATTTTTATTACACAGCAGTTAGTGGATTGGGCCGCAGAGATTGGTAGTTTCTTGTAAGAAATATGGTCACGGAGCGTATCGCTGGCAGTGGGAAGCCAACACTGAGCCCAGAGCTGGGGAAACCTGCAGTGGAGGAGGCAGCAGTTGTCCCCAGTGCGTGCTGTGCAGCGTAAAGGGGTTTTCATCTCAGTTTGGTATGTTGAAACTGCCAAAAAAAAAACTGCCATGAATTTATTAACAACCACGTTAGCAATATTTGATTAAAGGAAAAGGGGCAGAAATTCCCAAATTGTTAGTACTTTTATTGTTCACTTGAACAAAGGGAATAATGTTTTGATTTGTTATTATGACAGCACCATTTTCAACATCTTCAGTAGGGACAGAATGATCATGGTACACTGACAGGATGCACTCAGCCTTATTTAATTGAAAGGATTTAGCACCGTCCTCTTTGGTCAGCAGTCCTCTAAAAGGCAAGTGATTTCCCAGGACCCCATATGGCTGTTCTTGTGAAACTTTTCCCCAATATAAAAATAAACAGCAGAACAACCTACAGGTTTTTGTTTGTTTGTTTTTCTTTTTCTATGAGGGGACAATTATAGGTATAAAAAAGAGCTTTTTACTGATGACTGAAGAATGTAAATAAAGTATAGGACCTAATGTATGTAAGTGGCATGGAAATTATCTATTTATACTATAGCTTTTAGTAATATATTTGAAAAGTAATATATTCTCTAACACTGCCAGGAGCAGACCTACATGCAGTTTATATTTATTTTTCCTTAACACTGGCCATGGGCTGTACCACATCACTGTAGTGACTGGGTATCTTGTCCTTCTTCCTCGCTCTTGCATTGCAAGGCCCACTTCTGTGCTGTCTCATAGCTTCAGATGTCACTGAATGTACAGTAGTTCAGCATCGTTATTCACGTTCAATTTACTTTGTCATTGGAATCAAGAATAGAATTTATAACCTAACTTCTGGGACAGTAGGGACAGCTACCAAGTAAATTGAAGGCCTAAAACCTTCAAAATTCTGTGCATGTCCATTTCCATGCTGTAAGTAGCCCTTGCAGGAGAAGTTTTCCTCAAGGGGATTTGTGCAGGCTCTGCTGCAGGGTTCTTCCCTGCCCTTCTTTCACAGCTACCAACTCCCAGCATTTCCAGTCACCGAGTCAGCGCTCCTCTTCAGGTTTCTTTGTCCATACATTAACTCCCACCGTTTGTGTGCTTATGCTACAAAGTACTGCCACTTGTCTGACCTGGATATTCAGGTGGCCAAATGTGAACACAAAAAACAGCCATGGTTCAGGCAGAGACAGCGGCTCCCTTTTCCCAGTAGGCTCCATGATAAACCCTTTTTTTTAGTGTCAAGTCCTCTGGTGTTTTCCCATGAATTAACACCTCAACCACTTGCATGTTGTTGCCTGTGAAGGATGAATGGCTTGGCAGTAGGAGCAGTGGTCAGGACTTGTTCTGGGACGATTAGCAGGACAAGCAGGACCAGAAGCCTCTGATCCCTGCAGAGTACCAAAGACCAGAAGCCACCTGAAGTGAAGCTTTCTGCATCTGATTCACACTAAAATGTCTCCAAAGGTTAAGACCCCTAGCATGCAGCACATTAAATAACATGATACAAAAAATGCCAAAGCTTATAAAACAATTAAAAGAGTTATATGGCAAACACTGTTTTAAGTACATCTCGTTTTGATGTGGATGGAATAAGCTCTTAGTTGTGTAAATATTTGGAAAGTAAGAATACCAATAACAGTACTAGAATACAACAGAATGCAAATAATAATTAATATGCCAAAAGGTCTAAAATAGGTAGGGAGCTTCGCTGGCTATGGCACAGCTTTTTCCACAGGAGAAGAGGAATGGATTTTGAGTCATGCTAGGACACAACATCTGAGAAGCTTACCTCACTTTCATTTCTTTCTGAGATCTCTTGCACGTAAGTGAAATTTTAGTCATCTGCACTAGATCATTTTTTTTAGTAAGTGATTTACAAATTCTGGAATCCTTTTGAAGTGCTGAATTTCTGAGGTTTCTGAGGATTTAGCTCATGGTTTGAACTGAGTTGTTACTCACAATTTAGCTGGAGCAATCCACGCAGAAATGCCACTGTCCATAAGGATAATTTCTGAACAGTATTAAAGCAGTTTGATTCCAACTAACTTCATTTTTTTTACTTCATTACATGTTCTCCTTGATTATCGCATAGGTGAAGCTGCTTCCAAACTCTTCTTAGAGTTTTCATCCTAGATCAGGTTTTAGCAAAGTAACTGGTTCTGATCCTTTGACTTCAGTTCTGACCTTGGTCCGAAGTGTTCCTGTGACAGAACGGAGCTGTGTCTTACAGTCCGAAATTATGTGTGTGCACAAGCAAAAATCTCCATCTTATTCTGCAGCAACTGTTTGCATTAGAATCCAAGCATGGATGGTGTGAGAGGGCTGTCATGTTGATGTTCTCATATTATCAGTTTTGTTTATATTTTAAATATAATCTTCTATGCTGTTTCTCTGTATTTTATATAGTGAAACAGTGAAAGTAAAGTTAGCCTGTCTGCATTTTCGTCTCAGCTAACTATGGCAGCTTTTCTCCCAAAGCCACTCAGCAGACTAACTCTTTGAAATTCTGACCTCAGAGAGAATTGATACCCCAGCAGGTAAGGATTATCTGAGCAGGTTTTGTCTGTGTGTATGATTATCTAGGCTTTCTTTCATCTTAATAAACTTACTTTCTTCCAAGTAAAACACTAAAAAAAATTAAAACATTATGAACAGCGAAGCAAAGCTAAGTCAAAAGGTGTTCTCTGCCTTTTTAGTAAGGGCTTGCTACCAGAAACCTTTCCACTAGTATGGTAATATTCTCACACACTAGTAACACCAAAATGGCTCTGTAGGATTTGATCACATACATTTATAGACTGTGCCATGCACGTAAACTGGTAGCCTGTTCTAAATTGTCAGTGGTCTGTAGCATCTCAGAATGGACTTTCCCATTAGCTATCCTCGCTAAGGATAGCACCCAACTTGCAGTTTGGTTTCATTTGCCTAACAGGCATTTCTGGTGAATAGACAGCAGTGACACCCTATTGCTGGGTGTCACACAAAGCCCCACATCGCTTGCTGGCAAGACAATCCTCCCCTCAGTCTTGCAGGCAGTGCTCTGTGCTGAGACCAGAGCATGCCCGCCTCCTGTAGGCTTCACGCGTTGGTCAGGCAAGGAATAAACACTGCATCTCACAGTAGAGGAGGGTTCCTATGCTAAACATGAGCATCCGTCCCTGGACTGAGATAAATGGGTAAAAAAATACAAACCATAGTCCTTTAAAAAAGTCTCCTCTGTTACCCTATACAGATTGACCACAAAGTTGGGGTTTCATTTCAGTTTCTCCACTAAGTAGTCTTGTGTTCACATCAATGTAAAACCATTTATAGGCAGCTTCAGTGAATAACACATCACTGTGCAAACACCAGTGCACTAAGGAGGTACTATAGCTGCTGTGCAACTTTCTGTCCTTGTGGGTAGGATCTGGGTCACAGCACTTTGTCTTCCTTAATTAGCTCACAGAATATCCGGCAGTGCCCTCCGCTGCTCTACCACCGTCTGCAGATGCACTCCTGAGCAACTGGCCGTACTGAAAGCACTTAGAAGTGGAATGAAGGTAATGGAGACATGGTTTGCTGTTCACTGTGAATATCCAGCTTGGATAGTTGGAATAACTGCAAGGGAAGAATTGACTTTGCAACTCATGTGCCTGATTTATTGGTTAAATTGCTTTTCAGTCCTTGCCATTTAGTGAATAAGGACATTAAAATGTCCAAAAATAAACGTGGAGTGATTGGTTCCCAGAACTGGTTTTAATAGTCACAAACACAATATTTCGGACTTTTTACTGAGCACTAACAAAGTAGAGTCAATGAACCTTCATTTAAACAGGTTATTTTCTATTCTGGAATTATACCTGATTTCATACTTTCTTCTATTGACGACCATATCACATAAAACTGTTTACCTTAAATGTAGATATGCATGAAATAGCACCTAACATGTAGACATGAAGTCTGAGCATTCCTAATGTGTAGGATGAGTCTTGTGAAACCTTTTTAGCAGCTGAAAGTCTTGAACCATTCACTGACATAAGACAACTAAAATAGCAGCAAAATTGATTCTGCTGTCAATAAAATCACTGATAAACACTGGACTTGGATTTGGGGCTGGTGAATAATACATAAATATATATGTAACACCACATACAGACTTTTTTTAGAACACAAAAATGAATGCTCCAACTTAAAGTTTCTTCATCTAAATAGCTGGGGAGAGTACCACTTAACCACATAGCCTAAACACATTGACAAAGGGGAAAAAGCTGTCTATTTTCAACTGTGTTTATTTTTTCACTGGTAAGAATAAAAGAAAAGAAATATAATCATAGTGCCTATGACAAAGATTGCGTTTCAAGGAGTGTGTAATGTGTACCATTATTATTTTGACTGCAAATGGAAGCAACTTTTAAACTGACTGTGGTTCAAAGGAAAAAACCTTAGAAAAACTGTCATGCAGCATTCCAGGAAATGTTTTGGTTTGGTATGTTTGGCCTCCGTTGTTGTGGAGCTGTACGTTCCTGTCCATGGTTTTAAAGGATAAGAAAAAAAAAAAAAAAAAAAAAAAAAGAACTGATTTCAGAATCCATCTGTATTTTGACTCGTTCTTATACTTCCAATGCCCAGACTGGTTTATGCATACGAGTGAGCAAAGCTGAACAGCATGATTTTCCCACTTAGTGTTACAAATGAGTTCTATTGTGTGTGTTATTGAATTCAGTCCTTTTTCCTTACCGAAGCAGTGTTCTCCTACCATCACCAGTGATCGCTTCTCTCCAAGCAGAATTTTTGCTTGAAAGAAAAGCCACAAAGTGGTACAAGACTAATCTGAAGACGAAAGCTTTCCTTGCCTCAGCTTCAATGCTAGGAGGACCAGCTGGGATTAGCTGGAGTTGGAGACAGAGAGGCACAGGGGTCTCTCACATGTCAGCACTGACAGGGCACAAGTATGAAAAGCTCGGGTCTGCTATTGAAGTCAATTTTTCCAGTCTCGCCTACAAGCCTCTCAGTTTTAGGCACTCAGAGTGAAGCAGGCAGAAAGGCTAAAGTGTCAAAACAACACATTGATGGGGGAATCAGCTGAGAAAGAAGGCAGAGACAGCAATGCCTTTAATTCTGGACTATGACAGAGAAAAAAAAAAAAAAAACAAAAACAGAAACAAAAAAAAAACATAAATTCTTTGCAAAATGACCTCCCATCTTAACACAATGAAACTGATCTAGGCAACATCACTAATGTTTCTTACAGGAAAAAGAAAAGAGGGAGAACTTTAAAGCAACTTACATTTCAAAAGCAGAAGGTGAAGATCTCCAGCCAGGTCTGCAGAAGAGCAGCAGGAGGGGAACCACAAACTTCATCCCTCCCAGCTCAGCCAGCACCTGGGACTCCAGGTTCAAGCCTCCAGAAACTTCCCAAAATGGCAGCTAGCACTGCTAGCACTGTCCCCCTGGCTGGGGTGTGCAGTGTCACCACAGTCACCATGGGGTCGTGCAAAATGTCAGTGTCACCCATCCAACCTGGGTGGGTCACCACAGTGTAGTGGGTGGCACCTCCTGGGGTTCCATGTTGTGTGGACAGCTGCGTTTTGGGGTGGCATTTTCACACACAGCCCTGGTGGTTTGGGCTGGACTGCTTGGTGCCAAGCATATTGATCGTCAAAAACCCAAAGGAACTTCATGACTTCCTCCAAAAACATCCTTCTGATAGCCCCAGGGCAAAGCCTGGAGCTGTCTTGTTCCCTGCAGCTGCTGGCTCTCCTCACGATGCACTGAACGCCCAAAATCCCACTGAAAGCCCATAGGAACCACAGAATCAGCAGGGTTGGAAGGGACCTTTGAAGATCATCAAGTCCAACCCCCCTTCCAAGCAGGATCACCTAGAGCATGTTGCGCAGGATGGCATCCAGGCGGGTTTTGAATATCTCCAGAGGAGACTGCACAACCTCTCTGGGTAACCTGTTCTAATGCTCTGTCACCTCACAATAAAGAACTGCCCTCTCATATTGAGCCAGAACCTTCTATGCTTCAGTTTGTGCCCGTTGCCTCGTACTGGGCACAACTGAAGAGACTGGCTCCATCCTCTCGACACCCTCCCCTCAGGTATTTATACACATGGATGAGGGCTCCCTTCAGTCTCCTCTTTTCCAGGCTAAACAGGCCTGGCTCTCAGCCTGACCTCGTACGACAGGTGCTCCAGTCCTCTCATCATCTTTGTAGCCCTCCTCTGGACTTTCTCCGGGATGTCCATGTCCTTTTCATACTGGGGAGCCCAGAACTGGACACAGTGCTCCAGGTGTGGCCTCACCAGGGCTGAGTAGAGGGGCAGGATCACCTTCGTTGGCCTGCTGGCAACGCTCTTCTGAATGCATCCCAGGATCCCGTTGGCCGTCTTGGCCACAAGGGCACACTGCTGGCTGGCCACCAGGACTCCCAGGTCTCTCTCTGTGGAGCTGCTCACCAGCAGGTCAGCCCCCCCATCTGTAGTGGTCCTTGTGGTTATTCCTCCCTAGGTGCAGGACCCTGCACTTGCCATCGTTGAACTTCATGAGGTTCTTCTCAGCCTGTCCCTCCAGTCTGTTGAGGTCCCTCAGCATGGCAGCGCAGCCCTCTGAGGTACCAGCCTCTCCCCCCAGCTTTGTGTCGTCAGAAGGGAGGGCCCAGGGCTGGGGGCAGCGCCCTGCAGGTCCACGTGTCAGGGGGCCACCAGGCCCTGTCACAGTTCTCAGCCACTCGGGCTTTCTTCATACCCTGCTGCATAGCTCCCAGCGACTGCCTCAAAGAGCCCTGCTTTCCTAGCTAGTTCTTAGGCTTTTCCTTTTTTAAAAAATGTGTCTCAGAGTGTATGAATCTGTCACTTGGCCTCTTCTAATGCATGTTTTTTGCTTGAAATTTGTCTTCAAGGGTGTTAGGTCAAGTGCTTTTGAATACCAGCTTACAAAATGGCAGGAAAATGCTCTGCTTGCAAAGTCCCATTTCCATGAGCAGAGGTGCTCTGAAGAGCATGATGCTGTAACCCATTGGTCTAATAACACTGTTTTCCTCTGTCAGAGGGCTAAGGAGAGGGTTGGGGTGGGAAAACAACACTGCCCAAGGTAAAGCTCCTACCCCAACACACATGCGTGGCCTGACAGAGAGGATAACTGGGGATGGGTCACGGACAACCGATACCCTTCAGTAAGATGAAGCTGTTCACCTGGCTGTGCTGTCACAGCTGATGTCACTAAGGACACCCTTTATTTTCCCACCAGCAGCTGCAAGCTCAGGTTTTTCCTTGTGTGCCTGTGTTGTAAGGCCTTTTTGCTATGGCAGAGAGGGGCACCTCTGAAGGTATCCTGTGGCGGTAGAAGGCTTGTTTCTGAAGTGAGTAATTTCTGATATTTTTTGTTAGAAAAAATAATGTGTTTTTTTATCTTGTTTTTCCTCCCTTCAGTGAGTCTGGTTATCTTCCCTCTTTCTTTACATCCTTTTTTTTTTTTTTTTTCTTCTCTTCTTCCTACTCCTTCCTCTGTACTGGATATTTTCTCTAATAGTTATTTTACATGTTCTATAGTATAGTAACTGGGTTTATTAGATTGAGCAGGGATTAAGGTGTTAGAGAACAACAGTCTTAGAGCTTTATCTCTCAGTATTCAGAGTGAAAGCCTTAGCTGATTATTTCAGAAATGTACCTCCTTGGTAAGAGAGTCTCCTTTGTTTTCCTCTCACCCATGGGTAAATTGCAAGTTTCTTGTCTGTTGCTTTCTAAAATTGAAAAATCTGAAGCTTATTTAGAGTATATGCCACAATAGGCACTGCAAGCAGTCAGGCCATCCAATAAAGCAGTCTACATGCAGAGAGCCTATACTAACTTCCAAGGTTGCAACTTAAATTGTAAGAAATACAAATGTAATAGGAGTGGCTCATAAAATACCCATTAAGAATCATGCCTGATACTTGCTTAAAATTTCATATGATTATGGAATTCCATTTGTAGATGTTGAAGATGTGTTAATTATGATGGCTTTCTGAAGCAAGGCTACAGCAAGTACTACACAGCTTCAGAAACTTCCCATGACAATCTGCATCCTAATAATTCACACCACTTTACTTAGGCAGTTATTTGCAGAACAACAGCATTCTTCAAGCCATTTAAATCCTTTAATTCATACTCTTTGCAGATCCATAGCAAGCTGGTAAAAATGATGGCAATTACTTCTCAAGCGATGTTTACAGTTATAGCTACTGCTAATGTTAAACACTGCAGTTACTTTCCAGCAAAATGCTTCTAGAAACATCATTGGTACCATGTAAAATAAGAAGGTTTTATTGTAAGTATCGTTTTCTGCCGGGACTTCGTAAGAGTATGCACAGAGACCTTAAGTGAAGTGCTTGGTTACTTGAAAAATGTGTCATTGTCCCCCCCCCCAACACAGCTGTGGAAGTAAGGATAATTGTGAGCCTCCTTTGTTTCAGAGGTGGTACTTCTCCTTAAAATGAAGGTGTACTTCCTAACTTAGCAATATTCAAACTATTGTGTTTATGTCTCTGGATGCTTTCCTTGAGAGGAAGAGTTCATCTCTCAGTGCACTGAGATAGGTGGGCAGGCAGCAGCAGAACAACCAGTCATGAAACTTTGATTTTACTCCTTTCTGGTAAGCTTGTGGCTTTTTTGTTCTTCACTGTTGTTCATAAGCACTGTTACAGTGGGATTTATGTAGGAATGAAGACATGAGAAGGGCTGATGGTTCAGGAGGCTCTCACTGTTCTGCAGCAGAGGATGCCAAGGCCTGAGGGAAGTGCAGGCCTTGCCTCAGTGCATGAAAGGCCTCAGGAGACCTGTGGGATGGGCATTAATAAGAACTTAAAGAGTAAACTCCCTACAGTATTCAGATGGAGATAAGCCAGTTAGATCCAGGTCAGTATGGGAGTGTTGCTTGGAAAACGAAGTGGGGGAAATCCTATTCTGAAAATAGGATTTTGTTTCCTTTCTTGGCAATCATCTGCCAGGGAAAACGTTAGCTAAAAACTTTGTGCAGCGTAATTACATGAAAACAAAAATGGAGGGGGGTTTGCAAAAAGAGCTGTGATGTGTCTGTCAGAACAGCTGGGCACCGAACATGTAGCTCCTCACTAATCGGCCTGACAAATGGCTGGGGCTAGGTGTGGTGGATTAAGTAGATTGACTACTCCATTTTAAATGTGGTGCTCTCCAGTAGAGCTGCTTGCTTCGTAAGGAACCGAAGTACCTAGAAAAGAGTTGTGAGGTTTGAGAGCTTTTAGCTGTCCTATTGGTTGTTTTTTTCAGAAATCAGGCTGGAGAAAGGTAAAGGGGGTTAACTTTAGGGGTTAACTTAGTGAAAACTTAAAACTTTTTAGAAGTAGTCTCCTACTGCCTGGGATGGTGGATAACCATGCTGATTCTTCGGTCAGCTTTGGTATCACAGGTGTGCAAGTGTCTGTTTTGCTCCAGTCCCTCTTGCTTGTAATGGTCTCCTGACTATTTCTCTTTTCATCCAGAAAATTCTCTGATACGGTGGACTTGGAGTGGGGGGGTTGAGGGTAGAAGGAATAAAGTATCTCTCCAGCAGCTAATATAACACCCTACTACTACATAGTCGCTTTTTTTCTGGAGAC
This sequence comes from Aythya fuligula, assembly GCF_009819795.1. NCBI lineage: Eukaryota > Metazoa > Chordata > Aves > Anseriformes > Anatidae > Aythya > Aythya fuligula. The sequence goes on along the minus strand of NC_045565.1, from coordinate 10,322,803 downwards.
ACTACTATTCAGGAAGCTGATGTTGTAGCAGTAATACATGTATGCTAAGGGATAATTTTATGGCAAACTGCATTTTATGGATGTCAGTTGTCCTGCTTACAACAGCAGTGTAAAGAACGTGAAGTTGATGAAGAGCATGACAACTGACTAAGGTGGATGGGAACAGACTGGTTTAGGTGCCAGACAAGCACTACACCTGTTGAGAAATGAGGGGAAGGAAAATCTTGCCTCTGTTTGATCTGTGCTTGTAGTGCTTTTTGGAAAGCACTGCAGAGAATAAGTGCTTTTTAAGTCTGTATTTTACCATTGGGTGTAACAGATTCTCAACTGAACCTCCACAGGGTATGCCTTGCTTTGGGAGGTTTCTCTGAATTGAAGAGCAGTTACGGATTTATTAGTGGTAACTTCTCTGCATCTATGGCTGGTCTACATTTACAGTAACTGTTTTATTTCAAATCAAATGAACCTTTTATTCCTATCTAGTTAATTGAGCCAATATAGATTAAGTTCCCTAACACAGCTCTTCCCCTCTATGAATTTGATGAATTAGAAAGCTATTGCTAATTATTATTACTATATTGGACTATTAATTTCTTTCTCAAGAAGTTACTATTTTTATGTGGCTACAAAAGCCTGAAGTAATTACAACTTGAGGCCATGTGGTTTAGTGCTCTACTGCTGAAATCTACTTCTATTACTAACGTCTTACAAATACTGGGAAGGAATAACAGTGTAGAAAGGGAATTTCAATAAGTGCCATCAGGACAATAGGTGAGAATACCCTAATGCAGCAGTATTTTTAACCTATATAACACCAAGGTAATTGCATGGCTATTGAAGAAGAAGAAAGGGTATGTTATAGGTTTCTTTTGATGCTAAAGATGATAAGCCATTTATTTTATCTGGCTGATGAAAGAAAAATTAGATGATGAATGACTTAGTGCAATTTTGAAGTCAGTGAGACTGCCCAGAGTCCAAAATTCACAAAGTCAAAGGCTTCTTCTTATTCCTATTAGAATGATAAGATGTTGAATTGCTATTGTGTGTAAGAAGCAGTGTTAGTGAAGGACGAGAACAGGCAAGTATTTCAGTGACCATAGTCTAATAACTTTAGTGGATAAAAGTGTCTACCTCATGCCGCATGAGTGGGGGAAGTAAAATCCCCTTCTCAGCTCTTCTGATCTGGGAAAGAAGGTGCCATACCTGAAGTATTTTTTTCATGAAAGATTATGGCATGAAGCCAAACAGAACTTCATGATTTATGGGTTAAATATCACTTTAATCAAGGAGATGCTTTAAGTAGCCAGTTTAATCATTGTCATCAACTTCATCAGGGTGATTGAAATCATCATTACTTCAGCAACTGATTATCGAGAGCTGGATGTGGTCTTTCCTCTAATGCTGAAACTGCTCATTGGAAAAGTGTCAGAGGTCTTTGACAGTACCTGTGCATAATCTGCCCTGGCACTTTTGCCAAGTTCTGCTGGAGTGTTTGGACTTTTTCTTACATTGAACTTTGCTTGGTGCAGTTCAAATTAATTGCTATTTTGTATTATGAATACCTATCTATGTATAGAAATTCTGATAAGTGTAGAAATCTATATTCTTCTCAGGCTTTGTAACTGGTGGCAAAAAATATTGTTATTTAAACACAGAATACATGTTTATTTCACTTGTCTCCAGGGCAAGTCTTGAGCTGTAGTGGTGTTATGAGTAAAAGGAAGTGGAAGATCAGGCAACGTGCTCTCCTTGTGTTTCTCTGAGTACAGGGTCTCATTCCCACTTGTAGATTTAAAAAAAAAAAGTTTTGAGTAAAAGTTTGAGATCTTACACAAGAGGACCAAACTTCTTGTTGAAATTACCTGATTATGATTTGGGGGATGGCTGCTTAACTGAAGTGCTTCTGGCAGAGGCAGCAAAGCACAGAACCCAAAAGTGGCAAAGCTGAAAAACCTGTGTGCTTTCAGGAATGCAAAGATGCTGATTAAAGCTTGGCAACTACACATCCTAGATTTAAAATGGATTTAAAAGAAGAGAATGAAATTCATGAGTGAGAATGAAACAAAGATTAAATCTAAACAAAGCAAAATCCTAAAGCAATATATGCCTGAGTGGACAGGCTGATGATGGTTTGTGGTCAGGCAGCAAAAAGATGTGCCATGAGATCAACAAAATGATGGTCATTTTGGAAGTTGTGTGTGAAGTTCCCCGTCTGGTGTAAGAAGATAAACTGATCAACATCATTCATGAGGAGCATACTCCTGGGTTATTTGAGGCAGATAACTGAAAGCTTCCTATTTTTTCCCCTAAGTAACTTGGAATGGACCATCAGACACAAATAAGTGCAGAGTTTTAAGAAGGTTTGAGAGGCATAAAAATGGGTTTGAGGTTACTAATGGGTTACTAAGATAACTATAAACTATACAGCAAGTTAATTGTAAAAGATGATGAATCCATACAGCCAGGGATGTTGGGGAGCTGGGGTTTCTGTAGAATGGAAGATAAAAATTATGCCTTGTTAGGTGAAAAGGCTTCTCTTGCTCTGGCTTGATTTATTTTTTTATATATATGAAAAGTTCTGGGAGTCCTGTTTTGTTTAACTGTAGGGTACCACCAAAGAACTGATTGAAGATGTGGGTGCTGGAAGACAGATGGAAAACTGTAAGTCTGTTGAATCATCCGGGTCTTGCTTTGGGTTCTTGATAGGGGTTAGCTGTTCTGCCAAGAAAAACAAAACCCAAACAAAAATTGTCATAAAATTTGTAAGCATAGAGGAAAATCAAGCAGGACTTAGCTGTTTGGGAGAGAGATTTGAAGATCAGTAATTCAAGCATGGTAACTTCTGGCACAAGCGATAAGCCTCGCTGTCTTCAGATGGAGACTGGGGAAAGGAAGCCAAGGATGCCTTTGTCATTTTGTAGTAACCACCATGGGAAAGGCAATTGCTCCAGGCAGGAGCCTGCCCAGAGAAGAAGCAAATACAACTAATGAGAAGGGCCCCTAGCAATGCAGAAATAGTTACACAGAGGAACCAGGGTTTTTAATTTGGTTTCAGAACGTATGGAGAAACATGCATTTTAAACTAAACATTTAATTATTTTTATGGTTTGAAAACTGAATTTAATGTGTTGGACTGAGGAAGAAGTGACACAGAGGAATTGACAAATGTGAGAGAAGCAAGGATAAAGGATTTAGAAGGGTTCCTGGACTAGGGAACAAGAAATGTCTCCCCGCTTTACTTAACATATTGGAAACCATGTTTTGTTGTCTTGAAATACATGAGAGACTGCTTGGGACTTTAAGTGACATGTACTGATTTAACAGCCTTAATCTCTTCTCATTTGGGGGTAGGAATACTTATGTCAATCCTGCTTTGCAATGGATGCCTGCAATGTGCTTTCTAAGGTTTATGGTGCAAGCTCTTCTCCTTGCCCTTCTTTATCCCTACAAGATTACCCTGTAATGCTCCCCCTGCCCCATGCCTGCAAAGAGGGGGAAAAGCAAAAACCACAAAACCCCCAAGGCTGTGTTGCAACGCCTGTTAGCACTCCTGTGAGGCTGTGCTGTGTGCACCTTGTGTTCTGGTCCCCGGGTGACCCTGCTGCTACTGCAGCTGCTTCTGTGGCAGCCAGCAGCGCTGCTCTTGCAGTACACTACTGTGAATCAGGTTTCTTACTGCTCATGTGTAAGAGCTTGAACCAAGCTTCCATTTCGTTCTTTGGGCAGATGATCTTCAGCGTAAGTGTTTCTGCTCTAGCTGCTCTTTAAAAATGCATGCTGAAATCTTATTTTTATTACTCTGTATTAGCAACTGCTTTTCTTTTAGACCTTACCTTTGCTTCTTACGCAACAGCTGGGCTTCCTGACAGACACCCCCTTCCTTCCCACTGTGATGTAGTTGCTTGTGCTTAGAAGGAGCATTTGGTACAGTTACAAGGCCCTTTATGATAGTACTGTTGTTCTGAGAGTGTTCTGGAGTGGCTGTGTGCCTGGTGGTTGCTGCAGCCAGGCAGCAGCACCTGGAGAGAGGAGGAACAAGCTGCAGCCTTGCCATGCTGAGGAGCTGCGGCCAGGCTTGGCAGACACAGCAGTGGTGGGCTGCCCTGAAGATGTGGCTGGTCTGGTAGCCTAAGGCACAGAGCCCGAGCTATTGCCTCTGTGCAGGAGGACAATCAAACCTTCTACAAGCAGCAAACCACCATGGCAGCAGCCTGGGAGTGTCAAAAGCGGCAATGAAACATCTGACTGCTGCTGGTGGCATGTCAGCAGTAAATAATCCTGCGTGTGTTTTGATGGTCGCTGACAGCTCTGGCAGTGTGAACTCTGCTACCACCCACGATGGTGGCTGTGTGGCCCGAGGCTCAACACAGTGGTGGTCATCCTAGATGATGTGGATTGGTACCCATGTACTCAATGTGTGTACATTGCTAAAACAGGGACAACAAGGGATTTTACTGTAGGTTCAAGAGGTTCACAGCTCTTAATTCTCTTACAATTACTAATATTACAATACGTTCCCAAATTAGTGGTCATGGACAGAATTGAGCAAGACAAATACAGGACAGGTCAACTCGCTTTTAAGTATGATATACGGCTTTCTGAGCAGACAGTGTGTGGGTACAAAAGATACTACTATACTAGTTCATATTTTCACAACACATTTCCTTCTAGACATCTTATTTCTATTATCTATTTTAGTTGATCTAATTTTGTGGTCAAAATGAGCCAGATGGAAAGGGATGTGCTATTCCCTAGCATGTTCTAAACTGCATCAGCCCAGTGTTAGTGTCAGCACAAATAGCTGAAGCTGGAATCATAAACACTTGCTGTATCTAACACAAATGATACAGCTCAGCCTGTTAATGGGGTGGGCATGTATTAACCTCCCACCAACATGGCAGAGTTTCAGAAAGTTCATGCATATGCTGCCTTGCTGACACTTTAAAATTAAGAGTATATACTTCTCTAGGTTGCTGCAGAAAGAAATGGTGCATTTTTAAAAATACTGTAGATGTTGATGACTGAAATGTGCATAAGAAAAGATACTGTTTATATAAATATTATAAGATTTATCTCCCCCATCCCAAAATTGGGAGTCCTGAAGACACATGAACAACCTTACAAACATTAAATTGATTTAATTAAGCAACTGCTAAGATACAAAAGGCTAGGAAATGATCTGATTTTGGTCATTTTTTTTAGTGTCATTCATACTAAGTGGTTCCATCTTAGATGTGTAAATATCTTTTAAATAAATTATAATTTTCTCTAAGGAAAGACAAGTCTATCCAGGAGTTTCAGAAAACAGGTCATCATAGAGGGGCATCAGGAGCCGTAGTAACAACTCTTCTGTCACTTTGAATGGGTATTAAACTTTTCTTTAAAGCTTGTGTAATTTCCCTGGGCAGCCTCTTCCATTCATTTCAAATTCTAATCCTGTACTGCAAGCAAAGAAAATTACTTCATTTGGTTTCTTCACTGTTAGCATGCAGAGTAGATCACTCTTTCCTGCTTTGCCTGCAGCTCTGTGAGTGTCTGAAGACTTCTCCAAGTCTCATCTCTGCCCCCTTGGTCTGGGATGCCTCCATCTCCCCAGAGGTGATGCTCTGGAGCTGTCTTGTAGCTCCTTTTGGTCAAGAAAGACTACACATGGTGATAGTCCATGTGTATCTTAAGAGCATATTGCCATGGATACTCAACAAAACTTATTACAAACTACTCTATGTGGAATTCATATTTTCAACTAATGTCTCCTGTGGGAGTTCCAGTTCAGAAATGAGAGTTTATCCCATTTGTAATGTGGTCGTTGCTGGTCAGCTTGTTCATGCTGATCAATTTGTTAGATATTTAAAATGTCTAAGGGTTTTCATAATCTTAGTATGATAACATGAAGTTGAGAAACAATTTTTTGTCTCAGGTTATTTAATGTGTGGTATAGGTTGAAAATCTAGTAAATGTTTAAAAAAAAAGTCTTTCTAGCTAAAGTAGCATTAGGGAAAATCAGGAACAGCAGCCATGAAAGACTTACAGTTGACTTCAGAATATTCTAAACAGGCTTATGTTTCACCAGTGATGTGTTATATATTTGAGATGTTACTCAGTACATATACATACTTCCCTCCTGGCAACTGGAAAGAATGACTGCTCATATTGTGACCACACCAGGAATGGATATGAACATGCTAGCCTCCTTTGCCTCAGTAGGAAATCAATGAGTCGTGCTGAAAATATTATGTCCAGCTAATGATCAAAACAACAAAGGCAGTGTGCCCCACTCACACAAACTCTGCTGGAAAACAGACAAGGTTTGGGTTACGTATCCCAGCTGACACTGACGTTTTCAATTTTCCCTGCAGTAGTTAATAGAAAGTTAGCAGGTGCTAGTGGATTGTTCAAGGCTTTCAAATATCAGCTTTTGGTCTCCACACAGAGCTGAGCACTTGCACAGCCTCAAATAGTTTGAGGTTTTTCAAAGCATGAGCATATCATAGTGCCAGGGATGTTTTTATGCCATTAAAACACATTAAATTTCTTATCAGATATATACTTTTGCTTCCCATTTTTATGCAGTTTGGTTATATTGGTCTCTACTGATTTCCTCTGAACACTTGCAGTAACTAAAAACTGATGAAGATGTTACTTTTCCCAAAAATACAAACCAGTGCTAGCTTTGCAGAATATATGGACTTTTCATAGGACTGCGAGGAGACATCATGCAGTGAAATGCATGCTCAGGTGTAGAAGCAAACAAGTTATGTCTCGGACTGCAGGGGAGGTTTTCAGACAGAGTGATGAAGTTACTAAAACTGCCAGAGATCTACAGCTTTGGTTTGCACAGCTGAAGTTCTTCCCACCCCCACCTCTCCTTTTAGGAAGCTCTGTATCCAGAGGGTAGTGGTTAGTGCCTGCTGGGAAAATTGCACAAGAGGAGCTTGGATACCAAGAGAAGTAAAATCATGGGGGAGAAAAAGTGACATGGGGAAAAAGAAAAGAGTAAATGTCCATGCAAAAGTTTATACGCAGAGGAAATAGTCTGTTTTCTACAACAGTGAACTCACTTCAGCAGTTTGGCAGATGATAGTCACTATTTTTCTTAGAGAATTGTGGTGGTTTTACTGTGCTTCTTCCCTTTCTCAAAAACTTCTTCTGCTGTGTTGCCCCACACGAGGATGTCGTCAATGTACTGAAGATGCTCAGGAGCTCCCCCTTGCTCCAGTGCAGACTGGATCAGTCCATGGCAAATGGTAGGGCTGTGTTTCCACCCCTGGGGCAGCCGATTCCAGGTGTACTGGATGCCCCTCCAAGTGAAAGCAAACTGCGGCCTGCATGCTGCTGCTAAAGGGATGGAGAAAAATGCATTAGCAATATCAATTGTGGCATACCACTTGGCTGCCTTTGACTCTAGTTCGTACTGAAGTTCTAGCATGTCTGGCACTGCAGCACTCAGTGGTGGCGTGACTTCATTCAGGCCTCGATAGTCCACTGTTAGCCTCCACTCGCCATTAGACTTTCGTACTGGCCATATAGGACTATTAAAGGGTGAGCGAGTCTTGCTGATTACTCCCTGACTCTCCAGTCGGTGAACCAACTCATGGATGGGAATCAGGGAGTCTCGGTTGGTGTGATATTGCCGTTGGTGCACCGTTGTGGTAGCAATTGGTACCTGTTGTTCTTCAACCTTCAGCAATCCTACAACAGAAGGGTCTTCTGAAAGGCCAGGCAGGGTAGACAGCTGCCTAATCTTCTCTGTGCTCAAAGCAACTATGCCAAAAGCCCACCGGTATCCTTTTGGATCCTTGAAGTACCCTCTCTTGAGATAGTCTATGCCAAGGATGCACGGAGCCTCTGGGCCAGTCACAATGGGATGCTTTTGCCACTCATTCCCAGTTAGACTCACTTCAGCTTCCAGTACAGATAGTTGTTGGGATCCCCCTGTCACTCCAGAGATACAGGTGAGTTCTGTCCCTTGGTAGCCTGATGGCATTATGGTACATTGTGCGCCAGTGTCCACTAAAGCTTTGTATTCCTGTGGTTCTGATGTTCCAGGCCATCGGATCCACACAGTCCAATAAATCCGGTTATCCCTCTCCTCTACCTGGCCAGAGGCAGGACCCCTCTAGTCCTGGCTGGAGCGTCTGCCACTTAATTCTTGCAAATGCACAAATTCTGGCAAATGAGAGGTAGAGGTCCCTTCATCGTGGTCAAGAATAACATCAGCTCTTCTACTGCCTCTGGGGTACTGCCCAATAGAAACTGGAGCAGCATTTCTCTTAGGAGCCCCTCTTCTTGCTGCTGTATTTCCTTTCAGTTCACGTACCTGAGCAGCTAGGGTTGAAGTAGGTACACCATCCCATTTCCTCATATCTTCCCCATGGTCACGCAGATAAAACCACAAGGTGCCACGTGGTGTACGTCTTGGGTACTCTCTCTCTTGAGCAGGCGAATGCTGATTCTTAGTGGCTGAAGTATCACTCTGTCTAGATGAGGGGGAATATACTTTCTCTACAAGCTTGTCAAGTCCTTTAGACAATTTCTCCACAGCTGAGACACAGGACTGTAGCGGAGCAGAGAGATTGTCTTCATATTTTTGAAGTTGGCAGGAGACATCATACATTGTTGGTCCCATCCCCTCATCCCAGTGAATTGCTGCCAGGGTACTGGCATGTGCTGCTGGTGCACTCCGCACAAATTTACGCCACATGGATGTTGTGCACTGGACTTCATCGGGGTCTTGAGGTGTCTGGGCATTGTCCAAATCACTATAAATCATCTCCCGCACAGCTAATTCCCGCAGATGTTGGAGACCTTTATCCACAGTGGTCCACTTGCCTATGTGATATACAATATCTTCCTTATGGGGATATCTTTCTTTGATAGCTGCCAGGAGTCGTCTCCAGAGGCTGAGGGCCTGTGCTCCTCTCCCGATTACTTTGTCGATTACCCTTTCTCTAGAGAGGGATCCCAGCTGCTTGGCTTCATTGCCTTCTAATTGTAGGCTACTGGCCCCAGCATCCCAGCATCGGAGCAGCCAAGTGAGGATGTGTTCACCTGGGTGTCGACCATAATCCTTTCGTATTTCTCACATCTCACTCAGGGATAAGGATCAAGTGATTTCTGATTCCTTTATGATTTCCGTCTCGTCTTCCTGCTGTTTTTGTGATGGCTCTGCTTTAGAGGTACCTGCCAATTCCCCTTCTCCCTCCTTCTTAGGAGAGCCTTCTTCCCTTACTAAACGAGCTGACCTCCGTTTCCATTGTTTTGACTTGACTATGGGGGCGACTGATACCATAGTTGGTTGGTCCTCTGGGTCAGCCACAGCATGTGTTACTTGGTCATCAGATTCAGAGACTTCCTCCCTCTCTTCAAGTTGCTGGATGATGTTAAACAGTGTTTGATAGGAATAAACCAGGACCCAGCACAATGCTGCAAGCTGTTGTTCTCCGGCATTATCAGGATCAGGACATACAACTCTCAAACATTCTACCAAGTTTTTAGGATTTAGCACTTGCTCAGGGGTGAAGTTCAAAACTATTGGAGGAGACACTCGTGACAGGTATCTGCTAACATCATCCCACACACCGTGCCACTCACCACGAGACTGTTTCGGGACAGATTCCCAAATAAGTTTTCTAAACAATCGACTAATCTTAGAGAGAAAATGAAACCTGTTATTCAGAATTAGAAATGGCAATACATGGGTTACAGATGGATCTTCAAAATACTCCCAAACTGTTGTAATTAGCCCACTGTGAAAGAAGGGAAAGGTACCATTCCTGATATTATTAATAAACTGGTGTCCAGATGAGAAAAGGAAGGCAGTGTAGTTCTGAATATTCTCTGAAAGATAGTTTCCATGGGACCCAAATGATAGCAGCGCAGAGCCTGAATTCCAGAGTAAAACCAAGGTCAGTGCTTGGCAGCACAACGAATTAAAAAAAGTGAACACAGGTTGTAGCACTTGGTCGGATCGGATATATAGGAGAAAGGAGAATATGACACGAATTGCATGACATATGAACAAAGCCATTATTATTAACAGGGCAAGGAACATGGTTACTAGCAAGCAAGTGTGTTAGTTGTATGCGTTTAATCAATTCTATTGTTATCTCAACCCTTCGAGCCCCACGTTGGGCGCCAAAAAGGACTGTGGTGGTTTTACTGTGCTGGGCAGCTAAACCCCACAACCGCTCTCTCACTCCCCCTCCTTTAGATAAGGAGGGGGAGAAGTAAAGCAAAGAACAACTCACGGGTTGAGATAAGGATAATTTAATTAAAGGGAAATAATTATAATAATTAAATAAAGACTACCATGAACTAAACAATTTAACTAAGGGGAAAATAAAAGGGAAAGGGGAAAAAGGGAGGAAAACAAACAAACAAAATAAATGAAAGCTATATGGAAGTGCAGAGGAAAGAAATTACTCTCTACTTCCCACAAATGAGCGATGATTGACCACGTCCTTGAAGCAAGGCCTCAACGCATGCAGCCGGTGTTCGAGAGGAGGACCGACGTCTTCTCAATGAGAGCCCACCCCCCCCCCTCTTCTTCCTGTTTCCACCTTTTATTGCTGAGTGTGACACCACATGGTATGGAATATCCCTTTGATTGGTTTAGGTCAGCTGCCCTAGTGATGTTTCTCTCCTCACTTTTTTTGCCCACCCCCTAGGAGGGTTAGAGAAAGGCCCAACGCTGTGCCACTGCTGCTCAGCAGTAGACACAACACTGGTGTGATAACACTGCTGTTCCAGCTACAAGTACAGAGTACGGCACTGTATGGGCTGCTGCCGGGAAAGTTAACATTCCAGCCAGACCCAGTACAAGAATGTAGTAGGGAAGGGATATTAGGAGTGGTAGTAATGTTAAATTCTTAATTAAACCTTACTGCATTCTATTTCACTTTCAAATTTTCATCTGTTTAGGGGTGATTTGCAATTCAGACTTACTATTCATGCTTAAGTTGTCATTTATGCATATAATTTCTATGGTTGCTAACAGAAATTGAACCTGGAGACTTCATGACATTACTTTTAAGAAAGCCCTGGTAAAAGGGTTTGTGTACTTTATTGTGGTGTTTTTTTTTTTTTTTTTTTTTTTTTTTTTTTTGTTGTTGTTGTTGTTTTTACGATCTCAAATGCTGTTGACTGGGGTCAGAATTCAGGCTGGAAAATCAGGAGCATTAGATGAAATTTTAGAGCCAAGCTCTTTGGTGATTACAGTGCTGTCAAGATACGTGTATCTTGGTCAGTGTTTTTCCTCTGGAGTGTCAGCTGAAGAAAACAAAGGAAGGGGTGAATGTACGGCTAGCTATGCTTTTAAAAAAGTAGTTTTCTACATACCTGTGCATAGCTGTTTAGAGTCATTAATTAAACAGATATGTGAGAACTAGAGTAAATTCAAGCACAGTTTATTTCACTTCTATTTAGCTGTTGGTCATCACCTTTCTAAATATGAGTCTGTGCCTTTTGTCCTCATAGCGCTGAGATAAAATCTACTGAATTTTCTTGGGGGGGGGGGGGGGGGAGGGGGAGGTAGCGAATAGGAAATAAAATCTATGATTACTAATTTTTGACATTCTAGTATTTAATACTGACAGGCTGCCACATGAAAGCAATCTATAGGTTGAAGGGTTGTTCTGCAGTTCTGAGAAGCTTGTTAATTATCTTGCCAGCCCACCGCTAGAATTTGCACTTGACTGTAGCTTTCTGGTGCGACTGTTTTCCTGTACCAATTCTTAACTGGCTTTTGCAAATCTATTACACTTGGAAGTACCTGGAAAGGTTTGATGCAACGTGCTCTAACACTGCTACAATTAGCCCAGTGTGTCCAGTTAAGCTGGAGTAAATAGACCAAAACATTTTAGCTATGAATGGTAAGGTGGGTGGGAAATTGGTTGGACTATTGAGCTTGAAGGGCCATGATCAGTGGCAGAAATTATTATAGAAGTGGAAAAACAACTTTGATTTTGCTGGCTCAAAAGAATGACCTGTATCACTCCAAGCGAGAGAATTGCTGTCAGTAGTGTAAGGCAAATAACAGATGAACTGTCTGAGCCTAGCCAGCCCGCGATGGGGTGCCTGCACTGCCACTAGCTGTTGGTGAAAAGCAGAGTTAAAAACGGTATTCTGAGAGAAGCTACTGAAAACAGCTGAAGGTATTTTGTAATAGATAGAAGCAAAGTATAGGGAACATCATATTTAAACTCTTACTTGCAACTGGATTAGCATAGTCTGAATAATCTGTATCTAGGCCTAAAGCAGATGTACAAGAAAGGATGAATTGAAATAATACTCAGGTGGCCTCTTAGGCAAAGCTAGTTTCATTTTATTTTTTTTTCTGGCTAATTCAGAGCTGTGGACTCCAGTGTGCCTCCCTCTCCTTCAGTAAGTTTTTACAAAAAAAATGTATGTTGCAGTATACTGTACAGAATGAAATGTAGAGGCAGCCAGACAGACCTGCTCAGTCAGTTCTGCATTGCTTTTTAATCACTGCACAAAGTAACACTTATAGGGAAAAACATCATTTTAAGGATTAAAGAACTTGTTCTTTAGAGCTTTCTCCTCTGCGCTTTCTCGGGACATGTGGGATGCTATTACTGTCCTACATCTTATGCACTTCCCCAACAAGGTTTTCTGCTAAGCCATTATAAATATTTTGCAGAGCACTTGACTTTACTGTCTCTTCTTTCCGCTGCATATGTTCGTTGTATGGTTTCTGTACAAATATGAGAAAGCATTAATAGGATTCTTCCTTTTTAAATTATATCTCACTTTGAAGACCAATATTGTCTTTCAAACACTACAGTGACAAAAACACTGCTGCTGGAGTTCCTGGCTAAATGTGGCCAGCTGAGTTGGGGTGAAAGAGTAAGGTGAGAATTTGGGGTTCTGCCTGCACACCACGCCTTTGGAAGCAAACAATTCGGTGGAGTGAGAGCTGACAGCTTGACGAGTTGTCTTAAGGTGGCATAGATATATCTAGCCTCCCTGGCTGAACACAGCTAACCCTAGTGCCTTATGAATCTCTGAATCAGCATTGTGCACCAGAGTGTGGTGATAAACTTCTCCATTGATTTGCATACTGATAATACACAATTTGCCTTGCCAGCTGTCCTAGTGCAACTGGACTTCAATATACAGAATGATGTTTATTATGTTTACTTTAATGGCTTGCTTTAAAAAAAAAAAAAAAATCAAAAACCTATACTAGTGCCTCTCAGGGCTGATATTTTTGTCTTTTTTTTTTTTTTTTGTGAAAACAACATTTGGTATACATCAACTAAATGGAGACGAAAAAATCATCTGGGGAAACCTTGTCAGACTCTGGCTAGAGGCCAATTTCAAACATTTTATGATTGCAAATTTGTTGCAGAGAATCAAAGAAACGGGAGGCAGAACATCCAGAAGCATAATAAATTAACCTATCTGAAATTCCATCAGGAGTGTCTGTACAGCAGGGGAAACAAAAAGACCAAGTTGGCTTTCCCTTAAAGCTTTTCTAGAGCATATCTTTCATGATGAGTAGCTCAGTACATTCGCTATGATCTTAAAAGATTCAGGACTTTGAAGGAGTAGAAGATTTTGCAAAATAAAACTAAGATCAGGGTACTACTTGCACCCTCTTAGTAAATGCTCCACTGGGACACAAATTAAAGCATGCCTTGGTGTGAGTGGTGACAAAGCTAGCATTTGAAAGCAGGGAAGAAAAACGATGTTTGTTCTCTATGTAAAAAGAAAAAAAAGTGCCACTGACAGAAAAAATGCAGAGTCCTTCCTCTCACAGCAAGCTGGGTGTCTGCGCAGCAAATGCTGGGCTTAAAACACTTGCACACATTTATAGGGAGAGGCTCTTAGATTATATATATACTTATGCAAGAAAAATGGATAGCTTGGTAAAAGCTCCCTTTTTTTTCTCCCTTCTTGTAGCAAATGTGTTTAGCAATAGGCTGATTTTAACTTCTAAAGGAATTTCTGTCAAACAAACCTATCAGGGAATATTACAAGTGAGCAGGTATCAAAGCTGTGTTTGTAGAAATTGGGCTTCAGAGTACTTGAGGAGGGAAGATGTTTAGTTGAGTTTCTTTACATGTCATTTCATGTTTCTTTTCTTTATGAATCTTCCAGCTGTGGTACTTGCTGTCTGTTTAAAAACAAGAGTACTCCAGCAGTTTCTTTTCTAAAGAAGTCTATGGCAGCTGCATTGTATTTATTTTGTTTGCTTTTGTCTCTGGTTGAAAAGAAAGGCAGGAAAGTGAAACAAAGCACAAATGAATGTCTGTCAAACTGAAAACCTCTTAACATAATGAACTTTATTGACTAGATAATTCTCTTTGATACCCTTGCTTTTCATATTTGTAACTGTTCTCGCTTAAGACTTGTTACCTAAATATGAGGAAATTTTGTCTTGATATTGTTAAACTGAAAGAAGCATTACATTTGTGGTGACAATTGGTTTTGAAAGCATGTCAAAAATATTTTGAATGCAGTTAGAAAGCAAATGCATTTCTTTCAAGTGTCTGTAGACTTTAATTTCATGAATATTCAGGATAAGGCTGGGATGGTATCAAGAAATGTGTGTTGATTTTCTTTTTGCGTGGCATGTATATCATGTTGAAGGTAGCCTTTCTGTTTGTGGCTCTTTGGTGTTACCTGTGGATCAAGTGTTCACACAATTGCAGAGAAGAATGTATTCTTACTTACACGTAAACCATGACAATGATAACCTGAGCATTATTTCAAGTACAGGGAGGAAAAGATATGAAATAAATCCATTGCATCTCGTTAGGCTGCTCAGTAGCTCACAATTCAAACATGCACACACTAAAGAGAATGAAATGTCATTGCTTGAATTCAAGAGGAGTGATCCACTGAATTCAAATTAATGAGGAACCCTGAAGAGCTTTCAGCTGTCCTCACAGGTGGTCACTGTTCCTAATGATAAGTCAAGTGTACAGGTAGGTTGGCGGAGTGTGAGCAGAGAAGTGGAGTGCATTTGCAGGAGAAGGGGTGTTAATTGACAAGGGTACTTAATATCTTGCATGGACTCCAAAACATCTCCATTGTTGTCATTGGAGTGCTGTTCAGATGATTTCAGAGAAGCCACATAGCTTCCAGCCTTAAAGTAAATGCTCTGGAAGCAGGAGCTATGAGCTATTTACATTACTTTTTTATATGAAATTTCCCGGTGGAACAGCAAGTCATGCTGCGTCATACCTTTCTGAGGTCTCCTAGGCACCTGCAGTGATGCCAGTAGGATCTGGCAAGGGTTGTGAGTGCAGAGGAAGGGGATGGACCTCCTCAGCGCAGCAGTGTCCTGGAAGCACTCCATTACCAAAGCAGAGACCAGAACATTTTTCCAGTGATAACTTTATACTGAATTAATGTAAGACTTGCACAGAGAAGCTAAAAAGCTATTGTTGTATACAATAGCTTATGAGTTCTTTCCCTTTGGAGAAGGGGGGAAAAAATAAATCGATGACCCTAGATGTCTGCATGCATCACCTTGCATGGGCATCAAATCCTGTTCTACTCTAAAATTTAAGTGGGACTTGCTGAGGTTCAAAGCTGCAGTGGGATGACTCATTCCTCCAAGCAGAAATACCACTGTGCATTTTGTGGTGTCAGTACAGTGATGTAGTTGAAGAGGATACATGACAGAGCAGGAGGCAGGATCTATTGCTCACACTTCAAGATGTAAATCAGTCAGAGATAACTTCAGGTAAGAAAGAAACCTCTTCTCTGTGTATTTAATGCCTAGCTATAAATTTATGAGGACTCTAACTCTCTCTCATACAGCAATACTGTCTAATGTGTTTTTCCTATCTACAAGTAGGCATTTATCAGTTTCCTCTGCCCAAAGTACACACATTCACCATCTTCATCACAGGTGAAGACTTCCCTGTCCAAAGATTTTCTTGCAAGCAGGTTCATTTTAAAGGTTTCCAGAGGATGACAAAGCTGTGAAAACACCTCTACTATATGGCACCCCAGGCTGCCATGTAGCAGTGTTTTTTGGAATAAAAAGTTTTTTCTTAAGAAAAACAAAATGGCCTTACAGGCCATTATCATAGTTAATATGATGAGGACTAATTTATAGTTAGAGCTGAGTTCAGGTCACTTCACTTCCTATGTAGTGCAACTGCTTTAAAAAAAAAAAAAAGCTTATTTTCTAGGCTTTGAAGGAATGTTGTTCTAGAGGCCATGTGAACTATATGCAAAAGCTTGTGCGCTTCTTGAAAGGATCTGCTGTTTTAAGAGGGTGAGAAACTTTAGAAACCTCTAATTATAGCAGTGCAAATTACCAGTGCTTTTATATGGTACTGTACTTAAATATATTTTGTATTGGTTCACTTTCAAGGCAAGATAACAACCTCATGGGAAAGTGGGCTTTTACATCAATTAATTTACAATTGGTATGGCTCCACTGCGGCTTTGAAAAAGAAGAATTCACCCCTCCTGCTTCCAGGCACTCAGTAAAACCTGCCCTGGTAAGCAGAGGAAAGGCCAAATATTAGTCATTTTTAATGCCCTGCTGTTTTTCCTGCAGGTAGCTTGTAAGGAGAATACAAAGGCGATTTAATTTCAGTGTCTTGTAACAACTTTATAATAAGCTATCTGCTTCTGCAGTAATTTAGTGTTTTAATTCTATTACCATGTTCATATATAAAAATCTTCCTGGCTTATTTCCCTTCACGTATTTAGTTCTGTTTAGTTCATGTATTTAGTTCTGTCAGGGCTGAAGGAGCAGGGCAGGAGAGACACAAAAGTAAT
This sequence comes from Aythya fuligula, assembly GCF_009819795.1. Taxonomy (NCBI): domain Eukaryota; kingdom Metazoa; phylum Chordata; class Aves; order Anseriformes; family Anatidae; genus Aythya; species Aythya fuligula. The sequence goes on along the minus strand of NC_045565.1, from coordinate 10,306,036 downwards.
TACTGAACTAAAACCCACTGTCTGGCCTGAACTGTGTCTGGAGGTGAGGAACTGGTGCAGCCACTATTTCTGAGCTCCCGTGCAAGACATAGAGTTAGACTCAAAGCCAAGGCAAGGTTGACTAAAACTCAGGGGTTTGGGTGTTGTTTTCCTTTTTTTTTTTTTTTTTTTTTTTTTTCCTGTGGGATTGGTCTTAACTGTGCTGAAACAGAAATAGGTTCTCTGGGAAAAGCATCAAGTTTCACAAATTCATATCCCTCAATCACCAAGGTGCCTGATGTTCACCATAAGCACTAGGTTTGGAGCTTGGAATATTTGAGGCATGATTGAAGTCTACTGATGCATACAAAGCATCAGGAAATGCAGACCAAAGTGAGTTAAATATTAGGTACCACACATGGTACTAAAACTAACTTCCTACCATGTGTGTAAATTCCTACAGCACAAAGAGAAACAGTGATGTGAGCTCTTGGTAGCAGGCTCTGGGAATGGGCTTTACATTTCTGCAGCTGTAGCTTGGTAAGATGCAGTGCTGTGGTTCAGGTCCCCCAGGGTGTGATGGGAGCAGGATGGCACTGTACTAAGGATTAATGTACTGTTTATTTTTTTTCAACATAAGATTATCTTGTGGACATCCCGGTGCTTCTCCCAGTTTATCTGTGGGTAAAGCTGACAATTATACAGTCTGGAGTGATATGGTTTCTCCTGAAATGCTTCATCCCTCCTGGAATGCAGCAGGAATTCAGAAAGCTGCAGAACTCTCCTGCTGTATATCCACAATCCATAACCTGTCCAAAATCCATAAACATGATGGGGTGTTTGCTTACAGCATAGTAGAGCTGTAAGGAGAAAGTTAGTAATGAAAGAATGTGCTACCTAGTTCACAAGTACTGTAGATTTAAACAACAACAAAAACTAAGAGAGGATTCAGCTCTGACTGTAGGATTTACTGAGTAATATATCAGTTACTCTCCAAATGCCTCGTACCTGTCTTAAGTTATTTTTGTCCACCTGCTTCTTGCATGTGTAACTCAAACATTCAGGGGAAAAAAAAAAAAGGCAAATTGTAATGAATTGGCAAGCCCTGGCAACACACGGTTTCTTTGGCTAATGTAGGTATCTTCTAAAGGTGTAAAGATGAGGGGGGTGAGGTCTAAGAAAATCTGTGGAGCTATTCAGTACGTGTTACTGAAGTTGAGAAAGTCTCTGACTGACCACGCAAGATGTTTCCTTTGGAAACTTCTTTTGAAGAAATTCAAAGATGGCATTAAAGATAGCTTATTTGTAACTGCAGTTAGGGAATTGTGTTCTCTCCAGTAAAAATATCCAAAACCTGCTCAACTCTTTAGTTGATGGAACTTGTGTATGCAAAGCATTTGCTCATGTGGTTGAGTGGCTTCCCTGTGCTGGAGATGGCCCAAGCGCACTGGAGCTCAGGAGTTGTTCCCTGTGTGTCAGTGGTTTCCCCTCCAAGAGCACGGGCCCTTCCAACGGGACCGGGTTTTGTTTGTGGATGGACTGGGGAGCACAAAGGTGCAAGTGCTACCAGAAGAGAGCTGCTGAAAATTGTGGTAAGAAGATTAAGGAAGAAAAGATAATGAGATTAGGGTGTTTGAAGTCAGGCCTCTTCTCTGAGGCTCTGTGAGAGACAGGGCTCAGAAGTGAACATCGAGCAGGGGAGAGCTGTAAGAGCTCCTTCTCCTTCAGGCCTCAGGTTCAGCAGCTCTTCCCACTGCCTTCTGCACAGCCTGGGCAGGGCTGGGCCAGGCCCTGCCTGGCATTGCCTTTGTCCAGCCTCAGGCTGCCAAAGGCTGGCGTGATCTGAGGGGGAATCCAGCACAGCCAGTCAAAAGATCCCTACCAACAGTAGGGAGCACTTAATTAGCAGTGTAATCAGTCTACTGCTCTGGTTTGGGTCCGTTTTGTTATGGTTGGACCTTGTTCAATTCCTGTTGACTATGGGCCTGTGAGCATTAACGTAGGGGGCCATAATAAATCTGGGGCTCCAGGGTATGTTTTGGTGACAGAGGAAACAATAAATGCCTATTTTCTTTCCAAGCAACTCATGTGGGCTTGGAGCTGTTGGAGAGCTTATGGGTGGGACAGGAAGGGTCCTGCTCCCCATGAGGGCAGGGCTGGGATGGCTGGAGGGAGGAGACAGACGGGCTGCAGCTCTGTCACCAGGCCCTGCTGCCTATTCCCTAATTCCTCCTGAGTGTGCAGCCTGGCTGCCTTCTCCCCTCTGACATAAGCTGTTGTTTATCAAGTTTTGGAACTTTCTTTTCAGATTTATTGCTGTTTGGTCCCTGAGTGTGGGGGTATTGCAGAGGAGCCTGCTGCCTCAGCACAGCTCTGTCACCACAGGCTGGTCTGGTAGCAAAGCTCAGCAGTGGGAGGCCAAGGGTCACTATATTAGATCCAAATATACTAAAATATTTTGTTGGTAGGCTATCATGATTTCCATATAAATAGAGAGAACTGCGTTAGGCTGGGTATATTTTGGGCATGTAAAATATTATTGGTAACGTTACTTGTATACAATAGTGTGTTTTGATTTAGCTATTTAACACATGGAATTCTTGCTACACTAATGTTGGAACAAATTATTTTCATTGTAATTAATGACTGTCAATAATACTTGTACGGGTCCCTGGGTTTACATACTGACAAACTAGGTCTTCAGACCCTGAATTCATAACACATCAGATTTTTTAAATGTCCTCTATCGCAAGCTAATATGAATCTGCTTTAAGGTATAAAGGATCCATAACTTTTCCAATGTATCCTTGGATTGGCCCACAGTTACACATTCTGCCACTAAAATGACCTCTAACAAAAGTGATTTTTGTTTGTGAGAACATGCTGTCTGAGCCTGCTTTTTTTTTGTTTCAATTCCTGAACTCCCTTTGTTCCTGGTGATCACATAGACACCATCCAGGCTGTAGTTCTGGCAAGCTTTATCATAAAGATGATAAACTTCTGGTTTTCTTTTAAAAATTCTTACATTTGGTCATATGTTATTCATGAGTATGGAGTGACGTCCTAGAAGATGGCATATTTACCACCTTACCATGTTCTTATTTCTTATAAATGAGAAAGGAGTGTAGATCACTGGTTGCTGTGCACTGACAAATGAACTACAACTCAAAAGGAAAACTCATGAGCTGTTGTGACTGCTCCTTCACAAGCGCACAGCTGGGATGGCAGGAGGCACTCAGGCCTCCACTGACCCCATCAGAGGATGTGCTGGGCCATGCACAGCACATGCTATGGGCAGTGCTCCTGTTGCAGCTGTGTGTACTTATATTTGTACTGAGAAAACAACTGGTGATAATGCAGGGAATGCACCGGAAGGTGTGCTTGTCAAGATGTGTGCTATCTAGGGTGTAAAGCAGCACCTTTCCTAGCTGACCATGCTGGGAGGACAGGGCTGCCAAGGCAGTGTTTAGCCCTGAATGATTTCCCACTAATGGTTCTTATCTCATATTAGTGTCTTTCATTATCCTGGAAGTGTTTCTCCTCTGTATCAGAAGCGGCTGACTTTCCATAGATAGCTCTGATGTGGGTAATGCATCTGCAGATGGGAGGTGCCCATGCTCTGAATGTCAAGCAATCATTCCCCCTCGAGTGGAATAAAAGATGCAGCTTCATTGGGATGCTGTTCTGTGTGCTTGTCCCTATGTAGAAAAGCTGTCAAGGCAAAATTTATTGCTAGTGGGAAGTTTGCAGAAAATAAGCAAATCTCACCCTGCCCTCTGTTTCCAGAGCATAAAGACTTCCAGGATACGTTCGCTTTAGGAATATCAGCAAACAGTTCCCAAAATGAAATATGCTCCCAAGGCTTCAGAGCTGCAGAATTGAGCTTGCTGTCAGTTTCCCTGCTTCTCAAACTTACTTTTTATTTCATCAGTCCTGGTTCAGTTTATAGTTTTCTATAGTCCAAAAGTCATATACATAGCATACCACTTTCTTATTGCTAAAATTCGTTCCCTATTACTTTTTCCCAAGAAGTGGGAAAAAGTAATAGGGAACGAATTGGGTTAACTCATGGTGTGTTAACCCACTGATACAGTAAGCCTAAAAGTGAAGGAAAGAAAGATGAGTTTTAATAGTGTTTTCAAATCATTTGAAGTTAAATCAAGCAACACACAATTATAAATATGTTAAAACTGGTTTTAATCAGAAAGCTACCTGCAACAAGGGAATCCAAACTTTGTTATCAAACTTTTGCCATCACCTGTTCTGCTTCCTTCTGCCCAACTCTTTGTTACTGAATTTGTAGTAGTCGGGATATCTATAACGATTTAACAACCTTGATGGTTTTTAATTTAAACTGAAATTCAGCTTGTGCTATAGGAATATGGTTTTTCTCTTGTGAGACTCACAAAAAGTTTTTTTTTAAGAATATGAAAGTGCTTCATTTTCTTGTAAAGAACATAAAGGGGATACAGAATGGTGAAAAGGATGCACTGAATTCCCAGTGCAAGTCCTGCTAGCATTAGCACCTGCCTTTATCACAGTATCACTGTCGCAGACAATGAGAACCTGCCTCTAAGCAGTGAAGGGAGTTTTTGTTAGTTTTCAGAGTATGGATTCTTTTATCTAAAAAAAAAAAAAATCTGCACATGTAAAAATATCATAGTGTGCCTAGTCCTCTGCTCATTACCTGCATATGATTTTTGTAGCTGCCAGCCACTTGTCTGCTGGATTTTTTTTTTTTTTTTTTTCCTAGGGATGTTTCAATGGCTCTTTTCATTTGCAGTGTGTCACTGGACAAAACTTAGATTCAGTGGCTTCTTTCATCATTTCCAACTCTGTAAGGCCTACTAGAAATGTATGTGAGAATCATTAGAGGGATCATCTAGGTCTATTCAGACAGAAGGATAAATCACACTAGGTCTCTTCCAGTTTTCAGCTCTATCAGCATCCTTCCCTTGGCTCCTTGTTAAGGGAGATAGGCAGACCTGGTATGCTTGGCACCGTTCTACTGCTCTGGTTCATCTTTCCTAATGTCATCTTGAATCGTGACTTGTCTTGCAAATAATAGAATTGCTTATATGAAAGAGTATATCTTCACGTGAATGGACCTACATTTGGGCTGCTCAAAAATGGTTCTGTGGCATTTTACACACTTTGCTCTTTGGTCTGAAGTTCAGGATGTTCCATTTCTAAATCTGATTTCCAGCTAAAATATAAATGCTTCTTGTTGGTAACCTTGAAAGCTTATATGCTTTTAAAGATGTGAATGATTAATGCTTCCGCTCTGCTTGACTATGAACCATTATATGATGCCCTGATTTTTCTTCCTAAATCTCTGGCTGTAGCAAATAAGGTGTTTGAGTGAGAGGGTAGGAGAAAGGATAGAACATGACCTTATTAGTTGCCTTTCTGATGGAATAATATTCCTGCAAGGACACTTTTCTGTTTGCATTTATTCCTACCTTTCAAACTTTGACAAAGTACAGACCTATCACCTGCAGGCTTCTGTAAGGAAAAGCAAACAAAAACAGTGAGTGATGCAACAGAGCAAGCTGTCAAGATGTAGGTTTCAATACAATCCTAAAGTAGCTTCAGTATTTCTTCTCAAATTGGATAAAACACTTTGGGTTTATCCAAAAATTAGATAATGCACTGGGAAACACATTTGTTCCCTTCTGGTGTCCCATAACATTTAAAGAACTGAGACTCTGTGGTCTTATCCTCCATGGTGCAGGGAGGTTCCTACCATAGGGACCCAAATCCTGTGCAGCCCTGGCACTTACTCTCTTCCAGCCATTTTCAGTGCATTTGGTAATGTAATGCTTTAATGTGAACAGACAACTTCTCTCGTAAGTATCTGTGGTAGACTTCGCAGAGTAACAGAGGTCATAAAGGACTGCAGTGAAGCCTACCAACAGGTATCTCACTGCTGCATTTTCTTTTTGACATACTGTGATCTTGTATAGCTGCTCATTGCCACAGTCATGACAGTGCATATGACCAGCTGTCAGTAAGAGGAAACTTCTCTTCATAAAATATGATGAAATGCAAAAAGTTGATATTAACCTTGTACCTTGTTTCTTACTTTCCATACCTTATCTTGCAAGTGTTTTTACATCCAGATGGACTGTATTTTTTTTAGTAGTGTTTTCCCCTCTCATTAGAGTTCAGTTCATTCTGATTTTACAGAACTCTGCATAAAAAATATAATTGCTTTATGTATGTTTAAAAGTCATTTATGCACTTAGAGTAAAATGTTTTACGAACAGTCTAGGTAATAAATTATTGATTGGTTAATCAAATTCTTTTTTGTTCAGTTACTAACTGATAAATCATTGTTCCTTCAATAACAGACATTCTGAAAACGCGTTGTTAAAGATAACTGGCCGTTCGGACATTTTTATTTTCCTAATGAACTGAGAACAGTGTTTTCAGTCACGTTCACCTATTTCCAGTTTGTATGTTTTCTCTCCACTTCCCATCATTTTTGTGGACTAAACCTAGTAGGGTACCTACTTTTACTCAAAAATATTTCACATGAGTGGAGTGAGTGGAGTCATTGTTTTTTTTTTTTTTTTTTTAGGGTATGCCTGTTTTGAAACCACAGATACTGGTCAGATACTGACCACCAGATATTTTGTTTTAAGCTGTTATGTGGTGCTTAGCATATGTTTCTCTTATTGAACTTATTGAGTTCCTATGTCACTTTCTTGACGTGCAAACCCACGTTGCATATTTCAGCTAAATGGAAGGGATCGCATTTCCTCAGACTTACATTTTGTTCAGCTGCATGAAGATTCAAAATTTGGCAGTTGTCTTCCTTCTTGATTCAGACTTTTCTTCTTGAAGTCTGAAATGTCAATTTACTTCATGTGAACTCCTAAAAACCTGGCCAAGCAGCTGGATTTGAAACTGTTGAGCTTGTCTTGTGTCAATGGAAAGTCTGAGAAGAGCTTGCACGCTTCTAATGCTACTTTGGGGACTAATTGCACAGAATAATTAATGAACCCTCCTCTCTCACAGTGGTTGTTTTATAAATAATTCCCTGATCTAAAAGGTGATCATACATACACTTCCTTAAACAACTCTGCAGAGCAAATAATTTTCTAAAAGTCTCTATTTGTCACATGCACCAGAAAGCAGAAGCTGTGGGCTGGTGTCCAGCAGCTGAGGAGCAGCATCCCCCAGGAGAGGCGGGCTGGCCCTGTGCACCATCCCATGGAGCACTGCTGTCTTGTCCATGGACTGTGTTTTGAATGCAATTTGTTGGGGTGAAGGGGGTCTCCTCCATTTTAAAGCATGAATTGTGGAGCGACAAGCTATTGCAGAGCTCTGATGCTCAGCAAACCTTCAATCTGCAGGTTCACTCCAGATGAAAGGGGGAAGCTGGGTTTCCAAAGGAAGGTGACAGAGCTAAAGAGATGTGTGCGTGGCTCCATTAAGAACCCTTGCCTCAGGCTTTTTTTTTTTTTTCCTGTGTCAGAAATTCAAAAGAATAAAGCAATCTGTTGGCTGTAAAGGGAACTATGTAGGTAACTGCACAGATGTGGGGGAATGAGAATTTAAAACAGGCAATGTCCACTGGTTGTGTAAATGATAAAGTACGGATTGTGTTTTGCTAAATATATTAGCAAGATAGATGAAGCAGGCTTGACAGTGTTGTTAAAACCAACAATGAAGCAGTTGTACGGTGCAATCAATATCTTCTCTTGCTGCAGTTCCCTATGTCAGCTGAGGAAAATGTTTTAATAGAAATTCAGTACCTCTCTGAGGTAGAGGAGGTATTTTGTATTTCTTATGGTAACAAATGTAGCTTTCTCTTTGCAAGTATGTGTCAGGCGAATTTTGCTTCTCTGTAGGAAATGGAAAGCCGTTTGTAATAATGGGAAGACCAGAGGGGTGGTAGGGCAGTTGCAAGTGAATTGAACACTAAGTGCAGCAGATTCCCTGGAGCAGGCAGGTGCCTTGGGGTGGCTGCCTGCAGGCTGTGTAAGGGTGTGTGTGTGTGAGCAGCCTGAAATGGGAGTGGGTTGTGTGGGATAAGTGAAATATGGTGTTATAACTTGCCCACAATGATTCATAACATATCTACCTCTGACTACAGAGGGCAGAACTATTCTTGATTATAATTCTGAAAGCTAGGACATCTTGTAGGTGAATATTGAAATGCAGCTTGCCAGAATATATAGAGATGGAAGGCAGGACTTTTGATGGCCCTAACCAGTAGTACCCCACCTGAGTTCTGTGGCAGGCTTTAGTTGAGAAGAGTGCAAGGTTTGGTGTGGATTCTGTGTTTGTATTTTAAACGGGTTAAAAATCATTTTGTTGTAAAACAGTGATGGTAGCTCACCACTGCCCTCCTGGAGATGCTAGGACACAAATAGCTTAGCTTTGGGTGTTGTCATCAGAGATATTTGATAGCTTGGGGGTTATTCATCACTCAACCACTTTTGAAGGCCATCAGCTTCATTTCATGGCATTTTTATTTGGTTTTGAGTGATGTGGTTTCTTGAATCAACAGTGGCATTGCTGACCTATGAAGGGCTTCCCAATAAAATTTCTTCCTGTTAAAAGTAAGATGGCAGAAGGGCTAATGGGCTTCCTTTAAATTTTGACAATTACCAGTAGTTGTCCTTCATTTTGTATCAGTCAGAAGTGGCTTAGGATGCAACCTCGGTTGTGGCCATGATCTAATCACAGAACAAGACCCTCTTCCCAGCCCCAAACTTAATATGGTTTTATTTAACCTCTGACTTTTGCATTTACTTTTACTTCAAAACACTTTTCCAAAGTAATCTGAAAGGCCAAATTAATTAATGAAAGCTTAGAGCTGCTCATACTTCTCATGTCTGCATGCCCTTGCTTGCAGACAGAGCTTTGTTTCACCATGCCAGACAGCACTGCCCGTCAGCTCCTCGCATCGGGTAGGCGATCCTGTCTCCAGAGAGCTCAGCAGGAGAAGTTGAGGCTTTTGCTTGAAGCTGCATTGATCCAACAGTGCCAAGCACAGGAGAGAAATGATGGCAAATTCCTTCCCCAGACAGAACAATGCCATTTACTACAAGATGTGATCTTCAGAAATCAATCAATTTTATACTTTTCAGTAAATTCATGCTGCTCCAAATTAAATTGGAAAAGCTGACTGGCATGAAAGTAATTCTTCTAAGTAAATTTCTGCCTGGATCCCTGCGATAATATCAATGTAGATTTCATGAATATGTTTCATTAAAAGGATTTTCATTAGGAATGAGTGTCAAAATTTGCTAATATGTCAGACTCTGAGGACACCCTTAATTGCATGTGCAGCATTTGTAGATCTATCCTTTTTTCCTCTCTCTCTGCCTCTATTAATAAGCATTTCTAAACTGCCTCTTAGTGTAATAGTCTGGCACACTTTACAAATTACAAAAACAATTTTGTTTTCTTTGTTTGTTCAGTCCCTTAATCTTCTTTTTCATTACTTCTAAGCATATTATCCTTCTGCTTTTTATAATAAAGGAGTGGTGAAGATGAAAGTCTAGTTACAGATGGTATCTAGATTTTGGACCCCAGCCATGGGATCTGCTGTGGTCTTGTGCCACACAGCATCTTGGGATAAAAAAAAAAAAGAGGTAAAAATGCTCAGAAATGCTGGTGGTCACCTGGCTGCCCCATGTCTTAGAAAACCAAATCTGAGCTGTCACATTGGCTACTATGCCATATTGTAACTCGTCCTCAAACAAACATGCCCCAAGAAGTGTACATGTCTAGATCCCCATGTTGGAAGGACTTCCAAATTTTGTAGAAGGCAACTTTCCTGCAAGGGATCAGGGACTTTGAATATTGTTGGTGGATAAACCTATTTAAGAGGAGGATTACACTGATGTTTAGTAGCTGCTGCAAACATGGGTGACAGAAATTGTTTTGCCTAGAGTGTCTTCCTGGGTTGTGTTAGACTTTGTATGCTGGTGGGTTACAGCCACTCTGACTAAAAGGAAGGGCCTCTGAGGCAGCAAGAGAAATGAATGTCAAATTGTGGAGGTTGTTTTGGTGATGAAGAGAACTCTGAGAGAACCTGACCTGGGGTTAATGAGTGTATTTCTTGCCTTCAGGCTACTGCTTACGCTGGTCTTTGGCTCAAAACTGTGCACTAATGAACTAGTAAATATTCCAAGAAAAACCTTGGGTTTTGATGATACTTTTCCATTTTACCTTTACTGCCGAATGCAGTCATTCTGTGTTTTTTGTTTTTCTGAACGTCATCAGCTTGTTTGCTGGAGATGATCCTAACTAAGTTGTTGCCACTGAAAATTTTTTATCTCCTGCTTAATAGCTATGGGCTAGGGAAGTCAAAGAGGGAATTAAGAAGTAGTTATAGTGGGCTTATTTTCTTTTAAGGAAAAAACGAAGGTAAAATTAGTTACTTGATTCCAGACATCTTTCAGTAAACTGCAAACTGTAACAGGATGCTTTGTCATGAAAAGATGAGAAAGGTATAAATAGGGGTTCAGTTCTTGTGGCCTAGGGAAACCAAGAAGTCAAATGCCATCCTTAAGAGTGCTAGAACATCTTCAGCTCTTCTAGAAGGTCTTGGTGCTGCGCTTTGTTTGCTGTCTTTACAGTTTTAAGTCAGCGATGAGCACAGGTTGTATTAATGCTTGCTGTCCTATGTTACCTAAAATAAGACTGTATTGTATCAAATAGAATTCAGCTTGAATTACAGGTTTTGAAAAATAGGATCTGCAGAGGAGTGAAGAGGATAAATTTATATCCAAGAAGGTATTTTTAAAGCCACTCTTCCTGTCACTTTCTTCAAAAAAGCAAAACATTTTCCAGGTTTCCTTTAATCATTTTGATTGAGAATAAATGAGTAACATGAGCACAAGTCATGCATGTCTGAAAACAGACAAGAAATATATCCTTAAATTAAAAGAAGGAAAACACGTTTTATAAATAGAGGCTTGATGATGCAGGGTATACTGTAATTTGCTTGTATTCATGTTCCATTTCATTGTGGAACAGTTTAAAAAAAACAAAAAACACTTTGGTTATCATTTTTGAATAAACATCAATCTTTAGGAAATGAAGTTAGAAAAAAAAGTTTCAATGTGTAACTGAAACCGTGGACACCCATCTGTAATGTATGAATGCTTTACCTGGAGTGAGGTTTGGTTGCCTGATAAATAGTCTTGTATGAACTAAAATATCTTCATCCCATGGAATGCAATACATACTAACATGAGCCCTAAATATTTTTCTTTATCAACTGTTTTGCTGGACACTTTTTTTTTGTTACTGCTTACATGCAGAACTCCTTAAGGTATTTACCATTGCTTAATGTTTCCCACTGTTATTTGGAAATGTAAATGACTCAAGAATTGTTCTGATAATCCTTTTGTGTTTTCTTCTGGTTTTATATCTTTTTTTTTCCTTAACAAGAATTTGAAATCATTGCTTGAATTCCTGATTTCTGAAGTGTTCTGCTTTTCTATCATTTCTATCTAGCATTTCTACCTCTCTTAGTTTCAACTTAACTACGTTCAACTTTGTCATTTTCTGACCAAAGCGGTCTGTATTTAGGATCAAAGTAGATAAATGAGACTGACTCTGCATTTCTTCCTCCTGTTTTCATGGTATGCTACTGTGGTAAAACCAGAGTGATGCTGCTTCAAAGTTTAATCTTCTGTCCGCGGTGATCAGTGATGATGACTTAAGACTTTCACTCAAATAGATCACTATCAGGACATTTTTCTTACCGAGATATGAAACCTAGTTAAATTTTGATAGAAGCTTTGATAGAAAGGTAATATAAAATGAGAAATAAAGAAGTGAAGTCTACAAGGTACAACTGAAGAACATTACATCTGCTTAGCATTGGTTATTGAAAATGAACCCTGTTTCACTTCATGTAAGAATCCTCTGATGTTCTTTTATGGATCAGACTTCGGAACAATAGCAAGTTTCAGTGCCATAATAAGGTGTTTAGATGGAAACTGAATGTTTACCTACACTTTAATTACACAAAACAGTTGTAATTAAATGTGTTTCAAACAGTAGGCAAACAATGAAATAAATTCCTCCTTATAGTAACATTAAATAAATAGACAATATTCTTCTGTTTTCTCAGGGCCAGATAACAATGAACCAATTATTCTTTACAGCTTTCCAAGAGAGCTTCTCATCGTACAGAGAGGCTTAACATCTGGATCAATGCTTGCATGGTTTATAATGAAGTCCTTTAGCTCTTAGAAATTATTGAAAAAGCATCTCCTGTGGAAACAAAGATTAGTTAGCTGGATGCCATGCTGAGCAACGGATGTTTTTCTTGGCTGGCTCACCACAAAACTGCTTCCATTCTCTGTATCAAGTAAGAATCTGCAGGCTTTAGTCCAGTAAACAAATAGTATTTTCTTGTAATTCAGTATGCACTTGTAGCTTGTTGGTCATCTTTAAGAAGGAGTAAATTAGACCAAATTCTGGCTGTTGTAATTGCAACACTTCCATATAGAAGACATAAATGTTCTCCTGGAGAAATTCCCCTGTATGTATGACACGGAACTAAGACATCCTACATCTCTGTCCTGGAAACTGCCATGCATTAAGATTTTCCAGTATAAGGGTTAAGCTGGGTGAAAGGGCTGTTGGCAAATCACTGCAAAGGCATGCCGAAGTGTGAAGAAGAAGAGCAGTACAAGGCTGCCCTTGGGCACAGACCCACAGCATTTTTAAAAATTACTGATGGATGTGCACTCATCCCAAAATTGAAATGAGGGGGAAAGATGGAGCTTAAAAAGTTTGAGATGTTCTTGTGTGTTTCTTCCTTTTGCTCTCTGCACTGCTCCTGGCAGAAGGCAGTCTGTGTGGCCAGCATTGGTGCTCATCCTCTGAGGGAGAGGCTGATTTCCTGACACAGCCCCCAGGAGTACCGCATGTAGGAAGGGTTGCAGCAGCACTTGCTGCATGCCTCAGGTATGCAGTGACTCGGACAGTGCCCTCTGTTACTCAAAAAATGTACCCCGTATGACTCCAAATGACATTGTCAAATCACCTTGAAAACTGAGAAGAGCAACTTCTTGTTCCTCAGTAGAAAGCATGTGAGCAGCCTGACAATCTCAGGCTTTCTTCTCAAATCACTTCAGTAGTTTGCTCAAGACTTTGTCAAGTCATTTCAGTTCTTGGTGCTTTTGTATACCCGGTGGTTGGCCACAGAGGTGTCAATCTATACAAGGGCTTTCTGTGCTATTCAGAGTGCTTGCTCCAACAATAGTCAGGCTCAATAAATCTGTCTGTGGATAACTTTGCTTTTATTTGAAAAGCTAAATAATATGAGAAAAGCAATCAATGCAATGTATTGTTCTGGGACAGCGAATCAATGCATGCTTAAATACGTCCCATTCTGGGACCTATATTTAATGGGATAACCCAGCATATACCACAAGTGCTAAGCAATGAAATCTTTGCTTTCTCTCTTAATATGAGGAAGAGTTCTATGTCTGATTTATTTTTTTTGCAGCACTCTCATTTAAAATTAATACATGCAAGTGGAGGTGCACTGGAACAGGGATGTTGGCTAATGGCTTCCTAGCAGTTATACCCACACTGATGAACAGCATGGCTCTCTGCTTCCTGATGGAGTTGTTAGGGAAGTGACATTTTAACTGACAGGTTCATTTCAACATTACTATGGTTCTTGGATAAATAGGAGGTTCATTAAAAGAGAACAAAACTAGGGTATGAAGAGTTGTAGGTGTTTCTATGCTGGCATTAATCTAGTCTTGCCACTGATTACAGGATAAAAGAATTCTGTACTACCTCAGTCTGTGTTTATAAACAAAAGCATGATGTAATAGAATTGTTTCAGTGTTCATGAATTCATATGTTGAGTGCAGCTTGGAAGCGATGGAAGAAAAATATTTAGAAAGAAGCACTGAGATAGTGTGCTTAAATTGGTAAATTGTTGGAATAAATATAGATGTTCTGGAGAAAAAAATATTGTGCTAGTGGAGCATTAAGGTGTTGATTATTATCTACAGGAACGTAAGTGTTTCTGACAGGCAAGTATGTGGAGACAGATGTGCATACAAGGACAAAAGCATCCACCTTGTATAGAGAAGCAAGTTTAGAAGTGCTGAGAGGGGTAGGAACACAGGTGATGAATGAAATATTCCCCCTTAGGTTTGGTGTCCATCCTATTAGCTTGTTTCTGTTCAGGACTTCATAAGAATAGTTCTGAGGCTATGGCATGGCTATGGTTTTTGTTAATTAGCCAAATTGACAAGGTATATTGGCTACTTAAGACATGAATTAGGACTTGCAGTGTAAATACAGTTTGCATTATCTGTACTGTAATATTAAGAGTATGTGTCAAAATTCTGTCTTTTTATGTGTAGGGTGTAACTGAACTCAGTACAAACCTCTGTGTAAGGAATCCTAATCAGCTAAAAGATACTGTAAAAAAAAAAAAAAAAAAAAGTAACATTTTGAAAAAGGATGAAGTTGCAGAAACAACAAAACAAAGGATCCATCACAAATAATAATCCAAATGTTTTTTTCTCTGACTACAAGGCCAGTCAATCTTTTAAATTACCTTTCCTATTTTTTAGAGTTAGTCCTGTAGCAAGTATCTAAATGAAACTTGTTAATATTTCATGGACTGCACATTTTATAATCTGTTTTTATTTCATTTTTATGAGAATTACCCTTCAAATTAGTTTTCTTCACCAAGGAAGACCTGTATCTTCTGCATTATAATTTCTTAATTATCTTGATTTATGTACAGCTATGACTAGAGAGAATTCCAGCTTGGATTTCCAAAAGAGCTAGTGTGACATACCTGCCATCTAAATGATGATCCATATCCCTCAAAAAGCATTTGTGATGGTCTCTTGAAATGTTCTCAATGAGTGACTTGAAGATGATTATTTCAGTTTTGTTTTGCTTTCTCCAAATTAGCTGGATTCTGCAGGAATAGAGGTTGCAAACAGTTCAGATGTTAATTGCTGCAGTGCCCTCCTCCTTCCCCCTGTTCCTGACCCCTTTCTCCAGAGCTGGTGTTCTCCTCAGGAAAACAAGGTGAATGGTTTCCTTTCATGGGGAAATTTGGGAGATGAGGCATGTGGCACTGATTCATGGTGGGAAGTGGTGGAGACTACAACACCTTTCCTAAACACTTGTACAGTCTCGCTGCAGGCTGCATCCCTGCCATGTTCTGACATCTAGCCATGGAGTCGGGTTACAGAGGCCAGCCCAAGGCTCTCCAGACCTGGCAGCCTTTTATTACCATTTGTTTTAATGCTGACGGTTTTTCCATGATAGGGCTCAGGAAAGCAGATAAGGCTCCTCTGATTTCACGCTGTCAGAACCGTTATTGTACGGGAATGGAGATAGCCACACTGGCTGTGATAGCACAGATAGACTGAGAAACCAGGCAAGCCTCCAGACTGCGAGCAGGCACTTATTTATCATGAACTACTTGACAATCTAACCGATAACAGCTTAAAAAAAAGCGAGCACTAATCAAACAGATCAGTCAAGTGACAGTACTGAGCCTCTGGTGCTGTATTTCTGTCTCTAGTAGCTTCAATCTTTGGTATTTCCCAGCCTCCAAGGTCAAGGCATTCAGTCTTGAGACTCCTGGGATGTGAAAAGCCAGGAGCAAGGTGGGAGTCTTCTGCCCTCCCCAGGCAGTGCCGTCTGTCACTGGTGTTTGTATGCCCTTCTGTTGATCATCCCCGTCTGGTGGAAGGACTCAGGACCTCTTCACAGGGGTCAGAGCCCATCTGTCTAGGTAGCCCAGGTGGTGTGAGTCCTCCCTGCTGTGTCCAGCTGAGTGTGGCCTGCCGGATCCTGGCTGTCTGACTGCTGCTAAGCACTGCAGACTGGAAGAGCTACCAGAATGAAATACCTCTATTTTTAGGCATCCGTGCCAAACAATACCAAGCATTTTGCTTTCTACCTTAATTTTAGCAGTCTTGTGGTATGCCTGGGGTGCAGGACAAGCAGGGTGTGTTTTACAGGGATTCGTGCTGTCAGTCTCAAAGGAGCCTCTGGTTTCTAGTCCTGATTATGCCCATCAAACAGGAAAGCTTGTACACATGCAGTCTGCAAACTAAATTACCCACAGGGATGAAATCTGGAGCAAGAGTGAACCCTCGCACAGACCTGAGAGCTTCTCATGTAAGGGTAGGAGTACCGAGGCATGGGAAACATGAGGAGCTAAAGGTGAAGGTGGGTGCCCCAGAAATGTAGGCTGACACACACTCTCTAACAACGCTGATCGTAGCTGCTTTCTGCAGCTTTTGTCATGTTTTGCCCAAATATATTTTTCTCTGGGAGAAAGCTTTTTATACCTCTTCTAGCACACATCAGTATGTGTTTTATTAGTCTTATCTCCACTTGATTGAGATAGTACTTTCCCCTAACTAATCTTGCTCCTTCTGGTTTGGTTAGATGCTTAATTTCCCACACTGTGGCTCTGAATTATTTGAATTTTTGTGTGCTCTAGAAACCTTGCAAAATCAGAGACTTTCAGATCAGGCATTCAGTTCCACCCAGGAGCTGGTAATATTCTGAATCTATTTGACAACTTTTAGTACTTTTTCCTCTATCAAGAACTTAGAAATACAGAGCTCTGTGAAAATGACTGTAAAGCTTTCCTTATGTAAAGCTGGTAGAGCTTTGCTGCACATTCAGATCATATTTGGAGCACAGATTAACATGAAGATGATGTTTGCTTACTCTTCATCCCTCCTGCTCTTCCCTGCTTCCCTGTAATGGATTTTGATTTATTTGATGGTGAGACCAGACTTTTCTTATCTGTATCTTCATCATGAATCTCCACACATTTTTCACTGAGGAAGGGGAGGGAATGGTAAGATTTGCATTATGTTTATTTGTGATTTTACTTCCATTACAACTGAGACTTGAGAGTCACTGGCAAGAAGAATATTGTGCTTTTTTCTACATACAGGTCCATAAGCCAATGAGAATGTATAAATATGTATAAATGTACAGATGAGAATTATATAATGCATTATTTTAGTAGCTGGATCAGAAGTAGCTGGAGGTAACACAAATTATTTAAATGAGGTAAATTTTCCTAGCTGAGAAAGTTTCTACTATGCATTTTTGTCATTGTGTCCTTCTTGTCAGGGAAAAAAAAAGCTGCCAAGAACTTCATTGCACCCTGTACTCATTAGTAGTTAGTAAAGAATCTGATTCTATGAAGTGCCTGTGAAACCCCCGTGATCTCTGTGTATATTTGTCTATTTTAATACTCTTCCTATAGCTATCCTAGGTATAATGTGTATTCATCACACGTCTGTCTTTTACTTGTTGGCTAATAATATACGTGTTAGTCTGTGTTGTACTGAAGTTTGGATGTGTGCAAGTTTGTACCTATATTACCCATTAAAAGGGGAAAAACACTTAAGCTTACAATAGCTCTTTCTAGTTAGCTTACTTATTTTTATTCTGCATGTATTT
Source organism: Aythya fuligula (assembly GCF_009819795.1). Taxonomy (NCBI): domain Eukaryota; kingdom Metazoa; phylum Chordata; class Aves; order Anseriformes; family Anatidae; genus Aythya; species Aythya fuligula. The sequence goes on along the minus strand of NC_045565.1, from coordinate 10,288,594 downwards.
CATTACTAACAACCTTTTATCAATGTTACCATGGAAATAGAGAATGCCAATTCCTGCATCCATGCCAAAACGCATTTTCTGTCCTAGCTACTTGCCCTGCTGCAAACAACGCTTGCTAGGTATCGGTGAACAGTTCAGATCAGCTCAATTATTTGACCTGCTCATTTTTGTGTGCATTATCCTTGTCTATGAGCAGAACATTTCACATACTTTTCCACGAGTAACTTCCCCAAAAGTAAGCTGAATTCTAAAGGCAAAAGCATCAATGAATTTCCGGGGGGGAGAAATAATCCATGAATTTAAAGCAAAGAAAGGATGGGGGCCTAAAATTACCTTCGCACACTGAGTAGATCTTTTCAGTTCAAAAATTGTTTCTTACTAATCCATAAGCTATGTTTCTCCAAACTGGTACATGTATGTTTTAGCAGAGCTCAGTAATCATTAGGCACAAAGTGTGTGCTGAGGTACTTTTCAGTGTTTCTTCTGAGAGCTCAGACTATCAATGGAACTTAAAGCAATGCAGCTCTATCAGCTATAGCCATCTAGAACCTTGCTAAGTCTCTTTACCATATCATTACAACTTATTTGTTTTTGAAATTGTAATTAACTGGGAGAGGGGGGAGGGAATTCTAGAACCATTGAATAACTATATTTGCAATGCAGAGGTTATTTAGAAAATTAAATATGTTAAAATAATATCAGTTTTCCATAATTCATATAGTTGGAGGACTCCTCAATGAATCTTGTGAGTTTGGAAATCATAATTAAAACAATATTCTTAACGTATTAGTTGAATCCAGTTAAAAACCAACACGTTCCTTCTGCTTCATGTATCATTATCAGCTACTGCAAATTGCAAATGTCCTAGCCTCGGAGCTCACCAGGTTAGTTTGATCTAGCAGGAACTAGAAAACACGTTTTAGTCTTCTACAGCAGTATTGACTCTGTGCTGACAACTCTGCTCCTGCTTTATGGTACTGTATAATTGGAAAGAGACAAGCAAACCAGATGCACAGCAGAAAGTACATATTTTTGTGTAGCTATCCTCTTGATTTATTCAACCCCCAACACGCACATTATGGCCATGAATAGGATTACGGCCATGAATAGGAAGAGTGAAGAATAAGAAAGGAAGAAATCATTATTGAAATGGGGGATTCTGATTCTATCTTTTGGCATTTGGAACCAGAGGATTGATTTTATAATGTACTTAACACTTGGTGTTTTCCTCTGGTCAGTGTTTTCAGGATTACTTACCTGTCTTTTAATCACTTATCTCCTTAAAGAGTGCTGAGTTGAAAAGTGATCTCTCTAACATAGTCTTTTGGCTTTAGATAGACCTTTTGCTTCCTTGTATGGTACATTCTGTAGACAGCAATAGTATCTAAGGGTGGAGTGTTAGCATGATGTAGGTGATAAATAACTGTTTTTGCTTTTACAATCAACTTCACAACTGACAAGTTTCTCCAAGAACTAAATCTTGTGTTTCTACATAAACAGAATATGAAACTCAATTTGTAATAGTCAAGTCAGGAGTCAGGATATTTCAGCTGTGGTTTCTCTCTCAACTTGAAAAGGTTTTGATTAAGGGTGCTTGTTTAAAAAATAAAATAAATCCCGCTCCTCGGTACATGTATTAGTATTAAATCTTCCTCTTCATTCATGCTCCTCCACTAAATTAAACAGGCAACTCAAACCAAAGTTTCAACTGAAAGCAAAACTCTTGATGCTCGCATAACTGCAGTAAGATTGTTTTAATGCATATTGCTATTATTTCTTATGTACTAGTCATGGCTGCATCATTTGCAAAATATTTTGAAAAATACATATCAGTGATCAAGGTTTTAAGATCTATGCCATAGATTTGACTGCCTTCATAGTGTCACTTATAAAATTGTTGGTATCAGCACAGCCCAGTATGTGCACATTCACATGTACAGCTTTACACAGAAATCTGCTTTCCCCTGGCAGTAATGATGTTGCCTTTGAAACACAGCAGAAGGGCTGGAGATGTAGCACCACTTGCAGTGTTTGTCTACATGGTGACGGCTGGTGTATTATGCTCATCTCTGAACTCTGCTCCTAAGAACGGAGTTGACTGGAGGTCTTTGTATCACTGATTTCTTGAATAATTTCACTTCACTACACCATATCAACTGCAGGTAGCCGTTGCCTGCTGAAAGCAGTCCATCTTCAGGTTTTTCACTCCTCTGCAATTTGCAGTGAGTAACTCTGGCTCTCCCTCCTCCCCCTGGGGGCATTTATTGTCATTTTCTTCTCCCATGTGTTTGTGGAGCGCTGTATTCTCTTACTACTTTGACCTCCCACCGGATTTGGAGAAACGCACAGTCTGATGGGTCCTCACGGCTCTGCTCTGGCAGAGTAGCAGCAGATCGCTCTGCTTGGAGAATCCCTCTGCGCTCCTCCAAGAAACGTCGGCGTGCAAGCAGCAGGCTGTATGAATGGATGATAAATTCTGGTGCACGGTGCACCTAGGGAGGGGGAAAGTGTTAATTGCTTTGTCTACAGAAATTGGCCACAGGGATTTGGATGCCTCAGTTTTAGTTTTGTTTTTTTTTTTCTTTCCTTTCTACACCATTGCCAATTTTTAATCTCTATCTTTAGTGCTGTCTGTGAAGTGTTATCCTCTTGAAAGAGTGTGCATTTACTGGAATAATCACACTTTCTCTTCCCCTCTGTCAGCTATTAATAGTGATAAATTTTAATTGCATATGTAAATAAAAACACTGTGTACTCATTAGTTTAAATATGTTTTTCATTAGGGAAATGAAATGCTCATTGCATATGATGCAAAGCTAAAAGCAGGAGAATGTTAACAGCATTGAGCAGTTTGGAAAGTATATCGACTCATGATTTATTATTAATGATAAAAATAAACCTTGTTTTTAGGAATTATTATGGGCAATGTTTCCAGTACTAGCATCTAGATTTTGGAAGTGGAAAAGCCAAAGTAAAGTGACAGAAACATAAGTATGGTGTCAAGGCCAATGCATTTGAAACTTGTACTGAAGAGAGATGACAAATGCTTGTTACTATTTATAGCATTGGTTATTTTGGAGACAGTAACTGCAAAGTGGGGTAGATGTTTTCAGTTTCTGTATAGGAAAATCCTGACATCTCTCAAGTTTTGATAACTTGAAACATATTAGTCCTGAACTACATTGCTTCTTTATCATTAATTTTCAAACTCTTTGAACCCAACACTCCAAATACACTTTCTGCTATTTTTAGGGGCTATGCAATTATGGTTAAGATGATATAATTTTTCAGTTCAGCAATCCATACTTTCAAGGTTGGAGTATATTTATCTACCCACTAGGTCATAATTTGCTTCCTTTCTATCAACAACATACACAGGATTTTTAACTGGTTACTTGTAAACTGTCTCCGCCATCTCTTTCCACTGTTCTGCTCACTGGAAAATGATAAAAATCTTACTGGAGGCATTTAGTAAATCAGTAGGATTTTATACAAAAGTCTGGCTTCTTAACAACTCAGTCTTGCTGGAAAGATGCTCTGTAGGTTTGACTTTCTAAAGTTGCGGTTCAAAACAGGTTAACAATAATCTGTTTTAGCATTGGAAAAGATTGCATTGCCAGTACAGTTATCCACTAAGGTCAGTTGTCATTATGAAGTAGATGTATATCAAAATATCCAAACATAATGTTTCCTGATTATTATGAGGATGTAAAATTTTTGCCTCCAAAGCTTACAACAACAAACATGCTTTCTTCTCAATTACTTCCGTAAGAGAGCTAAGATAAAAGCCATTTTTATTTTATAAAGATAAGCTTGACTGTCTTTGTCTCGCATATACTTCCTCAGTTCAAGTTCTATCAAACTTTTATATCAGAGCACAGTAAAATATTTATGTAGAAGATGACCTGAAAAAAAAAAAATGAAAAGGCTGGCTAGAGGGCAGTCTCAGAATTAACACAAAGCCAAAGCCTCAGCAGGAAACTTGAAAAAAAAAAAAAAAAAAGACTTATATATATATATATATATTTTATATATCTGAGATATATATATACACACTGACATATATATTATATATATCAGTGTGTGTGTGTATATATAATATATATATATTATATATATTATATATATATTTCTAGTTTCTTCATTTGCTAAATGACAGTGTTGTTTGCAGGATCCATTGCTAAGAAAACAATGGCAAACAGTTACCGTTTTGTATGAAGAGCTATTGCACGTGACAGTGTTCAAAACAGATTCATGGGCTGTAGGCCAAGAGGGACTACTATGATATCAAATTGGACTTCACATAAGCATGAACACCCAGTGAACATTACTTATACACTACATGGTATACTGTCTGTAACATAGCAGACCAGAAAAAAGCAGAAGTTTGAGAGCACCTAGGATATTTGCTTCAAGAAGATGCCAAACATGCAAGAGATTCTTTGTTTCTTGAAGTCTTTCAACCAGGAATGATTGAATGTGTTCCTCAAAGTTCTGCTCCAAATCAGCCAGAATCCATGAACTTAATCGTGCCATTTGCAGCTGACACCCTCTGGTATCTCTTACATGTGAAGTTAGTGATTCACTGCAATGCTAGCTCATCTTGGATCCCTGCCCCAATGGACCTGTGCACTCTTCTTTTCTAAAGAACTTGAGTATAACAGCCCCACATGTCCATTGTATACAGACTGTGGTGAGTCAGAAAGCAAGCACACCCCGACCTTCATGCTTACTTTAAATATTCACTTTACTATTCAGAGCAGTTCTTGTTCATCTATAATCCATGTGGCATTTCTCCAAAGTTGTCAGTATTCACAGAAAGTGGTTAGCTTTTATAAATGATTGCGCTGAGCTCCAGACTGACTTCTTTGATTCTCATCCATCATCAGATCCTTTTTAGTGGTTTCTCATGAGGTTCCCCTCCCTCTTGCCACAATTTTTTTATGCAGGAGGAGATGTTCTTCAAAGATGCATTAAGTTTTGTACATCAGTTTCTGTACTTGCTGACACAACTCACTGTAGCATTTGACAGCTCCTTCCTCAGGTTCTTCAAGAAGCTTATGGCAGAGGTGAGAAATTGGAGGGTATATAATGTAATCTATAGTAAGCTCTCAAATATTTAAATTGTAGATACACCCAGACTTGGAATGGTGAAACTTAACATGTTATACAGCTAGATAAGGAAACATGATTTCTGCATAACTTGTCTAGAACTAGCATATCAAATTTTATCTACACACAAATTTCTTATCCGATGAAACTCGGCTCTGTAGGAAATAGTAACGTGTCCAGGAGACAACTAATATCAACTTGTTACCTCTGCCTTTTTTCTGTGCTTTTCAGTTCTGTAATGGTGAAACTATTGACTGACTTCTCTCATAGTACTGATTTGCTGAGATCTTGAATGCTACTGGGATTTCTGGGTTTGAATGGGATGAGCAGTGGAAGCCTCTCTTCATTCATCAGAGTATCGTAGAGATCTGGATGTCCGCTTCTGTGTCCTTTTTGGATTACGTTATCCAAACTGCAGACCCTTCTAAACCTAAATGTTACAGACCAGTCCATCTTGCACAATGTACAACTTCAAAAGAAGTATGCTTTTGAAGTACAGTCAGCTTTCCAAAATCAAATTTGCAACGAGGCAATTGGAGTGCTTTATAATAGGGAGAGTTAGAAATGTAATTGCAAGCTGCAGTAGACACTAAGGAATGGAGAGGGTGAGAGAGGTCTGTGATGCATGCATTTGCATAACTGATAACTATCAGTTATAAATAAAAAAAAAAAAGTCACTGTCACAAACTCTAGTACATTAGACAATGCTATTTCACCTTCTCCCACTGTCAGCCTTTATATCCTCACAAGGCACTACTAGAAAGGCTGCAAAGTGGTTCTTAGGTGAGATATGCAAAATGTAAAGTCTACATGAATTGTGGAAATGAATTGCCTCTTGGCAACAATGATAGTGACTTTTGCTTTTTGTTTTATGTTTTCCAAGATTCCCACTTACAATATAAGTGTCTCACAAAGTGGTCTGACTGATTTTTGCCTATGTTGCCGGATAAATCAAACAATTTCAGGGTAATTTGCCTGCCTCCATTTTCTCTTCAACTAAGTGATTATCTGTTGTGCAACTGTTAGTATAAATTTCAAGCTATGAGGGGTCATTCACCAATAAATATAGAGAGTTGTGGGAGGTGAAACAGCAAAGAAGTAGGTTTGTGTGTGCAGACTGTTCCCTTAGCACAGCCCCAGACAAGCAACCAAAGATACTTGTATGATGCGATTTAGGATTTTGTTGTGTAGTTAAAAACAGCATCTTACTGCATGTTCTACTGATCTGCATCACTTCTGACTTAAATTATCTGTATTTTAATACCCCATATTGGTAGCAGTTGTAGTTCCAGTCCCAGTATACTCAGTGTACCGTGAAACATTTATTTATATGGGTAACTGAGGAGCATGATAATTGGAATGGTGGACTAAGGTGAAGTTGGTAGCATCCACTGCAGAGGCCATTAATAAACAACAAAAAAGTCTATCACAAATCAGGCCTCATTCTTTTTCCTGTGCTTCTCCCCTGCTTGTAACAGATAAAGGGCAAAAAAAAAAAAAAAAAAAAAAAAAAAAAATTTGCCATGAAAGTCAATGTGCAAGACAGAATTCCCCAGAGGGGGGATTAATACCAACATTTTGAGGTCAATGTCCTTCATGTTTTGGGAATTTCTATTGCCTCAGAGCAATCCTATCCATATGGACATAAAATCTGTCTTCCTGGGTGAGCCTGTTATCTGTTTAGCCCAATATATGTATGATTGCTAGGCATGTGAATATAAATCTCTGTCTGTGAAAATACAAACAACAAATTACTGAGCAACTTGTGCAAGATGCATGGTGATCTGTTGTCAGTTTTATGAACTCAATCTCAATTTGTTTTGAGCTCCATCTGGGATAAGCCCAGCAGATATATGTAAGCCATGATTCAAAGCATATAGAATATTGCACATGGATCATTGTAATGAATTTTTGAAGAGGCACTCTATGCTTTGCTTAACTGGGAGCGTACTGTGGTGCTGGTGAGATCTGACAAACCACTGAAGTGCTTTGCTGTGCCCTTGTGTTCAGGTCTTGGCAAGTTCGAGCAATGCACTGACTCTGGCAGCCTTTTCTAGTGCTGCTGAAATACAGACTTGTACAAAATGAAATGCGATGCAACTATGTCCCCACAACCATTGAAGGGTTGTAATTTGGTGTTTTATAATCTTCTCATTGCATAACTTTACACTGGGTGGTTTTTACTTTGGAGGCAAAGGAGCTTCCCAGAGCACCTATAGTTTGCTGTTTGCATTTTTATTTTTTTTTTCCCCACAGAAGTAAAATATCTTGGTACATCTGTAGAGGGTACAGGTAAGATGTGAGGTGGGGCAAACAGAGTAACTAGCAAATGGAGAAGGACTTACTTGACTCCTTCACATCTAGCTCCAGTTATTAACTCATGGATGCAATGCAATAATATACTGTGACTTTGATCCTTTGATTTCTGAGATCCATCATTATTGTTAAAAACATGTTTAAACACTAGATTACTAGGGTCTTCGTCCAGTGTCCACAAACCTTAGCAGAAAAAGTTGTGGATTGCTTTGAGTGATTCTAAACTACAGGTATCGCATTAAATGATGGCTGGGAATTTTTACTTGAAGTTACAGTTTGCAATCTAGAACTTCCTAATAATGTATTCCTACTTCAGAAAGTATTTAAGCATGTTTATAATTCCTGTTGAACTTGATAATCTTGGAGCATATGTTTAAACTGATGCATTTTGGATAGGGAGGGATATACAGTACAGATCTGATGAACGTCTTTCTGAGTCTGTGCCCAAAGCATTTCATGAATCATAAATGCTTCTATTTCCTCTGGATTGCTTCATTTTCTATATAGGTTGCCAGATCACATATAGGAGAAACTTGCTAGCAAGCTTAATAGATATTAGCATTCATAATTTAAAGTGCAGAAAAATCTTTGCAGTGCAGATACAGAACTTCAATTCTCCAATACTGAAGCATGGAGACTATTGCAATAATGTCCCAGCTATTTCCTTAGCTGATTTTGTGGGCAGAGGCATGCTAGATTTACATTGTGTTTATGCAAACAGAATGAAAATTCTCTGCCTAAAAAACTTCTATTTAAAAAAACAAACAAACAAACAAACTATAAACTTACCATATTAAATAGTCAAGAGCTACCTTTACAAGTTAAATTAAACAACAAGTCTGGGGAAAAAAAAAAAAAAATCTACTTATCTGTATGCTTCTTTGAACCAGCTTGATTCCATTTTGTTAACAAACTTTGAACTCAAACTTTCCGAAACTTAGTTGTGTCAGGTAAAACACTTCAAGATTTGTTGTTGTGCCTACAGTATAAGAAAACTGAGCTTTTATCCCTACCAATGGTATTTTATGACATCATCTACATCAAATTAGTGAATGTCCCTAGAGAGCTGCTGTTGTTAAAATCCTCTGAAATCTGATGAGCAGGAGCTTTTAACAATGGCTTTTACACTAATTAATGCACAACAAACCTGTCTTCCATCTACTCTTATTAAACAGAGTAAACAATCAGTGTTGCACAATTTTATTGGCTCTTATAGTTGTATAGGTATCTCTAGAGAATCGTTGCCATTGAAGATGATACCATTTCCTTTTCTAACTTTCTTAATAAGATCATTTTGTTGGAAGACCTTTATAATCAGATTTGTCCTTGCACAGCTGTATGCTCAATTCCTAATGAAAATGAGTTAGGATTTCAGAAGTGCGATACCAAGTTAACTGAATATGATCCAAGAATTATTTTCCATTGTGGTTAGCTTAACCAGCCTTTCCTTGCGTTCTTTAAAATTGCTAGAGAATATAATCCAAACAAATTGGCTGTAGTGCCTACTAATGCATAATTTAATTATTTTTAAGTAGTTTATTGAATGGGTATTATTAAGTAAATTACCTGCAAAGGATGCATCCAAAGACTAGCTTGGATTCAACATAAAGAATAACTGAAGCCCACCTGGGTGAAGGTCAGAGATCCAGCAGGGAATGCAAATCAGCCAACCAAAGATAAAATCTTTGCCACGTGCAAACATGTTGAGACAAGGGGTGCAGTATCTTGACCTTACTACAAGAATGTGATACCTCAATGAATACTGACCAGAGGAAAATGCCTCAATAAAAATAGGTGAAGCATCTTAGCAACAATAAAAGTGTAAGCAGATTTAAAAGGTAAAACATTCTAAAAACATTCTACTAGCAGATTTTTAAGATAAATGTGATCCATGTTTGATTTACCCGCACCAAAAAAAAAAAAAAAATCTAGTGTAAGGAGGAATAGATTAGTGTTACTGCTTAGAGTATCAGAGGGTATAGAATGACTATGACTTTTCTTTCTTTATTAAATTGTGCAACTTTTCCTTTTTCTTAAAGGTTACCTGAGATTTATATATGCTTACTGGTTTTTTGCATAGTACAAAACACCTGGAATATTTTTGTCTGAATTTCTGTTTTTGACTTCTTAAAATTTATCTTTCCAATTAAAGTATCTGAAGTACTTATGGAAACTTCAGGTTTGAGAATTTGTCTCAGAACTTCTCAGTGTAGTTCTGTGACATGGCTCAGGAATCAGCCTGCCTTAGCGTGAGCATCTCGGTTTTCAAGGATGTCTCAGACTTTGTGGGAAGATAATTCTATTTATATAAATATAGTATTTATGGATATAAGCCTTCTGAAGTGTGCATTTTTTGTTCCTATGATTGGGACAGAAAATACAGTGGGAAAGGTAAATATGTGTTTGACTCACTGTACAGCATAAAATGCAATAAAATGAAGTTAGGCAGCAGGCTTCGGAGGCTTTTTTGCTTAGTTTCACTGGACTTTCTTTGCCTATTGGCTTTGCTTTAAAGTACTAGTCAGCCTCTTCTGAAGAGTTCATCAAATTTAGTGGAGAAATAGTATTTGCTATCAGATCAACCAGTACAGGTGGGAAAACAAGCAGGCTTTTGGGCTTGGTGTCCCTTGCTGACCTCTTCTATTTTCCTTATATCCTTAAACTGTGTCACTGTTATGAGAACATAATACCTACTACTATGGGAAGAGGCGTTTTTATTGGATACCTTCTGCCTATACAAGATACGTTACCAAGTCAGAAGATAAAATCAAGCTCTATGAAGTTTGTGAACCCGTATACAGACTCATGCCTGTTTTTTATACTGGATGTGAACATATTTCAGTGGTCAGTTTATAGTAGAGAACAAATCCAAAATAACTTATTATCAGAAAAAAACAAGAACTTTGCACGGACACGGTATTACAGAATCACAGAATTTCTAGGTTGGAAGAGACCTCAAGATCATCAAGTCCAACCTCTGACCTAACGCTAACAGTCCCCACTAAACCATATCCCTAAGCTCTACATCTAAACGTCTTTTGAAGACTTCCAGGGATGGTGACTCCACCACTTCCCTGGGCAGCCTGTTCCAATGCCTAACAACCCTTTCGGTAAAGAAGTTCTTCCTAACATCTAACCTAAAACTCCCCTTACTCAACTTAAGCCCATTCCCCCTCGTCCTGTCACCAGGCATGTGGGAGAACAGGCCAACCCCCACCTCTCTACAGCCTCCTTTGAGGTACCTGTAGAGAGTGATAAGGTCACCCCTGAGCCTCCTCTTCTCCAGGCTGAACAAGCCCAGCTCCCTCAGCCGCTCCTCGTAGGACTTGTTCTCCAGGCCCCTCACCAGCTTTGTCGCCCTTCTCTGCACCCGCTCAAGCACCTCGATGTCCTTCTTGTAGCGAGGGGCCCAAAACTGAACACAGTACTCGAGGTGCGGCCTCACCAGAGCTGAGTACAGGGGGACGATCACCTCCCTAGCCCTGCTGGTCACACTGTTCCTGATACAAGCCAGGATGCCGTTGGCCTTCTTGGCCACCTGAGCACACTGCTGGCTCATATTCAGCCGACTATCCACAATAAGATATTGAGAGTAAAAAGAATATCTCATAAGCATTGTATAAACTACCTTTTTTCTGTTATAGACTGCCTTTCCATCAGTAACACTCAGTTATGAACACTGGATTGTAGAAGTTATATCACACATTTTGAAATAAGATACTGTTAAAATATTTATGAAAATTCACTCACCTGTTTAAGTAATATTGAATATTACCAGTGTCAGTATGTGTTATTTTGGGTAATGACAAGTAAATTAACAGTCCAGCCTAGAAATAATTACAAAGCTTTTTGTTAATTATTAAATATGTGAGGATTAGAGAACTGCAAAAGTAGAAAGGAAAAACAAACAAACAACCGTGCTTCAGTGATCACAGACACAAGCTGAGATGTTTGACAACAAATCATTTATTTTACAGCATCTTTAATGTCTAAGTATAAATGCCTTCTTTGTTAAAATGTGAATGTGCTTTCAGAAATATCAAAGGGAAATGCCTATGTATTTGTTTAAATTTGACTGTTTTAATAGGTTTAAACCAGGAGTTTTGCCTTACAGCAATGGGCTGCAGTCTTAGGACATCTGGACTCCAAGAGCTAGTTTCTTTTGTCTCTGCCCCCAGTTACCACTTCAGAAAGAGCAGTCTTTTTTTTTTTGTTTGTTTGTTTGTTTGCTGTAGAAAATCCACAGCATACTTCTGCAAGAATTCAAAGGTATAGCTTTTTCTCCTTGTGTTCAGGGCATAATTCATGGATGTTTAAGATGTCTCCTCTCCAGACAGAAGCAATGAATGTACGGAATTGTTTCAAATCCAGGCATACACCTAAGGTTTATAATCCTTCCCTCTCTTCCTCCTCTTTCTCTACCACTCACGTTGTCCAAGAAACAAAGATGTATGCCAAGCAGACATTATAACTATCTTTGCTAACATCTGTTACAGGCCAATTTCAATGCTATTGCTATTTCCCTTCTCATTCTGTATGTATGAGTTGGTATTAATATCTCCAAGGAAAGTAAATGCATGAATCAATGTGTCTGAATTAAATAGGGCTGAACGGATGGAGCATACGTACGAAAGGACACATGTCGTGTTTGTACATTCAGGCTTGGTGCAAGCACGGCAGGTGGTGTGGATGCAGCACAGGTTGGCAGAGGAAGGTGGAGCAGTCAGAGGAGATGAGGAGCCCTGCCTGTGGGTGACCACTGCTTCCCTTGAAAATAAGGCTGGGGGAGACCTTGTGTGGGAGGCTTGTCTGTGCTCTGCTGCCATGCAGGTATGGGGGGAAGGACTGGCAAATGGCTGCCCTGTCAAGACAGAGGCCCTCAGGAGAAAAGCAGGAGATGGAGGGCAGAGCTTGTGGGGGCATCAGAGACCGACCTGAAGCTGCAGTGGCTGTGAGGTCAGTGCCCAGGGTAAGGGACCATTCCCAGATAGAGGTCTCTGCAGAAAATGGAAGGCGTCCATCCTGTGAAGAAAACTGGGGGGAGAGAGCAGGTACTTTGAGAAGCCCTTTCTGAAAACTGCAGATCAGAGACATTGTTGCAGCTGCCTTCTTACCTGCCCACGTTTTTCTTGCAACAGCCCTTGCACAAGTGGTGTGTAGCAGTGATGTTCCTCCCCTGCTGCTGAGAGTGGGTGGGCAGATCCACCTGACGGCCAACTTGTGGTCAGCTTGCTTGGAGAAGCTTCCAGCTGTGTTTGTTCTGGCATGTGAGCACCTACTGAGGAGACAGTGTTTGTCCTTTGGCCTTCCCAGTCCGATTAACCCCTGTGTCCTTAGAGCAGGCTGCCCTGTGTCAGTGAGTAGCAGTCGCGGTCAGGGCTGCATCAGCACCTCCTGCAGCCCCAGCAGGGACTCTCTGCTTGTCTGTCTTCTCATAGTGCAAGTCAGACAGTTCATGGTCAACCGCCTCTTATACCGGCAGGCATGGTCCATTAGATTTCTTTTTTTATTTTTTAAATCAGGGAAGGTAGACACCCCATAGGTGGCTTGTAAGAGGAAGGGGTGCTTTGGCTGGCATGGGTGCAGATGATAGATGCCTTTTTGTACTGCTCAGACTTGGATGTTGCACTATAGTGTATAGTGGTGGCTGAAAACTTTATATCCATTTCTACAATCCTATTCCTTATACACATTTGCTGAATGTAAAAAGCATGTGGCCTGGTAGCTGGGTCTGCTTCATGCTATATAACGTTGTGAAGACTGGCGTCATTGATATTTTGCTTTGTGATAGCAATAGGCATTTTTGCAAAAGAAAAATATGTACAGGAAGCTCTCCAAGGTCAATATAACAGTGTAAATAGCCAGATGCTATTTCCATGTGAATTACAAGGTTGAGCAGCCAAACATCTCTTAGTCATGTAAATTATGAAAATTCTGAGAACTGCAGTGCAGACAAGAAATCTATGGCTGCTGAATCATTTTCTCTGGTTCAAAAATGATCATATCCTTTTGTTCCAGATTTTATTTGCATCGAACGATTGTTTCTTCCTGTCAGATATAGGGATGGAGCTAAGATCTTAGCTCTAGGATATTGTTCTTTTATTATCAAAAAGGCATTCAGCAGACTTGGAGAGATTCTTTTCAAGATGTGGGAAAAATAATACGAAACCAGTATTGAGCTATTTCTCTTAAACTATCTGCAGTTAAAGTGATTATTAAACCCCAGGACAGGTTTAAGGGTAATCCAGATGAATATTGTTTTCATCAGAGCAATAGGGTCTTGGTGAAGTCATCTGCTTTTTCACTGTTGCCTTAGGACTGACTTTAGAAAGACATACCATCAAGTGAAATTGGAATTATTTTGCTCCAATTCCTTTAAAGTTCAATTTTTATCAGTTACTGCTTGTAGGTATCTGATGTAAGGAAGACTACTTGCTTTCTGAATGGTGTCACTGATAGTTTTTTTCCAACTTGCACTTGGAAAGTTAGAAATATTCTGTCTTCGTAGTGGAAAAAAGAAACAACACGAGATGAAAATGCACTGCTTTTTCTAGTAGAATAAATAAGGTATTTATTATATTTTGTGTACAAAACAATGTGACTTATTTGAAAGATGAGTGACAAAAATAATGTGAATGCTGAACAAATAAGGAAATATCAGCGTGTGCTAATGTTACAGACTTCAGCCTCTTACAAGAAATATGGAGCAATGTTTGTCATTGGCTACTTCTGGCCATCGCTGATGGATACCAGGGCACAATTTAAGCTTGAAGAATATGACAATTATTTTTAACTATGTCAGAAATACTGTCACTTGAGAAGCTCTGCTTCATCACAGATAAAGTCAAATGACAGCAGACAGAGAAAGAGGTAGAGGGCAACATAGGGCATAACATTTCATGAGACAATTTATAATATCAGATTGTTCATGTCAGGACAAAATGAGTGGAAAATGGAACTAAATTAGAATAATTAGGGTTAATGTATCCTTTGCACTGGCATGAATAATTATTTAATCCACAGGTCAGAATCAGTCTCTTTGGGTTCTTCTGCTATTTTTATACTTAACGAGTGTAAGAGGATAATAGCAGAAATAAACAGCACTGCATCTGGAAGAGTTTGTTGTCTAGAGAGACTTAATCATTTAAGCTAATTCTGCTCTATTCACTGTTCTTTCAGCTTGGTGCCTGTTACATTGATCAGCCTATCTGCTTTCCTAGTGGAGACAGCGTTCCTATTTTTTCTACTTTTTCTGTTAATCATCTTTCTCGCTCTTACATGGCTTCCCTCAGTGATGCTGTCAGCAAGATGACACCTAGTCCCAATTAGAAATTCAATCAATATTCACATAATGAGGGTTCTAGCAAAACCATGTCATTTAGTTCAAAGACATGGATATATTACTGTAGCTATTCAGGATTCAAGTAATTTAGGGCACCTCAGTAGAGGAAAAAAAAAAAAAAGATAAAGCTGAAAGGCTTAGAGGTAGTTAATTGTTACTATGGCAACTTCCTAAATAAGCTTTAGATTCTAGTCATTATTCAGTTTATTTGGAGGCAGAACAGACTCATTAAAGATAAAATTTAGTTAAAGCTCAAAACAGTTCAGGGAGCATATAGTTTCCTGCTGGTCCTTATAGAGTTACTTAAAGTCTGTCCATTTCAGCTTTGAACTGTGTCCAAGAGCAAGATGCAGCCTGCATAGATTAAAAATGGCAGCATGTTACATAGCAACGATCTAATTTTAATAACTTCGGAAATTGCATTTTTACATTTTTATATCCCAGTAGAACCCTTTTCAATGTATTGTGTGGGAAAGAAGTGGTCCTCTGTGAATAATGCTCTCATCTGTCCATAAAATGAAGTGATTAAGTTCTGGTATTCAAATCAGGCTCTGACTGTGAGCAAACCTCTGTCGTGTCTCAATGCTGGGGCAGTCCCCCCAAAACCTTTTGGGAACTTGGCCCCTTTCACATGCTGGCCCTCAACATCGCTGTTACATGAGGGAATTCAAATATGGATCTACAGAGTGTCGTAAAGCTAACTGTAGCTTCCTCCTATGAAAATGCCATGTGCAGAAGAGCAGGAATAGGCTTTAGCGTGGTCCCTAGCCAGTGCTGTAACAAATGTGATAATTAGGAGACGAGAAGAAGGTTGCCATATCAAAATCCTGCCACTCTGACTGTGTCCGTTTGTGTTCCAAATGAGAACAGGAGAGAACATATTCAGCCTGTGGAGCTGCACTGCTGGGGTGGATTTAAATAGCCTTGCTTCAACAAGCAGTGGTGGGGACAGCAAGCTGTACAGAGACAACAGAGCTGGGTAACTCTCAGCTGCTGCACTTTTGTTAGCTGCAGATCGCTAACAGCCTAAACCTTTTGCATTTTCTCAGCAGCTGTAGCTCCCTTCCTTAACTGCTCCGTAGTACATAATAAATCTGCAGACACCATGAAATGAAATGGTGTCTCCATAGGAGGCACTCCAAGGTTTCTCACAGAAATAAATTCCTAGCTCAGACCAGCTTTACCCCTTTCTGTAGGCTGGAAATCTCTGAAGTCACTGCGTGATAACTGAGAAGTTGTTAGGGAATGATGTCTTAAAAGTGAAGATACTCCAGAAAAGTGAAGATACTCCAGAGGTCAATGTGTAAGCAGTACAGACTGAATTAACTATTTCTTCCCCAGAAAACAAGTTGCCTAGCTGTGAGCTTGGTGTTCCTAATGGCAGCTGGTATGTAGGCATCTCTAAAACTGCTCAAGCAGCTTAACTGTGCAGGAAAACTGGTATGTAGGTGTCTCTAAAAAGGGCATAGAAGAAGCCCAGAAGAGCTATAGGCTGTTCTGTATTTGGCTAGGAGTCAATATGGCATTGTCATAAAATAACCACCCTCCCCACTACTCACAAGCCAGGCTAATGTCTGTCTTTTGTGAGCTATGGTTCTGGAAGTGTGGAACCACCTGGGATGTATCCTTGCCCGGTTTGAGAGTCTCGGGATGACTGTAAACTTCCCCCGTAGCTGGTGTAGGGAAACAGGTGTGCTACAAGGATACAATTCATATCTAGTCCTAGGTATTAAATTGAAAGAGATGGGAGGAATTAGCCTGACTCTCTTCCCAGAGCTTGAATTTTGAAACAGAGAAGTCTTAAAATTAAGTCTTTTTTTAATTTTTCCAAATGAAATAGCCACAGTCTCTCATTTCAAAACAACTTTATTTTGAAAGATTAGTTGATTAATTTAACTTCGTGATATAAAGTAGTCACAATGAAAGCAAAGAGGTTCAGACTGGTTCAGGATACTTCAGATTTAATTCTGTTGATCTTTTTCCCCTTTTTTGTGTGCTCAGAGAACTTGCTGCTTTCTTTTCCGTCTGTCTTAGCTGATATTTTAAAGAATATTTTTACTGTTCTATCTATATGATGAAAAAGGGATGTACAATAGAAACACTTCTTTCCCTCATGTGAATAGACCGTACAAGGTGTAGGAATTCTGAATTACTTCTTACTTGCAGCATTCCTTTTCTATGGAAATCCAGTCTCCAGAGCTCTAATGCAGAGAACTGTAAGGATTGCATTTGCTTAATTTATAAGAGGAGGAAAAAAAACCTGCTGAGGATAAAACAAAGGAGAATATGGTCTGATCTCACAAAGTGTTGTTAAATCGGTCAGAGCATTATTTATTGTACTTTATTTCCTTCACTGTTATACAACTGCTGCACCCATCTGTTTGCTGTATTATAAAGGTAGTGTTTTCAAGGTTAGCACAGGAGTAATCAAACACTCAACGATGGCATGAATATTCATATCAAGACACATGAGCAAGTAGATAGAGGCAAATACACAATTTAAATATAGACTGCAGCAGGAAATGGGACATGAAACAGTAATTAGATAGTGAAAATTACATGTTATTTTCATAGGTAAATACACTGCAGGGGTTATACATGTGATCTTTTCTATTAGCATTTGTTTGTGATTTAACCCTGATTTAAAAAGAGGGTTTTTCAAAATAAAAAAAAATGGGAGAAGAGGAATGCTTGCTTTGTGCTAGAAAACCTGCATTTCTTGCAGGATCACTGACTTCAGAGCAAGCTGGGTTTCATAGCTCATGTAGATCAGAAGAGGCCTGTACTGCAGGAGTTAGAGGTGCTAGTTCTCTAGAAGACAAACTTTTCCCCAGCTTTGCTGATGCAATTCATGCCTGTTTGGACTACTGGAAGTCTGTTGGTGCTGGTCATAAATGCCCAAGCTCCTACAATACAGATCAGGTGGAAACTGTAGTATGCTCTTGAATTTCTTTATGTAAAGGGCGGCGAGAAGAGGACAAAACCATTTTTTTCATTATCCAGGAATCCTCTAGATCTACCTTAAGTTTCCTGCTTTTACTTTCAAAAATAGAAACATGGCTGTAGACTAGTTCGATCAGTACTAGGGTGCTTTGTGAGCCTCCATGGCCATGATACCGGAGGCTGCAATGCTTATAGTTCTGCTTTGAACCACCTCAAATGGTTGGATGCCCTCCACCCATCATGTCCTCTTTCTTTTTGTGCTTTCACCCTACTTGTGCCCTTCTCCTTTTGCCAAGAGAAAGGCGAGAGACAAGGCTCAACTAGTGCACCTCCTTTCTTCCCTTTGGCCAGTAGTATTCCTCCCTTTCCATGGCTAGCTGCCACGGACACAGAGTTATATGGTAGTTTGGGCTTCCCAGAGAAAGTGGAGATTAGGGAAGAGGTAAAGACAGATGGAGACAGATATTCCTCTCCCAAGGGCTCATTAATTCCTTGGCTTTCCTTCCCTGGGTCATTTTTGTTTGGGCACCTTTACTGTGATTGAGTGTGTAAGCAAGAGAAATAACTTGAGTACACAGTGTTTGTTTATTGGTGCAAATGTGCAGTGGGTAGCTAGGACTGCAGGGCTATGTGATATTCTCATGAGCTGGATGAGTCTGCCGAACAGGCAATCATCAGGCAGGTGAGGAAGGCTCTGCCTCTCGCTTCTTGGTGTGGGCTGATCATTTGATACTGCTGATTTGCTGTCTTCCTGTTCTTTGCTTTTCTCTCCCTAGGCTTTTCTCTTTTCATTCCAGTATTTTTGTCTTGAAACCCTGAGCTTTAACTGGCCCCACCTCAATAAACACTGAGTCTATTCTTTTGATTTCCTCCCCCTGTATGGATTTAGCTCACTGGACTTTCTCCATGGGTTTTCTATAAAATGCTCTCACGGTGACATAATTGTGTTGCACAAAACCAGGCTGGGGCTCAAGAGATGGCTGAACCCTGTAGCCAAAGGGTACAACGCATCACATTATTGAAACCAATTGAGATTAGCTGCCTCAATGGCATAAAGAATTGCAACGTATATTTCAAAGAAAAAAAATGCAAGACGAGTCAATGACAACACAGTGCAGCAGTATTTTCGGGAAGTTTGAGTGTGTAGGCTCCTGAACTGGCACTTAGCAAATACCCAGAATCAAGAGAGAAGGTTCTGTACTGCTGGACATACTGTGCTTCACCAGAGAGAGAAATTAAGACTTTCACAGCGACTGGGTGGTTTCCCAAAGGGTGAGTGTCTCAAACATGGTGTTCTGTGCAAATTCCAAGCTGGCCAATTGTGCTCTGGCTCTTTTAAAGTTCACCTGACATTGCAAGATATGGATTAATCTCTGTTCTTTCTAAAATCCAATTAAGACTTCAGTTTAGAAATCAGGATAATGTAACTTGTGTCTTTTGTTATCTTTTGGTTCCTGTTTACTTTTCATTAGCAGACAAGTGCTTGTGGATTTTAAAGAAAAAGCCCGAGAACTCTTTCCTATTCTTTTGTGCAGAATTTAATATGCAAAGAGTGGCATGTGTGAGTGTGTATCAGTGCTCTGTGGGAGTAGCTGTGTATTGCTAAGGATTTGCCACTTCTCCCTTGTGGAGGTGGCAGCACATTGGTCCTTATGCTTTATAGAAGTTTATTACTTTTCATGAAGTACCTTGAGACTTTGTGGAATAAAAGAATGTGGTGAGATAAAGATTATTTATTATTCATCACTCCAAATACATTTGTTCATACATTTTAAAGCTGGGAACACTGTGTGATAAGAGACAGCTGCATAGCTAAGACACTTACCACAAGCATGCCAATATTTTTCAGATCTGAAAAGAGGTGGTGAGACCAAGTGTGTCCTTTTTTTTCCCCAACCACATCAGATAGGCTAACAAAAGCTTTTGTTTCTCTCCATAAAGCATAATACAGTAAGACCCTGTCCAAAAAATGAATCTGTCAATAGGGATCATGCTGTATATATAGATATATAAATAGCACAAGCATATAAAAAAGAATGCACAAATGACATAAAATCACTGTAAAGATCATTGAATCTTTGTGTCAGGAAGACACCCTGCAACCAGGGCTACCGTAAGTACTCCTTATCCCAGTGTGCTCAGCTCCTCCCATGAAAATTACTTAAGGCAGCAGGAGGTAATTCAGCCAAAGAAATAAAAGCATAAGTAGTTGTCTTGCAGAAACTAGACTTTTTATTAAACCAAATGGAGCAGAGAGAAGAGTGGACATCTGTGATTGAAACAACCATGACAAGACTATCTCTTAGTATGTCAGATGGATAAAGTAACTACAGACTTCCCTGTGGAAACCTAATTGAAACTCATTCATATCAAGCCTCTGGGTTTTCTTAGGGAACAGAAATTAAGTTGAAGTAACTTTTCTACAGCTGTTCAAATGGATTCAAGTTCTCCTTTTTCCCCCATTAAGGAGGCAGAGGTGATTGAACATCTTTCTTTGCTTTTGGATCCAGTTCAGAATTGCTGGATATGTTACAGGAAGCAATTTTTAGGGGGGGATAATGCCTCCAACTTGGGCTGAAATTGTTATCAATGCCTGTGGCAGTTGAGAACTGAAGAAGGCCAGGGTCCCACACAGCAAGCCACATTTACTGCAGTTGCTTCTATGGTCTTTGAAACAAAAAATATTTTTTTCCACCTTATTGTTTGGAAGTTAATAGTAGCCTTTGGGGAAGGGAAAGGTGGTTTGGTTTCTCTTTGTCCTGCTACCAGATTTTCCTTTGAAGTAGTCAGTTCTGCTCAGGATGAATCCTAAAGGATTTTTTCCTCCCTTTTCCAGAACCTGAATCTCCATTCACGATGGGGAGTGTTAGAACAGCTGACTGGATGGACTTATTTTTATACTAAGGATGTCTAAAAATGTCATCAGTGGCTTGTCTCTGGAAACTGTAGGTGACTTTGAATAACAAACAGATGAGACAAAACAGATCTGTTTTGTACCTTGCTGTGCTCAGCAACATGCAGTAGTTTGGTGGAGTCCATTCTCAATGAATGACTCCTTGGAAAGAAACAAAGCCTGAAGTGTCATGTGAAGAAATGAAGCTATTTTAGATAAAACGTAAGAGTAAATTTCAGATGCTTCTGAATTCAGCAGACATTCATATATGCTGTCTGGGACTATGAAATGCTCTTCAAAGAAAGTGGAAAAAAACCCCTGTAGTGCTAAATAGGCATCAAATCAAATTTAACAAACTTCATCACTGTACTGAAATCTATCCGTTCATTAATACTATTGGCTGCTAACTTCATCTTTAAGCATCCAAATACCTTTAAAAAAAAAAAAAATAATCATTTTTAGTACTTCCCTGACTAAATTCTAGCTTTTTTTCCCTGTATGTTAAAACCTAAGATATTTGTACAAAAAGGTACAGAATAGGGATTATGGTAGTTTATTTCTCAGATCATTTTCTCTTACTTGAGATGTTCCATTTCCTTTTGTTGATGAGTTTTAGCTGTAAATAGTGACGAGCTATTTTCTTGTATCAAGTAGCTTGTTTCCAGCCTGGATTAACCTCAATGCAAAGGCTTCCACTCTGTAAGGCATTCTCATGGCAGATACTGTGGTAAAAAATCTTAAGATCCTTGGTGTGGCCAACTGATTTTACCATTTCTCTTCATGCTGCCTGAGATAGGTGCAGTGACTGTCTATAACTTCTGAATGCTGTTCCAAATGATTAATTCATGAGTCACACTAAAGAACACACCAAATATCATGATGAACCTTTGCCTACAGGGAAACAATACCTCTAGGTATTTGTGCTCAAGATTTGATTTATATAAATGACATTTTGTATGTACATATACAGCCAGACGTTTCACTGCCTGCCAAGAGGCATTCAAGCTAAACACAATGAGGCTCCACTTGATCTAAAATGTCACGTTCTCATGTGCACCTAGCGCAAAGGTTATCACGCATCAGAAAGTAAACAAAAAAATTATTTGGCAAATAATCAGCACCTCACCAAATTCATGCCTTTTTCTTCCTGTGGTTAAAATAATTTATGCCAAGAGGTTTGACTCCCAAGGAAGTATCCATCAATGTTGGGTGCCTGATTTGAGATGTTATAAAATTAATAATCCCCTTCTCTTCACGCCAAGCTCCACTGGGAGTCAACACATGCTCTGAGGATGCTAGTCCCTGGCTTAAAGGCTTCCGGGTAGTCCTGTCCGTATGGTTTCCTTGGGGTGTTATGAAGACCCAAGCACATCATGGTCTCTTTTGAGTCTAGACTTGCACTTGGAGCTTTGTGTAGGTAAATCATTTCTAACTGGAGATCGCTCTGGCTGAATGTGTGTTGAGACCTGGGTTTCTTCAGGAAAAGCATAAGTGGAAAACGTTACAGAGTCCCTTGTCTTCTTCCTCTGTTCAAAGGAAGGGTTCAGAAGGTAGCCAGGCTTCTGATCTACAATTGGCAGATCCCATCTGTTATTTCAGTGCATGTCTACTGAGTGTCTGATATGTCCACTCCACAACTGCAGAACTTCCCCAGGCCCCGGGATGTTTCCCCAGTACTGAGACTGCAGAAGTAGTACCTCAGACATGCCTGTTGATACTCATTGCCTGTATCTCCTTACTGATTTGGTAAGTTATAGGTAAGCCTAGGGAGAATATGAATCCCTAGCTCTGAAGGAGAAATCTGAATCATGGTGGTGCCTCCATTTGCAGAAGCCTGCAGTCACTGCCTCTGTTGCTGGGCAAAATTATTTCTTGTTCTACTATACAGATGCAGGCAATTCTCTGAATTTCAGTTAGATTTTTTCACTTTTTTTTTCTTCTTTTTTATTTAAATAATCAAAGTCTGAGTTATTGATCCCTCCTCTAGCAAAGCAACCCTGAGATCTGTATTTTGTCATGGGTAGAGAGAGAGGTCCACTGCCACACAACAGCTATCCTACAGCAACCTTGTCTTCAATTCAGGAGACACTCGGTTTTCCCATCCTGTATTGCTGAATGGGAAGCCAAAATGAGGCTTGCATCATTTTAGCCTTTCTAATGTCAGACACTATATGGATAAATTATGTTTTGTGGTGTAAGAAATAAAGCAAAAAACTGCAGCGTTCCAATGACATGCCCAAATTTCCAGCTGAGACCTCAGTCAAGGTTCTTTTTCTTTACACATGCTATGCACAATGAGGCAAAGAAAAAACAGACTACAGTTTGTCTGAGGAAATTTATTTTTTTTTCCACTTAAAACCTAACAAGAAAGGACTAAAATGCAGGGTTTGATTCTATAATTCTTTTTTTTTTTTTTTTTTTTTTCCAAAATATCATAACAAAAGGATGTAAAAGAACATAAAATGAAATGATCTTTCATTTTCAATCACACCAAAATTGATGGTACATTTAACTGCAAGCGCTAAATTTCTCCTGCTTTAGACACGGAAGGAAATTTTTCCAAACCAAGTAGCATGTATATCCCCCATAAATTAAGGGGAGCTATGGAGCCCACTATTGTTCAAACTGTGTCACTTTATTTTTTCCATTGGGGTGCCCAAGCATCACTCTTCCTCTGTCCTCCAGTCCTGCCTGCGAGCTACGTACCAACAACAGTACTCGGCTATTTACCTCTAAGGCAAGGGCCCAGTGCTTATAAAAGGCAAACCTGTCTGAGTAATATCTAAATGAAAATAGTCTTATGTTATGTTCCTGTACACTCAAACCATAAGCTGTAGCCTAATGGCTTGAAAAGCTGAAATTTTTCCCTTGAGCACAGATGCAAACCTCACACGAGTACACCCCATACGCTGCCAGCAAAGTGCCTAGAGAGGTCTGAGTGACCTACAATGTAGGGAAGCTAGCGCAGGCATAGATGAAGAAGGGTAGCAGCTTGCAAACTCCAGGAAACCAGCTATTTCATTCTGAAGAGCTGCCCCAGCCTCTAAATTGCTCCTGTGATGGATGCTGACGAAGTTGTCAGCTCTCACAGAGGAGTCCTCTGTTATTTTAACCAGATCCAACCCAACTTCCTGTTTCTCCTTGGGGAAAGAGACCTAGAAGACTAGTTTCATCCCTACTATGAGGTAAAAAATGCTGTGGCGAAGGAACGCTTGTCCGGGATGAGGAGGGAGAGAAAGAATGATAATCTCTTACAGAGTGTGAGTCAAATCTTAGGGCAGAAGAATCAGTCAGCTGCCTGCTTTGGTCCTTTAACCAAAACCCTCTTCTAAATCTGAATGTTCCTCCCTGACTTTCTTCCCTGTTCTGCCACCACTGTGTAACCTAGTGCCTGTAGGCTGGCATCGGTCTCCAGGTTTGAAACAGGGAAGGTAGTGTGTAAAACTTCAGTAGGTGTTGCTGTCCCGCAAGTGTACGTTAATGCTGCCCTTTTCAGGGGCTGCAGATGTATTGCTTGCTGGGATGCTGGCAGATACACAAGAAGAGTTCAGACAGAGCCAAATCACCACTCATGCTTATCACTCCCCCTATGCATGGTAACCCTTGGCTTAAAACCAAGTTTGTGGCACTTGACTGTAGAAATGATGATGAGCTAAATTGCTTCCTGAGTGGCACCCACAAATAAATATAAGAGCTGATCAAACAAAGCCCAAGACTCTGAAGTAAGAGCAAAAACAGCAATTAGTTCAAATTTGCCATTGAAAACATGATTTTTTGGAAGCTGAAAATAGTTCAGTTACAGCGTTTTGCTGAAGCCAAGAGAGACTATGTAAGCGTTTTTCCAGAATCTAGCAAGGAATAAGAAGATAAAACAGGGGAGGGCAGGGAAATCATCAGCTCATAGACTTGCACCCCAGGCCTCTGTTTTTGCTCTAGTCCCATCTCCCACCAGAACAGGAACAGCACATCAGCTTCCTGGATGATGTGGCATGAAAGAGATGTTGAGAGCATTCATGTAAACCTGATATACTTGTGTTAAAATTTGCACGCTTGGTTTTATGGACTTCCAGGCACGTCATGTGCTTGTGAGGCTAAGCTATGGGCTATATTTTGAGTGCAGGTACTTCAAATTGCGAACTGGTGCCAGGTCTTCTGGGCTCACGCTTCCTAGCTCTTTCCTTGGGTTGTAGCTTCCCCCAGGATTATCCAGGAGAGATGCAGATTACCTGACAGTAAACTGTTTTTCTCTTTTAAGGGCCTCTATCCAGTTTTCCACACATCCCTAAGGGAATACAAATTGGTTACCTGCTGTCTGTCAATGCTTTCGATCACCTGAGTCCTTGGAATTGAAGTTCTGTAACGTTCAATTATATTGCATCAAGTAACGTACACAGAATACGTTTCCACAACTGAAACAGGAGAGACTATGGACTTTCAGAAATTATGCTCTCAGAATCACCTACTGAGTTGAGCTACCTCTTACTTTAACAGCATAGTTAGTGGTTTTCACATAATATTTAGGTGTGAAATCATTACCATGAATAATTCATCTGTGGTTTTGTAGCTTGTGTTCCCCTTCCTCCCCCCCCAAGTCACACTCTCCATTAACAAAGAAAACCTGGTGAGTGGAGTGCTGCAAGAATACTAAATTCATGTGTTGATAAAATATATATGCTGAAGCACTTCTAAGAGGGATTTATTATTCTTGAAGCACAATATAATTACAGCATTTGTTGATTCTAACTTTGTTATTATGCTTTCTTTGACCTATTTGTTAAAAACTGCTTGCATGAGATGTGTTTCTCGTACAAAGCAGGTCTGTGTAACTCCATCAGAAAATAGTACTGCTTATTATGATATAGCAGAGAAAAAATAACGTAAAGTTGAGTTTGTTCAGAAGCTACGAAGTATCAAAATTATCACTGCGTCCACTTAACTCACTGTTTAATTC
Organism: Aythya fuligula; assembly: GCF_009819795.1. NCBI lineage: Eukaryota > Metazoa > Chordata > Aves > Anseriformes > Anatidae > Aythya > Aythya fuligula. The sequence goes on along the minus strand of NC_045565.1, from coordinate 10,263,037 downwards.
ACTTAGCTTTATTTTTCCACCAGATTTCCATTTGGCTCATGATCTCTTTTTCTCAGATCCTTCACTCGCTGGCTGGCTAACTGTTTAAAACATTTTTTTTTTTTTTAATATATATAGACAGATATCTTTCTCATTCATTGTGCAGCCTCCTCAGTGCCTTACTTACTGCATCACTCTTACTCGCTGTGGATGGAAGATTTACTAATGTCTTCAGAGGCTTTTATTTGTGTTTTTTTTTACAACAGGATGTGAGCACTTAACATACATTGATGTCTGTATCTTCCCAGCGCCTCTGTGAGATGTTCTTCTTCCCATTTTACATATGAGGAATTTAAGCATAAGATAAAGATGAAATACTAAAAGGTGCTAAGGTTTGTTTTTATTTTTATATTAAATTTATGAGATGTAAGTTAGCTGTTTATACCAATGCGTATATGCAGTGAAGAGTTCTGAGTAGCTCTTTTTCAAGTAGCCTTTCTGCAAACCAGGCCCAGACACCTCTCATACAAAGAATGAAATGCACTTTAATGATCTCCTCTGAAAAGCATTGGTTTTCATTAATCGTCCAACGATGCACGTGAGTTTTCTGGCAGACTTAAAATGCAGCTCTCTAGAGCAGCTGCTCTCCTTTTAAAGCACAAGACCATCTTCTCTTTTCTGCAGCTTTTGTCTCAATTTAAACGCTGTCATTTTTTGCAGCAAATGCAACCTAGTGATACAGGTGCCATTATACCACTCTGACAACAATCCACAGTTCATGTGAACTAAATATGAGCAGAAATTAAATAGTATCTAAAGGAACTACATATCACAACAGGTCAGAACCAGAGGTGATATCAGGCTTGTTTTCATGTGTAAACAGCTCTCCTATCCTACAGTAGGTCACAGAAATTTTAAGTCTATTTGCCAGACTAGAGAGATACTAAATTTCTCAATTAAAAAGTTAAGACACTCTTTTTCCAGATAAAACTAAGATTTTTTTCCCTCAATTTCTTTCTGGTAAATACAGAGGTGTTTGTTTGTTTCCTGAATTTATCTAAGTCTAAATTTGACTCTAAAATATAGCAAGGCCATAAGTTACTGATAAATGGGGTTCCATAAAAGACAGTGATACAGGACGTCACCAGAATCCTGCTGGTTTCACAGGCTCAAGTTAAGCAATAACCCCCAGATAGAGAAAAAACTAACCTTGGCATTGGAATTTTCTTATTACACCCATCTTTGAAATATCCTTCCAAGATATGACAGATGGTTTGAAGACCAGATGATTTAATCACACAAGCCAATCCCTATATTTCTATCAGTTAGTAATTTTTTTTATTTTTTTTTTTTCCCTATGTGAAAGTTTAACATTTAATTGTGTTTAAGTGAACTTGGAACTCAAACCTTTCTCATGATTTCATGCTGATTTAAAAACAAAAACACTACAGCTGGGCTTTTCCTTTCATAAATGTGATTATCAGCTGATTATTGGCTTAAAAGTGAAGGGAAAAAATCCCCATTATTTATTTAGCTGATTTCATTTAGTTGCAGAGTACCACTTAACATGCTTTTGAAAATATAACTACAAAGCCAATATTACAGTAACATTAGTTGGTGCAAACCAATTCTAATTTTCTGTTTAATTAATGGGAGTAAATGTTTACAGCAAAAGGGGCATTCAGATGTAGGTTTAAAAAGAAAAATCATTAAAAACCCTAATAAATCTAGTAAAATGCCAGGCCTTCTCCTTCTGGGTGGTTAAATTTGTGTAAGCACGTCATCAACTGTGACTACGGCAAATGTTTTGTACTTTAAAAAAATAAAAGTAAAAAATTAAAATTAGCAAGTCAGCTTTGTTTATGATCTTACATGGGTTTATGGCGTTTCATAACTGTTGCACTTAAAGCTTTCAAGGCTCGGGGTCCATATAGAGCTGTCTCGTTTATGGAACTGGCATGGTGCGAAGGTTTACCTTTGTTTCATGGCTGTTTTGCTAAGCTTAGCACAAGTCTATTGTATGCTATTTGTCTACTGTCTTCAACAAATGAAGGCCTTTTACTGTTGTTTCATCACTGTGCTGGAAAGGAATATGTCTGATCTATTTTTAAGAGCTTTGTGTCAGAGAAAGAGGTATCTGCTTTTCAAGGCTTTTCAAAATAGAGAGACCTTTGAAACATACTTCACTTTATCAGCTCACAGTGCTCACGCAAACAGAAATGAGACAAGGGAGAACAGGAAGGTCAAACTCGCATAAAAAACACCGTTGCACATGTTAACTGCTAGGAGAAAGAGCAATATGCATCTGAACTGAATACATTATGCAGAGAAGACAGGAGATGCTATTCTGCCAAAGTCAAATTTCTCTTTGGTGCAGGCTCCCATGTGATAAAACTTAGAAGCACTTGCTTCCTTTTAGTAATGTAAGAAGAGTAAACCTAAAAGGGATTATTATGAATCTGCCATGCCGTATTTTAACAACAAAGGCAGAAGGAGCTTCACTTTTGTGTTGTTGTTTTAACTGTTGTTGTTGTTTTACCTTACAGCTTAATGAAATTAAACATTTTTTTCTGCTTTTATCAGCAAAGAAATAAATTGCCTAGCACTATCATTCCAATAAAGCACAACTTATTTTCAAGAATCCCATTTACTACTACTGAGAGAAATCCACCAGAACTTGACCTCTTTTTTTCTTTTTCATGTGTAGTGAGTATCTAAATCTGATATTAAATGATTTTAGAAAGAAAAAAATAGTCAACCCATTTTCTTTGAAAAAGCTATTTGAAACCTCTGTAGGGGACAGATATTTTTAATGAGGTAAATATAGAAATGCAATTTTAAATTCCCTTTCTCTCCCCCAAATGACTGGGACTCATTTCAATAAATCCAGTATTTGGTACACATGAAAAATCTTAACACAGGCCCTGGACACTTCAGTCCATTCTTTGATAGTGCTGCTTCCTGTATCAGTGCTCCCTCATTCTCCTTGTGTAATTTATTTTCGTGAAGGTAAAAACAAATTGGAATGCTTCTTCATTTATGCAGATTAAGGCTGCTGTATACCTGTGGGAGAATTGCAGTGAAGCAGCACCACACAGCCCCATCTCAGGTTTCATCACTGATATGTAATCTCAGCTTTGTTTGCAGGATTTCTCCATCTCTCCACTGACAATAGTGAAGGTCTGGGGCAGAAATTATGCTGTCTGGCCCTATCTCTAGTGGAAAGAAGTGTTTGCATTTGCAATGGAAAGAAAGCATGATTTTAGAACCTGATCTCTTTGACATCAAAGGTTGAAGAAGTTTAGAAATGCTTAGATTTGCACTTCATTAAAAACAAACAAACAAACAAAACTCACCCTGTATTTCACCCTGTAAAAGAATAAGCTTTCTCAAATTGTGTGCTTTACTTCTCTTTTTAGTGTGTATTTACATTTGTATCTTAGTGTATTTTAGTAGTTCTCTGAACTGTTTTTTGTTTTTGAATGTTTTTTTTTTTTTTTTTTTTTTTTCCAATTAGTCCCTCTGGGACTATTCTATTAAAGTCTTTTTGGCAGTAAAAATATATAGATGATATCATTAATCTGATTAAAGTGTAAGTACAAGTTTATAATATGAAATGTGATAAAGTAGCACAAGACACGATTCCTAATGTAGTTATTTTCATTATAAATACAATTACATTTTCAGTTGTTGCTCGTTTAACCTTTCTAAATTTTCCCCATCTCTGAGACAAATAGGTTTTTCACTAGATGTGATCTTGTGTTGCAAGAGGCAGTTTTCTTTTTCTTTAGGAGTAATAAGGTATTGATGGGTGAGGTGGACAGAATTATTAGCAGAGAGATACATGCCTTTTACCTCTCTGTGACTTGTCTGAATTCCAACAGGTAAAGACAGCTCAGTTAGTATAGCTGTTCACTTTCCCAGGGGAATGAGCAGTTGAGGTCTCAGTTTATTTTCCAGTGGACAATAGTTTTACTGAAGAATCACGATAATCTATAGTGTTGTAAATAACACCAGGAAAAGGTGCCATGAAATACTATTTAATTGCTAAAGAGTCCCAGGAATGGTTTTAAAGACCCGCTCTATTCTGCTTTACTGCCAGGCTGCCATCATTGGCATCTTGTGACTACGCTAGAGTGGCTTTTGCATGGGAGCACAAAGGGTAAAGAAATAAGCTGATGCCTTAAGAATTGCAAAGTGAAAATATTAAAAATAATGATGAGGAAGTGATTTGGGACAGGAATTCAGGGTGAAGAAAGAGGGGAAAACCCTATTTTTGAGGGGAAAACAACAGCCTCCTGGGATTTTACATAGGCTCATTCTAGTCTGGTACAGTTCTCCAGGGAAGCTATTGTGTTTTGGATTGTAATTGGGATGTATGTGATCTGACTTCTCCTCTTGTCCACCCTGAGAGAGTGAGCATGGAGATATTGTGAGCTGCTGGAGACAGAACATAAGGGAAATGCTGGCTTTGAAACTCGCTACCCCCCAGCAGTTCCTGTACCTCTGCTATGGCTGCGAATAATCAAGAGATGATGGTTTTTCTCTGCATTTTCATGTTGCTTCCCAGACACCACTGACCTGAACTAATGCAAGCAGATGTAAATCTAGATCCCTCAGGGTAGTAATTCAAAGTTGAATGTATTGATGTAAATTAAGAAAGACTTCATATGGCTTGTATCTGTACAAAGATTTGTACATATCTAACCCGGGGATTTCTTGATCTCTTGGTTGGAGGAGTGGGTCTGGAAACTAAAATTCTGCTCTTTCTAATGCTGTCTTGGCACAATGTGTGTTTTCTTTGTGTTTGGTACTAATAATTTACACATTCAGATCACTTTCAAATGCACTTTTATTTATTTTTCTTCAAAAAAAAAAACCTCAACCCTACAGGCTAACTGGTTGAAAGGCTGAGATATGACACAGCATTAGATAAGCAATGTGCAAAAACATAGGGAACAATCTAAAGGTGATGATTAAAATTTTGCACACACACACCCCTTTTTCCTAAAAGAGCAGTTAAAAACAAAACAACAACAACAACAACAACAAAACACTCAGTATTAGAAAAGAGGACCATACGGAATATCAGATTATAGCTGTGATATGAGTCCTGATCCATTATTCAATGCTTATGCTGGGTAAAACCTCAGTGACTAATTTTGTGAAGATTAATAGATGGTATTAATTCTTCTAATGCCTAGGAAGCAACTTGAATGACCCCCCTTCCTGCACAAAGCACTTATCCCAGAATAGTTGGCAAGATCTACAATTGAATCCTGACAAGACAACAGTTAGTGCATCACTGGGAGTTTTCTTTCTGGCATGCAGGACAGTCAGTGGCATCTGCTACTGCATGGGTTCCCTTGAGTACTGCTACTGTGGTGGACCCTGATTTTATTTTATTTTTTTCTCCTTCCTGAGCAAAAGGAGCATCTGCCAATGTATGCATACTTTCTGAACCCAGGGGGCCCTTTAGCTTGTCCATGGAGTGGCAATGGATAGATATAAAGCACCTAGAAAGAAAGATGAGACACTAAAAGATATCCTTTTAGTTTTATAACTTGAAAGGTGTCTAATTAGGAAGAAAAATACAGAACAGAAGGAAGAATTAAGATTTAACAATAATGAGACAGGTGGAAAAAGAAGCAGGTGTTCAGTGACTCCTATGAAGAACAGAAACACATGAAAGCAACTATTCAGGAATAGTCAAACTCTTTTGCACCTTTTTTCACTGCTAGTACTCTTTTGTAAATAGTTGAAGGGAAGGCTTTCTGAAAGAAACAAGCATGGATTACAAGAGAACGAGAAGCGATATTCATGAAGCATTTAACAATAAAAATAATCAACAGGCCTCCTAACGAAACGTCTCATCCCAAATACTAGAAGTTCTTTGAAGTCTGATAGCTTCTGTTCTCTCCTTGCTCACTAAAAATGTGGTTGTCTAAAGATAGCACCTTATCCAACAGGAGTGAACTTCAAAAACTTTCAAATGTTTCCAGAGAGAGTTTGTTTTCTTTCAAGTTATGCCAATTAGTTTTGCTATTATAATTATATTAAAAGCGGTCTATAGGTCCAAAATTACATCTTAGATTTTGTTGTGGGGTTCACAACATTTAAATCCTCAAATACGGAGGAGTAAGGAATAGAAATTTATATGAGATGACACTGATATCAATCATCCTCTAGGAATACCAAAAATAAGTAAATCATTAGAAGTAACCCCTGACTATTAACTCCAGTAACGCATCTGTTAAACAATCTCATCCTGTGCACTGATTCATTCAGTTGTCAATCTAAGGTCATTCCTTATTAGTAGAAAGGGTAGTAGCTGAATGTTCCAAATGCTTTGACCAAGCCCAAACTCAGAACACTGAAGTTTGAAAACAATCTGCTAGAAGATGACACTATTTCTAGATAAAGAAATACTAAGAAATCTCAGCACGAATGCTGATAAACTCATATATATTGTTTAGAAATATTTCAAAAGCTCTTGAAACAGCAGCCCTTCTTTCTAGATGAGAAACGTATGCTAAATAATAACTCTACCACAGAAAAAATTGTCACCCCTGGCTTTCAAGGCTAACTCCCTGGGTGCTTTCCTAAGCTGTGGCCAGACAAATGAGTAGAGCAGCAAAAGTTCTGGTTTAAGCACTCTTCATACTCAGTATTTCCAAAGATTGGTGCTTGTGTAAAGGTACAAGAAGGCTCCAGGGCCACTCTCCTTTACCGTGAGGGAGGTCAGGTTGGCTGTGCTGCTAGACAGAGTGGACCATGCTCAGAACTTCTTGAGGTAAGATGACCCCATAGATAGACTGATGTTTTTTATTCAGAGAGATGGCTTCCAGATAATTAAATAATGGCATCTGATTCCAACAGATACTCACAATTAAAACTAATTACTTTGAAAGATACAGAGTTAGTTCAAAGTAAAAATGTGGAAAGGCTAGCATAAGAGTAAAGACAGTAGTTTTTTCATGTAAACTTTGCCTTGTTCAAGAAAATCCTTGTCATTATAGTCTTTCCTAGTAATTTTTAGGTTTCTGCTGTGCTGGCATATCTACAGAACCATGGTAAAAGGCTGAATCATAGTTTGTTTGTACAGTATTAATCTCAGGCCTCCTGGTTTCTTCTGAGGTACTCGTGAGAGACTGGGATGAATTTTATTTTTTTGATCTTGATATACTGTATGGCTTTGGGGGTATTATTTCTACTATCCTCTGCAGCACTAGGGTTTGGCTCCAGCTACGGGTAGGATTTTGGCAAGGTACACACCATAATCTTCACTTGATGTATTATGTTTTCCACACAAGAGAAAATCTGACTTCTGTGGAGAACATGAGTTAGTAAGCTGACAGAAAGAGCAAAGAGCATGAAATTCAGATGCATTTGGTTGGTGCTTTGCTAATCCACTTAGCATTAAAGCCAGGCACAGATATGGAGCCAGGTGGGAATTTTCTCTGCATCAGATCATGAGCAGGTATTAAGGTTTGTTTTCTACCCTACTCTACAGAGTGAGTCATGATCCTTCAGCAGGCTCACGTGAGAGCTTTACTGAGGAAAGCTGCTGCTGTTACAGGGTGTTGTTAGCCCCACTATTATTACCTTGCTATCTATCTGTAAGAAATGGCAGCATGTCTGAATAAGGCTTTCTAATGGGTACCAGGATGTATTTTGTCTCATCTGTGTGACAGTGCCTGGCCCTGCCTTACAGCAGCCCTCGCTGGTGTTTTTAACAAGTGGCTGGAGCCAGGAGGCCACAGGCCCCATGCTCCTGCAGCAGCGCAGGCTGCACACCTCTGTGCGTGCCCAGCAGGTGCAGGGGGCAGGCCGAAGCTTTTTCCTTGAGGCTGGCAGAGTTTCTTCATGTAAAACAGACACTGAGTAGGTCTTTGCAAACGCATGCCTGGTGGCTGAGTGTACCAAGCAGCAAAACACAAAAGCCTGTGTGGTATTGTGTGGAAACTTAGGAAGGAGCAAGGCTACACAGGGGGATTTGTGACAGAAAGTTCAGTAATGGCTGGATATAGAAGAAAGGCCATAAAGGGGAACTCCTCCTGCACACAGCCCTAAGTGTTGTCCTCATAATACCAAGAATGTGCCATATGTTTTTGTAGTGAATGATTAGTGCTTTCATTTGAGAGAAGCAGCAAAGGAGGGAAGGACAGCACAGGCAGTGACAGTGAGACCGTTGTGCTCGGGCCGCCACCAGAATACAGGCTCAGGGACTGCATGGAGGCAAGCTGTCTGCTTTATAAGATAAAGCTCAACGGTTGGATATATCAGCTTTCACAGTGAGGTGCTTATTAATCACCACTCCTTCTCCAAGCTTTGCTTAATCTTTAGGTTGGCCATGTCAGCGAGACCCCTTTGGCTTCCAAAGGGCTTTGCTAGAGCAGCTCCGGTTCCTCCCCTTGGCACGAGCCAGTTCTACCAGCAGCTCAGCGATCAGGCTGCTGCCACAACAGGGCACATGGCACGGGCAGGCCACTTAAATCTGGCTGTGGCCACCGATGCCTCTCCCTCAGCCAGGGGGACAGCAACACAGTCATGCTGGGCTGCCACAGCCTCACGGTTTCACAGTGATTTAATCTTGGAAACTCCAATGCAGGAGGCCTCTGGGGAAGGGCTGGAAGTTCACAGAATTGTAGGGGATGGAAGGGACCTCTGGAGATCGTCGAGATTAACCCCTCTGCTAAAATTGGGTTTCCCACAGTAGATTAGGCAGGAAAGTGTCCAGAAAGGTCTTGAATATCTCCAGAGAGGGAGACAGGGCAGGTTGTTCCAGTGGTCTGTGACCCTCACTGTAAAGAAATTCCTGCAGGAAATTCCACACAAATGTGTGTTCCTGTTTTTGGCCACTGCCTCTTGTCCTATCGCTGCACACCACTGAAAAGAGCCTGGCCTCATTCACTTACTTCCTGCACTTTAGTTATTTATAACCACTGATCAGATCACTTCTCAGTCTTCCCTAGGCTGAACAGACCCAGGTCGCTCAGCCTTTCCTCATATGGAAGATGCTCCAGGCCCTTAATCATCCTTGTGACCCTCCCTGGACTCTCCCTAGAAGATCCCTGTTGGATTGGTGTAATTAAGGAGCTGTCAGGTTTGGTGGGTGTAGGGCCCTGTCATGGGCATGGCAGGGTGCTGGTGCTTTCAGCAGTGTTGTAAGGCTTCTGTTGCACCCTGCTTGTGTCTGAGGTGCTGCTGCTGTGAGTTGGCCTGTGCCAGTCAGTTGAATTAAAACCATTTTGGTACTGAGGGTCTATTTTTCCTCTCGGATTTCTTGTCTGGGACTCCTCAAAGAATTGCTTATTGGGTCTTTTGCTGGTTTATTGCTTGTGCTGCACTGTCTAATCTGTCATAAAGGCCAAGCACACTGGTAAAGCCTCCGAGCCTGACTGATCTGCTCCTCAGGCTTGGCTACAACTAAGGCCTTTGGCCTTTTCTTTGCTTGAGGCTAGTGGGTGTGTTTCATGGGCATTGCACGCAGTGATGTAAGAGGAAGAGTCGGGCTGCAGCTGTGGAGTGGGACACAGATGAGGGCCAGTAATTGTGACAGCAGGGACTGCGGTACCTGTGCAGCCCCTTTGCATCCTCTGCTTCCTCAGTACAACTTAGTCTGTAGTCACAACTAGCTTCAGACACTTGAGCTAGCAAGATTCTTCTGTACTGCATAATTTCATTGTAAATGCTGCCCAGCATAATTTCCAAATACGGACTTCTTTGTTTTGTCAGGTGGTAGAAGAGATTTTTTTTTTTTTTTGTGAGCTTTTATCTTAATGTGTGGCTACTTCAAAAAAGTCCTCAAATTTTGAATATGAAAGTAACATCTGGTTTGTTTTCAATTCTGTTGCAAGCAGCAAATGCAAATAAAGTTTTGTATTTTGACAAAGGACTCTTGGATTGTCATTCTAATGAAAGTTGCCTACATCCCAATTATCCTGATGTCAGGAATTTGCTGGATCTAGTTTCAGCTGAATAAAAAAAAAAAAAAAAAAAAAAAAGAAATTGCTAAACATTTCAGCCTGAAACATTTCAGCCTGCCATTTTTAATAGCACTAGCTAATCTGCAACTTGCAGTTCCTTCACTTCCATATTTAAAGTCCCCAGACAATGTATAAAATCTCTTTATAGGTCTCCAGTACAGATTGTATCAGACATGGACTATTACTGATATACTGACACCAACCTCTTCGCACATATGCTGAAAGCTTAATGAAAAGCTCTGAGGAAAAGTGGGCATGAAAGGAGCTGCTGACCTAAAGGTACTAGGAACATCTATGATGAGAACTATGGTGAGAAAATGGAGAACAAAGTATTGGGAATTTTGTTGTTATGTCCCTTTATTGTAACTTTAGCAAATAATAAGGTTTTGGTAGAGTTGTCTTCCTTAATTTGCGTGCGTCTTTGAGAATTCCACCTGGAAATTAGTCCTAGAAAATACCTTTGTGGGAAGAGGTGCCATTTTCTGAAGTAGATACAGAACTTCACAGAAGAGATTTACTTACTGAATTCGTGTATACACAACTTTTCCACGGTATTTTTTTAACAAAAATCTAAGATAAATAGTTCAATGTGTAGGATAAGATCTGTTTCACAAATAAGTGATAACTCCCAGTTGGAGTGGGATGTCTGAATAGCAATACATGATAGAACATGGCAGCAAGGCCAAACAGCTTCTGCTTTAAAATCTTGGAGGAGGCTTGCTGGTTGGTTGAAAGTGCCGAGTAGAGCTGTTCAGAACTTCATTTTTCTCTGAGCTTTTTAATGGGGTAACTTTCTTGTTTTATCTAAGCGTCTGTCATGCAGATTACCTGACATAAAACCAAAGCTGTCTTCAATGTAAAACTCTCATCTAAATGTGTCTGTCTATGTGTTTATGAAAAGCTTTCTTTTTTTTTTTTTTTTTTTTTTTTTTTTTTTTTCCATTGTATGAGCGAAGGATTTTATTCTTCAAAGATCAAATTTACTTTTTCTCCTTCACTTTTTTTTTTTTTTGCATTTTGAATCCTCTGGAGAAGAATGGCAAAAGTAAACATGAGAAGGGTGATGGAATTGCCCAATGTCAGATGTGTTAATTCATGATTTTATGATACTATTACTCTATTACTCTATTTTATGGTGTTTTGTGTCATTGCAGTGTTGCTTTAAGAAATGTGATGACCATAAGTGTTGTAGTACTCAAGGGTGATATAATAGATGGCCTGCTATCAGCTTACTGTTTCTTTTGAATGACCTGACATGTTATCATTTCTCTTTCCTGAATGAATAATTCTCCTGAAAAACCTAGTAAGAACTGTGAAAAGTGGCTTCACTGGAAAACCTTAAAGGAAAGTACTCATGGGCTGCAGCTGGCAAACAAGCAAGGGCAGAGGATCTATTGATGTAGCTTTGGTGATTGCTTTCTTTCCATATTATGTTCTCCACAGCTGACACAAATTGATTAATATTTATTTTCTGTATAAATTCCACTTTTACAAATTAAGCTGAATGTGCTGTAGCCATTGAAGTAGAGTGCAATGAACTGGTTAAATAATGAAAAGCTTTCCAGGTCAGTACAAAAACCACGATATTGTTATCTGATGTCCGTGAACATGCTTGAAGGCAGTATAAATGATGTTCTCCACACATGGTCCTGACTACTTGGCAATTTGAGAGAATGGATTACAATCCTGTTGCACATGGAGGAGGTCTGCCTCTTTACACGGTTGGTCAGACAAAGCTTCTTACACTCATTATTTAATCATTCTGCTTATAAACACTGCTTACTATTTCTTACCCATGTGGTATCTGCAGACAGGCTGGGCTGCAGAGTTTTCCATAGCTTCCAGGTTTCTGAGTGCATTTGGTTGTGTGGATATACATGACACTTGTACAGCTTGTGTCTAGATTTTGAAGAACCAGAGCAATCAAAGCAAACACCCACTGATTTTTTGGTGGTACAGGGCTAGTGACAGGATGGGATGGGGGCTCAATATAGCCTGATATGGTTGGTCTATCTTGTTAATTTTCTTAAAGTCAAATTCCCTGTCTGTTTTATTTCATTTTTAAGTGTAATGCTTATGCTTTATAGAGAAAATTTACCAAAAGGTTGTTTTGCTCAAGGAAGTACAGAGTTATACAGTACAGTAAAATATTTTGAATATTCAAATAAATAATGAGTTTGTTACCCATTAACAATTGTTGCCACTACAAGTCAACACAATAGGAACACTGGCTGATTAAAAAGTTTCATTGCAGTGGCATAAGAATTGTTCTTGGCCTTTGCTGCAAGAGATGTAGCTATTTCAGCCAGAGAGCTCAAGTGAAAGATGTTGGCATGCCCGTACGCCTGGAGCTCTACAAAGCCTTTTAAGAGATCTTGCTATTTTCAGTGATAGTCCTACAGGCTCTGCTCTGCACAGCTCTGTTAGAAGTGCCTGTATGGACAAGGGCAGTCAAAAGCTTGTCCAGCAGCATGCTTAAATGCATGAAGAACATGACTTAGGTTATACTATGCTAATTTAGCTGTCTTTTAACAGTGTGCCAAGTGAAACAACAAGAAGTAACTGGACCTAAAAAAGTGCAGTTTGCTTGCTTTCCTTCTTTAATAAACCATCCAAACACTACAGTTGTTTGTGTTTAAGAGGACTTACCTAGAGCAATGCCCAGCATTGCTAACAGATGTTTGGCAGGCATGTGAGTTTCCTTTTTCTTGCAATTTTCCTATTGCTGTTGGACCACTCAGAAGTACTCTTTTTAATATTTGAGGTTGATGGGAAAATACTGTTCATAAGCCTTTTTTTTTTTCTTCCTATTGTGTCAAAATATGAGATAGGCAACCTTCTTTTGCTGAATAATCACGAAAATACATTTGAATCTGAAAAACGGGGTTTGGAGATGAGCAAGAATAGCACCATCAAATGCCTATTTCATGCATTTTGTACCTTTCTGAAAATTTTAATCCTGCATATTCCATTTTCCTGTATTAGTGAGTAATCCTGTATCCTTTTAATGCATCTTTCCAGAAATTCTAACCCGTTGGTTGTGCTCAAGACACATTTGGTAGGACATGGGGAAGAATGACAGTAGGATGGATAGGGTGTTGATGGAGCACAGCTGTGTCAGAGAAGGGCAGGTGTTGCTGTTAGAATGAGAACAAAATACTTTGAAGCTCTTTGAAAATACTGACAAACATTCCACTAGTTGTGGACGCCCAGGGTGAGAACAAAATTCACAGCCAAGTGTATAATATAAAATTTGAAATTTTTTTGCTACAAAACTTCGTATTGTTTTATGTAGCTCATGGCCATAAAGTGAACTTGCCGGAGGAGAATAATCTCTGCCACCATACAGCAAAGTCAATAACTCAGAATTGGCAGATGGCATCAAAACAAAGGTGCTGTGCCCTTACTGAGTGCAAACAAGTTGTCTGGCTGACATTTGGGACGCTTTTTTTGCTGCTTTGAAGGACACAACAGAATTTCAGGTATGGAGTGGAATGACAGGTGTCAAGTGAGCTTTTCTTTCACTTAAAATATAAATATACCATCTGCACAGTGGTCTCTAGAGAGTTGGGCTCCAAAGGCTCTAGATTGATTTAGCTTTTGTGTGCTCACAGAGTAAGCTGAGGAGGCTTGAACGGTATACTTAGCAAGCTGTGGAAAGCTGACAGTATTTAGCTTCCACCCAGTCTAAATCACCTCGTGCCCAGAGTTGTTCTGTACATCCTCACTCCCATCTACTAACCTGTCCTTTTAGCTTTCCTCCTTTTGCTCAACAACTTCAGGGTAATGCAGCTCAGCAGGAATGACCATTATCTTTGCTTAGCCCCATACCTTCACAGGGTGTTTCCTTATGGTAAATAGCTAATATCTGAAAGCAATCCCTGAGCTCTTTAGTCAGCCTTTTATTTACTATGCTGCACTGTGCTGGCTTTCTTAGCAAGATCTGTCATTTTCTACATAGCAAGAGTCTTTAATGTGTGGCATACATGTATTTTAAAAATTCTGCTTACCTATACGCTCACCAGGATTTTGGGCTCCTTTTTGTTGATTTGAGATGTGCAGGCAGTAGACCTCAGCCTTAAAGTAAGTGTGGTTTATAACAAGTTGTTATCAGTTAAAAAAAAAAAAAAAAAAAAAAAAAAAGAGAGAGAGAAAGAAAAGAAAAAAAGTCTCTAGACTACAAACCCTTGTCTTGGTTGTCCTGACCATGGAGCTCCATCTGCAAAAGAAGCAGGTGGGAAAATGGCAACCCTGAACCAGGAAACTGCAGCAAGTCAGTTATTTTTTCATGGTTCTGACACTAAAAATATAGTGAACACCAGCTGCTTTCCTCCTGTAAATAGAGGCAAAAGATGAGATTGAAACTGGCCATCAATTCTAGTAAAGAAATATCGAAGCATCTGTCAAATATTTGACTCTTATGGAATCAAACTTTGTTCACTCTGGCGCTGCTGGAAGAGCATCTGGTAAAACAGAGCAGAGCCTGGAACAGTGTCAAGCAAAGCCTTGCTCCTGGAAGGGATCTGCTACGGCTGGCAACTGGCCCCCCTCAGCCTCACTCGGATCAATGCTCCTCTCCATTAGACCAGCCAAAAGAGCAGCACGCTAACCTGCAGCTCATGCAGACTCCCAGAGCAAGTTTAGTATTCATAGCAGTGAAGATAGTCTGGTATTTTTTTTTTCAGGAGGCTTACAAATCATTATATTCTTAGAAATTAGGTGTCTAATACTGGAATGACTAAGGAGCACAGCTGTAAGCTGTGTGGCAGCTTCCATGGAAGTTGTCACTTTGGGAGTGAGTATTGTGATGAATACTTGGGAAACTTGAAGGTTGTTTATTTCTGCTGTGTAAAGGCCAAAACGTAGCCTAAGATTGCATCATGATGGGAAAGTGTAAAATGGGGACCAATCAACCTATTCATTTTCTGTTTTATTTATCTTACAAATGATAACACTTTTAGCATAGCCACATATTAAATCTTATCTCATTGTGTTGGCAGAAGATGCAAGCAGGAGTATACTCTCGTATTCATGGCTGGCTGAGCTCTAATCTCACTTCCAACAATGATGTTTCATGGGAGTATTGTACACCTTCCCTGATGCACCTCCTCTTGTCTTTAAAATGGAGATCAAATTTTGTCCCATAAAGTTGTACTGAAAATTAATTGCTTAATGTGCTATGTATGCACTGCTTTGAGAATAATGGCTTATAGGTGATTAATGTTTTTACCAGCTAAGTATTATTAATGTAATGAGTTCTAATTAAAGGAACTATGGAGAGAAAAAAAGACGTAGTGTATGATCCTCCAATTTTGGTGGCACGAGTGCTGCAGTCATAAACCTGAAATAGTGTGGTGAAGAAGCAGCTCTGGGAATTGCTGGGTTTGTTGTTGTTTTGTGTGAGTTGTTTTCTTTTGTTTTTTAATGGAATCCCTTTCATCACTATAACCTAGTGGTAAACTGAGTAACTTTTAGTATCAACTCTGAGGGAGTTACAACTGCAAATAGAGCCAGACAGGCAGAGTTTAACAGAAATGAAGTAAGGATTGTACACAGCTCTGTGCAGTGGTGTCAGGCAGCATCGTGGGTTGTATTTCATGACCACAGAGGTAAATGGTGCTGAATTCTGTAGTGTTGTCTTTTGTCACAAACATGTCACAAATGTTTAACATGTGTTAAATTAATGGAATTTATTTAAAGGTAAATGCCTTGGTAACTGTGAACATGTGTGAACAAGTCCCCATTTAGGGTAGGAAATGCTCTGACTGACAGTCATATTCATATTCAGAGTTAGTACCCAGCCTGGTGATGAATGTTGTGATTTATGAAAGAGGATGCTGTAAGACTAAATTTCTGTGGAATTGGAGAAGTTCTGAACTCAGTCTCAAAACTAGAGTAGCAGAATTGCTCAATCTGGCATAAAAAAGTGTGCCTGTTGAAAAGTAGGCTTGAACATCTGCCTTCCTCTAGCTTTGCATTGAGTTTTCATTTGCTAAAAATTTCTTCCTCAGGAAACTGCAACCTGGTGTGCTGGGTTGCAGTCTGAAACTCTTCCAGAAATTAAGACAGACCATCCTCTAAGCCGTCAACATAGAAAATCTCATCTGCTGAAGTACTTTTGTCCTGGTGCCACCTTTAAGTACCGTCTTGACATGACACTTGGCGAAGACTACACTGAATATCACAGCCAGCCCCTTTAGTATTCAGTGATTAATGCAGTTTTTTCCATTTACTGTAAATGACGTGTTGATAGCTCTACAGTACCTTGCTATTAAATTACCTCAATCCTCTTTTACTTTAGTGACGTTCTGTTTTAATACTCTGCATTGCTTAACTGAACTTCAGTGAAGTACATTTGTTGTCTGACTTCACTTTGGTGCAGCTCATGTTTTAATTGACTTTATGCTTTCTTAGCATTGTTGGCTTCCTGGTGCACTGGTGATTAGTGTAGGGGTTTGTCTTGGAAGAGGAGATGTGGATTAACATTTTCTCAGCCAGAGGAGCAAATTTTGTTTTGTTCAGTTTTACTGGCAAATGTGGTAGCTGAATTTGGTGTCCTAACCTAGTCCTTTTGTCATGTGTAGATATGCTCAGATAGCAGTGATTCAAAAGAATCCTTCGCCCTTAAACATATGAACTCTTAATTTATGGATCTTAACAGAGCTGAGCTATCATGCTGCTCAGTCCTGCCAGCAAGTCTGGGCATTTCTACAAGCCTGGGGCCTTTAAAGTAAGGAGGTATCTGATTTGAGGGAGTTCAGGTTAGAGACTGCCTGATTCGGGGAGGGATGCTTAAATTTCAGACAAGACATTTTTAGATCTAGCCCAGAGAGGACATGACTTCACTTAACTTCCCATAATGTGGCTTGTTTCCATCATACTTATTGATATCGAGGTTGGGAGGACTTATTGATCCATAGTTCCCTGTTTTGCTGAAATAGTTTTAATGTGTCAGACCAAGATTTTCTCTTCATCCACTCTTACCTACCACAAATACGTAAACTACATTTGTTTCTTGAAACAAGACAGCAATTCGTGTCTTTCATATCTCTACAGAAAATCAGTGATCTGTTTGCCATTTTTCATATCACCTGTATTTCTTCCCTTTATGACTACTCAGGTCTGATTTTGTTGCTTGCCTTTGTGGTCCAACCTAGGCTGCTACATAGGGCATAGGGATTCCTTTAGAATGAGAGGCTCTGGATCTTGTTCTAGCTTGAATCAATTGTTTTAAGTCTAAAGGATTTTATACCTGCTCTTAACTACTTTTGTGAGCTTTTTTCTTATTCATGGTCTGAATTTATAGTTACTTTTTTTTTTTGCTTTGCTAGCAGTAATGTTTTGGCCACGCTTTTGGTAAGGCTCTTACGTGCAGTTTCATGTAATTGAGTCTTCTTTGTTCAAAGAAGCTTCTACCACAGTAGTCCAGATTTCATCAATTGATAAAGACCATGTGGTACATCAGCAATTCCAAGTAGTATTCATTTTATAAACTATGATCTGCTATAAATGTTCCCTCAATGCTATGCCATTGAATGTTTTCCTGCAAATGCAGCACCAAGCCTTTCCCTAACATTACTGGATGTTTTGTTCAGGCTCTGAAATGCAGTAGCACGTGTCCATCGCAATGATTGTAAGGAAGTACAAATTCTTTTGTTGCTTGTCTGCTTTTAGCATGAAACTGTTGGATTCATACAAGGGAAAGAATAAAGCACAGTGAAATTACGTGAATATAAGTGCATTTATATAATATCCATGAGGTCTGCTATGGCCATCAGCTAAACTGTTTTGACAAGGAGTAACAGAACACTGAGTTTCAAAATACCTTTAAATAAACTTTTCTGTCACAGTTAGGAAGTGGTCATGGGTTACACATAACTTCCACGAAACTTTTTTATTATTGTCACATCTTGATTAATTATAGCAATGCACTTTTTTCTGTCATGTTTTTAATATCAGGAATATTTAGCAGTTAGCTACTTTGTAATTCCTTCCAGATCAGTTACTGAAGCCTAGGGACCAATAGAAACATTTAGAGATAATAAAGGCCTCAAGCATTGATATTTCTCAACTCTAACAGATTATTTTTCTTGGCAGAGATTTTTCTCTGAATGAAGCTTTGTCTTGCAATGGTTTGGAAAGAGTGCTGTTCCTTATGACGGGGCTCGCAGTGTTATCCCTGACTAATTCAGGATTTATGTACCAATTTTTAAGGTTGTCTAAGTACAGTTCCTCCCTGCAAGGGAATGAAATGGGCCAGTGAGAGATTTCCTGACCTTAGCCCTTCCCTTCGTATTTGTTATCAAGCAGCATTTCTAACCTGGAAGAATTTGAAAGCCAGGGATGAGTACACTTTGGGGCTCTGTGGAGGTGAATTGCTCATGGTTTTGACAACATGACTTACGGGCTCAGAAGAGATCTAATCAGTGTGCTCTTAAAGGCAAGCTGGAAGCTCACAAAAAATGTATCTGGTATCACCATTGCTCTGGGACTTGAAGTTCATTGGTAGTAAGAAACAGTTAAAATTATCTGCTGTGGATTGGGTGATTTAGTAATGTACTACAGTGCAGTTACATCTGCCAGACCATGAATTAACAGCTCCTTCAACTTGAATAGTGCTGCAATTAAGAAATAATGATAGCCTGTAAATACAGCGTCTGAGTGTCTTACCTAGTATGTGCCTGCTGTCACAACAGCTAATGAAGAATTTGGTAATTCCATCTCTGGTTTTGGGGAATGTAATCAAATCCAAACCCCATGAGATGGAGGATTTGGGGGGGACTGATTCATCAGGCCTTGTTGTTCACATCCAAAGACACCTTGTAACACTGGTGGGTGTCAGGATACTGAAAAACAAGTGAGTAATTTTTTATTACCACCTCGCACTCTATAGAGGGATCTGCAAGTAGAAGGCAACTATTAAATGGCAATCTCAGAAGAGCTGAATGTGTGGTGTGTCTTGCTGCTGCAAAAAAAGGGGTTGTGGAATCATGTCCCATGCTTCAGGGTAGCTCTAATTCATCATTGATCCATCATTGTTTTCATGGTAAATCTGTGAGGCTATAATGCACAGAGCTGAAATATTCTCATGAGCTCAGTGGAGAATGAATATTGTTAAATATTAATTTATTGCACTGATTTTTCAATGATCTTGTAAGTGATCACACTAACCTAACAAAGTGATTAGATTCTTCTGGTAGGTTTGTGTTAGCCAATTATTTTGAAACAGCTTACTAAAGATGTCATTTAACATGCAAGTTATTATATTTTATCACTTGATAAATGACAGCTTTCCTTCAAACAGCAGTTCTATTCTTTCATCAGGTAGCTCATTACAAAGGTCTAATATAGAGCACAATATTTGCAAAAATGTTCTTTAGGATAACATTTACATGAAATTTATTCATACAGCCAAGCTATTTTGGCTGATTTCCCATCTGAAACATTATCATACAAGTCACTTTTCTGTGATCACTTGCAAAATTCTGTTTTAATGGAATCATTTAAACTTGGTTAATTTTATTCATTTTTCATTCAGCATTTTTTGCAATATTTAGTTTCCCAGCAATGTATTCTTTGACCAGTGACAGTAGACAGCTGTATATTAGCCTAGACAGCAAGCTAAGAAATCTGGGGTTTGGATATCAGATATCAAAATTTTGTCCAGTATTTGGGGACTTTGTGCTCTATTTCTGTATGGCAGGTTAGTATTAGCTCTAGTTAGTATTTAGCCGTTCTGTTTGTTTATTTTTTCTAGCTTCTACCGTTAAGGATATAACTGGCTTATGAGTAAGCTGCAGGTACAAGCTGGACCTAAAATGGTACCCGATGAGAAAGACTCTAAAGAAACCTTGGTCTGACCAAGTTCCCACATAGGCTTATCTTCCTGGTCTTATTATGTCAGACTGTGATAACTTGTGAAATATAGGTGTGTATCAAAGGACAATGATTCAAAAATGCATTGTTTACATAATTCAGTACAGTACAACACTGATAAAGGTCTGTATTTTCCCTTTTCTAATGATCACTGTGGGAGTGACAGTTCCTGGTTAAGTAATTGCATCCATGGAAGGCAGACGCAGAAAAATCTGACAATGATAGTTAACTTCTTGCTGTGTTTTGCTAAGCTTCACCAGGCCTAAAGCAGGCTTTAAAACACAAATGTAACTGCCTGGGAACACTTCTTCCTTTGGCTTTCGATCTTATTTTCTAGGGATCTAGTTCAATAACAGATTGCAAAGACACAGCAAGACAAAGCCAGGGGAGTTTTAGGTTAGATGTTAGGAAGAACTTCTTTACCTGAAAGGGTTGTAAGGCATTGGAACAGGCTGCCCAGGGAAGTGGTGGAGTCACCATCCCTGGAAGTCTCAAAAGACGTTTAGATGTAGAGCTTAGGGATATGGTTTAGTGGGGACTGCTAGCGTTAGGTCAGAGGTTGGACTCGATGATCTTGAGGTCTCTTCCAACCTAGAAATTCTGTGATTCTGTGTGAAAAGGGGACTATCCAGCCTTGCCATTTCTGAGTATTTTCATTGGCTGCATCAAGTATTTACTACACTTTGTAATAAATCTTTGAAGGAGAATTTGACTCAGAAGTTTGCTGATGTCTGAAGGCACTATTTCATACTGCCATTGTTGATGTGAGTCTGCTCTTTTATTCTTCCTTTGTGTTGCCTTTCTGCAGTTCTGTAGCCTCTTATTCGTTACTACATGCAAGCTTCAAAAAAAGTTAATATTTAATCTTTGATTCAACATGTGTTTAGAAATACAAATGGTGCGTTTGTAGACTGTATACAAATGCAATAAAAGTTTTCTTACAGTAGCTTATGGAGGTCCCAACCAAGAGATGAAGTCTTTCTCTTGCAAGTCTTTTGCAAAGGATCGGTGCCTGATGTCCTACTAATCTAACCAAACAGCATGACTGTAATGATGCAGTGCAGTGATGGGAAACACACTTGGGGGACAAGCTACAGCCAATGGAGGACGAATAATAATACTGTGGTAGGATGTCTCTGCCTTCTGTGCCCTCTTACATTGAATTGTGGAAGAAGCTAAAAGGAAACGTGGGGAAAATGGCCTTCAGCTGCTAGAGACCTTTCTGGAGCTGAGTTGGAAGTGACACATTCTTTTCCGTGGAGATGTGATTATGGAATATATAACTAATTAGATATGGACATATAGATATGAAATCAATATACCTCAAAAGAAATTTGGCATGTTTTCTCATGGATAAAACACCTTTGAATCTTTGTTTCTCTTTCCATGTTACTTGGGAAAAAAATGCTGAAGAGGCATTCATAACTAAAATAAATTGCAGAGAAAGTGGGAACAGGACCAAGACCTAGTTTCAGGCTGTTTTAAGCAGAAAAGAAATTACTTCTTGAAAATAGCTCAGTGAGGGCACTGTGAAAGTTTAACTTAATTTGTATTCATTTTCTAGACAACAAGAGAGGTGTTCAGGCTGTTCAGCTTATGTAGAACATGGGAACAATTCAAATTCCTCTTCAGCTGTGTCAGTCATCTCCAAAGTCAACACCTGCAGCTGTGTTAAATTATAAAGGAGCTCCGAGAATGAGAGGGGATGGACTTATCATTAATATCGTGCAGATTGTAGGACATAAATTTTATTGATTCGCTAGTTCTATTTCTAATGGCAAACTGCCCAAAGCCAAAAATTTACTGATAAAAACTTTCTGTAATTCACTCAGCAGCCTGAGAGGATGAGCTGATCTGCACTGCATGGTTCTGCTCCTGTTCAGTGCCATCTGCCAGGATGGCCTCCTGTCTCCAATACGCTGGTCCTTCAGGACACGTGTGTCTTGTTGGACTCTAAAGCAAATCCAGGTCTCATAATTTGCAAAACTGTACTGAAGGTCAGGCATATGATACAAAAGTATTATAGCTTTAAAGATAAGTTTAACTAAGCATCAAATTCCTGAAGGTCCAGGGCTCCCTCAAAGGGACATTTTAATTATGTTCTTGCTGAAGGAAGCTAGTAAAGTTACATACTCTTAAATATCTTGTTTGCATTCTAGGTAGTTACACCTAATGCTACATTATTGTACCACATAAATGTGGCAGAACAGTGTTGGCATCTGGCACGGACCTGCTATTTGTGAGTTGTAGTTGTTGTAAGCTACCAATTGTCAAACATACTGGTACCACACACTTTCAGATAGGAAAGTGGCTGTCAATATGCTAGTGGAGCAGAGCCCCCAAAGCTGACACGGGGAAGCTATCAGTCACTAGGAGTCACCTGCTTTTTCTCTAGGTTATCCTTCAGAAAGTTACTGTTGTGTAAGCCTTCTTGACAAGAGCTGCTGTAAACTGTTTAAAAAACAAAGTCTTAGCTCCTTAGCTTATATAAATCAAAGGTGCTTTCAGAGTCTTGTGGGATGGGTCCTTCCTGATGTTTTTAATAAAAAGACAGCTCATCTAAAATCCTGTTCCCTGCTGCTTTGTAACAGCTGACTAATCTTTGATCTTACAGAAGCCACTATTCTTTTGCAGTTCCTCCAGTCCTATATGACTAAGATTTGCCAGAATTCAGGGATTCCTCTCTGTAACATTTCTAAGAAATAAAGGGTCTAAACTCCCAGACTTTTCCTCTCTGCAGAGAATGGTGTTCTTACTCCTCCATAGTATTTCCCTCCTTTTTCTAGTAGATATACCACTCTGCTATCCCTCTTGCTGGTCCCACCTGCTTTCCTGGCACTCTGACCTCTACCATTTCAGCAGTATTAAGCTGCCTCCCACATCTAGCATGAAAAATCCTATTTACTCCGTCTCGCTTGCTATTTTATTACTATTTTATTCATACTCGTTATCGTACCAGGACAGGTTCTTCCAATTATTTAAGTTCTGTTTGCATAGTTGTGTTTTTTGGTGTTTTGTTTGTTTGTTTTCTAAAAGAAATAAAGTAGTCCTTTCTCATTCTCACTGAAAAGGGCTAATTCCCATGCCCTTTTATCCTTTGTTGTCTTAGGTTGTCATCTTCATCTTGAAGATGAATTGTCACTGTGCTTGCATGGCATCCTGTCAAGCAGATGCTGATGCAGGTGGGATTAGCCACAAGGTTACTCACCGTGTGCTGGAACACGCACATGATACTCCAGGCAGGATGGCTTACGATTAGAACTTTTTTACCCGATGAAGGGTCTGGGTGCTAAAGAGGACTAAAGAGGTGTATGTATTCATTGTGATACATTTGTTCAGTGGAGTTGCACACAGAAGAAAGTTTCAGAATCTCTGGATGTTCTAGGTAGGCTTAATAGGTGGCACCAGTAGATCCGTGTGTTTTCCAGACTAATATTTAGGAGAAGTACTTTCACGTGCTGCACAACTGAAGAACAATCCAAGAGCCCCTAATGCTTTTGGGAGATGGATCTCCTTGTTCTTCAGAGCTTTCCACTACAGTATCAATATATCATAACTCAGAAAAATGAGTCTCGAATATTTGTTTTACCTCAACTTGCTCAGCAGTTTAAGGGACTTGAAAGCAGATATTAAAATAAAACAGTTTTGTAAGAAGGATTTCACATCACACAACCTAGGTTTTATATTAAAAATGTAAAACAAAACAACTGATGCACAGAATGTGTAGTAGAAGTACCTGCGTAGAAAATAAAGGGTTGTTAGTATAATCCTACAAAAACAACCTCATACTCACTGAATAGATATCATTTGTTATGAAAAATCTAGTGCCTGTATTTTGAATCAAATGCTGAAGAAATAATATTACAGGAGCGTGGCTGTCATGGCTTTTCTAAGTAGCATGTGAATATAGGAAAAAAAAAAAAAAACACTGTAGTGAAAGCTGTTCTTTTTTTTTTCTTTTTTTTTACCTTGTGTTGGGGATATTTTAACTTTGGAGAAGCGTCTCTAATTATGTTGCTGTTATTTTTGAAGGTGAGGATAGAGGAAAATTGTCTTGTAAGGAATGATTGCCAGCTACAGATGTTATCTGTGAACTCTGACTCTCTTGTGTTGGAATCAATCTTGCTCCAGAGCATCTGTCCTTACCAGAAAATAAAACTTTTAGGATGCAGAAAACATAGCAGTCTAGACAAATTCTGCTATGTTATTCCTGATCAATTCTTTTGACCTGCTACATGTCATGAGAACACATCAAAGTTCTTTCTGTTTGATGTAAACGTTATATGTAGTTGATAGTGGAAAATTTGATAGCGCATGAGAAATAAATCTGAGAAGAAACATGAAGGAAAGCAATTCCTAAAATGAATGCAGAGCATCTTTCTGGGTCATCAGTCTGTTCTAGACCACGAAGTAACACAGTTTTAATTTTTGCGCTTCAGTACAAATTCACCAACATACATGTAATTTAAAGAAAATGCTCAAAAAGACTATTGGAAGATTAACAAAAGCTGTAAACAACATTATATTTTAAGAGAAATCTTACTGCCTTCTGTTAATGTGAGCATTTAAAGCAAAATCTTCCATTATTTCATAGATATTTTTTTTATGAATGAAAAGCATCTGTTAATCTCTAGCTATCCTTTTGTAGGATACAGGTGATTGTTGCACTGGCTCTGGTGCTCTGAAAGAGTTGCTGCTTTCAACTCTCTCGTGTTGCTTCTCATAAGCCATTTCAGGGCAAGATGATGCTAAAAAGTGAGATCGTGTTTGTGTCCTAAGAGCTTCTTAAAATCAGTTTTCATAGCAGGAATCCAGTCACCAAGACAGGACTTTTAGTGAATCAAGTTTTAATCAAGTCTGTACTCGATCACTCAGTGTACTGGGAACCGTGAGGCCACATGTTATTAGTTTCCTATTCCCTTCCACTGAAACCCTGTGCATCACTATTAATAGAGAACAAGTATGTAGGTGTTTCATGAGCAGATACTGTTACTGGAGAGTTTTGAAACTAACCAATAGACTATATAGGATGAAGACTCAATGAATTTTTGCTAACTTCACAGTTAACACGTACTGCACTGTTTTCCCAGCTGTGTTTGCTCACTGTTCAATAGGCACAAAAAGCCACACTGCCAATGCTCTTTATCCACTAGTGAGAGCTTCCCAAAGCCTCCTTGCTAGCACCTGAAAAAGGCATAGCATGTTAATTTAGTCTTTGGCCTCTGCAATGCAAAAGTACTTTAAAACAAATGGTCTCAGAAGACATCTACAGAGGCAATCCATTAGAATGCCATTGGTAATATTCCTGTGGAGTTATTCCGATATATTATTCTATTTTAAGAATTTGGGACTTGTGCTTGAGAAAATAAGGTTCACTGATTTTGCTAAAAATATGTTGTTGGAACCTGTAAGGGCCATCAATCAGTGTCTATTGAATTATACTACACTTTCATGAATTCTCTGGAAGTAGCATTGACTTCAGCAACATACTGGCTATCTAATATTTTTTTTTTTGAGAGGGAAATGTTAGTTAGCATAGCACCTAGCTATCCATTATCAATAGCTATCCATTGTAATTAGGTCATATTTGGCTTTTGCTATTTGAATAGACATTTTGTCACATTTGTCACAAAATAACTTATATAGTTTATTTTATATTTTAGAGTATTTTATAATCAAATTAGATACACAGTTAAACAGAAATGTTTGGGTATAACTAAACTTCAGAAGACTGCATTAAGGATAAAAGGTAAAGTGACAAGCATTTTATGGAAAACTTTCTAAACGAGAGCACTTCTTCCTAGGGTGAAAAGGTCAAAAATGACTTGAAACAGTCCATAAAAGCTATGAAGTCACATAGAACATGTGGGAAGACAAGCTTATTAAGGTCTTGTCAGCCCTTTTTTGTAAAGTATACTCAATTTCAGTAAATGTAGGAACAATTCTTCTTTTCATAAGTCTTACATTGTAGATTACTTGTCCTAGAAGTTGCTGCAAGATGATGTGCAAGCGCTTTTCTGATTGGTATGCAGCAGTAGTACCTGGCAGTTTAAGAATGAAAGACATCAGAACCCAAATCAAAGTCAGTCTCTGGATCTTAGCTTCAGAATTGATACGCTTGTAAATGCATTAGATCTGTTGAAATTTAAGTAAGAACAGGTAAAGGGTTTTGCTACAACATCTGTCATGAATGCAGAGAATAAATTCTAGCATGGCTTTTATTTTTTTCAAAATTTAAAAGATTACCCTAATTCCTTATTGCCTGCAACTTCTGTATGTCAAAATATTAATCCCCCCAAAAAACAAACATCTATATTAAGCTTGTTCGAGTAGTCTATTGTATTGTTTTGAGGTTTACATCTGTCAGTTCTATACTGTTTAGACAAATTAAGAAAACTGAGCAAAACTGTTTCATTTTTCTAATACCCTCAAAGACAGAGTTGGGCACAGCCACCTGAAGATGCCTGTTCTAACACAGTGCTGTCCTAGAGAAAAGGGTATGTGGCAAAGCTAGTGTCCTTCCCCTGTGAGGTTTTGACTTTCAGATGGTGCTTGCAAATAATAAGTGCACTGAGCGCCAAACTTGGTGGTCAGGTCAGCTGCGTACAGATATGGAGAGCTTTCTGAGTACTCATTTATACCCTGGATAAGTAATGTAATTGTGATATTCATTCCCTTTTGCCATCTGTAGTATTTTCAAACTTTTTAATATTGGGGTGTTTGTTTGTTTTAAAATTTTGCAATTATATATATATATATTTATTTTATTTTTTTTTTACTCATTTTACTGTTAACATGATTCTTGCTAAAAGGTAATTCTGAGGCTTGCTTCAAAATAGTTTGCTTCCCATGGATGTGGATGTGACCACAAAGCCAGGATAGTTGAGCATAATAGTTGTGCCCATAATCCCTGTGCAGTTCTTTGGTTAACAATATTTGGTAAATTTGTACTTGTCTGCACAGGCTACCCTGAGGATTTGTAGTGCGGTATCACTGGAGGAAGAAATTCCTCTGGGTTGGCTTCAGGCAGTAGGATAATGGATTGAGGACCTGAATTCCAGCTGTCCTCAAGCATCTTGTAAGGAAGATATATGGAATCACTAGCTGCATCATGGAAAAAGAGGCTTAGAGCATGTGCTTCTGTTGAGAGAGCACATTATTGGCAAAATTAATATTTGTGTTCTCACAGATTTTGGATTGTTTTTCAATAACATCTCTTAAGTACTGTTAGAAGACAATAACTGATGGTACTGCAAAAGCACACTGAAAATAAAATGTGCTGGTAAGTATGATAGAGGAGAAGCTAAGCCTACAGGTATCCCCATGTAATTAAGGTCACCGTCGTATTGCCATCAAGCTTATTTTAGAAGTTAGTAAAAGCCTGTAGTATACTGCCATTGGTTTTTCTTTCTAATAAAATCTGTATTTGTTCTTGTAATACGTCTTCCATTTAGCATCATCAGCAAAAGGTACCGTAAGCAGTACAGTGGGAGTGCTGCCTTATCACTGGATTAGGAGGTAGTAAACAGGAATGATTAAGTGTTGTAGTGTTTTGTTTTTAGTCATGGGCATTTTCTTCAGTAGTTTTGTAGGGAACATCTACTGGATAGAGCTAGTACATAAAGACAGGAAGGAGTGAGAGAGCTTTTATATAGTGCCTTACTCAGCTCAGTGACAGTCAGGTGGGTTAGCAAGCTGTATTCATTTTGAAGCTAACAAAAGTGGAAGAGAATGGGAGCAGACTAAAACCTGTAACAACTTTGACCAGAGCCAATTCAGTATCTCTGGCAGATATTTAGCTCCTTCTTGCTCATACTTCAGAATGAATCCTACTGCATGTACTAATGATTTGCTCCTCACTGGTACTTAGCAGACGTGCTGGCATAGTTTCTGGATCTCATAACAAGAAATAGCAAAGTATCCTGAAACAAATGATTGTCAGTAGGGCAATATCTGTTCTAAAAATTGATTTCATGGAGTTTTAGTACTCCTAAACTTTATGTGTAGTCTCATTTTTCAAACCCTTGTAACTATATTTGCAATTCAGTAGTCCTAAGGCCTTTACAGCTTCACAGTTTGAGGTCAGCAGTACTGTGCTAGTTAATCTGTTTTATTTGATAGCAACTATATAAAATGATCTTAATCTTCCTGGATTTTGGTAGTTTGTTCCATTTAATAAATGATTGCTTTAAAGAATGGCTTGAAACCAGAAAGATACCTGTTGATAGTTTTTAGCTTTGTTTTTCAGAACTGATCAGTGTATCTGCCTTCTGCTGAGTTCTAGCCACAAAGGTGGTTGGGCTACTGGCTTTTTATATTTTAAAAACAAATACAGTAAAAAAAAAAAAAAAAATTATAACAGATGCATTAGGAAAACATGACAAGGAACTACTTATTTCTGTTGCCTCCCTAGTGAAAAGGAATGGTTTAGCTTTCAATATATCCCAAAAGAAAAATGTAAGTAATTATTCTGCAACTTTGTTTTTCTTGGAGGAAAAACTTAGTGTTGAAGTTGAGATCTCTCACGGAATGTAATTAATTCAGAATGAGAAAAATGAACAAAAACGCAGCCTCCTGCAGTTGGATCTGGACTGAAACCTATCTCTGGTTTTGATGTCATGACTTGCAGTACCTGTCCAGAAAACTTTGTGGTGAAGTGCAGCTAAAGGACTTTGTGAAATGCAACTTCAGAGTTGCTTTCTGGCAACAATCTGAAAGTTGGATATGTTAAAAACAAGGCATATATGCATAACAGAAATGGTTATAGGCAATAAAAATATGTGAGCTATTCTAGCATGCATGTGGGAATGGTGAAGATGGCACAAACAGTGAAGCTGGATGTTTAAAAAAGTCAGAGCTTTGCTCCCTAATAGGTCACTCAGTATTTAGTTGACTTTGCTCCTCAAGAATTCAGTTTTTCAAGGCTTAGGCCTGTTGGTGATGTCATTTTTTTTCTGTAGTTGTTCATTTAAATAATGTGTTCACTCTATCTTTAATTATCTGGACTTTTCAGGCCGAGAGGTACTACTACTAGATGTGAATTTTATTGCTCTACTAAGTGATTATTAGGTGGTAGTGATAGTTTCAAAAGCTAGTTAATGACTTGAATTTAATTACTCTGGGATTCATTTGAATTTAGCAAATCCCTTTTTGACTGGGAAAAAAATGGAGAAAAAAAAATGGACAGTTATTTCTAGGACAGCGTCTTTGTTTTCTTTTGTTTTAATTAGTGTTGTGCTTAGTATCTCCCAGTGGGTTTCTTTGACGAGATCTGGAATATGTGGTTTTTTGAAAGATAGGGATCTGAATATGTTCTAAACTTTGAGAAGGTACCATCTGTCTCTAAGGGACTAATTATGAGCTTTGCTCTGTACATAGCCTAATACTGTCATGGAGAGAAGGGACATCAGTCAGGTAGTGTAGTGAAATTTCTCTCCATTGTGAGTTTGCATTTGAGTTCCTTTGACCTTTAGAAGACCAGATTGGTCTTGCATGTGCCACTGCTTACAACAGTGTCCATTTTCTGTTGTTGTCAGCCATCGTGTACTGAACAATGCCAATAGTATATTTTGTAGAGAAAGGACTGTACACTGGTATAAAATTAAACAAAACGGGGAATTGTCTGCCCAAGTGTGTTTCACATCCTCTTTATTTTTCACCCTCATTGGCAAAAGTCTTTTTTCTTTAAAAGTATACTAATTCAACCTGAAAAGAAGGTTTTGGTAAAGAAGGATGTAAACAGAGGGTTCCCTTCTTCCCCATATTCTTACCTGAAAAAATCTCTCACTCTGTGTCTCTTAAGTTGATATGAAAGTGCCTTTTGGATGCAGCTACAGGGGAAAACAGCCAAAACGTAGTAGGTCTTTGGATGTTGGATAAAGATTAAAGAGAAAGGGAAAAGCAGTTGTTCCTTTTTTATTCTTTTTCTTTTTTTTTTTTTTTTGTTTCCCTCCTTTCCAGAAGGAAGTCAATACTCTTCTGTTGGGGTGAGACTAAATTAACTGGGAAAACAGACAACAGTTGTGTTTCTTCCTTCATTACTGGATAGCAATTAAACGTTACAGAAATAAGAATGGTATAAGAACCCGTGTAAGAGCAAATAGGTGTAACCACATCTTAATTGGAATAAGGGGAGAGGAGGAGGAGGAGACTGCGACATCCCTCTTCTTGTCATAAGGTTTATTTTTAAATGCTGTTATGCAGACTGAGCAAGAATCATTTAGCAATAAAATAGGGGATAGAATGCAGATGTGTGATTCTGCTGTGTAGCTAGGAACTGTTTCTTGGGTCCCTACGGGGAAGCAAAATATTATCTCAGTTTTCTGACAACTTAAAAGCAGCGATACAGCCCAGACTGCAAGTGATTTAGCAGAAGGATCACTGTGAGGACCCTGTGAGGGTCCCAGGGCTTCCTCACAGCTTAGTTCAGGTCTAGCATGGTGCTATCTCACAGATTATGGGTCACTGTTCACAACTGGGAACACAGCCATGAATATAACTAAGTACTGGACAAATGTTTTGGAAGCGCTAGTATTTGAAATAAGAAGCCCAGATTGTGTTTCCCAAAGCATTAGTGTAGGATTTGGAATAAAATGGCTCCTAAATAACTGTTTTTGACAACTCTAGCTCAGGTGCTGCAGACTCACGGAATTGCTGTGCAGAAATGACATGGAATATATTTTTCCTCTGAGGTCTTCCTACACCTGCATAATACTGGCTTAGAATAAGAATAACTCTTGCTGTATGCACATTTTTAGTTTGCACTTAATGTTCTATGTTCATCAGATGTATACATTTTATTGAGTTCTTCTGAAGTAAGTGAATGATGGAGTAGCATTTAGCAAGGTTTGTTTGCTGGTCTTACAACTTAAACCCTCTGTAAATTGCAGTTTTGTATTGAGGGAGGAAAGGGAATTGCTGAAATGTCAGCTGCTCAGCATGAAACTCCTGGGAGACAGGATTTACAATCCTGACCTGAATGCATGCAAACTCTTTGAATTCTGGACTGCCAAAATGCTGTGTTGTCAGTGTGAAATAGCATGGTGCTATCAGTATGCCAGCAGCAATGAAGATGTATGGCGTGCGTCTCATGAATACTAAAATCCCATGCACAGTTCAGATGGAAAGTTTCACATGCATCAGTCATGTTTGCTCTTGTAGCTATCTCCTGGTTCCATATGTAAACATTTTGAACTAAGCTTCTAATAGTCAAACTGTAGAAAAGAAGTTAACATCAGAGACAAAGTTTATAGAAGTTAATGTGGTGTTCAGTGCAAACTCCCTTATTGATTGATTCCAAATGACAGAGCCTGAGGATTCAATAATTAAAGACCCACTTCACTATTTTATTCTAATTTAGTTTTGTACTGCTCTCTCACCTGCCTCTCAGTAAATGCCAAAGTAATTTAAAATGGCAGAATTGATGGTTTGTACTATTGGACTTACTGCTTACATCTGTCCAGACAAATGTGCCCTGGACCATTCTCAAGCAGTGAGGTCCACTGGCGTGGAAAAACCCATGCCTACATTATGAAACTGTTTTCCCTGCCAGCACAAGGGTTGGGTGGGCAGCATTCAAGCTGTCACATTTTTTTCTAGGAATGATCCTTGTCATCTGCTGTCTCCAGAACCAGGGAGTTGTTCAGGGGAGTGTCATTTGCTACTTGCCAGAAGTGTTTGAGACTTGAAGATGTGTAGCAATGTAGACAAGTGCATTTCAATATGCCATAACAGTATGGTCTCTCTTTCCTGGCACTGCTGAACTTGCTATATAAATGTACCTTTGGATAGGGTTCATTTCACCTCACTTAAATGAGGTTCTTAACTTTTATATAGTCAAAGATTCTGGGCTACAGCTGGTAGAGAAATCACAAGATAATTCTTCCTAACCTAGCCTCTCTGTCTGAATTACCCACTGTGTATATAAACATGCATAAGTCAGAACTGTGCATGAGAAGGTGACATCAGCACTTTTAATTATCTGCAATACCTTAAGGAGATGTCTGTACAGGAGGACTAAATACTGGTTTGAAGACATGTCTGAAGAAGAGTAATAGAACTGTGAGTTGTGGGTTTAGAAACGGTGTAGAAAATGGCATGTATGCAAGGTCAGAGGGAAGCACAAAGGTAAAACAAAATAAGGAACATTGCTGCAGAGCACTAGAGGAGGAGACTCGAATGAAAAGAAAACTGACGGAGATCCTGAAGGAGAAACAATGGGACAATATTAATAGGAGCCTGTAATAAATGCTGTTAAAGGAAGGCCAAAGTAAATGGAAGTGGGCAGACCTGAATTCTAAATAAGTAGCAAGTCTGGAGTAATCAGAGGGTTGTCTCACTAAAATTTAGTCACTTTAAAAAAAAAAATAAAAATAAAAATCTCTCCAGTTTAAAAAAAAAAAAAAGTATTTGGAACACGTTTCAGAAGACATTCTCACCTGAGTCTCTACTGTGTAGCAAGTACTTTGTAATTAAATTCTGGTCTGTTGGATTTATATTCTGACAGAGATCAGAATCCTTACCTGATCACATAATTAGACAGTAAAATAGAAATGTTCCTTTCTAATAGATACATAAAGCAATAAGGATATTTTAAAACCCCTGTCAAATCACTCAATGTAAATTATCTAATCAGATACCATAGCTACATAATGTAATGTTAAAAACAGCAGAATTATGCCATTACAGAAATCAGCTAGTCGTGTTCCAGATTACAGGGTTTGTAATTACAATGTTTCATCATCAACCCACTCAACTCCATGCTGTCACGTATCTTTGGAATTGTTACATACATTTATCTCTGTATATGTTTTCATCCTCTTAAAAACGTGTGTTTTTCAAATATTTTTTCTTAGAAATTGTTTTCTGGTGAATGCTGATGCTGACATGTTGGTTATATAGTAGCTAGTGTAATGGCAAAACAGGATCTGTGGAGTACTGCTTATTCAGCAGCCCTCCTGCTCCATCCCCACCAGATCTGTAAGTGTAAGCTGATGACTGGGCAGCGGTGAAGGTGGTCCGAAAGGGGGACCATGACAACTTGACTGCTGAGAGCCCCTTCCTCACAGAGATGCTCTAAGGTCTTGACCTAAGCTATTGCTAAATGATGTAAGAATTGTGTGGTTATGCAAAATTTTAAAGGAAATGAGATTAAATGTATCTACCAGCAAGTTTCTCTTTAGATAGATGGGAATTTGGTCAAACTCCAACCACTGCCATTCAATTAGATCTGATCCCAATCATGTCAATATCAGTGAGAAACGAATGTTAGTTCCCTTGAAGTAGGAACACCTCCCTGATGTCAGAGTTCACTTCAAGGAAGAAATGATACAGAGCAAGATCCTCTTTGTGCATGTATATTGAGTTTACATGGCAAGGTTTTGGTAGCAGGGGGCCGCAGGGGTGGCCTCGAGCAGAGCCCAGCAGCTTCCCCCTGTCAGATCAGAGCCAGCTCCAGCCGGCTCCAAAGGGACCCGCTGCTGGCCAGAGCTGGGCCGTGAGTGCCACTGGTTGGGCCTCTGGGAGAGCAGATTAAAAAAAAAAGGATAAAAAACCCTGTGCAACAGAAGTTAGGAGAGAGAAGTGAGAAAATGTGAGAGAGAAGCAGCCCTGCAGACACCCAGGTACACAGCAGCAGTTCCCTGTGGCCTGTGGAGAAGCCCCTGGTAGAGCAGGCTGTCCCCCTGCAGCCCATGGGTCCCACATGGAGCAGATCTCCACACTGCAGCCTGTGAGGAGCCCACATGGAGCAGGTATGAACGTGGAACGTGTTTTTAAGCCACGTTCACTTAAATGTCTGTGGTGTTTTCCTTCTGGGGCTGACAGGAATACAGGTCAGCCAGCTTCTGTCACTTTCAGCCTCACATGAAGGCAAAACAGTAGAAATCCAGTTAAAAGCCAGGCCTCCATTTGTTGCTCAGGCCAACTATAGTGTTTTTTTTGTTTGTTTTTCTTCTTCTTCTAGCATTCTTCCAGCATTCGTCTCTGGAAGTAGAAGTAAGGAAGACCTGTCAGAGTGCAATACTCCCTGACCAAGTTCTTTTTAGATATTCCTCACAAGGAGGGTTTAATATTTAATATCAAATTTACTTACTTTACATACTTGGTGTTTCATGGATTTTGATATAGCAGTGATTCAGCAATATTTGCAATGCATGATATGCAGCACGAATGTGATTGCCATTACCAGTCCCTGTACACTCTGTCATGATACTGGGCATCTGCAGTCACTGGGAGGGAATACCTGGGCTGAAGCCAGCTCAAGCCTGTTGCTTGTTTTATTAGTTGTCCAGTTTTTATAACTCCAACTAGTCTGAGACAAGTATTCACTTCCCGCCTCTGCCCCCAGCTGCTCAATACAGCTCAGGAAGATATTATTCCCTATTAATTAACTCAGGGAAAATAAAAAAATAAAAAAATCTGGAAGCCTGTAAAGTTATGTCATGCGCCTTTGGGATTAAGAAAACACTGGGTTAATGGCGTGTTTGAAGGCTTTATTTCTGCATAGCTCTACCACACCTTTACTCTTCAGTTTTATGCTCCTGTGGAGCAAGAACTGTTCTCAGTAACAAAACTCACTGGATAAGCCAAAGACAAGGGCTGCTCTGCAGCTCATTCTGGCCCTCAGCATACGTTTCTGGTGTTTGTTCCCAGCTTTCTTTCCCTTCTGCCCAAAGAACCACTAAGCTGACACTTAAACCAGCTAATAGCAGCACAGAAGTCAAATAAGTCAAAGAAATGCTGGTCAGGAAAGGAATTAAATTGAAGAGTTGCTCAATTTTCAGCTTATTGGTTCATTTTTTCTGCAGTTTTTCTTTTGCTACTTTCAAGTTCCAGGCTCTACTCTTAGTTGGGAATGTTTTTTTTCTCTTTAAAGCTACATCTGAGCACATCCCTTCTGTTCCTGTGCCACATAAAAAGGGTGATTCTGCAATAGGATGAGAACCTGGAAGAAAGTACCAGGGAAGGCTGGCAGAAAAGCTATGACTCTGCTTCACTGGTGATGCGAACATAACACCCAGACTGATAGAACAGCTAAGCACCAAAATAAATATGCCCTTTTCTGTGGAAAATGTGAGGGAGTAAAAGGATATCTGGCCTGCAGACAGGACTGAATGCGTTTATAAAATGCAATGCAAGTATCCTCATCTGAAGGTGACGTGGGGAAGATGACAATTCCTGCGTCAGTCTCTGAGCCCAAATAAGGCTGACCAGGAAACTTATCTTAAACCTGTTTTCATTATTAGAATATGGGAAAGCACCACCTCCATCCCAGTCCAGTCCTTCAAAGTAACAAATCAACGCACAACTTCATTGGAACTTGCTGGTTCGCTGAAATCGAAACATTTTGCACGGGCCATTTTCATTTCAGCAGAGCTCATGTAGGGCTCTGACAGATTCCTGCTGGGTTTCTGGCTGGCTCTCCTGCCTCAGCCTTTGCCAAGCTGCCTGGCAGGTTGACAAGCAATAGAGAGCCTGACAAACTAGGGATTTCTGGCGCCTGTGTTCATCACTCCTTGGTAGGTCAAACTTACAGCCTCTTTAAGACTCATGATTCCAACTGTGCTTGATAGGTGTACTGCCCTAGACCGAGGGCTTGCTTCTCCTTTTAAATGGTGGGGTAAGAATAAAGCCAGCATGAGTGCCGATCACAGATTACATGTTTCTAAATAGCTTTGCAGAAAGTCAGGAAAAACTTGAATTTACATAGTTTTCCTAACATGAAGTGGAAAATGTGACAAAATATTATATGTGGAAAGACTTTGTTTCTTAGAGAGAAATATATATATGTATATATATATATGCTATTTTCATTGAATTAAGTTATTTTAGTCAACATTGCTGTTGCTTAATAACAAAGTCCAAAGTTAAAATTACAATGTATTGCACAGTAATAAGACTTATCTTTGTGTTTTTGTTTTGTTTTGTTTTTTTGTTTGTTTTTTTTTTTTTTGTCAGTAACTGAAAATTAGATACTCTAAATCTTGTTATCGCATATGAATTGGAAAATTCGCATGAGGTAGATCAAATGAAATGTAGAAAGTTTGTTCTTTGATGCTTTCCATGTCTGATAGTTTTTATCACCAGGCTATCCTGTTTTGGCAGGAGGTGTTGAAGGGGAAAAAGCAACAAGCTGTGAAGGCTTGACAAACTACTCAATAATAAAATAATGTTAGTCTGACTTCAGACGTAAAGCTAAGGCATCCTAGAATACTTTGTGTCACTGGTTAGAGATGAACCTAGGAAAAGTGACACAATAATAACTGGGCTCCACTAATAGGGCTGTACCAACAAGTCTGATGAATACTAACATTTCTGATACCCAAGTGAAGTTAATTCAGAATTAGATATGGTCTGTTTGCAGTAAGACACACAATAACATTGTTCTGTGGCTGCCCACAGTTCTTTACATTGCATTTCCAGTCTGAGCTCTCATCCCTGGTAAAGAATGACAGAGAAGTCAGCATGTAAATTTTTTTTTCTTCAGACCTAGAAATTCCCAGCTTCTTCTTTCCCTTCTTGAGGTTGCAGTGGGCTTCCTCTTTTCCATTTCTCTCTTGAGTGATGGCTAGATTGAAATGTAAATGCTTCTGAGCATTTTTCTAAAAAGGATTTGATTCAGGCAGATTTCTCCGCTCAATTTTATATATTCCTGACATATTTGCTTTAAGAGAATGAAATAAATTTACAGTGCCATCTTGTAAATATGTCTTCAAACCCTGTTAGCTTTCATCACGTTTTGATCAGCTACCTGCTATTTTGCTAAGCACATGATTTCTGTTCATTTCTTAATGTCAAGCAGGAAGTGGCTATGAACACAGTCTTACAATACTGCTGGAAAAATGTTTCCTTTCAATTCCATTCTGCAATTTTGATCTCATCTAAGATGCACATCATGCAAGCCCTTCTTGATGGCTCTTCTAAATTTTTTTTTTCATTTTCCCCTCTTAAGCATTTCCAAGTCTGGCTTCTTATCTTGCCCCGGAGCTCTCCTGTAATTTCCCATGGAGTTCCAACCATAAATCTTTCAATTCAGCAGAGATCGGCAATGCTGCTGCAGTCAGCATGCATATTTCTTTCCTTTCTTCTGCCCTGGGCTCCTCTTCCTTCCAGAGTGCATATCTGCACCCTTTTCTGTCTGTTGCAATCCAGCCTCTCCATAGACTTTGTTCTGGAAGTTAAGCAGTTCTGTCAGCTTCCAGATTAGACCAGGTCTCTCAGGCTGCAATTTACTTCACATTTCCTTAAATTCACATACTTGAGTTCCTCCCTTCCTGTTTATTATGTGTTTTTTACATTCTTAGAATGGAAAGGTCCCCACATGATGTGTCACTGTCTTC
The DNA here is from genome assembly GCF_009819795.1 of Aythya fuligula. NCBI lineage: Eukaryota > Metazoa > Chordata > Aves > Anseriformes > Anatidae > Aythya > Aythya fuligula. The sequence continues at coordinate 10,225,854 of NC_045565.1, read as the reverse complement.
TAAGCAATTGTTCTTAATCCCATCTTCTCCACTTGAGACCCGTGGCCTCATTATTTCTTTCTGGTTCAATAACAGTTATCCATCAGTGGCTTTTTTTCCTGAGTAACACAGGCCTCCTCCTTATCCTTTTAAACCCTTTTGTTTTATTTCAGATTGCATGTGTACAGTGTCTACTGCGAATAGCTAGTATGTCCTCTTCTTTTATTGAAACTATTTCCCTTTTAAGCATGTATTTCAATATAGAAGTTCAAAAGAAAAAAAATATATATATAAAAAAAAAAAAAAACACTAAAAAAGACAAGCTACATTTCCCACTGACATCTGTAGTTAATGTCCTTACTCTGCTAGCCACATTATCCTCTAACAAAATGACAATTTTTATTAAAAATGCATTTTAATTGCCAATTCCTGCCTCCCAGCGTATTAGCAGCATTTATTTATTGTTACTACAGAGAAACAGGAATTTAATTTCTGTGCGAGGGGGGGAAATGACCATGTTCTGTTCTATAGGATCATTTAAAAGGATTTGAAACAAAGCAAGAGTCAAAGGAGAACTTAAGCTTGGCTTCATCAAAAGCAGAAACGAATCAGTAAAATTGTGTGTGGTCAGACACAGCAGCTGCCATAAGGTCAGTCTCCCTGGCCTGAATTAAATTTTTCCTCTGAAGTATGTCTTACATTAACTTCAGTGATCTGCAGGAATTGTGCACTTCAGGGGACCACAGACCAAAGCTGGTAGATAAGTTTTGTACTTCAAGAACAGAGTGCAGTATTCTACATAGGCATGTCCCCATCAAGGCTCTGCTAAAAATAAGAAAGCAGCAGCCTCAAGCAGCATAGTAAATTTATTTTCCCTTACCTGACATGACAGCCATAAGCCTTCTCAGCTTTGCCCTGACAGGGATATCATAGAATCATTTAGGTTGGAAATGACTGCTAAGATCATCTAGTCCAATCTTTAAACCTTTTCAGTTTTTTCCAACACAGCCGAGAGATCTGCAGGAAGTTGAGGATCTAACCCTCTTCTCTAGTGTATTGTCCTTGAATTAGTTTCTGCTCAGTGATCTTAATAATTTTCTGTCCCCTCTGGAACCAGTTCCTGGCGTTAATGGTTAGTTATAATTCTCTCGAAGGCCATGGGATCTGAAGGATGACTTTCTGGACTAACTATGTCACTTGTTTCTGGACAGGCATTGCCATCTTTCTTTTCTTTACATTTCCCCTGTTTTTTAGCATTCACCTTTGTTCACAAAGCTTACCTTAGGGCATACCCAGAAGTCATCTATTCTGATTCCTAACGTACGTTGCACATAGAAGCTCTCACAGGCCCTAGGAGATCATGGTTTGCATTGGTTTAAAGACAAGTGTTTTTTTTCTGGTTTAAATGGTTTTTCTGGTTTTAATGGTTTAAAGACAAGTGTTTTTTTTTCTGTACTCGTCACTCCACTGAAATTAGAATCTTTTTTTTTTTTTTTTTTCTATATTGTCATCTTCAGCAACCGCTCCCTTCCCTGTCAAGAGAAGGGGACAAATCTTGAAACAAAGAATTACAAAAGCATCCTACCTGTGCAGCAAGGAGCAGGGAGCTTGTAAAGTTCAGTTTGACACACCTGTAGGACATGAGCTGTCATACCTTAAAGTCATGGTTGGAGGGTTTTTTTGTTTAGCTATTGGAGCTATACAGATATTTAATAAAATGTAGCATTTTAAAAGATAATCTGAATGTGATTTGTGGCAATTGCAACAGGTATCTCCTGGATCCCTAACTTGATTTCTGCTGAAATGTTAGATAAAAACATAATTGCATAATCTATATAATTGCTTGTTGCCCTCTCATATGCATTCAGATCTGATTAAAATAATCTTTTCTGCCATCCTGTTTGTATATTTGTAAAGGTCAAATGAGTTATTAGGCTTGACTATTCAGCTGCAGGATATAGAAGACTCTTTACAGCATCTGTAATGTGATACACACAAACTGCCTTTCTGCTTACAAAATGACACCTACTGGTCTCGAGGGCTGCAGGCACACTTCTCTTATCTGCTTTGCTCAAAGTCATGGCACCAGCTCCAGTCAAACCCGAGGGTAAAGCAGGGACCTGATTGGGAAGCTGTGGCGTTGGCTAGATGATGCTCAGTACGGAAATGCTGATAGTCTTGAGAGTCAGTTGTCTTTTTTTGATCTTTACTTTCATATTGCGTTCAAATGCCTTATTGCAGTAGTTATTTATGGGAAAGGATATACAATTCCCTTTATCTTTCCCCTCTCTTTGCTGACCAAGTAGAGCATGGTTCACAATGCATTAGGCACAGTGTTCTTGAGTTCTGTAGCTATTTTCTCTGGGCCTGTGGCCCAGCTGTATCTGACTGGTACCCTGCCAGAATAGCACTTGGACACATAAACCTGCCAGTACTCACACAGATTTCAGAACACTGCATGTGAGGTGTGCTTTAAGTAATTTTAAAAAATACCTTTCATGCTCTAGAGACGTCAGGAGGCCATATTTTACCTTTGGGAAAAGTGTAGTAGTGAATATATTCTGTGTATTTTGTGTGAACTTATCCATCTAGGTATAAAGGAACAGTATTGATGGTGACCTTCCATTACCAAGTAATGGTGAATTCAGCATTTTACTGTAAGCCACATCCCTGTTTCAGTGTGGAAACTGCAGGATCTGAAAGTTTGCAGTCCTGCAGGATACCAAACATGTGAAGCAACAGAAGTTTGGGTTCAGAGCTGGGCCTAAGGAGATCTGAATTTTATTCCTGCACTGGTAACAGATTCCCTGTGTAATATTAAGCAAAGAATTTTGTCATTCATTGCCAAAGTTCTCTTTCTGTAAAGTGGGAATAATTGCAGTGCCGCTTGCGATGTTTTACAGTGTCCTCTGGCATCTGTTCATGCTTTACTTTAAATCAGAAGCCTCTTTGGCACTGATGCTCTTCGTGCCTTCTGAAAGGTCTGGTTAGAAGCTTCCCAAATTCAGTCGAGGTTGATTATTACTTTAGAAAGGTTATGAAATACTTAAGGAGGCAACTGGCTTTTCCCACTGAAGGTAAACTTTAAAGGGACTCTTCTAGCCAGCTAACAGATCCAAGGGCACCCTTTAGAATTATTCTGAATAATCCATGTGAAACGAGTTAGTGTTTTCATCCTGTTTTCTCTATCTTGCAGCTACCTTTCCCTTGTAATCAATAGTGTTGAGATTTTTACCAGTATTTGGAAAGGCCAAGAGTACCACAATATTAAAACTGTATGGACAAGGTGATACAGACTGAGTGGTGGATTTACAAAGGTATGAGGAAAACTTAAGTAGCTGCTTTCTATTTTATTCCTAGGCAAGCTTTGGTTTGCTTGTACCTTTAAACACCTCCTTTTTTGGTTATTCTGTGAATGAATATACACAATAGTTATTTTTTTAATTTAATGAAAATTTTCAGAATTCTGAAGGTGGAACAGAATAGGTACACTGAGATAACACAATATAAAGGCAAGACGAGACCCTTCTGTTTGTTATTACTGAGCCCCCTTTTAGTCAGAATCCTGTGGTACTCCAGGGAGAAGAGTCCAGAGAGTATGAAATAAATTCAGTCTGGCAATTGCTTCCCCCATCCAGACCTCGTTAGAACTAAACAGAATTATTCAAAATAAAACAAACTTTCCTACTTGGACAGCAATTTGGATCCTTTCCTCTCAATACAGCACTTCTTTACATCCTTCAGCTGCTACATCTCACTACTTTAAATATGAATGAAATTGGAAAATTGAGTGGGTTTCTGTTCCTCACCCCTGTTGGCAGATAACCTTTTGCATGGCTGCACCAGTGACAAACCACAAGCTGCTCCTTCACAAACCTGTGAGTCCTACCTGAAGGTATTCGCTCTCTGAAACTACACAGGTGCTCATTAGTTAAAACCACATTTATGTTTCCAACGTATGAAAAAGTGAGATAAAGTTCTTTGTTTTAGAAGCCACACGGATTGCATGGAAATAACAAAATACACTCGTCTTTAATGAAGCCTAAACAGTACGTACTCTTCAATGCCACCTACTGGTATTACGGGTATTAACTACCTATCTATGCCTATATGGAGAAATCTTTACAGCCCGGTCTTGGATCAAGATATACTGTGCAGGAGCTTTGTGATTAGACAAAAGCAGTCAAAGCTTTGCTATCTCTGCCTTCCCTGGTTATTTTGTGTCTCTTTCCACCTCCTGTATCCCTTCCCAACCTCTCATTTTTAAGCTGTACTAGCATGTTTTCCTAGATACAAAATGTTAGATTGAGTAGACTTGGATCTGACTGATCACCGTCGGTCAGTGCACTGGCATTACGCAGGTTGAAGTGCTTCGCGTAGTCTCATTATGCAGGTCATGGGATGAAGTGGTGGAGGGTCAACAAACCAGAATATTGATGGGACGTTGTAGATAACATGCACTAAATAAATAGTTGATGTCTACCCACAGGAGGATGTCAGGGTCAATGCAGTAGAATTTGTCTCTTCTTTCAAGAAGAGTTAGGACTGTTTTTTTGTTGTTTGTTTGTTTTATGTGGCCTGAATAATCATACACAGTAGCCTCTGCAATATGTAAGAATATTTCAAGCTACCTTAGCAAAAAAAAAAAAAAAAAAAAAAAATCAACCCTTTCCCATCTTGTAAGACAGACTTCTAAGAAAATATTTGTTGTAGGCAGTCTGCAGTACCTGCTCCTTCTCACACCATGAAGGGAATATCCTGTCATGATGACTGCTCTCTGCTTCCCATGCTCTTACAGGGACTGTCTAGGCCCTCAACAAACTGTCATCCATCAGCAACTTTAGGGGATTCAATCTTAGTACACCAAACCATGTAAACACATGAAATCATCAACCTTTGATTCCTGAATGCTTGTAGGCTATATTGACTCTGTAGTTTTTGAGAGAAGTGATCATGGTCCTCCTCTTGAAGCTTCCTTTTTTTCTTTTATTTTTTTTTCTTTTTTCCCTTGGGTTTCTCTCTCTCTCTTTTTTTTTTTTTTTTTTTTTTTTTTTCTTTTTTTTTTCCTGGGAAGTTGGGTCAGGAAGTGGCACACAGTTTTTCCTTGGGTGGCTTTTGGTGAATCCTGGCAAGGAGTACATGGACTATCCCAGATAATTGATTTCTCTCTGCTGTTGTGCTTGCTATGTAGGAGCAGCTGATTCATGTAGAGTATACGAAATTGAGACTGCAGTTATAAAGAACAGTGGCTAATCATTCTTATCTGCTCTCTCATGACTCTTCAAGATGTTACCCTGGTTAGCCTTATAATTACCAAATTATCGTCTCTATCCCATTAAGATTCCCTCTTAGCACTCAGATTCTTAAGGAAATAATGTGTTTTCTTGATGTTTTTGAAAGAAACTTATCTTTCTAATGTTTAAGCTTTTGAACTTCTATATGTCAGTGCTGTGAGCAATTTTCTTACAAAAACAAAGACTTTTGTTTATTTTCTTGAGTACACAATGTTGAAAGAAATGAAGAGTTGATATATGTAAGTTTAATCACTTCTGTGGTAGCTGATAGAATAGGCTGGTTTGGTTCTGGATAATAATTTCCATGAAAACATAATATACAGAAATATACAGTTAAAAGAAAAAAAAAAAAGTATCAACAGCACAAAATCCAGAGCTGACTTTATACATAATGAAAACAGGTAAAAGAGAGACCAAATCCTAAGCACAGATCACAGAACCTGCATATGTGATGCAACACTTTAAGCCTGGAGATTCTTCTGCAACCACCAATTGAAGCAAAAGCTTCCCTTTAGCTAGGGGAAAAAAAAAAAAAAAAAAAAAAAAAAAAAGTTATTGTTTTGAAAACATCTGAAACTTTGATGCAAGAATTTGACTGATTCTATTCTCATTACCATAGCTTTTGAGCCCACAATTTAGTGAGCTTCAATTGCTGTCATACTATGCCAATCTAGTGGCAGTTTAAGACAGAATAGTGTACATTGTAATGAGAATGGATTTGAAAAACCTGATTTTTTTTTAAACTCTTAAAATACATGGAGAGGTTTGCTTTAAAGTAATAATAATAATGAAATAAAATAATTTTAAAAGACCCTGTAGTCCAAAATGTTGACCTGTAACTAATTGAAAGGACATAATTGACTCAGAGATGTTCAAGGAAACAAAAGGTGATCATTCAAGTAGTATGGCTGTGACAAGACTCTTGTTATCATTTTCTTAGAGGTGCTTTCTTCAAATGGGAGAAATGCCTGATGTTTAAGAGCTGGTCGAAGCAGATGTACAATCTCTGGACAGCATTCTTCTACTGCTGTAGGAGACAGTTTCCAGAAATCACTTCTAGAAAAGCAGTGGCTATTTTCAAAGGGAAAGGTAAGACAGATTCTGTCATGTAAGACAGTACGTGCCCCCTCTGGAAAATGTGAAATACAAAAGATCCTTAGAGGTATTTATGAGACTGTAGAAACATCGCCCTCTTCTGGTAACAGAAATATCTAGTGAATTGTTGACTTTTTTCAAAAATGCAAACGAGGTGTTTTGAACTCTTGTATTTATGACTGTATTACTCTGAGACTGTTAAGAGTTTTAATTTTCTGGTTACCCCACCTGCTGTTTCGTTATTAAAATCTTAGGTCTGGTTAATCAAAAATGCACTTTGCAGTCAGATCACACAAGTTCTATAAAACTTGTATGTGTGAGTATACTGCAGAAGCTGTTCATGACTGAAATAATTTTTAAAATTTCTGATGTGTTTTTAAAAGGCTTATGAGAAAGCAGTACAGAAAAACAGGAGTGTTGCACTAGAGTCAAAAACATGTGACACTGTCATAAGGAACTTCATTTCCTTTAATATTAAACATACACTTGTGCATAAATATGCATTATGTGCAAAGGCAGAATGCATGTGGTATTTTCTTGAATGCTTAGAGATGTAGTATGTCAAAAGCACATGGCTGACAAAACATCAAAAATAATGGAAAACTTTGGTAAATGCAGCCCCCCTAAGTCATGTAGTTTAATGCATGTGATTTCATGCCTCAAGGGAAAATGTCTTAGAGCCACTTTTTTTTTTTTTTTTTTTTTTTTACACAAATATTGCATGAAGACGGTATTAATAGATCTTCATACTTCACCTAGCTGAGCTTAGATGTAAAAAGGTTTACTGATCTTTCACTGGCTCACAGTTTTGCCGAATGCTTTTCTAACAATGGAAGGTATGATGTGAACTTTCTCTTGCACTTGGTGTTTTCTTGTGAGGATCTTCATCTGATGACTGAACAGTGAATCCTTCACTTTTTCATGTCGTCTAGGGATAATTTAATTCCTCAGCCTATATTCCTCCTAACTTCTGCTGTGGAAATTATTTTTTTCTTCCCTGGATTATGTTTGTAAAGAACCTGGCACCAGAATGTGCTCCATATCTGGACTTCTCTCTGTACGTGTTTATAGTTTGTATGGGGGCTGAGGCAGGTAACCTCCGCTAGTCCTGTTATTTACTTTTCTGTACTAGTTCTGCCAGATCCAGCAAGTGTAATGGGGTAAAAAATGATGGCAGGTCTGCAATGAAGTTTGAGGAGAGTAGTACCCAGACTTGGGAGGGACAGAGGTGACAGCAGTAAGGTTCCCAGTGAAATGGTGACGCAGGGGTGTGAGCTGAAATGCACCTCCTGAGCCAAGGAGAAAAGGCACACCTACTGCCCCTTCCCCACCCCAACATTGCTTCTTACAGGTATTTCTTGCACAGCTCTTTCTAAGAACATAACGATTTTCACAAGTCTGATCCAAGGTCACACTGATGTTGCCAGAACAGAGGTGACCTTGAACAGAGACAGATGACCAAACCTCTGTGAGACAGGTTTCAGAGCCTGTTGGTGCACTCAGGTTGCTGACCCATGCTAACAGCTGGATTGTCTTCAGACTACTGTGTTAGAACCAATAACGAGACAGCTGTTAGGACTAGTCTTGTATCTTCTACTTACATACAGAAAATGGCTGGGTAGAAGTTGGACAACTGGGGGATTATTTGGTCTGAACAAGATTCTTCTCCACCCAGTTCTGGCCTTGTAACCACTTTCATTTATGTGCTGGTTAGTTCAAAGATGGAAAGAGCGATTTCCTGAACGTGTGTGATTTAGGTAGTTACAGACTAGTACAAAGCTCCTGGAACAAGTCATCTGGCTCCAGATGGTTAACCACGTCTTTTGATGGGAGTAACATCAGAGGAAGATGTAGTGTGACAAAGTATCTGGCCTCTGACCACACTTCATGTCCCAGTGCTGTGTTTAGCAGAAAATGTGGCTGTCTGGAGCTCACCTTCAGGTATCAGAAGCCTAGTGCTGAGTATCAGCAACATCACGCTCAGCATTTTCAGGGGAGACTAAAAGAGATATTAAGCTCCTTGAATTTTGTTGTACCAGTGGGTTATGTGCATCTCAGGCTGCTTTTTTCTCCCTTGCCCTCAGGAGATGGGCAGTTTCTCTAGAGAACTCTTACTGAAATAAAATTGAATATAGACTATTTCAGCCTTTGAAACTCAAATTCAGCCTCTTCTCTTATACCCTGTGAATGTGATAAAAGGAGAGATTGAATCTGAGGCTTGTAGTAATAAGCTACTGAATCAGGCACCTTGGAAGGTTTTCATCTTTTAAATAGCATTTAAAAACGTTCTAAGTAATACAGAAGTACACCAGATTGTTTTCAGGGGATTGTGGCATGATACATACATGGTGGTCTGCCTGTGCAGAAAAAGAGGGTGTTTCAGTGCAGTGCAGAAACATCCTTCTGTGGAAACCAAAGAAGCTAGGATTCAACATGATGCCGTCCCTTTCTGTCCTCTGCAAAAATCAGTTTTGAGAGAGCAAGAATGAGACATGTTTTTAAGATTTCTGTTTGTTACCTCATGTGGTGTTTAAGGCTCTGAGCATTGCTTGAGCAACTGTGTGCATCAGATGAGGCTTTTTTTGTTAGTGAAGGGTGTTGCTTTCATTTAAACCCTTTTCAGGAAGATCACAGGGAACCTTTGCTATTCATGATGCTCAGTAATCTTTTTTCCAATTGCAGGGATTGTAGACATCAGTAACAAGGTATTCCCTCCTGCAGACACTACTGTTGTCCTTTCAAAGATCTAGAAAATAAGCCAGGTTATTTTAGCATTTAGCTAACTTGAGGTATAAAAACCTATTTGTGCTTTTTAAGAAAATTTGTATTTTCTTAAAAGTTTTTTTCTGCAAAGTGTCAGTTAAAATAAAAGCATGTTAAAAATGATCTAGAAAATGTTATGCTAATTTCTCTGCAGAGTCATAGTGAACTTTGTACTCATCCACATATTAATCATTAGAGCTTTCAGCCTGACTCCCAGCTAGACTGTGGAGGGTTTGGGCATGATGTCATTGTGCCTCTACCCTGCCCACCCTGCTTCGTTATCTTGGAAAGAGTACTAGAAAGACAAAATCTTGGTTGAAGGTACCCATGGAAATCTGTAGTCCAGCCTCCCACTAGAAGTAGGAGTGTCACCAACACCAGACCAAGGCAAATGCAGCTTTCTCGTGTTACATCTTAAAGGCTCCAAATATGCAGTTTCCACAACTTCTCTGGGTAAGCCCTTCCAGTGGGCTCCCCTCCCAGAAGAGGGTCTTTTCCTTTTTCACACTCTATGTATATTTTACAAGATATTTGATGTAACCTGGAAATTATTATTTTGTAGTCTTGTGTTCATCTGTATTTTAAACCTTTATGGAAGTAATATCTACTTCCTTTAAGAAGTACCCTTCCATTGAAATGCTTCCTATGGAGTTGAATAGACTTCTGCTATCTGTCCTGAAGCTTCATTTTCCTCTGTGTAAGCTGTGAAAATTAAATCATCACCAACGATCTTAATTTTGACAGTAGATCACTCCAGTAAAACATATAAATTGAATTTTTATTTTATTTTATTTTATTTTGTCCTGGCTGTAACTAACAAATATTGGGACAAATAGGAGGAACAACAGAACTGGTGACAAGCCTGACATGAAATGAAAAGAGCAGGGAAGGAACTTCCCTACTGCAGAGTAGGATGTAGTGTAGTTAGGAAACCACTGGAAACTTGACCTGTGAGGAACAGAGGAAGAGAAAGCAGAGAAAATACCATTAGGACTGCCTGCTCTGTTTAATACTTGCTGAAAACAAACAAACAAAAAATCCATCCCACCCCCCCCCAACTGTTTTTGCTTCATGTGTCTAATGACTGCATTAAAATTCAAAAACAACTCTAAACACAAGATCCGTTTGAATTGAGAATGGTAATTGACTTTCATGGGAGCACAGATTAAGTATCAATACTTCTCTCTGTAATACAGCCAACAAAATCCCACCATAATAACATTCTCTGTTATTTTCAACAATATTAAAAGGGACAAGGAGAAACCTCTGAACTGAGCTTGAAAAGGAATGCTGTGTTTTGCCAAGGGTAAGAATTCAGCAGAGAAGGAGTGTTGCTGAAGGCCAATCATTTATAATCTTTGGGATTATGGTGATGTACATCCACTAAGGTGTGCCTCAGAGGAAATCATTAGCGACATTACATGATTTCCCTGGACTGACATATTTTGAAAAGGTGTGGGATATTCTCTGTATCAAAAAGGGGAAAAAGCTGAAACAAGGTGTGTGACACAGAATTTTATTGATAATCTTCAGGGTTTTAGACGATACTCTTTGGAATTGGTATGACTAATGAAAAAAGGCAGGGACCTGGCAGTTATTTTAGGTTCTCCTTTTTATGTTGCTTTAGAATCTCTGATTATCTTCTGGTACCATGGAGAACTGATACAGGGAATGTTTGGTTTCAACAACAGTTGATCAGCATTCTCCTCTGTAAAGATTTAAGTCCCTGTTTTTTACTAGTGCAAAATGGTGCAGATTTGTTTCATTGACATTAAGCAAATTTATACTATCTGAGATATATCTTTTAATATTAATCAGAATATTGCATTAGAGCCTTTAAATATTTCATCCATGGAAAATGAGAGTAAATGGTATCAGAATGATGTGTTAAGTTTCTTTTAAAATTATCAATTTTTAAAATGCGGGAGCATATTAGTATATACTGAGGTCTTTGTGATGCTAGAAAAAACTTCCAAAGAGATTGTTACTAAAAAGAGAAAATTCTATCAAGAAAAAGTGAGGGAAGGATACAATACAAAATAAAAATTCTGTAAAGTTAATAAAGCCATTCTGATAAGGTTTCCTCGTCTCTAAGGGAAGGAAATTCTGAACCAATAAAAATGAATGCAAACTGAATCAAAAATTACTGGGGGAAAAAAAGCAGATTCCATACTTTGAGAACAAAAAGCTTAAGATTAAGGGAATAAAATGGTAGAATTGTTAGTAAGTGTCCTAAAGGAGATAGAAAGCTCCAGAGTTTCACTGAGCATACAAAGGGAAACAAGGGAGACTTCACAGATCCCTCCAAGATTAGGGCAAGTGTGGTTGTGGCTTACAAAAACCCTTTTATGCTGAATTCCAAGGAGGAAAAAAGTTTAACACAATTAAAAAGTGGAAATAGTCTAGTTAATATAAAGAACTTGGATTTTCCATGCATCCCTGTGAAGTTAATGGCAATAAAGAAAGTACGTGTTTGGAGAAATTATGGGCTGAGTAGCATGGCATCTTTCAGCAGTTTGATCCTTTAATATAAGCTCAGCAGGGGACACCTGATTAATTTTGATTCATTGCCATGCAGAAGTTGTCTCTGGTTTAGCGGTATTTTATCCAGGCTGCTAGTATTGCTTAGTTGCTGCTTACCTGTCTTCCCGATGCTGTTTTTTACTTGTTACCTGATGCAGTTCATTATTTACCACCACCATGCCAGAAAGCCCTGCTGTGCCTGGCATGGTATAAAGCAGAACAGAGAGGTGGTGTCTGTCCTGACAAGCTTACAATTTGTATACACAGAAGAGGGAAACCAGTGCTTTTAGGATATGTGGCTTACCACCCTGAAGTCCTTAATGGATCGTATTACAAAACCTGTTTAACCATAAAGGGACTCTGGAGTGCTGAGCTCTGCCACAGAGTTTGCACTGCTTTTAGTTAGGTGAGGTGGGTCATCCCCCAGTATGTCCCAGTGACCGCCGTGATAGGGTGTCATGGCTCACTGCTACTGGAACTTTGACAGTCTCATTCATGTATGTGTATGTATATATATATATATATATATATATGTAAATACGTGTGTGTGTGACAGCCAAATAAATGTATGTGGCGCATACATGTGTTTGAGGGAGGACTTGGCAGAGAATGACTAGAGGAAGAGAGGAAGAATAATAAAGGTATTTAAAAGTGGTTTTTTGTTGGTTTGTTTTTTGTTTTGTTTTGTTTTCTGAAAATGCAAGGCTGTCAGTGCGAAATGTCTATGCCTTCTCTGAGTAACTCTGAGCACTGAGATGAGCTCCAGGCAGGCTCTGTTGGACTGCCTTGCACCAGCCAGGGTGCTCTGTTGTGCTGCAGCCTATGTTTCCATGCAGCACAGTTCATACAGATGCCGAGACTTTTATTTATTTTCCTGCTAAGGAGCAGTATTGACAGAAAAAGGTTCAATGATGTAGTATAGAATATAGCAATAATAAATTTTAAAATTGTATGTTTCTCAGGGTCATTGTGGGGCAAGTGGCAGCCCCCTTATTAGCAGCAATAGATTTCCTTTTGATCAGGAGAAGAAGCCTTGTTGATCCTAACAAACACGGGCCCCCGAGTGCCTTGCTCCCACTAAGGCAGGAGGTACTGGGTAGCGCCAAGGCGCAGAGGCAGGGCAGTGGTCCGGTCAGGTCTCCAAGCAGACAGCCTGTGTGCAAACTGGGCTGCTTCCTGAGCAGAACGGGCTAGAAAGGTGATACCTAACCCGCGGCCGTTAAAGTTGCATGAATGCAAGATATAAATATAAATATTTTACTTACAAACCAGTTTGGCTACTCACACTCTGGTGTTGTGCTCACTGCTTTTGGAGTTTCATGGATAGGCCTGTTCGCTGGTTAAGTGCATAAAGTTTCCTTGACTGCTACGCATTAGCATGTATTAATTAAGGCAGAAGTGCCCTTCCCTGTGAGCTAACTGATTAGCAACAAAGATTAGGATCTAATTGAATTAGGATCTAAACACAGACTTGCTGTAATCATGTCAGGTACTATAGAGTTCATGAAGCAGTTTACCATGGGTAGGTGGAGAGGACACTTATTTCTCTATGACCTGTTGTTCCTTACATTCCTGATGCCTAGGAGGTGCCAAACCCAGGGGATTTCTTCATTAGGTCTGCAGAAGTCCCAAAGCCCCCAGTGGAGGTGGAGCAGCTGCAGCTAAGGCTCATTGCCAAAATCTGGTCCAGGCCCCTAGAATAAAAGGAAGGTGTATGGAAGAAAGGGGTTTGGCTTGGGGTGTTATGTTTTCCTTGGTGATGTTCTGCAATGAGCAGGGCTATAACCATGGGGAGCTTTGTTCAACTCTTTTTTTTTGTTTGTTTGTTTTTGTTTTATTTTTTCCTTTTAATATAAGAGTTGTATGGGGTAGAGAACAGAGTTGATATGGTCTACTGTGGATGGTTCATCTAAGCTTAGAAGAAACCTGGGTCTGAGGTAAAAATATAACTTAGAGTATATACAAACAGAGGGAAAAAGATTCAGCAGCATGGTGTGGATATGGCACAGTGTAGCACTGCCTGAAGGCTAGTGTTATGTGCATGCATCAGGGCTATAGGTAGCCCTGCTTGAGCGGGGGGGGGGCGGACAAGGTGACCTCCAAAGACCCCATCCAACCACAACCTCTGTGAGGCTGAACTGAAAGCACTTGCTTACGTTTTAATTCTGGAATACCTGAATGGCAAGGACTGCTAGGGTAGGTGGTATAAAAGCTTGTAATAGCTTTTTTTTTCCTTTAACTCTCTTTGTACTCTAGAATGATACATGCCCTAACTAGAATCTGATCATGTTCCTGCTGGTGAAATATATTTCGCTAAAATTTTAGTTGTGGCTAAAAGTCTAAGGCTATGTGTGGTACAGGTAAGCTGAAGGAAAAAGCAGCCACAAAATGCAGATCAAAGGGTAGAAATACGGAGGTGTTATAATGGTAACTAAAGAGAAAACCAGTAACACTGGTTCCATTAACTACATTAACCATTTGCATGCAGGGGAGCAAATATACAGTGTTCCTGCTAGCTTTTCTAAAGGAGAGTGTAGGTCAGACTCCAGTGCTGATGATATAGCAGCTCTATGGTTGGGCACGATTGCTTTAATCAAACGCTTTGATTTGTTCCCAGGCAGAGTGTGCCTGTGACAACTTCTCTTCTGGCTACATTTTGCAAGCTGGGGTGGAATTTTGCCAGTGACCCAAAGCCATGCGGCAGTAGCCCTTGGCTGCCTGTGCCCGAGCTACAACAGCATTAACTCTGCACTACCAGTCGTGGGATGGATCACGGCAGTGGAAATACAGGCAAGAAACACATTTCCTGTATCTTTATCAGTCTTCAGCACATTGTTTCATAGTGGACTTCTACTGAATGGGCTGTTGCCGTAGCAATGTTGGTGTAGAGAATGAAGTGGAAGAAAATCTTGTACACAAGCAGTTGGCAGCAGTCTGGTTTACACCTTTCACATATAAGATAAGTAGCCTGACTGAAGCTGTCTGTCAAAGTTTGGCTAGAGCTATTAGTTTCACCTGGCTCATTCTACAAGTGGGTGTCATATTTTCATGTGGATTGTTTTTTAGAGCTGGAAGCAGGTAGGGATTTGCTTCTTTTACATTTTCTGCACCTCTACCTAGAGAAAGGTAGTAAGTCAAGCTGGAAACCGTCATGTAGATGGATAAGCTATCTGATAATTATATATTTTCATCTGTCACTTTCTCAGGCAATTGCCTGATAACCTAGTAAATTTGTTTGGCTTCTCTACTGATAATTACAAAATGCCCTGGAGTTGTTAATATTACTTATTTTTATTAGGGTTGAAGCTAGTTCTTTTGAAACATGTTTGCCCAGTTGTAAACTGTAGCTTTTGTTTGCCAAATCTTTTGACTACCAATGACCTTTGAATCCTGAAGCCAGAGTGAATGTTCTAGGTCTTTCCTATGAAATATCACAGTAAACTTGAAACATGCTATGAAGGATGGTGAGCCATATAACGATAGATGTGGTATGTTATAGTCTCTTTAAAATGATGAGTTTTTTTTAGAATGTACTCTATATGGTGATTATGGAAGTACTTAAATATTATGGTATTCTATTTGGTTCTTGAGGCACATAACTTTGTATTAGCTTCTACAACAGAATACAACTAATATATTTAACACACTCTTTAGACCATAAGCTTAATTATTTCAAGAGCAATTTGTTATCTTATGGTATAGCCCTGTGTATGGTAGGGGCTGCGAGATAGTACAGTGATTGGTGTATCTGGAGAAAATAAGGTTGATTCAGTTAACTTTTGGCTTTGGAAAACCCACTTGTTCATACCTGTTAGTGGTAGGTGTAATAAGTGGTTCTCTATCTGTTAATTGCAACAACTACTCAGAGGAAGATGTAAAAAATTATGTGTGTACTGGCTGTGCATTTTGACTTTTGCTAAAGCAGGTATACTGTGAGCTAGTATAATAGGAAGGGCCCAAACTGGAAGTGGACCAGAGCATTTTGTCTAATTTTAGACCTAATTTTAAACTTCACACATCTCTCCTGATTTACTGTTTTACTTATGAGAAGAGTGGCTGTGGGTTTTATTTTTAATAATAAGTGAAATAAAATGAAAAAGAACAGGGGATATGGAAAAGAGGAATAATCTTCTATTATCAAGATTAAAATCTTCAAATCTTTGTTCTTAATGAAGCTTTTCAGTTTATTTATATTAGTACTAGAATAGCATAGAAAAACTCTCCATAAAATGACCGTGTTCACCATCCCCTTTCTCAAGAAAGCAAAAATGAATAACTCCTATTGCTGTGGAAACTTCCAAAATCTTGTTTAGTTTTTGACAGTCACAATGATGCTTTCTGTAAAAATGCATTTCAGGATAGCTGGAAAACATTTCTTATGTCTGCACGAAGCCAGTGCAACGATGCTTTGGTCCATCTGGTACCCAGCAATGCTGACAGAAGTGCAAATCAAGAGTATAGTAATTGAGCCCTCATTCTATCAATTAGACAATGGTAGAGATTGGGGGTAATTAATTGCATTAACCAGACACAGAAAATAATGAATGGACTAATACCAATGGCATCTGCACAGTATTGAACAAGATGTGGCTTGTTTCACTCTTCCTGTGAAGCGTGTACGTTATCAGTCAATACTGATGAAATCAGTGACGTGATTTCGAAGTTGGAGCTTTCCAACTATTTCTGTCCTAACTGATCCAGTATTATTAAACAGAGGTCTGTGACCAGCTTGATTGTGTTTAGTTTTCCCTTACACTCCCCATTGCTCTTCCCAAGGACTATATGCTCAGTTGAAAATTGAAAACACAAAGAAAAAGCAGCGTGGGGGGACTGGAAGCATTCATATATATATATATATATGTATATAATTTATATAAAAATTATGTATAATATAGACATAAAAATTGTTGGCAAGTACCTTCAGCAGCCAAGGAGCACACTCTAGCTCAAAACCTTCAGAGAGACAGCAATTGAGTTTGTATTCAGTTTGCATGATTCCTCTAGAAAGCTCTGAGTAACAGACAACATTTGTTGAATAAAATCCAGTTACAGAAATGATTTTCCTGTGAGAGTTTTGAGACTGTCAAATTAGTTCTCATACAGCTTTTGATTTTCACATGCGGTATAATTATTCCTAATTTTCGACCACTACAGTTGGATAAAAAGATACAGGAAATGCACAAAACACTGTGATTCTTCAAGGCCAAGAAGGATAAGCTAACCAACCAAATAAAAAATACTTGTACTATCTGTCACGGAAGGCAGAATAATATAGAAGAAATTTATGTTAATGAAGTTTCAGGATAGGCATAAGAATTATTCAGACACCAAAGGACTTGATAATAGACCGACATAAACAGAAGCATCTGTCTTTCTGAAGTGCTGACTGATTAAGAAAATTACTGCATGTGTTTAACTAAGCTTTTATACTAACCTTAGGTTAGTGGTGAGAATTAGAGACTTTGTATGTTTTTGATGGAAAATTTTTAATTTCATCTTTGTAGATAGGCGCTTAAACAAACGCTTTCATTTACATGTTGGGCTTGAATATGATTTGTAGAACTGGAAGCTGAAATGTGTAAATAGCTGTAACTAATAGGGAGAAATGGTGGTACAAGAACTGTTGGAAGGCTCCTTTGCCACCTGCTGATCCACCTGCACAGAGAAGATGCTCTGAGCACCTAATTTGTTGGGTTTTAGTGTCACTTGGTGTTAGTGGAGCAGCCACTGCATTGTGCAGGGGCCAATTTTTTTTTCAGAAGATAAACTCCTCTTCTGCAGCTCCCACTGTTTTCAGGAGCAAGTACAGGTGTTTGGCATCTCTCCTGGAAATGAATGAAGTCACTAGGTCCTTGTAAGCTCTACACTACCACAAAAGAGAAGGCGTAAGTTCGTCAACTTTTCAGAAGCAAGTGCAACAATAAAAGTTCTGCGAGGGTAAAGACTTGCCATTGTACATGGGCACTAAAGCTCCCTTTGGAACTAGACTGAGCGAAGTGCAGTGAGGGGATAAGAAATGATCCCTAACCCAAAATCCAGTTGCTGACACTGTGTTATAATGTGTTTACAAAGAAGCCATGTGACATGTGCCATGGTATTGTTGAGAGCCCAGCAGTTCACCAGAGCAGTGCTCTGGGTTTTACTTCTGGGGCAATGTGCTACTCGCTTCGTGTGTGCTGCAGCGCAGCGTACCAGAGGGAACAGCCCTGGAGACCCCAGCAGGCTGCTGCCTTACAGCCTGCTGAAGGAACGTCACATTTTCGTTGTTGTTGCTGCAGTCCAGTAACTGACGGAGCAGAAAAGAGCGTGCTGACTGAATTCCAAATTTAAGCAAGCTACTCCCTTGCCATGAAGTTGTCTGATGGGTGAGTAGGGGGAACAAAAACCTGCAGAAAAATTGCTGCTAGTGCTTCCAGAATCTAATCTATAGAAAAGACCCTCTGAGTGATGTGATCTCTCACTAATATTCCATGTGTTTCTTGTGCTTATGAGACAAGGCAAGACAGCAGGTCCTGTCTTGCCTTCTATACAACAGCTGTATCTGAATAGCCACCAAACAGTAGAGAATATGGCATATCCATTGAGTTGGAGGGCTGGAACATAACCAGGGAAGTGCAATTCAGAAGTGCCATCAGAACTGACAGCCCTCTTACTGCCTGCACCTGGCTGTTTCCCACAAATAAATACAGTTCCTAAAATGAGAAAGCTTAGTCCTGAAGACTGGATTGAGCAAGCTCACATCTTGAGAAATTCCTTTAGCTAAATTTTAATGTTTACAAACTTTTCTCTCCTCTGCATTTTGTTAAAGAAATATTTTCATTAGGGAAACTCAGTTGAAATTCCACAAAGCACATCTCCAGTACTGAATATTCTTCTGTTCTTTCAGGGCTTTACTTGCAAGCAGGCAAACAGATCAGTTAAAATACAATGACAATTAAGCCTGGGGTGGATCCTTCCTAGGGCAATGTTCAAGAGACAAAGAAGGTTGCTTTGTTCTAGAAGGCTGTTAGAATGCTTAGAACTTCATTGTTCTCCTTTATAATTGCTATTTTTGCTTTGACAACAGTATTTTCCATGGATCAATTTAACAGGCAAGAAGCTCCAACTCAGTATTGTCACCTCCTTAGCTGTTTAATGAACCAGCCCTTCCCTCCTGTAAATTTAATGGATTATTCTGCAGCGAAATGAAACTCATCCACAAGGAGCAGTAGATAGAACAATTACTGATAATTTCATCAGAGAAAGTTTTCAGCTCATTTTGTCAATCTAGTGAGTTAAACTAGAGACATTTGTTATTTGATTTTAGAGGTGTATTACTCATTTAGGTTTTATGTATGTGCCTTAATAGGTATCAGATTCATTTAAGAAAAACGTATGTGTTTCAGGACAAGGCTTATTCTGTAGCCCCTGTATTAAGGGGCAGTAGACAATCTTAGTGTTTCCAAAGGAGCACCAGAGGACAAAAATCTTCCTGATTTCAACCAGATTCCCAGTTCTTCTAAGGGAGCAGAAATTTACTAAAATCTTGAAGGAAGTATATATATTTTTTTCCCCTTTCATGGGAACCCATGAATAGTAGGAATTATTTTTTGCCTGACCTTATGATTTGTGTAAAGTACCAGAGTTCCTGGGTAACACATCTACAGCACAGTCAAGGACAGATTTTCTAGTTAGTGCAGTGGAATTTTCATGTGTAGATGGTTGCTTGAGGCCAGAATACCTTCTTGCCTTAAATTTCAGTTGCCTAAAATTCCCTTTTCCATTTGGGCAAACAGGTAACAGTTTGGTTCATAGATGGACAGCAGTTGTTACCTCTCAAAGTGAAAGTCATCAAAGCACACCATCAGAAAAATGTTCAGGGATGACTTAAATGAGAGAAGAGAGGGTCAAGTTCTGTCAGCAGTAATCAGTGCAAATGCATCAATATTTGCAATGTCTTGTTTTAAAAAGAATGAAAAGGGCAATTTGAAAATATAAGTGAAGGGGGGTGGGGTGTCTTTCTGCTTTTTTCCTGTATTCTTTGTCATCTTTCCCTGTGATATGGCTTTTATATATCTGTATACATTTAAATATTAGTATGTTCTTATACACATTTGTATACACACCCTTCACTTACAGCTATCAGCTTGTTTGCTGTGCGAAGATCTGTGCAACTAAAGCCATTAACTGATTTTATAGGGGAAATATTTTCCATTAAAGGGCATTCACTTATAGGGAGATACCAATACTTCAGACAGTAGTGGTGATATTTTCAAGTGGAGTGTGTGTAGCTTCATTGCAAGTGATAAGCATACGTATGGTGCAAATATATCACACAGATAAACATATTAGCAACTTCACATTATTAGTTCAGACTAGGAATATACACACTTCATACCACTTGAAGCATTGGCTTCTTTTCAGCAAGCAAAAATTACAGGTTTTTACTCAGCCATTTCTGGGTGGCAGAATTCATTTGGAAATTTCGTGATCGATCTTACCTGAGCATAAATATTAATATAATTGTAGCAGCATTTTCAAAGGTACTTCCTTGATTCCAGTTCCAGCAATCATGTAATTATTAATGGAAATTAATTTTAAATAGTTTTCTGTTGTTTAAAGCATTAATAATGGTCACAAGACAGATTTCCTGATAGCTTGAGCCCTAATTATATATCTTTCACTTTGTCTGGGACTCTGAAAGCGTAGTGGTACCTACTGCCCAAATAATGAATGACACTGATATCTTACTCCCTATGATAAAAACAGGGTAGGACACAAAATCCAAGTTTACAGTTGAGCAAGTAAGAAGCACGCAAGAATTTGTGAAAGGAAAAAAAGCTTGATTTGGATTCCTTTATAGATTTGTGGCATATTGTGTAAAAAATTAGAAGAAAAAAAAAGCCACTAAGATGACAATCTTTAGTTTATATGAGTACTGATGCTTGTTCTACCTGTGGTAGAATCTCTTGCTCTGTTTTAATTATGAGTTAATAACTGTTTCAGTTGGTAATGGATCAAGAACTCTTGTTTTCATAGTGTCTTGGTAATCAATATGCTGCTCTTTGTGGTTTTGTACTATTTGTATGTTCTGTTGCTCATTTTAAGTGATTGCAGGATTTGGTTGATTAATTAAGGGGTGAAACTCTAATTTTACTTTATTCAGTGTATTGTAATTTGGGACTGACTATACAGGTGTCAAGGGCAGTGCAGCTATATGGGACTAGAAAAAATAGTGAAGCAATAATGCAGTTAGTGTATGTAATTGTGTGTGTATGTATGTATGTGTGCATACACTTCTAATATAAAATACATGTATATAACTGAGTATATACGTATATTTATGTACACAGATATAGGGTAAAAAAGTATACTCCTAACATAGTCATCCCAAGTTGTGTATGTCTTCCCCTATTAGATTTGTCCTTGAGTTTGGCTGCCTGTCCTTACTGTTTGTTCATTTATTGCATCTTCCCTCTGTAAAAGTACTCCTTTCTTCCTGGAGCTCTACCTGGCTGGAACTCTTAGACATCACTACTCAGAGCCACATGGTAAGCACTGTACAATGTGTGCTGTAATTATGTGGGTTTTTTTTAGGCAGTAAAACTATGGAGTATTCTTTCACGTTGTAACAAATTTCTAATGACTATCTGTAGTCATACAAAGAGAGAATTTCAGTACTAAGATAATCTTTTATGTCTCCATGTTTTCTTTGTGAGCCATTATTGCTCTTCTTCATGTCTCAGCTTGTTTCCACCTTTCTAAAAGGCCTCCTTAATTTTTCTGTTCTTTTTCCTTAATCTTAAGTGACATTCTGTACCTGAGCACTTCTGGCAATTCTTGAGCAAGCTTTCCCTGACTGTAGAGAGTCTGTTTTGGCTCATCCTACTTCCACAGTGCAGCTGGGCATGCTAGATTGAATTTTTTTTCGCTTCGTACTTGCCAGCTGCCAGACCTTAATCTCTTTCTAAAACCAAGAATTATCAAACTCCTCAACTTTTTCTCTCATTACCGTAACTGAGGCACATATGGCAGATTTACATAGGGAGACAAAACAAAGCAATTCTGCAATTATCCCCAAAGCAAAGGCTTCTGCACTGAATCAGACGGTCCCACTGCACAGATTTTGGTGGAGCAGTCTCATGTGTCTTTCTGTCAAAGTGGTAGACTAAATTGGGCACTGACTGAGAGCATTGAATTTTAATCTGGATTTTGATATTAACTGCCATTGTGTCCTATGGCTAGTAATTTCATCTTTTTCAGTTCAGACTGCGGGGCTGGCAGAATGAGGACTGTCTTTTCCTGTCTTCCTGTGTTTTGTACAAGGCTGCTACAGTAGGCTCTAAACCATAAGCATTGCTGCAGAAAAGTTTGCTTCAGTCACTGGCGTCGCATTCAGGATTTAGAAACAGCTGCTTCCGTGTATTAGAGGACCTCAGAAATATTTTCAGCCCAGCTTCTGAATTTTCATTCAATCATTTTTTACAGTGAAATGCTAAGGGGCAAGAAAGTCTTCAGACTGAAGCTATATGGCTATACTCTGTCCTTTAGAAGGACATCATATCCTTGGTTTGAGCGAATGCTGCAGCTAACCAACGAGTTCCTCCACATCTGAGAGATGAGTGTTGACAGATACCACTTTAAATGCATATGTTGTTACACTAGACTGAGTTGAGGTAGCAAAGGTGACAGGAGTATAGAATGGTTGAATTCTAATCCAAATTTTGGGGGAAACGTTAATTATAAAAGTGTGTGACTTTGTCACTTCTTTAATGGTACAAAAATGTTGGTTTGGATGGCCTCATTGGCAGAATAAAATCAGAAATAAGAAGGCATAACTGACTCTACGCTGTTAATACCAGTCTAATGTCCAGAAGTGTGTGTGTCTCACCAGCTGTCTCCCTGAAGCACTCAGGATAGATTAACTGATCAGGTCAAAGTACTGAATAATGTAATGGGTAAGATTTTCCCATGGATCCTCCTCAGTGTCATTGTAAATCTGAACTTGACAAGAATCATACAGATGATGCTAATGGAAGAGCCAGCGGAAAAGGCTTGTCTTAGTGAAGCATATATTTTGCCATTTATATCAAACATTTGTCAAAGGTTGCATGAGGTTAAAAAAAATAAAATAGAAAAATTGAACTGGAAGTGAAATATACCACCGACATATCACTTTTCTTCAAATGCTTTGTTTTCCCTTACTTCACTGTGCCATATGTCTGTTGCTCTTTTGATTGCTGAATTATACCCAAATATTTTTCTTTCAAAATCAGCAATACAGGCCATTAATCCTTAAAAAAGATTGTTTCCTAGTCTTCTAAGTCTGACTGTGGGTTCATGTTCCTTTTGTTGAGAGTAAGCAATCCATATTAAGCAAGGTATCGACCGTTGTGAACCTGGTGGGTGAGGGAGTCAGTGGGGGTTGTTGCTGCCCCTTCTGCTTTGTAATTTTACCTGGAAGCCGCTCAGCAGCTTCTCAAGTGCTCAGCTGCTCGTTTAAGGTAAATAATGGGAGACCAGTAACTGTAAATGGCTGAATAGTACCTGGTGTTGAAATTGTGAAGTGATTTATATGGCTGTTTTCATCTTGGCAAGCTTCCATTGTTTCAGCTGTACATTGGATCCAAAATGACTCTGAACGGGCATATGTGTTACATTAGTGACAGTAGCGTCATACCTGCTGTGAAATCACTTCAAGCCATTGCTCCAGTTGGACAGACAGCCCTATTACTGGCCTGCAGTGGTAGGTAGCACGTTTTGCAATACACCCTGCCTTATGCCAAGGGTGAGTGTGATCTCGTAAAGCTACTGAGATTAAAGCACACCACACTGAAAACAGAAACAAAAACTCGAGAAGTGTTGTGTTATCCTGGTAGGGGTGTTATTAACTCATAATGGTACAGATTATCATCACTGTGAATGTTAAATCCATGAAATCAAATGAATTATCCCTGTTAAGCGTCTGGTTCTTTTTAGAGGGTGGATAAAAAGTGATGTATGTTAGAACGTAAATTCATGGCATGTCTTTGGTAGAGCAACATCCATGTTAATAGGAAGGAGAGAAGTTGCACGAGGGGGAGTGAGGCTTTTTTTCCTTGCTAGGTTGTTCAAGAGATAACAACAATATACCAGACATAATACCCTGGGTAAGGTTCTGTTTCACTGAAAGCAGACTGCAGTTGCAGAATGCATAAGGAGCTGGCAGCCAGAGCTCCAGCACTACTCGGCTTTGTACAGTCTTCTCAGGTGCGTTTGGACTTTCAGCCTGAGGCTACACTGATGCCAATGTTTTGTTCCAGAGCAGTAGTGCAGTTTTGCAGATCACACCCTGCTTGTCTGCTAGTTGACTGCCTGTTGGTGCAGTTCAAAGATTTTGGTACGTGTGAATTGCTTTCCTTCGGAGAAACAAGAATTAGAAGCTTCTGCCCTGGTGTGGACTACATACTCCATGTGCCCACTGCGGTCAGGATGGTCTGAGCCAGTGAGTATGTCATACCAGAAAGTGCTCCAGCAACACCTGCGTCACATTTGCATGTCAGTAGGATGCTCTAGGGCTGTCAGCAGCTCCCATAACATCCTAAAGAGCTGCTTGTGCTAGAAATAGCTACGTTCTTAATGCACCCTCATATTTACTGTCAGTCACCACCCCTCACTTGATTCTGCTGCTTTTTCCTCACCTGTTCTGGTTTGGTGTATTTTGCCTCTTTAATCCCAAGACAGTGGTTTTTTGACTTTATTACTT
The DNA here is from genome assembly GCF_009819795.1 of Aythya fuligula. NCBI lineage: Eukaryota > Metazoa > Chordata > Aves > Anseriformes > Anatidae > Aythya > Aythya fuligula. Next base: position 10,201,476 of record NC_045565.1, on the reverse strand, counting down.
GCTTCAGTAGAGTTTTCAGAATTAATGAGACTGATTTAAATAAATAAATAAATAAATAAATCTCCCTTTTGGTTGCACTCTAGTCATACTCCTATTTATTTCTTTCCTGCTTTGCAGCATAAGGTGGTGTGCTCATCTATATTTACAGGACTCCTAAACAATTTTTTTTATTTTTTTGAGAAAAATGAGGTTATGGCATTCTCTATAAAAATCCCGTATATGCTATAGCTGATTTTGATGCTCATGTGCGATTGGAAATAAAATTAAAAATACTGTGTATTAAGAATGTCACATTGCTTCACCTCAGTCCAAGCTGACCTTCAGTTTATGTGAAGCAGCAGGCACTGTGTCCTTGTTTGCAAGTTATACAAGTTTTATGTGATCTGTACCGTGAGCTCGCTAGCTAATAAAAATATGTATTTAAAAATAGACAGAAAAATCCAAAAGGAGAAGGACCTTCAGGGCGGCAGTGCTATTTGATATCACATGTCCTTCCCCCCCAGATCTCCTTGTTCCCTACTCATCTCATTGATGTACAGTCTCAGTTGCTAGTCTCTTTGGTACAAAAAGGCTTATTTGTACCTACAGCCAAGGAATGATTTTGTTTTTCGTATGGTCCTGCCTCAGGAGTCCTTGATATATCTCTGTGTCCCCCCAGAATCATCTTCTGCAGGACCTCGGGAGGAAGGTGAGCTCTTATGGTGGTGGGGGACTTCTGCCTCTCCTTCCCGCGGCCTTGGAGCACCTGGCAGAGGCAGCCCTGCAGGGACTGGCACGTCAGCTTGCCCTGTCGTCTGCACAAGGTCTAAAATAGCTTGTTACTCACTTTAGGGAGTGCTTACAGGGAGCTTGAAAGCTGAAGAGGGAGGCACATAGCAGGTTTTAGAGATCCAGAGAATTAAGAAAGGGTAGGGCAGGTAGTTTTTCAATTCAGGGTTCTGCAACTAATGGCCCAACTTGTCAAAGAAAATTGCTGGTGGCTCCTGGCTGTTGGTGGTCTGTTCTGGGAAAGGTCATCACTAAAGCTGCAAATATCCTTTAGGACAAATCAAAGGGATCACGAGGATGTGGACCTGAAGTGTTGCAGGAACAGGTGGACGACAGCCAGATAACACCTATACAGAGTATGTCCCTGAATAGCTGCTTATGTGGCTGGTACCTGTGACTAGGATTACACTTAGCTCATAGCAGCTTATCAGGCTGTAGAGACAATAATAAGCAGGAAGGGGTTTCCTTAATTTCAAGGCATTGAAATGCTCTAATAAAGGATATAGCATAAAAATATGACTACAGTAGTCTAGATAAGGTTCAGTGCAGTGCCTAAAATGTGTCTTCTGTTGCTTGTAAACCCTGTAGCAATAATGCGATTTGATCCATTAAAGAGGTGGATGTGCTAGCTGACTTTTATGACTAATGGCCAATGCTCACACAGAGTGATAAACCTTGATCTGACTGCTCCTTTGCCACTCAAAAACCTTCTGACAATAGCAACAAGATGGCATCAGATGCCAAACAAGAACAGACATCACTCTAATAAGCTGAGGGAAAGATCCACAATTCACATCCAAGGTCTTGTAGTTTGCAGCTTTCTCTAACAAAGTGCAGGAGTCTGGCTACCGCTCCTGAATGTCAACTACAGCAAGACAGGGAAAAAATTCTCAAGTGTTTGTGTTGGGCTAAAGACTCTTCATCCTCTCCCAGATAAATTAGCATGCCGTTCATTAAGGGCATCTGGAGACAAGTTGGTATACCTATTGTCAGGAAAGAAACATCACCATAACACAAATTACTGTACTTGAAATGTAATACCAACTGAAACTTCGTTATTGTCATGGGTGTCATCAGGCTCATGGAGAAACCATCTTTGATGTTTTGATGTACCTACACACAACCCCCACCAAATGACTACAAAAACTAAGAGTTTGTAGAAGCAAATGGGCAGAGACTTGCACACTGCCAAATCTAGAGACTGATGTTAAAAAAAAAAAAACATAAGGTAAAATCTGCAAAAGCTAGGGTGTCTTCTGTAGTGCTGGTCCAGGGTCTTCCATGAGGAAGTAGTGGGATACTGCTTGGGTTTACAGCATAGAAGGTCTAACGTGATCCTAATGGAAGAATCCCTGCTTGCTTCTCCACAGCAATAAACCTCTGTTTAATGTGGATGTTTAGAAGAGTGTAACATGTTGTCTTTAGATGAAAAAGGAATGTTTAGCATTTGTATTTACGGAAGATGAATTATCTTAGCTACAGCTCTTCAGGTAAACTGAATTTGGGAGCATGTGCCCTAGTATAGAAGACAGCATGATAGAGCAGCCAGTAGGTTAATAGCCATATTAATAAAAGTAATATACATGTAGAAAAAGAAATAAATAGAAGTATCTGAAGTACTTTATCTTCAAAGTTTTTGTATTTCTGGAGTGCTTTTTCTGTCTTGATTTAGATACATGTTCTTGAATCTGGAATTATTTTTTATATTTATGTGTGGTAACTGGCATGTTAAATGAGCGTGCAGATTTTATGTTGCTGCACTGGAATATCTAAACATACATGGAGCTATAAATGCCACATGCATATCCACTTATTGTATTGTCATTCAATTTGGAGTGGAAGCTACCTTGGGATTTTTTGTAGGTTCATTTTCCATGAAAAAGTCAGTATCATACCTGGTTTGCGAAATTAGTTTTTCTTGTTTATAGTGTTTATCCACAAGGGTTTTGCTCTGTTTGTTTTCTTGAATTGACTGAATTTAATCTCCATCTACTGATCATGTCTCAATTTTCTGAAAAATCTCCAAGCCTTGCTTTAGTACCTTTTGGGAAGACAGTTCACAGCCCTGTGGCCTGTTTTAGCTCATTCTATAATCACTCTGGTGAACTTTTCGTGCCTTTTGAGTAGCTTAGGGCTTTTCAATTTGTTCCATCTCATTTCACAGGAGTACCAGCTTATAACTTACCTCCTGCGAGATGCCACCCTTCTCCCGGTGCCAATATCAATGCACATCCAAGTGGTACAAGATATCAGGACTTTGCCAGTCAGCAGGTAGCTAGGGAGCACAGCTAAAGCACTGCCTTCACCAAGCTATAAAGTAGCTAAAACCTACCCCTTCAAAACAGCTTTTTCAGAGAACCTATAAACCACTGATCAATAAGAAATCTTTCTATATAAACCATATAAAGATCTCATAAATTTGTAAGACTGTCTGATTATATATTTATTCTCTGATACATTTGTTTAAGAACTTCGCCTATTTCAAAAACTGAATTTTCTGTTCCACCCGTGCATTCAGAAGGGAAACTATAACAGTTTGTCATCAGTGGATATGATGTGGAATTGTACTGGTATACTAACCTAGCTTGTGGGACTCTGGCAGCTCAAGGCCACTAGTGTTATTCTTAAATTGTTTTTTATTTACATTAAAGCAAATCTATTTCTGCTATGCTGACACTTTCCACAGTAGGTCTCGGAATGTAAGTGCCAGACTGACCCGCTTGCTACTTCGTGTTCTGGGCTGCAGCGTGCCTCCTGCCTATGCTTCTACTCCTGGTATTGCATTCTGCTTTCCAGTGATATTTTGCTCCTTTTTTCTTTTCATCCTCTTTCATCACCTTTTTTCCAAGGGCATCTGACCTTTTGCTCGGCATGGCCACTCCAGTTTTACATATTAATTGCCTCATCTGGACGTATCAAGGTGAATCTAGCTCATTGTCTGCCGTTAAAGAGGAAGGTGTGATAATTCTATAAGTTTCCTCTGCATTTATTTTTTCTCCTCTGTGTCAAGTGTGATTTATTGACTGGTCAAGAGGCTATTTTAAGCACACAGAATACACATAATAGATGTTTGTACCAGAGGTTATTCTCACCGCTGTTGAGGTCACGGGCACAACAAGAAGAAAAAGCAGAGTGTGGCTCTGACTCTGGGGCTTTTGTGCATTTGATTCAGTGTATGAGTTATAATGACCCAAAGGAGATGAACAAAGGGCTAGAAGCTAAACCAAGGTCTCCCAGCCAGCACAACACTGATGCGCAATTAGGCTGTGCACCAACCAAACTGTTTCCCATACCTTGCAAAATGTCACAGTCATTAGAACAAATACACAGGATTAAGAGCAATAATAATGAGGCCTGTGCTCTGAACAGCTCAGTGTGCTGCCTTCCCATCTGTAGTGCTCAAGTTCTCTGCACAGAAAATATGCTGTGATCTGAAGAAAAACATAGAGAATTGACTGGCATAGACTGCCCGTGTACGAATTTATTAATTAAAATGAAAAAGCCACAACATTATTTGTGTACTCAAAAGCAAAGGGGTTTGCCCAGAGCAGGTGCTCTGAAATGGAATTCAACCCTGTAAAAAGTACTGTGAGCTGGAAAGTTTTCAGCATGATCTAGTTGGAACAGGAGGGTCTTGCCAGGCTTCTACAGTGTGTGTACATGCATGTGTGAGACGGGCTACATGTGCTTTCTCTTACTCAGGAAGGTGCTGAAGGTAAAGGATGCTATGAAGCTTGTCTTTGTTGACCATTCTTTCAGACAATTACTTTCGAAGACGTGATGTAATGAGAAGGCAGGACAGAGGCCATATTTGTTACTCGGGAACAGGTTTGTCTAAATCAGATTGTCTTGAATTGATAATAATTAGACATTTTGGTATAACTATTTTCTTAAAGAAACATTTGAATCTTTCCTCTGTTACATGTGACTGAGAGAGAAGGTGAGCTTTGAGTTTTGTGGTCAGGGAAAGAGTAATTGAATGACCATTCTCATTTTTCCTTTTGACTAACTGGCAAGAAATAACCTAGCTGGTATTTAGATTTTTCAATAAACAGGTTTTAAATCAGCACATCATATTTCTGATATTCATTTAAAAGTTGACATAATTTTGTCGTGTAGTTTTAGAAATTTCTGACATTTATCTTTATTGGAGAAGTTTTGCTTCATATTAGATTTCTTTTGAAACAGTGGGTAAAATGGAGTATAGACTTGGCAAGCATTTCTTTAAGCTGGCATATGTTAAGCAGTGGATGCCAAGGTACAACTACCCAGATTTATTAATGCTGCTCCCCAGACTATTGGAAACATTTTGCATCGATCCTTTCATTCTGCCTCTCATAAAACCATCCTATCTTCTGGTTCCAATCACCAGAAGACACTTGAACCTTTTCTTACAAAGCAAAGAAGAATGCAAAAACAGAAGAATAAAGCAAGTTTGTCCCTGGAAGTTTGCTTTCAGCGTCAGCTGTTGAGGTGTATGAAACCAATGAATGACAGCATGAGCAGTGAGGTAGTCAAAGCAACGCTTTGAAACTTCCCTGAGATGATACACATTAGTGGCAAAAGTTCATTTTCATATTGGAGAAATTGATTTCACTAGCAATGTTTTTTTGTCCTCCTAAAACTTAGTGATGAGTTAATAATGAAATTATTGTTGGTATTTAATTTTATGTAAGATTGTTATGTGATAGGCAACTATGAATTCATCATCATTTATACTTTTATTTACTTGAATTACATAGTCTGGGATGAAAATTAGTGATGGTGAGACAGTTGGTAATGTAAACTCTGCAGTGAATTTTCTCTACTGTAATGCTTGAAAAGCAGCCCAATGTCAAAAGCCCAAGTTTTTGGTCTACAGTATAGTCCTTTGCAGCAGCTACAGACAAATTATTCATTATAAGGCTTTGTATTTGAAAGGAAGCAACTACTTTGGATTCTGATAGTCTAATTGGTATTTTTTTTTTTTTTTTTAATTAGGGATAATCAGATGGGGGGGGGGGGGCGTAGTAGGGGTGAACTTATTTGAAAACAAGTAATTAAAAAGATAGTTTTTCAGGTGAAACTGAAGGCCAGATTTCCAGTTGTCTCTTTTCTGAGTTTAAGTTTTTACCAACTGCAGCAGTTTTTAGCAGTTTATTTTCTTGCAGGTGCCTCAGTAATTCAACAAACGAAGTTCAAATGCTTTAATGTGATATTAATTTTGCTTTTAATTATATTAAAGAAAAAGCTCAGATTTGATGTTTTTGCTATTAAATTTAAAAAATATTTATTCTGTTAGCTGAAATACTTTGCTAATTTATTTCAGCTCAAACTTTGCAAGTGAACTGCTTAAGATGCTCTTTTGATGCTCTCTGGTCTGGTGCTTTCACTAGTAAGATCAAGATTAAGATTTTTCCATTCCTTTACTAAGGACTGTCATCAGATAATGAGTTTTAGTCATAGCTACTTAGAGATTAAAGACTTGCCATCCCATTTCTCAGCACTGAATGAATCAGTTTGCTGCTAGGCTTGTTTTCCCTTCTCTTCCTAGGCTTTAATTGGCACTCTATCTAAAGGTATGCCATGAATGCTCTGCCTATGGAGTGAGTTCCTTTACTCCGAAGTTTACATGTAGCTATGCTTTGAATAGATGTGATGTTTTTGTAAGTTTACACTGCTTTTGTTTATGTCAGCATACTCTTCTGTGTGCCACAATGAAGATTAGGTTCCTTTGTTCAAGACAAAATGAAAAGTTAATATATTCCTCTAGACATTTTTCAAATTTGAGTTGACAAAACCTCCTCTCACTGCCTCTCAATTAACCTCTACTCAGCCTTTTATTAGATTTGTCTTTGTGCTTTCAAGAGAGCTGTTAAATTTGGAGTTAAATGGGTTCACTTACGTGATGTGCTCTGTCAAATGTTGTGTCTTAATGTCACTGCTGTTCTTCTGCAGAGCAGAAGCTTTCTTGTGTGGCAAGCTCACGAAGAAAGACACAGTAGAGGAAAGCACTTGTTGGTAGTGAGAGTTGTGAAATGCTTCTGTCTCAGAGCACATTGCAATCCTACAGCTTCTGTGCCTTAACGGCCAAGCCATAACTCTTCCTGCAGAGTCCAGCAAGCAATTGATACTGGATTCAGATGTGATTATACAGACTTGTTATGTTTGTACGTGTTTGAGGTACCCTATATGAGTAAAATGAAGCAATTTGAGTTTTTGCTTCATTATTTGGGCTTTGTGTTGTGTGGTTGTGGTGTATTTTAAGTGGATGGATTGTTGCTGCTGGCTTTTTTTTTTTTTTTGAGATCTGAAGCTCACTCACCCCAGCATGCTACCACTAACTCCAGAGCAGATGATCATAGAATCATTAAGATTGGAAAAAACCTTCAAAATCATCTAGTCCAGCCTTCCCCCTACCACCAAGATTACCTACTAAGCCAAGGACCACATCCAGTACCAGGAGGCATTCTGCCTTCCTGACTGCTTCTTCCCTTTCTTGTTGTCTGGGTTAACAGTTTTTATCTTGACACATTCTCACACTAAGCAAATGTGCAGATTTAACATGCAAAGCCTGAGCTTCCAGCTGACAATCTTCCTCTGCTTTCAGAGCAAGTAGGAGCAGGAAGAAAAACTACACCAATAGCTTCTGTTTTCCAACTTCCCCTTCAGCTCTAATATCTTTTAGACTGAGTCTTCTAGGTTGTGGTAAGTGAATACTGATCTCATAATAAATTTAGGAAGCTGTGAATCTTCAGAATTAGGTTTATATGCCTAATTCAAGATTTAGTTCTCTCACACTGATTCTGGTCAGGCATAATCTCATATCTCCCTAGGCTTTTTCCCAACTGATTCTGTGATTCAAAATAATAATCTTGTGGTAAGAGGCCCACGAGTGCCTAATTAGACCGTATGCCAAAAGCGTGTTCTGTGGATAATTAAATATGCCAGCTTAATGCTGTAGGAGTGACTTAAACATGTTAAGCCACTGGGAAGTCATTTATGAGCTGCCTGCTGCACAGGAAAGATGCAGACAAATCTTTCTTATGGACAATTGAAATTCTTTCTGGCTATAATTTGTGATTTGCAGTAAAATCTTTAAACTTGAAAATCCTTGATCTTCCATCAAACATGTATTCCTGTCGCTACATCAGCAGTGCTTGAGATCAACAGCCAAGTGCTGTTCTTTTGTGCTAGCTGCAGGTTTAAGGTTTGATCTGTTTCTGTAAATTCATTCTTATGCAACAGAGGACGCAAATATCTGAACTTGATGAATTTCCCAGAAACATGGGATCACTCTAGAGATGTGATCACATGCAGCTTTGATTCCAGTGATGCTTCCTGACCTTCTTTCTAGAAAATGAGTGAAGCGAATATCTAGTGCACAGTAAAGTGGCCATGGTGCAATATAGACCCAGAGGAAATAATATATAATTTCCCTAAGGGAAATATCAAGATAGATCACATACTAAAAAAGTTGAGTGAATAAAAAGATGCCTGTTCTATATCAAGTTTTGAGTATCTCCGAGGATTCTGCATAGGTCAGTCTGTTTTCTTCAGCATTTCTGGTTTTTAGGGGCAGATTTTCTCTGTACAATTAAACCTGCAGAGGGAAGAGAGCTCCCTCCATGCTCAGTGCCCTGTGCCAAGTCCATCCAAGTGTAATGCATTAGGAAAATAGTTTCTCTTTAGAAATGAGGCTGCTGTTACGGTGTGTTTTTCTTCCGGGCATCCAGGGTTTAGCAACCGAAAAGTTGTTGCTCCTGGAGGCTTTTTTGGTGGCTATGGAAAAAGGCTTTACTCGTAAGTATGTGCGAAGGTCCCAGGAGAAGCACCACCAGCACCTTGTTTCACAGGCTCGGCAGAAGGCAGTGAGCGCTGCTGGGCCACATCCACTTCTGAAGCCGGGCAGGAAGGCTGGCTTCCTTCTCAACCTCCTTGTGTCCAGTCTTTCACATTTGGCCATTACCAAGTTTACACCTCACGTTGTAGTCATGCTGCCTATAGTGCAATTTAGATGACAAAAAGCTATCCCGTACTATGGCAAACTTAATTGATGATATAACAAGTACTTGATTTAAACCAGCAAAATTGGTTGCTTTTTTCCTGTTTTTGCTGGTGCATAGATACATGATTTTAGCTGCCTCCAGGTTTGTCTCAGTGTGGCTCATTTTCACCTCCTGAACCTGCATTGCTTTCTATTTGTGACATCAAAATTAGTTGCCATGGAAATGATTGCAATATTAGGAATGGAGAGGGCTAGGCGGCAGCAGCAGGAGCAGAACATGTCTTAAATGGGAGAAAAAAAGGATTGTGTTTGTATGTGGATGGGCTCAGTGATAAACAGGGAAGAAAAATTACCTGAAATCTGAGATGTGAGGAGCATGGTTGTTGACAAAAGGTCTGTATTTTCATATGGATACCAGCATCTTAAACTCCTGGTAGTCACCCAGAGCACTGCGTGTGTGTAGCTGCTTACTCAACACCCTGGTTTATATGGAAGTGTGTCCTCAGCCTCTGTGGGGCTGGGCTCTAGTGAGATGTGGTGAGAACGAGCTGCAGCAGGTGAGGGAAGGCCCCTCTGGGAAACAGGTGCAAGAAGAAGGGTTTGGAGGATTCCTTTGCTGGGCCAAAAAATGGCGTGGCCCGCATTTCCCAAACGCTCTGCAACAACATCAATCTGACAAGTGCAGTAACAGCAGCCTGGAGGGCTGGCTCTATTTAGTTATACGTGCTTTATTTTTTTTTTCTTTCTCGGTCCAAGAAGGATCTGACCTGGGATACATTAAGTCTTGTTCTTCTGATTAGGGTAAGAACAGAATAAAATCTGTGGTGGGACTGTCAGGCTTAGGCAGGGCAGGCTTTCAGTCACAACATTGATTTATTATTTTTTTTTCCTTTAAAGGATCTAGGAGTATCTCTGCAGTTTTTATGTATGATTACAGTCTTTCCAGCTGCATGTCTGTATCCATACTGATGGGAAGCTGACACTCTTCACACATGGTGTAAGGGAGAATGTGTTGATTCAGCAATGTGGCTGGTGATGAGAAAATTTCCAGGACAAAGTAAACTACACATAATGTAGGGGAAACTATTTATCTTAGTGTAATTGCTTTTTCCCAGACATAACACAAATCTGGAAGTTAACAGTGTGTTTATATATATCTATTTTCTCACTGTATATATTAAAAAAAAAAAAGGGGGGGGGGGGGGGGAGAATTGGAATGCTATTAAACCATAGAAATACTGAAAAAGGGTAAAGGAAGCAATAGCTAATCAGTCCAATCTGATTTCTTCTTACTTCTCTTTGGAAAGTAAATGGTTCTAATAGTTGCAGTATAATTAGACTATACAGTACAGGAAAGGGAATAATTTAATGTATTTTTTTTTTTATCTTTTTGCAAATGGTCTGGTGCACGCTATATTTTGGCACAAGCTTTAACGTTGTTGATAAAGAGGCAATACTCAAAAAATTTGGGTGAACAGGATTCATATTAGGAAAATCTCAGGATGTTTGTCAGAGTTTTGACTTTAACGAGCGTGTGCTGGTTCATATAACCTTTGCTACATAGTGATTATTACAAGAAGTTAAGATTTTTATCTATCATGATGTGTATAAACAAACACTAATGATGCTTCATGTTTTTTTGAAAAAAAAAAAAAAAAATGTCAAGGATGACTGAAGGGCTAGAATTTGCTGTCCTCTGTGCCTAAACAGTTGAGATAACTGTGATTATATTTGCACGTGGACTTTTACTGATTGAGATTTGACAGACTATTGCATTGTGCTTGTTTCTCTCTCATCAGAGTCAATTTTCAAACAGAAGTAGTTCCTTTAAGTAGCAGGAAAAAAAAAAAAAAAGTATCAAGGAGACATACCAGCAAGAAAAAGCAAAGGATTTTCCTTATAGGCAATTTGTTTATAGAGTATTACTGTAGTGTTCATAATGGTGTTTGGATAGGCTTTGGAGCTTAAAACACTAAATGAAAGCTATCCTGGGCATGATTCTTAAAACATGCAGCTCCTTTAAAAATCATAAAGCTTCTGCTTATATGTAAGAAGCATGGAGGCATTTTCTGTGGTTTTCTAGAAGCTCAAGCAAATAAGATGCAATAGTATTCAGCTATTCAACATATTCATACCTCTTCCTGTGAGACAATTCCTACCTTCTTACTGAAGGTCTTCACTTGGTCTGCATGGCACTGGTTCTTCAGCATTGCCAGCTGTATTTTGGAAAGTGATGATAAAAGGAATTGCTGTCTCCCACCATTTGTGTGGCAGGGTTTTGCCCAGCCTGACTGAAGTGAAACTAGAAAGAAGCTTACAAGTTGCACTAGAGAAAAATATATAGCCAAATGGAGAAGACAGGCTACCATCAACATGACTTGTGTGGTATACTGCCAAGCATTTGCTGAAGTAGCCAGACACTTCCTATCAGTCAACAGCCACTGTGTACCTAGTTTAGCCACCAATATTAAGTAAGGTTTAGTCTTTTCTATCTCACAGTTAAGTTTTCAAGGTGTCCAGCATCCTTCATACAAACTTTCCTAATGGTCACCTGTTGCTTTGCCTTTCCCTGTTTGCCTTTGCCACAGAACAGATGAGAAGCACTTGCTGCCAGAGTGGCTGAAAGGCATTTTAAGTTGTTCCCTGCTGTGAGTTCTGATTCCGAGCTGAACATGTGCCTGATTGTACACTGGCTTGAACCCGCCCTGACAGTAATGATGTCGCTAGGCTGAAGAACTGGACTTGGGGATTAAACATGTATTAGGATCACTGCTTGAATGAGAAGCAATAATGTTACCAAACTAAGCAAACCTAAGTCAGTTGCAATCATAATGTAAATCTGACAGACATGGAAATCAACACACAATATTTTTTTTTCAAGCACACAGTGTGGAGTGAATTTACATGGAGTGAATGTATGTAAAACTTCTGCCTTTTTCTCAAAATAAGGCAGGAAATGGCTTCATGTTTATTTTTTTCTGTGAGATTACATTCAGTAGTTTTGAGCAAGCATTTTATGGCATGCTTTCATGCACAAGATATGGAATTTTAATGAGGAGAAATGCAAAGCTGAAGAGTTCACCAGAAAGCAGTAAATTCCTGTACTGAGATATAATATTCTTGAGCATTACAGGTGAAAGACTCAAGGTACCAGTAAAGCCCATCTCTGTTATCACATAGCAGACATATAAAGCAGAGCTGCGCTTAAAGGCGTTTCACAGGCAGCAGATGTGCCATATAATTCTAATACTGTGCATTGCAAAACAGAATTAAAATTTAGACTAAAAGCCCGGTAGTGTGTTGATTTTAAATGATTTTAACAACAAAAATATAGTTGCTGGTAGTTGGTGTTCATAACAGCTAGTGCCTTCTTTTGGTTTATATTTTGTTTATATTTCATAAGCCTGCATGCATTTGTGAGACCTAGGTATCAGGCTACTAGATCACAAAAGTGAGGGAACGTATCATTTAAAGTAGCTATTAAAAAAAGACTAAACAGAGTTGTTCTTTGACTTGTTAAAACCTTGTCTGGATGTTTCAGTCCTGCAAACTGAGGTAGACGTGTGGTCTCCCTGCTCTGTGAAATGGAGGGCAGCTGTCCTGCCTCAAAACATGGTGGGATCAGAATGCGACTCAGCAAGGTTCGTGGGGCTGTTCTGCGTGTCCAGAACAAAACCTCCATTTAGATAATGAATAACAAGTGTTATGGCTGACAGGATGTTTCACATCTAGGATTTCACAGTGTATGAAAAGAGGACTGGAAGTTAAACTGTGAATTTGGCACTGGTTAATCTACCTGGAGGGGAGGGCACAGGGGAGGGAGGACAGGCAGCTCAGCAGTCAGCAGGAGCCAGGGGCAAGCACAGATGCACAGTGCTGGGCTTTTTGTGCGTTGTTCTTTGCATGATGCAGACAGTGTTGCCACAGTTGTGTGAGATGATAGCTTCCCTAAATTCCTGCAGAAAACCCTCCTACAAACACAGCTGCTTATGTGAGAAGTGGTGTATGCCTCTGCACGCTGCTCCCTGTACCTCACCCAGCAAAACACCTTGGGTTTTGTGTAACAAGTTGCAAGGGAGTCAACAAGCCAGTGTTTTTGTGAGGAAAGGAAAAGCACTCTGATTGTTTTGGTGTGTGTAACCCTGCCACTTCAGCTGTGATAGCAACCCTGACCCTCCATCCATGTGCAGAAGAAATGCCTCCGTAGGGCTGTCTGTCCCTCACCCTGGGCCAGCCGATCCACAGGGTGAGAAAGCAATTCATTCTCTGTTCCTATTCTGACTGGCCACAGCTCTTGAAAAGATGTCGGTGCCTACTGCAATAGCAGGTCTTTCCCTTTCTGTGATTTGAATATCTTACTTGGAAAAGGGCCCTGGGCTTCTTGAAATAACTTCACACAGACTCTGAAAGAGCCTTGAGGTTTTGAGGCCAATCAGTAAACCACATTGGCTTTGAAATACAGCCTTTTATTCTGTTACCTCTCGTCAATGCGAGCTGTGGTGTCCTTGTATCTCTGCTACTGTTCAGCTTTATTGTAGGTTTGCTTCAGTGCTTTCACAGGGCAGATAAAGCCTTAGCTCTGCCTGTGACAGCGAACACTAAATTTCACGTTTACCCAGTCCAGCTTGCTCCCATGAACACTTCTGTTCCTTTGAGGCTCATAATCTATATTCTGTCTGCTTGTTAATATCATCCTTAACAGTTAAGATGTTGCAGGCTGAAGTCTTAAAAATAATTTGAATCAGAATCCAGCTTGATATCTAAAGCTTGAAAAAAATCCTCATTTGTAGACAGTAATAAAAAACTTGAGTCCATGAAGTTCTATAGGATGACATAAAAGGCATGGTGTATCTTCTACTACCTACAAATTTTTATGGAAAGCCAGAAAATTAGTATGCTCTAGGACAAGCTCTTTGAGCAAGCAGCTGAAGAGCTGGAGAGGACGCTAATACCTCCTGTGCTCTCAGATGAGGCAGTCTGTGCAGTATGCGGATTTAAAACAACTTTTGGTCTTCTACTTTACTCCTACTAGGCTGCTGTGGTGAATCCTACCATTTTGAACTTTTACCGGATTTCAGTGGTTCTAGTAGGGGTTTCTTCCTTTCTGTAGCCATGGATCACAAGGGAATAAGAAATCCAGATACCTTCTCTGCTCTTCTTGGATGGCAGCTGTGCAAGAGTTGTCATCACCAGGCTTTCTCTCATTAGGTATTTCCTTGCTCAGCTCTATGAGCAGAGGAGCTACAAGGATTCAAATTTAATAATATTATTAATTCATACTTTCAGCTTTAAAACCATTCTAGAAAAGTCTAAGGGAGTACAGCTGGGGAAAATTGCTGCAAACATATCAGTGTTTAGAAAGATGATGGTGACTTCATGGACCACTTACTGTATTTGATATCTTCAGACATAAGATGAGGAACTTCTCAAAGTATCTGAAGTTGCAGTATGATCTATAGCCTCTAATGCATTGTGCTACACTAACATAATGTGTGCTTGGGGATATGACTGTAAATAACATATTTCCTGTGTTCTTAAATGAGCAGTGTAGGCCTGACTGAGGATACTACCTGCAGCAGCCTGGGTCCCTGCTATTGCTCAGCTGGGTTTCCCCAGTATTGTTTGGCTCGACTGCACTGTGACTAGATGAATTAAGGAGATTAAAAAGAAAATGAGGTGACTCACTTTAAGCTCTCAATCATTTAGGAAAGCATGGGAAGGAAGGCCTGTTGGTTGTGTCACTTAACTGCAGCAGAAACACATTCTTTTTCTTAGTTAGACACTCCAGTGACTTCACGTCTGCAGGCAGAGATGTCTCCTGCTCTAAATATTTTTTTGTTTCCATTCTAAACATATTATGCAAATAAATCACCTCATAAAAACATAGCAAATGTTTGTGTAGTTTTTTTTAAACAGCCCCAGACATGATAGTTCAGGAAGCCAGTGTAATTTTAAGAGCATAAGAAGCAGCAGCTACAGTATAATGGGATCTGGGTTTTATGCAAATAAAACCGTTATGCCCATTACTGGAGTATAACAAAGCAGGAAGACCTCTGCACTTATGGGTACTATGACAAGTGCTTTATTTATTATAACTCTTAGAATTTTCTCCTACATTTTCTTACAGTATCATGTGATCTCCAAAGGGCAGGGTTTTATATTGCCGAGAAGAGCCCTCAATGTATTAGTAAGATGCTGAACAAATTATTCGTGCAAAACAGATGTTCTTCCGAGACTGCTTTTTTTTTTTTTTTTTTGCCTTGTAGCTCTCCATCAGTTCAATATAGTCTTGACATTATAAAGGATTGCACTACAATATATACAGTTAATATAACATCAACATGGAAGATGGGAAAGTTCTTTTTATGATTAAACTGATCTTAAACTTGACAAGTGGAGTGTGTCTGAAGTCAAATAAAAATACCTTGCCCTGGGTCAAATTGTGGGGACCAGCAGTCATTCTTCTACTGCAGTGGGCAAGGGAGTATCTGAGTTTTCTAAAGGCCCCACACTCTATACTTATAACCTATTGAAAGCAGTTATGTTCTTAATGTTTTTACTAAGATGGCCTGAACTCCTTGTTCTTCAAGTGTATTTCTCATCATAGCAGTCAAGTCAGTTATTTGCATTCTACAGCCAGGGGTCAATGGCACAGGAAACTGATGGAGTTCCTTTTGAAAAACTGCAAAAGAGTAGGTATGATCCTTGGCCCTGTAAAGCAAAGGGAATATCTTGGCTTTTATCCTTTTTTTTTTTTTTTTTTTTTTTTTTTCAAGGGAGTCGGGGTTATAAGCTTGTGTTTTCAGAATTATCATGCTTTTGATGATTCAGTTCCTTCTGATTACACTAAAGAAAATACAAAATACGTTCTGTGTCTGAAGTTTAATCACAAAGGCTGCATAATACTGAGTCAAAAGACCAAAATATGCAACCACATTTGTAGAGAACTTACAGGTTAGTGCCAGGGTTGCTATGTTCTTAAATGTAGCAATGTTCTTAAATGGGGCTGTCTGGAAGGGTAGGTAAGCAAGCTTTTTAAAAATGTAGTGACCATTGGGACAGTGATGTGATCGCACTAAACACCTGTTGGGTGAAACTTTCCTACCCGAAATAAATCCTCGTTAAACTTAGCCAGCTGTTAAGACTACAGTGTGGTTTACTTTAGGGTGCAATAAATATATATTAAATATAATATATTTAATCATATAATATATTTTAATATATATTTGATATATTCTATATTTATAAGATAGAATATATTTCTATATTTATATTCTTATTTATATAATATCTATCTATCTATCTATATATATATATATTCTGAGGGGCCTGGAGAACAAGTCCTACGAGGAGCGGCTGAGGGAGCTGGGCTTGTTCAGCCTGGAGAAGAGGAGGCTCAGGGGTGACCTTATCGCTCTCTATAGGTACCTCAAGGGAGGCTGTAGCGAGGTGGGAGTTGGTTTGTTCTCCCACGTGCCTGGTGACAGGACGAGGGGGAATGGGCTTAAGTTGCACCAGGGGAGTTTTAGGTTAGATGTTAGGAAGAACTTCTTTACTGAAAGGGTTGTGAGGCATTGGAACAGGCTGCCCAGGGAAGTAGTGGAGTCACCATCCCTGGAAGTCTTCAAAAGACGTTTAGATGTAGAGCTTAGGGATATGGTTTAGTAGGGACTGCTAACGTTAGGTCAGAGGTTGGACTAGGTGATCTTGAGGTCTCTTCCAACCTAGAAATTCTGTGATTCTTATTTATAATATAGAATATAATATCTCTCTCTCAGACACACACACACACACATATATATATGATGCCAGCTCCTTGACCAGTAGCTGACCTTTATTTTAGCTCTTTGTCCTTATTTACTATTGGGAGGAATTTGTCAGCAGTGCCCTCATAAATAGCTTGGAAAATCCAAATACATCTGATACTTACGCAGATCAAAGTAGGGTCAACTGAAGAAATTTATGGACAAAGAGGAAGTGGTCAGCAAAGCACCATCCTTTGTGTGTGTGGCTTGATATCCCATACCCAGTGGGTCACATCAGGTGGTCTTCATGCAAATATGTGAATGGCCACTAAAGAGCCCTTGGGAGCTCAAAGTTTTCCTCAGTGAAAAATGCTCTAAAGGACAGTACTTAGGTTCACCTTTATGACTGACATAAGTAGAAAACCAGATATTGTATGTAATTAAATATAGATAGCTAGGTTAATGAAAAGTGCAGCTTCTACTAGCAAGTGTTCAGGACATGTAAGGTAGGGTTTTGTGGTATTCTCTGTGACATGATAAGGCATGGCAAGCAAGCCTGCCTTCATAATGCAGGTTATTAAAAAAGGGAGAGGGGAAAAAAGCTATTTATAATCAAGTTTATTTGAACTTATTTCTGGAACTATTGGCTTTTGAGAGAAACTCCATTTCCCCACACAGGTCAAGGCACTTGGACTGAGAAGTACTCAATCCAGAACATCCAAAGTCTGTTAAATACTTGTACAAAGTTTTGTTTTGGTTGGTTGGTTAGTTTGTTATGTTTTGTTTTTACAGGTTTCAGTAATTCAGTTTAACACTTCATTGACTTGCATCTCCAAAGATTTGCTTCTGAGTCTTGGCATTGAAAAAACTTCCTTGCACAAACAGTGAATTGTGGCAGAGGAAATTTGCCTTTTAAGTCACATGTTCCTTTATAAGGTTGCATGTGGTTGCCACCCAAAGGCTCTTTGACTTTTGTGGGTTAAATTGTGTCTCCCTAGATTAGAGAAGTCTCACAAGTAGTCATGTCCTGTGGGGAGGGTAAGTCCTGCTGTTGGCTAGCCTGAAACTGTGCTGTTTCTAGAAGGGCTTTCCTTATACCCACATTTCTAGTCTCAACACCAGGCTTCAGAGTAGTGATATTGGCACTTTTGTGGGGGCAAACCCAAGGAATAGTGAAAACAGTGCTAAGAGGGAGTCTTTAATAACGATCCAATGAAGTACCTTAGCATCTGGTCCATTTAGATGGCATAAACTTGTTTTTACAGACCCACAAGTACTACTTGTTCTGTAAATTAAGAACATTAGGACCAGTTTGTTGGAGATCGTGTTGCTTTACATTATTTTCTTCAAAACGTCATCTAGCCGGTATAACAAACATGCATTATGGGAAAAGATATTGCAAAATTGCCTTGGCATAATCAGTATGAGTTATTTCCTTAAAACAGTTTTCTAACTAAGAGCTCCACGTGTATTTGGGAAATGTTTTCCACCACTAAGAGATGAACTAAAATGGGGTGACAGATTGATGCCTGACAGCAAGTGGAGTATTACAAGGGTGATGGAACTACTCACAGAATTGGTCGAATCACTTAGGTGATAAAGGGTTATAGGATTGAGACTCTGTGGATTTAGTTATTCAACATATGCATATTTTAACGTATGCAGAACCAGAATAGTCTTATTAGCTCAAGTGGGTGTCCTGTCAAATCATAAATCCTGTCACTTACAGTAACTTGGAACTATGCTGGCTTCAGGTGCATGTAGTACTGTGATGGGACTGGGATAACCTGCCAGTAGAAATGCCTGCTGGAGACGGGAGAGCCTGACTCCTTGCAGAACTGTCTTGTAATTCTTATTGACCTGGCTGTGAAAATGTACACTGGGGATTAATCATTCAGAAGTTTAAAACTTGGGAGAGGAAAGTAAATATTGTAAAAGAGATATAGCACAGGACTCTAAGAATGAAAAGCCAAAGAAGGGTTCATTTCTGTTTACTTATATTTTATATTTCTTATTTAGCAACAGGTAGGTGTGAATATATAGAATCACAGAATCACAGAATTTCTAGGTTGGAATAGACCTCAAGATCATCGAGTCCAACCTCTGACCTAACACTAACAGTCCCCACTAAACCATATCCCTAAGCTCTACAAAAACCTTTTGTTCCTAGTTATTGTGAAAATAGTGTCTAAGCTTACTTTATTGAACAATCATTTTTTCTAGAAAAGATCTCATTTAAGCTGGAATATTCTACCTCTTCACAATGAAAAGTACTGTTTTGGATAGAAAAGGGCGTCATTAGTATAGATTGTTAATATAGATCTAATTCTGTGATGAAATTTCTCAAAACTACAAGAAAAACTAAATTTAAAGCAGCCTCTTAACATTTTCTGTTGCTGAGAAATTATATGCTTAACTAGCCTGGTCTGGGTTACTGTGTCTTGGTGCCAT
The DNA here is from genome assembly GCF_009819795.1 of Aythya fuligula. NCBI lineage: Eukaryota > Metazoa > Chordata > Aves > Anseriformes > Anatidae > Aythya > Aythya fuligula. Next base: position 10,182,525 of record NC_045565.1, on the reverse strand, counting down.
AGTTCCTGTCTTTGTTAATGCTGTTAGCTAAAACTGAAGGATCTGTTTGAACAAAATATGAATTCTTTATAAATGTAAAGATATATATTACTCTACAATAAAAATAGCTGGTTGTGATTAGCATTCTTACTCTGCTTCTTAACACAACATATGTATAGGCAAGTCTGGTAAAGTTCCCTGGTACGTGCAGCTCTCAAGTAGCTCCCTGTGTGAGATGATGTGTTTAGTTGTGTTTAGACCACCTTCAGCATACGGTTTGGCAACAACTGTGTTATGGATAATCCACAGCCTAAATTTCTGGGCTAATTTAAATTAAAAAATTTCAGCTGTACAGCTTAAATAAGATAGGGTGAAATACATTCTTGTGCTCTATTATTTCTTACAACTGATTAATTGATAATCCCTAGTGTTTTGGAACAGAATGATAACTTGGCAGAAGCCTCGCCTACTGCCAGGGGTATGCCAGCCTTTGGCCTGATGACAAGAGCTAAAACCAACCTCTTACAAACACTCAGCTGAGTCCATCAGAGTTTGATGGCCCAGTTCTCCAAGGAAGTTCCCTTTTCTGTGGGCTGCTGGAGTTTTTCCAAGGATCCCTGTGAGTGCTGCTCTTTCCAGCCAGGCTGCTGTGGGCCAGGCAGTAGGATGGAGAGGCAATTGAGGGGCAGTAATGGCAATTCAGCATGGAGTGGCCGGGGGCAGGCAGAGTGTTGGGCAGGAGCTTGTCTGGGCACTGGCCAAGCAGAAACTGGCTGGGAAGGGGACAGCAGCAGGGAAGCAGAGAGGAGAGGTACAGGAAACAAAACTTCTATCTTCCTCTTTAATTTCTATCTGCATATATAAATTGCCCCACTACCTAAAGACATGCTTTTGATTTAAAAATATCATCTCAGAGTGACTAATGTGTACTTGAACATAGTTTCCCCTGATGACATTGGTCTTTTTCCACTTGGGGGAACAAACTAGGGAAATTAACCTCTTTTGGGTTTATGCATTTGAGGCAATCTTTACCATTATTATGCTTGTCTGCTGATCTTATGATGGCAGCCTGATTCATTGCAGCTGCATCCTTTTGCTCTGAAGTGGCGTTACAGTGACAGCGGTGCTACTGTGGACCAACAGTGGAAGCAGATTTTTATTTTTGTTGTTGTTTTTGCAGCATATAGGAAAGGGAAGATGAAAAAGTTTTGATAAAATAGCCAGCAGTTTTGTGTTTTTTGCCTAAGGTAGTACAACAACAATGCAAGGCTGATGACAAGTAAATAGCAGTTGTCTTAAATAAGAGCAATTACAATGTACTCTCCCTCCTTCAAGCAGACCTAGTGTTGTGTCTGTAATTAGCAGTTTCTGGAAATGGCAGTTCATGTTTGCAGTAAACATGCATTAATCAACCCAGCTGAATGATTTTTGGGTGCTCATTATTATAACTATTTCTGGGATAGATTGTCAGACTAGCTGGCTTTTTGTAGCCCTAATTGTGAGGATGTCCAGATTCTCCAGCAGTTGGAAATCCTCTATTATAATGTTTCTGTATCTGTAGGGAGAACCCTTTAGCACTTTTGTATCCAGTTCCTCAAGGTGTGCAGCTAACATTTCAGGTGGATGCCCACATGTTTAGTAGTACTCAGAACTAGAATAGAGCTAGAAAAAAGGTGAATTATTACAGAGGTCAGGGCATTTAAAGCTGTTTTTTTTGTGGTTTGCTTGTTTTGTTGGTTGTTTTTTTGATCTTACTGTTAGGGAGGGGGAAAAAAAGATCCTAGAGTTGCAACTGATGCATGAACTTGACAGGCCCTTGCATTCTGCTGTGCTTTCATTTGTAATACAATATTCAGTCCATAAGCAGCCATCAAAACACTAGAAAGCCAGCCAAAAGCTCTATAAAGCATTGTGTTTTTTTTTCTATTTGTCTGTTAGTTTGTCCTTATCTGCACAAACCTTGAAAACTAATTACATAATTTGAGAAGAAAAAAAAATCACATATAATTCCCGCCACCAAATACAGTAATATATATATTTTAAAATAATTCCTTAGCAGAACTGTTTTATTTAAATACAGGTTTTATTGATCTTACCTCTTACAGCCTTAAAGCTGGGGGGTTTTGTCTGAGAATGTGTGCAGATGAATGGAAAGCTTTTGGGCAAAGAAACATCTTTGATCAACACTAAGGAGCAAAGCAGTGGTGCTGCCTAGGAGTGGACATTTCCTGTCTATTCATCACCTGTGGCTGTAGACGTGCATTCTGCAAGGTTTTTGAGCCTAACCTGAGGTATTTTAAAGCGGGTTTTCATAGTGTGTTGCTCTGTCCCAGTTTAAGATAAATAAATAGAATAACGTGTCTTTTAAAATATCTTCAGGAGACCCCTGAAAATCGCATGAACTTTTAAAATTGCTTGTGCCCATGACCATTATAACTGAAGTAATGTTAAGGCAGTTCCCTATCAAAGCTGTGCACTAGCATTGATCTTGAAGTATGCAGCAAGCAAAGCTGTATACCCTCCTCTGACAAAATTATCTTCTAAGAGCAGATTCTGGTAACCCTACTCACGTCAGGAATGTCCATTATGTTTAATAAATAAATAAATAAATCTGTAGTGATCATATGCTCTGAATTAATTTCTAGGTCAAATTTGTCCCAGATCTCAGTTGTTGCGTTTTCTGAAGTTCTGAGGTTTCTATGTAAAAAATATTAATGCTATATTATGGTGCATCGAGGCTGGATTGCACCTATGATTTGACATGCAGCTACTCCATATTGTAGCAACATTTCCAGTGGTAAAACCTGTGGGAGAAGTAATGTTGATCCCAGGTATAAACTTCTGATCCTTTGTAAGCCTCCATATGCGAGTTTTCTATAATCTCTGCATTCCTCTAAACCAGTTTTAATTATAATACTGCTTTTCTCAACACAGTGTGAAATGTGTGTTGCTGAAATCAAATGACTTGGCTCCTGGTAAATAAATTGAATAGCTTAGGAGATGGTACGCACCACTGATGCCACCTATGTTTCTAGACAGGCTTTTCAAGCTCTTAGTGCAACCTCTTTTAATAGACTGATTTCAATTAAAAAGGAGTATGCTATATTCCTAGTTTTGGTATGACTGGAACATCTGCAAGACTTCAGAGTGACTGCAAAGGTTTGATAAGCAAAACATTCACAATTTAGCTGTGGATTGTTTAGATGTATTCGTGGTGAGTTTTGCTTTAGCCTGTGGAGAAAAATAGCCTGCAAAAGCAGCGGAGTAGAGAGTTAACTTGGGATTCATGGAAAATGGGGTAGATAGCTGGGATTAGCTTGCTGGTATGTACACGTGAAGCTTGAAAATTAGGGTTCCAGCTGACTAGTCAGGTTACTACGCAGGTAAATAGTGTTCAACCACTGCGCTGAAAACTTTACATATTGAAACTTTCTTTACTGCCACCAAAGCTGTACAGAAATTGCAATTGTAAGGTAGTGAAGTCGTAATTAATTTGTAATTTAATAGTCTGAGATTTGAGAATTTCCAATTACCCCTTTGACAAGATTTTCTTTGGTGAATGGATAAGAGGTTTCCATCCTTTATTGATGAGGATTTCCCCACAGAGCTCTCAAAAGCTCAGTGCTGGGGGACTACTTTGGGAAGGCAAGTGTTTGTTGCAAAAGAGATGTCTAATGAGGTCCTCAGTGGCTCAGAGTCAAGTTACAGACTTTTCAGATCAAAGAGAAATCCTGGCAATGAGGAGGACTGCTCTTATATTTCAATTCTATTTAGAGGGCAACCTTCAAGGGCATGTATCACCAGGGAAACTCCCGTGCATGTTGATGGCATTATTCTAGGTGGAGATATTAGTGCTATCATGGAATTTAGGATTTACTGTAAAGTGCAGACAAGCATGGCTGGGGGAATACAGCTCCTGGCATCAGTTAATACCATAGAGCTTTGGTTTGCAGTATAGCCTTCTCTTACTTCACTGTACATCACAATTGCATAGTCAGATTGTATGAACACAGTGCTTGGGAAGCACTATTTTCATACAGTCTTTTGATGGCAGAGGTTCTGCATTTTGGGGTGTGGGAATGGCAGGGAGTTTGGAAAGGACGGTATTCTCAAAATTCCCAGCAAATGGGCAGCATTACAAAAAGCAGGGCTTTGGCAAGTTCTAACGCAAGGGGTCTGTCCTTTTGTGGATCTTGAAATGTAGTTGAAATGTAGAAACAGTACTTTGCTCCTGAAAAGTAATACTTCAGAGCTTTTAGTCTTTGGCAAATAAGTAGTTTTATGAGAAATTGTTACAGCCTCTTTTAGATAATATCAGCGTTTCGTACAAATGTATGCTGGTAATTGTTTAAAGCACTTTCACTTGAGCTGCCAGTACAAGTGTGTATTATGCTGACTACCATTGTAACCAAGTTCCCCCTACCAAAATAATCAGAATTTTTTATGTTTTACTGGACGTGAAGTTCTTCCTTCCCCAGAATCCTAAATGTTAATTTGAAATGAACGCCATTCAAAGCATACGTTTAAGAAGGGAGGTAAGCAATAGCAGAATTCCACTGCTGGAGAGGCTCTGACTACATCCAGGAGTTTCTCATTTTTATGTCAATAGAAACCCTGTGAGTTAACCTTTTTTCCCCCTCTAGGAACATACATTAGTTTAACTGAGATCTATAAAATCTCAGTTACTGCTGACCCAGCAAATTTACCCTATACATCACTACCTATGGCATTTATATTTCCATAATGTTGTTCCTGCAGTTTTGCAGAACACTGTGTTAACTGAGAATTCAGCAATGGCCTTTCCATACAGTTGTATGAATGTGGATCTAGAAATCTGCACTTGCTGTATTTCATCAACTGCTGATTGTAGTAGGTAGCCTTATTAAGATTAAGCAAAGATGAGTCAGTTCACTGAAAGAGTGGATTCATGTTAGCTTGGATGATTTTCCAGTTGTCCATAGTGTTTGGCACTCCCTGTCTCGCATGCACAGTGATTTGTGGAGGGAATACAGTGCTCTTAGCTGACTGTAAACTAGATCTTCTGCATAGAGAGTCGTCAAGATGTCTTGAATCTGTTTGGGAATAACACTTTCTGGAGGAATGTTTCATTTATAGTTTTAGTGATCTGCATTTGTTACGGTCCTGATTCTCCATCCCCATTTGCTGTACTTACACATCAGAACTTCATTATCTGCCTTTCTGAAATTCAGTTTTCCCCACTCTTTTCAGCTTAAATACAAATCTGTTCTTCCTCTCCTCTTCTTGTCATTGATATTTCTCACAGCCATTTCTTTATTATTTTTATTTGCCTATACTTTCTGCTTGCATTTATGTGACTCCATGCTTCATATATGAAATAACCTTCTAGGTGATGCATACTGCAGTGTTATTTAAACAGCATATAAAGTCTTTCTTATTCTATTAAACTTTCAGGCTATGATGGCCATACCCCACACTGTTTTTTTGTTCTTACATTCCTCTTATTTAAGATGTTCAGTGAGGCAGTGGTGCCGTAGTTTCAGTGCTCTATTGCTTATGGGGCAAACATTGTGAATACTTCCAATACTATAGCAAAGAACTTGAGTTTGTTTGCTGAAAGTCAAAGACATGGATCTTGTATCAATTATAACATGGGTATTTTTCCAATGGGATTTGGATTTAGGTATATATGGCTTTTTCTTTTTTTTTTTTTCCCATTCTAAGTTATGTGTGGACAGAAAGATTTAGTCTTTGATAGATATTTTAGTGCCATAAAATTCTTTAGCTAAGGTGAGCTCCTGGGAGAAAAGCAACAGGAAATTAATTCGTAACCCTAAGTGGTGGTGTCTGGGAAAACTAAAGACTAATTGAGGTAAGCTATCACTTGACTGTTTATTTTCATAACCTAATTGTTCATTTCACAATGGCTGTAGGCAATGTGATTAATATAAGCTGTAAGAGCAATCAAGCTGAAAGAAGATGGTAATGGACTACATGAGGGTATTCTTGTTCTCCATCCACTTATTTTGCTGTAGTTTGAAAAGCTCTTCAACCGAGCTGTGGAATGAACTGAAATTACTTTGGTAGCCAGCAGGTATATCAAGGTCAATCTATCAACAGGCATATTGCCATTGCTGGTATTGTTTAAAGCAATAAAACACCTAAACAGATTTTGCTTTTTTGTTTGTTCTTTGCTTCTTTCCCCTGTATCATCCTGTCTCATCTTCAGACCTAGACAATATATAAATGCTTCCTTTGCTATTTGCAGGTCAGGTTGCATTCTTCAGACAGAGAGACTCCTTCCCAGAAGACTCTCTCTTGCTTATTATTTCAGCTTTGTAATATATCAACCAAGCCATTCACAATCCATTACTGCTCCATTTTCCCCTTTTCAAAAGGCATAAAAGCCCTTTGTTGTTAGCTTTATTTCCCGTGTGTCTTTAAAGCAATGTGATGCTTTTCTGTATATGAACAAGGTGAGGCTGATTGAATGAGAAATTCTTTCATGTACTTGCCTGCATTAGACTTTTAAATTGCAGGGCAGAATTAAACCAGATATGCAGTGATGCTCTTATAAGATATTTAAAGTCCAGTTCTGCTGGCAGCTGGCCAAGATAGTCAACAGTATTGGATTGCTTCAGCAAACTGAAAAAGCATGACCTTGACATCTTTGCTTCTGTTAGTTCAAAATAAAGGGGGTACCAGTCGCTTGCAAGTGGAAAAAAATACATTACAATGCTACATGGGATTTACACAGAATGACTTCTGGAGCCTAGATCAGCTTGTATTGGAAAAGCTGGACCTATAACATCTCCAGATGAAAATTTTCTCTTGTTTAGTTTCCTATTCATGAGCATTGTATGCTGAACAATTCTGCTTACAATCAGCTTCACACATTTGATTTATTTTTTAATTATTTTCTACCTAAAAATAAGCCAAAGGCTGCATAAATATACTTAGTACATGCCACTCAAAATACAAAACAAGTGCATAGCAATAAAGCTTGGCTCACTCGCGTGAAGATGAATAGTCCATGTGCAGCAGCAGAAGAAAGCTGTATTGCCATTAACTGGTATTTCACTTACACGTGTACAGGGGCCATGGGGTCTCACTCTGTTAATTCAGGACAAGCCAATATATGGATGCGCCTTGGCCACAGTGAATAAGTCCATGCCTCTGAAGCCCTTCCTTTGAAAACATTTTTATATATAGCTCAAATAATAAGCTCCTCATGGTGTGATGGATAAATGTAATGCCACACTTGGTCTTCACATCTTCTAATAGCCTGAAGTGGATTCCTAAATGATGTGTGGTGTTTGTACTGCATCGTGGTTGTTTTTCCTGGTTTGTGGTTTCTGATGCATACACTCAAAAACATGGACTGAGGGTAAGATTTCATAATCTTGTGTTCTAGGTGATAAATTTGTCTTGATGGGGCCTTCAATGTTTATTAATTGCACCGTCAGGAAAGGAATGTCAAAGATGACACTATGAATTTTAGATTAGCCAATGAATTAATTTCTACTCTTTTCTTCTCACAAAACAGTCTATATGAGAGATCCAAATCCTTTACCTTTTACTCATGAAAATGTAGCGAAGTTCAATATTGCAAAAATATCTGTTCATGAATCACTAGCAAAGGTTGTTGATACAGATTACTCTAATTAAAAGGGGTCAGCATTGATACTTCCGGTGAATCTAGTGCAATTTCTTCAAGAGTAATCAGTAACAGAGCCCTTGTCTAAGTAAGGTTTTACTGATAAATATCATATCAGTGATCTGAATGCCATCTCTCCAAGGTCTAGAGAGGAAAAGCAAGCTATCCTATTCAGGAATAGAGAAGCTTATTCTTGAGAGCTTTTCCTGTCTTTTTTTTGACAATGTAAAAAAAAATGTATTTCAGTTGCATGGTGCCATTTATCCCAAGAATGCTCTGAACAGGCTATCAAAAACCCTTGGCTAGAACAGCCTACGTGAGCAGATGGACCAGACTGTTGAAGCTGATCCTACATTCCCCATTCTGACTTCTTGCAAGCTTGCCCAACAGAGAAGCAGTACCAGAATGCTCAGACTTTGTTACCGTCCAGGCAGCAACACCAGTACTTGGGGTTATTGCTGAAGATCGAGTCTAGAGCCTTCTTGAGGTTGTTCTACTTTGCTATACCTTGCCCTACTTCTGTTTCTTTCATTCATTTCCACCAAAGATGAGTTAAAGCTGAACGTTTTCACTGGAGTTGACGCAGACATGTCACAGCCAGCAAAAATTGTGAACGTGAGAAGAAATAGAATTGTTTCAAGTCCTGCCAAATTAAGAAATTTACAATCTACAGCAATGGAAATACTGACCTTCTTATCAACATCAGAAATGTTATTTGATTTCAAATGTAAAGCAGCATTTTTCCTGCCCAAGGATTTTTTTCTAGTTTTCTACTTTCCTTGATTATTTTTTATCTTAAAAAAAAATATATATGAAAAATAATATGCTTACTTGTAGGCAGACAGTTTTAAAACCAAGACCTGTTGGTAAGAATTTATAATGTAGTGGGAAAAGAGGAAACCAAACAAATTTGTCTGTCTTATACTGCTTTAGGGTTGTCTTGTATTGGATATCCATCTTAGCTTAAAATGCAGTTTAGTTCATTCCCTACATCTGCAGTTGGATAGTGGATTAAGTATTTCACAGTTGAATGGAAGAAGTCATTAGGTCCACACTGTGTTTCTGTGACTCTTTCGTGCCACCAAGTTCTCTGTAATTAGTGGCCCTTGTACTCCAATTATCAGTAAGGAACTACATGGAGATGTGCTCACCTCTGCTATTAACTCGACAGGTCTGTGCATGCATTATGTCAGAAAAGCAGGTGAAAAACACTCTTAGGGTAACATTCATGCTTCCTTGCTATTAACTCTGACTCCTCTATAAAATTGTGGCTTTAGTTCTAGATATAGTGCAGATGGGCTGAAATCACAGGTTACTTGATTTCCAGTGTTAACCCTGTAGAAACAATGTCTTCTGAGCTGTGCAAAGGTTGAAAGAGCTGCATAGAGACCACAGGCTAATCACGAAAGCCCTAAGGCACATCTTTACTCTTTGCTTCTACTACCTCCTCCTCTTTGCCTTCCTTGGGTCACTCTCATCTGTAAGCGTGGGTTGGTGGTTTTTTGTTTTGTTTTGTTTTGTTTTTTCTTTTGTTTGTTTTTCTCTTTTTTGGGGGGGAGCACTTAAGCATTTATCTTTGCTGCTTCATCACCTTTTAAGAGATGATTTGTGTGACTTTCCTGATATTTTGTTCTGCTAGGAAGTCTTCCCTTCAAAGTCAGTAACAGAGTACTCCACTGGCACTGGGCTGTCCACATGCCCTGTCCTTATCTGTCCTTCGTGTTTGCAGAACGGTCCCTGCACTCATCCCATCTTTTTGTAGAACAGCATGGGAAAACTCTGCATTTTATTCCACAGCATATTCTGTGGCCAGTAGTAATAATGTGTAGTAAGACACTCTAAAAGCATTTTGAATTCTTGTACAGACAATTTAATCGCTACTGTTAATGGGGACAGTGAGAAAGGTAGTCTTACACTTATTATCTCACAATTTATTTATTTTTTTAGGCTTTTGGTTTTGGAATTTCCTTGACATTTTTTGGTACCCAGTGGTGGTTGCTTCATTTTTCTTGTTCTGTTTGTCTCCAGTTTTACCACAAAATAATGCCAGATGAATTAGTTTTTGAAATATAAAAACTAGAGACAGAACTGGAAACAGGAGAGACTAAAAGATTTGGATTAACTCTCCTTAAACAGAGCTGAAGTCTGATTCATCTGTATATGACTGGGGCAAAATGTCTTTTGTTCTTCCCTGGGTGTTTTCACCAAGGACTTGCTTCGGAGTACAGGAGCTGACTAACATGCGTGCTGTGGTGTGATCAGGGAAGTAGGACTGGCATGAAAACGGGGAGTAAGCCTGCTTTGTTATAACAATGTGTTAAGTCTCAGCCATCTGTTTAGCATAGTCACAGTTCTGGGGCTTCTGAACAACTTTCAGGCAGGAGGAAGGGGTACAGTAAGGAGAAGAAAAGGTGAACAGGCATCCTCAGCCTTTCCCTCTTATGAGAAGCAAAACAAAAAATGAGGAGAGGATGATGGTTAAACATGGTTAAACAGAAGTGATTAAAAATGAAAATAGATCCACTCTGAGCAGTACAAATTAGAAATGAGCTAGGAATTTTCTTTGAGATTATTCTGAATAGCTCTGAAAGCAGTCCATAACAAAAACAATTTCCTGTTCTACTTATTTACAAGATTAAATGGTGCAGTTATCACTTTTTAATCCAATCTGTTTATGCACTACACATATATACATATTCTTTCTAATGAGGACTTCTGTTTGGGAAGCACCTTTAAGGGAATCATGTCTCTGTTGGGGAAAGGTTTAACAAAAATGATAATTACAGGCTGCTAGATCACAGTCCAAAGTCTGTTAGCAACAGTTCTTTTTGTGCAGGATGTTTCCATAAATAACTGGGTTGGTAATTCTGAACTGATAAATGTTTAGATGTTTTGTGAAAGAAACTGCCTGACATTTGCAGAAAGAAACACTGTGTTGATCTGGAGAAAAATGGAACAACTGGAGGTTGTCCTCAGTTGCCTTGCGGTTACTGGTTAATGGTGAGAGAATTCTTTGTTTAATCCAGATAATGCCACACATCCAGAAAGAGGGCATCTTGTTTCAGTAGTCGGTGCCTTGCCTCTTCAAAACTCTCCTAAGAAGGTCTTAAAATTTATATGAGGATAGTACTAACCTTTGTTGTTACTTTTGTTTTTCATGTTTATAGAAAACAGTTCTGATACTGTTGTGCAAAGTAATTCTGAAGATAAATTCCAAGGTATTTATCTCCTCTAATATTTCTGCTGCTGTTTAAAGACAGAAGTCTCTCTTATGTTTGCATCTGACAAGGTGTGATACTGTTTTTATCAGATTCCTTTATCAAAAAAATTCTGCTTTCAGCTCTTCCCTCCCCTTTTACGCTGCCATTGGCTAGCAGTTTGTAGAGGCAACAGGAATCTCACCTTTGTTGAAAATGTCTTATTGTCCACACATTATTTCTGTATGAAGTGATCTCAGACAAGATTGAGAAATGTATGTTGTATAAATCTTTTCCTGACCTAGAACTCCCTGGAGATAGTGCCAATGTTGTTTTAGTAAGTTTAAACTCTTTCACTGAAAGCCCTTCAGTGTCACTGGAAAGATCCCTGGTCGAGATGACAGACTTTGGAACAGGCTGTTCATTATTTCCCAACAAAATTAGGCTGTTGAATGCAGGATAAAATGAATTACATTAAGACCAAAGGCTTTGTCTATGAAGGTGTATGGGTTATGGTATAACAGATGACTGGGTCACTGGTGTGTGAAGGAATGGTTTGATGTTTTTTCCTACTCATTGCAGCTGTGTGCAACCCTTACAGCCACCCTGAAAGCTGTTTTGCAAAGTTCTAAAGCACAGATAAAAATTGGCCTTTCCAGAGATAACTAGGGGTGTCTATTCATAAATTAATGAACCTCTTTTCTGTTCACTGCTACTATGTAAAACTAGATGAGACAATTTAGTCAAAAGGTATGCATCTCAGAAACAGTTTTTTTTTTTTTTTCCTTTTCTGCTTGCTTAGGCTGGTCTGTAGATGTGTGGATGCCTTTTGTAGCCTTGCCATCTTCCTACTTTCACTGGCAGTTAAACCTTACCACGTTTTAGCATGGGACACTTGACCAAATGCTTATGAATAGAAAGCAGATGCTGAAACAGTGGATGCAGAGCCAACGTACCACAGCCTTGGCTGTCAGGCCAACGCGTTGAGGATGAATGGTGGATGTATGTATGTATGGCTTTCTTGCTGAGCCCTATGTACATTACAGCTGCGTATCTCTGAGAGCTGTAGCTTTCTGAAAGTGGTAGCAAGCTTTTGTCCATCACTTCAGGCTTGTTGGCCTTAAAGGCAAGAAATCATCAGGCCTTAACACAGACCTTTTCCTCCCTTTTCAGGCAATGAGGCCAGCCAGCTATGCATCTTCCAGCACCTGTCATTACAGTGAGTACTTGCTTTCCTGCAGAATGTCATTAAACATCCCAAAAGGAAACCTCAGAATTGTGGCTGAGAGAGTTATTGCTGCAAGTTGGTGCTTTCCAAGGCTCTCTGTAGTTTTCAGCTGAGGAAATGAAATGGTGAAAAACAACCACAAAAAATAGCTGTCAGAACACCACACATCTGCTGTGATATTTTGTTATGCTTTATTTATTAAAATGAACTGGTTACAGAAGAATTTTTTTCCTCAATATTTATTTCTTCATCTGCCATAAAATGAGATTGTATGTGCTTTGATAAATGATTAGGAAAGGTGTCTGGTTTGATTTCTCTGTTGATTGTTAAATAAGCTGTGCTTTGTTGAACTCCTGCATTGTAACTTACACTGGTATCCTCCAGAGAATCAAAATGTTTTGTCATCTGGAGGAACAGCAGTTTTTGCAGGACTAATTGTCCTTGTTCCTCAGAAATGGAACAATGCCCAGCAACACAAAATTATAGTTAAGTTCTGGTCCTTTGTCACACTGATAAATGCAGTGGTTAAGAAAATATCTCTGCAAGTGATCAGTTTAAACATAGATAGTTGGAGAATTGTGCAGAGAAAAGAGTTTCTCTTTTACCTTAGCTTTAAAGGCAGAGGCAGGCTAGGCAGGCTTCAGGGCCACAGACTCTCAGCTATAGATGCTGGGGGAAATAGAAAAAAACAGTGATATTAGTGCAGTGTATTGCAAATACAGCAATCAAAGTTGCAGTTCCTAGTCATAGCCCACGAAATGCAATAACTGGAGGCTATGTTGAACAAATTCCAAAGAGAGTCTCTTCTGCCTTGTGTGACATTATTGATTAACCTGTCACTCCTCCACACTGGACAAGAGCTGTAGTTATGCAGCAAATGTATCTTTCATACCTGGGAATGAGATGAGTCAATAGTTTTGCTCTTCAAAATCTCTCGATATTAGTTTTGAAACTTTCTGTTAGTACTGGAAGCCTTTGTATCAGAATAAGCCAGACTATGCTTTAGTGGAATTCCTACTTTGCTCTTGTTGTTTGTCAGGAAAAAAAAAAAAAAAAAAAAAAAAAAAGTCTTATCCAGGCAATATGAAGAGTTGGCTACTTTTCATAATAACTATTCAGATGTCAAGTGATTTGAATTAGAGATGTAAGGAAATTAATGTAGACTCTGTGTAGCTCTTTTCAGTTTAGAAATCACAGAATCTCAGAATGGTTTTGAGGTTGGAAGGGACTTCCAGAGGTCATCTAGTCCAACCCCCCTGCTCAAGCAGGGTCATGTAGAGCATGTTACACAGGATCACATCCAGGCGGGTTTTAAATATCTCCAAAGAAGGAGACTCCACAACATCTTTGGGTGGCTTGTTCCAGTGCTCTGTCACCCAAACTGTAAATAAGTTCCTCCTCATATGGTGATAAAACCTTCTGTGCTTCAATTTATAGCCATTTTCCCTCGTCCTATCACTGACCACCACTAAGAAGAGTTTGGCCCCATCCACTCTAGGTATTTATATCTGTCCCCTCAGGTATTTATAGAGGTTGATAAGATCCCCTCTCAATCTCCTCTTCTTTAGGCTAAACAGGCCTGTCTCTCTTAGTCTTTCCTCATAGGACAGATGTCCCAATCCCTTAATCATCTTCATGGCTCTGCACCGGACCCTCTCTAGAAGTTCTCCATCCCTCTTGCACTGGGGAGCCCAGAACTGCACACAGTACTCCAGGTGTGGCCTCACCAGCGCTGAGTAGAGGGGGAGGATCACCTCTCCCGACCTGCTATCCACAATCCTCTTGATGCAGGCTAGGAATGTATGGTGTGGAATACATTAGTGTGGAAACTATTTCCCCACTGCCTTGTTCTGAACTTACTTATGATACTGCAACCCTTAGGACAGAAAAGAACCCAAAATATCAGTTGCAGCTTCTGCAGTGATGCTGAATACACAGCTCATAGCACCTGGCACTAGAAAGGTTGTATAAGAAGACTGGAAATGAAGGAGACTAACCGACAGGTAATGATAACAAAAATAGTAGGAAGAAAGGTCACTGATGTATCATTCTTATTCTGGTGTGCTTTTGTGGAAACGTCTGTAGAAAAGCAAGTGAGTGGAGAAGCCGCAGATGTGAGGCTGCAATTCGTTCTGGGAGAGCTGATCACGCCCAAGTGCTGCGTCCTCTGCTAGGCCGGTTCCCGACACGTAGTCAGAATCACATTCGATGACTTTGGTGCTTTCAAGGTTTCCCTCCCTAGTTTGTGTGCTTTAAGGAGGGTTTTCCAAGGCTTGAAGAGGCTGCCCTGGGGCTTTCTGCTCTGTTGTTAGGGTCCAAGGAGCTCCACAGCTGAGCTCCACACAGCTCAGGGTCTTGGGGCCTGTGGGGCCGAGGCCTCTTTGTGCTGCTGAGCTGGGACCTGGAGGGGAGCAAATTGCTGCTGTGGGGAGTTTTATTTCACATGTGGCAGTTCTGGTGTGCCCTAAACAGCCTTCTGCTGTCCCTCAGCAGTGCCATAAGCCAAGGAGGTGAGCGCTGGTTGTTCTGGCTCTGCCTCTGCCCTGGTATCTTACACAGCTGCATTTCTTGTTCAGGCTTGTGTTGCCTTAGGCAATGCAGTCCCTAGAGGAGTGGGATTACATAGATGTCTGTAGGATGTAAAACTTCTTCAAAATTTTGAAATCATTTAAAAAATGCATTTGTCAGGAGTAGCAACGACCAGTGGGGAAAAACAATACATGAAAGATTTAGGAAAGAAGCTGAAAGTGAGACCTTCAGTCAGTGTAAAATGTGTTGCTGCACAGAAGTCTGATTGGCCCCAGCTGTAAGAGAAGCCTACAAAGAAGGCCTGAGGAAATGAGAAGGTGATGTCTGATGCACGCTATGCTTTACGTGCACTGTATGACATGTAATTCTTAGAGGAATTGAAAGAATGGTGTAAAATCAAACTGCAGTCTAACTTCTTTTCTCTCTTTTGTTTTGAAAATTTGCTTTGGAAAATGCTAGCCAATTTTTGCATATTTCAATTAGCAATCCTAGCAGTAAAAGCAATGTGTAGTTGCTTTATATGTGGGTGTATATATTCAGTATTAGACTCCCAACCCATCAAAGTAGAGGCTTTGAAAAATGTTTGTTGTACATGGGCATGCATAATGAACAACTTCTTCCAGAAGGTTTTTCACCTGTAACATAAATGGCATGTAGCAGCAACTTCCTTTAAGGCTACTGGCACTGGTGGTACTGAAGTCTTGCCTGTATGAACTCAATAGACTCCTACAGTACGGTGGGAGTCTACAGTGCTATACTAAAATACTTTAGTTTTAAAATGATCATATATAGACAACTTCTAGTATACTGCCCTGCTTGAACATTTGGAAGTTATCATTTATATTTTAAAATTGGAAGAGAGAGGACCTTGACTAAATCCATTATCCAGGTCTAGAGATGCTTGGAATAAGGTTTGAATTTGGCAATTTTGTTCCAACCTTTGGTGTTGAGTATGTTTAATGCTGTGACCCGTCCTTAAATGCTTTCCCTTACTGAAGACTGTATAGCAAATACTTTATAGCAGAAAGCTATAAAGAAAGGCATTATAATTCTTTGAAACTGAAGTAGTATCCCAGTCCACTTAATCCTGTGACATTTTCCAGTAGCTGAATGTAGAGGAAGGTTCATTTTACTTTTTAATTAGAATCTGACATCTTAAAATGCTTCTCTTGCTCAGGGAAGACTGAAATTCAGGTTGCATACACAAACCATATGTCGAAGATCCTGTTTACTATCTGGAATATTCTAAAATGTGTGAAGGTGATGTTCATAACTGTGTGTCTCTAACGCTATGGATTGTTGCGTACGTCTTCGAACTGCAGCAGCTGTTTAAACATTTATGTAACAGTATTGCAAAATGTATGTCTACAAAGGCAGCCTTTTTAGCTTGGAGATATAATTAAACAGGCAGATGAGTACATGAATTCTTCAAGTGCTCATTTATAAGTTCTTAAAAGACTTTTTCTAAAAGTGATAAAGCAATGCTAGTACTGGATACTCTGAGTTAAAAGTGCAGTGACCTTTTGTATGGTAGGAAGGCTCATTTATTGTATATTTGGGAATGCACTGAAGTACATAGAAACTTTACTTCTGAAAGTACTGTGACATTGGGAACTTCTGTGTATGCTGAAACTCATCAAGCAGCAGAGTCATTTGAGTTGTGGCTGTATACCAGATAGCCCCTGCCCCAGTCATTCAGGAATAAGTTGGTGGTAGGCTGACTTCCGCATTCATGCAGTATTATAATATTAAAAGCTAGTGAGAGATTGCAACTGTAATGGAAGTTTTTATTTTCTTGGTCTGAAGTATTTAACACCATGACATCTATTTACTACTACCTAGGAGCTTAGCTATGTGACACTGCTAGTGTCAGGAAGGTAGGAATTGTAACAGCAGCACTGGATTTTCTACATCATCAGTATTCTTGTCGCTATTTCAGTCATATCTATTCCTAGTCCCACAATATTGCATCAAAAATAGAATTCCCAGCTGACATTCAATTCAGAATCTCACTAAAGATTAAGACAACTGTTGAATCGAGTGAATTCACAGGGTATCATATTTTATAGCTTTATTCCTCTGAGGATCAAGCTAAGGGATGTTGGAGCCCGTATATACAGTGGTAGGCACCTTTCAGTTTTCCTTAGATTAGCTATTTACTTGAAGAGCTATTTTTTTTCCCCACAAAGTACGAGTGCAGAGAAGGAAACAAAAAAACAGTGGTGATCTGGAGTGTGATAGGCTGTGCTACAGAGCTCATTTCATGCGCCAACAAGGGGACATTTCAGACTGCTTGATTTTGAGGCTAGATCGTGTTTAACAATGTCAGCAATCTTAACGTCACACAGTGTGCTGGGCAAAACTGACCAGATGTGCACAAGCTTCTAACTGTTAGTGTCTGAAACTGAGACCCCATGCAAAAGCACTAAGGTCATGCAGTATTTGCTTGCTCACTGCAATGAGGGTTGGTGTTGAGGTGTATGCTGTGGGCATTTTACGTAACGATGACTTTGGGTTCTAGGTCTGTGTGATTTATCTGCTTTAATATGTGCTGAACTGATGAAAAATTAAAATTGAGCAATGTAAATATTCATTAGCTATGATGAAGGTAAAGCTGTTTTAAAAACATTGTTTATTTGTTCCTGAATAAACCAATGGGCTGCAGTGCTGCTGCTAGCAGCTCTTCATGTCATTTATGTTACATCTCCTAAATCTGACAGAAGGATAAAATGATGCCTATCAGCCTTCATTTCAGATGACAGTCTAAGTACGCTTCGGGCAGATCACCTTAACAATTTATTAATTTCAGTTCATAATCACATAACCACAGAACACTCTTTGCAGATAACATAAAAGCATATTTCTGCTGAACTGTGTAGAGCAGCAAGCCCTGTGATTAACAGTTCTTCTTTCTTTTTCTTTTTTTTTTTTTTCCTACTCGTTCCTACATGGAGCCTAATGGGCAAATCAAAAAGGGTTTTAGGTAGATGTTCTCAGTATAAGGCCTTCAATTCACAGGGAATCCTCTATGCTTTTTTGGTGAATAATTCCAATACTTAATTTGCCCAGGTGGTAAATGAATTAAAAAAAAAAAAAAAAAAAAAAAAAAAAAAAAAAAAAAAAAAAAGAAGTCCTCAAAGCGTAGTTGTCTTCCTGTAGCAGAACTCTCCAGTCCATTGGATCTGCTTATCCTTTCTGTCTGCCAACTCCTAGAGTCAGAGATCTTCTCCATATTCAAGTAACTAGAAAACTTAGTCATCATCCTATAACTTTTGATAAGACGAGAAAACAAAATTCATGTAAAATGCTTTGTAGCTATGGAGTATTTTGTAAGGTGGCTTCATGATCCCTCTTCAGTTTTTTAATTACTTTGCAAAGTATAAACACAGAAAACATTCACTACTGAGAATAAGGGCAAAAAGTATATAGTCTGTATTCTTGGAAATTGCATTGGTGAAACTCAGAAAGGACTAAGTAGGTTTTGCTGCAGTACTGGCAGTTCAGTGAATCCTCTGCCCTGGAAGTTGCTGACTGCAAAGCAGGATGCAGCAGGCAAGAGAGATTTTGCAAGCCTTTGTCTCATCTGTCTCAGTTGGTAGATCCATGTTTTCTCAGCATTTATTTTGTTCTCATCAAATGTTTCTGTGTTCAAGTATGACAGTTTTGTGTCATGAGGTGATAGCTGTCTGTTTGGGGTTCCATGCAGGAGGCCCCTCATGCTTAGGACCACATTTTGTTTATTGAATTGGCCAAGAGGTTTGTAAAATACAGTATTCTGTGGATAGAATTAGTCATCTATTGGACTTTTCTATGTAGGTGAGGATAACAGCAACTTTGTTTCCTACTGGACAGTATCTATTTTTCACGTTTGTTTTACTGTTTTACACATCTGCTTTAAAGTTTCATGATAAGGATGAGGGGAAAAAAAAAGAATCAGGAAACGGTGCAGGCTTTTAGCTACCCATCCAGAAAGGCTAGGGAAAATTCCTGCCTTGTAAGGACACAGTGGTTGAACAGAAGATGATCTCCTGTTAACCTTTTTTTTTTTTTTTTTTTTTTTTCTCCTGTCTCACTGACTGACACTTGAGGGTTTGTTTTTGCTTTAAATGTCACCTCTTCTTTCCTTCTGAAATAAAACTGCCTTTTAGTTTAAAATCCCTTTGGTCTTTTGGGAGATACTGCTACAAATGCAGTCACAGTCTCAGGCTAAGTGGAGCTTCCCGTCATACAACACCTTTGGCTGACTGTAGGTAAAATAAGTTGGGGTGCTGTTGCTGTTTCTTTCCCTGCACATCTGAACACTCTTTTAGTCTGAGTTACAAGTAACATGGTAGAGCTCTTTCCACAAAAGAGAGACTTCCAGCCTCTCTGAATGTCTTGTCCAAATGGCTGCAGCTCTCTTCCAAGAACAGAACAAAATGTGTTTGAGTATCCCTGAGCAATGCAGATTTAGATGCCACTCTTTCAGAAGATATGGACAAAATCCTGCATTTCCTGAAGCTCAAATCATGAGATAAGTGACTGTCAGGTGAATCCTTGAAATCATAGCAGATGGCTGTATCTAGCTTGATATAATTTTGTCTTATCAGTGATTTTTGAATTATCTCAAATGTCATAATCTATAGTAAATTATATATTGCATCTGTTCTGCAGGAACAAGTGAGATCAGGACTGAAATGGTATTAAGTACTCTCCCATCTGCCTAAACCAAGGGGTGCATTTAATGAGGTTTCTTTTCTTCTGTGCTTCCATTGTGCCAAATGGAATTGAGGATGGCACAGAGAATTTAGATTTTTTTTCAGGAGATGATGTAAATTTGGAACAGTTGAGCAATAATGATGGTTTTTGCTGCCTGTCTTTAAAAAAAAAAAAAAAAAAAGAAGACCCCAAAAGATGAATCTTCTTTTCACTGAAGTTTTTGGAGTTCCTTTTATTTCCTTTTGTTTTACATTAATTTATGGTGTAGAATATTCCATAGGAATTCTCTTATCGTCAAATAGACAATATGGATATCTATCTATAAATAGATACTTCTGTAGAGACTTTAATTTTAAATTGCTTAATTAATCTATAAGCAAACAGAAACTTCAGTGGTTCAAAACAGAAAACTTGAAATGCATAATGTTTTTTATGACTTAATAATATTGTATAGGGTATTGTATATGGATTCATGAAATAATTCAACACGCATCCCCACAGTAGGTTAGGCTCTGTCAATATAAATTTTGGTACTGGAGTGCTAAGAAGGCTACACTAAATATGAAACGGTATTTATTTGGAGGATATTCTTCATTTTATTATTACAAATGGAAGGTAGACTAAACTGGAAGTTTCATTGTTGTCTGTGACAACTTATTCTCTAAAGCTTTCCTAAAAAGCATAAATAATTCAAGCCTGCCCTTATACCTTTTCCTGCCATAGATGTATTTATTGTATGTGGGCTTCAGAAATAAGAGAGTATGCATTTTCTCATATTCTTTAGACACACATTTTTTTCCTCAGTGCTGTCAGATATTGTTGGTGGAGCTCCCCTATTCAATTAAGTGGTCATTTAATCAATCCTCAGGCAGCAGTTTTTCATTTTGGAGGACTTTGTCAGGAAAAGGCTAAGCGCTCCTTTCAGGCTGTGAGGTTGCTTTCCTTACCACTGCTCAGTCTTGTTACAGCAAACTGTTGCAGCCTGTCCCTAAACCTCCTGATAAAAATCAAGCACTTCACAGACTGTGTTAAATATTCTCCTTCGTGAAGAACTGTAGTCTGGAAGAGAAGGAGTTGCTCTTAACTTGGCATGGCTTTGGACCAAGGAGTTAAATAGGCAAGAATAGTTCAGTGGGAAGGGGCCTTCAGAGGTCACCGAGCCCAACTGCCTGCCCACTTTGGGGCTCACCAGTGGTACTGAGGGCAGTGTCCAAATGCCCCTTGAACACGGGGGCACCAACCACCTTGCTGGGCAGCCTGCTCCAGCCTTTGGCCATCCTCACGGGAAAGCAATGCTCCTGGTGCTTCTGGTGCCCAGGGAGCAGAGCCCGGCACCTGTCCTCCTCTCAGCCTCCTCTCCTCCAGGCTGGGCAGCCTGAGCCTCCTCAGCCTCTCCTCACAGCACGTGTCCTCCTGCCATAGGCCAGCTTTGGTGACCTCCTCTGGGTGCTTTTAAGGATCTTAACATCCCTTTTGGACTATGAAGCCCGGAGCTGCACACGGTATTCGAGGTGATGACTGATTGTTTCTGCTCAGAACTGAATTACTTGAGATTTTGCTTTGAACTAGAGCTCGGAGATTTTGTAAAGGAACTTGTATAGTTGATTGCTCTGGTGACATGAGGAAGCTTTTCAATTTTTCTACTGAATACCAAAATTAAGTTGCTGGTATTGCTCCGTACTTAGGATATTGTTCCATAAATAGGATAACCTAATATCTGAGTATAACTAAGTAATAATTGCACAATTTCATTGATGTACTCTTACAAATAACAAAGTAAGAGGTTTTTAACTAAATCTGGAGTGGAGCAGCATTAAAAGGATATCCATGTCACACCAAAATGTAGCTACTGTAGATCTCGGTTCACATTGCAGACGTGGCACTTCTGTGCAGAGTGAGAAGCGACTGTTAATTTCTCAGAGATGGTGGTGGCACCAAGAGACAGTTGTTCTGCACACTGGAAAATGCTAGGGTGGCAGTGTAACCCCTCTGCGTTTCAGGCACAAGTAAAAGTAGGTCACCTGCAAATGTGTGGCTTGGGTCTAGACAGACAATTGACAGATGTGTTTAGTTGGCACATAGATCTCCAAGCCCCCCAAATGAACCAGCTTTTTTTAAGTGATGGTCCCATTACAACACAGTTCTTATGAAGGCAATAATATGCTTCTGGAATATGAAATGCTGTTGGGGTTTAGGGATGTGTCCCTAGTTTAATGGTTCTCGAGCTGTTTCTAAGTTCCAGTGGAGCATGGTAAAACGCATAATGGCTACAAGGAGACCTGAGAAGAATGGATCCGTCTCTAATTCAGATGCTGCTACTGGTTATTTAGGCTTCCCTCCCTTCGCCCCTCAGTCAGGAGAGAGATGTGTGGCAGCTATTTGAAATTTCCAGGTATCTGCCTTACCTTTAGCGCTGTGCTAGACTCACCCTCTGAGAGTCATGGCTAATGCTTTGACACTTTATAGGTGGAACTTCCTAATAAAATACGAATTGCATTTACAAAATAATTGCCTCTTGGTAAGTAGTTTGCAGTCATCTTCATATTTCTTCACAGAGGAAAAACAGAGGCAGAGTCTGTTATGTAGCATTAACCTTGTACCTCACATAAACAATGTAATGCATTTCTTAATGCCGTCAGGAAATGAATGACAGCAATAGTGTTTATCATACCGTTCCATATGAATCACAAATTTTGCAATTTGACAGCAATAATGGATTTCAGAAGTGTCAGATCTCCAGGAGGGACGTTAATCCCTGTTTTGTTTGAGTCTCGCCCTTATTTTCTAATGCTCTTTGATGTACCTGTAGACAGAGACTGGTTCAGTTAAGCCTTGTATATTGAGCTGTAACATATATACAAAGCAGGGTTGTGGCAGGGAGAAAGGAGAACTTTGTCCTCAATTGTCTAGAAAATCTGAAGAATTTTGAGACATCTTTTTTTCTTTCTTGATTTTTCTCTTGAAATGAATGGTATGGTTGGTTCTTCATGTGCTCCACTTCCCCAAAACAGCCATATTTAATGATAGACAAATTCTGTTCTCCAACCCCTTTATCATTCAGCTTTTTGAGAGGGCACAGATGTATTCTGGAATATGATTTTGTTGGCAACATCAGCCTCTCATATTTGTCAGAAGAAAGATGTCAGGCATTTTTGATTAGTGGTCAGGGAGCACTTTTCAATACTCTTGAGGGAAATCTCCAGCACCATCACTGATATTTTTATGTATGGAAGGCTCCTCCCTATGGCGTTAATAGCAATGCAGAGGTTGAATCACTTGCTGTATAATTGAGGCAAGATTTATAATTATTTAAAAGCAATAGTTTTGTACCTTGAAGACTAACTCATTTGTGCTTTAGAGACGCTGTTGTGGGTTTTCACTTTTTAAAAGATTAAATTGGCTTTACATTATCCTGTGTTTCCAGTATGTTTTCTAACTCTGTGACAGACATTAGCTTACAGCATCAAAATACACAGGTAGGAAGAGGAATGCTTTGTATTTCTTATGCATCCTGAGTCTGGTACTATTTTGTGTTTTCATTAATAACTCAGATAATGAAATAAAGAGTGCACTTAATACATCTGCAAATGGTAATAAGCTTCAGGGAAGGGCCTTGAGCACTCTGAAAGTGCACAAGATAATCTTGAGCAATCAGTGGAATCACCTGAAATAAACAGGATTGCAAAGGGCTGAATGCAAACTTCAGTACTTCAGTATGAGGAACCATCTGCACAAACCAGGAATGGACCAGGCAAAAGCTCTGCAGACAGGATCTGAACACAAGACAATGGGCTCATACGGTTACCAAAACCCACTGATCCCAAATATTGTGAGATGTAACACATTGTGGCCTACTAAAATCAAGTGTGAGATGTGCAAAAAAAAAAAAAAAAAAAATCACAGGTATGTTACTCAGCTGTAAGAATATCTCAGCTCAAGTACTATGTCTAGTTTTAAGCACCACATTTTTGTTTTGTTTTGAGGTTCTTAGCTCACATTTTTAACAGTTTATTATTTAGTACCTGCAAACTTCACATCTTTCCAGTGCAGTGTAAACATAAAGGGGAAGTTATTACCTGGTACCTTTCATGTGGGAATTTGTAATGATTGTTGTTCAATATCTGGCATACACAGAAGGAATGGATATGTGTATTACTTTAAAGCATGAGAAGTATCTTCAGATAAATGTTAATTACATTATTGTTGAGCCACTTTGCATAGTAAAACTTCATTACAAAGTGAGTTCCTGTTCACTGTAAGAGAAGCAGCCAGTAACTGTGATTTACAAAGCTATCAGAACTCTGGAAATGCTCACTTTAATCAGAACTGTAATTATGAGGAAATTTGCTGCAGGAAAATTTACTCACAGAATAAAGATTAAAAAGATCTGAATGTTGTCTATCAAAGTGCAACAATTAAATTTTCTTTCCAAGCCTGAGATCTTTGTGGAAGGGGGGAGGAAAAAAAAAAAAAAAAAAAAATCCCATCTTTTCATTATAGTGGAGAAAATAAACTGCAACTGTTACTGTAATTTCCTCAGATAACGGTAAGCAAGTGTCTATGAACATACACACGCACATGCAATGACTAGATTTATTCTATTCTCTGAGGCTAGAATTGCCTATCAATACCGATACCTGTAATTAACTCTCTCATATTAAATAATTCTTTTGGCTTAACATAACAAAATCACTAATCTGAAAAGGTGTTTTTCTCATTCCCGGAGCTTCTGTATCCCCCGCAGCTGCCATGTGGATGCTTGTAATATTTCATGTACTCATCGTTCTGACAATTGCTATGCAGTCTTCTCCTCCTCTCCTCTCAGGAGATAAAGCTGAGATGTTGTCATCCCATTGTGAGCAACCTGGCAGAGTTGGCTGTTCAATGAAAAAGCGTAGCATGTATAAAGTGAACTATGGGACCTGAAATCCATTGAGGAAAAATAAATTTATTAAAAAAAAAAAAAAATCTTAAATGGAAAGAATGACTTCTCAAATAGCAATTTCCTGCCAATATTTTTCTTGCTGCCTTATATGAGCCTATGGTAAATATGCATATCAAAGTCCAAGGGGAACAATAGGAACGTAAAAGTACCTTGTATAAACCAATTACTGCAGTGTAGTCAATAGTACTTCGACAGTTTAAACTTGCTTAATTGTTTTAATACTGGAGGGTATAAGAGTTCCACTAAACCAGGAACTGAATGTTGTTCTTGAATTTGGACCAGAATAATATGACATGTTTGTAATTTTTTTACAAGCTTGGAAAATAATAGGGACCTTGGAGAAGATGGGATTATTACTTCAATTATTAAAATGTGGTTATAATGCAAAATTTTGGAGAATTGCAATTTATTGATACTTGATATCTGATGAATATGTGTATGCATTGTCCCAAGGTGTCTGGACAAATCTGATGACCTGGAAGTAACTGGAGTTGAGCTAGGGAAGTCTGTGCATTCCTCTGTGTTGCGATGCAGTGCTCTGTTAGAGAGAGATCAGAAATCAGGTTGCTTGCATCTTATTTATAAGGCAGTGTCAGATGTATGACCAGTTCAGATTTGCAAGAACACTTGCATCAGCCACGTGATATCTTTGAGAGAGCTGGTCCAGCTGTTTCCAGTTCATGAATCGGACTGCACTAAAAGCCACCTTACGGATCTGATTTGCACTGTACTGAACAGCATGGAAACCTTCATAACCATATTGCTTCCTCACCAGCGCTCTCATGGGAGTTATCACTGAGCATGACCATTGTCCTTCTGGCCTGACTTGTCATGATGGAGAGTTCTGCAGATACACACATATGTTGTGGTAATTTTTCCTCCTTTATCTACAGTGAGAATAGAGAAAGAGGAATCTAACATAAGCAAGTCCAAAGTCAGATACAGGATCAGAATACTAGACCCCAAAATACTGTCTAGTTACCCTGTCAGTAGGAAGAAAGAATGATCCTATGAGGCAAAATTAATCAATTTTGGAACCTTATGAAATTGCATTCGCACACTTGCTGATGTAGCTGAATCACAAGGGCACATGTGAATGGCACAATGCAGAATAGTCACTGTGTTAGCTGGAGGCTTAGTCTGATCTAATTAACCCTGCTCAGAGGCAAGGTTAATGAGTCTGGGTATGGTCCGGCACAAGAGGTTTTTTTCAGCTGGCTTGGAGCTACCCTAAGGCTCTGCCGTAGGAGTGCGGTATAGACATGCAGGTCATTAAAACGCAAACATGTAATGTGACCTCAGGATTCTTGTGTGGTTTCATGCAGCACCTCACAATAATGCATATCACAATGAAATGGCACTTGTGGTCTTCTGGGTTGAGTGGCTGTCTTAGAGGTACAGCTGTGAGGAGTGCTTCTCTGGCGGACGGGAGCCTGCCTGTAGGGCAAGTGACCCATAAATACCAAAGAAAAGGTAGAGTGATGAACTGGTATGTGGAGGTTGGAGTGAGATCAGCTTGCTTGCTGTTTTACCAAAGGCTAAGCTGGATGCTGATTTCACTATAAAACTTCTGTACAAGTTGCAATGGTATACTTTCCTATCCAGATCCCAAGCTTCTGATAGAAACCGAGCCATCCTGTAACAGTTTTATGACTCAAGACAAGAGCATGAACTACATGGTCCAAGAGGTTTCTTTTGGTATTTTCTGTGCAATCACAGACACTTGTGTAGTACCTGTGTTCCAGAAACATCTACACATCACACATTTCTGGTCATAATACGCAAATTATTTTCAAAAAAAAAAAAAAAAAAAAAAAGGTAACCTACTATAGAGACCCAAAGTATAAATTTTATTAATGATAAGGTGTAATGTTCAACAGGTTGTCTCTTCCCAGTGAAAGCTTTCTTCTTTCCCACTTTCCCCACTGCCCAGCATTTCAACAAGCCATGCTATTAATGAACTATCTATTTTAATTTCTAACTCCAAATAGTTACAGAAGAAAAACTTATAATTTTCTTTTTTTCTCATATAGGTGTATTTAATAAAAACCATAATTATGCAGACAACATAGGTGCAAATAGTTATAATGAAATAATGCTACTTCTATATACTTCTATAAGTAGAATGAATTAGATCTTCCTTCTCAAGTGATTGTGACTGTTTTCTTGAGACTGGTTTATTCAAAAGGAATGTAGTCTATTTCACATTAATTGGGGCATGCAACTAATTAACACAGGTTTGGGAAATTAACTGTTTCCTCATAGATGGTACTCTTTCAGACCAGTAAAAAATGTCATATAACAGTTTAGCCATAAAGTTTGAGTGAATAATTTATGATAATTTTCTGTCTTTTTGGTTGTGTGTGGGCATTTCCCATACTTGCTTTACTGAAATTTGACAGGAATGGTAAAATAAATTATGGACTTCCGTCTTTCCCATTCCCATGCCCTAACACTGACCATTCTTTCTTATCAAATTACTTATCCCCATCTCATGATCCCAAGTTTCTTACCTCTGGTTTGTTGTTTTACATCAATTTGCTATAATGGGATGTTTTGCACTTCATTATACAATTTAATACTTAGAGTTGTTGAACATATCAACTTAAAATTCACATTTTATACATGTTTGATCTAGTAAAGTAGTTATTGAAGTGCTTGGTGAAAGTAGATATAAAAATGGATGCTGATTTGTCCAAATATAATTTCCAGTCTGTATATTTGCTATCAATTTGTTCTCCCACATGCTTTCATCTATGTAATGTACTTCTCAGATTAAACGTTTTAGTAAAAATTTGTTATAAAATTAGTTTGCTACCGAAATGTCATCTCAACCTCATTTTTGGCCTTAGCTATATTGGATACTGAGAGTAGTGGTAATAATACTTAATGAAATGTCATCTGAAAAGCTAAGTGATCTGGAGGAGCTTGGCAAAGAGAATAGAGACCATTAATTTCATTTGCAGATTGGAGGAAACCGAGGCCCAAAAAGATAGAAAAACTAGCCCAAAGTCATTCAGGACTCCAGAAGTAAAGTCAGACTTGGAATAAATGTCCTTCCGGTTCTATTTTTCAGCTTACTATTCTAGGATCCAATATTCAGTAATCAAGTTTAGTAAGCCAAAATGCTGTAGTTCCAAGTAACTCTTTATTAAAGAGAAAGGAATTATCATTGTAGAAATAATACTTTCCAATAGCGAAAACATTCCTGTAGATATATCAATTTCAGTGCTACTTACGTCTTTCCTATTTTCAATTAATTTGTCAATATTTAAATGTATCCACTAAGTATGATTTTAATGACTAAGTGAAAAACAAGAAATAAACATTTAAGGCTTCTTAATCACAAGAAAACTAAAAGAATGTTAATTTCAGGTGTCTGATAGACATATAGTATCTGTATTCCTACGTGTTTTTCTCATGACCCTTAAGGTACTCTAGAGGGACAGCAGTTTGATGGCCTCTGACATCAGTCTGTGTTTGTTATGGAACAAAGTGAAGGTTTAGTTATGAATCTGCATGGTAACCCATGCAAGTTGCAGTTATCAGATTAACTTGTTTGAGTTATGTTGTGTTTCTGAGGCTACCTTCTCATCAGTGCTGCAGTTGTATAGTTCTGGATGGCCTGTATCAGTATGGCCTGCATATTTAGAGGGACAGGAAAATCTCCTTCATCTACAAGTTTTTGTACAGAAGAGCCCACTTCTAAATTTCCTGGATGTAAGTACTACAAGTACTAACAACTTTGTTATTCTGGGTATAACCTGCCACATAGAGCAGTCTCACTGCCATTTGCACAAGAGCCTGCACAGCACGCAGATGTTAGGTGCAGCCTTCTAAGCTTAGTTAGTGGTTCCCCCCATTTATGACATTAGATGATTCCTTTTGATTTTATCTTGCATGTTTTTTTCATTCTTAAATCAGGAGTACTCTCTGTAGGAAGTCTTATTGCTTCTATTTCTAATTTCTTCACATCTTGATGCTCCTTGTAATTTCTTAGATCAGTTTAAATTCTTTCTTCTTGAGAGTCAGTGAAAAGATGTTTCAGGTACAGATTTATTTTTTTTTTAAACTTAAGTGGAGAAAGAATTGTGTTTCTACTTCCACTGGGGGGTAAAAGAAAAGTAGAGTTGTTGCAAAAGCCTTTTGTTTTGTTCGATATTATGTGTGTTTTGTATTCTTTAAAACCACAGTGGAAGATTTAGATGAAAGAGGTACATGCATAAGTTCAAAGCCTCTCCTGCTTGATCAGTATTCCCACAAGAAACATGGATGAGAAAAGGTGGATGGGGAAAGCCTGGCTGGACTCATCTCGTCAGCGTGACTAGAGGGAACTAATGAAAAAGAAATCTTTTAATTTTTGTTTGTTTACTTGCTTTCATTTTTATTCCCCTCTAGGCACAGAACAAGCAAACTGAGCTCTATTTAAAAACAGTGTGCTTTTCTCCCACACACCATCTTTTCATAATCAGAATCTTGGTAATTTTGTGTTAGACGTTTTCTATGAGCTTTTTCAAGGAGAGAAAAAAAATGCTGAAAGAGAACCTAGGGGAAAACTCTGCAGTCTCACAAAAGATAATTTTCTACCTGATTGCATAAATAAGAGCAAAAATTGGTGTGTTGAACTTTGTGTTTGTTAGTATTTAGGCCATGATTCAGATAATTGTTTTTCCTTGGGGTCAGGCTTGTGTCTGAGCTCTTCAAAGTACTTCATCCCTGTGTGTGCATTCATTATAGTCTTATAAAATGACATCTGAAAGGAATTGGAATAAAATGGCAGTCAGTTTCTCCAAAGACTTCGGGATCTAACAATATGATCTAGGTTGTGTCCTTCGCAGCTCTCCTCAGACAGTGCGGTTGTTTAATGAAGCTGTAGAAATTTGAAAGGCAGGTAGATTTTTCTTGTGCCTTATCAGACAGAACAATCTTTGGCAAAGACATGGGGAAAAAACTTTTCATTACTTAATCTGCAATTGCCTACCTCAGGTTTTCTAGAGGCAGTTCAGATGCCAGCCTGGTGGAGACAAAGTAGCAGACTAAACAGGTCGATTGCTGTCTTTTGAGTAGCTCTGGGTGTTTTGTTTTTATTTTTTTTTTTAACTTTGTTTCAGTAAATTTTCATAAACAAATGTAATTAACATTTGTTTCAACTCTGGGTGATTTGGTGTACCTGCCATAGGAGCACACTGTACAGTCATAACAATGCGTAGGTTAGAAAAGGAACCCTATCAGAAAATGTCTGTAAGAGCCGCTGTAATGATGAGCCTTTCGTTGTTTGTGGAGCTATAATCTAATTCCCTTAAATATTAATTTCTATTCCCTTTCAGTACAACAAAGAATACGGTATCATACCAGTTCTATCATTTGTCACTATTAAATCTTTTAGAGGTATGCTAGCAGCTGCGAGTGAGAATTGATAATTGAGATTGATGAAGTGACTCAAATAAATCAGCAGCTCATAATTGAGAAACTCTCTGATGTACAGACAGGTTTTTAACTATATTTGGTCTTAATATTTGTTGAGCTTCAAAGGAAAGAGATGAGAGCTAAGGTCTTTCTCCTCTAGCAGCTTGGTAGATTACTTAAACAGCTTTGTGAAATTTGCCCATTGCTAGTTCAAAATATCTGCATCTCTCATACTTTGTGAGAATCACCATGTCTTTTTGGCCACCTCTTTTTGGAAGGATAAGGAATTACTAGTTGACTTTACCAAACCTTTAAGTATAAGTGGAGTTGGCACGATGGCTGATGCACCTTGCTTGTGTGTCTATAAAAAGAAGTAGCATACAATTGTTCAGATTATTTTGTTATGTTTTGACACAATTTCCATTTCATGAAAAATGTTTGTAAAATTTTGTACAGTGGATTTATCCCATGAGGTGGTGCTTCCATTTCCATTCTGGAAGCTGTTCTCCAGACAGATCTTGTGGCTGATGCAAATTCATGCATCTTCTTTGTGTTCATGGATGTATAAGGCTGAAACAGAGTCTACATCTATACCAGAATAAAACTGTGTATGGCTGTATGGGGGACTTGTTAAACCACTGATTGTCTGAATCTTAGTGTTTGAATGAAGATCTGAAAACAGTGCTGTTGCTTGTGGGCAAACTTCTACGTAGAAGAACATATTCTACATGATGGAAGATAAAGCCAACCACAAGATAGCTTTCTACTCTGCATGCTCTCCACATCAATGTGATTGTGTACACCTAATGCAAAGTCTGGTATAACCTTCTTAGTAGTCTTACTAGAAAAGGTAATTGGTAGGTTGTAGGACTGACAATCAAAGGTTTGTGTGGTGTGTGTTTGGTGTTTTTTTTGTTGTTGTTGTTCTGTTTTGTTTTGTTGGTTTGTGTGTGTGTGTGTTTTTTTCCCTATGGAGAGTCTCTTAAGCCAGAAATGTAGTGATTAGGCATTATTGAAAATCTAAGGCTTGAGTTAGTTTCAGTTTTAAATGACCTATTTTAAGGGAGGAGAGAGGGTTGTGACACACTAAAAACTTGGGCCCGTGTTGTTGTGTCTTCAGTTTTTAAGTGGAATTGTCTTTTGAAAGCAATGTCACTAGGTGACACCTGGGTTTTGATCAGTGCCTAACAAGTTACTGAAGTCAGAGGAAAATTCACTTTGGTAGATGTCCTGGCATCCTATGCAGACGGAGCAATTCATTTATAATTTTCCCTGCCTGTGTATAAATGAGGATGTCCATCTTTGTCAAGCTGGTCTAGGACGGCTGTGAAATACAGTATGCTGAGATACTGGGGAGGGAGCGCTAATTCAGGCACTGACAAAAGGCAAGAAGATGCTGATTAAATGTTGTGTATGAGATACAGGTCTGAACACTACACTGTTCTGACCTGCACAGATTTACAGTCATTATTGTCAGAAACATCAGCATCTCACAGAAAAACAAGAATGAAGGACAGCTTCCATAAACAGAAAAGTAAACATGAAAGCCAAATATTTTGCCTCATTAGTCCTCATTAGGATTAGGGAGACAGGTAATATGTCAATGGGACTGAATAATTAGGACATAATGAATCTTCTTAATTCATGCTTCTCAATCAGGCACTGAGAAGAGTGGCTCAGTCTGTAACTCCAGTCTCCTGTTTCTTTATTTCTATGGAAGTGTTTTCCAACACTGCATGTGGACTGAAAATTTCAGGGAATGTACACAAGTTTGTGGACTAAAGTGACTGAATTCCTTAGGAGGGTATAGTTTAACCCAATACTGTACGTAAACAAAACCAAATCAGTTTTTCAGTGACTGCGTCTTTCTTTTCACTGCTTGGTCTGCATCTGTTGATCGACATGTTTATTGATCTCTTTCAATGCAGAAATGGCCACAGCTGTGAAAAACAGGTCTTGGCTAGTAACACAGTGTATTGAATTTAGTCCTCAGTATTTGCACATGCCTCTGCCCAGGTCTGTAGCATCCTTGCATTTCTTAAACCAAGCTTATAACAGTTCATTGTGCCAGTCTGGGGTAGGGATCTGGCAAATGCTGATAAGTCAAGTTTTGTTGAAATTAGGATTTGAACTAACATTTCCAGAGTTTAACGTGGTGTGCAGCTGAGCGCTCTCAAGATTTGTGTGGCTTACAAATGCTATCATGTACATGACCAGAGTAGGACATGTCATGAATTAGATTAATGCTTGTTCTTGTGGAGTTGCACAGAGAAGTGTCATTTTGCTCAAGTATTTTAGCACTCTGGATTACAGTCTCTCTCCAGTGGGGGAGAGATTTATGAAAGGAGACCATATGTAGCATCTATGACTGTCTTCTGCTTTTTAACAGTTGTTTTCATTAATAAAATATTATGCTTATCTAATTATCCTCTTAATTTTATTGACAAATAAGCTTAGTTTGAAAGCTTTACTTTCTAATGTCCTTGCCTTGTTTGGGGGAGGGGGAAGAAGAACATCTCAGTGTGCTGTAGGATTTGTGTGATGCTGATACACCAAAGGCATCTGCGTTCTGTAACTGGTTTGGTAGGAATATGGCCTTGGGAGCCCTACAGAACAGCACAGTGAGATTTCCATTTTGCATATTCCTCGAGAAACAGATGCCTAATGTGTTGACCAATTGGTGATGAAAATCCTGCTTTGCGATGCCTTTTTCCAGTCTGTCAAGACCTTTGGGGCAATAGACCCTTTTTTGTACACCGTGGCTGTCCAGTGACTTAATCTCTAAACAAAACAAACAAACAAAACAAACAAACAAACAAACAAAAAATATATATAGTAACACGGTGTTCTCTGGAAACAAAGGAGCATGTATTCGGTGTGTACCCTGAACAGAGAGGCTTTTTGCATGAGTTTGATTTCCTAATGGATCAGAAAGTACTTTGTACAAGGTTCTCCTTTTTGGAGTACTTAAAGCATGGCACAATTGGGTGTGATCCAATCCAAGGTCCAAGTTAGTGGTGCTTAGCCATGCTTTGTGAAAGGTTGAAATTCCTCATTGTGTAAGTTGCTTTTGTTGTGTAAAGCTATTCTGTCTGTCTGGGCACCATTCACTGTACCTGAAGCTCCACCACTTTGTAAGCAGTAGCTGCACACTTTGTATGGGCGACTTCAGAGCTCAATCAGTCATGAAACTTTAGTTCAGCTTTGGCTGTTTGTTATCTTTGGATATGCTGAAGTCAAACAGCACGATTCTTCTCTGTTGTATATAACGAATAGCTGGTAGTTCGCATTCAGCTTCTATTTGTTGCATAAAATTCTGGTTTTACGCTGTAGTAAGAGCAGCCTCACTGCAAAAGAGACTAGCTTATGGGGAGGAAAGAGAATAAGAGGTGAAAGGATAGTTCAAGTCAATATTCTTGAACGGTGGCCCTTCTCCCAAATACAAAGGTGTTTTCTTCAGTTGAAAAATAGATCTGCTTTTAATCCTGTGTCAGTTCTGCACAGCTAGCAGTTCCAGTTCCAAATCTAAATCACTGGGTCACTTTGAGCTCCCAGTTCTCAGGGCCTCCTTTTCAGCTCTGACGTGTTTTCTCTAGGATAAAAACATCCATACTTTGTTTGTTATACTGACCTGCGAAACATCAGTGGGACAATATATAGACCGAGTTCAAACACTGGATTTATTGCCAAAGTATACATCTTCCATGGAGAGAAATAAAAGTTGTGTGTACATCCCTCAGAGGGGAAAATTCCTCTCTTGATGCAAGCGACAGAGGAGGTCTTATTTCACCAGTGTATTATGTTGGTTTGTTTTTTTTTGTTTGTTTTTTTTTATTTTTGTTTTCCCCAGAAGAAATTGCTTGATTACATTTTGTATGAAAATTGTGTTGAATTTTGAGGCAGCAACATCACAGATCATGAAATGCTCAGAGGCAGCTGTGCAGGGCATGGGGAATTTTTTGCTGCCAGCAACTCTAAAGGAATGAAGTCGTATTTGGGAGGCTTCGTGTGGTGATGTGTTCAGCTGTAGAAAAGGCACTTCTTGTGGAGACTACTGCTAGTTTTCACAGAGTGAAATCAGTAATTTGTGTGAGCAGCTAATCTCACCATAAACACTAGTAGGTTTCACAGTACTAATTAGAGTATTAAGCTTGTTTTATTGAACCATATGCAACAGATTAAATTTACCTAAGATTTTCCACGTGTCGTAGACAGCAAAGTAGGTGCAAGCTTGGTCTAGTGTTTAACTTGATTAAGTCGATGATAAACTTTACAATGTGCAGCAATGACAAAGTGTCTCTATTTGGAGACCACAGAAAATAATTAGTTACAGAAATAACTAAAAGTTTGGCAAGCTCATCTTGTAAATAACATATTCAGGGGCTACAAAACGCATTTGCTGGTGTGGTCTGTGAGCGAGCAAGCTTGGGGCATAGGCATGGCCTTGAAAGGCTTGTGGACACTTGTGTTTCTAGCCACTGGTTACTTATGTTGTCCAAAATTTTTGGCCAACTTGACATACTGGGATTCTAAGTCAGAGTAAGGGTGTCTTCTGTTTCTTTGTTTAAGCTATACTTTACTATTGTAAAGTGATACAATTTACTGCTCAGGTTTCATCACCAAGAAAACCCCACTTGCAGATGGATGTAAAGGCTCCCCTGAAGGCTGGGGAGTGGAAAAGAAACAGAAAAATGCTGACATGCTGATTCTTGACTGCATGCTATTAATAAAGCAAACTGCATTGCTCCAGCAGCCATGTGGCTAACACAAGGTTTGCCTGGAATCACATGCTAAAAGTGCTTTTGATGATAAATTTGCTCTGCTGCCCTCAGCACTTTTTAGTCTCTCAGGTACACTTCCCATCTCCGCTGAAATTGAAATTCAGTGCCATTGGGGTTGTTCTGTGCCTGGAGAAGGCTGGCTGAAAGGAATGGATGTTGTGGTTTCCTAACAGTATGTTAAGAAAGGAAATTACCAGGCTCTAAAATAGCAGTGGTACCCTTCCAGGGTTCCTAAAATATTTATTAAATGGATATCTAACACCTTCAACCAGAAATATGCCAGAGTAGCATGAAATTCTTTGAGATAAAGCGTGCTGGCCTAATGCAGTCCCCTGTGAAATGCTGGACAATAGAGTCAAGTGATGTTTAAATTGTAAAGAAAACAAATAAGCTGCTAGTGCAAAGGGCGACGTTTCTGTTAGGAAATGTGTAGCAAGTGCACATTGCAGATGCTAAGCTTTGTCTTGGAAGTAAAGGTACAAAAATCTCAAATAGCAGGTACTTTCCTGATGTTTCCAGAATGTGAAAAGAAATGGAGGGCATGCAATATTCAGTGCGTGGCCAAAATTAACTCAGATTAATCAGTTTTGAAGAATGGACTATATCGGTTTACTTCCTAATGATCGTGTTTCCTTACTTAGTTTTTCAGGTAACCATGTTTAAATGCTTTTTTGGAAATAATTTTGGATGTGTATTCAGGTTTCGTTACTTTGTATGTTGTTCTCTGCTGTTGACTGGCTATTTAATTTACCACGTTGTCGTGGTTTAACCCGGCTGGCAGCTAAATACCACGCAGCCGTTCGCTCACCCTCCCCCCCTCCCTCTCTGGGACGGGGGAGAGAAATGGAAAGTGAAGCCCGTGAGTTGAGATAAAGACAGTTTAATAAGACAGGAAAATAATAATAACAAAATAATAATAACAATAATAACAATAATGTTACAATGGTGATAATAGGAAAGTAATAATAATATGTACAAACAAGTGATGCACAATGCAATTGCTCACCACCCGCTGACCGATGCCCAGCCTAACCCCGAGCAGTCCGGCCCCCTCCCCTGGCTAGCCACCCCTATATATTGTTTAGCATGACGTCAGATGGTATGGAATACCCCTTTGGCTAGTTTGGGTCACCTGTCCTGGGTCTGTCCCCTCCCAGCTCCTACTGCACCCCCAGCCTGCCTGTTGGCAGGACAGAGCAAAAGGCTGAGATGTCCTTGGCTTGGTATAGGCACTGCTCTGCAACAATTAAAACATCGGGGTGTTATCAGCACTCTTCTCATCCTAAGCCAAAACACAGCATTCCACCAGCTACTAGGAAGAAAATTAATTCTGTTCTAACTGAAACCAGGACACACGTGCATTTATATGAGCTTGTGATTCTTTATATTTTGGTAGATAGTGGATGATCTGAACAAGCTACAGTGCAACCATGAGCAAAAATAATGGCTGTATTTATTCAATGAAGGGGCATAAAGGCTAAGGACCCACCTGGCTCCATGTTCAAATGCTGGCTCTGTATTACTGACTGGCCTTCTACTATGGGGAGATTATCACAGAGAGAGCTCTGCTGCCCCAGCCTGGCATGCCCCTTGCACAAACACTATCCCATGCTGACATGAGAGCACTGCAGAGATAAGGGCCTAGCTCCAGAGAGAAGTACTCACAGAGGGCATTTCCTGGGTTAAGGAAAATATCTGCTGAGCAAATGGAGGCAATTTGTGCCCCCTTCATCCCACTTAGTTTCTAAGTACTGCTGAGCAATCTTATCTGAAGCAGGGCAATAGCAGATTATTAAAGCTAGAAGCTAATGAGTGCACCCAAATGTTTAGCTTCGCACGTTTTATAGTCTGCATATGAAATGAGTTACCTTTGCAATAGGAATAAATATAGAGCATATCACTGATATCCAAGTCTAATTAATTATATTCAACCAGATCACAAGACAAAGCACGAGATTATATTATATCCACACCAAATTTGTGTTTCTCAAAATCGCAAGCAAAGAAATGTTATCTGACATCATGCCAGCAAACCTGAGGTGTCCCAGACTAAAGCATTTACAGGGATAACAAATTACCCTTAATCTCCTGCAGTTTTATTTTGTAAATAAACAACCCTCTACCATTATAGCATTTTTTTCCTAATACACAGCTGAACATCATGGCTTCAGTGTCTAAGGACATTAAATATTCCCCATCTTCCTCCTCCTTAGAGGACAAACCACTGGCTTCTGTCAACTGTTGTACTTTGATAGCTCCTTGTACTGGAAGACTTCCTTTTCCTTAAAAGTGCTTTCTAAAAACAGTGCTTAGAAAATAGATATTTTGAAATCACATATATGCACTATCTGCAGCTATGCAGTTGCTGGGAGTTAGCTGTTTGAGGAGGGAAAAAAAAAAGTAATGCAGTGAGCCAGCTGAAAGCTGAGATAGGGGTTGTACATAGCTCTCTTCTTTCTCGGATGCAGAGAGCTGTTTTAACTACAGTTTCTCTATCTTTTAATTATCTGTACAGCTAAGTGTCAGTTTTGGTGTGAAGGAGATACTCAGGACTCAAATGGCAGTGTGTGGTCGTCCATTCCATGCTTTAATTACACTCGATATATAAAAATGTCTCTGAGTTCTCTTACCATGCAGTTCTTAGTTTGGAGAACACTTCTTGTAGCTTCTTAAATGGCCCTATGGGATCCACCTATTATTTAATCCACGTGAATTTAATATGTGGTATTCCTCAGCTGTGCAGTTGTGCTGTGTTTTGTGCAGCCGACAACAAAGGCAGCATGTTCAGCAGAGAGTGTGAGGGGGAGAGAAGACAAATGGTTCTTGACCAGCAGAGCGGGGATGTCTGGGAGCTGCTCCACAGCTGAGAGGATTTGTGCCAACACTTAATGATTCCTGCAGCAGGGTCTGGAAGCTACAGAGGAGATTAGGTTGCTGCTGTGCTGGTCCATCACTAGTGACTCTTTCTGGCCCGAAGACTACTCACACAGCACAGGAGAAGGCTGGGAGGAGGGCACGCTGGTTACCTCAGTTAAATAGACAAGGAAAAGCAGACGCTGCAGGGTGACAGGATTTGTTCAGGCTCTAAAGAAGCCAAAGGTAATGTTGGGCAGCTGTTTGAGCTAGATCTACATCCCATCCTCGTTTCCCTGAAATGTGGCCAGCATTATAGGTTTAAAAAAAAAAAAAAATCTCTTGATGTTGCTACAAATTTGAGGTCTTGCTAGTACTTTGCAGTGTTTTCTGTAGCACTGTTTTGGCCTTGTTATTGAGGGCATGTGGAGCAAAGAAGCTGAAGGAATATGCACATCTCATCTCTAGTTTTAGCCTATCCAGTTTAAAGAAAAAAAAAAAAAAGAGAGAGAGAAAAAACAGTTGCAACAAATGTGTACACACATGAATAATATGGCACCAAGATGTTAAGGCAATCTTGGCTTTGCCCTTGAGTATGACTTGGTTTGGGCATGGATTTTTGTGCAACCAAATTATTAAGCCTGGCCAAATTATTAAGCCTGTGTTTTACAAGGAGACTTCAGGGAGTTAACTGCAAAGAAAGCCTAACCCTCTCTTCTCCCTTCCAAATAGAAACTTTTTGCCTTTTCTATTAGAAAATCCAGTCTTTTTGTTTCACTTCTCATTTGTAATTGCACCTTCAGTCTCATTCTCTGTTTCCCCTACCTAACTATGTAGAAAGCCCTTCAGAAGAGGGAGCATCTGTCATTAGAAGCGTGGGTGGCTGTAAAGAGTAGAAAGCTAACTTTAGTTGGGATGTCTGAGGACTGCTCAGCTTCATATAACCATGCTAGAAATAAACAAGAATGCAAGACCTCCTGGGCTTTGTAATAAAACATAACCATTTAACATTTAATCCTTTAAAAAAAAAAAAAAAAAAGCACAAGTTTCCACAGATTTTGAGAGGCATCAGCAGCTTCCTTTCTTTTGGCATCCTAAATAAGAAGAATGCTCACTGATAGCAGTGGGAGGTTAACAATCACCCGCTTCAATCAGAAAACTTTACATTTCAAATGCAATCTAAGCTGCGGACAGCTTTCGTAAAGCTGGGATGTTGAACAAAATGCCTGTAGCTTAGATGTCATAATTGGGTATTTGGGGTTTTATTATAACTGATCTTTTATAACATTTTGGGTTTTATATCATAACTGCATCATCTATAGATACTTTTGATAAAATGGGGGGAGAATGTATTTAAAACATCTGCTTTGATTGCTTTAGCTCGTTAAGATTGCATATCCTTCTTTTAGCTACTTTACCTTCTAGTAAGCTGTTACCTTTTTGAGTCACCTTCTGTCTTTCTATAGTACCTCCATTCTTGACCGAAAATCTTGTGGTACTACTTTTTAGAATAGAACTCTTTATTTCATCTGTTGATTCAAAATTTGCCAAATGTTGTTACTTTTATAGCGTCTTGAACATCTTGGTTTACAATGGTTCCCTGAGTTTTAAATGAAGGCAAATGGAGTATCAGTGGAGGAATTTGTTAAAGAGCTCCTGTACAGTTCTCATTTTGCTGTCTTTTGTGGCTTGTGGATTTACACCTCTTGCCTTTTAAGTTGGCATGGATTTTGCTGCTGACTTTGGAATGGGTAGAGTCCTCATAGCTTTGCTCTGAGCTTGGTGTTTCCAAATTGCTTTACTCAGTTTCTCACAAGAGGTCCTTGGCTTCTTCCAGAATTTTGCTCTCCAGCAGGTTATTTGGTCCCTGCCAATAAAAAATGCATTTGTCTTTGAAAATTAGTACTCTTCACCGTGTGGTTAGTCCTGGCTTCATGCCACTAGAAAAGGCCAAGGATTTAGAAAATCCATCTATACCACGGCATTATAATTGTTCCTGCATTACTGTGAATAATCTTCTATCGACAAACATCAAAGGTCTGTAACATCATCCTTATGATTTATTTTCCTAGAATGAATCTGCCTGCAAATCACATGCTCTGCTTGACAAAGATAATTTTTAAACTTTCCCTCGTCGTTCCCTCCTTACAACCCTTCTAGAACAACACCACCACGGTGCTATGTGTAACAGGGACAAGTTCCCATGTTACACTCATTTCTGTTAATACGTGGTCAGAGTAAGGCTGGCTATTAAGGATGACTGCATTCCTTGTGACAGAGGGCAGAGCAGCAGAACAGGCTGTTGCTCTGAGGAGTCTGCTCCATTCATGCTGTTGACAAACAAACACCAAAGGAATTTATCTCTCATCGTATTGTCACACTGGGGTATTTTCATTAGTATCATGATTGCCGGTGGTTTAATGTCATAACCATCAGTGATTGTCCCTGGGTGAAAAAGATCATTTAAAATAAAAATGAATTAGAATTAGGTTAATTTTATTTGGGGTTGCATGCTTGCAGCCAAAGGGCTCCTCTCTGGATTTTTTTGCCATTGCTGTACCGTCTTTGTGATTCCTCTGAAGACACCTACGCTGAGTTGTGTGGTTTAATTATATTTTCCTGTAGATCTGGCTGTTGAACTATAAATATCTTCTAAATAAATATCTTCTCTATTACTAAATATCTTCTCTCGTTGATTTAACACAGATTATTTCCTTTTTTATTCTTTTATGTCTACAACATCCTGAAAGATACAGGATGCCTGTTTGTTTGTTTGTTAATCTAACAGTTCAGGTGTGGATACAGCTATTTGTCTGATTTCTCCTATTGAAGTTTTATGTGTTGGCTGTCTTTGGGGAAGACTACCCCTTCCATGTAAAGCAAGTGAGAAAAAAAATCTTTCTGAGTGTTTGTCAGCAAATGTTCATCTGTTGCTTTCATTCTAAAGACTACTGGAGTGAGAGAGAGAGACAGATTGTTAGCGTCATTGCCCAACAGTTAACATCAGAGATCAAATTCAGCTCTGTGATTTGCAACGTATTGTCTTTTGGGGATAGCATATCTGGCAAAGTGAATTTGCTGAGCAGCACCAGTGTCATTATAAAAAAAAAAAAAAAAAAAAAAAAAAAAAAAAAAAAAAAAAAAAAGCAGCTGAACACACTCTGCTTTTAAGTACTTTCTGCTGGTGGTGACTTTACAAAGCTTAAGGATGCTTGAGTATAATTCTTGAAACAATAAAGCCACTCTCACTTGTCATGAGCAGCACCACTGATTTCAAGTATCCTCATTGATTACAGTGGAATTATTCACAGAGAGAGGGTCACGGAGTCTGTCCTGTATCATTGTATTTTTTATCTTTCATCAGTCTCCCACTGTCTGATAAATACATAGTCATAGGATAGCTGAGGTTGGAAGACACATCAGGAGGTAGACACGTCTGAGCCCATGGCTCAAAGCAGGGTCAGCTACAGCAGGTTACTCAGGATAGTGTCCATCAGGTTCTGAATATCTCCAAGGATGCAGACTTCTCAACCTCTCTAGGCAACCTGTTAGAGTTTTTGTTTTTCTTTCCTTTGTTTACCAGGTCTGGCTTTATCTTTACACATTCTCATCAGATATTTATAGGCCTGTTTCCCCCAGCCCCTTTTCATATGACTGATATTTCAAGCCCTTATCACCTTATGGCCCTTTCCTGGACTCACTCCTTTAAGTCAGTGTCCTTTAGTGAGGAGCCCATAGCTGCTCTCAGCACTACAGAGGTGGCTTCACCAGTGGTGAGCAGAGGGGAAGGGGACTTGATGGCAGCACTCTACCTGTCTAATGCAGCCCAGGCTGCCGCTGGCTGCCTTTGTCACAGGGGAACACTGCTGCTCCATGTTCAACTTGGTGTCCACCAGGACTCACAGTCCGCATATCTGCTTTACATCTTGTTTGCCCCAGCCGGTGCTGGTGAAAGGGGTTATTCCTCCGCAGGGGCAGGACTTTGCATTTCCTTTTGTTTTGTCATGATATCAGCCACTGTGCCAATCATCTCATTATAGAAAGCTGTCATTCCAACCAAGCATTACATATTCTTCTTTATAAATCCATGGTGACTACTGCAAATCACCTTCTTGTTCTTAACATATTTTCAGATAGTTTCCAGCATTATCTGCTCCATCTCCTTTCCAGTGATTGAGGATGACCAGTCTGTAGCTCCCCAGGTCCTCTTCCATGCCCTTCTTGAAGATTGGAAGAAATCAAATGTCGCTCCTGTCCTCAGGAGCATCCCTTGATCATGACCTTTCAAAGCTAAGCAAAAGTGTCCTTGCAATGACACAAAGACCTTCAGCACTTGGGGACGCATCTCATCAGATCCCAAACATCTCCTACCGTTTTCACGTTCTTATCCACAAGCTGTGAGTATCAACTTAAGCTTAGATTTGCATAAAAATGGCAATAACCATTTCCCAACTATCGTTTTCCAATTAAAAACAGTTACTTGATCTGCTCGTCCCCTGAGTTCTTGCCAAGTGGTATACTATCAGCTGTATGGTTTAAAATCTTTGATAAATGTAACAGGAAGTCATCCATTTCTCTCACAGTGAGGAGGGAGGGAAGGTTGAGTTTCTAATGTTACCGTGATAATTATCCTACTGTCATTATTCTGTCTCATGCTTCGGCACAGATTTATAAAGCTGATATGATATGCCTCCTAGGCTGGCTGTCTGAGAAGCAGATAAAATTCTGTCTTTTTACAAGCCTGCAGGGAAGAGCTAATTCAACCAGGTTACTCATGATTTATGGGTCTTTATCCTAATCAGCTTTTCTGACATGCCTCTCATCAGGATACCACTAGATTTGGAAGCAGACACACAAAAAAAAAAAATAAAAATAAAAAAATCTAGTTTTGCTTCTCACTGTGAGATGTGCAGAACTTTTCAATGCAGAGACTGCTGTCTGAGTACCTAGGCAAAGCTCACTCAAACCGTACCTGCCTTGGAAAGGTAGATACCTTTTTCTAACAGTCACCAGGACCACCAAGTGTAGCGTTCAGCTCATCTATGACTATTACTAGGGATGCTATTGAGCATTCAGAAGATCCTTCATGTTTTTTAGTGAATATTGATCTCTCTATTCTAATTCTGAATACAATCTTCTGTGGTAATTACTTCTTTGTAAGAAAATGGAGACAAAAAGGAGTAGTCTGATAACACACTAAAATCAAAGATAAATTAGCAGAATTTGGTGCTGCTTGACCTTTTTTTTTTTTTTTCCCCCTGTTTCCTTTCAAGCAAACAAACAAAAAGAATCCATTATTGCACACTGAAAGGTTGCTGACTTTGGGGATTCTTGGGAACTGTTTCCCAGTAGAAGTACATGAAGTGCTTCCACAGCGATCCGAACAGTGATTTGCCACTGCACCTAATGATGGTTTTTAATGCCTGATGTCAGTGAGGCATATTATCTACTGTGACATTTCTTCTGATTACTCCAAGAGTGACATTTAGAAGGATGTAAACATTTGTTAAAAGGAAGATGTAGGTCTGATGTGCCTACTTATCTCAAGTGCACTGGACTTCCTTTGTCTGGGAGGTTCATGAGGTACAGAGCAAATTTCAGTCATACCCCTACCTCTTCTAATATGCTAATATGCAGTAAATCCTATTTACTGTCTTTTTTTTAGGATTCAGCTTTTAATATCTACTTTTGAAAAAGAGAGAGAAGAAGGTTAATTA
Organism: Aythya fuligula; assembly: GCF_009819795.1. NCBI lineage: Eukaryota > Metazoa > Chordata > Aves > Anseriformes > Anatidae > Aythya > Aythya fuligula. The sequence continues at coordinate 10,139,556 of NC_045565.1, read as the reverse complement.
TAAACTTCAAATATAAATCAGGAGGACACAAGCATGCATCTGATATTTTGAACTAAGGGATCTAGTGAGCTTAAGGAATTTGGCAGTATGTTTTATACTATCCAACAAACTACACTTCTTCTCAGATGTATTTGGAATCTAGGCTGGAGAAGATGAGTTCAGTCTGAAGGGTAATTCATTCATAATTTTCCTTTAGTTCTGAGTATTTTGTGTGGAAACCATGACATTTATGTGAACACGAAGCAATAGTTCATCTCAGGAGCGAAGGACATCATTCATATTCTGAGGAATGGTAGAGGTTCTTTTGTGTCAGAGTTCTGCAAGCCTTTGGAAATGAAGCACAGTCCCAGCAAGTTTTTCTCTGCATCTTGTGCTTCATAGAACAAAGACTGGAATCTTCACTGTCCAAGAAAGCACGATTTTTTATTACTTTTAATCACACCTTCCTGTTGGTGTTGTCTAAAGCTTGAATACCAAGTGGAGTATCTACAATTTAGGTATTTGGAAAGAGGCCAACCAAACCCATATTTCTGGAGCAGCAGAAATATCATCCCTTCAAACTTCTCTACTTGATGCTTGTAGCCTCACTTATTTCAAAATTAGCCATACCTTTTCCTTTCATCTGCATCTGAGAGCTTCGTTGCTTAATAAATATCTTAATTAATAAAAGAAAAGCTTTTACTAGCTGGAACAACTTTCAAAACAAGAAAAAATATCCACTTACCTGCCAAGAAAACTGGTAAGCTCCTACTGTCAAGTGAATTAAAAGCAAAAAGAATAATGCAGTATGCATGGCCACATTTGCAGAAAGCGTATACAGCATAGTTTCCCTTGAAGCGATGTCCCTGATCTTATTGGAACTGCCAGAGGATTTGTTACTTGAGACACCCCTTTTTCACCCCTTCATTTTCCATTCTTATCCTGTGATGGTATTTCCTTTGTTTTCTGAAAAGCATGATTGCTTTTCAGTGTTCAAGTAAAACTCTAAAAACACTCTAAAAATGTTTTGCAGCAACTGATGACTCCCACTCACAGCTCAGGCAAGAGTGAAATATTTGGACTGATATCTTCTTGCTTAGTACAACATGCACTTCTTTGGCTTCTTGGGTACAGCGATAAAAGCGTTCCAAGTTTTACTGGCTTATGCAGGTGGATAGGTCTTACCTCTCAGAAGTGCAATTAACAGAAAACAAAAGAGAATTAGTCTTGGGCAGCTATGTCCAAGCTAATTCCACTTTCAGAATGTGGACTTATTTCAGTAATACCTTTCGTATATGAAATTTACATTCAGAACTAGCTCCCACTCACCCCTACCCATTGTCCTACAAATAATTGGTGCCTTATGAAAAATTGATTTTTTTTTTTTCTACCTTGTAAGCCACATAAGCAAACATTTCTTACTGGCAAAAGCTCATATTTGCCCAGATGGGAAACCTTTTTCTCCACTGTTTTCCACAGATAGGAGCTTTCTTTTAGAAACAGATAACAAAGCAGCACACTGCAGTCCAAGGGCTGCCTCAGGGCAATTTAAATATTCATTCACAGGAAGAAAGAAAAGAAATTAGAGACTGGCAGGTATTCAGAATATAGCTAATTTCCTAAACATAAATTTGCAGCTCAAGAAAAATTAGTGTCCTGTATTATAAAAATATTGATGTGAATTTTTAATATCCCAAAGGTCAGGGCTGTTCAATGCCAGGATTGTGGTTCAGCCTATCAAAAAGAGAAGAATCATTTGGAAATTGTGGTGACAGATTCATGCTCAGAATATTTATACCGTGATCATGAGTGATGCTTGAATTTAGACAGATTCAAGCAGTTTGTGGACTTGCCAATGCAGTTTCTCCACGATCAGCTTTGGGTTTGTGTTCATTATCACAGAGCTCAAGGTGTCGTGAGGTATGTTTCCAAGACGTTCTGTTAGCAGGTGTATTTGAGAAATTGGCTACAAATTATTAATGATCTTATCAACACCTTTTATTCTCACTTGAAGTTCTTTTAAGAAACGTTATGGAGGAAGCCTGCCTCCAGGTGGGAATAAATGAAGTAGGTGCAGGGCTTGCAGCTGAGCACTTCTGAACGAGCTCAGCAAGCAGCCAGCGAGCGGCACCACAGGCAGCAGCGCGAAGGCAGTGGGGCGATGCCGCCTGGCGCGCTGCTGACGCTCCGTCACACGCAGTCGTGGGCTTGTACGCTGATAGACGTGTAATTACGTGGTTTGAATGAAATCCTGCCTCTGCTGGAGTCAGTGGCAAAATTCCTGTTGATTTCTGTGGAAAGAAGTAGCCTCATCTCTTACACCCAGCCTAGCCGTTCCCTGTGTGAACCTACTGTCGGATTACTCAGGTTATCCTAACATTTCAGCTGTGTGTGCACACGACAACTGTCATGGCTGTTTTTGAGATTGCTACAACAGCATGGAAGCATTAAAGAATTGTACTTCTGAATTTTGCTGTGGCACTCAGTAAATCTGATCATGGTCACAAAATGTTCTAGCTTACAGGTGAGGAAAAAGCTCTTGTGGTTGCTTGACCCAAAGATCACTGAAGGCTTTTGAACTTCACGTCATCTCTTAATAACCCACTGATCTGATATTTTGTGCTTCCGTGATCTTTACAAATCTTCTCCAGAATGCAAATTAAATTCTCTGTAAAACACTTGAGAAATGTCACGTTATATCATATGCAGTGGTCCTATAATTATGAAACCACACACTGAAAGAAAAATAAACGAAGAGAGCTTTCTCTGCCGTACTTAGCAGAGAAACTGCTTATCACTTCTGGCTGTAAATGCCTTGATCAAGGGATGCCTTACATTTAAAAACAGAATTTATATGTTGAGGTGAAGATGTATTTTCTGGTATGAGACAGAAACTGTGCTCAAGTTAACTCTTGCCTGAAGAATGTCTGTGATCTAATGGTACAAAGAAAATAGAATGTTTATATATATATTTATACATATATACATATATATTTCTGCTGTGCAACATGGGAACTTTCTTATGGTGTCAGTGTCCTATGGCACCTTATTGTTGTTTGCCCTAGACCAGTCAGGGAAGATGCATTTGGTGAGACTTCACGTGTAGTGCCACTAAGCTGTGGCTGGTGTAGCTGTGAGCAGAATGAAGCTGTCGTGTGTTCGTGTAACGCTGGCGTAGCTGGAGCCTGCCTGAAGTTTGGTGGTGGGACAGAGGAGGCATTCGTCAAAACCCAGTGCAGTGCTTCAATGGGATATTTTTTTCTCCACATTTTCTATCATTGCTTAGATGGTGAAGTTACTCTGAAAATCAACTACGTAAAAACAGCAGTGGGACACCCTGCGATCAGGTGAGCTCTGCTTTTACAATACAGGCTCTGCAAGTGCAACCTGGCACCTGCACGGCCAAGGGCCTCTTACTGGCTCAGGCATTACCATCTGTAAAGAGTTTGTGGTCTGCCTGTGCTAGCATTATGTTTTCATTGATTTTCAAACTAGAATAGGCTCAAGGTTTGTTTTTTGCCCCCCCAGATTAGAGACATACACTTCACTTGACCCACTTCTTAAAAAATATATTAGAAGCTTGTCTAAGCTGAAAGGGAATTGAATTTTAGCTGCGTGGTTCCATGCTGATATTCAAGGGTATCTGAACAAAGGGTTGGAAGTCTGTGAGTTTACCAACTTTTCAGCTTTACAGGGGTCATCATTATCCCTGTTTATTTATATCACTCAAACCCTGAGCTGAATTGCTCTGTTCTTCAGAAAATGGCTCCTGTCCTGGAAGCAGACCTGCCTCTACAGACAATAGCCCCAAATGTAATTTTGTGGTCTTCTCTGGATGTATAACCTGCAGTGAGCCCACAGGAATGAGTTCCTTAGTACGATAGGTACAATAGGCAATAAAAGGGAAACACACAAAAAAAGCATACAGCTTTATGAGACAGCTTCAAGTGCAATATTTATCTAACCCAGAGAAACGAGTAGAAGGCTATCAGGAGCACAGAAGGGCATTTGCAATGGCAGTCAAACTGGAAAAGACAAACAACCCAAGTAAGGCTTTTGATCTATTAAAGGAAAGTCTCATGAAGAACAGGTTAACAAAACATATTTTTTCTCCTTTCCTTTTAGCATTGAAAAAGACAAAAAATGTATAGACATCTCACAAGTATTTTCTTTCTTCATCAGAACATACTCCATTAAATACTTCTAACGCTGGTTTAGTTAAAGCACTATTATTGTGGGTTTTGTTTTTTTTGTTCTTGGTGGTGGATTATTTTTTTTTTTTTTTTGGTGGGGGAGGAGGGAAGGGATTGTTTTGGTTTAGACTGCCTATTCATTGACTTTCTGGGACACCTTTTTTTCATTAATGGAAAGTAAACCTTCGTGAATTTAGCTATACATTAATAATTGTGACAATCAAAAGTTAACAGTGAAACCAAAATAAAATACAAATGTACAATGGTATTTATTAAATGCACATAGCAGGACAGCTATCCCCTATCTAGAGAGACTGCTTCTGAAAGACAACTCTGTCTGGTAGCTATTAATGTGTATTTCCTACAAAACACCAAGGACTGGGAGAGTAAGGAATGAGGTAAAAAAGCAGCAGTGACTGAGCTCTAAGTGTGGGAGGAAAAAATTTTTGTATTATTAACAAATTAAATATTTTTATAGAAATAAGGCTTATTTCATCTTTCCCATCCTTTTTTATTTTTTTTTTTACTTTTGTTTTATAATGATTATAACATTAATCAGTAGTGCCTGTATATTATTTATATATAAATATATATATATACTTAGGGAGTGCATGCTCAAATTTTTTTAAGGAAAAAAAGATAGGGGTATACAATCAATCAAAAAAGTTTGGAGACCACTTAGCTAGAGAACAGTAATTGACATGACAGTTCCACACTAGATGTTATTAGTGATCATGTTATCAACTGCTGCTATTGGTCATGCAAGGTTGCATGAGGGAAGGGTACAAATGGAATTGAACCAGACCCAAAGCCTGTAGAGTTTACAGAAAGACTCCTGTTGACTTTTAGAAGATACGTTTACAGGCATTAGAGATGGTGATAGGTTAGGATGCCAGAAAGTGGTATTCAACTCAAAAAATGAAGCAAGACCATTTTGGAAAAAAATAATCCAAAAAATCAACAACCACATTGGAGAGGCCTGTAAGCTAGCTGTGCAGATGGGAAGTTATTACATAAGGAAGGGTGGATAGAAAGCTGAAACAAATCTATGTGATGAAGCAGCACAAATGGCCAGAGAGATTTGATTAGTACTATTGATGCATGTACTTTGGAGTAGGAATTAATCATTCATGTTGACTTGGCTCCAGTATGGCAGCGTCTGGAAAATTGCACTAAGTTCAGGATATTGCTTTATCAGAAAGACATGAACACCAAAATGGAAGAGTTTAGGATAAATAAACTACTACAATAAAGACCAAACATACAAGATTCCTTTATAAAAATTGAGAGTTATTAAAATGCAACATATTTGATTGCATATGCAGAGAAAGGAGGGCTGGGACGTGGGAAAGTGGGTGAAATGGCTTTAAAAATTCTGAGCATCTCAGTGAAGGGAAGGAGAAATGGGAGAACATTAAGCAAAGAAAAATAGTTATTGCTTCTGTGTAAAATTCTTGATGATGACATAGTAATGATAAATTACTTAGATTCCAGTAAAGTTCATGGTGCTGTGTGTTTTCTAAGCACATAAAAAAAAGATCTTTCAGAGTTTGATATCATAAAGACAGACAATAGCTGAAATAGTGCAGGTGTCCGAGATAACAGAGCAGTCAGAATAGGTCACAGAGGTATAAATGGTTATGCGGTATCTGGCCTCCTCCCAAGGCATTTCAGTCTGATTAAGTTCTTTGGGTTTTATTGCTTGCTTGCTTGCTTGTTTGTTTGTTTTCTTTCTTTCCAAATACTTAGTTGCATCTCTTATAAGAAAGTGAAGGATTTTTGAAGGCAGACTGTGCTGACACTGGATCATTTTACAATCTTGTTTATGGTGTTCTAGGAAAAAAATATGGAAAATAAACAGTCAAGTTAGTGAAATTACGATTTTTTGACATGCAAAGATGACACAAAGCCACCAGTTTTTTCTTATAAGTGTGCAGATATATTGTTGTATTGGGTTGTGACAGTCTGTAGGTACTGAGACAGCCTGTAAACACTTCTGCATAGTGAGGCCAAGATAGAGGTAGTCATCCGTAGACTCATTACCAAAAAAAAGTGAAAACACTTGTATAACTGTTTGGCAGAACTTGACACTATTATTATTTTTTTCTAGGACAGTGTATTCCTACTATCTTGACATTCAGATCCAAGGTCTCTTATAAAAAGTCAATGATCTGCCTTTCCTTACTTACCCTTGAGAAATTCATTGTTGGTTTTGAAAAAAAGTTGATTCCTGATTTATTTTTTCAGAATGGAGTAGAATTATCATATAAAATTAAGAACCCTAAGTGAAACATGATTATAAAATGATTGTTTTTCTAGTGCATTTAAGTCATGCAATTTCTGACTGTCATGTTAGTTTTTACAGAGCTTTGCAAAAACAGTCACATATGGGTTGAAGGCCTTGTAGCTTTTCTCACATACTAGACAAATTCAGACAGTAGTCAAATCTAGTCTGCTTTTGCCAGCAATTGCTTTTTATCCCTCAATATAAAAGGCTCCCTACACTGAGGACTGCTATATACCACAAACCAAATCAGTTTATCTTCTGTGGTTCCTAGACCAACCCATTAAAGACATGCAGCAAAGTATGTCTCAAAAAAATGGTACCATAAAGCTAGAGGTCCCAAGATGTCAGTTGTCATGTGTCGTTATACTGCAAGTGTTACCTGTGTCTTAACAGGCTTTTGTAATCACTGCATCCTTAAGAGAAGACTTTTCAGGCTATACAATGACAAGAATCAGAGTGACATGATTTGGATCTTAGTATACAGATAATTGAATACAAGGAATTGTGTTTAAGCATAAGAAATTTTTATTTTTTTTTTTACTGTAAGGTTGATCAAATACTGGAACACCTTGCCAGATATGTTGCACAGTCTCCATCCTTGGAGATGCTTGAAGTCTGACTAGACGCAGTCCTGAGCTATCTGCTGTAGGAGACCATGCTTTGAGAGTAGGTGGTTGGCCTAGATGATCTCCAGAGGTCCTTGCCAACCTCATCTGTCTGTGATTCTGTGAAAAAGCCAAGCATTTCCAGCAACATTATGCTATACCAGTCACAGTACTTGTAGTTTCTGTACGCACTCTGGTGTAGGTTCCTATACCCATTTTACTTAAATTTGTTTGCTCACTGTGCCATCTGAAGACCTGACTTGGTGTTGAAAGTGGCGAATTCCAGTACTTAGCTTAGATGACTGCTCTTAGGTTTCTGTCTTCTCTGGCAGTGCCTTCGCAGAAGGGAGGAGCCACAATTATTAATGCTACAGGTCAGATGATAAGCAACAGCATTTAGAAGATAACATAAGACATTCTTTTGGTAGTTGATGGCACATAATGAATGGAACCACAGATATTTTAGATGTTTTAACCTTCATTGAGATGATGACAGCTATGTCTGATTGTTAGTTCAAATAAGGGAAGAAGTAGATGAAAAAATAAGTCTCCATTATGATTTTGCCAACCCTTTTTCAGGTTCTGAATGTTGTCTTTGAATAAAATGGTGGTCTTAAGAAAATTTTCATGAAAAAAATCCAGCTAGAGAGAGGAAGGGAAGCCAAAGCACACTGAGACTTGTCAGGTGATCAGAGAATGGGGAACACCTAATTCTAACCAACTCTCCCCTTCCTTTTCTTTTCCTTATATTGTTGGGATCTCACCTGCACTTGGTTTCTATTGCATTTATTTCAGTGAATGTAGAGGGTTTCAGTTGGTTGAGAGAATCAATGCAGGCCAGCCTTATTCCTGTCATTTCTAATGTCTCAAGGAGTAATGGATTTCTCTCTGGCTCATTAATGGTTTCATTCAGTGAAATTCATTTTAATGTGTGGCTCAGCACCACCTTACGAGAACTGTTCCAGAGAGAAGCAGCTTATGATGAAAGAGCCCCTCGTAAGCTGTGCAGACTTCTTTCATGCTGTTTGTAACCCTGTTTTCTTAGCTGCCGCTAACTTGCTCACTCTGTAGACTCAGTGAATATCAGATTAATTTGTCTTCTGTCGGTTTATGTGGTGATACTTGGAGCTAATACTAATGCTGATCTGCTTACATTACCTTCAAAGGAGAACGACATCAATGTGGTAATCTTGTACTTTAACTAACTGAATTCTTAAAGAAAACATCGACTGCTAGTTGAATACACATCTTGGACCCCTAGTTGTACATTGCAATTAGCCCTGATATTTCAAGCTTCCAATTTTTAAAAATATGGGACTTAGCATTTCACTATTGCAAGAATAGGTTAGATCATAAGGGAGGGACTGTTCTAATTTGTTACTGCATTGCAAATTACTAACTCAGAGGAAATTATGTTTGCACTGCAAAGGGCCCAAACTGAGCAAGGCTGATCTCTGTGACAGAAGTCCGTGCATCTGGCCTGTGCATGCTCGCTTCACAGGAACTTCTCAATCATGAGGCAGTTGCAGCTAAACTTGGAAGAGAGTAGAAGTCGTAGATACACGTGTTCCTACAGGTTTTGTTAAAAATGGAAGCCGGGTTGAGCAGAAAAGCACACAGGACTGTTTACTAACGGGACAAGTTGGCAGAACTGAGCTGTTGTACGTGGGAGCAGCTGGTATGCCAGTAAGGAAGGAGGCACTGGCTAGGCAACTGGTACTTGAGCTAGGAATTGCACGTGCTGGGTTTTGACTGGCACAGATGTCATGGAGATGCAGGAAGAAGCTGGATTGCCTGTAGCAAGTTATGGAAAGGAGAAAAAAAAAAAAAAAAAAAAAAAAAAAAAAAAAAAACAGGGTTTATTAGTCCTGCTGTGGATGGAATGACTTGCCTAATCCATTTATCTTGATTTCATCCTGAGAAGTAAGGAGTGATACTCCCATTTTACAAGTTGGAAATGCAAGCACAGTTGGATAAAGTCACCTCATCAGACTTCACTGGTTGTGTTACAAAACAGGAGACTTAACCCGTCTCTACAGTCCCAGGTTACTGTCAGAACCACTTAACAGAGCTCTAAATATTTCTTATGGAAACAAACTCTCAGCTACAGGCTAGAGTCTCAGCTGCATAATTTCCTCTAATTCTACTCAAGCCCTATGTTTTTTTAATTCCACATAAGTATAATGTTTTTGCAGCAGTATCACTCAGATCTGGGCTGATCGAAAACATTGCTCAAAATTATTTTTCTGGAAGCCAATTGCATTTTTAACTGGGATTTGTTAATTCCTTCTAAAGGATGAGTTTGTCCACTTAACCTATTGCTCGTACACTGTGGGTACTCCATTGTCTGCTGGAGACATATGAGTAAGTTAATGGAAAAGGTCAGTCAGCACTTATTAACATTAAAATCTCATTTAGATCTGCTGGTCCCCTTGAGGGCGCTTTGGTGCTCACAGTGCACTGGGTTTTATACAGCTTTTCACTGCTTGGAACCAGGGGTGTTTCATTGCTCCTTTTGAAAGCTAACAGCAGCACTAAAGGAATGAGTTAGGTGTCATGGTGCATGTAGATCATTGCTGCTACATCTGAACTGCTGCTGAACCTCACACCATACTCTTCTCATGCTCTTTTAACTCACAGCAAGTCTCTAAAATGTAGAAGAGCTAGGAAATATAAAGGCTTTTGGTGTGGCTGCAGCACAATTTTTTTTCTTGCCCACCTTCCAAACAGAGCTGCATCACGAACAGCCTTCAGATACCCTTCATGACGGTCCTGGCAGTCAACTGTCAAGCTAGCCAGAAAAGGGTCAGATATGGAAATCTGGTCTGGATTGTGCTATCAGCAGACAGTAGGGGCATAGGCTTTAGAAGATTTAATTATAGTATTGCTTCTTTGCTTGCTTGTTTTTTAGTTTGTTTTAAGACAATTACAAAGATCTAGAGAAATAATGGTGGGACTTAGTTGTGAACTCTTGGGTTAATTAAATATTCAAGTTAGACTGAAGGCAATACTGGCTCTGTTCCCATTTCATACATATTTAGGTGGTCTGTATAGCTGAAGAAATGCTTGAAGAGGATTTTTTAATCATGCAGGCATGTTATCTTACTGGTCCTGTTCATTCATAATTTGTGTACCCAAAAGATTATACTTGCTCTCTGTAACCAGAGATTCTTTGTGTATTCCTAACAGATAGGTATATCAGATAAAATTTCTGCTTGCTATTTAGCTGACCTTACTTGCCATTACAGATCACTGAATCCCAGGCAGAGACTTTTGTGTCACCTTTCTCAGGTTATGAATGAGCAATTCTATTTTAGCCTGGTTTAACCTACTTATGCTTGTAAATATTGCACTCAACACTGTAAAATATCTTCTCAAAGAACAGTTAGTACAGCCACTAAGTGTGGTGACCATGCTATGTCTCTGTCTGCTATTTGTTGTATGTCCACTCATCATTTCTCTACATATCTAGGTGAGGTCAGTTTTGTTGTAGTAGACTCCAGAGTTTCTTCTTTGATTAAATATATTCTGTTAGAAAACTGAGGTTAAAATCACCTTCTCCTGAGCATTAAAGGATGTGAAGTTTGTAATGTTCATCCCCTCCCTTGAAATGTCCCCAGGACAGCTCTGACTCCTGTGCTGATGAATCAGTCTCTGGTCAAGAAAAGTGTTGCCAGTAATACCTGTGCCCAGCACGCTCAGTCAGTGACCACATCCTCTACCTGAAAGCTGCAGAAGCATTTTAGATTGCTGAGCCTGGACCATCAAATGAGCTGAAGCTAAGGACACCAGGGGATGTTGAGGTGATGGCGTTTCCAATGGGAAGGCAGGCTCACAGCAACCAGTTTCCAGAGGGATGTGGCACACTGGTCTGTAACAGCTGGTATTTTATAAGGGATAAGCCCCCACAGGCTGCCCTGCATCGTGGGCATTGTATTGGCAGCGTGTTTTCACTTCTGCTGCTGAATGAGTTTCTCATATTAATGATCTCTTGAAGGTTCAGTGTGGAAGACTTAAGCTTGTCTGACACTGTGGATTAATAATAGCATAGTGATATAATTAACTAGGCAACTTCTTGAAATAAAGGGCTTTGTTACTTGACCAGGATTTCATAGACCAGAATGATTAAAAAATAATAAAAGTCTCCATTACATTTCCAGTAGAGGAGAAATGTTTGGTTTTAGCTTTTTTCCTCTGCCACAGGGAAGAAAAATAAAAAGAGGATCTAGAATTTTAAATCTCTAATGCACCATTAGAGAGAGCGTGACTATCTGTCTGATAAGCATGTTCACTTTTGATATTTTCCTCTCTTTTTCTTTCAATTTCTCTGAATGGCTAAATCAGTGTTCTTTTCTCAGCAATCCTGATATCGTCTTCTTCGAGTCCAGTAACCTCTCAAACTGTGTACTATAATGCTGCCCACTCAAGAATTATGCATAACACCCAAGCTTAATAATGCAGAATTGTAGCTCCATGTTTCTCGTTCTTACTGATTTGTTATAATATTCTGTCACGTACAGAGAAACAGACCAGAAACTGGTAGACATCTGTGCACCTCTACAAAGTTTTGCACTGTTGTGTTTAAAAACAATAAAAATCTTGTATGCCATAAATATACATATATTGAAAGTAATCCAAAAGAAGAAGAAAAGATGCATCCTATTTTCCTATTTTAGGCCAACAAAACAAAATAAAGCCTTTAACCTGACGTATGTATCAGGCCACTTCTCATTTCCTTTCAAGCATGTTCCACAAACCACTTCTAATCATACAGAATCAAAATCAGGCAAAGTGGTGAAAGGTAAATCTTTGATTTTTTTTTCCATACTATATTTCTTATGAGAGTACTTTGATTTATTTCCACAGGAGGAATTAGGGTCTTAATCACAATTAGCATACTTGAGAGTGTTGTGTTAAATGTGAATTTGAGGGTTGTCTTTTTGTATATTTTAAGAAATAAAACCCAGAGAGCTATGTGATAAGACTAGGTACAATTTCTGGAGTTTGCTTTGCTAAAATTACAGGTTAATGTTATCTAAATTTGCAATTTGATTTGAATTTGAGCTGTGTGAAATGTTTGCAGTGGAACTTGAAGCTGAAAATATATCTGGTTTGAGTATTTGAAAGAAATACTTAGTCTGTGTGCACACATTTCAAACGAACCTGAGCTGAATTATGCATTTGCATTGAAATTACTTGAAGAGTTTACCTGCAGCTTAAAATGAAAGCAGGTTCAGCCACATTTAATAAATTTCACTTTGAGCTTCAAGACACTTTTGAACCTAATCCAGGAAACAAATCTCAGCTGGTTTAAACTGGTTGCATCCCACCAAAGTACCCCCATATAAACACTGCTTGTACTGAAAGACTGGGACTCTACTGAGCTGTACCAACTGAGAATCCTGCTCAGCATATTGAAAACTGCAGTCATGAAAATACACATGAACACGTGTTTGCACATAAATGTTTGAACAGATTTCCTCTGTGTTTATTCTGAAATTTGAACCATAGGAAAATTTTTCATTTTCTTCACTGCAAAAGTTTAAACAGCTTTAAGGAATTATGTATTTATTTTCCATTTGAGGCTTGCGGTCATTAGAAATATTCTTCCAAAGATACTGCAGTACAAATTGAACTTCACAGCCTAAAACATCTTCAGTTGGGCCAGGGGGAATAATCAGCAGCTAAAGGAGAGAGAAAATCAGATCAGTTTTCACTGAAAGGTTGTCGTGACACACGACAGGTAATGTGGCACCATGCTGCTGCACTATTAGGAGTAGGAGGTGGATGGGACACAGCTTCCGTTCCTTTAGCAGATGTAGGCAATATATTTCACTCCATTTATTTTGAGAAACACATCACTTAATAAATTGTTTCTTTATGGAGTCATTCAAATAATTCACAAAAGACCAGAAATAAAATCCTTAATTAAGATTAAATAACAATTTGTATTAAGGGACCATTTGCATATGGTAATTTAGGAGTTAATAAATGGTAAGTAGATGTTACAAACTTATTATAGATGGTTACAAGGAACATGGTTTTGTGGACTGTTATAAATACTGCCAGCAAAGCTTGGGAGGTTTTGTGATTGAGCTTGTGGAGATTTTTTGCTTGAGTTTTGTCAGTGTGTTTGAACATCACTTTTGAACATTACATTCAGTTAGTTCCAAAATGAAGCAAATGGTCTAAGCTAATAGCTAATAAAAGCTATTCCAAAAAGATAAAAGAGTCACTCAGAGGGCTCTAACATGAGTTTAACACACAAAAAGCTGGAGCATCTAAAAGCTTTTGGCCAAGCAGTTGCGTGCAGCTCTGTCATGGGGCCTGCTGACTTGCAAAGTGTTGAGTCCTTGGCAAGTGCCAGCACTCCCAGGGTTGCTCTTCTTTCTAGGTCCTCCTTGCAGTGTGGCAACAGCACCCCCCAGCAGTGGAGGTCAAGGCCCTGGCAGAGGACAGCTCAGAGTCCCCCATACCTCCTAGGCTTGGCCACTCGTGGCACTGGTCACCTCGCTCACACTGCCCTTGACATGGAGTGGGTAAGCAGAGGTGCTGCCAAGCGCCACTGCTAACGTAGCGAACTCATGAAAGGGAAAAGCAGATGGAGATAAAATAGCCAACAGGCCAGCTATGCTAACAGCTGAACCACGTGAATATCACCCTTCCTTTCTGTATAACATGAGTTATACACCCTGCTGCACCTTCTCAGCATCTACTTATACTGATGCTTTCCAGAATAACAGGAGCAGAATAAAAGTCCTCGTTTCTGTGCTGCACCATACGTTCCATTCAGTCTTTTTCTTTCTTCTGCAGGGGTGTGTGGCATTTCTGGGGTTCTGAATGAACCTGCCTGACCTGCTAGTGTATAGAAATCGCTATCTGGACAGCTATAAATGACCATATGATTTGATTGGATTGCAGACTTTGAAAAGATCTTTTGTTGTTTTGTTTGGTTGGTTTTTGTGGTGCCACAGATCAATTTCATTATCATAATAAGATACTCCAGGCTGTACTTTGTTGCCTCATAATCAAATCTTTGTGCAGCTGAGGACACTTATGTATCTGCATCATGTCTCTCACTCCAGCCCAGACATGCAATTGTGACCAAACAGCAAGCCCCTTAGTGTCCAAATCGTCCACGCCTTATTATACTTGTCCTCAAACTTCTTTGAAAGCATCTACAAACTTATCAATATACAAAACAAAAGCCAAATTGTACTTGTCATATCATTCTCATTAGTCTGTGTCCCAAAACAATTCAGGGTACTAACAGAAATGTAGACAGCTCAAACTGATAAGGTTTAATCTGGGTAATCTTTTAATTTCTTTCCTAGCAAACAGGACTGAAATAAACTGGGACTGGTTCCTTCCATCTGAATGACTATGATATTCTTCGTAGGACGGTTTTGACTTTCAAGCAGTTCTGTCCCTAATTTATAGATCAGTCACCAGCAACCAGCATTGGGCCAAAATTGACAATTGCATTTGTTTTCAATTGTCACTTTTCTGTCAAGCAGCCAAATTTGCTTGGTTGACTTCATTTGCAGTCCTGACAGGATCTCAGGCCTTAAGTTTCAGAGGAGTCGCTAAAGATTCCTTGCAAGTATTGTAAAGTAACAGTTGCTGAATGCTGCCAGAATTTGTACCTCCATCTGCTAAGGTTTGCTTTTATTTTTAATTCATGTGAAGTTGTAGTGGGTTTACGTGGCAAGGTTTTGGTAGCAGGGAGCCATAGGGGTGGTTTCTGTGAGAAAGATCTAGAAGCTGCCCCGTGTTTGGGAAGGGCCCCATTGTTTTCCAGATCTGAGCCAATAAGCGATGATGTTTTGCGCCTCTGTGAGAGCATATTTAAGACAGGGAAAAAACGCTGCGCCAGACAGCAGCCGGGAGTGAGAGAACAGCCTTGCAGGTGCCAAGGTCAGTGTAGAGGGAGGGGGAGAGGTGCTCCAGGCGCCGGAGCAGAAGTCCCCTGTGGCCTGTGGTGAGGACCATGGTGAAGCAGGATGTCCCCCTGCAGCCCATGGAGTACCACGGTGGAGCAGGGTTCCACACTGCAGCCCGTGGAGGAGACCACGGTGGAGCAGGTCGCCCTGCACCGACGGAGGCTGCCACCTGTGGAAGACCCCTGCCGGAGCAGATTCCGGGCCGGACCTGTAGCCCGTGGAGAGGAGCCCACGCAGGAGCAGGTGACCTGGCAGGAGCTGCTGCCCGTAGGGGAGCCAGGTTGGAACAGTTTTCTCCTGAGGGATGGACCCCGTGGTACGGACCCATATCTGGAGCAGTTCTGGAAGAGCTGCTGCCTGTGGGAAGCCCACGCTGGATCAGTTCATCAAGGACTGCATCCCATGGGTGGGACCCCACAGCACAGGGGACGAGAGTGACCGAGAAGGAGCGGCAGAGAAAAAGTGCTGTAGACTGACCATAACCCCCATTCCCCTGTTCCCCTGTGCCGCTCGGGGGGAGGAGGTGGAAAAGGGTGGATGGGGGGGGAAGGTGCTTTTGGTTTTTGTTTCTCACTTCTCTCGCTTGTTAGTAATAGGCAATAAATCTTACTATCTCCTTATGCCGAGTCTGTTTTGCCCGTTACAATAATTATTGCGTGATTTTCTTGTCCTTATCTCAACCCTTGAGCCCCTTTTCACATATTTTCTCCCCGTTCCTCTTTGAGGAGGGGGAGTGAGAGAGCGGCTGTGGTGGAGCTCGGCTGCCCACTCGAGCGGAACCACGACAGAAGTGAATTCACATTTCTCTGCAGAAGTGTCTGACCTTAAACTAGGTTGAAGTGGGACTGTGAAGCACTGATGGGTATCTGCATTGAGTTACAGTTTTCAAGTGCAAGGATGATATCTGCTTTCAGAATCACTTGATCACTGAGGTTTCTACTCAGCTGTGTATTCTCTGGAAAGGTGTATTGCTACCACCAAAATACAGAATACCTTTGTTGCAAATGATACCTGACTCAGGACTGCTAAAATATATGGGCTAAAACTGCCACCGCATATTCTAGACGGCATTCTTCCTTTCAGTGAATTAGAAGAATGGCTACTTCGAATAGATTCCTTAAAAAGTAGTAATAATAATCCTTGCAATATTTGTTGTATTCTAAAAGGCATTTGTGCTGCCTCTGAACTTCCTGTAACTCATATAAATCCAACCTGCCCTTGATGCTGGCAAGGGGATTCAGTTTAAAAATCTCTTTTTATAATTCCAACAGTAGAATATTGAATTAACATCACAAGTCTGGCAAAGCTTCTTAGGCTGAAATAACTAAGCTAAATATCATTTTTATCAATTTGTTTTGGAAAATGGAAACACTAATTATTTATGGGGTTGTGCGCTATTTCATGGCATGCAATTTCATTTCCAACAGGTCACATAACTATACTCCAGGGGATGGGATATGCGTATCCAGGGTACAAACCCAAGCCCCTTTATACCAAAAGCCTGGATGATTCTTAAAGATAAGCTTTGCTTTTCAGATTCTGATCCCTTCTCTCACCAGTTTTGATGAACTGTAAATGTGTTCATGCATGTGTGCAGGTGTAAGAGAATGTATGTTTTCTTCAGCCATTTTCATCATGACTTTCATTTAAATGACCTCTACGATAGAGATTTTCAAAGGGAGTAAAGCAGAGCCAACTTTCTGTGGGTCTGTTAGAAAGGTGTGGTCTTCCTAGCTTAAGCTGCTTCTCTTTTCTCCAGGAAAAATACTTCGAACAACGCTGAAAGGGGGAATAAAAAAAGGAAAAAGAAAAAACAATCCTGCCCTGAACAGTTGTTATTGTTTTTGTTTTTATACAATCTTTTTTTCCATTTCAAGTATTCTGACTTCAGCTGGAGTTTCTACCTTCCTTCTAATATCAAATTATTCTTTATTGGAAAGATATTATTGGTTAGGTGTAAAATCAGTGTGTGAAAATGATATTTAGTAATTAAAACAGAAGATTATGGAAGACTACACTGCTGACCATTGCAGAAACAATTTCATATAACTGTATTTTTTCTTACATTAAATTATAGCTGATATGATTTAAATGAATCCATCTTTTTTTCTATTTGTATTGTGACCTGCCTTAACTTATGCAGTATCTTGTCCCAAGGTAAAACAAAAAAACATAGAGTGAGAATGTTATCTTTCTAAAGGTCATGTTTGTCATGATTAATGTGTTGTTTTGAACACAAATATCACTTAGCAATTATAATGTGAACACAACTACCAAAGTTTTAAGACAGAAAGGGCTTGCTTATGTATTTATTTAGAGATATGCTACCTAAAGCCATTTGGAAAACGAATGTCTCCCATAGGTATCCACACTTCATTCACAAATCAGACCAAAAAACTGTAAAGGCCAGGAGTTCTTTTATATTTCCATGCTGCAACCTGTGATTTCAACCTGACATTTCCAGTCTGCCTTAGATGAGTGGCTTCAGTGTTAGTTTTTATTCCGTTCTTAAATACATCGTTAATAATGTGGAAGGTGAAGGGTGCAGGGGGAATGCTCATAGAATATGGATGAAGGCAGAAGGAGCTTTGTGTCTTTGGTAATCATAATTACTTTCTTTTTTTTCCTCTTTTCTTCCCCATGTACAGCCTGGAAGTGCCGCACAGACTGTCCTGAAATGCCAACTGTCTGTCAATGTCATCCATCAAGGGCAGATCAAGGATTCACTCTGACAGACATATATGGCTTCAAAGTAACGTGCCTTACATTCCATAAACTGAATTAAAGGCTTGTTATAAAGCGAGACGCTTCAGACCAATGTGGAATGTAGGGTAACCACTGTTTTGCTTCCTACTTATTTAATGGCTACTTTATTTAATCTGTCTATGATATATACTGATGCAGTGAATGAATCTGCTTGCCCTTTGTAGACCATGTAAATTGCCTGTGCCGGTATTAGAGTGGGTGTCACCTGGTGTGATAGCAGACTGCAATGATGTAAATGTTACTGATATTACTAGTCAAAGGAGCACAAGCTTTAAACTCAGACATCATGGCTGTCTCTGCCTCTGGGTGACCTTAGATAAATTGTTTGTTTGCTCTCTACCTCAGTGTCCCCCAGCTGGAGCAGAGATGCAGTGTACATCCAGTTAGATAGTTGGAGTAGAGATTCTGTACGTCCTTTGGAGACCTGTGGTTAGAAGCTGGGTTTTGTTAACCTTTTCTAGTTTCACTATTATAAAACAGCATTTTAAGTCATACATTTAAAAAGTTATAATAACCAAACTTGAGCTGGAAGGATAAAGGAAAATATGTTTTCTTTAACACTGTCATTCTAGTACTTAGGATTATGCACTGCATTTTTCCACAAAGGCTAGATATGAAAATACAATTTGCTGTTTTCTTATCTATATGATTAACAGAAGCCCATTTATCAGGAAGGCTCTCATGGGGTTTAGCAGCTTTCCTACATATTTACTCTTCTATGTCCAGTACAGTGAATTTTTTTAAAAAATCTATAGAAACTACATCCTTACCAATCTATAGAGGGGAAAGTAGTGTGTATTTGATTTGATTTATTTTTTTTTTAACTTCCATACCTATGGAATTTCTAACACCTATTAAAACACAAAAGTACCTATGAAGTTTCTAGGTTTTATTATCTGCAGATACAGCCAAACATTTTTACTCTCTGTGAGATGTTGTGAAGCTGTGCCTTTTCCTCTGGATGATTTTGAACATGCGATAATGGTCTCCTTCCTCAGGATGCGTAGCATAGAAACACACAGGGCCTGTCTGCATACATCCAACTGCAGACTTCATTTTGAGATTGCTTTCTTAACTTATTAAGCTATCTCAATAATTATGAGATTCTCTATCTGTAGTGGGCCTTGCATATTATACAGCTCTCTGTGAGCAAGAATGCAGTCCAAGTTCATGCTGACAGACCATACTGCTAAACAAATTGCCTCTGCTTAACTTCAGTGCCAGAGGTGTGGCTCAGCCTCCATTTGTGCTTTCCTTTCTGAGATGGGTACTATACAAAGTACCACTGAGTTTGTCAGTAAAAATCCTAATACGTCAAAAGTAAATGAACACAAATCTAACAAAGCAATCTAGCAAGGTAACTTTCACATTGCAATGGTTGATAAAGCTGTCGTTCTTAAAAAACGATGTTCCATATTCATGCGTTTGTAAATAATCAATATTGTTATGCTGATTTCTCAATCAGGAACCCCCAGGAAGATTTTTAAAGCACTCAGAAGTACCAAGGATGACTTCATAATCACCAGGTGGGCTGGTGCAAGGTACCTGGAGCATCTACTCAACAACTGGCTGAGAAAGTGTTAATGCTCTCCTATGCACTGAGACCTCAGCTGCACTCACTGATTGCTGAGGTTGTCAGCCCAGCAGCCCTGGTGACTTGGGAAATGTCTCCTGTGTTGTAAGGAGGAACTCTTCAGCTAGAAAGGTTTGTTACTATGTAAATTCAAATCTTTAGAGATGATCAGAAAAAGAATGAAAATAGCTTTTCCTGATACTTTTTCAGAGTTTATTTCAGACATAGCTTGAGCTGTCTGTAGCTTCTGAACTCTGTTACTTTGCTGAGGGTAGCTGCTTTGTTAGTTTGGTAAGACTCCTAAAACTGCTGAAGAAGAGGAAACTTTCAGCTGTGAGTATAATTCAAATTCTGTTAGTGTCTTGACTCTCCTTTAACTCTGCTTTAACTTCCTCTGAATGAAATTTAAGGCAGTGGTAGAGAATGTGACCTCATATTCTCTGCCTTGTCCTCTTATCCACTTTGAAACTCTACTGGCCTGTGAGGAAAAATGGAAGGAGATGGATTTTAGTCCAAAGAAAAGACAGTTGATTCTTTAAATATTTTAAAAGTTTCTGCAAAGAGGAAGGGGAACAAACTGTTCTACTGTGCAAGTTGTGATACAAAAAGTAACATTCTCAAATTGGAACAAAACCAGATTTAAGAGGAACTTTGCAGAGAGAATGCTCTGATGACAAAGATAATTAAGGATCACATATGGAGCCAGGGTAAGTTTACTCACTGGTGGTTTTTAGAGTGGTTACAGAGCCATCTGCCAGAAGTGCTGTAGTTGATGTGGGGCAGGCAGAAGCACTGAGTGGTGTCTTCCTTTGCCCTTTTGAGGATTTAGCAATAATAACTGAAAGAAGGGGAATGCTTACATCAAACATCTGCAGCAGGGTGACCCTAGTTTCAGATCAGGTGATTGATTTATCCAAGTATAGCTCCCGTATCATGGCAGTAATGGAGGGACTCCAAGAGTACTTAGCATAAATAACGTGTGTGCATTCTATCAGCCATGGGCAGTCATGTGTTTCAGCTAAAGAAAATGGGCACAATATTAACGCAGGACTGGACTCCAGGGAAACAGAGCATAAGGCATCAAAATGTACCCACCAGTACTTCTCACACAACACGCCTTGGGAAAGTAGTTGGCACAAGATATGAAGGAAAAGAGGCTTATGAATGATCAGGCTCTGTGTTTCATCAGGGATAGCTTATCCAAAAGGGCAAGATGGAATAGCCTTGTTTGGAAGTGGTGAGTTGTATTCCCCAAGGAATATGTGAAGGGGATGGTCAGGTGTTGAACATAAAGTTGTAATTAAAAGCTTTCTCACATGCCACAAAGCTCTAGCCAAGCAGGCTGAGTATTCTCTGCAACCTTCCCATCAGGCACTTGCAGTGGATGTAAGCTGATTGCTCGACCATTGGCTTAAAAATAACAAGGATTTTTTTTTTTAGAGTATTTGTTGGAGAGATGTGTATGTTTTTGACTTATAATAAAGTATTGCCACTTTGAAAAGGATTAGGATGATGCATATCTGTATTCAGCTGTGGTCTGGGATGGAAACTCGGATCATGTGGCTTTTTTTTAGTATTTGATTAACAAAATTATCTGACAGGGTAGAGGGTTAATCTAGTTTGTTCTTCCTATGAGTAGCAAACAGATTGTAACTGGAGGTGAAGGGGTTAGTCTGTAGAATCTGCTTAAGTCACACAATGTTAATTTAATAAGTTAATTTAGTTTATTTCAGTAGCAAATATTCTGCCTCCAGGAATTATCCTTTCTGTGAAAACAGTTCTGTTTTCTATTGTCTATTAACATGATGCTTGAGGATATTTTTTGGTGGGAATGTTCAGACTTAGAGCTGTGCCCACCTGCAACGATATAACTAGCAAAGCAATTGCATTATCCTCTCAGTAAGCATTTTAGTTCTTTATTGTTTTAACCTGAGTTCCTGTAAATCAGCCAGAGCAATCAGTTTTAATGACTCCTCTAAGAGAAAAACAAACAGCAATGGAAAAGCTCTGGGGTTTTTTCAGCTTAATCCAGAGAAAAAGAGAAGAGACACTGCTTTTTCCCTCATCAAAACCCCTGGTGCATAACAAATTCTCATTGCTTGCCCTACGCTAGAGGTTATGAACTTCCTGAGTGTATACCAAAGCGGAGAGGTTTTTTCAGTGTTTGCTGTGAACGACAGTCATGCAACAATCTGCTCAAAGAACTGCACCATCAGTAGGGAACAAGGTGCCCGTGGTCATCAGTATTCTGATTCTGGTGATCCCCAAATAAGTCTGTATTAATAAAGTGCTGAGCTTGCTTGTACTGAAACCCAGTACATGATTTCTCAGCTTATCTCAATTGAGCCATCCTTTCTGCCAACCACCCCTACAAAGATGAATTTCTGGGAGATGCTTGGGTTTCAAAAAGAGAGACAAATTGGAAAACCTCAAGGACTGGATGTAAAAGCAAGATGAGTAACTGACTTCTTTCTTACTGCCAGGCTTCTGTTTCTTCCAGTACTGGGGAAATCCCTCAGCAGTAGTGCTCATGGCCCTAAACAGAAATGGCAAAACCAATGAATTGTTTAGGTCTGCCAGCATCCGTTCTTTTCTCAGCAGACAAAATGTCTCAGTTCTTGGATTATAAAGATTATATGTCACAACCATAGAATTATAAAGTAGTTGAAGCTGGAAGGGACCATAGAAGTCCCTATATATGTCTTGTAGATATTCTAAAAGTAATGGGTAAAAGTAATTGGATTCTAAATCTGGTCATTTATTTAGCTGTTAGATGACTAGAAGACAACATTTTTGGGAGGCTTCAGGCCAGAAGCCCTGTTTCTAGGAATGGGTGAAAAAGTAAAGTGACAGCCTAAAAATTGAAACAATGTTAAGAAAGGAAGAAAACAGTAGGAAAGGGGAAAAGGCTTTAAAGATCTTCTTCCATTTGAGAAGTAATAAGGTATGGGGAAAATAGACTATTCTTGTTTCCAATTCTTTCCAGTTTCTCTATTAATACAGTACCTCCTTCTATGAAAACTACCTTCCCTCTGTCCTGAGACAGTTGTGTTACAACTACTGCCTCAGAGACATCTTTCTTAAAGATGAAAACCACATTAACACTTAGTTATAGCATAAGGTTAGCAGCCTTACTCGGTAGCAGTGGTCGGTATATGGTGTTGTTACTCAGCAGAAACAATCTTGCAGCCTGTTTAATTTCAGATTTTTCCATCTCTACTTCCTAATCCTTCTCCCCAGACACAATACTCCAACCACCACCAGAGAGACAGCAGTTCTGCAGCTGGTCCTAATGGATGTGCGTGTTAATTGGCTAGCTAATGTCTGCCAAGTAAACTCTGAGGACCAAAGCAAGCCTGCCTCACCCTCATCTGGGGCGCTGCTCTGAATCTCTTAGCTGTTCATTTATGGGTCTTCACAAAATCTGTAGGAACAGCAATGGCAAGGCAGAGATGACAGACAAGTGGCAAGCTCTGTTTCCAGAGGACATCTGAGTAAAAAGTTTTTAAGGACAGCATTTCCTCCTAAAACTTCAGTGTCAGCGGTGGATTAAGGTTGCTGTGCAAAATCCATGTTCCCTACTGATATGGTGTTTGGGATTCTGAAACAATTCTACTGGTGGTGGACATCTCAGTGCTCAGACTAGTTCTGGATAATGATGTTTATATATATATATGTCACATCTATATGTTTGCTTAATTAAGATGTAAAGGAGCTAAATCAGGTCCTGAGGGCCCAGTAGTAGTCTGAGGAAGAAGAAAAGTAATTGCCGTGACACACTTGTCTTATGTGTACTGTTCACCTGTGCGGTTTAATCTCTCCAGGAATATATAAGAGCACAACACTTTACACCGAGCACAGTGGCAAAAAAAAAAAAAAAAAAAAGAATTTGAGTTCTGGTAATTAGCTATTTGGTTAAGTTTCTTTCCTGTCACCCCTATGTGTTTGCTATTAGCAAGGAGTAAAGTACCAGTCCACAAAGAACTGTAAGATCTTCAATCTCTGTATTTTGACTGACTGATGTATTTTAATGAGCTTTAGTGATTTAAAGAATTAAAATCATTTCAAACTAATTAAATCATATAGAAATTTAAAAGAACTTCCGAGTTGAGGATAAATGTGGAAAAAAGATAAGGAAAAATGTATTCTACAAATGTTCTTCTGTATCATGATGCTTAACATGTATTTTATTTATTTTAATGTTCTTCAGAAAAGAAAAAGAGATTCCTTGGAAAGGAAGGGAGACACCTCTGCTCTTGGAGCCACTGGGGGAGAAGTTTCCAGAGCACAAGAGCAGACTGGAAGGGGAGCCTAGCGACAAGAGAGTTTGCAGCACACTGGAGATGACTGAGAATGGAGGACAGACAACCTGCCAAAAGTGCAAGCTGACAAAGAGGCTTTTCCTGGTGCTTGGAAGACCATGCAGTCTGCCAAAACCCAGAAAGTGACTGAGTTGGATTTCAGCCAAGCCCTCCAAAAAAGATTTATCCACCAAGAACACGATAAGATCTTCATTTGCAAGTTCTTTTTTTTTTCATTGTTTGCTCTTCATTTTAGAAGTTAGCCTTTCTGTTTGTATTTTGAAAAGAAGTATCTTTTGCTTTTGAAAGCCTTTTGAGCACTTTTGGGCTGTACAGAATGATGTGATGAGACTTTATAAGTTTGACTTTCATATGTTGACATTGTGCATCTTCTCAGATTGGTCTGTGCAAATAATTTGTAAACTCTTCAAACCTTTTTTGTTTGTTTGTTTGTTTGTTTGTTTACCATCCCTGAAACCATGGTCTTCTGACAAGTAGGCTTGGCATCTACTGTCCTCCAAATGCTAAAGCAATACGTACACTTATACTGAGGTCACACAAGGCATGCTGTTGAATTAAGGTATTAATTTTGTTTTCTCCATTGGATGGGAGTCATTTTGCTCTCCTCATGCAATGCTTGGAATTATCACCTTTTATTAATAGTGCTGTCATGTTTTTGTGACACAGCGACAGATTTGGACCTTTTCCTCTTTAAGCTATTTGCCGCTTTTTTCTTTTTTTTTTTTTTTTTAAAGTTGTTTTAATTATATAATTGCAGACAAACTTCAAGACCACCCAAGTTAGATTAAGATTATAAACAGTTTCATATGAACAGTTCCATGAATTTTCCAGTTTTCAGTATTGTTGTACTTTTAAATGGACACCTGGGAAACCTTAATGTTCTGTATATGGATGTATTAATTTACTAGTACCTTTGAGACAGCAAAAGCTGTCAAAAAGCCTCAAAAAGTTCACATGAAAGAAGTAATCTCAGATGAGCAATACATTCTAGCCTACCCCAATGAAAGCTACTGGCAAAACACCATAAGTAAAGCAAAGACAATTGCTGACAGGTAACTGATGCTTAGTAATTTGCAACTTAAATTGTTTCATCTTTAGAGGATAGGAACCTGCTCTTTTCAACTGGCTTTTTTTAAGACTGCTTGATCAGCAAAGTGATATAGTAAAATGCAAGTAAAATCTATTGGAAGGGACTGAAAAGACAGCTTGCTTTTTGAGAAAAGCTGTTGTTTTTACTGTGCTGGGGCCCATTTAGATTCAATTTGCACTGTTTCCTCCAGATTTTATGGAGCTTTTACTTTCATGACTCTGAACAGCATCTCTGTCAAAATCCACATCATAGAATTAGGCCTGTAGAGGCATTTTATGGCACCTTCCCCTGGATAGCTGTAAAAAGAGGAGTGTGTCCACAGTATAACTTCAGATCAGCTAGACAGCTTTCCGTTATTAAAGTAGTCATGGCGCTATACATAAAGGGATCCAGCATTTTCCTCAAAGCTCTCTGTCGAAAGTGAAGACTTCCCTGATTGTTCTATTGGATGTTCTCTATTTTGAAGGGCCTCAGGATAAAAGAAGATATACTTCTATATGTCTCTGTGAACTTTTATTCTATTATTTGTCTTGTAAAGACATGAAAAATTTCCTAGCTCTAGCCTGTTGAATTTATAATGTATTTTTATAGGCAAAATACTAATAATTGAGAACACAGTAAAAGATCCTGCTCTTCTGCAGTGAGATAAATGTTAAGCAATTCTACTAGGTTTTGTAATGTAACCTGGCCTTTAAAATATATATCATGTAAAATAAAACATGGGATAGATCAAAATATAAGAAAATAATTTAATGGAGACACAAAGTTTGCCAGCATTAGTATGGCAAAAGGAATTAATTATTCAGTCTGCTATGTCTTACTTGAACCGAATGTCATTCTTAAACATACAATTGGACTGATAATTTCGGCTTTGCTGTTACGCAGTTGTACAGCTTCAAACCAACAGGCAAGCAAACACCAAGTGCCTCCAAGTGGCGTGAGTGCATCCACTGAACTTACTTGCTTACTGTGTTCTCCCACGTAGTACCTGCTATGTCAAAGTGGAAGGGTTGATGCATTTAAATGGAAAACCTTTCTTGTGAGAACTGTCTAACCTAGTCCTCAGGAGAACTAGGCAAGGCAAGAAGGCTACTCAGCAAGAGCTTGAAGTTAATTATGACAGATATTGGCATCCTGTCTGAAAACATGTTTGCAGTGAAACGTTTTAACCGCAGTAGACTGAAATCTGTCACTGTTACCTGAGCTTGTGTAATAGTCTCTAGATACCCTTTAGAGTAAAATGGTTTAGTTGCAGAAGGCACAGTTTCCTGAAAGCCAAATGTTTTACAGTAAAAGATTGGTCAAGCTGAGCAGAAGTGGAAAATGCAATCCAACCTCTCCCAGATTACTAAGTAGCAGATTACAATTAAGCTACAGTTCCAAATGGGAAAATAATTTGATTGCCTTGCATGATCTACAGCTCTTGGTTCTCTTGCCTTTCATTCAATCTACCTTGAATTGGATATTCTGTAATTGTGGATCTAAAGCAGGGATTGGTGGTGGTCACAAGTAGGAGGCCCTGCAAGAAAAGAACTTTTCTCCTATAGTCTAGCTGTAAGCAAGGGTGTTTACAGATTCATAATAGTATTTGAGAACCTGGGTATGGGGGTTATTGAGAGCCATCAGACATGGGGAATACTTATAGCATCTGCAATGTTAACACCAGTGAGAAGCACATACATGTATGTAAAGCTCTTTGAGAAAGGTGTGACTGAATTTATTACGGTGGTGACAGCTAGACCATACAATGAATAATGCATCTAAATGTCACAATACCAGGAAGGCATCATCTCAAAGAGCATACAAGTTTCACTGCTTGCTGCCCAAGTAGGTGGGAATTTTGCTTGCGTATCATTTTTGCTAAAGCCTGCCTGGGTTAATACATCACTGGTAGTATTTCAAGCAAGATCACCTGTTTAATAGACCGTATCTCTTCTCTAGGCTGGAACCGGAGAAGAACAATGGTTTCCTATTAGCAAACTACTTATAGGGAGAAATGTAAATATTTCACTTATCTGTGGGATTTTTTTTTATTTTTTTTATTTTTTTAAGAAAAAAGAATCAGAAAAACTCAAGACGTGATTTTTTTTTTCACTTTCTGTAAATATGACAAAACATTACCTACTGCCATTTCTATTTTATTTTGCTATTTATAATGTTAATATTTTTTCACATTTTTCACTTCCTCATAAATCACGTGCAGTAGCTGTTAATTGTGAAGTAACTCAGAATATTAATGAGCACTTCAGAAAGAGAGAGTGGTAAATTCAGGAGTACTATTGCTGACTCAAAACACCGGATGCTTAAATAAGCGTGGGGCTTACATTTGTTGAATCGACAGCTTGTGAGGAAAATACAAGAACAAAGAGGACGGTCCTTAAAATTTGTTGTGCTATGGAGGACATAAACATACATTATGTGTACCAGACCACTCAACAATCTCAGGTGATTATTGTTCACACTGATGCTCTTTAGTATTTTTATTGGACATTGTGAACATGCAGCTTACCAAAGTTCAAAGGCCTATTTTACCTCAGCAAAGAATAAGTTTCTTATCCTGTGCGCTACATAAAAACCTATCATCTGTTCTGTGTCTTTCTTTGGTGGAAGAAGCCCTGTGCTTGCTACAGCAGGCAGTGCTTTTGGTTAGTGGTTCAATTTACCATAATGGTCAGGGCCTAATGACCGAAGAGCAAGCCAGCATGGCAGAGTGGGATGTTTCCTTCAAGCGTGAAGGAATGTAAATGAGTGAAAACTTCCTGGCTGTGAAGATGGGTGTATTCTGTAGTTTCAGAGAAAGGCATGGCTCTTAACTGCAAAATAATTCATTGTTATGGTCCTATTTTCCTTCAATAAGAGGTAAAACTCCCTTTAATTCTTATAACAAATAGAGAGATGACTCTGTAGAGCCCAGTGACTTGTTCGAGTTATGTGATTCATTCTGTCCTACATTGCATAAAATAAAAACAGCTGTATATTATACTGCAGTGTTAGTTCTGGGGATCCAACCAGTTTCTGGCATCAGGGAAGCTGTGGTGATCTGCTGAAATTGAAAGGTGGTTTCTGTGTGTGTCTACTGAGCATATCATGATTTACCCATAGATCCTAGAGAGTTCAGCGAGTATTGGTCAAAGTTATTTCTTAATATGGTTTACGGTTTATGTTGTAGTTCCAGCAGCATTGCCCATTGGCACCATTTGTTCTGTTAACCTGATTATCATGAGTATCATGGGGGATTATGGTTTGCTGAAACAAAACAGAATCACATTGTTATGGAAGCTTTGGGAGCAACGTTCCCTGGGAAGGTTTGGTTGAAATTTATATATGTAGTAGAAGTAATATCTCTTGGTTACAACTGCACTTCAGTTAACTCGCTTAATTTTGCTCGAATGTCTACAGCACACTGACATATTTTTCTCCACGAATTATATTTACTCTAGGGAATGGTTTCAAAAGAAAGGTTCATAGCATGATATGTTATCCACCCAATAAGTATTTTAAAGTAGACCTTTATTTGTCATTTAAAGAAGTAAGAAAAATACCTATTAGTTAGATAAGGTCTGGAACATTTTCATGTCGTCAGGATTGTTACATCAAGACTGTTACAGATCAGTCTCTGTGTTACCCAAACTGACTTGTTTTCTTCAAATTCTTCCATCCTTTATCCTTACAAAGATAAAGGGCTGCGTTTTGAAGGGAGAGCATGCTTAATCTGGATGTTCTTTGACAAAATAAATAAATAAATAAATAAGTGCTAGTTCAGAGAGGATTTTCTTAAATGTTGTTTGAAGAAATTTGTTTGCTCTGTAGTACAGAAAAGGTACAGTGACTTCTGGAGATGCTTGGTGAAGTTGTTAACCATTAGCATTCTGCACATTTACTTGTTTTTCTGTCCACTAATTGTGTAACTGAACCCCCAGATTTGCAGTGGAGAAATACTTGCTGCTTTGGTTATCCTTTATAGAAATGTTCATGATACCTGCAAAATAAGTTTTGGGGTGTGGACAAAAATTGGTTCATTAGCTGCTGGTCACTCCTTTAATTTACTGTTCATTATGTTATTGTTTTCAAAATCAGTGTCATGCAAAGTTAGAAATGTTAAGTATTTTAAATTAAATCTTCACAATATGACACCATTAAAGGATTGGATGTTGTCACAGGCAAATACTTAATCAGAGCTTAATCAACAAACTGGAAGGATCAAAATTAGCTGACGATCAAAACAAAATATAAATGTATTCTCTAATTGATTAGAGTAGCTTGGGAGGTCCTGCAAGTCAAAAGATTTTGCCCAGCTGGAATGAAAATCAACCTTTCTTCCTATTTCCTAGACAGAAATATTTAATAGCAGTTCAACAGTCTCTGCACCTGAAGAAAAGTAGGAAGATGATGATAGGAAAAAAATGGCTTGTAAAAATGCCTGATAATATGATGAGTGCTACTGTAAATGTGCCAATTTAATCAGGACTGTGGGTGGGGGCCGTGGGGGAAGTCTTCCAATGAAATAGATTTTTTCCAGTGTAGATTTTTGTCTTGCACATAAAAAAAATCACTGTTAATATGTGTATATATTAATATTAATATATATTATATTAATATATATGCGGCATATATATATAAAATAGAAACAATAGCAGGAGAAAAGAAAAAAAAAAAAAAAAAAAAACAACACTACTTTGCATCAAGAAGATCATTTTTTCAACCAAAATCTACCTAATCAACCTAAATCTAGCTTCTGTGATGTCCCAGGGATGGGAATTGTCGTAGTATATCACTTAATCCCATGAAGAAGGAGGGTCCCTGTGTATCACAAGTGTGTGACACAGGGAGGGAGGGCAGTCATCCTGCTGGGCAGAGCAGCTCTACCATGTGGGCAGTTCTCAGATGCAGCTTTTCCAAACCATCATATTTTGATTCTGGGCCAAAATATTTCAGATTGCTGGACAGACAGAGATAGCAAAAAATAAATACTTAAAAAGACTGAAAAAAGTTTTTTGTCAGTAGATTTATTTTAGGAGTAGCAGGACTACAAATAATGTACAAAACCAATATAAAACAGATCAGTGTTGCAGTATATCAGCCTGGTGAGGCAGAAGGAAGCTAGCTTGTTGGATCAACATGCCTGCATTCTGTTTCCATATTTCTATTCCAATAATGTTGATCCACATATTAGGAGAAGTGTTGACACATGAAGTTTGCAGTGAGTGAGTTGGGGTCAGCCTGAATATATGCATGAACCAATCCTTGAGTTATTTTTATATTACTTTAGGCTAATTTTATTTCCCACTTACCACTGCCACCATAGAAAGCGTGAGAAGTGCTCCCAAATGTTGGTGCCCCAAAAGCATTACAGCTCAGGGAGCTGGGACTGTTTCTAAGCACAGAACCAAGTAATACTGGCCTGTGCTATTTGCAGAGACCTACGTGTACCCTCACTGAAGCACAGAAAAGATCTAGCAAAGACTTCATAGATAAAATTCACAGGGCAAGGACTCATGGAAGGCTTTGTCATCAGTCACTGGAGAATTAAAGAAAAATATTTTTTTTCTGGGAAAAGTAAATAAAGGCATATTTATAAATAACTTATTTTCATACTTCAGGGGATGGAGGGTATTATTGCAGGCCATCCCTCATCTAATTATATTTGACATAAAATAATTATTTTTCTTTTAAGAACGCATCCAGTAAAATGAAATGAAAATGAAAAAGCTGTCAAGCATGCAATTGTAATGGTGCAGTCTGAAAAGCTGGAAAGTGAAAAAGATGGCATATTGAGAGAGACATCTAATTTCTGAGTCCTGAAGTTTAATTTTGGTTGCACATGGCACTCTTAACAATAATAGAAGGGAGGAAGAAAAATAAATACCACAATTTGTCAAACAAAAGTTTGTGCATCTCAGAAATAAGAGGAAGCAAAGGCTTAGAAGGACACAACCGGGGAAACTGGCCTTTCTTCTTCAGAAGTAGGGCAGCTTCTTGCTCAAATTCTCAGTCTAATTCTCTGTTATATTATTCCTAAATACATCATACATATTGTGATGGTCTATGATGAGCAGTGCACCTGTAATCCAGCAGCCTAGTAAAAGGAGGCTACAATTTTTCAGAACTGTTTTGTCATTTTTCCAGATGCAGGCAGTTGAATGCTGCACAGCATCAGCTGCTGGGCGCACTGCACAACATGGCATATTGCAAAATAAATTGGCTAGCCTGCTCCTTAAAAAAATGCTAGGACAATTGCTAGACACAAAAAAAAAAAAAAAAAAAAAAAAAAAGTAATAACATGGAGGTATAGGTATGAGATGGAAAGAAACAAAAACTATTAAATGAAAGAAAAAAGTTATCTGCTGTGCAACCTATATCTTTCCCATCAGAATGCTCAGCAACTTCGGGATATTGTTCTTCTCATTGGTTACAGCTGTCTCCAATTAATTATGTTAGTTTATTATTGTAAAGATCCACAACTATTCACCAGGGGCATAATTATTTTGGGGAGAAAGATACGCTATTAAGTACATTTTAGATTTTTTCTTTTCTCTTTGCATCTCGCCCTCTTTGATCTAAACATTTTTTTGTTTTGTTTTCAAATGCCTAAATCTAGATGTTCTGGCAATACGGACATTTTATAAATTATCTGTCTCTGCCTAGCAACTGTATCAACGTTTCAGGGACAGTAAATGATTTACAACAACTCAAAATGTAACATTGAGAAACCTCACAAGCCATGCTGGCTCTTATGCTATCCTTGAGAGAACTCATTTGCAGTGAAAGCCATGCCACTAAGGATCTTTCTAAAACTCAGATCACCCTTGCTGTTGACAGCTTAATGTCCTAGCTTGGAAGAAATGCAACACTTGACACCCTTTCAGCCCTTTACTGAAGTTTCAGCTTTGAGGTCTACAGCTAAAATATTTGCAGATCAGTCATGAAGGTAGTTTTTTTTAAGAAAATAAATTGGTGTACAAAGTTACGTAGCAGCTTTAACTCAGCCAATCATATCCAGTTTTATTAATTTTCCAGTGCCATAGCAACCATCATGGGATTATGGCTTTCCTAGAATATGGAGGAGGAATAGACCTACATGTATTCTAACAGTTTTCCTGTATCTTCCTGAATTGCAGAAGAGCAATGCATGAGAAGGTAGAAAGGTAGGTATAATCAGAAAGGTTCAGGCAATGACAGGAGTGTAAACTGTAATACATTTTGAGGTTGACTGTTGGGTATTTCTCTTCCCTTTTCATTTTACCACTGCTAGTTGCATCCTTTCTGTCACATGCTGATTTTTTTCCTAAGGCTGTCTGTATTCTCATCCCAGCTGCCAGAAGGAATCTAAATGAAGCATCTAAGCAGGGTGAGAGTGCAGTTGAATTAAGATTATTTGAAATTAAGAAGATCTTGCACAAATAGTTCTAATCAACATGTCTTGCTTGAGCAGAAGTTTGAATACTGAATTATAGGAGTAGGAGACATTTATATTTTAATGACATGAAGTAGGGCATGGGGCAGGACCCCTGTCGTGGTTTAACCCAGCTGGCAGCTAAACACCACGCAGCCGTTCGCTCACCCTCCCACCTCCCTCTCTGGGATGGGGGAGAGAAATGGAAAGTGAAGCCCGTGAGTTGAGATAAAGACAGTTTAATAAGACAGGAAAATAATAATAACAAAATAATAAATAACAATAATAATAATATGTTACAATGGTGATAATAGGAAAGTAATAATAATATGTACAAACAAGTGATGCACAATGCAATTGCTCACCACCCGCTGACCGATGCCCAGCCTAACCCCAAGCAGTCCGGCCCCCTCCCCCCGGCTAGCCACCCCTATATATTGTTTAGCATGACGTCAGATGGTATGGAATACCCCTTTGGCTAGTTCGGGTCACCTGTCCTGGGTTTGTCCCCTCCCAGCTCTTACTGCACCCCCAGTCTGCCTGTTGGCAGGACAGAGCAAAAGTCTGAGGTGTCCTTGGCTTGGTGTAAGCACTGCTCTGCAACAATTAAACATCGGGGGTGTTATCAGCACTCTTCTCATCCTAAGCCAAAACACAGCATTCCACCACCAGCTACTAGGAAGAAAATTAATTCTGTTCTAACTAAAACAGGACAACCCCTGAATTTCTCTGGTACAGTCTGTCTTCAGGATAGGAGCGGCTTATCAATGCCACATCTGAAGTTGTTCATGTCTAGTGGTTACAGTGCTTGTACCTTAGAGAACAAGGCAGGGACTGGAATACGCTTGTGATAGTTGTGATGAAAGCTGGACAAATGCAGAAATAAACAACAAAAAACCTAAAGCCCAAACAAATACCCCTAGTCTGACTTCAAACTGGATATTCTTAAGGCAGAGCAGTTGGATGCCAGCAGCCAAAGGATAATCGACAGGAAGGCAATATTCTTCAGTATGATGCTCTCGAGAGCTTTGGGCAGGCAAGCCATTGAATTCTGATTAGGCAGCAGAACCTGGGAACTGTGATAAGTGAATTGGATAAGGTGGAGTACAACAGAATCTTACACTGATATATCCCATACACTTTTGGCTATGTCTGTTTTCATCACCATTGCTTTTTTAGTTATGTTAAACTTAAGCACAGATGTATAAAAAATGTGATTAAATGTTCTGTGCTAGGTAGGAAAAAAAAAAAGTAAAATGGAGCTGTAGCAGCCCTATCATTGTGCTTTAGGTTTCGTGCAGCATTCATGGGGAGTCTTTTGAAAAAGAATCAGAGTTCAGCAAATATGCATGCTAAAAAAGACTGTGACAAATCCTGATGGTACCCTGTGGCTTTATACCAGCTAAAAATACACATTATTATAAGGAAAGTAATCACGGTTGTATTCTTAAGGCATCTTCCCGAAAGGTGCCATATGTCTATGTCCTCGCTAAGAAAATAGCTGCCGTCCCTGGCCTGCCAATAGGTAAACAGTTTGCCTAGTTTCCTTGTAGCTCTGTGCTTAGAAATGCTCTGAGTGAAGGGCAAAGGTGTCAAGAGATTCTACTTGGTGGTGCTTGAAAAAACGTCCCTGTGCTTATGTGTTTCTAAGTCTTCTGATTGAAGTCCATTGCAGGCTTACAGAGGGCGCAGGCTGGTATCTCTGTGACAGCTCTTCTCGTGGTGTGAGTTAGAGGAGATCCAGTGATGTTACCAGAGCTAGAACCACCCAACTGGAAGCTGACACATGAAGCCACAGAAAGGTTTAGAGAGTAAACTGTCCAGCTGTTTAAACCTGCAAACAACATGCAATTTTAAGTGTATGGTTACGATTCAATTTGGTCCAAGAACTACATCTTTTGCAGTAGAAATCTTGAGCAGTAATTTCCCCTGTCATAGAGCCCACATCCTAGCAAATTCCCCATCTTGGAACACTTCAAGTGAGAAGGAATAAGCTAAAACAGACTAGAGTGCAGGAGAGGTCTCCCTCTCTGTGAGCAGTAATCTCTTAATGCTCTGAGATGCTTGTCTCAAATCCTCTAACCTGCAAAATGAGGTTGCTGTATTTCTTAGCTTGTCATCCTGGATGTCACTGTTAGCTATTACTAAGTCTTTCAACGGAAAGAAAAAAAAAATATCAGATTTTGAAACCATTCCATCTGTATTTGGCAGTAGCCAAATCTACTGCTTTACAGCTATCCTGGAGTTTGAAATAGGGTAAAATAAAAATTAAAAAAAAAAAAAAAAAAAAAAAAAAAAAAAAGGTCTGTGTTTCCAAAAGGCTTAGAGTGTGAGCTCAAGGCTCCTGGTGCTCTTCTGAGCTCTCAAAGCTTCTGAAAGTACTAATCCAAGTAGTTACTGCACACAATTCTCCTTAGGTTTGGTGAAACTCATCCCTGTGCAAGAGACATTTGCATCGCTTCTTCCGGATGCCAGATTTCCAGCCCACAGGGAATGATGGCACCAGGAGGAATAGTCTGGAGAGGGGGAGCAGAATATTCTGCCTGAGACACAGTGGGTTTTGTGTAGTGGCAAATACCCGTTATGTGCTCTGCGAAGGGATAGATTTTGTGCAAAGGAGCAGTTCTTGCACACTAGCAAACTGGGTCTGAGACTGGTGAAGGTGTCAGAGGAGGGGAGGCTGACAAGTAGAGAGAGAGATACTGATGTTAACCACCACAGTGTCCTTCAGAGCACTTAAGGTTGGCAGTAGAGCCCAGAATGGAATTCCCAGTTTGGAATTTCAGCATTTTGTTCTGATGTTTTTCCAAGGTTTTAGTAATATGATGGCAATGGAAATGTTAAAATTTTATAAGGACTCAAACTAGAATAAAATAGGAGGACAATGCGTAAAATACCACAGATCATGAACTTGTTCTGAGAATGGCAAAACTCACTGTGCTTTAAAAAAAAAAAATGTATGAAAACTGTAAATGAATGCTGTTATATTTCTCCCTTCCTACAGCATGTCTTAAAGACCAGCTGGACATCTCCAGTGCAGTGTAAGTTTACAGTTGTATAAGAATGGCATGGTGTGCTGTGAGGCACTAGAGAGCAATGTGTTTGACCACTACCCTTTAAGCATTTGAAACTTTGATTCAAACCTCGACATGAACTACAGATGAAAATAAGTAAATACTGCATCTTCCATCCTCAAGTTTTCACTGATGCCCATTGCAACAGCTAATGTAATTGTGTATTTCCTCCTCTGATAAGGACCACAGAAACAAAATAGGGGGGGTTGATGGTTAAGAAAGAAATGTACTTCTCAAAGTCAGGGCACAAAAAGGTTCACAAAAGCAGAGATTTGTTCAGGTTGGGAATGGTGCATTTTCAGATCAGTGAGTAAAAGGTTGGGCACAAGCTGATCAGAAAAAACGAGTCCATAGGTTCCATGAAGTGAGCTGCTGGAGTCGTTGTCACAGTTCCAGGTCCAGTTTGGCAACCACCGTGGCTGCACCTGCTGGTGCCGTTTTGTTGACAGGTACAAATCACCAGCCATCAAGGAGAAAACCATGAAACAGGCAACAACTGGCTCCGAAGGTATGAAGTAATTAGCTAGCCCAGAGCTCTAGGCAGCAGTATCTAAAGGGAAGCAGGTGGGCCACCAGGGAAGCCTCTACGTTTGCTGTATTTGTTTGTTTGTTTTTCTCTCTGCATACAGCAGTAGCCAAACAATGCAAAGACATTTTGCAAAGTGCTTGCTGAAGAGAGCCTCCCAAGGGTCTGACAAACCCAGTGCACTCTCTTCTTATTTAACACACATCTTTTAAAGATCTACTCTCCTTCACGGAGTTTTTCCAATTGTATTCTGAGATCAAATATTTTTTTTCATATTATATGAATATACTGATTGTAAACTGAGAAAGATGGAGTTCATGTGTGATGCTGAGCAATGTGAGCTTTAGTTTGGTGACTTGGTTGTAATTAGGTGGCTTTTTTAGTGGGTGCTTGTATAGGCTAATTAGAAGAGTCTGACTTAGAGCCAGGCTATTTCTTCCTTAAAGATGTGGTAGCTCTACAGCATGGTTGGAGCAGATTTGGCTTTCAGGTTCAGCCTGGGAATGAGTAAATATCACAGGTGGAAGAGTATGAGCACAGGAAGTTACCTGCCTTCTTGATAAAGACAGACTATAAATCCTAAATGAATGATATTGGGACTTCTGAAAAGTCAGTTCTGTTCCTCGCTGATTATCAGAGACATTTCACCAAAACGTCCAGCAAGCTGCAATCAGAGTAATTGCATAACAATTGCAATCACAGGCTTGTTTGGCCTTTCTGGAAGCAGCACAGCTATTTGTTATACAGCTGTGGAGAGGTTTGCAAATGCTCTGGCAGCATCAAGTTTGTTAGCGAACCATGCGGTTTGCTGAAAAACTGTCTCGGGGTCAGGAGTTAGCATATGGACAGAAATGCGTGAGCTCTGCTTTAGCGGAGACTGGTGAGACTCAGAGCAATATCCAAACAATTCCCAGCATCCTGGAGGCGGAGAGGGAGCCAGAAAGCTTTTGAAACTGAAGTCTCTGGAACTGTTTTTTACTCCCACTGCTTTTACTCCCCATAGGTACATCATGTTTATTGCCTCCCTTCCATGCACTTTACTACAATTACTTGATAGCAAAGTTTAGTTTTATTGCCATAGGTGTTTCCACCATCTCACGCATGCTTAGAGAACACTGTACAATAATGGCCAGGCTTGATAATACTCAGGTGAAAGATGAAAGTTCCTCAAAGGCAGGACTTCACCAACTGCACCCTTGGCTGTGGTTTAGCACTTTTCCTCACTGTTTCTTGGACTTGGTGATGGCTTTCTTTGTTCCACATAGTCCCAGATGCTGACCACATGAACTCTAATCCTGAGACTAGAGCAGGGGATCGGTGTGCTGGAACATGTACGCGTACCAGGCCCTGCCCTTAGGTCAGCTTGTGCAGCTGGACGGGGCTCAGCAGTTACAGGGAGCACTGCGAGCTCTCAGGCTGGCAGTGTGGCCCAGAGGGGGTGAGACTAAGCAGACAGTGGGTGAGGAAGGACGTGCAGTTGTGTCAGCGTGCAGGTAATGAAGATCCCCACATTCACCCTGCCCTGGGACAGGGGAAGAGCAGAACTCCTGCAGGTGAGCTCTGGGCTGGCAGCGCCAGCTGCCTCCTGCCCAGCGGGGCTACCCCCACCCCAGGCAGTGCCGTCCCTTCTGTGCCCCCATGCCTTTGGTGCACCATTTGGGCACAGTGGCTGTTAGCCCCATCTACCTGCTCCCCTCCATCCTGTTGTACCTTTGCTTCTTGTGCTTGTTCTCATTTGCATTCTCTGTTGTTTTGTGGCCCTGTTATTTTTTCCCCACTGGTTTTGCTCCTCTTTGGAGATGTTCAGTGTAAATCTACGGAACTGAGTCAAATATGGCTTTGGCACTTAACTGAGGTTCGGACAGCGCAGTTGCCTGGGTCACAAGGCCCACTCTGAGTCTGCAGGGCTGTGCGTGGTTTTGGTGAGAGATGCTGCTGGCAGACGGACAGGAGCCACCTGCTGCTTCTAACCACAGCCCCAGGTGCACAGCGTGGACGTCCAGCTGTGACAAGATCGGGGTCAGTGCTCTCTTCCCTCTCCTTGGTGACTAGAGGAGGTACATGCATGGCTGTGACCATGGGGAGTGGCTGCATGGTTCAGTGGGCTTCCATCACGCCCCTCCACACCTCTAGCTGGCTTCAGAGGGGCAGAGCTGCAGGAGTAGCCACTTTGTACACCAAGGCAGCAGGGGGGCATGGAGTGACCAAAGTCTGCATCTCTGTTGCTGGGTAAGAGGAGGGACAGGGCACTTGTCCCATGGATAGCTTAGAGGGAGCCTCAGGATATTGCAAAATGTGGGGATATGGGGACAGTGAAGGACTGAGGAAGTCTGTGATTCCCAAAAAAAATGCAGCATTCAGCTTTTCTATGGGACTCATAGTGTCCTCAGCCTTGCCCAGAATGCTCCGTGATTGTTTACATGTGGAAGTAAAAACCTTTTCCAGGCTTTCCCCACAGCACATAGTGGGGACAGGAGAGATGCAGAGGATTCTGAGGGAAAGTTGATGTGGGAGTCAGGCTGCCAGCCCCAAGCAGTAAAAGACTCAGCTGCTGAAGGAGAGTAGCTCTTGCTTCAGAGCCAACAAGCAGCAGGGTTAAACATCCCCCTCCTGGTTCCTGCAAAAGGGATGGGTGAAAATACAGCGGCAGGTGAGAAAGCTGAGCCTGTGGTGTCTGAGAGCAAGAGGCTCAGAGCTGGAGCCAGAGAGGAGGCAGGATGTGAGCCAGCAGGAACAAGAACAAATTGTCAATGCAATCGGAGCTGAAAGCTAATCTTTAGCAAGTCTGCAGTGTGGATGAACATCAGCGACTTTGGTAGGGGCTGGGGCCCTACTCCCTGAAGGAAAAATAAATCAAATGTGTACAGGCTGGCCTTGTGTTATTGTCAGGGGAGATATCACAGGGGTGTCTTCTTCATGCTATTTGTTGCTCCAGGTCGAGGGTCTGACACTTTCAGGGATAACTGTTAATTGATTGGGGTTCTCAGGTCCCTTCCTGCTCCAAAAGGACTAGGAAGGTAATCTGTTGTACAGGGGAAAAAATATGTGGTTCCCCAGCCTGCTCTGGGTAGACACCAACATTCTGGGAGGGACAAAATGTCCTCTGTTCCTGTTGCCAGGGAACTTCAAGACACAACTTCTACAGCTCATTATATTTTTCAAATGATCACAAATTAAGGTATTTTTCAATGACTGATGCTTGGCCCTTTGATCAACTAATCTTATGATGGAAGCAGAAGGAAATTAAGTCTTCAAATAGGTAAAATTAGCTATATTTCATTTTTTGCTGCTCTACAGCAGCAATGATTGCAATAAGTTTGGGAGTCCAAACCTTCATTTTTAACCCTAAAGAACAAAAATCCTTTATACCACATAGAGGATGTCAGAAGCGGAGATGTGTGGAATTAAAAGGAGGAAAAAAAAAAAGAGAGAGAAAAAGAAAAAAAAAAAACAAGCCTCAGAGGATAAATGGCACAGTGAATTATGATTCATGCAGCAACACAGGTTGGAACTTGTCTTATGCGAGGAGTGATCAGGAAGTAACAAGCAATTAAGGATGAACCCAGAGCATGCCTGCAATTTTGATGGCAAGAGCCAATCCTCAATAGGCATGTTTATTTGTTATAGTGAGCATGCCGAGTTGTTTTGGATGCTGCCGCCTGAAAAGCATCATCTCTTCCTCTCTGCCTCTAGCATAAACACATAAGAAAATGGTCTTGCATGAGGCTTAATATTTCAGGAGGTGTTTATCCAGTTTGGAGTGACTTTATCAGAGCATTTTGGCACGTGCGGGCACCCTAACAGATTGTACAGCCCCACAGAACTCCAAGGAGAAGGAGCTGTTCCTTCAGATGGATCTCCATTAGTTGATGTGAGCCAGCCAGCTCTTCCCCTTGCATCTCATCCCAAGATCTGGCTGTGTTTTGTCTGCCTCCTGCGTGCAGGGAAGGTGGTGGTGTGCTGCTGGGTGCGAGGGTTGCTGTGGATTCAGACCTAACTGCGCTTTCATTTTGAGGAATTCATTACCAGTTCACAGCTGTACAATGGAAATGTCAAAGAGAAGGCAGGTATAACTTCTGTTCCCCTACAAGCTTTGCCTACTCGCCTCCCTTCACATGACTTCTGTAAGATACTTGCTGAGACCAAGGGGAAACAGTGGTCCATAACATGAAAACTTTAAAGTTCCTGTGATCAGTCCTGCACAGCCCTGCTGCCCTTCCCCACGCTGGTCACACAATGTGAAGTTCCCACTGTGCATCTGCTGGCTTGCCGCAGGCAGCACAAGTGTCCCAAAACCGCGTTCTTGCTCTTATCAGGCTTTCCTGAGGTCATGTCTTTGCTCGTTGTCTCTGATGTTGTCCCTTGGCAGGTTGACTGGCGTTAATGATCTAGGAGAGAAGGTTTTCCACATCCCTTTTCATTAACAAAAGTTCTTGCTCTTTGTAAAATAGCATTTCATTGTTTTTAGAAATTCTGCAGTTTAATGAGGCAAAAAATTCTTCTTCAGAGTGACAGTTTTGCTGGTGGTACTGTTTATTTTTATAATGCTTTATATCCTTGGGGTTTCTTAGGTTGGGATAGAATAAAAGTTTAAAAGAAAGCAAAAAAACAGATAAAGTTTAACAACTGCCAGGCATTCGGCTGACAGAGTAGAAGGCAGTGTGGAGCTATTGTTACTTCTTTTAAATATTGGACGTTTACATATTGAAACAGCCAAAGTCAGAATTTCAACACGAAAAATTGCTTTCTTTTTTGTTGGCTGTGCTGGGTTGGTTTCTTGTTTGTTTGTTTTTGTGATTCATTCTCCCCAAATAGTGAACACTTAAGCTATTTAATATACTGATAGGAAGCTGAAAGCTGAAAATTAAGAAAGGACTTACCCTTTCTGGGCCTTTAGGTCTTGCTACAAAATACCTGGCCTACGTCCATCGTAGGATTTCAGTAATGAGTAGGAATCTGTTTCCTGATGTTTTTTGTTGTTGTGCCTGTGAGTGGGGTGAGCGCTCACTGTGCCCCCTGAGCAGCAGAGGCAGCCACGTACCTGCTGTGCTGATGCGCCCAGCTCTGCCAGGATGCTGGGCACCGCGGGGCTGTTCTGCACTTCACAGGTTTACGTCTTCGCTGGCCATGAGAGGCCTCGTGTGCTATAGGCATGCTTTGGGACCCGCTCCACATGCTTTGTTGACCAGGATTGTTAGCTATTACTGTGACAGATACGGTACCCAAAAAGAATATGAATGAATAGCAGTGGAGGAGTGCCATTATTTCAGACAAACATTCATACTGAGAAATTTGATGACAGAGAGTGCTTTCTCCAGGCAGAAAATTCCAGTAATGGGGAGAGCTTGGTTCTACTGGGTGTTTTTCTTTCTCTCCATCTTTGTATCAGAGCTCATTTGTCTCATACTGATTAAAAGCAAAAGCTTTGAAACCAGCAGAAATGATTTACAGTTTGGTTCTTTAGAATAGTAAAATCAATCAAAATATTTTAAAAATAGAAGATAATAACTGGAGCTGCTCATCAAGATTTAGGACTAACTGCAGGCTTGATTGAGGACTCTAAAATTAGCTTTTATTTTATTTTTCATGTAGGCATGTGCAAAGCACAACACAATAATTATCAAGCTGAATTGTTGCTGAAAAAATGACTTAACTGGATCTTTGTAGTAGATTAAAACAGAATGTCTTCTGCTGTAAATCTCTTCAGCAAATGTCACTTTATCTCAGGTCTGGTACCTTGTTGTGTGAGGCTGTTTCCATAAGATATCTTGCCAGGTGGAGGCCATGCAGGTACTTCTACGTCAGTAGAAATACTCTGATTTACAGCAGATGATGAATTGGCCCTACACTTATTCTTCATTAATCCCTTTCCATTTCTCTACGTATCTAGAAGCTGTTGAAAAATGGCATCAGCAAGCAGGAGTCTTACTGCTGTCCTGAGCAACTTGTTGTTGCTCTTGTTGTAATTTTTATCACTCACGAGCAAGGGATGGAGCCAACTGAGAGACAGAATGGGAATGTAAAAATGTATTAGCCTTCCCTAGGTTTTTTCACACCTCTTTCTTTGGGAATCTCCCCAATATTTCATGGCTAGAAAACCCCTGGAAAATCTCCATATGGGCAGTTTGGTTTGCACTCTGTCTTTACCTCAACAAATTGCACCCAATTTAGCTGATAAAACATGTTTTAAAAAGTGGTCATGATAAAAAGGACAAAGAAGCTGTGATTATAAGAAGTTAGATCCAGTCTTCTCTTTTACTTTTGAATCTAAAGCATCCAGCATTGTTTCCTCAATTGCAATCAAAAGCAGAAGTCTTTTTGCACCATGTTTTTTGTTTTTTGTGTTTTTTTTTTGTTTGTTTTTTGTTGTTTTTTTTTTTTTTAAAAAAAAAAAAAAAGGCAGGTGACCTAGTGACTTCTAAGGCGAGTTTTGTGCAGAAAACCTCATAGGCACCAGAAAGGGTAGTCGAGGCACTGGGTCCCTCTTCTAATTACTTGTAACACTGGGCTGAAGTGAAGTCACTTCGTTGTCAGCAGCTCAGCTGCAAATACATAACTGGGTCATCTGCATCGGCATCAGTTCCAAATGTAATTGCTCCCCCCCGCGAACTGTCAGTACTTCTTTTTTCAGATTGCCTCATGTTTGTATAGGAAAAAGATGGGGTTAGGAGAGGAAAGAAAAAGTCAGTTGCTTAAAAGAACAGCAGGAAGGGTGTTTCACAACATGGTGAATTGGTAGGAATTTGTCCAAGACCCAAATTGGCTCTCTTATTTTGCTGGCTTTAAGTGAATATTAAATAATATATATAGAAACATTTAAAGTTAAGAATATGAAAACATTGCCAAACTTGAACTAAAATTTTTGTTACCTCCTAAGCAAGAAGTACTTTTAAATGGGAAAAGAATTAAACCTCTCATTTTGGAGGCATCAAACTAAATTAATGTCTTCATTTGGAAGTATTTATGTTCAGGAGTTTCTTCTAGAAACAATCCAATCAATTCAGAACATTAGCAAAGCTTTTCAAACTATCCAAATACCTGGTAGTGTACTTGTCTTCATAGGAAAATTCTGAAAATGTTTTCCCAGCTGAAGCAGTCAGAACTTTCTTATCCTCCGATGACCTCAAGTGCTGGGTGGCTCAGTCTTCTCTTTCATTTAGCTTTGAGCTTCTCCTAAATAGAAACTGCCAAACCTAGGGCTGTTTCCTGAACCATAAAGTACATTAGCCATCAAAGGGAGAGGAAACTTTCCTCCATTTACTGAAGAATTAATAAGCAAAGTGCAATGAAGGTTACAATTTAAGAGGCAGGAGCAGAGCCCTGGTTGCCTGGGAACAGGAGGATGCCTTTGGAAAGCCACGCCAGGCTCTCCCGGAGAGCGGCCTCACACACAGCCCAACACCCAGCTTGTCCCTCTCAGAAACATGGCTTTCCTCGTTGCTCTTTATCAAGACTCTAATGAGTTCTGAGATTCATTTAGCCTTTACCGCATATATCAGCGGGAGGACATATCATGTGGTATTCTCTAATTAGAGATGGACCTGAATCGAGGTCCCACATGCAAACGTCAAAGAAATGAGCCAGCATTCAGATTCATAACTGCTCCTGTACTTGTACTGCTGACCACACTGCTTAGGAGTAGTCAGACCTGGGTCAACCGATATCCCCAGAGCAAGCAGATTTCACCAGAAGCCATATACAAGGTAGGGCTCAGTTTAAAACCTGCCTTTCATCTTAGCCAATCGGATTTAAAGCAGTTTGCATAAAATAAGGTCCGTTTCGTGTCTGCAGCAAAACCAATATCAAATTCTGTCCTGTTGCAGGAAAACTGAAATTAATCACTTTATTACCATTGCCAATGCATGTAATTTTCACATGTGTTTTCCATGCAACTTCAGCAGCAAAGCTATGTAAATAATATCCTCTGCATTAAAAGGACCTCTGGAATTCATATATATCTATATATACAAAACCTCAAGTTGGTATGGCAATATAATTGATCCAAAGCTGTAAGGGGCCTGGTTAGTAGAGCATAATAAGGCCTTAGAAACATTCCAGCTGTCCTGAGGCTGTGATCCTGGGTGGGTCCAGCCCCAGCTGCACCCAGGCAAACTGGCAGCTCCAGAGGGACAAAGCTGTTCAGCCAAATTGCATGGCTGGCCTTTTGTAGACGTGCTGAACTCTGGGGACACAAACCTTCATCCCAGAGTCAAAGGAGAAATCATGCGATTGCCTCGAGGTGATGCCCTGGGGCAGAAACCACGTGTGCACTGAGGCTCTGGAGTCAGCACTGCGAGAGGGAGCCCACCTGTGGGCTGCAAGGCCCCCGTGAGAAGGAGATGCGGATCCCCCAGGTTTCAGAATCACAGGCCTCTGAATGTGGTGACTTATCTGAAGAAAGAATCCAGAATTTGATCCAATGTTTGGGTAAGAAACCCCAAACCCAACAGCTTCTCTGAAATGTGTCTGTCTTCTACTAATATTTCTGCATCCTGCAAATAAGAGTGGAAAATGCTCTGGTTTTGCCAAATGCTCAACTTCCCAGCTTCTGAATAGCAAAAGTAAGTAGACAAAGAGCAGCATTTGTCAGTTCCCAGGCCTGGAAGGGGTTAGGGTGTTGAAAAATGAGTAAAAAATAAAAAAGAGAAAAACATACTACTTCAGAGGGCAAAAGCAGACAGATTGAAGATACCAGCC
The DNA here is from genome assembly GCF_009819795.1 of Aythya fuligula. Classification (NCBI taxonomy): domain Eukaryota; kingdom Metazoa; phylum Chordata; class Aves; order Anseriformes; family Anatidae; genus Aythya; species Aythya fuligula. The sequence continues at coordinate 10,095,108 of NC_045565.1, read as the reverse complement.
TTATGCACTCACTGTTTGTTTGAACCTTTCATTACCACAGGTCCCCCCTGTGTCAGGTGGAGATGATGCATTTTTCCTAGGACTATTGTGACAGCTAGTGCTTTACCAATTGCTTTGATGTCTTTGAAGGAAAAAATACTCTGTCTGCCTAAATTTAGACTGACAGAGCATTGTGAATCAGGTGCAGGTGGCTTTGACCAGATTCCTGTAGAGCCCTTTATTGTGTGAGGCATGGCTGTTTTATCAAATATACCTTTTCTTTTCTCACAGCCTCCCAAAACACCACAAAGTCCCCCCAAGATGTGATGCTTTTGCTAAGAAATGTTTGTCCTTGCATAACTCCTGTGTGTGCTGAGAAATAGGAATATTTCATGAGAGTCTTTGTGCCTGGTAATTTTATCAGTTCTTATCAGGTTGTAGGGAAAGAAATGGCAGTAAATTGGATGTCTTACCTTGAAAAGCTTTCAAAAGGAAAACGTGACATGGTGAATAGATGCCTGGAGGGCAGGGTTTTTTTCTTCTCAGGTTATGGGAACACAGACAGGTCAATATGACAGAGAGTTATGTTGGTATTCATGAGCCAACATTCCCTTTGCCTTGAGAGTTTGCTGTAATGGCTTGAGAAACATGCTCCACTGTGGTGGCTAAATGGCAGATTGTATCCACCACTGGGGGCCGGGGGAATGGGGACAAGTGCTGAATACCAATTCAACAGGAGCCGGTGATTGCTGCAATTTGCTGGTGGCTGTGAAGGGCCTGAGATAGGTGGCAAAATCTTCCCGTTTACTTCTTTTGTTTGTGCCTACATAGTGCACAGAGATCACTGTCTGACAGCTCTGACAACTAAATAATTTCCTCGTGGCATTGGGTCACGTGGCACCAGGCCTTGTGGCAAAGGTAGGAAACCCTCTAACTACAGCAAAAGCATCCTGGAACCTTAAAATGGTCCTTCCCAAATAAATAAATGAAGCTTTGTGTTATCAACCTACAGAAGTAAGCGGGAGGTGGGGGGGGGGGGGGAAGGGGGAGAATCCCCTGAGGATAAATACTTCTCCTAGATGGTCTACTCGTGTAAAATCTGCATGTAAAATTGTGCAAACATTCAGCAGTGATTAGACTAAATGCTTTTCCTTATTTGGAAAAAAAAATATATATATACATATATATATATACACACTGTTAAACATTTTCATTATTTTTTCTTAGCTCTTAAGTACAGTGGGTCCAATTCTCCAGCTGGCATAAATCAACATCATTAGGCCCAGGAGTAAAACAGCAGCTGAGGCCCAAGAGCTTGGTAGGGATGGCTCCATTTAGCCTTGCATTTAGCCTCGTGCTCGTGGTTGCTTTTCCCTGTATTGTTTTACTGTGCCGATAAGTGAGATTTGTTCCTGAGCACCAAAGAAATGAGCATGTCACATTTAATATGAACAGACTGCTTACCGTTTCTGTAGTTCCTCATATCTGAGGCTCTCACAGCACATTTCATGCTGCCACAACTTGGCATGTTGTGGCTCACGTGCCGTTGCTTGTGCTTGCTGAGGCAGCATCCCAAGTCAGCGCTGGCAGCAAGCAGCTTGGAAGGCAGCATTGATATCAGCCTGTTTCATGCACTGTCTGTGCCCAGATCAAACCTTTCAGCCCTGCAGTACGGCAGGTCTTGCTGTTCTTAATTGGCATATCAGAAAACAGAGCCCAAGAGGAGCCACCTAGCCTGCCTGATCCTGTTTGTAGCCTAACTACGGTTATACACCTGACTTCACGAGCTGCATTCTCTGCTGCTTTGCTGATGAAATAACCTAGTGAGTAGCAGAACCAAAAAGAAGTCACCTGCTTCAAACTAGAAGTAGGTACATGCACAGTAGTGTACATGTACAAGCTGTGGATTGAGTGGCTCCAGTTTTGCCTTATTTAGACAGAACCCTACTGGGGATCTTGCGTGAATTCAATGGATTCAGGATCTTGTAATGCCTCTGCCTTTGAGTGAGGTGCAGAGGGACTGTGCAGAGCAGCTCCCTGGGGCAGAGCAGCCCAGTCCTTCCCATGAAGCTCTCTTTGCCAGACAGGGGATGGGGATTGTGTCCCAGCTGACGTGTGGGGTGATCTGCTGGCCATAAGCATCCCACAGGCATTGTCTTTCCAGTTACATGTGTTATCATGGCATGTAATTTACAGACAGATTATTATAATTATTTTTTTTTTATTATTATTATTCTTAGGCTGCACATAGAGAGCAGTTGTGAAGAGCTCTTGTTGCTCCAAGCCTGGATGTAGTCGATGAAAGTAGCCTTTGTAAGGGGAAAACACCGCCTGCTGACACAGAGGAAAATGCCATGTAATGCCCAGGGAGCCTTCCACCTCTCAGGGAAAGCAGGTGATGGGTCCTTTGTGGGGGTACCCTGTATCGCAGGGGTACCTGCTGGATCGAAACCTCAGTCACATCTGGAGGAAGTTAGCCAAGTGATCTGGACCATTATTATGTTTTGAAATACAACTAAGATCTCATTATTTTCTTCCCTCAGTTAATTGTACTGCTCTGCATCTTTGTTAAATTCCTAGGCAGCAGCACATACGAGCAGATGATTAAAAATTCACTTTGATTTACATGGTAACACAGATGACTGACCTTGTGCCATACCATGATGCTAGTGGAAATGCTGCTTCTACAAGATAGCCTGTTGTTCCTGCTGCCCCTGTGAAGAGCCTTGCCTCATTCATTAGGGTGGTTTGGGGCTTCCTGGCCTCCTCTGACCAGAATGTCACCTGGAGCTGGCAGTACAGCAAAGCCCTGAGAAAGGCCGTGTATTTTGCTCTATCCTACGAGCTGAGCAGCATATTACTCCTTGCATACTGTTATGTCTGGGGACAGTCAGATAAAACTGAGAGGCAGCATCCTATTTCCCTACGTGTTTCCAAGGGGCAAGAAGCACCCTTAGGAGCAAATGACAGGAAGAAATCTTATTCCTCTGGATCAGCTCAGACAGTAAGCCTTGTGTGATGGGCATTTCTGTCCTGGTACCATGGAGCTATAGAGGAAATAGTTGTTAGTACTGGCTTTAAGAGATTTACTCCTTAAGCATTTAGGAATTATAAGTCCACCACTATGTATCGTCCATCTTATAAGGCAATTTCATTCTGAACTCTCAGGTATGCTGGTAGTGCACTTACGATGAATAGCATTTGGGATTGCTAAGGACAAAAAATGTTTTGTTGTTTTTCTTATCTTGACCACTAACCAGACACCTTTAACTCACTCCTGTAGCTGTGGTGGTGTATTGGTAACTGTGCAACTGATGATACCAAGTTACTGTCTCTCTGGGCCCGTAGGGTAATTGAGCTAAGCTTTCATGTTTCCAGTTCTTTCTGCAATGGTCACTTTGCTGATCATTAGACAGCTCAAGTTCCCACCTACCCAGACCACTTCTCATGGATCAAAGAGCAGTGATCTGTAAAGTATTTAAATTTATGGCCCCAAACATTACCTCTGCATTTTCCTGTACTACCTGTATTCTGTAACATGTAAATATTTAAATAAATAAATTATATAAATATGCAAAAACAGTGGTGTTTATCTTTGAGACAGGGCAAATAATATCTCAGTTATATAATCCTGCAGGATCTGTAGCCACAACTGTAGGCAACGCAAGAGTTTTCACTACTGTTTCAAAACCGGCTTCCAAATGTTTCAGAACTACCAATGCAGCGTTTTCAAAACCAAGCATGAGGTACTGTAAGGTAATGCTCTTAATGAAAACAGTCAAGATACGATGTCCCATACTGTGGTGCAGGAGTTAGAAATGTGGGGCTTGGGATGATGGGACTTTCGTAAGGTGAATAGCATTGTCTAGGTTGGATTTCAGTCTTATTGGAGTAACTTGATGTGCCAAAGAGAAGACAAAGTCATTTGCTGTCTTCCCAAAGGGAATTTGGTAAAATTACAGTATAACTGTAAGGCTGGTAGCTGAGAATCATGGGCATCGTTCTGTGACAGCAAATGGATGTAGATACACGTCTATTTATGGACATGTAAGAAGTGGAGGTAAAACCCATTGTGTATTATTTCCCCATTCTCCTCCTGTATTATTTTCATCCATACTGCAGATCAAGGGTAGAGAAACCCTTTATACCACTGAGTTCTGCAAACACAGCTTCTGTGTTGAGGTGTTGCCTATCAATCATTATAACTTAGATTAGCTCTCAAGTCCATGCAAAGACAAATCTCTCCAATCTTCTTCCTTGTCACCACTATTGATGAGCACGAGTCAGAAGATTCACTTTCTTTGATAATGTCATTCTGGACGTTTGTTTCAAGCTTTCATGATGCAGCACCTCTTATGGAAAATGACAGGTGATAGAGGTTGATGGTGCAGATACTGTTTTATGCTGAATTAGAATTCTGGACTCAAACTTCTGGCACAGTCCTTTCTCAGTAGTCTCTCCTATAATAAGAATAGGTAAACATGGAGCCTGTGATTTACTAATATTTGCTGGTATAATACACTTATTTATTATTTACATCTTCAGTTCAGGAAAGCGCCTGCCTTTAGCACTGCTGCTAAACATGGCAGTGTGTTCAGCAGCTGCACAATCTGAAGTGGTATTTACAAGCAGGTAACCAAGCAGAAGAACTCAGTGCCTTAGCTAGCTCACTAAGCATAACGTCAGGTCTGTAGGCAGCAAAATTTCAATGGTTTTGCAAATAAGCAGATTTGAGTAGTACAGAGACTGCAGAGCTCATGGCTGACATCAGTTCAATGGCTTGTGACTCTCCCAGTACAGTCGAAACATTAACAGTATATGTAGTTATCTGCTCACTGAATCTAGGGCTATTTCTATTGACGCTCATAACCAGAACCTCTGGCATAAGTAATTTCTTATACCTATCGCTCATTTGGAGCACTAGGACATACGGTCACAAAATGTCCCATTTCATGCAGTGCTTGCAATGAATTTCTCTTGCAGGACGTGCAGCACAATTTCCCATATACTGTCTGAGCACACAGTGGTAGCAAAGTTTTCCCTGTCTATTTGGAGTCTGCTGAGCATGTGTCCACAGTATTGTAATTTTCCATAGGCTGCACTTTAAGCCCCCATCCGGAACAGCCATGTAGCTGGAGCAGTGCTTGCTGTACCCTTGCTTGCTGTACCACTTCTGACATTGCTGACTCTGGCTAGTGACGGCCATGGCCTCTGTAGAGTTGAGTCTGATTCAAGCAGTAAATCCACTCTGATGTGAGGTTTTCCTCTGTAAGTGATCTCGACTAACTTTGTCTGCCACACTTCCAAACTGACGTGACAATCAGCTCTCCTGAAACTACAGTATAATCTGCTCATTTCCCATAGTCTCTTTTTAAGCTGACAAAATTTCTGGTGTTTGTCTACAGCAGTTGTTTTAAGTACGTGCCAACATCATTATTCCAAGAGCACAACGTTATATTTATCGTCCGCTCAGGAAAGTGTGTAAAGTACACACTTGCCTTTGGCCCTGCTTGTCTGCCCTTTCTTCAGAAATGTACCTGGCATTAATTGTGAACATAGAGTATCCAGACATTCTTGTTCAAGCAATAGAAATGCTAAGAGTCTCATCCAAATTTTGAAGGATGGCATGGTGGGTTTGCTGAGGACTGTAGCAGAGTGCAGACAGGAAGAGGAGAATGAAATGTTTACTCAGGTACAAAGCAGCAGCAGCAGAAGTAGCGTCTGGGCATTCCTGCAGTCAGGAGAAACATACAGCAGATGTGTGTGGAGAGACCTGTCCGTAACAAAGACAGGGTCTCTGGTATGTTTTCTTTATCTCAAAAAAGCTGAGCAGAGAAAATGCCCCACTTTACCCCAAACTGTTGTAAATTATGGGAAATGTGCATTTAAGCACAGAAAAGATGAAAGCCCACCAGTGTGCCCCAGAGCTGTTAGAAAGAGGAGGGACAGTGGCAGTTGATTCCTTTGAAATTTGTACTGGCTGGTTAGGGATGGCTTTGGGCAGAAAAAGAGCTTGGCTGGGAGGAGGAGGAACTCACAGAGCCACCTTTCTCCTGACTATAGGAAGTAAAATCCATTTCTGTGGGATGAGCCGGCTTGCAGTGGCTGAGTGAGGTCAGCCCTGCTGAGATGGAGCCCCTGAGCCCTCCATCTGCAGAGAAGTGCTTTTAGCGGTGATACTAAAAAGATGTCCACATGCTCTTCTTGTTTTGCATTTTCAGGTTGCTGCCAAACCAACTGGGAAGCCATATTGTATAGATGAGGCAATTCGTCTCGTGTATAAATTTGTGTGTAATTCATAGCCCATGCCTTTATTTCCCAGCAAATTCTCTTCTAAAGGTCAGACCAGAAATTTGGGAAGGCATTCTGCCTCTCTGAGGGACAAAATGCAGCCTCATCTCGATTATGGCACCCAGTTGCTTACCCAGACTGTTAAGCTGGATCCTGTTGGGGAAGCAATGTTCAGCAGGAGAGAGTTTAAAAGTAATTAGTAACAGGGGAGGTAAAGAAGGTAGCTTTAGTACAAGTAGAAAGTAGTGCATGCTAATGATTAGCTGTAGAGATGGCGTGTAAGTAGAAGAAAGAACAAAAAAAAAAAAAAACAGTTAATTTATCAAGATAAACAATAAGATAGTTAAAATAAAGGAGAATAGAGAAAGAGATAATTAAAATCCAATATTATTGAATATAAAGCCAAATTTCACAGTAGCTAGATGTTTGTTTTTTAATAGAGCCCAACTGAGCAATTGACAGTATGCAAGGTATTGGTAAAGAGCTCCAGGAAGAACAGGGAACCATTAGTGTAAAGGTATCCTTTAGGACACATTTGCTCCACATATAAACGAAATTGTTTTGCTTTTATTTTGCCATCAGCATAGAAAATTGCAGTATGTCTGCATTTGTCTGCAGGTGAAGGTTAAAGGAAAAAGGTTATCTTTGTAACCTTTAACAGGACACAAGCTGAGGGTAAGGATGTGATGCTGGTGTAAATCCAGAGTAAATAAAATTCTGTGCACTGCATCTCATGAGCGTGAAACACTCATGTGCTGGTGTACAGTGTGAGTGATACATAAAAAGTATGCAAAATGAGGTATATAAAGCAATGAATGTTACTGTGCTACAGTAATAAGCAGAGGAGCTGGGAAGTGGAGAAGACATGGAAAATGGAACCAGGTCATCTCTCCAAGATCACAGTTAGCCCCCAACCAACCTTCCCCCTCCCCACCCCTTTTTTTTTTTCCTTTTGCAATTAAATAGAACTACATTACCAATACCACATTGTGTGGGTCAAAATTTTGATGAAATAGCACGCAAATGTTCGTTTCCTTTATAGACACAGCCTTTGTTGCATACCATCATCATACACCCAGCCATCGTCCTTCACAGAGCTCGAGGCAGCAGCTGTCCACACTCCAGGGCCTTTTACTAATGGTTAATATAAAAATTAATGTAAAAGATGAGAGGAGATGAAAACTTCAGGCAAATTATTTGAATAATTACCAAAATGAGAGGAGATAGGGCAAATGTGAAGTATTTGAGTCACTTTCTTATTTCTGTAGATGTGCACGCTGGTCATGCAGGGAAAGAGATTGATCTAGAGTATCTCTGTGTGCACAGTTGTGTTCATCATTTTAGAGGTTTTCTTACACGCTGATGTTTTCAACAGTTACCGGGTCAAAAAGGAGAGTGGACAAAAAAAGGATCAGAATAGTGTGCACTGGATTTGAGTAACACATCTGTAGTTACCTTACCCCTTGCTTCAGTCTGCAGTGGAACAGTGCCACGGTGCTAATCTGGTGCATGGTGACGTGACAGGGCTGCTGGTTCCTTTCATCAACTGCTTTAATGGCTGAAGGTTCCTGATACCGAATACAGGAGCAGAGTTTCTGATCCTTTTCTTTTTATCCGAATACCCCAGATTAACACATGTACGTCTTGCAGCAATGTCTGTGCATGCAAGAATATTCAGGGATAAAACCAGAAAGTTTGTCTGCCTTTCTCGAGTACTTTGTGTGAGGTCCCAGCTAGAAGGAAAGCTCCAGCAGCAAAAATGTCTTGGTGTTCCCAGGCACGTCTACCTCTGGGACACTTGAGATGTTGGCATTTTTTGTTAGAGCCAGAAGCACTTTCTTTCAATCTGTTATTTCGTGTATTCCAACACATCTTTTCTACCATATTTTCAGGTTTATGTTTGACTTAAGGTTTTCAGCGGTGGGTATAGGAACTCTTTTGTTTGTACACTGAAAGTTCCTTATCTTATAGTCTCAAAACTGCCTGAAAAATACGGAAAATATCACCCCTATTTTGTTGCCTAAAAAGATGACTTGAATGCAATTAGATGGGTTATCCAGCCACGTGTTTTGTCTCCAACCTCTTTATAAATAGAAAAAGCATAAAAGATTGTGTCCTTCCTAACGGTGTCTACTGGTGTCTACTCTCTTTGTATCTGGCAGCTTGCCCTAGTAATGCTTCCATGGCAGAACTTTAATGGGAAGCTGAAAACTATTCAGAATTTGGTTTATGTTCATTTCTAGCATTTAGGATTCAATAAAATATATTGGAGGGCATATGCTACTATAATTTTTTTAATGCTGTGGAGCCCACTGAAAAGAAAATAATTTTTCCCAGGGTGACAGATTCTGTCAAAGCCTTGTTTCACTGCAGCAGGCATTGCCATAGTGGGACTGAAAGTGATTAAGGTCTATAGCAGGCAACAGGTTTGAGGAGGAATAGTGTTTTCATTGTTTGAAAATTAATAATGGAAGGGTTTTCTGCTTTAGATGCTAATATGTGTCAGCAGCAAAGTAAAAGATGTCTTGGAAAGTGCTTTTTCTGTAGATGAAATGTATTGTAAGAAAACATGTTTTCCCATGTTGCAAGATTAAGTGAAAGGAAGACACTGTAATATCATTTACATTTAATCTCACTTTCCATTCTGAAAGAAGAATGGCTGATTACAGCCATTTACCCTGGGCGGGGGAATCGCTCCCCCGGCACAGGAATGCACTCACCCCAAGAGAGGGCTGTAGCAGGTGTTTAACAGCAGACAGCACAACAGTGTGAATGCTAACCTTGCTGCCAGGTGAAATGCTGTGCAGGTGAGGATGTCGAGTGAAGGCTAAAACCAAGCTGAAATTCTTTGTGTTAAAGAGAAATTGGATCCAGATTCTGCTCACCCTCTTCAGCCTACAGCTAAACATCTTCATGGTTAAATGCAGACCCCTGATCACTGATTTATTTATTTATTTATGTTTAAACTCACATAGGTTGATTCCGCCACTTCTTTTTGAGCACTACACAGTGTTTCCCCTCACAAAGGAGAAGCAGCAGGCACTAAAGATGACAGCAAAACTGAACCAAGTCCTAAAAGCAGAGCAGTGTGGGTCAAAAGCAAATCAAAGACCGTGTCACTGGAAATGTGATCCAGCTGCTTCTCTAACGTGTATTTACTTTTGCTTCCTTTCCTGCTTCGTTTGCCTCCTATTATATCTCCTCCTTAAGTACCTTCTTACCCCATTTCATGCAGAGGATGCACAGATTCTTTTTCTAGCCTTAAATCACGTAGTTGGGATGTCTGCGTATCCTCTTCAGGTAAGATATCCTTGTCAGGTAAGACACTCAAAGCCAGGCCAGCCAGCACAAAAGAGATCTGCTCCCCAGTCAACAGAAGCATCAAAACAAATGTCTTAAGCGTTCATTGATTGGATGCTTAGGTCAAAATTGTGCAAGCCGTGTTTTGTTGCTTCTTCAGTAGGTATAAGGTACAAGATATTTGGAGCAAGAGGTCAATTTCAGCTGGGATTGACAGATGTTTCTAATAGCAGAAGGCATCTGGGAGGTTTTAGAATTATTTATGTAGATGGTACTGCATGGTGTACTCTAAGCAATCACGTAAAAAATCTGCAGATCTGAAATGTCTGGCTAATTGCAAAGACAATTTTATGCTCGCGTGGCCTCTGAGTGCCTGGGGCTACTGAGGGTTGGTTTGCCAGGTCAGAGCTGCAGGTGAGCAGTGAGCTTTGGCTGTATCCTTCCTTGTCCCCAGCACTAAACCTGACATGGTAGCATGCTGCTCCTGCTTTTTACCCACAGAAAGATTGCTCTTCTTCCACACATCAGAACAGTAAAAACCAGGTGAATGAGCCACATCCCTGAAAAGGATTGCACTGTAATGGCAATGATGTGCTAAATTTCACATCATTCTCTTTTCCTGTAATCAGTGTCCACATCTCCTAAGCCTTTTCCAGTAACAAAAACCTAATTTGCATTAATGTCCAAACTTTGCACACGCCAAAATTCTTAGTAAAAACCTATGCTGTTAATGACTTCTAAAAAGTCACATAGGGAATCAATGACATGATCAGGAAGAGACAGAAAGCCTGACTCATTTGTTACTTTCCTGGTGTGCTCTTAGCTGATGGATACTTGCAGCCACAATAACCTGCTCCCTATCCTAACTGCCGTGTGTTTCCTTCAGGGAGCTGCATATTTAGTCTCTTTCAACTCCACTTTAGTACACACAAAACATAATCAAATTCAACCTAATATCTGTCAGGAAGGAATAAAATGAAAATTACAGCTAGGTACTCAATTTACAATAATTTATGGCATTACTGCTGTGCTTACTATCTTCCAGTGTGCGGTTCTAACTCCAAGAAATGGAAAGCTTTGTTTGTTATTTTCCCCATTTTAGCTCCAGTAGGAATTAATGCATTGCCTGGAGGTAATGAGTTTTCAAATAGTTCAAGAATATTTATTTTTGTTAAATCCCACTCTGAAAAGGTAAAATGCATGCAGCAAACAGGTCGAAGTTTTAAAACTTCTTCCCAAAGTTCTTGCCTTTCTTTAACCACAATTGAATGTTTCCTTGCTTTAGCATAACTATGATAAATGATCCATAAAATGTCTGTGTTCACCTTATTCACATCACTACCTGCACTGAAAATTACCTCTGGGGAGGAAAAGAGAAGGAGGGAAAGGAGTCGTAGCTCTCTTCAGCAGCAGGCACAGCATTGGTCTTGGTGTGGCTGTCACCATCACAAGAAACTCATGCAGAGCTAAGAAAAGGGAAAAACTCCTTTCCTCTTCCCTACCAGGAAATCAGGGCCTAATCATGATAAAATATCCACTCTACAAAGTAAAGCTTTTTTATTTTTATTTTTATTTTTATATTTTTATTTTTATTTTATTTTATTTTATTTTATTTTATTTTATTTTATTTTATTTTATTTTATTTTATTTTATTTTATTTTATTTATGTTATTGTCAAATTGTGCCAAGATATGGTTGTCAGCTTAGCATCTTGCCCAGTGCTCGCTTCTTGGAGCTACTTCTGTGCTTTCAGTGATGACCCGATGTAATGCAACTCATGCTGTGCAGTACTGGGGGTGGTAGGTGAACTGCTGTCACTTTGGGAAGGTTACCTGGTATTTTCAGTTCAGTGTACAGCCAGGAGTTTCCACGGCTGTTACAGAACTGTCCTTACTTTTAATTCCTCCCTTTACAACCACAGAAGTTCTCTCCTGCTGCTTTTCTCATCTGTTCATATAGGTGGAGGTTGGTTTGGTTTATTTTGTTTTCTCAACAGCAGTGCTGCTGTACCTCACATACTAAAGTGAATTTATACTCCACCACCAAACAGGCAATTCTGGATGTAGTTCAAACTCTGAAATCTGAGTTTGTGGGAACAAAGAACTGATGGTAGTAGTTCAAGTGCTTGCTTGAGTCTCTTCAAGTGAACCAAACAAAAAGAGGTAAATTACTGAATCTATGTTAGCATGAAACCAACACTTATCATTACACTTCATTACTGCCATAATTTTAATTCGTTCAAAGGACACTCTCTGATTTATTCTGCTCTTTCTTATAAATCTGATGATGAATCCCTTTCCATTTTTGCCAAATTGAAGTTCTATTTGGTCATAATTCCTACTGATGAATTGGAGGACTAATTTCAGTAACAAATGAAGATCAGGAAAGCGATGATGTAAAGCCCAGTATACATCTTAATATTGATGGCAATTGTTTTGTTATCAGTTATTATTATTCCTATGACATTAGGTCATTATGAACTTTCATGTGTCACTGTATTGAGAGAGAATCATGATTTATATGTGGGGTATTTGATAACTATAACAGCAGATGGATCCAATTTTAGTTACTTGTTTTATTAAATGAAATGCTATAACTTAATGTAAGGAAAGGTTATTTTTTACTGAGGAAAAGCATCAAGCACTAATGGTTTGTTTATCACTCCTGTTAGTGGTGTGATATGTTCTGACAGATCCTTTACAGCTACTGTTTCATTGTAACTGGTATACCATTTTTTCTGTGCTGTACTTGTAAAGGTGCAGGTAAGTGATAGCTAGGGTTAATCAAATGGACCATTTGATAGAAGCTTTTTGTTGCAGTTTTTAAAGCTGTTTGGTCAAAATGGCCAGAAGATTCATAAAACAGCCTCCTTAAAGGTCAGACAGATCCATTTAGCATGTGAGAGTCCTCATCTAGTGATGACTGGTGTCACTGGTAGTAGATTTTGTTGTAGGTCTGTTGTATTAGGAGTCCTGAACACAGGCTATTGACAACCCTTTGCTTTGTAACAAAAAGCCATGAGCTCTTATTAGTACTTTTTCATTAAGGAAGATCTGTTTGTTTTCAAAAGTTCTCTACTGGTAAGATAAAGTTCTTCATCCCTAAACCTCTAAAGAGGTTTTCTAGAAGTCTCTGCTACTTAATATTTAACACATTTCAGTTGTTGCCTCAGTGCCCGTGCACAGGAGAAGCTGATGGGGTCTGAAAGCCCAGGATTATTGCCAGCTGGGAATTATCAGCAGAGCAGTGCCCATGCTGCAGAGGAAGAAAATAAATGCAGAGGTTATTAATAGGTGAGAAGTTCTTTCCCTCTTCCCAGATTAGCAATCAGTCAGCCTTAAAACATTTGCATAAGACATAGCGGTGAGGCCAAGGGTCTGGTGTGTCGCCGTGCAATATTGCTGTGCTTTGTAGCGGCTCGTGAGGAGGGAAGGGCAATGGTGCATGAAGCTGCAGGAAAATCCTTTGCAAGCTCTCTAAGCAACTGGAGCTCTGAAGCAACACCGTATTAGATCATATTAACAGTTGTAATTGCTTAGTAAATACTATGGGTACACTGAAGGGCATGCAAATAGTCTAGTTCTCCACAAAAAGCTAAGAGTGCTTGAGGTGTACCTGAAAACCTGATAATTCTGTGGTGATAACTTCCAGAACACAGGCGATGCTAGTGCCTAGGGTCTGTCTTTAATTGAGTTGAATTTCACTGCTATGTGAAAGATTTGACTTCTCCCACTGGGCCAGTGGTGATGGAGAGACCTCCTTATTTTTTCTCTCTGACAAAATCTTTTCTCTTTTATTACTTCTGCTGTCATGAGATACGATTCCAATTGTGCTGCTCTGATGAATATAGAGCCTCTTAAGATACAAAGCAAACCTTTTTCACATGAAGTGCCTTCTTTCTCCTTTCCTTACTCGTTGGTCCTGTTTGTGCCTTGTCCCTCTGGTGTCTGGGCAGAGCAGGAGAGGTTTACGGGCTGCTGTAAGCATTCAGCCGCAGCATGGGACGCACCTGCTTTGGGATCTGCCAGGATGTAAATGTGCTGTACGTTGGCATTGCTGGTGGGCACAGTAGCAGTGATGCTCAGGGATATGTCTTCCTGATTCTGGCAGTGCCTCCCTTCAGAAAGCCTGGATCTCAAACCATCCAGCTTGGTGCAGGTCTGACAGGCAGGAAGGAGGGGGAGAAGGACTGCAATCCCAAGCCCGCCAGCGAGCAATTAATGTCCAGAGAGAGGAGCTTAAAACCCAAGGTGAAAAAACATTGCAGTGCTGTAGTACATGACTAATAAAGGAGACAAACACTGTCAAACACCCACAGTATGTTTATAGGCTTTAAGTTTTGTAAAGTGGATTAGAGACATTTGTATTCATTAAGGAGATGAAAACCTTTTCTCTGCAGCTCAAGTATTTTATTTAAAAAGTTTGAATTTTATGGGTGGTAAAAGAACCATAAACAGAGCAATGAAATGGTCAGAGAAAAAATGGCAATTGTGTACACTGCTTTTAAAAGAGCCAGAGCATTTCTTCTTCTTAAACCCCCATTTAATGGATGAATGTATTATTTAAAAAGATAGATGATATACATGATAGGAAAAAGCCCTGGGACTGGGATCTTTCTCTTCTTTCTCTCCTACTTATAATAATTTGTCTCTCAGTAGCAGTTAGAGGCACTGAGACTGAGGCCTCTGTGAGCACTGCAGAGACACAGTCCCAGCCTGCAGCAGGGCCACGCTGAGTGGAAAAGTTTGGGTCGCAAAAATGGAAATAGGGCCTCTGGTTTAAAAACATGCCATGACAGTCACAGGCACTACTGATGGGAGACTGCAGAGCTTGAAGCAACCCCTTTTGTCTCCATGGCCTGGTATGGGTGGTGCTCCCAGGACATCCTCCTTGTCATCTTATTTACTCCCTCTCCAGGTCATGCCTTCTCTCTCCTCTCCACTTTCCCCTCCCTGTATTCCCCTCCTGCTCTGTGATTTCTCTCTCCTTGGTTCTCCTTCCCTCATCTCCCAACAGCTCCCTGCCTGTAGCCCTCAGCTTCCTTCCTCTCCCCTTTGGAAGCTGTCAGGCTTTTTCCATTCCACCGTCTTCTCATCATCCACCCACTTCTGTGGCATCACTTTAGTATTATTTGGCAGGTTTGAAAAAGGGTGTATAAAATAAATGACATTTATAACCTGAACATATGAGTAGTTTGCTAAAGATCTTAATTACTTGAAAAAAATAAGCTAATCAAGAAGGTTCAGTAAGAATTAATTGTGTTGGGGAAGCCTGGGATATTTTTTCATTTTTTTCTGCACCTGATTGGGCCTTCCAAATGAGCTGGCAGGTGTCTTTTTAGCAGGCACAGGAAATTGAAGTTTAAAATAGATTGGCTGTAGAAACAGGGTACTTTTTTTTTTTTTTTCTTTTTGTGAGAGCAAAATAGGAATTTAAGTACAGTCAAGTTACTGTTCTGAGAAGCATTTATTGGAAAAGTCGCAGAAATTCCTCTTAACGCCTGCAGGAGTTAGGACTTGTACTACTTTCTTAAGGGTGCACCTATAGCTTATGGTATACTGAGTTATCTTTCACTGTGAATCAAGTCTCTGAACAACTGCCCTGCTTGAAACTACTTTGGGGGAACACAGCTCAGGTAAGGTGCAGATCTGAAATGACATTATGAACCTTTACTTGACCCATGAGCTCTGAAGGTGCAGATCTGACAACACCAACAAAGATGGCTCTGTCTGTCCCCACCAGCCCTCCTCTGTACAGGCTTTCATCCTCATTTCACTGTTAGACTGTTTCCTCTCATATGTGTTTAAACAAAGAGATGGAAGGCAGAATCTTCTGCTAAAAAGTAGATGAAAGTGAGGATATTCATGGCTGTCCATGAAAAGCAATTTTAAATGTATAACAGAAAAATACTGATGACATGGAAAGAGAAGATATGCAAGAGGTTTCTGGTGTGTGTTCCAGCTCCACAGCACAGGCTCCCTCTGAACAGGTCACAGTTGTCTGTTAATCCCTGGGTTAACCATCCTTAAAACTGGGACTGAAGCGTTTCCTTTTCCATTTTGTGTGCCTTGTGTACTTAAGTCGTAAACTTGTTGGAAAATGGTCTGGCTCTTGTTAGTACCTCATCTTCTTTCTCGTTCTGTAGTAAAATGGGGAAACTTTAACAGAATAAGGAAAGTCATACTCTCTCAGTGCTATTCTTTCTTTCCTCTACTTGTAATTTTCAGGATAAAATGCTCTCCAGACTTCTTTCTGACTGCTGCAGGTTTGAAGTAAAAGCACAGATTCTCACAGCTCGCTCCAGCAAGGACGAAAGACTCAGGGCCAAATCCACCCTGGAGCTAAACCAGGGATATGCCCATTGTTCATCCTGCTGCTTTTGCAAAGTAGGTTTCTTTTTGCAGTTCTCTGCGATTATTCCCAGGGATCTTCTATTGCAGGTCACAAACATATGCCAGCTCAATGGTCCTTCAGTTTATTTTTCTCTTCCTGCAAGGTAGCCATTCATCCATGGAGTAATTTCTTTAAATGAGGCATTTTAATCCAAATTGCCAGTTAATACCTGCAGGGCCAGCTTCCCTCCTGATCAGCTCTGGAAATTAAGGGAAGCTTTGAATGGTGCCATAAAGTTTTGCTTGCAGAAATTCTGAAGGACTTTTGAAACAACAAAATTGGAAGGGCAAACTCTGAAGCTTCAGACAAAATGCAAAACTATGGGGGAGAGGGAGGGGCAGGCATAAAGCAAAAGATTTTTAGAAGCAAAATACCAGATTCGCTTTGCGTTCAAACCTGTTAGTTTGGTTTCTGAAAGATACCATGACTAAAAATGAGGATGAGGTTTTACTGTGTTATACTTGTTCATTAACTTAGAATCAGTGTTCTTTTTTTTTTTTTTTTTTTTTTTGTGGCCTTTTCTCTAAAATGATCTGATTTTAGTTCTGATTGTTGTCCACGTTACGGTAAAGCCAAATGATCACCCCAGTTCTTCTAATTTATGTGTTTATGTAAAAGTAGCTACTGTAGTTTTTAGTCAAGCTTGAAAGGAAAAGGTCAAGGATCTGTAAAATTTGTCTGGGTAAGGTCCACTTGAGTGTCTTTCCTTTGAAAACCTAAGCCAGAGGTTCAAGCACCACCTGCACAGCCCACCTTATCAGACCAGATGTGGAATTAGATGGAGAGCTTCCTTCTGTGTAATTAAGTTCCTTTGACTTGATTGAAAATAGTAATGGATCCCAAGGACACGCACACAAAAAAAAATATCTTAAGTCTTTTATGATACCTTCTGCTGGATCTGAATCAATAGGATGACTGTTGCATCCTCTTTGAAAATTAGGGGGGAAAAAAAAGGCATCCAGTAGAACACAGTGCAATGACTCTTCTAAATGGTGGTGGTTGTCCCAGTACAATATTGAACTAGAAGGAAAATGCATGGACACAAGCCAAGATGAAGCAAACAAACTAGCTCACTCCATGTCCTGGTGCTCTGTTGGGTCTCATGGCTTCTGTAACCTGTGAGAAGAGAGAGCTCCTGAGCTTTACGGGAATTGGGCAGCAGATGGACTTCAGCGGTCAGTTAGATTACGGAATTAGTTCTGAGTAGAAATAAACAAGGCCTGTAAGTAAAAAGGCTGTAAGTTACCAGTTAGTGTTGTACAGTTAAAAATGTCAGTAATTGTTGTTCTCTAGCCAGCCATTCGTGGCTCATTCCTTTTAGCATTGTTATGGAAGGAAAATTGTGACTACCTGTTGATAATCTCTGCACAGTCTGAGGACTTTGCACACCGTTAGACACGGGGTGGGGAGTTAAGCCTGTTTACATTTTCTTATGTGTAAGCCCATCCCATGCCACAGTGCCATTCCATTTATTGGATTCCACATTTAAGCGATCTGTCCATAATTGCAATAGAAAATGTTCAGAGCAATTTGCCAGGCACCTATCTGGAACAGTAAGGATGTTGAATAAAATATGATCGTTGTGCTCTGAGCACCAATAATAATAAGAGAGCTGAGCATTCTCGCTTTTCAAGTAAAATATAATTGTTTCTGGAATACATGTGTTTGAAAGAAACCTCTGAGTGCTTTAACTGATTATAATTTATTATTATATTTTGACCTTGGAATAATGCAATTACATAAATAATGCAACTACGGAGAAGGGATGGGTTAAAGGGAGATTATAATTACATTCAAAATTGAAAAATCTTATCATATGCTTTCTGTCATCCCAATTAATTTAGCTATGATTGTATAAATACAGCCTTCTAAAAAGGCCATTTAGCTCAGGATGGATAATAGATTATTGCAGTTTTGCTTAGAGTTTTGCACAATATGTAAGTGCTGCTAAACCCCCCCCCCCCCCCCACACACACACACACACAAAAATCACAGAAATTTAAGCAGGTTCTGGTTATGATTCACTCTTTTACCCCTTTACAAACATAAATTCAGTTACAGTATCTGTTCAGCTGTCTGAGACTGACCACTGTGATACATTCAGTCCATACTGTGATTGATTCAGTCCAAAATAAAATTTACCATCCCCTTTGTGGGTATCTTACCCTTCAGCTCAAGCTGATGGTGGCTAACAGAGCTCTCTTAATTTTCTCATTTTAAGCCTTCCTTACTACCTTATTTTACTGTGAAAAATACTAGTGCCCTGCCTCCCATTTAAACCATAATTAGACATTATTTTGTATTGGACATTTCTAAGAACTGCAGGTATTTCTTCTCTAAGATATGGCCTACTGAGTGCATCCTAACAACTAAAATGCTTTTTTTTTTTCCTGAGCTCTTGCTCACTCTTTATGTCTTTGATTGCTACAACACTGTTTTCTTTGTTCTCAACAAGTATAATCATTCCCCAAACTGCTGCTGAAAAGGTTTTTCGTCTAATCCATTACTTTTCTGTGTCAGATTCCTCTCTGCATCCTGGCTCCATCTTCCCCATCCCATTATTTGTATATGGCTTTTAGAGACCCTCGGCACCCATCTGGTGCTTAGGGTCCAGTTCCTGCTGCAGAGTAAGCTAAAGTAACCCAGTTAGATGTGCAAACGTGTATTCATGCCTCCCACCCTCAGCAGGCCTTGGGAGGAAGACCTCATAAGCTTCCACGGATTTACCTCACTATTTGCCTTCAGGTGCCCCTACCAGTGTGGAGACCTTCTGTACACTGCAGGTGGGAAGATACAGTGCCTCCTGGGAGTGAGCTGCACGCTTAGCTCGGGAGGAGGCATGTGCACAGGCAGCTCCCATGGTGCAGTTAATGTGCTGTGAATCTCATGGTAACTTGTTCCTGTAGCTACACCAACAGACCTCACCTGCCAGCCCCACGTTTGCTCTGAGCCAGGCTCATTTCTCTGGTTTGCCCTCAGTTCACGCACGGCAGTGGAATATTTAAACTGAAAGGAGCTTTCCGTGTAGTTAATTATTTCATCGTAATGTTTCTATTCATTTTTTATCATAAAACTTTTTCCTTCAAATAAAGCCTTAAAGGAAAAGGGGACAAAGTAAAATCAAATGCTTTCAATTGCTGAAGCAAGAAATCTGCAGTGAAGCTTCTGCTTAACAAAATGGAGAATTAGAAAGCATGTTTTATTCTATCATAAATTAAAATGAAGGGAATGAGGGCCTCATTTGCTTAAAGATTGTCTATTAGTATTCACCTGGTGGCAAGCAGCCTTAATCTCACACCATTAATGAAAATAGAAGCTCATTAAATAGTAATTCTTTTTAATAGCGACAGAAGCCTGGGTCTGAGCTGCACTGCTTTAAGTTCTCGTGTAAATTGTGCATGATGATCACCAATAACAGAATTTCTTGTACCTCTCCCCACTCCGAATAGCTTTCATTCCTCGTGTAATCACTCACGAATGCCAGACAGGGAAAGAGCCTTGCAGATGGAGGGAAGAGGTTTTACCACAAGAGTCCTGATGTTAGAAAATAGCAAAGAAGCTGCTGAATTCAGAGCAGGTGAAATAAGCAACAGCACCTACTGCTTTCCCCTTTTGAATCAGATCCCCACCACCTTTGTGAACAGGTTGTTCAGGGTGTTCAGAGACCCCCAGGAGCCTTGGTGATAGCATTCCTTGCTTCTGGACAAGATTGCAGTGGGCTTCTTGAATTTCTCTGCTTGGCAGCTGCTGCTAGACCGATCATCAGATATAGCAAGTCCCATCCTAATGATTATCCCCCTCTAGCCATTGCTGTGCCCTCTCTTCCTCCAGATGACTAAGTCATTAACTCTGCCTTAGAAACAAGCATAGGCTAGTTATCAGCACTACATGACTATTCTTATGTTAAAGTCCTAACGTGATGGATAGCATACTCTTATGGTCATTTCAAATCCACAGCTGAAATTTCCATTTAATTTGAAATGCTAAAAAACGTTCTTTGCTCTGTCATTACAGTTCTCATCTGTTCCACTGCTTTGCATGGTACCAAGCACTGTCTTCATCTCATGCCTGCCCTCAGCTGAGCTGCTTGTGTCTCTTCTGATGAGCAACTTCAGGCTGTGTGGCCCTGTTCCTCACTTAACACAATTCTATTCTCCCTCCTGAACTATTTCTTCTGTTGGGCCAGGTATCGTTTTTTTCAGATGTGCACGTGGGATGGTTGCTTACTGCTACACCCTAGCCACAGTTAATTCAATTACTTCCAGATTTTCTGGGCCTCTTGACATTGCTATATATAGTTCCTTAGTAATAATATTATCAATTATTTAAATTTTAATTAGTGCTTGAATTAATTACATGATCCTTTACTTCAGGGGGAAAGAGATCTCAGTTTCTGCAATTACATGACCATGGTTTGTCCTCAGAGGCCTATGTTGTATTTTAGCATCATCGCTAATACTCATAAAATTGCTGTCCCCCAATATATAACACTGGTGTGTTATATATAATACATATTATATATATATATAAAATAAGCATTGCTGCCCTCTGATTCCTTCCACACACCCACCTGCTCAAGGTACTGGGCAGCAGTACTGCAGGAAGGTACTGGGGGTTATGTGCTACTCACTTAGGTAAGGTCCTTAGAAAGATTTTTCCATGAAAAAAAAAAAAAAAAAAAAGGAATCAGAGCTCACCAGGCTGAGCAGGAGCTGAGCTCTGGGCTGCAGTGCCTGAAGAGGCAACTCTAATAGAAAACCTGGCTGGGAAAGGTTTGTGAGCAGATGAGAGGGAGGCTAGCATGACAGCCCAGTAATGACCCTAGTTAGCTCTTCTGTGCTTCACTCCCTGTTGCAGATTGTAAATAGCTTTTTACAGTTAAGATCTGCATCAGTATTTGTACTTCTGCTGTGTTATTAGCTATTGCAGTTGCTTTGGGTGACAAAATCCTCTTCTGTGTTTAGCACTCAGTGTTACAAGAAGTAGATTAGTACCCTGTCATGTACAGCAGAAAATGCTGTGGCCAAATACAGTGTATATGTTCTCACCAAGTGCACTATTAATGTTCCTGTGCAGTATAAATACTGAGTTTGTTATAGCATCTCTGCTGTGGGCAGTTCTTTCTGGGATTGTATCAAGCCCTTTTCTTTTTTTTTTTTTTCTTTTCCTTTGGTGGAGGATATTCCAGTAATCAGTGTTTAGGGGATTTGGGGTCAAAATGATGAAATGGGGTATAAGGAATTTTTTTTATTTCTTCATTTCTCTCTGCCACCATGTTCTTCAGTAACTCCAAGGGTTTTGATGATCAGTTTTTTCTTTTGTGTGCTGCTTTGCAATTTGAAAATGGAGTCTGCCTGTAGATAAAGCAGCAGGGAGAATTAATGTTGCTTCATATTTTCTCTGCATGGAGCATGGTGAGTAAAATGTTAGTTACAGAGGGCTAAACCCTGCTGGAAGAAAGGATTTCATCCCTTCGGTCCCAAGCAGCAGAGCAATTCATCCTGCCCTGGTTGCCCCCCTGCCAACAACATAGTATTTCACTGCAGAAAGCACCTGTAAGTACTTAAGACTGAGAGCACCATTTCAGTGTAACTGAATTAAGGTGACAAATTAAAAATCATTTAAATTACAGCTACTCTCTTGTTTTGGGGGAATGATATGAAGGGTGTATTTAAAGGAACAATGGTAAAGGAGCTGTAGCTCTTCCTTCCTGTTCTGTTATTGCCATTTCTTTCACACACACACACGTCATCTCTGCCCAGCCACGTGGTACAATAGCAGCTTTTGTGGGCAGCCTCTTGACCACATGGCCAATGTGTCCACTGCAGGCCACTGATTGTGGTGATTCTCACAACCTCTCTGTATCCAGTCTCTGAGATGCAATGTAACAGCACATCTCACCCATGGAGCTGTACATTTCCATTGCCCAGGTACAAAGACTATTCATAAAAGAGTAAAAGCTAATTCTCTAATTATGATGATAGCCATGGGTGTTTTTCCTTGAATTCACAACCAAATTCTTCTCACTTCAAAAATATATGTAATTTTTATAGCTAACTAAAAATAGTGAAACACCAAAAACAAGTGCAGACAAATGCAGGGAATGATAATGTCATCAATAGGACTATTTTCTGACACAGTACTACACTGAAAGGAATGAAATGCATCCAGGATGTAGATTATTTATTTATTTATTTATTTGTCTATAAAGTAACTAAAAGCAAGCAAAAATTGTCATTTGGGCCAATGGGTTTTAAGGGGAAATATAAACATTCCATGAAAGGACATGCTTTTCAGTACAATAAAATAAATAATTTAACTGAAATCCCATCTTTCTACTGAGAGTGGTTCCCGTAGAAGATAGTGGATAAATCCTGTTTCAGCTGTCCAAAGCCCGTGATGATCATAATCACAAAAGGAATGAGAACATGAAGGAATAATGACAATATCATAAAACCTTTTTGGAGAGATTTTCTTGTCTGCTAAAAACCTCCACCACCTCATTCTGCTTTGACTTGAGGTCAATGGCTCAATTCCTACTAATTTGGATGGGAACCACAGTCTACCTGATTTGTGTTAGAAATATAACAATTCATACAATTGTAGTTGTTACTCCTTTTCTTGTGTGGATGTTGTTGTAACCAATAAAAGTATTTTCTTTGTGAGATTCAAACAAAATATCAAGCAGTGTCCTACCAGTGGGGGTGTCACTCCTTAGCACTTGCATAGATTTGACTGCACTGAGTGCTTCAGAGGAGCTGCAGAGCTCTCTGTCTTAGCCTGCCTGCAGTAAGGCATGTTGTTTCATAACTGTTTTTGTAGGCTTGTATTTTGCAGGCATGTCATGAGATCTTTCATGTGGTCATAGTTTACATTATTTCTGCAGAAATACGTGATACGCTGTGATCCACAATGCAGTGTGCACATCTATTAAATATTGCATGAACACCAAAGCCATAGGGAACATAAAATATTGAATCTGAACAAACGGAAAGCTCAAAATAGGGAAATGCGGGGCTTTTTACCTGTAGGTTGCCAGTTCAAAAACCAGCTCAGATGAGTGCCAACATGACAGTGGATGTAACTTTGTAGGAGCCCACGGGCTGAAATGAATTACATCGTCCAACTAGTTGCATCACACAAGCCACGGATCTTTGTGGCACTGTTAAGATGAATCATTGTTTCTGTAGAACAGCCAGGGTTTAAAAAGACTCAGAGACCATGGGTTTTCCAGACATGTCTAGGACTGGGGCAGAGTTTGAAGACTTGAATATGGCACAGAAGTTTCCATTCTCCCTGCAGAATGAAGCAGCTTTCCTTCTCCAGGAAGCCTGTGCTGGCACTTCCTACAAGGGGTGTGAGACAGTGGCGTGGCTGTGCTGCCCACCCTGAACACCTTTCTCTTGGCTGCTTAATCTTCTCTCAGCACAGTGCACATCACCTTGGGCTCTCTACTCAGTGCCTCCTGCTGTGGAAGCCTCTTTCTGACCCAGTATCACTCCTGGCTCTTCTTTACTGTTCTCCCACCGTTTTCCTTTAGTTTTTGGGGCTGTTCCTGCCTGCAAGGGAGCTGTCTCTTAAGCTCAGGAGATTTAAAGCTGACATTCTTATGACCTTGACTTGAGAGGCCCATAATGAGAACTCTTCCACAATGACTGCCCTTTGCATCTCTTGCCTGGGTTCGTTGTTCTTCGTTCCTTACTTTCTTCACCTGTGAATTCCTTACTCATATCTGCTGCACAAAAGCACAGTCTTTCTCTCACTCTTGTCATCTTTACTGACTTTATCAGAGGGTCTCCTGGATGGTGTGATACGAACATAACCATACCTATATCTGTATCTGAACACGTCTGTTTTATTACAGTTCTTCTGTAGATGCCATTTTGTAACAAACAATGCTTTCGTTCCTCCAAATCTCAACTACAGTAACTAATATAGCTGTCATTTTTATTATGGCTTCATAAAGCCTGTCCTTTAGGCTGTAATGGAGAGGTTAGAGTACTGATATCTAATACAATAAACCACTGTGATGAAAAATCTTGAATGTATGATTTTTTGAAAGTGACAAAATCTGTGTTAATTTATCTCCTACTGGATATCGAGGAAGCTGAAGACACAGCCACCACTAATGGGTACAGTTGCTTCTTTTAAGGTTGTAGTGCGGCAGATATACATAAAATTTGTGTCTTAGGGGAACTAAATCCTAAAAAAAAAAAAAAAAAAAAAAAAAAAAAAAAAAAAGTTAACTTATTCTTTCTTGTGTATAACTGGGCAAGAGAGCAAGATTGGAACAAAAATGGTATCCAGTGGGGGGTCAGAGGATACTTGTGGCTCTTGGGCTGCAGTTGTCATAGGTGTTGTGTATATATACAGATCTGGGGGGTGAGGGAAATCTGAGTGTCCTTACACAGCTGAGGTAGGGCGCTATATTAATCTCTCCCCCTTTTTTGTGATTCCATGTCTTGCAAACCTAAGGGAAGAAATCGCACATCAAAAAGCCATGAAGGAAAAGAAAAACACCTCAGAGATAGGTCACATACGGATTTTGCCAGCCCAGCAAAATGCATTTTGTAAGGATCTAAAAATCATCATCAAAACAGCTGGCTTATTTATTCTGCCAGGTTCACGAGCAAGAGAGGCTATTCCAAGGGATGGCTGTAAAACTGTTTTTTTAGAAAACGCAAAACTGCTACACCTGTGGTTTGCGTCTATTTTGTGGCTAAAAGTCACATTTGTTTAATGACTGGGGGGAGAGCCAGGGGACATAATGGCAAAAACAGATTTGATTTCTCTCTTTTTAGCTGAGCCTGGGCAGGCAGAAATGGGCACCTCTGCTGTTCATTGTAGAGCAGACAGGCAGAGGCACAGAGCACTTTGGCATCTAGTACATCCGCCGCTTGCCTAAATTTACAAGCAAATGAAATTTGTAAGAGCACTACAAGGAATTCTGAGTGGATCCCATTCCTCTGCTGTAAGGTTGTTATGCGGCACAAAATTAGGCAGCCTCAGCTAGCAGCTGATGTCGCCAGCACACATGAGCCCTAAATACTGCACAGGCTGGAAGAAATTCCCCCATTATTCTCCAGCTTGTCTGCGGGGGTAAAACAGCAGCAACAGAAAAGTAATAAAACTCAGAGACCAGAACGCAGCTTGTGGCTGCAGCCTGGAAGCCCGCACAGTGTGGGAGGCCGCATGCTGGGCCGCTGGGCCTGCCTCAGCGTACCACAGGAGAGTGGGGCTTTTTGGTTGTGCATGGCTTTAAGCAGGGGGAGGAGGAGAGTGTATGTGCCACATGGATGGTGTAGAGTATGTTGTTGAAGAGAGCTGGCAAAAAGAAGAGTCTCTGGAGAGGTGAACAGAGGGAAGGGTGTTTGTCACTGAACAGGTGCCCCCTTTGGCAATGAGCTCTCCGTGAGGTGTGGTCTGACTGTGTGGAGGCCAGTGCAGCACCAGCCATGGAAATGATGAACTTTGGCTAGTAATTTACACCAATTGTCACACCACTGCTTCCTTTAAAACCAGTGCCCTCGTGTTTGTGACATTGGTGCTGCAGTGCTGTGGAGAGGCAGCAGGTGACCAGCCCCTCACATCAGCTGGGTGGAGGAGGAATTAAGCTGTGTCCTAACCTGGGCCTTGTTTTAATTACAGAAGTCCACCTGTCCTGAAACAAGGAGGCCACAGGCACCCTGGGATGGCTGGCATTCCTTCAGGGCCTCACCTGGCAGAACATGGTGTGTGTGTGAAGAACTGAAGCTGTGGCAAGCAGTCAGGCTGGCATCAGCCTCTCCCCTGCCTTGGGGAGCTCCTTCATCCCGAGCTGCCCCTCTGAAAGAGCCCGGCACGGAGCAAGTGTCCTCACTGCGTATCTGCTGGAAGGTCCAGGATTGTTTTGGTGCTACAGAAGGTGTGAAAGCAGGTACATTTTTGCGTGACGTTGCCACCAGCTCTTCAGCGGCACTGGGTGAGTAACAGCCTTTCTGTCACAGTGGCTGTGTGGCCTAGCAGCTCCCTGCACGTGTGG
Organism: Aythya fuligula; assembly: GCF_009819795.1. Taxonomy (NCBI): domain Eukaryota; kingdom Metazoa; phylum Chordata; class Aves; order Anseriformes; family Anatidae; genus Aythya; species Aythya fuligula. The sequence continues at coordinate 10,069,124 of NC_045565.1, read as the reverse complement.
GCTGGGTTGAAGTGAGATGGAGATTTCAGGGTTTTGAAAAAAATAAATACTTTGTTTCATGTCAGGTTGAAGTGATTTTTTTGTTTTGTTTTGTTTTTAATTTTGCGTCCTATTCAGGTTGTTTAACCAGTTGGGAGATTGTCTGGGTTGTTTGTTTTTCATCTTTTTGAAATAGATCAACTTTAAAATGGAAAACAACATGAAAAACCTTTTTTTTTTTTTTTTTTTCAAGAAAAATGATTTTCTATGTATTAAGATTATATTAAGAGAAACTCTTTTTTTCCCTGCCTTCACTCGTGTAAACAATTCACTTAACTATATGTGAACATAAAGGTAGTTTGTGTTTGTCTCCTATGTCCTAAAAACTTCTTAGAGTAAATCTTGCTGTTTGTTTTGGTGGAAAAAAATGTCCAGCTCTTCCCTTCAGTCATGTTTTCTTTATTTACTGACTTGTGCTCTGGGAGTGTTCAAGTTCACTTGAGGCTACCTATGAAATACCTGTGAAATTCAGTGTGTGTCTGTCTGAATAATAGATGTTCTTTCAAAAAAACATCAAGAAAGATTTTCAAACCTTTTCCACAAAAAAAAAAAAAAAAAGTTTCAGTATTTTTTTCATTGAAACAAAAATCCAAACTTCATTCACAATGAAACATACTATTTCTTTATATGGCGTGCTTTTAATGTTCTTTTGTTTTATTTTAAATAAGGTTTACGCAATTTTGAAAAAGTTAAAATCACAAACAACTGGTTTTCATTTTGAAATTACACTTGAATGCATTCGCCACATTTGCTGATGGTGTTGAAAGCATTTTTTCATCAATGACACATTCAGAGGAACTATTTTATTAAGCCTTGCATCTTAAAACCTTTTATACTTCGTATGTGATATTTCCTAGCACATTGAACCACAGATCATGAACTCCTTTGGGCAGTAATTAATTTCATTTTGTGCCTGATACAAGTTGGTCATTCATGTTAAATGGGAAGCAAAACAATAAATGCTTTGATCAGTTTTTCCGGAACATGCTTACAACCACCTGAAAGTGGTTCATCAAAATGATTTCTCTGACAATATCTTAATCTCTCCTTCCAAATTTCCTCAGCAATATTACAGTCAAGAATTCGATAATTCCATCTATGCACCCAAGCAAGACTTTTAAAATTATTTTTGGATCTTATATTTTCATGACTGAACATCTCCCAGACAAAATTTAAGAATAGAAAATGGTAGGATTTCTAAGGTATTTAGGTTTGAGTTCTCCTCTTCCTTACAGAGAGGATTCTTTGTCAGGCGGTGTAGTGATAGGACAAGGGCTAACAGCTTAAAACTAAAAGAGGCACTGGCTCAGACTGCCGAGAGCAGCTGTGGATGCCCCATCCCTGGTAGTGTTCAAGGCCAGGCTGGATGGGTCTTTGGGCAACCTGGTCTGATGGGAGGTGTCCCTGCCCATGGCAGGGGTTGGAAGTAGATGATCCTTTAGGGTCCCTTCCAATTCAAACTGTTCTATGATTATTTATGGAGATGCTTATGAATATTTCTCACAAAACCGCTAACAAAATTATACTGTTTTGACTACCAGAAAACATTGAGGTAAAAATTCTGTTCTCATCCAAAATTTTCAGCTTTATGTTAGGAAAAAATAAAACTGTGAAGGGAATAGCTGCTCTAATGCTTTAATTTCAGAAGCATTGCTTCTCTACTGTGTTAGTCCATAATAGTGTGCCTGCACACTGAAGATGCAGAAGATTTAATGATACATAAAAGCTGAGGTAGGATGATAAGGACAGAAAGATTGATAACAATTGTTGCTACTCTGAATTGTTGTACTTAACAGACTTTATTTTTTGAACAATGGATGTCAGGCAAATAATAAGAGTGACATGATATCCGAACAATTTCCCTGTACTGGCCAGATAAGCTGGAAATGCTGGTAATTCAATCTATGGGTGTTTTTTTTTTAATTGACTTTTCATGAATAAAAAAGCAATTAAAAAAGGGAGAACTTGGTAACAATAATGGCTGTTAGGACTTCAAAGAACTGCCACACTTTTCAGCTTTGAAGGAAGTAACATCTTGCAACAAAAAGAAGAAAATTAGGGAATGTAATGCTTGTTCTGCTTTAATGATGTGTTGTAGTTGCTGAGCTGTTTTAATAATCATATCCTGCTTACCATTTAGTGTTAGGCTTAGCTGTGAATGTTAACAGTGGTTTGGCTCTCCTGGAACGTCAGTCACTGTGGTGTGTTTCATGCAGCTTGGGGACTTGCACTCCATTTGTGTAAATGGGCAATACCCCTTTCTGAGGGAATGGGTGGTGGGGCCTGCTCAGCTCTGATTAGACAAGGCTTTCAGAGCACCTGTGAAAATCCAGCATAGTTTTAGTGTCACTTATGTGCTGCAATGGTCTGACAGCAGAGCACTGGATGAAGAAGCTGCTACAGACTGTCAGTTTCATATATCCCTATATAAACATCCTCAAATACTAGAGCAAGTTTTTTTTTTTCCTGTTGTTTGTGTACCGTTTACATGCAAACTGAGCTACTGCAAAGTAGCGAGAGAAGCACCAGCCAGGAAAAAACACTCCTCCCCGGCAGTCAGCTGTTAGAGGAGGAGCAGCAGCAGTGGCTGTAAGGAGAAAAATAAAAAAGATGCCTGGAGAAGGAGAAACTGAATGCGGGGCATTCTGGGGGGTGGGGGGAGAAGAGGGTCTCACTGTGCCTTCCACCTCAGATGACTGACGTGCTGAAAGGGTAACTTCTCTTGGAGATGTGTGTGCCTACAACAGCAGCCAGGATCATGGCATGCTTTGCTTAACTGCAGCTGACTTCAGGGACCAGAGGGCTCTTTGTTGTGGTTTTGTGTGCAGCCAGAAGGGTTTGTCTTGACAGGGGACAGCAGATTGACACCTACCTGAAAATGTCCAAGCTGGTGATTGCAGTTACGGAAACACCGAGCAAGGAAGGGTAGCATGTGTGGTCTTGCTCACTGACAGGCTCCTTTTGTGCACTCATCGGCTCACATCCACAGCCTGCCTGACACTGGCAATAAATAATACCAGCATACCTTGGCATATTTTCAGCGATGTACGTTTAGGTACATCACTTCTTTTCTGACTAGAATTGTGAGGGTAAATGGGTTACAGCGTGAATCAGACATATCGTGGATTGTTCCTTCTTATATTTAAAATACAACAGGAAGGCTTTTTATATTTCTTTTGGTGTTGCTAATATTGAAGTAATGTAGATATTTTTACACACGCACTGGAGAGCTATTTTTTCTTATTTTTTTACTTCCAAAAACTTGTCAGAAGTTGCTTGCTGTGACTTTCTCTTTTCTTTTCCATTTCTAAATTTATTTGGCGCCCATGAAAGCTGTCGGATGAATAGTGTTGCGTATCAGATCACAACCCAAGCAGCACGTAGGCTTTCTGCATCTTGCATGTGTTTTTTGCACTGTATTTCTGGGAGAAGGGGAATTATTCACAATGAATCATTTATCTGACAAATTTTGCCTTTTCTGTTGGTCCGGAAATTGCCCAAGCAATTTTGAACCTCTTGGAAGCTAATGCAAGTTATTTTTTTAAGCTATCCACTGAATGAGATCTGTGAATAGCACTTTGTCTGAAGATTGTACTTGATAGTCGAGACCTGAGATTACAGTTTAAATAGTTTAACTCTAATAGGTTAGACTTAAAATGATCCTAAAAAAATGGCACACTTATTTGGACTTTTAAAAATTCATGGGTATAGTACTAAAAATGCATAAATGTGTCTGAAGCAGAACCTGAGAAACTAAGGCACAATACTGCTGATTTAGCTTTTCACTCGGAATTATGCAAAAACCAATCTGACCCTTTTGTTCTTAAAGGTGAACTGCAGCATTTTGGGGGGCTGGGTTTTTGCTGGGGTACCTGCATGTTTTGGTCTGCTCAGGTGCTGTTGCTGAGGAAAGGACTGCTCCATCCATGTGCCATGGGCACCACTGGCGACCTCGCCAATGAGGCTCTGGAGGCAGTGCCAGGCTCCTGCACAGCCGAGGAAGGCTCGGGGAGGCATTCCTCAGGCCTTCCCTGAACAGCGTGGTTTATGGCCTTGGACATAACCAAGCAGGACCACGGTTTCTTTGGGACCGATCGTCTGATGGCAGTGGCTCAGAGACAGCTGTGCTGTGCCTGTAGGTCACCCCTCCCAGCTGGCCGGACAGACGGCACCTAGGGGAGGCACAGGTACTTGGCAAGTGCTAAACAGTGCAACTGGTGTCACCTCTATATTACACTTTCTAATTACAAATCTCCTTAAGCCCTTATAGCTTTATGTCTTCAAAGTGCTGTGTGAATGACTAATTAAACGAATTAATCATTAATCCACCTGGCATAAAGAACAAATGTTCCTTTGAAGTGATAGGGCATTTCCCAGCCCCTCTTGTCTTACAGAGGAGGAGAAGGCGACTAAATGGAGAGGTGTGTAATTGGAAGGACCTTCGCCAGCTTGGCTGAAGGTGAGTCCTAGTGCTTAAGTTGCTTCAGGACCTATAACGATGTTTCCTTGGAGTTCCCTGGCAAAATAGAGACATCCGTCATGTTCCTGCAAGGCAGCCAAGTCAAGGCAGCCAAGTCTGCTCCGCCTGGTGGGGGGCACGGCTGCTGGAGCCCTTCCAGCCGGCAGAGCTGGGACCTGGTAACCACACATTAAACAGCTTCTTTAGCCTTGCCTTGGTTTTTCAGCTTCTTTTGAAAGCACAAATCAAGCCGGAGCGTGGTTCCAGGTTTCCACAGAAGCCTGGGAAACTCTGTAGCCAAGCTTGTTGCAGTCTGGACTTCTCGTATGCTGTTTGTGTCCTCAGTCAATGCGTGCAGACGTGAGGGTACCTGTGAATGTGAAAATGCAGATTTACAGTTCCACGCTGCACTAGGCAGATTGGCACATAATAAATTCATATATTTTATAAAAGCTTTGCTTTCAAATATGTTTGTCAGCTGGGGCCTGACACGTTTTACCTGACTTTCATATCCCCTGTAGAGTCAGCTGCTGGTCTCTGAATCCGCAGCCAAGCAGAGCGCCTTGTGTGGGAAGCTGGGTGGCATCTTGCTCTTATTTTGGCATTTGTTATCTACAAGTCCTGACTAAAGCAGGACAGCTGGGGTTGGTGTGCCCAACGTAACTTTTTCCTCTGTTTGTCTCTGAATCTGTCTAAATTCTACGCCTGTCCTTGATAGTGTTTCTTTTGGCTTCTACTTGTGTGTTACGTACACTTGCAAGTGCACGTTGTATTTTTCTCTTTCTGTGGTGTCATCACACCAGTGGGAGTGATCCTGGACTAACAGAGGTGTGCAAGTAATTCACATGGGGGAGGAAAAGGAAACAGCGTAGCCTTGCTGAAGAGATGTGTACCCCCCCAGTTACCCCACCGGTGCCCATAATGTCATTTGCATAGTGAAAGAATCCAGTCTGAAATGGGAAAGCAAACTTCAGCTGCATGCCTACTAGGAGTTGTTATGAACAACGATGGAAAGGGAGAAGGGTATCAGGTACCATGACCTTAAGTTCTCTAAAGATAGAACTTTAATAATGCTGAGAGGTTTGATCCTAAAAATGGCTTTTGAAAAAAAATCTCCTTGTTTAAGTGGAAAAGAAAGCTGTCAAACTCGTGTTGACTGATGCTGAGGCAGGGCAAGGAGGTTGGTGGTGGTTATAGGAGGACCGAGACGGGCAGGAATGAGTTCTGCTCCTCCTTCCCTCGCATGACCCCCATCACAGGGCCCGATGCTGGGCGAGCTGCGGTCCGGCCATGTGCAGCCGCTGGGGAGGGGCGGTGGCAGCGGGGCTCCCGAGTTACTGGAGGCTCTGACATCCAGCCTAGGAGCCGCCTGCGGTTCTGGAAACCGCTTCTCCTGAACCAAACAAGCTGCCACCAGCAGGGACCTGAATTATTTATTATTTATTTCTTAAATTCATAAACAGAAATGCAACTGTGTCTGGGATGAGGCAGGGAAGTCAGCACACAATAAGACCAGTTCCACACAATGGCTTCTGACAAAGACAAATGCTGTCATTTGAGATAACAAAACACAGACCCTGTAAGGAAGACAAAGGACAGTCAGCTAAGCATATTTAAATTTTGCTCGATGTGTTAGAGATGCGACTCCTGAAGATCTCTGGGCTGTCAGGATTGATGCTGGGAACTCTACAGGGCTCCCCTTGGAGAACGGCCTGGTTAGATGACTAATGTTGGAGGATATCAGTCTCCCCTATCTGCATACAGACACGAATTACTGTGAGATGCAGAGTACTCCCTGATCAAGCTAAGCACTAAGGCATGGGGACAGGTGACACATCTGAAGTGAAGCGCTGGTCCAGAGAAGCGACTGAGTCAGCTTGCTTGAGGTGTCTGCAGAGATGCACTCCTGTGGACGCCTTTGAATGCAAAACCCCTGGAAGTTATACTTCACTTGTTCTGATTTCCTTTTCCCTGGCATTTTGTTGTTATTTCTCTTTACTCGTAGTATTATTCTGACCTGCCATCTGCAGATTTTCTGAATCTTGAACAGTAGCTGTGACTTTGCTGTGGGAACTCTGAAACTCATTAACAGAAGGACTTGGCTTTAAGCAAATGTCACATCGCATTAGTGTAACTCTCGGACACTAGTTTGCTCTCAGCTTGGCCCATTCATTTGAGCAGAGCTTGAAATACCTCCTTGCTGCATCATAGAGATGTTCTGATGAAGCTGATTACTTTTGTCTGCATTTGTTTTGATTGATAACTCAGGCAATTAGCATTCTGCACACAGCAGGAGCTTTTCTCGGCTCTTGTCAGCAACAGAGGGCAGTGGTGAAGGGGAAGGGAATTTTGTAAGCAGCATACTGGGGAAAACAACCTACAGGGTCTGAAAGTATTAATGAGAAGAAGTGCCACTATAATTAGATGCTGTGCATGTGGATGGTACATACATATTACATTATGCTCTGCTTGAGGTGCAGCACTGGAGTCTTGCAGTAATCGGGATGAAGATATCTAAGGTGTGCTAGCAGCCTGCCACAGCATGCCTTGCATCTGCCTTTACAGGTGGAAGGAAAGGGAGAACAGAGCTTTGGCATTTTCACAGATAGCCCCTGAATCCTGTGTAATGGCTCTTCCTGGGCCACCTGTTAATCCTTCATTCATTATAATGACTGCAGAAACAGCCAGGAACCCTAGTGTTCTGCAAAGGTTGCTAACGTTACTCTCGGAGCTCAAAAAAGGGTATGTCTTAAAGCACCAGGCTGACTGGTAGAGGAGCAGGAGGGGGGTAAGGAGGCTTCAGACCTCCCCAGTGTACCAGTGGGTACCCTGCTCTGGCATTGCTTGGCATGCTTTGTGCCCTGATTGTCTGCACAGCCTCCTCCTCCCCCCTGTTTACGTTGGAGGCTATATCCATCCCCGATGCCAACACTCTGGCAAATAATTTATTCAATCATTGTATCAAAGGAATATTAAAGCCATCGTGGCAGAAAGCTGAAAAGCAAATAAACCCTTACTATGCTTGATGTATGACTCTAATAGTTTGAATTTCAAAGCAGGCTAATATCTCTTGATAATCTGGATGCCTGTTTTGGGCGAGGAGCCCCACTGAAAATATCCCCAAGTTCCTAGACCACAGGAATAGCAGAGAAAAATTAAAAAGCTATGAATACATAAATAGGTAGGTGGAAAGAAAGCATAGCTCTTGATTCCAACCTCCAAGCAGTAGACTAAGCAGGGATTGTGTTTTCTTGGCTACGGCAGGCATGCACAGTAAGCAGGCAGGAAATGAAAGATGCATGATGAGTTCTTCAGGGGGTTTGAGCAACTGCAGGATACTGAGGTTAATCCTGCAAGTCCATGACTGGACTGACGTTTGCTGCTTTTTGTTTAAATTATGGTCCTGGTCATCTTACTGACGGCACAAGGTCAGCTGAGAGGTGGCAGTAGCCAGTGTCTGCCTCAGTTTATTGACTGCCCAGAGCGTGCCCCAGCTCAGCATGTGTAATACGCAGAGCTCCTGGGCCTCACATCCAGTTTCTGCCTGCTTGTGGACTTCACAGTTTCTTTCTCAAGGCAGACTGGGGCTTGAGGGTCTTTCAGGACTCAGCCTGGAGCGTGGGCTCTGCCTCCTGTAAGCACAGCCCTGCCACTGGTTTGCCATGAGATCTAAATCACCAAGACTCAGTTTGTTCATCCAGGATTTGTATTTAGGGATAAGTGGTGAGAACTGGTGAAAGGCGCGTCCAAATGAGGAAGATGTCTGAGGTCTTGATGTTCCTCCATGGTTACTAACAGGATTGCACCTGGTGGGCTGTCAGCCCAAAGTTAATAAAAGGGCAATGAGGATCTTATCGCAAACAAGCTTGTTTGGGGACAGAGAGCAAGTGTTTGTCACTGGCCTGAATTTTAGGGGACTCAGGTGACAGTTTGAATGAGTCATTGATGTGCTGCTCCACTAGGGAAATTCATGCAGTCCACTATCAATTTCCCCTGACGTTTACAACCCTCATAGGGTTTCTGGTGTTGGTTATTCATTACCAGGCAAAAAGAATTTGATTTTCATACTCCTTAAGTGAGACAGAGTTGGAGAAATGAATGAGACAAACAAGGTCACCTCTTGTGGATGGTTTTGTTAGTTACTTTCTGTGCAAGTGAAATGGAATCTAGTAGTTGGTTTCCTTATGTCATTGTGTCTTTACTTTGCCTCAGATTAATGCAGTTTTTTTGTTTGTTTGTTGAAATCAATATTGAAGACAGAAAATAGGGAAGAAGCAAGAAAAGGCGCACTTCCCTTCAGAGGGAGCACTAATTTAGTGATGCACAACTGCTGACTTCTGCCGGGCTTCCAGCTCCACAGTTCGGTATTGATATGTACTCTTTTGGCATTAATACTATTGTTAAACAGTTGCTACTGGGGCTTTTCCAAAGTGGGCTCCTGCGTGTGCCAGGGTAGGTTTCTTTACACTTTTACTGTGCTGTGGTTAATGATACTGAGTGAAAAATAGTCTTTGGGATGACTGCCCAGCTCTGCTTAAATGTGACCATCTCAAGGGGAAATCATCATGTGGCAGCTCTCTGGATGAATTTTGTACCTTCTACTGAAGTATGAAGCATCTCAGTATTAATTTAAAGTAAAAGTGAGTTGTATTCTCCTGAAACAAGAACTTAGAAGAAAGTAAGTTCTTAAGGACTTTTTTTTTTTTTTTTTTTTTTTAAATCTTTCCAATTTTTGAGAAGTTCCCAGAAGTCACATAAGCCAGAAGATTCTGCTCTCACAGAGATGTGCAGGGCAGTTACGTACAGAGAAAATTCTTGCTGGGATGCACTGGCTAACTAGAGATTACCAGTGTCCCCGGGCACCTGATCAGTGTAAATGGCAAGCAGGTAGAGGATTTTTATTTTTACCGCAATTCTACTGAGAAAAGTCACAAGAAAGAATTCCTGTTATCCACTCCACGGTTGTCCTGTAAAAAACACCTTTAAACTGACCTTTTCGAGTCTGTTGTCAGTTTGCATGGGTCCACTGTGAGCTATTCTCCCTGGCTGAGTTGGGTGGAGTGATGTCCACAGCGTGCTGTTTGCAGTCAGTGATCACCGTGTGGTAGTTTGTGAGAGGGAAAAAACACGTTCTAGTCCAGGGCACCTCTTGTTTGGGCAGTGCTGCACTCAGAAGTGAGAGAGCTGGCTCCAAACCTGGTGCAATGGCCTCTCAAAGAGATCAAAGAGAAAGAAGGAAATATGCTTCAAATGTAGCAAATGCATAATCTGTTCATGCCATCAGATTTCTCTTAAAGCTAATCCTTTCTTCCTGGTGGCCTGAGAAAGTACTGGGAGAAAGGTAAGGAGAAGGAAAACAAGAACAGGAGGTGGCGTGGGGAAAGAGAGGAGGCAGCTGATGATAGTGTCCCTCTACTGCTATAGATAGGTTGGTATCTCCCGTGAAATCCATTATTTCGAAAGCAAGAATGGAGAGCATCATCTCTTGCAGAATATGGTCAGAACTGCAAGTCCCATTTAGACAAAGAAGATAGGCTCTGCTTTAACACACAATAATCCTTTATGGTAACCCAAGGGGACGAGAATAAAATGTTCCTAAACACCAGCCTCTCTAGCTTTGTGTGGAAAGTCACAATGCAAATTTCTGGTGTTTTATGTGTGCTGGCTGATACTTTCTAAGGTGTCCTATCAGCAGAGTTTAGACAGTGCTTACACAGAACCAGCATTTATTGAAAGGTACTAAATTTGCCTACTTTACTGAAAAATAAAGCCAGGATTTGGGTTTATTCTCTTGATGTACATTAGGGACAAATAATTAAGTGGAGGAAAGTATGTGCTTCAGTAGGTACTATGTAATCAAAACGGAAACACTGAATGGTAATAAACCCTTATTGATTTGGTATAACTTAAAAGTGGATGTCTCTTAGGAACAGAGAAGAACTAATCAGACCTACAGGGAACAAACACCTGGAGACTTGATGGTTAGGGTTAGTGGAAATCTATTTGCATGCAGGTCTGTTACAAAGCTATGAATGAGACTGAGATCAGTAATTTGATTAATTTTATTTTTATCAATGATAAACTATTTTTCTTTCCTCATTCCCCAACTCCCCCCCACATGCACGCACACACACTCCAGACTACGTACTCTAAACTCTGGCTCTGCATTGGTATCATACTTACCGTGCTTTTGAATCTGCTTGAAGCACTTTTGAAATATCTTTGAAGTGCAACATGGTGAACATTTAGAGGGAAGCAGCTGTCTTCTGCAATATTTTTTGGAATAGAAGTAAAATGGGATAATGATTTCTCCTGATATGCCAGGAAAATACCAGGAAGCAAGAGCCTTCCCTCAGCTGGGATATCACGCCTCATGAGGTGGCTTTTTCGACAAGCTCAGGTTTGTGCTCTGCTGGGTAGGATCAGCGTAGATGAAGATATACGGATGAAACTTCCATGGGAGCTTGTGTGTTCATTTTGAACTTCTAATTTTTCTTCTATCAAGCTCTGTTTGTTAAACAGAGTTTAAATAAGAGGCAGAACATCAAATAACTGATGGCAAACACTAGGAAATTAAAAGCAAAAAGCGCAATCACATTTCAGTTCATATTTCCTTGGAGAGCCTTTAATTTTCCTGTTCAGTAAGACATTGCCTGCCCCATCCCTTGTGCAGATTCATACAAAGCAAGGCTTGTCTTGGCATCCCTAGTGTTCCCTGACTGTGCTGGGATGCTTGTTCATATTGGATCAATGTCAGCCCAAAAATCATCTCTGCTACCCCTACCCTGGAAAAAAGATCAACAGTTTTCAGGGGAGATGGCCCACAAAGGAAGAAGAGGAATGATTTCTGTGTACTCAGTTATGTCTTTTTCATACCTTGCAAAACCAGGAATGGTATCTGAGATAGTGAACAGCGGGGTTTAAGTGACAGCACTCTCCAGAGAAATGCAAAGTGACACGAGGAGCAGTTGGATTTGGTACCTCAGTTCCTCGGGCTGTCTTTTCACTTACTGCTACTACGAAACTGTCTTCTATCTTCCAAATAAGCAAATTGCTTTGATCTGAAAAGTGCCAGATAGTATTAGGCTTTTCTTAGGAATTAATCTAGATAAAAGAAAGGCTGCCTCTTTAGGCAAGGAAGTCTTGCATCTATAAACTACCACTCCTCATTCCATGTGCAGCGCTATAAAATTAATATATTGCTGATAGCTTTATATTTCCATTTGCTTACACAGCAGTTCCATCCCAGTGACTTCCCCAAATCGGGTGTTAATGATTTACACCCTGCAATTTGTGTATCCATTAAGTTCAGCTGGACGATCTGAAAAATCAAAGGCCATGCCTTGGCGCTCCCAGGATTTTCCTCTTGATTTACTGGCGGGTGCTTGGCACAGCCCGGTTTAATGGCAGGCAGTACAGAAGGCAAGGCCTGCTGCAATAGCAGCCTAAGGCAGTGCTCATGGACAGCCCTGCAAGTACTGATGGAGAGGAGCAAGCTGAGCTTGGTCTCAGGACTATGGAATTCATCAGCCCTTTCAGGAGCATCCTGCAGAGCCTCAACAGGAGGCCACAGGCATGGGCCTGTGGGAGGTGGGCAGAGAGCAGTGCGAGGCCTCCCTTGGCCTCCTGCCTCCCAGGAGCGTGTCCCCCACCCACCAGGCCACGGGCTCTCTTCTGAGGGGGGAAGAGACTTCTGGGGGGAAGGCCATTGAGGCCTTGCATTTCAATGGGTGACTGCTTAGCATCTGTTACAGTGGGTGTAACCTGATTTTTCTGTTGAGGACCAAAGAAAGATCTTTTAGCTGGAGCTAAGAAGCCAAAGGGCTTCGCAAAAATGCATGATATATATAAGAAAAGCTTCTTGAAATGCTACGCGTCCCTCCTCGTTAGATCATTTTTACTTTCATTCACTGTGTCCTGGAAAGCCAAGTAACGGAGCTGCTGAGAATGAACAGAACAAGTATCAAAAAAAAAAAAAAAAAAAAAAAAAAAAACCAACTTCGCATTTGACTCTTTTCCCAGTGTGATTAACAACTTTGGTGCTGAAGTTACAAGAGGTTTCTGGCAGGCGTGAGCCTTCTGGGCTCACTCCAGCCGTGTGGTTGATCAGAGAGAAGCCTCCTCCCTGCTGGAGAGTTGCTTTCCTCCTGCAGTCTTCCTGTGAACCCTCTAGACTTGTTTTCCCTGCAATCAGCACTAAGCTCTGTTTTCTTGTGCCATTCTCCAAGTAGAGATCTTGCTTCCTCTTGGCTTTAAATTAAGCGCCAAGTGCTGCTTTCACTCCTTTGAACAGGTTCTGACTTCAGCGGTTTGTTCCCCTCTTGGTTCAGATCCGTGCTGTTTTCTGCTGCTGGACATCTGTATCTCAGGGCATCCATCGCTGAAGCAGGTGGCTACCTCCCAGCACTAAGGCTCAGCTCGTGCCTGGCTGGGCAGTGTTGGAAAGGGGAAGGATAGTAACACCACAGGCCCTTCTGCAGTCCCTTACCTCACTCCACATCCTACAAGTGAGGCATGGGGACGAAACAGAAACCACAACTTACTGATATTAGCGTTATTTGTATGATGATAGAAAACAAGCAGTCCTTGCAGATAGCTGTGCCACCACTTTGTGAGCGTCAGACACAGTGGGCATGGGATTGTCCCTTTGCTTTCTACCAGCCCTGCTGTCCCCAGTCCCCCTCCCATGGCTCAGCCCAGTGCCAAACTAGACAGACAATTTCTGTGCTTGCACAGCTTGTGCTGAATCCTCAGTGCAGGGGGATCCAGATATCACTGGAACAGAATACAAACTGATAATGATCCCCTCTATTAGTCCATTTAAAGCAGGTCAAAAAGACCACCTAATTGCCATAATTGCCTTCTGGCACTGCCTATGCGACAAACCTTTTGGCTGCACGTATGGACATGTGCTCAACAGTAGGCATTCCTGTCTCTTTCAACCGAGTTCAAGGATCAATACCTCTGTTTTATACAGCTGCCATCTGCTGCAGCTGTGTCTGGCCACTGAAGGATCTTGATCTCTGATTTTACAGCGCCAGTGTGGTTGCTCTGCCTTCTCACACTGCCTTGCTGGTGTGACTTGCCATGACTGGAGGGGTCTACAGAAACCACACTGCTTGTAGAACAGTCTGGTAGGCGAGCTAAGAGACCAACCACCTTGTTTAGCGCCTGCCTTGAAGCAGGATGAATTGAAAAGAAGTAAAAATGTGTATGATATGTTGATTCACGGAAAGGCTAAGTGTAATGTCTGAATAATTGCACTAATCCGAGTGTTTCAGGGCCTGATGCTGTCACATCATGGCACATCTGACGTTATCTGCTGGTGGTGCCGCTAAGATGAGTGAGGCTGTCGCTTCCCCGAGTTCCTCCCTGTCCTGATGTTTGTGATGAGAGGACAGGGCAGAGTGACTCAAGCTGGGCACTCAAGTGCTCAGGTCGAGTTTAGCACTTCAATGTGTGTTCTTGCTTGCGCCTCTTCTTGAGGATGGGGAGAGACGTGCAGGTTTGGGTCCCGCTGTGGAAATTCTTTGCTGCTTCAGTCTCCGACGGAGCTGCAATGCAGCCCGTAGCAGACTGTCATAAATTATACGTTGTCATTTTAATTACTGCTTAGGGGCCTTTAAGCTCAGAGTCCTTGTGGGTGCCAAGGCAGCCTCCTGTCAGTCCTGCCCTGTGTGGAGGCAGGAGGGAGCTCTGTGCCCTCGGGGGCTGGTATGGGCCCCGTGGCCTTGCGGTGGTGTCTGGGAGCTGGTGGTGGGGTGAGCGGTGCTCGGGTGTGCGCCGTGCTAATCTCCGAGAGCCAGATGGAGAGGATTTCGTGTCACAAGGCATTTTCTGGGGATCAAAGCAGTTTATCGAAATAACTTATTTTTACCTTTAAATGAGAAGAGACGCGATAAATGTTAAAATGGCCCTTAATTCATGAGCCTCGCCTCCCCAGGGTGTGATGAGCACAGATAGCCAGCTCTCCCCGTTGCTTGGTTACGCTGCACGAGCAGGCCGGGTCCTCCTCTTCTTTCTGCCTTCCCTGAGCAGCAGCTGCACGCTGTGCAGGTTCAAGCAGAGCATGGCAGGGCGAGAACTGCCAGCTGCACGCCCAGCCGCCAGCGGTGCCATGCGCACGGTGCTGTGAGAGGAGAGGGGTGGCTCTGCTGGCAGGTGTAAGCCAGCAGGTACTCTGCTGGAGGTAACGGCCTGAAGCAGCGCGGGAGAAGGCGGAATTGGGCCCGAAAGATTGATCCTTCAAGGGAAGTAATTTATTTTCATTATGAGAGCGAGAGAGATTAGCGTCACGGTGCTGTGATAAACTTAAAAGGCCCTGGAAGAGCTATCGCTGCTCCTTAAATGTTGACTCTTTTGTTTTTTTATAAATAATAATAATAATAAAAAAAGTGGAATACATCTTTATGCTGTAAAACAGGCCTGATGCAAGGAGCTGCGTACTCGGGGAGCGTGCTGAGTGTCTCGCTCCCCTGCCCTGCACTGAGGGCATGGCTACATGACGTGAGGGCAGAGCTGGCCCGTGCTGGCTGGTGGGAGCTGCTGCGTGCAGTGCCGCTCGAGCACCGGGGCGAGGAAGAGAAGGAGAGGAGATGGTGGCGGTGTCAGAGGGCCCATCTCCCACCCCGCATCCTGAGCGAGCTTTGGGCTCTGTTCGTTCTGGAGATCTCTTGCTGACTGTGTGAATTTGCACGCATCTGTCACAGCTTGGTCTTACTGTCCAGGTGCTTACTGAGATTTGTCCTGAGAACGCATCCTTCTGTACATAGACGTCTCATAGGAATGAAGGGAGGGGGTAAAAAAAGGTTTTGCCCCAAAAAAGTGCCTGAGTTCAAATGGCTTTGTGAAAATTCTGTAATGTTTGACTCTAAGTACATGTCTGGGTAGTGAGAACACTTTCCTTTAGGTGACCTCCAATACTTACTGCCCACACCAGCTATGAAGCCTGTAACAGCAGCTTTTTAGTCCTATTTCATGGCTGGATCTTCAATTAAACCAAAATTAGAGGAAGATAGGAAGGGTAGTAAGGATGTTAGTTAATTCCCTCAGAGTAAGTTGGGTTAAAGATCTTTTTTTTTCTTCTTGTATTATTTTGGTTAGTTGTTGATACTGTTTTTTTATTATGGTTAGTTGATTTTCATTTTCCTTTTTTGGGAAGAGGGCACAGAGGAAAGGCCTGAAAAGTGCCCAGAGTGGAAAGTGTCCAGAGGAGGGCTACGAAGATGGTGAAAGGCCTGGAGGGGAAGACGTACGAAGAACGGCTGAGGTCACTGGGCCTGTTCAGCCTGGAGAAGAGGAGGCTGAGGGGAGACCTCATCACAGTCTACAACTTCCTCGTAAGGGGGTGTCGAGAGGCAGGAGACCTTTTCTCCATCAACACTAGTGACAGGACCCGCGGGAATGGGGTTAAGCTGAGGCAGGGGAAATTTAGGCTGGACGTCAGGAGGGGGTTCTTCACAGAGAGGGTGGTTGCACACTGGAACAGGCTCCCCAGGGAAGTGGTCACTGCACCGAGCCTGTCTGAATTTAAGAAGAGATTGGACTGTGAACTTAGGCACATGGTCTGAACTTTTGGGTAGACCTGTGCGGTGTCAAGAGTTGGACTTGATGATCCTTAAGGGTCCCTTCCAACTCAGGATATTCTATGATTCTATGATTCTATGAAAATAATATTTACAGCAGTATTTGTTTGTGGTAATTTAGCAAAGTGTATGAGAACTTCAGCTCCCTATGTCAAGTGGGGAAGGTGAGGGAATTGCTGGCAGAAGAGGGGATGCTCGAGAAGTGGTGGTGTCATTGGTAGCAGGATTGGTGCTAGGTATTCGGTGGCAAACAAAAAGTGTAGTTGTCTGGCAAAGGGGAGCCCTCCGAAGTACTCTCATTCTTCATTAGCTCTGAAGGGCTGTGAGAATTAGCAACTGTTCTCTTCAGCTGTGAGAGTGTCCCTGACTCCGCAACTGTCATGTGAACTGGGAATCCCTTCTGCAAAGTCCAGAGTGAGTTACTTTGGGGAGTCTCGAGATGGACAGTTATATTTGGTAGAGTCCCTTGGGAGGCGGTTCTGAAGGGCAGAGGAGTCCAGGAAGGCTGGGCGCTCTTCAACAGGGAAATCTTAATGGCGCAGGAACGGTCTGTCCCCTCATGCCCAAAGATGAGCTGGTGGGGAAGAAGACCGGCCTGGCTCAACAGAGAATTGTGGCTTGAGCTTAGGAGAAAAAAGAGGGTTTATAATCTTTGGAAAAGTGGGCAGGCCACTAGGGAGGACTTTAAGGATGTTGCGAGGCTGTGCAGGGACAAAATTAGAAAGGCCAAAGCTCATCTGGAGCTCAATCTGGCTACTGCCGTTAAAGATAACAAAAAATGTTTTTATAAAACATTGTTGCGATAGATGGTTACAGGCTCTTCAGGAGGGACAGGCAGGGTAGGCGAGGTGGTGGGGTGGCGATGTATGTGAAGCAGGGGCTGGACTGTGTGGAACTTCAGGTCGGCGATGGCAAAGTTGAGAGCCTCTGGGTAAGGATCAAGGGACGAACGAATAAAGGGGATGTCGTTGTGGGAGTCTATTACAGACCACCTGGCCAGGACGATAGCGCCGATAAATTATTCTTTACAGAACTAAGAGAGGCCTCGAGATTAACTCCCCTTGTCCTTATGGGGGACTTCAACTTGCCGGACGTTAACTGGGAGTGCCACACGGCTGACACGAGCAAGTCCAGGAGGTTCATGAAGCACCTAGATGATAACTTCTTGGTGCAGGTGCTAATGCAGCCAACTAGGAAAGGTGCCCTCCTAGACCTGTTGCTAGAAAACAGAGAGGGTCTGGTGGGAGATGTGGTGATTGGTGGCCGCCTCGGTCATAGCGACCATGAAGTGGTTGAGTTCAAAATTTACGGTGACAGAAGGAAAAGTGCCACCAAAACCTCATCCTTAGATATGGGGAAAGCGGACTTCAGGCTGCTCAGGGAACTAGTCAGTAAGGTCCCCTGGGAAACTGCTCTTGAAGGCCTCGATGTCCACCAGTGCTGGTCACTCTTTAAGCGATGCCTCCTAGAAGCACAAGATCAGGCAATTCCTAAATATCGCAAGTCAGGCAGGCGGGGCAGGAGGCCGGCGTGGCTGACCAGGAATGTTCTAATGGAGATTAGGCGGAAACAGAGAGTGTTTCGCTACTGGAAGGAGGGCCAGGCGTCATGGAAAGAATACAGGGATGCTGTTCGTGTTTGTAGGGAGAAAGTTCGTGTGGCCAAAGCACAGCTAGAGTTGAAGCTGGCTGTGTCTGTGAGAGAAAATAAAAAGGGTTTTTTTAGATATGTAAATGGAAAAAGGAGAACTAAAGAATACATAGGGCCGCTCCTTGATAGGGAAGGTCTCCTCACAGACGATGACGTAGGCAAAGCAGAGACGCTTAACGCCTTCTTTGCCTCTGTCTTCAATGCCGATGATGGGCTTCGGGACCCAGGGTGCCCTGAGCTGGAGGACCGGGACGGTGGGGATGACAAACTCCCAACTGACCCTGAACGTGTGCTGGATTTGCTACTCCACCTGGATCCCTACAAGTCCATGGGTCCGGATGGGATTCATCCCTGGGTGCTGAAAGAGCTGGCGGACGTCATTGCGGAACCTCTTTCAATTATTTTTCAACGATCCTGGGAATTTGGAGAGGTCCCGGTAGACTGGAAGCTGGCAAATGTTGTGCCGATTTTCAAGAAGGGTCAGAAAGAAGACCCTAGCAATTACAGGCCTGTCAGTCTCACGTCAGTGCCTGGTAAATCATGGAGAAGTTGGTTCTCGGACTTATTGAGGCGCACCTGGGGGACAAAGCAGTCATTGGTCCCAGCCAGCATGGGTTTGTGAAGGGTAGGTCCTGCCTAACTAACCTGATTTCCTTTTATGATAAGATCACCCGTATGGTGGACCAAGGGAAACCAGCTGATGTGATTTTTTTGGACTTCAGCAAGGCTTTTGACACGGTTTCCCATAGGATCCTACTGGACAAAATGTCCACCATACAGCTAAATAAAAACATCATACGATGGGTGAGCAATTGGCTAACGGGCAGGGCCCAAAGGGTTATGGTAAATGGGGCTGTGTCAGGCTGGCGGGGGTCCCTCAAGGCTCCATTTTAGGGCCGGTACTTTTCAATATTTTTATAAACGATCTGGATGTAGGAATAGAGGGTATTTTGAGCAAGTTTGCTGATGACACCAAACTTGGAGGAGTTGTGGACTCAAATGAGGGCGTAAAGGCCTTACAGAGGGATCTGGACAGGTTGGAGAGCTGGGCGATCACCAACCGCATGAAGTTCAATAAGAGCAAGTGCCGGGTCCTGCACCTGGGACGGGGAAACCCTGGCTGCATGTACAGACTGGGCGATGAGACGCTGGAGAGCAGCCTAGAAGAGAGGGATCTGGGAGTCGTGGTAGACAGCAAGTTGAATATGAGCCAGCAGTGTGCCCTGGCAGCCAGGAGGGCCAACCGTGTCCTGGGGTGCATCAAGCACGGCATCGCTAGTAGGTCAAGGGAGGTGATTGTCCCGCTCTACTCTGCGCTGGTGCGGCCTCACCTCGAGTACTGTGTGCAGTTCTGGGCACCACAATATAAAAAGGACATGAAACTGTTGGAAAGTGTCCAGAGGAGGGCTACGAAGATGGTGAAAGGCCTGGAGGGGAAGACGTACGAGGAACGGCTGAGGTCACTGGGCCTGTTCAGCCTGGAGAAGAGGAGGCTGAGGGGAGACCTCATCACAGTCTACAACTTCCTCGTAAGGGGGTGTCGAGAGGCAGGAGACCTTTTCTCCATCAACACTAGTGACAGGACCCGCGGGAATGGGGTTAAGCTGAGGCAGGGGAAATTTAGGCTGGACGTCAGGAGGGGGTTCTTCACAGAGAGGGTGGTTGCACACTGGAACAGGCTCCCCAGGGAAGTGGTCACTGCACCGAGCCTGTCTGAATTTAAGAAGAGATTGGACTGTGAACTTAGGCACATGGTCTGAACTTTTGGGTAGACCTGTGCGGTGTCAAGAGTTGGACTTGATGATCCTTAAGGGTCCCTTCCAACTCAGGATATTCTATGATTCTATGATTCTATGATAAATACATCAACACAAAAAGGAGGACTAAGGAGAATTTCCATCCTTTACTGGATGCGGGGGGAAACTTAGTTACAAGAGATGAGGAAAAGGCGGAGGTGCTCAATGCCTTCTTTGCCTCAGTCTTTAGCGGCAATACCAGTTGTTCTCTGGAGACTCAGTACCCTGAGCTGGTGGAAGGGGATGGGGAGCAGGATGTGGCCCTCACTATCCATGAGGAAATGGTTGGCAACTTGCTACGGCACTTGGATGTGCGCAAGTCGATGGGGCAGGATGGGATCCACCCAAGGGTACTGAGAGAACTGGCAGAGGAGCTGGCCAAGCTGCTTACCATCATTTATCAGAAGTCCTGGCTATCAGGGGAGGTCCCAGTTGACTGGCGGCTAGCAAACGTGATGCCCATCTACAAGAAGGGCCGGAGGGCAGACCCGGGAAACTACAGGCCTGTCAGTTTGACCTCAGTGCCAGGGAAGCTCATGGAGCGGATTCTCTTGAGAGTCATCATGCAGCACTTGCAGGGCAAGCAGGCGATCAGGCCTAGTCAGCATGGGTTTATGAAAGGCAGATCCTGCTTGACAAACCTGATCTCCTTCTATGACCAAGTGACACGCTGGGTGGACGAGGGAAAGGCTGTGGATGTGGTCTACCTTGACTTCAGCAAGGCTTTTGACACCATTTCCCACAGCATTCTCCTCAAGAAACTGGCTGCTGTTGGCTTGGACTGGCGCACGCTTCGTTGGGTTAGAAACTGGCTGGATAGCCGGGCCCAAAGAGTCGTGGTGAATGGAGCCAAGTCCAGTTGGAGGCCAGTCACTAGTGGTGTCCCCCAGGGCTCGGTGCTGGGGCCGGTCCTCTTTAGTATCTTCATCGATGATCTGGATGAGGGCATTGAGTGCACCCTCAGTAAGTTCGCAGATGACACCAAGTTAGGTGCGTGTTTCGATCTGCTTGAGGGTAGGAAGGCTCTGCAGGAGGATCTGGATAGGCTGCACCGATGGGCTGAGGTCAACTGCATGAAGTTTAACAAGGCCAAGTGCCGGGTCCTGCACCTGGGGCGCAATAACCCCAAGCAGAGCTACAGGCTGGGAGATGAGTGGTTGGAGAGCTGCCTGGTGGAGAAGGACCTGGGAGTGATGGTGGATAGTCGGCTGAATATGAGCCAGCAGTGTGCTCAGGTGGCCAAGAAGGCCAACAGCATCCTGGCTTGCATAAGAAGCAGTGTGGCCAGCAGGGCTAGGGAGGTGATCGTCCCCCTGTACTCAGCTCTGGTGAGGCCGCACCTCGAGTACTGTGTTCAGTTTTGGGCCCCTCGCTACAAGAAGGACATCGAGGTGCTTGAGCGGGTGCGGAGAAGGGCGACGAAGCTGGTGAGGGGCCTGGAGAACAAGTCCTACGAGGAGCGGCTGAGGGAGCTGGGCTTGTTCAGCCTGGAGAAAAGGAGGCTCAGGGGCAACCTTATTGCTCTCTACAGGTACCTCAAGGGAGGCTGTAGAGAGGTGGGGGTTGGTCTGTTCTTCCACGTGCCTGGTGACAGGACGAGGGGGAATGGGCTTAAGTTGCGCCAGGGGAGTTTTAGGTTGGATGTTAGGAAGAACTTCTTTACTGAAAGGGTTGTGAGGCATTGGAACAGGCTGCCCCGGGAAGTGGTGGAGTCACCATCCCTCGAGGTCTTTAAAAGACATTTAGATGTAGAGCTTAGGGATATGGTTTAGTGGGGACTGTTAGTGTTAGGTGAGAGGTTGGACTCGATGATCTTGAGGTCTCTTCCAACCTAGAAATTCTGTGATTCTGTGTGATTTTCCCTTCACCTGACCTTTGACAGACGGTAATTACCCAAGCAGTAATTCTAAAGCAGCAGACTTACAAGCTTCATCATTTGTTTTCTGGTATCTACAAGTATAGATATGCTCCCACCTCAGAATATGTTCTACTTATTCCCACAAACATATAATGTTTTGATCCCTGCTTTTATCATGCTTGTATTTAGATAAGCAGCCAGTCTTCCTGTATCAATATGTAACTGTATAATTTTCTGAGAAAACAGTTCCTTTCCTGACTGCTTATTAATACGGAAGAAGATTCACTTTTATCCTAAGGAACTTTACATTCTTCTGTGGTTACCTATAATAGTTAAGCTATTGCATATTTAGCTAGAAATGCATAAGGACAGCAGGTCTCATTTTCACTTAAAATATCTCCAAGGCACTCATCAGCAGGCTCCTTGGTTGAGAGCTTGTGCCTGGTTTTCAGCTGACGAGCTAATAAACATCCAGCTATGTGGGAATTAAATGGGCTGACTTGGTCCAAGTGGATTTTAAATATTCATCGCATTAAGTAGGGACAAAGTCTTCCTTTTTAGAGATTTTTTTTTTCCATTTGATGTCAATGCATCCAGTCAGGAAGGTAAAGACCAATGTGTAGGATCATCAAACGAAGGGAGAGAAGGAAAATATATGCCAGTACAGATTTTTTTCAGATATGGAAATCTATGTATTTTTGTCTTTATTATGGCTTAACACAGCAGCTTCCTGCTTAATGTGGCAGAAAGTACGGGTCCTGGAACGGTCAGCGTAGCATTAAAAGCACAATAAATAGTTCATAATAAAGAACTTACCTGGGGTTAAAGACCACTCTTCTCTGACTAAGATCACCTGAAGAAGGCCAGGGCACCTTCCTGCCTGGCTGCAGAGCCTGGGGCCGTGCCCAGAGCACTTGTGCCACCTGTGCCCAGAGGTCCTGGAGCAGTGGCCTCCCCACAGGTGCCTGTGTGGCTCCTCTGGGATGGGGCTACATGGAGGGCACTGGGCTGGGTCTGCTCGTAGAGGAGCAGCAGAGCCCGAGGAAGCGAGTGCCTCCAGCTCTGTGCTGCATCCCTGGAGGCATGCACAGCCCAGAGCTTGTCATCCACGCTCATCTCCAAGTCCCTGAAGGTAATGTGTCTGGGGGAGAGGGGAGGATTAACATCTTAACACCGCTGTAATTACAGCCCAAGAGGTGTCATTTTGAAACTAAGTGTCCCCTGGGATATATGCATGCTATCCAGCAAGCATTTGGCTTGCTTTCATGAGGAAAAGTCCTTCGGGATAAACTGCTTGGTCAGAAATGGCTGCACAGTGTGAGTACATCCTGCAGGTGGGATCATGCCTGTCTCGTATCTTTTCTGGGTAACATCAATACAATTTGAGATGCTTTTAAATCAATATGATGATAATTAAATATTCTATTAAAAAAAAAAAAAAAAAAAAAGGAAAAAATGATTTTCACCTGGAGGAGATTTCAATAAGGTCAGCAGGGAGGCGGTGATTAGTAAATCAGCTTTTGTTCACAGTTTACAAAATCTCTATCACAATAACTTGGATTTACAAATCCGGTTTTCCTCTAGGGAGAAGTGGCAGTCAGGATCTTGTGGAGAGGCAGTGGCTCTGCAGCTTCTGTCAATGAGCATTGATTGACTACAAAGGACCTCTGCTGATTTACACCTGCCAGCCATCTGGCTTGGGAAATTGCTTTGAGACACCTCTATTTGTAACCTTGTCTGCTTCTTGCCTTTGAGACCACTTGGTTCAGGCTGTGCAAATTGGTGTCCTTCCTGCCCCACAAGCTAGTGAAGACCCTGTGGCACCTTTTCTAAATAAGAAGCTGTTCCTGATGGCCCTCGGTAAAAACATACCCTCTGCTCCATTGGTCTTTGGCTAATGTACAGCACCCACACCACTTTTGCTGCCTGTTTGCCACTTCTTTGGCAGCGATGGGCAGAGATAGGCTGCCCAACCCTGAAGCCCAGACACGAATAATGGCTCGCTGCCTGTAAGACTGGGCTTAAAGTTTCTCCACTTTCTGACCCCCACAAAGATGAGAAGTGCCAGCAGCCACAGAAGTGGGTGATGAGGAGGGAGGTATGATGAGCTGTGTGGGGTCTCCTGGGCCTCCTGCATCATTTTGAGGGTTACAGTAAAGAGTAATTTCCTGCTGGGTCTGGACAGTAAGGCCATGTGCCTGGAGGAAGATCTGGTCAGGACTGGCAGCTGCCTTCTTGGGGTGGTTCCTAAGCCCTGATTTCTTCCAAGGGGATGGGGTCTGTTGGGTTGTGTTCAGTGTCCATGATCCACCCTCAGCACAGCCCAGGGCTCGCAGCTAGTGGTGACTCCCTAGGCCTGTGCTGCTGCTGGCAACAGGATGCTGAGAGCTGTTTCTGACCCCTTCTGCTGTCCGAGGAGATGAGCAGAGCAAGTGGTGATGATTACACGTGCTGGTCTGGCTGTAAGATCTGGTAACTCATGCAGCAGTGAAGTTAGTTCTCAGTTTCCCTTAGATAAGTGCATAGGCAGAACAGCCTCAGGATACACTATGCACACATTCCTCAAACGGAGCTTACAGACCTGTGAGGATCAGGTGAAATGACCCAAGTGCAGATTTTCATGAGTGAGCCTGAATATGTCCTGTTCTGGCTCACCCTTTCCTAATGTTTCCACAAAACTCATCATTCTGCTGTTTTTTTTTTCTAAAAACAAAACAACAAAAGTCATTCTCCCATCAGTTTCAGTGGGTTTCGGATCTCATGCACTCCCTCAACTAATTAGACAGAAGTGGTTCTGGAGAGAAAGATTTCTTTTTATCCAGGAAGGCTTATAAATCTGAGAATCAGTAATGAGAAAGTAATAGGGATCAGCTGCAGAGTTCTGTGATTTACGGAGAAATCTGAAGGAAGCGCGCGCGCACACACACCCACACACCCACACACCCACACACCCACACACCCACACACCCACACACCCACACACCCACACACCCACACCCACCCACACCCACACCCACACACACACACGTTCAAGGCCAGGCTGGATGGGGCCTTGGGCAACCTGGTCTGGTGGGAGGTGTCCCTGCCCATGGCAGGGGGTTGGAACTGGATGGGCTTTAAGGTCCCCTTCCAACCCAAACCTTTTCTTATTCTATGATTCAGAAGTATAGAGGTATTGTGTCTCCACTGTTGCATCTTCACAACGTGGTATGAACGTCAGAATACTGCATACAAGTTTTTCTCTAGGAAGTTTGACAGGAGAGAACTCTAAATGAAATGCTTTTAAAACAGTACTGATGGTAGCATGGGAAATAGAGATTAAAAAGGAAAGGTGGTGCACTCGTTGCTTTTTGGTTTTGTTTTTTGTTAACTGCTTAGATCTTCTGGCAGTAGGAGATGTGTAAAACAAGCTTGGTGTAACCAGGGAAGCAGAGTAGGAATTGCCTCTGAAGGAGGAGCTTGGCAGAAATCCCAGGCACAGACTATTTGAACCAACTGCCTGTGCAGCTGGAACTTGAATTAACACTAATAACGAATACTAGATGGGGAAGCTGTGCTCCAGTACAGTGCTGACAAACCTGCATTTAAACCCACAGTGCGCTTCTCTTGCATACCTCTGTTGGTCTCTTGATGACTTCTTCCCTGTGTAACACACCCTGAGAAATGTCTGACCTTCCATCCCCCAGCATATGCGTGCTCAGCACTTGAGAATTGAAAAGGGGCCTCTTGAAGTTCTTTCAGCCGAGCTAGACGCATTGTTCAGCTTTCTGAAGCACTTGGTGGCCACTTGAGAACCGCAGCTCCTGCACACAGAGGTGGGCTCTGTGTGGGGCAAGTGGGCTGGGGCGGAGGGGCTGTGCCCAGGGCTGGGGCGTTTCCCACCTACACCCTTTCATGGCACAAGGGGCTTCATTGGATTTCAGCAGCTGCTCTCATGCAACAAAAACCCCATGCAGCTCCTGGAGAGTTGTGTTGACTCCAGTAGATTTACGCTGGTGTGAATCAGGAGCCAAGTGACAGAAGAAGGCCATATGTTCTCCTGGAGTGCTGATTACAGGGGAAAGGAGCTGGATCAGAAGAAAATGATTGCACCCAGATTGTTTTCAGTGTGTTAATGACTAGCTTAAGGCAGCAAATAAAAACAGAATCAGAGGTGATTTATATTTATGCTGAAATCCAAGCGGGTCTGGCCCTAGGCATTTGCATTTGTCCCTGTCTGGCACTGTGGCTGACTCCAGACCTCTTGAACTGCAGGAAACTGCTGAAAGAGTGAAATGGAAGCTGACCTGTATCTGAGAGCCTTGATGCTATCACATACAACATGAAGATGTGCATGTGGGAAGAACGGGGGGCAGAGGAGGAATGGTCTACTTCCCATGCACAGCAGCGCTTTCCATGCGAATGCTGCTCTCAGCTCCAGAGCATGAGCGGTGTCAGGGGAGCTGGCCATATGCACAGCCAAAACCAACTGCCAGCTTGGGCAGCGTGTTGCTAGAAGGAAAAAGCCCACAGCACAGAGCCCCGTACAGGAAGGCCGGTCACAGCTACTAGAGCAGGAGATGGAGCGTTTGAGGCTGCATGAGCTGGTGTATGTTAGGGGGAGAGAAGTATCTCCTTTCTGTAAGCAGGCCTCACCATTGCACATCTCCGTTCTTCAATGGCAGGAGCAGCTCTACCTGACTGTGGCTGTCTCTGACTGTCACAGCTTTGCCATCCAAAAGTTTAGTTCCACTTATGTAACCAAAAAGCCTTGGCCTGGTTCTGTCTCTGGAGATGAGCCAGAGTACTGTGGTCATTGCAGCAGCAGATGGCTCTCAGTTCGCCCTGTATGGGTATGTCAGTGTCCTTCAGGACCATGAGGCATGGAAATGCTTTCCCCCATGGTGGGGAAAGATGGCTGGAACTCTTTATATATATGCAGCAATGCTGTAGCAAAATCATAACGATAGAGGAATGTATGCTTTACCCAAAGGATGTTTCCCCTTGCATTCAAGGTCACATGGAAGAAATACTGAAGCCTCTTCCACTCTTCCTTGCCCACTCAGCAGAGTGCTGTAGGTGTTCAGTGACACGCTGAGTTCATTGTGCCATTTTACAGCTTCTTGTAGATGCATGCCACAGCAGAAATCTCATTCATGGATGACACTGATTGTATCGTAGATATTGATTCATCAGTCTAAGCCATGAGCATTAGTAATGAGTCCTTCCTACACGCTTCTTTTGATGGCTCTGATGTCTGATACCAGCAGTAAGCTGGCCTTATCTGATGTAGGGTGGGTGGTCTCGATGGAGTGTTGTTCAGATGAGGTCCTCTGCGGGGCTCTGGAGGCTGGATGTGTGGGTTCAGAGTAGGTGTTCTACTTCACGGCCGTTCTTCATTTATTTTTCCAACAGTTCCCATTGAAATGCAGCTGTGTTATGAAAGGGCAGATAATTTCAGGGGGAGAGAGTGGTAGATGGGGTACATGGTTTTTGTTTTGTTGTTTCCAACTGGAGTGGTTCTTCTCAGTGTATGTGTCAATGACTCATTCCAATTTCAAAGGTAAACCCCTGGAAACCGGAGTTCAGGGCGCATTAGAACAAGCAGTGCTTTGGGGAAGGGAAAGTTAGCTGGTGGGAGGTTTGGGGCTCGCTGGTCCGTTCTCATTTTGTTTAGGAATGCAGTGGGCAGCAGCGAGGTCAGGGCTTCCTGGTGAGCTGGCAAATTCCTGGTAACCGTGAGGCATTTTGGGTGATTAAGCTTTATGGCCTCCAGATTTCAGAGGCTTAGTTAGAAAACTGAAGGCCATTTCAGGGAAGGGTGGCAGTTTCCTCATGGTACAGTTTCACACCTGCTGGAGTGGGGGTCATAGGCACATGCTAGTTTCTGTGAATCCAGTTTCCAGAGTTTTTTATAATCTGACAGTTCCCCTGTGCCAAGAGACTGTTAGTTGTCCTCAGGCTTTTGCAGGAGGACTGAGTTCTTGATGCATTTCTCTTCATTCACGTGCTTCTTTCAATTGGTGTACAGTTGTCTTTGTGACCAGGTGAGGAATGTCCTATGGCAACTGTCTGTTATCTTGAGTATTTAAAAATAAAAGGTTTTTTTGTTTGTTTGTTTTTTGTTGTTTTTTTTTAATTAGCCATGCAGCAGCCCCTGTCAGGAAACTGGAGGACACGGACTCCAAGAGAGACGTAAGACACAAAGCATTGTAAGGGACAGCACCATCTGCTTTGTTGACAGTCACTTGTGCAGAAAGGACAAGTCACTGATTAATTTGTCAAGGACTTGTCTTAAGAGCTGTGAAAAGAAGGCAGATAGGTGTATTCACAATGCACGGGGTGGGGGGGCAACGAGATGGTTGTCAAGACAAGGGAGAAGGGTGATCGGAGCTTTTAAAATGGGGATTTGGGTGTCTCATCTGGAGAATGGGACGGAGGCACTAAGTGACACTCAGCACTGCTGCAAGACAGATGAAAGCTGTAAGTTGTTGCCGAGCAGCAGAACATAAGTACAGATAGCTATTTATGGTGCACAGCAGATACGGAAAAGAAAGTGCAGGCTGGCTGCTAACCCTTGGCTGATAGATGTTTTCTTCCTTTTTTTTCTCCTTCCTTCCCTGAATCCTATGAGGAAAAAGTGCTGTGGTAATCTCCGCTAATTGGCGGTGTTGCTGCCAGGGTCGCCATACAGAGGACTAAAGGAGCAGGAGGGATAAGTGCCTGCCAGGGAGATGCGATGGAGGGATGAGACTTCCTGGTGGTCAATGGGGAGAGCTCTCACAGCTGCAGTCCACTTTATTTTTTTCCTCTGGCTCTGTGTTCTCCTAAAGCCATGCTGTAAATGGAGGCAAGTCTTGTAATTAAGCAAATGAAAACAAGTCTAGAGGCAGTTTGGGAATGTCAGCCTGGCTAAAAGGCACAGACAGAGTGAGCGTCCCTCAAAGGAAAGCTGCTGAAGTAGCCAGCGTCTGTGTTTGTAGAGAAGAATTATCTTCCGACAGCTGGTGCCAGTGCTGCAGATCAAAAGAGAAGTGTGGCCAGAAATGGATGGGAAAGATCCCAAAATGTAGGGAAGCTTTTCAGAGGGATGACTTTCAGGCAGAGTCCTAACGATTGTATCACTTCTACTGGTGGCCTAGAAATCATGTCTGAAAGAGGCCTGAGAGGGAATAACTGGCGTTACCTACTAGTCAGTTGTAAGTTGCATGTTGATGGCATTAATTCGCTGTGTATCAATGAGAAGTGGCGGGTAAGGAACGCTGGCTCATAACAGCTCCGTTCTGGGCAGTTTGGGTCTTAATACCAGAGAAACCTTATGGCAAGGGCCTGCTGTGGAGCTAAGTCTCACCTGGAGTGGCACATCTGGGGCCTCTAGAGAAGCTCTGTATGGGGGGAGCAAAGAGGGATGGGGGAAATGCTCTCCTGTCCTCAGCGTTGCATATTTGGCAATTAGAAGTAATGCCACAAGCATTATTCCATGCATCTAGAGATGGACATATGCAAAAAAAAGTATTAAAAACTCAGTTTTTCAGAACTCTAGGATTCAGGCATTGTCTCCACAGAGCTTTCTTCAGGACATGTTACTTTCTCTCTTGGATGATCTTTGAGCATTTCTTGACTCAAGGCTTCTTTCCAAAGCGTAAGTTGCTCTTAGGACAGGATGCTTTGAAATGGATGTGCGCCATTCGCAGCTCGAATTCAGTTCAATAGTAGTGACCGTGAGGAAGATGAGGAAGGGGAAAAGTACTTGAGAATCTCCTGCTGTGGGATGCTGCTGTGTGCACTGCCAGTTGAAGTCAGCATCATGGACAGGGAGTGGAGGCGTTAATCACAGAACAGGCTTAAATTAAAGGAACCTTCCAGTTTTGTTGCCAGTTGTAAGGGTGCTGCATGCTTAATGAAATGGAGAATTCCATTCTGAACTCGTTGTCGGCACCCTGATGGAGCAGCACAGCGTCCTGTCGATGGACAGGCAAGGGGGCCTGAGACATGGATCACTTCTGCTTCCTCTCAAAATTTTTACTAATCTGCTGGTCACGATAAAGGTCTGTCTCAGTCATAAACTCCCACTCAGAACTGTCCTGAAACCCTACCCAGGAGCGCTGCAGCAGGATTGGCATTGGCTCTGTAGAGACAGACCTCTGCCAAAGTGTAATTGCAGGATTGGGAGCTTATGTTAATCAGAAGTCTGTTCCCAAATCAGCAGAAACCATGGAAAGACTCCCAGCAATATCTGTGCCTTTGGATTAGGTCTGCATTCGTGCTATTCGGCTAATGTGTGTCAGAGACATTAGCTGCCTGGCTTCATAGGTCATGAGATGTTAGTGCCCGCCTCCTTCAAGGCTCTAGCTGGGTGACTATCACTTGGGAAAATGTAATTCCATAACTGCTGTGAGTCCTGGTTATTTAAAAAAGAAATCAGTTTACAATTAACTTCTGGTTTTCTTCTGTGTTTTTCCCCAGTCATTTACAGCTCTGCAAAGGCACTGTGAATACCAACCCTCCTAGCACCAGGCCTGTTCATTCCTTGCTGACTCTAAACCCCTGGGTGAGTGTGCAAGGCAAGGTGCTTGGGAGAATCGGAGCTGCTGTGAATCTGAAAAATCCAGCAGTTTTCTCCTTTCAAACCTTGCCCTGCCCCAGGTGGGCTGTGGACAGACCTCATTTCTGCCTGGTTAATCACTGCCGAACGTCCTGCTCTACAACAGAGCACCTTAATTCTGAGTTACAGTTCCTGGTTTGTGTGCACGTTCTCTCTGTTCTTAAGCATCACCAAATAGCCTGAAGGGAACAAATTTCAAGAGCATTACTCCTGAACAGATTTTCTCTCATCTACTTCACCATTCTCACCTTCCCCATCCCCTTCATGGCAGACTCAGGAGTGTAAGCGCAAGCGAGATTAGTTTCAACCCCCCTTTCCTTTCCCTCTTGTTATTCCCCATGCTTTTCCCATCACCGTTCCTTTTATCTTTGCAAAAAATAATCAATCTATAAAGCTGAGCTGTGACAGAGATACGCCCTGCCAGGGTTCTGGTGGGCACTAGCTGTCCCCCAGCCTCCCCTGACTCTCAGACAGCACTGTGCAATTCCTGCTCCTGCACAGAAGTAGGCTGGAAAACTCCGGGCGTCTTCCTAGACCCCACAGGGTGAGAGCAGAAGCGTTTCCATCCTTCACGAAGCCTTCTGAGCATGCTCACCAGCTGCTGCAGGTGAAGAATGATGTTAAACTGCCCAGCAGGAGGACAAGTGACAACACTGGGCAATATTGTAGAGGCATCCTAAAGTCTGTGCAGTGGATTTCATTCTAGGCTCATTTCTTTCTGGACTTCTGGTTGTTGTTTTTCTTAAATTGTTATTTTTGCCCTTTTCTCTTGCTCAATGAAATGCTGGCTGGTAAAGTGCCTGATGAGGAATCCCAGATGATATGCCAATGTTTTACGTGCTATTAAAATACACGGCTCCAGCCTGTGCAGCTGCTTGCTGTCAGGTCCATTACATCCTGAGCATCCATGCCCCCCAAGTGATTTTTTCCTGAGGCTCTTCTCATTCATTGCTGGGATGACAGATACCGCAGAGCACGGCCGATCCTGGCGGAGGTGGGAGTGGAGCTGCTGATTGATTGCCCGCAGAGGATGCATCGGCACCAAGCCGGTCTGCGGCGAAGTCGTGCCTGGGAGGATACAACAGGCAGCTGGGTTTTGTCCCACTCTGGAGCATTTTGTTCACATTCCTGGATAATCTGTGCTTTGTTTTGCCTTTGTACCAGATAATACACTGATGATGGCTAGGGATTTTCTTTTTTCTTTCTTTGCTTTGTTTCTCTTATGTTCCTAGAAATTAGAAAGGAAAATGGTACACTGGGTCGCATGCTCAGTATTCTTTAGCCAAATCCAGTTTCTCCTCTGCTGCAGGAGCTACATCCAATTTTAAATCTTCTGGAAGTGCCGTCACAAGCAATGACACCTTGGTGCTTGCTGTCAGCTCTCGCAGGGAAGCGAGAGGGGAGATTTTTGTAACAGGGTTCTCCTCTTAAATATCTTGGCATAACTCAGGGAATTATTGCTGCTTTGCAAACCATCAGTTGATGCAGGATTACAACCAGGGACTCCGAGTTGATGTGCAAATGGCACACCTGCATTGCGTGCAATTTACTGCTCAGCCTCCTATCTCGGAGCACACTGGCACCCCTGCAGCCCCAGGGAGGTGACACTCACCAGGCAGCGAGGTGCTTCTTGCCTGGAAAGGTTGAGGAGGCTCCACAAACTTCTGCAGTTGTGCCTGGACCTGGGCTAGCGCTGCAGGGTATTTGTCTTTCCCGTCCTCTCTAAGCAAGGCTGACTCTTCAAGCTTGCCTGGAGCAGCACGAAGTATAATTTGACTTCAGTGCTGGTACTCAGCTACAAGTCTGCCCACGTGGCAGGACTTCTAAATGACAGATGAATGTGCTTGTATGAAAACGTTGCCTTATTTCCCTATCCCTTAGCTAAGTGGAGCTTGTCAGGTGAGCAGTCAAAAAGAAAGTTGAGCAAGGAACTGCTGTCACAAAGCTACCACTTACAAACCACGGCTGAATTTGTGCGCAGTTCATCAGGGGCAGCTGATGACTAAAGATCATTGTGCAATTGAAAATGACATAGAATTTGGGCGAAGTTTAATAAGTGCCTGGCACCTGCAGGTAAGGATGGACAAACATTGAATTGTGGTCCAGACATTGAGCTAAAACCTGTTTTTTTCCCTAACTGAGCAGTAGGACCAAGTATCTTCTGCCTCCTGCTTCATTACGGCGTTAAGGCTTGTAGGTGCAGCGCACACTGCCCTGTCACAGCAGGCTGCTCTGAGCGCTGCCTCGCTGCTAGCGAGCCGGGCTTGCTGGCAGACGCTGGGGGTGACGCCGAATTGCATCCTTGGCCGGGAGGGCAGAGGCAGCAACACTTGTTTAGGTAAGCCTGCAAGTGGTCTTCCTATGGAAAAACAGCACAGGGAAAAAAGAAAAAAAAAAAGGCAAATAACACCCCAAAGTGATCAGTCCTTCCTTCCAGGTGGGAAGAGGCCAGTGAGCTACCAGGAACGCTGATCCTCACGCTGACAGTGGCAGAGCTGGGCTGCCCAAATTAAAAGCTTCTCAGATGTGATGTGGGTTTGATTTCACCTGGGCTGGAATGGCTGTTTAGGAGGACAGGGGGGCTATTTCCCTGCTCAGGCCATTCTGAGTGCTGCCTTTATTTCCCATGTAGAACTTCCTCCTGTCTGGAATGTGTTTCGGTGAATCTGTTAGCGTTTCTTCTGTTTGCAGCTTCAAGTGGCCTGATGCCTAAAGGCCTACTGCCTGCCTCGCTCCTCGAAATAATAATAATTGAATTTGAACAGAAAGTTCAGATTGTTTCCTTTCTGTTACAGCTATCCATTGCATCTACTCTGTAATCCAATAATACACCTCCTGCTTAACTCCAGGTTAGTGGCAGCTCTTAGCATGAGATTTTAGGCCACCTGCAATGCAGTAATAAATTGCTGATCATTAAAGGAGCAGTAACACTTACCTTAATCTAGATTCAGCGTGTTTGGAGTTTAGGTATGTGAGGAAAAAAAGGCTAGAGCCTCCTTAATTGGTATGCTTTTAGAAAACAGAATAAAACTCATCCAGCACCCAGTTACTGGGAAAAAAAAAAAAAAAAAGAAGAAAAAAAAAAGGCATAAGTGAATATTCAATGTTAAACGATGAAACATGCATCTGGGAAAAAAGTTATAGCCTGTCACCCTAAAAGAACCAAAGGAGAGAAAGAGTGTGGCTGCTCTAATGGTTCTAGAAAGAGATGAGCAGTTGCCTTTTGTTTCTGCCACTTTTTCTTTATGGAGGCTTCTGTCCACCCACTTACTGGTTACACTGTGCATCTGTAAAATGACCCCGGGGACCCTTAGCTCCTCTGCCATGCCAGCTAGAAAGAGCTGGTCTGGAGAGTACTCCGGATTTTTCTCAGTTCTTCCTTCCAAATGAAGAGTGATGTTGGCTTGTTAGTTCGTATCCTAGGGTGTTCTTTTGCTTCACAAGTACTTTAGAAGAGGCATACAGTGGCCTGAGGACTTCCCTCGTTTGCCGGTTTCTCCAGTAATCACCTTAAAATGAATGTGATGTTTGTGTAGCCTCAGTGAAGCTTTCGATTGTAGTTAGGAATCCAACTGGAAATCAATTTACGCTTCAAACAGGTGATGGGAGGAGGGACGTGTAACTCCTCTCTTAGAAAACGCACCCGTTCCCAAACGCTAGCTGGCTGTAAAATGTGCAAACGCTCTCGGTACTGCGCCACAAGAAACAATTCGCATCTCTCCTGAGAGCTCAGCAGCACTTGTGGAACCAGGTGCTTCTCTTGCAGCTGAGATGCATGCCACAGATGATCCCTTTTTCCCTGATTGCAGAATTCACAGAAACTGAATGATATTACAAATCAGAAGCCTTTCTTGTTCTTAAATGACCTGTGGTCTTCGCTGCTGTTTAAGTGTGCCTAGAAAACAGTGACACCAGTTGTCTGGATGCATGTCTCTGATGCATAGATACCACTGACTCCACCACACGTTACAAGGCTTGTTGTTTGTTGCATGAAAATGTATTTCTGCCTTAGCAGAAGTCCTCGATAACACTTGAGTATAAAAAAAAATGTGTCTAAGTGAACAGTGAAGCAAATCAGGGAGTCTTTTACTGCCGTCAAGGACTAACATTTAGATGTCCTAGATGTCCTTTGCTGCGTCACCTAAGACCTACTCTTCATTCTGGGAGAAGGTAGTGAAGCAATCTGCAAAAATCGTGACAGGCTTATGTTGTTCCTGTTAATTGCACAGATGCTTTTAAATGCAGCTTCGGTAGGAAAAGGTGGCATTGTTGTGGTTTTTTGTGCATGAAGTGAACGTGGTTTCAGACAATGGTTTTAGGCACGTGAGAGTGTGGGATGAGGATGCTTTAAATTGAAGTTTGTATTTAAGAAGTCATCCTGCATTTGGATCTCTGAGTTCCTCTCTTATAATGACTACTCCAAAGCAGTGATTCTGTTCCTTTGATTCTATTCTATACCTTAGATTTTTTCTTAAACTCTGTGCTTATCTAAAGAAGTCATAGAAGTGGATTTTCATAAGAAAAGATCCAATTTTGGTTTCATGGATAACAGAATATTTGGAAACCGTAGCTGCAGTCTATAGTAGAGAAACAAACAAACAAACAAACAAAAAAAAAAAAACAAAAAAAAAAAAAAACACATCCAAAATAAGCTTTGTGGCCTGAGGTTTGATGTGGGGATAAGGAAAAAGGGCGATTTATGTTCCCTGAATAATGAGGTTATAAGAGTAAGTTTTTAGGGTTTTGTTTGGAATTAGTTTTGGAGGTTCTCACTTTTGCTTCTGACTAGCCACAAATAAGTACCAACTTCTCTTTCTTTTTTTCTTTCTTTTTTTCTTTCTTTTTTTCTTTCTTTTTTTCTTTCTTTTTTTTTTTCTTTCTTTTTTTCTTTCTTTTTTTCTTTCTTTTTTTCTTTCTTTTTTTCTTTTTCTTTTTCTGGAAGAGCAGACCGAGGCACTTGTATTTATTGATAATCTCTTTAACCGAGACACACTGCCCGGTGTTCTTGGCAGCTTGCATGAAAGCCAGCTCTAAGACCCAATAAAGAAATGTTCCCAGACTGATTAGACACTGGATAAGGATTTAGGCCAAGGAGAGATGACCGAAAATAATGTCAGGTACAGGTCTGAGTTATTCCTCCTCTCCCCTTGCCTTTTCCTGCCTGCAGCCTTAGTCCACTGATGCCGTTGTCTAGGATACAGCCAGACTTACTCTATTCAGCTCGTGTTTTAGATGCAGAGAGGAAGGATGGGCATGTGGCTAAAGCCTCTCTGTAATGCGTGTGCATGTGTGGCATTTAACAAGTCAGTTGTAGTTTTCAGAGCTGCCCTTCCCTTGCAGGGTGCTGGGGAGGCGCACGGAGCTAGGAGGCACGTGGAAAACACAGACAGAGATCACAGCAGGTGGGGGGAGAGAGCCAGGCATCTTAACAGAGTCTGCGTCCTGCAAATGCACCCTTCTTTGTGCTGAGTCTGTGTCACAGGACTGGGAGCGGGGATGAAATCTTCCAGTGAGTTGCTTGCTTCACTGGCATTTAAAGCTGGCTCTTGGAGCATCCCTTCCTGCCCTCCTGGCTGCTCCTGGGGACACAGGAGCTGCGGGCAGCCTCCACGCGCAGGCCTGGGCCAGAGGGTGCTGGGAGCTGGGGCAGAGGCATCTGTCTTTGGTGGGTGAGGGTTAGCAAAGGCCTCTGCTGCTACATGCCGCGTCATCATGGAGCAGCCTTCCCTGGCAGCAATCCCACAACAGTAATCCCAGCGTGCTGGGAACGGGAAGGGCTGCGTTCATGCTGCTGACGGGCCTCTCGAGTGTCCTGGCTGGGTGATTTCGGTGAGGAGCCGGGAGCCCCCTGTTCCCTGCTTGCTTCTGTCAAGGAGCACCCCGGACGTTCTGCTAAGGCAAGCTCCTAGTGGGAGACCCTTCACCTAAGGAAATGAAA
Source organism: Aythya fuligula (assembly GCF_009819795.1). Lineage (NCBI taxonomy): Eukaryota > Metazoa > Chordata > Aves > Anseriformes > Anatidae > Aythya > Aythya fuligula. The sequence goes on along the minus strand of NC_045565.1, from coordinate 10,033,215 downwards.
TCTCCTATATCACAGAACCTCATAAATTGCCCAAAAGGTGCTACGACAGGTAATTGATTTGCTGTGACAGCAGAGATGGAGGTAGGAGATATTTCCCCAAAGTTTGTGCACTCTGGCTTGATACCTAGGTGCTTGTGCCAGCCAGCCTCTCCCTCCCTCTGATGCAGTCGTTTTCCATGGCATGCAAAATAAACTTCAGAGCAAAAGCAATTACCTGGTGTCTCTGGAAAGCAATGCTCTGCCTGTCAAGAGCAGGCGTACAGGAGGGATCCGGCACAACTTTCTCCCTGTGAGCTGCGGGGTTTTAATCAGCATTCTGCACAGGGGAAACTGCAGGAAAACCTCATGTCTGTGGTATTTTACTGTGTTGCTCTAAATAGGAGCAGGAAATAAGAACAAACAAATCCCCAATAATCACAGCTCATAAATTCTTCATCGTGTGCATGGTCCTTAGGTAGATTCTGGCTTCAGTCTGCCAGGGGAGGGATGTGACAGCTTCCAGGCACAAAGTGCTGCCCTCTGTGCAGCCCACAAATTGCTGTGTGCGCTAACAGCGTGCTGACGGGCTGGGCTGGTTAACAGGAAAGAGCTCTTGACTGAAACCAGGCCCATTTTTCCCCTTCAAAGCAGATCTATTTTCTCATCAGTGTGTTTCGTAGTAATTCAGCGATGCTCAGTTTGCCACGCCAGCAACATTTTCCCTAGCTGCTTAATAACCACGCTCAGAACAGGAGCTGCAGCATGTCTCATTATTCTGCTCCAAAGGCAGGTAGGAGAGGAGGGGTAGATGCAAAGGAAACATCTGTTCCCAAGCACATCATAAGTAAGGTTATACTGCCAACTGCAGTCAGCATCCCTGCAGCAGCTGTACAAGAGGAATGAAATGAGAGGAAGGAGAAATCAAGATGGGAAAGTGTTACTGGCTCTATCTGCTGCAGTGCCTTTAACCCAAGCTTAGTATCTTTGTGATTTAAAATATTCAAGGAGCTGCTTCGTGACGGTCCATTGCAAAGCCAGATGAAAGCTCTGAGTCGTTATCATCATTGTGTGCAAAACTGGGAAGAGTCAATGCTGGAGAATTACACTGCGGAGCTGTAAAGGGTCCAGACCCACGGGCCTGGGGAGGAGGTCAGGCCACTGCAGCGCAACGAATGTAGGAGCTGAGGCAAGCCTTGGGCTTTGCTGGGTGTGCTGTTGGCTCTGTCTGTCCTGATCAGGTCGTCCAGGTCCAGGCATGCAGAGGTACAGGTCAGGGGGGCCTGGGGGAGGCTTGCCAGGATAGCAGCGCCATCGGCTGGCACTGCTGGCATCCTTCTGGCACGAACCAGCAGGTCCTGAGGCAGAGAAAAATCGATAGGTGCTGCTCAAATGCTCGGCTTAGCTTGTTTTGTCTTGATTCTCGCAGTTTTCTAGGGGTACAGGTCTGGCTTCAACCTGCTTGTTACGAAAATCCAGGGAAGCGCTTGGCTATGGACACCAGCTCTTTGCATCCCCTTGATGTAATTCATGTTTACTGTAATTTCAGATGAAATTCTAATGGGGGTATTTGACAGGACACTGTTCAGTCTGCAGGGCATTACCCACCACACACTGCATCTTGCTTTCTAGAAGCTACTGCCACAGGAGAGTTGAAAACGTCTTTCTTGTGCTGGGTCTGTCTTTTTTTTTTTTTTTTAACATTGATTTTTTTCTATCATTTTCAGCGTGAGTTAGAGGACACTTTCCTCCTGCCACTCCAGCGTCTGAAAAGATAAGCAGTCTGCTCATGGTATTGCTGTGGCTATTTCAGCCTGGCTACAGTCAGTAGAAAATAGTATTTCAAAGGTGCTCTAAGGTTGACTTTATCTTTCAGCTGCCTCTTAAAAAGCACAAACGCGCCAGTGCGCTGTAGCACAGAGCTGAGCAGCACACGAGCAATGCAGGCCCGGGGATGGTGCCGGGCTGCTGGCACATTCAGGCACTGGGTGAGGACAGGACAAACCCACCCCAAAAAAACAGAAAGTTGGGAAAACCTGATGCTCTTTTGACTGTACGTGACTTGAGCAAACCTGGTGTCATTGAGTGTGTTATGTTTTAGCTGGTATTAAAAAAAAAATGCAGTCAGGGTGAGTCAAGCAGAAGAGTTTACTCTGATTTTAACCAGCAAACCAAGCTAAGTAACCCATGGGATAGGTCACAAGAGAAAGAAATGATGCGTTTGGGGTACTACTTCAGCCCCTGCCAAGAGTAGCTTTGGTGTGAGCTACTTGCTCTTGATTGAATTCTGGGCCTCATCCAGAAAGGGAGAATTTCTAGGTGCCTTTCTTTTTTTTCTTTTTTTCCCTCTCTTGGAGGCAGATTCCGTCAAGAGCCCGTGGGCCTGGCAGGGACAGGTTGTTACTCTCGCTGTTAAGCAAGGATGGAGATGGGATGTGTTGCTCTTACCCTTGACTGACTGCCACCAAAGCTTGTGTGGTCGAGCCCCTTCACAGCTGGTTGTCCTCTGTCACTTACTGCCTTTAGCAGCAATAAAAAAGAGTTGTTTTCGGGTGCTGAGACAGGAAGGTGGCTGTGGGGCTGCTCGGTGCACTGGAAGCATTCAGGAGTGAATAAAGGTGCTTGTTTTTTTGCCGTGGGTATTCAGCAGGCCCAGAAGGTTGGTGCTCTCAGGACAGAACACCTGTGGAATATTTAAGATGGGAAGCCAAATGAGCTGGGCCTCTCTGTGTTTTTTAAAGGTTTCAGGAAAACTCCGGAGACAGTAGCCCAGAAATCTGACCCTTTAATAAATGAGAAAGCAAACTTTGTTTAATACTCTCTAGTTCAGAGAAGATGCTCATGGCAGATGCTGTTTATTGAAACAAAAGCTTGATGGGTTTTGCTAATGATGGTGTATCCTAGGAAATATTTATGTTCTGGGAATAGTCTGAGCTGTGATCTTTTGGTATGAGGTTTATTGATGGCGTCTAGTACACAGTTATGGCAAATCTATTCCTTCTTTTGAGTTATATATATAATCCTTTTCTCTGTCATTAGTTTTCCTGTCCTCAAAATGAGAATTAGCAATGCAGGATATTATGATATGGGGAAAAGATGAATTGTTACTCTTTAGAAAGGTAATTAACCTCCAAAGGCGGCTGCTAGAGAGCCATTATAAACATCCACTGTACTCCGCTTCAGCTTCAGTCTTCCTCTGTCTTCCTCCAGCTCTCTCCGAGGTGTGCTGTTTATCAGAGCAGCTCAGTGAATGCAGGAAGATGGATACCTTCAGCACGGCACCTGCAAGAGGCAGGATCTCAGACCGCTGCCTCTCACCAGCACAGCACCCCATGCCTTTCCATCTCCCCGTTCAGGATGTGCGGCAGGGCTGCGACCTTGGCAGTGCCCGAGTGGCTGCCAACAACCTCTGGTGATGCTGATTAATCGTGCTCACTCGGTGCAGGGGGAGCTGCTCGTTAATTCAAGCCTGAATGAAGGAAAGGGGAGCAGACCCCTTCGGCGAGAGTCCTTAGATCAGGTCTGCTGATTTATGTCAGGGAAAGAGGCTTTACGGAAAGCACATCGAGCTTGTGGGAGAGAGAGGAGGGGCAAAGAGCATCCCTCTCGCTGGCAGCTCAGGTTTGAATCCCGGTCTGAGAGTACTGTAGTGTTGATAGAGAAATATTTAGCTTGTCTACAGGCAGTTGTTTGCTAGTAAACAAGAAACATTGTTCAAAACAGAGATGATTAACAGTGACAGAAAAATTTAGGAACCGGGTAGAAAGCTTTATTCTGCCTTGATCACAACTACCCATTATGTCAGTAGGTTCGATTTCTCAGACTAATGGTGGGTGTACACTCGTACAAGTATGCAACTGTGCGCTGATCTCGCCCTCGAGGGACTGTGGATTTATCTCTAATGCTGTCAGATTTATTTACAAAAGATAGAGTGCATTTACAAATGCTCCATTGTGCTCTGCTGTTTGGAACAGAGGAGACCTGGTCCCAGCGGATACGGCAAAACGAGGAGGACGTTTTTAAGGCTTTGCCCTCCCAAATCAAGTGGCTGCTGACTGCTAATTGAAACCATGGAGTTTCTATCAGAATGCATGGGAAAAGGAGAACACAGTGCGGGTTTAATGCTGAATGCCCTGTAAAGAACTTATGTTTTGATGCAGTGTTGACAGAGTGCTCAACTTGCTATGCCAATAATAGCAATATCATTATTGTGACCTTTTGCTGCTGCTGTTGTTGTTGTTCCAATGCGTGTCTGCCTGCTATGACAGTTTGGGTCTCTGTCGTCCTTCAGTGACCAAACTGTGGTTGAGCTCATTTAGCTTTTTCACCAGAAAAGCTAGAAAAGTGGTGGACATGATCAAGAGAGATCTCGGATAGGAACTTTCCTGCTGGATGTCAAATTGGTAATGAGTAAATGTTTCTGGTTATTTGCTAGATCCTTCATGTCATTGCCCAGGTGGGTTTGCACATGCAATCTCTAACCCTGGGAGAATACACTAGTTAGTCCAGGGCAGGTTTCTAGGCAGTTTGAGTGTTTCCCTCCCTCCGTTTACACGTCTGTTGCAGTGCTTGTATCCAGACGTGGTCCCAGAGCTGTACATCATTTACCGTCCCCATCCATAATGTGGTTAAACCTTTCTGCACACGAATCTCCACAGAAAAAGCAAAACTGTTCTTTTACAAAGAAAAAGATTCTGCTTATGCTAGAGGCACATTGATTTCAGCAGGTAATGAGCTCTCTTTAAAACTGGGCACTTCAGTAAGTAAGGTATCCAAATGCTGTGCTGAGAGATGTAAATCCCCATCGGTATGCAGAGACCAGGAGTGCACCTGAGCAGCTGCTGGATCTTTCAGGTATGGGAAACTGCAGTTGCACGAACACAACTCGTTCAAAAAGGAGAATTAACCTACTCCTAGTGCCTCTAATTGTACTGTTCATATTGTGTTAAAACATTACATGACACATCTCTTGAAGTGCGATGCTCACTTGGATCCATGGGTTACAGCCTCCCCAGTCAATGGGAGTCTTTGCACTGATCTTGGCAGGCTCTGGACAGCCGTAGGCAGAGAAGCTGGCTTTGTCTGCAGAATGCTGAAGGAACAGCACCCCTCTCCTGTGCCACCAGAGCTGACTTCATGGAGTCATTCTCCTCAGGTTCTTGTTGCCCTCCAGGCAGGAGGCAGATTTCCTGTGTATATCCCTCTATCCCTGTGCAATCCTTGCCTGGTAGTCATGCTTTATGAACAATCCTCCTCCACCAGAGGGGTGGCTTCTTAGAGCTTTGACTCTGAGAGGCTTTGCAGGGGAGGTGTTTCCTCCCAGCAAACAGTAGTGTGTCTCCTGACAAATGACTCCAGTAACAGAATTGTGAATTTGTGTGGGTTTGTTTCTCTTTGCTACCTCTGCTGCTTGAAGTATTCTCAGGAAGGTCAACTGACCTTTATTGAGCATGAGCCATTGGCAAGATGGCATCCATAATGAATGTACTTCAAGCAGCCAGTGCTCCAGCACGAGTGTTTTAACATCTGACCCCGTCAGAACAAATAGTGGTAGGCACGGAAGATGCTTGACTCCTTTTCCTAAAGGAGAGCAGCTTCCAACTGGTGCGCCAGATAGTGTGTAGAATGGTATACTTGGAGTTTAGCTAGGTAAATGCCAGAAAAATAATGGTTGCAGTCTTTTGTTTAGTTAACTTGAGAGCACTTTCTGTTTGGGTAGTTTTGCTTGTTTTGTTTTTCACAGTACCTATGAGCTGGGTTGCTGCCTGGGCAGATGCAAAGGTTACTAATCTCCTGGTATTGCCTGGGCTCATTACAATCCTGCCTGCCCTGAAGGAGAGCTGCCTCCATTAAATCATAAAGGTACACATCGGTGCTGTCAATACCAGGCTTCAGGCATGTATCACCTACTTCTCATTTCCTACAGCGCCAGACACAGCATCATCTGCTTCATGTTAACCAGCATTTTTAGTAGTTAGTGCTCACCTTGCAACTCTTGCATATCATGATGGAAGTTGTTTGCCTGTTAGCTACCAGCGAAGCCTCCAAGGCAGCGTGTGCTGTACGTGCAGCGCACCCTGCGCTGAGAAGTGGCCACGTGTGGCAGCATGCTAGCCTGGGCCTTGAGGGAATACAGTGAGACAGAGGGGAAATGAAGGTCTTCATCACCACGCTTGTGGCTTTTAATCCCTTCTCTCTTCCTTTTCCCAAGCCAAACAGAACAGCCTACGCTAAGCTGCATACACAAGCGTGCATGTTGCTGAAGTAGCCCTCTCTCTGCAGTGGGGTTTTTGCCCCATTACCATCAGGCCAGCCAAGCATGGGGTCAGCCATGGGCAAACAGCACTGGGAAACCCCAGTTCTCCGCTGTCAGCGAGAACAAAAATGGGAACCTCCCTTCTGGGGGGAAAAGGTGCTCACACCAGCCAGTGCCTCAGCAGCCACAACGTGACTGCTTTGCAACTTTGCACAACATAAGAGATGTGGCATTTCACTCTGTGATAGCATGGCTTTCTGCTCTTGTGAGCATTATGCTTATTATACTCTTCTTGATGTTTTGTTTGGTCTTCTTGGGAGAACCACTTGCAATTCTGAGATGGACCAGGTTTCCGGTTTAGTGTCTTCCAACATCTTTTATAAGAATTGCCTCTTTTTCTTTGGAACTTGGATCTTACAATGTATCATTTATGTAGGCAGAGACCAGCCATACCCACTTGAGCATCTCTGCTTTCCCACTTGTACAGTGCTTACAAACGTACTTCTGTTTCATGCTATGCTCATAACTGAACTAAATGAACTTTGCTTTTGGTGTTGTACATTGGTACTAAGTTTAACAGCCAAAAATCATCTGCACCAATTGTTTGGGACCAAAGCTCTCTGACTCCCCATCCACACTCCTGGCTCAGCCAGTGCTCTGCAGCTCTCCTGTGACACTGGGGCCATGCGAGGGGACAGCTCTCAGCAATCTCGAAGAGCAAATTAGAATCACTTTGTGGGATTTTCACTTTCTTTGAAAACTAAAACAGTACTGCCTCCTCTGTGCAGACGTGTTGGTAAGTGATATATTTTTTTATACATCTATATGAAGGTCAGGTCTGTAACTGCAATCTTAGGTTTTCCCATGCCCTTTTACACAGGCGTAATGCTCATATGCGCCCTGCCCAGCAGGTAGGGACTATCTCAGCCCATCAGCAGATGTGGTCTCTGAGAGCAGGAAGGAAAGAAACAGCAGTGCTCTTGAACTGGAGGCTGAAGAAGCAAGTTATTTCTGACTTCCTCGCCCAGAGTACTCCTCAGAGGTTACTGAAGCCTTCACCCTGCAGGCAAACCAAGGCTACATGCTTAAGGCAAGAGAAGGAAATAAGTAGCTGAGGCTAAAACTTACTAGGAGACCAGGACTTCTTTGGCTAGGGGCTTATTTTCAAATAAAGATGGGATCAGCATCACAAATACATAACTTTTTCTATGCTGTCAGCAGGGCAACCATTTTGCCAAATACAAGAGGAGGATAAAAGCAGACAAATTGTGCAGAAACAGCAGTAACTAGTCAAAGTGGAATATGTAGAATTCACCAAAAGGAAATCATAGAATCATAGAATCATAGAATATCCTGAGTTGGAAGGGACCCTTAAGGATCATCAAGTCCAACTCTTGACACCGCACAGGTCTACCCAAAAGTTCAGACCATGTGCCTAAGTTCACAGTCCAATCTCTTCTTAAATTCAGACAGGCTCGGTGCAGTGACCACTTCCCTGGGGAGCCTGTTCCAGTGTGCAACCACCCTCTCTGTGAAGAACCCCCTCCTGACGTCCAGCCTAAATTTCCCCTGCCTCAGCTTAACCCCCGTTCCGCGGGTCCTGTCACTAGTGTTAATGGAGAAAAGGTCTCCTGCCTCTTGACAACCCCTTGCGAGGAAGTTGTAGACTGTGATGAGGTCCCCCTCAGCCTTCCTCTCTCCAGGCTGAACAGGCCCAGTGACCTCAGCCGTTCCTCGTACATCTTCCCCTCAAGGCCTTTCACCATCTTCGTAGCCCTCCTCTGGACACTTTCCAACAGGTTTCATGTCCTTTTTATACTGTGGTGCCAGAACTGCACACAGTACTCGAGGTGAGGCCGTACCAGCGCAGAGTAGAGCGGGACAATCACCTCCCTTGACCTACTAGCGATGCCGTGCTTGATGCACCCCAGGATACGATTGGCCCTCCTGGCTGCCAGGGCACACTGCTGGCTCATATTCAACTTGCTGTCTATCACGACTCCCAGATCCCTCTCTTCTAGCTGCTCTCCAGCGTCTCATCGCCCAGTCTGTACATGCAGCCAGGGTTTCCCCGTCCCAGGTGCAGGACCCGGCACTTGCTCTTATTGAACTTCATGCGGTTGGTGATCGCCCAGCTCTCCAACCTGTCCAGATCCCTCTGCAAGGCCTTTACACCCTCGATTTGAGTCCACAACTCCTCCAAGTTTTGGTGTCATCAGCAAACTTGCTCAAAATACCCTCTATTCCTACATCCAGATCGTTTATAAAAATATTGAAAAGTACCGGCCCTAAAATGGAGCCTTGAGGGACCCCACTGGTGACCGCCCGCCAGCCTGACACAGCCCCATTTACCATAACCCTTTGGGCCCTGCCCGTTAGCCAATTGCTCACCCATCGTATATGTTTTTATTTAGCTGTATGGTGGACATTTTGTCCAGTAGGATCCTATGGGAAACCGTGTCAAAAGCCTTGCTGAAGTCCAAAAAATCACATCAGCTGGTTTCCTTGGTCCACCATATGGGTGATCTTATCATAAAGGAAATCAGGTTAGTTAGGCAGGACCTACCCTTCACAAACCCATGCTGGCTGGGACCAATGACTGCTTTGTCCCCAGGTGCGCCTCAATAAGTCCGAGAACCAACTTCTCCATGATTTTACCAGGCACTGACGTGAGGACTGACAGGCCTGTAATTGCTAGGGTCTTCTTCTGACCCTTCTTGAAAATCGGCACAACATTTGCCAGCTTCCAGTCTACCGGGACCTCTCCAAATTCCCAGGATCGTTGAAAATAATTGAGAGGTTCCGCGATGACATCCGCCAGCTCTTTCAGCACCCGGGGATGAATCCCATCCGGACCCATGGACTTGTAGGGATCCAGGTGGAGTAGCAATTCCGCACACGTTCAGGGTCAGTTGGGAGTTTGTCATCCCCACCGTCCCGGTCCTCCAGCTCAGGGCACCCTGGGTCCCGAAGCCCATCATCGGCATTGAAGACAGAGGCAAAGAAGGCGTTAAGCGTCTCTGCTTTGCCTACGTCATCGTCTGTGAGGAGACCTTCCCTATCAAGGAGCGGCCCTATGTATTCTTTAGTTCTCCTTTTTCCATTTACATATCTAAAAAAACCTTTTTATTTTCTCTCACAGACACAGCCAGCTTCAACTCTAGCTGTGCTTTGGCCACTCGAACTTTCTCCCTACAAACACGAACAGCATCCCTGTATTCTTTCCATGACGCCTGGCCCTCCTTCCAGTAGTGAAACACTCTCTGTTTCCGCCTAATCTCCATTAGAATTTCCTGGTTAGCCACGCTGGCCTCCTGCCCCGCCTGCCTGACTTGCGATATTTAGGAATTGCCTTATCTTGTGCTTCTAGGAGGCATCGCTTAAAGAGTGACCAGCACTGGTGGACATCGAGGCCTTCAAGAGCAGTTTCCCAGGGGACCTTACTGACTAGTTCCCTGAGCAGCCTGAAGTCCGCTTTCCCCATATCTAGGGATGAGGTTTTGGTGGCACTTTTCCTTCTGTCACCATAAATTTTGAACTCAACCACTTCATGGTCGCTCTGACCGAGGCGGCCACCAATCACCACATCTCCCACAGACCCTCTCTGTTTTCTAGCAACAGGTATAGGAGGGCACCTTTCCTAGTTGGCTCCGTTAGCACCTGCACCAAGAAGTTATCATCTAGGTGCTTCATGAACCTCCTGGACTTGCTCGTGTCAGCCGTGTGGCACTCCCAGTTAACGTCGGCAAGTTGAAGTCCCCCATAAGGACAAGGGGAGTTAATCTCGAGGCCTCTCTTAGTTCTGTAAAGAATAATTTATCGGCGCTATCGTCCTGGCCAGGCGGTCTGTAATAGACTCCCACAACGACATCCCCTTTATTCGTTCGTCCCTTGATCCTTACCCAGAGGCTCTCAACTTTGCCATCGCCGACCTGAAGTTCCACACAGTCCAGCCCCTGCTTCACATACATCGCCACCCCCACCACCCTCGCCTACCCTGCCTGTCCCTCCTGAAGAGCCTGTAACCATCTATCGCAACACCCCAGTCACAGGACTCATCCCACCAGGTTTCGCTTATGCCAATGATGTTGTAGTTGCGGGACTGGGCCAGGACTTCTAGCTCATCTATTTTATTCCTCATACTGCGTGCGTTTGTGTAAAAGCACTTCAGGTGCGTCTCCTTACACTCAGCACCTTGTGGATCTGACCAAAGGACCCCACTGGCACACAGCCCCTCTGATTCTAGCGTACCATCCCTTAGTCTTCACCGGCGCGCCTGGTTTTAGCCCCTTCCCCCTTCGACTCTAGTTTAAAGCCCTATCTATCAGCCTGCCAACTCCTGACCTAAGATCCTTACCCCTCTCCGAGAGAGGCGCATCCCATCCGGTGCCATCAGGCCCGGTGTAGCGTAGACCTTCCATGATCAAAGAACCGAAATTCTGCCGGTCACACCAGACTCGAAGCCAACGAGTTTATGCGAACAGTACGTCTTTCAGCTTCGATCCCCCCTATCGGAAGGACAGAGGCAAACACTACCTGCGCCCCTGATCCTCTAAGTATTGCCCCAAATCCCTAAAGTCTCTTTTGATCGCCTTCGGACTTCTCGTTGCTATTTCATCGCTACCAGCCTGAAAGACCAGTAGCGGGTAGTAGTCAGTGGGCCGTACCAGGCACTTGACTTTCTTGGCAAAGTCTCTCACCCGAGCCCCAGGGAGGCAACACACTTCTCTGCGGGTTGGGTCCGGTCGGCATATCGGTCCCTCTGTCCCTTTCAGAAGGGAGCCCCCCATAACAATAGCCCTTCTTTCTTTTTTGAAGGATGATGTGGCAATGCGACGTGTAGGTCGCATTGTCTTAGGCGCCCCCTCCAACTGGGACGGGTGTTTGTCTACTTTGTCATTTAGATTGTCTTGCTCTAGTCCTTCATATCGATTATTTAAGGGTAGATGAGAAGGTGAGGTGGGCAGAGAGAGGGCTCGCCTACCACCCCGAATAGGCACCTGCCTCCATTCCCCCCCTTGATCTAGGTCTCCTCCCGCTGCCTGGCAGGAGGAGGGAACCTCCGTCTTCTGCATAACAGGAGACGCCTGTGCTGTGGCAGGCTCGTGAGCCTGCCTCAGAGAGGGTAGAGCGCACCTCCACCAGTCAATTTCCCTCTCTGATTCCCTGACGCTCCTGAGCTTGTTCACCTCCTCCCGGAGCTCCGATACCTGGCTGAGCAGTTCTTCAACCTGGGCACACCTCCCACAGGCATACACACCACTGCTGTCGGAGACCGACAGAAGGCTGGGGCACACTCTGCAGCCCAGGACCTGGACGGCTGCGAGTTTCCCCAAGCCCTCCGTCTGAGTAGCCACACTGGCGACCGTGGCTGGAGATGCCTCACGAGATGCGGAGGCCACGGTTTTCTGCCTGGTCGATACCATGGTCAGGTTCTAGGCAAGCAGGTTACAAGCACCGAAGGGAGAGGCAGCTGCAAAAGAGCGACGATGAGCCCCCCCCGCTCGCCCTGCCCGTGCAAACTGCCGCGCCCTTCGACGTGCCACGCCCTGTTTGCCTGTCCTGTTCGCCGCGCTCCTGATCGCTCGCGCTCCCTAGGGGCAACTTTTAAACAGCCTGGGAGGGGGCGCTGCTGGCTCCGCCCTCGCATCGTCAGCCTCCCTCGCGAGGACAGCCGGGTCCCGGCAGCTCCCCCGAGTGGCCTCGATGCCGGACAAAAAGCCCTGCCCGCCTCGGTCCCCTGCTCCGCTGCAGAACACGTCTGCCCCAGAGCCGATCGCCTCAGCAAATGGCCAATGTTACAGTAAAAGTCTGGAAAGGACCCACGGTAGTCACCTGGCCAAGTCCCTGCCTTGATGATTATCTGTGTATGTTATCTAGCTTATCGGTTCTTAAAGGAGACTTCCATTTCAAAATCCTGCTCAAAAACTGTACTCTGGGATGGTTTGGATCCAAACCAAATGTGCCAAAATTTATTTACATGTTGTTAGACCAAGTTAAGGTCTAAAACCTCAGACACTGCAGATTTCAAAGGCATGTTCATATCTGGACTACTTGTTTCTTTTCTGCTTTTAGAGATTTATTTGATGTGAATGAGCTTGACCCATGCTCTGAGCTGACTGGCAGCCATGCTGTTGTAGTAGCAGATCATCAAATTTCAAGTGATACGTCCACGTGAGCCTCCATATAGCTTCTACTGAGTTGAGGAACTTGCATGTGGTCACCCAAAAAGGGACTAGCTGGACAACCTCTGATCTCCTTTTGAAGGACAGTCGTCCTTGCAGAATCAGAGATCCATCTGCCTCTACTAAAACACAAGCAGCTACCTCTCTGGCTGTGTTGCGTCCTGTGGGCAGAGTTTTCAGGTCTATAAACGTAACCTTCTACTAGGGGGTCTCCTCCATCAGCAGCATTGCTGGATTTTGCTGTGTTAGGGCACCGCGGGGGTGAATTTGTTCCAGGAGGGCCTGTTAATGGATCCTTTTGGATAGATAGGAGGTGAATGGCTCTTCATGTGAGTGTGCAATAACCTTTCTGGTAGTGACCTTATATTGATGCTTGACCGTTGTGTGCAGGTGGGTTTATCCTTCCTTATGAGGACTTCCAAAAACCCCCTTTGATTACCAGAAGATATGCAGAAGAGTAACAGTGCAATAATCATTTGATATACTTAAAAAATGGTGAGCTTTTATTCCTTGGTTCCTAATTCTGCGCTCATCCTGACTTCAAGGTTTGAACTATACTTGTAAAGTTCTTATCAATTGCTAATTAAAGGAGCCTACTTTTTTCCTGTACCTCAGATTTAGATAAATGCAAAATCAGGAGTTGCTTGAACTCATTTGAGATGAAATAAAAGGAAGATGAGAGAGCGCACTTGGTGATGGAAGTATTTCAGGGTGTTATCACGTATCGCCTGAACACTTAGATTCCAAGGTGATACATACCTAAAAATGCCAAAGACTGATGTATCTGACATTATCTCACCCTCTAAATGCTTGGTAAAATTACAAGAAAGCTGAAACAATAAAGAAAGGGTTTTTCCTCTTTTTATAGCTATACCTGTGACAGTTACCCTTAAGATAGCCTGTCACATTTTTGATAAAAGGTCCATCTTCAGTTTTAAATGGGAGGTATCTATGCTGAGGCATACATTCAAAAGCACTTTCTATAAACAGTCTCTCAGGAGCCTTTAGCTCCCTGCTAAAAAAAAAACAACTCGTGAGTCGAGCTGTCCTTGCTGCAGGAGGCAGGTAGGAAGCCTGGCAGAGGCTCAGGGGCTCCGTTTCAGCTTGTGTGGCGTCAAGCCCAGCTCCAGCTCTGCGCTGCTTTGGCCCTTGGCACGTCACTTCCATTTATCCCCCGTGGGGGCGGAGGCAGGCTGGTTTGTGTGCACACGTGGGGGAGTTCAAAGCCATCCTGCAAAGGCAAAAATGGCTCAGGTCAGTGAGGGAGCTGGGCTCTGATTCCTCTCCTCTCCTGGAAAATCTGGGCAGCTCTTGGGAAGTAATGAAGCCGCGCATCTGCTCTTGCAAGCAAACTCTCTTTTAGGCATATGTCAAATTTATGTGCTTAGAAGAAAAAGTAGCAAGGATTTAGGCCAACTCCTCGCCAGGTGTAGCGTGATGTGATGTCTTTCACTCCCAGGGAACCATGTCTGTTACTCCACGTAAGGATCTGTCTCCAAGGTCTGCTGGGAGCAGACAGGCATCTGTTCCCCGACCTTCTGCAGCAGCAGCTACAGGATTTTGGATGAGGGAGAAGGCTGTAATGAGACCGAGACTCTCCTCCCCCTCTCTGCAAGCCCCTCCTTTTAGCGCATAGAGTGTTTTCAAGAATACTTGCTTGCAGAAAATGCATTTTGTTCGTGGTGAAAAGACCCTGAATTCTGCTGGAGGGAGGACCCCTTTCTCCCCTTCCATGCACGCCCTGCGTCCAGTAGAGATTCATTTAAATAAAAAAAATAAATAAAAAATAAATAAAAAATAAAAATTCAAGTGCCCTCCAGGGTGAATTTATTAAACCATTCTGCCAGGAGGGAAGGGAAAAGACTGCATCATGCTTTCCTGCACTGAAGGATCTGGGTGGCTCTGCAAGCACAGCAGGAGGCATGTGAAGGCAGTGATGGACAGAGGTGTTACGTGAGCGTGGGGTGCGAGGAGTGCTGTGTGGGCACAGGCTGTGCGATATGAGGAGAAACAGAGACTAGCAAGAACCCCTTCTTTGAGACAGAGACTTCTAAAGCCTTTTTCTGAAAGGAGATACCTAGTAATAGACTTGGAAGAGGAAAAAACAAACAAAAAAAAGCAGAATAGAGCCTGCTGCAGTGGTGAACTCAATGCTGCCACCCAGAGTAGCTTTTTGCATAATATATGATGCTCTCTGTGGATCTGGAGACTCGGAAGATTAAAGCAGATGATCTTTCTGCATGTAAAGCAGCCAGAGACAGCATGATGGATCATTACTGAATACGTTTCTGGCCATGCATAATTGTGCTCTGATCTTCCTTGTTGAAGTACTATCACCATCTCTCTGCCTGACTACATTACTTGACTTGTAAGAGCCCCAAATATTCTTTACTACTTGGTGTTTTGTCCATAGCCCCCATAGCTGGGGTCACTTAGAAGCGTATACTGCTAGCTATAGGAAAATGTTAAAAGGGCACTAAAACATGCTACAGTGGGCCAGCAAGTCGCGTTGGGTAATTGGCTGTGTGTAGGCTCTGGGAAATACGTGTGTGTTAAGATGTTTCAGAGGCATGTGGCTTGTTGGTGGGTTTGGGTTTTTTAACCCTTGGTGGTTAGTTCAGCATTGACTGATTTGTAATGGCAAATGCCAGTGCAAAACAACAGAGAGGGGATGGATTCTTGTCATGTCGTTTCCATTTGACATCTTATCAGACAAATACTGATAGTATATTGTGCGGTGTGTATACTGAGGTGTGTAGTACAAAGATTTTGTGAATGATGCAGAAAGGAAAAAAAAATCTGTATTGCCTACAGAAAAATCTGCAATGCCACAAGCAGGCTGTGTGATTTGGTGTAGTGACAAGAGCGCTGTGAGCTTGCCCAGATTTCAGCACCCTGGGACACGAGCACCGAGATGCAGGCAGGTATCAGTCTGCACAGCCACGCGGCTCTCCTGGGGGCGGGCTTTGTGGTGGCACGGCTCATGTTGCTGGCCCCTGCACTGGCTAGGAGAGACTCGCTTGCTGCGTGTCTGTATGCCTGGGGAGTGTCAGCTAGTTAGTGTAGCTCCTAATTTACCCCTTGCATTAAACAAGCCTTTACTGCATGTGGTATTTAAGAACATGCAGGTGCCTTTCACTCCTTAATAATTGCATGTGAGATATGCAGAAGCTTCCAGAAAATGTTCCTTCCTCCTCCTGCCTCCTCCAGTTCAATAAAGCAAAGCTGGAAACTTGAGGAAAGATTTATATCGGACTTATGTTCAGGTATTTTTGCCTCAGAATAGATGGTGAAAGTTGTGAAGTAAGGTTTAAAATGGTGGTGTTACTGTTTCACTTAAATCCCAGAAGCATTTCAACAGCGTCTGTATTTCAGCACTTATCATATTGGCAATTACCCTTGATATATGTAAGTACAGATATAACCTACCTACAGTCATCAGTTTATATCCAGCATTACTGTTGGTCCCTGATACTGTGCTGTGTTAGGTTGTAATGAACAAACACACTCATCATATTTGCTTTCTAAGCTTTTTTTTTTTTTTTTTTTCCCCTCTAGAAATGTGAGGGTTTTTAATCTACATTATGGTATTATGCTATTTGCATGCTGCTGCTGAGCCCATTGGATATAACCTTCAAGGGTATTGATGCTTTCTATTTCAACATTTTAATTTCTGTCCCTAAAAAGAGATGTCAATAGGCAAAAAGTGCACTTTAACACCTTATTATGCAGCTCAGCTCCGTCTCTAATACTATTTGTCACTTATTCAAAACTAAAGAATTCATGCTATAAATATCCCCTGTGGTATTTCCTATGTGATAAATAAGTGATACGAATAACATTTTCACTCTTAAAGATGTCAATAGTTCAGCATATAGCTAATAGAGGTATATTTTTTTTTCAGTGCTTCCATTTTTTCTTCAAGATGTCTGAAATTTTCTTCCATCTGATTCCTGTTTGCATAGGAAATACAGAAATACAAAATGGCATGTTAATAGAAAGTAACCGGTTGCCTCTAGGCAGCAGAAGTTTGTCTTTTCCTGACCTTAAAATATTTGGTTGTCGTGAGTCACAGGGAAGGGAATCGCTTGGCTTGGCTCTTGCTTCAGCTCCATTTTCTGTGAGCGCTCTAATGAGGGGCAGAGGATCCCTGTCCATCCCCAGTTTCACTGCAAGATGTTGACAGAGTCACTGGAAACTTCATGGCAGAAATCACTGCCGTGCTGAGCAGCGGCCTGCCTGTGTGGCTTCAGCTCTGCTCATCTTGAAGGGGGGGGCCCCGAAGAACAGCTTACAGGCATTCCTTTCACGTTTTCTATGGTTGCTCTTGAGGTTTTACCTGCATCAATTCCAGCCCTTGCCTATGAGGAGAGGCCAGCCCAGGTCTCACACCGCAGCTCCACGTTTCTACTGAACAGTAAGTTGGTGCAAACTACCTACCTGCTGAGGGGAGTGCGCCAGGTAAGCACGAATGGAAAAGAAAATCTGGCAGCACAACAAGAAATCAAGCATTTGTGCTAGTTGCTGCTTTTGACCCCACATCTCAGTTAAAAGCATTCTGTGCTGCAGCTGCTTGGGCCATGCAGACATCCCCTGTGAGCAGTCACGAGTGGTTGCAAGCCACAGGGGCTAGCCCAGAAGTGGTTCCACAGCCCAAAGCCCACCTATACTGGCATCCTACTTAAAATCTGCATATCCTTGCTGTTGTCAATTGCTTTCCTGCCTCTGGATGACCATTAGTGCAGAGCAGCTTCTTGTTCAGGCGCTGGGGAGGGGTGGGAGCAGAAGTACCAGATTTCACCTGGGCTCCAAAGAAACGGGGAGGCCTGGAATACACGAGGGGATCGGAAAGCGCAGAGAAGGGATTTAAAACCACGGCAGCAATGTCTGCATGGAGCGGGCAGGAGAGGCCCTGAGAAGAGTGTGGCGTGCAGGAGCGATGGGTGTCTGTGGTTCTCTCCCCATGCCTCTTTTTTTTGCCTGCTGGTTGCCTGTGCCCCCTGCGCTGCACTAGAACAACCTGAAAACTGCTCAAACCTCCAGGATGTGGGGAAAAATTTTAGGTAGAAAATTTGTACTATTTGGAGATGTCTGCGTTTCCTCCACCATGTAGTCGTTTTCTGAAGGCAGGCATCCCAATGGCACCTCCCTGGGGCTGGTTACCCTTCTAAAGCAGTCCTGGCTGCGCCTTCTGCTGGGCTGCACACAGAGGCTATGCTAAAAAGCAGCAGCGTAATGGGCTGTTAATTGTGCCTCAGGCAGGTTGTTGTTGTTTTTCGTGTAGATGCAGGAGGTATCTAGTGCTAGCAGCTGAAAGCTGCTCTTTGATGCCCTCAAATTTCAAAGGTTAGCACAATAGCTAAGAATTGCACAGCACATCTGCGGGATCCTGCAGAGTACTGGCCAGAGCTCTTCACACAGAAACACTGAAAGAAACGTGTGAAACTCTCAGCCAAGCTCAAAGCACCGATGAGACCCTCTGCGTCCCTTGGTTTGAACTCAGAGGCTTGCTCTCAGAGCATTGTCTGTGCTAACGTGGGCTCTCTGAAGTTTTCCATTAGCAGCATCTCTAGCTAAATGGAGATTTGTCTTTTTTTTTTTTTTTTCTTTTACACTGGAGGGACTTGTGGGAAAATTACTGGTTTAATACAGCAGGAGGATGACAATAGAGCGGCATTAGAATTTTTAACTAAGGGCTATGGATTGCCCAAATTGCTATTTCCTTCAGAAATTATGGTGTCTACAAGAGGCAGCAGTCTGTCACGGCTCTGAGATGACTGACATCTGTGTTTAATGGAAGCCAACAATAAGACTCCTCTTGTTGCAGATCTGTTCACCTATAATTATTATCGAGAAGTCATAAGAAAGTATTTCCAGCAGCACGTCTTAGTCAGATGGGAATAAATTGTTATCTGAAAGCCAGACACAATTTCCACTGAAACTGGAAAATTTTCAACTTAAGCTTCTCAGCTACAAGATTTTTGTGTCCCTAAAATGTGTCCCTTTGGAGTTCAGAAGTTTTTGTTGCCTTTTTCTTTCTTTTTTTTTTTTTTTTTTTTTTGTCAGCCACCTCTTAGGCATAGTATGTTGGTTTTTTTTCCTCTCTAGAGACATTTTAAGACAGTGCACTGAGGAACTAGCTCGTGCCAGTCATCCCTGAGCACAACCAAAAAGCCTTGAAAGATGAAATGGGTTTGTGTCATCTGTGAACGCATTGATATTCATCCCTATTATCTTTCACATTTTCACTTCAAGCAGCACATAATTTATCAGCTCTGTTGTCAAATGCTGCATGTAATTGTGTTTAGCAGAAGGCTCGGTGGGAAGGAGGGGAGGAGAACGGAAGGGGGGGAAACCGTTCCCTTCTTCCCAGGAGAAGGGTGAAGCAGCACTTGTTTTGAAGTTGCTGACCGTCTCCTCGTTTCAAGTAGTCCCACGGCACCATGGTGCTAAAGTGGAGCAGCACGTGAAATGTACAGAAGTAGTTCAGCAGGGGCAACCCAGGTAAATGGAACAACGCAGAGCACACGACTGGAATGCTGTGAGGGTTTGCCAAGCAGCCCCACCGCTCGCTGCCTTTACTGAGAACACGAAGTCACCCTGGGGAGGGGACGTGCACTGCTGTGCTCTCCCAGGATCTGCCTTACGTTAACTGAGATGGTTTAGCCCTTGCAGCCTCCTTCAGGTTTATGGATATGATTCAACTAACATACAGCACTGCCTCCACATGGCATGTCGTTGCAAACGATGCTGGGAAAAACCTACTGACGTGCTCAAGCTTTGTAGGAGACCCTGGATTTCCCTCCGTTCCCTGGCTGTTGTGCATTCAACAGCCACAGAGTCGCAGCAGAAGACCTGACAATTACTTCCCTTAGTGTGCTTCACACAGCTGCTAATTAAGCAGCTAATTAAATCACATTGTTAGTACACACGTAGGGAATACACCTATATAGGTAGAAAAATGCGAAGAGGGCAACCTGTGTCTGGATAAGGGGCTCCATTTCATTCCTTGGGATAAGGCTGTTGTTGGCTGGGATAGCTGATGGTCCCATGGCTCCTCCTTTTCTCAGCATGGCCCGTTTGGCTTCTGACAGCAGGGCAGTACTTCTGAAGACTTTCTCACCTACGTCACTGTCCAAGAAGCCCAGGTAGATTCTCACCCAGCTCCTTTGCATCTCTTGGATGTGACTAAATGATGTTGGAAGCATCTAAATCTTTCTGCTAGCTGTCACCTCTCACTCTGGAGGACGAGTGATGTAGGGAGCACGTTGTGATGTGACAGACACTGAGGTGGATTTCACCATGTCTGGTAAGGCAGATTGGGAGCCTAATAGGCTCAGCGTCCCCAGTGTGGGGCAGCCTAAGTGTAATATTGAAGGAAATAATTCCTCTTTCCTGGCCTGTTCTTGTGATCCAGAGTGGAGATTTTTGAATCACAGTAAAACTACGTGTTCTCTGGAGGTGCTTAGCTCACGGTGAAAATGTTGTGACCCAGAACTTCAGCACTGTATGATCTTATGTTAAGGCTGTTTTCAAAGATGTTTCACGATGTTTTCAAAGAGAGGAGTTGTTCTTCAGTTTGGTTTGGTTTCCCCGATGACAGAACACTGCTGTGTCTGTATAGAGGGGCATGCTGCAGTATCAATACATGGGCAGAAACTTGTTGGGCTTTGCCTTTTTCCCTGTTTAGTGCTGAGTCTGGGCTGTGAACCTTAGTTGGTGTTGCCTGCTTGAATAGGACAAAACAAGGTAGGCAATGGGATGGTCATGGGCATAGTGAGACCGGACAAGGCAACTTGAAAAGCTCTGTCAGGATCAATCGAGCAGTGAGCACCGCCTCCTGCAAAGTGTATATGGCTCTGCCGTGCCGCCTCTCCTCCAGCAGGCAGGGAGCAGCTTCTCCCTGCCTCCATCTCCTGCCGTGATAAAACCATGCCCCATGCTGGCTGCGAAGGAAACGTCTTGTGCTGCAGCTCCACGCTTGAGAAGGAAAAAATGGAAATAGGACATGTGGCTTCTCTGGAGTGTCAAGTGTTTGGGAGTGCTAACGGTGACGAGTGCCTGTCTTAGGAAGAGAACGGGGGATGTGAGGGGTTTGAGCAGAAAGGGTTGCCAGACTGGTAGCTTGATGTGAGCCCTCACTGTGCCAGAATAGCAGCTTGTCCCCTGATAATAGATTAGCAGAAATTTCTATGTCTCTGCAGCACATTAACAGCGGTTTGCCTCTCTGTTTTGTTACATAAATAGGAACACAGCTAAAGCTTAATCTATCAGACAGATTTTCTTTGCTTTTTTTAAATAATCATCAGACATTCTCATCAGTTTCATCCTACAAGCAAGGCTTTAAAGAAGAAAACCCACCACCTGAAGAGCTGGCTGAACAGTTGCTTTTCTTATGGAACCCATAGCTATTTCATATTTTGCACGTCTGTCTTTTAGGAGCACAGGGGAGAAAGAGCTGCTCTCTCCAGTCAGTATGAAGACAAGCAGAACTTGAGCAACTGGGGAGAGAGGACAAACTGCCACAGCAATGCCAAAATTTCTGGCTCATATCTTGAGCTCTGCTCCTCGTATGTCAAAACTTGGAAGTCTAACTGGGTGAATAAACCTCAGGCCGTAAAATTCATAACGGTTTGGGTTTTCAGCCAGCTCTTCACTGGGGATTTGTGGGTCCAGTTCTAATTCTTCTTTCCATTTGGCATTTGGGAATCGCGCTATTCACACAGTCCTAGAAACTAGGTAGCTTTTTATTATTGCTGTTTTACTTATTGAGTGCTGTACTTGTTACCCTTACTGGTCAGAGTTTCACAAATATTTAAAATAGCTTGCTATGTATTTCTGGAGGGTTTGTACTTACTGCTTAGAAGCTAAATGGACTTGATATTTGTTAAAACAACAAAATTCTGATACCATTGATAGTTAACCTCAAGCCTCGCTGTGGTGAGGGCAAATACCATCTGTGACGAGCTTTCTTTAAGCAATTTGCAAATAGTGACTGTTTCTTTCATGGGCAAATTGCTCTTCATGTTAAGATCCTTGTCTAAAGTCACGTTAGTGTAGTTACATCACAATACTTGCCTAGTAAGCTGAGTCCTACATTGGATTCGGTATCTGCTTTTGCTTTAGCCTAATATTTACCTCTTGGTAGGAACTTCAGGCTTAGCCAGTACTAGATCCAGGTGATCTTTCATGCCTGAGCCAGGAATGTAATTGCCATACTTCCATGGATCCACAGAGCGCAGAGACAGAGAAGGGAGCTGTGGTACTGACGCTGTGTCCTGCTGGTATGCACTGAAACATGTCCTGAAGCTGTGCATCTACCTACATGCACACTGCAATTCTATGCAAGAAATTACTCTGTGATTTGCTCAAAATATGGTTGTCCCACTGTGAAACTTTGTATCAGGATGAAAGTTAATCTCCTTTAGGAAGTGGTAAAAGGAAGTTTCTGAGCTTGCATGTGTGTTTTGGAAACAAGACTTGCATACCTGACTTGAGGCCATGGTGCCACCATTGGCACTTTTGTCATGTTGCAGAATCTCTTCGTATTCATGGCCCACCAGTAGCATGGCATTATCGTATGCTTTGCTCTCCTGCATTCTGCTTATGGTGTGAGCACATAGGAAACAGTTCTTAATCCTTCAAGGCCATCATCCTGGGTATAAACCCATAGAAGGTGCTGTGATACAAGGTGATAAAGTAGGTCTGACCAAAGTAATGCACATGTATGAGAATATCTGGCTGCGATCATCTTATGTTCAAAAGCAGCACCAGCTCTCAAAGGCTGACCTACAAGCTATCTCACTGGGAGGTGGAAAATCCTGCCTGCTTTTACTTCTCTTTGTACAGGTAGGAGGAATAAACAGAAAAAGGGATGAGGGTAGTAGGTGAAGTTTCTTTTGGATTTTTTTCATGTTAGGTGACTTCTTAATGGTAATCTGAGATGTTTCTTAGTTGCATGTTTTAATATAAAATAGTTGTTTTTTTAATAACATCAGTCACCCCTGCTTTTTTTTTTTTCCTCATAGTAGCGGGTCAGAATTTTCTGTAGTGCATCCTGACAGCCTTACTGCCTTGTACTTTAAAAAAGTTCTGGGGATAAACAGAGACTTTGAAAAGGATGACAGACTCCAAACAGGATGAAAAATCAGCCCACTGTTCCCTAGGGAAGTATCTGTAATATCCCTGATATAGAGGCTGTGTTACTTAGTTTCACTCCTGCATCATTTTTGTGCACTGTTATTTTCCCTTTCTCAAAAGATAGGAACATCTCACCAGGCACAATATCAGCATCTGAACCTCAAAGGACCCCCAAATGCATCCCCCCTGTGCAGCAGAACAGCACAGTAAAATACTGCAGTGTTCTGTGAGAGTCCATTTTCTAGTGCTAGATAACAAGAAAGCATCACATCTAAAATTTACTCCTGTTTCCTGACCTAGAAAGACAGCTAAATAATTTGATTGCCATTAAAAAAACAAACAAACAAACAAACAAAAAAACTAGCTCAAGATTTATTTTTAAAAGAAACAAATGCTATTAATTCCTTCCTCTCTGTTTTATTCTTCTTGCCCAGCTCCCTAGCAATCACTTCTAAATTTTAAATTTGCATTTCTGCCAACTTGGCACACCATATAAAAACAAAGCTTTTCAATAATATATGTGCAGTGCCTACTCTGAAAGTACATTCTGGCAAGGGCTTCTCTGACTCAGACTGGTACCTGCTCTTGGAGTTGACTGTTTTTTATCACGGTTTTATTTCTACACTGCCTGCGAGAGGCCACTGTCTGTGGTGCCAGAGAGCAGCCTTATGAAGGCAGCTGCTTCATGCGAGAATTTAGAGCCCACCAAGGAGGCAGAGAAACAGCCCTGGGAGCTCAGATCCTGCGTGCAAAAGAGCAAGGCTTCTCTCGTTACCGCACTGCCACGGAGGTTCAGCGTTGCTGCTCCTCATGCAGTTTCCTGGGGAATTCATGAACTTGCTACATCCCACTTCTCTTGTGCCTAAGTAATCTGAAATTATTATGCACTGACTAGTTCTAGCTAGAATGAATAGAAAACGGCCCTGGATTTAATCTACCCGTAAAAGCTTACCATACACAACACGCTTTAGGATATTCAATTACTGGATCACATATTCTAGCCATAGTGCACTGCAACCATGTTAGTCATGCCAAAGCAGCACTTTTGGTACTGGTCATGGCTATAAAGCTTTAAGAACATCCTTTAGAAAGTTGTTTTAGAAAATGTTGGTGTCACAAACACAACATTAAGCTCCTCTGTGTACTGATATTTGTACCCATGTAATTCTGTGAATAATTTTATTATTCAAAGCCCCATGACAGGGTGATTGCTTTCTAGGAATTTAATATTAAAACACACCATAGGCTACATTTTAAACAGCAAAATGAAAACGAAAGTCTCTGCTGCTTTCTTAACTTCTTAAGGCTTTGCATAAGAAAGCCAGAGAACCGAAGTTAAGAATCTCTGGTGCATGAAATGCTGGCAGCTTAAATTCTGTTTTGGAGAAAGACAAGTGGAAGAGAAGTTTTCTGAAACACTCTGCAGTTTGTTTGAGAATGTGTGTTCTTAATTTGAGGTGCTGTGTGTTGTTTTTTTTTTCAGTTGTATGGATTGCTTCTTCTAGTTCATGACATTGTGTTCTAATGTTAACTATTGATATGCCAAATTACACATTTTGATTTAGGAAATGTTATGGAAAACACTTTTAAAAAGCTTCCTATCTTACATGTATAAACTTTTTTCTTTTTACACTGGTAAGTCGTGTTGGTATTTTATAATATAGATTTGTAGCATTTTCAGTATCTTTACAGAAAATGACAGAAGTTGCATTGCAAAACAAATTTCCATAGAAAATATAGAAAAAGTGAAGGCAGTTCAATGTTTCAATCTCCAATTAAAACCCAGTGTTTTTATCATTAATAACAGTAGAAATGTATGATCTCTGTCAGCTCTCAGCATTAGCAATGACTGTGGCACTGTCTTAGATCCTGTACCCTCTAGACTGATTGCCACTGTACTACAGAATAGTTTTGGATATAGAATCACAAAGGATGCTGTCAGGTAATTTTAAGAAGTGTTTGCACTGTTTCATTTTAAAAAAGATATTCATGATGAAATACAAATTATTGCAACTGCCCCTCCACATATGATTGTATCCTTGGAAAATAGCAGTACTTCATTTTGTCCCTACTGTGTTTTAGGACCTCCACAGATGTCGTCTCTTGTTCCACACCTCAAAACCCTTGTTTCTCCACTTCCTCACTAAATTTTTGTTGATATTCGCAATATGCTTACTGCATTTTAAGCTGCAAGTGAGCATCCCTAATCATAAGGTGTCACTGAGCCTAAGCAAAGGAGAATTTTATAGAGTCAGGAATCCCCCACTGTGGACAATAACATGGGAGAAGCTCGCTGCACATGTCAAAGCTACCTTGTGGAGCAGTTCCATGGGGCTAGGCCATGTGCAAAGGGCATGGGGAAGAACATGAGGAGATGAGTATAGGAGAAGCCAAAGACAGCAAAGGTTAGTTTTGATCTCTTGCTTATTTTTCACAAGCACGTTAAGGTCTACCTTTACAATAACGTTGGTCCCACTCACAATGGGTTCTGTGTTAAGTACCCTGCCACACACCGAGTCCCCTGCTAGTCGCATCCGTCTCGTCACTAAAGTTCCTTGGCATATTGAAGCTGTCAGCGTGCTGTGTGGAGCCAGTTACATGTCAAGTAGCTCCCACCTCATATTCATAATCATTCTTGAATCAGCCTAAAGGCCACTTGCCTGAAGGGACACTTAAAAAGTCCTTAAGTACCCAGCCCTTCTTAGCTAGCAAGGAGTTTTTGTTGCATATAGGTAGCACCTTGGTATGTGTTGTTTTTTGTTTGTTTGTGATTTTTGTTTTGTTTTGTTTTGTTTTGAGGCAAAGGTCTTCCCTTCTATCTCTTCTCAAGTCTGCTGCACAATCTTTATTTCAGCAGGCGTGCATATGCAGCGTACTTCCCATCCTCCCACCCTTGTCCATCTGTGTGGATGCTGTTGACATTACTTATACATTACCAGACATGGGCTGGAAGCAACAAGATAAAAGCTGTACTTTGAGTGCCCCAGAAGCACCACCTTCAGTTGTGTAATCACCTGTGGGATCTCGGGGAGTTGTTATGCAGTGGCATGAGCTCTGAATTTGTACACACCTATCGCTCTGTTTTACCCCATTTGTCTGGCCATGGTGTGCTAGACAGCTTCTTATTCATCTAAAAGAGGACGTGCTAACCCTGCTTTCTTCTGAATGGGGGTGCCAGATAAGCAGAATCTGTTGCAAGAGGACAGGAAGCAGATGGAGGGGTCACTTGGGTTATGACATGAGGATGTGTACGCATAAGGAAGAACCTTACAGCAACACTTGGTGTGTGTCTGTGTGTGTGAGACAGGGAGAAGATGGTCGGTAGTATGCTGCAGGCATCCTACAGGCCTCCTGCAGTATTAGGAAGAATTGTACCTATTCAATCAAGAGTATAATGCATGTTAATAATGAGGAGGGCATCCTGCCTAATTAGGATTTCCCTGCTGACCCTGCAGGATGTTACTTCTGCTCCTCTTCAAATCTACATTCATTAAACCCTAATAAATATCTCTGCAATTATTCTCTTCTTTGCCTGATGCTTCAGCTGCCTTTCACTTCTTTTCCCACTTTTTCTTGCTTCTCTCCATAAGCATAGTGCCAGATAACACCTGTTCCTTCCAGGCTCCTGCAGAAAGCATTAGTCCAAACCAGTTAAGCTTACGTAAGTAGGTCCCCGTTTTTGCAGCAGACAGGACAACAGGATTCAGATCAGAGAGGAGGAATGCTTTCCAGCAGTGAGCATGTGGAATACTGCAGAGATTTCTGTGGTAAGAGGACTCAACAGAACTGGAGGGCTAAAAACATTTTAGATCAGTTTTCACCAAAAAATGCTGTAGATGTAGTTGTTATGCCTGTTTGGGGACAGGAACTTGGGTGATCTTTCAAAATCCTTTGCACCATTATTTTTCACTTCTAGGACTGTAAGTACTACAGGTTCAGATTACTGCCTGCTACTGCCTCCAGTTATGACTTTTTGGGGGTAAAAGGGGAGAAAAAAATAAATATAGAAAGGAACTAACCTGTTGGTACATCCAGGTGGCAGATAAGAAGCAGCTACACGTTAGCTGGAGAAACTACCTTTGCTTTCCTGGGAGCCTTTCAGCAATCAGGGTTCTGCGTCTGGGCTCTTTCATGACTCTTGTTAAGGGGCTGTTTTGCTTCTGGCTTGGCGGTGTGAGTGCTAGGCAGTAGACCCAGGACACAGCTCCCTTGGAGTTGCACCATCTTATCTGCCCATCCAGTAAAAAGGATTGAGGCCCTCATTGTTTCTCCCATGCCCCTTTAAATACGTAAGGACTTCCCATGCGTTCAGTTGCATTAATTACAAACCAACCTTTCTGCAGGAATCTCTTCAGGTAGTAGGTAGTAATTTCAGGCTCTAGCAATCTAGACTAGTTTCTGTGTAAGCTGTACGCACAGTGCCACTCACAGTGGATGGATGTTATCATACAATAAGAAAGTGATACACTCCCCATGTCAAATTGCAGCTTGGATAATTAAATTCTTTCCACCTACGTTCCCCTTCCCATTTCAGCTGAGAGGTATCTTTCAATCACTTCTCTAAATATTTATGTAGGGATAGAGGGAACTATTAAATGTTCCTTGCAGTCCACTCCTCAGCTGGCTGCAGCTGAGCAGCAAGTGTGTGAGCTATCGCTTTCACTTCATCTGACTGGTAAAGTGCTTTCAGGTCTTTGGCAGATTAAAAGCATTTCATACCAAACCACACCCTCCACATGTTTCATTAACATCTCCTAAAATAGTATCCACTCTTTATCTCAGTGAAAGAACTTGGAGATCTCTATTATATTATATACATATGTTATGTGCTATACGTCTTAAGCAAGACAAGATGCAGTTAATAAAATGTGAGCCAGGGCCATCAATCCCAACACCTGATCAAAGCTAGGACAACACCATTTCACATTTTCCCTTTTGTTTCTGGACCCTTTTGAATTGAACTGAGATTTGGTTTTTATTTTCTGTTTATGAAGTCACTGCTGTTAAGAATAACCAGAAAACACTTTTTGGCATTTACTTTTCTCTCTGTTACACCACCGACCCCAACACTTTTTTTTTTTTTTTTTAATGGGCTCAAGTACCTACAAAGGGAGTAGCAGACAAGACCAAACCTCATACCCAAAGGAATTACAAAAGAGAGAATTCATAGTATGTGTTCTAGTATAAAACAAGGACTTTGAAATGGTGGTGTCCTGTTTTTAATACCCTGCTCTATAAATCATAAAGCTTGTAGTTAAGGGAAGCATATAAGCAGATTGGATTTAGGGGAGAGCAGTTATCTGGGAGCCCAGCAGCCCCCAGAGCATATCCCATCGGCTGGCAGCACAGGGTGCTGGGGACAGGCTGCTGACCTGCCTGTGCCTGCAGCCCTCTTACCGCTCAGCTCAGCGCTGCAGCGTTTCCCCATCTGGAGAGCCTTGGAGTAAGTGCTGGAGAGTTTCTGGAGTTCAGTCAACAGTTGCTATCTCTGCTTTCTGCCAAGACTTTAACCTTTTTAAAGCAGTTGTGCACAATGTTAATGAGTCTCCACAAATAGAAATCTGTATTAAATTGGCACTGGAGTTTGTGCCCTGGAGTTTGTTCAGACACTAAATGCAGCTGAAGGAAAACTCTGAGTTTTACTCTAAAATGTTAAGTACCCAGAGTTTCCTCTCATCTTCAGCAGGTGTCACAGCAAGTCATACCTGCTAAATGACCCTGCTAGTTTGAGTTAAAGAAGTTTAGTGTTGTGATTCAGTCCTTACAACCTGTATCTTGATACAGGTTGTAATCTTCCCCTCCATTCTGAGGCTAGCTGACGGATGTAGTGATGTGGCTGAGTGAGGAGCTGAAAGGAGCTCTCAGCATGCCACGAGCTCTGTAGGAGGTAGGTTTTTATTTACAGGGAGTACAACCAAACTAATAGGCCCTGTATACGTTCACTGTAATGTACATGCACTTGTCAATATGTAAACTTGCTCTGTCCAGTCTCCTGGCCTTGTGACAAGAGGCTCAACTCACTAAGCAAGGTGTCTAACCTGATGTTTTCTTTTGAGCATTCTTCATAGGAAAGATTTCGTGTTTAATAAGCACTTACATTTCAAGTCTTGACTGGCATGTCAAGCCTTTCTTGCCGTGTCTTACCATGTCATCTGATTGTAGTTCTGTTTACTTCACACCCAGAATATGCAAACGCCCAGGACATGTCTTCACAATGAAATGAAAAATTACCATAATTTTCTTTCTGATTTTCTCCTCCGCTCCCTCCTAGACAAAATCCACCCTCAAATCATTTCTGTCATCTGGTTGGTATCAGCTGGGCTGACAAAGTAAAACCATCAAGATCAGAAATAATTATGAAAGCTTAAGGGAAATCTGCAATGTGCATGTTCTCTGGAAGAAAGACAAAGCGCATTTTCCAGATCACTGACACAAGTGGGCATATTCCGTACAGGTTTTGTTAAAAGATATATTTAAGAAAAAAACAAAACCTTCATCTTGTCAGCTTGATGTAAGGAATCAGAAGGATTCAAGTCTGAAAGTGGGGCAGAGGCATGGGTGTGGGTTGTTAAATACAGAGCAATGTTGGATGGGGAAACAATGCGTGACAGGCCTGATCCCCTGTTGTCCTCTGGGCTCTGAAGGTGCTTGTGGCTGCATGCAACGTGCCACCACAGCACAGTTGAGAGGATGGTTTCTGCTGGACAAAGTGGATCAGGACCTGTGAGAGATGTTTGGATCATCAGATTCTCCCACGTTCCCTGGTCAGGCCACGGGAAGGGACACGATAATCCCGAAAGCAGTGGTGCTGGCGGAGCAGGGGCTCCATGGCTGTACGTTGCACTAGCAGGGGCTGGAGCTGCTCAAGAGGGAGCAGCACGAAGGCCATCAACCTTGGGATGTTGTGGGCTATGTGTTTGGGACCTCTGTAGCAGATGGCTTTCCTCAGCAATCAGGGCATGTGCAGCATGCCTTGCAGAGGGGGGCTGGAGAGGCAGGGTAGGAGATGGTGACCTTTGGGTGGCTGATTCCCAACTGTTATGGGGAATGACCCAGAGCGTGGGGTCAGCCCTGACCTCTCCTGTTTGCCAGGCTGGGCCTGAGCAGCGTAGCAGCTCTGTCCTGTGTCTTTTGTGAACGTCTCTACGTGTATGGGCATGGAGAAGGCAGCAGTCCTGCTGTGGCACTGTAACAGTTCTGAGCGTTTGCTGAGTGTGTTCACTTCACCAGCTGGGTGAAGAGAAAGTGTGGCCTTCATCTCTCCCAGCAACACAGGAGACTTCAGTCTGGGGAAATGGAGGATCATAAAACATCCATGTAAACAGGACCATTTCATTTGCTGAAGCACAACTAGATAGGTGAAGAAAATATTAAATTATGGCCAATTTATTCTCTCCACCTCAGTCCAGGTATTTTAAAATATTTTTACATGACACAGAAGTGGGTCTAGCCTTTCAGCGAAATGTTGATATAATTTTTTATATCATGATGTTTCAAAATTTCCATATCAACAGGTTTGGGGTTGGTTTGAGTGTATGGAGACTGCAGTAGACGTTGGATTTGTTACACAACACTTGTTCTAGGTGAAGAGGATGCAGCAGTTGCATGTGCTTGAATTTAATTGTTTCTCAAAAGTTTTTTACTTTTCACTTTCTCTGAGGTTAAATGGCCAAGCAGTGGAGTCCAGGCTCTTTGACTGGTTCTAGAAAAACAGTTAAAAGTTTCCTCTGAAGACTGCTGGGGTTAGACCTCGTCCCTCAGATTGCGATCCACTCAATTCCACTTGTGCAGAAGGCAGGAGCTTTGCCGTGCTCAGCAGACAACTGCATTTCCTTTAACAGCTAAAAATAAGCAGTTTTCTGATAACACTGATAAATGACTGCCTTCTGGGAAGGGAGCGTATATTATTTAAGCGGTATTACCTGAACTGAATTATGAGGTGGATGAGAACACTCCTCCTTTCGTGTGAGCAGAACAAAAGGGCACGTGGCATCTCTGAGGGTTGCCTTTTGGGATTTATGCTGCAAAGGACTCGCCTTCACCTCAGTGTGTCACAGTAAGTGCAAGAGTTATTCCATGCAAACTGTTGTAAGGGGCAGGTGTGGGAAGGGGGAAAGGATGCACAAGTAACATTTTTTATCATGCTTGTATTGTATGTTTAGAAGTAAGATTTTGTAGAAACATACTTGAAAAGGATGTTGCAAGAGAAGTTGCAGACAACTGCATTTTGGTCATAATTTCTCAAAGCGGCAGGAATGTGAGTCCCAGGTTAAATTTTGCTTTGGTGTGATGTTGGCATAGGGTCACATGAGTATAAAAACAGGTGTGAAATTTCCCCAAATCTCAGGGAAAGATCTGAAATTTGATTTTCATTGCTCCTCACTATTTACAGTAGAGCTATGCTGCTAAGAGCCTGTGGCCGACCATTGGTCTGACTTCACGTGACACTTGTTAGATCTGTGCCTAGAGAGCTCTTAAGATTTGAAACCATCTCTTCAAAAGTTGTCTTCTCCCACTGAGAATAGACAAAGACCAAAACCAAATTCCAGACTCTGGTGAAACTTGAATCAGCAGCACAAGGAGGCAGGCTGTGCAATTAGATTTAGATCACTCTTACGTTTGCGGTAAGTTTCAGGTAAATATTTCCGATGGGATCACGACTTGGCAACCAGTGCTGTCTGGCAGTCCATACGAGAATGTGAGTCCAAACATTCTCATTATTTATATGTTTACAAGAGCAGTTATTATTCTTTAATAAAATAAGAGGTTTTATATTGCTCATGACTTCACCTGTATTAGTACAGACATTGAGATGCAGCAGGCTAGGGAAATAGTCTGGGGGAGGGTGGAGTAATATAATTTCATGGTAGCACATCATTAGTTTTCTGTATGCAAGGTTGCTGGAGATGATGTTTAAAAATGGGGTCTGTCCAAGCATCAGGCACTGTTTCTCCCACACCAATGCCTCATTTGTATTTCTTGTTGTGTTTGTTTTTGTTTTTTTTTTTTTCTTTTGCTAGAGAGCTAGTCACCTAGTTGAAGAAGTTCATTTAAAAGCTCAGACCTTCTCAGCAGAATGTGCAGCTTCTGAGATGCACAAAATCCTGCCCACCTTCTGTCATTAATATATTGTAGTATCATCAACCAGAGTAGGATGGTGGTCCTTGAGTTCTGGAAAAAATCCACATCTGACATCTTGAATTCCTTAAGGAATTCAAACAGTTAACAAAGATTCTTCTTGTACTTTGTCCTACAGAGAGCTTTGTTATCGGTAGAAACAAACATAATTCTTGTGCAGCACTTGTCCCTGACTCTGAAAGGACTCACACATGTGATTTTATGTATAAATTTAAGCAAGAATTTGTTAGAGAACTCCAACGATTGTGAGTAAGATGCATAGTACCCCTGGGATCTTTTGATGAAAGGTGGTGTTATCTGTTTCAGTCATATCAGATGTGTTGGTTTTACATGAATGCTGCGGTTGTAGTCAATTCATTTTCTAATGTTTGGAAAAACAGATACAAACCCTGGATGGCCTGAAAGAGGATCAGCATATTGCAGGCACTGTGCATAGATTCTTCTGTAGCACAGCTGGCTGGCAGGTATTTCACAGAGGTAAAGGTCAAAAGTTCTTTTGTGTGTCAAGCTACAATTTCCACATAGATCAGATATCTTTGACGTCTGTATTCGCACACACCACTTATAAGTCCTTGCTGCTGACAGCTGCGGAGCTCAGAATTAGCTGGCTAGCTAAAAGCACATGACCTGATTTTTCTTTTGTGCTGTCCACCACCACTAGCTATTATTCGATTCAGGCACAATTGTCCAAATGTTGATAAGCAGTGACAGATTTATGGCCAGAGGAGGAAAAACGTGAAGTGCTGAGGCTTGGGCAAGATAGTCTAGATAAAAAAGGATCCACTCCTTTCTTGGGAGGTAGGAAATAAAGGTTTGATTTCTCTCCGTGCATTACGGAGATGCAAGCAGCTCTCTCTTCTAGCTCTTTCCTCACTGGAACAATCAAACTCATCCAGTCCTGGGATAATTCAGTCTCATTTGCCTTAATTCACAATCCCTTTTAGACTCTGGGGGGTGAACGTCACATTTCATCAAGATGACCTTAGGCTTCTTGACATGCCTTGAAAAGTATCACACAGTCCAAATGGAGTCAAGTTGGTCCTTTCCTTTATGGTAGTTTTTGCAGAGCAGGAATAAAGCCCCTTCTATCAATCAATATCAGCTTTGAAAATGCTCTTGTGTTTTTTTTTTTTCCTGTTTGCATTCACGCTTTATGTTTCACAAGGTCTTAACGTTGGGTCATAGCATCAAGCAGGATAAGCAGTGCAAAGTCTCATAACCCTACAAACTCGAGCAATTTTGTGGTCCAAGCATCTATGTAATTGTATTAAAAGTAGTTGTTACTCTACATTTTCAAGACACAGTTTTGCTTCCTTTACCCCCCAGTATAAGTGTGTATGTATAACCGAAACAATAATTGCCAGGAATTTATCCACAGCCCTAATATGGGATGTGTCAGAGTTTGGTGCCATGGACTCATAGATCTCAGTGAAAGACAAGAAAATGTCTTTTGGATCCAAGTTAGAAAAATAAGATATCTTTGTAGCGCAAAGAGCTCGGTCTGTACAAGTGCACTGGGACAGTTTTGACTGTAACAATGAGATTTTAAAAACCCTTCTGAAGTAAAAACCAACTTCCTACTCCCATGCATTGTTTTTAAAGGTCCAAGGTAAACTCAGAGCAGCAGAAGTTTGCCATTGCGCTGCATTGCGCTTGGTACAAGTTCTCATTAGAAGGAAAAGTATCCATCCAACACGGGCTGTCAGCTTAACAACCTTCTTCTTCCCCACATACTCCTCTTTGAACAGAGAAGGGTTTTTTATTATTATTATCAAAGTCCCTCAGGATCATAGTTTATGAGAGACTTCATGCAAGTTTAAAACCTATTTGAGTCTTTTCTTGCTGCTCATACTTCCACGCTTACTTATACAAGGCAGATTCCTTCAATTATTTAATCTCTGCTTTCTGACGGCAACAGCTGACTTCGTTTTTTTCTTTAGCTGTTTGATTTTGTTCCCCCACTAAAACCCTGGTAATGCAGTTTGTTTGTTTTGTTTTGTGGTGGTTTTTGTTTGTTCGTTTTTCTGACGGTCACACTAGGGATAGCTCAGCAATTTCAAAAAGCAACATAATTAGCTGCTTGCCTTCCCTCACACACTGCATGAAGAAAAGCAAATCTATTAAGGCGTTTAATTCTGGCTTATAATGGCATGCCAGGACCAGGCACACACTCAGCATCTGGTAAAACAACAGCCGTGATAGCATGAAGAGGATGGGTCTCAGGAAGCAAAGGTTCTTCTTGTTGCAGAGCATTGTAGGATAGTCATAATGACTGATAAAGGCACATTCATTTTTGTCAGAAAAATTAAAAGTTCATAGCACTGTCGCATGACTAATGATGTTGTTATCCATTGAGGGCTTAGTAAAGACCCCCTTTACTGTAGGATCTTGCTATAAATAAGCAGATGGTAGTGATTTGGGGCCTAAATTGTTATTGTTGCATGCAGAATGCCTTTGGGTATCAGGACGAAAGAATGGATTTAAATTAAACATGAAAAGTATGCTGTATTAAAAAAAAAAAAAAAGTAATCAAGAGCAACAATACTATCAGTATTGAAAGCCTCAAAGTCTAAAGTTCTGGCAATGTTTTAAAGCAAAGTGAGACTACACGTGGTTAAGATTACTCAAATACAATAAATTGGAAAGTCAGTGGAGTTGTGTTGATTTACAGCAATAGTTTTACTCCTATGATTTTATTTTCAAGTTAAGACTCCAAATACGGTCATTTGGGGGGGAGGGGGGGGGGGGGACTATAAGAAGATGTAGATTTAAGCCTATTTTGGATGGCTCTTGTTATACAGTTTGTACCTGAGGCACCTCTCACTTAGAATTTTTTAATATTTACTTTTTGCGTACTTTTCAGCTAAGGTAATGAAAAGTTGGCCACCATGTTTTACACTTTCAGAAGGATATGTGCGATGTGATCTTTAGCTCTCCAAGTCACAACACAGTCCCCTGCCCCAGCCCCTACAAGCACGTACGTGTAGAAAAGCTCAGGGCAGTGATGCTCAGCTGACTGACTTCAGTCCTGTGAAGCACCTTCTGCACAAGGACCATGAAAAACATTCATGTTAGACTGAAGCCTTTAGCTACTTTGGATTAATAGGGCCTAAATGTCTCTTACATGCCTTTACTTCCAGAAGGTAAGGGATTTTCTAGAAGGTAAAGAGTGTCTGAGAGAAACGTGGTCAATAGTACATGCAGCACTTGCCCTGGAGCTCTCCCTAGTCTCCTTGCCACAAGTGTAAACCCACCAGCAACACCACAACCAATGTCAGTGCCTCTCAAAATATTTCAGGAAGGACTTGGGCTTCCCATAAAACACCAAAAGGAGACAGGATCTCATCCTGCCAGGAAGCTCTAATTCAGAGCCTTTCCTGGGGAACTGCCAGGCTTTCCTGCAGACTGTTCAGCCAGCAAAGCTGTTATAAATAAATACTCCTGCAACCCGCAGCGCTGTCTGGCTCCTGCTGCTCTGGGTCACGTTGGCAGAGGGCTGCAGCTCCAGGTCCAAAGGCAAGGTCTCCTGTTGGGGAGCTGCAGGCGCAGCTCTTGGTGCCAGGGACAGAGGCTGTGTTGTGCTCCTCAGCACACACCCGGAGCCCTTCCTCTCATGGGGCTCCCAGCACACCACCCCCGTCCACCTGCTTGACCCTAGCAGTAATTCCTCTCTGCTCCTGGATCTTCCATGTCATAATACTACACTTCCAGGTGTTGAGTTTAGGTACAACTCAGACCATCAGGAAGGTCACTTTATAGACTAAAGACATAAATTCTCTGGCATTGGCTTCATCGCCAGCCTCCTGCAGGGCCCATCCAAATGTGCCTGGTGAAGGGGTAGCCCTGTGTGTGTAAGGGGAGCTCTGCTGAGCCCACACAGTCGCCCTTGTAGGACAAACTGTCCATGAAAGAGGGACAAGAGAGGGAAGGCAGCCAAGGACAGATTCACCTGCAGGCACCCCTCTGCCTGGGATGCGGAGATGCAGCGCCATTCCTCCCCGGGAAGGGCTGGCACGTTGTTGCAGAGGAAAGCTGCTTCTCAGACAGGGTAAAACTCACTAGCCCGCCAAAAACGGCCTCCCAGGCACGAGCCTTGTGTCCTCTTGAGGAGGGATGGTGCTCTCTACAGCTGCCTGTCGTCACCTGGGTAATTAAATTCCAAATGAAAGCAAACTAGTGGAGGGGAGCAGAGAAGCTGGAGTTTGTCCAGGTATATATCGGCATGTAATAATTGCAAGTGATCTTGCGTTTCCTTCTCTGGGAATGGTTCACAGATTTCATGTGCAGGCTTTGCCTTACCCACAGCTTAAATGCAGCTGTCTCAGGGGGAAATATGGAGGTTATTTAATAGTGCCTAGCAATGACACAAACCAACTTAGGGCAGTAAGGAAGAGAAGAACTCCACATTAAATTAAATTTGCACAAAGCAAAATTTAGGGAGACAGAATGTAATTACCCAACTTGGACTGTGGCCAAGACACTGGTGCTAACACCTCTATTATTAAAAAAAGGGGGGAGAAGATGCTACAAGAGCCATCAAAATCACAAAGAAGAGACATTGCTTGCAGCCTCCCTTCTGAAGGATGGCACCTCAAGCAGCACAGCGCCCATTAGCACTATGCCAGGGTATTGATTCAGTAC
Source organism: Aythya fuligula (assembly GCF_009819795.1). Taxonomy (NCBI): domain Eukaryota; kingdom Metazoa; phylum Chordata; class Aves; order Anseriformes; family Anatidae; genus Aythya; species Aythya fuligula. Next base: position 9,996,879 of record NC_045565.1, on the reverse strand, counting down.
CTGCTAAGAAGGAAGAAGGCCACCTGCTGAAGAATATGCATAATTAAAGCTTAAAAAATGAGCTACTTTCTTTGTGAAATATAGAGTTCTCATAGCAGTATTTCCCCAGGAATACACCACAGCCAAAATAATAGTTTGCACTCTACCTCCAAGGAATTTCACAAAGGTCAACCACTGGAGCCAGCTGAATGCATTATTTAGTGACTTCACCATTTTATCACTGAATATTTCATTGGGTTTGTTTTTACAATCAACTATTTCTGTTCATGCTAAAAGCATTGATTTTTAACAATTTATAATTTCTTTGTGTCGTAGATCTCACCCTAAAGTGAGTTCCACAGTATTATTCTGGAAAACTGTAATAGCAACCAGGATTGTTGCTGCTGCCCCAGATAAAATTCGGTAGTTTCCTGTAGAATTAGTACATGGTATGTGATGAGGTTCTGAAGACACAGCATCAAGTACTTTGGAGGCTCCTTGGGCACAGGGTGAGTGAATTGAAGGCAGAGATGCTTTGGTATGAGTGTGGTTTCTCTGACACAAACTGGAGGGACGCAGATAGGAAATGACCTGTACGTTTTTCACAGTTACCATGTTATCCTCGTAACCAGATTCAACCTGGTGTGTTCCCCTGTGCTTTACAGAATGCGTGTCTTCCTGAAGAAAACCTGCAGTTTCACCGTGGTCAGAAGTTCCATATTTGATGCAGAAATCCCATTTGAGACCTTAGGACCTATGCCGTGCGCTTTCTGGGCTAAAATCCCATAAACCTGTGTAAGGTAGTTACCTGGATACGCTTTTGACTTGTTTCCAGTTTAAAAACTTGCTACCATTTGCCAGTCTGTTGTGGTGGCTTGCTGAAAGGATAAATCAAGAATTTTAGGAAAATATCTGTTTTATAGAACAGATGCAGAAATGTTATTAAGTTGCACATTGCCATTTAGTTCACATTCAAAAATTTGAGCATTGTGTATCTGATTTTTTTGTGTTTATTTTTTATTAGGATATCTCAGCTTTCCTGAGTACATGCTAAATGATTCGTAGTATCCAAATTGCAAAGTAGAGCTTTAATGATGTGCCTTTTATGAATAAATACTACTAAGCACTTGCAAAATGATCTTATTCTGTTAAATTTTCATGGGCAGCAGCTTCTGCTGTTCTTCTGTGCAATATACCCTTCAGAGTCTGTGCAGTCACCAATATGATTTCACAAGTGTAGTAAGAACATTTCAGATGAATAAATTACATAGCAGCATTATTATGCAGAGCCCGTCCTGCTGCACAGTTAAGGCTGAGGCTGACTTTCCATCATAAGCCCAACAAACGCAGCCACCTTCCAAAGACAGGGCTCAAAACCCAGAACCATTCCAGTGCTAAATGCTCTTCCAGTGTTTTCTCCTCGTGACTCAATCTAAAACTGAGTTGTAAGACCTTCTGTGGAGCTGACCTGAAGAGGTTTGGTTTAGGGCAGCTCTGAAAGATGAGGCCACCAAATGACCAAGTTCTGCATTGTTCTTAGCGAAGGAAGGCTGGCATGCTCGCCTTTCCTTTGAGGAATGCTAAGAAAGACTTAATGATTACAGCTGACAGTAAACAGGCTTACATTTCAAAGGGTGCAGGCAGCATCTGACAAGGTGTGCTGTTAAGTGTTGTCTGTGCTTCCTCCCTGAACATGGCAAAACTTTTACCCTTGGTGAGCTTGGAAAAGGATAAAGATGTTGTAGGACTCGGGACAGCAGAATATGGGTTTCTGACTTCCTTGGGCCTCAGCTTATATACAGAAGTCTACAGTGAGTCGAAAAAACTGCAGAACATAACAAGCACAGCCAGCACATACTGCAATGTCTGAGGAAAAAAAATCTGCAATTAAAAGCTTTTTTTTTTTTTTTGATATGTAGATTTGTGTGGGTCCTGAATAAGCAGACACCATTAAGAACTCTTCTTCACAGAGCCTGTGTAATATTTCTAATTTATTGTGTATGAAGGGGCTTTCTCGCTGCAAGACAATGATTTCTGAACTTTTAGTGGCTCTCATTTTGATCAGCGGTGAGCAGTGTTTCAGAGTCCTTACCTGTGGTGTCTCCATGAAAAGAAACATGAGCTTTAAATCAGTCTTGCTGTGCACACAGACAGGTTTCCTTTATTAATGAATATAAAATGATAGAAAACCTTTCTCTTAATCATATAGCAATTTCACTAATTCCAGCCTTCTTAGTGATCATACTACAAACCACAAAAGGATGTACTTTAAATTTCTTATTAGACAAACAGCATACTGCATGTAGTCCTCATTAAGATCCCATATGCCACCAATTATGCAAGCATCATTAAACAATGAGTGAATACATCTACATTTGCAACTCTCCTTGGCCAGTATCTTGTGATTACAACGCGTGTACAAAAAGAAAAATAATGATCTGATGCTGTAATACAGCATGTAGACGGAGACGTGCACGGTGAGTCCAGCTCCATTTTACACATTGTCATTGCTGCGTTTGGAGTATGGGTCTGGACATGCAGGGACGGGGGTGAAGGCTGCCAAAGACAAGAAGGAAGCGTTGGTTTGCAGCTCTGGTTCAGGATAACTTAGCTGGCTTGTCAGCCACAGTGGGGGCCTGTCCCAGTGCTCCACGGTGCCTTTAGTACAGGACCATTCGGGCAAACTTAAAGAGGCTGCGGTAAGCTTCACAGCCATTGGCCTTTTTCATCCTGCATTAGCACATGAAGGGATGCAAGTTTCAAATGATCCCTGCCCTCGATTTCGTGCAAAGCTGTTGTACAGCAGGTTCTATCAAAGACATCCAGAGCGGGACCAAGCTTTGAACCATGGCTGTTCACATACACTGGCATGCAGGGTGGCCACAACATGGCCCCTGAACTACCGAAGCAATGCTTTATAAAGCTCCTACATGACAAAAAAATAATCCAAAATTGGTGTATTGGGATTGCTGTAGAGGTCTCTTCACACGTAAGGTTTAAAAAAAAAAATCACAAAAGTACTGTATGCAGAAGAAAATATATTATATTGAACACGAGCATCATGGAACAGAATAAAAATGAAGGTACAACCATTTTCATACTTAGAAATAAATGGGTTGCTTTTGAATGCAACTTTAGCTCAGAATTAAAATAAACTTCAAATTTATACAACTATGCCATAAATACTGTGAAATTTTTAACTTTTAAATTACAGATTATCTAGCGTTAGTGTCCCTTTTGCTTTATTATGTTAGGGTCTGAGATAGCTTTGGACAAAAGTGAAAAGCCCTGGATGAGGCACAAGAATGACGGCAAGAAGTGTTTTCTCCTGCTGGTCTTTAGAAGAGATCAGACAGATGATCTACCAGCTTCCTGATGAAACATGCCAAAACCTAACCCATGGAGAAAACCTTTCCATCAGAAAGGGTGTTGCAGTTCCACCACTTATTTCAATATCCTTATCAGTCTGAGCACCACTACAGGATCATGAAGGTTACTAAAAATAACCTTAATTCAGCTAAAATCTTCACTGCCGTAATGAGGAAATCACTAGCCTTTATCTGAGGCTTGGGATTTTGCTATTATTATTGATTTGATGCATCACAATTTAGTAACAAGAACAAAACAAGAAAGAGGCTAAGACAGGCAGCATCCAGAGCAGTATTTTATCTGATTTATTTCAGTTTGCTCAGTCCGAATGGTAACAGCACTGACTTCAGCTCAAACTGCTGCGATGGGGCGGGGAATTAGAGCCAGAAGCCTCCTCAGAGAAGTTGTATCATCAGCAATGAGTACTCCAATATCCACCACAAAGTAACATTTAGAAGAAATCCCTTCTAGTCTTCTATTTTCTGATATTTTCTATTTTTTATTTTCTGATATTTTCTATTTTTTGATATTTTCTTTTTTTATAACAAGTAAAAATGTAAAGGGCTTCTGTCATCTTAGTTTCCCAAAATGAATGATTTAAAAGAAAACATCCGTTTACTGCTGATTCTTTACTGGATGTTATTCCCAACTGCTGTGTAATCATTAAGTGAGCTTTAATTTAACAAGAGTGCTGCTCTCTGCACATTTTTAGTCATGTAGTAGTAAATTAACTATAACAGATTATAACTTCTCCGTCATTTAGCAATAAGTGAGACTTCCCACGAATACCTTTAAAACTAAACCTATGTGTTTTCATGGCACTGGCTCACCACCCATTCTCATTTGTGATCACACGTGCAACAATATCAATTTTAAAGGAAAGAAGATTATTTTTCATGCTGAGGTTCACAATTGCCGCTCATTTGCTTTCCAGTTACTGGGTTACCTGGCCACCTCTGCTAGATGAGCAATGCTTTCGCGATGGGGATGGGAACACCAGCAGCCTAAGTGAATTTGCTGGGTCAATGAGGCATCGCTGCATTTTCAAAGCGATTTGCTTCAGTGTCTCACTTTCACGCGTCTATACCACAAATTTTGCTTTGGTAGTAATCAGAAGCGGGTTTCTGCAGGGCTACAGTGCTAAGGGCCAAGTCCCAGAAATACAGTAGCCAAACCCAGAGCAAGCCTGACTTCCAGAAGAGCTCTCACCATTCTTATCTGCAGCCTGCCAATTCCTTATATTAAACCAGGCATCTGTACTTTACTATATGGGGGGGAAACTCCTGAAAGACTGTCCTTACACGTCCTTCTTTTTTTTTTCTGCTGTATATACAAGTAGGAATGACCATGGCTAATTAGCTACTAAAGTCATTTCTCCAGAACGGCAACAATTTTTGACTTGAATATTGTTTTCTCCAGGGCTTTGCACTGATCCTTTAAGATAGTGCACTTCAAAGAAAAAAGTAGAGCTAGCATTTACCTTTATGCTAGGCTGACATTGTTGGTCTGCTGCCAAAGATGCGTATCACAGAAGCAATACTGATGGATCTCAGACATGAAACATTGGTGCTAGCCTTATTAGAAGTCACTTCAGTGGTGATAGGGACTATCTCTGTCCATTTTGTACCTAAAGTTAGTGAAATGCTATCTAAAGTTAAAGCGAAATTTTCTTGTATATGCACCTGACCCTTCAGAATCAAATTGATGCCATCAGCTTGTTTCGTGTCTAACTGCCTGAAGCAGTCCTCAGGAATGAAAATTTTGCTTACAGAAAGCCTGGTCTGGCCTCACCCTTTTGATGTCCACAGAGAAAAAACTAGCTGAAAGAGCCTGGTGGAATTTGACATAGGGACGTTAATTATGCTTGAAGCGTGCCCTCCTTTTTTTTTTCCAGTAACTCCATATGCTCCTTTAAATATACAGAGCGATGGCATTTGATAGGGAATCATCCTCAGTTTCTCTCAGTAACCTTGCCTGAAGCACGAGTCAGACGTGCTCCCCTGGAAGCCTCCCGCCTGCGTTAGCTTGGCAAAAGGAAAGGCGCTGAGCCAACCAGGCAGGAGCAGGACAGAACGGGAACCTGGCCAATGTCTTCAGTGGGAGCTTTTTCACGCGAAGAAACTTCACTTTTCCTTTATATACATTGTCAAAGCAACAGCTCAGATTTGGGAATATTTGGGTGCAAGGGGCCCACTGTCACTAGAAAATAAAACAAGAAATATTGCTGTATTTAGAAACCTGATTTCTGTCTGGATGACCTGTGTGTACAGCAGTCCTACTATGTCCACTCTTTTTTATTTTTGTCAGTCCGTAACATTTAACGTAGATAATTAATTCAGTTCTTATGCTATCTGAAAACTGAGAGAAATATTTGTAGTGCATCTTATTTTTTCAAATGTAAACATTTATCATTTGTGAGCAGTACTTGTTAGAGTCTGTACAGAAAGGCACATAAGTCTTTCTTGTCTAATACAACTAATGTTATAGCTGGATATCCGTAAATTAATCTTGCTCTCAGTTCAAATGATGTCCCTGCTTATTGTCTTGCCCCTGTGATTTAAGCTATGACTTAATTTGACTTTCGTTGTGGAGACCTCAGGGAAATTGATATTGGTCAACAACAGAGACTTCATCTACGTATATAATGTTCATATGGCTGTACTTAAGATTTAAAAAGTCAAGTCTTTAAGACGGGATAACGCCCATGCCATGGACAGACTTCCCTGAGTCGTGATGGTTGTTTTACGGTATTGGGAGAACATGCGTTTCCCTCAATCTTTATCACCGAGAGCCAGATGTCAGGGAGTGCTGGAAGCAGATATGCAAGTAATTACAGGTTCCCTGGTGATACCCTGTGCTATGACTCTGTTTGTAAAAATATTTGAAATTTCCACCAGATATGTAACATTAAAAGCATGCAGGATAAATTATGAAAAGAAAACTGGAAAGGGAAGTGGCTGAGTTGTTTAACACCTTAACTAAAATGAGAAAAAATAAGTCCATCAAAGAGCCCTAAAAAGCAAATCTATGTGCTGGTTTTTTCATCAAATATTAACTGGATCCTGAGGGGCTTTCATTATCCAGATGAAAATATTTGGCTTATTTATCAGAGTGCAGAGGCTTACATTGACATGATAGTCTTGAATGCAATCATCACAGCACGGTATACATCTGAGACACTGAAACTGGTGGGCTGATTGAAGCTTTACGTTTGGCTGTGATCCTAGAAACCTGGAAGCATGTGTTCAGCTCCTCACACTGCATTCCTGTAGCACTTCATTGAGATCAGGGCTTCTGCTGGTAAAACTCATTTCACCGGGGTCTTTGATTCCTTGTGTGCACTGTGTGGTTGCTATCAGGTTACAAATAAAAATTAAAATTGCTTTCTCAACTGTTATCATCATAACCAAGTTCTGCTATTAGCTAGGTCTAAATGTTTTCATATATTCTGCACCCCTGTTGCCCCTTGAGATTTTTAACTCTTGTTTTCTTGTACATTAATAATTTCCTTGTATAATTGTTCCCAAGAGAATGAGCTGAAAGGATTGTGAATTAATTTGCATCTTTTAATGTACTAATAAACTTCCCAAGAAGGAAATTTCAGTCCATCCAGGTGGAAACCAATCATTTCAAATCGGAGCTTACTGAATTTCAAAGAGGATTTTTTTTCAAGAAGTTGCAAAAGAACAGTGCCCTGCGTGTTAAAAGTAATTAGAAAGGAAAAACATCAATTTTAGAAAAAGCCCTGGGTCATTTTTTGCTGCAGTATAGAGTTCAGAGGTGTTTAGGAAAATGACTATTTGTTCTATTTAAACAAAATAAATAGCAATTTCTTGGAGGTTGAGAGGTTTCATTTTTTCATTGAAAAATATTTTAAAACTGTTTTAGCTTTTCTTATCATTTGGTGTAAATAAATAATTCATGCTATAGGCTCCAAAACACGGATCAAGAAAAAGAAACATCCTTTTAAGTACAATTTATTCAAATAGAATCTTCAGTGAACCAAATGTTCTGTCTTCTGTATTCATTTATAACTATACAGTGTCAGGTCCTTGTTCGCCAAAGCACTCATCTTCATTTATCTTTGAGCACTTGAGTAACCAAAGCACTGCTCCTGAGAAACTAAAGCAACTGCTCTGAGCATGTGCTTTAAGTTAAATACATTAGAGCTGCTGCTCCAGCTAGGATCGTAGCTTCTAGTTACCCATGAGCTTCAGCGATGTATTGAACTGGGAATTCGACGTTCAGGCTTATATACCTTCATGTATTTTAACTGCGGTTAAATTCAGAAATAGAAATGAATGCTACAACCCTCATTTTCCATATCAGATGGAAAATATATATTTAATGGCAAACACGTGATTTCTTATCAACCTGTCTCTCCAAATTCCTTCTGTATGGCACTATTTAATGGTATCTAATGTAAAACAAGAACATGATGCTTAACGAATGCAAGTTTGTAACATAAATAGTAGGAACAGATCAAGTCAAGAGGGAAATCTTAATGGCGCAGGAATGGTCTGTCCCCTCATGCCCAAAGACGAGCTGGCGGGGAAGAAGACCACCCTGGCTCAACAGAGAATTGTGGCTTGATCTTAGGAGAAAAAAGAGGGTTTATAATCTTTGGAAAAGTGGGCAGGCCACTAGGGAGGACTTTAAGGATGTAGCGAGGCTGTGCAGGGACAAAATTAGGACGGCCAAAGCTCATCTGGAGCTCAATCTGGCTACTGCCGTTAAAGATAACAAAAAACGTTTCTATAAATACATCAACACAAAAAGGAGGACTAAGGAGAATCTCCATCCTTTACTGGATGCGGGGGGAAACTTAGTTACAAGAGATGAGGAAAAGGCGGAGGTGCTCAATGCCTTCCTTGCCTCAGTCTATAGCGGCAATACCGGATGTTCTCTGGATACTCAGTACCCTGAGCTGGTGGAAGGGGATGGGGAGCAGGATGTGGCCCTCACTATCCATGAAGAACTGGTTGGTGACCTGCTACGGCACTTGGATATGCACAAGTCGATGGGGCCGGATGGGATCCACCCGAGGGTACTGAGAGAACTGGCAGAGGAGCCACTGTCCAAGCCACTGTCCATCATTTATCAGAAGTCCTGGCGATCGGGGGAGGTCCCAGTTGACTGGCGGCTAGCAAATGTGACGCCCATCTACAAGAAGGGCCGGAGGGCAGACCCGGGAAACTACAGGCCTGTCAGTTTGACCTCAGTGCCAGGGAAGCTCATGGAGCGGATTCTCTTGAGAGTCATCATGCAGCACTTGCAGGGCAAGCAGGCGATCAGGCCTAGTCAGCATGGGTTTATGAAAGGCAGATCCTGCTTGACAAACCTGATCTCCTTCTATGACCAAGTGACGCGCTGGGTGGACGAGGGAAAGGCTGTGGATGTGGTCTACCTTGACTTCAGCAAGGCTTTTGACACCGTCTCCCACAGCATTCTCCTCAAGAAACTGGCTGCTCTTGGCTTGGACTGGCGCACGCTTCGTTGGGTTAGAAACTGACTGGATAGCCGGGCCCAAAGAGTCGTGGTGAATGGAGTCAAGTCCAGTTGGAGGCCAGTCACTAGTGGCATCCCCCAGGGCTCGGTGCTGGGGCCGGTCCTCTTTAATATCTTCATCGATGATCTGGATGAGGGCATCGAGTGCACCCTCAGTAAGTTCGCAGATGACACCAAGTTAGGTGCGTGTGTCAATCTGCTTGAGGGTAGAAAAGCTCTGCAGGAGGATCTGGATAGGCTGCACCGATGGGCTGAGGTCAACTGCATGAAGTTTAACAAGGCCAAGTGCCGGGTCCTGCACCTGGGGCGCAATAACCCCAAGCAGAGCTACAGGCTGGGAGATGAGTGGTTGGAGAGCTGCCTGGTGGAGAAGGACCTGGGAGTGATGGTGGATAGTCGGCTGAATATGAGCCAGCAGTGTGCTCAGGTGGCCAAGAAGGCCAACGGTATCCTGGCTTGTATCAGGAACAGTGTGACCAGCAGGGCTAGGGAGGTGATCGTCCCCCTATACTCAGCTCTGGTGAGGCCGCACCTCAAGTACTGTGTTCAGTTTTGGGCCCCTCGCTACAAGAAGGACATCGAGGTGCTTGAGCGGGTGCAGAGAAGGGCAATGAAGCTGGTGAGGGGCCTGGAGAACAAGTCCTACGAGGAGCGGCTGAGGGAGCTGGGCTTGTTCAGCCTGGAGAAAAGGAGGCTCAGGGGCAACCTTATCGCTCTCTGTAGGTACCTCAAGGGAGGCTGTAGCAAGGTGGGAGTTGGTTTGTTCTCCCACGTGCCTGGTGACAGGACGAGGGGGAATGGGCTTAAGTTGCGCCAGGGGAGTTTTAGGTTGGATGTTAGGAAGAACTTCTTTACTGAAAGGGTTGTGAGGCATTGGAACAGGCTGCCCAGGGAAGTGGTGGAGTCACCATCCCTGGAAGTCTTCAAAAGACGTTTAGATGTAGAGCTTAGGGATACGGTTTAGTGGGGACTGTTAGTGTTAGGTGAGAGGTTGGACTCGATGATCTTGAGGTCTCTTCCAACCTAGAACTTCTGTGATTCTGTGATTCTGTGAAGTCCAAAAGTCCCCTGTAATCTGCTGGGAGAGAGATCTGAAATGCTGCAGTCAGCACTACCAGGAAGTCAAAATATATTTCTCCAGCTCTAATTTGAAAAACTTCACCAGCAAAGTTTGCCCTGAGGAGAAATTCTGCTAACCACAGATGTATTTATTTTCTGCCGATGAACACAGCCGTGTGAACAATTGACAGAGACGTCTTTTTTCTGCAGGAGGATGCCAGAGCTGCAGAGTTAAAAGCTTAAGTTTCAAAATTCAGAGTGACCCTATTTATCAACACAAGAATGGGCTTGTTGTGGCTCATGCGGCTTTTCAGGATTGCCCTGAGCTATGTGTAAGTGTTCTACTGTCTTGTTTAAGGTGACTGGCAATGCACAGCATGCGGCTGAAAATACCTCACGTGGTATTTCCTGAAAGATGATTCCATTAGTGGCGATCCTTGCTTCTATGGCACAATGAAAAAAAAATTCCCTTAAGAAACTAGTTATCCATAAGAACAGATGACTTTATTCTTTGGAAATTTGTGATGTTTCTCACGGAAGACTTGACGAGAGGAGCATCAGTCTCTTTGGGAGTGCAGGCAGCAGGTCAGCTTTTCCCTTTGGGCACTGCAGCTGGTCACTGCCACCCTTTATGCCCTGGCAGCAGCCATTTATGGGAAATGTCAGACCTGTTCCTACACCCAGCTCCTGCCTGGCTGGGGGGCAGCACCTGGAGCCTGCCCTGCCAACCTCGCTCACATCCCTTCGATTCTCAGGTCCCTTCTCAAGGGAGTTTCCTACTCTTCAACAATTTCTTATTATACAGTAATCCTTTAATACCAAATTGTATTTGATCCTGCCTAGATAATTATAGGATAGCCAGCAAATGCAAAACCGGCTGTAGGTAAGAACATGAACTACTGAAATTAAAATTATATGATTTTTTTAATGTCAGTACAAGTTTTCCTAATTATATTTTGATTTCTGAGGAAGAGTTCACCTGTTTTCAAAGCACATTATCTTTAGGGTTTTCTGTTTGTTTAGGTGGGTTTATCTTTTTGTTTATTTTTTGTTTTGGGGGGGGAGAGGGGTGATATTTTTGTTTCTTTGGAAGTGACACCTTTTTCATATACTGCCTGGAGAAAATGAAAATGTTTACTTTTTTCCAGACATCTCTTGTTGGTGCATATCAGTCCTGAAAAAACAAAAGTGGTTCCTTCAGGAATCGTTGTGTTGACATTACATAGAATAGCTGAGATTGGCAGAGACCTCTGGCGATTGTTTAAGGCAAAACCCCAGCACAACAGGGTCACCTACAGAGGGTTGCTCAGCACCGTGTCCAGTCATGTTTTGAAAATCTCCACAGAGACTACAAAATGCTCTGAGCAACCTATTCCACTGCAACTACCACTATACATGTATATATATATAACATTTCAGTGAAATGTCTTGTATTTCGGGTTGTGCCCATCCTGTCACTGGATAACAGCCAGACTCAGTGGCTTTACTCTCTCAAGTCCCTCAGGTAAGGTCCCTCTGAATGGCAGCACAGCCAGTGGTTTTGTATCATCTGCAAACCTTCTGGGAATGTACTCTGTCCTACCATCCAGGCTATTAGTAAAGCTCCTAAACAGCACTGGACCCAACTCCAGGTGCTGGGGACACATCACATTTGAACACAATGCCATGAAGGAAAAGTGCATCAGAGTTTAAAAGCAAATTTTTCTGTGTGCATTTGGCTGCCATCTCACCAATAAGACTCGCTGTCATGCTGTTATCCATGCTTTTATCAGCGTGAGCTTGAACTACTGCAAAAGCTCAGCCAGCTGCTTTGAAGCTCTGCAGTAATATGATGCTGCACAGCGATTGAAGTTATTGCCTTCCTGTCTGAGAGAAACAAGTCATGTTACAGCGGTGCCAACAGAGAGGATGCAACCTGCTGGTTTAGACTCACAACCTCCTAGATGGTTTGGGACTTGCTTGCATAAGAGGCCACTATTTTCCCACTCGTGCACAATGATTTTGTTAGTTAGAGCACTTAAATCCATTGACCACCTCGTAGAAAAGGATTATCTGCTAGCAGTCAGTTTCTGTGAAAAAGCCTCAACAGGTGAATTGCTGCCGTGTGGGTCCTTTGTGGATTTGGGTTGCTTCTGGCAAAACTATCTATTAAAGAAGCAATTTGGGACAGAGCTGGATTGAGGATCTTATTTGAAAGTCCTAGGAGACTTTTCTACATGATTACATGCTGTAGCGAGAGATAAGTTTGATTCTTTGCATAAATTATTACTATTAATAACTGAATTACAAATTTAAATATTAATTATTATAATGAATCCTTTAGTACCTAACAATTATTGAGTATTACAAACTCTGAAATAAACACTAGAAGTTGCTAAATAAACATTATTTGTAGTCTGAAACTGGCTTTTTTTATTCCATTGTAGGAGACCTTGGGGCTATAGACTTCAAAGCTCTGGATTTTGATTTACTCCAAAGGAAAGTAAACAAGCTTCAGAGTAAGTAAGAATTAGACCTTGAATCCCACTAGGTTTGGCCCTCTCACAAGGAATTTCCATGCTTACGTAGCATGTTCTTCTGCCTCGTTCTTCTCACTTAAATTCTATTTCACAATCCTATGTGCCAGTGCATTTTAGACCTCTCGCACATCTGATCTCTCTTATCTTACTTTCATTTCACAGAGTAGTAGTTCACTATGTTCACTTTCTAACGGTTTAAACAAGGAAACTCTAAGGTGTAGAAAGGCTAAGATCACAATCCTCAAAAGTTTATTTGTAACTCTCATCCTATTTTTCTACCTCATTCTGTATTCAACACCTTTTCTTTCTTGTTACATTTGTCTTTGATCCTGGCTCAAGTCTCTCACAGTCTGTTTTACTTGGCTGTGAAGAACCATGCCCATATGTAGCGTTGAGGCTGAAAGAAACTACAGAGCTGTAGCTGGAGCGGGACTGGAGCGGGGCTGCCAAAGCAAACTTAGGGCTGCCAAAAGAATTCTCTTCTGAAGAATATCGTGTTTCTCGACAGTGCCTGGTTTATAGCTCAAACTAGGGTTAGGAATAGCATTGAAAGTCTGAAATGCAGATGGGATGGGGCTAAAGAAGGTTTGGCAAAGGTGAAATAAGTCTGACAAGGTAGTTTTTCTCCTAGTAATATTAAGGGTCTGGACTGAACAGCGCCACTGACCTTTAGCTCAGCCTAGGGTTTAGTGTCAGGGCTGGTGGAAAGACCAGAGCTCCAGCTGGAGCAGAGCTGCCAAAGAAAAACAATGGCTGCAAAGAGATTAATCCCCCGGAATTTTGCCAGAGTCCAGGCAAGTGCTGCAGTGGCTTTTGAGGGCTCAATTTAGGTCTAGGGTTAAGCTTGGAAAAAAAATCTCAAGGCTCCAGCTGGGCTGAGGCTGGAAAGAAGCTGCCAATGGAGAATTAGTTCATCCAAAAGTTCACCCACAGGGAATGTGTAATCTCTAGATGGGCTGGAGTGCCCTTGCAAGGCCCTGTATTGAGCGGAACTAGGATTAGGGCTGGAAACATGCATTCCTCGAGGCCCTGGAGTGTGTCCAGAGCAGGGCTCTGAAGCTGGTGAAGGGCCTGGAGCACAAGGCCTGCGAGGAGCAGCTGAGGGAGCTGGGGATGTTTGGTCTGGAGGAGGCCCAGGGGAGACCTCATTGCTCTCTGCAACTGCCTGAAAGGAAGTGTGGGGAGCTGGGGTCGGCCTCCTCTCACAGATAACCAGTGATAGGACCAGAGGGAATGGCCTCGAGTTGCTCCAGGGAGGTTCAGGTTGGAAATGAGGAGACATTTCTGTCAGAAAGAGCAGCCAGGCACTGGGATTGGTTGCCCAGGGAGGTGGTGGCGTCACCATCCCTGGGGGTGTTCAAGGAGAGGTTGGACGTGGTGCTTGGGGACATGGTCAGTGGGTGACACTGGTGGTACAGTGCTGGTTGGACCAGATGGTCTTGGAGGGCTTTCCCAACCTTTACGATTCTATGATTTCTCTAATATAATTTCTCAAATTTCTCACTCGTTTATTTTCACAGAGCTGACGCCCTCTGCCGGCACACAGCGGCACCTGCCGGGGCCAGCGGCGCCGGGAGCGCTGCCCGTGGGGAGCGCCCGGGCGGAGACGGCTCCCGGACCCCCGGGCTCCGTGAGGCGCTGCGGGGCGGGGTCCGCCCTCAAAATGGCGACGCCCTCAAAATGGCGCCGCCCTCAAAATGGCGCCGCCCTCAACAGGGTCTCCACTGGAGGCAGCTTCCAGAAGTTTCTCTGCCCGCGTTAAAGATGGCTTCCCGGCGTCCTGTGGACTGCGTGACGTCACACCTCCCCCGCCTCCCGGAGCCAACGGTGCGTGCGTGCTCTGGAGTCACGTGGGCTGAGCCAGCCAGTCGGCGTGGGCGCGCGGGCCGGCGTTGCGTCATTGTGCTGGCGGCGCGGCGCGGAGCGGGGCGGTTACGCAGGTTTGGGACGGGGGCGGGCGGCCTCGGGGGCACCGCGGCGGGACCGGGACCGGGACCGGGACCGGGACCGGGACCGGGACCGGGCGCTCCTGACTCCCAGAGCCCGCCTCGGGCCGGCTGCCCCGCGGGGCGAGAGCCTGGGGGTCTGGGGGCCGGACCGCCTGTTGAGCTCTGCGCTGCCGCGTTCCTGCCCCTCGCGCTAGAGGCGGCTCGCTTCAAGCGGTAGCTTCACAAACAGCGAGCGCACCGCAGGCTCTGGGAAATGCGTTACGCGGCGGGCGTGGAGGGGGTGGGGCAGGAGGCGGCGTGTCGGCCGCACGAGTGGGCTGTCCCAGCTGGGCCCACCGCCGGCGCTTCCTAGCAGCGAGGCTGGTTTCTGCCTTCGTTTTTCTGTTCTTAGCGTTAAATTTCCAGCAGCGCGGGCACTCGTTTCTGGTGCGTGATTGACGTTTGTTATTTAGAGCACGCAAGTTGCGCTTGGCAATGTATGCCTGCGTTAGGAAGGGTTCTTCGAGAAAAGCGCTGGGAATCGGCGCGTCTGGTTACATCAGAACTGCGCGAAGTCACGGAGTAGCTGGAGCAGGAAGGGCTTCCAGCCCCTTGCATGTGACACGCAGTACTCGTGGAAATAGGGTAAAGGTGCCGTGTTACACGGCCTGGGGAGCCTGTAGGCTGCTGTGCCCGCACGCTGGTGATAGCTGCGTGAGTTACGTCAGGGCCTTCTGCTCAGCGCTGCTACGGAGTAACCTGAGCTCCTGCGCTGGGTGTGACCTTGACTGAAATCTGACTCTATAAAGATATTTAATTCATCAAAAGAGCAACTTAAAAGGAAACAACCTTTCCTAAAGCTTTTTCCATCACGTGCATTACACTGTTTAGTCATTTGGTGTTATACCTGACTGAAGTTTATGTAGAGTTTGGAAGATCTTACGCTCTTTGAAGGAAGAATGCTCACGCAATGTTTTTCAAAATAAAAATTAGTTGAGATAATTCAAACATAAATACGTAAAGGCTCTTGGTGATAACTTCTGTGTAAGAAATTTAATGTGTTTTTCTGGTTTTTGGTAAGCACCTTGTTGCAGAAGATAACCAACAGAAATGGAAAACAAATACGGATGGAATAACAGTTAAATTTTGCTTAAGAATGTTCTAGTTCTCATTACAGTACTCAAGAATCAGGATCTCTAATTATATATTACTATTATATGGTGTGGAGTAGTTGAGAATAAGCAGTAAATATATGGTTTTTGTGTGAAAACCTTGTAACAAAACTAAAACACATTTTCTTGTGCACTTGCAGGAAAGCTGTTAAACTAAGCAACCATGTTGGCTGCAAGGCTGGTGTGCCTGAGGATGTTACCATGCCAGGCGTTGCGCCCCACCATTACTCAGGCTTCCCCAGCATTGAGGAATTCCAGTATAAAAGCGTACCAGCTGTGGCAGCCTAACCAGGTAAGGTAGATGTCAAGGGGCTGAGTGTTTTGCCAAGAGAATTGCTTGGCATGGAGTACCTGTTTTGAACACTCCTAAACCTTTGGCTTGTTTGAGAAAGCTACTGTTACTTAGTGAAGGAATAACAATAATCATAAACAGAATGCTTAAAAGTAATTGAAGTAATATTTTCCATTTAAATTATTAGAAAAAAGAACCCGAAGCAGGTAATTAGCATTGGGCAAGCCTTATTATGCAAGGTGGGGAGAGCAAAAGTTCTACCTCTTCCTAGGTCCTTGTTTGCTAGTATTTTTCCATCTTAAATGTTAAGTTAAATGCAAAATTTATTTTCAAAAACAGTAGTCTCAGTATGTCTTTAGAGCCGTTGCCCAGGCCAGAGTAATTCTTGAAATCTAGCAGGACTATCCAGAGTCTTACTGGCAGTTTCAAAACTGAACTGTCATTATCCAAAGACTTCATGGAGAGAAGGTAGTTGAGTCTCCTTTCTGTTTTCATCTTATGCATAGAAAACTCTTTTAAGCACCCTAAATTGCAGGCTGTGATTTTTTTGCTTGTTTGTTTTGGTGGGGTTCTGATTTTTTTGGTGGTTTTGTTTGTGTTTTGGTTTTTTGCTTTGTGAGGAATGCTACATAATTATAACGGTGGAGTTAGATGTTGTTAGGTGGGGGAAAAAAAAACTGCCTGAAATGCTTTGGTAGACTTCCTGGATTTTATTGCTCGATCAGCTAATGCTTGTAGTAATGCTTGTAGATCTCAATTTTTAGTATTAAAACAAACTTGCTACTTTGAGCAATCCCTTGGTCAAGTGCCCATATAATAATTCAGAAATTTCTGAGCAAATGGTTGACTTCAAAAGCAGTTTCTGAACTTAAAGTAGGAGTTCTTATACCTCCTGCAGATTGTGAAGGGTTCAGTAGAGCAACGTGCCTTATTTGCTTGGAGCTTGTTAGCCATAGATCTTTAGTTTATCGGCCTTCATTCGACGTTTGTTCTTGAAATCAAGGTTAGATACAAAAGTGAATTCACACTGCTCTCCCAAATTCAGTGGGCAGGAATGTTGTGTTATTTTTTTTTTTTAACATAAAGTTAAGTAAATAAAGAGTATGTTTTTACATGAAAAGTAAAATAAAGCCTTATGGCCTTGCTTAATACAGTGGAAGTAGAATAGAAATGCAAACATTAAACTTTTTTTTTTTTAGCAGAACTGTTAACTTCAACTTCTGCATTGGTTCTATACTGCTGTCTGTAAATGTCTCTTACAGTTTCCTGAACTTTAATATTCAGTTGTTTTCTCTGAACGTTGTTGTTTCATATACTTGGGAGGGAAGCACAAATAAATTAACTAGCAATAGCAGGTGTAGCAAGTAAATAGCAGTGCTTTGGTGTGTTAAAAGCAAATTGCTTTCTCTCAAAAATGGATTGTTATTAATTTGTCAATACAGTTCATCATAAAGAATGTCTCCTGTTTTATTTCATTGAATCTGTCTTATTTTACCTTTGAATCTAACAGTGTTATACCACTAGAGTAAGAACCGGTGTAAGGCGTGGGAAAATTGGCCAGGAAATTAAAGAAGCAGCATTTGAGCCATCTGCAGAAACTGTGCTTAAAGGTAGGGTAGCTCTGCTTTATATACTCCCAATCTTTTGAAGCTTATCTTAAAAATTCCTTGAAGAAGATGGTTTCCTTCAAACCACTAAGGAGACTGAAAACATTGCTTAGTATTTTAAATTTACTAGCAATTTGGAGACAGTTACTCTGCTTGTCTTTCTCTGTAATGTTCAAAGCTGGAAATACCTCACAGTTTCTCACAGGACATTTGTTGTTATCTCTGCTTTGAAGTGCTGTCAGGAACTATAAAATCAAACTTGGCTGCTTCTTAATGGAGACTAGTACTTCCTTGGTTACAGGTGTCTTTAAAATAATGCTAACACTTTGCTCCAACTACTTCTTATGCTGTTTCAAGGAAGTATTCTGCTCTGTGTGGAGTTTGCCAAATAAGGGGGGAAAAAAAGAAAGAAAAAGGCCTAGGGTGCTGTAGGCATGTAAGGTATTGGTGTACTATGCTTGCTGGTCCATTTAGTGTGAATCAGAGCTTTTTCTCAGCAGGTCACAAAGTGATTGGTATTAGTAGTTCAGCAAGACTTGTAAATGGATGTTAGCAGGACTGAATTGGTTAGTAGAATATACATAGATTGAGAAAAGAATACCATGGCTATAGCACACTGAGGAAGAATGTACACAAAGAAGTGCACAAGTGACAGCATTTGGTTTCAGCTGATAAATACTTTTCTGTGTATTGTGACACAGAAGTAATATGTCTAAAAATCAGACAGTAGAAACTGATGGTAAATCATGCCTTGTTGCCTGTGAGCTTTGTAAGTCGCATCTGAAACTGACGTGGTCTAATCTAATACTGAAGACTTGACTGAGCAAATGTTAAAGGTAGATGAATGACGGGAAAGGAAACAATATCTTATGTCAGAGGACTTGTTAACTGGCCTTTGTGTTAGAATTCCCAGCTCTTAGTGTAATAAAGGCCAATAAACTTGCCATGATACTAGCTGATCTCAATTCCTACTCTGTTTTATGAAACTGTATGGTGTTGGTAAGCTTAATCTGGTGCGTTCCGTGCATAGCTATCTCAGAAATGGTTACACATTGACTTTCAAAGTTAAGCGGAGCTTTAATAAACCTAATATGGATCAGGTATTAGAGATAAAAACAAAGCCATGTGAGAATGCTTTTAACAGTCCAAGAAAAGCATTCATGAGAGCATGATTTTTCTTCATACAGTTGATCGTCTGGGAAAATTCGTTGTTGCTGGAGGGGCTGCTGTTGGCCTGGGGGCCCTCTGTTACTATGGAATGGGCATGTCCAGTGAGATTGGAGCTATTGAAAAAGCCGTGTGAGTAAGAGAGCTTATTTAAGTAAAGAGCACTTGGAAGTGGATCTCCCTCTTTTTTTCTGCCCCTTCTTTAGCTAGTATCTCCTAATATGCATGTAGTTTACCTTTCGTAATCTCTGGACAGAAAGCCTTTGCTTCTGGCTGTGCAGGATTTTAAAGTATATAACTGAAAGGAAAATTTAAATAACTCAGATTTAAATAGATAATGATTTATGTGAATTCCTTTGTTTAGCTAAATTTGAAACTGGAGGTGTGCCACATGCAAATAATTCATAAATTATGAAGAGTAAAACAATTGTTAAGACCACTTTGCCTTGTGTTCCTCTGAGATTATTCATTAAACTTTTACACATTTCCTTACAGAACACTGTATTAAGGAGTTTCCTTTGAATACTCTACTTATGTTGGTTTAAACTCTTAAACTTAGATGTATTGCACAACAAAGCCTCGCTGATGACAGCATCTAGTTACGTAGACTTAAGTCAGTTACTGGTAAGCATAGGTGTGGGAGAAAGTGATGCTGGCAATGTCTTGATTTGCTTACTCTACTATTAGTCACTTCCAAATACAAATGTGTTCATTGTACTGAGGAGCTCTCATTCGTGTCCAGTTCTGCTGCTATTAGAGCTCTCCAAATGACATGCCTGGCTTGTGATACCAGATAAATGTGCACACAGTGACTCAGCATTCTGTAAGCTGCTCTGCAGGCTGCTTACTGCCCAGTACATAATCTATAGACAATTTTCTTTGCACTCATTTGTTGTGTGTATACACCACTCTATACTTCTCCATATTTAGAAAAAAAAGATATTATTTCGCATGTAAGCTTCCTCCTGTGTATACTTTCTCCTCAGAATTGAACTATCATTAGCATTCTTTGTAAATCACAGTGTTGCTAGAATTGTTACATAATATCTGCATGTAGTGGGGGAAGATCTAAAAGTTCAGACTCCTGTTGTAAGCTGAACTCATGATACAAGTTGCTAAACCACACAATTTTATGATACTTCACTTTTATCCATAACTATGAATATATTTAACAGCTTGGATGTGCTTTTTTTTTTAATTGGTCTTCATTCTGGTGTCGATAACTGCATAGATATGTACAACTACTTTTTTTTTTTTTCAGTATTTGGCCACAGTATGTGAAAGACAGAATTCACTCTACTTACATGTACTTTGCGGGAAGCATTGGCTTGACAGCAATGTCAGCTGTTGCAGTAAGCAGATCTCCGGCACTCATGAGCCTTATGACAAAAGGCTCTTGGCTGGTAAGCTCACGTTATATAAAAAAAAATTCACTGAGAAATGACCCTAAATGTCGTGGTTGATAACAAAAATGCTAAATGTAAACTGTTTTGTGAAAAGGAAGGTGGAACTTTGCTTATGCTCTTGTCCTTATCTTTAAAGATCACAGATGTTCCCTAATGATATTTTGTGTTTTATAATTCGATGCATCTAATTGCATGCTGATGTGCACCTTCTGTACCTCATCAGTAGCGTGTTTTTGACAAACTGCATACATAACATAAAATGCTGTGCTCTGCTGACCAGCTACATGTAAATATGAACCTGTTGCAAGTGGCCATTTGAGGTTAGCGATACTATTTCTGTAGCTTTCTAAAAATGGAATTAGAGTTTCTTACGCATTTGTACTCCTCCCTGTGCTGTTTTGTGTAACTCCTCCAAAGCTCTTGTTTGCCAAGGCCAAAGTGATACTGGTAGGCAAATCATCCAGGCAAACTGCTAACAGAATCTCTGTTTCCTACATATTTGGTGTGCTAAGTGTAGCAGAATAGTAATAGTTAAATGCTAGCCTCTACACAGCTTTACAGAGATCAAATTAATTATGCTTCCTTGGTAGTAAACCGAAGTTGTATGTTTCTCTAATCAGTTGGCTAGCTGCTGCGTGTTTTTTTCAGAATGAAAAGTAAGAGGAGGCAATGAGGTTTTAAAAGGCGATAGTAAAAGCATGTGAACTGAATACTGGCTTTGGGTGGAGAAATGTACAAGGAAAAAAAATAAAGCTAGTCTTGCAGGTACTTTCATGAAAATGGGATTAAATGGAGGAACTGTATGTTTTCCTTACACGAGTAAGAGATTCTTGCCATCTCTCACTAAACTTGGATTTCTAGCAGACTTGGTGTAAGTAAAATGGAAATTACTGCAAGTTAGAATCTGCAAAGATTTTAATATCTTTTACTAGAACAGTAAAGAAATTGACAAATGTTCAAATTATGACTTAGCATAATTCCAGAAAGAGCAGTTTATTGACTTTGAGACTAGGAGGTTCAACAAATCATGTGGTAGAATGGCGATCATACATTCTTAAGCCAACTTGAGCTCTCTTACTGCTGTTCTTACAGGCAATAGGTGCAACTTTTGCTGCTATGATTGGTGCTGGAATGTTGGTCAGGTCCATATCCTATGAAAATAGTCCAGCAGCTAAACATCTTGCTTGGATGATGCATTCAGGTATGTGGCTATAGTCTTCATTATAAAATAGTATGTTCCTGTGTGACCGCATTCTTACTTGAAGAAAACTGTTGATACTATAATAAATTACTATGTTCTGCTGCTGGAGACTTGAGATTTTTCAGAGACCACTGGGATTACTTAAGTGTCCTTAATCTACCTCTAATTTCTCATACTCTTGTAAAAGTCATGTTCAAGTTGAACTTGAGGTACGTGTTGGATAGAACTGATTTATTAATACCTGCTTCGTTTTTGTGACTGCTTTCTGGCACTATAGCTTGTATAAGCACTGTTGCCTACACTTACTGAAATTCATCTGTACAGGATACGAAGATATTTGGAAACTGATCAGAAAAATACAGTTCTAGTATTAAATAACAGCTTCTTAGATACACATTCCCGTCAGGTTTGTAAACCAAAGATGGGTTTGCAAGAAACAGATCGGTGTCTTACTGATGTTGCATACTTCAAATAATAATTAGACAGACATGTTAGGCACGGAAACTGTACTAGATCTCTAGTAGAATTGTACTCTAGAGCTGAAGTAAATTAGTTCTAGAGTACAATTACTTTATAATGAATTTACAGAGTACAATTAAAGTTTCTGTTAAGAAGTTGAATTTATTTCAGTGATGTGTTATTGATCTAGTATGACATTAACAAAACAGGTATAGGTTTCATGCAAGACTAGCAAAAAGTCTGACTTAATTGCTGGACTAATTCTTACTGCAAAAATCTGTCCTGACCTTCAGTTTTGAGCGTTCCTATGGCTATTTTGTAGTTGATTAGTCCATTCAAAGTGTCTCTTAACAGCTGTTTTTGAAGAGATCAGTATGTTGTTTGCTGTTAAGCTTTCTTCCAAAGACAAGCTCGCTGAAGTACTCTCCAAAACTAGAGGAAAGTAGGTCGCTGAATTTAAGATTGTGCACCTATCTAGAAGGTAGTGCGATAAATTGGCAAGTGTGTGTGCTGGTGTTCTGTCATGTTAAGTGGATTAGTTTGAGTCATGACTTGAAACATTGTTTTGGCAGGTGGTGTCTTTACCAGAGCTGTTCCAAACCTTACTGGTTTTGTGTTCCTTTGGCTAGGTGTCATGGGTGCGGTGGTGGCGCCACTAGCCTTCTTGGGTGGTCCTCTGCTGATCAGAGCTGCCTGGTACACAGCTGGAATTGTTGGAGGGCTCTCAACTGTGGCCATGTGTGCTCCAAGTGAAAAATTTCTGAACATGGGAGGACCACTTGGAATAGGCTTAGGCTTTGTTCTGGCCTCTTCAATTGGTAAAGTATTATTTTAACTGTCAGAGTAGCTTATAAACTTACACTGCTAGGATGGGAAGCTCACTTTTAGTTACAGGCTAGCCTGTCAGTTCATAGGAGAAGATAACTCCATTACGCTTCTTGAAGACAGAAAATGAATTTATGATTCTGGCAAGTGTTAATTTGATGAATGGTTGACAGTAATGGTTTCTGTTGATTAACTACTGGCAGTGAATCAGGAGAACAGTAAATGTTACCCTAGCTTCTGATTCACTTGTTTTTTTCCCTTTTATGTTTCAGGGCATTCTTGTATGAAAGTCCTAGGAACACAAGTACTTTCATGTGAAGAAAAGTATGCACGATTCCTTAGGGTGTTCAAAATTACTGCGTTGGCTTATGAGACATCTTCTGTTGGTGCATTAAAGTTCCTTGAATCAAAAATGCACTGTAAATTGAGAATTGAATAGTTACTGAAAAACACGTGCTAAAGGAGTTGAAGTTTAACATTACTCAGAGTAGCAAATACAGTAGCTTTCATCAAGGCTATTTTATGTTCTTCTCCAGGGTCCATGTTCTTGCCTCCTACTTCTGCTTTTGGGGCTGGCTTGTATTCAGTAGCTGTGTATGGTGGATTGGTACTCTTTGGCATGTTTCTGCTGTACGATACACAGCATGTCATCAAGCGTGCAGAGACTCTTCCCTATTACGGAGTGACAAAGTATGACCCAATCAATGCGTAAGTATTCCAATGTCACTGTATGTGCAAGAATCAGCTTTGAGCTGTATGGCAGTATGTCTTACCATAAAGAGCCAGACCTTTGTTTACTATTCAAAAGTGTGTCGCTATCAAATGGAAGAAATCATAGGGTTTAGGAACATAATGTGAAAAAAACTAGTGGAGTTAAAACTGAAAGCATCTGCCTGAAATGAGAGAGACAGGATTGAAAATGTGGTGTCATGTCCAGTAATACTGGCTTCCTAAAAAGCACTTGTTTTCTGCAGCATTGTTGAGAGGATTTACAGTTGTTCTCTGAAAATACCTCTCAGTATCAGCTGAGATGAAGTATGTTAACTCTTCTGAAGTTGCTTAATATTTACTGGTCTTTATCACTCTAAATAAAAAAAACAAATGTGATACGGAAAGATGGATTAATTGACCCTCACTAAAGAGCAAGTCTGATGAACAAGTAACTGCCTTACTGTACCTGTTGTCTATCTGATCTTAGGTGAATTGTTTATCTCCTTGCATCTGGCCTTCTGTCAGTAAAATAGAACACTAGTTGTCTTCTAAATTCATGGAGACAAATAATAGATGATAAAGCATAGAAATAGAGGTCTCCTATAAGAAAAGCATAGTCTCCGTTAAGATTTTTTGCAAATAGATGCTGCTGGCAGAGATGGTACAAAAAAATAAAGGGGTGTTTCTACTTAACTAGGGTAGAGGACATGGTAGAGTTGAGTTTTGTTAGAGACCCTTGATGGATGCTTTTTTTAGAAGTAAATGGTATGAAGTGCAAAATAATACTTTTTATGTTCAACAAGATTAACTTTCATTTCTTCTTTCCTAGGTGCATGGGTATCTACACAGATACACTGAACATCTTCATTCGGGTGGCTACCATGCTTGCTGGTGGTGGAGGTGGCCGTAGGAAGTAAAGCAAGACTCTTCGCAGCTGACAGCCAGGAGTTCTAGGTTGTCTACCTAGTGCATATACTAAATAAAAACTTATGATTACAAGCACTTTTGCTGCAGGTCAGAAGTTTAAAGCATTTCAGCATATTGTTTAAGTGCAATGTGATTCAAACTTAATAGTGTTTCATCAAACACCTTCCAACAATGTGGACTGCTTGAAATTGTACATTATTTGGGGAGAGTAAATTATTTTAAATATATATGAGTAAAATAGTCGATATTCTTCTTAATTGGTTTGACAGCAGTTCAACTTTTGCTTTCTTTTTCTACTGTAAGTGCGTAGTAAAGTAAGTAATTTCTGTAAACGGGTATCCTATGTGCAGATAAGGATGCAAGCTACTTCAGGAAATGCTGTTCAGATGCAACAGTTTTCAGTTAAGTTGTAGACATCATTTTATTTGCATATTAAGAAGAACTGAATAAGTTGGATGTGGTATTGAATGTGACAATGTATTTTGCTGCTTAGGCAGAAATTTCAGAAAGGTTTGAGCAATTTTCAGAAAGACATTGGTCACCTTACCCACCCAGTCCACCAACATACAGAAGGCAATATGAGGAACCTGTGACGCCTGTCCCATGTAAAAACTGTGGTCTCCTTCTGGGGCACATGAAAACTCCATGTCTGCTTTCCAGTGTTTTAATGTTAAGTGGATATAACAACAGCTAGGCTCTTTTGATACTAGATTTATCAAATTGTTGAATAATGATAGAGGTGTGTCTTTCTTCCAGTGACTAAATTTCAGTATTGCAGATGAAGCACCATTCTTCAGAACAATTTCCACTGTTCATCTCCTCTCACAAGCTTGTACAGTTGACACTAAAAGAAAAGGAATTGAGGACTGCTTGCTGTAAAGCCAAGTATCAATTTACCATTTTGATATATGCTGTAGTCTGCCTCTAACTTTTCCAAATTGGTGTGTTTAGTACAGTTGAAAAGAAATGTTCCAATAGGTGGAATTGATTTAACATTAAGACATGCATGCTTGCTGAAGTACATCACGTTATGTTGGAAGATGGGGCAAGTTCTTGGGCACAAAAAAGTTTGAGCTAATACCAACAACTCGGACTTCCATTTTTCCGGTGAATATGCTATGTTTATGTATTCTGGGAAAAAATAAAATTCTAGCCTCACAAGTTGATTGCTCTTACTTCTCATGTGTTAATATAATTTAACTAACTTCACAGTAACTCAATTAAGAGTACTGTATTTTTTTGGCTACAAATTCCTTTGTAAGAGAATCCTCTGTTTTACAAAATAAAAATTTAAAAAAATCCCCAAAGATGTTTTCCATTTTCACTGGTTGCCATCTTTTGTGGATGTTTCCCCGATGGAAGATGCTGATCTACACTTGCTTCAAGTGATCCTTCTGGTGTGTCCTGTTGGCTATGGATTACAGCTAGTACTGCTTTTTTCTGTTTACTGCAGTATTTTTAGTTTCTTCAGTCACAGGGAAAAACAGTGGACTGTGAAGAGACTTGTTGCACAAAATCCGTTGTGACCAAAGGTCATACAGCACAAACGAGCTCATGGCACTATTTTAAATGAAGGAAAGCTTTTAGTACTTCGAGAAGGTAGAAATCTCAGGATCACATCACGTTGTAGGTAAGTTTATAGGATCTTGGTCTTTTCAAGTAATTTCATACACAGTGGTATGTGTAAACTGATTTAGAGAAACTATACGTAGCAGTATAGTTGTCATCAAATACTGTAATCTACAGGAAGAGATTCTAGGGAATCTGCCTTACAACAAAACTAAAAAAGTAATATTTGTGCCTGTAACTAAAGAACACAAGCCAAGCTGTTTTGGGGTTTGTTTTTTGATTCAGGGGACAAAGCTTTAGAGATTGATTATGAACCACAAGGGGGATCGTGGATGGTTTGAAACAGTAAGGTGTAGAACACAACACTACAACAGGAAAGTCGAAAAGCTTAACAACAAAAAAAAAGTGCTGAATCATGAACACTCTCATTTGCATTGAGTCTTGTGGGAAGATGCAATTTGACATTGGACTCCAGCAGGAAAATACTCTGGTGCTATCTAGTGTGGGTCTCCAAAAAAACAGGGGAAAATAAGTTCTTTTATATGTGAAGTCCTAAGGAAAGAACCAAGGTTTACCTTACTTAAGATAGCCCAGATTTGGGGAAAAATAAAAATCTTGATTGTGGTTTGATAGGCACAAGAACCTGGTGCTCATTTTGCAGTGACAGCATCTGTTAGTTTCTTGTGCTGGTTTACTGTCATGGTATTCTTAAAATGCTAACTGAAAACTTGAAGACTTCCTAGAACTAAAAAGAATAGGTTAGTTTTACAAATAAAACTTATTAGGATGCTGTTGTAAGTAGTTTGGTTTGTTTCCTTAAATTGAGAAGTACAGTTTTAAATCAGGAGTTTCTCATAAGTGAGTATTAAGTTCAATTAAGTATATCTTACTCCACAGCTTTGAGAACAAATACCGCTGAGGAAGGGCTAAATAATAATTTTTTTTTTTGTAGGTCTCCTCCTAAACACTGAGTATTTTCAAATGAAAATTAGATGTTTTACAGCCTGAAATTCATACATATAAAAGCTGATCAGTACCTGGATAGACTAATTTTTAACGTCCAGTTTCATTCTATTCCCAGAAAACTGGGAAGCAAAAATAATTGTTAACAGTAGGCTGTAAACTCATAGAAATAAAAAAAAAAAAAAAAAAAAAAATAGAAAAAAAACTAGCAGTCTTAGCAGTAAAGCTGTTTTTGTTGTTGTTGAATAAGGAATGTTATTTAATGTTCTACTGACTATTTTGCCTTCCCCTTTGGGTGCTTTTGTTCACCATGGTTTTGATAGTTACAAAGTCATAAGTTTTTTCATCTTTTGATGCATTTTGTTGTGTCAGATTGAAGATGGTGATACGTAATTATATTTTCTTATGACTTTTAATTAAAACTCAAAAGCAACAACAACAAAATATTAAAACATAAAAAAGTAGAGTATTTTTAAATAATTAGTTTTAAGTTTATGGGGCATGAAATAAATCAGAAAAGCAAGTGTTACAGAATCATAGAATGGGCTGGGTTGAAAAAGACTAAGGTCATCTATTTTCAACCCCCCTGCTCTGGGCAGGGTTGCCAACCACTAGAGCAGGCTGCCCAGAGCCACATCCAGCCGGGCCTTGAATGCCTCCAGGGATGGGGCATCCACCAGCCCTCTGGGCAACCTGTTCCAGTGCCTCACCACCCTCTGAGTAAAAAACTTTCTCCTAATTTTCAGCCTAAATCTCCTGTCTTAGTTTAAAACCATTCCCCCTTGTCCTATCACTTGTACATCACACATGTAAACAGGTGTTCCCCTGTTTATTATCAGAAGCTTTCATAGTTTCCATAGTTTTCATAGTTGTGAGTAAATAAACTTGTATTTAAGGAAAACACAATTCTCATGCCTTTGAGATTTAAGAAGATTCATGTAGTTTAGTGGGAAGTTTAATCAGCAGCTTGACTGCCAATAAATATGGGAGGAATAGGTGTTTGTGTGTGAGCATAGCAGAAAGGAATTTTAAGTTTTATTAGCCAGAAATAGGGTCTTATTAAAATCATGATTCAAAATAGCGTAGAACCAAAAAACAGTTCAAGGGGAGAGATTTCAAAACTCACTTCTCAGGTTAATGGGGAATGCAGTTGGTTCTTAATCTTTAGTATAAGTTCCAAAACTGACTTAAGTGCAGTAAGTACTGGGAGCAATCGGATTGCTTCAGGATGATTCGATGAAGGTTGGGCTAGACGGTCAAGTTACAGCCTTTCTCAGGCTTGAAATGTAAAAGTCTGTTTAGTCTTTGCACAGTAGAGACCAGTCTGCTGAAAACACTTTATTCTTTTGGACTGAAGTTGTCCATTAATTACAAAAGGGGAAATGGGATGGGGCAAGGAGAAGGAGACTTGTTTTTTTGTTTATTTTACAGGCAGTAAAATTGAATCCACTGCAGCCACCAAATCCAAGACTCTCAGTCACGTTAGTAACTCCAGCTGGCAAAGGTGGATAGAGATGCATGCCATGTTTCCCAACTGGTTGGTCAGGTAGTCCAGGGCTGTAAGAATTCCTTCAAGAGCATCATGGTTTGTCTTTTTGCATGTTATCTTACTCTTAGCATACTCTGATGTGGGGTTTATGGATAGATTGGCTGTAGTTTCTCATCCTTAGTTCCACTGTCGATGGTGGCACCTGAGCAGCCCATTGCTACATTGAAATGAGGATGACAACCTCCATTTGGAGACATCGGTTGAAAAAGATGTCTGGACAATCCATCTTCACATTTCAAAGGCAGGTGGACACTTGTGGGCAGACTGCTTTCAGGACATCGGTTTGAGTGAATTCTGTCTGCGAGGTATTTAAGTGTTAAATTCCAATCCTGCAAAAAATTTGTCAATAGCTACCTGCTGTCGTGCTGTGCACTTAGCGGAGGACTCGTCCATATGCATGGCATGTGTCTGCCTTTTGGCATTGGAATGTGCTTGTTTGTGATGCTTATCTGGGGCAGTGGAACAGAGGTGGGTGTTGGAGGGCTTAAGTTCATTGTAAATGACATCTAAGAGTGGGAAGGCAAGGATCTTCTTAAGGAAACTGGAAATGGAAGATTAGAAGCTAGTGTCATCTCCAGATTTGCCCAGAAGAAAGAAAAGTCTCTAACAGATGAGATCCAAGAACATAATCTGTAAGACAAAAAGGTCAGGGAAGCAGTTGGAAAATGGAGGTAGAGAGAATATACAAATTACTGTACAGCTTGCAGACCTGTGACTGTAGAGTCTGTCAGCTAGATGTTTGAGGCATTTATAAAAAAAAAAAAAAAAAAAAAAAAAAAAGTCATCTTTAAAGCATTAACTTTACAAAAGAATCAGAAAATGTATTAAGTCTCTGCAATGGGAAAAAGATTGTTGCTTTTTGCCAAGGTGAGTTGGACTGGGAAAGAACCTGAGTGCAGAGGTAACTGTTTCTGAATCATCCAGGGAAATAAGGGATGCTTCCTCAAATTCACATTACTAATACCTCACGTTCAATAGTCATAAAAGATGTCGCTCAAAATGGTGAAAAAACAGTGTAACTTCTTATGGTTAAATTAAGGCACTCTCCAGAGTGTTTTTGATGCTTTTCGAGAAGAAAACTGGGTAAACTCTTGAAATTGCAGTCTTCATGTAGTCAGTATTCTGGAGGTGGTATGCTAAAATACTGTAAGGTTTATGAATGTTTTACTAAACGCTGCTGACATTCTAAGAATCTGCATTTTGTATGCAAGATTTCTTCTATCCAGGTTGAAACAGCTGCTGGTGGCATAAGGAGAACAAAACAGTTGGAGTAAATGGCCTTGTTTAAATTTTAACATAAGTTAAACTAACTTTTGGGCTGGAAGAAACAGGGAGAATTAAGAACTTTCAGGGAGCAAAGATAATTTAATTCAACCTGACCTGTTATTGTGAGGCAGTGTAGTTCTCAGGGAACATATGCTGACCTCCATTTCCCAGGGAGAAGGTATGTATTGTAGAAACCATAGCCTGTAGTTTTATACATTGTATTAAAAAGAGCAATGATGGTGTCTGGGATACAGAAGCTAGCTAGGACTAGAATAAAGAGCAAGACAACAGTTATTTCTCCCAGCAGTTTATGGTAAGTTGAGAATCACTTGGGAGATTGTCCTGGAGCAGGGTTTAAAACATCTTTGTCTTATTCACAGAGCTTTTTCAGCAAGTCTCCTGTGACTCCTCAGTTTGTATCCTGCATCTAATGCCTCTGCAGTGCTAGCAGCTGCCTGTGAGTCCCGTGTGTGTCATTCGTGGTCTCTAAGCTCTGTGCTTTCACTTTTCTGTCTCTTCACGCGTCACTCTTTTGGATAGTTTTGTTCTGTTAGTTGAGGCTTATACCTCTATTTATTTCACTTGTTTTTTTTTTAACTTCACTCCTGCAGGCAACCTAAGGAAGGTGAAATAACAGATGTCCACTTTCCCTCTGATTTCTGACGTGATTTCAGCTCTTTTTGTAGTCTTTTGAGGTCTCAGGCATGATGAGGCCCAGCTTACTATGGTAGCTGTAGGCTTCTAAACAAAGTGCATATCACAATGAAGCAAGGCTTTGGTCCTCAAAGGCTTATACTGGATGCAGTCATAACTGTTCTGCGCACAAGAAAAATGTTTTCCTGTGGTGCTCTGGTTTAAGCAAGATGTAATTTAGGAAGCTGAGTTTTGATAGCTAACCTGCCAGAGCTTGTACCTCTGTTAGAGGGTGGTAAGAGGAGCTGTGTAACCTGGTTACTGTACTGAAGCAGCTCAGTTCCCACAGTGCCTCCCTCCTTTCCCCGAGAGTGAGGAAAAACATGAGTGCCTATATGGAATGGGGGGTGGAAGGGGATTATCCATCTTTCCAGTTACTTCATCTGTAAGAGATTCCACCTTGTTTCACTTACAGCTGCTGTTGCAGTGAGAAAAAAAAAAAAAAAATTGCCTCTTTCTTCTTTCAGAAAGATGGTAGAAGAATGCAGGACACTTTACTGGGTCTTTGTGTGTGAAGTACCTAATCTGGTTGCCCAATGCTTAGTTCCAGAGGACTTACTATGAGGAAATGAAGTGGTACAATGACAAATGTCTGGGCAGTCATCTTGTTCTTTTTCCTGAATAGATAAGGCATTTAATTAGCTGGCAAGTCTCAAAAGCAGAAAACACTGTGCAGCTGTTAGCCTCTAGGGCTTCCGGAAAGATTTTGTGATTAATCTGCATATTGATCTCTTTCTTTAAAGCACAGATAAACCTTGTCTTACTGATCAGACAGAAGCTGGTTGTAGGGCTGACAGAGGGAGTTTCCCCTTCGGAATGGGTATAAATGATGTTCCTCAACCACTGTGGCATCTTCCTGGTGGTTCTGCACATTGTAGGTATGGTGATCGTTAAACACAACCAAAACAAGTAAACACTTTCTCTTTTCTTGTTTTGATGATTTGAAATCCAGAATTTGAACGAAGGCACTCAGAGCCACAGGCTAAGACTGTCTATATTTCTGTAACAATGTGAATTTCAACTTGTTCCTGCCAGCTCCTACACAGACAGTTGTCTGAGAATAATGTTCCATCATCTGATTTAGTTTCGATTACTTGTGTCAGCTTGCACAAACTAAAACCCCATGATCCTGTTCACTGGGCACCATTTCAATGTAATGAGCACAATCTGTTCCTCAAAGCATTTATGGTCACTTCAGTTGTATTTATGTGACTGGGAAGGAAGAAGAAACATGCTTCATGAACAATGGTTTTACTTTTAGCCAGAAATTTGATGGAATAGGAGAACTCTGCTGAAACTTCTACTTTGAGCCAGAGTTTTGTCTGAATCCATCTACGTAAACAACATCAGTGGTTAGAAAGTGAACTTCCTCTATTTCAGTTGAGCTTGTATTTCTCTCGTTCTGTTGGGGCTCAAACAAATAATTTGCCAATGTCTCTGGAATTTTGTTTTCTTAAATTATATTGGAAGAAGAAAAATCTGCTAAATTACTTGCTCTTGTAAATTGTTCAAAAATCCTGAATGAAAATACTGCTTAAAGAAATGCAGTAGTTGTTGCTTGGCTTTGCAGTTGTGTGTGTGTTGGGTGGTGGGTTTTGGAGTGTGTGTGTTGTTTTTTTTTGTTTGTTTGTTTTTGTTTGTTTGTTTCTTACATTTTGTGATGTGTTTTTTCTTTCTTTGATTGTGATGGATGAGGATGTGTTGTACCTTTTAGGAGGAAAAAGTGAACGTCACCTCTGGACTGATCATCACTGCAAAAAGGAACAAGGTGAGTTTGTAGCAACAGTAGGTTTATGCTCTCCTGTGTTTGCTCTAGCTGTGGTACGGAGACGTTAGGCTTGTACTCAATAAATTAGGACCCACAACTTGAAAGCAGTTACCTTGATACAAATAAATTATCATGCTTCTGCTACCCCACCAGTGTACAATTTGTGAGTTTAGTGCATAGGAAGAAACATGGTGCTTCTGTAGATACCTAGATCACCATACAACTTGTAAATGTAATTTCCATGAAACATACTAGGTACACGTTTTAGTCGTTAAGGTTCTTCCAGATAAATACTTAATGCATTTATTTTTCTGATAATGCTTTTTTTATGGTAGTGTTTATTTCTGATACTGTTCAAAAGCTCTATTTTTCTTCTGTGGTTTGCAAATTCCTTGTTGGCCAACTCCAGGAAGACCATGTTGTCATGCTATTTCTCTCAATGACAGTGCAGTAATTAAAAACGATTTGCAGTAATTCTTTTTGGTGTTAAAGCTACTAGCAAGAAGTGGAAACACAACATTACAAGATAGTTTTTTGTTTGATTGTTTGTTTGTTTTAAATGAATGAGCTATCTTTCAGTTAAAGCTTAGCCTCCTGTGTGCAAGTTACTGAAAATAAATGCTTTACAGTAGGGGTAAATAATTGTTCAGAAGCTTAATACAGATGTCAGCAACAGCAAAGGAAATGGTATCAGAATTGAGGAATGAAGAAATTAAAAATAGCATGTCTTTCTGCAACTCTTCCCATTTGTCTTAGGCTATGAAAGTAGTGTTGCAAAGGAGAGATCGTTAGGTCTTAGTCAGCCCTGTGATACACAGTGGGCAAATCTGCGAACAAGACATGCCTTTCTAGAGTGTGTAAGCTCTGTGTTTTACTCGTGTTCATAGGCTGCTCTCGCTTGGTAAGGCAGGGGTGGGCAAATGGTGGGTTAGTGACTGATCTCAGGGTCTTGTGCTGGCAGGTTACTTGCCTTCATAGCACCTGGAATTCCAGTGCAGGATTACAGGTCTGAGCAGCTATCCTCACTGAGAATTGCCACAGACTGATGCACTCAG
Source organism: Aythya fuligula (assembly GCF_009819795.1). Taxonomy (NCBI): domain Eukaryota; kingdom Metazoa; phylum Chordata; class Aves; order Anseriformes; family Anatidae; genus Aythya; species Aythya fuligula. The sequence goes on along the minus strand of NC_045565.1, from coordinate 9,963,887 downwards.
TTTCCTGTGTTTTATGAGCTCATCTCTGCTTCATTGTTATGACTGAAAGTCACTGAGATCGTTGAGTGTTGAAATAGAAATCCAATTCTTTCTTAAATACTATGTGGAGGGGTTACTTAAAATGCATTTTTCTATTTTCAAACTGAGTCCAATTTGAAGTTACAGCAACCATTTTTTAATTGTTTGCTATAAACTGAAGATCAGTTAAAAAGTAAGCTGTTTTAACAAATTTATTTAAAATATTAAAACAAGGCAGCTCACATACTAGGTGTTACTTATGTAGGTTTCATAAAGTTCAAAGCATATTTACCTTCCAGTGGTATCGGATCTGGGGCAATTCAGATGAAAATTACAAAACTAATTACATTTTATCTTACTTTATGAAAATACTTAAATTACATCGTGTATTCTGCTTTGTAGACTGAAAATATGTGCATGAGTTAGTTCTGACCTTATTGCTTATACCAGCTAACACTGAAGAACGTTTTCTTCACAAAATAACCAAAAAAAAAAAAATTTAAAAAAAAAAAGTTTAAAAAAAAAAGTTGAAATACTAAAAATAATGCAAGTTCTTATTTAGATCATGGTTTAAAGTAGAATTACTTGAAGCATCGTGGGAATCCTCAGAAACATTAGTTGTAGCCAATATTGAGGATGAGGTTTTAATTGCAGGATAAACATATGCCTCGTTGGTAATGTTCTTTGGCACACGTAACAAAATAAGTAATTCATATAAAAGGGTGGATTTTTAGCAGAATTCTGTTTACGTGTTAGTGAGTCATGCCTGGACCTGTAAATAATCCCATGGAGCTTTATGGTCATAGTGAGGCATGCTAGTTGTTCTATTTATGTATGTGTAAGTAGCAACACACAAGCACTGACTGTAGTGCTGAAAAGAAAGGAAATGTAACATTTGCAGACATGAGAAATGAGCTGAGTGTTTTCAAGAACAATTACAGGACTAGTCAGTGTTTGATTAACCACCTGCATGTGTGTCCTTTAGGAAAGAAGGCAGCATACTCAAAGGCATAAGGCAATGAAAAAAAGCTCTGACAGAGTAAAGAACACTTCTGCTACCACTGTTCTATAACTTGAGATGGAGCAGCAAGGATAAACACTGGAAGAAATTAAAATAAGCCCTTGTGATAAAGGCAGTCATTTATCCTAGTGAAGTAATGGGTAACCAAGACCTGCATAAGATATTAGCAATGGAGAGAGGAGGGAAGGGTAGAGCTAGTGACAGCAAAAAGAACTCTTCCTGCTGCACCAGCAAGGAATTTGAATGCCAGGGGAATGGGGGAGACTGTTGGCTGTATATGAAGGAGTTAACTGAGCAGGAAAGTCTTGCAAAAATCACAGATGAAAAATTGTCTCCTAATTTTCTAGTAGGTAAATCTGATATACTAAAATTATGAACATTGAAAAGTGAATAAGCATATAGTGAGCTCTGTAAATTCTGGCAGTGTTTGTAGCACTGGCTATGCAAATAGTAGTAGTGGATTATAGGTGAAGGCCTTCTTTCGTGAAAACTGACATGACAGTTACATCAGGCAACTGTGATGAGCCTCTCCTTATGACATTAGTGAATGTAAACAAACAAGAAACAAGATCAACAGTGGATATCAAAATCTTCTGCTTTAAATTATGATTTAAAATTATGTGAAGCACTTTAAATGGGTGTCTTCCATAATGCATGGGGACATACTACAGTCCATTGTGGTCCAAGTCTGCAATGAGATGCTAATTTAATTACAGGCTCAACTTTTGCTGTAACTGTAGTGTTTATTAGTTTAAGTGTCAGAGTGGAAGTTCCTTTGAAAAGCAGAGGTTTTTAACAAACACTTAATTAGATATCAAGTTTTTAAAAACAAAGCCAAAAGCTTTCTTGAAGCATTTTTAGCCTTCCAGCTATAATTAGTCATGTCATTCTGAAGTACGTGGATGTATTTGTTGGTGTATGCAGAACAAACACAAGGCTTGTTAATACCAAAAAAGGAAGGGAAAGGAAAAACTGCACTCATGCAGAGGGATGGGAAGGTAGTCTTAGCATACCTGCTTGTTGGGAAGGCAGATGATGGGAATTGGTGTGACTAAAGCAAGATGAGTGAGTGTTGTGATGGATAGACCATCAGTATGGTGTATGCATCAGTAGATTTCTAACCACAGTGTACTATGGAAGCTATCCTGAACAGACAGTTTGGCCCACATGACAAGTGGGAAATCTAATCCTTGAACTTTCTCTCCCATGAGGAATTATAGTAGAGTTTAAGCATGTTTTAGGTTTTGGAGACTATTTAAAGTGAATCCTAGGTTTTCATGCATTTTTATTTTATTGAAAAATCAAAATATTTCTGCCATAAAAGTACACTTATGCCTTTGAAAAAGTAGTTAAAATGAAAAAAAAAAAAAAAAAAAAAAGAAAGAAACCTTTGCAGCAAAAATACTGTTCATCTATAAGCAGGTCATAATAACAGAAGGAGGAGATGGGGGATTGGATGGCAGAGCAAGGAAAAAGGAAGTGACAGAAGAAGAGAAGAAAGTAATGCAAGTGGAGGACAGGTTGAAGGGCAGAAGTTGCCCTTTTTTCAATTTCCAAGTGAGAAGACATTTAAAAAGCTAACCTAAATGAGCAGTATTGCTGATACAGGTGTGCTGTCTGATTAGGGGACACAAGTAGCCAACTGTGGCAAAGGTTACAGGCAGGTTATGTGAAATAAAGATTACAAATCAAAGAATAAAAGACTAAATATAGTTTGTCTTACAGAAGGTGATGCGTTTTCCGTTAATGGATGAGAGCAGCATGCAGATGCTGTGAACACTGGAGAAGTGAAACACAGAAATCAACTGTTCTGCCATGCTCCAGAGCAAAGATCACTGATCCTCCCTGGTTTGAGGGCCAAAAATACCCTGCAGGTAACACTTCCCTATTTGCTTTTGTGTTAACCAAAGTTGCAGAGGTAGTGAGCAGCCTCTGAGGTTTGTGGGCAGTGCTTCAGAGTCATCTGCCAGAGTCCTTTGTAGTCTGGTTTAATAGCTTTTAAGCAAATAGTTTGGCTTCTTCCCACTCAGAATGAGAAATACAAGAGCAGTCTGAAAGAACACACCACAGCTTTCTCCCACCTGCACCATTTTCCCACTGTGGGGTGATGCAGTGATAAGGAAAGTATGCAGATTTGCCTCATTTCCAATCCAAGTAGCCGGCAGGCTTGGATTGCTGTAAGAGGAGGCCTAGTAGCAGCCTGCCTCTTCCAAGCAGAGAATGAGTGAGGCATCCAGGTAGTACACACACACTTCTTTCTTGCTCAGGGTGGATGGTAAAGTCAGTCTTGTCACTGTGTTCAGGAAAACAAGTCATTGTAAACACTCCCACTGCCAATATTCTGTTGTAAATATTTCATAAGAAAAATGTTTGGTTTTTTTTGAGGTAGGTGTTGGCAGCAGCTGTAACTGCATTTAACATTCCAGTGCTCTTCCAATTCTCTTCCAGATTAATTACATGAAGGTAGCTGGAAATGTTAGTATACGTTCTGTGATAAGGTTCTATTGTGCAATTTGGTCCCTTCTTACCTAGTTACTTACCCTTCTGTATTCAGTTTTTTTATTTCTTACTGTGCACACAGAAATAAATGGCAAAGGTGTTCAGTGCTATAAAGACATGAAAGATTCTTGGGTTATAAAGTCTCGGTAGGCTTAAGTTAATGTATGTCTTTTATGAGGTGGTTTTTTGTTTATACTTTACCTTTATATTTAAGGAAGGACAGTTGGGTGAGTCAGTCACTGTTTTAAGAGGCAGAACTGAAATGTGATTTTTTTCCTTTTTTATTTTTCTGTTGTCTTCCTGATATAAACGAAGTCATCCTTATTGGGGAAAGTATGGGGAATGATGATGGTTCTCTGAGAGAAGCATGAGAAGATTGAGTGTGAGGTTTTAGAAATAACCGTATTCTCAGTGAAATTGAAATAGTTTTAATAAGTAAAAAGTTTTAATGTTCAAAATAGGTACAAGGATTTTGATTTAAGAATTGCAACTATTTGATGTTAGAGACACTACAGGTTTTGATTACAAACTAGTTATCTTCTGGGTTACCACTGAAACATTCTGCTCACTCAGTTACTACGTATAAATGGTTATGTGAAGTCACAAAACTGACTCTTTGCCAATAAACCAAATTCTTTCTTTTTCTTCCAGGAAAACCAAAGTAATACAGCTTTTGGAAAAATCTTTCAATAATATTCTATGTACAATTTTTGTCTCTTTGTCTGAATTCAGCTAGAAGCAAGTATAGTGATTTATGTTAAAACGTGTTGCAGAGGAAATAAGCTGTTATTTTATTGCTTTCAGACATCACAGAGGCATCCCCCATTGCCCCATTTTCCCCAGGTGTTTCAGTAAGGTCTAGGAGTCTAAAAAACATAACAAAACAAGACTTGTATTGGAGTCATCTTGGTAGAAAAATCCTCGCTGACTTTAACAAGATGAAAATTTAGGGTAACGTTAATTACGTTTCTCACAGGCTTAAAAACCTAGAACAATTAATGTCTTGTAGACTTCTTTCCTACTTCCCCTCTCATTCTCAGCTTTGCTGTCAGGGGGTACAGGAGGTAAGGGGTAGCTACCACTACCTTTGAGAACGTTGCTTTAGCCTAGAAAACTAAGAATTTAAGTCTTGATGTTGGTGTAGGAAACTTGTATTGTTAAAATCAAATATTATCCTGAGCAAAAAAAAAGGCATTCAAGGCTTTTCCTGAATTGGGATAGGATGGACTGTGCCACTCGCATAAATTCACCTTTGAAACTATTTGGTAACAAATAGACCTCGGTCTGCTAAAATGGAAGGCTGCTGATGGAATGGAAAAGATTGTTCAATGAAAATAGGTCTGAAGAGATTGTGCTGTTACCAGCTTAGATTTCATTCTGTGCTCTAACCTATACAGGCCAGACTTTCTTCTCGGTTTAGAGTTCCTTCAGAGCAATGTAATGCAGGGCTTCAGTGTACCAGTGGAAACATTCAATTGTTAAGAAAGTGGACTGCAGAGATGTTTCCAAGTCAAGTGTTTCCTGTCATGTTTCAAACGAATTTGTTTTGTTTTATTTTGTTTTTTAATAAAACACTTAGCAGACAAACTGTACTTTGGTAATTCTAATAACTGTTTTTAGAGGGGAATATAGAGCTTCTCTACCAATTAAAAGATTGATTCTATACTAACAGGCAAAAATGCTGTTGACTTTTAAAGTGCAAGATCAAGGTTTACATACGTATGTTTAAACAATGCATAAGCCCAGGATCATAAAAACAACACCAAAGTTCTGTTGTCCCATGCATATTTATGTGTCATTGGCTGAACTGTAAAAGTACTTTCTGAGAAGTTTAGCAGTGATGTGAATGACTGAGGTGTGCCAGTGGTAAGAAGGGGCTGCTTGTAAAAGAGAATCAGAAGAAAATGCTGTCTGTAACAAATGTTGGCAGTGGTTTTTATCTTAGAACTTGTTAACTTGGTAACAAAGAAGACTGAGGCATTAGCAGTTCTCACAATATTTGGATATTACAAGGTAGGAGGGAAGAAATAAGCTTTTGGGGCTAAAGTTGGTAGATGAAGGGGTGACCCTGATTTGGAAGGCCATTGATCCAGCACAAGAAATAAGCCACATCCAATACCTGGAATATGAAACCTTTGAAATTCAAGGTTGGGGGAATAGGGATGCTTATGCACGTTGCATGTGCACCAGCGAGCATGTGCCTTCTGTCCTGCTGCAATTCCAAGTCCAGCCAGCCTGTAGGTACATTCACAGCTCAGAGGCTACATGGCTTACAGCATGTTCGGGTGTTTCAGACAAATCTTTTTGTGTCAAGCTGCGAGAAGTAGGTGCTGCCAAACATAAACTTCTGCCTTACATAAGAGACTTAAATCTGCAGTTAATCTCTGCTTTTTTTTTTTTTTTTTAATGCATGCTCTGTGAACCTTGATACTGTGTTGAATTTGATGGACTCCTTAATCTTGATTGTTAACTGGAATCTCTGTAAGGGACTTAATTATCCAGTTATAATAGATACTGAGAAGTTAATAATAAACTCAGAAATATGCTGTTTAACCAGATGTCTTGTTAATTATGCTAACGCCACATTGGCATTTGCTTTGATTTAAATGCTCTAGATTTTGTTTGCCTTTTCAGTTCCCAGCCCACACAGCTTTATTTCAGCTGGGCACTCTGCCTTTCTAAGCATCCAAAGGAACACACAGAGTCACCTCAGGAGGCTGCTGTGAACCACAGGACGAATCCTGCCTCAGAGCATCCCTGTATACCCTGGTACTCAAAGACAGGTGCTCCCTTCTAACTGTTAGGACGTTCTCTAATGCAGCTAATTGCTGCCTGATTTATGAGTAACTATTCTTCCTAGTAGGAAGGGCTCTTTCTTTTCATACCCTTAAGTGCAATACAAAGGCCAAATCTCCACCCATTCTGAACATAGCATTCCTTCCAATCCACCTTATAAAAATGTGAGGTTACGCTGGAGGCAGACCAGAACACTACTTCAGCCTACTTGAAGACACCTCCTAACTTGTTGTAAGGATGAAGCTCCTGGCACTCTATGGCTTTTTGTTTGTCTTACTTTTGTGCCTCAATGCCTTTACTGCAGAAGGTACTGTATGTTCTTCTAATACAACTGTCTTCTTTCTTTTCCGATGCTTTTTTTTCCCTTGTGACTTTTAAAAAAAACCAGCTTATTCTCTAACTGTATGTTGATCTTAATTAAAGAAAACAAACAGAGCTTGACAACTGGAAAGGACAGAATAAATTTAGGAAAGAATTTAGAGCTGCAGAACGTGTATCAGTGCTTTGTTAGGTTTGTAGCTTTTCCTTTGTTACTGTCTGTGGCACATCATACGGCGTGATTAACTTTTACCTTCATATGTGTTCTGAAACCTGCTCCCCATCTCCAATCTTGAAAAAAAAAAAAAATCCTTCTTATATTTTCCAGTAGATAACTATCAGGCACTATAAGATTTACAGATTTTCTGCATGGTGAGAAAAACGTTAATGGAAAAAGTTTCTACCCTTATGCAACAAGGGAGTGTGAAACAGTTCCCCAGAACTGGAGTAAATAAGTTTTGTACAGAACAGTGAAACAGATGACTAGCTCTCCTGACCTTCAGTCAGTCCTAATTTTAATTTTTTAACCACAGATATTACATACTGTGTTACCCTGTGGCACCCATTTACCATTTTGCAGCATTCCAAAGCACACAAACTCAGAGCAGGTTAAGCCTTAAAAGTGTGTTTCTTTGTCCACACCCACATACCTGTAGATGTCATTCTGGGTTTGCAAGAGAAGTAGTATAGTTGGAATTTAAACTTAAAAGGTGTAGCTCTTAGTTATCTGTTCGGATTTGGTGCTTGATATTGGAAAACTCGGAGACCTACCATGTTCCATGGTGTTTATTTTTTCAATGCAAGATATAGTGAATGAATATGAGATAAGGAAAAACAAATAAGCTAAGTTTCCAAAGGTCAGAAGCAGCAGATCTGTCAGGCTTCATATTTTTTAGAAACCTCATAAAAAATCATCTTGTGTGAATATGGGTGTGGAGAAACACTGAAAGCTCTTTAAAGCTGTTCGAGTAGCCTGGTTTTCTCACTTACTGGAGCCTGTTCTGAGCTGTAAATCTGTTTGCCAGAGCTGTGGAGAGGGTGAGTGAATGCTAGAGCAGTATCATTGTATGTTTACCTGAACTCAAAGGGAGTTGGAGAATATTGAGATGGGTCTTTAGGAACATGGCAGAAATATGTCTGAGGAAATGGCAACACCCAGTAAAAATAACTGAAGACTTGCCTTGTAATTATGTTCCTTTCTCTAAGCATGTTTCCTAGGGGGTTGATGCCTTTGCTGGGTCAGAAAGGGCAGAGAAGGGGTTATACTGATCCATAAACACATGGATTGGAAAGGCTGTCAGTAATGTGCCTGAGGTTGTCAAAGCATGTATACGTGTTAACATGCTTGAGTGCAGCAGCTGGTACAGAAGTGTGAGGAGCAGTCTAGAGTGAACTGTATCTGTGTTTTTTCTTCTCAGTTCCTGGCTGTAGTTTGTTCTTGCCCCAGAGCAGCTTTACTCATTCTAGCTGAGGTAGAATTACCTGGATGTACAAAATGAAGGCATGTTTTTTGTTAGATCAGAATGAAATGATGCTGTGACACCTCAAACCTCTTGGATGCTAGAGCAGTGACCATCACTTGCCTTGGCTGTAGAACCATGCCACAGGGATTTCTGGAAACACTGAGCATATGTGAGATTTTGTTGAGAATTCGACGACCTCTGTTCTTCCTGCTCTACCTCTGCTCCAAGCTCACTGCAGTGTCATCTTTGTTCTCCCTATAACATATCCAGCACTCTGTACCAAACATTCAAGTGGAATCAGCAGCTCATGTATTTGGGTCTAGTAGGCAGGGAGTGACTAAACGGCTTTGCCTGTCCAAAGCAATTTGTTCTACACCTCTGTGTACCCATATGGATACAGAGATGCTCTTTTTGTTCTCTTGGTAATCTTTTATACTTTCATTAAGCAACATAACCGTAAAAACAGTGCAAAGTCTGTTTGTTATGTTAAGACAGCTGGAATTTGCTGGTTATATTGCCAGCTAACATGTAACATTTCAAAGGGTAAAAGTCTTCACAATGCATCTGGCATATTGTGTCTACTAGTAATGATAGAAGAGAACAAATTAATTCGTGTTCTATGCTAGGAACAAGGCTACACGTGGGTGTAAAAAATTAGTCATGCTGATGTTTTCTTTCACAGATCTCTCTGTTCAAGGATTTCAATGGTAAATACAGTAACCAAAATGTCTGGACTCTTAAGCCATTTGGCATGCATGTGTGTTGCATCCTCTGTCTCCATTGGTAATGTATAATTTTTTCACCCTTAGGTCGGAAGGTTAAAAAAGTCTGCTGTTCAAAACTAGCCAAAGTCAACAAAAAGGCAACTAAAGGTAACAATATCTACATTTTAATTGTAGTAATTAAATAATCATTATAGATAAAAATTCCTGTGATGTAACTGATTTTTCCGTACACGTGAGTATGGGAATCTGAAATGCCGCCTTCTGCTGCAAACCCAGTAATACCTCCCTTTACTTGTCCCCTGTTAGACTGTCCTTAGTTCGCTGAGCTCTCAAGCCTGCTTACTGTAACCGCCTCCTGTCCCAAGCTGCAGCCAAACCTTTTTTAGGTCAAGGAATGATGTTTGTTTCCATACAGTGTCCACCTGTCTGTTGCATGCAATTGCTTGTCTGTTACAGATCTGCTTATATGTCAGTGCTTGATCTGAGTGTGTTTTGATTCTTACTGAGACACAAACATAAAAGCTTAGGCCTAACACAGCAGCTGCCCAAAGCTAAAGGTAGCAGAGTTTTCTTTCATATTCAGTTCTGGACTGGAAATGCACAATGTTGACTTGGTTTGGTATTATTATAGCTATTTCTTCCTCATTGCAGTCTACAGCTTCCTCCCAAGGGGCATGAAGGGGCAGGTGCCGATTTCTTCTCTTTAGTGACCAGTGATAGGACCCACAGGAATGGTGTCAAGTTGAGGCAGGGGAGGTTCCAGCCGGACATCAGGAAGAAGTTCTTCACTGGGAGGGTGGTCACATACTGGAACAGGCTTCCCAGTGTCATGGCAAAGTAGTCACGTCACCAAGCCTGTCGGAGTTTAAGAAGCGTTTGGACTGTGCACTTAGTCACATGGTCTGAATTTTTGGGTAGATCAGTGTGGTGCCAGGAGTTGAACTTGATGATCCTTGTGGGTCCCTTTCAATTCAGGATATTCTATGATTATTATTATTAATTATCAGGAGATTTCTGGGTCACTTGTGCTTTCACATTGCTTTCTTTTCTAGGGGAATATGACTTGCTTTACACAGTCTGTAGGCAAGCACACTACCTGCTTTTCAGCATTACTCCACTCTGCTGTCTGTGCTAGGCATATGCCTAGGGGAAGTTGCAAAGCCACTCAAAGGCTGAGTGTGGCTGAAGGAAGGGGGATAATTTAACCCTACTGGCTACTTATCTTTGAGGCAACCTCCCTGCTTTCCTAGATCTATGTCCTTTTAACATAAAGAATTACTGTCCCAATAAACAAATGTTTCAAGCCAGCGTTGGCTTGTGGCTTCTCAGGAAAGCAGGTAAGTGTGATGATAGTAAGGGGACAACAGTGTAATACAACTAGGTGTGCAATGTGTTGGCCGTGGGACTTGAGCTCTGGAGTAGTACTGTCTGAAGACATCTGCTTTGTGGAAGCTTCCTGCAAAAGCAGCAGGATTCATACTTCCAGTGATTGTGCTCCCTGTACAGGAAAAAAAGGCTGCAAGTAGTGGGTGATCTCCAGCAATGTAATGAAGAAAAAATATTGCTTTTACATGCCTCCCTCCCCTTTTTTCTGCCCCCTCCAGATTGCTGATAATCGAAGCCTGGCCATATAAATGGTTCAGCTTCTGGTACTAATGTTTTGTACCTTTCTACATACTTCCAATTAAACATCTCTTCCCATTTTCTCTTTCCATCTTTGTTTTACAGGTGTGCCTTCCAAGACGGCGCCAGTGCAAACAAGGAAATACTGCAAGCCTTGTGCTCAGCCAGACCCTCTGCGGATTCCTGGACCCCTTCCGCGGTTAAAATAAGACTGAGCAGGGTGAAGAAGAGCATCTGCCTGCCAGCACATCTCACAGTGCTTCACTTGGTTGAGGGTCTTCCTTTTACAGATAGGGCCTGAATGTATGCTATTCTTCTTTTAGTTGGGAGGGGCTTCAGTCAATAATGCTTACTCAGTCCCCCAGGCTCCTTCATCTTGTTAACATTAACCTGCTGTCTAAAGAGACAGGTAAAGCTGTCTGGCTGCTACTGGATTTTTTCAGTTGCATGTTCCTCTGTACCAAACAGGGATTTAGCTCCCCAAACAAGATAGATGAGAGCTGGCTGTATCGCTTTGGACTGCATTTTTAGATGGGGAAGGGCTGAAGTTACTGTCTCTAGTTATCAGTATATATATATATATTTAACCTTTTATATGAATAACTTCTTTTATATAGACAAATGGATTTTCTTTGTAGCTAAGCACATGATGAATTTGTTCCTGCAACATTTGCTCTCAGTGCTTAAAATCCACTTGGAAGTGGATTTCTATCAAGCGAGAATGAACTTATGATTTAGAAAGGGTTGAGAAACTAGATTCCAATAGTTGGGAAGGACCAGAGGACCAGATTCAAGTACAGTGGCAAGTATTTTAATGTCTGGGGTGGGGGAGGGAAAAACACCTGTTCTTTAACTTCCCAGAAGAATGTCATCGGCTGGTTATTAAAAGGCATTCTGGAAAGGTGTAAGGCTAGTCAGATTTTTTTTTTTTCCTCCTGAAGCCAGAACGCAATTGTTCTTTCAAGGCACTTGAGTTGTGTGATCATGCCAATAAGCAAAACTCACTGGAGTATGAAATTAAACAAATGTTAAGAATAATACCAAAGGGCTGAATAAAAGAGAAAGAGAAATGCTCCCTGCTAATACAATTAGCAGTCACTGGGGTCTTTTCTCTGGTATCTCCTGTCCTTTTTCTAGCTGTCTCCTGCATATGCTGCTATTTCTATGCCCAGGGTGAGTCCTTAAGCCGGAATTAATTGGAGGTTTATGAATTTGGCTTTCCTTCTAATGAATGTGACAAGGTGTGGAAAGCTTTTTCTGCTCTTGGGCAAATAGCACTTTGAAAATAGTAATTTTACTCTCAATACTTAGAATAATGCTATTTCCCTGAGGTAATTTCCTGTATGATAAAGATGGTCTCAGTGCCCTTTAGTAATCTGGGGGAGTTGAATGGGGATGGTCATATGCCTGTTGTAACCACCTTCAGGTAAATGTGTTTCCTGTGAGTCAAATTAATGGGCACTTACATATGGCTGTGCTTTCTCATGGTTAGTGTTTCTATTGTACTGAACAATTGAAGCAATTTCTAGGACTCCTACGTGCTTGTTATTACTTTATTTTCTTACTGCTCTTGTGATTAAGTAGATCTGACCCTCATCTTCCTAGTTTTGAGCTGACCATGCACAGCATTTTCATATCAAGACTAAAAAGGATCCTCCAATCCTCACAAGATCTGAGCCAAGAGGTTGGTGAATGAGCTGTTTGATAATTCTGCTGCCAATCTCTGGGCAAACTTTATTTATGTCTTTTGTAGCTCACAGAAAGTATCTCAGGAACACGAACAATGAGCAGATGTGAAAAGTATTTTGGATATTAAATGTTTGCATCAGGAGTTTACACAGAGCTGTAAACACGGCCATATCTTACGAAGCATTACTAAGAGGTGTGAGGATTCTGTTCTCTAACATGAACTTAAGCCCATTTGTTTCATATTTTTGTCTTTTGTAGCTCACAGAAAGTATCTCAGGAACACGAATGATGAGCAGATGTGAAAAGTATTTTGGATATTAAATGTTTGCATCTTGGCCCCGCACTCTCCAAACAGTCTGCTCCACACTCCAATCCTCCTTCAAGCAAAATGTTCTGACAGCAAAAGCATAAAGTCCCAAAGACCACCAACACTATTACAGAAATACTTTGTCTTTAGAGGGATGCAGGGACATCATCCTATGTACTTGAATATTTTTACTCACCTAGTTTCTCAAACTAGCCTCAAGGTAAGGTTGAGGGCTATTCAAACTCAAAAGTAAGTTACTTCTGTGAGGTCCTAGTCCTGACTGAACAAACTAAAGCAGGATTCCTCAAGCTATTTCACCACTCATTGTGACTGTTGCCCAAACAGGCTCTTTGCCTGGCCTACAAGTATCAGGAGGTCATGCATCAGCCTCCTGCAGGTACTTCCTCAGCAACATTGGACTTTTATTTCCTGAACCTTTTTCCCTGTGTGGTAGAACAGAGCTACCATCTGATCATGGCTTTGTTTACAGGCCCCTGTTCTTCATCTTGCTTTTCTTTCACTACTATGTATATTTGTTTGGCATTACCAGAGGAGAAACATATTACTCAGTGGCTTTTCAAAGTACACAGGCTCTATGCTTACATCAAGTAGTAAATTCAGCTTGCCCAAGCTGACAAATGCATTTGTCTGTATCTTGTGGTTTTCTGTGTTTGTTTGGCTGTCAAGAATGAAAATTGCACAGCCTTCAAGTTCCAATAAAGATATTTTGACATATCTCTGTGCCTGCCAGAATAGATGTTGGATCCTGGTCTGACCTTCTCAACTAAGTGAGCCAGGTGGCCCCTCGCTTTGTTTTGAGATTAATACCCTCAGCTGACACCAAATCAGTCTGTCTTGTATAGTACTGTGACTGAATTGTCAGGGCACAGGAGAAATGATCACCCGTGACAGGGGGAATGTGGGGCCACAGGCAGTTCATGGGTTTTTTCTTCAAAGTGCATATCAGAAGGTGTAATTTGTACAAATAACATAAAATTTTATGACCCTCAAAAGTGTAATGGGACTATTGCTGTTGGCTCTTCAGCCCTCTAGACTGTCTGGCCCACAACTGCTATAAGGGTCCGGGTGTAGCTGAATTCAGGATTTTAGCTCTGGAGAATTTCTGTTAATCTGAAGTATGGGACACTCGCAACTTTTTGTGATTGCATCTGCTAAGGAAAACCAAAATCCTGTATGGACAATGTCACTGTGGATAATAAAGTCATCTGACACATGAAAACATGAAAAAAACTTTTGCTCTTGCGGGTTTGCATACTCTTATGAAGAAATGCTTGATAGAGCTGAGTGGAAGACTCCTGGTGATTTAAGTGTTAATTGAATCAAATCTGAAAATCTGTCACTTGATTCAGGTTTGTCCAGCAACTGCAACCTCCAAGGCAGATCTAGCAGTGTTGCCAGATGGTGAATGCAGATTGGATTCTACCTACTTTTGACTGAATTTTGCTTAAAGAAGAGTTGGGCTTAAGTTTAGCCATGACTACTTCTTCTCAGTTAAGGTGAGAGGAAGACCTTCTTACACATCAGTCTTTTTTTTTTCTTTTGCATCAAATGAGCTTTTCTTCGTTAGATCTGAGCAGTTGTCTCTGTCACTAACTTCTCTGTAGGACTCGAGCATTTATTTGTTTAAATGCTGGTGGGGAACGCAGAGCCCTACTTCAAAACACATTAAATGATGTGCACAAGAGTGTTGATTCCAATCAATGTGTGTCTTTGGTTCCCAGTAGCCATTTAGCATGGTAAGGCTTATGTTGGGCATTGGATGGTTGTCTGAGTTGCTTTCAGGTCCACTACAGTCATCATACTTTCCTTTAATCTTAGAGCAGGCCATGAAGAAATTCACCAAAATTGTTTCTGTTCTGAGTCTCTGCTAGAAAGAGTGTCTTGGTGTGGTTTGCCATCATTCAGCCCTTCAGTTACTCCTTGTTTATCTGTGTTTCAGAGACGTGGCTATGAATATTTTCAGGTGTTGGGGATTTAATTCCATATTTTCAGGTTGATGGTCCACAAGGGAATGACTAAGGCCAGAGATTTGCTGTAGGATAAGCACCTTACTGTCTCAGTGCCATCTGGTCAGTCTCTGAAAGCATAATCAGAGAAATCAGGTCACTTCGTGCCTGCGAGAGATCCTGAACTGAACATGACTTGTCTGTCTTGTGCAGCCTGGCACACCCACAAAAATCCCTGTAATTGCAAGACACTGACAAACCAACAGTTCAGTTTGGCGACAGTCAGACTCTAACTGCATTGGGCACACTAAGTTCAAGAGCTGTTTAGTTGCAGCTGGCAGTACAGCACAGATGCTCGCAGGACAGAATTTAGACCTCACAGGAGGCATTCATTATCATATGTATGGAAGTCTATGTGCAGAAAAATGCCTGCTCAACAGATGATTGTGATCAACTGTCTACTACAAGGCACATGTACAACCTTCTAACTATGTTATCACATTTGTGATAAGTGTAGCACGCTCAAAGCAAATAACAGATCTTGGTTAATAAGATCAAACAATAATCCAAATGCTAAACAGCAATAGGGTTTCCCTCAGCTGATGGGCAAGATGACATTTAAGATCTGTCACTGGCAGAAGAGTGCTTTTCTGCTGGTTTCTATGATGTTTGGTCATCAGCACTGATCCCAACCTTAGGATCAAATCCTAGATGCTCTTAGAATCAGACCCTTGGCATTCTAAGCTGGAGTGCACTGGAAAATATTGTCTTCGCTAGGCAGGTTCTCAAGACAAAGCTTCCCATTTGTCTTGTTGCAGAGCCCCGTGTCATATGGCTAGCTGTGTGGCATGTTCACTGAGTAATGCTAAAACCCATTTGTATCCCAGAATTTTGCCTAAGAGATAGATAGGCCTGGGAATAAAGATGTTTTCATGAAAAAAATTTAAAGTGAAGTCCATCTGTTTACAGATGCTATCAGAGAAACACAACAGCATGCAGCAGTGTCTGCAAGTCCCTCATTAAAGCATTCCCTTTGTTTTTACTAACTTTTCAGTTATCAACTTTTCATTACTTGAGAAAAAAAAAAAAAGATGATAGTTGTCACTTGCCTCTTATCTTGAAGTTGTTTGAATATACCAAGATTAAACACTTAAGCATCTTCCTTTGTCTTAGTAAGCAGTACTAGTGTATATTTAACATTTTTCTGTAAAAATCATCAGATGATTGGATGATGAAAGAAAAAATATTTGAGTTGAAGTTATATCTAGCAAAGAAGGATATGTGGTTGATATTAGCCTTTTTTCTGTTCCCAGGCATGATTTTACAGTTTCTGATACCAGGACTTCTTCACTGACTGACCTCAACAACTGGAAAAGCCATCTTTTGTCTCTTTGGGCTGATAGTCACCCACCCGTTCTTTATTTATGTGGGATCTTACCTCAGAATGGTTTTGTTGTCTGAATTTCCTCAAATTTTTTTCCTCGTGCTGAACTATTATAATTTGACACCATTAATTTCTGTCCACAAGACCAAAAGAACTGCACATTGTCAATAAGATGATATAAAACGGTGCAGCATTGCATTGACTATTTCCAGGCATCATTTTTTGTACCAGAAACAGCTTCTGTTACAGGACTTGAGCATCTCTGTTTCAAGGCACCATGTAATCGTCTCAAAGTCATGGGATGAGTAGGGATTTTTCTATTATTTAATTTGTATTTCAGCCTTCACTGCAATAACTTTGGATCAATGTAATCTCAGTTATCAGATGTGGAAATCTGTTCCCAGATATATTATTTATTCCTCAAATTAACATCTGTTGTTGAGATTGTTGCTATATAGTTCTATTGATTTTACTAATAGGTTGTAAAAAAAAAAATAGTGATAACCACAGTGCTTTGAGATAAAGTACTTGAAGGTGTGGGAGGAAAAGGTAAGAACACAGGGCTTTTAGGTAGAGCTAGTAAGTACGAAGAGCCAACCTCTGGCCTCTCGCCAGGGGTAACTGCTTGCTTTGAAAACTCTGAGAACCAATACACTTAGAGAGCTACAGACTGTCTGAAATCTCTCCAGCCAAAGGCTAGATAATTACTAGAAAGTGTACGTGGAAATGGAGTGATAGTTACGTGTGGTTTTGAGGTAAGGTATATTGCTTCAAAGTTGAGTGTTTAGGCCTCTTCTGAAACACACCTTGTTTTCTAGTCTTTCGGGTTAAGGACAAGCACAGCTTTGATGCAAGACTCTGGTTGCTCAGATTACTTCTTGTTAGCAATGGCAGGTGAAGGCTGCGGTGCCCCCTGGCCAGCTGGATCTCCCAGACCCTAACAAGGTAGGTACCTCAGCACATGGTATATTTCAAGGGTTGCTGAGCGGTGGGATTCCCCACTGAGCTCAGCAAAGGCACATACCAATGTCCCCACCAGCTGGTCACAGGCAGACCTGTCTACAACTGTGGTGCCACACACTTACCTGAGTAAGATCCAAGCACTGTCCCAGCTGCTGTAGCTGAGGTGCTCTTGCGGCCTAGAAATGTTTCCTAGCCAGGGCTGTAGTTCAGCTGTGGTCTTTGTGTTTGTGCATTTCCTATAGTAAGCAGCAGACTTTGGTTATGCATGACAATGAAAGAAATATATTTAACTTTCATAAATCCTCTGATTCAGCTAGTCATAGCACTGCCTTGTAAGCAGGGCATCCATACAGCGATGTCCTTGGTGTGCACACCAGCCAGAAGATTTATGGAGCAAACATAAGCATTTCCTTGTTCTGCCTTGACAAGTTTTGTTATTTTTCTCAGCCACACTGAGTAAACTATAAAATCTTAATTCATTCATTATTCACACACTAACTGCACAAACTCGGATATATCTACATTTTTTACAGGCAAAACAATGAACAATTGTAGTTTTTCCGCAAATAACTTGGATTCTCTGTCTGCTGCTAAATGGCATCCTTCACACAGATCTGTCATGCTCCTTGGCACTACATCTATCAGTGATCATGCTGCTGAAGTGAATATAGGCTATCTAAATATACCTGGATATTCTAGGGCCTAATTGTTCTTTTTTTTATCCTTGTCAAAACAAAATGAGGAGAGTGATAGGAGAGGAAAGGATCATGGTTACTGAATAGTAAATGGATTTTTCAGTGCTCTTTAAGAGCCTCTAAGCTACTAAAATGGCTTAGCAGGAACTTTAGCCATGACAATTGTTCTCCTTTCCCAGTTATCTACAGTGCCATTTTTGCAAACATACAAACACCCCTTGGCAGACTGCAGCCAGGAGGAGCCGTATCTGAGATGAAGCTCTGGGAGTGTTGCTTCCTCTTCCTAGGAATTTGCACACAGTCAATGACTATAATTTGTGATAAATTATGCAGGCAAGTGTCTGTGAGATTTTTTCCTAGGGGATGAAAATACAGTCTCCTTATGCCTGCATTTATCTATCCAGGGAGGGGAGAAGGAAGCATTTTGATACCTGTTTGAAAGTCACTGTGGAAATGCTAACACTGCTGGATGTTTGGTGACTATTCTCCTTCTGTTTTCCTTACATTGTATGAAACTGTAGCATGGAATTAACTGCTTGTGATATGCAAGACAGGAGGACTGTCTGATCACACAGAATAGCATTACTGTTTTTAAGACCACTTTGTCCTATGGAGCCCTGGGTACTGCCTGTCCCTACACCAGTATCTCCTACCTTGGTGTGTTTGCCCAGCTACCTGGTTACCTTTTGTTGGTTCCTGATGCAGTACAGTGAGTTCTCAAACTTTATAAAGTTTGTGCCAAGCAGAAATGCTATCAGATGTCCAGTAAGTACAGAGAATGAAAATAGGTTCTATTTAGATGTATATATAGAGGTTGGCATTTAAAACAGCCCCCCAGAAAGAAAAGATTCTGTTCTGACTCAACCATATCAGTCAATTCGAGGAGACAGGCAAATCTGTCCTTATTTATACCTTCTGAAATACTGACCATACAGAACCTCCATAACCTGATCTTGGTCTGTGCATGCTTGGACAGCACAAGTATTTCCTCCTCCAAGTTCTGGCTTGTAACCTCATTAAGAACACATTGCTGTCAGTTACTGGAACAAGACTTCAAGCTTTCTCCTTCTACCTTTTCAGTAGCAGTGAACACAAGTAAATGGTTTTACTGCAAGCAGACTTCCAGCTTTAGTTCCTTATAAATACCTTTATAGAAAAAAGCTCTCACCCTCAGATTAGGTCAGGATTATAAAGTCATTTTCACAGGTGTTAGATTGTGTACCTGCGCTCTTAGACTTGCTATCCATGTGGAAAATGTGGGAAGTTTCTTGCTATATTTATTACTTTATATGTCAAATGTATTTGAGATGCATCAAAATAACCTGAACTTCTTACAGGAAGTGGCTAATTTGTTCTGGCAACAGGGAGGATTGGAGTTTGGTGATCACAGCCAAGCTCTCCAATTGCCATGGTCTAAAGCATGCATCTGATTAGATTTAACTACCATAAAGGCAGCACTGCTTGTCTTTTGTTATTCTTACTATGAAACGCTAGCGTGAGTGGCTCAGGTTCCTTTGCTGCAAGATCCCTGTGTACTTCCCATGGTTTCTTTCAGCAGCCAGACAGAAAACTTGATGCTGTGCCAGGAGAATGCAAAGCT
Source organism: Aythya fuligula (assembly GCF_009819795.1). Classification (NCBI taxonomy): domain Eukaryota; kingdom Metazoa; phylum Chordata; class Aves; order Anseriformes; family Anatidae; genus Aythya; species Aythya fuligula. Next base: position 9,944,819 of record NC_045565.1, on the reverse strand, counting down.
GGTTAATGTGAACTTCTCTGCTGCTGAAAACAGTCATCAGAAATAGTTATCAACACTTGTTCCTGTATTTCCAGCACTGTCACTTGTACTCTGTAGTAATGCATGTTGGTGAAGAGTGGTGATGCCCCAATCTAAATTATCTCTGTCCTTCGGGGGTGGATTTTGAGGGGGAGAAGCAATGTGGTTTCAACCCGGCAAGACTTTTTAATGTTGTTTTGTGTGTAGTGGGAGCTGCATGTTTAACTTTCTCAGCTATCTGCTTATGAGCTCTCAACCATCCACTATCAGCTCTGCTGAAAGAAAGAGCCCTCACACCACTTGCTCAGGTTCCAGCCAGAGAGAAAAGATCCAAGCAACTCTTACACTTACTTCTCCTTAGCAGTTCTGCTGCTGTTAATACATTTTGAGAACAGTTTGAACAACTCTCGCTCACAGTGCACTGTGGGACTTGCTAGTGAACTGAGCCTCCAGCGTGCAAGAAATGGCCCAGCTGTGGTTATAGCTGTGTCAAACTCAGGGCTGTTAGGGTGTCTGCCTCACCTGTTGTGTGTGTCACAGGCCCACCCTTCTCCACTTCCTTTGCTTTCATAGCTAAGAATCCTCCTATCACATCTGAAGATGTGAAAATAGGGAGAATTTTAAGAAAGGTCTTGAAAATGACTTAGGCTCCATTTGTCTTCTTCACAGCCATTTCATCGAGCAATTCTAAGTGAATCACTCTCTGTAAAATGCCTCTAGAAATCACTGATAACTCCCACAGCTCCTTATCGCATCTGATTTAGGGACTGGAAGCCAGAGTGTAATTTGGACTCTTTCTGCACATGCTGAAGTTTGTATGAAGTGCGCAGTGCTTTTGTGTTGAATTTATTTACACACGTGCACAAAATGCAACATATTCCATTCCAGGATAACCCGTAATATTGTATGCAGCCAGCATAGGAGGACAAGCGTAGGAAAAAGAGTAGCTGGAGCATGACTTGCATAAAATGTGGACTTCAATACTTAGCAAAACTGTCCAGAGTTTATAACGGGGGTTAACTCAAATGGAGGCAGGCATAAAATCTGAAGACTGTACATAGTTTATATAAAGCAAAGTGAGGCAGCAGATTATAATTTATTTATTTTTTTTTTAATTTTATTTTATTTTTCTCTCATTCTTAAATTCTGTATGTATGTAAGCATCCAAAAACTGACTGAAAGGCAACTCAGTGAAAACCTCACATTGATATGCCAAGCAGGTGCTCCCAGGTCAGCAGCAGTGAGATGATTGCTCTGAGGTGGAAGGGCCACCCACAATACAGAAAGCGTAATTTATCTCCATGCCTGCTCGGTCTTTGCCCTCTGCTCAGGCTGCCAGCACAGGTGGCAGTGATTGCCAGCTGGGTGCTTCTGACTGAGAGATGCACTTGCTCTTTGCCAGCTGCGAACTGGCCACCTCCTGCACCCAGAGGTCCCACTGAGCTCAGCGTTGGTATCGCTGTCTAGTGTGAGGGGTTGTGGTCCTGTGCTGTTTCTTTCCAAGTGAAGGCCATTGGAAGCAGTTGTCCCCAGTGTCTTCTACTGTCTCTTCCCCTGGTCTTCCACAGCGGCACCCATGGAGGGCACAACTGTACCCTCCTCTTGTACCCTGGATTCTTGAAAGCTCAGAAAGTTAAGAGGGCAGGAGCAGGCAGGGGCTTGTATGTGGTTAGTTTTTTTCCTGAATTATTTTAGTAAAAATTCAGGTAGTCCAACAAGCGCTTGTAGATACTGCTGGTCAGTGACCCAAACCCAGAACTTGGGTTCTGAAAATTTTGAACCTTTCTAGATTTATTTGCCTACTGAGAAGTAAACAAACAAAACAGCTTGGGAAACAGACTGGTTCAGATCAGAGGGGTGCATTTCATTCTTCTGTTTTGATTTTTGCTACTCAGTACTCTATATGAAATGGAAGGTTTATTCTACATAGAGTGGGATCCTGCCATTCCTACAAACATTATTCTCCTGAAACTCCTTCTGGCACCCTTTCTTCCCAAAGCATAAATTAATCAATATCAGCCTGGTTCCTTGTGCTAGCTTAAAGCAAGAGTATTTTCTGACAAGAAAAAAAAAATATTATCTGATTCTTGCTACCCAGCTGTATTATCTGTATGTGTATAAAAACATATTAGCTGAGTTTTCAAATTCTACAGGATTTAAGAGCTCAAACTCATTGAAATTCAGGAGGAACAAGACATTTTGCTTCCTTAGATACAGGCCCTAGAGATTTAGATCCCATGGGGATGCAGCCAGGGGAACAGACAGCTACTAACTTTGGCAAGGGCTCACCATCACTTTTCCTATGAAAACATTGCAGTAAAAGGTGTGTTATCAATTCCAGAATGAGGTGGCAGCTGAGAGGAAGTTTAAGAGATATTTCTTTGGGGGCACCGTGCAAGTATGTTTTTTTTTTTATTATTTTTATCAGTGGTTCAGTATTATTGTTCGCAGTGGTGCAGCATGGTTAAATCTGTAACGGGCTTAGATTTGTGTCTTCTTTATGTGTACCCCTTCCCACACAGTTTTCAGCTTTGAGTCACCATATTGTGAATTTAAATACACTGATAATACACATTTGTTTTTCTTAGCTGCCTGCTGCAGGTTGCACTGAGCTTTGCAAACCACTGGAAAAGTCACACAGTGGTTTGATGTGGAGATCTTGCAAATGCTGCTGTGTAAGAGTAGCCATACAGAGTCACACAACAGGTCTGATCTTGTAAGAGGGAGTTAGGAAAGGAGCAAGATGACAAAGGCAGAGCAACCGTGTTTTGTTTTGTTTTGTTTTGTTTTCCCACTGGTTTAACTTTCAAGCTTCTGGCAGGCAGCAATTTAGTGCTGTACTGAGCCAGGATTTGTATCTGGATTGTCATGGTTGAAGCTCACTGATGTACCTAGCCTTCATCAATCTGTCTAAAATATTCTAGAGCTTTTCTAGGCTTTTGCTCTTTGTGCCATTCTCTGTCAAGTTCAACCATGGATGGTGAGTTCTGTTAATATTTTTCATGAAACTTTAAATTCTGCCTTTCTGGGAGCCTTATAGTTGACATGTTTGGCCAGCAGAGAGATCCGAGGAGCACCATAGGCCCACAGAGTTACGTGGGGCATACACACTTGACATGGCCAAGGGGCTCTGCGGGCATAGGGTTGGCCTCTGACCATCAGAAGGCCCTGAGGGGTCAGCAGCACCATCAGATACTCCTGCAGTACTCTGCAACAGCAGTGGCTCTGCTGCAGCCCTCCCTGCGGGTACAGGGCTGCCCGGCCACTGGAGCTGGCACCTATCACGTCAGCAGTCCTACTGGGTGCAGCCAGCACCAGTGTAAATCCTTCCAATGTGCCAGGAAGAAAGGGTAACTCCTGTTACATTGAACAGGACTGCAGTGGGGCGCTCTTTGGCTCATTTCTCAAGTGTTTCTTTCATGAACGCTGTCAATTAAAAAAAAAAAAAAAAAAAAAAAAGCACTCCGATAACGCAGCATTAAAGGGCAAGTGCTTTTCCTCAGGTCAACAGCTAAACCGTTGTGTAAAGATCCCCCTGACTGGAGGTATTACCACTGATCAAGTTCCTTTTAAGCAGCCCAAAGCTTTTGCTGTGAACAACTTCCTAGGCTGGGTGTTTCTTTAGCTCTCTTATTTATTGGATGGTAAATATGTTTTAAATTAGTGCAGACACCTTTTATGTGCAGAAAACCAAAACAAGGTGGTGCAGAAAAGCTATTGCATGAAGTTTTTTCCGTGAGATGTTTTTGGTGTGTTGGTTAAAAATTGTTTACTGAATATAATAGATGTTTTCAGAAACACATGCATTTTGATGAGGCCAGCTTGCAAAAGGAATATTTGACTTCTGCATTTTTAGTATGCAATTTTGTCTGTTTTGTATCTTAAAAAACAGATTAGCTATCATAAATGTGGTTGTTTCCTTTAAAATGGTTACAAAGGTATTTACTCTTTGCTGCTAGTGTTATATTTTCTTTTTCTGTAGTTTCTCACAATTACCAAATCTAAGGTAAAGACAACCTTTTCTAGCTCTCAGAAACAGAAGACTGGCTTAGAGCATTAAAGATAGAGTTCAGAAAGGAAACAACTTTCAGATTTGCTTTCTCTCTGACTTTCGCATTTGGACAGCATAAATACAGAGCTAACAGCAGAACCTGTGAGAGTTACACTGATTCCTCCAAATCTTGTCTTAGAAATGAGTCCCACAGCTCCCTGCAAAGTAATTGGTCTAATTAGGTGGTAGGAAGGAGCTGCTTTAAATTCCTCAGAAATTAAGACGTGTCATCCGCTTAACATCTTAGCATCTGTTACTGCCTCTTGCACATTTCTCCACTACAACAGTCTGAAGGACGCTTTCCTGGACCTTTGAGAGAAAAAATAAATAAACAAAACCCTTGAAACAGAGAAGAAATTAGCCCTTTCTTCGGTGGGATGAAGCATGTAAGGCATTTCACCCCCTCCTTATTCCTCAGTTTGGTGCACGTGTGCCTGGGTGAGTACAATAATCACTTTAAATAAAAATATAGGAGGATACGGGCATAACCTTAAATCCTGTAGTGATCCTTACTGATGTGGTCATGTTGTCCTGAAATATTTTCCGTGGCAGCTGCTGACCCCTGTGAATTGATACCCTCTGTGCTTATATATTTGTACTTGTACTTTTATTTCAAACGGGCTATTTTGAATCTCTTACAGTCAGTCAGTAGACAGACAACTAACATGCTTTTTGTTTTGTTTTGTTTTGTTTTTTAAACTTTGCTGTTGTCTGGCAGCAAGTAAGTAACAATTTAATTATGGCTAATTGCTCCTGCAGTAGGCATAATATTAAGGCAGAATGTGTTTAGAATACTGTGTGAAGTACCAAGGCACTGGAAAAGTTTCAGATTCATGTGTGTAGCATAGGGGAGAGGCGTACAGTCATTGCAAGCTGAAAAGGTTAATTTTGCAATGAAAATGTCTGGATCTGATTGAGATTTCTTAGAGATCCTGCTACTTGATGTGCTTATGGTAGTGTTTTTTTATATGCTCTCCTTCTCTTTTTGCTGCTGTGTGAATTTTGGCACAGTAGCATGCAGAAGTCACTTTATGTGAAATATTTGTACAGATCCAATTCAGAAAGTCCACTGCAGCAACTGGATATCGTTTTGTGTTTGTCAGTTCTTGTTTAATTAAAGTCAGTTAACAAAGCTAGATAACTGCCACCAATGAAATGCTTTTCTTTGGCTTCTGTTTTGTTTTGATTGCAGTTCAGGCAAATTATGCCCCCTATTTCTTTGACAATGGAGCCAGAAGCACAAATGGGAACATGGCACTTCTCAGCCTTTCAGAGGACACACCTGTTGGTCAGTATTAACATGAATATGTTTATATTGTGAAACTGGAGCTGTTTGCTCTTTTGATTAGCAACATATGTTTTGTCGCAGGCACTGTTGTATACTGTGGGTTTGCATATTTTTTTCTCAAGCATTTAATTGGTCTCAATTTAAAATGACATGTTTGAATTGTAGCTGTAATTTAAAGCATGAAATTTAGCTTCCCTTTTCTTGATCCATGAATCTATTCACAGCATCAGAGCACAGACCTTTGGGATCTTCTCATCAATTCTATGAATGTTTATAAGAAAGCATAGTTGCTAATAATTTTATCAGCCTTGATAAAAGCAAACTATACATTGAAAAGTATCAGAAGCATGATTTTCTTTAAAGTTATCACATTTTTCAGGCTTACAGTACAAATGGTAGAAAATGTTTCTACTTGGAGTGAAAATTGCTTTGTCTAAATCTGTTTTTTTAAAAATCACTTCTATAGTTTTGTTTTACTGAAAATTAGAAAACTGGTACATTTTTCAACTTTGAATATTTTAAGGCAGGTGTATTTATGCTTTTGTAACAAAAAAAAAAAAAAAAAGAAAGAAAAAAAAAAGAAAAAGATGATTTATAATCAACATTTTCCTTGGGGAAAGAACAATTTCCTAACATCTAAAAAAAATTTAATATAAAATATATCACAGTGATGAAGACCACCTTTTTTCCAAATGTAGTGCTGAGGTTTTGTGTAGTATTTTCCCTGGGTTGTCTGTAGCTGTTGCAGGTAGAGAAAAGTATTTAGCTATTGCAAATTGAGCACCAAAGCACCCATTTATTATCAGCCTTGTGCAAAGATGAGAGAGATGCAGGAAGGGGTGTACCCCCAAACCTCCCGTCTCAGGCAGGATCCAGAGGGCAGGATCCAGAGGGCACAGTCTCTCCTGGAAGTCCAACACCAGTGCCTTCGTCATCCTAAACATGACCATGGCACTCATCACTTGGAGAAGTGGCTGCTTGAGGTTTGCTCCAGACCTCTGTTTTGGATCCAGTGGTGTAAATGCCAGCCACAATCCATGCTGGGCATGTTGGGGGGTGAGGAGGGGATGGTTGGGAGGCAGTGACTTCTTTCGCTGTTCAGCCAGAGAGGAGGAGGGGGAGAAAGCAGCACACAGTGTAGAAATGACGCATCTAGGGGCTTAACTTGAGGCGAGCTTGCTTATGATGCAGCAGGGCTTCACTATAAGCTCAGTCAAGCTCAAGTGGAAACCTCGGCTGAAGGCCAACAGTGTTGTAGTGGCACCTGCAAAAGCCAGAGGCTGTGATTAGCGCCCTACCTTTGCCCGGATTCATCCGGAAGCCACGCTTGCTCTACCTTAGCAATGAGGACAGCTCTGCTGTGTGCTGGACCAAGGATGGCCCATGGAATTGCCTGTCTGTTAGTGTAGATAAGGCTGGTAAGGCTGGATGCTTGCTGAAACAAAATGGGACCCCTGATCCGGTTTGTTTGGGGTGACATTTGCCATTGCTGCCCCTCAAACCGCGGGCAGTAATTTGAGTCACTTGCCTTTTGCCTGCCATCCCCTGGTGTGGTGCCAGCTCGCAGGCACCTACAGAGCATCAGCCTTGCCCTGCCACTGCTGGGGCCTCCAGTGTGGAGGTGGGGAGCTGAAAATGGCACAGAGCTGCGGCACAGCCAGAGATGTCCCTCCTAGTAGGTCTGCAGTGCCACAGTCCTGCTCAGGTGACAGCACTCCCCGCAGCAGTGGATTGTGCCGGTGATTTTCTAGTGCTGGGACACCGTGCAGCTGGTCCGGGGCTGCAGGTGGGCAAAAGAGGAGCGTGTGCATGCCTAGATGGCAGAACAGCAGCGTGTTAGTATACGGGCAGCTAGCCTGAGCAGGGTAGGCAAATACACACTGGGCTGCTACCTGTGCTGTGGTAACACAGCAACCAGGCGAGGTGCACAGAGCTCCCCGGGGTGTTTCTGCTTTGGTTGCAGCTGTGGTAAAGCTCAAGCTGCTCCATGTGTCATGCTGCTGGTTCTCATGCTCGCTGGCTTTGGCCAGAGTGTATTTACATTGGCTAGCCTGTACTTCTGGTCTGCTCTATAAATGTACTTTAAGAGACAAGAGAAGCAACTTGTGGATTAAATCTCCAAAGGTGCTACCAGAAGTGTTTTGCTGAGGTGAAGGATCAGGAGTTGCTGAGTTCACACTTTTGCAAAGGACCTAGAGAAGCCTTTGCCAAAGGAAGAAAAGAGCTTGCTTTTGAGGAGTCCCTGTGTGCTGGCTTTGCCATGCAGCTGCAAGTATTTTTTTTTGGCCTGTAGTTCTCAGGGCACCTTGCCTAAAAGCTCTGAGTACTGCAGGATCCTCTCTGCTGAAAGCACTTGGGGAAATGCCCTTGGGACACAGCTACTTGGGGCTTGCTCAACACAAACTGCTGCTACCCGCAGCTCACGTCAGCACAGGCAGTCCTCAGGGATGGTTTGGCAGGGGGCTCCCAGAGCAGAGCATGAAGAGTGCTGGCACTTCAGTGCTCTGGTGCCTGCCGTGATTTAGCTTTGCTCCTTGAGAGGGATCTCACGCTGTTGCTCTTCCTCCCTCTGCCTTGCTCTTTCTCTGGAAGGAGGAGAAGGATTCTGGTCTCCCATGTCTGTGCACAATCCCAAGCATCCGTGCTCCACCAGTCATCTTTCAGTCCCGAGCAGGATGATCGGTGACAAAGCAGGGGCATTAAAACCTTTGTAGGTTTGGTTCTGAATGGCTTCACTCAGCATTGGTTTGGGTGCTGCAAAACAGGGTGGGTTGGTGTTTGGTCTTCTCTGTGCTTACCTAGAAGCTGGAGCATAGGCAGGAAAAGCTTTCTTGGCTGTGCCTCAGCAGCAGCCAGCGTCTGATGTGAGCAATGCCATCAACAGCGGCTTTAATAAGCCTCCAGAAATTTTATAGGCTGGCGCTGCTGAGATGACAAGCAGTTGGCGGTGCTGTGTGTTAGTTAAGATCCCCAGCATCTGTAGGCAGGGGGCATGCGGTGTTTCAGAGCACCGAAAGGAGATGATGGTTTCTCTGAGTGACTGTAGAAAGAGAAATTGAAATGATACTGCTGCAAGAACGCAGCAAATTCAAGAAAAACACATTTTCATGCTCAAACCATCTTTTACTTGACCTTCATTTCCCCTGTGGTGTTTTGCCTACTTGCACGTAGTTGTGGTCTATCAGGTTATATACGTTATGGCATAAGTTATCATAAAGAAAGCAATTGCTGTTTCTGTGTGAAAGCCTGAAATTGCCTGTGCATTTCCAGATCCCATTTAAAGCTGCAGAGAGCGTGAGACAATGTAAGAAGGGCCGGAACAGCAGCCCCTTCCAGCAGCACATGGAAGAATGGGAAAAGTTAGGATCTGACATAGCAGTTGTGGTCTGTGGGACTGTCCCACAGGGCAGGTGGGGTTGTTCAGTGATGAGCTGTTTGCAAAGAGCTCTCTTTGTACATATAAAATGCCACTAATCGTGGTCTTACGGCATGTGTGAGATGTTATATCAGGTTGTTTTCCTCATCTTACCTCGTTAATCCTGTAAGCCTTCACAGTGGGACATTGACGAGACTTGCAAAGCAAGGGATTGAAGCATACTCATAAGGCCTAAGTTCATTACTTTCTCAAAGCCCAAGCATCATGCCTGGAGATTTTTGCATGCCTTTCATGCTTGCATTTCTTTCTGTCTTCTCCCATGCCCCACATATGCACTCCCTCCCCATTAAAAGCCGATGTGCGGTGGCACTTTGTGATCAAAGCCCCCAGCTGCCTGCCACCTGACTGACCACCTCATGTTCCTCTGTCCTTCAAGCCTCCCAAGTTGTTCCTGCAGGCTCCTGATCTGGTTTCTTCCATCACTCATGGCTGGCGGTAGAGGCCTGTCTTGTCCTCTCTGGAATCTATCATTCCTCCTTCCACCTGATGGTCCCCAACCTGGCAAAAGTTCCTGCTATTGCTCCCAAGACTTCTTTCAATGCTCAGAAATCACCCCCTGGCACTGTGTTTTCTGTGTTTTTGTACTTCATCCATCACAAACATAGTAGCTGAACCCTGCCCACAATTTATTTCCTACCCCTGTCACAAAAAAATCTCTGAGTGAAAGAATTAGCATGCTTCTCTTTTCGATAACAGTTCTTTGCTGACTACGCAGACATGGACAAATTAGCCCAAGTTGTGTCTTGACATCCAGAGACCCATCATGGCCTCACATTCAGTTTACTCCAAAAAGGGTAAATTGCCTGAAGGTGCAAAAATATTCAACTTTTTGCAAAAACTAAAACCCACAAATTTTCATTAAGAAAATTAGGAGCTCCCAGAACAAATTTGTTAAATGCAGCCAGCCTCCTACCTCACTGTAGCAGAGGTAACTCTACACAAAGCGGCATGCTTGCTGCTGTACTCCAGTCTCCTCACCACAGGGTCTCAGCTGTGGGGCTTTGAGCTGCTCCTCCCTGGTCTTGTCTCTGTTTTGCCAGCCACTGCGGTGTGCTGGGGGCAGGGGGGAGCAGGAGCGGCTGGGGGTACTCAGGAAGAAGCAGGAGCTGGTAGCAAGTGGGTATGGAGCAGGTTTTTGGGTAGTCTTTGTACTGGTCCATGTCATCCAGGAGCTCTGCTTTCCTTGGGGTGACCTCGCAGTCTGAAACAGGTGTCTGTGGGCTCTGTTGTTGCCTCCTCTAGCAGGGAGATAGATGGGCTTTTGGCTGAGACGGGTGGAGAACAGGCGAATAACCCCAGGTGAGATAGTATTCGCTGTGACACTGGGAGCACACGTGTCCTGTCCTGGGAGCGTGGCTGTGTACATCCCTCCCAGGATCTTTTTAACAGATGTCAGCTGTGGTGGCAAAGGAAGATAGGGAGTGAACATGAGTCCAAAATGTGCCTGGCCCGTTTAACTTGGCAGGGAGGGGATTTGTTTGCAGAGCATCGCATAGTGGAGAGGGAGTGTGTGTCTTCAGCGAGAGGGCAGAAGCAGCCCCAGAGCACACGGACAGAGGCTGGCCATGAATAAATTTGCTAGAAATGAAGGAAAGCGGAGAAATAATGTCAGGGGACAGACATTCATCCTGAGCAGCAGGAGCAGAGAGCAAATCGCTTGTAATATGGACTAGAAAAATAGGGTGAAAGTCTGGTGTGGTGCCTGGCAAGCAGCTGTAGCAGGGAGCAGCATGCAGCTCCCCGGGACATCCCTGACCCAGCCTGCTGTGCCATTCCCAGGTGCTCAGGGGGTGCAGCACATCCATGGGGCCCTTACTGTACTTGCCGTGTCTCTGGCTGAAGATTCTTCCATTCCCTTATCTTTCTGACAGGGAACGGCTGTTTACTTGGTGCTCCCTGATAAGATTTTGGCTCGGTGTTTCATTTATTTTCTTTTCAGCAAGTGGAGGCAGCACACTGAGAGGAGATTTTTAATTGGCTTTAACACTGTGCTGAGAAGCATTCCCAGGGTGTTAATGATATAGAGAGCATTGTGCAGTGAAATTGCAGTTCAGACAAAATTAGGAACTGTAATGAGGTAGAAGAGAAATTTTGATCCACAATCCAATTTGAAAGGCGCACAAGTACCCTGTGTTATGAAAAATGAAATACCAGTTTTAGCTAGGAAGCAAACTTGCTCAGAAACCTCAGTAATCTCATTCTGGATCAATATCGATGTTTCTCCTCACTTCTAGCAACAGGAAAATTCCTGTTTTTCTCAGAGGAAAATTCCTAGATGGTGCTGGAGAGAAAATTATAAGATTAGAAGAATGAGTCCAGGTTCAGGTGTGTTCACCTGAACTTTCACAGTCCGGCTCTTCTCTAACACATGCCTGGCCATCCCTGAGGAGCACTTGGCAGCGGTGGTGGCACGGGGCAGCCCCAATCCCAGCACTGCACCGTGTGCCTGGTTGTCACCCACAAGCTGTGAATGACCTCAGCCATGGGTCGTGGTGTCCATCCTGCTTCTCCTCTGGACAGGCAGTGCTGCTCAGCAGCTGCAGGCACCTCCATGTGCTGGAAGCAGGCAGGACAAGTGAAAAAGCAGAGCACAGAAGCAATTAAGAAGTAAAAACTTCTAGTGGCAGAAAAAGGACGAAAAAGGGTTGGTCTGAAAACATTTGATGCCTGAATTCTTCATTTGGCCCTAGCTGTGGTACTGAGAGAGCTTTTGAAAAACAAGAACAAATGCGATCTATGCTGGAGCTATATCAAGATGTGGGTGTCCTCTCAGAACACTGTTTGAAAACAATCCCAGTTTGTTCCTCTCCTTACCTTTCTTTTTATGTATATAGTTCAGGTGTTATGGTAAGAGAAGTCTCATCGTACTGCTCATTGTCTTTCCCTAAAAACAACACCGATGTCCTGTAATTTCCTTCTTTGTTCTGTGGGATAAGCCCACCAAAATCGTGGTAATCAGTTTTGCAGTTTTGTAAACCTGTTTCGCAAACCCTGAATATTTGTTGGCTGGCTGAGCCAGCTCATAATAGAGTCTGTTGTATGTGTTCTGCATGCTCGTTGTTTTTTGAACTTCTTTTTCTGTACAAAGTTGCCCAGGTAATTGCCTTAATAATCACCATAAGAGGGGTCACTTGCAAGTGAGCACAGATCCAGCGTGGCTTGGCACAATCTCTTGCTGTGCAAACAACAGCTATCTTTTCTAAGTATCAGTGCTGATGTCTGGATGTTGTATGTCCATTAAGCTTGCCAGTTTGCTGCTTCACGTTTTTCATGTCAAGCAATAAGCAAATGAGGTTGCATTATAAAACTAAAGAAACGTTCAAGAAGCTTGCCTGTCTGCGCATTGGCAGGACTGCAGCCAAAGCTCTAGAGTTAAACATATATGGGGCTGGTCAGTGAAAAACTCCACTGCCACTGCAGTGAGGATATGTGAAAAAGATTATGACTTCTGCTCATAGAGTTAAAAATCCATCAAACTTAGGGTCAGAGTAGTTAAAACTGGAATCTTCTGGGCTCCCCTCGACAGTGTTCTGCCCTAACTTTGTTAGCTTAGTTAGCAGTGGTCATTCTATCATGCTTCTGTGTCCTGTGCAAAAGCAAAAGACAGCACCAACCAGTCAGTCATTCACAGTATTTCCAATTTAAAGAACTTTGTTAGAAGCTTGTTAGAACTTTGTTAGCTTGTGTTCTGAACCTCTACAACTTGGATAACTCAGATAAGTTATCCACATTGCATCGGACTGCTAGGAGGAAAAAGCAAACGACTATTTTATATATCAGGCTCAGTTAACTGATAATTGTGAAGTGCTTGAAGTTACTTGGGTGAGGATACTAATGCACATTAGAATGACAAACATCTGAGTTTTAAAAAAAATAATGCTAATAAACCCACAGCATGTTTTGAAAATGTGGGCGTTATAACTCCCCCAGAAAATATCACTTCTGATAAACAAAGTCGCTTTACTGCAAAAACTGGCATCAGCTTCTCAAATACTTAAAAATAGAAATAACATTCTCTCTTTCCCCAGCTTGTGAAGGAAATACATTGATGAATTTAGAGAATTTATTCATTGTTAAGTGCATGAGTGGATGTGTTAAGTAGAGAATCTAATGAGAGGGAGCTAATGAGGGGGAGCTAAGCGGGCAGGAAGACTTTTGCATCTAGTTCTGAAAGTGGAAAAGTCAGCAAATGTCCTTGTGTCTCCAGAGCCTGGGCCCTGTTCTGCGTGAGTGCTGCCTTCAGCTCCTGGCTTCCATACCTGCTAGTTTGCAACTTCATTGTTTCCATAGAAAAAGGTGTGTGAGGGCCCTACAACAGCATCACTTCAGGCTATCCTGTGGTGATAGTTAGTCAAGAACTTATCTGTGTCATCACTGTGATGCAGTTGTGCAGGAAAGGGTCCTAACTGAGAGAAACCATCACTGATGAATTCAGTTTAACCATGAGGCTAAAAAGTGGCTGTCAGTACTATTAAACAGTCTATGCGCTTGTATTTCCCAGTAAGTGGCTTTGATGCACAGAAGCTTTGAAGGAGGGCTGAGTTCCTAGGGAGCAAATCAACAAAACATTAACTGACTGAACATTTCCCTGTGGTTACATCACTGGTCAATTTTTCAGGTACCCATGTGTATACCCTGAATGGAACCGATCCTGAAGGAGATCCTGTGACATATGGCCTGACCTATGAAGCTGGATCAAGACGCTACTTTTCTGTTGACAGAAACCTTGGAAATGTTACGCTAATTGAGGAACTTGACAGAGAGGTAGAGTACAGCAAGACGTCACCACTTTGTGTATGCATGGATTTTCCTTATGTTTCCATTGATCAATGGCTGTGAGGGGCAACATCAATTTGCGTCATATGAAACATGTAATTTACTTCGTAATTCCGAGACACGATAATTCACCCATCAGGTTGTTTTCCAGTTGATTTGCACCACTAACACTGCTATCTAACTTGTTGGCAGCTGTGGGCTTTTTTCAGCTTTTGCCAAAAGAGAAGTTTATATTTTATATTTATCTTCCCCCATCCACACCCCATCGCATACAGTTCTATAATCCTCAGACAGAATCTGTATTTCTTTAGGACTCTCCTGTCTTTAGGAGAAAGTAGATATTTATGAAAGCAGTGTTCCGGGACGCTTTTCTAGTTACATATAGCCCTTTGGCCCATAACCACGTGGGTTAAAGTTGTTCCTAGCAACAGTAGCCTAAAGGCAACCTTATTTCAGGAACACAGGCATAACCATTATGTATGTTTTGCAGTGAAGAGTACGCTATACTTAGCAAACCCTTCAAAATACTGCATACTAAGAAGAATTTTAACAAATAATGTTGTTTTAGGTGGTGTTTCTTCAAAAATGACTGATTTTTCACAAGCACTTTATAGAACAATATGAATTCCCAGAGCACCTGTCTCCTGACAGTAGCTCCAGAAAGTCCAAGAAGCCCTTTAGCTGAAGCCCCTGAGGGGTCTCTTTAGTCTCTCCTGTGATGGTTTTGTGGTATCAGTTGTTATTTTCATGTACCTGCTGAGATATGTTTAAATCTGCAGTTCATTTTCCAATAAGGGCAAAACCTTCTCTCTAACAAATGAATTTTATTGGTTTACAGAAAGAAGATGAGATTGAAGTTATTGTCAGTATTTCAGATGGCCTGAGTACAGTAAGTATTTAATTATACTCTAACTTGTCAAACTGTCCGCCCTGCAGTTGTACCTCCTCCCATTAAATTACCTTACAGGGACTATCTCATTTTATCAGAAAACATAATCTCATTAGAGTTTTACCTCCTGTTTCAAGAGCCACTGAACTGCCAGTAACTCAGGTCTCACTCCAGCTCCTTACTCAGCTGTTTGAGGATAATTACAGCATAGTGTGAGCTGAAAGCTTGACTTAGTGGCCTGCAGAATAACAGCAGCTTCCTACGAAGTTTCACTGTCAGCTCAGTGGGATTCATAACTAAGAAGGAGCTGAAGGCTTTTTGGAGAAATATGTGACATTACAGCAACCTAGTGTTAGACGCATGAGAGCTGCCTGTCCATCCACCCCCACAATGTTTCTCTAGTGTGGCATTAAGAAGATTTGCCTAGGCTAGCTCAGATGGTGAGGGTTTTCGTCTGCTGCTGAATAAAGCTTTGATCATGTCTAATCATTAAGGGCTTAACCGAGGCATTGCACAAGTATCCAGTCCTAGTTCTACAAATTTCCTTGACATTTCCAGTTTACAGACACACTCTCACAGTCAGGATGTTAGTCTGCTGGTAAGAGGACCTGGGCTTCATTGCTAGAGGAGCAACAAAAGTGGGACCCTCTTACTATCCACAGAACTGGATAACTCTAGAGCTTTTTCTCATCTCAATCAAATGAAATGAGATTACCGCATGCTTGGGAGACACCCACGTCCTACAGGCACAACTACCCCCACAATCTCCGTAAATAGCTAGTAATGGGATCACATCCACCTGCCCGCTTTGTAGACAACTGGGAAGTTCATCAAATATATTTGTGTCCATATTTTTAGAAAAAGAATATGCATTTTCTTCAAGGTAGATTGTTAAATATTAAAAACATGCATTTGTTACATCCAAATTATGCATGCTATTAACCTAATATGATACAAATGAGGCATTAATGAATGCCCTGTGCTGTCAGTACCAACCTTATACTGTCTTTTGTGTATTCCCATAAAAGATATCATGGTATCTTGAATGCCATAAAGAAGAAGACTTAAGAAAATCAGCCCTGATCTATAACTTTATAAAGTACGCTAAGACTCCTTATTTAATTTAGAGATATCTGCATGCTCTCCACACAGATATCCACAAAATTCTTTTGGATTTTGTGGTTTTCTGTTTTCTCTTTTATATACTTAATTTTGGTAGTGCAAAGGCATCCTATTACGAATTTTTCATTGCCTTTGGCTACACTTTAGTAGACAAATGAACAGATTTTGTTGTAAATCAGCTTGACATATAACGTGTTCTTCATATTCTACTCCAGGTTTCGGAAAAAGTTAGGATTCTTGTAACAGATGCTAATGATGAGAGCCCAGAGTTCATCAATACACCTTACATAGTCCAAGTCCCAGAGGTTGGTGAAGTTTCTTTGCATACTATATTTCAGTAGATTGGAAAGAGGAGCTAGTTTGTTTTCAGTCAAGTAATAAGATCAGCAGGACTAATTGGCATTGTTTTGTTTTGGGATTTGGGCAGGGATTTAGTATTTACTGCAAACTTAGGGAACAAGTTAGCAGATTTCCTGACACCCTTATTCCAGAAAGTTTTTCTTGTTTCTTGGTCTTCTCCAGTTTCTTCCATTTTAATCTCTTCCCTCTTTTCTTTCTGCTCTTTGGTTCCTTCATTCATTTATATTCTTTCTACTAGCTCCCTTTTTCTGCCTCTTTGCATGCTCAATTTGCTTTTTTTTTTTTTTTTGTAACTCCCCTGATTTTTCACTTCTGTCTGAGTCTGGTACCTCTTTCTGCTCACAGAACACTCCCTCTGGCAGCAGTATCTTTAAGATCGAGGCGGTGGACAGAGACACTGGTTCTGGGGGAAGTATCACCTACTTCTTGCAGGTAAGGTATTGCCTCTACCTTCAGAAACCATCTCTCTCCTAAGATGCAGAGGATTGAACTGCTAGTAGTGTCTATAGGACCAATTTTGTACTGTGCACCAGAAAACAAGCTTTGACAAATTGGATATTGTCTGGTGAGCAGCCAAGTGCAGTCCAACTGCCAGGGGTTGGTGCTGGGGTTGCCACTGTCACTCTTGTGCTTGCCAGTGGGAATCCTTGCAGCACGGCTCCTATTGGCCCCTTTGGAGTGACAGGGATAGCAAGTCTAATTTGTAGTCCTGTGTGCACGTGGGATTTCAAAAGTATGGAATAGCTTTCTTTGGAAAGCAAAATGCATTGGAAACCCAAATCTGCATTTGGATGTAGCAGACTGGTGCATCACTGTAAAATATTGGGTACTAAGTCTCCTCCCTGAAAAAGCCCAGTGCCTGATTGAAAGCAGCCTTTCAGGTATCGCCCACTGGTGAAGAACAGAAAGGGCTCTGTATGTAAAGCTGAACTTCTGTGTTACAGACCCCTTGCATGCCAAAATACAACATCTTGCATGATGTTCTTCAACTTCCTTCTTCCTTTAAGCAGCTTCTTCCAGACGAGCTGCAGTTCCCTTTATTCAGGAGACAATAAAATAAAAACCAAAACAAAAACCGATTTGTTGCCGTGTTTACCTTGGGTACAATACAGAAACAAGTTGGAATATATTTGCATAGCACTAAAGCTGATGTTGTTAAGACCTTGGACCTACTGTGGAAGAACACCTTGTTGAAATCTAGTTTTGATTTCACTGATTATGATCCAATTAAAATGCAATATGTGCAGGATTCAGTTTTACCCAGGGCTTTTTCCAGAAAGCTGATAGACTCTGAAGCCAAGGAACAGCTATTTTAAACTTCTGTCTCTACCTAATATATTTGTATACCAAAAAAGCTTTCTAAATATGTGTATTTGTTGAAAAAATGCAGCTATAACTTTTGGCACAATTTATGGGAATTCTCAAGTTGTGCAGAAAAACAAATTCTTTGAAAGTCTGGTGTGGGCAGGTGGTGACGTCCATCAAAAAGACAAAGATTATCCAGCAGTAGCAATTGTGTACGGAAACCCAAACAGAGCTGTGTTACTGGATTGTTCCAGTCAGGCAGAAGGGAGGGTGACATTTTTAGTCTCTTCTGGAAATCGGATGTCTTTTAGGCGTTTCTTTTGGAAAATCACTTAAACATTAATTTAAAGTCCTTGGCAATAATCTATGTATGCAACATGCCTGCTTCTCTGAAGCCAGAACTTTGAAATGCTAAGGGATAACACCATTTTTCTTCTTCCTTTTTTTTCCCCACATTGTCTCCCCCACCCCACCTTGGTTAGGCCTCTCTACCTCATTGTGTGCAATGAACTGGTAGCCAATTCAAGATTTCACAATGAAATACTAAAAGGTTTTTTTAAATCTACATTGAAGCTAACTGATTTATTCTGAATAATGAGAGACTCATGGTTGGTTCATGAATTGTTCATAAACACACAGAGGTGAAATTCATCAAATACATTATTCACCCAAACTATATCATTATTCTGGTCTTTTCCCTTAGAAGATGAAATAGAAGATTAATCCCTACAGCAATCTTATTTCCATACCTGTAATCTTCTGCTGTTTTTCCTTTTCTTCTAGAACATCCATGCTAATAAGTTTACAATAGACCGTCACAGTGGTGTCCTGCGCATCAAAACAGGGGTCACCCTGGACTATGAGAAATCAAGAACACATTTTGTCATCGTCGTAGCCAAGGTATGAAGCTTTTTTCAAAACTAGAGGAGATGGAGGGTTGCATTTGAGAAGGGCAGCTTAGGTCAAATAGAGGGATGGCTTAAACAGTCTCTGAAATAACCATAACACTGAGGCAGCAGAGTCACTCCATCTGCCACGTCTGGCAGTATGATGGGTAACATGGAGAAGTGAGGGAGGAAAGGTGACCAGCTGAGTAACATCTGGAGACATTTGGTGGTGGGTTTCCCACATTTAGATCAGGCTTCAGTGCCAGGGCAATAAGTCCAGCTGCAGAAAGTCACCTGTGTACTTTGAGAGTCACCTAGAAGCAAAAGAGTTGGTGTTTCAGCCCCAGCTTTGAGAAGTCAGCCTCTGTGGGCAAGTGCATGTGCTTGGGCTCCCTCCTATTGTCCAGCACACAGCCCTGCCACAACAAAGGGGCAAACCCTGGCAGGCAGGCAGTGTGGATCGCTGTCATTAGCCACAGGAAGACAGAGGAGACAGCTGGACCCAGGGCAGCACACAAGTGACTTTTATAGAAATGTCTGTGGATGCTTTTCTTTCACCTCTCTGCTGCCTTGTGGCAGGATCTTATTCGAATCCTGCAAATATTGCTGCATGTCCCTTCTTTCCGCTATCATTCTCAGCAGTGCTGTGCCTGTGGCACAGCTGAGGATTCATAACAGACATTAAAAGTTTATGGGATTCTGAAGTAAAGTCTCTCAGGATCCTGTGCAGAGCTGTCACACAGGCAGAGTCACACTGGCGGAAAGAAAATGATTCTGCTGCTACTTACAGTGACTTTGAGTTTCTTATGTTTTATGAAAAATATGGATCATGTTATTTATTTAGGCAAGGTTCATTTGAAGAGAAATAACCAAAATTTGGTCTAAATGTTGCCTTTGGGGCAGTGAGGAGGAAAAAAAAACTGTCTCTCCCCCAAAAAGTGGAAGTTGCAGAACAGACACAGCAGACATGCTAAACAATTCATACAAGCATGACTACTGACATCCAGCCAATACTCTGAGATTGTTAAAAGCTTCTGAAACTGTGAGGAATTTTTCTAATTGTCTCTGCTGTATCGATAGCACAGAGTTGATTGCTGTAAAGTCCCCAGACACTGTTTATACACCATGGCTCTCCAACAGTTTCTGACTTTGTGCTCCTCCATCCTTTCACTTTAGACTCACACGTAGGAGTCCCTAGGAGACTTTGATCACCTGCATTGTTTAATTTTTCCCTGGAAATGCACTACTTTGCTACCTCACATTGTCTTGAATTTATGGCAAGACTATATGTGGGATGAAAAGCTGTAGATCTTGGTTGCTTTTTTTTTGCATCTGTTTCTAGCTGTCCCCTTTCTCTCTCTCAAAAAAAAAGCTGAATTCCTTATCCCATCTGTTGTTGACAACAGATTGTATATAACTGCATATATTGGCACAACCACCTTAATAAAAGAAACTACTTCTGAGACGTTGCAAGATGTCTACTTAATCAGAGAGGAAGCAGGACAAATGGAAAAGAGAAGGGAATAGGAAAGCAGAGATGAGTCTGTGCGTTAAGAGAGAGAAGGGATTCCTGGGACTGTGCTTTTGAAGGCTCGTGAGGAGTGTACAGTGCCATAAACAGATTTGCAGGCATATTCCAGCAGATGTTTGATGATGACATCTCTTCTAGGACGGTGGTGGGAAGCTCAGGGGAGACAACAAAGTGTTTTCAGCCACAACAACGGTTACTGTCAATGTGGAGGATGTTCAGGACACACCTCCCATGTTCATCGGGACTCCCTACTATGGATATGTCTATGAGGATACACTCGCAGTAAGTGCTGGTTTTAACCTGTAGGAGAAGTGCAGTCTTTCACATCTCAGTCAAGGCAGACCCATGCTCTAGGCTGTTTGTACAGTCCCCTTGATGACAGGCAATCCTGACATCCCCATAATGCAGAATACTTTCTGCTCAGTGACGGCGAAATAGGCAGAAGGGGCCAGGAAGTCCTCACAGGCCTAAAATCCACCAGATTATGAAGCAAGCAGGGACATACTTAGCAGAACCACTTAGGAGATCTCCTAAGACTGCGTTTGTTGGCACATATCTGCTGCTGAAGATACTACTTCATATATACCACAGACAAACCAAGGAGTACAGTGAGCTCCTGCCTGTGTCATCACCTCACCTAATGGCAGGCTTGCTTAAAGGAGAGTATAGAGCTTAGAGTTAATTCATTGTATCCACCATGGTGCCTTCAGCTGTATATTATTCTTGGTGTTGATGATGCTTCCAGCTATATATTATTCCAGAAGCTGCAAACTAATGAATTGTCCCTATATCTACGCAATGGCATGACACTGTATATGGATCAGTTTTTACCCTGATACATAAGTTTTGATTATTTATTTTTTTTTGTATGTAGGATGAGAAGTGGTATCTGCTTGTGAAAACACCCAACCTTAGACTATTGTTGGTGTCTTAGCACCCTGTTCACCTGATCTTCCCTTGAATTTCAGGAAAGATTGTGTCTTTACTTTCTGTCCAGAACTCCGATGTACACTTCAGCCCTTGCATGACTGGTTATTGCTGTTCAGTTCGTAGGCTGTTACATTTCAGCAGCATAGAGGAGTATTGCTTGTGAATTTTCAAGAAATTCAGAATGAATGATATTATGTATATTGATTTATTCTGTGTAGTTGCATGTAGATCTTGAAATAACTATCAGGTACACACACGGGAGTTAGTGTTTACCATGGAAACAGGAGTCAATAAATGTTAATTACATCCAGCCTGAGCTCATAATTTACACCATTATGATGTTATAATGACGGAAGCACAAACAGGTCCTTCCCAGTGTGAATTTTGCTATTAGAATGAAATCCATAGAGAGATAAGCTAGCAGATTCCTGTGTTGTTTACACATTTGATGTTAATTTTGTAAACTTGCTGCTTTGCTCCTTGGTGAAGTTGTCAGGATTTACAAGTACTATGTCACTTTCAAAGGGACTGCACTGCATTTTGCCCCATAGGCAGATTTTATTGCAGCTTCCAGCATGAATGATAATAAGTACAGTTTTGTATTTCCAATTGCTCTAACAGAACCTTGCTCTCATCTGAAAAATTCACTCAAGGGTTGTCATCAAAATGTTTGTTCCCTGTTGCCATTTGTGATTAACTAACAGTTTCTTCAGTGTTCCTGTTTTTGCAGTCCAAAACAGTAGCACTTGAATTCAGAGGCCTAAATTGTGCAATTCATTGTCAGTTGGGTGAGCACTGCAGTGCTGGCAGTCATCATCCTTTGCAGTTGATAGTAACGGTCACATGAGCAAATGGTCTCCAGTGTACAAGCTCTGTACGTATGGCCCACGGCCATGTTACTTGCACAGACAGACAGCAAGGCTTTTAAGGACAGTTAAATCATCATAATTTTCATCACAATTTTATGCCCTAAATGTTCCATGAGGCAAGTTGCTTTGTGATGCCTTGATTTGCTTTTGCTGCCTGTCTGAACTTGATCGGGTAGTACAAAAATGATCTGATGACTCCTCAGTGGCTGCCTGGGTCTCTGCATGCCATGGGGCGCGCAGCAACACCAGGAGCTGTCCAGCAGCTACCAGAGGGCGTCTTGGTAGTGAACCAAAATAAATCTCAGGTCTCAGATGGGTTACTCCAAATCCTTTGCCCAAGCCTGTGGCTGTGTGGGGTCTGCAGCTGCTGCACACCCATGCCACCAGCACTGCCCCAGCAGTGGGCAGGGGCAGCGGCACAGTGTGCCTGCTGGTCCTCTGGTGCTCACCTAAAGGGGAACTGGAAAAAGGACAAGAGACTGGATGCAGGGAAACAGGCACGGTATCTTGGCAAGCACATGGCATGCCCTGAGACTGCAGCAAGCCCTGGCCTCCCCGGGGCAGCTGGGACCCATGTGCTGAAGCAGGATACTCTGCTGTTGGTGCACACAGTGGCATGGTGCTGGCAGCAAGCTGGAGAGGGCAGGTGGCACAGGGGCTCCACAGGGAACAAGTGGTGGCAGGGTCATCTCCACTTTGTGTGAGGTACCATGTATGGGCTGTAACATCACTGGGAACAAATAAAATCATCGGTGTAGGAATGACACAGAGTTGGTCCAAGGAGTGGCATCCTACGTGCTCGGCAAAGCGAAGCACAGACTTTTCTAGTTGGGAGTCAGTGGTCCTCGGTGTGTTTCCCGTGCAGCATGAGCAAAAGTACCCGCTCTTCCATCCACACCTCACTGCATAAAAACTTGCTGAAGTTCAGTTTATGAATACACAGTTGCAATTTCATTGCTTTTTGATCTCAGCACACAAAGTAATTTCCCATTTCTCCCCAGGGCTCTGAGGTCCTCACTGTTGTTGCTCTTGATGGAGACAGAGGAAAACCTAACAGTATTCGTTACTGCCTCGTGAATGGTGAGTAGACTTGACTTGTAAGAAATCTGAAGAGGAGTCAAAACTAGATGTGACATTAAATTAGAGGGGGATTGCTAGAGCTTAATAAAGCTGAGACAGACTCATGAAATAGTGTCAGGTATCTCAAACAACTCCAGGGCCCTGTCTACCAGAAAACAAGCTACGATTCACTGAGTTTTAGTACCGGCTTCACAGAACTATGCATGGAGTTGTTAGCATGGCTGATTTGTTAGGCACCAGTAGCCTCCTTGCTGCTTCAAAAAAATGTAAAGGGAGATGCATTCACTGCCACTGAGTATCTCCATCATTTAATCTGAGAGACAAGAAAATGCATTGGGAGATCCAGACATGATATTTAGAGGTATATTTTTATTAATATTGTCATTTAAGTGGCTAAACATTCAAATGTCTGGTTTCTTGGAAGAAATTATATTTACTAGTGAAGAGAGACTGACTGTCCAGGGCACTAGAAGTAGGTATTATCAAAAGATTAATGCTTTTCATCAGCAATTCGGAGAGTGTCCATAGCATGTCTTTTAATAGCATAAAAAACAGACTTAGCTGAATTGATGACTGGTGAAGTCAACAACTTAGATCAACTAAACTGCAAGCTACAATTTTAGTTTTGTTTGGTTCTCTCTTCCTCCGAAGCAGGACTTGCATGACAACTGGGCACCCTGACTCACAGAAGTGAGAAACCAAAATTTAATGAAAGAAATTTGAGGCTTAATTGAGAGCTATGCAGAAACTTCTTAATTGTGTTATGTGATTTAAAAAGCAAGGTAGAGCGGACGGAGAGGGGTGCAGTTCAGGTTTTTTCTTGACATAGGAAGGGACCCATGCTAAGGTTCCTTCTCCCCTGATACAAGGAGAAAAGAAAGGCAGAAGCACTGAGACAAAAGGTAACAGAAGAGAAAAACAGATGGAAAGCAAGAAAGTAAAAAAGGTGGAGAATGAGGAGTAAAAACAAAGAAATGGAACAAAAAGAAGCTAGACAAGGGAGGAAACTGAGGAAGGGAGAGTAAGTGGAGGCAGGTGAACCAGGCAGTGTATGAAAGGAAGAAATTGAGAAGAAATACTATATTTCCAAAGAAAGTAGAGGACCACCTGCTATGGGAGAAAATGGAATAAAAAGGGTAAGCGATTAGGCAAGAGTGGCAAATGAAGATGGAAGGGGATGACAGACTAGTAGCATGAAATGGAAAAGAGGAAGGGAATATGCTTTTAGTGCATAGAAAGTTATGAAATAGAAAAGAAGAGATTACAGCAGGTGCCTGCCCTTCCACCTCAGACCCTGACCTGAGTCATGACAAGCCATTATTACAATAACTGCAGGCTGACTAACGGCAAACGGGAAATTATTTATTCTTTACAAGCTTTTTTTTTTTTTTTATCTAAGGAGGGTGAAACCACTTTAGAAAGCACTCTAATCCTCTGAATGTGCTATATGGAGGAACACATAGTGCTACATACTCTTGAGTTACCAATTTCCCTGTGGTACCTAGAAAATAACGCTAGGTATTGTGGCTTGAAACCACTATTGACTTCAGCTTCTTCTCAGTCAGAATGTTCTTTCCAGGCCAATGTATCTTAATAATTGACCAGAGCATGATTCAATAGCTGTTCATTGTTGTGCCTAGTATACTGTAATGAAGTTGCAGTTATTGCAGGTATTAGCAAAATGGGACACTGTCAGATGGTTTAAAAATTAGCACTGAAATTGAGTTAAAAAAAAAAAAAAAGAAAAATGGCTTGGCTTTCAGATTATTATCCTTTATTTCTGAGCCTCAATCTCCTTTATTTTAAAGGTTTTTCTTTTTCTCCTTTCAATGGTATGCTCTGCCACATTGGCCATTAAGGCCAATACCATGAGTGAGGTAGCATGCAAGGGTGCCCGTAGCCCTGTGGCAGAGCAGGGCAGGGCCCCCTGAGCTGTCGGCTGGTCCCTTCCTGGGCAACTCCCTGTTTTTGGCTGTGACGGTGAAGTGGGCGCAGACATTGTGATGAGTTGCTGCTGCCTCTTTGCAAGCTGACATTTGCTTCAGTACAAATTCACCAGGTCTAAAGGGATCACAGCCCTGTTCACATTCTTTTCAGAAAGATGAAAATTAGGTTGCAGGGGTCAAAGCCAGCCCACAGCCCTGTTCTGTCTGTGGATCAGACTCAGGCTCAATGAAAAAAGCCTGAGCTTTACCTGAGGTTCTCCAAAATCACTTTTAGTTCAGGCCAGCCTTGCAGAAGGCTGAGAGGTGTTTTTTATTATTATCAGCTGAGCATCTAAGGGCAGATGTTTCTCAAGAGACACTGTTTGCAGAAAGAGTGACTGTTTCAGATTGTCAAACTTCTCACCTTAGCTGATATTACTGAGAGAAATATTCTTGTTTCTCAGACTTAACTATGTATGAATTTGCTAATTAAAATGAGGACTGTCTATTTTTGTCTAAACCAGCATATGAAGAAGACAGCCTAACAGAAATGATTACCAAATTTGCATGCCAGGCTGCTGAATCTAGAAGGGAACCCGACCAGGGTGGGTGAAAGGAGAATGAGGGTAGCTGTCCATATGGGTAGGGCTCTGCCAAGCCATTCCTAGGGGAGGAATCCCTTGTTGGCCTCCATCTGTGTTTTCACCACACCATGACCAGGCATCAAAATACTTCATTTTTGAAAGGCAGAGGCAGAGCTAGTGATAGGGATGGGGGATGGATACACATGCAAACAAAGGTATGCTTAATGAAGTATATGGCTGATTGATTGTGCTTGTTCAGAAAACAGGAAGAATGGCCTGTAACTAGGGCATCTTGGTTTATTACAGGAAGCGAAGGTTCCTTTGAGATCAGCAACACAACTGGAGCCATTTCTGTTATAAAAAGCCCAAATCAGCTCAAGAAAGAAGTGTATGAACTAAAAGTTCAGGTATGCTCTGTGGTCACTTGAAGACTGTTGGTCTTAAATGCCCTAAGTAGTCATGATTGTCTAAAATAGCTCAATTTATAGCCCACTTTACCTGTTTTAGGAGCTATATTTGAGCAGACTGCTCGATACTGTAAAACAGAACAAACTGCTTTTGTTCCATGAGATATTTGGTGTCGTAAATATCTTCTTTCAAGTGAAGTCATCTTGTCCTAGTTTCATGTCTGAGCCTAGAGAATCAAAATCCTTTGCGATATGCAAATAACTGTTCTCTGTATTTTCAAATGTTATTGCTGGACTGGGAATTGACATCTTGTAACTGCTATGTGAAGAGATAGGTAACTGCAAAGTCTGTGATTAGTAATAGGATTGGGGTAGATCACACTGTGTCGTGTCAATAACCACTCCTGAAGCATTGATCAATCACGTACTAATAAATAAGTGCTAACACCCTGATGAGCTGGTATCAGTGTGACAGTCTTCATTATTTAAGCAGTTTCTAAAGAGCAAGGATTTAAAAATGTAGAGTTAGATTGTGAAGACTATCAGTTTTCCTCTAGCAAATGTGTATTAAAACCATGAGAGTTCGCCAAGGTAAGGACAATATTGTCTGAAGACAGTTTTAAATATAGCATGTCCAAGGGTACTTTGTCTGCTGGTGGACTTGAGCAGCTGGCTAACCATGAGAGATTGTAGGGTTCCTCTCATTGAAGTTACACTGATCCACCACTTCTTCCCCTAATCCCTGTGTTTTACTAAAGTCTGCTGGCACTTCTCAGATTCAGGATTAGTCGGGCCCTTTCAAGCTCTTCCAACCTCCTAATTGTAGCTGTGGCAACCTGGAGCTGGTGCAGGCTATAAAACCTGCCTGTGGGACTGAAAGGATGTTGTATAACCCCGTGGAGGTAGTGCCGTGTGCTTCTATGACAAGACTAGCACCCTCAGGTTGCCTATAAAATCACTGAGAAGGGTCAGATTCTTTAGAGTCAAGACACATCAAACCTTGACTCAGACTTCAAAATGCTCCTAGAGAAGCCTTCAATAACCTTGGGAAAACATGTCTCCTAAGCAAAGTGCCAAATGTTAAAGCAGAGATAAAAATACCTGGCTGGGTAGCAAGCATGAGCCTCTGTTTTGGCTGTATTCAGCAAAATTGCTTGTTTCTCAGCAGTACCTCCAGATTGGTTTGCACACCAGAGAGGATGAGTGGGAGCAGCTGTTATGGAAGGAGAGCAATGGCTGTGTGCCAGGAGGGCAAATTTTGTGGTCACTGAATGAAGCCTGCTGGATCTGCCTGGGCCTGGCTCACCCTGCCTACCACCCCTTCCTGGCAGACCCATTTACAGGGATGTTCTCCACTTGCTGTTGGTGCAGTTTCTTGTTCTGACCAGATGCATAGCAATACAGTCAGTGATACATACAGGAATTTAGGCATAATTTACAAATAAATTTCCCCTAACATCTAGTCAAAGTTGTGTTGCACCTTGGCTATTGCTGTCAGTTCTAACTGCATCTATTTCAAGTTGAGGATCTTCTTCCCCAGCCTCAGAAAGTGGTACAACAATCTTTCAGGTAAATTCAATCTTAGTTGCATGTTGCAGAACTGTAATATCAAATCAGTGAGGATGCTATTTGTTCATAGATGGGACAACAAATTATGTGATGGAATTTAGCACCACTCTACATATGGCATGCTTTAAACAATTGAATTTTACTTCTTCAGAGCAGTTTAGCAGTCTAGCACCTTTGTTTTTGAGCCCTTTGAATGCAAAAATGTCTGTTAGAGATACCTGCTTTGTTACAAAAACACCAGTCAGAGTTTCTGTGCTGACAGAAGAAATATCTTAGGTTCAACCCAGTGAATTAGACTGTGTGTTGGAATTGTTTAACTTTGATTTCATCATTCAGTTCAGAAAAATGCTAGCTAAACTTGCTCATCTGTACAAGCTCTATCCAACTTAAATTAAGCTCACGTAGGCAGGAAAGCAGAATTGTAAATCAGAGAATAAATCTAAAAAAAAAAAAAAAAAAAAAAATCGTTCTGCTTTTTCAAATTTCCAGCTGCCTAAATGCAGCAAGTACAGTTTTTCCTGTAGTGTTTCAAAGCTGCTGTCCTTCCAGCAATGCCACAATCAAATACCTGTAATGCCCCAGCAAATTTAAAGTTCACCTTCCCTTTCTATTCTGTCAGCACTTCAGGCAAGCAATTATCTTGTCTTTATTAGATTATCTGTCTTTAGAGAGCTGTTTTCATCTAGGGTGATGTACAGAGCTCACAAAATGAGGAGATATTTTCATCAGGATTTTGTTGAGACTCGTATATTACCATAACCTTCTAATCATCATAAACTTCATTGTGAAATGGACTGAGGTTTCTAGAGAAATGTAAGCCTGTGAATCTGTGCACAAAATCAGTGTGTGTCGGGGTGATTTCTGCATGCAGAACAATATCTGAACGTGGAGCTGAGGAAAACCAGCTGCAGCTAAGAAGGGAATATTCCCTCATCTTTTTTCTCTCTACCTTCTGTAGGCATCCGAAGTCAGTCCAGAGGGTGACGTCTCTGCGTATGCTTTTGCCATGGTGACTATAAGGGTGGTTGACCTCAACAATCATCCTCCAACATTTTACGGAGAAAACGGTCCCCAGAACAGATTTGAACTGACCATGTATGAGCATCCCCCAGAGGGTGAAATCTTGAGGGGACTGAAGATTACAGTCAATGATTCAGACCAGGTAAGCGGAAACTACGTGGTTTTTGAGTTTTCCTGCCCTATTTCCCAAAGACGAGTAAGGGCTGTCAGGATTAGCAAATGTCTGGCCCCTTTTTTTTCTTTTTAGGACCTCAACTCTTTCACCTGCATTCCCAGAAAGTTCAGGGTAGACAAAGTATTTTTGGGGTCCATTACCATAGAGTTTGGAGCCAGAAGCATATTTAGTCTTTCATATCCCATTATGGCAATGAGCAGGGTGGTCCTAAAGCTGCAGTCCAGCTCTTGGGGCCACTGAAGTTCGGCAGTCCTCTGTTGGTTCTATTCAGCTGTGTAATGTCCAAGAACATTCCCTGTAGAGATTTACTTAGGACTCCCAACCACTTTAGTAACTTTAAGTGCAGTTGCTGTCTGTGTCTTCTCTAGCCCCTCTGGAAACAACGTGGTCTGTACCCTTACACTGTTTTTATTACAGCATATTATCCTTCTGGCCCTTTTGTTAGAACCAGAGTCTGCAGTGCGTACTTCGATAAATCATTCCCACTGGAGTGATATTTTTAGGTAATCTGAAAAAGTATGCCGGAGCCAAACTAACTAACCAGATCAAAGGAAAGAAAAGAAGGCTCCATTCATCTCCACCAGATATCTAGCTGACCTCTGATACCCATAGGTACTATGGTGATGGTTGCTATAGGGATCCCTAAGCTAAATACTGTATGAATGGCATCCATCTGAGTTAGCCTCAGGTTAGGTAGTGACAAGAGAAAGCTTAATGCATCTGAGAACTGTATTGCTATTGGAAAGAGTGCTCTTATATAACTGCTCAGTACTGTGCTGTTTTGACTGTATTGTACTCTATCAAACCCACTAGCTTCTTCCCCCTCCCTCCTGCTGCTCTGCAGCAAGCAGATAAATGACTGCTTTCAAAGCAGTGCTACGTCTATCCTGCTATTGTCACAGAGGATGTTGCTGCAGAAGAAAAGAAACAAAACCCATCTCTTCTATTTAGAGACAAAACATATATTTATCATATGTAGGCTGACAAAATATTCAGGGCTGCAAGTTAGGCTATAAAATAAGCAGAAAACATTGCTAAGTACACTATAGATTTCTCAAGAAGCTTCCTAGTACAGTGTAAGACATCACTCCAGCGAGAGTAGTTAGGTTTTGTTTTAAGGCATAGAAGGCAATGTTTCTCTTCTGCACAGGAGTTCTATATAGGGAAGCAAATTCAAATCATAATCAGTTTGTCACAGCCACTGTTGCCCCTTTAGGAGGATGGGTTGCGTAGGTGAGAATGAAGTTATGGGCATAGCCTGTTTCAGGCCGAAAGTTCAGTGGAAATGCCATCTTGCAAGAACATCATTCAGAAATTTCTCCCTCTACTCTCCTCATCTGACAGACGCAGCTAAAGGCTCGCTGTGTTGTCCCTTCAGTCATTCCCATGTCCCGCGGCTGTCTGCTATGAGACACGCAGAGTAGCTTGCTCTGAGCTGATCAGGGGTCAGTGCGCATCACTGTCAGAAATCACACAGCTGTTGGAGGGAGGCAGTTCTCTCCCCACCAGTGCCACCATCCCAAGTACAGAGGACTTCTTGTGGTCAGATATTCAACTTTCCCCATAGTCCAGCTGTTGTGGCTTTTTTTGCATGCCCAGCTTTACTGCCCAGAAGAAGAGAGCCTGTTGTCCCCTGTGTGGCTGGGGGGGTTTGTGTAGCCAAACCGTGCAAACTGCTGTGCTAAGGCACACCGCTGAGCTTAGATTCAAGATCACTCCAGTTTCCTTGTGGGTCCAACACTGAATACTTTTCCTCTTGACATGGTCTAAAGTTGCAGCAAGAACTGCTCGTAACAAGCTCCTTGGGAATACAGCTGCAAGTAAAGTTTTCCTGTTTGAAAGTTACTATTAGAAATTCTTCACCTCAAGATTCATGCTAGGGGCAAAACATGGCACAGCCAGGCACTGAATGTGGCTGGTTGTCACAATGTAATCATGACATTGTTGGAGAAATTGGTGAAGTCAGAGAGCTTGGTACATGGCCTCAGCTCATTTTCCTTCTTCCCCTGTAAGACAGAGACGTGAGAATCCCCACTTCATCTTTTTTCTTCCATGCTCCAGTTAATTTTAAAGAGTTGGGCTGGCACTGGGGCTCCCTGGTCCCAGCTCACACACCAGTAGTGGTAACCTTCTAGATTTTGCTGCTTCCCATTTCCTCTCTGGCTGGGTTTATCTATGTGATGGGATTTGTCTTCTCACCTCACCTGGAGCTATCAGATGTTTGCCACATTTTATTCTGCACAAGAGGGGCTCATTTCTGCTCCCAAGTGCACCAACCTCTAGTAGGTTTGGTGGCTGTAACTCTGGGCTGGCTTTACCCAGTCAGTGCAAACTGTCAGGTACCACCTCTGTTTGGAAATTTCACATCTTCGTGGCTCTGCATCATCCCAAGAATGAGTTATTAAAGGTAACAGGTTGTGTTTTTGAGAACAGTCTTGACTCAAGCAGCACAGTTGTCTTTCCTTGGCAGGAACCAGGAGAAGGCAGGGCTTCCTTGCACATGGTGGTGTCCTGCTCACCTGCACTAGCTGGCAACATGCAATACAAAGCCCAAGGCTCCTTGCCAAAAAAGTGCCTCTCGTAGCCAGTTCTACTGGAGGGTTTTTCCATTATGACTGGAAGAATAACCAAGCCTGTCAATCTACTTACAGAAAAGCTACGTCTGTTTTGTGACCAGGGCTGGAGGGATTATATAACTAAGCTTCTTAGTGGTCTCTTTCTCAGGGGATGGAGAACAGAGGTCTCTAAGCAGTAAGACTGATGCTAATTTTATACAGCCTGAAGAAACAGAACTAATGTAAGCTATAAGAAATGAATTGTTCACCAAAAACAATGCAGTATCTGCTTTTATTCACAGGGAGCCAATGCTAAATTCAACCTCCGTCTTGTTGGACCTGGTGGCATCTTCCGAGTCGTTCCCCAAACTGTCCTGAATGAGGCTCAGGTTACAATAATAGTGGAAAATTCTGCTGCTATTGACTATGAAAAATTCAAGGTGTTAACCTTCAAGGTACTTCTGCTTTATGTGTCTTCTCTGCCTGTGTATCTGATATGTGTATGATGGCTTACATATCTGATGGGATTTGTCTTCTCAGTCCACCTGGAGCTGTCTGATGCTTTGTCAGTGACATTATATTCCATATAAAGAACACCCATTTTCCACCCTTGGTTCATCAACTTCCAAAAGGTTTAATGGATGCATCTGGATGCAATTTAGTCCAGTCAGTGCAAACTGTTGACTATTATCTCTGTGAAAATTGTACATGTTGCTGGCTCTGAGTCATTCTAGGCAGAACCCTAAGGGTGTTATTTCTTCTCTTACAATGATAAATTCACAGGGTGAAATCCTAATTTCTCTGGAGCCAGAAATTCACCTGCTTAGTTCTAAGCAATTTTGTTCATGATCATGCTTTTCAATATTGGCTGGCTGAAGGTCCCAGCTGACTGGAAAATTATTTCCCAGAATTGCTCACTCTCTTTGTCAGAGCATATCTATGTATATGGCCTTTTGCAGACTGATCTGGGGCTATTGCACCCATGCTCCAAGCCAGCCATACAAGAACCAGCATTCATCTGAAGGCTGGAAACTTGTATTATCACCTTCCCTAATGGATTCATCAGTTCATCAATGAGATAATTAAGTAGTACGGTTTGTGTCAGCTGCCTGTGAACATGAGTATAGATGTTGGGTTCTGTAAGCATCAAATGGTGTAGGCAATCTCTGCAGTCATAAACAAAAAAAAGTCAAAACTGTATAGCTGAGTACAAACATGCCAATTTTCATTTTGTACAC
The DNA here is from genome assembly GCF_009819795.1 of Aythya fuligula. Classification (NCBI taxonomy): domain Eukaryota; kingdom Metazoa; phylum Chordata; class Aves; order Anseriformes; family Anatidae; genus Aythya; species Aythya fuligula. The sequence goes on along the minus strand of NC_045565.1, from coordinate 9,912,804 downwards.
AAAAAGGTGTTTTTAGCACAGTTCAGAAGTCAGACTTCCTGGATTTTGTTCTCACCCTTACCACATAGTTTGTTTTGTGTCCTTAGCAAGTCACAGAATCACAGAATATCCTGAGTTGGAAGGGACCCACAAGGATCCCTGTGTCCAACTCTTGGCCCTGCACAGAACCACCCAAAAGTCCTTTCGCTGCAGAATGCTTCATGTCTCTTCTTGTAAAGTTGGTTGCTCAGTTTGAGCTTCATAGCTTATAGATGCTACAAAAATATGATGCATCATTATCGTATCAAAATGAAAGATTCAGAACGGGCTATAAAATGCTACTGAAACTAATTATAATAAGCACACATTTATTCAGGTTAAACTGCCAAAAGACCAGTAAAGAAGCTACACATGGCCTCCTCATGAATACTAATAGAAATGGAAGTAGTTAATGTGATTGGCCTGAACACTGAAAGAATTAATTACTAGGAAAAAGAATATACATCTTTTTAACTTGAGTAGTTATTGTTTTTTTGGGGGTGGGAAAGGAGGGTGAAATTCCTTCTACAGAAGAAGGACTGTACAGCTTTGCTAAAAATGCAGAGCATTTGTCTAGATTCCAAATGGAGAAGGTGCAGCTGAATGATACGATAATAATGTATGACAGCAAATACTTTATAGAGACTTCATTGTCTTCTCCATTTCCCTGAAAAGTTCAAATCACTTCCTACCCAGTTTTAGTTGCTAAAACAGTCATTCTAGTTAAACTTTGGGGTGAAACAGGTTCTTATTTCTATTTAACACATATCCTACAGCAGCTTTGAGAAGCTATTGTCATTTTTTTCCCCTGTAAACAGTGGTCCAGCTCCTCTGGTTCATTATTTAACAGTAAAATGCCAGAGAGGGATTAAAGCTGATATGACTGGGAGGTGCCCTAAAGAACTACCTGAGGCAAAGGCTACTTGAGAAAATCTGTCTTCTGTTTAGGGCTGGCTTTTAAATACATTTGGTCAGCATGACCTTCTTCATTTTCAGCTGTCCAAGAGCCAGAGGGGGGTTCCCAAGTTTTGGCAGCTGTGATAATTTGTAGCTCTGTGCCCTCCAACCTGGCCCTTTAGAGCTCAAGCCCCTCTGCCAGAGAGGCCAAGTGTTACTGTCCCTCTATGCTGGGACTTGTAGCCACAGGCTGACCTGCTCTGAAAGCCAAACCACCTCCCTCCTCCTCCATCAGCACACAGTACATCCCTCCTCGACAAGGGCCTGGACCTGCTCCTTGCCTTCTTCAGACACTCACATCTTCTGCAGACTGGGACCAAATGAGGCTGCAATTATCTTCAGTTGCCAAAACCAGATCTATTTTAACGAATCACCTGCCACTTTTAAGATTATACCTCTCGGCTTTTCTGGCAGTTGTATTAATTGTTGCTGTGTAGTCCTCTGAAGAAATAGTTTTCCCCTATTTTTTTTCTTTTCTCTGTTTATAATGAACTATATATGGCTGCATAATACATTGCAGAGAAGTAATCTGACAAAAATCCCCCCCCAAGGGAAGGAAGATGTTGTCAGTATGTTGACATAGCTGGACTGTGACTGCTGAAAGGAGAGGGAATAAAAATGAATGTAGAAAACAAAGTGAAAATACTAAGCCCTTGTAAGATACTTTAGCAGGGGTTGATACCAGCAGCAAAGATTTCGCTGTGGATGCTATAGTTTAGTTATAGGTCCACGTGCATGACAAGCAGTCGGACTTTATCTGTGTGCTATTTTAGAGCTGAGATTGCTCACAAGCAGATTTGGTGATGTCTGTATGACTAACTTAAAAAATGTAATTTGGTGAAACACCACCCAAGACTCCAAAGCACACAAGTTAGCACAGAGATGCAGTAACAAACTCCTCTTTCAGAACAGATGTGATCTGTAGTGATTCTAAGCAATCCTTTGGGCTGAATTCTTCAAGAACTCTGTCACTTTGTGTTTTCAACTGTTATAACCATAAGGTAGGAAGAGTTCCAGAAGATGGTACTGAGATAGCCTTTTCCCTGACTACTTAAACTGTTCCCCTCCAAACCCTGTCACCTGTAGGTGACACAAATTTCTCCCAGTCCAGCAGGGAAAGGACTCGAACACAGCATGTGCCTGCCTCTCAGCCAGTCAGCGGTGCCACCGCTGGTGGACCTCACACACCACCTGCCTCAGTGGGGAACTGTAATACGGCAGGAGAAAGGCTGAGTGCCCTGCAAGTGGCACAGGGAGGATGGGCTCCAACAGCCTTTGTCTCAGGTGCTGCATGAAGCGAGCAGGAGACACCATGGCAGCCCTTCTCTACCATCTGAAGCTCAAGGCTTCCACTATGAAACTCCTTTAAGAAGTAGTAGTATCAGCTTTGTAGTAATTTTCTGGTTTTGTTTTTCTTCTTAGCTTCTTGCAATAGAGGTGAACACACCAGAGAGATTCAGCTCAACAGCTGACATAGTGTTACGCTTACTGGATACCAATGACAATGTCCCGAAATTCTCTTCTGACTACTACATTGCCAGGATCCCTGAGAACTCCCCAGGAGGCTCAAACGTAGTTGCTATAACTGTAAGTTTATTTATCTGTTAAGAAAATGCTCTCTTTTCTAGCTATTTATGGAGACAGCTCAAATACCTTAAAAACAGTAGACAATGGCACCTCACAAATCTTACCATTCATCTCCAGTTCCTTTCCAGAATCAACAAAACATGTTCCAATAAAATAAAATTGTAGGCAAGCATTCTTCAGAACAACAAATTTACTTTTTTTTTCTTTTTCTTTTTTTTTTTTTTTTTAATTAAAGGCCATCTGCTTTTAAGACAGATCACATGTTCTGTGAGTACTAAGAAAGCCCCAGTCAAATCAATGTCCAGCAGAAAGCTTTGGTTCTGGCTAAGTGGAATTGGATTTACTGGATTTGCTTGCTTAAGTACGAGTAAAAAGAAAACAAGATGCCTGCTTAGTTAGGTATAAGTCTCCTCCTCCTGGGAGGAATCTGGCTGCTAAATGCATAATTAGACAGTTAATGAAGGCAAGAATATAACACTAAAATGCTTAAAGCTGGGAAAGAAAGATCCCTGTTGAAGTATCTTCTCACTGTGGGAAGAATACGCTTACAGATTTTCCTCTGCTCACATTTCCATAGAAAGAAGATCAGGGAAAATCAGAGTGTTGCATGGGTCCTGTGCTGGAGAAGCATTCCCAGCCATTAGATGCAAGCTGTACCCCATTAGTGCAGCTGCTTGGACTGGAAACATGTCTCATGTCACAAAGCTCCTGGCCACATGGGGATCGGAGGGTGATGCAAGTCACTTTGCAGAGAGAGGCCTTGGAGGTAAGGGTGATGGAGGCAGGTTGCCAGAGATCTCCAGCACAGGCTGTCTGCAAATCACAAAGGAAATGAAGTTATCATAATAAAGTGCAAAAGGCAAATATTAGAGCTGGAAGAATGAAAGAGGAAAAGGAATATAAACACTACAAAAATGGTTGTTAGAGGAAATTAATAGGAATGCTGTAGAGAACAGACTCCAAACATCACTGTCTTCGCAACAAGGTGAATTAAAAAATTTCTATGAGGTGGGCAGAAAAAAAAAATTTACAAAAATTTTGTAAAAAGCAGTGAAACTAACCATTCTAAGCCAAGGTATATATAGCGTAGCTGAAGTTTCCATGTAAAATTTACTTTCATGTGATAACAACTCAGTGTTTGACCCAGATTCACAAATATACTTCACAAACTGAGATTCTCCGAGTACCCAGAACTACTATTCTGGCAGAAATCCCAAGTGTACAGAATGTTTCAGGAAAAGTTAGGCAGTACCAACGTAGACTGTGGTCAAAATTATGGGGTGAGAGAAACTTAAAACACTTATCAGCAAGGTTGATAGCCATGCAGGAATCAAAGACATTGTCCTAGTTTTCAAAAGAAGTAACAAATGTTTAATCAGAAAGATGAGTGAGCTAACCACGACCACCAGGAATTTAGATGGCCAGATACAATGGTACAGTATAGCATCTCAGAGCTGTCAAAGGAACGGGCTTATGGCAATTACTATCACCAAATCAGTAGCTTTCCAAATCCTGAGCTAAGACTGGAAGCCAACAAGAATCCTGAACAAAGATATCAACAGTTGTAGCCATCTGCGTTACTAAAAGTCACACAGGAACAAGAGTGATTATCTTATAAGCAAAGCTAAAATATTATGGATAGTTTTCAGTATTTGTTACGTGTTACTTTAAACAGAATTGATTAAAAGAGCAGAATATTAAAAAAAATCCTCTATGTACAGTAAGTAATTTTGGCCAGGGAATATACATTAATACTAAACTGATAATTAGGAAGGCTTGAGAGTGGGCAGCTTGTGTCATTGGGATTGGCTCCTTTTCTTTTAAAGGAAAGATGTGTTAAATGTCAATGAATAGAGCCATCTAGTGGCTTTCTCCCTGCTAGAGCCTCTGGGCACCAGCCTGGCCAGGAGACTGGCAACGTCTTAGCAGCTTAATTGGGACACCCAGTGACATTTCTGTGTGTTAGATTTTGCTGTTTTCTAGGTGCATAATTGTGTGGTTTCCCCCTAAAAATGTTCTGACAAAAGGAGGGAGCTTGGGTTTTTAAGTGACTTGTTTTTCAAAGAAAAATGGCCACACATCTTTTTGCAATTTCGTAAAGGATGACTCTCTTATTTTCTTTTCTTAAGGCTACAGATCCAGATTCAGGGCTTTGGGGAGAAGTCAAGTACTCTATCTATGGAACAGGAGCAGATCTGTGAGTAAAAAATAAAATTAAATAACCTTTAAGCAGAGTATTAAAGAGAATTTAAAAGAGCAGGCTTGTTCTTGATCTGCTCATTTCCAAGGACGTTTATGCCATGTTCTTTGAGCTTTGTGGGGGGAAAAAAAAAAAGAAAAAAAAAAAAGAACAAAACAGAAAAAATGTGATCATTAAACATCTGCTTCATCAACCCATGGAATTTTACCCACAAGTCCCCAAAGAGATATAAGGCAGCTGAAGTACCAGTACACAGGATCTGTTTAATCACCATCTGAAAAATGCTTCTAAGCGAAATGGGAGATTTTGGTCTAGCTGTCAAAAGTCAATTCTGGGAGAAAAAAAAATTCCTTGCTCTTTCGCCTACCATTCTATACAGTTGTACAAATAGTTTGGTTTGAACTCTTGCCAAAATAAATCAAAGAAGTCAAGACTTCCAAAGATATAAACTTTAGTTTTCAAGGCCAGTTGCACTGGATGTTCAAAGCATCATATATATGTAAAACTTGCAGCCCTACATCAGGGAAGAAGGGAATCCATTACTTGTTTGATTTTGTAACGATGCCTGGCTTCTCCTTGCCTTGGGAACAGTGTGGGGGTAAGAACGTCCTGGTGTGTTGTTTTTGCCTACACTGCTTCCATCCCAGCAGTTCCTGTGGTCCATCAGTTGGGGCTCCCAGCCATGCCTAGCACCAGCCATCACAGACATAGCTGCTGGAAGCTGCATCTCCTGGACGTGATGGGGCTGCAGGGCAGAAGTTGGAAATGAATAAGCAGAATCTATTTTTCTCTTTACATTATCCCCTGGAGTTAAAGATGAACTCCTCTTGTTAGGGTGAAAGCCATTTATGAGGCACAATCAAAGTCCAAAATCCAAGATGTTAAGGGTGAACTTCTTCTGTAGCTAGAAGGGTACACATAGGGGAGCATTTCCAGGATGGATTATTCTGAGCTGCTCAGTAAGTCTTTAAGCTATCTGCAGACTGCATAGAGGCAAGCAGGCAAAGGTCATGTCATAGAGGCAGACCTCTCTGATTTAAAGTGTAGCTGCTGGTGCAAAGAAGCTTGTGAAGGTTGTTGACAAAGGATTAAAGAAGAAAAAAAAAAAGTAGGTGCAACTTTCTTCTGATTGGAGTTGTGAGGATGTTCAGGCTCACTCTTCTTATGCTACTGAATGAGGAAATAAGGATGCAAAGGCACTTTTTCCCTTCTTAAATACATTTTTTTTTTCTTTTGCTTGTGCCAGATTGGCATGGCGCTCCAAGGCTGGATTGATTTCTTAAGCATTGAACCTCCAGATATGCTGAACATAGATTTGAGATTTTCAATTAGGAGCATGTTTTTTCATCACAGGGTTGCATCAGTGGAAATGCAGTTGCATTAGCAGAAAGATGAGTTTTACCTGAGTAAGAGGAATAGTGTTAGCTGTTGAAGACATAGCCATTACGTCAGTAATTCTCCATCCAAAGTGACGCTGGGAGTGGGGTGCACTGCTACAGTCTCTTCACATCTCACTGCTTCTGTTCTTCCACTAAAATGGCAATGATGAGAGTTCTGTCTGTGTGGTGAGACTGGGTTGGGCACTAAAGAGGCACTCAGCACAGGCACTGCCTCCTACCAAGAGTTTGCACAGCTCTTTCCACCTCCAGGTCCTGGCTTTCATCAAGACTTGTATTTGTATTTAACAGAGTAATGCTAACAATTGATGATTCTGGATTACTAAGTGCATGTTTTATAATCACTCTCAATTACGCTCACAGTTGAGATACAGAAAATATTTTGTCATCCTTTAAACTAATTAAAGGAGATATACAAAACCTTTCATTTGTTAAAAACCCTACTGTTTGGAGCCTATGTTGGTAGTCCTTTAACAAAAGACACTGCATTGGTATCTTCTCTGTAAATCTGAGCTTTCGCACGTCGCTTTTGATAGTGTCTCAGTAATTACAAATGTGTAGAAGTGAATTTGCTACAGATAAATCTGAACACCCTCTCCATCCCAGTGCCAGTCTGTGGAAAAGTGATTAGTTTTGGAGGACATAATGTGCCCTGCACTTCTGGGGATTTGAGAGCAGCCATTTTTCTTACCCGTTCTGAGAAGCAAAGAGTTTAAACATGATATTCAGCAACCTTCCTTTAGCTGTTGAGGAGATATCAATCATTTTTAATTTATTCAGGACATTATCAAATACGTTGTATTTATAAACTGAACAAATAGGCAGTTCCTTAATTTTTTAACATGAAGAAATTATTCTGGAGGAAGGCCATCGAGCTGGGCATTTATTTAGGACAAAGCCTTTAACAGAAAATGCAGCTAAAATGGCTAGTGCACAATGAATAGAAAAACACCAGACACTGTGGTGTTCACATCGCAGTCTGTGGTTTTCAAGCCTAAAGGAACAAACCAAAGATAGGTAGAGTGAATGATTCAGAAACATCAGCCTGACAGAAGGAAGGTGAAGAATACCAGTCTTTGATCTTTGAGCACAGTATTTCAGTGTTTAGAACCCACCTTTGCCCCAGGCTATAAACACATGTTAGGTTACCAAAAAAAATAAATAAATAAACCTCAAAATCTCTCCGTGCTTCTTTTTTTCAGGTTCCTAATCCACCCATCAACAGGTATAATTTACACCCAGCCCTGGGCTGTATTAGATGCTGAAGTGAACTCAAAGTATAATTTCTATGTGAAAGCAGAGGACACAGATGGGAAGTACAGCCTGGCTGAAGTGTTCATCACTGTGCTAGATGTCAATGATCACTCTCCAGAGTTCAATGAAAACATCCAGGAAAAGACGATGATCATCGGGTCACCAGTGAAGATAGAGGTGAGAAACAACACAGCGTGTCACAAAGCAGAGTGCTTTGGAAAAGCCCCAGCTATGCAGTTTATTGCTCAGGGAACACGATGAATGCCTGAAAGTTGGCTTTTCCTGAGGCTTTATTCTGCACTTCCATTTGTACGTAACAAATGGATTAAAGCATGGAACAGTAGTATTTACAGACTGCTGAGAAAGAGAAATAATTTCTATAGGCAGAAGAAAAAGTTCCGTTACAGTATTTGAACCATTAACTGGTGGAGGATTCTGGATTATACAGTGATCATAAGAAGCCCAAGCACGATGAATGAATGAAAGTACAGGGTTTTGAATGCTTAACCTTCCTGCCATTTTGCTCAACCACACAACTTCATTCCCTTCGCTTTGTAGAACTATATATAGCGATCCAGTGCAGAACAGGAGGTTAAAAAACATTGCAATAGCAATTTGCAGGCAAAGGAGCAGAACATCCGATGTTACACATATTTGAATGCATATAGTCAAGCCTGATTATGCAACACCCAACACTAACAGAATAAATACCACAGCAAAAAACTTAAGGCAGCTATAGCTTAGTGAGTGTGGAGCTAATCCCATTGTTCTCTATTAATTTCAACATTTGTCCCCGCTGCTGTGGGAGAAAGTCCCTAGCGACAGGCTGTTTACTGTCTCCAGATAGGTTATGATTCTGCTTTTCATCTTCTTCCCTTTAATCTTGAATAGAAATCATTTATACAAAAAGAACTCTAGCCCTGCTATTTGTCATTAGAAAATGGTGCATAGCTGGTACCATGAAAGGGTAGTTTGTTTCCAAGACTAGACAAAAACAGTCAGTAAAAATTACCACATGGATGTTGTCAGAAGTGAATGCTCAAAAACTTAGAGTTTTATCTTCAGGCAAAGCAATAACATCTTTGTTCTTTACGTTTCCCCAACCAGGCTATAGATCAAGATGCAGAAGAACCCAACAACATTGTTGATTATTCCATCATGCAAGCAGACCCAGCCAACGTGTTTGATATAGACCAAAGCACTGGGGAAATCAAGTTGAAATCCTATATCCGTTCTCTGGACATCATCCACAACATTACAAAGAACAAGGACTGTATATGGTCAGTGGTGGTGCAGGCCAAAGACCGAGGCTCCCCTTCCTTCAGTACCACAGCAGTTCTGAAGATTGATATCACAGAGGAGGTAAGCAAATATTTTAGAAAAATCCTAAACAGTGCTGGGATGATTCTTGATCAAGAACAACTATCAGAGTACTTTGGGGCTGACCCGATGTTAAACTCTATCATTAAAAGCATTATCAAAATGCATCTTAAACACACCCACAGGGCATCAACCACCTCTCTAGGAAACCTGTTCCCACATCTAACTGCCCTCTTGGTAAACAAGTTTTTCTAAATGTCTAGTCTGAACCTCTGCTACGCAGCCTTGAGCCATTCACGTGCATCTTCTCAGTAGACACCAGGGAGAAAAGATGAGCACCTCCCTCTCCCCACTTCCCCTCTTCAGGAAGTTATAGAGAGCAATGAGGTCACCCCTCAACCTCCTCTTCTCTAAGTTTAACAAACCCAGTGTCCTCAGCTGCTCCTCACAGGACATGCCTTGCAGACCTTTAATGATGAGTTTCTTGCATTTGGTTGTTGGAGACAGATATGAATTAAGGACTATAGGCTCCCGAGAGTAGAGGTAAATCTCTGATCTTTTGTTTACATTCAGGAGAAAACAATCTTTTTTTTCCCCCTTGCCAAAATTTAATAGAAAGTAACTGCGGCCAGAGTGAACTATATTAGACCTTTTTTTGCAAGTCAAATGAGTGACATAGGAAAAGTGAGCAAACTTTATTGAAGTGCTTTAAGTAAATAGAAATTTGGATGTGAGTTTAATAATTGCAGTATTATTAGCAGACAAAAGACCACTCTAAAAGATAGCAAACATATGTTGAGAGTGTCCTGGTAGTCCAACTTCTTCATCCACCAAAGGACAGGCAGCAATTTATGCTGAGCAGTGCATGCTTGTGTGATTTTTATTTATCGTAACTGCCTTGCTATGCCTTTAAGTAGGTACCAGCAGGAAGGAAATGGTAGATGAGAAACACATCATTAGAGTGATGGTCTCTGGACCAGATGCGTACTGGGCAAAGATGCAAATCTCTTTCTGCAGACAGCAGCTGGCTTTCTCTCTTTTTTTCTCTTTCTCCAATGGAAACCATAAGTCTTGGTGGGTTTTATGCAACAAATAAGAATCTCTACTCGCAGCCAACAGCAGGAAAGCCCACCCTCACTGCCTGCCTTCCAGGCTCGCCCTGCACCATAAGTGGCTCACAAGGGGCACCAGGTGGCCTCAGGCACTATCCCCAGCTGTTGGCCCCAGAGTGCAGGTGAGATGGAAATGGAGGTTCCCCATATCCCCCAGCTCTCCCTCCCCTCTCCGGGGTACACAGACAAGCTGTTTACCAATCTGTTAGTGTGGGGCTAGGGCTGAGGGATGTCAAGGAGAGTGGGAGTACCCACACTTCTTCTGCTGCGGGAGTTATGTCCCTGAACCGGGGCTTCCTCCTTCTATACGGGCTGATGAAGGATATCTAGAAGAAAAAAAAAAGAGCACCTTGTGCATTGGGATGAAGAGTTTCTTGGATTTCCTTCTAGTGTGTGAAGTAACATAAGCACATGATGAAAAGAAGTTGTCTTCCCATCTCTCTGCTCCTTTTTGTCCTGGGTGTGCATGAAGTGAGGGAGCTCCCCCTTAATAAAGTGTAAAGGGGAAACAGAGAGGGCTCTGAAGACCTGGATTCTTCTCAGACACAGTTATTCCTCCTTCCCATGCTCTTCTCCCTGCCAAGTCCTAGCACGTATGCTGAAATAGCAAAAGTATCCTCTCTGCACTTGAGTATGTCTCTTCAGCAGGACCTGCAGCACTAATCTCACGTCATGTCCTCTGTAAGCTTCTGCACAATTCTCCACTACTTCTTTCATTGATTGTAATGATTTGCATTGTGGTTTTTTTGTTTGTTTGTTTTACCCGAGAGCATCACACCTCCTTGAAAAAGCACTGAAGTTCCAGCTTCCGTGTGGGTGAGTTACCGTGGTGGTGCAGGAAGCTCTTGCTTGTTCCCAGTGTCCCAGGCACAACAGCCACTGCTAGCGCTCTGTGCAGGAAGCAGTCTCTTGGTAGAGGCACGTTGTGTGCACTCTCTTTCCCTCCCTCTCTCTGACTGTTACGAATCTACATGTCATCCTTCATGCTCCAGCTGCACAAAGTCTCTCTTAGTTAGCTGTTTGGTGGGTATTTATGTATTACTGATTTTGGATAAGGAAGATATTTTTGAATGCATCCTCCAGAGGTTTCCCGCAGTGTTAATCACACCAAGTAATTAAACAGGCATATTTTCTGATTAACATTTACCACTGCAATTAGCGCGAGGCTGTGCCCTTCGAGATAGATGCCTTGTGGCTAAGTTCAGCAGTATTGCACATCAAAAGGACCTTTTGCTGTTGGAACAATATAGCAATAAAAAATTCCAGAGGCCTTTTAATTTAACCGAGTCTGTTTTTATGGAAATTGGTATTGAATGGCATTTGTTAATCTCCTATCCTTTCTCAACAGAGTAAGAAGCATATGCTGAAAAAGCCATGGTTTTTGCACCCTAATGTCACTCAAAAAATCTATTCCTGCTGCACGCAATTTTCACTGGTAGCTGATCCCCCAGTCCTGATCCTGAGGGTTGGCCTGATGGGGGATCCCCCTGCCTCCTCGTGACTCTGCTGAGGTCCTGCTAGGATAGAGGGGCGTTTATTTACAGCTCTTCACAGCCCAGAGCTTTAGTCCACATTTAGAGAGTATAATCTGTGACACCTTTGGTTCTTAATAGCTTTGGCCACTGATTTAGACTTCTAAATATACCTGATGAGTACATTCCCCTGGTTTAAAGGTTCAACAAACTCACAGAAGGTGTATTTCCTTCTCTCTTACACACTCTGCAACCATCCCTGCAACAAGGCTAGGTCTAATCTGAGGCAAAACCCAAGAAATGCTAAAAACGTGGAAGTGGGCTCCTCACAACCAGTGGTTTGTTTTACAGATGCACTTGCTCAAGTTGACACAACCTGATTTGTCTATAATCCGTGATGGCTTGGGCTCTTAACAGCTTCGCCTGCTTACTGAGACTTCTAAATATAGCTGAGGAGCCTTAGCTGCTCCCATGCTTAAACAGCTCAGCCACATGCTCCTGTTGGGTCCAACTTCAGGACGATGCACTGCCCACTCGTTCTGCGTGCTGCAGACCACGCAATATGAAAGGCTCTTGAGAAGCTGCCAGAAGGTGTGGATGTCTGCACGCTGCAGGCTGTTGTAGCAGAAGAGTAAAAAGTGAAGGAAGGAAGTCGCCCTTTCAGTAGCAAAAGGAGACACGAGCATCTTCTTTGGTAAACTTGGGGTTTTGAGGAGAAAGCCACTGTGAAGGAAGGATGGTGAGAATAAGGTCCATGTCACAGAGTCATACCTGTCCTGAAGCTGCACAGTGCAGAGTCCATGAAACCAGCTTCAAAGGCACGTGTCAATGTTGGAGACCGGCCCCTCAAAAGCTGGCAAGTCCCAGGGGTGCAGAGCTGGGCACCTCATCACACTGAAGGGATGCTGGCTGAGGAGCTTCCCTGCAGGGGACAGATGGCTGCAAGGCTTCTGCATGAGAAGCCCAGGACCACACGTGTGTGTTAAATGATGAATAGCTCACGGCATGTTTTATTCCAAACGGTTGCTTTAATCTCTTTAATTGCATTCTTGTCCCAGGATTGGACATCCCCTTTCTCAAAGCTGATACACAGCTTAGCTACTTCCAAACTTCTGCCGCAGTTCTGAACTGTCTGCCAACCCTTCTCTGGTTCTCATTATAGCTGTGAAATCGCAGCAGAAGAACCATCAGAACACTATCTGTTGTGAGCAGTGGTATTTTTAACTCCTCTGATGGCTGTTGTGAAACAGAGCATTTCTTCCGTGTTTAGGCCCAGAAATATGACAGTGTTTCCCATTACAGCTTTAATTTCATTGTGCATCTGCCATTGTTTAATCTGTTCAAGAAAAATCAGCACTTTCCAAAATGCAACGTGCCTCCTAGGGAAAAAATACCGGCTACATAAATTACCAAGCAGCGCTATTTGATGGCCCAGTTCTGACGCACTGCTGGTAATGGTGCAGTGCCTTGGAGGTACGTTGGTTGTGCAGGGAAGTGCTCAGAGACAAGGTACTTAAACTTCAGTGTCCAAATGCTCCCACGCTTTGACTGTAAGAGGGTGCTCAAACCGCTCTCAGACCTGGACTCTGCATTACCTGACTGGGTCATGGGGATGACACAGGATATTCAAGCTTTTTGGTGACAAATGCACTTACCATAAGCCTGTCTGCAGGACAGCTAAGATGATGACGTTCCAGGCTTGTTTTGCAAATCACTCTTCCCATTTATCCTGCAAATGTCATGCCCACAACAAACAGCAATTTTACCACTGTATGCTTACAAAATGCCGCATGTTTTTATGCAAACATCACTGAGCAGTTCTCATTCAAGGCTTATTCTAGGCAACGCTTGTATAGTAGCATCCCAGTAATTAGAACATAGGCTGAATCAGCTAACTATTAATGGGTTTAGCTTCAGTATTAATCATCTCTTCATACCTGGAAGCTCTGAACAAGTATCAAACTTAGTTAGATGAGGGGCAGTTGAATGAAACTGTGTTCTGAAACTCACCATATGATCTTCATCAGTTCTCAAACCTGGAACCGTTGTACACTGACAACATGGGACACATACTTCTGTCTAACCTCATTTATTCAAGATTTGCAAATAGCTAGTCAAATAATTATTACTGATCTATATAGCATCATCTTAAGTATATGTCATCTTTCTCATGTCAGTTCTATATTATGTAGCCGTCTATGGCAATCTACAGAATAGATCTCGACAACACTCATAATTATAAGTGGACTCATTTCAGGTCATGTACTACTTAGCAGGGTTTGTCTGACACTTAATTCATCAGATTTTCACATGAAGTTAAGGTAAGCTAGGATAGAATTTCTGCCATCTGATGGAATTTAAGTACACAATATCTATGTAATGCACAACAGCAAAGCTGATGTTGAATCCAAGCTCTGACAGTCGTGGGCTGCTTTGCTTTTTCTAGCTCAGGTCTGTTGCTCGTTGAATAATGGGAAAACTTTGCACAACAACAACAAAAAAATCGGTCCCTACTTGTAAGGTAAAGTAGTCCATGACTTCCAATAGCACGTATTTGCCCATTTGTCTTTGCCAATAGGAAACATTCAGATTATGGGAACAACGGTCTTGTATAATGTGCCTGAGGTAGGTTGTGAAAATACAGAAGTGAAGACACTCAGCTCCCTTTATTTTCCATGCTATCCGTTCCATAAGCGTCTCACCCTAGCTCCCTAGTTGTATATATAACAGATACTCACCTCTTTCAAATACAACCACGCATGGGTTGACCGTTTCTCTTATTTTTGACATTTCCAGATCAAGTCCAGGGTAAAATCCTATATTTTAGGCCTCAAGAAGCGTCCATGGACGATATTTGGAATTTGCATGAGTGGCGTCCTTTCCACCATTTCTGTAACAATGGTGATCTCCACCATCATATACTGGAAAAGTGTGAAAAGATCCAAGCTCTACCCGCAGAGCAAAATCCGCAAAATTATACGGGGACCTCCGAGACGCACAGTGTGCTAAGCTGCATAGTGAACTGGTCATTCATTTGTCCTTAATATGCCATATGTAGCTTACGTCACTGCTTATTTTTCTTATTTCTGAAAACAAAGCTCTTTAGCTCTAATCATGTCCCTTACCTCAAAGAGTTTTGTTATGTCTGTAAAAGAGTACTTGAAAACAGAATGCAGCACATACCTGCTAACTACTCATTTGTACACTGTAATTTTATAAAGCGTAGTTTTCTCATAATCTTTTAAATGCCATTTTCAGTAATGGTCCTATAAACTGCATCACCGTATCACCTGCGGCTGTTTTCAAAAGATCATTTTCTACTCATAAACTTCTGTTTGGGTTCAATGCTATTATTCCTAGGAAATTATTTCTGACATATAGTACAACAATACAGCTGCAGATCCCGGAGCCAATTATTTTCTTGCTCAGTTCTTGCAAGTTAAACAAACACTGTGGTGATAAGCAGGAATCTGCCCTAATTTGGCAGTAAAACTCCTGTAAGCTTTTGTGTTTGACCACCATCCTTCTCTCAACACTGCAGTGCTTGCCCAGTCTCCTGCTCCAAATTGTGCAAAGCTGGACTGGCTCTTTGACTCTCACTTTTCTTTAGAGACAACTTCCAGTAGTGGCCCCTGCTTGTCACATATTTTGGACAAATGAAATTTCTAGGTCGCTGTCTGTCCCACAGAGTAAGTCATGTGTTTTCTTTGTACTCTTTTACAGACTCTTCACAAAGGGCCTATGGCCGCCTTTTTGATGCAAACTAAAGATAACCCCATGAAAGCCTTAGGAGTGCTAGCTGGTGTCATGGGCATAATGGTGCTGATAACTATCATGATCTCTACTGCCATGTTCTGGCGCAATAAGCGCTCCAACAAAATCATGCCGGTAAGAAGGATCATAAAAAAGAGGCAGCCCCAGCCGTCCCGCACGGTGAGGATGGAGTGGCTGAAGTTCAAGAGGCCCAGCAATGCCGCAGAGAAGTTTGTCGTCGAGGATGATGCACAGAGCCTGCAGAACGAGAACAGCAACAACAACGTCCAGGTTGCCCCCGTGCCACCAGCCGCCCCCATGCCCCCGCCACCCCCTGCCCTGGCTTCCAGCGGGGATGCCCCAGGGTGGCGGGTGCCAACCGTGTCCGGCTCCCTCACCCCCAAGTTCATCAATAAGCAGCTGAAGAAGCGAGGTCACAGCAGCGCCCACAATGCCCTAGTGTCAGAGCTCAAAATGAGATTTGAGAAGAGGAACGCGGCTATCGGCGAGCCCCACATCTAGGCGCTCTCGGCAGCCCCAGAGACTGCACCTTGTGGCTGTGCGTGGATGTATTATGTGCCGTGGTCCTCCCTGTGTCTGTCAGCACCCTGTGAACTGAGAGCAGCTTCTTGCTCCGACAGTCCCCCTCACCTCCTGAAAGTATGACATACTACGAAGTTGCCCCACCTGTACCAAACGCTGTGGTCCATGCCCAGCTAGGACTGCACTTCCTTTGTGTTGTGTCCCAGTGCTGGTTCCACCCTGCAGCTGTCTGATGGGTGCTCAGTACTATGCCCCTGCGCCAGGCAGTCTCCCCAAGCAACCAGCAGCTCAGCTTGCCCCAGTTTGGGAAGCCCTTAGCTGGAGTCCTGCTCTGCATCAAGGTGCTCTGCAGCCGAGGCGCTGGCAGATGCCACTTCTCGTCTGGTCCAGCACGGGGGTCTGAGGTGCCCGAAACCCCCCCTCAACTCCCAGGCCCAGCGTTGAAGATGCTGGTCTGGCTGTGGCACCAGGGTTGGTGTGCGGGGCTCCTGGAGCAGCGGCACGGCACGCTGGGAGGGGGCTGCACATAGCTGGTGCCTGCTGCCCTTGGGGCACGACGTGCAGGGTAGCAGCTGGCAGAACGATGTGCTGACGGCCTCGGTACCCCCCATCCTGCAGGTAAGCAGGCAGGCTTGGAGAAGTTCTTCATTTTCCTGCAGTTTATGCTGGATTCTGCCAGAGCACATTGGCATGATGCTGAGCTTCGCTTCCACCCTGGACTTGCCTGCTAATCAGGGGATGGGAGGACCAACCAGGCCAGGATGCAAGCACAGAAACTCAGTAGCAGCACTCGCTCAATACTGCCTCCTTCCGACACTGCATCTCCTAATGAGAGGCAGGTCAGCAGGAGGACTTGATTAAAGCAGCAGGGAAGGTAAGGTAAAGGCGAGAGAAAAATTATAAGTGAAAAATAGAGACAAGTGCTAGAAAGTCACATATGTCGGTCAGGAATGTGTCTGGAAAGATTACTTGTGTGTTTTTTTTTATGCTGCTAGCAGGAGGTGTCAGGGAATGTATTTCATCACCTCTCCTAGCTTGCTCCAGGGACTGGTGAGTGCAAAAGGAAGTTTCCATAAAATATTCTGGCTTGTCCTAGCAGCATTTTTGACTGAATTATGCAACAGCTAACTGGAAAGGGTGTGGGGAGGATGACAATTTCTTCCTGTTAGGTGACAGTAAAAAGGCACTGAAGGCAGAGCAGATTTTTTTACAGGCCCTCCCCACAGTTTCTCTCTTGTGTTCGTTTCTGAGGAGGTGTTTTTCAGCTGGGCCTGGCTGTTTCCTGTCGCCTGGGGAGAAGGCAGTGTGCACTGGCCTAGCTGGGGAGCAGCACCCTGTGCCCAAGCCCTGACCCCGTAAGGCAGCTGTACCGGCTGCCGTGGGTTTGCTGTTGTGGATGGACACCATGAGCATCAGGCTGGGGAGCAAACCCTAAGTGACAGGATGCTGTGTTCATTCGAGAGCTGCTTTTTGTCATTTCAGCTGGACCAGCGGACCTGCTCCTCTGGGGCTCCTTTTCCTTCACCCCATTAGCTGGTCTTATTTCCTTCAGCCGGACCAGGGTTTCATCACCTTAGCAGATAGCTGGTTCAATGAGCCATCACCTACTAACAGAGAGAAAAATCCTCTATTTTTAACTTCCATTTACTCCACCCAGCAAACAGAGGGTGACTGTGGTTCTTGTCGCCCACGGGCTGAGCCAGGAGCTGCAGTTGAGAGGGGCCGCAGGGCCCGTTGCTGCCCCGAGTTTGCTGCATAAACTGGCACCAGCCCTGGTGGTGCCGGGCTTTGGGCCGTGCCCCTGCGCTGGGTCTCCTCGCAGCGCAAGCCACTGGGCCCAGCTCTCCGGGCACGCAGTGTGTCAGGGCTCAGCCCCATCTCCGCGCAGGTCAGGGACTGAAGGCTGCAGAGCAGCAAGGAGCAGCAGTCTGCTGGGTGTGGGGAGCAACACACATAAAATGCACGCTTGAACGTTTCTCTGAGGTGGCCCCTTGGTATGGGACTGCACAAGGAGCTGCGTGAGGAGCCGTGCAGCTGTAGAACTGTTGGTAAGGACAGTGCAGTCTGAGGGCCGTGCCCTGAACCAGGCAGAGGCTTCACAGGGAGCAGAGGCAGTAGTGGCAGGGGAGTGATGAGGGCCCAGCATGGAGGGGCGTGGCAGCATGGCAGCCCATGTTGGTGCCGATGGCTCCTTTTCATTTCTTGGTCTTCATTTTCTCCACCCTTTTCTCGCCTTCCCTCAGGGCCCGTTGCTTACCCCTGCTGCTGGCTCCCAGGCCCTTGCATTGTGCACTGCGTCCACCTCATCCTCCGGCCCTGAGCCATTTGGAGGGAGGGGACACACAGCTCCTGTCACTGCTGCTCAGCCCCGGTCCCACACCCACGGCCCCACAGGCTCCTTTCACTGGCTGTGTCTCCTGCAGGCTCTGCAATGTTTCATGGGGGCACCAAAGGCTTCTGATCTGTTCCCCATACTACTGTTTTCCTGATGTCGTGTTGAAGCCAGTATTTAGTGGTCATTCTCGGATGAGGAAAGCCTGTAAAAACCATTCAATTAAGTGAGATTTAGCAGGAATTACAGGCTTAGTGTTAGAGATTATATTTAAGAGGGAATAAAGTTGTTTTATTACTATGTTGTGAGACTTTTCCAGTTACTTTGTACTTCAACTTCAGAGTTTTGGTTTTTTTTTATAAATTAAAAAAAAAATACAAATTATTCTTCTCGTGGTGTATTTTTGCTGGCAGAGATGCCTTTTTGGTTGCTTGCTGCGTGACCACTGCCAGGGACGGCAGAAATGCCCAGCACCCGGCTGTGGCACAGCCCTGGGGCAGGCATGCTACTCACCCAGCAGCAGGTTTTGGTTCAATGCCAGCACTCACCGGGCATGCAATAAAGTACTCACATCCTGCGCATGGTCATCAGAGGTTTTGTTCTTCCCAGGCCATGTCCTCGCTGTGATTCAGCCTCCTTGATTCTCCCTCCCTGTTGTGTGCATCCCCGGTCTGCCCCCAGACCATCCCCGCAGCAGCTGCGGTTCCTTGCCGCCTCCAACTGGCTCAGGAAGCCAGAGTGCCCTCCTTCCTGCAGGGCGCTGTGAAAGGGTTCCTCTTCTGAACCAGGGGCTGAGAAATCAGGCTGCAGTGGTGGGAAATAATCAGCCTGCCTCATTTTTGATATTCCATCTCTCACCCTTGTTTAGATAGGGAGCCCCACTCATTTACGGTGAGCTTGTGTTAGGACGGTTGTTAGGAAGGTTTTATTTGACTTCTTGTCTTCATTTGCGTAGCAAATGCAAGGTCACGAAGTCAGGTTTTATTTTAAAGTTCTATATTTGTGCATGAAGAGGAAAGGAAGTCTTACCTTGGGTGGGGGGGGGGGGGGGGGGGTTGACTGCATCAAGCAGAAGTCCTCTCAGCAGCATTGCCAACACTGGAGCGGCACTTTCAGTGCCTCAGCGCCTTGGCTTTAATCACCAGAGTGAGCTCAGCCCCCAAGCTGAAGGCTCCCAGCATGGCAGCGCCGTGTGCCACCACGCCGAGTGCTGGATGAGGAGCGGAGGCACTAGCTCGTCCCACTGGGTGCTCTCCATCCCCGCAGGGGTTTCTCCAGGCCATGGCTGTCACCCCACTGGGCTGGCTGCTTCTGAAGGGCCACAGGGGCCCTCACTGGGGGAGCACAGGTAAGGAGGGCCTGGAGCTGCCCTTCCCTGCAGTGGTGCCCATTGCTCCTCAGCACTCAGTTTTTTTGCAAATTGTAACAGTAAAAGAACAAAAATGAAGCAGAGGACATTGCACATTGTGAAAATCAGTTGTGTTTGTTGTGTCACATTAACACTAACACACTAACAAGCCTCTTTACATATAACATCAAAAGCATCAACAAAACATGTTTTTTAAAAGCCACACAGTAAGTTGCAGCAGTTGCAGGTGCTGGGGAAGGAAACAAGGGGGCCTGAGGCTGTGCAGCATGGAAAATACACAACAAAGCATAGCTTTTGTTGCCAAAACACAACTAAAAAGGCAAACTGCCACACAGTAAAGGTCGCGGTAGTCATTATCTCTGGCTATAGCCAAGGTTTCTACTCTGGTTTGGTATTTTTGACGAGGTCTCTAACAACACACATGACAAGGGCTGTGGGTCTGTCAGCCATGTGCTTTGTGCTGAAAAGAACAAGGCCAAAAAGAAAGGGGAAAAAAAAAAAAAGTATGTTTATCCCCCCAAAAGGTAGCTGCTCTACAAGCCTGGGCCAGTTGCTCTCCTATATATGTTTGTTGTTTTTTTCTGCCTCTGGCAAGGTGGCAAGCCTTGATGTTGAAGCAGCAGGCTGTGCCGGCAGTGCGCCTGTGTCTGGGGTTAGCACCTGGCTGGCTGCCCAGCCTGGCAGCAGGCGCAGCGGTGGCTCCTCAGCTCCCAAACCCTGGCCCCTGCCCCAGGGATGTGCCCGCTCAGTGCAAGCAGCCACTTGTCCCAGTGGCAGGGGTTAGGCCCAGCGTCATGGAATCACAGGATCACTATGGTTGGAAAAGCCCTCCAAGATCATCTGGTCCAACCATGTCCCTACCATCAGTATGATGCACTAAACCATGTCCCCAGGCACCACGTCCCACCTTTCCTTGAACACCCCCCAGGGACGGTGACTCCACCACCTCCCTGGGCAACCCATCACAGTGCCTGACTGCTCTTTCTGAGCAGAAATGTCTCCTCATTTCCAACCTGAACCTCCCATGGCACAACTTGAGGCCATTCCCTCTGGTCCTGTCACTAGTTATCTGTGAGAGGAGGCTGACCCCAAGCGCCCCAGCACCTTAGAGGTTCCCTAGGCCTCCAATCTTAGATGCTGGTCATGCGGGGTGTACTTGGTGTGCTGCCTCTGAGAGGAACAATACAGAGTGTGGAGTGGAGTGGGGACACTGTGGCCAGGCTCTGTGACAAGATGGGAACTTGATTGTTCTTGTGCACACTGGAACTGATAAGCTGCACATTTGCTACCCTGGACCAATGGCCTATGTTTTTGACAAAATGCTGTCCTTTTGGTGAATATTGCCCATTATAATACCAAAACACACCTCCATCCCAAAAGCTACCTGCCTTCAAGGTGTAACCATGCCTCACATGTTTGCACTTTAAAATTTTTCTAGTCTATAATTTTAAAGCAGAGAGAACATTTTGCACCAATTGTAACAAAGATATGCATGACTAGAGTCACTCAAGCTCCACCTAAAAGATAGAAAATGATATAAATTAGCCTAAGGGAGAGAGAATGTTACGGAAGATACCATCATGAAGGATACCTTCTGACTTCTGGGATCGGTTGACAGGCTGAGCCTCTCTTCCCCTCCCACCACTGGGATGCCTTTGGGTAAGAGTTGAACACTTGGTTACACCAAAAGTGCCTCCCTGGGAAACTCAGACATCTCTGTAGAGTTGCTTTATACCTTTTAACGCGTTTACAGCCAGGCTGAGTTACTTGAACTTTGGTATTTGTATTTGCTTTGCAGACACTGAATTTATCACTGGCAATCCAAAGAACCTGTGTACCTGTTGCTTAATAAATTGCACTATTCATTAAATCTAGCTGTGGTAGTTCTCACTGAGCACACCCAAACTCTTGGAGTGTGGCCACGGTAGTTCATGGAACGCAACTAGACTGGGGGTGTCTTACGTTACTCGTGCATCTGTCATAGTGATATTCCAGTACCCTGACTGCAACCAGACTTACAACAACTAATTGGGCATCGCTCCCAATTACTTTAATCTTGAACACAACATGTGGCTATGTGGTAAACTAAACTGGTCATCTAAGCTACATATTTTGGACACAGGTAAAAGTCCCTTCCCTCCCTATTACAAAACACATTCCTATCAAAAAACAAATCCACAAAAAACAAACCCATGAAACCCTCCACTGCTGTGACATTACACATCCACATGGCAGCCAACAGAAGTCCAGCACTGCAAACACACCTCCCCATCAACCACATTCCTGGCTGGGAAAGCTAAAGAAATATTTTTTAAAAATAAGATGCACATGTGCAGGCAGCAGGCAGCGCTGACCTTTTGCTGCACATTTCTGTTTGGTTGTTGGGTTTGTTACTTTTGTTAATGCTTGTTTCCTTTCATCTCAGATTGAAGCCATCAAGTAGTAGCTCTAAAACATTTCCTAAGCAACTACTACAAAGGATTTTGGTGATGTTGTTCTTCAGGTCGATCAAGGGCACCTCAACGTGTGTGTGCTGCTCCATGGCACTGCTGGGGGTGCTGGGGTGCAGCCGCACACCCTAAGGCCCCCAGGCCTGGGGATTTGGGAGCCCACTGGGTATGCTGGCCGTGCACCCCACCATGCCCCAGGTCTGTGACACATGGGGAGTTTCACTGCTCCTTCTCAAAAAAGCCAGCAGGATGGAGGCCACGTGCCCGCAGTTGCAGGCAAGCACAGGCCGAGCTAGTAGAGGTCAGCGCTGTTCCTGTGGGGTGGCCGGGCCTTACCAGGCCGCTCGGGCTCCTCACGGGCTGGGGGCCGCCGGGTGCTGTGGCCACCCTCGGGGTGGCAGAGCCCGTCCTGGCTGCCGGCGGGCAGGCTGTCCAGTGTGCTCTCCTTGCTGCCTGCGGCTGGCGGCTGGCCCCCACGGCGGCGGTGGGGCCAGGCAGTGGGGCAGCGTGTCAGGCAGCCAGGACGGGCCTCAGCGGTGCAGGCGTACATGCCAGCAGGCACGGCCAGCACCATGGCGCAGACGATGACGACGATGTGGATGAGCTTCTCGCGCTGCTCCAGCTGGCTGACGTCGCTGCCCGTGACAAAGACGACGCACTGGCCCTTGCGAGGCGCCTGGTTGCGGATGGCCACGCAGACCTCGTACTTGGTTGCAGGCAGCAGGTCGGTCACCGAGTAGGTGTTGATGCCAGGGCCGATGTAGATGGCGTCCTTCTGGGCAGTGTCATAGCGGCCCACCAGCAGCGTGTACCAGGTCTCCCCTGGCTCTGCCACCGCTGCCGCCGCGAACCATTCCAGGGTGATGCCGTAGACTGTCTGCTTGGCAATGCGCACCTCCACGTGGGCGCCTGGCTCTGCAGGGGCAGCAGGGGCCCAGCCTGGGACAGGGACAGAGGCTGGCGGGGTGCCTACGTGGAGGGCGATGGCCACCGAGGCATTGCCCAAGAAGTTGGTGGCAGTGCAGGTGTAGTTGCCGGCATCTGCTGGCCCTGCCGCTGGGATCAGCAGCTCGGAGCGGACGGTCTCCTCGCTGATGGGCTGGGTGGACACTGTGGGGCAGAGGGGAGCTGAATCAGCGGGCAAGGTGGTCACATTGCAGCCCCAAGACTGTCCCAGAAAGGGGTGAAGGTGAGGGGGCCGAGCAGCATCTGCCTGTCCAGGGGAAAAGGGAGTTGGTGTGTGGGCGTGCACCAAGCCCAACAGAGCTCATGGGTGAAGTGTTACCCAGGCCAAGAGGCAATAAAGAAGGTTCATAGACTATACTAAACTAGGAGGAGCCATCGATTCCCTAGAGATGAGAGGCCTTACAGAGTGCTCGATAGCTCGGAGTGCTGGGCAATGACCAACTCTATGAAATTTAACAAAAGCAATTGCCAGATTCTGCACCTGGATCAGTGTCAGCCTGGATGTACATACGGTCTGGGGGGGACAAGTGACTGGCTCAAGGCTGCACCTGGGGAAGGTCAGATGTTAGGGAAAAGTGCTCCACTGAGGGGATGGTCAAGCCCAGGGAAGTGGTCATGGCCCCAAGCCTGCCAGCGTTCAAGAAGCATTTTGACTATGCCCTTAGATACCTGGTTCAACCTTTAGGTTGCCCTGTGTGGAGTCAGGCATTAGACTCAATGATCTTCATGGATCCCTTCCAACTCAGGACATTCTATGACTCTAACCTGCAGTGCTATTCGCTTTACCTCATAGCCCCTAAATGCCTGGAGACACCTGCCTGGAGGCAGGGCAGGGAGAAAGACGCCCAGGTGCCATCTGCTGTTGGCACATTCAGGCTGTAAGAAAGCAAGTAGAGCCCCTAAGGCACCTCTGTATTTTGGACATATGCTCCAGCCTCTATTAGGCTGGATATTGAAAATTTTCATTCTCAAGAAGCTATGGAGGAAAAAAAATTAAAAAATAATAATAAAAAAATAAAGGCACATGGCTGTCAGGAAGTGGGCTGGAAGCAAAATGTAATTTTAATAACCGTATGAAACAGCCAATAACCTTATGAATCTACCCAAGCAGGGCCATGAAAATAAAAAGCCTGGGCATACCATGGCCAGAGAAAGATGCACCAGTGCTGCTAAAATGCTGAAATGCAGACCAAGATTAACAGGTAATGCTATCTTATTGAGATAGCAGGCTTATTAGGAACACACATAATCTGTGTAGCATGTCTTCTTAGCTTTGAATTTATGAAAATAGCAACTTGCCCTATTGACTGTTCATAGCAAAAATAACTGGGGGGGGGGTGGGGGGGGGGACAACGACCTCCAGCTGGACGAGGAGAAAGGGAAAAGTCCTTCTATTATGAGGTCCTCCGTAATGCAGACAAATTACAAATTAGCGTGTTTTATGGAGAAAAATGTCATCTAGTTTGCTCATAGAATGTGAGTGGGCATGGACAGGCAATGTAGCTTCAGGGTTTTGTGGTTTGCATGGATATTTCTCGAGAAAACATATGGGAATAGGCTAGAAATGTGTGTGTGTGTGCATGTACATGCATGTGCACGTCATGTGTGTGTCCATCATTCGTGTCAGTCTTGTGTGTGTGTCATTTGTGTATGGTGTGTCTGTCTGTGTCTGTGTATGTGTGTGTGTCTGTGTGTGTTCCTACACACGCCTGAAAAAATATATAGTATGTATATAGAGTGTATATATTTATAGAGTGTATATATATAGAGAGTGTATATATTTAGCATGTATATAGAGTGTATATGCCTGTCTATATCACACACATATATAAGAAGTGTGCATATATACATAGTATATACTATATATTCTCTATATATGCATGTCTAGATAACTACATATTTAATATTTGTATGGCTGTGACACTACTGATAGTTCTTACATCATGTGTCATGATGAAAGAGCTATTAATAAAAATCCACATATCACAAAATAATTGCATGAAAACGAGGACTTGCTCCCTTCATCTTTGACAGATTTCCCGCATGAAGCAGCTTTTCTCGTGCTGGTCAGACATGCTTAGACACACTGTCTGACCCACTAGGATGATTAAGATTATTTGGATTATTGCAACCACACTAACTGTGATGCTCCATAGGGGCTGAGAACTGATGTGGTGACTAGATGGCCTGAAGACCTATGTTAGTTGAACAGCAAAATGCAAATTAAGGGGAAAAAAAAAAGAAAAAAAAAAAAAAAAAGCATTGCTTACCATTAAATGCTCTTAAAAGTTTGAGTGCATAGGTCCACCAGACAGCTGGGGAAGGGCTGGCTTGCACAAAGCAGGTCAGGGTGACATTCAGCCCCACAGGGACTGTCAGGTTGGTGTCAAGGGCTGAGGTTTGTGGCTTCATGCAGCTGTTGAGCTCCACTTCATGGA
This sequence comes from Aythya fuligula, assembly GCF_009819795.1. Lineage (NCBI taxonomy): Eukaryota > Metazoa > Chordata > Aves > Anseriformes > Anatidae > Aythya > Aythya fuligula. The sequence goes on along the minus strand of NC_045565.1, from coordinate 9,887,636 downwards.
AAAATTTCCCTGCCCTGAATTTCGGGCTTGAACAAGTTAAATAGGAATTCATCAGAATAATAGGTGGGCCAACTGACTTGATAAACTGGACAAATCCCCGCAGGCGACAGTCACAAATCCATGGGTTGTCATGAAGGGCCAGGACAGCATTGGAAATAGCTTCTAACTGCCCCTCCGCCCTCTGGCTTCTCTGGTAGATAGGCCAGCTATAGAAGACATCCCTGGATATGACAGTAAGCTGATTTGAGGATAGATCTAAATAGGTCAGGTTGGGCAGATAGCGGAGCGCATGTTCTGGAAGGACGTCCAGCCGGTTGTGCTTCAGATCCAGGATTTTCAAGGCTGGGGTGTCTTGAAATGCTGTCCATGGCACTGAACTTAATTTGTTCCCTTGCAAGCGCAGCTCCTTCAGAGCCGGCAGGTATTCCAGGCTCTTGATGTGCATCACTGTGATGTTGTTAAAATTGAGCCAGAGATACTCCAAGGCACTAACGTTTGCAAATGACCTGCGAGGCAATTCTGTTAGGTGAGAATTTTCTATTCTAATTTTTCGTATGTCTTGAGGGATGTTTTCAGGGATCTTCCTCAGCAGTGCAGACATGCAGAGTAAACTCCTAAAGAGGAAAACACAATTCTCCAGGTCACATACCATGTATATGGCTAACATAAGCAATACATTGATCCTTCAGTTTGGTTTTACACCCATTTTTCCCACAAATACAATTAAGTAAGTGTTAAAAATTGCTACATATGCAACTATATATCCCAGGATAATAAAAGAGATCTCATTATATGTTCAAGCTAGTAATATGCAAGTATTAGCAGCGGAATATCATGCGGCCATCTGTTTGGTTTTGGTCCTCACCACAGCTGCAAATATATATTGGGAATCTCCAAGCTGCTTGATGCTACATCTAGGGTAACTAGCTTTCTTACCTTCCGAAACTGTCTTGAGAACAAGAGCATCCTGTGACACAAGATGAAAATGAAGTGCTTATCTTGTGGAAGGCCAGAAGAAGAAGAAAAATGTGGCGAATAATAGGGTCCATATTCTCCTTTAAGAAAGCACTGTGCAGGGTTTGCACCAAACATGCCAACAGCCTCCAAGAAGCAAATCCTATTAGCTGTAATCTTCCTTGACGCAGAAATAAATCCTGCTGGGGACCCGACCCTAAAGAAGACATGTAGTATGGTACACAGTCTGTGTCGAAGTGCTAAAAATCACCCCTGGGACCACTCCTGGCATTTACTGCTCAGCACTGGGGGTTTTGACAGATGCATTTAGTTGGATGTTAATATGAATGAATCTCAACATGGTCCTGAAGCCAAAACCACTTCTGATTCCAAGTCCACACAAGCAGACTCTTTTTTTTTTTTTTTTTTTTTTTTTTTTTTACAAAGTCTCACTCAATCTCCTATATTTTAATGGCATTCATCAAGACAGAAAACCACATTAAGGGCCAGACGTCACAGTTGTAATTTGGCAGTGCTTAGTGCTTTATTGTACAATCTGTCAGGCCCCAAAACCTGCTCACAGTTCTTTGCAGGGTTTACTATTAGACATGGTGCGTAAGAAACCTACACAACATTAGTCATTCTGTCATGGAAACGTTGCACTAATTTTCCACTGAAACAAATTTTATTTTCTCTCTCTCTCTCTCTCTTTTTTTTTTTTTCCCCACTGGTATCTCCATTCTTACATGTTAGTACTGAAAACAGCAACCTAGCTATAGCCAGTCTGTGGGCTTCTCTTAGGAATGACTATTTATGACATTCATCTTTATTGTGTAAGTATAAAAGCAGTGCTACTTCAATGTTCTTAGTTCTCAGGGTTCCCTTATAAGATGTATGCCAATTGCCCTTCAGTAACCCTGAAAAACTCAGTCTAAATAATTTCTTGAGAAGGACTTTAGCGTGACCAGATATATATATATATATTTATTATTATTATTATTATTATTATTTTTAATTCGAAAATAGCAGTTTTCCGGTAGAATTTCCAAGCATCACTGTGTTCTCCTGGGGCCATCTAGTGTGCATGGGCTGCATCACAACCCACAAAAGGCAGAGGCCAGTTGTGGAAAAGGGCTTAACCTCAGTGCCAATATCTGTGAAGCTGGGTCACAAGTCAAGATTAGCCTGAACCTACTTAACCTCTAACCTATGGGACCAGGATAGAAAAATATTTATAGCACAACAGCTTAGATCCATACATGGCTTTCAGGGAACATGCACTAGTGCAGCTGCTGTAAGCCTAAAGAAGATATAGGATTGATTCTGCAGCTTTCAAATGAGCAGGCACTTTGAATTCAAGGATAAAAGTGAACAAAATGAACCAGTAGAGAAACTGCTGAGGACCGTTGCAGCACTTTTTGGTGGCTTCCAGTTTACAAGTGGTGGGCCATGATTAGTGGGCCTGTTGGGCTGCCATTGCTACCTATGCCTAGCATCTAACCACAAGAGTTTGGGCTTATTATTTTTAGCGTGGTGGCTTCTGGGGACATCCCTGAGAGTCTTGGTGAAGCAGCAGCTCTTGCAGTTTGGCACCAGCACAGCTCCCACGTGCATGCCAAGGCAGGCACTACTTACCCCCTTTCAGTGTAGCTTAAGCAGCAAAGGGGGATGGAGCTGGCTGGCTAAACTGGGAATGCTCCAGGAGTGACACCAGCAGCAGCGATGAGAGGATCCTATGATTCTATGGCTCTGTAATCTGTCGTTCCCAACCAGCCCTCAGCCACGGGAGCAGAAGGCTTCAAGGATCCCTGTGTGGGCATGGGCCTCTGGGCAGGCAAACGCCACGCACACCTGTGCTTTCAGGCCTCTTCTGTAGTCTGCCATGAAAATATTCCCTAACAGAACAATATTGTTATTTTATAATAACAATTTTGTAATTTTACACATTATTATAACTGCTGATAACATTTTAGTAATGACAGCAGTAAAGAAAATACATAGAAAAGAGCTGGGCGTCAGGAGCAAACCTGGGGTTTGCCTTTTCATGTGCCATGAGAGAAAAACTTTCAGATGAAGCACAAGAAAACCAATGTCTTGATGGCATTCAGCACTAGAGGTGATGGGACACCTTCCCATGGTGGGAGAAATGTATGAAGTCTACCCAGGTCGTTGGCTTGTCCAGTCACATTCTCTGGGTATACATGAGGCAATGGAGATGCTCATTAGTGGGGCTTGTGAGGAAATTGTTCTAAAAAATGCCCATTTCATAATCTACACAAGCACCACCCCTAAGGTAGCTGGGCTGGGGGTGGTTTGGTTGTCCTTGATGAGCCATCACCATGTGGTTCAGCTGGAGGGAATCACCACTTGCAAGGCCCAACCTTGCAAAAGCTTTCACTCACAGGGAAGGTCCCTGCTTTGCCACCATCACACTGCTCTGCAGCCTAGAGAGGGGCCTGAAGTACATGACAGCCTAGCCATGTCTTCAAAAAAAATCTTTTATGAAAGAGCAGAGTATTGGTATCTATACATGTGTATAGATATACACATGTAGATATGTATATAGATATACACATATAGATTGGTATCTATATATGTGTATAGAGTATCTATACACAGAGTAAAAACTATTAGAGGTTTTCTTCCCTATATACATCTTTGGCCATAGCACAGGTGCATGGTACTGCCTGATGTCCTGGAATGCAGCAAGTAAAATTTAAATTTAAATTTAAAATTTAATTTAAAAAATTAAAATAAAATTTAACAGGCTTCTCTGTTAGCAAGAAACACGTTAATTTAAATGAGTTTATTAGTGGGGACTGTTTGTGTTAGGTCAGAGGTTGGACTCGATGATCTTGAGGTCTCTTCCGACCTAGAAATTTTCTGTGATTCTGTGATTAACAGTAATTAACAGGTAACAATTGCAGTTGTTTTCTTGGCCCCATTTTTCCCACAAGAGCTCTATTCCCAGTCCCATCTATCTTCTACAGGGCTGAAAAATGGCCTTTCAAAGAGTGGTGTCTGTCAGTGACATGGGCCAATGCTCCGGCTGTTTTCAAGCTGATATTTGTTTGCTACTTGAGAGGCTATTTCTCTAAATATTCCCAGACTCCAAGTGTACTTAGAAGATTCAGCATTAAACTGAGAAACTAGTGGTAAATTATATATCAAAATCAGATGTATTGGTGGGTAGAATACATACTTTCTAGGGCAGAGGGGGGAAGGAAGGGAATATACATATATATGGATATATATGTGTATATATTCACTCCAAACTGTGTTAGCTGCAGCCTGTATGTTTTATGTTCCCTGCTGGAATGGGATTATGTTGCCTCTTCAATTCAGCAGAGTTTATGTCTGCCTGTAAATTTAATGGTCACTTTTGTGACAGCAGATGTCCACTCAGTTCAGCTGCTTTTTAATATCATGTGGCATCGTGATTGAAGCCAAAATGCAGAACAAGCTGTCTAAAACCCAAGCTGTCAAAATAAATTTCCATAGAGAAATTGTCTGCTAATTTATGGGAAGTAGAGTTTAGGAGACCGCACATTGCCAAAGTAAATGCTGAAGGGAAGCCCATTGCATGCTCCCAGCAATGGCAGGGGATTCAAATGCTGTCTTGAAATGGTGGGCACACAGGTCTGTAAGGAATCTAGTCCAGGCTTATGCTTTAGAATTATAGCCCCTCTGCCAGGGTTATCACAGCTAGAAATCCCTGCTAGGGAGGACATACGAGGTGAAGGCTGCAGTTGGGTATTTCAGATATGGTGCATGTTACTCCAAATGGTACAGGACTGAAAAAGCAGCTTTCAAAAAGAGGTGAGTGATGTGAAAAGGAAGAGGTAAATAAGACTTTTCCTCCATGATCCTTCAACAGCAACAGCAGCTGTACAAACCTGCAGCTCTTTCCCCAATATTTTCAGTAACCCAACGTCCCCATCAGGGTCTCTCTAGAGCCCCAGCACATCCCTGACCTTCTCAGGTCCTGCAGACAGCTGGCAATGCAGGCCACCCACCCCCTCACCCTCTGGGGGGAAGGCAGGGCTCAAGCTCTGTCTCAGGGCAGGATCTGAACCAGGGAGCCAAGAGCCAACGCTGTCCTGCAGGGTGCCACCACAGCCTGCAGCCACCCCTCACTGCTGCCAGCCCTGGCCCCTGGGGATACATGGGCACTGCTCCATGCTCACCCCCTGGTCCCTCTCTCTAGGGTGTACATATTTATTGCTCAGTTCAAACCTTTGTTGGCAGTTTCTAAATTCCTTCTTTTTTAATTTAGATTAATATGAAAGTAAATTGGGGGAAACTGTTTTGCTCTTTTTTGGGTAACAGTTTGCATCTCCTACTCAGGGACTTAAAAACTGGTGAAGCTCCTGCTAAGCCACATTACTGTAGCCATGAATAAAGATTGACATCCTGAAACTATTTGCAGAATACTTCTGACATAGGGGGACTTTGATGTCACATTTGTCAGGACCTTTTAACCTTTAGATTTTGCTTTATCAATGAAAATATTTGAAAATGAAAGTATTTGAAAATACTTTCAAAGTCATTTTTCAATATCAATTCTTTTTTGAAAATATCTTTTAAAATGTTTTTCTGTCCTTCTTGACATTTTGAGATTCTTCTCTATTTTCTACAAGATTGTAAGTATACACATGCATGCTTCTATGTATGTATGTCCTAGATTTTTTAATTATTTAAAGACCATTTAGTCTATTTTTTTCTGGGCACACAAAACTAAACATGTAAGTGACCACATTTAACACACTTATAGGCCTTCGAACATGCTTAAATCATAAGGTATTTGTCAACCTGGACATTATTCTGCATTTGTGGAATTTTTACACATATGTTCCATTCAAAATATTTGCAGAGACATAATTCAGAGCATACCTTATCCTTTTGGCTGGACCTACTCACCAGATAACCTGAACACTTTTGAAGATGTTTTGGAAACTATTTTTAAAAGCCTTAACATATTTTTTTTTACACTTCTTCATGCACTTCAACTGCTTGTTGTACTCCTTTAAAATCACTTTTGGTACATTATTTTATTTATATTCTGATCACTTCCTTTCATTTTGATAGTTGCTTTTCTCAAGATCCTTTTAATAAAAAGAAATAATAATTATTTTTCCAGAACAGTTCAGAGCTATTTGGATCCATTTTTAAAACACTATTACCTTCTTTTGACACCTTATCTCTTTTTTGTTTGTTTGTTTTTAATTTTACACCAATCTGATTTACAAATTAAGTATCAAAAGAGAAAGAAGAGCTTGTGTCACACAAAATGCCCACTGAGGAGTGTCTCGTACTGCTCTCCAAAGCACTCATCCCAGGCCCCGGTAGCGGCAGCAGACAGCCAGCACAACCTCCTGTTTAGTGCAGGTGGACAGCAACTTTATTCCTAAGTATTAATGAAGTGGTCCAAAACTAACCCAAAAAGATATTTTAAAATGGTTTAATAGTAAAAGTAGTGAATATTGAACTCCAAGACATTCCTGAATACATTGTTTGTCTTAGTGCCAAAACATTTCAAAAATACCCCAAAAGGCAACAAACAGTTCAAAAGCTGACACAAAGAGATTATTAACAGAGGAAACATTTTCCAAGGAGAAAGAAAACATAATGAAGTGTTAAAAACATATATATATATACACATACATATATCAGTTCTTACAGCACTTCTGTCCAAGGACTGACTTTAACCAAGTAAGAAACTGTTCCCAGGGATGAGTGTTCTCCTTGCTTTAATTCTAAGCCAGCTCCATGCACATTGTGACCAGAGCACGAAACTTGCCTGCACTAACCCTGCTGACAGGAGGTGCCTAACACCCTGTAGGTTAAAACAACAAAATGCAGTGAGGTTTTTATCTGCAATGTTACATGCCTCATACCACTGCAAATCTGGCCCAAAGCTTCAAAATTTGCATTCCATGCATTCAGCAGAAAATCAATTTACCTATAATGGTTTGAAATTTCACATGCAGTTTAGCAAGTATAGGGTTTCTCTTCTGACGGACACCATGGAACACAGGTTTTATACAAACCTATTTCAACCTATTGCCTATCTTGTATGACTCACCAGTCTGGTACAGAAGGCTTGTTTTGGAGCAGCAGCAGCAGCAGTTGAGCTGTTAAAATATTATGCCTCACCTTTGAGACACTGAGAATCACCATATGAAATAGAAAAGGAAAATCACATTTATTCTACTTGGGATTGCTATTTTTTCAAAGTGCAAAAAATATCCAGTAGAGTCTAAAACTTAACCCATCCATGGTGAACGTCACAGGAAGACCTAGTCTTCCTCCCCTTCCCACAAGCAAAGAGTGGCAGCGCTGACCCAGCCAGTGCCTTTCCCATTGCTGACTTTCAGGCTGTTCTGGAGCAGGTGGGTGCTGCTCCTCGCCAGGACTGAATGTGGCAAATTGCCCAGCTTACGCCTCCAGGCAGCTGAAGGGTACATTTCACTCCCAGTGGGCTCCTGCAAACTTCACTTATGTGAAAGTCCTTGGACAGCAGCTCCACTCCATTCACTGCATGAGAGCTTTAGGACAGCCTTGATTCTTCACCGCTAAATTTTCCATCCAGGCCCACGTCAGGCTGGGCACCTTTTGCTGACTTCTGCACAGCCCAGAGTGCTACTGCTGTGCATGAGGGCATGAATCAGGTTCAGTAAAACAACAGTCCTTTCAACCCATACCAAAAACTCCTACTGGAAGAAAATTTTCATTCCACCTTGAGGAGAGAGACTAAAAGCAATCCTAGGAAACACAAATGTATAAATATATGTATGTAAATAAATGTATAAATAGATCTATTACAGACTACCTATTTCATCAGTTAATCTGTTGAGTTAAAATACATAATTTTGCAAAATGCTATTTGTAATCCTAACAATTTCTGCAGTCCAGTGAGAAGAGTAGCATTAATTATTATATACAGGGATTGAAAAAATCTCCCAATACAAGAGAATTTCCTTATCATGAATGTAAGGAGGACAGAGAGAACCAGAAACTATTGTACTGTACTCCCTGTTGCTAGTAGTTATGTTGAGATCAAACAACTTGTTTTTTTCCTTCAGGCCAAGTAATCTGACATAACAGATATCATACAGAGTGCCATTCCAAGTAGTGGATTTTGCTAGTCCACATTGTATGTACACATGAATGTGAGTGGAGAACCTTCCAACACATTTACAGACATTTCAAAACAATTCAAAAAGACTGAGGCTTTATCAGTTATCATTTCAACTTGGCTGGATCCCTCTTTTTCAACATTTGGCGGAACATCCATCATTTTCTTCATGAGGAATATTTATTATATATAGAAAACCACTATATACGGTATTAAAACCTAAGGGACTAGAGTGGAAAATTATACAGCTGGGAAGTGCTTTGTGATAAGTACACAGATCAAAATTCCTGTATAGTTGCAGAACCTAAAGAACTGATTAGTTCACCCTGGTTAGAAAAGTACATTTAGAAAAATATTAGTTTGTGGGTTTGTTTGTTTGTTTGTTTGTTTCCCAAGGTTCTCAAATGTGCAAAAGGCTTGAAACCCAAACATTAGCAGTGAGGCTATGCCGCTGCTGGAAGTACTGCCAAAGTGTACCCAGCCAGCAGTGCTACCACCCCTTCCCACACCCCTGCCCTGTACAGAGCAAGGTATTTTCATAACCAAACCGCAAGTGCCTGGCTGAGCCCTTTGGTCTTCACTGCCAGTTGTGCCAGTACAGCCAGCAGCAATGACAGGGCTGCTCTGGGAGCTTTCTGCAGAACCGTCTGAAGTAGGTTTTTCAATATGGTTACAAAGCACACAGTTTTCGGGGTAGGCTATTGTATGATTTTTAAGAACTTGGTTTAGTGGGTGATATTGGTGGTGGGGGGATGGTTGGATCAGATGACCTTGGAGATCTTTTCCAACCTTCAAAGTTCTATGATTCTATGACACAAAGCATACTAATTGCACTACTAATTGCAACACTGCTAGAAAATGACAGCTAGGCCTGATACTGAAAAACCTGTGTGGTCCTGTTCAAGTACATGATAAGAGTAATTAGGGCCAAAATGCCATCCCCAAACTTATTCTATTATGTGTTCTTAAGTGAATTGCTTTTTGTTTCTTGAGTCATATCTCTTTGCACATGTCTCTGAACTGAGAGCATAAAGCTGTTGTTATGGACATACTATAAACGGTTGCTATACACCCACATTTAACTAATAAGCATCAGATTGCAAAAGGTAAGACTCTCAGTCTTAACATTCCTAGATATTTATATTAAAATTATCGAATGCTCTCCTGTTTGTAAACCAAAAGAACCTCAAAAGAGATGAGATTAAAACACTTAACAAATTGCAGAGCAGGTACTATACAAAACCGAGCAGAGTGCGCTCAGCATTGTTGCTTAAAGTCCTCACACTCAGTGTGCATGTGTCATTTTATGAAAATAAGAGTGGTTCAGGAGAATGAGTCCATTAGTGTAGAAGCTTTTGATTGAGTACAAAACAGCAAACCCCAAGTGGGGCAAACAACACATTCCTGTAAAGCTTGGGCACCATCTATGTTCCCGCATCCTCCTCCGGAGCATGTCAGAGACACACACACTGACACAACAGCTTGCAGTGTTGGGGCAGAGTCATATATAGAGCCACATACTTTCCATCTATTGAGACAATGACCAGCCTAGTTACTGTCAACAAAAGTATTCATTAGGTTGCCCCTCTATCTTTGATATTGCTTCAGAATCCACACTGGATCGGGCAGACAGCAGCCTATTAGATTCATCAGGGGTATGTCTAGTCAAGTATTCTCCTTCCACTCCTTTTGCCTTGGCCCCAGGAGAAAGACTTTCAAAGGTGACGTAGGACTCTTGAATTTCCTTGGGTTTCCTCACAAGGCATTTTTTGCAGCGTCTTTTCAGTGCTCCACAGCAGACCACTAGTGTCAGGGGAACAGCAATGACGCAGGCCACACTGATGACGACCACATTGATGAGCTTCTGGGTCCCTCCTGCACTAGCAACTTCCTCTGTGGAAAATATGATGCATTGCTCCTTCCTGGGGATCAGCCCTTTCACGCAGACACACACAATGTATTTGGTCTTTGGCAGCAGCCCATAAATGGTGACCTTGGTCTTCCCTGGTTCCACATTGATCCGCCGCATGTCTCTCTCTCCAAAGACTGCATAGAGGACACTGAACACTGTTGTGTTCCTTGCCAGAGGTGCTTTCCACACCAGGGTGACACTCTGGTCGGTGTCTCCTATCACTCTGACGGACCTTACAATTAGCTCCGGCTCCTGCTGACCAGTAGGTGGGCTCACCAGCAGGTTTTGGGGGTTGCTATCTTGTGCCCCATCTGGGATGAGGAGGCCCTCTCCAGTGCCTGCTCCATCTCCCAGAGTAGGCATGGTGGAGGTGGTGATAACATACCTTGCTACAAGCTTGTCGTTGTAGGCAGCTGCCTCCATCCCGCTCACCTTCCCACTCCATGCACCTTTGGCACCAGAGTTGGGGTCGTCCGTGCTTTCTGAGTCTGTGATGATGAGGGATATGAACGCCTCTGTTGCCCCCAGGAAGTTCTTTGCTTTACAGATGTACTCTCCAGAGTCAAGGTAAGAGACTACAGGTAGGCCCAGGATAGACCAGCTCATCCCATCGCTAGAGATCTCTTGGTGCACTGCAAGGAAGGAAAAATGTAAAATAAATAGATGATCTTTAATAGAACTACCAACATGTTTTGTGAAATATTAAGATCCAATTAGCTGAATGTCTGCTTGATCCAGTAGAATCATCATTTATTTTGGCCACCAAGTACATTACAAAATCAAGTAATTCCAAGAAAATAACATTAACGCTAAAATTAGTTTATGTCAGGATTTACACTGCTTCAGAGCAAATGGATATGAAGCATTTCATTCTATTTCCTTCCAACTGATGTGTAACTTGAAAACTAAACTGTGAAGTTTCTTATATTAAAAAGTGTTTAAAAGCTCTTATGCATGTACAATATTTAAAAGAGCGAAGGGAGTGGGCTGTAACATGACCTAAATGCACTCCTCTGAGTCACAGAAAGTAAAAGCAGTCTAGATTTTCTTCTATGATCATATATGGACTAGCCTAGAATATATGAAGCAAAGTAGCTGAAAAATAATATCCCTTTTACAGTAAAATTAGGACAGGTTTTTATATCAAGGCAAACACAGGGAAGTCTCATCACCAAAGTAGACAGCTCCAGTGAGCAATATGTACACAGATGAGTGTTGATTTTCTCATCTGGTTTACCAGAAGGCTAAAACTAAGCATTTTTTTGCTTTTTTCTATTTATGCAGAAAAAAAAAGAGCTAGGATCATGCAGAAGGGTAAAGCACATTCTCCATCATTTAACCAGCCTCCTTAGGATGAGCATGTACTACCCACTGAAAGGTAAACAAGGGAGACGTCTGAAAGGGACAGGTAAGACAGGACAAAAACCTCTCCCAAGCCCGTGTGGGTCAGGGCCCAGTCTGGCAACCGGGGCACGTTTCAATGGCAATGTAATACAATAACAGCAAAAAGTTACCTTTTCCATTTAATTATTCAGTGTTTGGGAATACTAAAAACCATAAAGCTACTGGTCTTCCTATGGCACTTCCTCACATATGTAGGCTGTGGGCTGTGTCTCACTCCCCTCTATTCAGACCACCACCATTTCAGTGATACTCTAACACTGGCACAGAAGCTGCCATTGCCGAGAAATAATGCATATTTTCAGCCAGCTTTTTACCGAAAGGTGCTACAGTGGCTTAATGGGGCACAAAATACATCATTCTCAGCTGTACCTCAAAGTAAACTCAACATATGCTTTCAGAAAAGCATTCTCTGTTTTGCTTTTTGTTGCGGCTGTCTTTCAAGTGTAGGAAGGATGTTTGCAGCATGATGGGTAGACGTTGTCATTATGAGGAGAGGCTCTGATACATCCTGCACATCATGCAAAAGAGCAATGACTTGTGAAGATTCCCCCCAAAAAGAGTATTTATTACAGGTGGTTCCACTGCTGTGAAAGAAAAATGCTCTCTTCCCTGTTTCTGCTGCAACAAGGAGTCCAGTAACCTTTTGGCATTGAAACCCCACAGTTCCCAGTCAGGCCCAGGTTGACAGTAGCATTTGGGGGGGATTAGAAGAATAAGGGTTCAGGACCTGAGCTAAAACCTCAAAAAGCTAAGGACAACTGCCTTGAATGTAGCAAAAATTTCTTCCCTGAATTCCCCACACTCTAACATATCAACTCACTTTGCAATTTTGGGTCTAACCATTCTTGTGAATGAAAATGACAGAATCACAGAATTGCAGGGGTGGGAAGGGACCTCAAGAGATCATTGCGTCCTTCAAGAGATCATTGGGTCCAACCCCCAAAATGAAAAAATGAAAATGTGGCTCACAAAGGCAGCAGTTATCCAAAGACTCCCCCCACAAGCAGGGTAGGCACAGAAGAGGAAGCTGGTCAGTATTTCTCTTACAGAACATCTTCCCAAGAGACCTTGTCAATCCATCAGAAATTAATCACTTCTTAGAAGCATGACATTTTTACTGGTGCTGTGTCCTTCAGCAGTTCAGTGGTGTTTTTGTTTTTAATATATCTATGCCTTAATGTTGCTTGTTTGCTACCTTCTTTCTTTGCCACAGAAGATTTGAATCCCTGCTGAATTCATGTCATATATCCCTCCTCCAGAGATGTTTGCCAACTGATTAATAGTAGCTCATCATTACTCTCAAAGACCGATGAAAGAAGTCAGTGAGAATTCTTCTCAGTGACTGAATAACTAATTAACTTAGGACAACTTCTTATTACAGCTGGACATATTTCATTTCTTCAGGTCTGACAGATTTGCAGAAAAGCCTTTGAGTTATCTCACCACCACCACAATTGTGAAGAAAAACAAAAAACAACAACAAAAACTGACATCTAATGCAATAGCATATATTTATCTGATAAGATTTACATCAACACGGAAAATGTTATAGTCTATAGAAAATCACAATGCTATAGTGAATTACACACGTTACTATAGTGAATCTTAATGCTGAACTAATTTATTTTTCAGGTCTTTTATCAGCAGGAAGGAGCTGCTGTCACAGAAGCTTCCATTTGCTGTGCAGCCTGTAGATAAGAAAGGTGCAGGTCTATGTCACTCAATCCACGTGGGAGAAAAGCTTAAGCCAAACATACCTGTGCCATTTAGTTGTGCCCCATCAGCCCGCCTCCAGCTGAGCTCAGGAATGGGCACTCCTGTTGTCCCACATCGCAGCAGCACGGTGCTGCCCAGGATGGTCTTTACTTTGGCTACAGATGTGTGTACAACAGGGCTTTGACACTTCCTTAGCTCGACTTGGCTGAAGAAGATTCCTGCAAGGCTGCGGGGGGTGAAGCATTTCAGCCTGGGCTCGATGAATGCTATGTTAGGAGACTGGAAATTTAGGAAATGGACCATTTCATACAGACTGCAGTCACACACCCAAGGATTGTCTTGCAAACCTGTCAAAAGAAACCAGAGCAATAAGTCAATCCAACAGCACTTTTTGTTTCTGTTTTTCAGCAGGACAAACTGCGATAGGCTCCTGGTGTGCCCCTTGCACAGACTGCTTGTGGGAATGCAGGGAGGGTCGTACGATAGCACCCCGTTGCTGTTGGCCAAGGTTGATGCACCCCCGTAGCTGGTCAGTACAGGGTAGAAAATATGGCTTGTCAAGGCATCTCAAAATCTGGAGTCATGGGGATGGGTTCGTTTGGTTTGGTTTCCCAGGAAGATACTACACAATCTCTTCCTTACACAGTTTAGAAAATCCCTCTCACCAGGTATTTTTAAAATATTAGCCAAATATAGCCAGGCCAAATGTCAGGCCTACAATAGGTGTATAGACACTTATTAGACAATACCTATATTAAGAATATACACATAGGAAGGGGTGGGTGTATTAAAGAACATACTCTTGTTTCAGAGTCTCACAATGCTTCTCTTTTTTGTGCTCTTTCAGTGTGTGAAAGAAGCCTAGAAGAGAGGGATCTGGGGGTCGTGGTAGACAGCAAGTTGAATATGAGCCAGCAGTGTGCCCTGGCAGCCAGGAGGGCCAATCGTGTCCTGGGGTGCATCAAGCACGGCATCACTAGTAGGTCAAGGGAGGTGATTGTCCCGCTCTACTCTGCGCTGGTGCGGCCTCACCTCGAGTACTGTGTGCAGTTCTGGGCACTACAGTATAAAAAGGACATGAAACTGTTGGAAAGTGTCCAGAGGAGGGCTACGAAGATGGTGAAAGGCCTTGAGGGGAAGACGTACGAGGAACGGCTGAGGTCACTGGGCCTGTTCAGCCTGGAGAAGAGGAGGCTGAGGGGAGACCTCATCACAGTCTACAACTGCCTCGTAAGGGGGTGTCGAGAGGCAGGAGACCTTTTCTCCATCAACACTAGTGACAGGACCCGCGGGAATGGGGTTAAGCTGAGGCAGGGGAAATTTAGGCTGGACGTCAGGAGGGGGTTCTTCACAGAGAGGGTGGTTGCACACTGGAACAGGCTCCCCAGGGAAGTGGTCACTGCACCGAGCCTGTCTGAATTTAAGAAGAGATTGGACTGTGAACTTAGGCACATGGTCTGAACTTTTGGGTAGACCTGTGCGGTGTCAAGAGTTGGACTTGATGATCCTTAAGGGTCCCTTCCAACTCAGGATATTCTATGATTCTATGATTCTATTGAACTCAAATTCTAAAATAAAAATAAATCTGTGAAGAATGGTACTGGAAAAGCGAGATTGGAGCTTGGAGCAATGCATATCCACCAAGAGAAGCTGCTGCATTCTGATTAAATCTGTACATCAACCTACTTACAAATATTTGCATTTGCCAGTCTCGTGCAGTTTCTGGCCTCTAATGACTTCAGCTAGCAGCACTGGCACTAGGGATTTTAGACTGCCTGACGCCAGGTATGTGCTTGAAGCCTAAGACAGGAGCACAGCGTCCAGGCCTCCCTCCAAGGGGGCTTCACGCCCTCTTTTCTGCAGGCAGCCCAAGGACAGGGCTGGCAACTGCCTGCAAGTGAGGAGCACTGCTATCTATGTATCCCCTCGATTCCCAGCAAGCAGAAACATCTGCCCACACTACAGTGCCCACTTCTGCTGGCCCCTGGAGCACAGCAGCAGTAGCCACACAAGCTCTAGCTTTTCAGAAAGACACAAGTTTTGACAAAAGCACAGTGGGTGCAGCACAAGGCTCCAAGAGCACTGAGAGTCTGCTTGAATTTTGCTAGTCAACAGAAACACAGGGTAGATAAAAACCCCTGATGCCTCAAATAGTTTTAAAGATTCTGCTGACAAAAATCTCTTGCTGAGGCCATTGCACACCATCCTCCCCTGGCTTAGAAGGCAGTCTGAAAGTGGTGGGCCTTAGCAGGAGCATACTACTTATAAATGAATATATTTACATATTAAGGGAATTAAAAAAAAAAAAAAAAAAAGAATTAAAATTAAGAGTTTGGCTTTGTTATTTTATGGCATTTTTGCTAGCTGTTTACTTCTGACTTCGTGCACTAGATAACAATTTACTCCAGATATTCTGGTGAAATAATTGTTTTAACTTTCTTTGCTGCCACTTTAGTTACTGTGCAGAACTCATCATGGATTAAATAATCAGGAGAGCCATCCATCACAACACTTTACATTATTAACTCTGAGATCTACTTTTCCTCTTTCATAGGCGGCTCACACAGGCAATTCTCACACACAAAACCTTGCAGTCTTGGCACAGACTATCAGCCAGCAAGCTACTGCTGAAACTGCTTTCTCTTGAAGCAGTCTACAAGCAGTCCCTGAAGAGGATTCACAACGATGCAATTTAGATGAAGGAAGGGACTAAGCTGACTCTTTATTATTCATGGATTTTTTTATGCCTCCATGAGAAACAGTCATAAGCAGATCAAAGTGGAAACAGGCAGCTGTGGCCTCCCAATCCAATCCTGCAAGGGACATGTGTTTCATATGGTCCCTGTGGGTGTCAGCTGGATGGGATCTAGGAGGTGCCATGTCTATACATTATCGTACAAAGCTTAGCATTAAACTCATTTGCCCACATGAAATTTTTAGGATTCTGGAACAGACAACCTGTATGCAGCTGGCTGTGCAAACACTCAGGTTGGCCATGAACATCAAATCATGATCTGTGCTTCCTAACAAAATACTTTTGTCATCCATATTGAAAGGAATAATGCTTTTACATGTAACTTGATTCTGAAAAATAAACAAAGAAAAGACTATAATCTAGGCGGTGTCTTGACATGCCACAGATGAAAATGGGCAATCTCAAAAAGCCAGCTTTGGCTTAAAGATCTTGATACCACACCTGGCAAAACAAAATGGGGAAACACCTGCTTCTTTCCTGACACTAGTCAAATCTTAAACAACATCTGTTCAGGACACTAAAAGACTATTTTTTTTAAGTCCTGTATCTCTTTCCACTGCAGTCTAGTTTTAAAAACTGCACCTCCCTGAAATCTATCCAGAGAACATGATCAGTGGGTACTTTTAGAATGAGAGAAAACGTTTCTGATAAGCTTATCAGCAAGTGCCTGAACTCAGATCCATAGTTGTAGAGGCAGTTCCTGCAGCTGCACACACCCCATGGATCAAATGCAGTCAGTGGAACTGGGTCAGCTCATGGCAAATGAAGACAGCAGATGGCAACGACTCTGAACCATCATCATCAACCCGACATGGATTTGAAATAGCATACTATGGCTAAAAGGCTGAGCAGTAATCCCCTGAACTAGTAAATGTACTAAAAACCTCATCTGGGGATACTGCAACTCAGAGGATTCAAGACAGTCGCCTGTATTACCCTCTGACACAAAAATGCACTATTGCCCTGGAGCCATACTTCTGAGGAGCCCAGAATTGCCACCAAAGAGTGTTTTCTTGTGATTTTATAACTGTATTCGGAGGCAGCACTACATTTGTGGCTTTGGGGAGACTTGGGTTTAATTCTGTGTGAAGAGAGAAAAGAGACTCTGGAAGGAGGCACACGCTAGGGCAAACTGGCAGTCCTGACCCAGATTTTATGCTCAGCAGTATTCCTTTTTAATTTGGACTTAATAAGTATCCATCTTCTTATTTAATGCTGCATAAAACTGATCAACTCCATACTAGCTGTTACTAGAAAACAGCACATGAATGATGTGGAGCTCTAATCACATTTGTATGCCTGCCAAAAAAAGGCAGTGTTGATAAATAAAAAGTCTTGACAAAG
The DNA here is from genome assembly GCF_009819795.1 of Aythya fuligula. Lineage (NCBI taxonomy): Eukaryota > Metazoa > Chordata > Aves > Anseriformes > Anatidae > Aythya > Aythya fuligula. The sequence goes on along the minus strand of NC_045565.1, from coordinate 9,870,413 downwards.
GGTCAGCGGTTTTGTGTTAGAAAGACTCAAGCCAGTGATAAAGTTTAGGGTGTAATGAAGTGATTTTGTTAATGTGTAAATGCATTTTCACACTTTATATAGAGCATTAAATTAGCAGTGTATATGCTGCAGTAACCACAGCGGGTAAAAACGCTATGGTAAGATGTGGAGCTCTTATCATCTTGCTTCCTACAAAATCAGTCACTTACCTAAGATGATCTTGGAGTTATCGTTGGGGAAGTAAGGAACAGCCTGCAGGTTGGCCCAGGTAGAAATGAGAGCCTGAGGAAGAGTCATCAGTTTATTGCTAGACAGGTCCAGGTATGTAACATTCTTCACATAACGAGCAGCATCCGGGGGTATTGAGGTAAGTTCATTGTTGTGTAAATCCAGAAGCCTTAGCTGTGGCATGTCAGCCAGGGTTTCCCAGGGGAATGATACTAAGTTATTCCCATCTAGCCTCAGCTCCTGCAAGCGACGGAGACCCTTGAAGGTGATCCTGCTGAGACTGGCCAGGGAGTTATAGGGCATCCAGAGGTACTCCAGGTTGTGGAGCCCATGGAAAGCCTCCCCCGGCACCCTGCGGATGGCTGTCTTTTCTATTCGAAGCTTGGACGTATCTACAGGGATGTTCACGGGGGTGAGAGTCATCTCTGGGTCATTACACAGCACTGTCCTGGTGGGGAAAGAAACACAGATGCAACTTTCTTGTATTTTGAGACATTTGTGAAAGTTTATTATAAAACAAGACTTTATCTGCCTTTTTTTCACAAGCTTTTTTCTTGTAATTTCTTACTTGCTGCTGATCTCTAAGCCATCGCCATAAGTACATCAGCTTGCAGTAATTCATATGTACACACAGCTTTTGACTGCAGAGATTGCAGCACTCTCCTGGAGTGCTGTGAATCTGACTCTGGCCCATGTAGTGTTCCTGCTTTTTTCTCTTTCCGTTTTTCAAGGGTCCTTATGATAGACAGCAGTGTCAACAGTCATGCACAACAGAGGATGCTAATGTATCTTAAAATACAAGGATCCATAAATTGAACATTAAAAGACATATGAAAAGAAGCCTTCGCTGGTGCATAAAGTATGGGATGGAAGGAAGTAACATAGTCTAAATACAGCATAGGATCTCTGCTCATGAAGCGAGGATAAGAAAGTCAACTCACTGGTAATATACTACAGCAAGTTCTGCTTTACTGTGAAACTGGGAGATTTGTAGGGATGGCAAGAGTCACTTCACTGCAAGCACGTACAATTTATGAGAGTGAAAGCGCAGAAAATTAACTCTTTGGAAAATACTATACTAAAACCAAGACAGCTTCACGGGTCTTAATCATTCCTTCCCATTTCACATCTCTAGAATGTCCCCGAAAACCCCATGCTACCATTTTGCAGTCTTCAGAGAAAGAATTGTGACTTTGACTTTGCTAAGATATGGTATTGTGAATAACCATGAGACATGAAAGGAGACAAAATAGGTGTCTCAGCCTGCACTTTAATTTGCCTACCAGCAAAAAGAGTAAGGCAAGTTCTTAACAAAACACAAAACCACCTCGCAAAAGGTAATAGGTTAGACAGGCATGTCTCACTCCACATGCTAAACAAAATACTTCAAGAAATGTAATGTGATCAGTCAAGTACCATTTTCTTATCACACTGCTTGGCTGATAAACAGTATTTTACAAAACTGCCAAAACCTGATTGGTTTTGGCTGAAAGTAATTATTCCTCTACTATCAGCAAAAATAAATAACATCCCAGAGTTAAATGGTATTTGAGCCACCAGTTAGAATTATTAATTTATAATCAAAATATCATTGTCATCCAGCACTTTTATTGTGGCATTAAATCCTGCCCAGCCTCAGCTGAAAGCTGAGATTTTGAGAAAGAAAAAAAGACATCCAATAAGAAAAAGCCAGAAATTTTCTTTCAGTAAAACATTGTGTAGGCATGACACAAAGTATTTGATATCAGAGCCACTAGCACAGTATAACGGTGTGCTCTGAGTGTCCCCAAACTATGTCAGTGAGCACTAAACAATTAATCTATAGGATAATCTCCTTTTATCAGTGAGAAATAGGAATCTTAATTAACAAAACAAAACAAAAAAAAAAAGTGACATTATGCTCCTTAAGGGACTAATGAGCATTTGTGTTGTTATGTATCTTACCAAAACACACTTTAGGTTTTTCCAGTCACTGAAAGAAAATTCCATAGGGAACTGGGGAACTGTGACATTTACAGAGCAATAATAGTCTCTCCTGCTATCATACTCCCTTTTAACAATCGTAGACTATTTGCGTCTCTACCACGCTTCTTACTGGGAAAGTTTCTGGCATTGAATCTATAACACCATAAAAGAGATAAAAAAAAGCACATCCATTTCACAGGGATCCAAAATAAAGGGGACAGCCTTTAATTCCTGTACTGTCGTTTGCCTAGAAAAAATATTTCTTCCAAAGGAGTTATCAAATACTCTGCCACAAAACCTTCTCTACTGTGAACCACACCTTATAAAAATGTAGCCTGTGTTTCATTAAGTCAGATCATTGCTTCATGATTACACTTCAGAAAGATTTTTTAATTACACTCCTCCAGTGAAATCTCTGTATAATGGCGCTGCATTCCAAGCAGGTGCCCTTCTGGTCTTATCTTTTTAACTGAAAGTTTCCAATCTGAGAACAGTCTTATTTTATTTTTATAACTATTATCTACTTTTTGTGTTCACTGTCATCTAGACTTGATCACTTTGCCTAAAATCTTCAACCAAAGGATTTTTAAGTAAATGGAAGGGATTGCAGTTGTTGGTACCCAATATAAACCAAATCTGGTTATACTTTAGAAACAGACCAGCAGAGCAGAATAAAGCCTTACCCAGCATATTCAACATACGGGCAAAAAAAATACAATGTTGCTTAAATTTTATTTCTTTTTGCTGTTGCACGAGCAGTAATTATGTCGCTTCTGTTCTCACAGAGGAGATGCCCAAACGCTTTCTCTGAAATCAGCTTACTGCGTTTTCAGAAGCTAATCCTCTGCAAATAAAGCTAGAGCGCAAAGCAACTGGAAAAATAATGGACACAAAGTCTGGACGCAATATTTTCTTCTCTAAGCATCCTTGCAGAGAAGAAATAAAACCCCCAACAGTCACAAAGACAGCGGCAACCCCCTGGGGAGAATATTGGCATACCTGGCTTTCGTCCCCTCGCTGAGGCTGTGGAAGGCGCAGCTGCACTGTGATGGGCACGAGCCACCCGCCCGCGGCAGCCCTCCGAGCATTAAGCAGCAGAGCAAACTCACCGCGATCCACATGGCTACCTGTGCATGGGAAGGACACCTGGGCACTAGGCAATATGCAGGGTTTCGCCTATGGTATCCATTGACTGCTCACATCTTGTTAACTCCCTTTCGTTTTCAGCCGCACTGTGATCTTCCAGCCCTCGCTGAGTCCATCAGATAAAAAAGGATAGGCAGGGATTAAGGATGGGGACTTGAGTTATTTTCATGAAGGTGCTTATTGCTTCCTGGAACTGTACTGACAGCATTGCTTCCCTCAGGAAGCCCCATCAAACCACACTCCTCAGGAAATCTGTGGCTCTTGCTTGAGAAAAAAGTGAACATAGTTTTTGGGGACCTGCAGAAGTGGCAAGATAACTGCTATCTGACCAGGAATTAGGAATAATGTACTTCCTCACAGTGACTTTGGGAATATGTAAGAACAGTTTCTTGTGCTTATGGAATATAAGCCTCGCATAGAAGAATATTGAAAATATTCTGCAGTGATACTGTTAAAAGCTTTTATTTTCTTTTCAAAAATCTGAGTTTGACCAAACAATTATTGAGCTGTTGGCAACATGCCTGATGTTAATAAACAATGAATAACCCACATAATTCAGTTCCTATCAGGCCTGCAGGGCTGAGCACTGTGCTCTGACATGCTGACACAGCAACGCCTGGATGACCATTTTGAGGAATGCCACCCAATGCAGAGCCATGGCACAGCTTCTGGAATAGGAAGAAAAACTCAGCACTATCTTAATGACAACCCAGGTCTGGATATCAAACTACTTTGTCCTGTTGGAGATGACCCATGTTTTCAGCAGTCTTCATCTGACTCCAAAGAACCCACTACGTGTGAGAAAAATGGAGCCTAAATATGCAAAAATGTAAAGCTTAAGAGGCTGCTATTTGAGGTGGGAACAGAATTCATCCTAGCAAGGACATCTAACGCTTACAAGGGCTATTATTTTCTGATGAGTGTGAACGTATGTAAATCACTCACACCACAAATGCACAACGCTCCCTTAAAAGTAAAAACCTCTGGAGAAACTAATAGCTGATTACTTTCAACCGGATCAGATTGCTACTCCCCCTCTTCCCAGTCAGACTGCATAACAGCTTTGGCAGAAAAACTGACCCCTATGTCAAGCACAAAACAGCAAGCACAGGTTAAAAACATAACAGAAGTGAGGAGTGATTAAATGGAGCTGAACAGCTAGCAATAAAGCACTAACCAGACACAGCTCTTCAGAGATGCTTTAGGAAAATGTTTCACTTATAGTTCTGGAGTGCAGGAAAGCCACAGTGCGCAGCACCGTTCCAGGGGAGAGCCCCAGGTGCCTCATTCCAGCACAGAACAAGAGCAACTCGACCAAAATCCTGGACCCCATTAAATCAATAGGAGCTCTGCTATCAGATTCTCCCAAAGAAATGGGGGGGTGATATCAAATGTAGCTGGCTGAGGCAGAAACCACCTGGCAACCCATTGGCCTTTCAGCACCAGCCACTTCCAGCTTTCCCTCCTCTTCTTCACCTAAGGTCAGAGGAGAAAGGGAAAGAAATTACAACCACAAAGATTTTCCCTAAAGATTAGGCTTTCTTGGATCTTAATTATAGTCAAATTAGTCAGAAAAAGTGCCCATCACAGATTCTTCTGCCCTCCTAATATAGGTGACTATCCAAATTCAGATTTCCCAGGGCAAGAACTACAGCTCTGCACTTTTTTAAAAGTCTGGTTGTACATACAGCTGCCCTTCTGCAGAGATGCACGGAAGAATCAAATCATATGAACTGCCAAAAAGCCAGGGAGGAAATAGGAACAATCTATCTCAAAATACATTTTATAAGGGAAGGAGGGAGGGAGAAATTTCAACTGGTAAAGCTTCCACCTGAGAGTGCTATGAGAGACAGATGTGTTTTGAAGATCTGCTGTGGGTGTTACTCCTCAAAACTCAAATCTCCTTGCCAACCACGCAGATCTCTGTGTAGATTTTTTCTAGTCTTCCTAACTTGCAGTCCCACAGAGGAAAAGTAAGGCATTCATGCAACCCAACCTTGTGCAGCCATCTTAGATCCCTAACTAGGCTGACTGGTCCTAGGTAGCTGTAAAGATGGTCAGGATCTTTCCGAGCAAGTGCAACATGGACAACCTGAGCTGCCTGTTGCTGAAGTTGGTCTCTGTTCCCACTGGAAACATAAAATTGAAAGAGCCCAGTTCTTTGACTAAGCTGGCTGCAGAAGGCTACATGGTATAACTACCCTCAAGTCTCTGCCGCTTCCCCACCGCCACCTGCTCTCCTGCCTGGGCTGAGGATCCGCCTGTGCATGGAGGATAAACTGGCTGAGGTAGCTCCAGCTCAAGAGTTCGCCTCCCACCTGTCCTTTCCAACACTGTTCCCTGTTGCAGACCTGTTGATTTGGTTTTCCTTTCAAATACAGGAACAGAAGTTAACAGTCAGAAGTGCAGCAACCTGCACATACCTGTTCCAACGTACAAACTGCCTGAAAGTTAACGAGTATCTGAGTGTTACAGCAACAGAATAAGGCATTGGTCCTAACAGAGGTTGCTTACCATGATTTTTGTCGTATTGTTGTTATGCAGAATTCATCCCGTGTTTTTCATTAGAATGAAATTACACTGGCAATTTTTCAATAATTCTGGGTAATGAACTCTCAGAGTTTCAAGGTAATCTAGATGTGGTTTGGGGCTAAATATTAAACAGAGATTTTATGGTGCCGTAGTTTCACATAAGCTTGTTTCACAAGTAACTCCAATAATTAATTAAGGCTTGTAGAAATCATTTACTAAGAGGATGGCCCAAAAGATTATTTGTCTCCATACTATTTTCACATTCTACATTTATTGTTCTTCAAAGAGATATTCAAGTGTCCCATTATTTATTTCTGAAGAGATAGGAATGTGATGCAGTGCTGCTCTTTAAATATCCATAGTTGTTTTCTCATCTATTTCCATTAGGTCCCATTTCTAGATTTAATGATTTCTCAGTTCCCTTAATGTTCTCCAAGCTCAGACCAAGCTCATTGTTTTTTTTAGTGCACTCATTGGTCAGTGTGCCCTGCTGCCCAGGACTGCCTCAGCTCAATATTTGCAGCATTGACTGAAACATCTCTCTTCCCACTGAAGTTAAATTCTACTTGAAAAAGCAATACCACATAATTAACCTCCTGCCTCTAGTGTCTTCCATGCATCTTACAAAGTGGTTTCCCTCCACTGCAGCTCTGGAATAACAACCTTGTAGATAGTAACCAGTGACTGTATGGTTAAGATTTGCTTTCATTAGCCTTAATTTTGCCTCACAAATGAAACACCTTAAATTACAACGAGATACTGGGAGCAGTAGAAGTAAACTTAATTTATAATAAACAAGAGCAAGCAAAAAAGCATGCATTAGCAACTGCTAATGCCACGTACTTTGTCAAGAAAGCTGCTATTTAGGTAACACAACCGACTTGCCTCTGAACAAGAAAGAGAAAGACCTGGTGGTAGGCTGAAAGATTAGTAAAACAAGATAAATAAAAGTGATAATATTAGCATGTTTCTAACCTTGGAGTGTATGTGCAGGTATGTCATAGACATGTAGAAAAGGGAGAGAAGAGGACCAGTCAACTAACAACATAGTTCTGTTTTATCACACTTAAGGTCTTCCCCTCCATTTGCTACATTCCCCTATATTCCTTCACTGGCACATGACCACTATGCAAATGATGGTTTACACTTCAAGCCATGGATACAACCCCGTTAGCCTTGATCTGAGTGGTCAAGAGAGTAGGATGGGCCTCACCACAAGGAAACTACAGAAGTTAATCAGGTGAGGCGATGGCTGTTCACTTCCATGGACACGGTTATGCTCTCCAATTGACAGAAATAGTTGTCCTTGCTGCTACTTAGGAAGTAAAGAGTTTCCTCTCTGCTTCAAGCTAAAAATATGGTTTAGGAAAAAAAAAAAAAAAAATCTAAGAAGCAGCAGATGTCATTCTGCAAAGGTTTAAGAATTTGTTTTGCATTCACCAGAGAATGGCCAGATCCCCTGCTTAAATTTGTGGTGTCAGTAAATTCAGAGCAAATGGGGTCAAAACCTACTGCAAGTAACAGTCAGAGAAGTTCAGCATACGGCAATCTTTCAAAACTGTATGGGGTGTAATTTAGAGAATAGTTTTGGTTTTGTTCTTAGTAAAATTAATTACCTGATATTACAGTTTACACTTTTTCTCCCCATATAGATTTTCTGAAGCCAGAAATGTTTTACCAGTTGATTTTGCTCAGGAGCTCAAGAGCAACACTCAAGTGACAAGCTCAGCATGCTCTACTGAGTCATTCTTTTTTAATATGGCCACTGGACAGAATTTATTTCTTTTCTCCATATACTCAGAGAAAGATAGCATAAAGCAAATAAAACAGCATATTTTATCATAAATGAAAGCCATAAAATACCTTATTATCATGATTTTGTCTGAAAGGTTTTATTAGCAGGCAACACAGGCCAGATGCTAAATCAATTTCATTAGGTAAATGCATCTCCAAGAAGCTTCTGGCAGGGCATATCTTGTAAAGTGGAAAATCCTCCCCACTGATGCAAGTCGAGAGCATGTTAATGCATTACGTCATTCTAAATTGGATCTTGCACTTAATGCCAATGAAGGCAGCTTCTCCAGACCTATAGGACTGAAGTCATTAACAGATCCCTAGGCTTGCTGAAGAAATAAAAGAATCCTAAACGGTTTCCAGCATTGGGCGATAAAAGTCTTCTGGTGGTGTTTCTTTTGTGAATGATTGCCTTGGGTGTTATGGCCAGTACAGAGCAGCAGAAGTGAGCACAGACCTCTAACCCAAGGGGGACATAAACACAGGGGGGGACCTCCCTCATGAAGGCAGCATTTGACCCGTTTCTGTCTGTGCAGAAGCCGCTTCACAAGGCCACATCACAACCAGCAATGCTCAGTGAAGTGAACTCCAGCAGAAGATGGAGGGACTCACCAAGAAACCTTGCATCTCCCCTTCACTTTGCATCTCCCCCTTCACTTTGGGCTCGCACACCTAGGTAAGTCTTGTCATGACGTAGACTTACTGTGGTGGGCGTCCCTGTCCCTGTCACACACATTATCTCTGGGAACAGGAAATTGATTCCTTCAAGCCCTCAGTTGCCCACAAGGCAAGCTTTGCCCTGTGTGGAGGACGTGATACCTTAAGGGAGGAGAGGGCCAGCCACTACAGCCATGGCTCTTCTACTCCTCTTCTCCAAAGGCTCCACAGGCACAGGCAAATGCTTCTTGCTTCAGGCATACAGGACCCCAGAGCAAAATTCTCAGGGAGAAACTCTCTGTGAACTCATTCGCTGAGGGAGAACTCCAGATGAACTAAGTATTTCTTTCTTAAAAGCCCTCTGCAAGGCTGTCTTCAAAGCTACTAGTCTGAGAGCTGATGAGAGAGTGAATGTGTTGTCTTGTCCACTAGATGGAAGCTGGAAGATGTTTCCACCCACAAACAAACAGCCAGAAAGTATGTATAATTCTGTATCAGTAAAAGCTTCAGCTACTATACCACCCACCCACCTACTGTCAAAAACAACAAACAGAAAAACACCAAATGTGACAACACAACTGAGTTGTACAGTGTGAAACTTTCTGGGGATAGCAGTGTTTCTGATTAGTTTGTTAAGCTCACAGGAAGACCTATGCATCTCAAAATGAGCATACATGCTATAGGCATCTATTGGCTTTCTGCTATGCCAGCCTTGTTGACTTTACACCTAGCAGCAGGGGAGAGAGAAAAACAGGCAAAGAGAAGTATTGCAGCAAATTCTCCCTCCTGGAATTTATAGTTTACAAAGTGCTGACTCTTTCACATTTATACTGAAACAATGCCCGGGAGCTCCAGCGAGGTGTAGGCACTCTAAGATCGGTATCTGTACCTCTGGTGAAGCACGTGACACCAAAATTAAGGAAAGAAAGATACAAACAAATCAAGTATATCATTGTCTGATTGCATGTATATATATAGATATATTTGTATATATATATGCATACACACAAAAGTATAAACATCTAGACTTAAATCTTCTTTCTAGTTATCATGAACGGAAAAAGCAATAGAAATGCTCTATATAGAATAACCAAAACATAAACCTAGAATGGCATAAGTGTGATGTCTAGCAGCATTATTCTCCCTCACAAAAACCCTACTATTCCTCTTTGAGCTGCAGCAGCCACGTATCATTCCACATTAGTCTGTTTTGATGGCTGGACATACCATAATTGTATTTGACATATGTATCTAAAATAAGTAAATTTTTTTAGGTTTATGTTCCTGGTCCCTATTCTTTAGTTTGTACATGCATTCCCTAAAATCCAGTAAGGTTCCTGAAGTTTAACAAAATCATCTAACTTTGGACTTCGTATCCTTAGCTGCATGACAGAGAGGGTCATGCAGTAATGTTGCTGACTGCAACAACCTTTTCTGATTTGGATCTTAATAGCATTAGTCTAAGCCCTGCAGAGTCACCTCTGCTTAGGAAACAGTGCCTGTTTTATTTTGCTTCCTCAGGCATGCAAAAAGAATTAAACTTCCTGCACTTTTTATCTGGCTTCTGAATGCAGATGGAGCATAATATGTTTTACACAGCAACCTTCTGCCCTCTTTCCAGTCTGATAAACACCAGCTTTCCTACTCTGATTTACCTGCCTACAGTCTTGAGATTTCACAGGCCAAGTACATGCCCTTGCGGCAGTTCTGGTAAACTTCTTGGAAGCTGTAAGTTGAGTCTTACACACAAGGACCAAGAAAAATAGAAGAGAAAACAAAAAAAAAAAAAAAAAAAAAAAAAAAAGGAAGAAGAAAACAGAAGGGAAAAAAGGTAGGAGGAAAGGGAAAATAAAAGCTTCTGCCCTGGAGTATTCTATTTTCGTCACATTATTCCTCTCAGAGCAATAAGCTCCACTCAGTCTACTCAGTGATGCAAGGTATTTATATATACGCATTTGGTGGGATCGTAACAGGAGAATTTCTCATGTAATTACAGTACTCTGATCATTCTTGAACTAAATACTTCATTATATACTTTTTTTTTTTTCAAATACAATCATTTAACTACCTACTACAGCTGTATGAAATAAGAGTGGGAGTCTTTGGATGATAGCAGCAGAAAATGAGAGCATGCCCCAGGTAGTGCCTCACTCCCACAACTGTCCCACTGACCCACAGGGGGAGGTACCAGCTCAGAAGGAAAAATACCGCACTTTGGTCTTTCTGATTTCTGTTATGACCCATCCTTCATTTGTTTAAACCCTTGAAGATATATAACCGGCCTAATTGTGCTGACCTATCCTTACCAAAACAAGAGTGAGAAAGAAAGCTCAGAAGATGAGGAAAGCCTACAATGATCAGGAGCTTCCTCTAAGCATTGACTTTCTCAGCCTGACACCAATCACAGATAGAGTACTATTAAATCTGTGCAGATCTGTCTTCAGAAAAAAACTCATTTTATTTTCAAGGATCTTTGCTTGGGCAATTGTCCCTACAGTCGCACTCAGACCAGAAGAAACATGGGGAAGGCTGATGCTCCAAGGACAACAGCAGAAGGTAGTAGTAGTGCGTCAGACTGCAGAAAATACACGATGAGATGAAATTTTAGTTAGGGCTTTCCCTAAGAAATTCGCACAAGAGTGAAGGTACGTGCAAGGTCTTTGGAAGGACCCTGTCCTCCAGGGACAGTTTAATCATCTGTAATAATGGACATTAAGCTTTTTTACCAATATATAGGGGAAAAGATACGAAGTGCCTCTTCTGGTCTTCTTGGTGGTTTACTCCTCAGAGCCTGTATTTTAATATCAACAATTCCAGGCAATTCTACACTATTAAGTAAACACATCCATTAAAGTATTAAAATCAACATTTATGTTTGCTTTAATGCCTTATGTAAAGTGTTTGGCAGGTTATTTCATTCTGCTGGAGGCATATAAGCAAAACAATTTGTTCCCATTCTCTCTTGCTCCGACTTGATAGATTACCTGTAAGACACCTCTATGGTTCTTTTTTTTTTTCTCCTGTCTGAAAAGTAATTTCCCAATCAAGGTTTCCCCTTCATGGAGAGATTCAACCTACTAAAGATTCAGTTCAGGAATTGTCTTTTCCCATAAAAAGATGGATTAAAAAATCAGGAGTAAAGCAACCAAAAGCTGAATACAAGGGCCTGGAACTATCATTCTGAAATGGCACATTTTGAAATCTCCAAGTTTTCAAAAACCAAAAAACAATTCAGCAATGTTCTCACATTAGAGATGACAACAAGAGCACAAATGATCCTGTAAAGGCTATGTCCTCATCATGATTAATGCAGTTTTGTGAGATAATATAATGTAGTTTTTACTTGTCTTGTTCCACTCTATTATAAAAGAGAACTCAACTTGAAGAAATTGCTTATTAGACTGAGCTCAAAGGACTGGATAACAGAAAGTAAAACAATCAGGCAATCTTTTTTTTTTTTTTTTATAACATTTATTTTAGGGAAATGTAGTAGGAAACAAGCGTGGTTTACAAATAATTCTATTGATCATCCCTAACATGCACTAAAAAGTGCACTTAGGTAACACAAAAGGCCTTGATACATCCATTGTAAAGAATGCATATTTGGTCAGGTTTCTGCAGGAACCTCCAGGAGAAGAAAGAAGCCTAAAGAAGACAGAAGCTGGCAATGACTGAAGTTAACCTCAGGCTTCAAAAGAAGTGGAAAGCCCCAAATCTCTTATGGTTTGGTACAAATGATTGGGCTTCTCCTTAAAATAACCTCCTGAAAGGTAGGCACCAATCTGAACCAGCCCTTGGGCCCTCTCAACAGTTAGTGAAGAGGAAGATCTGTCTCCAGAGCACATCTTGTCCTGCCCTGAGACTGGTGATGCTGGGAGCTGCCCATTGCCTTTGGTAACAGTAGAGGAAGCCTAGTTTAGACTAGATGATATGCAGATTCCTCTTTTTTTTTTTTTTCTTATGTGGAAGAATTCAGATATGATGAATCCCTCTCATTGTAAAAAGGTCTTATAGAGAAGTCAAGGAAAGCTATGCAGAATTCAGGCTTAATCTGGGAGAGAATCACAGAATTGTAGGGGTTGGAAGGGACCTCAAGAGATCATCAGGTCCAACCCCCCCCCCCCCCCCCAAGCATGTTCCCTTGGGACATCCCTACAGAGACACGCTGGTAGAACACTGATAAGACAGGCAAGATATACAAGACCACAGTGACAGAAAAAATGAGGTGGTTTTGCCATACATGGCCTAGAAATCCACTTACATACCTGCATAAACTCATTGAGGAATGATCCAGACAGATCGTTGTTTTTCCTTTACAAGAGCAACAGTATGCAGAAGGAGAGCTGGTGTGCAAATCCTCTCAATACAACTAAAGCCCTTCTTGAAAGCCAAATTTCTTCTGAGAACTGGGCAGTGATCTTTGAGCTATAATTCCTGAAAGAGTTATTATTCTGCATGCTGCGGGAAGGCCTGAGATCTGCAGGGCAAGCTTAAAAAATGGTGTTAGGTATATCCTATACTGTGTAGGACTGCTTCCTCCTTCAAAGCCCTGAAGTTTGCCACTATTCGGCATGCAGCGATAGCGTATTTCATTATATTGTGAATATGCATATGACCCTAAAATTTGCACACTAACTGAAAACAAAATATATCATTTCTTGGTGCCTAAAATGCGTTTTGAAAGATGGCCAACAGATCAAGGCAACAATTACATATATTTGGTAAGGATCATGATTGTTGTATCCAGCAAAGATTCATAAAGATAGGACGTGATTAACGTTTTTGTAACATTGTTAATTTTCTAGCCTAAGTGAATACATACATGTATGTTTATCAAATATGTATTCAATTTGCTATGAATTAAGTTACCCATCTCTAGAGAGACAACACAAACCGCAGGAAAGAAAGGTGATGCTTCGCAACTCTTCACCGACTTTTATCCTTCTAATGCCTGAAGTGCAGCAGCGTGCAGGCTCCAGCCACAGCCTGGTCCCAAGCATGGTGCAGAGACCAGGCCATGGCATGGTGCGAAAAACCCAGGGAACATTGCACCACCCAGGGAACATTGCACCCTTTACGTAAGGGAGCTGTATGTTCTTGAATGGATTTTGTCTCAGCACCATGCTGGCTTTCCCCACCAGCCCTGGTGCTGCCACAAGCATGGCCACTGTCTCCTGCCTCCGCCCCAAGCTTCCTTGGCCATCCCCAGGCTTTCATCACCGCTTCTTTGTCCGAACAGTGCTGCCAAGAAAATTAGATTCTGGGGCATGTTTGTGGGACTGTGTTTGGGAAAAAGGTTGGTACATTGCTGCAGGCAAAGGGCTAACACCTGTAAGCAAACTGCTCTGTGGGCTCATCCCCTTCATCATGCCTCCTGTGGCCAGCACCAAGTGCCTATTTACAGTCTGGGATGTATTCCCAGTCACTGCTTCCAGATCAAAACAAATGTGCAGCAGTTCAACTAGACGGTCTCCAGACAGCATCCTTTCTGGTTTCCTTCACTTGCTGAGGAGTATTTCCAGTGAGAACCAAGGTTACCCACATCTCTGTGATGCTGAACTGGAGCCCCATGTGGTGATACTCCGAGCCTGCTTATGCTGAAATGATATATTTATTTAAAAGGTGTTTTTCAATATAAGAAGTCAAAGATGATTTGGGTAAACCTGAATCAGAAGAAAGGATTAGGAAGGCAAAGGAATAATAATATGTCAATTTAGTGAAGTTCTTGCTGTGAATATAAAAAAGTATGTCAGTAATCTGCATTGATTGCTTGGAGAAAATTCAGAGTGCATGAGTGCTGTGTTATCTTTGCACTGCACCTTTTTTGTTGTGCTTGTACCAATGCATATTTTACAAAGATTAATATGCTCCTACCAAATCCATAGAGTCTTATGAAATCCATAGGGACATCTGGCAAGAATACATCAGATCTGTTTCTGTGTGTTCCTTGCAAAGAGATTAGTAACTAGTGAATTATTCTTAAATGAGAAGGTATAATGACATGGATGTTTTATTGATGGAGAGAGGAGATTGCTGGGAATTCAAAATGTGAGGCTGTAAGATAACATCGAATTGAATGAAAGACCTTTCCCTGGATTTTGAAACAGCAAGTAGCTATTGAAACAGTGCATAAAATAGAAAGGGATCGTTAAACAACTTCATAATTTAAGGAGCTAATAAATGCCTTTGATAAACTTCGTATCTTTTGCATGCTTTCTCTGACTTTACTGGAATACATGATGTGAGGTCGTGTCTTACATAAGAAAGAGGGAAAGGAAGTGAATACAGCTTTGTTTAATTCTACTGAACTTATTACATTATTCCCCATTTTCACCTCCTCTTTGCTTGAAGAGAACTGTTTATCGCTAACTAAACTTAGCAGCCATACATCACCCCATACTGTCCCAGTGAACTATTAGAAAGGCAGCTTAACTCAACATCAAAATGGCTATTGAGGGTTCGATGCATAAGATTCCTATTTATACCAATTGCACCTGAGTCAGATGCTGAACCACTGCTGGAAAGCTTGCCTGTGACTGATTTGCACTGATTCATCACTGATGAAGTGAACAAGGTTAGTTGTGGAGAATATTTAAGGCACTTAAAGAAAAGCAGAAAAACATGTTCACAATACTCACTCTAATAAAGGCCTGCTAAATGCAAAGGTGTTCAGGTAGGAACCTACTTTACTGGAGAAAATAATTTTGTCATGAGCAACAATATACCACAGACTTGAATACACAGCACACAAAGTACCAGCAGCATATCACATTTGCTTGGCAGAGAGGGTGAGGTACAGTGGCAAGCAACCGAAAGCACCTGACAGCCCTCATGAAGGCAGTTCAAACAACACCCGTGTCCTTTATCCCTAGTCTGGAAGAGCTGTGCAGCTTTATGTTGACAACCATTATAATGAGCCATCTATTTTCAAAACCATCACACTAAAAAGATTTACAGCACATTCGCAAGATCTAGCACTAATTTTTTGCAAGAATGCACAATGGATCACTATTAAAAACACGGGCTTAAATCAGTCATTTGCCACACTAGGAAGCAGGGCTGTCACCTTCTTTTTCATCAAGACATGTAGGTGAGTGAAAGACAAACATAACGATGGATTTATGTGGTGCAATGCAATTTTACTCTATTTAAGCCAAACATCTGAATACCCAAACAAATATCTTGCCCTCCTGAATGCTACTTCAAAATCCAAGAGCATATCCATCAAGGCAATTACGTCCACCAAAAATAGCTGTACGTTGAATAACAGAGATCACAAAACACAGCAAAATGGTTTCATAACCGTCTTGAAGCTCTGATTGCTTCAGATTTTTTGCAGGAAAACTGCAAAAAAATCACTGTACCACTGGCTTCAGCCAAGACCCCTGATTGTAAACGCACCTCCACTGTGTATTCAAGAGATCTTTAAAGAAGCACTGGCCACATCTAGAGCAAATTCTCTCTGCCTGATGTCTCAACCATCCATGAGCCAGGTCAGCACAGTGCAGAACCTGAGCTGAGGAAAGCCACCATTCCGTGTGCCTCAGTTCCCTTTTTTGCAGGGTTATGACAATGAAGAAAGTTACGCATCAAAATAGAAATTATCATGCTTGTTAGTCAGGGAGATGGGTAGGTCTGTGGAAAAGCACTAGTTGTTCTGCAGTGAAGAATGAGTGAAGAAAATTAAAGAAGAAAAAGAAAGAATAGAAAGAAGAAACAAATGCATGAAAAAGAATGGAGTAAAGTAACTTTAAATTAATATATATATATTCAACAGTTATCATAGTTATTGCTACTCAAAATGTAGGTTAAAATTTGAGAAGTATGAACAAGTTGCTCACTTTTAATGGACAGGCACTGAAAATGACACAAAGAATTGTGTCATTTGTTGTGTCATGGTAAAGAAAAAATCCATCTGTTTCACTTAGACTCTGAAAGCAGCTGACTTCCACTCTGCAGTATACAAGCGTGCAAATTCCCCGAGAGCTAATCGATCAGTAGGACAATAAAAAAAAGGAAAATTGTTGACGCTTCTGGGATATGGTAAAGGCCTGTGCTCACCTCAGATCAGTTGTGTGGGTTGCTCGGGGCAGGGGGACAAGTGTGCTGGCAGGTAAGGACCTGGAGTCTGGACAAGCTGCACACACTCCAGAGCCTGCCTACACCAGGGTGCCAATCCTCAAACATCTCCAAAAGGCCAGTAAGGTAATTTCTTCAAGCACTCACCACTGGGCAACTCACACATGTCCTTGTATGTCTGGGACCCAAAAGCAGTCAGTGTTTGCCTTTAGTCAGGCTGTGCCAGTGTGCACCTTAATTTAAGCCTCAGCTACTAAGAGAAGAGATGTTAATGTACAGAATAGTCATTGCCAGAAAAATACGCTGCCCATTTTCTAAAAAAAAAGGGTGAGAGGTCACCTATATGCCTCAGAAATTCACAGTTCATACTTTTCCCCTAATTACCAATTCAATGAATGCCCCTTTGTTTTTCAGGTCACTCCCCAATTATATATTACATGTTTCTTTCGTTCCACAACCTTTAATTCTTTTTCAGTGTTGCAGAATTAACTGGACAGGGTTCTTAATCTTGTCTCTACAAAGAACTTGTTGTAATTGCAATGAATGCTTTCATTTTGCTGGTGCCTGAAATAAGATTTGCAGGGGAAGGAGGGGTATGAGTTGATGCTAGTCCCATCATTAATGACATTCTTGCAGGGATTGTACTGATGGGAGTAAAAACCCCAAAGCTTTTATATAATAATGAGCATGTGTCTGCATGTGAGCTACTCCTTTAAGAAGCCTTGGGCTAGTGGAAGAAGAGTGATCCAGGGAAAAGGCAGCCCCACGGCTATAACAGAGGACAGAGGTTAAATCTGCTGGCATTTTTATGGTCACTGCATAAGTATGGTCACTGCATACCCTCTCCCTGAAGGCTTCACTGAACTAGAAGTGTTTGCCATCGGCACTGCCCTACTGGTAGAAGGTAAGCTTGGTTTAGGACCTCAGCTAAAAAAAAAAAAGATTTTTGCCTCTATTATTCCTGGTGTGGCAGCAGTGGGGGGGGAATTGAAGCAAGCAGCAGCATTTGTGGTATGCTGACCCAGACCTTTGGTGGTTACTGCGGCTACAGCACCAGTTCCTCTGGTGGGCTGTGAGCTGTTGGCAGTGAAGATCTGCTCCGCATCCAGAGCTGCCCTGTGGCAGGGAAGGACTTGTTACTTAGCTTTCTTATCGAGAATTTGGGATGCAAGAATTTGCTGACAACTTTTAAAGGCAATTTCAGCTTCCCCAGGGAAGGATGTTGAAATGACTCATGATCCTTCAATAAAACCAGGCTGCTTGTTTTGTTGGCTGTGATGGCCATTTTATAATCAAAGATGATAGATCCAAAATAGCTTGTTAACTGTTAGCATACATCCAAATTGCATTGCTAGCACTGAAATTAATGGCTGCTGGGTAAAAGTAACAAACTGAAGTACAGGCGCATGAGGTTCAAAAGCTTTTACAGCATTAAGAAATAAAATTTGAGGTAGGAGACAGTCTTCATTTAATTTAGCCAGCACAGGCTTTTCTTAATAAGTGCCACTTTGTTGTGAGACAAACAAAATTGGGAATTTGTATGTACTGCGCTAGGGAAGGACATGCTAGTAGCCAGGAATACATCGGTGTCAGTCACTGGCCTCCCTTCTGAGCTGCATCCCAGTCAGGGCCTGGGCCTCATCCCTGTATCCCTGCACTGCCCAGCTGGGGTGCAGGGATCATGGGGCTGAACAGCAGAAGAGAAGGAGCAAGAAGCACTAGCAGAAGGGGGTAAATGCTCACCAGCTCACCCCATGGATTTGGAGCACAGGAGAAGGAAGGATGCTCGCCCTCTCCTTGCAGACGAGCTCAGCTGGGACGCAGCATCACATCTGCCTGCAAAGGAAACCTGCAACAGCTGTGCCAGAAACTCTTCCTTAAAAGAGGGAGAGAGAAGAAGAAGCTTCTACTCCTGGCCCAGGGGCCAGCTGCTGCCTAAACAGAGAGCTCAGGGCTAAACCTGGCCAGCAGCCATCAAGCCATCTGCAGGGCCTGGCGGTTCCCAGTGTGAACTTGCCCTTCAGTACTGAGGAGCGGGAAGCAGCAGAACAAGGACTCTGGCATGTGCTGGTGGAGGCGCGCAGCTGGGCTCCTGCTGGGGAACGGCCGGTGCTGGTCCCACAGCCCTGCTGGCCCTCACCTGCCCACCCACGGGCTGGAGGCCCGCACCTATTGAAGCCCAGGCTCAGTACCTGCTGGCAACCTTCACTTACAGCTAGGAATGGCCCAGCACATTTACATTTTAGTAAGCACTAGGGGCAATCTGACTGCTTGGTATTTTCTGTAGGGTTTTAGGCTGAACATGCTCGATGGATTGCCAGTAATCTTTGCTATCTGACTTAGAAGATCAAACCAGATAATTAAAGATTAATTCACCTTCTCAGAGACTCTGAGAGAAAAGCAATGAAGGTCTCCTTTTTTTTTTTTTCTTTCCTTTTTTTTTTTTTTTTTTTTTCCCTGCAGCTTGTGAGTGCAGTTTGCAAAAAAGTGCTGGGGAAGAGGAAAACTTTGCATTCACTTTTACTAACCATAAAAGTGTCAAACATTGGCTGTTTTAAAATTAAAACTCAAAGCTATAAGTTAGTTAGTTCTCTATTTGTACACTCCTGCTAGCCTTTAAGAAAGCAGAGTGCGCTAAAGCCTGGAACTTCAAAAAGAGGGGAAGAGAGAGAAAAAAACTAATATAGTAATAACTTTTCAGCTTTTCTCTAAATATGGCCACAACATACCTCTCCTAAAGGCCTGACAGCACTGGGGAGAGTTGGCAGCAGTTTTACCCTGCAGGTGGGAGGTAAGCTGGCAGGGAAGGGATGAGAACAGCTGACCTCAAATGGCTCCAAATATTTCTCCTGGAAATATTTTGTTATTTGTTGTGTAATGAAAGACACACATCAGCTGTTACTATGGTTATGCCATCAGCCATTAACGTAATTAAAGTAGGAGCAGAATTTCTGACTATACAAAATTATCCATCTTATGTAACTACAGAATTAAGACAATGAGAGCAAGTAACAACAGTGCTTTACAGAATTAGGGGATATGGATTTTTTCTGCACTACATCATTTCTTCTTCCAAGAAGACCACAAAGAAAAAGACATACTGCCTGTCATCAAACTGAGACTTAGAGATGGGATGTTGAGTCAGAGCCTCATCAGAGCCATAATAATTCAGGTCATCTTGAAAAGGACATCAAAGGACAAAGCTTGAGTTTAAAGCAGTGAAGGATGGGGTTCAGGGTGGAACAGCTCTGAGTGAATAGCTGGGGTTGCTTGAATGCTCCTCTCTGACAACTAGCATTAACTTATTTTTTTTTAAATCTATCAGGGACTGCTTTTATAATTAGATTATTCCTTCCCTTTCCATGTATATTCCTTATTCCTTTCCATGTATAGTCTATTGACGAAGGGCAGTAATAAGATTGAGCTGGTGTGATTCAAGCTCTGTCTAGGTTAACCTTAGGCAGAAGCCCAAAGGGAGGCAGGCTGACTGTAAGATGGCTGAGGGATTTCTGTGCTTAAACACAAAAGCGTGTTACAACCGATATTAAACACGACCCATTTCTCTCCCATAAACAGGCCCGCAGACATGTGTGCCGGCAGCGTGTGCTGTCTGTGGGCCCCCCTGAAGCTGCCTCTGCAGCTCCCTCACTCTGACCCAGGGGTCCTTGAACAGAGCCTGGCAGTCAGGTTTCTCCATTAACACAAAATGCAGAAGTACAAAATAAAATTATAAACCATTTCTGCCTCTGCATGAGTTGGCCTACATCCCTGATGGACGGTTGAAGCATTGGTTGCAGATGGCACCTATGACTGCTCTCTCTGGAAAGTACTGTCGTAATCTTGCGTGCAGGATCCTGTGAGCAACGAGCAGTGGCTATATTTCCTGTGCATAAGTGTGGTGCATCCGGTATTAATTTATTGTTTCTCATCTAAAGGAGCTAATACAAGGCAGCAGCATTGTGAGATCATTTTCTCATTGTCCGGAGTGAAATCATGCCATGCACTTCTGTTTTTGGCAGCCCTTGCTTGTGTTGTTCTGTCTGAATGGGGTGACAATTATTTCATTCCGGAAAATCAAAGAGCTCCGAAAACCCCCAGCAATCTGCTGGTTCTCAGCATTGCCTGGCTACTGCGGGATTGCATCAATGCAGTCATCGCTGCCTTTTCCAGCTTCCTAAGGTATGCATTTTTTCATTTTTTTTCCTAAAGGATGCTCAGAAGAACCGACAGAAAAATTTGCAGCTTAGCCATTTAACAGAGAGCTTTACTAGTAGTTACAGTAGAAAGTAGTTGAATAATGCAGTAGTTGTACATTTACATGACTAAACATCCAGACTGACCCCAAGTTTATCTGCAAGCCTTTCAGGTTTTTAAATGAACTTCCCATTAAGGCTCTTATTTTAGAAGTTTGTGGAAAAGAAAAATGCAGATCTGTGCAGGGAGTTCAATTCTGTTATGACACATTTTATTTTCCACACTTTCTCATGTCAGTCATTTAATTAGAGGGCAGAACCATATCAAGCATTTCAGTGCGTAATTACAACACACAATCATAAGCAAACTGTATTAGAAACATACACCCTATAAACCAGATGATGAATAGTTCCACTTACTAGCATATTTTAAACTCTGGAAATACCTGTAATAGAGAACACAAAACATTTCAAGAATTGTGACAATTTACTTGCCTTTTAATGGATATGAAACATTTTGCCAATTAACAAGTCACATACACTTCAGTGAGGCCTTATTCAAAGCTGGTTTACCGCGTGTACAGCTTGTTCTCCTTTCAGGCACTTAAGTCACTCTAAAGTTAGTGAAGATACCTTTCTGAACTGAAGCTGAAAAGCTGAGGTCAGTACATCAAAGTGAGCTTGGTTTTAACCCTTCCAGCCCTTTTGTTAAAAAATGGGAGCAGAAGTTTCCCAGTCTCCAAAGAAGGTCAGCTATCTCCTTTTCACAAAGGGACTTGCAGAGGTAATCTCCAAATGAATTATGCCGGTGTTGTATAAGACGTGAGACAAGAGATTGCTGAAGATTTCCAACTCACTGACAGCTTATAAGCATAAGAGTCAGGTTAGATGAAGGCAGAGAGAAAAAAAAGCTATGAGTGACCAGGATATTGAAGGTACACGCCAGCAGATGCCTGCTATGTGAGACCACCTCGTGTTCCTTTTCATTCTATGTCTGCAAAAATATGTGGAGGCCTCAGACTTGCTATCTGGAGTGGTTTTAATTGTTGTGAGCTTTTCTTCTGTGTCGAGCGGTGAGCACTTACCTTCACATGTTGACCAGTTGGCTACTCCCCCAGGGGCAAATTTGCAGATATGGATAACTGGATAAAATGTAAACTTCCAAATGTAAAGCAAATAGCTTTCCAACACATAAATGCAGGGTCATAGTTTCTTCTCCACATTAGAGGTAAAATAGCTGTGGTAGTATATCAGCACTGCAGGAAAGATAAATATTGGCAGACACCTAAAACTGACCTCGGTAACGTCCTTCACAACGTTTCTCAGACTTGGAAAGCACGTGCACCGGCTATCAGTTTTCCCCTCTCCACTAATGCAATTTCCAAATATGCCTTTGTTCATTTCTGTAATTTTCTTAACAGGCTGCTTGTTTGTTGACAGGTACTGGCCCTACGGCTCTGACGGCTGTCAAATTCATGGATTCCAGGGCTTCTTGACAGCACTCGCCAGCATTAGCTCCAGTGCTGCCATTGCCTGGGACCGTATCATCACTACTGTACAAGTAAGGGTTATCATTTACCTAGCATCCTTACCCACAGCATGTTAGATAGCAGCTTGTTTCGATTTTAGAGAATCCAAACAAGCAGATACTTATTTTCTGTGTATTTTATATGTATGTTTACCTTTGCTCTCTCTAGTGTCTAAGATAAATAAACCCTCTCTCCAAGGGACGCGTTCCCATACACGGGGCACTAACCAACCACTTTCAGGAGATACTTGCTCTTCTAGATCACATCCAAATCCTGCCCTCTTGCCATGCTTCAACCTTTTCCATAAGTAATCAGTAGGGTATCCTAAACAAATCCAACACATCATGCTGAAGAAAAACCTATGCACGTTGGGCCTCCATCCAACATCCTGCTGCGTACCAGCCAGAGCTCTGTGCCACACATAGGTTACTAAATCACGAGATAATTTTGGTGTAGCCACAGAGCTGCCCCTGCAGATTCAGCAGCTGGAACAGAGCCCACAGCGAAGCACTTCTACAGAGGAACGAAGGGGCACACAGAGCGCAGTAGCCCCACTGAGCAACACACAGGCACTTTGGGGCACGAGCTGTTCTGGGGGCTTTGCTATATTCCAGGCCCCCTTGCAGAGGCTGAAACTCAGTACATCCGTTCCTAAGCAAAGAACGAATTACCTGCAAATTTCAAATAAAAGTGGCAGAGATATTTTTAAGTACTGATAACAGAAGGGAGATATTATTTTTTCTTCTGTTAGTGAAGGATGTTTTTTGTTTTTCTTAACAATTCAGTTGTTAACTAGCTCTGATGCCCTAGCTGCAGTTAATGGAAATCTAATATTACACTGTGAGGCTGACACAGGAAAATAAATTTGCCTTTTTTTGTGGACTTATGAAAACATCATTTTGAGTTAGGTGAGAAATAGGGATTTACAGGAATGTCAAATATATGGATTTATGGAGATAGCCAGGCACTGTCTTGTGTCACAAAGCTATCTCCCAACTGTGGCAGTACTGGATTTGTGTTACTTTCATGTAACACAAGTGGAAATTTCGGCTGAATTAGGGTGCTGAGCTGCAACTGGCAGCTTTCCACATTTTCTGCTACTGCTTGATCCTTTCCAGAGGACTGAGAAGCCTGGAGCACCCCACCTGACCACACCATTCCTGAAGCCATTGTGTTCCTTTGGCAGTGCTGAAACACAAATGCAGTTCTCCTTTTCTGTGCTAGTGCACAAGATGCTCAGACTACTTCACAGAATATTTCCTAAATAAAAGTGTAAAAGTTGGCCAGGAAATAAGCTGCTGAGCTGCAGTGCTTCAATACCATCCACCTTTAGTATTCATGCAGCCTTTAAGGCATGGCCTCCATATTTGATTAAGCAGTGAGTGGTAAAAACACACCCAGAACTCACAGCAAACGTGTTTTATCTGATAATCGCAGAGGGTCAGAGAGGTTGCCAACTTCTTGTTCTGCAATTTTTGTCAAGAACTCAGGCTCAGGCAAGGAAATGGCTTTTCTTCATGTCCAGACAAAGGCCCCAAATAACGCAGCCGGTAAGCTACATTCCATACCAACACCCCTTTGGACACTGAAATATGTTTGGAGCTAGAACAATAGCAATCTGTATTGTATATAGAGAGCGAGCGCTGAAAAATAAGCATGTCTTTGGAGACATTTTACTCTCCGCAACATTGCCCTTTAATGCTTTTGTGTCACGCATTCCTCCAGCCCAAGAGCAGAGTACATTAAGAGCACAGGCAGACACATCCTGAGGGCACAAACTTCTTCACTTTGCTCAAATTGTTATTTACTGCAGACCAAACATAGCTGCTATTACTGGATGATTTGAACAAAAAGGCAAAAACAAGAACAGGTGGTTTCAAATCTCATGCTCTGTGGCTATTCCAGTAACCCGTCCAGTTCCCAGTTCCAACCGGCACACGCTGGTTGTGAGAAAGATAAAATCACATTGCATAGATCTGATATACCAAGCCTGCAGGCTATACCATCTTCTCGATCCATACATGAAACTCTTGTTGACACTGGTGTGAGCAGCGTGCCTATACAGAAGACACAAAACCTCTTTTCCGGAAAAAACAAAGCTATCAATCTTTTACCTTCATTCTGGGGAACTGTTTTCTCTTCTCACACTCACTTACATCATCCCTAATGTTTTTATTATGTCCTAAGAGTTTCCAAGAAAGCCTCTGTTGTGGCATTCCTCAGCCTGACACTCAAATATCAAAAATCCATATTTCTGAGGAAGAATGAGCTGATGAGAATGTGAGAGATTACTATGATGATGAGGAAAAAAAAGAAAAAAAAAAAAGGACTTTTCAACCATTCTGGATTCTTATAACATAAATCTGCTCACCAATGTCCAGAAATTTAACCAAGTTTTTTTTAATTTGGAAGGTGGTACAATTTGGTGCATTAATTTGGAAGTCAGTGACAGACCATGGGGTCTATTGATAACCACATGCTCATTCATCAGAAACCAGGTTGGTATCAATTGCAACATGTAAGAAAACAACATGATCATCAGATATGACAGAGAAGTTAGAGTTTCGAGACATTTGGAAATGTCCTCTCTCCTCCTAGGCAACAATGCTGGGCAACTCTCTTTTCATCCCCTAAAGGGGGCTTTGGTTTAAAAGGGCTATTTATTAAGTTAAAATATTAGATACATATAACATATTAAGAAATCTTATTTTAATATCCAACCAGTACAGAGAAAACAGCTAAAAATTGATGTAATCCCATTTGGGTTATCTCACACCAAAGGTATGTTCATAACCAGAACAGCAGCATCTGCATTTTATAAGACAGGTAGCCTGAAAGCAGGCCCGTCCTTTTTCCAAGTTACTGGTCAAGCAAATAATTTTCTTCTAAAGGACTATGAGATACTACTTTCACAGCAAGGAGGACTACAAAAATCTCTGAAGATTTAATTAATGTAGGCAATTAAAGGGAAAAGTCAGGGCAGTTTGAAGGGTTTGAACTTTAGTCATGTCTCTGGTGAAGCCGTTTCAGTCCGGCACAGAGTTTGTTTGGCAATAGAGCAGCAGCTGAGTCAGCAAGTTGGAGGGGGTGGGAAGGATCCCAAGGCAGTTTCTTCCTTTCATTGCCACTGCAAATGGTTGCAGTTTTCACAGAATTTCACAGAATTTTCTAGGTTGGAAGAGACCTCAAGATCATCGAGTCCAACCTCTGACCTAACGCTAACAGTCCCCACTAAACCATATCCCTAAGCTCTACATCTAAACGTCTTTTGAAGACTTCCAGGGATGGTGACTCCACCACTTCCCTGGGCAGGCCTGTTCCAGTGCCTCACAACCCTTTCAGTGAAGAAGTTCTTCCTAACATCTAACCTAAAACTCCCCTGGCTCAACTTAAGCCCATTCCCCCTCGTCCTGTCACCAGGCACGTGGGAGAACAGGCCACCCCCACCTCGCTACAGCCTCCCTTGAGGTACCCATAGAGAGCGATAAGGTCGCCCACTGAGCCTCCTCTTCTCCAGGCTGAACAAGCCCAGCTCCCTCAGCTGCTCCTCGTAGGACTTTAAAAGGAAGAAAAGAAAAAAAAATCTTGACAATTTTACATTTGCATTTTAGAATTAGGGGGAAATGGAAAAACTGAAGTGGTTTAAGTCAGTACTTTTTTCAATATTACAAAAGAAAAGACAAGAGGGATTTTGCAGCAGCATGCAATTACAAGAAGTAGGATTGCAGCAGGCTTTTATCTAATTCTGAACATCCAGAGAAATCTAGGTTGTGATAGCAAGTATTCAAAGATTAGCAAACTGTCATTTGCTTCAATTGCAGCTGTCAGCTCTGCTGGATTAGGAGCAAGCCCTTACCTCCTGTCACACTTGCTGCAGCCACCCTGTCACACTTGCTGCAGCCACCCTGTCACACTTTCTTCATCTAGACTTGCACCTGCATCAGTTTTGCCAGACAAAATGCCAGTGTTTATACTGGTCTTGCATTTTCACTGAAGCAGAAGATAACTGCCAAGACTGCTTTATAGTCATGGAGAATCACAGCCAAAAAAAAAAAAAAAAAAAAAGTAAAAAAATCCCTTTACTAAGTTATTTTAAAGAGGTTTTTTTCTAATAATATGCACAAAAGAAGCCATTATGCAGTGCAGCTTGCTTATTCCTACAACAAATGAATACTTGTGAGCAACAGTCCCTGGCGCTTTTTGCAGTGCAGATGAAGTAGGTACCAACATCTGTCTCATTTATGATTGATAAATCTTTTCCTTCTAAGACTGTTTCAGATATTTTTGTCTTTGAGAAATTTCCCTGATTTTAAGGATACATGCCATGCTTGAAGTCTGGCACAAGCTGTATTGTTCTGGAATATTTCAGCTATTACATGGAATCATTTGCAAGAACAAAGAAAAAGGTTTTTTTTCCCCTCCATCTTAGAAAATCCTGTTGACCTTTTGTTTGAGAAATTCCTTTTGAACATCAGTCTGAAATCTAGTTGAAAGGTAGCCACTGTGTCAGAGATGTATTTTTTGCTCTTTCTGTGAAAATCAGCTTAATGTTTGGCCAATTTATAAATCTTCCAAAAATCTAAATTCATAAATGTCCCCACAGACTAGAGATGGAGAAATAGTTCATGATTATATCACTAAAGACCGGGCAGAATAATCAAAAGTGTTAAGGTTTGACGCTCTATCTAGCACTTTCTAAAATTTAAGCTTTTACCATTACAACTTTAGTAATCTTTTAACAATTCCGTTTTGTTTATAAGAGCACTTTCTGTTCCAAAGCAATCTTACAGAAAACATTTAAAACCCCCTGTTAATATTTCTCTGCACGGAAAAGAGAAACTTCCCTCTTGCTTTTCAAGGAGAGAAAGCCAAAGCACAAGAGCGATTAGCCTTAATGGGACCAGACTGCTAGCACTGAGCCCTAATTAAGAATTATATCTTTAAGCATATGCTGAACTCCATATATACACATTTAACTGAATTAGGATCTACATGCCTATTATGCTGAATTTTATCAGGCCACAAAAGGCATTTAAGGTAAAGCAATGGCCTGCTCTGTACAAGAGCAACCAGACTGCTCTCGACATGCTCTTGCTGCCGGCCCTCTCAGAAGCCATTTTTGCCATGTGAACCGAGTGCAGTAATTTCACCATTCTTGCTCTGAAAGTAGTAGTTCATGAGCTCCCAAGCAAAGCACACTCTAAAAAATTAAAACAATATTGAGGTTGTTTAATTGTATGTCCACACAGTTTTAGCTACCAAGACAGGACACAGCCAGCCTGAGTATGGGTATTTTAAAATATAGAAAAAATAAACACAGAAATCCTCTTCAAAGCCCCTCTTGATAGAAAATATTTAAAAGACATTTCAGAAAGAGACGTCACAACTTTCTTGTTGCCCACATGCACTCCGGCAGGGGGCACTTGGGGCCAGAGGAAAGACGTGGCACCCAGAGACTGAGCACCACGACCTATGCCAGAGGTGGCAGGAGCTGGTGGAGCAAGAGCTTCCCCTGTGATTCTGTGCAAGGTGGCAGCGGGGAAGGTAAAATTTCCACCAGGTACCCAGCACAACGCATGCATGCAGCAGGATCATTCACCCTCTAGCGGTGTAGACACCCCCAAGCTGCCTTAAGTGCACCACAACACTGTCCAAGCAGCCGAGGGCAAATTTTGTCAGTGCAAAGATCTTTTCCTTCAAAGCAGAGATCCCCAAGGTCCTGCCATGTGTTTAGAGCCCAGAGACACTGCAGTGCCTCAGTCAGGGCCCATCATATTTTGAGACGTTTGTGATAGTCCACAAAATGAAAGGATGGGGTGCAGAGAGAGCAAAGTTCTGCTGCAAGATACAATGAAAAATAATTGCCATTAACTTTTTTATAGGACTTCTTGAGGGAAAAATAATAATAATGTTCTGTTGCTGGTTTTTTAAAGACTACCAAGAAGGCCTACCATTTACAAAATCGTATTCCCAAAACAATAAAGCTACTTTTGCAATGAACTTGGTTTAAATACACTTGTTTTAGACCCAGGTTTCACTTTAGCTGCTCTTGATAATGCCTTTAAGAAGTTGCTAGAACGTGTAAAGCACAAAACAAACCCGAGAGCTCATGTAATAAGCTGCATCCTGATTGAATTTCCAGTTACAACTGTGTAAAGCCAAGCTACGAGAACCATTATGTAGAACACAAATGGAAATGGAACTGAGATCAGTTACAACACTAACATGCTTGTTTGAATATACACCTAAGAAAGATGCAGTTTCTGAATGAATGCCACATAATGCTACATTGCTTTGTTGGAGTGGGAGGCTAAGAATAATTACAAATTTCTCAAAAGTTTGACTCAAATGTCTAGTCCCCTAAATCAGAAGCTGTTCCTTTTTAAACAGATGTGATCTGTAATCGCATTATGTCAATATTACAAACCATGATTTGAACCTTTACAGCCAAAGTGAATCTTCTATGTAGGAATCAAAAGACAGGTATTAATTGTTATTAATCATCAAAAATAATTATAAAAATGCTTAAATGACTAAAAACATCAATAGATTTTTACTAACTACCACATCAAAACAAAGTATTTAATAAAAAGGATTTTATTTTTTCCTTTCTATTTAAACTGCAACATGTATACCTTTCTTTCTCAGAACTAGTTTTGGAACGCTTGCACCCATTTTTCCAAGCTGATCTTTAATGCCATTCAAACCCCTCTTTTCCTTCAAGAACCTCTGGAGTTTATAAGTAGGTTATTAGACCCACTTATATGAGTAAGAACAGAGGTAGAATCACCATTCCTATAAAGGGGCATTTTCACTAAGACACCTACTTTATCATTCTTCCTTAAAACAAGCAAGGACAGCACAACCCAAAATAGCTGCTGTAGGGTTTGCAGTCCTTCCTGGGGCTGCCGCCTTATGAGCATCACCAGTCCTAAGCATGTGCAGCCCTCTCACCCACGTCCGATCAGGTGGCCGGGCTGATCCCCTGCTTCCACCTCGCCTCCAGGACCTCACCTTCCCAAGAAAGGTCAGAGCCAGTCTGAATCTTCCTGGCCTGCTGGCGTGATGCTGCTGTCAAGGGCAGAGGAGAAGATTGCTTCCCAGCCTCCGTGAAAATTGCATCATTACTTCTCTCTAATGGGAAACTTGATTAGAAAGGAGTAGTGGGCAAAGGCACTGTGCTCCTTGCTGGTACAGCTGGCGTCACGGGCTGTTCAGCCCAGGCACGATGATGGACGTCAGCCCCGATAACAAAATTATCCAGGCCTTTCTGCATGCAGGCAGCGTGCCTAACAAAATGTCCTGCAGCAGCAGGGAAGCCTGCCTGCCTCCTCCATGAAGAAATACTTCCTGTGTCCAAAGCTTCCAATCTTGCATTTCATTCATTGACCTATTCCAGTGGTACTTTATGGAACTAGACAAGATGGGCACAAGTGTTAATTTGTATTATGAAATTAGAAAAAAAAAATTACTGATGCTGAGCTTCTCATTTCCTGTTCCAGGCTAAGCAATGATCTTAAGGGCAAAGTAATTTCACCAGCAGTATTTTTAGAACAGGATCTGTTGTCAGGTTGAGCATGTACATTCACATATATATCGACAAGCAGCGTTTTTAGAACAGAGTACATTTAATATCCCAAAGGCTGGGACTCTGCCCCCGCCGCACAGAGCCGGGCAGCTTCACCCGGTGCCTTTATGCCAGGCATGCAGAGCTCCTTCCCAAGCCCTTTTCTTTCCTGCAGGAAGCAAGCTGCAGTGGAGCACAGCCATCTCCATGATGGTGTTCGCCTGGCTCTTTGCTGCCTTCTGGTCCATCATGCCCTTGCTGGGGTGGGGGGAGTATGGCTACGAGCCCCTCCGGACCTGCTGCACGCTGGACTACAGCAAAGGGGACAGGTAAGGGCTGGGGCAGGGCCCCCAGGGGGTGGTCTCAGGGCACAGCAGAGCCCAGCTGCCACCCAGCGCCGTGCTGGGACAAGGTGGGCACAACCCGAAGCTGCTTCCTCTCATGTGGCAGCACGCAGGGATGGCCAAAGGCAGCTTCCTCTGTGGGAGAAGCTGGCACTCGGGTATTTGCTACTCCCTTCCTCCTTAGTCATCTATAACCTGCACCTTTGGGGGTTTAGGACTTGCAGCTCTGCATGGCTCTTTTTATGCAGTCCAGGCCTGATGTCTGAGGAGGGGTGCTTGAGTTTGGAAATCAAGCACCTGCTGTGACTTTTTGCAATCCTGTCCATCCCACGTGCAACAGTACGGCCCACCTTCAGCAAATGCTGAACCTAAAGTGTGTTTATAAAATTGGTTTTGGCAATTTTAAAAATATAAGTGAATGAATAAGTAAACAGCAAGTTTATGGAGATGCGTTAGGGAGGAATTAACAAAGTTTTTTTCTTCCCTTCTAACCCTCTCCAGAAACTATATCACGTTCCTTTTCGCTCTGTCCATTTTCAATTTTGTAATCCCGGGCTTCATCATGCTGACAGCCTATCAGTCCATTCACCAGAAGTTCAAGAAAACTGGTCACCATAAGGTAAGAAAGCTTTCTCAGCCCCTGCAACTGCCTTACTAAAACAGAAATGCATCCAGAGGGGAGAAGGTCCTCAAAAACACAGCTTCATTCCCAGACGCTTTGGCTCAGCTCCTTCTGGGCTATTTAACTCCTTAGTGGTACTTCGAGTTGGGGGGTAGCACAGTAGGGCATGCGGCCTCCCAGAAAGCTCAAGGAAACCCCATCCTTAGAGATTTCTAGATTTGGCAGGAGACAACCACATCTCTCCTGCCCCAGTGCTGAGAAGAGCCCCCCTTGGAGGAGGCAGTCAGAGTAGTGACCCCAAAGGTTCGCCTCCATCAACAACAGCCCCATTCTGCTCACAAAATTAACACACGACATACAGAGTATATGCTAATACCACACCAATATCTATCTAGAGAAACTCTGCTCAGAAAGGATCATTATTTGCTACAGGCTCTTAGCTTACGGCTGAGGAAGCCATGCAGAAGAAAACACAGATATGCTTTGTGGGGAGAAGGGCCTTCCTAAACGTGCCACGTTTACACTTGGCTGAGGAAATTCAGAAATCTTTATGAGCTGGAAACAAAGGAACTGCTCTGGTGTGGCAGGTTTATGGGAATGTAATGTGGTGATTATATGAGTTGTTTCTTTAGGTGCAGTCTGGGGTGCTACGCATGGCTGATGGGCACAGCCCAACCCCTGTACTTAGTAAGGGCTGTCAGTTCTCACTGGGGACATTATAACAGCAAAGAGACAGGCAGGCAGACTGGTTTGAAGTTGTCTGGAATATACACGTGCCCTCTACATATTTCTCCAACAAATGACAGTTTTCATTATTATAAGTTTTTAAGTTTCATTATTATAACTTTTTATGGGTGAGTTTTTGCAATGGTGTGATTTTTCTTATAATAATGCTGCAGTTGTGCAGCCTAGTTACGAGGCAGAATAGTTAAGATGCAGAAAATGTAAGACTGAAAATATCACCTCCCTATTCATCAATATTTGCACGATACTTAGGAACAGCTGGCCAATAACAGCATGGGTAAGGCCCTAGCATGAAGGGCACAGGAATCCTAATATGACACAGACTCCCTGACATCCATCTGGTGCACGGTGGCAGTGGCTTCATGTTTGTGTGTCTGCAAGACCCTCTAAAAAGTCAACAAAACATCATTCCTTTTTATCTGTTTATCTGTAAATTTACATGCTGCCCTCCCCCCCCCCCAGCAGCAATAACTGCTTAGCACTACGCTGATTTAACTGAGGCAACCATAAGGTGCTTTGTCACCTCGGCGCAGGAATGCCTGGCCTCCCCCAGTCCCCACCAGGGGCAGGTTTGGGGGCTGGCTGCACAGACAGCCCTTGGCACGAAGGGACCTGTACTCACACACCTCCTACACCTGGCAGCAAAGCAGCCACGATACCGCGTGTCCCTGCTGGTGATGCTCTCCTGCTGCTGGACACAAGCCAGCAGGGTCTCACAGGGTCTGTCCCATCCACTTGTTGCAGTGTGTGGTTGTGAAACAAAAGAATGTGTTGCTCTTGTTTTCCAGTTTAACACCAGTTTACCATTGAAGACACTGGTCATTTGCTGGGGACCCTATTGCCTTTTATGCTTCTATGCAGCAGTTGAAAATGTGATGTTCATTCACCAAAGTACCGAATGGTATGTCTATGCCACCCGAGGGAATTCAAATGGCATTCTTCTCACTTTCTTCTCTCCACTCCCAGGAAGCAATACTAACTTGAACACTAATAGTTTCACTTGTTAAAACATGTTACAAGTAGATTGTTTGCACAAAGCCTTCAATTAGTCTACCATTTCAAGGCAAAACAACTAAGCACAATGATATAATTGGCATTATAATTAGTGTTTTGATCAAACTACATTTTAGGAAGTTATTTTTTTTCCTTCATCAGTCAGAGAACTGTTGCCTACACTTCTTCATGATTTGTAGAAGCTTTTTGTGTTCTTCCCAGAGTCAAATATCAGCTTAAAATTTTTAGTTTTGAAGAGACTTTTTAAAATATAATTCTTTTCTCTCCTAAGGGAAGCTGCAACTGATCGTTCTTAAGATTATGGTGCTTCCTTCCCCCCCCCCCCCTTTTCTTTCCTCCAAGTATTGACTCTGAGGCTGCCTCTGGGACTCACTAATATCACAAGGGACCTTTCAGCTTTCATTCATCAGTCCAGTTTCAGCTCACTAACCACATTGCTGTACTTCGAATCCCACATAAAACATATTAGCAATACTAGCCCATGTATCTGTCAGGTGTCTATGGCGTACCTTTTACTCCTCCTAAGCACACATGGGTATTCACTCTTGGCTGAAATCTCCTGGTTTCAGGCGATGCTGGCCTAACTTCTCTCTCCCAGAGACTGTCCTTTCCTGGGACAATGTCCTTCCATTTAGGTTAAGGGGCTCAAATTACCAAAATTACTTTTACCTCTCATCCCTCCAGGGGCAGCATCAGAGAAGGGTATTTGTCTGACAGATGGAAACTGAGCCTGGGATGAAATCAGCCCATCGGCTCCCCAGTACATTTCCTGTTAATAAATATCATGTCTCCTAACAGATCCCTGCCATTATTGCCAAGACGGTGCCAATGGTGGATGCCTTTGTATATGCCCTGGGCAACGAGAACTACAGAGGAGGAATATGGCAGTTCCTCACAGGACAGAAGATTGAGAAAGCAGAGGTTGATAACAAAGCCAAATAACCCATTACAGCACTAAGCCAAATTGACGCAGGTACATCGCTGAGAGCAACGTGGTAGAGGAACCCGTGTGCGTTCTGATATGTACATGCCAAGGTAGTTCCACATTGGAAATGCCGTGCATTGGCTACAGCAATGGAAGGAAGCCCCATGGATAACTGCCAAAACCATCACAAGCTGCTTGTCAAACAAGCTGCCTTAAGCCTGTGTTGGTTGCCATCAGTTCATTTTGTATGTCACTGCAAATAAACTGTATGCTGGAAAGTGCTTTTTTTTTTTCCCTGATAGAACAACATAAGAGCTCAGCAAATTAACTGAAGTAGGGTATTCATTTATCCAGTGAAGCCTCCCCAAATCAGTCTGTGCAGTTTGTCCGTATGGTAATGTCTGGATTACTAAAAGATTAAAGGAGTATCCAGAATTACACCACATCTGTTTAAATAGCTCATCCATGTGAACAATGCATTTTCAACGTACCCAAAATGGGATTTCCCAAATTTCCACAACAAATCTGCCATCCTAATTCCATCAAAACACTTCAGTGGGTATTTTACCCCAATAAAAAATATTAGCTTGGCTCCCATTCGGGTGAATTAGTGTGTGACATTCAGCTTAGTCACACAATAAACCCCATCATATTTTGCAGCTGCTGCTTACCAGGACAATCAACAAGCTCACAGTCCATCATTGAAGCATTCATATTTTTATCAGTCACTGAACAAAAACTAAAGGGAGATCTGGTCTCAGATTCTGTTCTAAAAATGTTCTAGGAATAAAATTAACTTCACATCTGCTATTAAATTCCCCTGGGCTCTATATGAGTGAGAGCAATCATTGAGTCAGTTGTGACAAAGGAGTCTAAACAATTAGAAAGCCATTTATTTTACAATGATCGGAATTAATATATATTTAAACTATCAATAACATCCATTTTAAATGTTTGTATTTGCTCATGTTGCTCACATTGCATACAGGAAGGAAAGCTGTCAGTTGCATTGCCTGTTACTGCAAGATTTGTCTTAGAACAACCCATTTGCAAAGAATATGTGCATGACAAAATGAGAGATTGTGTATAAAAAAGCACACCCTAATCAATTCTTACATGGATCATATGTTCATTTCTGAATACCAACAGTGTAAGAGCTTTGAAGCTAGCTAAAGAAAAAGCTGATCTGTCCCTGTCATGTTTTCCAACATATTGGATGGAAAGCCAGTTGTGTATGGGTTACAAAAGAGAAGGTGGTGCAATCCCAGAAGCTAAAAATCAATGGATAGAAGAAATGTTCCCCTCTTAGCTAAAGATAGGAAATAAATGTCATTTTGTTGCAAGTTACTAGCAGGATCCCATTCAGAGATGTGTTTTGGGACTTCTGAGGTTTAGTCTTGTCACAAACTACCTGAAAGAGCAGAGAATAGTGTTGTGACAAAATTATTCAGAATAGTCACATCTTAAAATGCAAGTCTTAGCTGACAGCTTAAGCACACATAATATTAAGTAGATGACAATATTTGCACTGATAAGTGCAAAATAATGCGTACAGGCACAGAAGTTATTTTTAAGTATGTATCTATAGCATCTACAGACAGACTCTGAATCTGTGATTCAGAAAGAAACCATGGGGATGGTTTGGAAAGAGACCTGTACAGACCTTAAAATCATCAGTTCACTTGTCACTGTGACCCTATTGACAAATCCCAGCAGAACGCTAAGGACTGCCAAAAAGAAATAGAAAACAAAAGAGGACACATCCCCACACCACAGGAAAGCCACTATGCTCAGACTTATTGAATAAGATACATGGTTTGGGGCATTTTGGTTCGCAGAGGGTATAGAAAAGCTAGAAAAGTGCCCTGGGGATGATCAAACATGAGGAGGAGCTTCTACCTGATGGGTGAGATGGGGGAGAGGGCTGACTTAGGAGATGTAGCTGGTGAGAAGCTGACTCCTACCAAAGAGTAGAAGAAAGGAGGTTTTTCACAGATCCAGTTATCATATAGACAATCTGACCCTCTCTCACAAAAATAAATAAATAAAATAAAGAAAGTTTCAGGAACTGGGCACCAAGCCAAAAATCCTCTTCTAGCTCTAATTAGTTCTCAACATTAAAATACCAGCATTAAGCAGAACTGGCTGACAATCACTAACAAGTGCACCAACAAGTGTGGTGTGCTTCTTTCAGGAAAGTGTCTGACAGCAAGCATTGAGAAGCCCAATACATTTCCAATTAATAACGCAGTTATCCCTACCACAGCCAGCCTTCACCAAAACAGCACTGGCCAGGTGCCCTCTGGCCCTGTGGTCACCCAGATCCTGCCAATAAGTAATTGCTGCCATCCCAAGAAAACCTGTCACAAAAAGGTCCCATAGCTCAAGTACCGTGTGCTGATGCATACAAAAATCCCATCATGTTTTCAACAACTGGAGAGCCCCAGATGGCTAGATACAGGATTTATATTATCCTAACCAAAGTACAGCCCAGGGGTCATACAAACCGTTCCCATACAAGTATCCAGCCTATCATCCAAAATAAAAACAGAAGAACGAAAAAGAAAAGCATGACCCTTGGATGCATTCAGCAACTCAGTTTAAGCTAGAACAAGTAACTTGAATATTATTAATACCAGACCTGTCACTAAGAAATGAGAGTGGCCATACCCCACCCATTTTCAAAAAGAATTAGGTAGCACTTAGGTAGCTACTTAGGTAGCTACCACAGTCCTTTGTTGGGGATAGTTTGGAAATTTTTCCATGATCTCAACAAAAGAGGAAAGCATGCCTCTTCTTAGCATTCAATTATTTGGTTCAGTGCCCAACCACTCTTAACACAGTGGCCTGCAGCGTTACACCCAATATTACCAAACCGCCCTTCTATCCCTACTACTGACAGTCTAATTCTGCTAATTTTTCTCCTTTGTGTTAGAGAAGTGAATGTTTTGATACACTAATCAGAAACAGACTTCTAAAGAAGAAACAGAAGGTATTTTTTCCTTCTTACTGCTAGACGCAAAACCAGCATAAATTCTTCGGGTTTTCTTTCAGCACAGAAACGCCTCACACTTTAGACAGCATCTCTTGCAGTCCTGTTTTCAAGGCCATTAAACGCCCACAACTCCAAATGAACTAACTGTGTCCTCAACAACACTGCAAATCAAGGTCTTGCTGACTCCACTTTCCTGTGCTGCCCACACCTACAAACACTCTACGAGTTAATAAAAGGGAGTTGAGGTTTTTGCAGTGCATGTTCTTCATGTGCTCTATATAGGTTCTGATGTGTATTTCCTAGCACCTCTCATACATCTGATTGGGGCATTACAAACAGGTTTAGGAATTGGGTCAGGTGAAGAATTTCCACTGTTCCCAGTCTACCATCATACTACTTTGAATTGCTTTAGCATGAAACAACAAAGTGAGCTGGTTTTGTCACGTGGAAGAAAAAGCATTGCCAAATCCCTAAGTAGGGATTGAAGGCAGTAACAATTGGTTTGGTTTAACCAGTTGAGATGTGGAGACAAAATATGCAGTATAAGATTCTTAGGATAAGATGATGGCAAGTGTTACTCACAAGTTTCTGCTCATGTTTCACCCATAGGGATGGCTGAGTGGAGGCTCACACCCCTGCATGTGATACTGCGTCTGCATTTTGGAGTTAAAATCCAAAAATAATTGGTACCATCAGCACTGTATTCATTCTCACAGCTCAAGATGATTCATCAGAAGTTTATAATCGAGGTTCTGTATGAGCTACCATAGACAGGATAACCATAAGTAATCATAAGGTGCTTTGTTATGGAAACAGGCATTCCATTTTTTGTAGTGAAAAAGGGGTATGCAAGCTCCTGTTCCATCAAGATTAAGCAAAACAACTTCCTAAATGGTGAACACATCCATATATCTACCTTATACTAGTAAATTGCTGAACAACAATAAAAATAATCACCTGTGTATCATTAGAAGACAAAAGGATTCAGTAATAAAAGTTAAAAAGCACATTTTTATTGAACTCAGTAAGATACAAGTTTGAATGATTATGAATACAATTAAAATTGTACATGCAAGACAAGTTTGTTGTTTGTGTTTTTTTTTTATTGTTATTGTTGTGTTTGTTTTCAACACTTTAACAGCATTGAATTTCCACAGGCAGGATATTTTTTTCCCTGTGCGAGCCACGTATGAAATTTCTCAAAGCAGGTTTGGTTCAGAATGTGACATCAGATTGTAGATCTGTCAGCAGAGGACAGCTGGAACTGACTGAAAGCACTTTGCTTGGCTACAAAATTTCTTTATTTCAGAAGATGCAGGAGAGTTTTGGTTGTTTTTTTGTTTGTTTTAAATAAAAAAAAAGACTGAAGTAGTGAAAGCAATAGTTCACTTATACTTTAAAGCCAGCAGAGAAAATCATGTATTTGGAAGCAGAGGACAAAGCTTCAAGTCCTAACAGAAGGACTGCTGTATTTTCAATGTGCTTTAGATCTTAATAGTGAAAACAAACCGTATTTTGGTAGATAACGGTTGGAGGCTCTAACTGCTGCAAAAGCCTGAATTTTCTTGGTGAACAGTGAGATAATTTTTTTCCTTCATGGTGTTCAGTGATTTGTGCCCACTTGCCCCAAGATTTGTACCACTGAACTACACAAGGAGGTGCTACAGCAGCTTTCTTGATTTCTCTCCCTAAAAGAGAGAATGAGCCGTCATTCAAACACAGGCAGCTCCATGAGTAGATGAGAGGCTGTTGTGCTGAAGCATCTGCACAAGCATAAGTTTAGCAAGCAAGCTAGCAAGCATAGGTTGCTATTAATTACAGATGGGAAAGGAAGTGTTGCTAAAAAAAAAAAAAAAAAAAAAAAAAAAAAAAAAAAAGAGAGGGAGATAAAAATCAATGCTTTGATGACAGTATTTGTCAACTCTTTCGCTATTTAGAGTCAGTTCTAACCGCAAAGCTAACTGGCACACAGTACTTAAGCTTCTGACCCAGCAACACGTTGAGTGGCAACATGTCCTAGATACCTCATTATATGGCGCATGCCAAGCATAGATCAAATGTTGTATTCCCCAGAGAGCCCAGCAGCTTTCTTCTCATTGGGAAGGTCTCATCTCTCTTGAAATGGCTAACAAAAAATCTTACAGACAAGACAGTGAACCGATTAACTGAGTTATTTACAAAGAGACTCCATATTGATACACTTGGCACAGACGTACAACACGTCCAGCTCCTGGCAGGTAGTCCACAGGACTACACATAAGCTTACCCCCAAAAGTGGCATCCACATATGAAGGAAAACTATCTTAGACTATAAAACTGAAAAGAGTATTTTTGCCTCATATCCTGCCTGTCCTTTGGCACCATATTGAGCCGCTTCTCTGCGACTTGTTTTCAGTAAGGATTCAAAACCTGAAGTATGTCTTCTCAGATGAGAAAGAAACCACTGTGATGACCAGAAGAGATGCTTTTATATGGTAACTCACGTGAGAGTGGAGGGATTCAAAAATGTTTGTCCTTAGTCTGATGACAGTGAAACATATCTCTTCTAGGAGAGACATCAGGCTGTTATGAACCTCTTCCATTTGCCTACTGACACCATCCATATACACTTTGCAGGAAATAATGCAAGGCTTTGCCAACTAGAGAGGTATTAAACAAAAAAAAAAAAAAAAAAAAAAAAAAAAAAAAAAAAAGCACAAGCAGTCTGGGATCATGAGTATTTGCCTAGAAGGGAAAACATCTGGATCATGAGGATCATGATCTTTGCTTCCAGGATGAAAATGCAAAGGCTCCCACGTGCTAATCGAACACTTTGATTTCTCCAAGATACTTGTGAGGATTAATAAAAGATGAAACTTCTACCTCCTATGGAATCAGCACAGAACATTCTATGGACTAAAAAGTAAGCCACAGACAGATCTTAAAATGCAGTTGGTGGGAAGAGGCCACTGAATGGGTACTTTTTTTTTTTTTTTTTTTAAAGCCAGAGAGATTTTTTTCTTGATCTTGCTTCTCTATAGTACATGTCACAAGCATCTGTGATGTAGTAAACTAAGAAATTAGCAGGTTATCATCACAGGATGATCTGAGCTACCATGATTAGTGGTTGTAACCTGACATTGCATTTTCATAAGACCAAGTGTTTGAGATGAAAGAATGGCAGTCAGTCATATTTACACAATGGAAGTCTTCGCTTTGAAAAACAGAGCTCAGAAACGGATTTAGGGGTCATTATAGATAATCTCCTCAATGTAAGCTGTCTGGGCAATGTTGTAACAAAAAAGGACTAATGAGATTCTTGAGTATGGGGGTGGGGGAGTATGAAGCAGAAATAATGAAGGATTCTACCATGTCTGAGTAGCACTGCCAACCCCCCTGCTAGGTTACTGAATCCTATCCTGGTGTCTGCATTTTAAAGAGGATTTGAAGACACCAGACAGAGTTCAAGTGAGTGTCACAAGAGAATTCTCTGGCTTTAACAGAAAAACCCAAGAATTCTGACACGAGGCTTGAGGAGCACCACATATGCAGCTCATTGAGGCAAAAGTATAGGTATACCTTGATCATACTGTCTAAGTGAGTGGGCTCTGGAAAGATACATGAGGACATTTCCAATCCTGCTGACAAAGATTCAATAAGTAAAAGTTGAAGCTAGACCAAGAAAAAATTTCTTTATACCCTCCTTGTTCTAACAGATGCATCTGTGTTGCCATATTGCAGTCCCAGAAGCATCAGGCATCCCATGACAATTTAAAACAAATTAGCCTGCTAGACACAGAAGGTCAGACAATGATCTTTCAGCTCCTGGAGTTGTTTCTCTTTCCTCTGTTATTCCAAGCATGTTTTCTCTTCCTCTCACAGGTCACTGCGGCAGAAGTAAGAAAAGATGGAATAAAAAGTTGCTTGTTTGGAATGAGGTTTTAATCTGGTGTCCCCTTGGAGTAGCTGAGTGAATGCAGCAACATCCAGGCTACATGACAGTAAGCAAGACAAGATGAAACCCTGTTAATTAAGTAAAATTGCTTGTCTGAGAATTCCAGCTTCTTTCCACTTATGCCCTGGCCTGACACAGGCAGTCAGCTCTGACAGGCAGCTAGGATTTTGATGGCAGGTGTTTGAGAGAGCATGATGCACTCCTAAGGTAGGGATAAGCAGTTGCCACAGCAGCAGGGTGGTCATTAGCAACTCTTTTCATTTTTTATGCCCATCTGCCAAAATAAGTTGTAATTTTGTATCTGGGACAGGATTTAAAACCAAAACACACCAAGTGTAACATTTTGTTCTGGCATAGCAGCAGAGTGCTCAGCCCCTGAGAAGCCAAGAACTCTCCATCATGGGCAACCCCAAACAACCTTGAAATATTCCAGTACTACCTTCAAGCTCACCCGGAGAGCAGTTAGAAAGCAGAGCACAGCACGGACGTGGTTCAGTTCTGAACCAAACGCCATGGCCATGCTACTTGTTCAGGGGCAGGTCCCTGCAGAGCACCGCTCAGCCCAACCCCTGGGGCAGTGCCACCACACGCTCTACAAGCCATCTACGAGCCACGGCCGTGCCTTCCACCAGCCACAGCAGCCTGCTCTTGGCACCACACAGCTACCCTGTGGGCTGCAGCAAGTCTGCAAGGGAGCTGCACACTGGAGGACATTTCAGAGACACTCTCAGCCCCAAATCTACCACACAGCAGGCACCAGCACCTCCACCTCTATCACCTAAATATGGCATCTGAAATTCAAGTACATAGCAGCAACTCTTATAAGTGCAACACGTGATGCAGCAGGGAGTTTAGACCAGAAGCACCAGTGGGGAGCAGGGGGGAAAAAGCATTCATGATTCCATTGAAAAAACAGTCAGCAGCTGAAATTAGAAACATTAATCCCATAGCAATGCCCATGGTAAAGTGTCCATCTCTAAGCAAACAGCTCTGTAACTACTGCTTTGTGAACCTCGGTGCTTTGGAAATGGGATTAAGATGAAAGCAGAGAGAAGCAAGCACTGCAAGTATCACTGGGACAAGCAGTCCATTAGCCTTCCTTGCATCACATCAACTACACTATAAAACTGGTCTATTAGTGTATTTTTGTTCTTTGAGAATTCATAGCCAAAAGAAACAAGAGTACTGCAAACAAAACTAAGGAAATCAGGACTAAAAGCATGTCAGCATCATACAACCAAGTGGTCTATGTTTAGCTCTTGCACTGAGCATTTATTAACTTACTTGTGCTAACACATTTCAGAAACCCTGCACTTGCCACTGAAGTCCATTGACCTACCACTGTGAGAGAATACTCTGCCCCAGAAAGCATATATAAATAATCATCCAAAGAGATGGTGATCTCTCCTTGGGTGACTTGAAACGATGCATATCATTTTTCTGGCTGAAAACTATTTGTAGATACAGACAAATGACAGGATAGCAACAAGAAAGAATCATCCTGTGGGGAAGGTGCCATATGGTACACAAATCCCATTAAGAGGGTTTAATTGTTATTTAAAAGCCTACAGACAAGCAGGAATAAAAGGGAGCCCGGTTCAGATATCCTCCAGACGCCCATTTTCCTCACATTTCGGTCACACTGAATGCAAGATCCATCTCTCCTCCTGCTGGCAGCCATTAGCTATGACTGAAAGAAGGTGGAGTAATTCCCAGTTACTGTAAGCAAACCCCAGCAAGCCAGCGCTGTGCATTGCCCCCCGCCAATGCTCCAGGCTCCTGCAGTGTTTGCCCTGCCCTGTCGGCAGCACTGACAGCTTCCCTCCGCAGGCTCATCTACACTGCAGTGATGGGGTTTTCCCACTTCAATATTTGTGTCTCTTTTTGAAGTAACCCACTCCCCTAACAGGGCTCTAAGGCCAGGGCTGCCAACAGCATTGCCATTCACACCCTTTCCCCCCCCCCTCCAGGTGATGGAAGAGAAGCGAACAAGGTCCATTCAGGTGAGCTGACTGTGCCGTACACAGGGGCAGCGCTGAAGCTGCAGAGCTGCAGCCCGCATTTGCTTCACACATCCTGGGCTCTCTCAGCACTGTCCTGGTGGCAGGAACACAGAGGAGGAGCTGGTTAAGTACTGCCCCCAGCAAACAGAGTAATGGCACAGAGCGGGCTTGTCAAGCTTCAAGCAGTGGAGAAAATTAACCTCTGAAAATGCATCCTGGTTGTTCCATTAAGGGTAGGACCAAAGTGTCTGGTCTGATTTTACTAAATTGATGTATGGAAACTGGCATTGTTTAGAATCACAAGCTTTGTTAAAGCTTTGACTGCAAGGTCTTAAGCAGGTCTGAGGCCCAATTAAAAAATTAAGTACTCAAAAATGTAAGCCATCTTTACCTTTCTGCTTCAATGTGACTCATTAGCTCCCTAAAATTAGATTTTTAATCTCGCATTGGCACCCCATTCTCTGTCACTCAAGTATCACAAACAGTGAGAAGATTATGGCCACTTATGCAGTATCTATTTTCTTACAATCTTTAGTGCCATAAATGCTAAATATAGCATCCAGTTTAAATTAGCTCTCACCTGAAGCTGACTCCAGTTAACTACACAGGAACTGTCATTTTAAGCAAGTTAGAAATATTCTTACACTTCAGAGGGTATTAAGCTGCTCAGTTCGTGTAAACAGATCACCTCAGCAGTAGCAAATTCTCTAGCAACTTTTTGGAAATGCGGGACATGCAAACTGTTAGACTGTTATGCACG
This sequence comes from Aythya fuligula, assembly GCF_009819795.1. NCBI lineage: Eukaryota > Metazoa > Chordata > Aves > Anseriformes > Anatidae > Aythya > Aythya fuligula. The sequence continues at coordinate 9,827,382 of NC_045565.1, read as the reverse complement.
GGTAGGTTGGTTACAGTACTCACCCCACAAACAGCCATCCCAAATAGCGCAACAGCAAACTGGGACTGCTCATGCAGCTCCTTAATCCTGGCCACATTTGCAAGTGGCTTAAACAGAACAAAGCCTCCCTGTGAATCAAATTCATGCTAGTTTTTTTTCCAGAACAGCCCTTGAGACCCTCACAAGGAGCTGACATGTCCCTTTGCAAGGGGAGGACCATTGTTAGATCACCTTAACCCAACTAAATGACTGTCAGGTGCAACACCCTTAAAGTTACAGGCTCGTGTCAAAAGCTGGGTTTAACAAGGCTGCAAGCTTCTCCCCATCTTACTCTGCTTTTTTCAGGCACCACATGGAGAGAAGTCTGCCCTCAGCAAGTCTGGCATTTTCTCATACTTAGGAAGAAAATGATCACCAAACCCTACTCTGGCCTGGGAAATGTCATAGAAATGCAAATTAAAATACATCTGATTGTCTGCCTGTCCATTTTGCTTCAGCTTGTGGTGAACAATTAAACAGATGCCTAAAGCTGAGCAGCAAAATGAGAACCCAGGAGCTCTTCCCACAGAGTTTTCCTCTTTCACTTGGAGAACTGCCACACACACAGATTGTGATATTCTCAAATGTTCATTACTGAGATACACTCATCTGTTAAACACAGATTGGAAGGGGAGTAGAGATAAGGCTGGTCAAAGGAGAAATAATGAATCCGAAAATGTTCTTGTGAACTGCCATGACCATTACTGTGAGCCTTCACGAGCTTCTGTTCAAAGAGCAATGACACCCCTGCAAAATAAGCACACTGAAATAAGTGGTCTTGGGGTTCTGCATCAAAAGCAGAACCAAAGTGGCTGTACGCATGAAACCAAGAGCCCATAGTAATGAACACAACCCTCATGCTGCTTCCAGAATGTTTTTCCTTAAAGAAACATCAGATTTCTTTTGCCTTCTGGACAAGTTGCATAGTAGCAAAAAAACATTTTCAGCTTCTCTTGGATACAAAAGCGAGGTATTAATCAAGACAGATAATACTGGGGAAATGTAAGCTTCAATTATTTGAGCCTCCTGAAGCTAGAGTGCGTGAGCAGCTCATGGACCCAGCAAGAATACAGCTACCTGAGGGGCACTCCGTTTTGCTGGGACACAAGGAAAGAAGCAGACACCATAGGAAGGAGGTTGATGGAAAGGTGAAGGACAAGGGCACAGTGGTAAGATCACATTCAGAAACTTCTTCAGATTCCCTATATTTGCATTTGGAAGCATATTCAGTTCTCAGCTCCAGCAACCTCTTTGACTCAGATCAAGTCTCCTACAGCAGGTGATGGACAAACATCCCAGGTAGGTTACATGCTTCAGAAGAAGTCATCTGGGTTTCACAGACTAGGTCCTTTCAAATAAAAGGCTTGTTTACTTTCATTTCACAGGATTTTTAAAACTTGCACATTGATACCATTGAAGAGATTAGCAAGTTAAGCAATTATCTATCATATCCTCATGAAATACAGGTTAGTTTAATCTTCTTAGGCTCTATTATGGTACTATAGGGCATAGCTATAACATAAAATATTACGTCACATTAAACAAAAGAAGCTCCAAATGTTTTGCTCTCCCTCTTTCATTTATTTATTTTAGAAAAACAGATTTCATCATACCTACAGGTTCTGTAATTTGCTTCAGGGACATCCAGAGGCAAATCCAATCACAAAAAAAAAAAAAAAAAAAAAAAAAAAAAAAAAACACCTTTAGAAATTGGTGGAAAGAGATTAATGTTATCATGCAAGTGGGGATACTCCCTGTAATCCTGAAGAAGTTGGCACGTAGTTTTCTAGGATATAAAATGTCACTATTTGTAACACGAACAGAAATTGCTGTAGTAGCTCTACAAGAGATTAAACTCAGAGGGTTAATGAGTTGCCAAGGGCAGTTGTGATAGACTGAAGTAGTCCCATCCCATAAATGACACCCATGTCTACCCAGGGGAATACTCCCAGCTATGCCAGTAACAAAAACAGCAATACTGTCTCTACAGTGAAAATTTGCCATTTCTGTATTCTTTAGTAATAGTAATAGAGGACTGAATAAAGCAAATTTGAGTTGTGATGGAAACCAGTTTTCATCTGTATGCCCATTCTGGTTTGTATTGATGGTTTCTATGTTCCCTACAACTGTTTGTGCAGGTAGTGAATTGTGATAAACTACTAACAAGTCCACTGCTACATAATGACAAAATCATTACCCCACCAGGCCATTTCTAGTAAGAGCAAAATGCTAAAGAGAGGATGGTCCCCACAGGGAAGGATCTGGTGTCCTGAGCACCCGTAGGTCCACTTAATACAGTGACCTGCCTCCGTTTACTGAACCAGTTTGGCAGATGAAAGTTTACTGAGGACATTTAAAATAATGGCTGCTAAAGCAGCTTATGTGACATTTTAATCTAGCTTTTCCATAGTCATTTGTAGAATGACTATTGGAAAGGGAAACAGAAGAAATTAGGGCAAAACATGCACTGACAGACTCTGAAAATGTGACCGTAGCAGATGAAATTACCTGCAGTTACACGTACACATCTGTGGCTCGTTCCTTACCATTAAACAACTTTCCTGACAACTGAGCATTTCTACAGGCCACTGACTAGAGGCACATTCCCTGCAAGCACAGCACAGACAAGCCCTGGCCAGGCTGCCCTTTACAAAATTAATTTCATCCTCTGAACAAGAAAATACAAATCACCTGCATGAATTCCCCTACCAGCCCCTTCCTCAGGGAAGGAGGAGGATGTATCCAGCAATGGCCTACTACACTGCGCAGACTGGCTCTGATCACAGACCACCTGACTTATTTTACAGGTGTTACATTCTTTTTCACTGTATGGATGAAGTCTCTTCATGCCATTTTCCCTTATATGGATACTAAGGGAAATAATGCTGATCTCTTACAAAACACCAAGATCTGTTATTAAATATATTTATATCATATTATTTTCCTTTACAAGGTCTTCCATATTTTTCTATAGTAGTAAGGCATACCAGAGCAAAAGCCAAATTAGTGTAAAATCATTTACCCCAACTCATCCAACAACTCACGTTGATTCAGCACGTGACAGAAAAGGCTAATCGAAGGACAGCAAGAGTCATCGCAACAGCAACCATTAAGTTCACTGCTCCTAATGCCTCAGGTGTGACCTTTCTGGCGATTTCCGCAGCTCATGCACTGCAGGCTCACTTACCTACCATGCTTCGAAACTGTAGACAATGGGACCACATCCAGGTACCATACGTAACCCACAGCTCCTTCACAGGTCCTCTTCCTGGCACTACCACTGCTCTTGTAATTACACAATAAAGTGACATTATTTTAGAAGTGAGCATTGCCTAAGTCTGGTGTTCAGATACTGAAATATCCTTACCAACAGCCACAAAGACTGCTTCATAATCAGAGACAAAGAGCTAGCCCAAGCTGTTCTCTGAGGAGACAGGAGAACATCAAATACCCGCACCTACACACAGTCCCACAGGGCCAGGAGCCGGGGCTGCTGTCACAGTCCCCTGTGACTGTCCCACAGCCAGACAGCAGATTAAGAGCCCCTGCTCAGGGCAGGGAGTCTGTGACTCAAGACAAAAATACAGAAAGAGATACTTAATACAAACACAATTACAGTTCCTGGGTAACAAGCTCTGTCTACAGTTTCCAGAAGAAAACCCTATTCTGTCAGCATGGCTCCAAAGGTGAAGAGTCAGTCCTCATCATCTGTCACAGCGGCAGAAGAAAAAATCACCTTTGGGTAATCTCATCCTGAGGATAATCAAGTCAGCTCAGCCTGGCAGACGCTGTGGAACTGAGAAGCAGGAGGAGCAGATGCAGCATCGACGCAGCCAGCTTTTGCTCCTGGGTGGCAGGAGCCAAGCCCAGGCTGGAGGTCTCTGCTTGTCTGGGCATCCCGCCTTCCCTCAGCAGTGGCAGCACCTGGCTGCTGCAGTAGCTCCCTAAATTACAGAAGAAAATGGTATGATCTGCTTAAACCACAAGACCCACCAGGCAGTGGATTTCTGGGCGATTATCACAGACCTTAGGTTGCCTCTAGACTTTAATCACCCAAGAAGTGTGATAATCTGCAAGATTCATGCCCTAAGGTGGCTTATCACAGGCAGAAAATGACAGTAATGCACAGAATTGTGTCATCCACACACTTGAATGCGTTTCTGGCATGGATCCCAGGACCCACTACATGCCCTCAGTTGGTCACATGCAGAAAACAGCTCTCCTTCTTTGCCATTGCTAAAGGTGCACCCCAGACATCTCCCAGCATGCCGCACCAGAGATGTGCTGATGTCCTGGTTTCAGTTAGAACAGAATTAATTTTCTTCCTAGTAGCTGGTGGAATTCTGTGTTTTGGCTTAGGATGAGAAGAGTGCTGATAACACCCCGATGTTTTAATTGTTGCAGAGCAGTGCTTATACCAAGCCAAGGACATCTCAGCCTTTCGCTCTGTCCTGCCAACAGGCAGGCTGGGGGTGCAGTAAGAGCTGGGAGGGGACAGACCCAGGACAGGTGACCCAAACTAGCCAAAGGGGTATTCCATACCATCTGACGTCATGCTAAACAATATATAGGGGTGGCTAGCCGGGGGGAAGGGGCCGGACTGCTCGGGGTTAGGCTGGGCATCGGTCAGCGGGTGGTGAGCAATTGCATTGTGCATCACTTGTTTGTACATATTAATATTATTTTCCTATTATCACCATTGTATTATTATTATTATTGTTATTATTATTTTGTTATTATTATTTTCCTGTCTTATTAAACTGTCTTTATCTCAACTCACGGGCTTCACTTTCCATTTCTCTCCCCCGTCCCAGAGAGGGAGGGGAGAGGGTGAGCGAACAGCTGCGTGGTGTTTAGCTGCCGGCCGGGTTAAACCACGACAGCTGATTAGATACTTCCAGGCACAGCTTGGAGATGGAAAGGTCATTCAGTGCTGTGCCACCACTCAAAATAACACCACATTGGAAAGAGCTGCTGAATATAGATCATCAGTCTAATATTGACGGCACACAGTGGCAGAAAGCCAAGCAGTGGGAAGGGAAAGCCATTGGTCTCTGCAATGATTACTTCCTCACTTTTAGAATTTTCTTTGATGAGCTCTCAGTTGTGGGTAGCTGCCATTTCCTTCAGCCTGTGCTGACACTTTAGTACAGGCATGGGCTGTTTCTGCTGGATTTTGAATCAGAGAAGTGGACTAGACAATTTCCTGCAGAAATCAGGGAGTCATCTCCCAGCACCCATCCAGGCTCTATAAAGAGTGTGGCTTAAACCAAAGCAGTGTTTAAGTCCAAAGACGCCGGCACAAGGATTCCTGAAAACACAGAAAACATTCTTTGCAAGAAGGCCAGGACACAGAGGTATGTTTCAGACCACTGCTCTGCAAGAGTTGCAGGGTCTAAGCCTGGCTGCCCCCTCCACCCAGCTATTTGTCAAAGGAGCCCAGCCATGTCTCAGCTTATTTATTTCCGACTTAAGGCCAGAGATGTCTATGACACATTGGAAGGAGGCTCATCATCGGTCTCTCCAGGCCAATGGCAGCACACCTCACTGCAGCTTAATCTGCTCTAAACAGCCCAGACAGAGCAGCTGCTGTTTGCTTTGTGCTCTTGCACAAATGCTGCAGATTTCCCTGTGAAATCTGGATTTGACAAGCTGGGAGCAAATAAAGACAGTTGATGACATCCGAGCATCCGAGCAGATTGCCCTTTAATGGGAACAAGTGCTACCAGAGAGAAACATGTTTTTATAGGTAACCCAAAAATTTAAGATGTTTGCTGGTCACTAAACCCATCATATGAACATTTGTCTCCTGTATCGTGACACATCACAGACATCTTAAATTCTGATGTGACAATAGGAAAATAAAAATGACAGCATCACAACCAAACCAGTACCTCCATTGATCATACAAGTGTCCCATCCTCAGAAAGGAAACCTTCACAAAGATCCTTAACAACGCTTAGAAGACACAAAACTAAGACTTTCCCTTACAAAACTCCTGTTGAAGCAAGTAATTAAGGGAATTCCTATGCGAGGAAGAAGTTGATAGATGTTCTGTCAAGTACAAAGATACCAATACTGTCAAGAAAAGAAGTGAGTCACTCTTTATGACAAGAGTATTGTCTTTTAATACTTAACTCCTCAAATAATTCTACCACTAAATATTTGCTATCACCTTACACATGATCTAGTAAAAAAAAAAAAATAATAACATTAACTGTTTTTTTAAAATCTAAAACTGTCATCAGTCTCAGAGACATGAAAACAGAGCTGCAGAATTCAGTGTCAGCATACACAAGCCAAAGAAATATTTGTTAAAGTAGCAAATCAGTGCTTATACTGGTAAGCAGTGGAGAATGAACTTTCTATATCAAACACCCAAGATGCAATAGGAAATATTAAATAAGGGAGTTCTGTCAACCTGTAGGTGGAATTAATTTCTTGATATGCCCCAATAACTGCCTTCTCATTTCAGAGAAGCAAATTAATTTTTTTTTTTATATGCAAAAGGTGGCATCAGGCCTTTGTGCAAAGAAATGGAAAAGCAGCAGCTGCTCCACAGCCCAAACACAAAAATAAAATATGTTTTCACACCAAAGACGTGCAGAAATGCTGTGCTGTCAGCAACAATAAGATACTAACTAGTAAATAGAAGTGAGTTACAGTAAATAGAAGGAACCCCTGCCAGGATGCATCTCCTATAGCAACTGGCATATGTGCAAAGGGAAATGAAATTCTATCAAGTAATGCTCCTCCATCTGTTTATACTCTGCAGCTTCCACACTCTCGTTTTCCTTTGCTGTCAAAGACGTCCCTAAATGCAAGACAGCGGATAATGAGCTCTAGGGCTGAAATGACAAGGGCTTTTCCCCCCGGTACACGATACCTTTGCACCCCCTACCGGGGAAAGGCTCATGAGCAATCAACTTTAAGAGGCCTGCTGCAGGGCCCTTCTGCCCCCACGTCCCACCCATTTGCCTGCTCCTGACTGTTTTTTGTCTTCAGCATTTTATTTCTTTCAGCCTCGTGCCATCAGTTCTTTTCTGTTCGTGATCTCTATTGACTTTGATCTTAGCCAGTTCAGTTTATACGTGGGATCGATGAACACTAAGGGAAACTCATCTCGTTTCCTTATGTTACAACCACATTCTTCTACAGTCACTCACTTCTTTGCTCCTCTTAAGGAAGGAAGCCTTATGCTGGATACAAAGGCTGTTATAATACAAAAAAACACTAGCAATGAATCATCATATAACATGTTGGGAGGGCAGGCATTTGCTAGCTACTGGAAAATGGGCCTTTTTCTGTGGACACACAGAGAGCTGGGGCAGACCCTGCAGCAAGGACGGGGAGCTCTTGTCTCTAACCTTGACTCTTTCCCATTAAGTTTTTCAGCAGCAGGTCACAGTATGATGGTTTTACTCTTATCAGTATTACTTTTCACGTAAATAGTTATCCAAGGAAAAGTGTTCGTGCTACTCAGTAGAAGATACATTAAAATAAAAGCATTCAGGAAAGTTCCTAAAGAAGTTGGATATTTGGTTATTGCAGCTTAGCAAGATGGCAATAAACTCATTTTTAGAGCATCTGTGCTATTACATTTATAACCAGCAGATGGCATTAAATTGCTACAAATCTGCTCCAAGTGCCCTTAGCTGTGCTGTTCACCAGAGCCTAGCAAGTCCTGGGCTCTTCACGCACCCACAAATCTGCCACTGAAGCTGCCACTGCTGCAAACTCCCGAGAATTAGAGGAATATAACCAATTACCAACTCATGCTACACTGGTAACAAGAATGCTTCATTTCTTCCCTCCTGTCTGTTCCTCCTGTACGTCTGCCCTGGCTTTTCTGGAAGCCCACTGAAACCACTGGCCCCATGTCGAGTCCCAGTGGTCTATTTTCCCTGCTGCAGCAGACGGACCCTCTGCATCCACACACAGACTGAGGCTGAATGAGGAGAAGGGAAGCAGGGTCTGAAAGTTTATGATCAGGAGACTAACAGCCCGTTTGCCAGACTCTGCACCTTCTCTGGAAATAGTTACTGGGTCAGCAAACCGAGCTGTGAAGCTCCACTAGGGGCTGAGGCAGGGCTGCACCCATTTCGGGCACACTTCCAGGGCACCAGCTGGCTGTGCCCGTTACAGGCACATTGGCATCTCTGCCTGCAAGCACAAAAACCACAGCAAAACTCAGTGAGTGTTGCTCTACAGGACTGCACCTCCAAAACAGCCTGCTGACTCCAAGCAGATGCAGCAACCAGCAGTGTTAAATTATAAGTACGCTACTTAATGTATATTTAAGACACTATAGACAATACCCAAGGACTGGCATCTGTTTTAAAGGGTCATTGCAGATTCTGATCCCTTGTTTTCTTAAGGATAGATTGAAATTCAGATGATACTGCTGTGGCAGAATTCCCACTAATCTCCACCAGGCAGGTTTTATCTGGTTTTCACACAGATAACATGTAACCCTGCCTTATGTCAGCAGTGGAGCAGCACCTCAGAAACTCAGGCAGTTTCAGAGGAATAGGTTCCTGTGATCTTCACCACTTATACCACCTCCAGCAAAAAGGCAAAACTACAGGAATCTGGGGGGTGGCTGGATCTCCTGCAGGTGTCCAGCAAGTCCAAGGGCCAGACTTCCACCTTGCCTCTCCTACAGTGTTTCCATATAAATTTAGGGATGCGTTCTTACTGACTACCCCGACAGAAAGTTCCCAGGTTTTACTGAGAGCTTATCTCCTCCACAGCCTGCAGCCCTGAGTACCATGGAAGGCATCCCAGGTGCACAAGCTTATATTGAAAGCGTCTCCCAGATGGCTGAGGTTTCAGAAGAAAAAACATACACACACATCTGCACACTGACATAAAAAAAATGACCTCAGAGCCTTGAAAGTTTCCTCCACGTGGAGGAGTTGAGCAGGAGGCTCGATTCCCTCCTGCACTGCTCCAGATCTGCTGTGCTCCCCTTGGTCCCAAGGACACCACACACCCCGAGCAGTGGGACACCACAGGGCAGGCACGGCTCCAGCTGCACCTCCAGCTGTCTGTCATGGAGGCAGAAGAGCTGTCCTGTGACATGAAAAGAAGAGGTCAAAGGGAAGCTGGGAATACCCCAGCCACACTTACCCGCACTGTGTGAAGTGAACAGCAGGGAGTGGAGCAGCACTAGGGGGACCCGCAGGCACCGCTTGCCAGGCCCCCGGCCAGCCGAGCTCAGCGCAGTGGCAGGATTTCCAAGCAGGCTGCAGCAGACAGTGGTCCTGCTCCCCTCAGCCATGTCCCTGCCCAAGTCACAGCCACGCCACGCTCTGAAGGAGCAGGCTTTGCTGCCCCGGGACTAGCTGCCTCCCAGCTCACAGCATGCCAGCAGAGCACTGGCCATGAGCAGTTGCCATCTCAACACAGACTCTAGAGTACTGCCAAGAGGAACTTTAAAACTATACATGTTTTGTTTTCATTTAAAGTATGAGCACAACATGCCTTTTTCATTTTCCACTTTTTATGAGTTTGGTCATATTCTTTTTTAATGAATTCCTATTTTGTTACCCTACCCCATGCAAAAGAGCATGGCTAGGAGAAGAAATTGATGTTTACTAAAATGTACAGAAAACAGTAAATAGACAGTAAGTTGAAAAAGGGAAGCATTGGCATGCATAATATTTCACCTCTGACACAAGGTAAGACTTGACAAGGTGAACACTGATATTTCTTTGTGACCATTTCCATGCAAACAGACACTGCCACAAGTAAGAACCTAGGCACTGAAATTACTCTGTATTTGCACAAAGTAGAAATTCTGCAAATAACTCATGCCATAAGGACAAACCTCAATTTTTCTTTCTTTACCAAGCAAAATTACAATATATTTTTTTCCTGTCTTTCAGATAACTCAGAGAGATCTGAGTGTTTAGAGCATGTTGTTGGAGAAGGGGTTCCCATGACAGACACTTACAGAAAAGCTAAGCTTTGCCAACACCCACGTGGAAGCCCAGACAAGCTGAGCATGTGCATGCAGAGGGAAGGAAACTTGAGAAATTAAGCTAAGGTTTGGAAGTAGCCACTCGGGCTGCCAGTCACTTGTATCTGTGCAGCCTCCTGACAGTCCACAAGTCTGTGCATCCTTTGCCTGGGACTTGATGGTGGAAGCACAAAGAGAAGATAGACCAAGCCCAGCTCTCAGCATGGCACAAGCTGGATGTCAAAAGCCTTATCTGGATTCACAACTTAAACACAGAGCGGAAGGGCAACATATGAAAGTTACTACTGCTGCCGGAGAAAATATAAGGAAGGAAGAGATCTGGAGTAGACAGGCAACAGCAGTTAGCTCTGATCAAAAGTACGGTGATGCTCAATTTGTGGCACGTGAAACTACTGAAAGATTGAGTACTTGGAGACTGAGGGAAATGCAGAGGGAGCCCCTGGAGGGGAACCATATTTCAGCAGGTCATGAGCAAGCCAATAATGATTTCCACTTCATTTGTGTGCACACTAAACATACTTGGCATTACTTCAGAGGCTGGGGTCAAAAGTTCGATAAATATAGATCTTTGCTGAAGGCATTGTGCTCACAGAGGCATCTGGATGCCTGCTACAGGAGGGTCAGAGCCAGGTTTGCACTACCCCTTACCCCTGCCCTGTCCTGGGATGTTTTCCCAGCTGAGATCCATTACACAACAGCATACAATACTTACACACCTCTCTCCTGCCAGCAGAAGACACCCACACCTCATTCCTGATTAGCAGGAAAAAATCATTTCCGTACATGTAACTGGCACTCGGAAAATCAGCCACAAAGCTTATCTTGCTTTTTGCTTCACTGCCAGGATGCTTCAGAACAGCAAATGGGAAGCATAAAATCAGGGCTAACATTTATTTTGGGATCTTGCAATAGCCCTTCCATGGTACCAGTACCCTGGACCAGCAAGAACCTTCCTTTGCTCCAGATCCTCTTCAGAGCATCTTCCAAAAACATATTTAAGTACAGCACACATGCACACACACACACTCATACAGATGAGGGAGGGGGGAAGGATAGCCAATTCTATCACCCATCAGGTAAAGGTAGATAATTACAGAAGGGCAAACTAGAGCACTAGCGATGGCCAGTGCCTGAAGCAGAGAGCATGAAGAAGCGTGTTGCAATGAACCAGCATACACACGTTCTCTCCGTGCTGATGCCTGCACTGCAGTCAACACCCTTGCACAGCTTTCAACATCCAGCATTTCACGCCGTGCAGTAGGACACCCATTTTCCATGTCTTGGGGATATCCCCATGGGGTTTAACACGTGATCTCACATTTTGCTCTTAAAAGGTAACTGGAGCGAGGGCAGAAGTGCTTCCATGCTTGGTTTCTGTGAGCCAGCCTCCTGCCTAGCAGCTCCAGCAAGCCTCAGAGTTCAATTGGCTCTTAGCAGGCTATGAGAACTCACAAGTGTTTCAGACTGTTTGCAAGACAAGAAAGCTACAGCACATCCACGTGGAAAGGGAATCAGGCTGTCTCCCACATGTCTTCCCTTCTGCTTTGTCCCTCTCTTGGTCTACCCCCATAATTTGGGGAGTGCAACATTTTGGTCCCCAAGACGCTACATTCGCAAGTGCATCGACAAGAAAAGCACTTGGAAGCCACGGGAGTCAGGCACCAAAGGGGTTCCATTTCACGTGACATTTTATAGGAAGCTTTGCATCAGCCACATTACCCTGGTGAGACAGCAGCAGATGCCTGCTTACAGACATCCATCACCTTTGTCCCTAACCCTGGGGCAGCCCCACAACAAGCCAGCGTGCCAGCCCCAGGAGCAGTGCAGGCGACCATTGCCACGGCCTCTCTGCAAAAGGGGGCTGCTGCACCCTTGGCTGCTTCCCTGCTTGCCTCCCCACTCTGCCTCAATGGCTAAACAAGTGCCAGTGCTGAGCTGGTTTGCCTGGCCCCCAGAAAAGCACTTAGCAAAGAAAGGTCTGCCAGCTGATCACTTAGCTCCTTGGCAACACTGACAGCATTTTAACCTCACCCTTTAGGCTTTGGTGGCCTCAGTAATATCAACCCCATGTACTCTGAGATGCACAGTAGAGTTCCCCTGCACCTTCGCAGGGATGGCCCTTCAGTGATCCCTTTCTGCTCCGGTAGCATTTGGCTGTTCCTGCTTTTGGGTAGGCTGGGATGAAGATGACCTGTAAGCACCAATTCCTATCTGAAGAAGGTAACATAGCTGCAACAAAAGAGGGCCAAGTGCACAGCCACAGTGTTTTGAGAATCTCTGTGATCCCTTGGCTTTCTTGTCTTTCTGCAAAACACACCCAGGTGACAGAGACTCTGATGACTCACTGCGTTTCAGCACATAGTTCAACTCTTTATGCAGAAATAGCGGGAAAGGGGAAAATCTGTCACCCCGAGGTTCACTACACCAGCTGTGTTTTCCAGCTACAAGTAGCCTCATCGAAAAGTTTTCCAGGGAAGCAGAGGATCTCAACATCCAGAGAAGCCTCATGCAGGCTCAAGGGAAATGGAGGACAAGAAGCTTTCATTAACTTACACAGGGCTTGGCTGAACAGGATTCAGGTACTGAATATCAAAAATGAATCTGTCTTCCCCAGCCAAGGACCCTCTTGAACTTCAGTGGGAGCTTGCAATGCATGCTCTAAGGATATAAGCCTAATAGACTCACATTATCAGTTTGATTGTCTGCATGTAAGGAGAGAAAACTAAAAGAAAACAAACTTACTCCTTCTCTTTTCTTAAACTTTTTTTTTTTTTTTAACATAATTAAATCCCCCATAATGACCACTGCACTCTAAATCTAATAAGCACGAGTTTCTGTTTTCCACTGGTAGCCATTTGTACTGCTTGATTTAGGCAACTCACTAAAGCATAAGAGGAACATTGCAAGACAACCTTCTTGAGGCAGTGGATAAGAAAAAAGCTTACCTAGACAGTATCAAATCACTACAATCAATTGCATCCTATTGCTTATGCTCCGCTGCCATTGGCAGGAAAGGCACAAGCTGGCTTATTTACACACGCATGTACACCACTGAGCTCATTCACACACAGCTGCTTTCCACCTCAGAGCAACAAAAATTAATAACAAAAATAATTAAACCTCATCAGCCTTCAAGCGTATGGGAGCCTGAGAGCCCCAGAGCCAGATCCTCAGAAAATGCATCAGGCTCCTCCTGAGAGAGATTGGGGCCCGGCTCCTGCAGGGCTTGGCTGCCAGAACTGCCACGGCGCCTGGTCGTCACACTCCAGCAATAGATTACCCCATGGTATCAACCCCCCTGCTCTGGGTTAATTCTTTTAATTGTCTCAGCACATCTTTTCCCATTAGGCTGATGTAACTTGTTTAAGCATACACAGATTGATTTATGACAGCACTAGGGACGTTAATCAGATGCCTGCTCTCCAGTTAATGTGTGCTCTGTAAGAGAGGCAGGACAGCAGTCTCCTGTACAGGAGCTCTAGCCTTTTGCCTCGAAATCAAGCAAAGCCTCACAGCAAGAGCAGAATTACACCGCGCTAAGAGGAGATGGCTCCCACCAGTGCAGCAGGTAAGGCAAGGTCATTGCCTCCTGCTCTTGATTCTCAAGTGCCATCTTCTTTAAATATAGCTGCAATCAAGGAAGTGGAAGATATCTTTGAGTTCACTGTTAGGAACTTATTGGAGCCCATTGAAATCCTAAAACCTCATCAGGAGGCAAAGGGTTCCCTTCAGACATAATCCCATTTGTCTCCATTTAAAGAGGTACCTTCCCTCACAGCACATGTTCAACATCTTTTAGCTCACCGCTGTGTGCTCCCTGCATTCCCCTTTCACTGCAGTAATGCACACAGAGCAGAAGGCTGCACAAAACAGCTTTCTTTTCGACACATAGTGTTTAGGTCATGCAATGTGCAGGGAAGAACATTCAGATAGCAGGGAGAGAGATAAAAAACGGGTTTTATTCCAGGGTTCTCAGTAGTAGTAATAAAGATTGGAAAACTCAGGAAAAAATAGGAAATCCTGCAAGCCCACAATACTTCCCATTTTGCCACTGTGCTCAAAATTAAATAACTGGATGTATTCAGTAAGAAAGAATTTCATGCAGGTGCCACCATCTCACTGAACGAGAAAGAAAGTTTGCCCCCCTGCATTTGTGCTTCTAAAAAAGAAAAAAAGGGGAGGGGGGCGGGGGGGAAGGGAAAAGGAAAACAGACTCTTTGCCAAAGTGCCGAAGAAAACAAGTTCCAATCCTGACTCTAACCTACATAACCATAACCAGACACTGCTTGGGATCACAGCTAGGACACACCAGGCTCATCACTTTTTGACAGCAAATCCCATGCATTTTCCCTATCAGCAACAGGGCTCAGATCGGGGACTCTCATCTCATCCTCCCAGGTGCTCCCCCCATCACTCAGCCTGTCCCGCCTCAGTTAGCAGTCAAACTTCACTCCTCTCACACCTGCAAATCCTTCAAACAGTCTTTGGTACTGTTCCTAAACACAAAGTTCCTGGATGTGCGGAGAAGTCTCAGCACTTCTTAAGAAACTTATTCCACCTATGACCTAGCCTTCTCCAACCCATGGGGAGAGGGGGAGGAACTTACCTATTTATTTATTTTTTAACTGCAGATGTGTTCTCTTGAACCAAGTTCCAGCCCCAGCTCAGCCCCTTTAAACACAGGGGAAGGAGACCCAACTTGGGCATAACCAAGCAAACTGTCTGGAGCCTGATAGCAGCAGCCTCGCAGCCACAGGATGGGGCCGGAGTTGCCCTGGGCAGGGGGTAGGACACATGCATAGGCCAGCACCACCCACCGCTCTGCTCCAAGCCCAGCTCTCACCCAGCAAGGGTCTGCAGCAGCATGAACCCCACCAGAGCTTTCCCAAAGCTCTGTATCAGCATAGGCACTCCAGGGAAGAGACAGGAGGTAGGACTGACACTAGCTGGCCACACTTTTGGCCCATGCAGGGAGGCAACAGGAGGTGCCTGGCCCCTGGGAGCCAGCTGGAGCAGCCCATGTTTCTAGAGCCAGGTAGCAGGGAGTATTTGCAGTGAGTTCTTGGAGAACAACCCTCATGCTGAGAGCAACTCACATTTTCAGACAAAATAAGTGAGACAATTGTACAAGTATCCTCAGAAGATTCATGAGCAAAGACAAAAAAAAAAACAACAAAAAAAAAAAAAGTTATATAATATATTATTAATATGTATTATTAATTATGGATCATTCATTCAGTTCTACTCAAAAATATCAAAGGCTGCTTTGATAGATCTAAAAGCACCAGCAGGAGCCACTGCCCTTTGTGGCTCGCTGAGAGGCCTCACTAAGAGCCCCCAGCTGAGAAGGGCCACACGGCCCATATGCTGCTCTGAAACAGCACCGACACAGAGGTCCGCAGATACTCCAGCTGACAAAAAGGACAATTAAATCACTACCTTGGCTTTCCTGCCTCCACCCACAGTCTGTCTCAGGCCCCCACTCCAACAAGTATCTTCAAGCCAGCACACTCTTGCCCCATCCTCCTTAATGGGCTCAGACACGGCTTTATGCCTTCCTGAGGAACCAGCCCTGATGCACACCTGCTGTGTCATCCTAAATTTGTGTAAATTTTCCCAATCCTACACATCTGCAAGTACCTATAAGGTGGCTTCAATCTCCGCTTATTTTATCTATGCTGTGAAAAGGAGCATTTTCTCTCCTCGCACTCAAGTGTTTTTCTATAGTTCACAATTCGAAATGTTTTTCAATGTATTCAAAATATTAACTCAAAGGATGAAAGCTTTTTATGAATGTAACTTCTGTGAATAAAAGAATACATGAGAATAGATGGGCAAGACCAGTGATAAATTCTGCCTCACAGCATCACCTAATATGCCTATAATATATGAGTAAATATCTAAGGCACAATAATTATTCTAGGATTATCTTTTCCGAATTTTGTAAGTCACATGGAAAAGCGGGAGCCGTGACAATGTTTGCCCCCAGAGGCCAGTACCTATTTCATACTTTACTCAGAATTGTCTCCTTTGTGATAATTTTGTAGAAAGGAATTACGAAAATTGCCAGATGCCAGAGCTTTTCTTGAGAGACAGTGAAATTTCACTTAGATAGTACGAAGATATAAGCTGACACGTATCCTGTCACTGGGATATGTCACAAAATAATATATTGTGCAAACATGTTTCTATTTCTTTGCCAAGAGATTTGCCTCCCTGTTTAAGTAAAACATTCATATGCAATTCATTCTGCTTGGGACAATGTTGATCCCTTTACAGATTACCAAACTAAAACATTTGACAGGTTATTCGAAATATCCTTCTGTAGCCAGCAGGACAAAAATGCCCAGCATGATGGAAACGTACATTTAAACTGTCAGCAAATCAGATTGCCAATCTGACACTGCTTTTAAAGCAACAGAAACTATCTGTGAGTGTGCGGAAGATGTGTCTCCTGCTGCCTCTGTTCTGAGAGGCTGTTAAGCAACAGGGAGCTAATGAGGAATTTGATTTGGGCTACAGCAAAGCCCCAAAAGGTGAACAGACATGAGTAGCTACCGGAGAAACACGCTAAGAATCAGTAGCGTCAAAACATACCTCAGGTTCCTGCTCACTGAAAAATTGGATGAGAAATGAATGTAGGCATGAACTTGAGGGTTTTTGGAACAAGAATAGATTTTGTATTCTTACAATCAAATAGCCAAAAATGGTGTCTTTGGAGAAAAAACAATACTTCTCCAGTTGGTTGCAGAACATTTTGACAGGCTTCCTCAAAGGAGCAAAGACAAGATAGGACAAAAATGATGCCAAAGAGCTGGGAAGAGAAGCAGTCATTGGGAGGGGAAGAATTTTCCCAGGTCTTATTGCTGCTTCTTGCATCTCAGAGATGGATACCAGCGCAGCATTTGTAGTCCTCGCCTAGCCTGTGACTGACAGAGCAAATGTCTGAAGGATACAAAGAAGAGACAAGGACAGATTAAGGTGACACACAGAGCAGACGCAGGCATAGCATGAACAAAACAGGAAAAGAAATTTCAGACTGAACATTAGGAGACTACTCAAGCCATGAATTTTATTGGACAGCAAAGTATTCTCTAAGGGGGGAAGTGGAATTTCCACTGGCTCAGCCATTTAGAAGTAGAGGTATGTCCTGCAATTTCAGGGTTGGAAGCCACGCTATAATTCAATATCTCTCTTTTATCTCTAACTGCATAACTGTCTATTACAACTAACAAGAACATCAAGTATTGCTGGAGCTACCATAAGCCTAGGCATAAACCCCTGAATTACTTTCTATCTTCTCCTTCTCATCTATTTTTCTGCCTCTCTCTAAGCATTACTGCCAAAGGGTGAAGCAGCATGAAGTATGGGCACAGCGTAAAAACAAAACAGATCGTTCACCATTCCTTGAAAAAGCGTTAGGACAACCATTTTAAAAAGGGGTTTTGCTTTATTTAACACAGCTTTCACAGAAATGGATGGGCGCACTTTCACGTACAGCCCCCATCCCTCATCACATCTGTCCCACGCATGAAGTTTTGTCTTCAGGAATGCGTCACCACAGACAGGCAGTCCCTGGGGGCTTACACCAAAAGCCCGTCAGCCGATGGGGCTGATGCTCATGCCCCCCACACTGCCGACCAGACCTGCCCAGCAGGCACTGAGCCCTACCTGCCCCCTCAGTGCCACCCCATGGGCACCACTGGCCATGGGATTTGCCAGCCCCTGCCAGGACTCCCTCTTTCCTCTGCCTTCCAGAGCTCCTGTGTGTGTTTTACTATGCCTCTGCCCTCAGCCGTGTGCCTGTCTGCCTTGGGAAGGCAGGCTGCGGTGCCTAGCAGGAAGGGCAGGAAGCTCAGCTGCCACTGGCACACAGAAATACACGGCTTTTGCCTAGTGGCCATGGCAAAATGACTGATGTTTTCTCAATAATTCCGCTCATGCGATAATTTATTGGTTTTTGTTTGACAGCCCCACTATTTCATGCACAGAAATGCATCTGAAATGAAGCTCCCGTAAATGGGCTTCACCTCCTATCTTCTTCCTTTTCCCTTATCACACTTCTAAAGTTTTTAACATACTTGTCAAACTAGGTGAGCCTCTACTCTGGACAGGATCAGATAAGCAGGTCTTTTAATCAGAAATGATGTAGGAGAGAGACACATAATTAGTTTAGCACTAAGTGCTAAAAACTATTGCCATACCCTTAAGAGGACAAGCTCTCTGTTGCAAACATTAAGTACTTGGGCTATTAAGAAAATTAATATTTCGCAGACAAGAGGAACTCTAACTCTCTGAGTCATTGTGCTTGGACTCCTCCTATCAGAAAGTTGTTCTCCTGTGGAAGGAAGACTTTTAAGGACACCCAATTAACTTAAGCCCATTGCTGACAGCAGGCTGCATCTTAGCAGTTGTTGCTTCTCTCTCTCTGTTAAATCTTCCTGATACAGCATCAAAAACAACTGTCATTCCAAAGTGCAAGGACTATCAATTCTGCAGGTAGCAGGACAAGCAGGCACAGACTGTATACAGCCATTTTTTCTCTTTAGGTACTCATTTATTTTGATTTTTGGAGAAAAAACTTTCTCATTTTCCGAAATTCCCAACAGAGGTAGATCTCTCTTCTGAAGCTAAAGTGGGTGTTAGAAGTGGGACCAGTTGGTCTTTCTAGACCCCTCTCTCCCTGCATGTTCAACTCTAACTGGTATCATCAGACCTGTAGGTTTACATACTTATAGACGTGTTATGTATTTTCTGTTGTTTCTGAAATTAGGAAGATCCTAAACATAATTTCTGGGCCTTTTTGGACTCAAGAAAAAATTCCTGTATATGGCAAAGCAGTTATCGTGACCTGCATTTTCCTTTATCCACAGTGTCTCGAACAAAGAAAAGTAATAAGAAGTCCTGGTGCAGTCAATTCTGGTCTTTCTACAAAACTAAAACCTTCTCCTTCTCCTTGACATTAAAAGTGGCTTTCCAAAACTGCTTGTTATGCACTGGAGGATGAATGAATTACATCACCTCTTCATTACATCTTCTCTGCTTTGGGATAAAAGAACAAAATTTTAAAAGTCATCTCATCTCACCCTGCTGTCCCATCCCAAATATAATTATAAGTTTCTAAGCCAAACACCAGTGAGAAGGTTTTTTTGTTGTTGCTTTTTTTTTTTTTTTTTTTTTTAACTTTAATTTACTGTGGGTCCATCAACTCTAGCCACCTTTGAAGGTACATTTCCGCCCCATTAGTTCTGTCTAGTCAAAGAAGCTCACGTAGTGATGACGCATCTTTTGTAGATAAGGGTATCCACTGATTTGATTTACTAAGAAGGCTAAATTTATTATGCAACATTTTACAAGTATAATTCTGCTTTCCCTTGATGGTAATAAATTCGATATCAGTTCCCCTGAGACAAGAGAACCAGTCCCTTTATTATCCAGACATGACCCCCAGAGCCAGATTCCATTTTAGAGAAGGGAAATAGCCATATCTCTGATTAAAAGGGAAACTTTAATCAAATAAAGTGCCTCATCAAGTAAGAGCCAAGATTCCAATACTCCTGACTGCAGCACAGCAATGATCCAAAGTCACATCTGCCCCCAGCCCATTACCACTTACTGCAAACGTGACATCCATCCCAAACAGGAGGTACAACTGCCAGGAGCTTCCGTGTCATCCCAGGAGCTGCTCTGCCAGTGCCCTGCAGAAACGTGTTCTCAGGCTGCTCCCCAGGCCCTGTTCAAGGACCCAAGGAAGATGGGCTTTGGGGCATTTGGGTACGTTTTTGCGCATCTAGATCAGTTTCAAGGGTGACAAGTAGCCTGAACCATGCAGCCAAGTGTAACAGCCCTGGCCTTCAGCTCAGCACCCTCCCAGTCAGACTTTTCTGTTCTCTCTGCTCCTACACTCTGAAGGAGGCTTTTGGAGCGTTCGGATACTGGCTCCTTCAGAGTCCCAGCTCGAGAGCTCTGTCCCTATTGTCAGTGGTGTATTTCTGTAGTTTTACATCGGGCAATAAACAAATACGAAATAAAGATAGCAATGACAATATGGATGTCCTGGGGTACTATGAAGTGTGCTTTAAGCCTCCACTTGTGTGTAAGCACAATTCTGTATGCCACTCCACGCAGAGATCTGTCTTAAAGTCCTGCTGGTCATCTAGACAGTTTTCTTGCAACAGAGCAAGACTCTGCAACTGACAGATAAATCACCTCCCTTTCAGTTGCGGAAGCCCAGCTACGCAAGCAAATGAAGGCGCCCAAACTCCACATCCCCCCAGGAACCGCTGGGCTGGGAGATCCAGTTATTTCTCAGTCTTCGGCAGATCGCTTCCTTGGATCAGCCGACGCGTAACGTTTCGGTTACGGGAGTAACGAAATTTCCCCTCTGCTTCGTGGGGAAGCCGAGAAGCAGCACCGAAGCCGCCGCGCTGAGCGATGCCGCCCGCCCCGCGGGGCTTCCAGCCGCAGCCCCGGCCGGGCACAGCTCGGGGAGCCGGTAACGGCCCGGCGGCCGGCGGCTCGTCTCGGCCGTCTGTCCGTCCGTCTGCCCGCCTGGGCGCTACACCGGACAGGCACGGCCGCGGGGACCCGGGACGGTGTCGGAGGGGCCGCGCCGTCGACGGGCGGCCGCCGAGCCGCGGAGGCTCCGTGCTGCCGCGCCGTCGGGGCGGCGAGAGCAGCCCTGGGGGCGGGCGGGCAGAGCCCCCCCGTGCCGGCCGGCCCTGCAGCCCCCTTCCCGCGGCCGCTGGGCGCCGCACGGCGGGGCGGGGCGCGGCGGGCGGGCGGGGGGGGCGCGGGTGGGGTTTCGGTGCGCGGCGCTTATTAGTGTGGTGATGGAGGGACGGCCCCGCCGAGCCGCCTCGCAACGGCGGCGCGGGCTGGCGGCGGCCGCGGAGAGGTGAGCGGCGGCGACGGGCGGCTCGGGCGGCGGCGGCGGCGGCGGAGGAAGAAAAGGAGGAGGAGGAAGAAGGAGAGGAGGAGGAGGCGGCGGCGGCGGAGGGGCCCCCCCGCCGTGCCCCCTGCGGGCGGCGGCGGGGCGGCGCTGCCGGCGATGGCGGAGGCAGAGGCAGAGGCGGGGGCCGCGGGGCGGGCGCGGGCCGCCGTGGCGCGGCTCTCGGAGGCGGTGGGCGAGCGGCGGCGGCGGCTGGGCACGGCCATGGGGGAGGCACGGCGGCAGCGGCGGCTGCTGCTGCTGGTGGTGTGCGTGGCGCTGCTGCTGGACAACATGCTCTACATGGTCATCGTGCCCATCGTCCCCGACTACATCGCGGCCATGCGCGGCGGAGGGGGCGCCGCCGGGCGGGCCGCGCCCGCGGGGGCCAACGAGAGCGGCGGCGGCAACCGGAGCCTGCTGCCCGCCCGGTACCCGCCGGGCACGGGGGGCAACGAGGACGTGCAGATCGGCGTGCTGTTCGCCTCCAAGGCCATGCTGCAGCTGCTGGTGAACCCGCTGAGCGGCACCCTCATCGACCGCGTGGGCTACGAGTTGCCGCTGCTGGCCGGGCTGGCCGTCATGTTCCTCTCCACGCTCACCTTCGCCTTCGCGGCCAACTACGCGACGCTGTTCGCGGCGCGCAGCCTGCAGGGGCTGGGCTCGGCCTTCGCCGACACGGCCGGCATCGCGCTCATCGCCGACCGCTACTCGGAGGAGCCGGCGCGGAGCCGCGCCCTGGGCACGGCGCTGGCCTGCATCTCCTTCGGCAGTCTGGCCGCGCCCCCCTTCGGCGGCGTCCTCTACCAGTTCGCCGGCAAGCGGGTGCCCTTCCTGGTGCTGGCAGCCGTCTGCCTGCTCGACGGGCTGCTGCTGCTCGCCGTCGAGCCGCCCTGCGGCGCCGGGGCGCGGGCCAACATGCCCGTGGGCACCCCGATCCACCGCCTCATGGTCGACCCCTACATCGCCGTGGTGGCGGGCGCGCTGACCACCTGCAACATCCCCCTGGCCTTCCTGGAGCCCACCATCGCCAACTGGATGAAGGAGTCGATGGGGGCCAGCGAGTGGGAGGTGGGCCTCACCTGGCTGCCCGCCTTCTTCCCCCACGTGCTGGGTGTCTACGTCACCGTCCGGCTGGCTGCCGCGTACCCACACCTCCAGTGGTTTTACGGGGCCTTGGGCATGGCCATCATCGGCGCCAGCTCCTGCCTGGTGCCTGCCTGCAGGAATTTCGGCCAGGTCATCGTTCCCCTCTGCGGCATCTGCTTCGGCATCGCTCTGGTGGACACAGCCCTGCTGCCCACCCTGGCCTTCCTGGTGGACGTACGCCATGTCTCCGTCTATGGCAGCGTCTACGCCATCGCGGACATCTCCTACTCCGTGGCGTACGCCCTGGGGCCCATTGTGGCCGGCCAGATCGTGCACACCATGGGCTTCGCGCAGCTCAACCTGGGAATGGGGCTCGCCAACGTGCTCTATGCCCCTGTCCTCCTCTTCCTCAAAAATGTCTGCCAAATGAAACCCTCACACTCGGAGAGGAACATCCTCCTTGAAGAAGGACCTAAGGGACTCTATGACACCATCAAAATGGAGGAGCGCAAAGGCGTGGGCAAAAGCCTGCGGCCAGTGGGTGAGACAGAGGAGAATGGCACGGACTCTTACCGCAGAGACCTGACAGGGGTGTCTGAGGAGGACTCATCAGACTATGAGTACAGTTAGGTTCTCCCACACCACCTGGGAACAAGGCGGGACACATGGGAGAGGGGAAAGGGAGGGTGGGGGGTGAGAGTACTACTGCATTCCGTTTCTGTACCGACGTGCAATATATACAGTTTAACCTTTGTCATGATGTAATGGCTTTCTTCTAGACTTATTTTAATCGGTATTTCCTTCAGCATTCTGGCAAGGTGTGTTTGGGGGGGAAGGGAAATCCTGAAGAAAATTATCAGAGTGATCATTGGCATAAATCTAGGAGGGGGTCCTTCCAACACAAACAAACAACAAAAACAAAAAACAACAACAAACAGAAACCAAAAAAAACAGCCTCATAGCTGGGGCATAATTGTGCAAAGTTTTCTTGAGCTGAAACTGTGTCTGAAATACTGTATATCTCTGTAAAAAAAAAATAATAAGAAAAGCAAAAAAGGCTGTGTAAAATTTCAAATGGTGTATTTAGGGACTTAATAAATCTGGTGTACATATACTTAGATTTTCAGTTGGTTTCATATATTTAAGAAGAGCAACAACTATCACAATGTCTTATTCTACCTTGGGAATAAACTGAAGTATTGTACTTTTTTCTTTTTTTTTCTCTTGTGCTGCTCTCCGGTAAGTACAATATGCTGTATTATGTTGAAGTCCGAACTACAAGAATAATAGAACCTGAATAAATGGAATTGAAGGGGATCGATTGTCTTTGTTTCATTGTTGCGGGCTGCTTGTGAGAGGGAGCTTGGTTTTGCTCAGTGTAACCCCTACGATAACAATTCCTCCTAGCACCGATCGCATCGGGTACCAAACTGCCCAGCAGGAAAGCCCTGTAGGAAATGTACTCGTTCATTCTTCCAAACATACGTTAACGGGGCCGAGCAAACAACATTGCACTGCCAACATGCTGGCCATCGCCTAAAAACGGCCCCGTGGTCCCAAGTCGTACTCTCACAAGAATTTAATTTTAGTTTTCCCGATCGTGAATTACAAACGTTCCGCTGGTCACACTGCCAGCAGCTTTTCGTGGTGCTGAACGCTGCCGCGATCGCACTGAAAGCGCCCAGCGCAGCCGGTGGGGGTTAAACAAAGCAAAGAAAATCGGGGAGAAGGGCTTGGGCAAACGGTCGCCAAAAGTGGAAACCTTCGATCTATCCGCAACGGAACCTGGGCGCGTGCTTTGCTCTGGAAATTTCTCTTGAAATAAACCAAAATCGTTTATTTTAATTCCTCCCTCGTTAGGAAACGAAATAAAAGACTTATATTGTCGAGAGAAGCAAAGCGCAGACACGAACAGCCGCGGCAACTACTGAAGGGCTTTCGGCCGGCCCCGGGGAGCCGGGCGCGGAGGAGAAGCTGCCGCCCGGGATGCGCAGCCCCGCAGCTCCCGTCGGGGCGGCCGCGCCGCCGCTGACGGGGCACAGAGCTCCCGAGAAGAGCGCGGCGGCGCCGTGACACGGCGGGGCCGGCCGAGGGCAACGGAGCCGAGCCCCGTTCCCCTAATCCGCAGCCTCCAGCTTCGCCGTGCAAGCCAGGCGGAGCCGCACGGCCCGGGGCCTCGCCCGACGCCGGCGATGCCCTCCGTGGGCAGCCGGTGCCGCGGAGAGCTGCGGGCCCCCGAAGCTCCCCCTGCCGCCTCCGGGGAGCTTCTCGGCTGCCCTCGACGGTGCTTGGGGCGCGGCGGCGAGCCTGTTGCGCGCAAAGGGAGGGGCGGGCAGGGCAGGGCCGGGCCGGGCCGGGCCGGGCGGTGCCGGGGGCGGGGAGGAGCCAGGCGGCGGCGGGGACACGCCGCGCTCTGCTCGCCCTCGCCCAGAGGGGCCCCGGCCGCCGAGGAGGTGGCAGTGGCGGTACCCCGGCTGGAGCCGCTGCGGAGCGCCCCGAGCAGCAGCAGCAGGTAGGGGCGGGCGGCGCGGCCCCGACGGCCAGAGCCGGGCGGGGGGACGGGGGTACTGCGGGGGCTCGGTGCCCTCCCCGGGGGCACGGCGAGGGAAGGGGCGGCGGTGCCCAGGGCTGCCGTGCCGGGAACGCTCCCCGCGGTCCCGTGGCGGCTGCGAGCCGCGGGGGTTCCTGGCGGCAGCAGCGGGGCCCGACCCCGCCTGTGTGCCCCTGAACTTCGAGCGCTGGAGCCCGGGAACTTCGAGCGGGGCTCCCTGACACCGCCCGGGGCAAGCACCGGCACAGGGGGTCGCGCAACGCCGCGGTGCGAGGTGCGGCAGGCTGCCTCCGGGTTCGACTGCACGGAGAACTCGGTGTATGTCAGCACAGTGCTCACAGCACTGTCCTGCTGCTGTCAGCTGCCCGGGAGATCAGTGCCTTTTGTTGCGGATTTGAGCCGCTGCTGGGAGCTGCAGGCAAAGCCACCGGCTCCCCAGCCTGCCGTGACTCGCAGCCGTCCCGCTAAGCCGCTCACCCTGGCCTGCCAGCTCAGCTAGCTGTAAATAAAAACAGCTAGGATTATTTTTTTCTTTTGCTTAATAACTTTGACAATGCACCTCACAACCATCCCAGTGAGCAACTTTGAAGTCATCTTGAATTTCTGCAGGCTTTTCTCTTGTGTCAGTTTGCCTTGTTCAATATTAAGCAAATATCGGTTTGGGTGTGATGCTAAGCTGGCAGCTGCCAAACCAGAGACAAAGCCTCAGTTCATCCGTACCACAGAGGAGAGTACAGTTCACTCTATCACCACCAAACTCCTTATCACACTCATTTCACAAATATGTGAGTCTGTTATTAGCACTACTTCCCACGGACACAGAGCTAGTACGGACCTGGAGTTTGTGTGGTTTTTTACTGCAGTTTGACAAACAACCTCAGCAAAGAAAGAACAGAAGTCCCAGTAAGGAGAACAGCAAGCAAGGTTTTCCTCTAGGGGAAAATAGGGTCTCTGAAGACAAAATGGCTGCTCGATATTTGAATGCTGGCGGGGAGCTGAGGCCAGCACATCTACAAGTGAGCAAGCCACCCAAGAGCTGCAGGACGTGCCTGTTATTTGCAGAGCTTTGAACCTGGGTTGCTAGGAGTAGAGCGCGCTGCTATGTGATGAGACTTGTGTAGCACACAAGAGGGAGTGGAACAGTGCAGCGGGTTAATGTGGCCTTTCGGCAAGGGAAATCATCTCTCACCTGGGTTGAAATCCTGAGCAGATGACAGATCAACATGAGTTTGCCGTGTGGCTCATTGCAGTGCCCCAGGGACATCTCTCAACCTTACACAACCTACTTCACAGCACACAACCCCACTGGCAGTGCAGGACAGGGAGAGGACAGGATCTACTCAGGGTGTCAGTGACAGTGTACAAATTGAACAAGACTGCAATCACCAAGCCAGTTCCTCAGGAGAGGAATAACACAAAGTCCCCCCTGCCCATCTCTAGCCAAAACTCTTCATTTCACTTTCATCCATTGAACTTTTTATTCAAAATGTTTTTAAAAGCTGTTGTAGAAGTAATTCATGTGCCCTTAATTTGTAGTCCCAAGGGTTTCAGAAAGAAAATATGACTTTTTCTATTTAGTCAACAGATGCTCTTTTACATTTTGCTTACCCACAGTACAAAGTAATTAAAAAGAAACTCCTGTGATCTGTCAAGACCTGTCTGCACACACAGAACTACTGCTGTTTTAACTGTACCACCGTAACTGAAGGACAAGGGCTCGGCATGGGCACTATTATATGAAAAGAAATATGTCTTGCCTATTCTTGTACAGAAAATGAGTAAGAGGCATCTTTAGAGTTGGAAATCAAGATAAGCACAATACCAGAGAGACACGCACAAAAGTATTTGCTCTGTCACAGATGACTTCTGTGACTTGTGTCAGGATAAGCCATCTCCTGGATAAGTAGATGCTATTTGGAAAGGCTGCAGGTCCAAGTGACTCCTACACAGTGTATGCCACCTTTCCCAGCCCTTCTGCAGCCCAGAAGCTATGCCCCGAAGCACCCACACCCTGTGAGCTTCCAGCCTGCAGGGGGGAAAGGCACATCTCCGTTGAGTTGCTTTCTGCTGCTTCCACATCTCTAACACGAAGGTGACAGCACCTTACTGTGTCAGTGGATCAATACATTTAAAGACTGCAGTGCTTTCAGATAAAATGGTAAAGGAGGGCATATAAAATCCGTACATAGTTAACTGCAACCTTATGGCTACCTGTCCTGACACAAGTACATTCATAGAACAGCCACCTCTCTCCTCCAGCTAATGTCTAACAGTAATACAAAGTGTGCAGATCATGGCACAATGCATTGCAAAGTAGATTAGAGTGAGAAAATAATGCTTGCTGAGAAGGGACTGTTTATGTGCATCAGATAGTTTTAGAGAAATAAATTTATAGCGAAATGGGACAAACAGACTGTCAGAGCAATCTCCACAGGGCTCAGATCAGCTAGCTTTGAATCTTGTACTTCTATTTCTCTTCAGTTTTGCATTCTGAAGCTTCTGTGCATGCTTGTGCAGGGAATACTTCCCATGAACATTTTGATTATAAATAATGGGTACTGACTGGACTTTAAATCTTTTCTATTTCCAGAACTGAGGCGTGAGGCTCTGTAAGTGCCCCCAAGTGATTTCAATTTCTGTCCTCTACAAAAAATATCAAAAGAAATGCAGGAATGCCTGTCCTAGAAAAAAACATGCAGAAGAAGGAGAAAAATTCGTCCAGTAAAGATGAGACGGTAAGTGACTGTTTCCAGGAAAAGAAAAAGAAAAAAAAAGAAAAATCAGGTTCAAGATGGATTACTTTTAACAGCTGACAGTAAGACCAATGCTGTAAATTAAGGTTAATTACTTTAATGATTGTAAACCAAGCTCTGTTCTAGAGTAGTTTTCTTTATTTCATGGAACACTACTTAACCTGCAGCAGTTTATACTCAGGAACTAATATTAGTGCTTCCCATATCCACATACAGTCCTCTTCCCAACATCCCATGAAGAATTCTAGCAAGTGAAATATTGCAATACAACAAACAGATGCACTACTACATGGGCAGAGATGGCATATAATTATTTCTTAACAGTACAAAACTATCAAACTATCACATATGATTCATTTGCAAGTGGGTTTAAAAGATGCCGGATGTTTATGCCTATCATTAGTCATTTAAATCCCTTTGTGTTTAAAGCTTTTTCCCTCAAGCAGACTCATGAAAATGTACAATAACCTTATCCAGAAAGGACAGGCCAAACTTACGTATCAAAAAGAAATTTGGCACATTTATTTTCTCTAGCAACGAAATCAGTGACAGAACAGATTCCAGACTAAATACAGCTTGAAACTGAAGAATTACCATTCTTTTATTTCTGAGATCCAGGGTGTATTATAGGCTAAACTGGATTTGCATCTCCATTAGTAATGGGTAATCCAATGACACTGTGTATAAGCATCTGTCATCTTTAGTTTCTAGATAGGGAAATGCAGCGCAGCACTGACTTTCCTGTGGCTGTGACAAGGCAGTGCAGGGGTTTAAGCTCAGAGGACACCCACTCTCTGCTGTCTGTTCAGAGCCCTTCCTCCATCCTGCTCCCTCCTTGCATGCACTGGCAAAGGAGTTTGCAGCTAGCCTTGCTCTGAGCAGCAGGTGGGACTAGGTGACTGCCAGGCATCTCTTCTGAACGAAATCATGCTGTGGTTGTACAATCTTCTGAAAATGAATGTCTGTTACATCAAGTGCAAGTGAAAAAAGCTGAACTTCACCTGTTTAAGGAGACAGGCAAAAATCTAATAAAAGGAACAGACTCTCCAAAAATTTATGGTCCACACTCACTATTGTTTCTCAACTGGGAGACATGTCTACCTCCACGAGGATCTGTGCTTAGAGCATCAGACCACCCTTTTGCAATTTCCCAGTCCTTCATGGATTACTTCATTGCCTGATTTTCCCAGTGCCTCCATAATTCCTCTGGCTTTTAAATGACTAATTACACTTTACTTGCTTAATTTTACATTTAAAAAAAAAAAAGGAAGGTCAATTGTCTGGACAGCATGAGCTTGTTTTCTTCCCAGATCCTATTGGTTTCCTTTAGCAAACAGAATATGGATAAAGCAGGTATCAACAGACATGTTTTTTATCACATTTTCTGTAAGTGTTTCAGGCTGACTGACAACAGAGTTTTGGTAGGGTGAAACTCAGATGTGTTGAGGATTCTCATTATGGTCTTCTTGTATGTAGTCAGTGCTAACAAAAAGGCAGACCAGCACATTTTCTATTTCTGCAATTTTATAACCAATCATGTTATCAAATATTAACTTAGGGTTTTACTGATCACAAGCTAAGTACGTTCTTTACTAATGAAGTACCTTCTCATAATGAATTATTTTATTATGTTTGAATGTATTTGAAGATTTTCCTGAGTCTAGTTCAGAATATATGCTTGTGTCATGCCAATTTGTTTGTTTGTCCTAGGATTTCTAGAATTTTTACTATGGAATATTCTTTTTTTTGGTAATATTCTTATATTCTTTTTTTTTTTTTCTTTCCCACTTGTTTCTTGGCATATCCATTTGAAAAATTCATTGGCCTAAAAATAGAGCTACTGAAGAGGCAGCACCACTTCAGGATTTTGTACAGCTGCATACTATGGCCTAAAGTCCAGGCACTTTATGACCTAATGAAACTCCACTGAAGTCTCACAATTACATTTGCAGTGATCAGTCATCTCAACTGCTAAAACAGAATAAATGGATTCAAAAAGGGATGCAACAGGACTATCACAGCTGTTAAATGCAACAGCCCTAACCAAAGTCTCCAATTTGTTCTAACCCACTGCTTGTGGGGTAGTGCAAGAGCCTATACATGTAGGCTGGGCCTCCCCTGGTTCCTCTCCGTTTCCCAAAGCATCTGTTACTGACACCTAGCAGAGACTGCTGGGCTAGGCAAGCACTGGTTTCAGCCCACAGAACCATTCTGATATACACTGGCCTGCACTTACAGATCTCAAAATCAGTGTCCAGTCCATATACTACTACTACAAACCAAATACTGCTACTACTACTGCTACAAAATGCTGCTGTACCAGGTCTGCCTGGGATGGAGTTACTTTTTTCCACTGCAACCCATAGGGCACTGTGTTTTGGATTTCTGACTGATAAACTGCTGATAACATGTTGCTGTTTTGGCTGTTGCTGAGCAGTACTTGCACAGCATCAAGGTGCACAAGGAGCTGGGAGGGACACTGCCGGGACAGCTGACCCAGACTGACCAAAGGGATATCCCATGTACTGTCATGCTCAGCAGTTTTGGGCTGGGTAGCTATTGCTTGGAGACTGGCCGGGCATGTCTATTTGTGGAAGGCAGTGAGTGATTGCCTTCGCATCGCTTTTTTTTCCTCTCTTTCCTCACTTTTTTTTTTCCACTTTTCTTTTCACTTCCCCTGATTGGGGAAGTGAGCAAGCAACTGTGTGGTGTTTTTCTGCCAGCTGGGGCCAACCCAACAGCGTACCAACATCCACCCTGCCTATCTAACAACAACAAAACCTGACATTTTGGGAACAAGCTGAGTTGCTTACTAATCTGTTTTTATTTATGATCAGGTTGTGCCAAAACTTCCCGTTCCACCACTGCAACAGACCTTAAACATGTACCTACAGTGCATGAAACACCTGGTGCCAGAAGAGCAATTTAGAAAGACCAAGGTCATTGTGGAACAGTTTGGGATTGCAGGAGGCCTGGGGGAATCGTTACAGCAAATCCTTGAGGAAAGAAGGGAAAAGACAACTAACTGGGTAAGAAAATACAGATTAGAAATATAATTGCTGTATTGGAAGATGCTCGTTTACAAACTATCTGCAATGTTCTATATGTGAGCGCTGCTTTCTTTCAACAGGTCTCTGCAAAACAGGGATCACGTCAGGTTCTACCAAAGGGAATGAATATTTCAGACATATTAGGCTAGAATTTGCAAACAGTGTTAAAATCCACGTCATTGTTACATTTTCAGGTCAACAGTTTGTTGAGATAAATGAGGGAATTCATTCATTTCAGGACCCAGGTGTAAGTGCTACCTATAGGACGCACTATGTTACATCCTTTTGGGATGTAGTTTCAGCTTTTCTCTTCAATGACAATTAGACTCAATTAGATTTTTTAATCAAATGAAAAACGAAATCTGATAGGGCTATAAGAAGTATGCTGTACACCCATCTAGCCAAAGCTCTGTTGCTGTCAAATTATTCTGGAACGGAATACTTAGGGATAGGAATTCCTCTTTCAAATAAGACTGCTGTTTGAAATTCATTGTCATGGTGTACTAATGTAGTGACTCCGAAGTACCTTCTTGGTAGAATATACACACACATACATATATATAGCACACAGGCAATAATGAAACCTCAGCCTTTTTTGTTTAGCTTTCTCCTTTCCAAGACTGGAAAATTAAATAAGCTATAGAATAAATAGATTTCAAACTTCCACAAAGTCACAGCTCATCCTGCCTGCGTTCGCCATGTAAGAATATGGCAACTGGAAAATAGAAACACTGATTTTATTGAAGTCCTTCCAGCCCAGCGAGGGAAAGAGCCACTAAGTGGTTTCATGGACTTAGTGACATCCTGTAGGCTTGCTACTGATGTCAGTGAAGTGTTATTATTCCTTAACTGGTCAGTTATGTGATCCACTAGAATACTCTGTTTCTCTTTCTATAGTCAGAAAAAAAAGCTACAGTGAGGGCAGTGCTTTTATTTTAAAAGCAGTGCTTAGTTTCTCTTCTACTTGTTGCCACAGTCTGAGGACTCCACTAAATACCGCCCAATCTGCTTTTGTTATTCAGATCATAGAACTTCATGGTTTTGGTGGCTACATTAACCATTTCTTAAATGGCATTGTTAATGCCAAGAGGAAACTCTTCATTTAACCACTTAGAGCATAAAACCTTCAAAGGAAGGACATATAAGCATTTTCTGAAATATATCAGCTTTAAATACTGGTTATTAAAAACAAAAACCTGATCCTTAAATCAAAAATGTTTGTTTGTTTGTTTGTTTTTACCGGGAATTTTACTTGACAGGGTACAGCTCTGCTCTGTTCTCCTGAAGACTCCAGAGACTGTGGGGGATGCATCTGTTCTAACAGCAATGAAATATCTCAGAGGAAAGCTTTTTCTACTGATGCATGCATTCATAATTATTTTTGCATAATTTCATTGTTGTATATAGTTCCTATACGCAAAGCATGCCCACTAAACTCAGACAGACCATTTCATCATTTTAGGAAGTCCTCTATTTTCCAAATAACAATTCTTTAAGCCTTACTCAGACATGAAGAATACCATTACCATACCTCTGCGTTTTTAATAAAAATGGTTAGAAATATAGACTGTCTGGGTCAAGCACTGGTGATTTGCATTTGTGTCAGTGGACACAGAGGGAATTCTCCAGGGGCCCTATTCACGTGCCAGTATCTCCTGTACCAAGCCATTAGGCTCAGAAAATTCTTATCTCACTCTGCCTTTTTCAGGATGGTATCTGACGGCTAACAACAGAGCATCTTGGCATTGTTGACAAATATTTGTAGCCCCTTGAGGAAAGCCATTGCTAAACAAAATTCTGTCTGCCTCTCCAATATATCCCAGTCACTATGCAGGAGTCAGCAGCTAGAATGTTGTACTCAGAGATCTTTTTCTCGTAGAGGGAAGCAAACAACAGAATACCAAAACCACCACAATACAGGGCTTGTTTGCTTTTTAATGGAACATGCTGTAAATTGCCATTGATTGAAAATGGGATTATGGAATTGCGGCTGATTTCAGCTGAGCTGAGGTCACAGAGCCCAGACTGAAAATGCTCAGTGGCTCCATTAATCAGAGCCCATGCCTGACACCGGGGGCACCAAACACCCCCCACTCCGAATGCTGTTCTGGGTGTCACTCCTAGCTCTAAGACCATGTTTTGTCCCCTTCCCTCCCTCAGGTGTTTAACTACTGGTTGGATGACATGTACCTCAACAACCGGCTGCCTCTCCCAGTCAATTCCAGCCCAGCAATTATTTTTGCTCGTCAGTATTTCAAGGATGTAAATGACCAGCTGAGGTACTATACTTAGAGTTTGTATCTTTCACTAAATGAAAGGATATTTTAAATATACTGCTTTTGCAAAGAGACAATCAACTTTCATTGAAAAATAAGGGCTGTAACCATTAAATGATTTCCTAGAAGAACTGAGGTTACTCATAGAGCAATTCAGAAATAAGTGTCATTACTGTTGCATTTATTGCATGAAAAAATGTCATAGCATTTATCTGTTGTTTTTTTGTTGTTGTTTTTGTTTGTTTCTTTTTTGTTTTTAAGGAATATATGCGAAGTGTTACATTGTATAATTCAAATTAACCATTTTTTGATGCGAAAAGGAAATACTAATTTCTGACATGCTGTTTAAAGGAATATAATCTGTAACATGCCATCATTATGACACCTACTCACCCTGCAAACCGGAAGGCCATATTGGCATTAAATTGTCCTTTCCAGGTGTTCAAAAGGACACTAGAAATACAGGAGATCTAAGAACAGGAATTCAGAGATCATTCCTCCTGAGGAACATGGCTTCCTTCAGGTCCATCTTTCCCAGCTCCTGAACTCACCTTTCTCCCTTGAACTGTTATGGGCAATTACAGTAATTTCGGAAGTGGAAAGGTAGAGGAGTCGCCAAGCACAGAATATACCTCTCCAGACACCCCTAAAACAGGATTCCATTTTTCAGCTTTTGCCAAAACATTTTCTCCTTTTAAACAGTAAACTAGATAAAATCTACTTTCATATAATGCAATTTTCCTCTTTGCTTTTAGCACTCTCTAGCTGCTCATTACTGGAAGAATTAACTGCATATAAATTTATGCTGTTATAAACCAGCCAGAACCTCAAAGCTGATATGTTATTTTAACATTTTGCATAGACAGCCAGTGTGTCTCTTTACTTTACTTTAAACATAACAATAAATGCTTCCATTCATTACTGCCTGAATTTATTGTGTGCACAGCTTTCTAAAAACCTCAGCTTTGCATTTGCTAATGCACATGCTTAAACATGGAAATATTTCTCTCAGAGCCTCCCATTCAGACACAATGTAAATGGGCAGTGTCAGGAAATAGTACACCTGTCTGCAGCCCTGCAGAAAGAATATCTGCTTAGGACAGGAAGTACTCTAATAAATTGGACAGCTTATGAGTATTGATATTGAAACCCATGGTAAGGATTCTATTAAATATTCAGCCTCTGCTCCCGTTCTCTAAATAAATGCTTTCAGGCTTCCTACTCTAGCAGTTTAACCATTTGAAGGGTCCGTCTCTGGGATTGCATATTTCTCTTGACATGAATTAATTTAGGATTTGGGTGTAGGCAGGGGACTCTTCTTGCCAACCCAGAAGACTTTCTCTCCTTTTGCTGTGTCATCAATCATTCAGGCTCTCCTCTCTCTCGGAAGCAGTCCAGCATTGCTGAATGACAAAAGACTGATGTCACTTCTGTCTGTTACTTGCAGGTTTGCTGCCAATCTTATTTCGGGCGTGCAAGACTATAAAGCTTTACTAGACACGTAAGTAACTTGGAAGGAGAGTTGCTGTGGAGCCCTGCTCTATAGGGCTTCTGATTCAAGGGTGCTGTAACATGCCCAAAGTGAGGCTGTGTCACACCTCTCCAACATTCAGAAGGGCTGGAGATCCAGCACGGCTGCTTCAGCAATTTTTTATGTGCTTTCCACTTTATTACTGCAGTCTAATGGCTTGGGGAAGGATGCTTTTTGATGCCTGGCAGTCATCACTTGCGCTTGTGCAGTGCAACCCAAAGGACACACACAATCTTCCTAACAGAGCTACTGAAAGCATGCCAGGAGGGCCGTGCTCCCCAGACCGAAAGAGCAGCAGTGCAGAAACGCAGCCCGCACCCCTACCTGGGTACCAGCCACCTGCCGCAGTGCCGTACCCACCGGGTACTGCACCTTCCATGTAGAACATCAGCCCTCTGCACCCCCACCAAAAGAAAAATAACACATCCCACCAGAAGAAGGAAGCCTTACCACAAACAGTCTGATTCAGTGGGTAATGAAAACAAACAGGTTGCATATTCCATTGTTACTTTCTGTATATAAACTCAGGAAGGGAATCCATTCTTTTTTAAGTCATGAGGCAGCTCATGACAGCATTTTACAAAGCACCACCTAGCCTCACCCAGTGTGTTCCAACTTTACTGCTAAAGTCACTGCTCCCTGAAGAACAGAAATAGCGGCGAACCAAGCACAGCAGACACCACACCATAGAGGAGAAGGGATCGTTTTCCTGGCTGGAAATACAACAGGCCTGTGTGATATGCTGTAACCAATGCTTATTTGGATGTGGAAAGCAAAATCCATATTTAAACAACATAGTCCCTATCTTTTATGAATCAGATTAAAAAACCCAAAAAAAAAGGAAAAAGGTCTGTTTTTTTCACTTCCAAAGTCTGACAGCTACTCAGAAAGTATAGAAGTAGTACTTTTTTAAGAAGTACTTTTGTGCAAGATATGTCATAGACCAGGACTGATGTGCTATGAAGTACTGTTGCATACTAATGCAGTTCATTGCATCTTTATATAACAGCATCTGAGATGAGCTAAGAAACCGCATTACTCAACCAAAGGATAACTTAAATTATTATTTTGGCCTTACTACTCTAGAACCAAAGACTCCTGTGATCAGATTTGCTTGCCTTAGGTCAATAATCATTTAAGTCCTCAGTAGAGCACCCTCGTATTATGATTGCTGTTTGTTTATCAGCCCTCCTGTATAATTATGAGGACACTCTAATTGTACCATCTTCAGTTCCTTGTTGCTGCCAAGGACTTCCACCAGCAAGTCTGCTGCTAGCTTCTCCAGGGTCATCTCACACACAGATGCGCACATCCCAGCCCAAACCCAAGTGTTTAGTTTTAACTGTGCAGTTACTCCATACAAGTGCCAGGAATCAATATTTCAGAGCATGCCAAACTTGCTAATGTAAGACAGTCACAAGATCTTAGACATCTACTAAATTGGTATAAGATTTTTGGTCCCATCAGTCAAAGTTTATAATTCCCTTCCTAACTGCTGCAACTACAGACTGCTTTATCTAAATCTACCATGCTAATCCACTATTTTTGATTACCATAGATGCTCTCTAAGACTTTTTAACACTTGTGTGCTAAATAACATGTTAAATACAAGAGGATTTCTGCATTATACAAAAGGAGAGAAGGGGAACACTGATAATCCTATTTTGCTGATGAGGAACAAAAAAAAAAAAAGTGAAGCAACTCTACAAGGAAATAAGGACTACCGAGACTTCAACAACCAGGAACTGAAGTGCATATCCCTGGTTTAGAATTTTTGCAGTCCTAAAGAAGTTAAACAAGCTAAACTAGCATAAAATGCTATCCTGTACCAGCTGCTTGAGAGTAACCCTCCTTGTGTGCTGCTTTGCCCTGGTCCCTTTCAGGCAGGCTTGAAGCTTTGTCCTTTTTTGCTGAGGGAAAACCTCAATTAAAACCATCAATAAGATCCTCTTGCAGTCTCTGCAGCCTCTCCTAAGTGACAATCCCATTATTTCCTGCTGCAGTGTCAGTGGGATATTTTACAGTCCATAATCATAATTGCAATAACTTTTTTTTCTTGCCACTAAAGAAGCCTTTTAAGAAGTGTTGTTTCCATGTGCCTTCCAATTAAAGGGGAATGGGTTTTCAGTATTTACTTCCCCATAGATCTAAGTAAGGATAAGCAAGGCTTTCTGAAAAACAGAAATGACTTCTGTGTTGCTCCAGCCATTCCTGTTCATCAGGCACGGCCCTTGCATCCAGAGTGGAGGCCTTCTCACATGTCGCTCTAACTACTCGGTACAGAACAGGGCTGCTGTCATTTGCACTGAATTCCATCACTACTTTTTTTCAAGCTGCTACATCTTTTTCAGCCCTTCTGCTGCTGCTGGCTTCTGTCCGGGCAAGTTTCTGGGGTCCCTCCTAGGCAGGCTTCCCAAGCACATTGCAAAACTGCTCGTGACCTGCTATTTTTTCTTTTTCCACTAGATGATAATGAAATTGCTTAATGAATATGCATGAGGCTGCCAGGAATGATGTATTTAACTTTGTTATGGGAATTCATCTATTTCCCTTATACCGTAATCTCGTTTTATTATTCAATTTGTGTTATACCTGATCTAATTGTAACAGAACAAAGGACAGATTAGATTTCTTTTCCTTTCTTTCTCTCTCTCTTTCTCCCCCCTCTCTTCCCTCTTTTTCTCTGGCTTTGTTTTTCTTCTTCTCTCTCTCCAGCCATGCTTTACCTGTTGATTTTGCTCGTGGACAGCTGTCTGGTCATCCTCTCTGTATGAAGCAATACTATGGACTCTTTTCTTCCTATCGTCTTCCAGGACATACCAAAGATACCCTTGTGGCCCAGAAAAGCAGTGTAATGCCAGAACCAGAGCACATCATTGTTGCTTGTAACAATCAGGTAAATGGGTGTTCTTTTTTTATACCTTTCTATATTTCTTAGTTTGTTTAAATTTACTCAAGAAGAGCCTAATCAAATCACTGTTCAGAAACACAATTAGCGTGCTACGTATGAGCTCGCTGCTTACCGAGGATTTGCTGTCAATATTTCCTAAAGATGCTTCTGCAGCATTTTTGTCCTTAGCCCACATTATGCTCTAAGTACAGTGATGCAGAAAAGAGGAATGTGGCAGAATTCATTTGCCTTCTTATTCAAACAAAAATGTTTATTAAACAGAGGAGAAACCACAGAGGAAAAAAAATCTTATTCGAGTGCATTTGCTGGAAATACTCTTCTCTTGACAGTCAAGGATTGGCACACAATGCATGACATATATACCACCTTCCCATGTAAGGGGGACTAAGTTATACCTGCAGAAGTCAGCACAGATGCAGGCAGAAATACTGAAGCATTAGAGTGAGTCTGGCCCAACCAGCAAGTCCCCTCAAGCAGCAGAGTACATTGGCTGGGCAGAAGACCTCATCACCCAGCTTGTGTAGCACTGCAGCTGTAGTGTACCCACAGGCCTCCATTGAACGAAGGATTAGATCCCAGCAAGTACCTTTTCCAGGAAGTCCTGTTCTTCACCTCAATAGGAAGTTCTCTGGGTTCTGTAAGCCATTTTTAAACAAATAATACCACAGAAAGTATTTACATACTTTGTGTTTTTATCTTCTCTTGTGTTTTTACGCTTATTCAAATAACATATGTTTGTTTTATTTGAGTCCAACGTACCATGCAAGTACCATATAGCCACTGCTGTAAAAACCCAGTAGAGGTGAGCCCTGGGCCAGTCCCCAGTGGTTTTGCTCTCCGTGGTCCACAGGCCCGGCTCTCCAGGCAGGACCTCAGCACCTTGAGAACATCTACCCAGGCGAAGTCAAAGTGTTATACCAGTAATGGCCCAACACATCTGTGACTGTTCTTCTGAATTCTGTCTTTTTTTTTTTTTTTCCAGTTTTTTGTTTTGGATGTTGTCATTAATTTCCGTCGCCTCAGTGAGGGAGATCTTTTCACTCAGTTACGAAAGATAGCCAAAATGGCAGAGAATGAAGAGGAAATGTTGCCTCCAATTGGCCTGCTGACAACAGATGGAAGAACAGAGTGGGCAGAGGCCAGGACAATCCTTATGAAAGGTTAGCAGCAGCAATCCCAGCTTTCTCTTCTTCATCTTCTTGCTCCTCTTCCTCCTCACCATCATTGCCTTTCTTTGCTGGGAGTGAACCTTACAGCAAATATAGGACTGAATGTGCAACCTCACTGCTGATTTTTTTTGGCAGGAGGAAACTCAATGCCTGTAATCATTCAGATGTACGTTACAAAGGAAACAGCAGATATGATTTGACCTTGTGGCTGTGTATGTTTAAGTGTTACGCCATGTAAATACCTCTCGTTCCATTTTCTGCTTTTCATCACATAAATTGCATTACATCAGATTTTGTGATTTGTCTCTTTCTTCATATCCATTATGTACCAATAGGAGTGATGTACCCTCAGCTTTTGGCAACTATTAGATGTTTTTCATCTCATCTAACAAAGGCATGTAAACGTTAAGCATCTATTTAATCTAGCTGTGTACTCTCTCTAGTCAATGGAGAAAAAAGAGAAACTACAAAGACTGATTCACCCAAATCTTACGTATCTAAGAAAGGTGACACCAATTATAATTTGGGGATAGTTACCTCTCTCTTCCAACAACAGACAGCATTTAGCTGGACTTTGGAGGCCCGACTTTGAAACAGATGAAAATAAAGGGTGGAATCAGTCATCTCTATTGCTTCACACCTTAGATATTTCACCTTGAAGCTAAATGATGTAAATACCCTATTTTTATCCTTTTAGATGACTTAGGTATTCATTTTTCCCCTGTGAAAAAATGTTAACTCAACTCTTTATTCCCAACTCAGTAATGCCACAGAAAAGTTTGCCGTTTTACCAACGCCATGGAATATACGAGAGCTGCCTATAGTCTCAAAACTTTTTTAGCATCCCAAGGAAGATACTCCCTTTTCCTATTCAAAGTTCTCTGTGCTTATTAGGGCGTTATATATGTTACTATATACACCTGCTCCTGACTGATATTACAGATTAACAATAGATAACAAAGACAATAGTAATTCTTCTGCAAGGCTACATAGTCTATAAACAATGAGAGGTTATTAAACTTTTAACTGATGAATGATACCAGAATGCATAAACCAGAAGATTCTCTGGCTTTCCTAAAATCTGCATGTTAGAACTACAGAGCATCTATCCCACTGTGTTCTCCTCACGCTCAGTCAGTCAGGTTGTAACACAGTAGCTTAAAGAAAGTTAACAGATAAAGAAAGTTAACAGAGGAAATACGATTTTTTCCCCCTGTTAAAATAACAAGATCCCAACCTGGTGCAATTTGCAGGGTATGACACTCCTGTACTAGTGAGTGCTGGTGCTGATGAATTCTGGTGTGTGTACTCTCACGATTAAGGATGCTCAGAAAGTGCCTTTTAAGACAGGTGACTCGGAGGCACCTTCTAGCTTACCTCTGTTAAAGCAATGAGATTCATTCCGTGAACAGGGAAAATTAGATATTCAGAGCTGCAAGGCATGACATTACGGCTAAAATCCACTTGTGTTGAAGAATGTTACCTCTCTGGATTGACACTGGATACTATTTCTCTGAAATGCTTGGCTCTAATTTGACTCTCTAAGATTCTCGTTTGCTTTTAAGTCCATTAATGCTGCATAGCCAGGCCCTGTCTGTTTAGCTGCTTTGGTTGTCAAACCTCCTGCTGGTAGAGCTCTCACTCTCAGGAGCTCCACTTCTTTGTCCCCCTGCTCAGCAAAAGTTTTGCTTGTGCTTCTCAAATAATCAGCAGAATTAGAAGGTCTAACAAACCTGAAAGAAACTTCTCTGGATGGGGAGGTTACTTCAGCATCAAAGAGGAGCCAAGCAAATAGGATGTTAGGCAAGGCTAGAAGGGAAACCTTCAAAACTGCCGGCCCCAGTGGGGGCTGGCACACCTTACTCCTTGAATTGCTGGAACATGTGTGGACATCATTCTGCCCCTGCCACTCTACATGCAACTTCAGACTTGTGAGTGTTTTCCTGTTCTTAGCTCCATACTAGCAGAGTCCAGACCCCGATGATGCACAAAGGTGTTAACCAAGTAAAAGCCATCCTCTCTATCTACACGTGCTAAGTTCATCTTCTGCCCTCAAAGATGACGCTCATAATTTTGAAGAGCTGGCATCAAAACTCAAAATTACCTCCTTTATTTTCTTCTCCCATTTGGATCAATATTTCACTCTTTCGGTATAAGGCTATTGTTAATTATATGAAGGAAAAAAAGCAGATGTATTTTCTTCTGAATCTCCTTTCTACCCACACAAAATTTTGTCAGGGTCATAGCTTCTCTGAGATCATGAGTGCCTACACATCATCAGTAGGGTAAATTAATTTGGAACTACAGTCAGTGTTCAATTTCTTCATAATCCATTACATAGCCTAAAATAAATCATAGGTTCACAGGAGAAATTCATTTCATGCATTTTTACAGGAGAACAGACTGTTTTCAGTCAGTTGTGGTCATTTAAAGCAAAAAAGTTGGGGATTGTCTCACTGAAAATGGGTTCACATTCTATTCAATAGACACATAATACTGAATAACTAAGTACTATTTGGGTTGATTAAAAAGTAATCATCACTGAAGAGTGAATTCCATTGAAGTATTTCATTGAAACATCACCAGCTTCAACAAACCTATAGTCAGGACACTAGAAACCAGCATTAAAAAAATATTTGCTTTCTTTAGATCATAAACGCTTTTCCTTCATTTTCTGTCTGCTCTTTTTTGTTCTTGTGTCCAGGCCTCATTTGACTTCTAATTTCCACTTTCTGCACATGTTAAGCCTGGGTTAACAGACAATAAGCACTTTCCTATTGCATATATGCCAAGCATACTGTTTCCATTTCACACCTATCATTTCATCTGTTCTTATTGCTTTCTACTCACATCAAATAACTCATTCTTTGATTACAGTGTACTTCTAACAAGACAACAAAATTACTAGTGGTTATAAACAATACCAGATTTGCAGTCACTAAACTCAATTTTGTGACTCAGTGAACTTGGCACAGTAGATCCAATGCCAACAAGAGTAGTGGTTTGTCACCATCTTGTTAATCCATGTTACTTTCTTAGCTCTTACTTAGAGCTGGAAAGTTGTCTATGTAGACAGTAATTCTCTGAGGCAATCTCAGTGTGCAGAAAGCAAAACAAAATGAGATTTCAAAAAATATTGTTATTTGCTTTTCACTGTCTAAGCCTATAATACGGTACCAGTTTCATCTTCAGGCTTTTTTTCTCTCCATCTTTTTTTTTAAAGCAGGGAAGAGAAAGATTCCTGTATTTTAATGAAAACCAAGATAAACACCTAATCATTTATTTTCAGGCTGCACCTTTGGATAAAACAGTGAATACACCTTGACACGTGCAGCTAAATAATGTTTGCAATCCCATGTCATCTTAAAGAAAAAAAGGGAAAAAATCAGCAAAAACTAATAGAACCATCTCAGTGGTGTTTCTGGATTACTTGGCATTTGCCAAAATATTCATTTTAATGATGAAGCAAATCAACTTAGTTACGCAGCTGAAAAAAACAGACTCTGCACTAGCAAAAGGATCTAAGCAGGGATCCCATCCTAGGCCACTTGCATTAGTACAGCTCCTCTAAATACAACAACGCTTTGCTGTTACATATGTTTACAAGACTCAACAGACCGTTTTTCTTCCTTATCAGTGATGAAATGTTAGAGTCATAGAATATCCTGAGTTGGAAGGGTCCCTCAAGGATCACTGAATCCAACTCCTGTTGTTCTTACAACAGTAACTAACAGGGATAGAAAAGCCACTGGTGAAGCAGTATGAGGTGGAAGGAATCACTCCACAACTGCTCCGTACTGGGCCAGAAAAGAGGATGGTTCAGGAAGGAAAGGACAAACAGCAGCCTGTAGAGCTTACAAAGGAGACATATGCTTGCATAGACAACAAGTAGAGGGAAGGTCTTCTAAGTGAGGAAATTTTAAAGGAATGGTGATAAACACAGACATCTTTGATTTATAAATACAGTCAGTATTTTAACTGTATTCAGGCTGCATAATTAGCCCACTCTCCTGAGTATAGGGGCTGCTGCTGTCTCATGCCTACCGTATCTGAATTCAATTCCAGACTTTTTTTGCATTTTTTTCCTTTTTAAAGTAAAACCCCAGAACCTCAACAAAGCAGAAGTTGACTGGCCAAGTCAATGTATTAATGTATTCATGTGCATTAGAAGAAAAAAAAAAAAAAAAAAAAAAAAAAAAAAAAAAAAAAAAAACACTTCTTGCAGGGGTTTAGGCTTTTTCTAGTGCTTCTCTGTTTCAGCTCTTTCTGAAAGATTTATTTCCCATATCTAGTCATGGTTCTTGAGATCCTGTGCATCTCATTGCTTGATATGATAATTTTGTGAGTGTTTGATCAGCTCTCTGAACATGCCTGGTTTGTCTGTAAGGACATCTTTCAACTGCTTTCCTGTTTCTAGCAAATCTTAATTTTATTCACTGTAATACCTGCAATCAAGCTACCCTGAAGCCATATGTCAGCAAAAGGGCTTTATATCTGTCAGTGATGTGAGGGCAGCAGACACAATACAATATCTATAAACCCATCAGATAAAATAAAGCAGGGCACTGTGCAAACTGTGAGCACTTTGTAAATCACTATCCAGTTTTTCCTTGAAGATGCCTGTCCACAAATACCAGCAGCTTGTGTATACAGGGCTACATTCATTCACACAGCCCTTTTCAGCCTTTGTGTTTGTGAGCCCAGAGCATCTATGGAATAAATACCACCATTACTCTCAGACGAACAAGTGTCATGTACTAAAAGAACTTTATGGCCGAGAGGATAGGGACACTTATCCTTTATAAAGCTTCTGAATGCCTTAGAAGACAACTAACAGGGCCACCAGTGTTTCACATGTTGCAGGGAAGCACAGGTCACTGGCATCTGGTGCAGAAACTTCAGCCTATGTGCTCACAGGAACCAGGAAATCAATTACAGGTTCCTGGCTCAAGTCATTCTAGGAGGTGGCAGGAACACCAGGTGCCTTCCCTAGGACTCTGCTTCCATGGGCAGGAGCAGACGAGGTACTGTGTGCCCATGTTCCACACAGCCTGCAGGAAGCCAGGCTGGCCACCTCTGTCC
This sequence comes from Aythya fuligula, assembly GCF_009819795.1. NCBI lineage: Eukaryota > Metazoa > Chordata > Aves > Anseriformes > Anatidae > Aythya > Aythya fuligula. Next base: position 9,784,016 of record NC_045565.1, on the reverse strand, counting down.
CTCAGGGTCCCTGGCTGCCAGTGCTCCCTTGCAGGAGCCAACAACAAACAGCAAGAGACATCACCTTTCCATAACCCGCAAGAGGCTACAACTCCCTGCTTCCTTCCCAGCCTGCCCTTCCTTCCCTATCACCTGCCTTTCCTTCTCGTCGCCTTTGACAATTATTGCATATTTGCACTTTTTTCTGTACTGAGTCTGAAGAATGACCCTGCATATCAAGCACGTGTTGCTTTCTAGCTCGTCACTAACCTACGTTACTCATTTCTAAAAGGACTCTTTTTTTTTTTTAAACATTGAAAAATGCTTTTCTTTTAGAGGATCAAACTACTTTTCATATTTGCAAAACTAAGAAACATGTACATTTTGAGATTGCTCCATATTTCAAATGCATCTCCTGAACTGAGCACAGATTTGCTGAACTTAGAACAGACTTGCAAGAAATTTTGATCAATCTGAATTCATATCTTTAGTTAAAAACATTTTCAAGCAAACATTTTCATGAAATCTGGCAAAAAACAACAGATGAAAGCTGATCCGTAAAGAGCAGAAGGAACTTTAACTCAATGTTTAAAAGTCCTTTATCCTTTGATCTTGTTAACAACCATTTAACAGCAATTAATGATGTTACATGCTTTTGAAGAAAACAAGTCTTTGTTATAGGCTCCACACTTCTATCCTTTCAATTATGAGCTGTATTAAGTCCTCAGAATTAAATAATTCCTGTGCCTCAAGCTGGCCCTCAGAAGCACAGCAAACATTTACCTTTACATTTTACTCAGAAGCAGCCAGAAAAAGCACGTTATATTCAGAAACACACAAATGATAGTGGGGAAGTGGAAGGTGGCAACTGATGGTGTCACAACCTTATCCATGTGATACAGGAAGTTCACCCTGTCCAGGGGTTATTTGCATTGCAACAATAAATGATCAGTGATAAAAGAGTTAAAAGTTTTGATGCAAGAACAACACAAAACCAACACGGGCCCTGCTGTTTCTTGTCCAGAAAAGGGTTTTAATGTGAGAACAGCAAAAAGCAGCATAGGTCCTACTGCTCCACAGCAGAATACCACAGCATTGCAGCAATAGCATGAGCTCTGATATTCTCCATTTTCCACCTGTCCTCTCTGTAACTGTTACATATAAAATAAATAACCAGCGCTTGCTATAAGAGCAAAATCAATCTATTTGGTTGTATTAGTACTTCAGGAAATTAATGCCAGAAAGTGGACATTACGGAATCATATTGAATCACAACAAAGTTAACACATGAATGAATGCCTTGGGGTAATGACTCTTTGCACCAAGGATATTCTGCTGTTGAGAGCTCTGCAGACAGCAGCTCACGGCAGAGTGAGAGTGAGATCTTTAATGCTGTCCAAGGTAGCAGGTTCCCCAGCCAGTCTTGCACTACAGGTAAGAAGATGTGAACGTTTCACTCTTTTATCTCCAGACTCCACTAACCGTGACTCTCTTGATATGATTGAACGATGCATATGCCTGGTGTGCCTGGACAGCCCGAGCGGGGTGGAACTCAGTGATACAAACATGGCATTGCAACTGCTACATGGGGGAGGCTACCATAAAAACGGGGCCAATCGCTGGTATGACAAACCTATGCAGGTAAAAACCTTACAGTACTATGATATTACTTGCACGTGGCAAAGAACTTCAGTTGTGCTTGTGGTAGGGACCACTTAGAAGCACATGGGAGAGAGAGGGAGGTGGTGTCTGCATCCACCAGGCAGGGCTGGTGCTCCCTGTGGGGCAGGGGAAGCAGACCTACTGCCTCACTGGCTGGGGGTCTTCAACACAGGGACACTTTCACCTCCCACGAGGTTGGTGTTTGCGCATGAGGAGGCAGGGAGATAGACAGACATACAGATAGGCAGACTTCTAATAAAAAGCAGTACACATTTATTATAATCAATCAAGTGAAAAAAAAATGCTGGACAAACAGTCCAAAACAAAACAGAAAAGCACAATAGCTTTCCCTGATTTCTCTTCTTACACATTTTCCCTACATCCTAGAAATGCTACTGTTTGTAATTTAGTCTGTGTTTAAGTTAGTATTAAGTTCCACTTAACAGACTGCATGTTCATTTAATAACATTCTTGCCAAGGCTTTCCTGGAAGTGTTGATTTCTCAAGCCTCTTTCCCAATCAAGCTTTGATTGTCATATTTGAAAGTGTCACATTGTTATTTTCAGTTTGCAATAGACTCAGGGTGAAGCAATGTATTAATCTCCAACTGTCAACACTGTTGACACCTCATGAAAAATTGAAAAAACCTTGACTGATCCACTGATTGCGCAATGCTGGTTGTTTTTGCCATATCTAAGAACGGCAACATGAAAAGAGAGACCACTAAACAAATTTCATTTGCACTGATTTATCCTAGCGCAAATCTATTTCAGTAGTCATTCCTGATTTATGCCACTGCAAATGACATCGTTAGCAGACTCCAGTGCTGTGTTTTTAAAGAATGAAATATTTGTCTTTAAGACCCATTTGTCTGCGGTTAGACTCCTCTGTTATTTGCAGGGCCACTAGTTAAGATGTTTCAAGAAGATGAGAATAAACAAGCCCTTATTTTCATTTACTGTCAGAACATAGTGGGAAACAAATACATTTGCATAGTGTGCAGGAGCGCTGCACCTGGTGCGATGTATGCAGGCCAGAAGTAGTTCAAAGGTGAAGAGAAATTGTTCGGGGGAAAAAGATCCCATTTTCTTTCATGCAAATAGAGATTTCATAGATAGCCGTTTCCACAGAAAGACTTGCTCTTTCCCTCCATACCCTTCTTCAGCTTTGCAGTAAGGCATCAGGAAACATCCAGGTAAACTTTCTGCATCACACACACACTCTGAAAGCCTCATGGAAACTACTGGAGACCAAGGAGGCAGGATGTGCACATGAGGACAAATTTACAGAGTGAGCTGAGTGTGAAAAGTCCAGCCAGAGATGCTTCAGAAGAAGGGGGGTGGAGGATAAAGAAAAAAGTCAGGAAACATGAGACAGGTTGCAGTTTGCTCTGAGACATTGGCTGTTGTTTGAGGTGCAGAAATAACTGACTACATGAGGGTATCACTAACTCGCAGTGCAGCAGTTATACCAGTATGCAATGAAATCAAGGAGGATGAGGGGAATGAAGAAAACACCACCAGAAACACAAAGAGGAAGCAGGACATTAAAACAAGCCATGAGAAAGCTATCAAACAAGGATGAGCTTGCTCACTTGATACAAAAATTGTAATAAAATGTGATACTAAGGGACTTCCCAGGTAAAGTAGTTGCATTACTCCCAGCTGGGGAAGAAAGTCAGCCTGTTTTTTGTGAAGTTTTTAATTTGTTTTTTAGTGACTGGGGTTTTCAGTACCATAAAGCAGATGCTAAATCCAATGTCCAGATTACAATGGTCATTTACCAAAGTTTACATTCTCATTGGCCTCAGTCCAAAACAGCAGCATGAAAGGGATCGAACGTAAAGACTTTCACAGGACAAGAAAGTCTCCCATGATAAGTCTGTAAGTGTCCCACTGATCTTTAAGTCAAGGAAGTCCTTGAAGCGAGCAATGACAACATCACTTTTTAGATTGCCATCATGAGTAACCTATGATTTATTCACTACATATTTTGCACTTGTTCTCTCCTTTACTTAGTTTGTGGTAGGAAGAGACGGAGTCTGTGGTACCGTGTGTGAACACTCCCCTTTCGATGGCATCGTACTGGTGCAGTGCACTGAACACCTGCTCAAGCACATGTGAGTCCCCTCTCAGTGCAGCAACTACCCCAGGAAGCTTCTGCCAGTGGCAAATTTCCCCTGGTGCACAGGGCCACTAAGCCCTGTTCAGCTGCTGGAAACTAGTCACTCACCTGCTAAAAAAGCCATGTTTGACAAATAGACTCTCACTGTGAGCTTAATGACTTTTCTCTCACATACTAACAGGAAAGAAAGCTCCAAGAAATTAGTCCGAGCTGATTCAGTAAGCGAGCTTCCTGCTCCACGGAGACTAAGATGGAAATGTTCCCCTGAAATTCAGGCACACTTGGCATCATCAGCAGAAAAACTCCAAAGGTAGCACATAATCCTCAATTTTTTCAATGACTGCAAACTGGGAGCTACCCAGCACAGTGTGAGCAGGGATGGATTTTCCCACAGAGGGCCCCCCCTGCCCTCCTACTCCTACTCTTCCCAAACACAGCTAAGCACGGGCATACCTAGCATCTCGTAGCGGAATGGTACCCTATTGGGCTGGGGCTACTTCATGGTGTTCAGGAATTGCAGTGCCATTGTTGTCCTGTCACTTAAATACTAGGAAAAGTAACCACCACTGGTTTAAAAAAAAAAAAAAAAAAAAAAAAAGAAAAGAAAAAAGTCTTGTCTGCACAGGATGCAAATGGTACAGGACCTCTGTTTTTACGGGTACATTTTATGGGTTTGACCTTACTAAAGCAGAGGACATGGCAAGGGGGATAAGTATATGGGACAGTAGACTACAACTGGTTTGAATAAACAATTTGAATTCAGGAATTTTATTTGTTTACATCCATGTTGCTCCTACAAAGGTTAGTTCTTCTGATTGTGTTTCCAGACTGTAAAAGATTTGCATGATTTGAGGGGGTGGGAGGATAAAGAGATTTTCTTCAAATTATTTAGATCACAGGCCTGAGTGCTGATGTGAACTCTCTGTACAGAATTAACACAATGATATGATCGGCTGTATGTCCAGTGCATTGGACAAAGTGGCTAGAAGCATACAGGAAAGTATGCAAACATTCAGAATGCAGAGTAATTCCTTTTTGTTTCTAAATAAAGGTAGTAGTCCTCTAAATTGAAACTTATGAGGAGCTCATGGCCTCCATCAGGTTTTTAACTGACCCATTTCTCACACTTGTAAATCTTAAAGAAATTTGTCCTGAACAAAGGAGGCCCTGACTTAGGCTTCAGGAGTGAAAACACTAGGTTTAAAAAAAAAAAAAAAAACAGGGGGGGGGGTGGGGGGGGGGTGCTGGGTAGGAATGTTACGCAGATGACCCTGAGTACCACAGCTCACTTTAAGGCCGCAGATTACAAACCCAGCCTAGGATCAGTACGAATAGAAGTCACTGACTAGGAAGAAGTCACCAAGGTCCAGGACTGTCCAAACAGCAGAAGCCCCCTCACCTCTGTGGGTCCAGGCAGGAACATTTCTCTGGGTTTTATTTAGTCTGAAATGGAATGTGAGATTCCTGCATTCCCCCCCACCCTGTGGTAACTGCCTCTACTTGTTTTCCAGGATGGTGAAAAATCTAGACTTTATTGCCTACAAGTTTGAAAGCTATGGAAAGGAGTTTATTAAGAAACAAAGGATTAGCCCAGATGCCTACATTCAAGTAGCACTTCAGCTGGCATTTTACAGGTAAGGTTAACTCAAACCAGATGAACAAGGTAGCAGGAGGGGAGAACTCACAACTGGTTGTTTATAGAGAGGGTCCAGTTTTTCCCAACACCCTAAAAAAATGCCCCCTGCATGGAAATGAATGATTTAACCTAACAACGGTAAGTCAGGCAGAATAGAAGTTGCCGCCCAGCTCTGGGACACAGCGTTCCTTTCCCTCACTGCCTTTCCCACTCTTTGCTCTGCCTTCCCATCCCTGTCTCCTCCAGACACCATTCCCAGCCACTGCCCTCCCCACAGCTGTCCTGGGCTTGGCACAGAGAAGAGGGTGAGGGATGTGGCAGGGAGTGGCAGAAAGTCCTACCACCCATGGCAACAGGAGCTGCTATGGAGTCCCAAAACCACTTCCTTGCCACTGAGGGTAGCTTGGGAGGAACCGTGGCAATAACCCATAGCTCCCTGCATACAAGTGCCCCCAACATATGCAGTGGGGTAAATTGCCCACAGGGAAAAACACTACTGCAGGATTTCAGATCAGAGTTCCTATACAGGACAGTAACTTCTGCTACTGCCTTCACAGGCATCCCAAGATTTAGTAATATCCTCTAATTTCCATGGTATTGTCAAAGTTAAAAGCTGCTTTATACATTGTCAGAACAGCTAATGCTCCAGGCTAGAGATCGGTTGCATGGTTTCCTGCAGAACAGCCTATTACATGAATAATTCTTTATCATGTCAAATTAAATCCTGAAGTGGTCTTTACCTAGCCAAAATGAACAGATGCCTAACACATTTTGTGTACTCCATAAAAATCTGTTAAACATCCATTTTGCGTATTCCATTGACCAAGCTCCAACAATGACCTGGTCCAAGACTTTCATCTGGATCTGAGCAATAATTTAAATCCCACATATGCAAAAAAGCCCCACAGCCTCAGGGACAGCTACATCATAACTGAGACCCCTGATTCTACTGGAAGTAGATAAGGCACACTCTGAAGCAAGGAACAGTAGCTATAGTCCTGGGTCCAAATTAAATAACAATCTGTGCTCTGTTTTATTTGCAATGTGGGTTTTCATTCCAGCTCGGTCTCAAAAAGCATGCTTTTCTCCTATTAATTTTCTGTTTTTTATTGACACTCAGAGTTCATTTTTCCTTGTTTTAAATAAAACATATTTCACTCCTATAAGTAAATGATTAATTACACAATTATTTTACGATGCAGTACAAATAAAACATTCCTTGAGATCTTTCAGTAGATTTTAGTTTTACTAGCCTTGTTTTTACACAGCAAGTCATTTTTTTACTGGCAATACATAACTAAAATGTAAACTGCTGCATGAAGCTCCTCATATTAGAGTTGAGTGAGCATTCATCTTTTTTAAGTTTCTTACTGAATTCTATCAGCATTAGGATGAATACTATATGCAAAAAATAAAATCATGGCTGTAACAGTAAAGTGTACCAAGCCTATATTTCCTTTAGTCCTTACGATGCCTTGGAAATAACTGGTCTTTGTTTTTCTTACTTCATTCTCTCAGATGCCACAGGAGACTTGTCCCTACCTATGAAAGCGCTTCCATACGCCGATTTGATGAGGGCAGAGTTGACAATATTAGGTCTGCCACCTCGGAAGCATTTGCTTTTGTAAAAGCAATGATTGATGACAAGTCAGCTCTATCGGTATGTTGGTCTGTCTCCTTCTGCCTTCCCTGGCAAAACCCTAAGCAAATATACATTCATGATCCCCAGTACCTCACTTTGTTAACTGAGAACTTAAAGGCCTAGCACTGAGTAACTGGCCTCACAGATTTTGCTCTTGGTGCAAACCAACTGTTATGCTAAATTTTTATTTTTTTATTTTTAACTTAAGCATATAAAGGATTCAATAGATAAGACATTGAAAGAAACAAAACATCTGATTTTAGACTTAATATTGCCTTCTGAATGTGCTATCACCAGATTCAATTCTAGAGAGATCTAGGCTGAACATGGAAAGTTCTGGGATCATTCACTATACTGCTGCACCAGGGGGAATGCCTGGCTGGCCCCCTGCAGTAGGTAGCTCTGCAGCAGATCGCAGTGCGTGAAGTGACATAATTCACATGCTTGGATTTCAGTGGATAAGTTTTGGCTGATCTTTTGGGTTTTAAAGCTGTATTTCTGCCACATAGCGTTAGCTTTCAGGGCTCTCCAAGGGGACTGAACTTCCATGATGAAAAAGTTTCATCAGGCTAATGAAAAAAAATGCTCCAAACTGTCCTGACATCATTCTGCAAAAAGAACAATTGTTACCTTTCTTTGAGCCACCACCAGAAGCTGCCAGAGTCTGCCAGAAGCATGAGTACTCTGCATATTAGCTGGGCATGCAAAGAGGTTTGGCTGACAGAGCTGAGACTGTAGCTGCATGAACAGCTCCATGCCCCTGTCCCTCCTGTCGTCCCTGCAGAGCCTCCCTCAGCATCTCGCTGTGTGCCACTTCCACCCACTGCACTCTGATGCTGTACAGGGAATTTCCAGGCTGCTGTTTAGATGCAACATGCTGCCACAGTATAAATTATTTTGCAGAGCAAACCCAATCTAGTAGCATCAACTCACATTGCTGTTAGGTAGCATCAAACATAGCATCGCTAGAAGTAATGCCAGGCTGCAGACTAAGTGTAAATTAACAAACTGTTGTAAACCAAGCCCTAATACCCCAGAGAGTGAGGAAAAAATTATCCAGAGAAATAGTTATTGTTCCTCCATGGCTTTTTCAATCTCTTTCTGGTTACCACGTCCAGGATTTAGCTCATGATGAACATTTGAATAAGTTCCACGTTAAAGTAATAACTCAAAGGAAAGCAGAGGTAATTTCCTATGCTGAGTGGCTAATTCAGGACAGATCATGACCATGCCATCACACATTACAGTGACTACTGTGCAGAAGACAAGAGAAGGCTTGTGTTATTTGCTACTCGTGTCCCATCTGACTGCCCACAACACAGCTCATAATGGTATTTCATTAGAAGCTGGTGTCACCTTTGCACACTTTCCCCGCCCCCGCACAGTCAGGTACTCAGCATAGGCTCAGCCCCAACACAGGTACCTGCTGGCCAGCAGCACTCTGAGGAGGAGCCAGCCTGCTCCTGGTACACTGCTCTGCCAGATCCTTCTTGTTCCCTCCAATAATCTCTTTCCAACCTCCTTGGCCCACGACTTACTGACTTCTGCAGTTCTCCCAAAGCTTTGGCATTTCTCACTGTTTTACTACCCAAATCTAAGACTGTGCCCACTTTTAACAGTGTTCTAAATTGTATTGCTTCACACAAACAAGCAGAAGAATGCCATGCAAGTCCAGAGTGAGCTCAGTCTCACCCCCTGAATTTTCATGTTGCATGCCTTGGCAGTACCAAACACAGAGAATAATGGTTTAATTCTCCCTGAGAAATGTGCAAGCATAATGCAATCCAATCCAGCGATCATTCTTCTGGCTTCTTGTCCACTGAGATTCAAAGGATATAGAAACTGATTTGTAATTATTCTTTCCCAGTAACTTATATAATACAGAAATCTTTGTTGTGATTTGAGCATCTCTCTATCCAAAACTACATATATGTACAGCAATATATATAATATATAACTATATACATAACAATAATATGTATATATTGCAATCACAGATTCATGAAAAACAAAATTCACTTAACTCTATTCTAAGGTGACTTCTTTAGACCTGCAAATTGCCTCTGGATTTGAATGGATTCATTTTTAATTTTTTTTGGACAATGAGATGCATCACTTGGTTCAAGTATCCTTGGACTCCCCCAAAATACAGTTTGTTAATAGCCATTAATCCAAATCAAATTAAAAACAAATTTCCTATATGATGCTAATAAAAATGATTGTCAAATGATAGCTTGAACAGTCACCAAAGATTGATCGAGTCAGATTGATTCTCTAGAAGGAGAAATATCTCATGCATTTGACACTTGCTGTAAAAAAAAAAAAAAAAAACAGCATCTGACACTGCAGAGATTGCTTGAATAGCTGTAAATTAAACAGATTTAAAGACTGCATGTGGTAATTTAATCTCTCTAAGGGAACTAAGGCCTGAATCTAGCCCTATGAAAAAAATAGACTCTAACTTCGAAGGTCCCTGATGGTGGCCTTGAATTGTTTCTAAAATGATTTCTTTGTTCAAAAGATCATTCATCGTTCATAGGAGCTGAAGGCTCCCTGTTCATCTGTGGGCCCAGTCATTTCTGCCTGTTTCAGGGTCTCCCAAAGTTGCAGCATCTGATTCGATGTACATTTGACAGGATCTAAAATTTACTAGCTTGTTATTTGAAATCCAAGGCATCTGTGCAGGGTAGAACAGCCTTGAAAAATTCTAGATGCCCTTTCACACAGGGGAGTAATTTATTTTATTTTTTTTTTTGGACCAGCTAGTAAAATATCAGTAATAGTTTTCATTAATATCAATGTCATTGGCCAGATGAACCATGCTGGAGAAGATGCCTGGCTGTTTTGAAAACACTGAATTATACTCAGCAATTATTTTACTACTTCAGATGGAGTGGTTCAATTAGTAATAACCTACACACCCAAAATCCGTGGAAAGGAGCTGCAGATCTTTCCTTGACCTCAAACAAACCGCCACCAATGAGCCTGTTCAACCCTTGCACAGCCAGGCATGGTTACTGAGCAGGACACTGAATCCCCATGACTTTTCAGTTATAAGGAGTACTTACACCTGAGCAAGGAACAAAGGACATTTTGAGAGTGCCTGTTGTTTGGTTGCCGGTTAATTATTGGACAATGTGATTTCTTTAAGAGTTTAGGCAATAAGAGAGATATTTCAATTCCCCCAACAGGACTCCGAGAAGATGCAGAGATTTAAGGATGCAATTGCAGCTCAGACTAATTACACTATTCTGGTAAGTAAAATACTGTTTTGTCTGAATAAGAACTAGTTGTTTTTTCACCAAAAGTCTGAAGATACAATCATTAACTAAGCATCACAAAATGTACATATCTCTAAACCTTAAAATTATCCACTGTGTCACACGAACGTTTCTGATGACCCAAACACCCTCCAAATAACCATATTCACCTAAACTCACTTCCTGGAAAGCAAAATAACAGAATTCTGCAAAAAACATCAATGGCAAGACCACTACTCTTGACCACCTCACACATCTTGATCTGTCATGGAGCATGACCCTCTGTATTCATTGTATGCATGGGGAACGTGCATCTTTTAAACATTTATAATTTGTATCAATGTCATAATTAGGAGTCCCAGACATGAATTAGGATTCCACTAAGCTTTGTGCAGTACAAGTTAACAATTCAAAAATGGCTTTCACTGTAAAGAGTTTGCAATCAAAATATAACAACAGAGTGTTGGTTTTTTTTTTGTTTGTTTGTTTTGTTGTGGTATTGGTTTTTGTTTTCCGTTTTGTTTTGTTTGTTGAAAAAAGTATTGAAAGGTTTGCAATGCAGAACACTAACCAGATGAAATAAGCCTTTATTCTGTGCTTCTTGTGACCCTCATGAAGAATTAGCCATGCAGATAGCCAAGAAAAGTGGAAATGAGGTATTCTAAGATGAAGCAGTAACTGAACACCTTATCGTGAAAAAAGTAAGCAAGGCTTAAAAGCAATTGATTTCACTGCAGTGTAATACGCAGACAAAATAGAACTCCAATTTCAAAATCCAGATCCCCCAAATTTACAGGCTTTCATATCCATAAGCTATAACATTACATACAAGCTTTTGACAACTGTAACATATTCAGAGATGTTTGTTTTTTTCTCTTCAGAATGAACCAGTTGTTCATTTTCTTATGTTCCTCTTCCCTAGAGGTGAGAGGTCCTTATCTGGGACCTGGTCCTCAGCTGACAAAAGCAGTAATTTTGACTGAGTCAGTGGTCAGCAGCTGAGAATGCAGCTCCTCAGATTGTCCAGTATACTGGGCAAAGTGTAATTTATAAAAAGTGTCATTAACAATGAGGAAACAATTATAGTAAGTCTTTTAAAGACCTGAATGTAGTGTCTAACAAAAGGAAGAGACACTAAACTGATTATTTTTTCGCTGAATGGTATCAAATGCAACTCATTTTCTGCTGATTACAAATGAGACCATTCAGCCTGAGTAATGCTCCACATCCCACTGTGCCAGGACAAAGCACAGATTTCCTCTACAAACAACTTTGTCAAACCACTCATGAAATTAATACATGTTAATAACCAGCTATGTTAAGTGAATTTGCTACCCGTAGTTTTGCCTCAGACCATTGCCTAACAAACCCACAGTACTGATTGCTGTTTAACTACTCGTAATATTCAAGAAATCATTCACGTCCAGGGGTGGTTTCAGAGGTATACCCAGGGCACTGGAGAGGTGAAGTGTTGCTTTGAGGCAGGATTTATTCCTAGGACCGTGAAACAAAAGAACCAGGGAAGGAAAGCAGTTTTGTGTTTCAAGTATAATGCCAAGACCATGCCTTCTTGAAGCTAAGACACAACAACATCTCTAAAGCAGAGACAAGTAACTATCTCACCCGAACCATCTCAGAGAAATCACACAATGAACACAACATGCTGCAGATCTACTAGGTCACAACCGATGGATTTCCTGTATGACATCTCTTTAAATATATATATATACACACCTATATATATATGTTCTATAAAACCTTCCCTCCAAGTAATTTCTGTTCAAGAAAATGTTATAAAATTCACCCTCAAGTACAGCTCATGGGAAAATACTTAATTTTCCTATGGTGATTTTACTTATCTTTACATTTTAAAAGGCCTTTAGGTATTTCTTCTCACCAAGTGCCCCTTTCTTTGTCAGAATAGCAGATTTAATTGATGTGCATTTAAACTAGGGGCAAGACTTCCATGGTCTGACTAAATTGGGTGTAACAGACTGAAATGTAATAGCTCCTAAGAAAAACAAAAAAGTCTACTTCATAAAACAAAAAGCAATTTAATGATTTTATTTCCCCTTGTTAGGGCTTACTAGTAGCATTGCTATCTTAAATGTGGAGCTCTAAAATTCAATTTAGCACAGTTTTTTCCTATGCGTTGACTCACAGTTTATTTCGTTAGCCCGTCTCAGCCTCTCTTCAGACATGACATTGATCTATGTTGCAAAAATGTCATTGCTAACAGCCTTATAAATCTTGTGCGATAGCAAAATATTTCCTTTGATTATCAAGTCAGTTTCCCTCTATGGGAAAAAACAACATAAACACTACCCTGATGCATGCTACCTTTTGCAGCATCCTTGCTCCATCTGGGCTGATGAACAAATGGCCCCCTTCCCAATGGGTGCCTACTCCTTATTAAGCCAAATAAGATTATGCACTCCCAGCCCCTTGCTTCAGGCACTCATTAGTGGTTAAAATGATTCTCCTCTCAAGAGGAAAACCAAGCTTGTGCCTTTTATTTATTTATTTATTTTAATTCTCCCCTTAAGAGGAAAACTAGCTTGTTTTTTTTATTATTTTTATTTTTATTAAATCCTACCTGCTCTCTCTGGCTGCTTGTTTCCCTTGTTCTACATTTCCTTCCTACATGACTTTAGCCTGCTATCCAGGAATGAGCCACAGCTCAGTCCTTACAAACTGTGCCCTCTCCAGCAAGGATCAGCCCAGACTGAAGGATCATCTGAGGCAATTCCTGCCTGGTTGGATCAGCCCAGCACTCTTCTTCAGATGCCAACATTTTGACTTGGTTTCCTAAAGCAACAAAGCTCCCGTAACTGTACTGTCTGCCCACTCTTTCTACTGACTTTTGATCCCATTAGCCATCTTCAATCACATTTGCTAGCAGGGAAAGATCTTAAAGCTAATTAAATTCCTGAAGTCTACAGCGGGAGATAGCTAGACAGTAAACCCACAGGGGACAGACTTACTGCAGGGTTGGCACTAGTTAGCTCCTGACAGCTGGACACCAGCACGTCCCTATGCTTCCTACACTTGCTGTTTTCAATTGCCTCATTAGAGGGAGGGCTAAAGTAAGGGCTGCCCCTGAGATAATCCAGCTCTGCAATGAAAATGGAAATTGGGGCAGTGAATGAAACAGAGAAGACATCTGCACCCCTAATCCTAGTCTTCTCAAGTGGTGGAGAACACTAGCAGATCTGTGATAGAACGGGAGATCTATCCATTCTACACTTCAAACTGGATCTAACTTTTATATGGGCTCTGCACTGAGATGTAGTGGAATCAGAAAGACTTCCAGAGGTCCCTTCCAAATTAAGTTGTTCTGTGATCCCTAGTAAATCTGGTAGTAGACATCTACTAGATCTTTGGATCTAGCTTTTATGCAATGACAGACCTGCCAGAATGAGACCCAGGTAGTAAGGCAACAAAAGATTAATTTGTTCTTATTTGGAAGTGTTTTGAAACTTCCTTTCTTTTCTGCTCCCTTCAGCAGCTCTGAAAGCCCACTCCGTGATATTCACAGAGAATATTTGTTTGAGAAATTATGTGCACCTAGAACTCCAGATAACATCAGCACAAAACACATCTCCAGACCATCTCCTTCCTAATTTTTACATTTTCAAAGCACCATATGGACATCTAGTTACTGACCATTAGCAAAGCACACACTCTGAGCAATATCTGCACATTACTGGCATTACAACACTCAAGAAAAGTTCATCAGCTCTGAGCAGAAAGCAAGGCAGCAGCAGCCAGCAAAGCGCCTGCGTACTCAGTTAACTGCTGGTGTCTGTCATGTTGTACACAGGCTATTACTGGGATGGCAATAGACAATCATCTACTAGGCCTGAGAGAGGCGGCACAAGAACACTTCAAGGAACTGCCAGAGATATTTACAGATGAGACGTATTTGACAAGCAATCGATTCATCCTTTCAACCAGCCAGGTGAGTTTTTCCTATCCATTGGTCTTGCTAACCAAGGGCTAATTAATCTGTGTTCTGCCAGACCCTGTATCTCACAATGGGAACGATAGATTAATAAATAAATAAATAAATGCTAGTACCATCAAGAAATCTGCAAATTTTTTAATCCAGTTTTGTCTTGCTCTTCAAAATCAGCACAGTATCTACTGGCTGATCTAACTTCAGTATCTACTGAAGTTATCAGTTCACTAACAGCATCACAAAGCCCTTCCCAGAAATTCTGGAAATGCACACATACAAATTCAGTAAAATTTGTACAAGGGCTCGGTGTTTCCTCACTTCCCATACTATGTATCTTCCTGTTTCCTTTCTTTTCCTTCTTCCCCTGAGGTGCCAGCTCTAGTGGGAGTTCTGTTCCTGTGACTTGTACAGCCACAAGCCAGGCAGGCTGCCGCTCTGAGAAAGAAAAGCTAAAAGGCATGGGAAAATTTTACTCTTAAAAGTAGCTGTGTTAGAAATCTTCAAGAGCCTTCAGTTATTCAGTGTAAGACTGCAATCCGTGCAGACATGATTCTTAGATTTACAGACATTTTAGACAGTTGCGGATTTACAGTTCTGTGCAACTATACTAAGATACTCTAAGAGCGAACATTTCCTACATTTAATATTCTGAATAAGGAAACATCCTTTGTTGCATACAGCCTAAAAATTAAATGTTTCATTGCATATAGTAGCAATCCTAATGAAAGAAGAAATTTCTGCAGGAATTCATTTTCTGAAACACTAACCCAGCAGCATGGATTGGAACTATGCAACAAAAAAGACTTATAATATCATGCTACAGCATAAAGCCTTAATAAGTAATTTGATCTTGTCATAATGTTTGTAGGCTTGAGACATGAGTGAATGTAACCAACACCCTACTACATAAATTCTCCAAGAAACTATCCGTGAGCAAAGAGTGTTTCTGAATAGCTTTATGGCCTTCGGCTGTTGCGCAGCAAATTTATCTGACAATTCTATGGCTCTATTAGCAGGACTAATGGCTTGTTCTACACCATTAAAAAGCCAAATGTCATTTCTGAAGGCCCATGTGCACAAAGTCTGAAGCACAGATTTCTAACACATCTTTTATTTTCTCCAGGAGAAAGTGTTTCACTCCTGTATTATGCTAGGATTAAACTGAGGTGTAATGGAAATATAGCACCCAGATGCATTAAAATATGCTTTTACACAGCATCACAATTAATGAATACTAGGATTAGAATATAAATTATTATTAGAATATAAGCTCATATAGAAATGGATGATACTACTTTCTATAATTGATTACGCTCTTCACACTAGAAGGTTAACATAACCTTAAGATAACCTTATGAAATTACAAACCTTAGAAAAGTCTTATGCATCATGAGAATGTATCAAAATTACATACAGCCTTAAAAGTTCCTTATCTGTCAGGAACAAAGCTTATATATGTTAAATATCTGTATCAAGTGAGAAATGCATTTTATCCCCTTCAAATGATACCAACTCTCAGACCTTGGAAAACAAACTTCTATACCGGGTTCAGCTTTTACTTTCCACATATCAGCTCCAGGTCTAGACTTCTGAAGGAACTCATACTCTACAAAGGGGATTCTCCACATTTTGAGCATTAGTAGAATTTGTTTATCTTTTTCCTCATTCTTAACCAGCTGATTTCAGGTGTCTTGATTAATCAGAAATCACTCCTTACCTTCTCCCTGTACCCAGGTTCCAACTACTATGGAAATGTTCTGCTGCTATGGGCCTGTGGTGCCCAACGGCTACGGGGCATGTTATAACCCTCAGCCAGAGCATATATTATTCTGCATTTCAAGCTTTAAAGACTGCAAAGAAACCTCCTCAGACATGCTGGCAAAAGCTGTGGAAGAAAGTCTCCTAGAAATCAGAGATCTGTGCAGCAAATACAACTCTACCGCAGCAAAGCCACTTGCTAAAAAAGAAGAAGCCAGACGGTTGCAGTGACCACAAACCCTAAGAGGCTGTGGGAATTATTTTGCTAAATCCACCCTATGAAGAAACAATGACATAGTTGTTCAAAGGCAAGATAGTACTAGTAATATTTCAGTGTAGAACAAAAATGTCATGTGTTTTACATTGTTGCCAACATTTAAAGCCCTATAAATATGAAATCTTCCATTTCATGCTTGAGAGTCAGCAAAAAGGTTTGGTCTCACTGGCTGAAATGAAGGAGGCAGTAATATGTGCCTGTATTGTACTACTATTTCTAACCATAATTGATTTATGCCACTTTATCATCTAAAAAAAATTAAGTTTGTCTATGACATGAATAAAACACTACAGCACACCAATTAATTAATATCCCCTGCAAGTAGTTCTAAATCATTTTCATGTCTTCCTGAAAGGTTTGCATGCAAAGAAAACAGAAGAAAAAAACAAAACAGTAGTTTCCCCTACTAGGTATATTGAGCATAACATTGTAAATAATAAGCTGTTGTCATTAAGTCATGAAATTTGCATGAAGAGTATTGAATACCACCATCCTATTTCCAACATTATAAAAGCAGATAATTTTTAATAGTGGTTGCCATGTATTTCTACAAACAACAACAGATTATAAGAAAATCAGAACAGTATCTGCATGTTCCCCCAATCCAAAAATGCTGCACAAGTAGTTTTGCCTTTATTCTGGTTTGCAACGGCCTCAAGCACAGGCCCATCCTGAAAGCAGCATATTTGAGATAAGGTCCATCAAATAGAAATGGAAGAATTTTGTCCATAATGAATTGACTTAATTATTTCTTTCTGCCAGTGAGCAAAATCCAATCTAACAAACAAAGAGGCAAAGCACAAAGCATAAGTGCAATTCAATTCTGCTTAAAACCTTTTTTTTTTTGCACAGGAATTTTTTGTTTGCACAGGAATGAATTCTGTCCCTGTGACTATCAGGACAGCTGTATGCAACCACAGAAAATCAAACAGCAATAAATAACTAGAATGAAGAGGCAAACTTGCAAGACGAGGAAGTCCCCAAGATAGAACAATAAATACCAGTTTAAGAGCAGTGGTACTCATATCAGCTTTGCATTATCCCACCTGGGAGAGATTTATATTTTATATTTTTTTAATATCAGATATATGGTATCATATTCTGCAACATACAGTAAATTCAATTGCAAAAATAATATAGTACCTGGTAATTTCCACCTTTTCTATGCATATAATCCTGAGTTTTTTCTCATTATCTCCTTAACTCCCTACAAATCCTTCCACGGACTGGTATTTTCAGATACCTTCTCTCAAGCTGAAATACATGTATGTTGCCTTGTTTAGCACTGTTCAGTCGTAATTGTTAGAATATAACTTGGTGACAGACTAAAGACACTAGCTGAATCCAGCGCTGATCTTTTGTTAGGCACACTGGAGCACACTCAGAAGTCTGCACAGGGACTTGCATGTGGAGAAGCGGAGACCTTTTTTCTTCCTTTGTAGACTGAATCTTAGCACTCATAGGCCTGAAAGCAAGGGAATGGATTTAGTACAATAAACTAGAAGCACAGATATGTTTCTGTCTAAGAACTCTAGATACTGACTCAGTAGATTACTTATGCCCATGCTTATTTTACTGCCTCTTTCAAGTTGCATACATCCAATTAAATAGTCTGCAATCCACAAGCCCTCATAGGAAAGCACAGTGAGCCTAATAATCAATTGGAGCAAGTCAGCTATGTGCGAGCAAATCAGCTATGTTGATTTACAGTGATTGAGGGCTGGGCTCTTTTTATTTTTATTTTTAATTAATGTGTTGTTTTAAAAATATGTATGTTTTATTACTCCATGAGTGTGGTTCAAACCAAAGACAGAATTTATTTTTAAATTATGTAAATAATACTATGTTGTAAAAGCTGCCCCAAAGTTAAAATGTCCCCCTAAAATGTCCCTATAAAAAATAATAATAATTTTTAAAAAGCGTTAGTCAAACTGAATGTTCACTTAATGGGTATACTGTTCAAGTTATGACTTGAAATTGTTCCCATGCTATAATTACAAAAATTACTTTGAAACATTCCCAGTAATTTTGCTGTCTTATGTCACTGCAAAGGCATTCTGCTCTTTTAACATAAATGTAGCACTACAATCTCAAGATTTTTGTTATATAACTGTTTGAAATTATGACCATACTTTAAGTGTATAAAATGCCGAAATTGATATTTGATTATTTATTAATTTAATTCTAATTAAATATATCATTTCATTTTGTATTCGTAGTTTGATAGATGTAAATATTTATTTGCAGACATTACCTGTGTTTGCATTTTACTTTTTTTTTTTGTCTGGGATTTTAACAGTAGCTCAGACACTGTACTCAGCACACAATTACTGATAATTCAGGCAGAAACTCCAACTACTAAAATTTTATACCTATATATTGTTAAGAGCACCTTGTCTGTAGCTGCTATAACAAGTGTTTTGGATTTTTTGACATCAGAAAATACTGGTGGTGGAAAATGCTGACATCTTATTCTTACTTGAGAAAGAAACCAGTGACCACCCAACGCTTCCTATTAATTTAGCAAAGCATTCTATCCTTGTACCTCAGATACTTAGTGATCTGCCTGAATACCTGAATAGCTTCAACAAATTCAATCCCTCCATTTATGTATGTGTTTAACCTCAGTCATTACTCATGCTAACTGTAGCATCTGCAAAGTACCTTACTCCATTTAAGAAATTTCAGACTTGGTTCCTGGTTTGTTTAAACTGGAGAGTCTTGAATAACTTAAAGATGGATAAAATTCACAGCACAGGACATTACAAACTTATCCTCAGTTTGCCAGCAGGAACTTCATAAGGGACCATGCTGCTTCTCAGTTACCAGAATCCCCTACACCTGTATGATATCATCCCATGCTGCAGATCCACCTACCAAGGATTTCAGGAAATAGGAGTTTATTTAACATTAGTTGTATTATACAAATTAAGTTCTCTTCTTAAGTTTTAAAATACATTCTGTGCACATGTATTTGTGGAAATCAAATGAGACACATTTAAAATATTTCCAACCAGAAAACAATGGAATAGATTGTTCTTATTAAAAAGGTTGAAAATCCTGATTGACAGCCTAAGCCATTAATATAACAAGTGGCAATGATTAAACGAGACCTCTTAGTGGGACCTGAGAAATACAAACTCTCTGCAAGATAATTTTAAGGTGGTAACTATTTCATTCTCTTCATAGGTCTGCTCCCACATACACACAGCACTGGGATGTAGCAATTAAAAAGCAGATTTTTGTGAACCTCTATATTCACGGTGAACAAAACCAAAAGAAACTTGACTTCAAAATTGGTGTTTTAAGGGTGCAAGAACCCGACCTCACTTCCTGTGAGTGCTGTCCAAGACCCTCTGCTGTCTGTGATTAGAGCGGGGCATGGTTGTGACAACGCACCTGAACTGCTGCTGCTGCTGCACGTGTTACAAGATAGAGAACTATTTTAGTGATAACTTTTATTTTTATAAGATAGTATAGATTTATGACAAATGTAAATGCTTATTTATAGCACATTACGCTTCGGTTATGTTTCTTGCTCTATTGGAACGTATTTATCTGTACTTGTATTAACGTATATGTATATATGCGACCTGGAGCAGACGCTGGACACCCTCCCTCAGCTCACGCCGCCAATAAAAGCCCCCAGAAGACAGCTTGTCGCCTCTTGGTGCCACACACCACCACCCAGCCCCTCGCGGGGGAAGGAGCGGGGACGACGGCGCCGCCAACGGTCGCCCAACGGTCACCCAACGGCCGCTGCGCGCGCCCCGTCAGGCGGCGGCATGGCGCGAGGCGCGGTGGTACGGGTGCTGCAGGGCCCGGCGTGGCGCCACGGGCTGCCGCACAACAGCGCCGCCCGCCTGCAGGGCCTGCGAGGTGCGGGACGGGGCGGGAGGGGCTACACCGAGAAATGAGGTGTAGCTAGTCTATTGAAAACGATTCCTCGAGAAAACAAGGATTGCTGCAGCCCAGATGCTGCTCATTAGGGAATGAGCAACGCTTTCCCTTCATTTTAACGTTTTCTGCCTATAACAGGACACATAATAAAGATTTCTGCCTAGCAAAATTCATCTAAAGTTACCAGATAAATCGCATTGTACGTGTGTGACCTGAAGTATTAAAACAAGTCACATTTTGTGATTATAAAGGCCTTAGATCATAGATACAACAGCAATAGACAAACAAGTCTCGGACAAACCAGTACTGGGTTGGCACTGGAAACATACGAAGAGCCCGGGTTCACTCACAGGACTGCTGCTGCTGGCACTCCACTCAGGTTACCCGGCTGGGGCTGCCAGGCCACCCCAGCGACCTCAGGTAGGGACTGGGAAGGACCAGGCCTTACCTCGCAAGACCAACAAGTGCTGTGGGGAGCTGTCCCCCCAGGGACGGATCTCCAGCTAACAGCACAGAGACACCAGCTCTCATCCATTTTATGAGCATGAATTAATTGCCAGAGATTGCCATTGCAATTTGCTAGAAAGCAGTGAAAATCGTCTGATGGGGATTCTGCTCAGCTGACAAAAAAAAAAAAAAAAAAAAAAAAAAAAAGCACAGCAGGAACTCATCATGCTGCTTCATGAACTGTACTCCTCACTCAGCCATTTTCGCTATTGTTTCTTCAGTAAATTGAAATGCTAGGAGTTGCCGTCACAGGTGGATACAGTTAGGTTAAGTGCTTGAGCCATGCCACTTTCAGCAAGGAAACACCAACCCTGAAACCCTGACAAGTCACACAACTGCTATGGAACTGGGACAGTGAGAGCGATATTCCTATCTGCTTTTATCAATAAAACATGGACCAAAATAACTCATGTGCAGTGGTCAGAACGTGGTCTCAGCCTTAGAACATTGCCAATAAAAACTGAAAAGGCAAGAGCATAAATGTTAAGTATCCAGGAGCCTGCTTCTGCCTAGTAAAACAAACAAACAAACAAAAAGCCATGGGATGAGATGAATAAAATAAACAAACAAACAAATAAATAAATCCTTAAATCCATGGGTGCCCATGCAGAAGCATGAGACATTTATGTGCTGCTGGAACTGCATCGAGTTCTCACTTCCCCTGTTCTGATTAATTTACAACACTATGCAATGTACTGTAATAAACCCAAAACACACCTAATTCAGCTAAACAAATACGTAGGTTGAGAGAAGGTTTTGTCCCCTCTGGCTTGATTCTCAGCTTCACAAAATCTCAAGGCTTTAATGTACTGAGGAATTACTCCTTACTGAAGAATTACTCTTTAAGCAGAAGTGAAATGAATTATGCGTCAATGAACAATTGGGTTATCAAGGTTGTTCACTTAATGTTCCAGCTGTTCTATAGCACCATCCTAACGTTTACTGGAGATTTCTTTTGTATTTAATCTTATTCCATGGTACTTGCAAATAAATACATTGTGTTTCTTACAGCTGCTGTGCCAGTTAATAGCAAATATGAGTACATAATGAATTTCTTGCCTTTTACTGCTAGAACTAGAAATGACAGAGGGTGGAGGCTTCATTCAAAGGAGATCCATTACTGTAATAATAGAGAAGCTAGATATCAAAGCAGACAGGAGTTGTAGGGAGTTTTGTACAGCACTTAGTTACATTAACACTGTTATTTGCTTCTTGCTCTCATAAGCCCTAGAACTTCAATATACCAGGAGTTCACAGCAAAGCACGCAAATGCAATACCGCTCACTGCTTCTTCACCCTTTTCCAGCTGTCCTGCAGGCAGATGGGCACCAGCTGATTCTAGAGGAGATACCAGACTGGAATACTGTAGAACTCATAGTAAACGAGGAGACTGTATTTCGCTGCAACATCAATGACCTGGATTTTGGTAAGCACAAAGTTTTATTCATCCCAGTCTCTCACTGAAAGCACTTACATTTTGAAGTGAGCACTTCCTAAGGCATAAACAGTCCAAGTTCTGTCAACATTAACTCTTCTAAGCTTGCATTACTTTATATTTGAGGCATTTTAAAGGGCACAATCAGGAAGAGAGAACAGTTCAGCAGTTAAGGCAATGCCTAGGAGTGCACTCTCTCAAGGCCTTCCTGCATGCACCACTACACAATCACAAGAAAACCAGTTAGATTTCAGTCCACAGTTAAAACTTATATGCTTGGGTCTTAGTTTGTTTATTTATTCAGCTCCCCTTCCTTCTCCCCTGGCAAACCAAAAATAATACCATTGCAGTGCCCCACATAGAGGCATACATATATTTATATATTTATATATATTGATTCAGGAGAGTCAAAGAGCTTGAGGGCTCAAGTTCTCATTTCCTGTGCAACTACCTTCCAGAGAAAGGCTGAAAGCCACCACTCCTCCCCTCCCCACTATTCAACAGCTTCTCTAGGGCTGGGGAAGTTGGAGGTATGAAGGGAAAGCAGAAAGCTGACCAAGCACAAAGGTATTTTTAGCACCACATCTTGGTTGGTTTCACCTTCCTGAAAGGAAAGAAACAGAAAACAAAAAAAAAAAAAAAAAAAAAAAAAAAAAAAAAAAAAGAAACAGTAACTGGGAGGTTCCAATACTGCTCCTTTTGGAAATTTATTCCAATAAAATACAACCTTTTTGTTGTTGTTGTTGTTGCAGTATTAGATCTATGCTATTCTACTGTCTGCTGAATCACCTGCACTGCTGCACTCACTTTTTGCCTTGTTTCAAATCCAGACCAAAAGTGAATCAGCCTCAGATTATGCAGTTAAACAGGGTAGAGCCAAACTGAGTCCAAGTACTGTGAGGGAGAATGCAAAGGAACACATATGTTACAACAAGGACTACAGATGTAAGATATGAATAAGCTTATTTGGATATACTTTCTAAGTTGTGTTTTTTCTCCTTTAGGAGGTGATGGCAAGTTGGATCCACTCTGTGAAGAAGCCAGAAAAGCAGTGTTAAATGCTTACTAATTTATACGTTCACAGTGCTTACTGATTTATAAGTTCACATTCTCTTTTACCTTGTTTTTCTGCCAGGCAATTTGCTTGCATCACAAAAGTATTAGAAATTTTATGATACAGTTGGCTCTTCATGCTTCTGTCTCTCTTAATGTGTCATTCAGACAGGAATATACATCCTTTTCCAGAACCAGTCATGTGTTACCACCCTGAATGTCACAAACTCATATAGAACTGTGACAAACAAGTAGTTCAAATAGTCTGATTTTAATTAAAGAAGAATTAAATTCTGGACATCTTGCATTATTTTAACTTTCAGGGAGTTTCCTATGTTAAAGATAGTCATTTCAAAGTTAATAGCTGCTGATCAATCCATACATACTCACACAAATGTGCCAGTTTTACTTTTCTCTTGGCCGCAAATATTCCAGAGAATGTTTTCGTATCTTTAGACACAGCCCAAGGGTACAGAGAGAAGCAAGCTGGCATGATTATAAGGGCAGGGTTAAAGCTGTCTGCAGTTACCATTACCAATATTCCAGGTATCAGAAAAGTAACACTGCTTTTTCCTCCCTTTTTCCCCCCTTGGTAACTAGATTATGAGGCTACTGTTTTGTTCCTGATTTATCTACATACACCCTCAACCTCAGTTAAAACCTACTTCTGGTCAAGGTGAATCCAACAGTTTGCAAGCAGCCATATGTTCAGGACACCAGTGCTCTGACAATTTTCAACTTGACCCATATTTAGTTTATGAAAGAAAGTGGTTAGTTTTTGCAGTCTAACGCAGTTGTATGAACAGAGAAACACAGCATACATTGAGGCTAAGGAGTGCTAGGCAGCTGCAGTTTCTAGTAGGGCTTCAGGCAAGACCATCTGACCATTACAGAGCCAAAGACAAATAAATCCTAGCACTCATAATAATTCCTATAAGCTGCAAGAAGGTAGGTAGTTACAAATAACTGAAGTACCTCTACTGCAGTACTGATCCAAAACAGAAATGTTGTCAAAAGAAATGCTTTGCTATACTAAAATACAATCTCTTAATTATATCCTAAAGATGCCAGAGGTATTAAAAATATTCTTTAGCAAGTGAGAAAAAAGTATTAATAGTTAAAATCAAGCAAAGCAAAAATCACACTGTTCTAGAAGACAAACATTTTTGCTTTCTATAACTAATGTTTTTAGTTAGATTAGAAGTGAAAACTTTCTAATATTGACTATATTGAGAAGATCAATAAAATTAACACTTTCACAGCTGAGAAAACCACATTCTGGAGCAGACATTCACAAAGAGAGGAGATTGGGTTTTCATCATTTGCTCCACTCTAGCTCTGTCCTGGACAATACTGAGTTAGTTCACCATTCACTGGGGTTCTGACCCCATAACTACAGAGACAGACAGAAGACTAAGCTCCCCAGATCTCCTGAGCATGAAATGCTGTGAACATCAACGAAAACACTCTAAAAAGACCTAACCAGTTCTGTTTTTAAATTAAAAAAAAAAAAAAAAAAAAAAAAGAAAGTTTTCAGGTCTTACTGTGTTTAGTGCCCTCTGTAACATCACCCTGAGAACATTTTTGACATACCTCAAAGTTGGAATGGCAGCAGTTTTGTAGGGAGATATTAAGACATAATAGATCAGCTTGTTTAACTTGAATAAATACGAACAAGCTTTGAGGAACAGAAGGCTTCAGGTCTCAGAGAGAAGTAGCAAACTTCAAAAAAAAAAAGTATGGGTTGAGAGTAACTACTCTGACTCTGCATTAGAGTACGATTATGACCAAATTGTCAAAGACTGGAGATGGACAAGATTTTTAATATGACAATGAAATTTAAAACAAAAACAAAAACTCCATCAGACATCTCGAACACTACCAATTAGAATGCATAAAGAGATCTCAGACTCTGTTATTGGGTTTTGTAATAGATGGGAAAAATACATACAAATTTGAAGTAGCCCTTTTGGTTTGGTACCCACTCCCCAAACACTACCTGTGATTAGTTGCCATGGCACTAGGAGGCAGGTGGATGTTTGAAGGCACTGGAGTAGCCACTTGGACAAAGGGATTCTGATATTTTTTTTCATATATATGTGTGTGAAATAACCACTTTCTCCTCAAAGTCTCCCTCATTTGTAAGGGGATTATCAGCCCCACAGATAATCATGGCCGTTTGAGAACAACTGAACAAGTATAACTAGCCTGCAAATCCTCTCTACGGTGACTTTCATCCAGACTATTGCGAAGTTAAATCAGGAGAAAGAAAGCAGCAGCAGCAAATTATTCCAGTAGTATCTCCAACTAAATTGCAGTGCAGCTTTTAGGGTTTGACTAATTGTCTCATTAAGACACATTTCTGAATTTCTGATCACTGAAATGGATCTCAAGTATTTTTAATCACTGAAAAAATTGTACCACTAAGAGCCTCTCGCCCTTCTCTCCTCAGCGCTATTTGCAATGGCAAACACACAAAGGCTCCTGTTGATTGGAGCCCCACTGTTGCACAGTTGGCAGTCAAATGGTACTAATGGCACAACAACACAATATAACTAAAATAGTTTGCCTTTTAGAGTAACAATCTCTTATAACATGATTAAGCTTATCATGTGCATTTCCTTATGTTTTGCAAAAGGCTCACAAAATTTGTCAGCTTTTCCAGTAATTTCTTCAAAAAGGGAGAGAAAATAAAAAAAAAAAGCTATCAAGAAACAAATTAACAACACCTGATTTAAAAAAAAAAAAAAAAAATGCATCAAGCATGGGCTGCCCAGCAGAGCAGTTGTGCAGCACCCAAGCCACTCTTCTTGCAGAATGCAACTCCGAAGCCTGAGTTGCATTTAATCACATTTAATTGCAGACACTTTATTGAAACACAGTTTAGGAGCTGGCTTACCCTCAGCAACTTCTGTACCTGATGGAGAGAGGCATCTCCACAGAGCAATTCAGATCTCTGCTGAGTACTAGGCTCCAATTCAGGCACTTTTAAATTGTTTGAAACTAAACACCAAAAAGAGAGATGAAGCTTCTTCCTCACATGAGATGCATGTTTCAAAAGGAACATGCTGGTGTTAGTCAGCACACTACTGACGTGCTCTTTGCACTATCAGCAAGTAGGAAGATTTTACTCTTGGCCATTGCTCCTAGTGAGAAGGAAATCACTCTTTACAAGTACTCAGGAAGAGTTTAAAATATCCTATTTATTATCAAATACATTTTGCTTGCTTTAAAGTTACTGTATGATGGCAATCATCAACTTTCCACAGCTGATGTCAGCACAGTTCTCAAAAAAAAAAAAAAAAAGTTTAAAGTTGACTAGAGAAAAAAAGTTGAATTATTTTAATAGTTTTTTGGTATTTTTAATTATCAATACTGTACATAGATAAATCTCCTTCCTCTTCATTTTGCATATTGGCCATCCAGCACTGTTATATTAAAGATGACAGCACTAACAATTTCAGTGCACCATTTTTACTTACTAGGAGTCTGTGACTAATTTGGTTTGCAGTCAGGAGGAAGTGACTTCACCTCCTTTGTCTGAAATGAAGACAACAGCTTTGAGCCACAGAGATCCTCCCTGTTTTCCAATTCTCCAATAAAGAGTGCTGGATAACTTACCTGTGCTATACTTCACAATTAGAGCAAGGAAACGTTCTGGATGTGCGTAAATAAATTAAAGAACGTCTATTATATAATGAGAAGGGTGTACTGTGGTATAAATAGCACAAAATGCATTAAATAAACATTGCCACATATGACCAAATATCTATTAAATGAGCATATCAGAGGAGAAGTTAATTATCTAAGAGTGTAACTAGGAACCATTTAGAATCACTGGAGATTAAGTTGCTTTATTTCTGTTTATCCTTCCTTCTGATTAGGCAGTAGGCTGGTGCAAAGAAGAGCGTCCCAAAGCAACACAAAGCTTCAGCTCTTAATCAACTCTAGGATGACAGAGTTTTGTCAACAATAGTTTGAAATTCTGATAAAACAATAATTTTCTTCAAAGTAATTTTGTACAAAATATGCTGGCATGAAATAGCATTTAGGACATCAAGTTGCAAGATATTTATGGTTCTTTTGATAACTTAGGCTGCTCAGGGGAAAAAAGACAACTTATGCAGTGTATGTTACGTATACGTATTTGTCAGATATATTACACCAAAAAAGACAGTATGTGCAAACTTCTTTAAAACTGATTTTTAGTGTCAGAGACTAATATTCCTGGACTAAAATATAACTTTACTGTATTAATAGGATTTCTAGACTTGAACAGCTATGGTGTTTCAGTCCAGATACAAAAATGTTAAGACTGATGGAATTTGATTTTGCTTGGGCAATGACATTGATGGAAAAAAAACATCCACTATTCATCCTATGCTACATAATCAACATTGCAAAAATTGTTTAGTTAAGAACGATTGTGCAAACTGCTTTAGCACAAAGAACAATTGGTGAAGAAGGATTTAATCACATAAAATTCTTCAAAGCAAGACCAAGCCAATCACTCTACGTTACTTAAGTATTTCTTGAAATCTGTAATTAACATATAGTAATAAATATTTCATCTTTAATAAGCCTGTTGGGAGCAGTTTGCTAAACCTTTATTTTTAGTCAAGGGGAATTACATACAATTGTTTTATCAAGTTCTGAATAAGACAACTTTATTTTGTCCCTTTGATATCCATAGTAGAAGAGACACTTATTTGGGGAAATATACTATTTCCTTAAATGTGTTTTGCTTTTTAATAATTAAGCTTACTTATGGAGCAGCAACCTCACCAGTTTGTCCATTGATGTCCAGTAAGAGGTACTTATAAACAAATGGATATTGTGGAAATTTAAAGTCCTCTGTCACAGGCCAAGGAGCAGAGACACAAGCCAACACACACCCAGACAAAGGATACCAGAGGTGCATATCCAGGCACCTTCCTAACATTCCCCTCCACTTTTTCCTCTACACAGAGCCACATCGCAAGGTGCGGCGAGCAATCTAGAACACTAAACATCGCTGCCCTCCAGCAAAGTCCCTGTGCAGACACCATTTATTTCACTGCAAGACCAACTCAAATGTGGTTGCTTAAACTGCTACTAAAACAAAACCATTATACAGGTAACGTCTAATGGCCACCCCTGGAAAATACTCGAGCTGAGCTGAGCTCTGACCCAGACCTGCTTCACTTGTGATAGCCTGAGCACTCCTTCCACCCTCCAAGGCAGGAGGACACAAGGCTGGCTATGATATGGGCAGGAAGTTTCTCAGTGCCCCTTTGTGAAAATATCAGAGATTTTAGGGGAATTGCATAGGAAGTAAAGATTTCTGCAACAGAAATTATGTTTCAGTGTTTCACACAGCATCTTTAACAATGATGACAATTGTTTTCCCCTCTAAATAAATTAGATCTCCATTTGCCATTAATGACTGCATCACTTAAATATCACAAAGAAACCGCCTGGTGCGCTTATTAATAATTGAAAACTTTGGAGAAGTCTCAGAAATATTTTCAATCAAAGCTAATAAATCTCTAACACATTATCCTTCCTGAATATTTTTCCTTTTGTTCTTTTATTCCTTTTGGATAATAAGGCACATTTTAAATAACAGCATTAAGAAAAACACAATCTGAACTAAGAAGTATCTATGATCAGAAGTGACTTAACAATAATAAAATTAAAAAAAAAAAAAAAGATGTAGAAATGAGGCAACATTCATCCGCTTCCCTTTTTCAAATATGTTTAATTTTTAGTTCAGTCCACATGCTGTTTCCTAACACCTCACACTGATGATTAAGAAAACACAGCCACTTAATCTCTGTCCTTGGCCTGCATAAACATTACAAAAAACTTTAAATAATCATTTTTTAAATGATTATTCAGTAAAGTCCATCAAGCCAAGACACCTATTGCTACACAACTGGACTTTGCAGAACTACTAAGTGACCAAAAGGAACAAAAAAACACCCAAAACATCTTAGAACTAATAGAAAACTTGAACACCTTCTGTCATTTAAAGTTTCTTTAAAGTTTGGTGTTCTGCTTACTCTGCTCAGTAACTTTATATACCCAGGAAGGGCAGAAAGATGCATGCAAAATTACCCTCACCTACACAGATTATTTGGTGCCTATTTCCACCGGCTGATCAAAGCCCAAGGACCCACAATCACATCCCCAGGACACAGACAGTGGAAAGGGAAGCAGTCCAGCACTTGTCCCTCCCAACAGACCTTACTGATGGGGATCACAGCTGCAGCCTGGCAAAGGGAGGGCATTCTTCACCTCCACCCACAGAAAGGAAAGGGATTTTTAAAGCCTTTTAAAAATATATATATATATATTACATATATATATACACACATTTCTCTACTATTTTTCATTCAAAGATTTACTCACCTCTTCCAAAGAAGCCTCACTGTGCTCATGCTACAAGTTTGGTAGCAAGTTTAGCAAGTAGCAAGTTTATTTTACATCCTGAGAAGCCTTTGCTTGTGGCTCACAGCAGAAAGACACTGCACTGTCATGTGTTTTCCTCTAGGGCTTGAAGTCCCCAGAAGCTCTTACAATTGTGCAAAGGATGTGCCCCCTCCACCCCAATGGCAGGACAAGGCACCCTGCCCAATTCCCCTCAGCCACATCTGTCTCTTACCTGCCTGTAGAAAGTGTAGGCAGCCGGGATCCCACAGCCTCCTGCTCCCAGAGCCTTTCCCTGCAGCCATGCTCAGCCTCCTTCGCTGGAGTTAAACTCCGCAGCTCTTGTCCTCTCTGGAGTAGAAATGGGGGGCAGTGTCCTACAGCGGCCTGGGCAGGAACTTCTGTCCCACCACGGGCCCAGCTGCAGCCCTCCATTCTGGGATAAATGGGGATGCATTTTGGTGTGTCAAAAGTAAGGATAAGAGTCTGGGATCAAGTCTTTGGCTTTAACCAGCTAACAACAGACAGCTTTTGCTTTGCCACCCCACAAAGGCCAGTCCCATAATTAAGAAGCCACCTGTGCCAGGTGACTCACCCCCCAGGTGTGGTGGGGGCTCCTCGTGTCGCTGCTCTGCCCAGCTGTACCTGCTGAGTACCCTGTAAACGTGAATCCTGCTGAATCACTGAACAAATGCACAGCACAGCAGCAGGTTTTTTTTTTTTTTCCTCCATCTTTGATCAGACCTGTTAAACTTACAACAACTTTGCATCT
This sequence comes from Aythya fuligula, assembly GCF_009819795.1. Lineage (NCBI taxonomy): Eukaryota > Metazoa > Chordata > Aves > Anseriformes > Anatidae > Aythya > Aythya fuligula. The sequence goes on along the minus strand of NC_045565.1, from coordinate 9,753,639 downwards.
GTTTTCAGGGTTTTTCTGGCTTTACATGATTGAGTGTGCCTGTATTTCATGTTTGGAGCAACATTTTAAGTCGCATTACACCAATGGAAAAGGCCAGATCGAGAAATAAGAATCTGTGACACTTGTGTAAAGTTAACAGGCAAAATATCGATGTGAAGATTTTTGTGCGTGTGTATGTGCATGTAGAGCAAAGGTTCCCAAGGTTTTGTTATTATCAGCAATAGTGGTTATTCCTAGCTCTGGAAAAAAAAAAAGATCCGAAAAAAAAAGATCCCCCTCCCTAACACACATACTTTTATCTACGCAGTTCAAATAATGAGCATACATTCCTGTTTCTTGTCTAGTCTCAGATATTAATTTTTACCTCCTCAAACAAGCAGAATGGTTCCCTTTCTGGAGAACAGGTCAAGCAGACTCTTGTCTCTGCTCTATCAGACTATGACTCCAACTGCACCACGGGTAGAGGAAAAGTTTCCATCAAACACACCCCTGCTGCTAGTGCATCTCATCAGGTAGCTAATAGGAAACAAAAATAATTCTGTGATGGAGGCTGTGCTGTAGCAAATCATTTGCTACAGTAGACATGCATGATGTGATACCTCACCCACAGATACAATGAAGTCAAACTGATTCTCATATTCGCTGTATTCTTCCTTCTGAGTTATAAAGCTGTGATTTGAATTTCAGTGCAGGTGAGCTGCAGAAGCCTCTCTCTTCTGTATACCTTCTGTATTTTTCTAACACTTCACACAGATTAACTGATCGCTATTGAGTATATAAAGAAGAACTAGCTGGCACGTTAAATGCGATGGTATTTTTCTGTGAGATCAGAGAGAGATTTTGAATCTGGTTTAAAGGCGCCATTAGAGGATCTTGGATTCATTGTTGATAATGCACTTATTGAATGTGCATCTATTTCAAAACTTTGTGGTTTTTATTCAAGGGACCTTGCTGTAGAAAGGCAGCAAAATTCTGCAAATAGGTGTAATCTATGCATTTAGCAATTTATAATGCTTTAACATGTTTTGAACAGTTCCTATTGGAAACTACAGGCAACAGTAAACAATTTTAAAGAAAAATACATTGAACCAACATATTTAGAGAGATTTATTCCAGTGTTTTCAAATTAGAGAAATGAAATCCAGTCCAATTCCATCATTTTTGAAAATTCTGCTTTAAACATAAATGTGTTCACTTGATTTATTCCTTAATTTAGAATAAACCAAAAAATATTCTAGTAGAACCTCAAAGCCTTAATTTGTACTTGTAACCCAATGGTTCTGAGTAACTATCTTTTTTTTTCCAGTTCAAATGCTGTGTCTCCCTCTTTACGACTAAATTTAAATAAGCTATTTAAATAACCAGGCAAACAAACAAAAACAGAAGAATGAGCTGCCCTAGCACTTTTATGAATGGGATACTAATGCCAACATTGAGAGGAAAAACTGTCAAAAAGAAAAGGCATAACAGAGAATTTCATTCTTGCATATTTTTATTTATTTTTACATTCTTTGATCGAATTTTTACGCAACTATTATGCCACAATATATGATACACAATGAAAATGGAAACCTGCCATTTACCACTTACATTTCTATGTTTATTTTGTTTTCTATCTTTGCATATACTGTGGCATAAATGCATTTATCAATTTTCATGCAGCACTGGCCTGCCTTCCGCAGACTGAGAATACAATAAACGGTGCCAGCAGTATTTAGATGCATTCAATTCTCGCCACAAAATCATGAACCCCTTAAAGCATTAAAATACTTTGGGTGATAGTTACTGCCTATCAGCTTAATGCTTTCAGCTGTAGAAATGGATAGGAGACAACCTTTGGTGGTGTCATCTGCAGTGTTTTCCAAGTTCATTAGGCTTCAAAAGACTGAACTAACTTCAGTGTTTCCATGACAGCAAAGCCCAATGCAACTAGTCTAAATTAAAAGGATGCTACTGCTTTTCATAAATATTAGACCAAGTTTGGTTCTGGAACCCATGGTAAGTAACTTACCACACCACTTTTATGCTCTGGCAGAAGAATTTGTTTTATTTTATGTTATTTTGTTTTATTTTTAAAATCTTGCTGTCTCCAGGCCAATTGAAGGAACAGCATGAGGTACACATCCCTTTTTGGTAACCTACTTGGAACTAGTAGTAGATGATCATAACTCAAAGTTTGTAATAAAGCTTTTTATTTTGACAAGATAAGAAGCTTTTCAGCATCACTTGACTCTTTGCATCAGGCATAAACTGTCAAGCCTTATTATATCACAGCCAATATTGCAACAGCAGGGTAAAACTTACTGCCAGGAACACGAGCATGTCCCAAGAGCATGCTCAGGACAGGGAACTGGAAACAGGTGAAGTCTCATCTATGTGCTTTCCAGTCACTTGTTCTGAGCAGATCTAGCACAACCCTCAGGCACTGCAGGGGCATAGGGTCCTCCTGCAGATAGTTACTTTTTCCTACTTCAACACAGGCATGGCCATTCCTCTGCTTCCTGTTACACTAACTGTTCCTTAACTGTGCAGTTCCCTTTGCCATCCAGCACAATGAAGAGAGGAAATCTCCTGCCACTACATAGCCTAGAGTGTTACAGAAGCCTGCAGTCACGAGGCTCACCCAGCCCCAAGCTCTCCTGGGGCAGATGGAACAGGACTTCTGACACTAGATCTTATATTAAGAGAGAAGAAAGCTGTACCCATCCTCTTTCTGGCACTGCAGAAGAAGCATAAGCAGCAGCAGTCTGAGACCACTCTGCTACACAGTGCCACCAATAAAGCCAAGCAGTCTCTCCCCAGAAGAAAAGCAACCCCGTGCTGATCCCTGCCACAGAACCTCTGCTCATGGACCCGCTGTACCCTAGCTCTCTGGCACAGGGCCAGCTCTTAGATGCAGTTCCCTTTTATGTCCATACTGAAAGCACGTGGCAACTGATCGACAGGTAAACACAAAGGACAAAAAATCAATTACTTCTTGTACAAAAACACGGCATGTGCTTTTGGTGAATCAGCAACGGTTGCTTGCCCACCTTCCTCACCATAAAAATGGATGGTTAAATCAGCCGCGGGGTACTTCAGTTTAATTAATATCACCAAGGAAATTTGAGGCAGGGATTAGCAGTGGATAAAGTAGAGAACCCATGACTTGCTGACAAACACAGACTTCTCATCCAAATACAGCCTTTTTACAGGTGCTACCATGTCAAATCAGATAGCCCAGAGAGTGGGAGCAATTGGTGCTATCACCTCTTACTTTGAAGGAATTTGTCCAGCAGTTGGCTTCTGCTAACTTCAACTGATAACTAATTGCTCTGTCAGCTGTAGTCAGTGCCATTGTGGTGCCTCTATCTTATACCTAAATAATCTACATCATTTTTTAATTACCCATAGTTTACTAACTTTGTAATCTTGACTCCCTATTTCTAGCCTCCTCCTCACGTCATCAGGCTACCTTACCATCTCTTCCCAATACCCACACCCTGTGTATTTCCCTACCAAAATCACCTATAGGTGTGATGGTAGCACCCTTTGCTTTTCGGTTTAATTACTCCTCTCCAATATATCTAGAATTAACTGTCAATCATTGTTCTGGAACCATGCATCTTGTTTCCTTAGTGGCTTCCTCTCTTCTTTTTCAGGGATATGCACAGCTGCATCATGTTTTCCATGCCTGTTCTACTTACTTACAACAATTAGACACTGTCCAGTCTGAGATCAGAGCCTCACTGAGCTAGACACTGCATCCTTGGATAGGAGACTCCTTGTCCCAGAGAGTTCCCAATCTAAATAGAGAAGTGACAAAAAATGGTGGAAGGTAAGCTGGATTTTTTTTTCTTACAAACTGGGGAGCAAGGTGTAGTGTAATGCAGTCAGCTGCTGGATCCTTACATAATTTCCAGTATTTTTCCCAATCCCTTTTATTTCCTTTTTGGATGCAATGGTTTGAGACAGTACTGGAATGGAGATGAGTTGGTGCCCTGCAGTTAGAATGTCTTTCCCTCAAAGGCCTCCAGGTTGAAAGCTGTATCCAGGAACCTTCTGAGCGACACCAGATGCGTGTTCTTGTTGCCTGTGGCAGCTGCAGCAGCAGGCTCTCGGCCAACATACCTTTGTGACAAAAATAATTGGGCAGAGAAATGAGGTAAGAAGAGAAATTATTTTGACACTAACAAGCACATGAACATGCTGCTAAATGCATTTAAGTTAACTTGGCAGATTTGAACATTTTATCATCAATCTTTCTTAAATAAAAATATAAAATATAATCAAATCTAATTTGTACCATCAGTTATACCTTCCAGTCAGCTTCCACCTCTTTCCCCCTCACTGCATCTTCTCCTCCATCCCTCCCATGGCAGACAGCTACACTGTATCATAATTAGGTAACTTGCTTTTGGCAATGAAGACTCTCACTCCTTCAACAGCTGTATGTGCAGATTTGAAAGTCAATCATCTAAAATAAATGCAAAGGTATCTGACTAGACTGAGCTCTTACAACCGCTCTTCTCTCCAGAAATGTGAAAGGTGGAGTGAAATTTTTAGAAAAGACAGATTCTTAGACAAGAAGAAAGAAAAAGCTAGGAGAGCTAAGCACTGTGCTAAGTGGCAATAAATACAGAGCTAGTTGCTACTGATTTTCTTTTAGAACTACAAGGAGGAACAAGATACACATTATCTATTTGAGAAACAGTTGCCTAGCCTTTTCCCTCCTTCACCTGAGAACCCCAACTCAAAGGGTTTTTTGATTTGTGGGGAACCTGTCTTCCCCATAAATAAAACCCTCAAGTCAAAAACCTGTCAAACAAATCAGGCCAGGAGATAGAGCAACTGTTTAAAGTCTCATACCATATGGGTCGTGTGTGGTTTACAATAGTGCGGAAACGAGGTTTGACATAATCATAATATCCACTGTTTTTGTGTTCCTCCTGACACCAAACTAGGTCAGCACCTGGATACTTTTCAAGCTCTTCTTTGAGCAAGTCAAATGGGAATGGTGAGATCTGGAAAGAGACATTAATAACTCGCAAAGCTTTCTCTTACATGGTTTTAGCACATGGCAGTATAACTATCGCATATTGCAACCAACCATTGGTACCAATTAGTACCACACTAATTTAATAGCCATATGTTTGTTAACGTAATTCTTTTTTTTTTTTTAATTGTTTTCATGCTGTCAGAAATGAATACACACTTATTTTATTGTTTCATGGATATGAACAGAAGTAGTCCATAGTCCATATCTCCTGCATTCCTACATATATTCCATATATAGTCCATATCTCCTGCATTCCTACAAGTTTTTCTAGTAAAGTAGCTGCCACAATACAAGTCCATAATTAGGGTGTGACAATATAGCTGCCAAGTGTTATTCACAACACCTAAACCCAACAGACTGGATAAATAAATTTAAGGTGCCATCATGCTGTACACGCTGTAACATTTTTGTTGTTGTTATGTTGTTCTGGAAAACTCAGCAAGCATTCTGGACCTCATTGTCCACTACACTACTGATGTGCTCCTTCTCCACTAGGCCACAAGGATTAGATAATGTCTTGTTAGCTCTTTAAGAATGCCAGCTATCGCCATCATTTCTGGCAAGTGTCATCTTTAAAAGCATAGCAACCTGTTGCTGAAAGTCTCCCCAAAGATCCTATCTACTGAGTGTCAGAGAGCTCACCTGTTCAAGTCTGGTTATAGCTACTTGTTTCTCCAAGTCTTGATTTTTTCTCTCTTTCACAAGATCATAGTACACTTTTCCTGTGCAGAAAATCACTCGCTTGACCTCATGTGGTGCCTGCGCTGCCAGTCCATTCTCAGGAATCACACGCTGAAAGGTGGTACCTAATTAGAGCAGAAATTAGAAAAGTGCTCTCAGTGGAACTGACAGTGGAATACAGCAGCATTAGAAACTGTCCTTTACTGAGTAATCATCAGGTTGCAATGGTCATGGCATCCTGTTACTTCCCTGTTCTCACAACTTTTCAGACCTGCATTCTTCTCAGACTGTTCACAAGAATTTAAAAGACTGACAATAATCCATTCTTCCACATTTAAAAGGAAAAATATATTAACAGTGAATTCCTTTTTAGCTTTGTGTTGTGCATTACACCTTCAGTTTTAAGTTATAGAATCACAGAACCATAAAATATGCTGAGGTGGAAGGGACCCACAAGGATCACCAAGTCCAGCTCCTGGCTCTGCACAGAACCACCCAAAAATCAAATCATGTGCCTGAGAGTGTTGTCCAAATGCTTCTTGAACTCCAGCAGGCTCGCTGCCATGACCACTTCCTTAGGAAGCCTATTCCAGCATCCAACCAACCGCTCAGTGAAGAGCTTTTTCTTAATATCCAGCCTGAACCTCCCCTGTCATAGCTTCATGCCATTAAAGTTGCTGGGATAGCTCACCTTTGCTTACAGTTGTATTCAGAGATCTACCTGAAATATTTTTTCTTCTTTCCAAGATGATATCAACCACGTAACAGTAACACAATTACAGAATTTTCGAAGTTTATATATAAAAGCAGAGCACATATTCATACTGGAACTAAATATGGTAACTGTAGAAATATTTACAAAAGCACCCACACAACTGATGTATACTTATGTGATTTAAACCTCTGTTTGAGAGCTAAAACAGCATTAGACAAAGGAAGAATTAGCATAGTACTGAGTCATATGTATAAGTGCTAAGATACAATTTCAGATGCATGTCTTGACTGCTAGATATCTTTTCCCTGTGATATCATCTCCCAGGAGAGCAATTTGCTTGGGATATATGAAACTGGGAAGTATGAAAGCCAGTAGTCTTGCACTGGCAGGAAGAGGGACTTGATGGTCTAAAAGATCCTTTTCTTTGCTCCTTTCTGTGATTGATTAGAACTATTCCCACATTAACCAGCTGGAAGGCAGCAGACAGTGGCATGACCTCCCAGTCTGAATCAGCACACCCACTTACCAGAAGAATAAGCTACTGCTTGAAGAACCATTTATCTTGGGGGTAGAAAAGCAGCAACACAAACATATGAAAGAGGAACTGATTTATGTCAGAATTACCCTGTCTCACTGAACAGCAGAATTCATCATTAAAAAAAAACCTGAATCTGTGCTTCATTGGGTCAGCTGGCTCAGCTTTCAGTTAAAAACAAAGCAAAAAGAGTTAGCTCAGAGTCAGCAGTACTTTACTTCTTGCTGTCATCTTCAGCAGGAACATGAAGAACTGGATGTTAATTGGGAATTTTGGCTGCTACTGAGGATTAGCCTGAAGTACATGAGGATCCCAAGACTTAAAGAGACAAATCACAATCCCTATAAAATTTCTAATCTGATTCATTCAAAAAAGCTTTTAAGTAGTAATCAAAACCCACAAATTTCTTTGCTTGAGAAGCAAGCTTCACTCACTTAAAATACGGAGACATTGCAAGGTTTAGACATGTAACACAGTCAATGTTTAGGCAACTATAACACACTTTTAAAAACCTGAGCTCTCTTCTGACAGCAATCAAGACCCTAGCTAGAACTTGAAACAGACTACCACAACCATGCACACTGGCTCACTTCTAAACAACCACTTTAATAATTTACTATGTTTCACTTGTTTCACTGCATTTCCTTATGCCACTCTAATACATTCTAGCCATTCTAGCCAGTGCATGGCAAGACCAATTCCTCCTCTTTTGATATTAACATCTGCTGCTGCTACATGATCTGGTGGTGCTGATGGCTCACCAACAGCAGCTATGGGCAGTAGGGTCCAGATCTGAACTCACTATTTCACTCATCTTACTTTAGATCACTGCTGTGACATGGCAGCCCCAGAACTGAGTATTGTAATAAGGAAATGAAATCTTTGTTCTTCCAAATGGGCACAGTGTGATTACAACCCTTCTTTCACATTTATGGGTACAGTACGAAAAGCAATTCAAGTTTTTAAATGAAAAGAGCAGGGGAACCTATATTAAGGAGAACATCGTTACAGAGAAGGGATGCACTTTCCACAGCCCTTGAGATTAATGTCTGTTACTAGACAACCTGTTAAAATCAAGAATCTATTTGAATGCAGAGTTTTCAGCCAAGTCCAGGCTAGATCTTGTTACAACAGCTCTGCAGAAATTGAGCCAAAGGAAAAGGCAAACTCCCTAGAACAGTTTATCTTCTTCACACTTCCAATTTGATGTGTGACTTGGTATAGCTCATTATTTGTTCATAGTATTTTAAGATGACCTACCAGACACCATTTCATCAAAACTGGATTTAGCTTCTGGATGCCTCAGCAGTGACTTGGGTGTCAAAACGATGAGCTGTAAAACAAATTTTTCCAGCACTCAAGAGAAGCTTTATCTATGTTATTATATGCAATAGTTTTAACAATCTTCATACAAAAACCACAAACTAAAAATGCTATAGATCTAATTAAAGTGAACAACACACACAGTAAATTATGTGGTTTTTTTTTGTTGTTGTTGTTTGTTTTCATGTTTTGAAAGCCTATGAAGTTTCATAATTGTTCAGAAGATTTGGTTAATTCATTCCCTATAAAGGTTCTCAAAAAACATTGCTTTATGCTCCCCTTTAAGAACAAAATCAAAGCACCATGAACCACTAAAATATCCAATAGTTGTATCTTAATATTCAAGTTACAGAGGAGCCAAATGGCTTCAAAGGTAAACATAGAGCTTTCTCCAAAAATCTGTGTTTCGACACCCATGGCTGAAGTCAGCTAGCATCTGAAAGAATTCACAGCAGTTACTTTTGAAAGGAAGAAACAACAGCAACACTACACAATTTTAGCATTAAACAAAGTCTCAAAAGGATAACATCTCAGAGTGATGGAGGGACTTTGGTCAACTCTGCCAATAGAAAACAGCTGGGAAGCTGTATTCTAGGGAAACCCAGCTGATCTTCCAAGTTTTCTCTTGCTGTACCAGCATCCACTATTGTAGTTACAGTAAACACCTTAATGCAGTGATTGCAAATCACAGTGCCTTACACTATGTAATTATCCTAGCTTAAACATGAAGAAATCTGCCGATTGTGAATTCTTCTTAATATTGTAGAATATCTCTAAAATAGGAGAGGGAAAGTGTCTGGCACTGGAGTAAAACCAGTATAGAAGTCTCCAGAAACAAAGAGCCGGTTTTAAAGATGGCAGTCACTGCCTACACAAGTACACCCATGTTTTCGAAGTACCAGCACTTAGACATGCAGATTACGTAACCTGTTAGTCTGCACAGTGTCTTGTCAAAATCATGTAAAGTTCTGCACAACCAGAAAGAAGTAAAGCTGAAAAACAAGTTTTAGAATGTTTAGAGAGAGATGAGTTTTATTCCACCAAATTGGCCACCTCCAACCTGCGTTCAGGATTAAAGCACCAAGGATTAACCTTCCTTCCAGCAGTATGACAGACACAAAACAAAGATCCCCTCTTCGCATGAGGGTTAATACACCTAGAATAACAGTAACTTACCGGTTTTCTGAAAGGCAGCAAGATCTGGTCTTCTGAGAACATGAAAGTATTGGCTGGAGTTGAACAATTCACCACAATCCAGTTGCATTCATACAGCTGGGAAACTTCAAACTGCTCACTGAACTCCTGAGAGAGATATTAAAGCCATCAGAAAAATATCTAAAAGACCAGAAAAAAAAAAGGCTTAAAAGACATTTTTCTATTTCTGACTCTCACCAACTCCCTTTCTCAGCAAACTTAATTAGCAGAGCTCTGTTGAGATTATTTTATTAGCTAGGGAAGTGTCTCTACAAAGCACTCTTCTGTTCCTACTTTTTCCTAAAAGCGTATGCAAATAAAGGCAAAAAGCTTCCTTTAATTTCAGCAAGCTAGGAAGTCCAGGAAGGAAGCGTGAGGAGGACTAGCACTTCAGGAGGTATAAGGCACAAAGCAGATCCCCTTTGCTTCCCCAATTCTTCTTCTTTTTTTTTTTTTTTTTTTTTTTTTTTTAAAAGTGTCCTGCCCTCTTATATTATCTTAAAACACAGTTTTAACGTTCTACGCTTATGTATTTTATAACTACAGTTTTACTATAAACATATATGAATGCAAATAGGGATATAAGCAAGCATATACGCAGGTATAATCTCAGTACAGACTGGTGCAGCATCTAACACAGTGACATCCAGGTTCATGTCTTGAACTCTTAGCTCGTATGATAAAATTTATAACTTGCTTATTATATGCAAATAACAGTCCTTGAAATTAGTCAGTGAAACACGTCTTTATTCTGCCAGTAGACTGACAAAAAACACTTTTAGATGAAGAAGAACATTGATCTGTAACTATCACTACCACCAAGTTAACAGAATCAGGGCCAAAACTGAAATGCATCCATTTTTGTATTTATTTATATATATAATATACACACACACACACGGATGGCATTTTCAATTGATGTATAACAGCGCTTCTTAGGAATCTGAAGTGGGAAAGAGGATGCCCCATATCCTGTAGAGATGAGTACTTTTTCTGTAGAAGTGAATTATCAAACTCTAAAGGTCTTAACAGAATCAAATTTAGAAATTGCCTTTACTTTCATGCTCCCAGCAGTATAATTTGGGACTACTGCAAAAATCCAGGAGTAGTTTCACATGGCGTCCACTAGAAATTTGCTAGAGAAACCTATTTGCAGTATGCACAGCAATACATACAGGCAGAATCACTGGCCCTGAGGAACAGCCATAAAGAGATCATGCAGACAGAGATTAATTGTATATGATCTCAGCTTTGAAATGAAACAGCCTAGACTGCACAGTTCCACTATTTTTACTGGGATCAACTTAATGTTACACCAACTCTTGAAGCTGAATTTTATCGCACTACACCTAGCCAAAAAAACATGATTCTGACCAAAGAAAAAAAGTAACTCAAATTTTATTCTTCTGTGGCAAATAACTGATTGTTACTCATGGCAATAAAATGATTTCTCAGATGATGAAGCCAACACAACCCAGGTCAAAATAAATCTCTGAGAAGCAAAGAGCAGAAAAAGGATAGGGCCTTTGACAAATCCACTTACCGGATAAGCATCAGAATCATCATTGCTCATCTGCAGAAACCTCTCAGGCCTGGCTGATGAATGCTCTGGACCCTAGTAATGATATAATTTAAAACAACATTAAAAAGCCAAATCAGCCGTTGGATATCAGTCTAGGCCACTCGCTGCATAAGTACTTCCTTTCACCCTCGCAACCCCGAACCGGACTGCACACCTGCTCCCCAGACAAAGACATCAGAGCTTGCAGCAGTGAGAAGAGATGAAAGGACATACCACAGGACTGGAATTGTCTTCCACAAACTGCTTTCATAGCGGAAGGTTAGGTTTCACATGAATTTCCAACACTTTTACCTGAAAAAGGGTAATAGGTCCATCTGGACAAAAAAAAAAACAACCTTGCTAATGCAGGGCAAAAAGGTGCAGGAAGAATGTCAGGAGGAGAAACACTGTGTGTTTTAGCATACCGCAGTGTCTCGTACTTTGGGAGCAAACCACACTTGTATGCTAAAAAGAAGTCAAAGCAATGTTAACTGCTGATTATTTTTGTAACATTAGCAAAAAATGCAAGCTCAGGATCTCTCTCTTACCATCACTCATTGACCAGTATGGGACAAAATAGCCTACAGCTACAATGGATCAAAATGCAAGTAAACATTATCTGCCAAATTAGCCTATGATTATTGCCTCAAGAGGCAGTTCTTTGGCAGAATGCAAAATGAACACTTACATCTGCTTTCTCACCAGTAGTACCCAAGGTGATTTCTTTTAATGCTCAGATATTGTTAGATCCTTTTTGTACTAGCAAAACGTGCCTGCTGGTCACAGTCAATATCAGGAATAAGAAGTGTAACACAATGTTGTCTTCCTTCTCACATCCTCATTTGTAATGAATGAGGGAAAGCTGTGAGGAGTCAGACAGTGTGCTTTTTTATTTATTGCTAATGCTGGCGGCCCTTGCTTGTTCAAGTGACAGTTACTGTTAGGAAGGACTTTCATTTTGGAGACAGGCTCAAGGTATTTTAACCTTAAGACATGAACTATTACACCTCTCAAATCTCTCCATGGCTCCTAAGCTAATGATATTTACAAAGAGCTTTTTTCTTTATATGTCTCTGTCTGTCATCATAACTTTCTGTGTTGAAACCTTAATGTACGGTCTCCAAAATCACTCGTTATTTTGACAGCTAGTAGTTTATTTTGATTCAACACATGATTGTTTCTGCTTTCAAGTGCAGGATTCACTGTACGCCATGCACTGAGGGAACCCAAAGGGAAAAAAAAAAAAAAGTTTCTTCACTGGCAATGAATGAGAAACAGAAACAGCCACAAATTGTGCCTTGCACAAGTATTCTCTTGAAATCTGTCTCCACTTTTGAGATGCCAAATATTCTGGCTAGAAATGTGTAAGTGCTTGAGAAGAAGCAGCAGCAAAGCCACGCAAAACTATGGTGCACAGAAACAGCCCAATATTGCAGTACCACTACTGTACACATCTATTTGCAGTAAATTGAACACTACACTGAGTACAAACTACACGTGTACACACTGCTCTGCGAGCACACTGAATTGACTAGGCTGCAAGCAGAGATGTCCCTAAAAAACAATTACAGGAGAGACACACGAGGCTTCCCTAACATGCGCACACACACGTTGCCCCAGCAACAACCTCGATCCAGAGCCTCAGTGTTCCCATCCATCTTGGGTTTCTCTACTGACAATGCCAGTCAGACTGCCAGGGGCTGCTGCGTAGGATGGGGTAGGGTTTATTTCTATTGTGACCACTTCTCCAGTGAGACCTATACTGAATCCATTAGCTACTTGCAGATGAGTCCCCACGGAGCCATTCGGCAGCAGAGTCTTTCAATCACAGCCAACTTGCCTGTGAATGCATGACCTAGAGGTGAAGGGATCCATATCCCATTACGAACCCTTCCCCAAATCATTCTGTCCCCACCACTGTAGTTAGAGAGAATAGCACTCCTGTAATGGAAAACTCCTCCAGGAAGATAACGGATTTCAGCAGCTTGGTGGGATTCTTAAATACTCCCCAAACACCTGACACTAGCAGCAAAATCAGCGTGTTTCAGAAGAGCTGGGCAAATCTTAGCTGCCAAGTGGTTATGAGAAAAGAAAGATTAATGTATTGTAAGTAGCAGAGAAGCAACTCCCCTCAGCTGAGTGCTTCCCTGCAGAGGACCACACTTCCTGCTGAGGGCACATTCAGGCTGTCCCTCCTGATTCGCTTGAAAAAAATATATTAATTTATCAAAACTCTTGTGAACTGCATCAGACCTTTCATTCTATACACACAAATGGGAATGGAAAGCCATTCATAAGACATGAATGCACCCCAGCATATCAGGACAGGATTGTAATTGAATGGAAATAAACTGAATTGTTTGTGAGAATGGAAATGACGCAGTTTGTAGCAAAAGGATTGGAGCATTTTTACTGCTAGAGATTGCTGCTGTGGCTCACACCATGCTTTTCTTAATAGAAAATTAGAAACATGCATGCATCAATTCATGAATGTCAATGTATTTGAAAAGCAGAAAATCAACCTAGCCTGACATGATACAAATATAACCTTTAAAAATAATTTAAAATATTTGAAGAACAATTCTACTGCTGGTAGGAACTTCATGAACATGATATGGAAATACCAGTCACCTAATGCCAATGATTTTAGAAGTTTTAAAGTTTTGTATCATTTCATTACAAGTGAATTTAGTGCAGTTTACACAAACATGCTTAGTTTAAAACTGAGTACTGCATGTTTTCCTTTTTATTGTACACTAAGAATCCAGCTTTCTAGGGAAAAGATGCAGTGTCTTATGTGGCTTTCTTTGTTATTGTGATTTTTTTTTTCTTGCACTCACATGCTACTAGCCAGTAACACATTAAGTTTGTCACATAGCAAGGAAAAAGAGGTGCATACCACTAAACAGAACACAGAGCTAAGCACTCAAAAATATTTTTCTTTTGTTCTCACTGATCAATCTGTTCACGTTAATTTTTGTAGCACTAGGGTTAGGGTTAAGGTTATTTATTCTCTTTTTCCTTTAATTATATTATCCTTATCTCAACCCATGAGCTTTTTTTTTCCCCCACTATATTTATCTCCCCGCCCCTTCAAGGAGAGGGAGCAAGAGTGCAGTGTGGTGGAGTTTAGACGGTCCTTGGTGTGGAACCACCGCAGTCAGCAGGCCTTACCATTCCTTCCATGCCATGTGGCAAGAGCAGAACAATCCCATTGTGACGAACCCACTTAGCCTGGCCAGAGCTGATGAACTGGTCTATGATACACTGCGCCGTGTTGTGGAAGTCACCAAACTGCGCCTCCCAGCACACCAGGGCATTGGGACTCGCCATAGCAAAGCCAAGTTCAAAACCTAAGAAGAAGAGAAGTAGGAGAATTAAACAAGAAACAGACTTGCTGAGAATGCTGTTAATTTCTCATATAAAATTAAATTAAAAGAAAACCAAAATGAGAGCATGAGCTGGACTTTTTTAGCCCTGTTATAAATCAAGCAGTTTTCTGTAGTAACATTTTCAACAGAAAGATTAGCAAATAACCTTTTTGCAATATTGACTCCAATCCTTCAGAAATTTCCTCAAACAGGTAAATATCACAGGATTATTAAATGAACAATTAAAACACCTCCTCCAGCTCAGAATTTTGTGTGAAGTTTTCCCAAGAGGTCTTTGAGGTATACACCATCTTCTCTTGTAGAAATCTACTTATGGTCTAGGACTAGTTCAACAACCTAATTGTTAATTTTCTGACTTGCACGGCCCAGCACACCACCATAAAATTTTCCCCCCCAACTCATGCAGGAACAAAATTATTGGTGACATCAATTTTGAGTCCTTATGCAGGATTACAGCCTTCAGATCTTTAAAAGAGCTGGAACTAAGAGCTGCGTGGAGACACGCCGCACAGTAAGCCTTCGGCAAGGTTATGAATCCTTTAGGTCTCTGCCTCTGTGGCAGAGAGGAGACCAAAAGTGGTCTTTGTGGAGAGGACATCATACTTCAGCTAACGAAAACAAAGACACGCTCCTCTCTCTCCATTCCTTATCACACATCTATGCCCCTTTCCAGGTGGTTTACAGTGACAGGCAAGTGCAGAAATTCCTTAACCTTGTGCTGTTTGGACTATGAATTCAAACAACTCCACACAGAACAGAAAAGCCCTGCACCCCTCCTTACTCAGCTACGTCAAATTAACACAGCAGGACAACCATACAACAGCAGCCGTGCTGACAACAGCACAGGTGTTCTGCACAGAGCAAGCCAGACAGTTTGCTGTCTGCTCTTAAATCTTGTCAAGACTCGAACATAACTGAAGGCTCCATGAATCTCTCTCAAAGTCAGAAATGAAGTCAGAAGTGAATTGCTTCTCTCATTGAAAGCCCTGCAACAGTGTGATAAAGCTCCAGCTCTATGACAGGGACTGGGGAGATGACTGGAAGAGAAAGGGAAAAAAAAAACTTGCTACTGCAGTATAAGCTAGGTCATTGATTCCTAGTGGCTCTTCTAAGGCAAAAAACCTACAAAAAACCTACAAGGGTGTTTGTAGGTGCTAGATGGCTTCTGCTGTGAAGCTTTAACATGCAGGATCTCGTGTCAGGCAGAATAAGGAAACCTAGCTATGTGCAATGTACCTGTCTCACATTAATGACCACACTTAAATTTAGGGTATTTTTCTACACCATTTCTCATACTGAATGCCTAGATCTGTATTTGAAAAACTCAAACTGCTTGGAAGAGATGAATTTGGCATCTCAATATTCTCCACACACAGAAAACTGCTTCAGTCACCAGCAAGTGAGAGCTGGCCTGCCTCATACAATTTGTGATTTATACCTAGGCTTATCTTCAGTGAATACAGGAATAACTTCAAACAAAACTATAAAACCAGAACAATAAGCAGTAACAGAAAACAATACACAATAATAAAATAATAATAATAATAAAAATACTTGTGTGATGGCCCAGCATACCAGGAATAGAGGGAAAAAAGGTAGAAAATTTGTGGCATGTGCAGAATACGAGTTATTTTAAGGTTATCGGTGCAAGCTAACTGATTAAGTTGTGAAGAATATTTCAGGATCAAGTCAAGCCTATTCAGACCTTCTTTGCCCTTTTTAATGCTGTTCAACTTTATGCTATCACAGAGATACTCAGAGCTCTAAATTAAGATTGAGGCGTTCCCGTGCTGGATGCCACAAACACATACAAGTAGTTCCTTCCCTGAGAGATTTACTGACAAGCTGGAAAAAAAGAGTGAAGGACTAACCAATGAACATATCATTACAGAAACTTTAAACTAGCTTGTCCAGTTCCACAGCGAAAACCCATAGCAAAACTAGTACAAGCCAGGCACACACAAAGCAAGTCCCTCTCTTAACAAGAACTACAAGAATATCCCTCCAACACTTTACACGGACACTGGTCATCTATGCATGAGACTGAAATTGCTCTAGCTTAACTCAATGGCTACAGCCAAACTGGGACTACAGGATTTCTTCCTTCTGCCCCAGAAACAGAATCTTCTGCCAATGGCAGTATACAAACTTTCCTGGAAGTTTAGAAGATCACAGAATCTTGGTTGGAAGAGACCTCCAAGATCACCGAGTCCAACCTCTGACCTAACACTAACCCACTAAACCCCACTAGTCCCCACTAAACCATATCCCTAAGCTCTACATCTAAACGTCTTTTAAAGACCTCCAGGGATGGTGACTCCACCACTTCCCTGGGCAGCCTGTTCCAATGTCTAACAACCCTTTCAGTGAAGAAGTTCTTCCTAACATCCAAACTAAACGTTCCCCTGGCGCAACTTTAGCCCATTCCCCCTCGTCCTGTCACCAGGCACATGGGAGAACAGACCAACCCCCACCTTGCTACAGCCTCCTTTGAGGTACCTGTAGAGAGCGATAAGGTCACCCCTGAGCCTTCTCTTTTCCAGGCTGAACAAGCCCAGCTCCCTCAGCCGCTCCTCGTAGGACTTGTTCTCCAGGCCCCTCACCAGCTTCGTCGCCCTTCTCTGGACTCGCTCAAGCACCTCCATGTCCTTCTTGTAGCGAGGGGTCCAAAACTGAACACAGTACTCGAGGTGCGGCCTCACCAGAGCCGAGTACAGGGGGACAATCACTTCCCTAGACCTGCTGGCCACACTGCTTTTTATGCAAGCCAGGATGCTGTTGGTCTTCTTGGCCACGTGAGCACACTGCTGGCTCATATTCAGCCGACTATCAACTCCCAGGTCCTTCTCTGCTTGGCAGCTTTCCAACCACTCATCTCCCAGCCTGTAGCTCTGCTTGGGGTTATTGCATCCCAGGTGCAGGACCTGGCACTTGGCCTTGTTGAACTTCATGCAGTTGACCTCAGCCCATCGGTGCAGCCTATCCAGATCCTCCTGCAGAGCCTTTCTACCCTCAAGCAGATCGACACACGCACCTAACTTGGTGTCATCTGCAAACTTACTGAGGGTGCACTCAATGCCCTCATCCAGATCATCGATGAAGATATTAAAGAGGACCGGCCCCAGCACCGAGCCCTGGGGAACACCACTAGTGACTGGCCTCCAACTGGATTTGACTCCATTCACCACGACTCTTTGGGCCCGGCTATCCAGCCAGTTTCTAACCCAACGAAGCGTGCACCAGTCCAAGCCACGAGCAGCCAGTTTCTTGAGGAGAATGCTGTGGGATATGGTGTCAAAAGCCTTACTGAAGTTAAGGTAGACCACATCCACAGCCTTTCCCTCATCCACCAAGCGCGTCACTTTGTCATAGAAGGAGATCAGGTTCGTCAAGCAGGACCTGCCTTTCATAAACTCATGCTGACTGGGCCTGATCACCTGCTTGCCCTGCAAGTGCTGCGTGATGACTCTCAAGATAATCTGCTCCACGTGCTTCCCCAGAACTGAGGTCAAACTAACAGGCCTACAGTTTCCTGGGTCGACCTTCTGGCCCTTCTTGTAGGTGGACAACTACAGGACAAATTAACTGCATGAGAGAACAGGCAAGACAAGCTCCAAGTGAAATTGTCTATTTGTGGAGATAACAGCTTTAGCTATTATTACATTTTTATAGTGTCTTCATAGCATACTCCTTAGTGATTCCAACCCAGCTTTTTGTTTACCATCTCCGTAGCAAGAAATCTTCGAGTCACTTGGCTTCAGTCACTTGCTGAACTCTAAACAAACCATCCATGACTCCAGCAGATGCTCATGTTCTCACGAAAAGGAAATAGGCAGGTTGTGAGGGCAAAAGGAGATCAATAAGTTAGCGACTTAAACACAGTCTGGCTATGCCAGTGTATTACCAAAGAGGATGTTTTTTGCTGACCACTCCCTTCAGCCTGACTACTTGGAAGGCCTTTCTTTTACAACATATTTTAAATCTCTGTCCTCCTTATTTCTGTGACTATTGATTTTAGCATAATGCAAACAGGGGAAAAACCTACACAACTCTTCAATGCATGTTCCCAAAGGTATCTGAGAAATAGATTTCCCTAGGTAGGCTTGAAACCCATTCTAATTTTACACAAGCATTAAGAGACCATTTCATCTGATTGGGTGACATGGTTGAGAAAATATGCAATATGTTCAAGGCTTATTTGTGCATATGCTGCTCTCTGTAAGGATAGGGTAATCTAGCTTTTAGAGAAGAAAAACCTGAGGTCTTGACCACTTTGAGCTTTCAGTAATCACACGGTGCTTCCTGAAGAGTATGTAGCTAAATGCGCATTTAAAACGTGGTCAGAGCACACACGATTTTGTTTCATATACTGAAACCATCCCTAAAATTTCACATAGAAAAAAGAGCACCATTTCTCACTACCTATTTTGTTGTTTTGTGCTAGTAACCTCCACAAGGTGACGCTGTCACAGGTGAAGTTGTATTAAAACTTATTATACAATCCCAACACCAATACCTTTTGCAAGCTTTCTGACATCCATATACTTGAGAAAGTATATTCAAATGTTACCTACACATTCTGATTAATATTTTGAAATTACTACAACAAGGACTACTATTTCATGGAACGTGTGTCTGTGGTATATCAGAACTCATTTTCCACCATGAAAATGACAGTAAGAGTCTTAAAGATGTTAAAGACATTAAAGATGTTCTACCAGGAATTATAGCAATTGCTAAGAAGTCTGTTGACAATTACTGCTTCTAGCTGCACGTGGAGAAAAGTATTTAAAGAGCTAAATAGTGCTAAATATATATATATATTCATATATATACATATATAGGTAGATAGCTGTCTAAACAGATGCCAGGAGGACAGGGTGAGGTGCTTTTCCTGAAAGGGATTTGTTGGGGCACCAGATGCATCCAGGTCAGGGAAGCTGACCTGCGCTACAAAGATTCCACAGTTCTAGAGATGAGGTGTGACTACAGGGGAGCAGCTTGCTATCCAGGACCCCCTGAGAGGGCTTAACTTCAGACAAGAGTAAAGGGTTAAAAAACTGCAGAAGACATTACAAACTTGTATTGCTCATGTCCGCAGAGACCAGAACTGAACAACATTTCTTCATAACCCCATGCAAACTTTGTCATTTTAAAGCATTAATTCTTATACAGCTAGACACTGAGAGAACAGGTTTAAGCTGTGACAAAACTGAGTGCTAAGTCAAGCAGGCTGCAGGGCGTAAGATTCAAAGAAGGAAAGGTGAAGCATCTGTACCATCCAGAAAGTGCTCGAGAGCCCCCAAGCAGCTCCTGAACTCGCAAGCAGCCTCTCAGGGCTCAGAGCACACCATGGCACAGGGGACCAGTATCCACACAGCAGTTTTGTCTCTCTCCCTCTGTTTGGAAGCCTACCAAACAAAAATACACAGCACTTGACTAAGGTTGCAAAACTAATGTTTTAATTGCTGAAGTTCATTAAGGTCCCTAGATGGCAGCCATAGCAGAAAGGCATGTGTCTGTTAGTCCAGTTCCTGCTGTGCTCCCTTACTGTTTTTCCATCACTCTGGCAGAGAAAGGGGTGCTTTCAAGCAAAGTGGCAGCTTACACAGCATATGATGATGTGGTTTTCCCCCACAGCATTTTGCATCGTTGTCATAAGAACTGTAGTTTTTCCAATTGACATAAGCAAGGCTACAGCTTAATTCAGTGCGATTTCAAAAGGATTCAAGGCATCAAAGTTAACTAATAGCCACAGATGGCTTGTCAGTGCAGGGATGTAACAGCAGAATGACGAAAGTTACAAAGAAAAATGTGCTATGTTTAATGGAAAATCTAAGCTCAGAGCTTAACAGAGGGATGCATATCTTTTCAAAAACACAAACATAGCCCAGGAGTGGCGGCTGATCCTGCAGAACAGAAAAACTTAAGAAGCCTTAGAGCTCCATGTAGATGCCACTGAAAACCTGATCCTTGGTTACTAGTCTGTCGTATTCCCCAACACCATTTCTGACAGTTAAGAATATTTTGTACTCCTAACCTTAAAAACGTGTTGTTCTGAATGAGCAGTAACACTATATATTTCATCCTAGGAGTGCATTGTGAAAAAAAAAAAAAAAAAGTTTAAATGAACACCTGTCCTTTTCCCTTTGTCTTCTGTTTTAACCACGACCTTCCCCCTTGAAAAAGCTGTAGTCTAAGTCTCTTAAAGACTTTGCTGAGCGTTACACTAGCTCCAAGTCTATCGTGCTTGAACACTCTCTAGAAGTTTCTGATGCTACAGGGGATGCTACAGCTCAAGACCTCTTAAAGGCAGCTTTGAAGCTGAGAGAGAATAGCTCCTCCTGGTTGGAGGATCAGTACTACACAAGTCATTCTGAGGGTAGTAAAGAAAGACAGGAGATCATTTTGAGTATTTTAAAAATGCTGAAGAGGCAGTGTGGAGAGCCTGTAAGTTAGTTCTGCTTTTCTCTTCTATGCTGATCAGCAAATAAATGCAGACAAAGTTCTTCATGACTTCATACTTCCAGACATTCAGTTTCAATGAAAGTGAAAACTTATAGCTAGATGAGTGGACACAGAAGTGAATTTTAATAATCTAGATATAGCTAAAAATAGGAGACATAAGATGTCTAATAAGATTATTAGAGGCTGCTAAATACCCTGACTTAATGTCCCATTGCAAACACTTCATTGCTTCTGGTATACAAGACATAAGCGATTGTTTGAGCTATAAGGTAACAAGACTGCCTTTGTTTTCTAAGCCAAATTAATCATGTCAGAGAATCAGTCTGCTCAATCTATTTTTACTTAGCTCTAATTCACAGAAGGTAAAGGAGTTCCCATAATAATTCCGAGGTGCTGCATGTTTACACAGTTGTAAATCAAATTCTTAATAGCATTTTATTTTATTATTTTTTTTTTATCCTTCCCCCAAATACTTTAGGACACTGATTGCACTCCTTCTGCATAACAGGCTTATGCAGCAGAAGTAACAGGTAACTAAAATCAAATCTGTGTTTTTTCTCCCTATTTTACGAACTCCTGAAGAATTGACTCCTTGAATTGTAAACATTCACTCATTCTTCCAGACACTAAAATGATGATGTTACCAGCCAAACAGGTAACAGTTCCAATAGCTTCTCTATAGTGCTTAACTAGAAGGCACGTGTATGGATACAATACACAAGTAAACATACCTGACAAGGCTGATATGCAAAAGTTAACAAGGGAGCAGAAGCTTAATTATAAATTCATTTTAGCATAGAAATATGGCATTTTCAGTAAAATAATCGCCACCCATCAACTATTTATACCAACATAATGTCCTTTATTGCCAGAAAATGTCTCAGACAAGAAGGATTTAAAGTCTGTAAAACCTAAAAATCAGTATTGTTAACTTTTAAAAATCTTCCATCACGTCTGCTGAAGCAGAATTGCACAGAAATGGTACTCTTGTTTTCAGTGTACAAACAAACCTATATTTTGCCCCATTGCTTGCATTCAGTGCAAGGTATTATATCAACTTTCTCATTCTGCTGCTGAGGGAGGTAGAAGTGAGTAGGATGAAATGAAATTAAAAAAAAAAAAAGCAAACGGGAAAAGGCAAAAGAAGCTCAGTTGGTTACTTTTTAAAAAACAGAATTGTTGCAATAAGAATTAGCCTTCACTCCATATCAACACTAGACTTCCTAGACTGATCAATTGAGATGTAATTTCTGGAACTATATCAGATTCAACAATATTCAGGAACACATCACTTTGTCACTTTCACATGTGGATACATTATTTGAATATAAGAAAACAAAACCAGAAACTTATGACCCAGTTGCCCATAAAATTTGTAGCAACACTATAAATACACTCAGATTAAGAAACCTCTGACCAAAACTGTGAGAAACAGTAGGAAACTGGAACAATTTTTGTTGGAACAGCAACAAAAAATGATTCTCTGAAGTTAAATTCTTGCTTTCTATGCCAAATACATTTTCTTATATTTATACACATTCTCTCTTGTACTCTCCTATTCAGAGTTTACATGTAAATGTCTTGTATTAGCTTACAAAGTTCCGCTCACACCAATTCTGCCAAAGAGCTAAGAAAAATATCTAAAAATGTCAATTTGTCAGCCCATGCTCCAACTATGCTGTTTTATACCATTTTAATTTTAATATTATTAGCAATAGGCAATATGTAGCATAAGTAATAATGACCATGTGATCAAATATTTATGGAAACTTGAGGCAACTAGTTATAAATTACCATCTTTATCTATTACGATGTTTCATCTTTTCCTTTTTTATAAGTTATTAATTAGATATGAAATAGTATTTCATTATTTATCCATAGAATCAATAACACTTTTGATAAATTATTAGATGCCTTTGTTCTGTGCTCAACATCCCTCTTGCCACCCTCATCATGTCAGAGTGAAGTTATCCATTCATTGTGAAGTTAAATGTCTTCCTGTAGCAAAAATGTAATCCACTATGATCAATGCTACATGTAACAAGGATTTGTTTTCTTAGTACAGCACAGTCAGAGTAGTAGTTCAGATAAAGCTAGGATAGATTTCTATATCTGTTACAAAGTGACCTGTTGACAGTTCCTCCCCTTTTGTTAATGCATTAAGTGAATGTTCCAGCATTGCTAAAATCAACCACAACAGATGGTTATTTTCATCTTAATCTAACAACTGTAGCCCGTGAAAATGCTTGTTTAAGAGATGCCAGGACTTGAGAGCTTTGATACTAGTCTCATATATAACTCTTTCAAAGCTTTCTTCCAACACGCTCATCCTCATTGAGCTGTGCTTCTCTTATACTTAGCTTACCTTCTGTCATTACTATATAATTTCTTCTTGAATACTAATGAGACCAATGCTAGTATATTCTATACCTTTTCTAACAGAAGCTACTTAAGTCTCCCAGTTTACATGCTTTGAAGAACAGACAGGTTCTAAGCAGCCTACGTAAATAGGCGTATGTACCATTAGGAAAGTGTGGAAAGTTTTGCACTATAAGCACATTGAAAACTGCAAATTCGTATTCCTCATACAAGAGGCAACACATTCAAAACTTTAGAAAAACATAAGTTGATTTTTTTCCCATCTCATTTTTAATTTATGCTAAAATGTTAAAATCAAGAGATCAATCATAGCACGCTATAGGGAAAAAAGTTTGGCTTAAAGTTTATAATACAACAATTGTTAAAAGCCCTTCAAGATAAGGCAACAAAGAGCAAAATTTATAATGAACAAGGTACATTCATTGAATCTCTTGGAAGAATTACTGCTTTCAGGTGGCGGAGCAGGTGGGGAAATCAGTTTAGGCATTTTGACTGGATTTTAGGCCCCCGTTCTTTAAATCCTGGCTCATAATACAGGATATATGTTCTGTATGTCCAGGCTCTTTGTAAACGGTTACAAATGCAGTAATACTGAAATATAACAAAAGCAGAGTGTTTTCATTTTTAAATGCCAGCAGAAGGAGCGATTTATTTGTTTTGAAGTTTGGCAAACTCAAATAACAAAGCAAAACTTTGTAGGCCAGGAGGCTTAACCTCATTAAAGCAAAATCTGAAAAAAATCCTCTTAATTAGCAGTCATCAATTCCTACGTTTTGTTTGAGACCCATTAAAACTTTAGTAAATCTCAAATAATTACCCCAAAACATACCTAAGACACCGTATTCGGAAAGGGAGCTGTTGCACACAGTATAGGGGGCCTGCTGCTCCCAGAGGTGGTTCATGGGAACACACGTTCTCTTGTCAACTTCTTGATCATGAAGCACGTGATGGCGATGGCTGCAAAGAGTTGTTAAAACAAATCTGTTAGCTAAGAAACCTTTAGGCTTTAACATTGCTACTTTCAAAGATAAACCTTCAAAAATGAATTCTAGAAATTATGTAAGCAACAGAACTATCTGTGGTTTACACAACGCTCTAGTTTGGTTGAAATATAGTAATATTATTGTCTAAATAGAATTGCTGCACCATTAAGGACTTTCACCGACTATCCAGGCTGGGTCTCAAGCACTCAAGGAAACTGAAAATTCATCATTACTAGTAGAACAGGGTGGGTGGCTGGGTGGGTCAGGTGGGTGTTATAAAACATATTAGACTAATAAAAGCCAAAAAAAATTTCCTGCATTTCCTGGCAAATTCTATTATTTTTTTCCTTAAGACAATTGTTTGGTTTTTATGCCAAAAACCTAATCTAATCTGTGCACCAAAACGTGATGCAGTTGCATCCTCTTTCCTACTATTTCCATTCACACCATTTACAGTTCTCTGGAACAGCATTAATCAGCATTAGAATGGGGCACCAAGGAGCACTATGAAAACAAAGATGACTGAAGTAAGTACTGTAATCCATTAACTCTCTGAGCAGACTAACTGAGTGAATCACACCAATATGTCCAGCTTTACAACCGCTAACAGAAGGACAGTTATTACACTAGTAACAACTACTGTGTGTTGTATAGCTGCCAGCACTGAAGACTGAATTCTTTCGTATTTCCCTTTGCTGTAATGAATGCTAGCAGAAAACCTCTGAAATCTATTTAGAAGTCAACAAAATACGACCAGGAAAAGACAGAATCTTTGAAGACCAACACAAGGAGAGAGGCAGAAAGAGGAAAACAAACACACACACAAACAGCTGTTAAAGCAGAAGTAACTTTCAACACTCATTTTAGTTTCGTCATTCAGACAAAGATAAAAGGCCTAGTCAGGCAATACACTTCTTGAACATTCAGTTTTGTGTTTCCTCAGGAAAAGGTGATTACGATGAGCATAGATGGACAGCCAGAAATATACAGACATGAAACTCAGATTTTGCTGTTAAAAAATTGTCAGTTTTAGTGACATCATACTAATATAAAATCAAGTTTTTCTTGTTATGTGAGCATCTTTTTACTCTTTTTTAAAAGACTGAATAATAAAATCAAGATGGCACGGTAATCCTCAGCTAGCTTTTGCCAGTCTGAATAGCTTTTTATTTGTCTTATTTGGTTTTTGTTTTCTCTATATTGTTGTGAGAACAACTATTTTTATTCTAAAACATTGAGAAAGTCTGGACAGTAGCTCAGGAAAATCCTCTTGCACCAGTCAAGAGAGCTGAGAATAGAAAGGATTGGTATTCCTAAGACAAATCTATAGGTTTATGTTAGACCTGACTAAGCACTCACCTGACTCAGGCAGTTAGCTTGCTGAACAATGAATATGTGTTCCTCTCCCAGGAGGTGCTCACAACTTTACAAGACCCTGGTACTGAAATCAAGGAGGATGAGGAATCGGAGGTTGGGAGGGGAGAATCTCCTGATTTTCAGTTTTGTTTTGAGGTCTTGTCTGAAGGATTTTGTTAAATTACCATTAGAATGAGACAAAAAAAAGAAGAAAGCCCAAAGGATTTGATACCAAATGAAGCTCAGCACAGAAGAGTCGCACCACAGAACACTGCACCACACAAGACAGGCACCAAGATTGATCTCTTTTCTGCATGCATTCACAACAAAGCATGGTGCAGCTGCTCGTTCATTCACCCCCAGCAATGGGCTTCGCATCAAAGGGTTCAATTAAATACATCATTAAGATTTTACTCCATGGAGAGTCAGGTAAGGCAGCAGAACCGTATATATTTTACCAAGTGATCAGATTCAGCATTCATTCATGCTCCACAGTCTTTAAGAGTTTCAGTACAAAGGATCTTGTTTCACTTAGAAGAGCCTTGCCAACTGGCAAGATATTTGCTCAGAGGATACCAGAGCTCCAAGCAGCCACCACTGCAGTAGTATTTAAACACTTCAGAATCTGCAGCAGCAAATACCTTGCTCATACTTCTCAGCAATTAGGTTGAATGTGACTGATTTTTTTTTTTGGAAAGCAAAAAAAATAATTTCCATAATTTCTACTTTTCAGCCATGTAAGGAAGAAAATATTTAAGAACTTCTGTTCTACCTTAACTACTATTCTGTGTCTGTAAACAGAGCATTTTAAAGGAGATCAACTGAAGGAAACAACGACATTAAGATTGATGCTGAACAGTATCAGCTTTCCCCTTCCCTTAAAAGAACATATTCTTTACGAATTGCAAACATGTTCCTTTATGTATGGGACAGATTTTAAGAGTTATCTCAGTACTCACCTAAAAGTACCCCTCTCCACATCCTGTCCACTTAGTCGGACATGGATCCCTTCTTTCAGAAAAGAGCCAAAAGCCATGTATTCTGCTAAAGCCCAGTCAACAACCCTGTTCTTGGTCATTTCCAAGCGAGCTCTCAAAATCCGAGAGAGTCCTACATTAGAATAAAGATAAGAAATCAATGGTCCTACTTTAGAGAAATTTGACATTCATATTACATTCACCATTCTCCCCACTGGCTACAATAAGCTAGAACAGGAAAACCAACCAAGCTTAGATTGATGCTTTAAGTCTTAGTTGCTGATCTACTGTCTTCATCAAATGCAGGATAACTGCAGCCAAGTTAAACACAAATTCAATTTGTTTATCATAGTAGTTCTTCTAGGCCTGAACTGCTAGCAAAGTAAAATAACTTGTTTCCTAGGCAAAGGGTTGTATGTTTTTCATACCTTGTTTTAGCAGAAGAAAATAAGATATGGCTGTCAGAAACTACTGAGGACAATTAAAATGACTCATGGTCAAATACTTCTTCCTAAATATTTATTTTCACATTTCTAGCACCAAGTACTCTTTTGTAAAAGACTGAAAATATCATCTATTGGGTTCTTCTCTCTTTCTCACTCATTTTCTCTTGGCATTTGTCTTATTGGATTCTGGAGATACTACAAAGAGAGAAACAGGCAGAGTTAATCAATATGATGAATATCAGGCAAATAGGAAATTGTACCAGCTGCCAATGGATTTTCAGTTGGTAAGCAATGGTTGTTGTTTTGTTTTATTTATTTATTTTATATTTTTTTTTTTACAGTGAAGACATACTTTGCTGAGCCAAAACACAAGTTGCAACACTGTGACTTTCAAAGGGAACAGAAAAAAACTTTGAAGATGCATCCAGGTGCTTCCAGCTCTGAAGTTATGTAAGCTTACTGAATTCAGTGTCACTTGACACCACCTTATTTTCACATCTGCATTTATGCTTCTGGCAAGCTGTTCTATTTGTTATTTTCCCATTCTTCTCTTTGTTACTTTCCCCATCTTTACAAAAATCACCCTGCTTCCTCTCCGTGTACAACTATTCTCTTAGAAATCATCTCACTGTAGACAAGAAAATCTTGAAAACCATATCTTCTTTATAATATACTAAGCAGTTGATAAAACAAAACTGTCTTCCAATTTGTTTTTTTTTGTGTGTTTTTTTTTTTGTGTTTGTTTTGTTGGTTTTTTTTTTGAAAGACAAGGAGATACTAAACTGTTTTTTTCTTAGTAGAAGGCCAAAGTACTTCAAAGGTACTTCATCCTCTTCCAATTCTAATTATCCCCACATTTTCTCTCTCATGGCCTTTTAAACTGCATAAAAGAATCTAGCAGACCAAAGTTTGATAACTATTTATCCAATAAGAATGCTTTATGCTAAGATGAACCTATCTCATATACTGGCAAATATTACTTTGAGTCAAGGATTTAATCAAGTTAATAGAGGTTGACTTACTTTTTTAATTAGAATGCTTAATACTAAATTTCATTGACTAACTATAATTTCAAATTTATCAGTATCACCAAAGTGCACAAACATGTAGAAGAGTTTAAGTACACCTGTTAGTTGTATGCGCTCAATGCGTTTGCTATTGATAACTAGGAATGCCTTACTCTCACTGCTTGTAGCAGTGCTTAGTTGTGCCAAAGGAACACAAACTCATGGAACATCTAGGGCAAACACACTTTATTCCTCAATGGATGATTCTGGAGATGAAAGATAATCTAGAAATTTTATCCAGAAAAAAAAAGTTCTCTCTCTTGATCCTACATACATTCCCTACAAGGCAACAAAAGAAAAAAAGATCCCCAAAGGAAAAAAAAGATCCCCAAAGTGGCTCCATGCTTCCCCATGAAAAGAACACATCCTTGTTCCCTGTAGAGCTGCTAGACTTCAACCTGACCAGGGATTAAAAGAATTAACTCAGAAGCCTGAGATAATGCCAAGCAATCCCTAAGTGAGACAAGTACATTTAGCTTTCTACTGCAATTAGATGCTAAATTCAAAACTAGATTTCTTCACCCCAAGAGCTAAGACTTCCTGAGAAAAAGCTGGATTTGTGCTATCATCAACATTACCTGCTAAGTTGAAAGGAAAACTTTGGCTGAATTTGGCCACACAAAGTTCATTCAGCTGTACTAAAATTAGGCTCATAGCATAACAGCAGTGCTGCCAGGTTTGAAAAGACCAAGCTCTATTCCTGAGCGGAAACTTGTCTAACTACAAGAAAAGCATCTTGAGTGAATCCCAAATTAGCAGTAGTTTTAGCATTTGTAAAAACCATAACAGTGCTTTCTGAGACGGATACCTTACTTCCGAGTTAGTCCCAAAACGTGCTGTGCAGAGGCAGCACTTTCCATGAGCATTTGATGAATTAAAGGACTATTAACTTAACATTACAATGAGTTTTGCCTCCCTCAGAGAAAAATCTGTTTTAATATGGTAGGGAACAGAAGTGGTGTGACATTGAAAGGATATTACATTGATAACAGAGTAGAACCTTAACTGTCACATTCTCCTTGCCCCTAGGGTAGAAGAAGTAAAATAAAAGACGAGTCACAGGCATTTTCCCTTTTGGTAAAAGGCCCAACAGCAACTCATTTGCAGAAATACAAAACCTGAGCAAGAAATGCAGCCACTAGGAGAAACAAAGACTCCAGCTGACCTGAATGTATTTTGAAGTCTTTGACTGGCACTGAACTAGCTACATTGCCAATGTGAGTCAGCAGGTCTTCTGAAATGCCAGTTGGAGGACAGGACATGCTCTTGGGTTCTCCATCCACGTTAAAGAATCCTGGAAGTAGAAAACTAGCAAGTTCAGGGAACAATTAAGAGATTTCTATGCTATATACAATTTATTTAAAAATACGCAACTCTTAATAGACATTCTAAGCAGCAGCCTAAACCTGTTCTTCACCTTTCAAAAGAAGACAATCACTTCCATTTTCTGCATGATAAGAGTACTTGATCTTACAGGCACACCATGATCTGTTTTGTTCCTACTTTCACTCCCTGCAAATCAAGTCCAACTGTGTGGGCAGAGACAGGCAATAAAAGGCATCTGGCACTTCAGTCCCTCCAAGAAGGGAGCATGAGACATACTCCTCCCTCTTCCCAAAGGAACAAAGAAAATATTGTAAGAAAAACACCCTCTTTAGTAAACTGAAGAGAGGGTTTTCTCACAGAATCATAGAATAGATTGATAGAATGGTTGGTGTTGGAAGGAACCTTAAAAATTATCTGGTCCTAACCCCCCTGCCATGGGCAGGGCAGGGACCCCTTCACTACACTAGACCAGGTTGCTCAGAGTCACACCTTGTTTTCCACTTTTTTTTTTTTTTTTTTAGAAAGGCTCCTCTTGCAAATTGTTCTGGCAGAATGTTTTATTTTCTGTTAACACAGGAAAACTAAAAGTCACACAACTTTATTCGAAAGAAACATTCACTGATGTACATTTAAGAGTACTAGACCTAGGACTCAAAATAAAAGCACAGTGATATTAACACTAGGATATACGAAAGGACAGTTCTTACCAGGCCAAGGTGAATCAAGCCAGTGCTTAATGTGTAGAATCTTATTATCCTTAGATCTAGTGTATGCTTCTTCACATATTCGATCGTATTTTGCGATTTCTTCCTGTGGAACAAGACGTTTTGTTTTCAGAACACCCTTTTATCTGAAAATGATACCTACTGTTATCTCTGAGGCAAGGCAGATAAATTTTTGCAAGGGAATAAAAAGCTTAAGCTGCTTTTACTTCTTTATTGCTAGATAGAATTGCCATTTCTATAAGGCGATCAACATGAAGCTACAGTCGTACCCGTGAGCATTCAAATACCATCTCACTGCTGAAACAGGATTCATTCACACATAATCAACTTCTACAAATGTTGGAATTTAGTCAAATTTTTTCTACTCTATGTATTTCATAGCACTTTCAGTCCCTTTGTTAAAGCAACATTTATGTACATTTATATGAGATTTGTTCCTAATTACATTTCCTAATTACATTATATAGCAAGAATTAAGAAAATTACTAAAGTAATACCTCCATGGAAATAAGCTTTAAAGCTTTGTATTTTACATGAAAACCAAATTGAAACAGAAAGCGTCAAAGGATGAAGACTCAATCACAGTAAGGGGAGGAAAATTTTTAAGCAGTGGCAGTTGTGTCTTCCTACTGACAGCTTTGTAAGTTCCCTTTAAGCCTGCTGACATGCTGTACCTCAAACTCTTGCAGTGTTACAGTTCCATCTGCAATCAGTTTGTCAGCATACTTCTTCAGCACTGGCACTTGCTTATGAATCTGCTTGTACATCAGAGGCTGGGTGAACATCGGTTCATCCATTTCATTGTGCCCTCTCCTACGGTAACAAACCTACAAATGGAAAGATTGTTTCTGTTGGTAAAGAAAGATGAAATTTAAAAACTTCATTTTACATAGTTTTACAGAGATTTAGCCTTATGGTATAAAAACATTTATGGATTCTTGTGGGGTTGTGTTTTTTTTTTTTTTAATTAAGAAACTAAAGGTCATTGAAATCAAACTATGTTTCTTGATTGGGTCTTCTAAGACACATTAAAATTAAGAGAATGATACATAAATGCACAGAATGAAAAGTTAAGAAACCCAAGACTTACTAAGTCAACTACCACATCTTTATTGAATGTGTTCCGCCACTCTGCAGCTACACTGCACACGTACATCACTGCTTCAGGGTCATCAGCATTCACATGAAAAATAGGAGCATTGACTACACGAGCAACATCAGTAGGATATGGAGAGGAGCGTGCCATACGGGGGTCTGTGGTGAAGCCAATCTAAAAAATTCCAGAAAATTCCATTAAAATGATGACGTGGGCATCTCCCTATACTTTGCTTTGAATGCTTGATGTTTTCACTTGACAGTCATTTTACACAACAGTAGTCTTAGGCTTTTCATTTTGGCTACCTATAGGATTATTTTTTTTTCCTTTGCTCCCTCTAAAACTAAACAAAACAAACCTAATCCAGTTAATTGTTACAAACTGAACGAAATAAATGTTGCTGGTAAAATATTATCAAGTCAGAGTTACTACATACTACAATTGTTTCAGGAACATCCTAGCCATTGTAATGAATAGAGGGGACATTGCATCAAGCTAATAAAAAGGAATAAACACTAGCAACTACTTGGCACACAAATTGATTGGGAAATGCTCTGCTTATTACCTGGTTGTTGACAACAACATGAATAGTGCCATTTGTGGTATAGGATGGAAGGTCACTAAGATGAAATGTCTCATAAACCACACCTTGTCCTGCAAAGGCAGCATCCCCATGTAATAAAATGGACATAACCTAAGAGGGAAGATAATACACACAAACACACATATATTTAAAAGCAAAACTGCAATTTAAGCTTCTCAGCAGGATTTCTCTACTCCATGTTTCTGTAGTGCTTGTAAAATAGAACCGTATTTTTATAATAAACCATATAGACTTGTCAGCATTCTGTTGCCTTTGTTGAGTTCCCAAATGAGGTTAAGTTTTAAGCCTGCTTCCTGAAGTTAATCTTAAGGTAACATGCTAAAAGCTTTATCTAGTTCAATGGGTGCTATATCCCTTCTGTGAAGCAGAAATGGAAGAAGACTGCAACACAAAATTACTGGTAAATTATTTTTATTAAAAGTACTTTAAAATGTACCAGTAAGACTTACTGCAACATTAAACCCTTACCTTTTTCCCTGCCGTATCCCCTCGATAAAATTGTTCAGCTTTTGTCTTCCCCTGCACAACAGGATCAACTGCTTCCAAGTGCGAAGGGTTAGCCATCAGGGACAGAGTGATTTTCTTGTTTGTTGCTCTGTTGATCCTCTCATGGTACATTCCCAGATGATATTTTACATCCCCAGATCCCTAACACGCAAGATGTAGTCACAACTCAGGAATGTTATTCATACAAACTATATCTAACTGCCTATAAATTCTGCTTCATTCTGTTAAATGGATTTCACAAACTGACTGCATCCCATGGTACAGAGCCATATTGGAGCAGTTCTTGAGGAACTCCAGACTGCCATAAGCCCAAGTAGAATCAGTTTGGGCAGGAGCAGAAGAAGAGAGTGACCAGGACAGAGCAACAGAGATGAAGTGTTACGGACTGACCAGCACCCCCTTTCCATGTTCCCCTGAGCCACCTGGGAGGAGGAAGTGAAAGACGGAAGAAAGGGGGAAATGTGTTTTTATTGTGCTTTTAGTTCTCAGTGCTCTAGTCTGTTAGCTGGCAATACGTTACATTGATCTCCCAATGCTGAGTCTGCTTTACCCGTGATGGTAACTGGTGAGTGTCCTTATCTCAACCAACGAGCTTTTGTTTCATCATATTTTCTTCCCCTGTTTTGTTAAGAAGGTGGTATGAGAGACTGGTGTGGAGGAGCTTAGCTAGTTGCCAGCATGAAGCCACAAATTCGTACAGAATTGATACTCATTTCCCATATATAAAACAAAGAAAGATGCCTAAAGATTACAAACGCTGTTATATGATGTGTAACTGACCTATCTACAATCATTCTTTAGGCTTTATAACTAAGATACCTTCTGCATGTTACAGGTACAGTATAGTCTTTAAATTTGTTAATTTCAGATCATGTTTCTCAAACTAGAGAAAAAGACAATGCATTTCAGCAGCTGATAACACTATTATGATAATAACTATGACCTAAAATGACTAAAAACAACCTTGAATATTGATCACTCTATGTAGATGTATTGAAGAAACATCTTACCTCATCAGCTGCTTCAAGTTTGGGATCAAACTGACAGAAGATCTGCTCCAGCTCTTTTCGGATGACATTAGCCAATACATTCAGCCTACCTCTAAAAAAATCCAAACACAAGTATGTCTCAAAAATGGTAATAACAGAATTAACAGTATAATTATTATTATTATTTTTTTTAAACAGCCACCACCTCCATCAGAAATTTGCAATTCAGAAACTCACTTTAACCTTTTGAACTTCAAATCTTTCATTCTACCCTTCACCATCCCATTGCAAAGTTCCTCCAACACATTCTCACTGACAGCCCATAACACCTACTTATCCAGGTATAAACAATTAATTTTGTAGCAATTTTACAAAAATAAATTTTAACATGCAATTTTTACATGATAGCATTAATAATTAAGACAGACTGCAGAAGTAAGAGAGATTATCTTGCCTAGCTTTCTCAGTTCTAGACTCAATGGGGTAACTATTGCAGTTCCTGCTACACTTATTTTCATCTTGAAAGTACACAGTTACATTTAGCATTCACCTGTGAAGCCTGTAGCTTCCCACTGACATATTGTTACAGTTCTGTGTTCCCATTAATCACTATAACAATCTCTTGCTTCCCCAGCTTCTCTAGTATCACCTTTGTTAATAAAATTCTACAACTTAAAGCCTGTCTTAAAACACAAGTCCATTCACTGAGGGGCTTCCACTGACATTACCTATGAGGCATCCCCATTATAACATATTCAATTCCCATTTCACTGGATTTATCAATGATGGTCTTAAGTGCAGGAATCATTACTTCACATCCTTCCAAACCAAATCTCTTCTCAGAAGACCACTTGCGAGCAAGGAAATCTTCAAATCTTTATTAAAAAAAAAAAAAAAAAAACAAACAACACACACACACACACACAAAAAAAAGAAACAGTGTTTGCATTAAGAAAATGTGGCAAGTATTGTCAAAATCTTTTATCAAATAAAATTACATTACCGTGTTTTAAAACATCTGTGAATGCACATTTATAGCCCTCCGGTGGGAAGATGGAGAAGACCCTGGACAGAATTAAGTCTTCCTCCTCCATCTGAGAAATATTTACCACAACTTTGAAACAATTCAGATGAGAAGAAGAGTCTCCACCTCAGATAAAATTCACTTCCCAAGTTAAACCCTGCTCCTTTCAATGCATAACCCTCTCCAGCAAAGAAGTCTCCTCTATGGATTGAAAAAGGCACAAGAGAATTGGTATTTGCTGGAAGTAACAAATACTTGAAGAAAACAGGAGCAGAAAGCATGCCTATTTCAATGACAGAGCTCCACAGACTACGTGAGGCACTGGCTGGTAACATGCCAAGAACAAAGACACTGGAATCTCTGCCTCAGCTGCAGCTGGGGACAGATGTCCATCTCTGACAATTCTCTGCTTTTTCATTCTTTAATGCATTTGGGCCAGAGGCAATGCAAGTGGTTAAAATGTACCTTTTAACAAATGCTGAAAGAGTCGTATGTTGTAAAGCCTGGAGATACAAAATGCAAACAGAATACATCTTCATAAAAATAACTGTATTAGTTACATCATCTTTGCAATGCTGGGCTTATAACACTGCCATAATCCATTAGTGTTTGGCTTACTCCTCACTTAGAATGATGACATTTACCTCTTCAGAATGAAATTGTAAAAGAAATGAAATGAAAAGACTCTCCTTAGCTAACCCATGAATACCTTTACAATTCAGGCATCTGAGCAACAAGCCAGATCCTCAGCTAAAATATGCTGCCATAATTCCTCAGAAGTCAGTAAGGTTATGCCAGTTCATATAAACTGAAAGCAGGGTCCTATGTGAACAGCAGGCCCTACAGGGCAAAGCAAAGTGGTGGTTGGACAGACCATTTTCCTTCTCCTTTAGCTGCCAGTTAAGCCAGCACTGCACAAGTAGAAAGTTCATCATTTGAGGCAGGCTGTCACTGTGCATATAGAATTACAGTATTTCATAAGTCCCCCACATATGCCAGTGTGAGTTCACAAGGGCAGGCAGCTCTGCTGTCGCTGCATGTATTCAGTACCCAGCAAGGAGCAAGTCTGATGAAAGACAGCTGCTGACAGAAGGAGGAATCTGGAAAGACTTGACCCTGCACAGGTGTAAGAAGATGCTCAGACCAGACTACACAGTCGTCATCTCTCTTCGACATGTTGACTGATGCACACACATAGAAACTCAAAATATGCAGTGTTTTATGGCAGGAATACCTTTTGTTCAATAAACTGTTTGTAAACACCACAAAGGATGAGAAATCTTGTTGTAAAACACAGTTTCAAGTACCTAAGTATGTAGTACTTCGAAGTAACATTTTTAAGAACAGATTCTTGAGCAAAATGATTGGGCTTTACAAAGCCACTATTCTCAAGAGCACAACCAGCTGTTCGCAAAACCAGTTTTCTTGATCATTTTCAGACAAAACAAACATGCTAGAGATAGATGAATGGAAACTTATTTAAACTTTTTTCCTCCATTTTCAGCAGACAATTTATCAGAAGAACATTTGGCTCCTTCATGCTACTAGAAACTGAAGATTTTTCCACAGCTTGGACAGGCAGGAATAGGCATTTTTGCTGCTGTCTCAAGATAAATGGAGATGGTTCATACTGAGGGCTTGTTAAACAGGCTTACTCAAGTGCCATATTCACTTTGCTGTTAAGTGATTTTTTTTTAATTATTATTTTTTTTTTTAAACTTCTGTTTAGATTTAACTTTTAGCCAGATAATCTTGTTACGATACTGGCAAACAAAATACCTGGCAAAATATCTTCCAAGACCTCCAGTGGGTACTTCATTTTAAAGTATTTGAACAGAGAAGCTTAATCGATAAACAAGCCTTCAAATATTGCTAACTCTCATGTTTATCATATATGCAAACTGTTTCAAAATGTAAGAACTGTAATAAATCTCATGCCTGAGAAGAGAGTCTTATTCTAGGGAAGAAAGGGTAATTCAACCTCTGGTGATACAGTATTTCTATACAGATAGCCACAACAGGAGCAATCAATGAGCTGTTTCCAAACATACTTTCAGATATTGCAGAGAACAAAATTCTTTCTGCCAGGTCATGCAACAGTAGAGCACATTTTGGTGTACCTCAAAAGGCAAAGGGCAAAAACATGACTTGAAATAACACTGTCTCTCTCAAATCCAGTCCCATCTTGGCACTGTTTTCTAAAGAGACTGTTAGCAACCCAGCGAGTCAAACAAAGCTCATGTCAACGTTTCACCTATCTACAAATCCTCCTTGAGCTCACAGTTAAGACAACTTCTTTTGATGACATGCTACCAGAAAGATGTACAGTACATACCAAATGTCAGATCTGTATCCAAAGTTGTTCTGTTTTCTGAAACAGGTTATGAATCTTTAACACATAGGAGTAAGATGTTTCAACTAGTCTGCTGAAACATTTTTTTCACAGTTTTTCTCCAGAAGCTAATGAAAACATTGCCAGATTCACCACTAAAGCCTGTGCAAGCGTTAAAGTACACAGACTTCCTTTTAAGAAAATAGAACATGAAGTCATTACACAGATCTTGACATACCTCACAGTTCACACTTTGCCTTGTCATCGTAGCCAGGTTAACTGCACTTACCTGTACTCCAGATTTCATTTAGACTTCACCTCCACATCAGCAGTTTGAGCCCACTAGCTTCCCACACCAGATTACACCCAGCAATCACAGAGCAGTTTCCCAGCACCACTCCAGCATACCTCATTGAGCGCACCAGCCTTGCCAACAAAGTCCTTTTTTCCTCATTAGTAAACTTCATAACACCTGGCGTCTCAAACTTCTGCCGGATCCACTGGCACTGCTCCACATCATTGATGAACATAAACTCCAAGCCTATGTGTTGGCAGTAGGTATTCTAGGATGCCAAAGCACCAATACAGAAGCTTTAGGAATTAACTGGCCATGAGGAAGCAAGTATATTTTTAAAATTATCCTGTTACTTTTCTGAAAGCTATCTTCCCCACACTAGTCCTATAAGCAAACAAGTATTTTAATGAATCCAGTTTGTGTGCCGGTAAATTAAAACTTTCTCTACAAAGCAACATTTCAAATGAAAAGTATTGCATGATGATCCAGCATCATGCAATACTTTCAAAATAGGTCAACGTATCTGCCTTAAACTTACTGGCTTATTCACCTAATTTGAAGCTTTTCTTACTGGCATAGTACAGTCTTTTCTTATATGCAAAGATTGAGTGATTTATCAAAATTTATCCTGTCTTTTTAAAACACCACCTAAAGTCAAGTAATGGCAATAAGACAGCTATAAAGCCTCATGCAAATTACTTGATAGCTGTCAATTCTCAGAAGGCTGAAAATCCAAAAAATAAACCAAGCTGCTCAGACCAGAGAAATGAGAGGAAAAAATAGCAAAACCACTTCAAAACTTTTAGCTCCTTCTATTTTTTTCTTACTTTAAAAAGAACATTGCACCCCAAAAATATGTTCAAAACAAAGTCAATAAAAAAACACATTGTGAGTTTGAGTTAAAACCATTCTGAACAAACAGTATGTGCTCTCTGCTACCTCTAAAAAGGAATTTAATGTTAATTTCAGCAGAAAAAAAAAATCTAAAGCTCTGGCAAGAGAAGGGAAAACTGGAAGGTTATTTCCTCTTTAACACAAATCAGTGTCTTGAGGCTTTTAGATTTTCCTATTTATCTTCTCCATTTATTTGTACATTATGATTTTAAGGATTCTCTTGAAAAGTGCTGCACAGACATGCTAG
Organism: Aythya fuligula; assembly: GCF_009819795.1. Lineage (NCBI taxonomy): Eukaryota > Metazoa > Chordata > Aves > Anseriformes > Anatidae > Aythya > Aythya fuligula. The sequence goes on along the minus strand of NC_045565.1, from coordinate 9,715,485 downwards.
AAGTACAAAAACCAAAAAGCAAATACAGAGCTCTAAAGCACAACACAAATGTGCCTATGCATCAGATAAGCGGCTCTAACCATGGGTCAGATGTGCAAGTCAACACATTCCCTTAGTAACTGTATGCAAGTGTTTTATCTGTGAAACAAAGTACTAAAGGTTCTACTCCTTTCAAGCAACATAAGCTCTTTTTGCAAAACTAGGGCCTAAATTAGTATTCTACCATATTCACATTTTTATACTCATCCTTAATCTATGCATTCCAGACATCCAGTCAACGAAACTAATGGAGCTACCATCTCTAAAAAAAACATTCAAGGGTTATTTTGCTGTCATTTGCTGTATTAATAATTGTCAGTTCTTTGTGACTTACAACTAGAAAAATGTTCACTTGTCTTGGGATCTCAAATCACAAATCAAAGATGTCACACTGACCTCCAGCCGTTTGATGATCTCTCGTAAAGAAAGACTGTTCTCATTTCCTCCTATGAAAGTGGTTGTAGGCAGCTGAAAGACTTTGTCCAAATCCGATTCATGTAAACCATAAAACCCTACAACATATGCATTATCTATTAGCAAAGCAAGGTATGAAACAAAAACGAAATTAGAATTGTTTTTCAAGCCACCACAAACTGAAGTTTAATAAAGAGATACTAAAAAAGAACGACACAGATCAAGAATTGAAAATGTCAATATTTTGAATGCATCCATTGGTACAATGAGCTGAATTCAATTCTGGAATTTAAAGAAATGTGTTCATTAAATAGCTATTGTTAGATAAGGAGTACAATACTGATATCAATGCAAGTTAAAGACTATGCATGACAATGTTAAACTTGAATGGGAAAAGGAAAAATGGCTTTTTAAAATTGTGTGTGTATATACGTATTAAATTTAAAATACATTCTATAAATAAATATTTACATAGAGAGAAATTATATGTGTGCACATATAAAATATTTAAAAGTATTTAAATATTAAAAAATAAGTTTCTCTATTTTTATTTTTGAATGCTTTGTCTTGATTCAAGATATGTTGCAGACATCCACTGATCTGACAACCAGCACATAACTCTTAAATCAATGTATAATAGTGCTCTGCATTCCCTTTTAAACTTATTTCTTGAAGATAAAAAAGCAATTTAAAGATTGAGTAAGTATGGAACTTAGCATTTTGAGTTGGAGTCAGGCCAAAGAACCGTGTCGCCATCACTTTTACTATACAGCACTTTCAGTAACAACACATTCTGTTTTAAAGTTAATATATTTTCATAGATATTTTAAAATAATATATAGTAAAACAATACATTTTAAAGCATTGAATCTGACATGACTAAAACAGGTGTCTGTGTACCACCTTGTCTTCTTTCTGGCACTATATTTATCTTCTTCAGGACCAAATTAATTCTCTTTTTCTATAACACATACATACACAAAAATGGAGAGCATAGTTTCATTTGAAACAAAGTAGTGCTACCATCCTATATTATTATTCTTTGCTGTCTTTCTGTCAGACTTCACAGGCTCCTCATGCTGTGTCATGCAAAAAACAGAACACATGCAGGCGCACACAGAACATCTGTGCTTCATACCATAGCACTGCATATTTATGGAAGCATCACTTCATGTTTAAAGAGATACAATCTTACTGAAATCCTAAAAGCAACTAAAAAAAGCTACTAAAAGCAATTCTAGAAATTGAACCACTTATTTGGTAGGTACAGCTGTAACTAGATGCATTTTAAAAGAAACTCTCAGAATAAACTGCCTACCATGAAGTTTCTAGAAGAACAAACCAGAAAATGAGACAAGGAAAATTAAAAAAAAAAAAAAAAAAACACTAAAATACTTTCTGGACTATCAGAGGCCTTTCACAAGTTTTCTGCCTGGAACATTCAAGGATTTTTGTGTCAGACAGCATTTGAAATACTTTTTTTTTTTCCCTCATTTTTTTTTTCCTCCTGTTCCAAGACTAGGTTAGCAACTGTTTCCCCTCACAAAGTGAAATGTCACTTCAGTTACCACACTCTGAGGCACATCCCTCCCAAATCATTTAGTTCCAGCACATTTTTCTGGTGCTCACAACGCCTTCAGCATGATCCTTTTTGGTCAGTCACAACACTGCACTAAGCTGTCTGCAAAACGTAAAGAAATTTGTACTGACTTTCCAACAATTACCCATGATCAGAACAAATTATTTTTAGTTAGTAAACTCTGTTGTGTTTTCTAGTAAGTACTTCCCTTTAATTAAAACTGATAAACTTCAAAGTGAACCTTGATTTGTGAAAGCACCTCTGCTCTTAAAGACTTACGCACTCTACTAGTGCCTTTGAACAATCAAAGGTCAGAACTGCTTCTTTCCTACAACCAGAAATAGAAAGAACAGAAGCAAAGAGGCCGTAGATGTACTTAAAGTAAAACTAAGCAGAACTTGTTTTATCTACTGCTTGCACTATGTTTTATGTAAGATCCAAAGAGCTTCCCTACATATCAAAGAAAAATTGATTCACTGTCCTTAGCAAGTAGAATACCCCATTTTAAGCAAACCAGGTGGATTAAAAAGTAGAGGAAAATCAATCAGACATTTCTTTATTGAAATAGAGCTGGAACAAAAAAAAAGATCAGAACAATTCCTCAAAGAAATATCCTCTTACCAACCAGAAAACCCCTTGCAAATGCAGATCCCAGTGTAGTATATTCTTCCAGCAGCAAACTAAAATGCTCACTGTTGGATTACATACAATTCAAGAATTCTACAGTTTTCATGTTTTCCTCATGAAAACTTCAGACTTCTCAAAGTCTAACAGAAGGGATAAGTAGCAGAGGCTAGAATCCAACTTTGGCATAGAACTACTACCAAGTTCCCTCAAGCCACAATTTTGCTTATTGTTTTTTTTTTTTCCATATTGATTAGCCTACGTATGTCCCCAGTCAAAACAAGTATCAAGCATAAAGGATATGAAAGCAATTTAGAACACCAGAATCTTGGCCTTCTGTACTGATTAGTAATAATGTCTGGTGTGGTTAAAAAAAAAAGAGGACTTCCTTTTTTATGTTGTGCTTATAATCATTATTGATGAGAAGGTGAATTCACGGGAACCTTAACTTTGCTTTTGGAGTAAAAATTCCATCATCCTGAAACCTGAGCCTCCTTACAGAGGCACAAAGAACTACTCTGTGATATCATCAAGCAGAAAATGTAGAAGCCTCCCTGAAATGTCTGCTTTAATCACTTCAACCCAGGAGACAAAAAAAACAAGTAACTATTGCAAATAATAAGGCATACAGTGTACTCACCAAGTTTATCGATTGTAGTGATTAAGTCAGATGGAACAAATGAATCCAAGTCTGCATCCAGAATCCCAAGAGGATCTAGCTGAGCGACATGATGGCCACGGATCTGAAAAAAAGGAAGTAAGAGAAAAAGAAAAAACATGCTAATGAAAGTCAGACAAAAAGTCACCAATATCTCTCCAAAGTATGTAGATAGGCCATGAAGTCAAAATAAGCAAGCACTACTAAAGTCAAGTGAGAGTCAGATTTGCATTTTTTCCCCCTAAGAACACAAAATAAGCATTATATCTCAGGATATGTACACTATTTCTATTAATAGCTGTTTACTATACATTAGGATGCAAGTTTTAGTGTGTCTGGCACACAATTTAAAGTAAAATTACACTGAAATCTAAGTAAAGAAACTGCTAAAGATGGTAAAATCTAAATCTCTGGGTAAAATTAAGAAAAGATGACTAGTCTATAAATCATTTGCTATTTCTGTCATTTTGTATTTTTGTCTGAATCCTTTTTTCAGCAGCTGCAGAATACCAAAATATGGCATTGCTGACCTAAAACATGGATTGATGAAAAAGAAATTTCTATTGGAATTGAATGGATCAGTCTTCATGAGCCTGGCTCCATATCACATAGCAGCATCTATTTTCATTCAAGGAATTTTGGTAATTTCATCTACCATATGAATGATATTCAAGACATCAAGGAACACACTCTGTGTTAGCAAAAATACTGGTGTCAACACGTGCCACAAGTTGCTATAGATTAGTGCATTATATTAATGTGTGACATTGCTGAAGAAATAACTAATTGGTTCAATAGAGCCACACAAGTTTTTTGTTTTATGCAATGTCTCTTACACGTGAATCGAATGTACCAAATTAGCTCACTGAAAGTTTTTTTTTAATGAACATATTACTGTTTTCTCCTTATTACTTTTCTTTTTAAGGACAAAGTTCAGATCACCTGGATAGATTTTCATTCACACTAAGTATTCTAATTGTCTCTGGGAAAAATATTAATACACTGCAATATTAATAATAATAATAATAATTACATCACAAAGTAATAAAGAGTGATTAAAGCGTGGCTCATTTACAAGTGACTTACAAAAACCCTATTCAGATATTCTACATTTGCAGGAAAGTTCCCAACAAAATCCCTTCCACTCATAAGCAAACAAACCAAACTAAGGCATCTTTTGTAGAACCACCAGACGTGTAAATTCAGTCTGGCCTCTGAGATTCTTTGCATCTCATGAATCACCAGCAATAAAGCTCTGACAGGCCAAATGATGCCCATGGCAACATCTGTGCCACCTCATTGTTTACAGCAGCACAAAGTCTATCTGACTGGAACTAAGCAAACAGTTCTGTCTCAAGCATCATCAACAGGAAAGAATTCACCTCCCTAAGCTACATCTGCTGCGCAGTATTAGCAGGAAGATGAGGATTAGCAAGAACGCCAAAACCCAAAAGAGCAAATCAGTAAAGCGCTGTGCCATGTTACATGCCAGGAGCAGTCAGATCTTTAAGTAAAGCACAGTATTTCCCACAATATCAAGTTACTTTTTAATAACAGCACTCCAAAATGGGAAACTTAACAATTTGGCAACAGATAACTGGTAAGCTAACACTAGACACTCCATTATAATGAAAATGTATACAATAATCTAGTTTTCTAGCATGTGCCTAATACAATACACACAATACAAAGAGAGGTATTAATTCAGTAGTACAGGATGGGGAAAATCATAGCTGTCTTATTTTCTACCCACCTACAAACAAGCTACACAACAGAGCTCATACTCTGATTGCAGAACAGTCATTATTACCCATAATAAGTGGGACCTCAAGGAAACCAAAAGGATGAAAAAAAAAAAAAAAAAAAAAAAAAACCATCATTGCAAGATGGGTTAAATTCATCAACCCTGGAAGAGAAGGGGTATTTTTAAAAATTAACAAAACAAGAAAAGGCCTAAAGTAAGAGTGTCAAAACTGCCACATGTGAGATTCATCATCTACAAGAGACTTCTGATCACTAGTCCTGGAGAGATTACAAATATCTGGGAGATGATAAAGTGATGCAAAGGTAAAAATATTTAGAGACTGTTACTACAATGATACTGTTCTGGAAAGGTTCCCCATGCCCTGCCATGATTTGCCCATAGGAAAAAAAAAAAAAAAAAAAACTACATATACCACAAATTTTATACACGTCTATGCTCCCAAGCAAAAAGGTTTGTATCTTTCTAGTGCATAAGTACTTAATGAAAATTACACACAATATACTTCTATAGACAGCTGCATCCTCATCCTTTGGTTCATAAGAATAATGTGCCATCACAACTGACAGTATTTAAAACTGGCTGTCCTGGTTTTAGCTGAGATAGAGTTGGTTTTCTTCCCAGTAGACGGCACGGCGCTGTGTTTTGGATTCAGGACCATGTAGAACATTGAGAACCAAGGACAATGTTGAGAACAATGCTGATAACACACTGATGTTTTAGTTGGTGCAGAGCAGTGCTTGCACAGAGCCAAGGGTCACTTTTCAGCTCCTCATGCTGCCCTGCCAGCGAGGAGGCTGGTGGTACTGCAGAGCTGAGAGGGGACACAGCCAGGTCAGCTGGCCCAAGCTGGCCACAGCTGCCCAGCTGCTTGCTGGGTTAAACCACAACGCTGGCTCAATTTGCTCTTGACTTGATTTATGAGACAGCAACAAAACCAAAACCTATATACGGTATATGCTATATACCGTAACTGTAGTCATCAAATTAAATTTACAGTACTGTACCACACTGCACTTTGATTCATCATTTGTAAAGCAATTGCAGATCTTGGCAAAAAAGTTTCATTATTTTTCTTGTTTCAGAGCAAACAAATTGGGTTTGGTTTTTGTTTTCTAACTCTCCTCTGGGTTGAGGGATCTTTTAACGTGAAGAGAAATACATTACTAATCTGAAAACAAATCAGTTACTAGAGATTAATGTGTAACAAGAACAAAAATTAGTAATGTCTGTTAAACGAAGTTATCATTTTGAAGGCCATTGCCAACGGTTAGTGCACTCGAGGACAATTTTAATGTTTTTAAATTTAATGTGATTTTATTTTTTTTTCCAACTAACAAAGTCAATAAAGACATTTTTTTTTTTCAGTTTAACACTTTTAGTTAGAGTTGAAGTGTTTGCCTCCTATTATCCTGACGTACACATCACTTCAGAAGACACTATACGATCCTTCCACACCTCCAGAAGGCTTTCTGTACTATTTCATCAACCACAGTGCTAAGAAGCGCTGTTTACAAACATAAAGAGAAAGTCAAATGGACATGGCTACTCCTGCAATTTTTGTTGTAACTTAAAGAAAAGAGAAATTTTAAGAAAAATTACCCCTGATCTACCATACTACACAGTCTACAAGTGCTACAGACTAATTAGTCTTATTCTGTATATTTTATGAAAACACAGTTTAAGAAGACAGTCAATTTGAACATGAGATCCTTTGCTACAGATAGGAAAGGAAAGATAAACCCTTTCTAATATAATGTGAAGGATAAATGTAATATCTTAATTAGTTAATATTTAGCAGAGATGTTAAAAGTATTTGTATTTTAATTGAATTTGTTTTACATTTTAAGAGTTAAATCAATAACAGCAAAATACAAATGTGCCATATGCAGGGTCAAAGGATTCACAAACTCTGAAGGACCAAGCCAAAAACCCCCTTGAGCCAGCACTGATAATGATGCTCTCTCAAACCACAAAAAGAACTCCCCACATTACTAAAATGGAAACAGGACAAAAACAGGTACACTTTTGAGCTAGTGCCAAGTTTATTTTTTTCAAAGAATTTCAGCCAAATGGAAAAAAGTCCCAAGAATGATCGGGTCACAGACTTCAAATATTTGCTCCCAAATATCAAACAAAATCCATGAGTTGTTTTGCATTGATACAGAACTTTAACCCTAAACCTGATTCAGCTTCAAATTAAAATGTCATTATCGTTAAATGTATCAAAACAGCCACCCATTAATACACACTTCAGCAAGTCACAACGCATCAAAGCAGAGGCAGTAGTCAGAGACACCATTCTAATACACTGTTCATGCTTTCTAGACATAGATTCCAAAAAGAAAATCTACTTCAGAAAAGAAGAACCAAAGCATTTAATTTAGAGTCATTTTAGTGTCTAAGCTCATTTTTGTCAAGCACGCACATTTCACTGGAAATCCCCTTTCATTGCATCCCGTGCTCTGATTTAGAGAAAGCAGTAGATTAACTGCCTTTCCAGGAGACCTGCTCAACAGACCACAAAGCAGTTTACCACAAAAAACCATAAAACACTGACAGTTTTTGAGAAATGAAAATTCTGTATCTTTCTCAGTTTCATTTCATTATCAGGCAAAGGAAGGTCACAAATTGATCTAATCCCTTCAACGCTGAATTTAGAGGGTATTAAATACCTTTTAAAAACAGACCAGTTGTCTTAGGTAATCCTCTTCATTGTTTGTCACAGACACATAGGTGCCTGCCATTTATAGGGACATTTCTATTCCATCACTTGAGTCAGATACACACTTTTTCAAACACGGGAAACAAAACAACACAATTCCAAGTAAATGCTGTCAAAGCAGGTCAATGTTCTCTAATTTTCTCTGATTCTTCAACAAAATTTTACTCCAAGCAAAGTGAATGGGCTGAAGTAGTCTTACTGGCACAGATATTTCAACTGCATTTCCTGTTTTGTCTGTATTCACAAATCTTTCTCCAACAACATACCTCTCCAACAGCTGCATTAGCAGGGTTCATATTTGAATCAACAGTGACAAGGCAATGTATGCAGAAAGGCAAGATGTTTATTTAAAAAAAAAAAAAAAAAAAAAAAAAAACAGCATTCATTTTCTGTTCCTCCAATCATAGCAAGCAGGAGATAAAATTTGTAGTGTGAGAAGAACAGATCTGTTCAAGTCAAACTGTAGCTAACTTCTCGAGAAGTTACAATTTTTTTTTTTAATTTTTTTTTTAAAAAGGCAACAAAAATACATTTAAAAATCAAACTGGAATATTCTGCTCAACACACATCTATAGGTTTGGGGTTTTGTTTTATTTGTTTGTTTCACACTGTTTTCAAGCCCTTATTGAATTTCAAGATATTAAAACACAAGTCCAAATAAAATACTTAATCTTGTTTTACATTTAGAAAACATCTATCCAAAACTACTGTAGCATTTCCAGAATCCTTTTCCTTTTAGAGGAAAAAATGAAAATTACACTTAATTTCTTAATTTAGGAAAAGGGTTAAAAAAAAATCTGTGTGAAACAGTCAGTTTTGATGAATATCTTTTCTACGAGAAATTATCAAAGCTGACCAAACTCAGTACTTTCAGCCTCCCAAAATTCAATCTCTGTTTAATTAATTACTACTTCTCTCTCTTTTTACTTATAATCCTGCTCAAGTCAAAAACCTCAAAATTCACACTATGAGAAGGAAAGCACATTTCCTCCTGTCGTACAGAAAGACTGAAGCATTTAGACCTGTAACAGCTTCCCCAGAGGTGAGGAGAGATTTGGATCATTAAAAGGTTTGCAGCTGAAGAGTGGGAAAAGTTCTTATTCATTGCACACATCAGGACATCCATTAGTACCACCACATCCAGGACAATTCTCTTCATATGAAGGAAATTACTTCAGGTAATTACTACTTAGCATTCCAACTTAGTCAAGTGTCTTACTAAGTCAGAAAGAAAAAAAATCCTAATAGACAGAAATTAAGATCAGAGGACAAACAAGAACCTTAAAAGAAAGAAAATGTTGTTTGCCAAGGAGAGAACCTCCCACCTCCAGCCCAAAGTACACTTACTTGGTATGCTCGTATCAAAGACTGCACAGCAAGATGATCTTCAACAAGTTTTTCAGCTTTACTTGGTGTCTGGGCCAGGCCATGGCTCTGAAGAAATGATGCCTTTCTTTCCAACTGATCTGGTAGATGGGGATCGTATGCTTGGCCAGCATTAGCATTGCGGAAAAACAAATCCCAGGACTGGACATGTGTACAGAGGAGAAGGAAGGAAGAAGACTTATACTTCAAATAAAGTTTCCATCAAATGCATCAGCTTCAAGCTGGAAATCATACCTCACTGCATTACAGTATTAAGCACGACTAATAGCCGCAACAGGAGAGCATAAATTCAACACAAGATGAAAGGTCTGTATGTCCTGACTGTCTCTGTAACATCATAAGCAATGACATAAACAGAAGAGAATATCCCGAGTTGGAAGACACCCACAAGGATCATGGAGTCCAGCTCCTACACATGATATGCTCCACACCTCTGTAGCAACTGCATATTTTTATTTACACACAAACTTTTTTGTCTGATCTCTTACACTGAGCTTGTTCAGTAGAAAACTCTCCAGCACATTTTTGCTCTCCAGCAAATCATCTTGGTACATTATTCATTCACACAGCTCTTTTAACTGATATGTTTATTCAAGCAACCAGTAATGGGTATAATAAGTACGCTGGCTGGTAAAGAGCTATCAGGCCTATAAAACTGAAAACCCTAATAAATGAAATTAATCCATTCCTGTAATGATACTTAAAAGAATTCATGATACTTCAAGATACTCAATGAATATGCTAACTCCAAATCTGTCCATAAGGGCCTTTCTTGAAAAAAATTGTGAAAAGCAATTACAGCTGTGCTGAGGGAGGCTTGTGGTCTACAATGCTCTCCTGACTAGCTCAGGATACCTTACTACAAAAGAAATTATGGCCCTGGTTTCAGTTGCAGGTCCTAACCTTCAGGAGAATACACATTACAGAAACTGAATTACAACAAGCAGAAAATCCTTCCCTTCTATACTTTTACACATGCCACTTAAAATATTCATGTTTTGATTCCTTGTGTATTCTGTAGTGTAATACTAATTACACAACAGAAAGTATTTATAAAATTTTATTTTCATTAATAAATAGTCTTCTTACAGAAATTCCTACAAGCTTCAAGGCATTCAGAACACTACGAGGGGGCCAGCCTACAAGAGCAAAGCCTCACCCAATCTTCCAAGCTTAGGTTGTAGAAGCTGGGGGACACTGAACCTGTATGCAAGAATTTCATCGTGAACATGTGCCAATGCCAGAGAAAAACTCTTTAAAGACACCTCTTTTGGTTTGTCATTAAGCTGCATTGCTACGAATACGCTAAACATATGTAATTAATCACACTTCTCTTATTCAGACTTGATCTAAACACAGCCTAATTTTATATGCCTTGGCAAATCAAGGCAGAACATGCTGGTGGTCAGTTCCAGACATATGAATGAAGAGTTCATTCTTCACCCCTTATCACTTACGCTTATTTCATATTTTCTTCTTCACTTGACACATCACCAACCACAGATTAGACGACTGAATTTACAGAACATGGTATAAGTGGCCTACAAGACTGTTAGCGTAGATGTATTGCCCCTGGTATTCCCTCTTACTGTCTGTTAAGAACCATATTTTTACTCCATGCCTATACAGCACCTCATCTGGGAGTTTGCAGCCCCAAGAATGTGGTAAGCAGACACAAGACCTTTGTGTTACAAATAAGACTACTTAAACTGCAGGAATTACTTTGGCAATACATGGTTATTAACTTTCATTAAATTAATAGGTTCCAAACACACATTTTAAACTGTGACAAATCTGACATTTGGCATTCATGCAAAGTTTTACTAAGAAATATGTTTTGTTTATCTTAAGGTTCCTTCCTCAACTTTTCGAACCATCATATACACGCATGCAAGGATGATCATATTTAAAAAAAAAAAAAAAAAAAAAAACCTTTTCATCCTTTTCATTCAGATTTAAAAGTTATCACAGTGCAGTCCCACAAAAAAAAAAAAAAAAAAAAAAGGAATATTAAACAAGTGGTCTACTGAGACAGTTGCTAACTAAACCCAGGGAGACTTGCCCAACAGCCTACCCGTTCAAGAACATGCAGAGGACCCTTTCTTCATGCAAACTCACAAATACAAAGAAATACCTTCAAGTGTTTACACCTGAAGATGCAGCCAGCCAGGACAGAAGGAACCCACACTATTTCTTCCTATTGCATTTTTGAACTTATTGATTTCTTGAGCCGGCTTGACATTTAATCAGAGGGGAGGGAAAATATATCATTTGGCTACAGAAAATTAGTTTTTTCTAGACACACATCCATCAAAGCCTTTAAAAATTTCTGCAGTGTCTTTCAAGATTGATACCAGATTATAGTCTTCAAGTCTTGTGTATCAATGTCAGTCTTTGGCAACAGCATTTGCCAAGTTACTGAACAGCCAGAAGACAAACTTGGTCTCACAGCAAACCTAGAGCTTCTCAACTAAATTAGTCAAGTTATTTAAAAAATGGTAGAGGAGGCTAATAAAAGAAAAACACATCTGTGAAAAAAAAAAAAAAAAAAAATGTAGTGATACATGATACATTGCCCCTTTCGTGTGTTTTTTTTTTCTTTTTGTTTTTTTTTTTTTTTTGTAGTTAGCCACGATTCTAATTTCCCAATTAATACAATTCAAGTGATTAAGTGGCAATATTCTACTCATTTAATAAAAAGTGTTACATTTAGTGTAACAAGCAACATATTAGTTATCTGGATGATTTTTTTTTCTAGTAACATTGTAATACTTATCAACCGCAAATCAAACTTATCAAACCAAAAAGCCCACCTTTTTTCCAAGTACATACAACAAGGAAGTGATTACACACTCATTGTAGAGCAGCTGCATACAGGATAAAATGGTAGCCATTATGTACTCAATATCCAGCCATGCAGTTTTGTAATTAATCTTGTGATAGTAATAACTGAGCCTTGTCAAGCTTCTCCCTTATGATCTATGGCCCTGACGCCACAATTCAAGCAGAAATAATGATGCCTTTCTCAAAGCCCACATCATTTTATTCTGATTGTTGTTTTAGCTGCTTTAAGAACAGGAAAATTCAAAGACAAGGAAGAGCAGGAAGTCACCAGGAACGAACTGATTACACGAGGAATAAAAGCTCCTATGGAAAAAAATGTATATCCTAGACATACAACCACAGTATATAAAGAAAGGAGACATTCATAGGAAAAGCGCCAATAGTAGCACTGAATGTGGTTATTTCCATGTGATAGCCATAGTTCAAACAGTAGCTTTAAGTAAGCATACATGGGAAGACATGCCTAATCGATTCTTCTGAGAGGGGAATAATTTGAATAGCCTTGATTAATTGCAGTTTCTAAGTAAAAATGGATAGAGCGTCATTTTAAAAAGCCCAGACAAAAAATAAAAGCTTTTTCATCTCATTAACAACAAGGAGGTACATCCCCACTGATAAGGAGATATTCATGAGGAAAAAAACATGAGGAAAAAGAGGAAAGAAAAAGTAATGTCTAAAAGCCTAGCACAAACTGGGTCTCTGAGCAATGCAGGACACACTGGACAGAACAATGAAATATTAGTGGCCTGCAGAGAGATCCAAATTATTAGTGATAACCATAACCAACACCAAACAAGCTGCTGGTGTCTCTGACATTGTTTTCCAACGCCCTCCACTGCTTTCCATAGCAGAATGACAAAACAACAACCTCAACTAGCGTCATACAGCTACAGCACACATTTTCCTTATTTTTAAGAAAAGAGAGCGACTGCAGTTCTCAATATTTTTACCTTTTTTTTTTTTCTTCTTTTTAAAGGCCAAATTAAACAATTTCTGTCAACAAAAATTTGGGGGGGTGGATAACTTAGTTTTTACCTGATGAAATACTGTGGTTTTCAAGAAATTTAAAATTAATTTTACCGATGAAACAAAGAAAAAAAAAAGATGATCACAACACTGTTCTCCTCCCCCCACCCAACTGAAAAAAACAAACAAACAATTATTTAGGAAAAATAGCTGTAAAGGCATTGATGGTACCCATCAATCATATCCTTTTAAGCCTCAAAAACCTGTCAAACAGTGAGTTTACTTCAATTCATTACTGCTCTAATTACCTTACGCACACTAAACCTGGAAAAGAATTCACACATTTTTAAAATGCATCCTGAATCAGTGGGGATCCACTCCCTAAGCCACAACCTATTCCACCAGCACATCTGTCTGTCTGTTCCCAACAATTTATCAGTTGCTGTTCAACATACGAACTGCCACCTTCGGGATGAGGTGATGGAAGACCACCAGACAAGCCAGAGAGCCTTTTGGTGGGATTTTAGCACTTCCACCCATCCCTGAGCATGAGAAAAGTGAGCTGCTGGGCTCCCAGGACCTGCTCCTTAACGCGAGGTGCTTGAGGAGGGCCGAGCCCTTCAGCACCATGGGCAGCTCCGGCAGGGCTAAGCTCAGCCTCACAATGCCAGGGGAACCTCGCCGCTGCAGAAGGTGCTCTGCTGCAAGGGGTCTGAACAAGCATGTTCCTTCCTCCTAAGGGACAGGGAGCTGACACAAGCTGATGCAACCTAAAACGGAGACGTCACCCTGCACAGCATTTGTGCGTGAGTTTATCCAGCGCACTCACAAAACAAAGGCTAAAATCAATATGGAACACCAACAGCTGCTGAGGGCATCTCAAATTAAATCTATGCATTCACACAATGTACTACCTTGTCTTCAGAGTCGCTGCTGGGTTTGCCACCTCCCAACAGAGCTAAGATCATACACAGCATCCAGAAAAAACGTTTCCAAACTGCTACTTTTGGTTCCCTTTTTTCTCCTGAACATGAGTCGCTTCCTCACTCTCTAGACAGATTATCAGACTTAGAGCAACAAATTCTAAGTGGCATTTTGATATATGTGCCTCAAGAATAAGGAAACACACAACCAATTTGGCAAAACATTTTGGACACAATTCACAATGCTTCTACAGAAAATGGCTCGTCTGTTTCAGAATTGATCAGACTTCTCATCAACCACCTAAGTTAATATACATGTATCACCATAAGAGAGCCTTGCTTGTCAGCAGAAAGCTTGTTAAAACAAATAACAACTCCATATATTTTGCTCTTAAGATAGGATTTAGCAATAACATCGTCAAAAAAAACGCAAACCACTGAAGTAGCCTGGAGAGAGACAGAAGAATTCACTTCTCAAGATAATTAAGAATGCTTTTCTGACAATTTCAGGTTCAGTTTTAAGGTTACAACTTGCTGTTAGCTAAGAAGATGATTGTACAGTTCACTTAAGACAGTTTAGAAGTACCAACACCAACATACGCCATTTTATTATAACATACTCACTGATATAACCCCATTATGAAAAAAAAAAAAAAAAAAGTACTTTTACTTCTTGGATCTTCTTCAGGGTGTTATTAATTACTTATCTATCTGCTTTAACAGCCTTTCCATGGAAGAATGCTGAAAGTTTCTGAGTCTAGTGTGGACTTCTCATTCTTTCAGCTGAGGTCACCATACCCATGGCTCTTCTGTACTTTTTTTTTTTTTTTTTTTACTGCAATATCACATCTTAGAACAATCAATATGTAGGAAATTAGTTTCACAGTTTTCATTTTGCACAAGACTTTCTTTCTGGAGTTTTTATAACACAAGTTAAAAACAGGAAAATCAATTCCACTCTTAACCTAATAGCATCATTTACAGTTAAGTTTTAGACTTACCTTATGTACACTTTTGGGGTTTTCAAGCCACGCATAATACATTTCCTCCACATAATTCGAATTACTCCCACTCAGGAACGGTTCTGAGGTTCCTGATGAAACATACTGTTGGTCATGTAAAAACACCCTTCTGGCTATATCTTGCTTTCGCAGAAGTTTAATGCCATGCCACTTCACCGTAGCCGCAAACAACTTCAGATGACTCATGGTTGTTTATTTGACAGAAGATCCAAGCCTATTAATAAGACACACAAAAAAATACGAAAAACAGCAAATGAATTTCAGAGGCATTCAGTCTCACTGTGAAAGCTGAAGTTTATGGCTGGAGTGCTCTTCAACAGATCTCAGGCCTAGGCAGGAAGTTATTTATCTTCAGGAGTGTCGTGGTTCCGCTCGAGTGGGCAGCCGAGCTCCACCACAGCCGCTCTCCTCACTCCCCCTCCTCAAAGAGGAATGGAGGAGAAAATATGTGAAAAGGGCTCAAGGATTGAGATAAGGACGAGAAAATCACGCAATAATTATTGTAACGGGCAAAACAGACTTGGCATAAGGAGATAGTAAGATTTATTGCCTACAACTAACAAGCGAGAGAAGTGAGAAAACAAAGGAAAAAAAAAAAACAAAAGCACCTTCCCCCCCCATCCACCCTCTTCCACCTCCTCCCCCCGAGCGGCGCAGGGGAACGGGGAATGGGGGTTATGGTCAGTCTACAGCACTTCTTCTCTGCCGCTCCTTCTCGGTCACTCTCGTCCCCTGTGCTGTGGGGTCCCACCCACGGGATGCAGTCCTTGATGAACTGATCCGGTGTGGGCTTCCCACAGGCAGCAGCTCTTTCAGAACTGCTCAGATATGGGTCCGTACCACGGGGTCCATCCCTCAGGAGAAAACTGCTCCAACCTGGCTCCCCTACGGGCAGCAGCTCCTGCCGGGTCACCTGCTCCTGCGTGGGCTCCTCTCCACGGGCTACAGGTCCAGCCCGGAATCTGCTCCGGCAGGGGTCTTCCACAGGCGGCAGCCTCCGTCGGTGCAGGGCCACCTGCTCCACCGTGGTCTCCTCCACGGGCTGCAGCGTGGAACCCTGCTCCACCGTGGTACTCCATGGGCTGCAGGGGGACATCCTGCTTCACCATGGTCCTCACCACAGGCCGCAGGGGACTTCTGCTCCGGCGCCTGGAGCACTCTCCCCCTCCTTCTACACTGACCTTGGTGCAAGGCTGTTCTCTCACTCCCTTGACTCTCCCGGCTGCTGTGTGGCGCAGCGTTTTTTCCCTGTCTTAAATATGCTCTCACAGAGGCGCAAAACAACATCGCTTATTGGCTCGGATCTGGAAAACAATGGGGCCCTTCCCAAACATGGGGCAGCTTCTAGATCTTTCTCACAGAACCACCCCTATGGCTCCCTGCTACCAAAACCTTGCCACGTAAACCCACTACAGGAGAGAGGCCATTCCATGGCTGACAGCTGAGCTACACGAAAAGCAGTGGACCTGCTGCTGGCCATCCCCACGCAACGGAGTTCACCTCACAGGTCCTGTAAGTGATCACATCAGCCTGATTTCTAAGGCAATCACGACACCGGCTCGTGCTGCATGCCCCCAGAGCCCAGGTTCCCTGCGAAACAAACGGCCCTGCTAATCATTGACTTCTCCGGAGCTCCTGGCAACATGCAGCTGCTGTTGCGCAGCTGAAAAAAGATGTGACCTTTTAGGAAGCCAAACTGGGGTTGCTTCAACAAACAGTTCCAATCACAAATACAGTGGCTGAAAAAAGCCTACTGCCATTAAGTTAGGCCACATGCAATGATGCTAACAAAATAATTAAATCTACTACCAATAATGAGTGCTAGTTAAGCCTTCATATTGACATGAATTGGTGTTACCTTAAGATAAGGCTCAGTTCCATTTTCTCTCCTAACTCTCAACATTTAACCATCCTTTTAATGACCTCTTACCAACTTTTTAGCAAAAAGCGATTCCCTTATAACTTGGAACACAATTAAAAGAAAAAAAGGGTGTGAATCTTGGAAATGCTGACTAGCAAAGGGAATCAAAGCTTCCCTTGAGAATAAAAAGAACACACATAGCTTACTGACAGACACAAAAATAGTCTAATCCTAACGCTGAAGATGCTAAAATTGCAAAAGAATAACAGTAATGTGAAAAGAATTATTCTTTTCACATTCTCCATGGTGCCCAGATACCTGGAAATTATTCCCCAAGGAAGTATCACCAAAATCATATAAAGCAGTATGCAACCCTCCTTTAAACAAACGAACAAAAACCACCTCAAAACCACGTGCTCTTCTCTCTCCACTTGGTGTTTTCAGCCAACTGGCAAGGGTTAGGCTACTAGTATGCTAGATCCTCTACACATCAGCATTATTTCCTGTCTACCTGTATTCACTTGTCATTTCCCATTTTACAGATCTAAAGTTTATTACAACATTGACTTCCTCCTGTCTCAACACGTGCTATGATTAGGGCTCCTAGTCAACCACAGGGAGATAAATACCTATCAGCACTGGTTTGAAACCAGAATAAAGCCTGCAACAGCTCAGAGCAACTGGGACAACAGACTTAAAAATGTATTGTCTACATACATCATTCTCTCTAAGACATAATTGCACTAAAGCCACTACAGACACATGACATAATTTCACACAACTTAGTAGCATTGCAATGTACTCGAACAGTAAGAGCTGATATGTCACATGGCCTCTGTACCTGTGCCCATTCTGCTAGAGATTCTTACTGCGCAGATCTTATCCCATGTGAATCCCACCGTCTGCCACCAAACATCTGCACACATACCTCAGGGGGTGCAGATTTGTTCCTTATCATACTACAGTGACAAACTTCTCAAGCACATGTAATTTCACGTTCCTTTGTGCTAAAATGCTTGCCTGGCAGATGTGTAGATCTTTCTAGCACTCAACGAAAAATGTATAGGAAAGTAAGAATTTAGGAGATTTGAAAATGGATGCAAATTACGCATATGACATAATATATACTAGAAACAAAGAGCTTGTAAGTGTACCAGTCACTTCCTCCAAATTCCATCTGAATTCTGAAATGGGGTCAGAACCACACTTCGAGGTATAACTACTGAACACGTCACCTACAAGAGCAGATACCGCACTACAGTCATTCCTGTGAAGATATAAAGATCACAGGTGAAGAAAACTGTTATCACAGACACTATTCCCATCTGATGGAAAATTAATGACTCAGTTTATACGCAGATATGAAAATAAAAAGGACAAAGCTGACAATCGTGTAATTCCAGTCAGATTTAAACTACGGATTCATTTCACTCAACGAAACTGACTTTTTCTTACTTCCTTCTCTTGCACATGCCGCCGTTTAGCGCAGCTGTCAGCAGCTAATCGAACTGGAGACCACCAGCATGATCACAGACCATTCCAGCCTACTCAGCCTTCAGACTGTCAGTCAAAATCAGTACACAAGACAGCAGCCAGAAAGCAGAAATAGGTAGAATCGTTCACTTCTGCTACGCTTCCTAAATCAACCCCCTGAAATGAAAACAGTGATTGGCAAGACTACAAGCTGAGCAAGAACAACCTAAAGGAAGATATTAATTAAACCTCTACCGGAGATCTAATAATAGAAAGAAGCAATGAAGCAGAACAAATACCTGATATTTAACGCACCAAAGCACCTTTACCATGTTGGAAGTAAATGAAAAGCCCTAAGCAGGTGAAAATCTCTACAGCTGTTCTGCAGTACTAGATGTGTATCTCACAATATGAACTAGATTTCACCCTGGCACCCTCAAGTCTGGATGTGACCCAATGTCATAGACTGTTGTGGAATTGTTCTAGCTAGGTTTCTGGAGGGTGTAGAAGCACATGAAAAAGAAAACAAATCTGTAACAAAGTGTTTGTCCAGCTTTTTTTCAAGATCACATTAAATATAAATATGTTGTGAAGGCTAGTATCTTTTGGAAGCATCTCCAAAAGCTGCAACAGATCACTGAAAACTAGAGGGGCACGGAATAGTTTTATCAAATAAGGCTGCTTCAGGAATATGTAACTCTACATGCTAAGTGCTTTTCATTTCAGCCATGGCACCACACTGTATAAAGGTGCACAGCTCTCCATCCAAAAAAATGAATGGGAGGGAAGCTTACAGGCTATGTGTTCATAGAACCACAGAATCATTTAGGTTGGAAAAAAGCCTCCATGATCACCACGTACAACTGTTAACCTTGCGCTGCCAAGTCTATCACTAAACCACATCCCTAAGTACCACACCCACATGTCTTTTGAATACCTCCAAGGATGGTGACTCAACCACCTGGGCAGCCTTTCTCAGTGTTGCACGGACCTTTCTGTGAAGAAATGTTTCCTGTTACCCAACCTAAACCTCCCCTGGTGCAGCTTGAGGCCGTTACCTCTTGTCCCTATCACACATTGCTTGGGAGGAAACCAACCTCCACCCCGGGACAGCCTCCTTTGAGGCCAGTCGTAGAGAGCAATAAGGTCTCCCCTGAGCCTCTCCTTCTCCAGGCTCAACAAACCCAGCTCCCTCAGCCGCTCCTCAGCAGACTTGTGCTCTAGACCTTGTACCAGCTTTGTCGCCCTTCTCTGGACTCGCTCCAGCCCCTCCATGTCCTTGTAGCGAGGGGCCCAAAACTGAACACAGTATCGAGGTGCGGCCTCACCAGAACCGAGTACAGGGGACGATCACCCCCCCTACCCTGCGCGCCACCACGGTTCCTGACACCACCAGGCTGCTGCCAGCTCGGCGCGCCCAGGGGGCTGCTGCGCCCCGGGTGCAGGGCGCGGCACCGGGCTGGTGCCTGGATTTCTCTCACCTCAGCCCCTCGGGCCCGACCACCCGGCCGGCGTTTAACCGTGGAGCCACCCCCCCTCAGCAGGCTGCCCCCGGCACCCCCGCGCCGCCCCCCGCCCGGCCGCAGCTCCCGGCCCCGGCGCCCCCCGCCCCGCCCCGCCCCGCCCCGCCGCTAACCGACCTGGCCGGCCCGGGCCCGGGCCGCGCTGAGGGAGGGGAGGGGAGGGCGGGGCCGGGCGGGGACCGTTACCTGCGTCACGTGAGCCGCGCGCGCACGGAGGTCGCGGCGGGGCGGGGCCGCCGCGCGCAGGCCACGCCCCCCGCCCCCTTCCCCCGGACCCCGCGGCCCCTCAGCGCGGCGCCCCCGCCGCCATGTTGGGGCCGGGTCCCGCACCCCTGGTGCCTTGATGGTGTTCAGCGCTTATTAGTGCCGCTTTTTTGCAGCGGGTGTGCTGCTGCCCGCAGGCTCCGAGCCGTCCCCCTCAGCCTCACGGTGCTCTGTGGCACGGCCTCAGACCAGCCCTGCGAAGGGAGACGCGCTGCCCCCGCTGCTCGCGGCTGGCTAGGTGCTGGCTGAGCCTCCTGGCAAGGGGTGGCACATCGCTGGGCGCTACAGCTGCTAATTGAGCGCTAACCTCATTAGGAGCAGGCAGAAGCCATCTTTAGAGCAATCACGGTATGCTGACTGAACATGAATTCAATTAAAAATTATGGTGAGGACAAGCAGGCCTTCCCTCCACTTGGGAGGGAAACCCATGTGTCCCATTGGACTGAACGCCATCGCAGTGAACAGGGCACATACGGTTGGGTGGACACCAAGATTTTACTGTAGGGTTTAAGTGTTTATTTTGTTCCCTGTAGCCTTTCCCCTTTTCCACAACTTTTTTTTTTTTTTTTTTTTTTTTTTTAATGCTTCATACACTGGGAATATGCAGGCTTGAAACAGCAAAATTCTAACTGTGTTACTGTGCTTTGGAGCAAATCCCAAGTTTCCCAGTACTTGTCAGAACTATTTATTTCCCTCCTGTCACTCCCACTCAACTGCCAATGCCTGTCCCATCAGCTCTTGCTGCGCTAAGGATCTGATGCCAGCTCTGTACCAAACTGATGTTTATATGTCAGAGAAGTTTTGCACTATTTAAATATGTAATAGGGGATAGTTGCAATAGTGCCTCTGGAATGGAAGTTGGATGTAAAAACTGGATATTGTGTAAAAAAACACACTGCTTAACTATATCTTCATTTGTCTCTTAACTCAGGCATGAGTTAACAAGACTAGAACCAACCTGCTTTAACAAACCAAAAAAAAACAAAGCACACTTTAACAAATCCAGAACCAAACTGGTTGTGGAAATACACTGCGTTGCCCTTTGGTTCTCTTGAACAGCAAGGGGCTTGATGTGACCTATCATTTTTTCTACTGTATAGCATCTCGTGACTCCGTAACGCCGTCCTCTGTCCTTGCTTGGTTTTGGTATATCAGTATCCTTTCCGGATCAGCAGATACTTGCAATCAGCGTTGCGGTTCCTGTGGTTAATTGCTTCACACAACTCTCTCAATAGCACAGCATGACTTCTCAGTAGGCTTGTTTCTTCAAAGGGTAATCTCATAGGAGGTGGTCTGGATACAGGATTACTCATAGAAGGACAATCTCATTAATAGCTTCCCCTCCTGAGATAGAAGTATTTATTTTTGGCAACTCTTCATTGTTACTGGTAATGCAATTCCACTAGAGATGATGCTTACCAGAAGTTCTCATAAGCCAAGTCTAGAAACTCCATTTTACTTTATTTCCCAATGTGTTTATTACACATTAAATCTAAAAACGTATTCATAGGTTTGCATCTAGAGTACCATCTCTTGAAGCAAGGCACATGGGAAATGCTAAGGCATGTGCTCAGTATGAGCCTAACAATACAAGCAGTGCATATCCTGTGATGCTTGCAGTAGTTGGCTCAAAGGAGTTCCAGTGAACACCCTTCCCTGCTTCTTATCTGCAGCAGGTGCACAGCCAGGTTCAGCACATTCCACTTGCTACTGCTATGAAGTCAACACGTGAATCCATGCCCCTAACGCACCAGTGCTTTCTCCCAGTCTCTTTTGCTTTTTGTCAGTGGAACAGGGACCCAGGGACATGGTAGATGCTCCATTGGTGGAGGTTTTGAGGCAAGACTGGACAAAGCCCTGGTCCGACTCCAGTGTTGACCCTGCTTTGAGCAGGAGGTTGCCCAGTCTGGCCTCCAAAGTTCCTGCAGGCATGACAGAAGCATCTGTGTTTCATACCAATTTCACAGCAGAAGTCATGGCAAATCTAAGGTTAAGCATGCAGTTATGATTTGGTCAACAGTTAAACTCTTACCTGTAGTTTTAGATGGATAGCACTTGTCTCATTTTCAATTTTTCTTCATTCTAAATTTTCAGGCTATATTGCCCTGGATGAAACAGTGCCTTAGAAGTACAGAATGCTTTCCTGAAGATGAAGGTAACTGAAGAAGCTTCTCAACCAATTCTGGCCAACAGGTTGTTTTCAAGTTTATTCTTGTTCTTCAAACATATTCATAGGTAGAATCACACTGTAGGAACTTGCTTATGGGTCCGTGAATCCATTTGAGACAGACAAACTAGGCAATAAAGCCAAATGAAAATCATTAAAACGTAACTTCTGTCTGGCTTTCACAAGTGTTTGCTAGTAGATTAGCCCACTACAAATACAATAACAGCAACCCTTTGCTGTAATTATTTCTCTGATATGTGACTTTATTATATCCAGGAAGCACATACAAAGCAGCAAGAGGGGTAGGCTAGGGAAGAACACCAGCATACAACATTTAGCTTCCAGATAATGAATTCTTGTTGAAATTACACAGAACACTAAACTTATCCTAGTATTTTATTGGGAAGTTAGCAATGGAAGCAGCAAAGTGTCTTCCCACTAACTGTGGAAGTGAATCAATGCTGGCACTGCAAAAAAGCCTGCCAGCATTTGGTATGTTGATGATGAGCGAAGCAGTGCTAACTGCCGTTTTCTTAACTCAGAAAGAATTTGAAATGCTAGTTTTCTATTTTAACAATGAGTTAGGAGAAAATTGCTAGAAAATTGTTTTCAATATTTGCAGGTGTTTCATAAGAGACTCCTCACAACAACAACAACAAAAAGTATTTATTCTTGATAACTTTATTTTAGCTACATCTAAAACACACCACGTTTTTTTCAGATTGTCCTTTTAGTTAAAAATAAAACTCTAAGGTATCCTGACATCAGCAATGGAATAATTATCCTCATCTTTCATTCTATACCACTGGCTGTGTTTTCTTCAGGAGGATCTATTTTGATTTTTAATGCTATTTAACCTGATGAGGGAATGTGTAATTATCTTACCTCTTCTTTAATTTGGAAGAAAATAAATAAGGCAAGACACTTCACCATCAGTTAAAACTTCTAGGGTATCTGAGGTTTGCAGCTCTCACTGGGAGTAGGTTTGCTAATGAAGCTTTTGAAGCCACAGTGGTAGTGTCTGATTGTAATTGCTGAAAGGTGATTCTTGAAGAGGTTTATTTGCACTAATCAACACCATGTTGTGCCTCAAAGCCTGAGTTCTCTTAGATGCACTGTTCCTACCGAGTTATTCTCCAGTAACTATACAGCCTTTTCTGTTTACTTCTGTTCTGGCACCATATCTGTTTTTGTTTGTTTGTTTTTTGTTTTTTTAATGGAATACTTTGAAGCTGCTCTTCAAACCTGTTGTACAGTTAAAACTTCATAATTTCTTTCTAACACTTTCCTCTTGCAGCCCCCAACCCCTTCTCCCCTGTTGCCTGACCCAAAGGGACCGTTATCAAAAGTGTTAATGTAAAATATCCAAGGGCTCAAGGGTGGGCTGTAAACATCAAATCTATCACATCCAGAGTAACAATAATTTCTTTGTTTCTAAATGGCCACCATTAGGAAAATTTCACAACGCTGGAAGCAGCTAGACCATATTAGAATTTCTTATTTATAACTGAAGCAGCTTTGCGCTTCCTTTAATCTTTGTTGCCTGTATTTTACTGTAAAGTTGTTCTCCTTGTAGGAAAGTAGGAAAGTACTCCTTCTAGGAGTAGGAAATAGTCTGAGAATCTCAGTCATCAAGATGAGCTCACAGTTCGTGTTTCACCTTGCCTGCAAATCCATTAGCAGCCGCCATATCACTAGATGGATTTTCAGAAAACATAATGGTGGTGTTATTGGAAAAATGCAACAGCTCAGCCAAAGCTTGCCCCCAACATGTTGTTTTGTGCTTGTTTTATTAGCTCAACGTAAGTTGTTCTCAATTTGCTCTAAATTCCTTGCAGACTAAATTGGTGTACAGCTCAGGCTTTCACATTACGCGTCCTCCCATGTTACAGATCTTCATCTGGATGCTGAGCTCACTGAATCATATCAACACTTCTTAACATGAGGCAGTTGTGGTGCTCTGGATCCAACACTGTAAGTTTTTGTTTCTCTAGTTTTCTTGCCAGGCCAGCAAACAAAGGGCGCCTTTAGGGCGTTTGTTTCACTAAGGTGAGAGCGGTGCTGCTACAGCTCTATTTTAAAGCATTTTGAGTGCGTTTGTGAAATCCTGGGCTGATTAATCATAATATCACCTTGATCGCACAGTACACTACATGAAGAAGAAAACCATCAAGTGAAAAGCAGAAGCCACAGTGAGATGAGATTTAGATCATAATGATGTTAGGTTTGGATTTTTATCCCTATTTTTATCCCGTTGCATGTCAGTCAAAGGCAATTACAGACATTGCCTTAAAAGAGCAGAGGACCTTTCTGGTATAACACCCACTCCCATGGACTTGCACACTGTTTGTGGAAGGCTGTCACTGAAGCCAATTAAAGAAAAAAATAGAGAACTCTGTAAAGATGTTTGGAAAGTGAGAGATAAATCCTACCTGTCATTTCATACTCAATCCAGCCAACAAGTCATGAGCCTCACTCATTACCACCGCTGCACATTGTAGCAAGAGAAGGATCTAGCTCTGAGTAGCAAGGATTGCGTGTCACTTTGGGGACTGTGATTAGCCCAAGTCTTACGTAAATGGGTCTGAAGCTGACAGTTCACTCAGTGCTCTAAAGCAGCTAAGAATAGCTGGCACACACTGTCACCACGGGCGCTCCGCGTGCGACAGAGGCTTAGATGGAGCGAGGTGGAGACTGAATTACGATCCCTCGTGCAGACAGGGTGAACCTTGCAGGCCACGGCTGAGCTCATCGGCGAGACACCACTGAGGAGCCGAGTTGCAATGTGGCCAGCAGACCAGAGCACAAAGAGAGGAAGCAAGCATTTTGTGTAAACAAAGCCTTTCAGACAGAGTTAGCACCTTCCCAAACACAGGCCAAAACACACATGGGTCTCATCTGGGAGGTCAAATTTTGTGGCACTTCTCTGTTCTACCTTTGTAACAAAAACATACAACCTGTATCACCTGAACCCTAACACAGCAGCTCAGGTCCCTGACCTTCTGTCTCATTCTCTCACCCAGACGACCTTAGATAATCTCCCCCACCTGGGCATATTCATTTTTGGAAATACCTAAGATACAAACTACTAAACATGACAGTATGGTACTCTGGCCACCAGTTACTTGTATTTTGTCTCAACCCTGAAGAAATACTAAAGCAGCAGTGAATACCTGGCATTATCTTTTATTTTGAAACAACAGATCTGGTCATTGTGATCTAAACATCACATGCACACCATTCAATAAAGCACTGGCTGAGTATTACGAGGGATCAGGATTTGAAGCTGGAATTAACTTCTGAAGTCATAGTTCTATCGGATCATTGCCACAAGTTTTCAGAACAGCAAAGCCCTACTTAGCCTGGTCATTTAAATGTATAAATGCATTATTTGACCATAGACCAAATGTTTTTAATGGGTACAATTTTACACAAATCTGTCAGGAGCTTTTACTGGACTGTAACAGAAACCAATCTAAAAGTAATTTATTGACATTTTGGGGGCTATCTGAAGGTTGCATGTAATCAAGATTTGAGGCAAAAATGGGGATGTTTGTTTAAAGCAAACAGGAATTCAATTAGCCTTGAAACCCTTGAAACTGCTGGGACCAAAAGTTTTCCTAATAGGCAAAGGAAACAACGCCCAAAACTGACATGCAGAAGGTGCAAGTTCATCTGATTGTTCCTGGATCTCACATGCCAATGACTGACAAACAAATTTAAGCAGTCAAAAACAAAAAATCATAAAGTCATCTGTCTTCCACCTGACTAGGTACTTAATTTGCACTAAAAAAAAAAATCTAGTCCTCATGATTGCCCATAATCAAGTGGTCAAATTTCAGATAGCAAAAAAAAGCTTAAATTTCATTGCATTATTAATCTCCTGTATTTGGCTGTTATTTTTTGTGTGTGGAGATGGCAGAATGAAGGACTGGTGGACCCAATCAATCAGTAGGTGTTTTTTTCATCATCAATGCTCAGGGAATTGTCATCACCAACAATAAAGTCTAAACGCCACTTGGCTGAGATTTACAGCATGAAAGAATTAGAAGCCGCCTTCTCTCCAGTTATGGTATGTTCAGTCCTTCCTCAGCACACACTGATCTTTTTGTCTTTCTCCTCTAAATGCAAAAGTTTTGATTTTCCACAGCTTGTAGCAATCAGGCATCCCTTAATTCCTGACCCATATTTGGAGTAGGTCAAGTAATTATGAATGAAAATGCCACTTTGTTTATACGAATTTTGTTTATGACAGAGATTAAGTTATTAAATTTGTACTCCTGGCATCTTATTAATACTGTTCTGCTGTAAAATTCCTCAGGCAACAGGCAAAATAATGACTTAAAGCTCCTGCAGAATAATTACCTTACAATGCAGGCATTTTGAAGACAGAGTTAGCTCTGGATTTGAAAATACAATTTTTTAGGACCTTATCCATTATATAAAAGGGTGCAAAACACAATTACCTTAATTTATTTTCATGACGTTTTGGTTCGGATCCAATCAATTCTTAGTACATTAAAGAAAATCTTGTCGTTATTCAATGATGAAATTTAGCTATTCAAAGCAGTTTTCTTAACCTTTAATTTTGAAAATGTAAATCTTCAGATCTTAGCAAAATGAACTTCTTGCCATGGTCACACACTTTGATTTATACAATATCATTTTTGTAACTGGTGTGCCAAGGCATTCTGAAGAATGAAATAAATTAACAAATTCAGCACTTTCCATCAAATTCCAGCTGAAAGCAGTGTACATCTGAACAGGAGTGATGTCCTTACTAATAAAGGCACACAAGAGGGTTCTTCCGATGCATCTCTAAAGCAGATTTAGTAAATTACATCTAAATCTTAAGTGGATACTCCTCAAAATTAATTGGCTTGATTTAGCTTCCTTTGCTTCCAACTGGAAATAAACAGTTTTATACACACATTAAATTTTTGGGTTGACCTGTGTGGTGCCAGGAGTTGGGCTCGATGATCCTTCTGGGTCCCTTCCAACTTGGGATATTCGACGATTCTATTCTATGATACAGGTCATCGTTTGAGATAATTAACTTGCCTGAATGTTCGTTCCTTTGTAGGTACACCTGATGTGAAAACAGCATAACAGATTAATTCAGCAAGTAGATTTCCTTTCGAAGTGAAACAGTCCAAATTCCTGCAATGGGAAAAAAAATATTTTGCAGAAGCTCTGCTGTGTACAGGTTCCACTGCTCTCTGCTTGGGAGGTTTACAGCTGATTAACTATGCATTAACAACCTGCTCTCCCAATTGTTTGTGACAGCTTCTTGGAGCTGCTGCAAAATATGCATCAACCAGCGTGCACAGCATGGTGTGTGTGCATCCCCATGCCTCCATAAACCTCCTGGCCCTGCGCCACAGTATTACTGAGAAGACTTGGAACATACCAGGGCTTCCTTTAACTGCGCACCAAGCGCCACCTGCCAGAACCACGTAATTAACCCTAGCTGACAGCTCCGTTAAACAAAAATTGATGGTATTGCTGTAATGGAGTTATCAGTGACAGATACCTCCTGTACAGCTTCCAGGTCACACTCACTTAAGCAATGATAGATAAATGAGCATAAAACACTGTTAGCACAAACCAAGATCATAAATACTCAATTTTTAGTTTTTTTTTTTTAAAAAAAAAAAAAAAAAAAAGCAACTTAAGCAACTTCAGACAGCTGCAGCATCTTGCAATTTCCATGGCTTTATGGCTGTGTTCACTCTTGTCAAAAATGTACCACAAAATACAAAAAGGAGGGTTTTGGTAGATATATGGATGCTTATATAAATATAGATATGTACTGATGTGTGTATATATATATATATATATATACACACACACACACACACACACACAAGTTCTCCATCCAGATTTCACTAATACTGCTTCACCATACTCTGGCTGATCCACAAATACATTGGTGAACCTGAAGGAATTTGAAGCCGCTCTTGGTAACCCAGCATTCTACATCCATCCATCCATCCTTCCTGGGAAGTTGCTTAGGCTGAGAGAACATTTTAACAGCTTGGAATGTAAACATTGGGTGTTGAGAAATTTGGTTGTCTGGGACTCCAGTATCCAAGTACTGACATAGCTGGGAAGCCAATGGTTTGCAACTGAGAAAGAAAAAGACAACTGTGGGATTGCAATTGTGGTTTATCCCCAAGGAGTTTTCTCGTCAGGGCTGTACTTGCCATTAACAAAATTTATTCCTAAGTGAGGTTGCCAGCCGCAGTTAGATTGGTGGCAGGTTGGGACAGGAGACTGGCAGCCGCTTTCCCAAAGCAGAAGCAGAGTCTTGGAGCAAGTTCTCATGTTTCCTCATCACCTGGGATTTACAGGTTATAACATGAACGGCACCAACCCTGTTCTACCCAGTCCAACTACCTGAAGCCTACCACCTCCAGGTTGTCCAATGCTTAGTCAGATGCCTCTTACGTAGTGATAATATTGCAGCCACTTGTGCGAGAAAGATTAAAACCAGAAACAACAAGCAGTGCTTGAGGATAAAGGGAGAACTACTGTGTAGTAGCAAGCACATGGGCAGCCGGAGAGAGCATTGCGCAGGACACCCCTGGTCAGCACCGCTCACTCACGTGGTTCTGGTTCACTTCGTTATCAGGCCCTCCCTGTTCTGTTTGCCACCAAAGACTCGTTTTTTTGAGCATTACAAGCACAGTTCTGCCTCAGACCAACCTTCCTTTACCAAATACGCTAGATAGATTTGCATATTTGTTAACTTACTTAACACACACAGCAGATTTAGGTATGGCTTACTCTTAGAAGAAGAGGGTCATAAATAAGCCAGGAAATGGGAGCAACTGCAGGATGGAACAGCAATAGGAAGGAGCAATCACCAAGAGCATCTAATTTAGGAGCTGCTCTGAGGGATTGCCATTTGAACTGCCCTGAGGTTGATTTAAGGCTGATTTGCATGGTATTTAAATACACAAACATCCTCAGTGCATGTCCAAACTGAGGAGGCAAATTAAGAAAAATATTTTAGCGTTCAGTTGCTCACGGTAATTGAGAACTTGGGTTCTCAGTGTCTTTGGTTCATCTGCCCCCACATATACACCACCCTGTATTGCTAGAGCTAGTTGAAACGCCCTGAGGTAGCAAATAACCAGCTCAGACCCCTGGTCTACTGCAACAGTAAACGTGGTGGCTGCTTGCACACTGCAAGTGAAGGTTTTTACTAATTCTACAACTGCACCTTTTAAAAACAAGCCCTTTTTTTTTTTTTTTTAATCCTGCTTCCTCTTCTTTCAAAATAGAGATGAAAAAACCCACAAGGCCACTGACATTATAAACAGCAACTTCTTTAGACGCACCAAATGTCATTTTTGATTCTTACTTGAGAAATCCAAAGATCCAACATATTTGGCTGGAATGATACAAATGTTAAAATATCTCTAAGGAAATCCATGTTTTGTTGCAATTGCTGCTGGACTATAGACTTTAATGGCTTCAATCACACAGCGAACTTCCATAAACTCAGATACATCTAAAACCTTAGGAGCAATCAGAGCTTATTTTATCTTAATTTTCTGTAATGTTAAAAATACAATTCCTTACTGATTTTTGAAAAAAAACTCAGTAACATTCTCCCATTTAGGAGGAACCAGTCCCACTTTTACAAACCATGAAAAACATTTACACAACACGTTCACTGTTTGTTTCCTTAGGCTCTTAGGTGTATTTCCTTCATGAAGTTCAAAGACTAACTGAACCATTAGTTGCTTCTCAAACACAAATTAGGGATTAATATCAAAATGTCTGCATATGGCTATATACATTTATGAAATCTCCCACTAATGCTCACACTCTCCATATTCACAGTAGTTACTTCCGTTTTAAATTGCTGTGCAGACTGAATCATCTGCTACATTGTCATACAGCATAAACGTATTATTTTTGAGACAGAATAATTATTAGATTAACTACTGTTGTAGGATTAACAGTCACGAGGTACAACTATTACTGTAGTCACTAGCATTGTCATCTACATTCAAATGTGCTGGGAATTTCTCTGTCCTCAGAAGTATATTAAGAGACAAAGCAGACCACATTGCTTCAATCTTTTTTTTTTTTAATTATATTCCTACAAAAATCATGTAAACATTAGCATACAGATCCAGAAAAAAAAATCAATATAATATAATGATGCATAAACTGTAAGTTTTGAAGAATGTCAGGAACAGTTCACCAGTCTATAAATTAATATATACAGTAATGGGTACTCATCCTAAGGTAAGAACACCTCATAACTGAGGAATTTAGGTGAAAGAGCTGTAAAACAAACAGAAGCGCTCTGTCACCAACTTTACTATGAGGCAACATGGCAATCTAAATGACTGCCTGTTGTTGTTTCATATTAAGGATTCAATTTAGCTGCTAAAACAAGTATAAAACAATAGTTTTGGTAAGAAGTTTATTTGAAAACATATATCAAACATCCTTAAAGTAATAAAAAACAAAAAAACCAATACTCCATAAACAAGTTTCTGGAAGAGTGAATCTGAAGCTTACTAGGCTGCAAAGATCCTCAGCCTCTCCACTCCACACTGCTCCAAACAGAGCACCAAAACTCATCTCTAGCTGAAGGAAATATCTCAGGTAGTTTATAAATGGAGAACAGAGGCTGGATGGAAGAAGTGAGATGCAGAACACATATTGGGCTGATTCAAAAGAGTTGAAGTAGATTTTTTTGCCATCTTATTTGGTACATTTTTCATACACAAAAACATCACTTCCCCTCACAATATTGCACTAATAAAGATGTATTTATTTACAAGAAAGGGGAGGTCACCTCTAGCCACCTAAAGCTTTTTGCTATATCTTCTTCCAGTTGGTTAGGAACAAATTCTGTTTACCTTTTCTATAGGAAATCCTGAGTAGTTAAGTGAAGAAAACTTGGCAGCTAGCACCAATTTTCTTTCTTTCTTCTTAATTAACCAGGGGCATTTGTCATCAGCAGTGCATCTAGAAATGCTGTCATAGTTAAACCTAAATGCTAGAATAAGAGCTTATGATAAAACACTTACTCCTATTGACAGAATCTCAACCAACACTGAAACACTAGGAGCAGGAGAAAAGAGTTCCACTAACCTAGAGGATGCAAGCTGCAAACAGCCTGAAATTCTATCCCATTTTTTTTTCTTAAAACGGACACAAGTAGAGAAAACCACAGCTGGTAAGAATAATAGGAAGAAATCGCTTAAGCTGCTGTGTCCATCACCTTTTGAGCAACACACTTCCAACCTTCCCACTGCAGTGTCAATTCTGCAGGTACTTGCAAATGACCAAAACTCTTTGCTGCTGCTCTCCCACATGAGCAGCTCAAGCAGTGAGTGCTTTATTGCAAGGCAGTAACTAAATGCTGGAAGCTGTTGGTAGTCTAAATTATACTTCAGGATTAGAGAGGTTTTATCAGACATTAGCCAAAAGGATGTGTTGGTACTACAGCCTCAGCTCCCTACGTTTCCTGCTGCTGTTTTACTTGTGTTGCTAAGCTGGTAATAGCTATGACAGACCAGACAAATCTAATACAGAAGAGGTTAAACTAAGCAATTTGGGCTTAAACTTAAACTCAGTTTAAATTTCTGATAAACTAACATTCCATTGAATTGGCCCTGTATGCAGACCTGGAGAAGTTTTTTCACAGATTTATCTGCAGTTTTGTGTAAAATATTAATGTACTATAGAAACATTAATTTGTTATTCACAGAGACAGTAATAGCACAGCTTTTACACAGCTTTTGACCCTTCTTCAACATAATCATTCCCATGTCTCGGAAGACAAGGGCACAAACAACTAACAAGACCTTAGTTCTTATCTGTAGCTTGAAGATGCTCCTCCCACTGATAAGTAAACGATTTCCATTACCTTATGTTATCCCATGGGGATTTTATGCTCACATACATACATATTGCAATAAAGGAGAACTGATATGAGAATATAAACACGATTAATTCTGATGAAGTTGCCAACAACAGTGAACTTTGAGAAACTTCAGATATACTATGTTTAAGACCTTGTTCCGTGTTGTAACAGCACCAACAAAATGGCTTTTAAGTTTGATGTGAAAAATGTTTCTTTTTGTTTGTAACTTTGATCATGTTTCTCATTTCCCAGCCTTCTATACTTCAGACTTTCTCTACTTCTTCATGATAACTTTTTGTCTGATTTGGTAAAGATACAGCAGTTGTGAAATACTTTACAGCTCCCTCCACAATCTTTTCGTCTTCAGCCATTTATTAAAAAGTATATTAAAAACAGGACATTAAGTTAAATGAATGAAAAAGTTGGTAAGAACAATGAAAGTACCGTGGCAGTCTTAACGAGGTAATCAAATTATTACAACTTTCAGTACAAGTGACCCTTACAATGCTTCTCTCTAAAATCAACCCAGGAGCCATAGAGCTCCACATACTCCAGCACTAAGTTCAGTAAGAAATCTAGATAAGATCTCTCAAAAATAAAGGCAAAAGAGTACAGAGAAATCTTCTGAAGTCCTTCAGCAATCTCTTGACTGAAATACAAGTGTGTCCAAAATCTCCTGCTTAACAAGGTATAATGCAAACTAGATTTACCAAGGAAATCCCTTCTGTACACACATGAACAAGGTTTTCATGTATGAAACTATCAAACAAACAGAAAAACCTCTCAAAGTTCAATTTTTGTTTGATGTTTGATAACTACCAATGCAATCAATATATATTAAGTTATCCAATTCATACATTACACTCAGCAATTCAAACAATATACCAGTGGGAGGAGGAGCTGAACAGTATTCTGACCAAGCACATTTATTTTAGTCCTCAAAGCACAACCCTTTTTCTTCATCATCATCGTCAGTAGAATCTGCATAGGATTCAACGGTGTTATATATGAACGAGTACAGCTTGACATCTGGTCCTGAAGCAGAACAGCATCTGCATTCTTCGTTGTAGTATCTGAGTAACAGCCTATAAATGTCCCCTTAAAAATAAAAAGGAGTAATGTTTAAAAAAAAAGTAAGATCATGCTATGCAAAGAATGTATGGCTGCAACTGAAGACTAGAATCGCGCACACACTGAAACGCTCTCCAGGAACATTCTTTACATGAGAAGTGAATGAGGAGGTAGACAACTGCATAAGGGGAGCCTTCCTGTTTCCAAGTTTGTTAGAACATAGGGTGGACTCCCTCCACTTTCTGTTCAGCTCTCTGCAGAAGCTATCTGACCTTTACTTTGCATACGTACCACTTACAACGTACTGCCCAATTACCTAGCTTTGTGCTTCTATCTCAGACACTTCAGTTACAGTGGGGCAAGGGATGTATTGCTTTTCTTGTATTGCTGCTGTGTAACAGATCTGACTACTAATTCTTCTTACAGTATTACAGGATTAAGCCAGAACCATGATAAGACATCTCTATTAACAATGTGAAGAAGGTGTAAACAGATATATTTTTTGGGGGAATTATTTTGAGTTACATTAAAAAAAACTTTTACAAATCTTTGGTCTACCATATGTATTTTCATTTTCCAAATTCTGGAGCATAACTCCAAAGTGTGTTATTCAGGGATTCTGGAAGTCCAACAGATTAACATTGTTCAGCTGACCCTGAATCAAGAGCTCCCTGCTCTGAAAACAGGTGCAAATAAACTGAGATCCACTTGCTTGGGTTCAGAACTTGATTACAGTAATTCTTACTGGACAGTTTCCACTTATAGAGAAGTCTCTGCTGAATGAAAAGATTTTTGTATGCTCACCAACAGTTTGGCCCTTCTCACAGAGAAAAGTGTGCATGCTGTAAATATCTCGCATCAGCTCCACATCTCCAAAGGTAAAATAAACAATATCGCGTCCAGACTCAGCAGCTGCCAATATCTGTATTAAGGCTGAAATAACAGAAAACGAGATTACACTCATGAATGCAGGATAAAACAAGTTGTTGAAGGGAAAAAACAGCTTAAGGTTTACAGCAAATCACCATACCACCCATCTCCAGGTGAACACTGCAAAGCAATTTGAACAATAGGCAGATAAGCTGCTTCCACTTTTAAAACAAAGTACAGAATATTGGGCATTGCAGCTCAGAACACTCAAGTATTCTGGTGCAGCCACTAGCAATAATTGCCCTTACTTTCTGGATAAACTCTTTAAAAAGTAAGAATAAAAATGTGAAGTCCATCCCCCGTCCCAAGATGCACACAGCTGTTACTTATCCACTAAACATGTGCATCAGCATAAGGAAACAAGCCAAGAAACTTTATATCCTGGTTTAACCTATTTATAATTGAGTCAAAATTGTTGGGTACAAAGTGACTGTAGCAAGTCACAGTTTCTATTCTCCACCTTCCTTCTGAAGGAATGGAGCTTACTTTTTTACTGGCTTAGCCACACAAAGCAGGAGCTGATCTTACTTCCATCTCCCAAGAGATCTGTGATTCTGCAGCCTCTTACTGTGCAATTTAAGGTATCAATTTTACTCGTAATAGAAGTATGCAGCATGAAATACAATGGCTTGTTCTGACCTCCAAAAAGGGGGGGGTCTTATGGGTACTGCTTCAATAATCATCTTTGCAATAACAATATTAATCACATTTTAATTAATTACGGGGTAGAAAACATTTTATTCTAAATAAAACAGCATATGTACTGAATTACTACCTGCTAGTGGAAACTAAGTAGAAAGCTCTTCAGAGCTCAGCTCTGAACAGAAATTTAATAAAATATTGCATTCTCTAATCAAAAAACTCTTGTAAATCCATAGGTAAAATTATAAATTACATGATTCACATGCGAAATCAATCTCAATCTGGGAATGATATTTTAATTAAACTACTGAACCAGCTGTGGATTTGGTAAAGCTTCAGTAGTTCAGCTTTTAAAGGGCCTAATTAACTAGCTTGCATAGGGGAACAGAATCTAATGAATCTTCATATTCATTCCAAACAAACAATGCAGTTTCACTTTACACAAGACATATTAAAAGTATTCTACTGTTTATTTTGGCTTGCTATAAATCTCATGAAACAGGGGTCGAAATTTCTGTCAAGAGCCAGGCTTCACAGTCTTCCAGGCATTAACAATACACGAGGCCATCCAAAACCTCCATCGTACCAACACAAGAGACCACCAGTAACAGAGCTTGGGGTACAGGGGACTGGAGCACTCATGTCCCTTGTGCCCCACCTGATGTGACCGTGTTTGGTTCTGCAGGACCCACACCCGAAGGAGTGGTTTTGCTGCCATCCTTGACCTTCTTCTACCACCTGGTGAGCCCAGGACACCAGCATAACACAGATCCTCCCGGGGACCCACACAGCCTTGCAGACCCAGCAGCTGGAACAACAAAGTTCTGCTTCAGTCCAATTTCCCAGAGGAAAAGAGGTTATCAGCAGGTTACCTGCACCTATAAATGGTTAAATCATCCTCTGGTTTCAAAACCAAGACAAGATCTTCCAACTTTCCCAATCATATAATCATACATTTTCAGTATTTGAAGTCTTATGTTCACGCTAATGTTTTGTGGAAACATTCCTAATTTAGATAAAATGAGAAAAATTCCAGCTATCAGGTCTTTCATTCATAAAGCCAGATTCAGTTCAAACACTTCAGTTTTCACAACATTTATGACCTTGATTGTATCCATGTTTTTATACATGGTCACGTTCCTTCAATTCATGACTAAAGAAATCATGGTAAAATACGATACTGCATTATGGAACTTATCCAATTATATCCATTTACATAAAGTCACTTGGTTGTTCTGAAGTCCCTGTTACAGATCCAGATACTACATTTGAAAGGATAACGGTGTATATATTTAAGAATATCACATGAAAAGTATTTTCATCTTTAATTTAATAATTATGAAAATTGACATTACAATGCGCTGCCAAGCCAGTGTAATCAAAAAAGATTTTGGGGAGTTGCATAACATTGTCGTATTGATAATCTTAAGAGTTCAAAAACATTCTGAAACAAGGAATTTATGAATCCCTGTGAAGCATAAAAGGTTGTTTTGCAGTATAATTTGGTTAAAGAGAAGTGGAAACCATTGAGAGAATTTGCAGTTTAAACCAACCTTATACAGTATTCCAGAACAAAGGGAGAAACGCCTTTACTACTTAAGGCCATGTAAAAGCATCTGAGCTAGAAACATTGGTTTCACTTGGTTATCACAAATCAAGTGCAACTCTAAGTCTCATAAAAAACACACAAGACAAATTATTGTACCATCTTCTTAGCTCATCGTCTACCAAAAAATTAAATCATCTTATTTCCAGTCAGCATTGGCTCAGAGAAAGATGTCACATGCTAAAAACTATGTCCATATCCAATAGCACGTCTTTATTAAGTATTGATTTTGCGGAGTCAACTAAGAAATTAAGCTCAGTTTCCAAGAGAGCAACATTAGACTGAGGAGTCACTGATCTCTTTCTCTGTAAGGCCTGCCAAAAGAACAGGAGATGACTTAAGAGTACACACACATTTTAATGAGCACTTTCATAACAGCGGCAATTGGCTGTTAAACATTAATTCTGGCAAACTGGGGGGAAAAACAAGGTTGATCTGAAACCAGAGGAAAAGTTCATAATATTTTATTTTGAGCTTTCATTTATGTTAAAATTAAAGAGAGTTCACTGCAGATTTATTGACTCTCATGAGCTCATGGCTCATTTCTTTGTTGACAAAGACATCTTTTCTTATGGGCTTCCTCAACAAATGGACTCAACTCTGGTGGTCTTTGTCAGTATACCTTGCTTCTGAGCTCTGACTGATGGAGGAGAAATAAAGCAATCCAGGAAGCACTCCTTAGGCCAAAAGTTACATCCAGTGCTGAACAAGTTACAGCCTAGACAGATGAGCAGTATTTTTTATCAGACACCAACACAACAGAAAAAGAGGGATATTATAATCAGATCCAAGAGGGGTCCTTAGGAGTCCTTATGTAAATCAAAACATTGATTATGATTCATGCTAGGAAGGTTTAATAAAACATGATCAGATCCTACTTTTGGTATTGACAATCTGCACTTGGCAACCAGTTTAACGGAAATCAAAAACAACTGTCATGAAAACAAAGAAATTTGAAAAAAAATAGATTCTCAATGAGTAAGAGATGATTAGATCGAAGACTAATGAAACTGATAGCCTGATGATTGTTTATTTGATAATGTAATGCCCTAAAGCTGTTCAGAAAAAAAAAGTACTCTCCAAATGTTTGAAAATAATAAAAACGTGAATTTCTTTGCAGAGTATGAATTTTTAGGCATAGGCTAGAAAGACCAGTCCAGAAAGATCAACTGATTTATATGACTGAGAACTAGAATGCGTAGGTTCTTTTGCAAAGTAGTATTGAATATCCATGGTTCTGAAATTTTCAGTGCTACAAATCCTTGTAAGCCTGGCATTTCAGAAACCACCACGTACCTATTCCAAACCTTAAACTGAAAACAGCATAGAAAAGCAGCATGCATTTTTATTGTTTAAGATCGTATTGTTCATATACTAAATATCAATGCTAACGAACTAGTTCTATCAACAGTTTAATCAACTTTAGCCAAGAATCAGAACAACAGTTAATACACTATAGAAAGCCAAAAAATGTACTTACCTGGAAAAAAAAGAGTAAGGTCAAAAATCAAAATTTAAGTTACTTGATTCATTTGGACATTAATGTATTACTACAATTTACCTTTTAATCTGGAGTCCCCTCCAAAGGCACCACATCCCCAGTTTCCTGTAGCTATTGCAGAGAGATGTTGTGGCGGAACACTGGGTCGAGAGAAGCCACAGTAGGCCTGCAGGCAGACATACAGGCAGACATGAGTCAGAAGATGAAGTTGACAGGCAATCTGGTATGCTATTTTCAAACAACTAGATGATAACATTAATCAGTACTGTCTTGTAGCAATAAAAACATCAAAATAAACTCAGTATATCACTAGTCTTTCTTTAAACTCAAAGTCAATCATGGTATCAATAAAGAATTTAAGGTGAGAATTTTGCCTTACTTGGATCCAAGATAACAATTAGATGCAGGTGCAGATTCTTAAGGATTTCAAAGCTACAGGAAAGTTTTCAGGATAGCTGGAGCAGAGAATATAACTTCAGGAGTAGATGATATTACATCTGTTTCTTGTTGGCACACTTGAACATGACAGCTAAACTGCTGCAGCCAGTATTGCTAAAACTCCTTAACACAAACTAAGATACCAAATGACATCTTAGAATACAGGTCTAAAACAATAAGCAAGGACAGGAGAAAAAAGCAAATACTATCTAAAATCTTGAGTAAAGGCAGGTGCTTCCATATACAGAAAAAAGTGTCTAAATCCCTCTAGGAAGTTTTTCAATGATACAAAAAATTATTTAACACTGGTACAGATCGCAGTACATGTTTTCACTCTTACCTGATCTAAGCAGTAAATTCACACTTCTGCTACTTACATTTTTAGCAGTGTGCCATGATTCGGAATTTGCATAAGAGCACTTTGACACCATCAGGTGCCTCCAGCTTCTTAAACTCTCGAGTCAGAACTACCAGCACCCTCAGTGTCCCAAGCATGCTTATAATGACTAACTAAATGCATACATAAAGCGGGCCAAGCAAAAGCATACTCTGGCTGTCTGGAAAATGATCCATCTCCATCCTCCCAGTGAGAGAAATGGAGTGGTGTCACAATAGGATGACATTTTCTTCTCACATTCTACTTAATGGGCATGTATTCATCAGCTAGCCAGGAAAGAAAACAGAATAAAAACTGTCTTGTCAGACACAGTAAGGAAGTCAGCAAATGCTTGGAAGGACACCAGCAGCAAAAGGACTATCTAAGTGAGTGTTCACTCCCCTATGATTTTTTACAGCAAGTAAAGGATAAAGCTAGAACTAATCACTTCCCAGAAAAGAAACAATGCACTGATATTTTAAATAGCTTTCACCTATGAATACAAAAACATGAAAGCCACCTAGGTACTTTTAAAGCAACTGCTTCTGTATGGGAAGAAAAAGAGCTGTTCCATTTGAACTACATGAATGAATCTGCTTTAAGTTATAAGCAACCCTCTATAAATTGCATCTCACCTTATTTAGAAGTTGTGTGATGTTTATAATTAGTTGTTTTTTTTTTTTTCATTTAAAATGGTTCAATACAGTTCTCACAGCTAAGCCTGTTTGAAACATAACTGTTCTGTGTACCATAATTTTTAGGGAAGCATTTCTTGCCAAGTATGAAGCTGTAGCAATTTTAATTATTTTTAATCAGTGGTCATCAAAATAGGCTTCATGACATTTATGACCGGGATTGCAAGCACAACTGTTAAGTCA
The DNA here is from genome assembly GCF_009819795.1 of Aythya fuligula. Taxonomy (NCBI): domain Eukaryota; kingdom Metazoa; phylum Chordata; class Aves; order Anseriformes; family Anatidae; genus Aythya; species Aythya fuligula. The sequence continues at coordinate 9,675,915 of NC_045565.1, read as the reverse complement.
GTTGTTCCTTAGCATTTGGGAAATGGTGACAGAGTTATTGATAGGACTGACTTCATGAGGCAATAATCTCAAGGGGCTAGCAAAGCTAACAAAGATCACATCTCTTACAAAAATATCTGCAAATCTTAATGTTGAAATCTGATGCCATTTTTTTCCTCATTCTGAAAAGGTGACTTTAGACACTATTAATCTTGTTTTCAGTTAAACTAGAAGCAAGGGTCAGCCTCAGACAGGCAGCTTGCAAGGAAACTGATTGTGAACATCTGGTTCCATAAAGCAAACAGATCTTATAAAGGAAAAATCATACAGGCTTATAAGAAAACATGAACTGTAAGGACCCCTCCATTCTAGTTGTTTCAATCATCTCCTATTGTTCCAAAATTACAGTTGGACAAAAGAGCCTCTGGAAACGAAGGGAGGATGAGTTACATCTACCAATCCATAATACACTCATATTTTACAGCCTCTGTGCATATACTGTCCTTACGGAGTCCTAATTTATTGGAAAACAGTAGATATAAAGATGCAGCTTATTCTGTCAACTTGCTTACACCCATGAGCAAATCTTAAAGTTAATACAAATTTTAAAACAGACTTAAAAGCTGCTACAGTACATTTGAAGGTGTTTGATTTGTTAGAACATTAGTCTCCAATAAATTTAATTCTGTTTACTACTATAAAATATCATTTACTCACATTAAGATTTTATTTAAATACCAACCAGTCTTCATCAAACACCACCATCCAAACTGATACGCTGTATAAAAGTTCCATGGATCTACCATGATTTGTTTTAAAACAATCCAAATCCAATTAATAATGCTGAAAATTTTAGGCAGATCATAAATCCACTTTCATAGGTAATTTGAATTTTGTACCAAGATATCACTGAAGTTTACAAGATTTACTGTCTTTTTCAGGGATAATTTAATTGCCAACCATAAAGAAATGAGCTGATGAATGTTACTTTAGTCACAGGGCTAAGGTTTTAAAACTACCTTAGATTAAGTCCTTCAGTCCTGTACATCATTTCTGGGAGGAAAAAAATTGATTAGCATTCCTCTTCTCTTTTTAGTTGAAAATAAGGAATCTAATCTACGTTTAAGTTTCAGATGCACCCTAGAATATTTTATATACCCTCCTACACCACAGAAAGTAGGAGACCTAACACTTGTAGGCTCGTGGCCTTATATTTAACCCTCTAGGTAAAGCATAGGCCTGCTGCATCTATTAACGTACAAGCACGCTACACAGACTGTTGGCCTGTTTTTAACCCAAACATAAGCACACTAATACAGTGTAACTGTATAAGCATTCTTGCACTCAACTGCCCAGAAAAATCACATTGCCATTGCTACAACAGGCTGCAGACATTGCACTACCTATGCCTTATGCTAACCACACAAGGCCCTCCATCTGGCCCTGTTATCAACTTATTATGAGAATTTGCTGTGTGCAGACTGATGACAGGTGTCTCTTGTTATGACACAATTTAAGAATGAGATAACAGCAAAGGTCTTGAAAACATTAATATGGGCTGAAAACTAGAGCCCCTGGTTTAAAAACAGCTCCCTGATGGCAACTACCATTAGTCATTGCAAAAACACAATCTCAAGAGATGGGAATCAGCTTCAAGAATTTGAAGAACTTCTGCTTCAAGAAAAGCAGCAGCAGCAAAGCAAGAAGGGAAAAAACAAAACAACAGAACAAAAACAACCCCCAAACAACTCACATAGTATGTAAATACTCCAAGAGTTTACATGAAAGGTAGAAGAGAAGGAAGTGGCACCGTATTTATGTTTTGTCACCATGTTAACACATGAGGTGCCCCCTTCTCCACCTTGACCGAAAGGCTGATTGGGATTCAGCAGAGCCAATCATGGAGAGAACTTACCAGTTTAGAAGCAGGACAGGGAAGAATTTGCAAAACATATAGCTTTTGTTTATAGTTCTGAAAATGAAGTAAAATGCCCCTTTGAACCCATTGAATCCATGCCACATAAATCATTCTATTTGACAAGCTTCTACTTTAACAACATACAGCAAAACCCTGAAATACAGCTATTGTAAAAGACAACTGAGCAAAAACTTTCTTATTTGAAGATGATAATACAAAAATATTTGGAAAGTTATGGCAAACAATGAAACAGCCTTAGACTGCAGGCTGTTGTAAAAAGTTCCTTGCCTTGTTGAGCTCTCTTCTGATTTTCTCTGGACCAAACTGATCAAGGAAACATCTGAAGTGGAATGCATCTATAGCTACAATTTCAGTGTAGCGTCGCTGCCATTCATCCCTAAATTTGGAGGAAGAAAAGATGACAGTAAAATTAGTGTTTATTGTTATTATCATTGGCTACGTAGTCATGATCTAAAATAAGCAATTCCCTGCAGAGCTTCTCCATTCGTAGAAACTAGAAAGGTACTCTTGGAACAATGGGGCACTGAATATAGCATCAGAAGAGAGACAGGTTTCTGTGTAAATTTACAAATACTTTGTCCTAGACTTTGATTGTATAAGTAGAAACATGGCACAAATCTAAACAATACTGTTTATTAGGTACAGAGGAACACCATATGGTCAAAAAAAGAGTACGTTGGTTCTTTACCTACCTCTAAAATTTATAGAATCACTGAATAGTTTGGGTTGGAAGAGACCCTTAAAGATCATCCAGTCCCAACTCCCTGCCACCACCATGGGTCCACTAGGCAAGTTGCTTAGAAGTCCCATACAACCTGACCTTAAACACTTGATATTGGAGAGTACTTTATTTTATTTTTTTTATTTTAATCATTTCCATACAAAATTGATAATTTTGTATATTTATGAATTTAATTTCCTGACAATGCTGTCAAGAGACAATTAAGAGCTTTCTACTTAGACTCACAATATTAAATCTGATTTTGCCATACGAATAGTAGTATGATGTATACAATGATACCATGACACTCAGAGTACCACTGTCAAACTTCTTGTGACAAATTAAAATCCACAGTTCAGTCAGTATCTTCAGAAAATTTTGGATTCAATACATATAACATAAAAGCTGTTGATTTAAGGACTGACAAGTTGGTAGGTACCATCATTAGTATCATTAAAGCAAGGAAGACAATAGATTAGGAGATAACTTTCTTAGCTTGTTGCGTCTACTGAAGAGAACAGGATCAAGCAATACATTTTTCTGCTAAGACAAATACTCAAGTTTTCAAGTTTAAGACGTATGTTTATTCCTTCACTTGAAATATATATGTGGAACTTTACCTTGGGGTCTTATCTTCATGGCTTCTTGCCCACCGGTAAGTTTCTGCATAGCCTGTATATTCACTGTACTGCTCAGTACCTGAAACAAATGATTTACCATATTACATACAAAATATTTAGATATTTCTTTCTCTTGGAAAATCTTTCATAGGAATCACTGCCTCTCTGAATGAAAACGCACCTCTCAGAAGCATCAACAGAAGCTAGAGATTCATCGCTGTATACAATTCTTGAAACCAGTACGGGCTTTTTTGTCACCTTATGTAATGTTTATTCTGTGGCAGACATTGCAAACATAGATCTTGTATGTATGCTGTCCTGTATGCGTGCTGTCCAGTATATAACTAGAAGGTAGTTTTTGATTTTTCCACCCCCATATCAAATAGGCTCTCAATAAATTGCCTGTCTTCTTTGAAGTCATCCTGGTTAATATGTGGTTAACAAAGACTGCCCGTCTCCCCTCCAGCACGGGGACCAAAATGAAAGCAAGGTTTCCTTTAAAATGCATTGAGGAGCAAAACGTGAGAGCAAAAAGTGTCTGGTCAGCATTACTGGAATACAATGTCAGGCTAACAAAGGAAGGCTATGGTTTTTGAATAATATAGAAAACCAGAAGTCCATAGGTGTGGCTGGTTTTTGCTTTGTTTTGTTTAAAACAGAGCAGCAAGGATATTTCTCAGTTTTGATTACCTGGTAACCTCTAAAAACTAGATAATTTCATAGTTTTTGGTAGACTGGCATATGTTTATTAACCATCAGGACTCTCTTAAAGACAGCAGCTCAGTTCCAGTGCTTTGAAATTGGAATAGGAACCAAGCAGGGAAGAAGAAATAAATTCTAAATGAATCAAAGAAAAACCATGCCATTTACATGCAGTCTATACTCACTACATGATACAAGTTATTAATTAGCACAACTCAGATCTAAGGACATTTTTGAGGTAAACACGAGTTGCTCCACTACCTAAAACCTGGCAATACTACCTCATCACAATTTAGCCAAAAGCTGAGCTGATGGTTTAAGAAACATGAGATGAAGGATATAAAGAAGATTTAAGTGTATGTGGCAGGCTGCATGTTTCCACTGAATTATTTTATTTCTCTAACGCAAAATTAGTGTCTACAAATCCACAGAGAAGCCCAATGGTAGGAACAAAGATTTCCAACACACTACTGTTACTCCAGTTGCTGCCCTACAACCTCTTGAGGGCAACCCTATATAAGGCTAGGTAGGACTGTTAAGCTTCCAAGTCTCACTGCCCAGTAATCCCTCCTTTCCTCTTGTTATTTTGTTTTGCGTTTGCTCAGTATGATTCTGGCACTATGACTGCTGACATGAATTCTTAAATATTACTGCAATTAATGGCACTGAACATATTGAAAGGCCGCTGTTCCCAGCTGTGGTGGCCAGTACCAGGAGGCTACTTCTGTAAAAGCCTGAGGACCCAGAAAATCATGTCTTGTACATACTTGGCTGCCCTGTGAAGAAGCCCAGCAGGGTATCTTGCAAGCATTAAAGGCTGTAGGAAAGTAGCACATTAAGTAGCTCAAGTCATTTTAGCTCTTTTGCTCTACTACACAAACTACTTTTCAAAGGTTTACCCTGAGAACAAGGAGAGCATTTTAACAGGGGGTAAAGATCATAACCCTAACAGGCCACTCCATCTTACCTAACCTCAGGTTCCTGCTTCAAAACTCAAATATGCAAAAATGCAAAGAAACACTCCTGAAGTATTTTGCCACAGCAAAATCAGTCTTCCCCGTTTTGGGCTTGTAACAGCTGAACTATTTTCAGTTGAATTTCAAAAGGTGGGTGATTGAAGAGAACACCTTGTTTGGAAAATTTCTGCTCATACCGGTATAGTTTGGCACGTTATAAACAGTGCAAAAAAAAGATGACAACTGCTAAGAAACCCCTTAAACACAAACAGCAACATCAGTTATGCCAGTAAATATAACAGAAAAATAGAGTTTAGAAAGATCTGTAAGCATTCAAAATCACTGACAGCACAAAATGAGTGATTACTAAGAAGAGAGTCATGCCTAACTATTGCACAGGTTGGTGATATTCTGAGAAGACAAGTTTTTCAATCTCTAAATAGGAAATTAAAAACATTGAAAATCAGAAACATAAAACTGCTCACTTTTAATCTTATCTGACAAGGAAACCTGGATGCTTGTTTTCAGTAGCCTTAACTATATGAAACACAAGCTGTTAAAAATGTTTAAATTGATGCTTATATTTCAAGACATTTTCCCCACTTACACAAATCCATTTTTACTAAGATGACTTATCAGTGCTTCTTTAACTCATCTGTCTTATTATCCACTCGTTATTTATTTAGATATGTCTAGACGATTAACCACACTGAGGACAAAAGCTCCACTCAAGGCTATTTTTGAAAGTTGCTAATCGAAGTGATTGTGATGGTAAAAGATTGCTCACCAAGAACCCACTGTTGCAAAATCAAAGTAAAAAAAACAACCATGTGATGGCAGAACATTCCTATACAGTCATATTCATCCATGACCTTACACACACGACAACCGTGATTAGCTTAGATATTCAGAGGTCAGCCTTCAAACTGAGTTGTAGGCTATCAATTGTCAGTTAAGACCTCCTGACTTAGCTAAAATTCAGATTTACTGATATACTTGGGAATAGTGTCTGAGCTAACAATAAGAAAAGGCAAACAAGAGAAGCGTTTAACTTCCCTGACAACCCTTACTAGAGGACAACCAACAAAACTTCAATTTTGCGAAGAAAGCATTTCCTTTGTGGAAATGGAAAGCACATGGAAAGCATATGAAGGGAAAAGACTGGATTAGCAAGATATTGTAACAAGATAAATTACAACGTATTAAGATTATTTTTTCAAAAGCTGTTTTTATTAATTTTTATGAAAGTGCAGTGCATAATGACAAAAGCACCAAGAAGCAAACAAGCAAGCAAGCACATATATAAAAAGAAGAAAAAGTCAAAACACACAAACACTAAACTCATGTCCCAGCAACCCAAGGATAATGAAAATCAATGGGTTTTCATGAGCAAAGCTCTGGAAATATGTCAGACAAAAACAATTATTCAACTGGCAACACTTTGGCCTGTGAACCACTGGGATATAAACTGCTATTGCTGGGAGATTAGAAGCAATACAGGATAAATTGGATATGTTTGTTTCCGGTGAATTTCCTTCCACATCCCATAAAAAAAAAAAAAGAGCCAAACAAGGCAGCATAACACAGCTTGACCTTTAAAAGCAACTACAAAATACACAAAAGAATTTTGACTTACCCAAAGTCAAAACAAAGTATATACAAGGATGACTGAAAAAACACATCCATAGTGAAACTTTCTTCAGCAGAAGAATAATGACATCTCCAAGTACTAGCACTTATGGGACCTGGTCCATGAAATGGACAATGCCCCTCCCTCCTCAGATTCCACAGTCTCGCTCTTCATTTGCATACAATTCATGTGGCATTATCAAATTCCCTAGGATAGGGATGAAAGAAGTACCACACTGTCCCCTCTCGTTTTTCTTTAGAGGGATTGTTAAGAAATAGTACCACTAGCACCTCATAAAAATTAGTACATGGAAAAAACAAGGATGTGGTTTTGTAGTTACTGCCATAAATGCACATTTACTGCCAAAGATGAGGGAAGGTCCTGCTCTGTCTTTCAACCAGTTCTGACTTATTACATATGCATCAGCATTAGTCTTCTGGCTCTCCTGGCCCTCCAGACAATGGCATGATCAGCCAATCCAGCTGAAAAAACACATTATCACAAGTAAATTCTCAGCTGCACAAATTACCTGATCAAGTTCATTGCATGAGCAACGTGCTTAGAAGTCTCTGAACATGCACCACTGAGGCACAGATAGGACTGGCCATTGTTCAATCTGCAGTTTTAAAGCAAACATGGAACACAGCTTCACTGACTCTTAACAGTGTCTGAATATACGCAAACTTGAAGGAAAAACAAAAGCAAAAAACGCACCCTCCAAAAAAATACCATAATAAAGAAAAAATTCTGAATGAAAACCCGTGACTCGCTTTCACAGCTCTACCAGAAATGCAATTGTAGGAATCTCTGGCATTGCTGCTGACATTTCAGTAGGTAGATGTCTGTGTTGAAGAACTTGACTGTGCATGACCACTTCCATATTCAGCACAGCGGTGATCTTAACCAGATACCATGCAATCACAATGAATTCAATTTCTCTCCCATTTCTCAGACTCTACTGCAAATTTAAGCTACGCAGTTCTACCCATTAGGCCACTGAGTCAAGATGCATCACAAAACTAATTCATCAGGAGGATTGTGACATGCAGTGGAGGCTTGGCTATTAACTGAGATGGAAGAAGTCCAGGGATAAAATGAAAATGATGGGATGGCCATTTCCATTAGAGAAGGATGGAAGCAGCTCTTTCAAAACGTTTGTATTTGGAATCTGTTAGTACACAGACAGATAGCTGCACTCTGTTCTTATGCTCCCCAAAAAAGGCTCACTCAGAGGACAATACTTGAATAAATTACTTTTGTTACAGCATCATATCCAAAACACAAGACAACAATCAGAACTGGCCAAGAAATTTAGCATTTATTTTTAAAAATAATCACAAAAGCAAGTTTACCTAAAAGTTTTCACAGAAAAGGCAAGGGTTTTGGTGGGTGGAAAAACAAACCAAAACACTGGGTGAAAGATTACCAAGGTTAAGACTGAAAACAAAAGAGGTGCTGGCCACTACAACCAATAGTTTCAGGGCAGGGTAAGATTTGGAAGATATAAGCTCAAATTTCTACCATCCATGCATGTAAGAAAGAATGAGTGCTTTGGAAGGACTTTTTCCAAGAAAACTGTTCCAATGCCTCCACAAATTCCAGTCTGTTGAGTCAGTTCAGGTAATGAAAAACGATTTTTTTTTTTTTTTTTTTTACACTCTACTAGGTTGAAAAATAACATACATAATCTATTAGTCCAAACAAATAGTGTATCTCTTGATAAAATATTTTTTATTTACTCCAAAGAATAGCTATAAAGAAAAAAAATCTATCAACATTTTATTATTTTGCCAGTCACACAGTGTCTAGCTGCTGTGTTACCATGTATACAACCAGGATGCAGCATTACCTGGGACTGGCCAGTTCTTACCAGTGACATTAGCTGTTTTCTCACCTAATTATTTTGATCCAATGTGTAATAAAACATCACAAATTTTAAACAGATGGTGAACAAAAGGAACAATATTTTCAGTGAAGCACTGGACAGACAGTGCACACAGACTCACAACAATATACTGGAGAAGCACTTAGCTTTTGATGTTGCAAGTTATGAACACAACCGATAACAAGTAATATGAACACATGTTTGTAACCTACTAAATCAACATTCTCAAGAAACATTTCCTGACTTTCTATCATTTTTAACAGATGCTCATTTTTTCTTCTACCGCTTCCTTCCCTGTTTGGTAACCAGAAGACAGTTCCTATTCTCAGATTGAGCTTTCAGTCCCATGGATTACATTGAATGTTACAAATTCCAGACAGGAACAAAACCCACCCTGCTTTGGCACATCAGAAGCATTACCTGCTAATAGCTAGTAATTGTCTTTTACCTATGTTGCCCAACAGTATTCCTTATGTAGGCCTAAAGATGCTGAGTCCTTAAACAAATTTATATAAGGTAAGAAGAGTTCTGTAACACCTCATCTGCTCATATTGTTTCCTTCCTTCAAAAAGGATGTACTGGAACAGTGGCCCTACAGTCTTAAGAAGTCGGGTGAACAAGGAAACTTATTGTTAAGTGAGTACAATCTTTTTATTTTCCTACAACATTTAAGCATACTGAACAAGTTGAAATATATTTTTCTACATAGAAAACCAGAACAAGATGTGAAACATATACTGCAACAACTAACCTGTGATGATGAGACATTCATTGTGATCCAAGACTTCAGTGATGAGCCTCGATACAATCAGTTCTGGGTTGATTAAAAACCGAATTTCTTCTTGTACCAGTCCTGCCCCAGTGACACCACCTCCAACAAAACGGTTTGCAAAATCAACCTAACAAAAATATATTCAGGAGGATTAAGAGATAAGCAAACAGCATAAAATCCTTTCATTTACTGAGGTAAATAAAATCCTGTACAAATTTCAACTCTGTTGAGATCCACTGCTACCATTTAAAAATACAAACAGCAGGACAGAACCTGATTCACAGCATGCCCATCTCATTCTTCCCTTTCTTTTGATTGAGAAAAATCAAAATGAGACAAGTGAGATATTATACAGCAAAATAAAGTTCTGCATATCAAAGGCTCTGAATCCCATTTTTAGTTTTGAAAGGGCGTGCATGTAATTATAAAAAGTTTCAGTAAGTGTGAAAAATGGAAACAGCAGATTATAGTATCCTTCCTGCATTTTACAGACACAGAAGAATTATTAAGTTGTCCTTTAATAAGCTTTCTGCCTTGGCTGTCCACACAGAAGCATTTTTAGCTCAGCACTGCCCTGTACCAGTTGTTCTGTACTTAGAGGAATCTCTTATGGATTGTCCTTGAAACACACTTGGAACAAGGCACACCATCGTTTTGATCACCAAAGTTTCTGCCTGATACAGGGAAGCTATGGACTCTAGTTTTTGCTACAATAATACATTTTTTATATAGACAACAGTTTTAAAAGCAATTGCTTTATTCAATAAATTACTACTTATGTAAGTTACCAACCCTTAAGAAGTTTGCACCACTTTTTCCTGTCTCAAGAAGTACTAATTTTTTTCTAATTAATTAATTTATGGTAACAGAACTCTAGAAGACAGACTGCTTTCCTTCTTTCTTTAAGGTTATTTGAAAACTCAAGTGTATTCCTTGCTATCGATATGGACAGGACATCTTCCTTTATCAATTTATTTCAACTGACTGGCTCTCAGACCAGAACAGTGGTGCTGTAGCAGCAAAGTCTCCTGAACTCCTGACCTGGTCACTGTCTGGGGCACAACCATCATAACAAAAAAGAAAAAAAAAAAAAAAAAGGCATAAGAACACCAAAACCCTTGGCAGCTCATCAAAATTCCAGCCTGAAACTTTTATCTTGTCAATCTTTGATCCCAGTTTGAACCAAAGGACCTGAAGCTGTCCAGGGCTTGTGATTTTCTGTCAGCTAGCTCTGTAACAGGTACATCTACCAGCCTCAGTGAGCTAGGGAATACTGATATCACTAATTCTGCCCATGGAATTCATCTTGATGTTTCATTTACATGCATAACGCTTTGTCACTTAAGTCAATTGAGGATAAACAATTTTAAACTGACAGACTCTAAAAAATATGACAAAAACATGAGATAAAGCCACATTTACTGGTATATGCACTTACCTGTAGCATACCTTGTCCATTGCCTTCAATAGTGCCCTCATAGGTGACATGTAATCTAGACAGTTTTTTCTGAGATCTATCATTGAGGAAAAAAAATATTGCACAGAAAAGATGATTACAGGATCCCCAAAGAGACATCCATTTAAGAGAAAACCCGTCTAAAACCTAGCTTTTTATGCACCTAAGCGTAAGGTGGTTAAAAAAATCCAAAGGATTAAGGAAAATGCATTTGCCTTTCTGAAACAATTTATTAAGGCTTAATAACACAGTCAATGGTTCAGTTTCTCCACCTCTTTCATTACAAAGCCCCAAAAGTGAAGTTTCATTTCCACATTTTTCACACGAGTCTGTACCACATTAACTTGCTAACCAGGAAAAAAGCTGCAAGCATAGCATTTTAATTCATTATATTTTCTGTCATTTCTGGCATCAAGTCAGCTCTCACTTTCTCTCCTCTCAAGCAACAAACAAAAAGGTATTACTGTTTTAAAAAAATCTCTTAAGACTCGTCTGCTCCACAGGCAAACAGATACAAGCTCCAGTCACACTAACTGTCGGTGTCCATTCACCCACTTCTTTCTGTTCTTCTCTCCATAGCAAGCCAAACCAAACATTATTTTCCGGATCACTTGCTGGCCTGAATCAATTCAACTTTAATGGGATTCAGGTTAATCACTAAGCAAATTCTTACATTTAACGAGACATTTGACTTACCTTTCCCAGTCTGGAAACTCTTGGAGACTTTGCCTTGTAAACGTCACCAACCCAGTAGGTTCTACAAGCAAACAAACACCAGGGGAAAAAAAAAAAAAAAAAAAAAAAAAAAAAAAAAAAAAGTATTAACTGCTAGGCTTTTAGATTATTTTAATTACAACAAGCATAATTCCTGACAGAAACAGAAGTTAACTTCAAAAGCATGTATGGGTTTGAGGAGAACAAAAATAAATTTGCTTGCTCTAAAAACAAACAAAAAGCTTTCAATAAATGAATGCTTCTCTACAAGGGAATACTGTTATCAGTGGCGCTATATATATTGTTATTATATTTTTATTTATTTATATTTATTTATTTACAAAATTAAGCATTCACCTGTTGACAACATCTTCAGTTTACATAGCCCCTACTGTATTCCTTTACAAGGAATTCAATTACCATTTGCAATAAAAAAGTTGTGAAATTATTACAGTCATTTATAGAGCTAAGTTACTATTGTCTTACTAATTCCTTTCAAAACAAACAAACAAACCAAGAAATTGGGTCTTAAAAGTGTAATACAAACTTTTAATTCAAGAAAACAACATGCAAAAATGTCATTAAGTAGTTTGAAGTTATAACATTAAGAAATGTAATACAGTAGTTTTGATAAAGCATGCTCCCAACAGATTTCTGATGCACAGGGGGCCAGAGACAGCTGCAAAAATTTTAAAACACTACTAAACTAGTAAGAAAAAGCCAGTACACTACAGCCCTTCTCACTTACACACATAGATCACAACTTACATTTTACCCCAGAGATTTATTTCTATTGACACTGCTGAAAGTTTGTTAGCTGAAACAGGAGGTAGCATTTAATTAGTTGTGAATGAAAATGATGAACTAAAGATGGACTGAACCAAGTACAAGGATTTCTATAATAGCTTGCAGCTGTTTTCCTATTTAGAACAAACTCTTCTGAGAGAATATGAAGCTAATAGTGAAATACTGACACAAAAAGAGAAAGTTCGATAAAAATTCTGTAAGATATTGCTGCAGATGCAACATATGCAACAGCAGTAAAATCCCTTTCTCCTAAAAATGTAATATATAAGATCTGATACAGTTCATACTCTGATAAATATATTTTTGAGAGTTTATGCAGGCATTCAAATTAATGGCAACAACAGAATATTTGACCACGCACACTAAGGAAACTACCATGCTAATTTCTAAAAGAGCTGAAGACATCCCACTTCTTGATACCATTTACTTTATTTTAAACTGGGAAAAGTTCACAGCAGCTTTGTTTTGGATGAACAGAAGGGAAAAACCTGAAGTATCAACACAAGCAAGGAAAAACCACTTAGAATTAAAAATGTCATGGTCAGAGGACTAAATGGGCATCCTACAGGAAATCTGAAAACTGATCCAGAATCTTTAAGCAAGAGATAGTACCTGTAATTTTAATGGCTATATATGTTGTTAAGTTCCTTCTGCTTTCTCACTCTGGTATGGTGCACCAAGTATTTGCATATATTATACACACACACACACACACACAATATGTGTTTATGGATACAGAACTACATATTTGATATATAGCTTTTATATAAATGTGTGTGTAAAAATATCTGTATGCAAATACAGATATTTTAGACATACATAAAAACACTCTTCAGAAAAAAGGAACAAAGAATAAGCTCCATGCAAAAAATGAAATTGCATGTCTCATCTATATGGGATAAATTGACACTAAGAAGAATATCAGTGCACTCGGTGTGCTGCCTTTTGTTAGACATTTCCATCATAATGCCACATAGCCATTTCTAAATTGAATGGGATTAAATTCTTCATGTGTCTGCTTCATAGCTCAAAAAAAAAAAAAAAAAAAAAAGAATTACAACAAGAATTACTTTTTTCTGTGACTCTTCTAAAATAGCAGAAAAGCGTCTTAAGTTTCTCAGGCTTCCTTGGTGACCGTCCTTCAAACAATCTGGAAAACAGACATAGAAGCAATTTGATTAGATTTCAGGGAAACACACCTCGCCTAATTACTACGCAGTATGTAAAAACAGAAAAGCAGTTTGCCCTCCGTAAAGTCAACCACTTCTAAGCCACAAAGGGGCTGTCCAAGCAGTTCTTTCCATAAAGTATTTACTCACAAGGCTGCTACACTGTGCCTCCATTGCCTTGATCATGAAAAGAAACTATGCCGTTCATACCACTCATTATTCAGATAACAGGCTTGAATTCTACACAAACACTGAGATGATGCATTTCCCACAGCTACTTGGAAAGTACGTTTACGTGCTTATATGTGTAGTACACTTTAAAGGCAGACAGTCAAAACCATACACCTTCATAAAAGCACATTCTTCAAAGTAGAGCTGTTTCTTAGGTTCATTCACTCGATAAGTTTCTGATGAAATGATAACGAAATATCCATCTTTTATTGATTTTGTAATATCAAAAAATATAATTTCAATATGAATGTCCAAGAAAGCTATGAGTTTTATTTGCAGCAGACTGTCTTGAATTGAAATCAGTGACCCGGAGTGAAAACAAGCACATTGAGTATTCCTGGATCCAAATGCCTTACCCTACTTACAGCTCAGTGAGTTGCAGAAGAGAATATAATGCAACTATATTGCTTTGAAGAGCTGCATCATACCAGCAGCATTTCTAAAGAAATGAATCCTCCCCCTGCAGAAACGGCTTTATCCACTGAGCTACTACTGGCATTCTCAAACTCATCTGTAAAAAACTAAGCATTAAAAAGAAGCATCCAATTTTTAGCCATTAAGTGAATGTATGCTTTTAAGGTTAACTGAAATATTTTTACAGCGTCATCCATCTTCCAGCAAGTTGAACAGGCATTACTTAATTTCACTTCCAATAAAGTGACAAGGCATTGTTATTGGCAAAACATAATGGAATTTATCTGGAAGGAAGAATAGTGGGGACTTCAGAAATAATATCTTTTGAACAGGAAGGTCACTAAAAGATGTCTGATACAGTGAAAGCCCTGAGGATGTAAGGTGCAACAGCCCCCATCCCCTCCAAACAAACAACACAACACAAAAGCCACAACAGTGAGGAAAGCAATGACACAACATTATTCATTTCTTTCCATGCATTGGAATGATAACCTGCCTTTAAAAGCAGAATACTGTCAGGTAAACTTAGCTTTTAGTGATAAAGCAAAATAGATTTTTCTCCAGTATTTAAAAATTCTTATGGGATACGCATGCTGAAGACATAAATTTTATCCAAAATCTGTTTTAAGTTACAGAAGCTAATTTTAGGTTGTCACAAAGGACTAAATAGGTATACTGCATGAAATCTGAAACCTGACCCAGAATCTGTAAGCAAGATGTAGTACCTGTAATGTTAATACATTTAATAAAGGTTGGAAAGGTCTTATAAAAACCTCAGTCTTGGAACAACAAATTAGGACTTTAAGAAGGCAAACTTTATATGTACATGTCCTACTTTAAAACGGACCCATCTCTAAGTTCTAGCATGGGGTTGTGCTTTCTCAACTAGTAAGGGGCTCCATAAAAAGCAGTTAAGTCTTTATGCACTTAAGTCTTGCCTAAATCCCTATGTTATCTCTGACTTTTTATCTGGAAGTTTTATTTGGTATGAATCCTTTAAACTGGTTAGTTTATATATTAGCCTAATCATGCCTTCATCATTATTTTTTTTGCCTCAACTTCAACTTGAAATCTTGCTCATGTTGCACATTCCCAGGAGTGAGTTCTTCATGGCACAAAGGCAGTACATGATTTAGCATAACTAGCACACTGTGCTAAAAGTCCAGAGCTGAAAAAACTATGCTTGGAATAGGCAGATCAAGCTAAAAGGGAACAACAGCAAGGCAGATGAACTCGGTTTCATCCATTACAATTACTCACCAAAATGTAGTCACCGTGTCAGTAGGGAATTTTAACCAAATAGACATTTTTTTTAACCTGAAGTGATCAGCAACAGACTGTATTTTCTCTTGTTAAGTGCTGTGATAAATACCTCTTTTCTTTCTCTCCTGGGATTAAAGCTAGAGTAATGCTGATTGCTTCGGAAATCTCATTTACAGCAGATAAATTCCCAAAACACATTCTATAATTACAACAATAAGAGAGATCTGTACTTCTGTCCTGCCTTGTAGCACTGGGTAAAACTGTTAAAGATTATTAAAGTCACTGTGGCGACATGTAGACTCTTTCCTAGCTAAGTCAGACACCTACTTCAATTTTTTGAAGAGAAATCTTCTACATGAGAAAGAAAACACCAACAACAGCAAGATCAGCTACTGGGAATATGCAAAAAAGTGCTCAATAAAAAAAATTCTCAACATCCATCAATAAACATGCAGTAAAGTTTTAAGGCAATAGTTTGCACTGTTTCAATATTTATTATTGCAAAAACAGGTGCTCTTATTTTATAGTAATGTTTTCCTGAAATCTTAGGGTGGAAGAAGTATTTTAGAAGTATAATCAATATTCTGCTTTCTGAAGCCTCACTGACTGCAAATTCAGAATTGTCTTATTTTCAACCAACATTTCTACCTTGGAAAGGCAGAAGCAAAAAGAAAGGCAGAGCTCTGAGGAACCTGCTTGTAAATGCCTCGAAGAGCACCTCACATGGGGCTGGTGCGTTGGAAACTGTAAACAGTTCTCTAACCAAAACCTAAGTTGTTTTTTTTTGTAATGCTGAAAACACCATGTTGTCTTTTCAAGAAACACAGATGCAAAAGAGTGTCAAATACACAAATGGAAGAAACACATTCTCACGTGGCGTTTTATACATCTAAAGTATCTTGGCAAGTGGTCAATCTGAAAGGTACTTCTAAGGGTACCCTTCCAATGAAGCAACATCAACATGATCTAATAACATGAAGAGCTACTCAGAAGTGTTCTTGGCATGCAAACAGTTTACTGGGGAAAAGCTGAAACTGTTTAGATAAATGGTTTCATAACGCACTGCTTCTGATTAAGGTGTAATTCAAAATATAGCAGCTTACTTGTAAACTTTAATTTCCAAGGAGCTAAACTGATCCCTTGATGTTACACCAAGAATTGACTCTGTAATTTCCCAAGCAGAAAGAACCATTACAACCTTGTGATTTAGGCTGCTAGTTAACATGAATTTCCTATCAGTATTTCCATTCCCAGCCTGCATCTTCCCACCCCCAGGCTGCAGTTTTTTTTAAATGCTCCTTGGCAAAGAGTACACGGGTGTTTCTAACACTGAAATTGGAACCTATCCTAAGGCCCAGAAAACTGTCAACACTGTAACAACACGCAAAAATGTGCAGTATGGATTATACTTCAAAGCATCGTACAAACTTCCCATTCATAAATCCATGACATTTCATATGTGCTGCTTGCAAAAAATACGGGTGCACAACTTTATAGTTATGGTCCCCACAATTCACCACCTGAGCTTTTTCCTCAACTACCACAGGTACCTTCTTACAGAAAGAGTACTTTCTTACAGGAAGAAAAAAATTTTGTACCATTCATAAAAAACATTTTTAAAACAATGGTTATTTAAAACTTTCATCTTTTTTAATTCCTATTTTTGTGTTTCATAAAATACAGACAATGCTACCACAGTAGTATATGTATTGGAAAAAATAAACATATATTATGTGCTCAAAAAACTTTTTCTCTTGGGGTGCATGATCAAAAAAGTTTGGAGACCCCTGCCCTAGACAGTTTTAAAAACTTAAATGACAGTTGCACAATCTAAGACGAGGAAATCATCTTAAACAAATTAAAAATTGGAATTCTTACATACAATGTAAAATAGAAACCCTTACTAGAAAGTCCTGCTACTACTGAAAATAGTTTAAGTGAGAACTAAAAATAAAGCTTTTCAATAGCAAAATTTCAATTCATGTATTTTGGACTTCATAGGAATCAAAAGCAGGATAATCTAGATAAGAAACCTGCCCAGAGACAAAAGGCAGACAAAATAACTTGCTCTGTGAGAGCACAAAAGGAGAAGTCACTATCTAGATCTCACACTTCCAGCACAACCTTAAGTGAGTCAAGTACAGCAACATCAGTTCTGTTTTTCTGGTGGCTAGTGTACGTCTTCCCCATTTAATAACCCAAATCCCAGCTTTCTGAATTAAAACAGCCTTCTATTTCTGTCTATACAGAAAGCAATTTAGAGGTTTTGAATTCCCTTGGCATCAAGTGGGATAAAAACAATATATTCAATGATTCAACCTCATAGGCAATTTCTTAATTACTGCTGTGTTATAGGTATAAGCTGTCATCATCTCAAAGTTATTTAAGGCATCATACCATTCAACACCGTTTTGTTTAATTAGGACTCCATCTTTGGATTAAATATCAATTTTTAAGATTTGTATAAGCATACAGAAATTAAGCAATGTGACTTTGTTAGTCGTCTAGAGGCTAAAACCACCTTTCCTTCTCACATACAACCAGACTCCTGCTCTGTACTTTTCATTTTGTGCTTTCATTCATTTTGGAAAGCAACTTGGAGTATTTTAAGTTGCTCCTAAGAAAAAGCTTTAGTGACTTAGGAGTCTAAGAAACAGCATGCTGATATATGACTGATGGAATGATAAAAATGCTAACCCCAAGTACTCAACACCAAGAAACAGCAGGGTAAAATGTTTCAAAGTGAACATCTAACCCAAAAAGCTTTACCACAGCATGGTAAAACTGAGTTCTGAAGTCAATGACTGTATTTACTGAGGTATCAAAGAAGTACTCAGAGTACTGCTGCAATCACCAGAGCAAAGTAATTACTAGACTTGTTAGGAATGGCGTCCTTCTAAGCCATCTATTTAAAGATCATTTCATCATCCACCACACACGTTGATTTTAACTTTTCCCAGGAAATGATGCTCCACTGAAATCTATGCTAATTAGTACATAGACCTAAGGCAGGTGTAACAGGACCACTGCCTATAGACAAAGAAAACCTAGAATTACTTTTCAGAGGTGCAATACATCTCTCTGTCCAAATCAAGTTCTCTCAAAGTCACTAGATAATTTATTCCCCAGAGAACCCTCATTAGTGTTGCAAAATGGATGTTGTTTATGAAGAGACAATTGCATTACTAGAAAATTAGATTTCAATTCTCCTGTATAAACGTACCATAGTTTGCCCATTTCCTTTCATATATTATACAATCCATAAAAGACATATATATCTTAACTACTGTTGTTGGTTTTTTTTTCTCCCCTCATTTCTAATCACTTGAAATTACTTTAAAAGCTTGTTTGATAAAGATGAAGAAATTCAGTCCTAGTAGAATGCCGGTGGTTTCAGACCAGAGCATCTCACTAAGGTATGTGCTAAAAGATCCACCAGGCTTCTGTTACTAGACATGCTATTTTTAATTGTATTACAGCCTCGCTTGCTTTGACAGGAACTATTACAGATGCCTCATATCTCCAGTTTAATTACAGTAGTTTTTTGAAAAAAAGAAAATAAACAAGTTATTGCAACTTGACACTACAGCTAAGAATGGTTCTTCAACAAACCAGTTTCCATTTCAGTCATCTAGAAAACAGATTCGAGATTGCAGGGTTTTTTCTTTATACTTTTCTTTTACATATAATCAGACTTGATAGTTTTCCAAAATTACCAAATACTATAACCTTAAGATACACAGGGAAGAAAAAACTCCCCAGAGCAAAGTCTTATATGACACTGGACTGTATCGGGTTTCAGTATCTTCTCAAAAATAAATACAAGAAAGCATTGTTCTTTCTTAACTTTGATATATTTCATGAAGGAAAATGCTTTATGAAAATTCTACACTAAAACACGAAGTATCCACAAAGAAGATTCATTATGAGTATTGCCAGAAGAAAGTGCTTTAAAATGTGAGCATCATCATAATCTGAGATATGATCTCCAAAGAGTCAATACAACTCATTCTTTACATTCAAACTGCATGCAACTTCTACGGGAAATTTATCAGTATGAGGGATAAAATGAAAAATATAATTATTCTTTTTGTATGTTACAAAAGCATATTTTTCAAATTGAACTTTTAAATTTTGGTTTGATGTTTGGTTTGAATGAAAGCAACGCTTTCTGCTGTTTTGTATGATTTAATTATTTGGCCACTGAACAGATGTCATTCCATCTACTAAAATTCATAACCATTCAAGCTCTCAAAGTTAAACTATGAATGCCATTATATTAACTACAATTTTAATGAATTATGTCATTAATGACTTAAGAACTGTAAGAGGCCGATCCTTGCCAAGTTCTAAAGGAAATAATTTAATTAAATTTCAGAGTATTTCATTATACAAGCAACTTTGTAGCATGATGAACAATCAAACTAGACACTCAGTGTAACAACATACCATTAACCCAAGTGCTTCAGTGTCAAATGAGGAAGGCTCGCTCTCCTCTCCCTTCATCCAGAAACACAGACAGGAGAGGAGGGGCACAGATGATTTCTGTTAATACTAACATACAAAATGCCCTTCCTTCCAATCACTTGCTGCTGTTAGCGCATGCACCAGCATTCAAGCCACATGCCATCATCCCTGCAGCAACAGTGCCAAGCACTGCTACACCAGAAAGTACTAAACAGAGGAGGAAAAAATGTATTCTTAATATCTTATACACACTCAGCATCTGTCATTTTGTCAGATTCATGTCTTGATTGGGCGTAGACAGTGGGTATCACAGTATCCTACTTAACACCACATAGAAACCTACAGCAGGGCAAAGACTGGAAGGGAGAAGGGAACATGACAGCACTTAAAATACAGAAAACATAACTACTTTATAGTGGATAAACAGCTACTGATGTTTAAGTCTGCATAAAGTGAATTGATATATGATTACTGTTTAAAACTGTAAACATAAGAAACAGATTACACTCTTGTGTTTCTAACTTAAGGCACAAGTTTTATTTTTTTCAGTCTCAGAGTTGAAGGAAAGAGTGGAAGGAAGCCTTTTGTATGAACGTATAAGGTGCATGCACAGTGGAATTAAGGAACACAGCATTCGCTGAAAAAAATTCCCAAATGCTAGCATGCACTTAGTAATTTTACTTTATTAGGGAATCATGGCAGATTTACTTTTTTTTCCACACCCAAGAATGCAATAATTCATTCATAGTCATGCAGCAGAAATTATGCTGAGGAAAGAACCAAGTCTGGAAAAAACTGCAGGTTCACAATACTGTGGGGAGAAAGGGCTGCTGTGTAGAACAATTTGCTATGCCCATCCCTAAACAGAGCAGACCAATAGCCTGTAAAGCCTTTAAATCAAAACACCAGTAAAAAGAAAAAAAAAAGTCACAACAATCTTAATTTCAGCCATTATTGCTGCCTTTTGAACACATCCAGCTTCTCATGAAAGGCTTTTCTGTAAAACCTGAGGATACACACTGCAGCGGAACAAACCTTGTCATCTTGTACACAGAAAAAATAGCTGAAAACATGACATTTTGTCTTTTCCTGCTCCTAAAAAACTTTTCAGGATGAGAAAATACAGGACTGGCAGGAGGAAGAGAAATGGGATACTGCCCATCCTCCTCCCCTTCATTTTAGATTTCAACAAAGTCAGGTTATATACAGTAGCATGATAGAACACAGTGCAATTTCTTGTAGTATTCTCTACACCGCTCACTTCAATCTCCTGCTGTAATCCCGTCAGTTCCTCTCTCACAGACACATTTGCTCTTATTTTATCTACTGCTAGTCACACCTCTTTCCTATTTCACTAATCAAAAAAATCACGTTATCAAATGCAAAATACCACGGGAAAAAATAACCTTAGGCCAACAAATGATTAAATAAAAAGGATCACAAAGATAAGCCTTCTTATACAAGAACACACAAAAGCATGCATTGACAAACACTGAGGAACGCACACTTTTAAACCTCAGGAGAAAGAGGACATCAGCATTCCTTCTTTTCTCCAGTTTGGTTACAACATTCTTGCATTTAGGCAAGTAAAACTGCCTTTCTACCTTCTGTGACCAAAAGCAGAGCATTACTTCAGACACAACACAAGAGGGAAGATTGCCTGTTGTATTATCCCTTTTAAATAATATTACAGGAATTTACTAAGAGTAATAGCACTACGAAGCCAAGTAAGAAAGAGCAAAGGACTGACCAGAATAAGGCAAAAATCCTGAACAGTTAGAGCTTTTTACTGGCTATTCTTTAAATCTATGGCAGTAATTTATTTACCTAATAGTTTTCCAAGGCTTTTTTTGTATTAAAAGTAGTTCAAAACGTTATGTCCAGAGTTAACCACTACACTAATACTGTGACTTTATGTACCTGTGCAATGTTCTGTGTGAATTTATTTTAATGACTTTGCAGCATTTTATTCTACAGTTGATAATTTAACTGCTTGGTTTAGACTATCTTTAAGGTACAATAAAAACCTGATACAAGTACTTTAAAAAACAAACAAACAAACAAAAACAAACAGTCAAACAGGCCCCTGTCCAGAACCTTGCTGTCCTCTCCCACTACTCTGAACATAAGCTGCTTTAACGAATGGATGGTTACTTCTCACTTATTTGTACTTAGGAGCTGATGGTGCAAAATACGCTGAGCCCCTAGGGGGCACAAATGACCACTCACACTTCTCTACCCCACTGCACTGCTGGATTAAACACCAAGTCAGGAAACATTTACCAAGTACAGCTTTCTGGTCTCTCTTCTGAAATACTCAGTGTAGAGAAACTTAAGCTAACTCTTAGCACCAAAACCAGTGTACCAGCACATTTGACATGATTTATTTCAGGAAGTTAGAGCCTAGTGTAGCTCTTACGACACAAATGTTCAAGTGCTGGATCACAGGTAACACTGCATCTTTGTATCTCGTCTCAATGTTCAGAGCATATATGCTACGTGTTAACTGTGGGGGAATGAGGAAAACCTCCAGATGATGATCTGTCCAAGACCAATAAACCTAAGGTTAATCCACATGGAATTGTACGGAAATGACCAGAGAAAAGAAACTATCTATCTAGGAGTCTGTGCGAACTACACTATCCTGCAGCAGAAAATGATCTCATCCCTTCCCCCATTTATAACTGAAATAAGGACATTTATGCAATAAAAGATACAAAGAAAATATTTCAATTAAATCTATATGCATGCTAGTATTGAGGAAAAAAAAAAAAAAAAAAGAATAAGGGCTTGTTTAGAAATCAAAGTATTTTCAGTTAAATTAATGTTGTGGTCTTAGAAGCTTCCTAGACTAATTTGCAGGACAGATTTATTTTAACATGAAGCTCTACAACTGCCTTAAAATGATAGGCAGATGTATGGTTACTGAAGAATCAAGTCCTAGTCCCAACTCAACATGCCGATCACTACTGCTAACACAAAGGAGACAACAGGAACATGTCTGCGGAAGCCCTGACCTTTAAATTAAATACATACAAAATATCTGAAGCAAAACCAAACTAGGCCATTCATAGACAAATGGATATACAGAAGCAGGGAACTGCATCAGTTTATTTGTGCCAGTGTGAGAGTGTGCCTTGTGCACATGCGCACAAGGAAACAAAAAAGAAAATATTAAACAATCTTCCTGCATGCAAGTTTTTTGTTGCCCCCCCCCCATTTTTATTTTTATTTTTATTTTTTTTTTAAGTAGTTGCATAGCTTTCTTGTCCCTTAGAGGTAAGAAGAAAATAAGAAGAACACAAACTACTGAAACAAGTGAGCACAGTCTTCTAAAAACATGGAAGAGGAAAGAGGTTTCTACCTGTAAATGACAAGTACAGTATTTTTACTGAAGGGTTAACAGTTCCATTTACTACAGAGTGCCATACCTGTTGAAGTTAATGTCTGGATAACTAGAATACTCGGACTTCATCTTCGCATTGCGACGTGGAAAAGTACAGAAGAAAGCATTGGCCAGAAAGCTAGCAATCTGTTCTTGTGACATTGTGATGGAGTGATTCATCTTTTGTTTCAGTAGAGGTACTGGCTACCAAGTGGGAACAAAAGAAGTGAGGGGAGGGAGAGCCAGGAGAGAAGGGAGGGAAGGAGAGAGAAAAATAATTAGCTTACCCATTTTAAAAGAAAAAACAGCAGTGCAAAATTACATTTGTTAAATTAGAGCAAGAGTAATTTAGGCCATTGGCGAACCCTTTAATCAGCAGCACCATTAAAGTCAAGAACAGTTTATTCAAGACAATTGGGAAAAAGCTTGCTTGACAAACTGCAGATTTCTAATCAATAATAATAATAATAAAAAAAAAAGAGACCAAGAACACACAACTTATCAAACAAAACCAGGGGAAAGAGAGGACAAAAAATAGACAGGGCTTGCAATTCCTGGGCAATCTTAAAAACCGAATTAAAAAAAAAAAAGCAATTTTGACAGTTGTACAGTTAAAAACCCCTAATGAATGTTTTCAGTTACAATAATCAAGCATTGTACTTTACAACGAAAGGTGGAGGTCACTCCACAGATCATCCTATGACTTCATTTTTTTTCCATCCTCCCTGAACTAGAAAACGGACTGATAATCTTTGCAGGAAGTATAGGATCATTGATTCTTTTATAATCTGAATGAATAAAAAAAAGCACAGCTTCATTTTGGTTTTCATTTTGGGGTTTGACTCTAGTTGTTGTTGTTGTTTTCCAGTTTAAATAGAAACAAAATTGGAGGGGAACAAACCTGAAGTGTTACACATCTTCCATTTTATCAGGGTTTAGTCTATTGATATGGAATATTCCCTCACCACATTCAAGGTAGTTTATTTAAAAACAAAACAAAAACAAAAAAGCAATAAAAAATGCACCTCTATTTACCAAGGAGTCAGTAACAATTATGATAAATCCCCTTGGCAGAAGGGAGAGAACAGAGTTTTCACTTCTTCCAACACTCAGCCTTCGCCATTAGCCTAGCCCCAGCAGAGCTGAGCAGCTACCTTTTAATCCTTGCAGTTATGAATACAGAAGTTGCTGCTAATTTAGACTGTTGAATACACAGCCCTGTTTACTCCACAACACAAGTTTTCCTTCATTCTTGTAATTACTACATTCACTGCATCTCATTCTGTTTTCTGCCTATTTAAGTAACAAGCTACATTATGATGTCTGAAATCACACAGGTAGAGGGGGGGAAAAGAAGTCTGAGAAGCTCTCAGTCCTATAAGCCTACAAAACTAGGTTATGCTGAACAGTATATTTTACTGGAACAAGTTTAGCTTCATATAACCCAAAAATGAAGTCTGACGAAGTCCTTAACCATTTATTAATGGTTAAGAACTGGCTGTACTGGCTAACAGTACATCTTTATAATAGGCATTACTACATGAACTTCTGAATCCTGTGTGTTACTTTGTGTTCAGAAACTTCTTGGCAGTCTCAAAAAATTGTCCTACCAGTGAAAGCAAAAGCTTCAATATTCATATTGCTTGAAATTATCTACCTGTCATAGAACATCTTCTGCACGAAGTAAGAAAAAATTTGTTGAACTTGCACCAGTTCAACAAAAATCAGTGTAGAAAATTGTGACAAAGGAGCTTAGAAGTTAGTCCTAATCCTGCCAGTGTGTTATCATGCAACCTCACTTGTTTGACTAGTCCTATTCACTTCAACGAAATTATTCACAGTAAGGCTTTTATTAGCTTTACAACCCACAGAACTGATTCCTGTAACAAAGAATTAGTTGAAGTTTTTATGTGCACAAGTATTGCAATGCTCTAAGTAGGATAAAGTATGCTCTCACAGAATGCTTTATGAAAACATTACTTCTACGCTCTAAGAAGTGAAAATCAGGTGTTTCAAGCTTATTGAAGTATTTCAGTTGATAAGTGTGATTCTATTATATTGTTATAGATGTGTATTGTCCATTCTGTTCCCTCAGCTTCAGCTACATTCAATACAAAAGCTATATCTTTATTAAGAATATAATGTAAGCTTGATCTTTTGACCCTAGCCATTAGTTTCAGTTTGCAGAAAACCGGTCTGCCAGAGAACATTTTACTAGCTATGTTTACTTACCTGTGTGCAGATACTAGGGAGACAAAGCGCAAGCTTGACCATATCAGGAAGAATGGACTGAAACAAATGCTGGGCCTCTGCATCTTCAAGAACCTATTCAAGAGGGAAAAAATAGACCTTTTTATAAAGAATAATTTAAAAAAATAATCTCAGAAATAACTGTACAAAACAAGTTTGTGAAGGCAGGATGCATTCAAAAGAAATGGAAGGAAAAAAACAGGTTCTATTAGCTTAATTCAAATCCATAGCATTTATTATCATAGTACCTCACTGCATTTTACTATGCAATAATCCACTAAACTGAAATATACAAACTATTCTCTCTCTCTAAAAAGTTGCGTGTCATCAAATGCACTACAAAAGAATCTTGAATAAGTTAGTTTAACTCTTTTCAAAGCAATGAACCAAATTCTCCACTAGTACAAATCACTACATAACCACTGAAGTACTGGCGTGGTTTGATTTACTTTCATATTCAGGCCGTACACCAAGGCAAGCACCTGTAACGTTCTCCTGTTAAGGACACAGGAACACACTGTGGGGCAGACCGATGGTCCTCAGCAGCAGCAACAGGAAATGCTCTAAGAGCACGCCAGCCTGGCCACTCTGCTCCTCACCCCCATCTCATCACGTTCCCCCAGTACCCACAGCCACCGGATTACTTTTGTTAAAGGATGCAACCTGCCGGGTCCCTCAAGTTCTCCCATGCTGAAGCTGCCACCTCACCGGCCTCTTCCTGTAACTGGCTTCCCCAGATGGAGAGACCGCAACTACACGAGGTTTTTCAAAGCTTTTACACTCAAGACCTGGTCACACCCAGCCCCTCTGCCCCATTCTCAACTCCTTTCCTGACACTGCCTGGCCCGCAGCCTGTGTGTTTGGCAGCTTTGGCAAGTCCAATCTGGTTATCAAGTCAATGCAGCCAGAGCTGCCAGCAAGGAGCCCAGCTCTCTCTTCTAAGTTGCAAATGCCAGTTCCAAGCTCAACCAACGGAAATGAAGATGCCTACTTTCCAACACGTACTGTTCCCCATAAAACACAAGCTGAAAATATTGTTTGGAGGCTAGCAGTTTCGGATCTTCTGAGATCATTAAAATAACAGAAGTATCTCTGCTCTAGTCCATCCTCTTTCAAGTGATATGAAATGCCGAGTGCTCAGGAAGTTAAAAAAAAACAACAAACAAACAACAAAACAAATAGAGTACAAACAGCACACTGTGGGTATGTGTCTGTATGAAAGAATAAAATAATAATCCCAATGCCTACATAGTTACTTCCCATACATTACGTATGCTGCTCAGGGATACATACAAACAAGGTGAATTAATTGTGAATTGAAACAAGAACTTACAAAGAACAGCAAACCTAGGAGATCTGAAAATCATTCAATGGAGGAGGAATGCAACTAACTTTTTTTTCTTTTTTAAGACTAATAAATGTTCATCTCACTTCTACTGCTGTTGGCTACATATATACTTAGTTTTACACAGAATAGGTCAGATACTGAAAATTATCACCCAAACTTTATCATCATCTGCTCTAGCAGGAAACTTTTCCCTGTTCTTATGTGTGATGCTTTTACTTACCAGAAACAAACCAAATATGCATTTAAGGACTGAATTTCAGATCTCAATAAATAAAATGAATATGTAAGTTAAATCTATTCAAGAGATGACACTTAACCTCAGATGTCTACCAGGCTGTCAAATTCTGATATTCTCTCCCCTTCGGGTAACACTTCCTCTCTTCTAGAATTGACACATAAAGAGTGGCTGCTGTGCTTTGCTGACTGCCACAGACTGTACAGTATCACTTATCTGGTGACACATTACGGCACCGGACTTTGTCATAGCTGTCAAGGCTTCAACCTTCTCTTTATGCTTCTTTTAAAACAATATAACAATGGTATGAGACGATTTCTTCCCAAAGCAGAAGCAGGGCCAGCAACTGTTCAGCTCAGCTCTGATACAGAAAGAATACATAACCAGAAAGTTTACTTTTCAACTCTGAAATGCTACTTTTCATTCTCCTTATCTTCCTAATGTTGTACCAGAACAGCCTCCTTTCTAAATTATTCCCATACACAATTTTTACTAGACCTTCGCTAACAAAACCATCAAAATCGCAAGCTGTTAATGCTCAGAAGCATTTTCATTGGACTTCAGACAGATTATGCCTACATCAAAATGACAAATGGCTTTTTGTTGCTATTCCTACATCTAAATGACAAACGACTTTTTATTGCTGCCGTTGTATTTTTTGAAAGGATTGTCACAGGGTAAGTCACTTGAAGGACCCCACAACTTCAATACGACCACTACAAGAGCTAAGCTCACAAACCTTGCCAAGGAACTGCCAGCTCTACCCTTCTCTAATTGAACCAAGCAGCCTAAATGTCCCTGTTTTAAATGCTCCCCTATTTGGGCACAGCTCTTCTGACTTCTCCCAAAAACTTTCTCCCTAAAAACAACTCTTTGGGTGCAATATTCAGTCCTGTGCTTCTCTTGAGGCTATAAGCCATTACTGAACAGCAGCAATAAGTCAGAAGCACACAGCCTTCCTCACCTTTAAGTTCCTAGAGAACCAAGTAACTTGAGTCACAGCCACATCAGTGTAATCCTACCCTTACCTTTTCTGCCCAGGTTCTTCCTATGAGGTTTCATAGGCAGAGAACACCTGCAAAACCCTGTCTGCTTCACCCTCATCCTCTTGACCACCAAAGCAGCATACCAGCAGCTTTTTAGGCCACCCACTATCAGTACATGTTCTCAGCTATGCTCAGTGCTGTGTGGAGCCTGGTTTTCATCTGTAACACACTTCTCAGACGTAGAAAACAATAAAAAAAAAAAAAAGGAAAAAAAATGACAGCCATGGAAGGTAAACAGACTCCAGGATATGGAGTGCTGACACCTGACAGACATCCCACGATACAAACACCAGCATGGGAGAACCCTGCAGCAGCACAGAGAACACCTGGTCACAGAACTGAATACAGATTTATTTAGAAGGAAACCCTCTTTTCAGAAAGCAATGACTTGTACTGATATAAGAAGCAACCTATTTAGAGTCGTACTGCATATTCTACTTACTTATTGTCACTGAAAGAGGGATGTATAATTCTTCATCCTCAAATACACCCACCCACCCCATGTTCTTGAGATCCTTCAGCTTACTGACCCAACAGGAAAATAACCCGGGGGACTAGTGCAGTGGAGGACAGGTAAGTCAGAGCAGCCTACCAAAGGGTCATGCATTACCAACCCGGTGCAGGGTAGGTAAAACAGAACCAGACAGTCCCCTTGCCAATGGGCTACAAAGCAACTCTTTGCTGAAGAAGCAGCGTTGCAGTTAGTGCAAAGCTGTTGCAAGAAGAATCTCACTGAAGAATGTCTAGTACAGGGACACCTGTATTTTATTGTATGTATTTTAAAATTCAGTAACTTTATTCAGTAATGTGCTTTTAACTATATACAGTCTTTTTCAAGGCTGCAACTATGCAAACATTAAGAAAAAGGAGTGAATTTCATTTTTGAATGTTCAGTATTTGTTTTATAACTTAAAGAGTTCTAAAATACAAAATGGTTTTCAAGAGTTTTTGATAAAAAATACATTAGCTACCATAGCAATTTTGTTTTTTTTAAAAGAATTGATCTTTTTCTCCTTTCCTTATTATACATACATACCCTCTGCAGCTTCTTTCAGGGTTCGAAGCAAAACAAAAATATATTGTTGACTTTATTCATAGTCCTCCAATCATGTAAAAATTATTTAGGAATGGAATAAGAGCAGGGGTTATCTCCAACGGGAAAGTACATGTAATCAGAGTTACAAAACATGAATTGCCTTTTTCCAAAGAAATCCCTCAGCGATTTCATCAGTATTTGCAGTGGAGTGATTGACTAAACAAAAATGACTTAGGGCTCCAATTCATAAGATGCAAATGGTTCAGCGAGCTGTAGCAGAGGTAAGAGCTCTTAGCCAAACTTGCATTGCAATTTTACAAAATGAACATTTACAGAGCAGCAAAGAGGTCTAACTACCGCTGTAAGTAATAGCCTCTTGTCACTATAAACTAGTCCTCCAAAATGTAACGAATGAGCATGCCTGACAGTCCCAGCAAGAAGGATCTGAGGTAGCATGGGTTGATAGTGATGGTAGAGTTTAAATCTAAATCTGACAGCTCATCAAACCAAACCAGCTACACATACAGAACACAAACTTGGACACCTCCATCTATCACATGGGAAGACAGATAGAATAATCAAGTCAGCAGGCAAAACAAGATGCTAAGACAGCAATAGCTTAATGTTTTCAATTTGTTTTTACTTCCCCATATTAACTTCAGCAGCAGGACAATGACCACCTGAACCACGCACGTTCTTAAGGACGAAGAGGAAAAACAGAGGTCAGACTTCAGACTTGATGTCTCGTTCCCTAATTCTAATGGGTTTCAGCCTCCTTTTTCCTTCCCATCTGTCACAGTGCTGCCTGTACTTTCTTAGAACTGCTTTATTTCAGTTCCTGCTTGTAAATGCACTGTATAATCAGCTACTGCACTGAACTGCCTTTCCAGTGAGTTTTCCTAATTGCTCTAATGTAAGATCTCATAGGGTTACAGGTGGTAATGGCCTCCTAACTAATACATTAGACCAACTGGGTAACTTCTATCTACTGTATTCACAGTAATCTTATTCTACTAGTCTCAGGATTCTTTCCTCACTACCTTCAATTTGTCTCAAATAAAACAAACTCTGTATTTATTTACAAGACATTAAGATCTACATATCAAACACTTCCGAACTGAGAAACCTGACAGCAAATAGAAGCGTAGCATATAACGTATCTAGTTTACCTATACATACCATTAATATATCTCCTTGTCTTTGAATCGCAGACCTGAAGGAGGAAAGTGAACAAAGGAGTACTAGTCACGTTTTTCCAAAGAGGAAGACTAGCTCAGTGCCACATGCAAGAAATCTGGTATCAGTCTGAACCATGAAGCCTAATGCAACTCAGAATGGTTTTCTGAATAGAAGTCTGATCAACTTTTGTGATTTTTCAATTTTGGTGAGGATTACAGGGAAAACAGAAAACTGAAAAAAGTGAGAACTAATTTGGGAGAAAAAGGAGAATACGAACTTGTGTTTGAAGGCTTAATTTCTTAAGAAATTAAAAAGAGCATTAAAACCTTTTTTCTATTTGTAAGCATTTAAAATGATATTTTTCCCCCATTCAGTGCACAGACTGTACCTCCCTTCCAAGAGGTCCTCTATTGCTGACTTGAGAGAAAAGCTCTGTTGTGCTCTCACTTTTCTACATAATATTAGCTCCTGTCCACATTTTGATAATGTTCATAATTTCCATTTCCCACTTTTTTTTCCCAAAAGTGTGTTCCACAAAAGACCCTCCGAGACATCCTGAAGTGTCTCCCCTTAAGCTAAGGCTTTCCTTTGAGATGATGGTTATACAAAAACTTGTGTATTTAAGCAATCATGTAACAGATTGTTAGTGTACAGTATAATGTCTTCCTTTTCTCTTAATTCCTGAGCACGCTACACTTACATACTTGTTCTCCTCTGTCCCAAATAGAAGTCAAATGCTTTTTGTTCACTGTTTGTGCAACACTTAAACCTGGTTGAGTCTCCATCCACAACTAAAGCACTTCAGTGCCAATAAAATAACCAAGCCATTGTCCATTATATTCAAGTCTATTAGCAGAATTATAATACCAGAACTACACTATTCAAGTCTTTTACCAGAACGTAGAACAGCCTCAGATTGCCAATCTGCACTGCCTTCCTTACTTTCATTCTTTTCATAAGTACTTTTAAGAGTCAGAGAATCCTGAAAGCAGACTTTCTCAATGGGTTATTCGGAACAGCTGGGAAACAAAACAAAAAAGCCCAAACAAGTTCTTGTTAAGTGACTTTGAAAACTAGTATATTAATTTAATATGCATGAAATAAAAAGCTTCACTAAATCATACTCTCTGGAAAGTCTTTTCTTCTGGCCAGAGAGCAGATGAACTCTATTTAAACTTCTTGTGCCTCCACTACTGGCATACCCAGTACCTAGACAGAGACTTCAGGCTGCAGCACACTGACTTGTATGCATATGTACAACAGGCTGTTGGCCATAATGCAAAATATTATACATATAAACAAGGTTGAAACCTTGAAGCAAAGCACGGGGGAGGAATAGATGAGAGAGGGGGCAGGGAAAACCCAATGTTTTACTTTAGTTCCTATTTAAGTTAATGAACTTCTACAAGTCCAGGAAATAATAAACTCTCACCTGCCTCCTTTAGCTCCCTTACAAAACTAATTCAGTAGGAAACACACTTAGCTGTCAAATCCATCTCATTTCTTGAGCCCTTGTCTGATTAGAAACCAGAGCAAGGACAAAGTAATCTATGGAGGGAGGAGGAAAAAAAAAAAAAAAAAAAAAAAAAAAAAAAAAAAAAAAAAAGACATAACACAGGATTATGCAGAAAAGACTCTTATTTGAGAAGAAGAATGCTTCTGACATTTATCAAAACCACAAACTGACACTTCAAAAGGAAAAAGGAAGACAGCTTACAAGGCAGAGGTTAATTCACTTTTGTTTATTTTTTCCCCCCTGAAGGCTCATTCACGTCTTCTGCCAATCCAGCCCTGAAATGCTCTCTCAGGTGTATCATCCCTAACAACTGCAGCTTTGCTCTTAAAGCTTTTCAACATTCTAGATAAAGTCCAGTCATTTATGAGAGGAAAAAAAAATAAATATATTTAATTTTGTATCTCCTTTTAATGGTTTTAAAAACCCCTTTTATACTTCCTCTGTACCAGAAATCTAACCTCAACCACGCTCATTGGCAAGGAGTGAAACCTGCGTCCCAGCTCTCCCCAGGCCACAAGCAGGCTCCACCTGCACATGCCTGAAAAGCAATTCTATCCTGAGCGGAAGTGCCACAACCATATCCAAAGCAATGGCAGACTCCTGGAATGAAGAGTCAAATACCACTTTCCAAATGCTCCTGAGTTGGGAAGTACAAAGCACTGAAAAAGGCTATGGCCTTGTTTTTATAGCAGGGCCATAACACGAGGGAAAAACCTCCATCTTTCACCTGACTGAAAAGATGAGGATAAAATAGATCAGTTTCCACATTCATTCAAAACTTTTACCTCCCTAAAAAAAAAATACTTGGGCAGCGGGGAAAGTTCATTACTGCTATGATTTTGAAAACATCTGCTAAGACCTATACTAGGGGAACATCTAAAAGTTATCAGATACTTAACTATTATTTCAGAGAGTATCTCATGAGGTTTTGTTGTTTTTTTATTACCACCACCACTTTTTTTGTTTTAACTGCTCCAGACATTAAAAACTTAAAGGCATAAAGCAGCTAAGGAAAACCATAGCAAACAAAAGAAGTTTCTTTCATTCATTTGCGATAGCAGGGTAAAGTATGGATAAATAAAAAATGTAATCTAATGGAAGCAAAGAAAATTTTCCATCAGCATTCTGCCCTCAAACAAACAAAACAACTAACAGAAGGTAGACTTTAAACCACAGATCTTCGTATTCATTATTATTATTATTTTAAACAGGAATGTTCCCAATACAGGGTAAAACTATTGAAGAGATCTTACGGGTTATCTTTCCATTGTCTCAAAGCATTACATATCCACAAACACTTTTGACTTTATAATTAGAACTACAACTGGTATATGTAGAAATCCCTTCCCTGGTAATCCTGAGTCTATGCAACAGTCACTGTGATGGTGCTTATAAAGCACCACTTCAAAAATACTCAGCTGTTTTATTGGGAAGTACAGAAAACGAACAATAAGCAATTCAGTACACATTGCCATTTCACCTCTACAATGCTTAGCTACTAGCATTTTGAATGGGTACAAAATGCATGTTTCCCTCTCTCCCCAGAGAAGCTTACTTTTTTTTTTTTTTTTACAATATGGGGACAAATTCCTTTCTGATGCTGTGAAAAGGAAACCCTTCTCAGCACATTCAAAAAGACATTTTCAGTTTAGATTTGAAAAAGGTAGGCTGATGCAATGAAAATTGTTTGAAAACATCTGGACTAAAATGAAATCCAGTGAAGAGCAATGGATAGGCTCTTTTCAGCCTTGGGACATTTTGTTTCTTGCTTAAAAGCCTACCTTTGTAATGCTGACATCTCTGTACAATGCTCACTTCTGTTAGTACTGTCCAAACAATTATAAAAATGATTTATCAAAAAAACAGTCACCAGAACAATTTGGTCCTTTAAAATTCTTTCTGTTCCAATACCTCTGATTACAGCAATCATTTTCTTCCAGCAGGTCATTCAAACAACAAAGCATACAGGAAAGACTGACATAGTTCCTAAGACCTGCTAGGAGTCAAGAATAGCGTAAAGCCTTATTAGAACCAAAAATCTCTCAGGATACACATATACTAAACAGCAATAGTTTTCTTAACAGTGTAGTCCTTTTCAAAAAATGAAGGAAAATCCAGAGCTCAGTCATAATCCAACTACAGTCAAATCATCTTCAGATATGTTGAGTTTACATTCTCTTTCTTAGAAGAAAAGATGGAAATAATGTTTTAAAACAAAGGAAGTATCCTTTCCAAAATTGTCCAGGTATTTTCTAAGTTTTCTTAATCTTAAATTTAAGGGTATTTAATAAAGCTTAAGACCACAGGCTGAGGTTCTGTGGTTGTGAAATTTTGCAATTTCAATTTTTCAATGGAAATATTTACTTAAGAGCACGTTTTTTAATTTCATTCTTATCAGCTTGGTGATCTCAAAACACAAGGAAGTCTTAGAGAAGCAGTAGACAAACTGTCAGTAGAAAAATCAGAGGTGCAAATACTAAGTTATCAAGCTTTAAATGTGGTCCCTCTTACATCAATTACTTGTATCTGACATCTTCTAAAAGTAACAAGCTCATGCCAGATGCACCAGTATACTATGTGGCAACACGTTCAAATGGGAAACTATACTTCCACCAAAAGATACAGTAAAGGCATCTTGTAGATTTTATCCCAGGTTTTACTAGTTTTATGCCACAATTCAACATAACACACTTGCTACATTGTTCAGTGTAACATACCACATCTCTTTTCCATTTCTTTGTATTATTCCTAAATACAAAGCACCAACTAATAGGAATAAGACTCCTTGTAGAGGAGACTCCTGCACCACTCATTAAGAACATCCTCCTATATTCTAGAAACTGCACAGAACATCTACAGTAGAAAAAAGTGCTAACTTATAAAGTATGGGCACATTTCCATATGAATGTTGCTAAGCCAAATTTTAGACAATAAATATTTGTGTAAATGTAAAATTTGTAGCACAATGAAGAACTTAATTTTTTTCAAGAACAAGGAGATGAGCCTTTTGAAAGAACAAAACATCTGTAATATGGATGCATGATATTTACAGAAAATAGAAAAGACTATACATTTGTATTTATAAATTTATTTGCCTATTTGCTACACGTTTATCTTTAATGAACATATAAACTTGATAAATTTTAATAAATATTTATAGGAAATCTGAAAGAGTTATTGTT
Organism: Aythya fuligula; assembly: GCF_009819795.1. NCBI lineage: Eukaryota > Metazoa > Chordata > Aves > Anseriformes > Anatidae > Aythya > Aythya fuligula. The sequence goes on along the minus strand of NC_045565.1, from coordinate 9,641,013 downwards.
CTTCTAGAAATTTACAGACTCCTGTGCATAAAAATAGATGACAATGAAGCCTTATGCCCTGACTGTTCCAGACTTCCAAAAGGATCTAACATCCAGAAGAATGATCATCATGTGAGTTTTAATGGAAAGAAGCAGGGAGAAGTAGGACTCCTTTTCTAATCCTGGTTCAAAATTAATTAGTTGCAGTTTTAAGACAATGTTTTTTAATAGCCTATATCCTATAATCACATAAAAGCACAAAGAGCGAAGAAAAATTACAATGCATTGCTTCAATGTGACAACTGACCTTGTTTTCCTGCTACATAACTTTGTACCAGATTTTAGAATCAGCCATAAGGGAAACTGCCATAAGGAGACTGCCATAAGGGAAAAACAAAACAAAACCAAACCCACATACCCACAACTTCTAATAGCCAGCTTTAAGGTTTAAATCAGTGAGTCTTGCTTACACTGTAATCAATTGTGTATATCCTTGTCATTACACAGTTTGATTGGCTTCAAACAGCTTTCCCAGAAGACAAAAAGACCACAGAATGTCCATAAATTGTCACTGCAACCACACGCGTGCTTTTTTGAACATCAAAAGCCAAACCCAGTCAGTGAAAACCAAGCATTATGTAGTGGAGAAAGAGAGCTTCTTTGTAGAGATAATGATAGTGTATTCCATTCAAGCCTTCCTACTTGCATCAAGTAGGAACAAGGGGTTTAAAGTTCTGCAGCACACCTGAAAAAAAATAATTTTAAAAGGCATAAGCACCTTCAAGTGATGCTCACTTAAAGTGTCAACTAACATAACTATTTTGTCCTTCTAAAAGCAAGTAGCATATAGATTCCCATGTCTTTCTGTCAGCAACATCTCATATTGGTGTTACAACACAGTGCAGGCTGAATGCGAAGGCTACTTCTGCCTCTCATCCTCAATCCAAAGTCAGAAGAATGTAAAAATGGACAAATGTCCACAATATCCTCAAACCTGTCTGACAGAGATGAATAAAAGATGGCTAGCAAAGTCTAACAGCAAGCAGTCAGCAACACTCCCTCAGCACACCACCATTACTTGTAGTAATCAGTGTTTAAAAAATGCCCAGAGACCACCACAGTATCTGTGTATACGTTAACAGGATCTCTGTACCAGGGATCTGTGCAAGTCCTTTCAAAACCTGATGTAAACCCTTAGCATGTTCAACTCCCCCTGAGAAAAGGAGTTCCACAGCTTTTTATGCATTATTTAATTAGGTAATTCCTTTTGTTCATTTTTGAAATCCACACCTAATAGGAATATTTGTGCAGTGTCCCTTAACTGTTGTACTAGAGGAATAAATGGTCATTTCTTCTTGACTGTTATATTCCTTTAGGACACCACTGTCATATCTATTCCTCACCTCTCTCTCAACTAAGACGAAAAATAAGATTCCTAGACTATTTCAATGTTCCTCATATGGAAGCTATTACATATCCTTAATCCATTCCTGACTCCTCTCATTTTATCTTCTCCATTTCCCAGGTATAAGCTTTTCACTAATAGGATCAAGCTCAAGGAGTCCAGACAAACAAAAATAGTTACAGATTCAAGGTGAACATCTGTAAGAGATAGTATGACATTTTTTCAGTAACTCACAGAACTCATATGAGAAGAACCTATAACTTAGATAGCTTGCAAGGTAAAATTATAAAGAATACTCCTTTGTTTTCTGACACTAAAACTAAGATGCAAGTGCCATAGTTATCCTCCAGGTTTCAAAGGACTTTAGAAGTCTGAAATTAAACAATGTAGGCAATAAAAGCTCCCATTGTTGCTTCATTGCATAAAGAGTTCCTTTTCGAAACTTTAAGTGCCTTTCCTGCATATTTTCCAGTAGATTTGTTATTAAGTATTGCTGCTAAATCTCCCAAGTTTCAGGTATGACCCAATAATTCAATTTCATGCAGTTCTAGTGCAAAGGACAAAAACAAAACATGAGGCTGTTCACAGACAGGTTCATCTAAGAACAGCTCAGATTTTAATGATGACAGTGGTTCCATATCATTAAGTTCCTGAAGCTTCACAATGTTAAGTGCTACAGACTTAAGTTCTCGTACACTACACAACTAAAACGGATTTATTTATTTATTAAAAGATCACCTATTCAGGAATTTAGGTACCATGTATACAAGGTCATGTAACTTTCAGGTTTAAAAACACTTTCCTGTTCCTGAAAGAACAGAACAAATGTAAGCCTTAAGAGGAAGAACTCATAAAACAGCCTTAATAAGAATTATGCCTATGCACTAAGAGACTTTAGAACAATGCAATAATAAAGAATGTCCAGTACAACAAGCCCAAACTAAAGCAGCAGGCCACGTGATCATCTTAAATGATAAACAGTCTTTTTCCCTTTAAATAAAGGCGCTACTGCTAGAGGTAAGTATAAAGCTTCAGTCCTGAACGATGACTTATTTCCTGCACTCTGGAAAGAACAGAGGTGTTTGGACTTGCCTGGAAGCGGAAGGGCCAATCTACAAGGGAAAACAAAAACAAACAAACACAAAATAACCTACTATAGTACATAGCAGTGTAGATTGCAAGACTGTCCATGTATTACGTGCTATCATCATTCATGTAAACAAAGCTCATCCACATGCACACTGGTGTGGGTCTCAAGACAGCTGAATCCACAGTAGCTTCCTCATGTTCCCTTTTCTGATTGCCTTCTGTACTTTCTTCTCTGGTCTCTAGTTAACTTCTGGGAAAATAATGCAAGGATGACTTTCAAATGACAAGAATTTTGCAAGTAAGATGAAAAATGTTAGCACTAATAATTCTCACCCAGTAAGTAATAACTTGAATAAATCCTAAGCCTGTTTGCCAATATTAACAAACAGACGGAAGAACAAATCAATATGACTGTGCGGAAATTCCACAGAGGACAACAAACCTGTCAGATGTCTGAAGCAAATAAGCCACCAAGAGCTTTACGTACATTACTGATGGGTACCGTGAACTTTTTAAAAGAAACAACAACAGAAAAAACAGCACCAAGCCCCCAAATTTACTTCACTGTACAAATAGGAATTTTACTTTCAAACATTGACTGGCATTGAAGTTTTTTGAAAATAGTGTGAGGGCTCCCTCTTCTGACGAAGCTTTGTAGGACTGGTCCACCTCTATTTGTCACGGTATGTATGCATGTTTCATTTTTCTTAGTTTGTTTTTGTGTTGAGAAGAATACAGAAAGACTTCTATTATATTTTAAATCCAAGATTTGAAACACAAAGAAGCAAAATATGTCACAAAATCCAGTCTGGCTGTTGCTGATAAATTTATGCCTACAATGTCAAAATGCCTAGTTTTCCATTTATGCCTGAAGACTGTAAATAGACACAAACTTTTGGGATAAAGCTTGGTGAAAAAGGACAATGAACTTCATAAACATACCCAGCCAGAAACACATCAAAAGTAACCATTACTGTGCTGATACCTGACTTTATTTTTTTCTCCCAAATAACAGCTCTTTCTGTAAAACAGTACTATAAAATAAAACAAAGCTTTAGCCTGGTGCTGCTTGGGTATTCCAAAGCAATTAACTTGTTGGCTTTATGTGACGAAGTTGAATTGACCTGTGAAACTTGTCTCCCCGAATGAGCTCGTTATATTACATTTTATTCTACAGACTTTTGTTCACAGCTACACAGAAGACCGAGTATGGTAGAGAATCTTAAGAGGAGGAAAATATCCTTAATGTTGCGTTTGAGTTACAGGTCTAAGAAATGAGCTACCTTTGGAAGACTGCCATTAGCATACTGTCCACAGCCGTAAGGGGCGTACCTTGCAAACTAAGTATTAGGAAAAGACAAAGATGCTCAGCTCTACACCACATGCTGGGGTAACCTCTGGATGCCAGGAACTGCACTGCAAGTATAAAGGATGGTGAGGGAGAGGGGCACTTATTTTATTGCATATACATTTCTTCATCTGCTTTAATGCACCACTGAACTCCTGTTGCCATCCAAGAACCATCAGTATTGCGGTCAGCCCTATAGAGCAAGCAATGGCACAGGGACCAAGTAAAGCCATACAGTCTGCATAAAACCACCAGGCTTTCCTGGAAGCCTCCACCAAGCCACCCAACAAGTCTGACCATTAAAAAAGAAAACTTCAGCAAGACAGAAAAGTCCACTTCAGGAGACAAAAATCACTCTTTTACTAATTCAATGTGACAGATTCAAAAGTAAGTGTCTCTATATAGCACAGGACGACAAAGATGTCTACTCATGTCAATTTGTTTTTTGGTAGTGAACATGCATCTTAGTACCAGACAGTGGAAAAAATATGACCCACACCTACACAGCAGAAAACATACACAGCATTGATTTCCTATTGCTTGAGAAAGTTGAAAGTGTTTCATCTTACAGAAAAACAAGTCCAAGAAATTGGTAATTACTATTAGATGAAAATTTATTTGAAACTCACAGGTAGGTTTTCAAAAGATCACCTATTTTGTCTGTGTAACTTGGAAGGAAGCTACTTAAAGTATGAAACACAAAGTAAGAGAAACCCATTGATACGAAAACTTTAACGGATTAATAGATGAGGTGAGCTGTGCCCAGAATTGGAATATACAGTATCAAATGAGGCTTTATAATTCCTCAAACACAGGCCTATTAAAGTACTATCTCAACACAATGGCCCAAATGAGGCACTGAAATACACACCATTAGATTTGTGGAACCAGTTCCCTTCTAAATCAGACCTCAGAATTCTTGGTTAAGAACGTATTAGGAGTTGACAGTGCCCAGGAGCACAGATGTCTGAGGCTCAAGGACTGTCTTATCTTTTTCTTTTAATACATATTTGTGACTATTTCCCACAGCTCTCTATTGGGCTGCTCCACCCTTTGCCTGATTACTTGAGCCAGCTTTCTTTTCAAGCAAACTATTCAACTTCTGGCAAGCAAATATCACCTGAAATGCTTTCCCTATTCCCTCAAAACCATGGGATAAACAAGAAAACACACAGCCAATGGTAAGCCCTTAATCATTAGCTCCCAAATACAAGAGCTCCAAAAGGTACACTCCACTACAGCTACTGTATTCAGGGCATTTCCAGAGAGGATCTCACCTTCTCACTGAGAAGCTGCTCAGATAAGCAGACTGTAAATGCTTTGAAAGCAGACGCCTCATTGATTTACAAAGCTTGAAGAGCTCCCACTTCTGTTGATAATAGCAATTTTAAGCATCTTTCTGCATGTTTCCCCTCCACACATTCCCTTCACTGAACTCAATATATTCCACAAACAAAGCCAGGCTAGGATTTTGCTCCTACGTATATACTTAAGGGGCCACTATTCTATAGTGCTTCACTGTTACTCGTTTAACGTAGTGCTGCATGTTCTTCAAGTTAGTCTAAAATACATGTTTTTAAACTGATTTTCTCCCTTCATCGGGGAGTCCCAGAAGTAAATCATCATTCCCAGGTGACAGAAATTGCCTTTTCACTCTTGGTGAAAGATTTGATGCCCAACAGATAGTGAGAGATACCACCAGCATTTCTGTAGCTACCTTCTCTCAGCAGTAACATTGCATTGCATGCAAAACAAAACTCCTGTAAAATAGCAGTCCCTAACAGCAACGGAAAGAGGCAACCAAAGAACAGTCCTCTGATCACATGAACAGAGCAGACATCTGTTTTAAACATATGTAACTAACAAATCCACTTCAAATCAAATTTAATTTCTACTGAACCTTAACTCAACTTAGCAACCCCTTACCCAAAAAACAAGCACAGGTACACACAACTTCTGAGTTGCAAAAAAATAATATGCTCTCTATTACATCTCATTTTCATCTCCCGTACTGTATTAACTAGCCTAGTTTCTTACCATCAGTCAGGATATATATTAAAAGTAGCCCAACCTGCATTTGTCACCTACTACTCATTTTTCTATTCCATTCTTTTCTGAGAAGCTAATACAAAATGATACAAACCACTGCAACCTTTCAAGAGTCTTCACAGTTTAAATTAATCATCCCAGCATACACTAGACCACCAAAGCACGGTCTATATAAACATCACTGTAATACAGCATTAAAGTTGTTTAAGGAAGTACAAAGCAACATTTTAAAAACAATAAACCATGACACTGGAAAAGTCAAAACAAACGATAAATAAGCACAGTTTCCATAAAAAAAACGCATTGCTCACCTTACCTTCAGTAACCTTAGTAGTTACAATGCACTCAAATCAGCTTCTTATGATTTAAAATGAATCTAGTTTATAAAGTCTAATTATAATTTTAACTGAGTTATCTGGCAAGTAACTATCCCCATAAATGACTGCAATACCTTTACTCTTGAAAAGGGAAAGGAAGCCAGAAGTACTATGACACAAAGACAAAAGTCATTTACATTTTGCCTTTCTTCCCATTTTCAAGCGACTTGGTTTACCTTGTCACAGAAGTCAGTAAGTGCTGTGAAGTCCCATTTCTTGGCATAAGCAACGTTGTATCTCAGTATGGCCTCCTGCGGAAAGAGCACAACAAAATAAAGCAGAGACATTCAGTTAACAAAAGAAAAATAATTTTATTAATTTCCTTTTTGAAGGAATAGTACCATCTAGTGGATACAACCTGTCACAGAGCCTACCTAAATCCATGCAACTGTATTAATATGGTGCAGCTCTGCATGATACTGAACCCCGTATTTTAGGTCCAGCATTGAGCACACTAGAGTCGGTAGTGCTCCATGGTACACCTGCATCTGCCTACAACACACAATATAAACATTCCACCCTGCCCAGAACTTGCTTTCTTTATAGAGGTAGAAAAAGCATCCCCCTGCAGTCTAGCAGAATTTTTACCAGTTTAGCAGACTACAGAATCAGAACCATAACAAAATCAACTAGACCCTTCAGCCTTTAAAAAGCTCACAGGAAAAAAAAAAAAAAGTCAAATAAAAACAAAATTAACAAAAGTAAGTTTCACAAGTTGCTGGGGGACAGAAGTTATCTAAAGTGAATCTGCAGCTTTTCTATAGTCTTCTTTGCCTTTCAGGGATAATCTGAATAATGTTAATTTTAGGAAAAAAAAAAAAAGAAAAAAAAAACACTAATAGCAATTCTAAGCTGCTACAAATTAAAATACATTAATTCCTGATGGAAGAGCCAACAAGAACAATAAGATTTATCAACAGAGCAGTAGTCTCCAAAACTTGAAGATTTTTGCAGCAACTAGAATTGAGCATGCTGTTGTGAACAGTTATTTTTTCAAACTCACTTTTCTGTGCATCACCCTACCTTCCTGGCTATAGAAGAAGCCTGCATGCTATATTTATCAACAAAGCAGTAGCTACCTCTGGACAGCTTTGTATAGATTTATGGAGTAGAATTTGTTTTAACAAGAGCTAAGAAATTCAGTGGGAACACTTAAGAACCTGAACTTTTTTCCTAGACATTGTATGCAAGCACATTGCATATACAGGACTTTGTTCTAAGCAGTATGGTAACAAGAAAACACATCAAGCAAGCCATAGAAACTCTCAGATAGAATCGCCTCTTTAACACAGTAATAAAAATCTTTTTCCCTGATTAAACGTGATACAGCAAAATACCAAGGTTTAAGAGTCATGTATGAGCATCTGATATTGACAGCAGATGTCAGTATAAAGACTTCAGCAAGGTTTAACAGTTCATTAGACAGATGAAAATTTAGAATTCTTTCTGCATCTGCATAGGGAACTGCAGAGCTAACAGGGATATTTATGCTCCATCCCACGATCTAAGAAATGACAAGCCAACAGAGAATCTAACAGGAACCGAGAGCAGCTTCATCACAACCCAGTTTTCGTGACGTCCTTGCCATTTACAAAGGACGTTTTTATCATGAAGGTCTTTGTAGCTTCCACAATAAAGTAATTTCTTTGTAACTGACTGCTGAATAATTTCTGATTAAAATTACTGGTGGCATTATTTATTCAATGCGTGTGCTGCCTAGCACTCTGAGCAGCTGTTTTTCAAGCATCAAATAACCTGCAGAGTTCTTCAAAATAGAACTATATCAGAAGACGTGAAAAAAAGGTAGAGGAAGACTATAGATTCCAAACAACCGAAAGTACTATTTTTAAACCTTCAGTTTAATTCTTTTAATTAACCAGAGTCCTAATTGGGAAGGAAATAGATTATACACTGAAGTTCCAAAAACAGTGTGATAATCTTTTTATAATTGAGTTTAAAAAAACAGACAATAAGCTAACACCACACACCTCATTTAAGAGAATTAAACACACGACCTTGATAATGCTGTTCAGCAGCTATTATATTCAGAGCAGCAGTACAGCAAAGCTGTTATTTAATAAAAATCTAAGGTACCAGAAGTGATCACAGGGAGAAAATCAAAACGTTTCCCAACTTCCACCTTTGAATTTGTAGAATTCATTACGAAATGCCTTGAACAGCAGAGATTGTTTATTCATTTATTTTTAATAACAAATATATAGGACTGAACCAGACTTCTTGACAACAGTACACAGAAAGACTGAAAGTACTTCTATACGTTTATGTATATAGACCTGATTTCAAACCAATAAACTTACCTTCAAATCGTGGGAGCATGTAAATTTGTTAAGTAAGGCAGTTTGGATTAGTTCCCATCGACTTCCAGCAGTTCTGTCTCCATTCTTTAAAACAAAAGCCCAAAATAAAGTCAGATGAAGTTATTCAAAACAGAATGATATATTTAGTAATAACTAACTTCCTTGCCACAAAATTTTAAAGGTTACTTTGTGAATTTCTTTAAAATAAACAAAATATTTTGAGTACCTGCACAATACCTCTGTATCACTTTCATTCATATTTGTTGGTGTCCAAAAAAAAAAAAAAAAAAAAAAAAAAACACTAAACATGTAACATACACCATCACATAATCACATAGAGGGTTAGGTAAAACAACTAAAAGAAAAAGTCTTCCCCTTTGTTTGAAACATCACAATCCAGAATTCAGTTTTTTCAGACCAGCTGCTCATCTACTAGATCTTACAGTTTCCATACACAGCTTGATAACCAAGTATGTATGAAAACACAGTACACTGAAAACTTATCTATATGTAAGTCAGTTTTATTTTACTGCACTCCTGTAAGTATTTTGTCTTACCTCATCCTCTACAGGGTATAAATTTTGTTCTGAGCACGGCATTTTAACGTGTTTGTTGTCCCACAAATCTTTGTAGTGAGTTGGGAAAGGTTTAGGCACCTCTCCTTCCCTCAGAAGATCTACCTAAAACAAAGAAGGAGGAAAAAGAAAACACTTAGGGTCTACTTTCTTTTTTTTTTTTAATGGAAAAAATAAAGATCAGAAATTTAGTTAAGAAAAAGCTCATCTATAACTACCTCTTTTGGAATAGGGAAAGCTACAAGTTATTTGGTTAGAAAAATCCATCTTTCACTCTTTTAAATCCACAGTAACGTTAGACACAGCTCAAAGCCAAAGATGTACGTGCAGTGACAAATGAGTGGGAAATATTCAGTATCTCCTTTCAGACTAGAGGTAAAAACTATAGAATCTTGAAGATCCCCTCAAGTCTTAAACTTGGTGAAAAAACTATCATTTGATCTCTTGATGCATAGTGAAATAAAGGTTATACATGACACTATTTTTATGTCCCAAACATCAGCTGAAGACTTCCTCATTTATAAATTTAAGCATCTATACAGTTTCATGCAAATATTTTCCAAATACTTAAAATAGAGTTCCAAATGTAACCATTGCCATGTATAGAAATTCCATTCTTTAATCTGAGACTGAAAAGAATGATAAATCATTACAGATGTAGTAATATTTCAAGTATATTCCACAGAGTATCAGAAATGTAAAAATAAGTGATGGGATGTTGAAGATCTAATCTGCTGTACATCTTTCTGGCAGCACTGATTTTCTCATTATTTGCATTCAAACCTCATGTGCTTTTCTTTTGTTTAGGATTCACCCATAACCTTACAGGTTACTGGTCACATTTTATGTTAAAAAATAATTTGCATATTACTCCAAAGTAGTAAGGCATATATGTCAGATTTGGCCTAAAATACAGTGATAAAATTGCTAGCAATTTGTCTTTTCTTTCTCTCTTCATATCTTGAACACTTTGAACCTTTTGTATATCCCAAACCAAAACCAGAATTGCATTAAAATTAAAATATAACGTAAAAGTTTTGAAGTATAAATTTTACTTGCAGACATATTTAAACTCCCACAGTTCTCAAATCAGACACATGCTCCTACGCAAAAGACAAATATTTGTCCCTAATAGTCTAGAGGCAGTAAAGCCCAAATTACATTTCTTTAGAATCCCAATACCCTAATTTTATGCATCAAAAAGTCAATTTTCAGGAAAGTCAGTTGTCCCACAAGGAATGGCAAAGAAAGATTCCCAAAACCTGCTACTACTGCGAGACTAACATATGGCATTTCACATTATTGACCAACTCTTTATGAAATTTGATTTCAGCACATAAGTATCTTACTCTGATGGTTACTGTATGATTTGCTGAGGGTCTCAGGTGAGGAAGACGGGCCCCACACATGGGCATTCTTCTCATCTCTTCAATTGGTGTCCCAAACCACTTCTTATTAGTTGGAAGAGGAGGTGGCATATATTTAGGAGTCTTCCGTCCTGGCCTCTGGGGTTTGAATTCACACTTTTCTTTCCTGCTGTTAAAACAGAAATACATTGAAACATTTTATTTTCACTTCAGCCTACATTTATAAACAAGCCAGTTTATTTGCTAGTCTTTGCTGTGAGCCCAGGTTAAACATTAGTCTTGGGAAAACACCTACCACTAACAGCCTCCTCCCTGACACATCCACGTACACAGTGCCCATCAAAACGCTCTTCTCTACAGGCACCTTCACTGAACTGCAGGAGGTTAGCAAGGCAGTTTTTTCCTCTGAAGAGCCATGCTCTTTCCCAACAGGCTCTGTTTAACCACGTGCTCGATCATTATCTTGTTCCTTAGCAAAGACCTCACCAGGCACAGAAGACAGGTCAGCATTTGCCAGAATCTCTTCTATAGACTCTTCTCAAGAATACAGATGCGTGCATGCACAGATGCACATACTCCTTTAAACTAGTACCTACTCTATCACCTTTTCTCACCAGGGTTGTGTTTGTCATGCCAACTATATTTGCAATAAGTGTTTAAATTTAAAAGTAACCTAACACAGGTGAACAAAGCATCTTCAACAATCATAGGTATTTCCACGGATCCAAGACATTTTGCTGAAGAAAACCTGAATCTGCTGAAACCCCCATACAAAACATGCAAATGCCCAACAAACCAACTCTGTACCAACAAAAAAAGAGACTCTCGTTACACACAGATACAGAGAAAGCAGACCTTTTTTGCCCAGTAACAGAACTAAATCTATTCTATGACAGAAATAAAACTTGGATACAAGTTTATCAATATAATCATATTGATTGAGCATTTGATGCAGTAATGCTCTTGAGAAGCTGTGAAATGCATCAAAAATTTTATACCATAAGAGAGAATGTGCCAGTTTCTTCTGTTGGTGTTTCTTTTCGGTTTGTTGTTGTTTTTAGCTTCCTTTTTTTTTTTTTTTCCTAAGACAAAAATGAAACCTCTACCAATTCTGCTCGAATAGCATGGAACATTTGCAATGGGTGCACTAATTTTCCTTTAAAGAAGATTCAAACAGGAAAAAAAGTTTGTGGAGCTAAGCATATAATCCACACGATTTGTTAAAAAAAAAAAAAAAAAACTCTTTTTTCCCCATGTTTTGCTGTGATATCAGAAAATATAACTACAGGGAAACCCTCTTAACTTACACCTTATTTCTGGAGAAGGCTGCTTTTAGATTACTGTTGCGTTAAATGCGTTCCAAGTTTAGCAGCCTTGTAAACTGACACAGGAGACAAATATTACTTGGAAATTAACAAGAAGAGAAATGCCAGTCCGTTACAAACTTGGTTCCCTTCCCCCAGCACAAACACCCCCATCACACAACATGCAGTGTCACTCAGCATGTTGCACTGACCGTGCTAACTGCATGTCTGCCCAGCTTGCATTTCTCTACGCTGCCCCTACGCTGTTCTCAGCAGACCTTCCTACTCCTCTCCCCCCTGGATCACAACCACCTAGTTTGGCCAGACCAGCTAAGAGCCTCTGCACTGCAGCTATGACCATTCCTAGAGATCTGAATTCTCCATAGCTGTATATTTGATGTGAAACCAGATGTTTCTCATGCAAAACCAAAAGCTCACAGAGCAAAATGCGAAACAAGATGAAAGCCTACACTTTGAGGTCCTGTTTACACCCCTAAATTCCCCTTAGCAAACTTGCTCCACCCTTGGATAAAGATGCTGTCCAACCTGTTCGCTGTGTCCCTGCATAAGCCAGCACCTTCAGGCACAGATAATGCTCCGACCTCATCACTTGCAAACTGGCACAGCCCCACCATGCTTGGTAGGGGCCTGCTGTGCATTATCTGACAGCCAAACAGCGACTCTGGCAGAGTTACCCGTTACTGATACCTGTTCCATACACTTCTGCTTCTTCCTCCCCAAGTTAAGTTCTCCGCTGTAGAACTAGTCTAATGAAGACTCAGAGGAAAGCTTTAGTATTTTTTAATTGCCTTCTAAGCACTACAGACCACACCACTACCCTGCAGGGCACTGGGGTTTATAACCTTCACATCTTGCTTAGACTCAGAACATCTCCACAGCCTCGTCCCCTACCCAGTAATTATTCTGTAAAGCACTATTAGGATTTCCATCTACCCATACAGCAAAAACTGTCAGTTTCCCTTCTTAAACATGCAATTATGGCAACATACTATGTGCCTACACAGACAACTGCAGGCCTGCCTCTCTCAACCTCTGCTGCTTTGTTACAAAAGCCACTACTTAATTTAGTGAAAAGAATATTCACTAATTACCCCCACTCCCACTTTGAACATTATGACCACCTTTTCCATACTTTTAGAAAGTTTTCCATCCAACTTTCTAGAAAACTTCTGCTTTTTGTTTTCCAAGTCCACCCCCAGCCTACTCATCTCCCAAGATTTACCAAACACAAGCTCCTCCCAACAGGCAGCTACCCTCCAGCACCCTCTGGCTCAATTCCTTGGAAAGAACGGGTTCTGCAGCTACTCATGTCTGGAAGAAGCTCCCAACAAAGAGGTGCAAAGCCACCTTCTTGCCCTACCTTGGGACTTCAGAGGAGACAGCTTACTGAGACAATTGCTTTTGGCACCAACACACACTGTCCTCGTTTCCACTTTCTCTTTTGCTGTTTATTCACTTTCTCAGCTCCCTCTCGAACCTAAGCTCTTCAGGACAGAGGTTATCCTTTAGTCCTTATGGAACATCTAGCATACAGAGTCCTGGGTCATGTTCAGGCTTCTGTTGATGTAGTATCTAGTCACTAGTCCTCCTCTCCACCAGATTAGAAAGACCAAAAAACAACCACATCTTTACAACTTCTTTCAAAAATGAAATTTTTCATGTCCATCTAAATCAGAGCATCGGGAGCACTGCTGCTTCAACAAAATTGATTCAGTAGTTTGACAGCAGAGATAAAAACTAAAGTAAAACTATAATACGTCAGTTTCCCTAAATGTTATAAATGAAATAATGAATGCTAGAACCATGCTTGTAAAGCAATCCTGTACCACCAGCTGTTTTCCAGCATCAAATCTCATGATCTTAAATCACTTCTTCAATAAAGAAAATCACCCTCCTACAGTATCATTAATTCCCAGTTTTAACAAATCTCTAATGATTTTAAAGAAAATTGCACTGGGCAAAGGTATCCTTTAAAAAAAAAAAAAAAAAAAGTAGTCCCTTTATAAATAAATTACTTCAAGCCAGCATCAAAGCAGTCTTTATGTCTTAAAATACGTTTTGCAATACTCTTTACACAAGCCTCTGAAGTTTATCAATAGAGAAATTTTCAATGTGAATCAGATGGATGAAGAGGCAGACAAAACACTACCTTTTTTCCTCAGTTTTAGGTATCCTCATGAAGTGAGAGGTGATTTTGGAGTCTTTCTTCACACTTGGTTTTGCACCTTTGCATTCTGATGATGTAGCAGGAGCGATCCCAGGTGATTTTGTATGCAGATCGTCCTCTTTGAGGGAGTTATCTATTCCCTCAAAGCCTTCACAACCCTTGGCAGAAAATCGTGACTTCCTTGACTCCAGTTCAGCATCCCCATACTGAATTCTAAAAGACTTGCTTATGGATTTGGACATATTATTCTCCTCTCGCTCATCAAGAAAGGGACTTGTTTCTTCATCAGCCTCTGAGCCGTGACAGCTATTTTTAGAATTGTCTACATCCATTGGTGACTCTGGCTCACTTTCTTTCTCAAAAGCAGGTGAATCCCCTGAACTACTTGGACATTTGCTCAGTTTCCCAGGACCCCCCAGATCAGGTACGCAAGCATCATACCCAGCGTCTGAAAGTGGGCTCTCTGGAACTACATCCCCTTCTTCTTGCTCACCCATTAAACAGACCACATTGACAGAGTTGCAACTCTTCGGCTTTTGCGAATTGCACGAAGCCACTTGTCCATCTATCTCAGTGTCTTTTGAAGAAAGTTTTGTATTTCCCATTTTCAAAGACCGGCCCGATGATAGCTTCCTCTGAGTCCAAGCATCACCGCTTTCTTCACAGCCTCTTTGAACCTGCTTGCCAGTTTTGTGCATCTGATCGATGTTGGCGTTTTTAAAGAGGTCTCCGGACTGCCCGACCTTCACAGGCTCTCTGTCCGAGATTGGATCTTTGTCCTCAGCCTCCCAGTTATACATGCTGCCTGTCTGAGGCAAATTTACGTGCTTTGCACCAACTTCCACAGATGTTTTTTGATAATTTTGCTGGCAAACATTCTCTAGCTTTTTCACATCATGCTCACAGAAGTTTTCTTTTTTAATGGAAGTCATCTTGGTACTTGCTTCAGTATTGTCACTGTGGAAGAGAAGTAAAGAAATTTAATGTCTTATTTCCAAGCGAAATTTCTGTATTCTTTTTTTTTAAGGGAGTCATTATAAGCACACAATAGGAAGTACAGAATTTCACCCGTTACACCCTAAGCGAGCACTGTCAGGACCAACAAGTTTTACTGAAATGAAGAATGTACTCCAGTAATAGCCTATTTCCATGTAAAGGATCTAAAGGATGATAAATCAGTTGCTCACCCTAGTGATCTATTCCAGTCATTCATTATACTTGTTTTCAAATCAAATCAGTATTAAGTCTTTTTTGTTTGTTTGTTTTTTAAGTATTTTCTCCAAATAAAAAGTTCAAAGTCATCATCCTCCTTAACTTTATTTTTAATCAGCTAAATAGAGCAAGAGTAAGAACTGAATTTTGTAGCTATTCCCTCAGTGATACAAATTCATCTGTTATAAAAGCAGGACACAGTAACCCACAATCTCAACAGTGTCATATTCCTTCCTTAGTCTTATAAGCAACCTCTGCTTTTGTATTCTGATTTTGGAAGATCTGTAATAGTACGGTATATTTAGACCTGAAAAGACCCTCCTAGACCTGTTGCTAGAAAACAGAGAGGGTCTGGTGGGAGATGTGGTGATTGGTGGCCGCCTCGGTCATAGCGACCATGAAGTGGTTGAGTTCAAAATTTATGGTGACAGAAGGAAAAGTGCCACCAAAACCTCATCCCTAGATATGGGGAAAGCGGACTTCAGGCTGCTCAGGGAACTAGTCAGTAAGGTCCCCTGGGAAACTGCTCTTGAAGGCCTCGATGTCCACCAGTGCTGGTCACTCTTTAAGCGATGCCTCCTAGAAGCACAAGATAAGGCAATTCCAAAATATCGCAAGTCAGGCAGGCGGGGCAGGAGGCCGGCGTGGCTAACCAGGAATGTTCTAATGGAGATTAGGCGGAAACAGAGAGTGTTTCGCTACTGGAAGGAGGGCCAGGCGTCATGGAAAGAATACAGGGATGCTGTTCGTGTTTGTAGGGAGAAAGTTCGAGTGGCCAAAGCACAGCTAGAGTTGAAGCTGGCTGTGTCTGTGAGAGAAAATAAGAAGGGTTTTTTTAGATATGTAAATGGAAAAAGGAGAACTAAAGAATACATAGGGCCGCTCCTTGATAGGGAAGGTCTCCTCACAGACGATGACGTAGGCAAAGCAGAGACGCTTAACGCCTTCTTTGCCTCTGTCTTCAATGCCAATGATGGGCTTCGGGACCCAGGGTGCCCTGAGCTGGAGGACCGGGACGGTGGGGATGACAAACTCCCAACTGACCCTGAACGTGTGCGGGATTTGCTACTCCACCTGGATCCCTACAAGTCCATGGGTCCGGATGGGATTCATCCCCGGGTGCTGAAAGAGCTGGCGGATGTCATCGCGGAACCTCTATCAATTATTTTTCAACGATCCTGGGAATTTGGAGAGGTCCCGGTAGACTGGAAGCTGGCAAATGTTGTGCCGATTTTCAAGAAGGGTCAGAAAGAAGACCCTAGCAATTACAGGCCTGTCAGTCTCACGTCAGTGCCTGGTAAAATCATGGAGAAGTTGGTTCTCGAACTTATTGAGGCGCACCTGGGGGACAAAGCAGTCATTGATCCCAGCCAGCATGGGTTTGTGAAGGGTAGGTCCTGCCTAACTAACCTGATTTCCTTTTATGATAAGATCACCCGTATGGTGGACCAAGGGAAACCAGCTGATGTGATTTTTTTGGACTTCAGCAAGGCTTTTGACACGGTTTCCCATAGGATCCTACTGGACAAAATGTCCACCACACAGCTAAATAAAAACATCATACGATGGGTGAGCAATTGGCTAACGGGCAGGGCCCAAAGGGTTATGGTAAATGGAGCTGCGTCAGGCTGGCGGGCGGTCACCAGTGGGGTCCCTCAAGGCTCCATTTTAGGGCTGGTACTTTTCAATATTTTTATAAACGATCTGGATGTAGGAATAGAGGGTATTTTGAGCAAGTTTGCTGATGACACCAAACTTGGAGGAGTTGTGGACTCAAATGAGGGCGTAAAGGCCTTGCAGAGGGATCTGGACAGGTTGGAGAGCTGGGCGATCACCAACCGCATGAAGTTCAATAAGAGCAAGTGCCGGGTCCTGCACCTGGGACGGGGAAACCCTGGCTGCATGTACAGACTGGGCGATGAGACGCTGGAGAGCAGCCTAGAAGAGAGGGATCTGGGGGTCGTGGTAGACAGCAAGTTGAATATGAGCCAGCAGTGTGCCCTGGCAGCCAGGAGGGCCAATCGTATCCTGGGGTGCATCAAGCACGGCATCGCTAGTAGGTCAAGGGAGGTGATTGTCCCGCTCTACTCTGCGCTGGTGCGGCCTCACCTCGAGTACTGTGTGCAGTTCTGGGCACCACAGTATAAAAAGGACATGAAACTGTTGGAGAGTGTCCAGAGGAGGGCTACGAAGATGGTGAAAGGCCTGGAGGGGAAGACGTACGAGGAACGGCTGAGGTCACTGGGCCTGTTCAGCCTGGAGAAGAGGAGGCTGAGGGGGGACCTCATCACAGTCTACAACTTCCTCGTAAGGGGTTGTCAAGAGGCAGGAGACCTTTTCTCCATTAACACTAGTGACAGGACCCGCGGGAACAGGGTTAAGCTGAGGCAGGGGAAATTTAGGCTGGACGCCAGGAGGGGGTTCTTCACAGAGAGGGTGGTTGCACACTGGAACAGGCTCCCCAGGGAAGTGGTCACTGCACCGAGCCTGTCTGAATTTAAGAAGAGATTGGACTGTGAACTTAGGCATATGGTCTGAACTTTTGGGTAGACCTGTGCGGTGTCAAGAGTTGGACTTGATGATCCTTAAGGGTCCCTTCCAACTCAGGATATTCTATGATTCTATGATTCTATGATAAAACAATAAAAGACACATAAAATCAACTGTTAGTTTTTTTTGTCCTGCACCAAGTCTTATACAAAGAATGGAAACAAATATGTCCTAACAATTACAAGGGAAAATGCACTAAACTTCATATGATCTGCTGAAACTTCTCGGGAAGGCACTGACAAGTCATTTCACCCCTATGTGCTAATCTTAGTGTCTGCTGACTGATGAGGAGAAATATTAAGATGATATAGGAATATTAAAAAGAAAAAAAAAAAAGGCTAGTCTTGGTCAACATACCATTCCAAACAACACCTTCTCCTGAACATATTGTTAAAACATTTCATATGCAAACTAAGCATGTTAAACTTTGGTTATTGCCCAGTTTCCCCATCTACAATTAACAGGGAAATACACAAGTATCACACAATCCTAAATTCAGCAACTGAACATCTTAATGGATTCTTGAAGGCATTCATTTGCTTCACAAATGAACAGAACCTCTTCTAGAAGAGCACTGGACAAAAAGAAAGCATTCACACCCTTATCACTACAGAAGAGGAGAAAAAAAAACAAAACAAAACAAAAAAAAAACACAGCACCAGAAACACAGGGGGCTTGGAATAACAGACGATAAAATGGAACTTATCCCATAGAAAAATTAGTTGGATGTTAGAGGCTTTCATATTACAATTTACCTTATCCCCACCATGCATTTGTTCCTGCACCAAAATTCTGATGAAGAAAAATTAATGTTACGTTACTGCAACCACCTCAATCAATGACTGGTTAAAGATATTGACAAAACATGTTGGCAACTTAAAATGAGATAAAAATCTGAAAAAATGCTGTGTTCTAATTCCAATAGAATAAATTAAAATCATGCCAATAGTAGCCATAGGGAGGAAGGCTAAGTGTTTACATGGCTGCTTAACTGGTTAAAACTGACTAGGCTTTAGTTGGTCAGTGAGGCTGGGGAAGGGCATTTAAAAGCAACACTCTAAAGGGAGCCTTAAAGAAGAAAGATTCACTTCCTCCTTAAGCATCCTTTTAACATCTTTGCAACCGTGAGCCTGTAACCAAGCCCTCCATACTGCTGGATTAATCATATTCACAAGTTTTCCTTGGTTTTGTTGATCATTTTAGCAGTGCTATAGATTTTGATCTCTAATTATTAACAAACACCAACAAAAAATAAACTTGCATATTTATAATTGTAATGACAGAAGAGTGATATCTGATATATGTCTGGATCAGATAGTTACATGCTCAGGTATCTTGTTTTAATGTTATATTGCAAACATAGCTCCTGACAGACTCCATTAATGGGAAAATATTCTCAAAACTTTAGCTGGTACCATTCAAAAGTAACACTTATATAATATCTTTCACTTGAATGCACATCTGAACACCCTGTAATTTCTGGTAAAATTATATTAAGTTACATGTACTTATACTACAATCACAGTCCAACGAGATAAACCAAAACTGACTTTCGTCTGTAAACTAACAACAGAACTGAGAGATGAATACAGCCCAAATCCCCAGCTATTATTAAGTTATGTTAAAGCAGAGCTGTTGCCTAAGGACACAGCCTGATAACTGGAGCTAACTTGACCTAACGGCAGCTGCCACTGATAGCAGCAGTCCCACTCTGCCTTCCCCTGCTGCACGTTCTCACCTATTCCTTTGAGAGAACAACCAAAACAGTGAGGTGGTTCAGAAAGCTAAGTCAGCAAAACATTTTTTTTCAGTAGAGTCTAATTAGCTTTTTGTAGTGAAACTCTGTTGGGCAGTTATAATTAGGACAGGAGGCACTGTAAGGAACACAGCAGAAATGGGATTGCTTTTTTCAGTAGTCAGCTGTACCAGCAACCTGCACTCAGCTCTCCACAAGCCCACTCAGAGAACACTGCTCATGAACAAGTATGTTGTGCATTTTACCTTGTAGACTCTGTCGTCTTGGGTCCTTTATTCTCCAGCCAAGTGGTAATTGTCCGTTGTTTACAAGCTGAAAAAAACACAATCCACTACATTATTACATGGAAAATGATAAAATTGCAACACATTTACATATGAATAAGACAACTTGTATTGGATTAAGATAAAAACATCTCCATTAGGTCTATTATTGTTAGCACAGGAAGCATTCAGACACCAGTACTACTAAAACTACCTGCGACGCAGTATTTCATCTGTAACATAGCAAGCAGGTATAGCTTTAAAAACTCCAGGCTTCTTGTTTTTATTCCCCTCCAACACATTTTAAAAATAAGGTTAAAACTGCACAGTGAATCTTAAGATTTAAAGAAATAGCAACTTGAATTTTACTGCTGTCATTATCACCTTTAATTACTGCCACCAATACAGTAAGCCCTGAAAGACTTGTGTGGGATTTCAGAACGAAGAAGTGATAGTACAAAACTTCAAAAGCAAAATCTGTTGAGCAGGCATCCTAAAACATCCAGCTGAGAACTTTATTTATATGTAGCATCCTGAGGGAGACTTAATATAAAGACTGTGCATATTACAAGTGACCACTGCTGAAAAAAGGACTTGTTTTTTTCCCTTCAACCATAAACTGTTGATAAAGCCTATTGATGTTTACTCCCCTAAACAGCAACAAAACACGAGGGATGTTTCTGTCACGTTCAATACCAACCACATCGATCACATTTGTTTGACCTGCCTCACTTCCATGAGGCTACAGTTCAGACAAGCTTTCAATAGAAGAACATCTCATAAAATAATTATGCAGAGACTCTGGAGGGCTGGGAGGAAGAAAAAAACTCAAAGCAGTTATTTTACAACTGGAAAGTAATTTTCGTTAGCATAAGCAGGGTTTCTTTTTGTTTTGTTGTTGTTTCTCAAACCCAGTTCTGAATATTTGGCAATTGGCTTCAGTTCCCTTTCTTTCTATTCGCTGGGTGAATTTACCTGCCTGTAATTTCTAACTTTCAAGGTGTTTCCTCACTGCTGTCAGGCAGGCAAGTAAAACTAGTTCCCTCGTTGCAACAGTAGATTTGCAGAACTTAAAAACCAGTACAACAGATTCAGCTATACTGATTCATGGTCCCTAAGGAAAGGCACCCTTTTACTGCTGGAAGTTGCGTAACACAGGTACTTTAGGCCATAGGCAACTTCAGGACTTTGCTTCAGTGACACTTTCCCTAACAGCCAAGGCCTTGAATGCTTTTCCACAGCTGACTGTCAAATATTTTCATCGAAAGTATAAAATTTCTAGCACAAAGAGGAAATCTCCACAAATTATTTAAGTAACTTTAAGCTGATCCGAAAGAAACAATGGTGCAAAAACTGTGCCCATGTGAGACTAGGTCACTGGGGAGTAATGTCAAGAGAAACGTAGATTAAGGACACAAGCATACCTGTACCACGGAGGGGAAAAGAAGCAGCCAGATAAAACAGAAGGGATCCCCTCTTGAAATGGGGGATGAATAAAACCTCCTCAAAGGCAGCTAACTTTTGAGGTAAAAACTCGCGTGGAGAAAGGCAAGCTTATTACCTAGCGCAGTAAACAGAAGCAACAGCAGCAGCGGAACAGAACAAAACAGCTTTGGCTCGTTGGGTGAAAAGCTTCAGGGCATTTAAGCCTTACAGAGAGCAAACCCGTCCCTGACAGGAGCCCTCCCCTCCGGCAGCGCGGGGATGCAGCCGCAGCCCCCACAGCCGGGCCGGTCCCCCCCCCCCCCCCCCCCCCCGCGCCTCAGCCACCGCCCCCCGGCGCCCACCTCTGTTCCCCACGGCGGTGCCGGGGCTGCCGCCGGCGGAGCTGCTGCCCCCGGGCCCCTCCTGGCGGGGGCCGGGTCCGGGTCCGGGCCCGAGCCGCGCTCTCTTCCCGGGGGGGTCCCGCCCGCAGCCCGCGCTCATCCTCGGCGGGGCCGCCTCCGGGCCGCCAGCGGCCGCCGGGGCCAGGCGGCAGCCGCCCCCCGGGGAGGGCGAGACGACGGGGCGTCCGCTCCGCCCCTCCGCATCCTCCGCGCTCGCTCCGCTGCTGCCCGGCCGGAGGGAGCGGGGGGCGCCGCCGCCGCGGCCCGCAGCAAAATGGCGCCGTCACCATGGCGACCGCACTCCTCCCCGCCGGCGGCCGCAAAGCGGGGCGGCTTTACGGCAGCGGCGGCCGCGGGCCCGGCGGCGCCATGGAGGGCGGCAGCGGCGGCAACTCCAAGGGCAGCGGCCTCGGCGGCCTCTTCGGCGCCGGCGGGGCCGGGTACTCGCACGCCGACCTGGCCGGGGTGCCCCGTGAGTAGCCGGGCGGCCGCCGGCCCTCCCCCGAGGCGCGGCCGGGTGGCGGGGGGCTGAGGGGCTGCCGGGCTCAAGATGGCGCCGCCCGCTCCCTTCCCTGAGGCGCAGCCCGCGCGGCGCGTGCGGGGCTCGCAGCCCCGCTCGGTGCCCGGCCTCGGGCAGCCCCCGCGGGCTGACGGGGCGGGGGGAGGCGGCCGCGGTGACCGAGCGTTTCTTTTCTCTTCCAGTGACGGGAATGAGCCCCCTGTCCCCGTACTTGAACCTGGACCCCAGGTATCTTGTGCAGGTGAGCGCAGCGCGGGCCGCGGTGAGGCGAGGTGAGGCGGTCACGCACAAAGACCTCAAAATGCCCGCAGTGCTCCACACTGCGTGCCCGGCTTCAGCCCTTGAAAGAATCATTTTTTTACGTTGTTCCCACTAAAAGCGTACAGTGCCGTGGCATCTAGAAGAAAACCCACTTTAATATAGGCAAGGCAGCTGTGTCAGCGCACTGCTGTTGAGCAGAAGAGGCCTTGCTCTCCTTCCTTCCCGCTCCAGGCACATGGGCCCAGCACGCCTTGCACAAGTTGGCACACCCTCCCCCGAGCCCGTCCAACCCCTAACAGCAGCCAGGAGCTCTGCAGTGCACGTGGATCGCCGCTCTGTACTGTGGCGAGCTGAAGCAGTTGACAGAGATGTTCAGCCAAAACCTGATACGGGTTCCACAAAGATATGTGCTGTCATCACAGCAGCCATAAATCTTATGCTGCTTTTCCTGTGTCACTTCTCAGCTGGAGTGAAGCCCTTATGAAGTAAAACTTTGGGTTTTATTCCCATAGAATAACATGGCTATTGCACTAATGACTTTGTAGTAATTAACGTGATAGCCTACAATCCACTGTGAGGAAAAAAAAAATAAAAATCCAGTATTTCTTTTTCAACAATATTTACCAAAGGCTGAAAAGATTCAAGTTAATCCAGTAAGGATGCATGTCAATTATTTCATTTATTTATATATGGCTTACATTGTGTGCGAACGTGAAATTTTGCAGCAGTAGCACTGAAGGTCAACCATTGCATAGTATCTGCTAATCTGTGCCTTTTGTTTCATGGCACACCGGGTCACCGCATCTTTTGTAAGTGGAAAGCTCTGAATGTGGTAGTGAGGGCTGTTTTTTCTATTTCTTTCACTAAAAGCTGTTCTAGTCAAAATTGCAACCTAACATTCTTGTAACGGTAGGCAACAAGGGACATTCCAGCCAGACCCAGTACAGCCTCTGCTTGGAAGGGATTCACTGGCACAATTATCGTGCTTGCTGTTGTTGACTATTCAATAAAAAAAATACCAAGAAATTTAGACTTCAACCCAAAATACCCTCCAAAGTCATCTTATATAGCTCTTGTATTTAAAGAGCATCAATACACTTTCAGAACACTGAGTGAATAGTTCTCCCTGTGAAAGCCAGTGTTTTTGTTGAGAATCTTTAATTTTGATCCTGCCCTTACAGGCCAGGAATGCTGGCCATAATGAACGCTCTAGTGGTGGTACTCATGACTTTAAAACCTACTTTCTTTGTTAATTCCTTAATGCAGGTTGAAACCAATGCGTTTTCTGCAATGCTTTTGTTTACTTCATCAGGCATCCACTATAAATAGGCACGACATTCTGCCACAGAACTAGAGAGTGGATTTCCTAGGTTTTTGTCTGTGCAAAAACAGACACTACA
This sequence comes from Aythya fuligula, assembly GCF_009819795.1. Classification (NCBI taxonomy): domain Eukaryota; kingdom Metazoa; phylum Chordata; class Aves; order Anseriformes; family Anatidae; genus Aythya; species Aythya fuligula. The sequence continues at coordinate 9,617,226 of NC_045565.1, read as the reverse complement.
TACAGTGATTGCTCAATTTCCACTTTTTGGAGAATAGTAAAAGCTGTAGACAAATCGCTAACTAGCGTATACGCCACGGTTCTCCAAATATGTAGTTACAGAGGAGATAAATATGTTACAGGTTCAGTTTATTAATACTATATTCATAATTTTAGAAGCTGCATGTCCTTCTCTATTACGATCCACCCTTAGTGCCAAGTATGGACTAAGAAAACCAGTTAGAGTCAAATTCCTTGTGCCTGCAGTTGTGGTGATGCACCAAATAAAAAGGGGATGAATAATACCATGGCTAGAAAGCACAGAAACATAAAAAAAGGTTTTAATGCTTAGGCACCTTATCAACATGTGTACATCTTGTTAGTGTCTCATAATGAAAAAAGTGCTTTGGCTGACCATACCTCTACCACGTGCTAATTAGCAGCAGGTTTTTTTATCGGTTCATCTTTTTAGACTAATTAGTTTTATAAGAACACAAGCTTGTCCTCATGGGAGAAAGACAACAAATGAAAAACTGCCAGCCTCATATTTTTCATGCCTAATCATCACTGGTTTTGAATGCATTCCTTACTTTTCTCATTTCTTCACAGTAGGTCACATATCTGAGTGCAGGGAAATACTTTGTATAATACAAGGACGGTTTTCCCTTTATTGTCAAAGTAGTGGGAAGCCTTAAGCATTACTGCATCCGTATAGGCTGCTCGGTGAGGAACTACACAGACAAGAGGAGAGCCTTTAAAGTACAGTGGGTCTTGTATTGCCTGCTTAAAGATAATAAATAAGCAAATAGTTGTCAAAAAAAAAAAACACAGAATATAAATTTCATGGCTGCCTGATGCCATTTATAAAGTTATGACATCTGGAAAAGAAAGAGCACTCAAATCAGTTTATAGTTTTGAAGTATTTCTGTTCTTACTAGAATAGATAAGTTGCATATTCCATTTGAATGCTGCTGTAGACAACAGGTATCCAGAAATACTCATTGTATCTGCTTTTCTTTTAGAGCATTGCATGCATTTAAAAAAAAGGCCTACATTTCAAAGCAGGTACACAATACAAAGTTGTTTGTTTGTTTTCCCCTGCCAGGATACAGATGAATTCATCTTGCCTACAGGAGCCAACAAAACTCGGGGTAGATTTGAGCTAGCATTTTTTACCATTGGAGGATGTTGCATGACAGGTAGGTGGTCATGTTTGTACGTTTCCCAACTGTCCAGATGAAACTGATTACAGCAGTAACTAGAGATCTTAAGTGTCTCATTCTGCAATCTTTATGTATAGTCTTGCATAAACAGCTATTTAACTTCACACTGTACACTTTGAATATTCTCAATGCCTGCTTCTGATACTGTCTTTTTGTTCATTTTCTCCTGGTAACGCCAGGGGCAGCATTTGGTGCACTGAACGGTTTGCGGCTTGGCTTGAAGGAGACTCAGAACATGGCATGGTCAAAACCTAGAAATGTACAGTAAGTGCCTTACTGCAAAATAAAAAGTTCATCTTGGTGACAAAGTTTTTTCTTCTAGCTTGCACAAAGATCCGAATAAGTTGCAAAAATAAATGTATTTTTTGTATCTTTGGTCAGGACAAACGAGAGTTGGTATTTATCAACATCAAGTTATGAAACACTTTTAGTTATAAAGTTGTTCAGTTCAAGGTTTTTGCTTTTCATTTAGTGACAATCGGTAGGTTCCCTGACTTATGTTTAGTACTTGAGACTAGGTTTCTATTTCAATATTTACTGGAAATCTATTGCAACATATAAAAACACTTATGAGTTGAAAATATTTCCAGAAGAAATGTAGTTTAATCTGAGATATTTCCCCCCCCCTCACATTTATTTAAGAGCAAGTTCTCTGCATTCCTGAACTTTTCAAAACCAGAAAGAGTTTGGAGGAATGGGGGAACCTGCCTGGATTTGCATTAGAGATGAAATTACCGTCTGCTACTGAGCAAGCATTGCATGGTACAGTTTTTTCTGGATCACAGCCTCCACGAACACTCATGGCATTCCCACGTTGTCACCTTCTCTGATACTTTGAAATATTGCAATAAAACTGGGGACACCTTTTTCATGCAGTTTGCTACTCCTAGAGTTACTGGTAGTTTAGACACAACTAAAATAACAAGTGGCTGTGAGGAAGCCACAGTAAATCAGAGAAGTGAAATAACTGGGGGAAACCATTCTCATTCTTCCAAAATACTTTGGAAGAGGTAATTTTAGAGGAGGAGTTCAGTATTTCACAGTACCGTTTATACTAGCTGCACTCTTTTTAAACTATTGAACCAAAGTATTTCCACTAGAATTACATCTCTTCTGTAATGTTCTAGATAAACAGAATTGTATCTTACGCATTCATGATGAGCTGAGTCAAATACCTGTTAAGTGTGACTTTGATGGCTCCAGCCCAGCAGGTGGCAGTCAGTGCCCAGGCTGCTGTTTAGCCCTTGCCCTTTAAGGGAAAAGGCACATTGAAGGTCATCATCGTCTTGAAGCAGCATATTAAGTTCCACGTTTTCCTAGTCAGAGGCAGGGAGGTGACATGCATTTCTAGATTTCCTTTAAATTTTATCCTTAATGTATGCTTCTTTTGAAATTTGAATTTTGCTACTAATCCCCCATCATCGGATAGCTCATGGTATGTCATAGATGTTAAAGTTAGAATTTTCTCATCAATTCTAAGCTTATGGAATATTGACAAAAAAAAAGATGGGGATTATAATCTCAATGAAATTATCAATACCCCAGTCTCTTGGGTGTTCTTCTGATTTCAAAGTGAAGTTTTCCATGATAATTTAGCTGATTATCTAACCACATTCGGAAATGGCCTGTGTCTGCTAATGAAAGTTATAAAAGAGGAAAAGTAGCAAGAAATGAACTCAAATCAGAAGGAACACAGTGTGTGATAGTGTCATTTCATTAAATGATGCACTAAACTCCAGTGGTAGTCAACTGTCCAGAGCAGCACAGTGCCTGTGATGGTGTTACACTGCTGGGAGATAAATGTCAGTCACTTCTTCTGGCTGTTGTCTCCGTTCTGGAGACAGCTGAAACCAAGGAGAAGTGGCCTTGTGCTTCCATGAGAGTGTGCTAAGGGCTTGCTATCCCTCTAGTGCTAGTCCGGAAGCATACACGCAGAAATGTTCAGGGTACCTTGCTTTTGCTGTGTGCTGCCTTTGACAAGTGGAAGCACAGAAGGACTGCCTCTTTTCCTCCTGATGTGCTCTTTTTTCAGACTTGCTTTTGATATCTACTCCATTTTTTCCCTGACACACAATGCCAGTTTTGCCTGCAGCTTCTGGAAGAGCACTCTAGCTTTCTTAGAGCTCTTCTACCCAGTTAAATCAGCATAAGCATATCAGTCATTCCCAATAGCTACATGAAGTCACTGCATAACAAACAAGGTACTAAGGTTAGAAAGTCATTTGTAAGGAAGAGATCGGACTCTTGGTATGGTGCAGGTCTGACTTGAAAGAAAGATATTCTTCTTAAGACTTGACAGGGATAAATATTTGCCTCGAGTATTGCATCCACTGTCATTTGTAGTATTCATGATAGAAGAGATTGTACTACCGAGTTGTGTGCTTCTCAGCACTGCTTTGTTTTGGAAGGCTTTTTAGTTCATTTGTTCAGTTTTATTAATAAATGTGTAAACACTTTACACCTGCTGTCATAAACCCTATAGCATTAATTCTTTGGATGCTCCTTCAATGTAAACATAGTACTAAAGCTTTTAATACCTTTTAAACTCCCTTACAGAATTCTAAATATGGTGACAAGGCAAGGAGCATTATGGGCCAATACTTTGGGATCTCTGGGTAAGTGAACTTGTTATTTTATGGGAAAATAATTTATAAAGATGTAACTATTTGAAGGCAAAGTGTATCCTTCTAAATGTTACTTATGACTTCCCCCAGGAAAAAAGAAATGCAAAGGTTCCTTTGAGACATGAGGTTGTTTCAGCAGACACTGGAAAGGAATTAAAGGCCAAAATTGAGTTTTAAGCACAAGTAGCCAGAGGCCTGTAATTAGAAAACAGTATTTTTAGCATATTAGAAGCAAGAACTCTTGCTATGGAATAACAAGAATAACAGAAAACTGTAGGCAATGCTTATTTGTTATTAAGTTTCAGTTAATTTTGCAACCTAAGGCAAAAAAAAAAAAAATGAATCCTTTTGAAGTAACCTTAACAACCTAAAAAGATTTTGGTCATATGAGCAATTGCCTAATGTCTGTCTCCAGTTAAAAAGTCAAAATGTTCTGTGAAAGTAATGTGATAGCAACTACAAAGATTTATCCTTTTATGGTGGTAGCTTAGAAAAATTGCAGATGATTCTATCCCACTTCAGATCTAAACATTGCTTATAACTAAGACAGATTGAATTACTACTGGTTAAAAAGGGGCAAAGAGCAATCAAAAACCTGGTGTGAGAAAGAAACTTCTCTGTAGGCTGAGGTTGGGGAGAGGGGAGAATCACATGGTTTGCCTCAGAAAAACAACTTCTTAAAAGTGAAGGGAATAACTAATGCCCTAGAGAACAAACCCTTGGGTTTGTTCTGTATATTCCCCTCCTGCTCCCCAGTCTTAAAAGAACAAATGAGGCTCAGATACTTTGAAAGGAGAAAGAACTGATGAAAAGAAGTTACTTTGAAGTAGACTAATGATGGGACTCATTACACCATAAAGTGGTAATGGAAGAAAAATCATCGATATTTTAAAACAAGTTAAATCACATCATAATCCATTCTACAAATATTTTAATTTTGAAAAAATACTAAGCACAGGCTAAGTTGCATTTATTACATTTTTTTTTAGTCTTATTTTTAAAGAGTAGGTTAGCTTGCTGCTTAATTCAGGCATCAACTTTTGAGGCATAATGTAGAGGCCATGGCTAGAGACGGGATCCTGGACTACAGCGGGCATGACAATTTCCATAGGGGATGCCTATTGCCTAGTAGTTTTTTCTCTCTCTCTCTTTTTTTTTTTTTTTTTTTTTTTTTTGTGAGGGAGCCTGAGGTGGGGATTTTCTTTTTCAACTCTAATCAAAACATGTCTGAAAGATGAGATGCAGGGACACTGCAGTTCAAGGTTCATGGATGAGTGACACATTAACTGTTTCTTTCAGCTGTGTTTGAAGAAAGATTACTCAAGAAGATATTTGTGCATTCCAACAACAAATTGTTATTTTCCTTGTAAAGCATAAGCTCCCGAGTCACAGGGTTAAGCAGAACTGATATTTTGGGAGTTGGTTTGAGCTCTGCCTTGTCCTGGTTATGAGACATCTTTGAAAAAAGCTGAATTATTTTTGCATATGATTTCACTTCTGCAGTATTTCTGTGTCTCAAATTCCTTTTGTCCCTACTGACAATTTTTGTCATTCTGTTCCTAAGCAGACCCACATTAACACCTGGGTTAATGTGGCTCCTCCTTTCCGTCATTGTTTATACGACATGCTACTAAGACAAGGAAAATATCATTGCCTATGCTGCATGAAAAAGATGCTTTTGTCTCATTGACTTTAATATGGTTGCTTATGAAGAACTCAAAGCAGAAGGAAGGATTTTAATTCTTGGAGGGCCAGGGCTGAAAGTAGCAGTGTCTTTTTCACTTTAAGACACCGACCTACTCCTGTTCTTTGTAACCGTGAAACATATCACAGGACTCCTTGTGGGTAGATGGGGAGCTTCTCCTTTCTTCAGAAAGCCTAGTTTATATGTGCATACGTACTGGAAACCCATGCATTACACCCTGTAATCCTTCTGGGACAGTCCTCAGAGTTTTCCCGAGCCTTGGGACAAGGCTGTCATATGAGGCAGAGGTGAAGCAATCGTAAATGTCAAATCCTAAGCAATGTAATAAGCATATATACAGGAAACGTAGGCCATTGATGTCCAGTCCTTGATACCATAATCTGAATGCTACACCTAAAAAACTTGCATTATACATATATTATAGCTTAGTAGTGTCATGCAGAGGGCAATATAAAGCCTGCCAGTATGGAGTTAAACCTTCAGAAGCTTTATAAAACAATTGGAACTAGGAAAATAGGCTTAAGCTTCTGTCAGTGCTCTAGATATTCTGTTTGTTGGGTCTTGAGGTAGCATTTTTCACGATGTCTAGTACTAATTTCTACTTTATAACCAAATTACAGCTAGAGAAGGAAAGATCATCTGTGGAAACAAATAGGTCTGGCATAAAAACCACAGACAGAATTTGGTAGAGGATTCTCACCCTTTAAGAAAAGGGAAGAATCTGTGCATACTCTAAGTATTTACACTGACCCTGAATTCTAAGCCTTACATTTCAGAGAATGGGACTTTTAACATGGCTTTCTTAATGCTTTTCTTTTCCAGCTCTACTTTACAGTGCATTTGGAGTCGTCATTGAAAAAACACGAGGTGCAGAGGATGACCTGAATACCATAGCTGCTGGAACCTTGACAGGAATGCTATACAAAAGCACTGGTAGAGTGACGGAATATTTCTAGTTTTCCTCTTGTGCTTTATTCTTCTTTTAAGATTATTAATTTTCCTAAATACTGCTTTGTTGTGGTAATAGAGAGTATAAAAATGGTTCGTTAGGCACAGAACTGGAAGGTAGCTGTTGCTATGTCACTTGCAGCAGGTTTCGCCTTGAAGCAATCAGGTTGTGTTCTGTATATTCCTCACCTCCCATCCCAAACCTCCCCTTCATTGTGGATGGCAATTCCCATTCCCTTGTATCCACTAGCAGACTTGAGAGTGTTGGTTTTTATTCCTGCTATACCTGAAAAACATGGCTAAGAATGAGCTGGGTGTGCATTTTGTATGATCTCACTATAAACCTAAGTAAACACTAGGCTGTTTATTCAGTATATAACAAACAGAGGCTTTCAGGATTATTGTTAGGTCTGTGCAAGTTAGAAAGAAAAGGAACTTGTATGAAGTGCAAGTTTCCCATCAGGAGTCTTAGCTACATGAAAAACGGCTGGGTTAGGTCTCAGTTATTTGCTAGATTCAGTGAAGTTAAGTATCTTCTTTCAGCTAATGGAAATTATTTATTTATGCAAGTAAAGAAAAAAACGTAGGTTGATGCTGTCAGATTGAGGTTAAGCAACGACCAGATATATTAAAGTAAGGTGAGACTGTGGCCTTCTCTAACCGTAGATGAAATAGTGATATTTGTCCAGTACAATTCTAAATAATTTGAGACAGAATTACTTTTGAAATGAGAGTTAATTAAAATCACTTGCAAGGAAGGTTAAAAAAAGCACACAGTAATTCAGATTTAATACTTGAGAAAAGTTTTTGGTAAAGCTGAGTTTTTATGGATTCACATCATTAAAATGTGCAGAAAAATCAATATATTTGTAAAGATGTAACTTAGTTGTTTGTGCAGCTGTTGCCTTATGGTAGGACTCTACTCTTTGCATAGTGATCAAGACCAGCAAACAATGTTATTTGAGAACAGCGTGGATTTAAGGTTAGCTGGCTGATGAATACTGAATTGTTTGCAGAAGAGGGGGGCTGAACTGCATCAGCAAAGCTTCTGCTAACACGTATTCCAGGCTCAACAATTGAAAAAAATGCTTTTTTTAAGAGGATTATTGGGTACCACAGATTGACATTACCATGGGAAAAAAATACATGAGTTTTAAGTATCTTGGTAAAGGTTAGATTGTATGTTACTAAGGAGATAGTTTACAGCTAACCCATGTGCTTTTGCATACCTTACTGAGCCTTAGTGCCTTAGAAATATTCCTGAATGTCATCTGTATATATAGAACAAGACAGCATGAGAAATCTTATTCTCTTCTTCACCTAACCTAATTAAAAGCAAAAGTAATTGGCTTGAGCAGTCTTGTAAGTGCTAGCTTGTGCACTTACCCTTGCAAGAACATATGGCTCTCTTGTAATGTTACTTATTTGAATTTCATGAGTGATGTGTCAGATTGCCAACAACAGCAGGATAGGTTGGCAGTATCGAATTCTAACATTTTCTGTACAAAGTCATTAAGGAGAATTGCCATCTTGCACTCCAGAGGAAGCTTCCCCCGTGCCTTTCAGAAGTAGAGGTGGCATGATGTGCAGCCTCTTTTGGTGCTGTGTAACCATGCATAAGTACTCCTGTCACATGCCATCATCTGACATAATAATACCTTCCCCGAGCACAGTGGCACTTCTGTTTTGTAACATAAGATCTATTGAGGTAATAGTCACACTGATAAAGGTAAACATAGTGAATAAGTTTGTGTTCATTACAGTGTTGTATTTCAAGTATGCCTCCTACTTAAGGAGGAGGAGGAACTAAAGGCACAGGAACTAAAATGTATTTTCACCATATATAGGGAATTTGAGTGGCAAAGTAGATCTTGAGGTAAAGCCTTAATTCTGGAAGTGTGAAAGATATCTACAACTGTTTGAGGAGCTGAATTCCAACCTTATTTTCTTCCATCCCCCCTTTCTCTGTTCTACCCATCTTGCTTTTTCTCCCATGCTTCCTTTCCTGTCACCTTATACCAGAGTGCCCTTCCTAATTCAGTGTGGTAGAGCTTCCTTTTAAAGCTACACCTTTACCCAGCGTCAATACTTGTATCTAAAAAGCCTGAAATACTTAGAGCCATATGCAAATGATCAGTTCATATCTGTGGTGTGTATTAAGCTTGTAATCATGGGGTTTTGTGGAATGCCATGTTGTGTTGGCATTAAAAAAGAAAAATTGGAAGGCTGAAATATTTCCTATAAAGCCCTCATCAGTTTAGTGACAGCCAGAAGCTCCCACAAACACCCCTTATCAAATCAAGACTATTCTGTAATTCAGAAGGGGTGGACACAGAGCTGGTAGAGGCAGCGTTGTTCAAGCACTCAGAGTTTCCACTTCCATCATTTCTGTTTTGTAAAGAGGTAAGGAATGTGTTTAAAAGAAACTGTATAAAGGAAGGCAACTTTTTTGTTATGACTTCCTGGCTTTTTTGTTATGACTTCCTGGCATAGCACTGATGGAACAACATCAGCAATTCCGCTGCACAGAAAAAAAAATCCCTTTGTGTATAATACAAGCCTCCCTGAGACAGAGTTTCTGAAACTGGAGTGATGAAGCCTTTGGTGAGGGGGATGAGTGGACAGAAGGAAAGATTTCTTGAAGGTGAAATTTGTTGCCCCAAACTGGTCCCAGTTTTCACAAGTTGTCCTTGCAGAGGTGTTATCATTACCAAAATACTAGCAGTCAGAAAAAAAAAAAAAAAAGGCTTTCTGAGGCACCCACACTCTATAGCCATTGGTTTGCAAGCAGTTTTTGTGCAAAGCTACCTAACTCACACAGCTTATGCACAGAGGTCTAAAAAGCCTGCAGTGAGGACTGTGGACGTTCTGCCCTCCTATGTTCTTTGGAAGCAGGGTTAGTCACTGAAAGTTCCCCATTGCAAGTGACTGAAGCAGCTCAGCCCCCAAGGCTTCTGATGGGCCTGCAGTGAGTCAGGCGCTGTCAGCTCACCACAGTTAGCATTAACGTAGAACCCATCTCGGGTGTGCCTTAGGTGAACAGATGTGTTGAAAGCAGAACTAGTTAGAGGAACTGGAGGCAGCACACCTCTAGCTTTCACACTGGTTTGAAGTGAAATTTAATTCTAGGATTATTGGCTAGCTTTTATCCCAAATGTAGCATTACCAAAGTACAGCACTAGCTAGCTACACTAAACTTTGCATTTCATGAAATCTACACTGCAAGCTCCCACCCTGACTTTTATCCAGAACTCTCAGTTTATGGATGGATGAAAAAAAAAAGTCTTTGTGTTTCCTTGTCAGTGGCATACAAAATAGTGTTGCAACATAGCAAAACTAAAACAGGATTGACTAGATGGCAGTCTGATTCCCTAAGTCCACCAGGATGGCTTTTCCTTCTAATCAGACGTTACTCTTTATTCTTCAGCTTCAAACCAAGGTAGAAAATGAAGGTCTGTTAGTTCTGCAGCTCAGAACAAATACATATTTAGCTCTTGTATACGTTTTCAAGCTCTTTTCTAAATCAAACATCTTTCATTTTCTCATTGTTATACTGGACTCTGAAAGTAGCAGAACTCCAAGCGCTGCCTGTCCCTGTGCACTCTGCCACTTATTCCCCCTCACCCATCAGTGATGCACGTGGTTCCGGCCATGTCACAAAGGTACAGGTGGGTGAGGATCCTACCCGCCTTCTTCGGCTAACGGTATTGATCCGTCAGGAGGAAAGATACCGAACCAGGTGGGACTTTGCTCTGACCCAGGGTGACAGGCAGTGGTTTCTCACTGAATCTGCCGACATGGAGTTCACTGAACAGAAAAATTAAATAACTGTTAACTTTTATCTGAGCATTACTCAGGTTGTAGCTGTTCTGTTTCTTAGATTTTTTTTTTCCATTGGACAGCAGAGGAGATAGGAGCAAGAACAGACTAGTCCTTTGGACAAATTAAATTATTTTGTTTACTGTACTTCTGTGCAGTAGGGAACTGATAGGATTCCTCATGCTTTTGCACAGCAGATGGTACATCATTTAGTATAAAATCGTTCCATCTGAAGAGAAATGCATGCTGGCAATAACTGAAGGCAATAGTTGTCCTTTTAAGACCTCAGTCAATATATCACTAATTAATTAAGAAGGGATAAATATTATATTGCTAGCAGTAAAGTCTAGACAGAACTAAAGATCAGTGTTGTGACTGCAGCAGGTAGGAGTTGAGGGCAGCTGGGTAAGCTAAGTACATCTACAGCTGTAAGAGGATCTTCCCTTTGGGTTCAATCTTTTTCTTAGGGCCAGACAGGCTTCTCTCAGTTCTGTTTGGGAAGGTGGGGGAGATGGAAAGGAGCTGTTTGCAGACTGCTGCAGGTATGGCTCTGGGATATCTTAGTTTTCTGCGTTATTTGGAGAAAAGCAAGTAAATGGTTTGCTTCTGAACTTAAGCTTTATGTCAGCCACTTTAGAAATGAGTAATCTCTGTTAAAACCTCCTTTAACATCATAACAAGTCTATAGGACTATTAATCAAATGGTGCCTGCTGAAAGAATTTTGATTCAGATCTGAAGTGAGCAAGATAAGGGCAAATTCCAAGCAGATGTTCAAGGTAACAGCTTGTCAAGGCTTTTTTTTTTTTTTTTTGGTTACTTGAGAGTTCGTGTCCAACAATACTCGTGGCCACTGAGTCAGCGCTGCCATCTGACCAGATCTGCTAAGCAGAAACAGCAAACGAAGCTCTCCCTGCTGCAGAGATCTGCAGGGTTCGTGCTGCCTTTTACAGTACCTGCACTGGTCTCCTGTAACTAAGTGCTGCTGGCCTCACTCAGTAAGATGGAATTTTACTGCATGCCATACAACTTCAACAGCTTTAATAGCTATGAATTGTAAATTGAATGGTAAATGCTTCCATTTTTTCCTAATGTGGCCTTCTCAACATGGTTGCTACAGGAAATTTTCTCACTTTCAGGCTCTTGTTTCTGTGTTTTCACCGAGGTACTGTCTGAGCTGCAGCGGTTTGAAAACAGAACATTTCTCTGCAATGTTTCTTGCTTCTGAAAGGAAAATTATTACAGTTTCCTCGGTAATTCCTGAACCCACAGACTTGGCCCACACTTAAAAGATTTCATTAAATTATTCCCATGGAGCAACAGAAGGAAACTCCTAGAGTTTTCTCCTGAAATGGGACCACCCACAGATGTTCAACAAATATTTGTCTGAAGGTTCGGAGTGTCCAGTTAGCTACCACCACACTTCAATTTGGAATCAAAGCTGAGGTTGCCTTGTACATCTGGAAAATCAACCCTTTTAAGTCATTTTAGAAATACTTTTGTTCCTAGAATCCCTAAAGGAAGGGAAGCTGTTTGCATTCTGAGTATCGGAGAGAAAGGCAAAACTAATTATATTTTAGCTGTTACAGTGCTTTTGTATGGCAATATAAGGGTCTGGGTTTTCAGTTAAGGTATTTCTAATGTTTACCATTGGATGTTCTTGCTTTAAATATCTCACAAAGTGATAGTGAAGTAACACATTCTGAAAATAGAGGCAGTGAGGTCCTAAAAAAAGATTTTGTTCTTATGTTATATGATGTAGGTCATGGTCTTCCTTACTGTGAGTCAAATGCAGTGTTAGAAGTGGCTCCTGCCACGAGAAATGCAGAGCTGTGCTGTTAGAGTGTGGAGTCACTGCAGTCTACTCTGAAACATTTCATAGGGACAGAACTCTGGTGGAAGGGTGCATCAGCTGCAGCCAAGCAGCACATGAAGTTGTCATTTTAGAGATCATCAGATGGTCCTTCAGAAAGCCACAGCTTCTCAACTGCTGTGAAAGCGGCCCGATCTCAAAAATACCTGCTTTCACAAGTGTCTGTCAGCTGGAACTTTATCTTACTCCAACATGCAAGATTAGAGGCTTATAACCACATTTCTAGCAGGGTTTATCAAGGCAGACTTGGTATCTGAGGCTTGCAAAGGGTGACTGTAGAGGAGGGGTGAGAACTTGGTCTATCGTGGAAACACAGCTGAGATGGGAGTGGAGAATTTTATTTTTTTAAACACAAGGTAATCTTCTCAGAGGGCTTAATATTTCCTGCCCAGCAACTGGGCTGCATTCTGCAGTGCATTGCTGTTTGATGTTTGCCACAGACCTGGAGGTTTTTACTCAAATGCAAATGTAACCAGTTGTGGAGAGGAAAGTTCTTTCTTTAATCTTTTTTTTTTTTTTTTTAATTTACTTTGGGTAGCTCAGAGACCAAGTTACAGGGCAGGGTTTTTTTGTTTGTTTTGTTTGTGTTTGTTTTTTTTTTTTTTTGTAAAACTTCATAGCAGAAACAGAGAACTTGTTAAGAAACACTTCTCATGGGGTTCCTGTTCTGATTTCTTTCCAAACTAACTTGTAATGCATCTAATATGAACTGCACAAGGTTATTTTCTGTTCATGAAAGGCTTCTACTGAAACATCTTCAGCGAAGTCGTAGGTACCATAAACTGGCTACAGGAGCCACAGATTGCTTTAGGCCTATGCAGTTGAAACGTTTTAAGTGGATTTAGGGTTGCCATCCTCACCTGGTGTACTGCTCCTGGCACAAAGGAGGTGTTAAGAGGTGTGTGTATTTCCATATGCTGAAGCCATCTTAGCAGCACCGTGCCCAAGTCTGTATGGATGCTACAAAATGGCTCAGCTATCCAAATTAAAAATATTTCTCTTAGACAATCCTAACTTCCCAGAACCTGAAACAAGGCTTGATCAGTCTCCAACCTACCTTTCTTCCTTAGGAAGAACACCATTTCAAGGTGAAAAGAGGGAAATTAGACCTGGAGGTCAAGGAAAGGGCCTACAGAAACAGCCATAGCCCTGTACTGCATTGTGCTCTGTGAGGATGTTCATGTTTCACGCATTTCCCTGTATAGCTGCAAGAGGGTAGGAGCCCTCTTTTGGAAGTTTCTTCCATGAAGAATTGCTACTTCACATAAACAGCAGAACACCAGGCTCGTGTTTCATTCATTTTTCCCCACAAAGTAACAAGCATTCAGTATTTTTACAGGTAATCCCATACATCAGTGTTGCACAAAGTGTCCTTTAAATGTCACCTGTGGCTTTTTGCCAGAAGCTGTTTGCAGCTGGATTATCCTGTGCACACCATTGTGTACTCAGCTGCAAGCCCTTCATGTGAAAAGGCTTTTTGTGCAACAAACTGAGGATAAGTTACCAAAAGCAGGCACCTATATTTGAGTCCCCTTAAAGCCTGGTTTAGGCAGGTAGGTACCGAAGTGGCACAGCTTTCCGTACTGCTTGGAGCTTTGCTTAGAGCTGTTGAGCTCTCAGCAGTTAGGGCAGCAAACTCGTATCCCTAAAAACCCAACCCACAGCCAGCCTGGCAATGAAGCTTCCGAGCAGCGTAGCCAGCTGTGACCTCTAGTTCCAAGTCCGAGTGCGGCTGTGCCCTCTGCAGCTTCCTGGTTCCGCTGCGTGCCCAGGCAACCAGAATTGCTTTAACAGCTCCGCTGACATCCATCTAACCTTGCAACACATGTAAGGCTGCCTCAGTGTAGCTGCAGCCAACAGCTTCCTGCCTCACTACAAGCCTAAAGGCAAACCTGTGAGACAGTTTATGGGCCATAATTGGGGGGGAGGGGGGGGTAAATCACCAATTGCTGGGATGCATTTCCTTTCAAAGACTGAGCAGCTTGAATCCCACTGTCAGTTTTGCCAATAAAGCAGGCAGGTTTTATCTAGCTGTACATTGAAACTGTCCTTGTCCTATATACTGTACACATATCTGGCTTGCTTAGTTTGGGATTGATAAACATTGCAGAATCAAAACTCAGTGAATTTTCCCCAGTGTTGGAGGCTCAAGTGCTCAGGTGTTCCCAGAACACACTGCTAACTGCACACAGCCTGACCAAGGTTTGAGTAAGCAGCTTTAAGAAACATGTTTGTCCATGTGACTCAGTTTTTGCCATTGCAAGGTGACTTTGAAGATGAATAGTAATAAAAATCGAGAAAGTTACCCAGTGCATGCCCTAGTAAATTCTTGCCAGTTGATCCCTTTCATCTCCACCTCCCCCTCCACCAAGCTCTTAAAATTCCCAAAACACGAAAGCAGCGATAGGCTCTGTCTGATGGCCCTCATGACTCTCTAGTGCCCCAGGTTATGTCTACAGCAGCTCCTGTTGTGGTCAGTTATTACTGTGTGAACTGCTCTGTAGTGCTTTGCTAAGGCCACAGCGCCAATACGTCAGCAGGAATTTGACAGGCAGCCAAACCATCAGAATTAGTGGGTGGATTAGGGAGTTACCTCTCCTGAGCTTGGGAGCTGGTTTGATGGGAGGGTGGAAGTCTCACAGGTACCCTTGCTGGAAGGTTACTCTAAAAAAGCAAACCGGTGTTCAGATGTTTCTGGATTTGGACAAATTCCTGGAAGTTGCTGCAGTTAACCATTTCTTGGAAGCAAGAACTCTGAGTTTTAATCTTTTTCTTTGTAGGTGGAGTACGTGGGATAGCACGCGGTGGTATCGCAGGCCTGACGCTCACTGGCCTCTACGCTCTGTACAACAACTGGGAGCACATGAAGGGCTCCATAGCCCGGCAGTCGCTCTGAGCAGGGCAGCCAGCGCTGGACAGAGGACACGGTTGCAGTCACCAATCAAATCAGTTGCAAGACCTGTCTGGTGCCCCTTCCTATTTTATTTACAATTAGCGTGAAACCAAGGGAAGCTACGCTGGGAGGAACCTCTTGACACCATTTGGCTGGACTGGCCCTTTCCCTCCTGCCAGCTGCTTGCTGGAGGCAGCAATATTTGTTGGACCCGCGAGTGAGCAGAGTGGCCACTGAGATAGAGTCTCCCTGACATGCTCGCCAGCTAGCCCTGGGCCAGAGCTCCACAGCATGCTCCAGTCCCGTAGCTGTACCTGCTGCTCGGTTGGGTGGCATGTCCCACCCCGACAGCGCCTCCTAATAAAGTCTGTGTCCGTAGAGCTGCACTGCACTCCTTCAACACCCAGAGCTCCAGCAGCGGCTGGCACAGGGCAAGGCTTGGCACTCGTGCAGCTCAGGATAAGCTGTTAAAAGGGATACTGGAATTAATAAAAAGGGTGGTACTTACGCAACACTTCTTCCTATGCTTTGCTGTTCCTGCTGCTAAGACAATGAGGGGCTGCTCCTTAATTTAGTTTAGAAGGACTGCTGGGATAGAGTCATGAGGGAGTTGGGTGAGAGGAAAAGAACTAATGGGTGATGCACAATGGTAGTGAGGCATACTGGGCAGGGGCTGGCTGACCCTGCTCGCTGACTTGTAACCAACACAAAAGTAGTTGTTTTTTGGTGCTGTGCCTGAAACCCAGTAACTGTTGCAAGACCCCTGTCATTGGGTTATAAAAACATTTAGGCCTTCTAGGACCTTAAAACTTGTTCAGCCAATAATCAGAAACCAAGACACAGAAGTGCTACTCTTGTTTTCTATTACAGGATTTATAATTAATGCATTCCCTTCTACCTCCCTAAGTAGTATTGGTAGGTTATTGGCAAGATAGATAGATATACGTGTTCTTCAGTGTTGAAGCAAAAGCAGGTATGAAGTATTTTTTGCAAATGAATTGAATGGTGAATTGTGAATTAATTTGCTAGTTAAAATTATTGTATAAAAGCTATTTAAGTTTTTAAGTAGGATAACTAAATAGATCAGAGATAATGCAAAGGTCAGGGAAAAAGGCAAGAAATGTACTGTACTGCTCAGCAGGTAACGTAATGCAAAACTTTTGATAACTATGATATACCCAACAAAACAGAAACAATAGGGCAGTAGAAAAAAAGTGTAAGTGCTTACCTTTCTTTCTCTCTCTGTCAAGAAACCTTTCTTGAGGAGGAGAGGTCTGAAGACCACCTTCTTATAGCAAGCTCTTTAGCTAACGAGCCTTCACAGTTGACCTCAGTTAGCTTTGCTTGCTACCAGCTCAAAGCAGATGCTCCATGCCAGCACTGAGCTAGATGTAGCACAAAGGAAAGCAGACTGTTTTCTCACCAGCATTGTCAATGTTGTTTCTTGTTGAACCTTACTTACGTTCTGCTTTCTTTCAGTAGGTTGTGTATCAGTGTTGTGGTGTAAGAGTCAGCCCGCCTAGCGCATACTCTTTTCAGGGCTGTACCACAAGAAACTCTTGTCCTACCTGCAGACTGCAGAAAGGTGACTGGGGTGCTAGCTGCGCAGCAGGACACGAGAGAAATGCATATGTTTTTTTTTTTCCTCCAGGCTGCTTTTTCTCTCCTCATTGGCATCAGAGGGATCTTCCCCTCCTGTGCTTCTTGGTTTCATTTAATAGGATTTGTACTCCTATGCGCTTAACAACAGAGGCTTGTTGGCCACTTCTGGGGCTGCTGGTGGAGGAGGATTGCTTTTAAGTGTCTGGAACTTTGCCAGGTATCTCGTATTTTTGCTAGAGACTTTGTCAGGAATGAAATGTGACCCAGGAGCTCTCTGCTCCTAGCTGAAATAGGAAAGCTGTGAATTGGAGCAAATGGCTTTCCTCCTTCAGCTGCACTGTGGATAACATAGGAATGAGCTTCTGCGTTAAAAGGTGCCACAACCCCAAGGTGAGGCTGACTCTGAGGCAGCTTAGTTTGTTATCTGGTCTGCAGTCACCTCAGGTTTCTGGGAACTGCCTGCCTCAGGGCAGAGCTGTATGATTTTCTGCAGTAGCTTTGTTTCTAAGGCCACTAGAAGCTTTGGTTTGTAACCTGTTTGCATGCAGTGATGCTTAGCTTGAGGTACCAAACATAACCACAATGGCAGCAGCCGGGGGCTGGCTCTGGGGCTGAGCACTTGAAGTGAGCTCTGGGTGCAGCACTGCTATCAAGCGGGGAGAGAGCAGTGGCCATCTGGTAGCATCAGCTTCTGTTTGTATTTGTGGCTCCAAGCTCTCCAAAGCAAAACTGCATTGTAAGGAATCTCTTCATTGTGCTTTATCTACAGGACTTGCTGCATTCACAGTTTACTGGTGCCCACTCAGTGTAAAGCTGCTGCTTCTTCAAGCTGTGACCAAAAGCGCACCTGAGTTCAGTAGGAGTAAAAGGAAGTAAAAGCAAGGTGCAAATGTAGGGTTCGGTTAGCAAGCCATAGTCCTCCCATGGAGAATTACAGAATTGTGGGCACCAGAGGTCTCAGCTGTCCCAAAGGGCGCTGTTTTATCTGCTTGCTGTGCCATTCACAGCATCAAGTTCTGCTGATAGAGTTCTGATAGATTTACGGCACCTTTCCGTGCTGTGGCAGCAAGTGAGGGAGTCTAAGGTAACAGGTGTAGGGAAAACTGGATGAATTTTGTAAAGCTGCTTTCGTGTAGCCTGAGGAATGGAGCAAGGCAAACTCCTCTTTCACTATTCCCTTTCAGCAAGTGAGTTCTCTTACAGCTGGAGAAAAGTTGTTGAAAAATCATTAGGCATGGCCCAGCAAGCTCAACTTCCTCAGCAAAGCAGGACAGTTAGGAAACTGGTATGCTTTAAATGGGGCCTTGTGTGCTGCGAGCAGTGGTGCTCCTGCATGCCAGGCACCACAGTGACTCCAGAGGGTACTAGAGCCTGTTTCAGTGCTCTCGGTGTTCTTAACATTGGGCTTACATCCCCCCAGGAGCCATGTGTAATGCCCCTCGAGCAGCCCTGGTGCCGGGATGCAGCAGGCTTGGACCAGGCTCTTGTCCCCCCGCCCAGAGCTGCTGCTCCCTGCTTTCGCCAGCAGGCACTATGCGGTCGCAGAGCGGGTGGGTTATTTTGCACAGAAGCTAGTTAGAGTCTCCATTCGTTAGGGAAATGCAACACTTAAGGGAGGAGGGGAGGTTTCTTTTCCTCCCTATGGACCTGGAACAGCTGTGGAACTGGGTGTTAGAGCACCCCTCTTCCTCAGTAGGAGGCATCACTAATAATCTCAGCTCACTCAAAAAAAGCCTCTCCAAATACTTGTGAAGCCACAAATAGTGTTCTCTGCTCCTGCTACTTTGTCTTGTGTGAACTATTTATGCCTTGTCTCTGAAAGCTGTACATTCAGCCTTCATGCTGAGGAGTTCCACACGTAGCTGCTTCTAAGGCTAGCTCTAGTACATCTGGAAGAAAACGTGCGTATATGTGCACACACCCACAAATGAAATTCAGGCTATCCTGTTTGGAAGGCTGCCAGGCCCAGCTGCGTGTTGTCTCACAAGAATGTTCTCTTCAGGGTACAGAGCAGCTTAAAGGAATAGAAAATCCTCAAAGGAGAAATAAAATATGTCAGTCTGATATTCAAATACAAGGACAGCATAAGAGCTAGAGAAGGACTAACTTGGCAGCCAGACAAGGTATATTTGCCAGCCACAGAAGAGGACTGGAACACATTAGAACAAAAAAATCCATAAATCCTCCTTAAATACTCAGGGCAGTAAGACTCAAACGCACCATTCTGTCTAAATCTGTCTCTTGCAGCACCTGAATAAAGGCCGGGTGCTGTAGCCCTACCAGCTGAGTGTCCCAAGGCCTTCTGTCCCAGCGCAGGCCAACAGGAGGCTGCCCACCAGGAGTGCACCAGGGCTCCCTGGCTAGGAAAGCTGACTGCACGGCCACGTGGGCAGCAGCCACACAGAGAACTAAGCCGTGAGCCCTGCTCTGGGATGGGTGCGCTGCTGTGGCAGCCTCCAAGCATACGTTAACCAGGCAAGTCTCCTCGGCGCTCTTTTGTTACCCACCTTACAAAGAAGCCGTATCACACACCTTGGCTGCAATTATTTTTAATGGAAAAGACTAAATCGATGTTTTACATAAATATCAATTAGTGATAAGTCAGTTAGTAAGTAAAGGAATACATACCCCAAGTCTGAAAGGCTTACAATGAAACTGACAAGGTAGCACACAATGAGGACTACAAGGAATGACAGGAGGTGGGCTGCACTTCGGTCACCTTCAGTAAGTTCAACGGCTAATCAAATTAGGCTATTATTGGAGTTAGTCACAGTGCGGTCTTCCTGTGCAGCAACAAGAACACGTTCAAAGGGGAAAAGGAACTTCAAAACCATCTTTCTGCTTTCAGGAGCAAGCCCCAACTATTAACATACAAGCCTCTAGTGGTCCGCTGATGTTAAGCCCTTTTGGGGTCTACTTGCAGATGTGCAGTGTACCCGTCTCAAAACTTAACACAGGTTATTAGACAGGAATGTGGTCACGTGTTGGATCTTGCTAGTTTCTTTTCTACAGCATTGCAAAAAATTTAAATCACTTTTGTTTTCAGGCAGGCTTCAGTGACGGGGAAGAGGGGGAGCTATTTTCTGTAGTCATTAAGAGTAAAGAGAGTGGAAGCTGTACCAGAAACTACAAAACTTCACAGTTTTTTCATGCAAACTGACAGATGTGATCCACATTTCTATCTGACTTCTTTTTTTTTCCTATGGACTCAAAAGGTTAAATATAGTGTTCATATGTCCACAGCTATAAGGATCAGAATTATTGGAACCCCACTTTTATATGCACAACAATAGAATTCCACAGCTACAACATTACAGTGGAACAGACAGTGGGATCCACAGTTTGCTGAGTTAGTGCTTCCCAATTAAAACATCGATCTGATGAGAAAGCATCTGATTCCCCAAGTATTACCATTAAGCGCCATGTGGCCAAGATGCCTGTTTTCCAGTGGCTTAATCAACAGAAGTTCATTCTGAATTATCTAAAACTACCAGAAACATACACGTTTCATTTTACAGCTGTTCCAGGGAAATTCAAATAGTTACTGAAGGCTGGGGACACAGTAGGTTCTGGATCTACTGATGCTTGAAAGTGAATACTCTAGAAAAGCCCATCAATCCAACTTTGCCCTATTTCTTTGACAAACCCATGTCTACCCTGTCCTCTGACTGGCTCAAAAAGTTGCAAGAAAGTTTTCTTTTAGAACTATGTTTCCAAGTCTCCTGTCTTGTGTCAGGTCCCACACATTCATGTATTTTTCAAAATCTAGACTACACATACTCAGCTGGGAGACAGCGATACACGATGCAAACAAAACCTTTATAGTAAACAACTGCTCAATAAAAAAAAAATGCTTCCAAAGACAGCCTAAGCTACCTCACAACCCCAATAAGCTGGAACCCAACCCACATCAAAGTTGTAGCAGCTGAAAGTAAATGCAACATTTCTGAAGTTGATGCCAGAGGTGGACATTTGACAGCACCAGAGAGATTCTGCTTTATACTTGCATTGGCTTCAGTATACTTCAATTGATGATCCATTACAAGAAGATTCATGTAGTCCCAGAACAGATATGAATTTACTAATACCTCTATAGTTTCAGATTGCTTATGCTCAGTGGGTGTACATTTCAGAATTAATCATAACAAAGAGGCATCTTCTGCATCATAACTCCTATATTTTTTGCTATAATTTTAGAAGAAAAAGCAGATGGCCAAACACAAACACAAGAAATCAGCTGGCTGCAGTCACTCAGTGTGATGTGCGATTGATCAGCAGGAAGGGGACAGTTTCAGTGCTTCCAGTTCTTCACATCTAAACAAATTTAAAATAGGATTATTCTTTTCAATCTATGACACACAGAAAACAGTAGTTCTGGAAAAAGCACGTATAAGACACTAGAAAAAAATCTAGAACAGTTTCTAGAACTCAGTATCTTGCCTTGTAGGGGTTGCTAACACCTGCTTGCTAAGAAGAATGCCTTTTGTCATTTTTAAGAACAACGATTAAGAGTTAATCTTGGCAGAGAGGACAAACATGGTGCAAATACACTACCAAAATAAGAAAGAAGTCGCCTAGACGTTTAGAGATGAATTACATGTTTTAGTTACAACAGAAGTTACCAAGATTTCACCAAATATCAATGTTTAATTGTGATCTAGTCAACTTCCCTTCCTGGCTTGGAATCAAGAGAGGAGTAGTGAACAAAACAGAATGGCCCAAGCTGCTAAGAAGGTGCATGGGAAGGAAGTGCATGGGAAGTACAGAACCACAGAGATCATTTAGGCTGGAAAAGACCTCTAAATCAGCTAGCCCAGTCTAACCAAGCACTGCCAAATCCATTAAACCATGTCACTAAGTTCTACATCTAGTCCTTTTTTGATCTTGATGCTGTTAAATACCATTTCTATAGATCTCTGAAGATGAAAGCTGCTGCCTCCTCTGTTCTGTACCCAATTTATGTTTAGGCTCAGGTACTCATTCTGTGTATCCTACCTGTAAAGGAGTGCGATACAGCCATTTTTCGTTATCTCCATTGAGCTTCATACAGGCAAAAAGGTCACAAACTGTAGGAAGGCCAAACTCCTGGAAAAGAAATCACTTTAATTACTGATAGCTACACATAAAGACATGCTAGTGCCTCTTCAGATTCTGTCAGGCATTCATAAAGAAAATAAAACTGAATCCTGAGCCTTTGAGATTAATACCTTCTTCATTTAAGACTCATTTCAGACTAACTTCATTTTAGTTAAGACTACTTTAGTTAAGACACTTCAGAATTAATTCTTTCTGTATGTTAAACACTGGCCTCATCTACTTAATTATTTAAGTAATAATTGCTGAAAACACTAAAAGAGCTTAAAACACAGCAGTAGCAAAAACTTAGGAGCATGCTCACTTGTGCTTTCTTGCGTAGGAGCCATTTATCTTCCACTGGAGGTGGGTTAGCATTTTCTAGGTTCTTGGAAGTCAACACCCAACTATTTACGTTCAAGGGGAGGTGGAATGGAGCCAAGAGGTCTACAAAAGGACTCTTGAAACTATTCGCTTTTTCCCCGCTTGCCTTTTCTTCTGCACTTTCTGTTTTGTGCTCAGACTTGGCTAGCCAGCTTGTCAGAGGCCTTTCAAGCAGCACTTTCCATGGTTCTGCTATCTCTGCTGAATAATCCACTTTCTCTACGCTAACAGGCTCCCCTGCGAGCTGCTGTGAGGGGTTAAGCCAGGTGTTGGCAAGGGACTTTGTCTTCTCATGCTCAGGGTTTGGTACAGCTTTCTGGCTTACTGGAACTCCGTTTTTATCCTTCCCTTCCTTCTTCAGAAGCCATTTACATAGAGCCACTTTTCCACAGTTTTCATCACAGACGCATTCTGAAAAGCTGGCGCATAGCTCATTAGCTTTGCACACATCTTCCACTTTGAAAGGGGCCTGAGGATGCTGAAGAAGCCAAGCATTTACGGCAGATGTAGTGGGTGATTTCTTTCCATCAAGATGCTCGTTCAGGCACTTCAGGTTTCCCAGGTTCTCAATTTCCACGCTTTTGACCTGGCTGCCACAACAACTGGTGCACGTTTCACCTTTGAGGAGCCAATCATTCATATTAAATTCTTCCCTAAAAGGTTTGAATTCATACTTCCATTTCTCATCTGAAGCACTACTTCCATTTTCCACCACAGGCGTAAGCAGCCAGTCAGAAAGGTCCACCTCTTCTTGTTCCAGGCATTCCAACTCCTCCACCTTTTCCATGGAAAAGGATGAGTTGAAAGTAGAGGTGGAGTCCTTGCAAGCAGGGGAATCTGCCTTCCCAGCAACATTGTGCTGTTGATTCTGCAGGAGCCAGTTTTCCAAATCTTTCAGATTTCCCCAGGCTTGCTCAAAATAACAGACTTTGGGAGAACTTAAATCCTAGTAAAAACACATAAAAATGCATTTATTAGCACTAAAAGACAACGTTCAGTACCTGTTGCCACAATTTTATCATAGAATATTCTGGTACGTGCAGAAGTATTACTGGAGCATGAGGCAGAGTAAAGAGAATTAATGAAGATCTAATTCCCACTGTGCTGCATCTCTAACCACTGTCCCCTTTATTAAACTAGATTAGTGCATAAAAGGCGTACCTGGCTGGGTTCCGACACGCATTTCTGGGTAACCCATTCTTCAAGATTGGTGCTGGGAACATATGGAGCCTGGCAAACACCCACAGGTCTGCTTCCAAGTAACCAGTCAGCAAGCGAGGCACCCACTGTCCCACACAATGTTTTCTGCTGGTAAAAAGCATTCTTGGTTATGGAAGTGTGTAATTGCTGAGGCAACTGATGGTGAACATCAAAACGAGCAATACCTCACATCAGTATTTCTGAACCAAAAGAAAAACCCAAAGTTCCTTCTAGTTAAAACAACAACAACAACAAAAAAAGATCTTCGATCACCTGTATGACTTGTTTTGTGATCCTAGATTATTCAGAGAGGGAACGATAAGAAAGGAAAAGACAACTTCTACAATGCACAGGTCTGATGCATAATCCAGCCGTAACACTCCTTTTGACCTCAATTCCTGTTACTAATTTGCTACCCTCTGAATCTTCACTGACACTGTTTCTGAGCAGAGCCCAACATCCTGTTTCCTGTGAACTCCTGGATTAAACCTCATTGGATAGTTCCAAGTCCTGATGTGACAACATTCAGTTAAAATACTTGGACTGACAATCAAACTCCAAATTCACATTCATGTATCTCCTTGCATGTCTGCTCCTGGAGCAGCTAGAACATCAGATTACTAATGCTTACCACAGCAACTGCTACTGGCTGCTCAAACGTCTGAACGAACAAAAGTCATTTCTCAAGCCAGCTAACATACTATGCGTGAGTTCTCCTTTTACCATTGCTTACAGTGAAACATTCACAGATACAAGTCCTAATCTTACCTGCTCACAGTTCACTAGGGGAAAATTCTGCCCTGGGAACCAGGGAGAAGCATTCTCTCTCTCTGAGGTCTGCTATAAGGAAAGAAGAGTGAAATTCAATTTAAATCTCAATTTTGTCCAGTTTCAAGGATGATTTCTACAATGAAGCAGAAGCAAAGCGCAGTTGCAGCTGGTCAGCTCTTTGTAGCTAATCATTTTCTCAATATTTAAAAAAAAAACACAAAGATTTGCTCTAAAAATACTGCTCCCACTCTACTGCCTTTTAAGAGAATTATCTCCAATAATACAGAAGATACACTGCTTACGTAAGAATCCCAAAACATTTATAAATCACAGACAGCTTTCTACAATGGAAGTATTAACATCTAAAGAAAATATTATCATCAGTTTTCATTTGCTGGAACCATAATTCCCTCTGTCTCTGCCAAAATATTGAAGTAACATATACAAAACTAGATCTAAGCTCAGTGAAAATCACAATTAGGTGCATAATTAATAAACCACCGTGTATATATTACATAGCTAGAACTACATGACTTGTACACAAGATTTATTCAAGCTCTGACTGAAAGTGGAAATACTACTTGGGATATATTGCAATACTGCCTATATATACACATATCTGTGTGTGTATGAAGTATTGCAGTCCAGGAAAAGTCTTGATGCTTACCATTGTTTTAATTGAACCAAATGAGGTAATAGCCTGGCGAAGGTAGGATGTGTCAGCCTCAAAATTCAGGACAGAAGACTCCTCTGGTTTAAGAGTAAGACTCTCCAGTCTGAAAAAATAAGATGGTAGTTACAGAAATGTTAAAAAGAAAATTGCAACCTTCTACATGTCATCTGTCATGTTTTGGGAAATCAGTCTTATTTCATAAGAAGGTTTCCAAAGTGATTTGGCACTAATTAACTAAAAGATTTTTACCGTTTGCACAAAAATAGGGAGATGCCTGTTCACAAACCATGAAGAAAGTAAACAGCCAACAAAACACAAGTTTTTCCTTCACATTTCAACAGTTAATATTTGAAAAAGTCTGCACGTCCAAGCCCACTGCTTTTCATGGTTCTGTTTTGGGTTTTTCAATCTGATAAAGATGAGAGGAATCATACTTCAGACTGCTTTAAAGATCTTACTTCTAGGAACTAACTCTTATGAATTAGATCTATTATTAGTTCTCCTAGAATCACAAACTGGATTAAATTCTTAAGTCAAAATAAATACCAATTATGCTAGCTTGCAGAGACAATATTTACCTCTCCAGACACACTGAAATCTGGTTTGCTAGTTCATTACTGTAGGAGCGCTCCAGCTGATGAATAAGGCAATTGAACTGTCCCAAATACTGCACAAAGACAAAACACACATTACTGCTTTCGCTTCTCAAGTTACAATGGAGAAAATACTTGCAGAGACAATTTATTTAAAAATCCCAGTGCAACAAAATCAATTTGCAGCCAGATCTTACCCAATACAGCTGCTGAGCTTGCTGCTGCAATGCTTCCTCTTTCAGCTGCTGGATGAGGTCTACCTGCTCGAACAGCCAAACTTCACGACTGCGCAGGCATTCCAGGTGGCGACTTATGTGGCTGTGAATCTTAGCTTTTACCTGTAAGGCAACAGGCACCACTTCTGTAATATCTGTCACACAACAAGCATATACTGTGCTAATTACAAAACATTTGCCACAGAGAAGTGGTATTTCTGTACCCATTTATTTCTCAAACGCTAACCACAGTTGCCCGCAGCACATGACTCACAAGGCAGTGCAAGTTCCAAGGCTACCTCTGAAGGAGTATCAAATAACAGGGCTGTTTGCAATCTCTCTCTTTTCTGATGTTTCAGCCAACAGCTACAGAGAATTCTGCGTGCCTAAGCTGGTAGCACAGGAGTAACTTTATCAAAAACACACCCAAGTTACACACCATGATACTTGCCTGTCTCTAGGGAGATTTCATATCATCATTATATGATAAAGTACTCTAGAGCAATTAAAACTGTCATCAAAGTCATATTAGTTATTAATGCATTCTAATGAATTAAAAATTACCTCCCGCCAGTTCTCTTTAATCTGTTGCTCAGCCTTGACAATTCCAGATATAGCTGCTTCCAAGTCCTTCTTTGCTTGAAGGCACTTTGCCAGTGGCTCGCTGCTGCAGGAATTTCTACTTCTATCTTGTGGTGGACTCATTCTTAAAGTATTCCTAAAATAGGACAAAAAAAAAATCTTAATAGTTTCTATTCCTCTTTAAGGGAAGAAGAAGGGCATCACATGAAGAACCATCTGCACTGCTTCGCTATTAAGGTGAACAAAACAGCCTAAGACCCTACACCGACGGAAGCTTTCTGTGCAACTGACACCGGTCTCTAGAAATGCCTTTGCCCAGGGAATTTACACAACCACAGGAAAACCAACAGATTCTTGACAACAGGTCCAACCACAGGAGCTTAGGCAATCCTCCCAGCTGCTCACATTCCTCTGGCATTTGTGCCTAGCCAGCAGACTCCAGCACTCAGGAGCTGATCCGAGCAGGGCTCAGCAGAGCTGCAGGAGCTGGGAAGAATGGCCTGGCAAGTGGCAGCCACTATTTGAGTCATCCTTTTTTCACCTGCGGGCAATTTAATCAGCTCCCTTAAATTCCCTCGTAAATAAGAAAATTCTTACACAGTCTGATCAGCTCAAAAACCAAGCACTGACACAAAGACCACTCTTTTTACTAAGCTGCAAAGGCCAAAACTTACTGTGGCTGCCCATTATTTTTGTTATGGTCACAGCCTTAGTAACTTTCTTAGCTTCAGCATATCCTCAACAGGGCTCAGATACAAAATTTCTAAGAAGTTATGCTAGTAAGGATTTTGGAAATAAGGGAAAAAACTAAATACAGATTTTAAGCGAAAAATGGGAAGAACCGTTAAAAACATGTTTTCTAAACAATGGGTATTTGTTACCCCAGAGTTTCAATTCTCCTGTTCAGTTTCACAGGATCCCTGAAGAATTTCACAGTATCTCTGAACTTAAGATTTATAGAAAACACCCCATTTAAAATGTTAAAACTCAGCAATAACAGCTATGGAAACCATCAGCAGAATTAAGAGGTTTACATCCATCAATCAAAGTACTTTACAGATTTCACCACCCCACTGGAGGTAACTCAAAGAGTATTTCCAATACAACAAGACCACAGAGCTCATGTTACTGAGCAGCTAGTTAGTCCGCAACTGCCAAACTCCACAACTGCACAAACTTCAATCCAAAAATTGCAGTTTACAACATGAATACAACACGAAAAATACAACATGAACCAACAGAGCTGCTTCTTGCCCCTCTTGTTTTGGATGGCTGTACCTGTACGATCCAAATGCTTAAATACGTATCCACTGTCTGACGTACATCCTGCAGGAAAACCTAAGTGGGAGCCCAGCTCTCAGAAGTAATCTAAAATTATTACCACAAAGTCAGGGAGATACCCAGCCAAGAAAAGAATGACACAAGATATATTCAAAGGTGTTGTATACTCAAAATAAAAAAATATATATATTTTTTTGATTATATTCTTGTGCAACAACCACAGTCAAAGTCTGAAAGGCTGAAAGCAATTCCCTTGTTTACTTACAGCATAAATAATGCACTTAAAGGGCTGTCATGCAAATGACGTTATGCGTGTATCTACAAATGCCAAGTCCGAGCAAAGTATACCGCACTGCTATGTAAGCATTTTCTGAATTTATGTCACAGGGGAATTCTGCAGGATGCCTGAAGACAAGCTGCCTCAGTTTTTACAATGTAGATTAGCAACTTCATACTGGCACAGGTAAATTTAAGAAACTCCTACACGGTCCCCATATGATCTCTGAAAATACTTTCTTTTTTTCCTCTTTGTTGTGCACGAGCCTCTCTCTGGCACCACCGGAGCCTCCCTGCAGCCCCCCTAAAATGGCCGTTCTTTCACTGCGAGCAGCGTCCCAGCCGAAGCCAACAGCCAGATCTGGCTCCTCGGTTCAGTTCTCCCGTCCCCTGGGACGTGGTGAGGCCCCGCTGTGCCGCCCCCAACACCACCGGCGGCCCCAGAGGCACAGGGCTCAGCTGGCAGCCCCACCGGCTGATAAGGCAGCACGCCTCCCTGCACGTAAGCGGGGGAGAAGTTGGGGCTAGAAAACAACAACACGCCTGAACAAGGCTTGAAGATAATGTAATTGCTGCTCATAAAATACTTGTCTTTACAGGGGAGGGGAGAAAAAATTGGCTGTTTCTCAGTACCCAAAAACTTCAGTGGAGCGCTGGTATTACAAAACCCCTTCAGCTAAACCTGGTGCTGACAGCTTCACCCCCCTTAATGCTCTGCATAATCTCAGCCTTGGGATCTTTTGATTTTCTTTGTAGCTCAACCTCCTGGCCAGAAATTGTTTTCTAAGGCTGTAATTATGCACAGTGCAGCTGGGAGCAGAGGACAACCTCTCTTCCCACACGGCTTGCTGACAGGCCGGCAGAAAACTGCTTTTCCTGGCTTCTCACTTCCAGCACAGCCACCCCTGCTGCTGCTGAAAAGATCCTTGTTTTCCATTGCCAATGCACAGTGCAAACCCTCAAAAAGATGACCTTCCCGAGCCCTTACCAGGAGGCTGCCCCGAACAAAACTCGCGTTTAAGAGACTATTTATAATACGGAATGATTTCTTTGAGCTGCCAGGGCCAGGCTGTTCCCGAGGGCTCACCACCCGGGCTTCATGTGGTTTCCCACCAGCTGGCCTGTCTGACCCGAAGGCCCTCTTCGCTCCCACACTGCCCCACCAAACCAGGAGCTCCTCGTCAGGACCATCCCGGGGTGGGCGCGTGGGAGCTGCGGTCAAGGAGCGAAGCACCGTAGGCGTAAGAGCCGAATCTCAGAAATTTCCATTTCAATCCAAAAATAACAAGCGCCGTTCCGAGCACGGCGCCAACGCCACAGACGGCCTACCTGTGCGGAGCCTCAGCCGGGGGGTGCCGTGCTGCGGGGCTGGGAGCCGGGCCCTCTGCGGGCAGCCAGCTGCGGCGCTGGGCAGCAGGCGAGAACCCGAAGCAGCGCGGCGAGGAGCGGCACGGCCCTGCCCGAGCCTCAGCCCCAGCGCTCCGGAGGGGCCCTACCCCGCGGCGGGGAGCTACCCCTGCAGACGGCCGCCGGGCTGTGCCCGAGCCACCCGGCCGCGCACCGCCTCCCGGGGGCTCCCCGCTGCCCACCGCCTCCCGGCCCAGCCCGCCCCTGAGTCCCGAGGCCGGCGGCACCCGCAGCCCCCCGGCCCCGCGCAGGGCTCCCCCCGTCCCGTCCCTCACCGTGCTGCCGCGGAGCGCTCCCTCGGGCTGGCGGCGCCGCGGCTCAACGGCGACCCCGGGCCGCTCTCGCGAGAGCCCCGCCCCAGCCCGCCCCGCTCGGCCCCCTGGCGGCGCGGCGGAGCGGCTGCAGCGCCGGGCGGGGCGCGGAGCCGAGGGGACACAAAATGGCGGCGGGGCCGGTGAGGGGACGAAGGCGGAGCCCCACGGGGCGACGGCAGCACGGGCGGGGGTTCAGCCCCGCTGCCCCCTCTGAAGAGGGAGCGGGGTCTCAGAGAGCGCCCTGCTGCACCCTGTGCCTCGGCACCAGCCCCACCACGGCACCTGAGGAACGCTCGCTGCTACAGCGATTTTCTTCGCAAATGGGACAGGGCTTATGCACAGCCTCTAAAAGAATGTTTCTGGCACTCAGTTAGACCAGACGTCCTTCAATAATGGCAGTAATCTGAGGGAACCAGCTGTGTTGACAGCACCCCATAACATAATTTACTTTTATTAAGCTGAGCTGGCACCATGGCTGTCCGACAGACAGGACAGGGCAGCCGCAGTGGACCCACAGCACAGCAGAAATTAGAGAAAAGGCATCATTGCAGGCAAAGAGGAAAGCGTCTGCCCCTGGGGCCTGCGCCTCGTCCCCTTCTAGCAGCCTCACACACATCCATCCCCAGCTGTCCCCCAGTGCTGGTCCTGGGCAGGCAGCAGCTGACAGTCCCAAATGGTCGAGGGAAGTACGTGTGTACTTTATACACATACTTCACTTATGTAATGAAAGTAAAAACCACCAATACAGTCATTTTAATCCTCACCCAAGTTGATCTGCCTTTTTTTTCCCCCTTTTTCTCTCCTGAAAGCCTCCGAAGCTTCAGCTGGTAGAAACATCTCTGTGACCACTTCATACACACATAAGCTTCTGCAGATACAGGAGATTCTTTGATGGCCAGAAATTACATCTTCCCAGTTACCAACTGGAAAGCACCCTCAGTTCAGATATGATGTGTACAGAGTGCTACTCACCATGCTTTACAAATGAGAGGAATTCCTGTATGTGTTTTGTAGGACTAGAATAGGTTTGACCACATCTTCAGTGTAAGCAGGCATGGCCCAAAGCCAGACAAAACTTTGCTCACATGATCTATTATTTATCAGTAACTGGTTCAACAGCAGCCACTTCCAACTCACACTATTTGTGTCACTGAAAAATTGTCATAAAGGCAGTGCATACCTGTAGCTAGACTTCCAAGGCCAGGACTACTGCTTTGCTTCAGCGCCTGACAGAATTGTCCCTGTGGCATTTGGCTGAAAATACTCTCTGCCACAGTGTGCTGGCCAGTCTAAAATACAGAGAAATACATTCAATAAGCAAAGGCATACCCCAACAGTGGTTCACTGATCCCAGACTCAGTGGCTCCAACAACTTAAAATAGCGAGGAAGGAGTTGAGTAAACAAGTCCTTTGTAACATCCTGTATAAACTACATGGTCATTTTTTAATAACTACACAGCACACGTGGGATGTTGAAAAGGCTGTGAAGTTAAGAAGTCAGAACATCAATGGAGAAGCTTACAATGTGCGTGTAGAGCTCACTGCTCACATTTCAGGAACCTAGTTTCCTGAAGAGCTGCATTTTGGGTTGCAAGCCCCTGTGTTTTTCACCCTGCAGTTACCTGGTTTGGGGGACGGGGGGACAGGGCAGGACAGCTGCTTTCCGTTTGGCTGCTTTGAGGATGGCTCAGAGGCAGGCTAAGGGTGAGCAATCAGTTTTGTGCCCAGTTATCGAACACAAAGTTTCCAGTGGCCTCAGGACATCTTCTCTGAAACATTGTTCCCAGAGACTTACTTTGCATCTAGATTAGAAATATAAAAAGCATTAAAAAAAAAGTACTCCTGCACAGTGTATTTCTCCAATCATCCATTACCTCCTGCTTGTTATGGCAGGGTTGGGAGGGATGAACTTGACTAGGTTATAATTAATTGTCTTGGCAAAAGACATTTGGCTTCTGCAAAGCTAGAAAGCCAGGAAAATGATGCAGGGAAGAGCATCTGGTACTGGGTAGGAGTCTCCAATTTTCATGTCCCCACTTGAAAGAAATACTTTATGTCACACAGAGCCATAAAATACCCAGATTGTTGTTGTTTCTCTCACAGAAACATGGACTATCTTGAATGAGAACCTGAGGAGAAGACACGAAGCACCCTGAACACTGCTGCCGTGGTGCCTGCAGCACAAAGGCTGGATCCAGCTCCTGGGTGTGTGGAAGGCGTGGAGCTGACCCAGGTGGGTTCCCCCGCCACAGCAGCACCTGTACTGGAAGGCAGGAGTGGGGCTGCCGGGGAGGTGATGGCAGCAGAGAGCCGGGGACCTGCTTTCTGCAGCCCTGGGGGGCAGGGGCTCTGTCAGCACTCATGCACAGCACCCACAGGCTCACAAAGGCAGGGAGGGAGGCATATGAACAGCGTGCAACGTCAAACAAATCTAACTCACCTAAAACTGGTTTTTACAAAGCTTCAGCCTACTTCAGATCTATCACAGATTCAGACTGTAATGAAACAGCTGTGTAAGGTTTTCCTCATATGCATATATAAATACACACACACACATTTATACAAACACTCCAGCCAGAACTGAAACAGGAAAGGCATCCCAACGTAGGCTTAAGGCACAAGGGCTGCTTTATCTGACAGCTTTGCTATGCTCTAGGGTTTGCTGTTATTTGGCAGAAGTGGTTTGCTGAACAACAGACATTATGCAGCCAAAACAGGTCTCTTCTGCTTTTTCAGAAACACTTATATTTTTCCAAGATCCTTTTAAAGAAAGCCACTACAGCAGCATGGCACTAAATTAACCCATAAATTAACCCATAATTCTGTTAGAGTGAGGTTGATGCTGAAAAGTCATAACACTTAGCAAATACAGATCGCTGAAAACAAGGAAGAAATGAATAACATAAACCATAACACCATAAATTCAAATTAATATACAGGCTTGCATGAAATTGGATTCTCAGAGGCAATAGTATTTGTAGGGTTTTCCAGACAACACGACCACAGGGCAGCATTAAACTGATACGCATGCAGGGATTTCAGCTCAGTCCCAATGTGGGGTGAAGAAACGTGCAGTACAGCCAGTGCTAGCAGTAGGGCAAGTAAATTATCTGCAGCTATTGCAAAGAGAGAAAGGACTGACTTTTTGTGCATGTATCATTACTGATGGTGAAGTGTCTGTGGCAGGGGAAGGACCCGAAATACCAGCTCCTGCTGTCAGGGCAGTATAGCACAGGTCAGATCACACCACCCAAGCCCCAATGGTTCTGCCTGCTTAGCACGCAGCAGAGAGCTGCTCGTCAGCAGTTTTGCACTGGAAGGCACAAACAAACGGGTGTTTCTGCAAGGTTCACTGCACAGGGAGCTGTGAACCCATCTCTGCTTTACAGTTAAAGTTGCAGGATAGCAGGGACCATAAGGGGGGAGGAGTGGATCTGTACTGCCAGGCTGAGCACCAGGTGGAGCTAGGAGATGCGTTCTGGCCAGCAGCATCACTGCACAATACTTCATGGAAGGCTCCTGACCCAGATTTGTGAAATAATGCTACCTTTAACCGCAGGGGGGACGAAATTTCTCCTTTACTACATTGCTGAGCCACAGCCACACAAACAGCATTGTTGTTGGAGTTGCCTTTTTTTTTTTTTTTTTTTGCCAGTAAGTGAGCAGGAGGTGGTTGGAACAGGATGGAGGTTTGCAGCGTCATTTCCTCGCTCGGGCTTTCTTCTGCGTTTTCTAAGCTTCCTTCACATGCTGTCTGAGTGGCGTAGCTATAGTGTATTGAAAGGCTGATAATAAGATAGATGACATCTGTTTAGGTCACATATTTGATAGGATTAATGCTTCTAAAGACTTACAAGCTACAGCTTAGTACTCTGCTATCTGAACACATTGGCCCTTGGACATGTGATGGCTGCCAACTCAAGGCCCAGCATTTGCAGCGACCCAGAAAGATGGAAGCTGGACACCCAAGTGACTGTGCCAACAGCTGAACACTCATTTCCTTCTTTGATGCCAGTCAGCACAAGAGATGGGGTACTTAGTCCTGCACCAGGACTTCACAGTTCAGCCCCTCTCCAAGGACCTGTCTGCAAAGCATCTTCTGGAAGAAGAAATAACTCAGCAACACCATTTTTTGGGGAGTATAGAGGTGTTGCCCCACAAAATGGGTATGCTTGTTTAAGCTTACATAGGTGAATAAGGAGCACACCCATTTTTATACAGGGCAGAATTTTTGGCTGCAAGCTTCTTTACGAGTGAGAAAAGGAACAAAATCCCGTTAAGCCATACAACTTACCCATCTCTTCCCCTTCACAAACCATGTGGTGCTCTCTAGAGCTAGCCCCCTTGCAGGGCAGGTGAGCGGGCTGCTACTGACTGCCCCATCTCTCAGCCACGGACTCGAGCTGCCTAGGGCTCTACCCAGAGGCTCACAGGCATTAGTCTCCTTATTTGCAGAGAGCCAGCTGGATCTTTTGACCTATTTAAATAACAAGGCTTTGGAAAGAATCTCGATAGGCATGTTGTTTTCATCATTTCAGATCTATAGTTGTGAATAGCAGGAAACAAAAGACAGCTTAGAAACCAAAACTCCCCCTTCTCACTTAGAGTCCTAAAAGGGAAAGGCACAAGTGACTGATGCAGCCAGGTTATTTAACTGGTATGGCAGGAGTTGATTAGAATGATTTATTTCCATCTCATAAACCCACATGCTGCCTCCCTCTCTTTTGCCAATTAACAGCACTAATAGACTGCTTTCATTTTCAAGGGGCTTAGGAAGACGAATTAATCACCTCAACATGTCTGAAGGGAACAGATGGCAACGAAGTATTAACATTGCAATTTCACGGTTGGAAAAGCTCCCAAAAGAGGGGGCTAGCAGTGTCTGGAGGGCACCTGGCCCTGCTCCACGCTTGGAGCCAGGACCCCTGGTCTTGTCTCTGCCCAGAGACTCTGCTTTATTCTAACCTCACCACACATTGCTTCTCCTGAGCAAAGCTGCACAGTTTGTATCACTCCATCTTTAACGAGGAATAACATCCTTCCAGAAGGCCTCTTACCTCAGCATGTCTCCAGACAGGTCATTACTGCTTTGGATTTAAAAGACTAAATGTCTATCCAATAATGCAATTAGTCCAGCTTGCCATTATTTCTTACTGTCTATAAGCAGAGAAGCGATCAGGAAGAAATACATTCCTCAGGCCATACAGCAGAGATGCTTTTTTTTCCTCTGAAACATCTGTGGTTACAGCTGGGCACAGGACAGCTGATTGCATTTTCCTCCCCACTCACTCCAGTCTGAGCAGACCAGGAGTAGCATTGCTCTGTGGGGCCTTTTGGCTCAGCTGCACAGGACACAATTTCTCAAGCTACATCCAGAAGTGAAGCTTATTCTAGCGCAGATGTTCCTAAAGCAAAAGAGAAAAAAAAGGGTGAGATTTGTGGCCATTCTTAACAGAACCAGCTCAGGATCCAGGCTGTAACAGCTAGCAACTGAAAGATCGCTTCCAGCAACACGAGGCCAAAAGCAAATTAAATTTGCCAGAGAAGACCGAATAAATAAAAGCAATGGTTTTAGAACTGGTGTTACACTGACTAAGCAACTCTTCAGGGTAGTTTTATTTATTTTATTTGAATGAATTAACTATGAAAGGTTTTTATTTAAAGCATTTAGAAAAGCAGTCTCTACTTCAGCTATTAATCCTATAGCCACAGATGACCTCAAATTACACGTGTGATAATGAACTCAGTCAGTGACAAATGTCTGACAGGTCTTGGCCTCTCCTCTGGGAACAGTAACAGTAAATATGGTGACATACCTCCTTTGTTACTATAATAATTGAGTGAAATTAATTATTATAACTTCTTCAGAGCTGTTTTATCAGCATACTGATATCATCAGTCTGTGCTAAACCACTGACCTAAGCACCTCAGCCCATTATCAGTCCCATAGCCATCAAGCAGCATTTACAGTTCAGTCCTTCTAGAGACATCAGTTACCGTGCAGGGATGACTTACCATATCTGGAACATTGCATTTGCAGGTGGCTGTTCCCATGTTTCAAAGGAAAGAAAGAGCACCATAGCAGAAGTGTTAAAGTTGCCAGTTCTGGAAACTGAGGATTTGTACCAAACGCAGGCCCAATTTAACTGTTTTTCAAATGGGCTCAAGAAAAGAACACACTCCGATTTCACCCTTGCTTGACAAACATCTAGATTTAGCATAGATCCACTCAACTATAAATCTAGAACATGTTTTCCTTCTACTTATATATAAAGTAGAATGAAATGGATTTTGATTTTCCTAAGTTAGAAAGCATTCAAAAACAGAGGTAGTACTCACATTTACAACAGTTAACATTTGAACAGAGATCTAACATGAAGAATATGTAAGTACAACCTGATTGAATTTCAATTAAAAAAAAAAAAGAACCCAAATGCAGTGAATCTTTTTTTTTTTTTAAACATGCATTCACCATACAAATAAACCAACTTATTTTATCCACGTAGTTAACATTCAGATGAGTAGGGATTTTTCCAAGTGTGCACTAACATGTCTTGTATTTTAAACCTTTCCCAAATCATAGGAAATCCATAGATACAAACACTATTTTTGTTACCAACAGGTTTCTTGACAATTCTTTCACTTCAAACAGGCTCTGCGCTATATCTGTATTACAGTATAAAAAAAAGGTTTCTCAATGGGAATTTGTTTGCTTTACAAAATTGTTTTGGAGAGAAAATAAATCCTTAAGCTGCCTGAATGACTAAGGCACTCAGAACAAATAATCTTATTTTGAGCTGTACTTTGATGAAGACAAAATCAGACACTTGACATCAGATCAGATATGGAGCATGGGACTGGTGAACACTACATGCAAATTGTCCTCTGTGGCTTATGCCACAACAAAGTAACCACTTCAGGACAGACACACATAAAAGGAACTCTCTGGAAATTACTTTTAATATAAGAAAAACAAGACTGCTTTTGAGTTGTAGGGTATGATAGTGTGACAGACTATTATGAACAGCTTTTGTTTCGTGTCTTCAAGAAATAAACATTCAATACGCAATTCACATTACATGAGTCATCTTTGGTAATACTTCACATTTGCATCAGTTGGTAAACATCAGTTCTGCATATTGAGGGTGTAATTCATCATAACTACAGACTATTTTGAAAGTTGCAGGAGCATCCTCCAATTACACATCAGCTTGCAAAGGGATGAGTTCAGGCTAGTAATAACAGTCACATCACAGAATTGTGTAGCAAAAGTTAGTTATTTGTAATACAGCATTCACCACTTTGTCATTTTGTCTACAACTCAAGTGGGTTTACAGTCAGTATTAGCATAAATTAACAGCAAAGTAGCTACCGAAACTTAGTGAGCAGGATGGAAAGCTAAGAATTTCGATTAAAGCATCATTTCCTAACTCTGCTTAACCCTAAATTATTAAAAAACGGAAAAAAATCAACATTATTTTAAAAAGATGCATCATTTATAAAAGGTCTTATTCCTTACAATATTATGTAAAACCAACATAGAAGAGTAAGGGCTACATTAAATACAGTCAAAGCAGTCAGATGACATGACAGAGACAACCCTACGTCCTCTGTTGTATTGCCCAATCATGAGTTTTTCCTTGCTTTGCTGTGTAGCTGATGGCCACTGAACTTTTCCCACTTATCCCAAAGTGGATTGTCCACATGTACTTGTGTTCACACTTAAGAGCCAGCATTATTTACAATTGAAAAAAAAAAAAAAAAAAGCATGGCTGTCCTACAGCTATGCTCACTCCACTGCAGTACTGGAACGAGTGCAACAGCTGGGGTATCTCAGGGAATGCATCATTGTTCTGAAGGGTCTTTTCTTCCCTGTTTTATCAGATGTCGTCTCCTTATTGAAAGAATCCTCCTTTCTTTTCCCAGCCAGCTGAAGGGGCTCTGTCTGGAATTGTTCTATTTGAATCTCAAGATGTTTCTGAATGGCTAGGCCAAGGACCTCTGGATCCACAGATGCCCCATACACTTCCCACGTCATTCCTTCATCATCCCATCTCACTTCACGTACAGGAGATTTGGGGGCCTCCAGGTCTTGCTGCTCCAGGTTCACCTCTGGGAACACGTGTGAGTGACCTTCTGCTGCAGCTGCTGGGCTTGTTGCCACAGATTTGCATTCCATGGTGGGAAGAGTTTGTACCTCGGCATCTCTATGCTCAAGAGCTGCTTTTAGTCCTTTGGTTAGATCATTCACAGAGGTCATAGTCCACATATCCTTGGTTTTCATGACCACATCTGTGCCTTGATGGTTGCTAAAGGCAGCACAGGCAGCCTGTGCTTCTGGAGGAGATCTTTCCTGCTGAGTGCAGTGCGGAGCATGCTGCAGTTGTTCTCCAGGAATGCTACAGCACTTCAGGACTCTCTTGGCATCCAGGCCTGATTCACTTACTGAAGACACAAGCTTAGGGTATGTCAGAATGTCTGAAGTAGAAAAGGAATGAAAATAGCCAGGGGCTGCCTGCTCTTTTCCTGACTCGCTAACCGAGCACACCAACCGTGGAACAAGTTGTATAGATGGTATGGGCAAAGAATGGCAATAGGCAGGGACAGTAGCATCTAATTTCAGACAGGAGTCCTGCCTTATATTACAGGGTGCTGCAGAGTTATGAACTGGCACCACCATCGGTGAGTATGCAGAGTTTGGAACATTACCATAAATCAGACCACCGTGAATAATCCCAGTGGCTTGACTGAACATTGTTCTGTTGGGGAAACCATTGCCAGGCATGTGGGGTCCAAGAACAGCACTGTGAAATGTTCCAGGATCTGTGTAAATGGTAGTGTTACGTGGAATACCACCACTGTCAAAGCTATTTGTGGGTACTTTTTGGTCTGTAGGTATTGCTGAAAGGTGAGTCCCAAGGTTTTGAAAGTGAGATGTGTTTTCATTTGTTTCTGATGCATCTCTCTCTGACTGGAAAGACATCCTCGCCACTGATGGACCATGCTTGCTGCTGGAAGAACTTAGGCTGGAGTGAGTAGCGCTGGTTTCTACATGAGCAATGTAATTCTGCTGTTTGCAACTGCAAGTTAAGTCTGAGTGGCTTCTCTGAAGAGCAATTCCTGGTTCTTCAATTTGGCGTGTGCTATGCTGGTGTACAGTGCAGGCTGAAGAAATATTCTCAACAGTGCTGCTCTTCACACACATCTTAGTGTCACCCACTTCCCAGGATGCTGGGGACCGTTCAACGATAAGGAAATGGTTTGCAGGCTTAGTTCTGCTCTGTGAATTGTTATCAGGTGACAGATTGCTCATGGTTTGGACTACTGATCCATCTGGTACCATCAACCCAGACTGTGAGAAGGACCATCTTGGACTTGGCACACTCCTGGCATCACTCTCATTTCCCAGAGTTTGGCAGACAGTGCTACTATGGCTTTTCCTAAGCTCCTGTTTGTTGCTTTGCGTTTCCTCTAAGCTTGACTGCCCAGAACAGATCAGACTCGAAGAGCTCTTTGACAGGGGGTGACTGTTGACATTCAAGAGACCATGACAAGTAGGACTCAGTGTGTCCCTGTGGGAATGAGTGTGGAGCTGGTGGCTGTCAGCTGACATGGCAAAAAAGAAGAATCTGCAAGAAATAGTGGAGGAGAAAAAGAAGCAGTTTAAGAAGGCAATACAAAAAAGTTCTCCTTGGTTTCTACCTTCTAAAAATAGTCATCCAAACTGTGCCAAGTACCATGTCCTTTGAATTTACTGGAGCCATTTTTGGGGACATACAGAGATATCGTGCAAGTTAAGCAAAGGCAGGTATGTTTTTAAAAAAGACAGCTTTTGCCATGATGGTCATCAGCCAGCAATGCTAAGTGTACTGTCAAAACGAAGCAAAATACTGTTTTTAGTCTCTTGATGTTATCATTTCAAAAATTATTCAATCACCACTGGAGTTTTCAAACAAAAAGGATATTGAGAATCTAAACAAATGAACAAGTTCTCCCTTTTTCCTTACCCTTCCTAGCAAGCTTCTTTCAACTCCATTTCACAAGACCACCACTACATTAGTCAACTGTTTTATCAAGTAGTTCCCATACAGAAGACGTGGGCAAAACCATTTTGACCACCAAAAGGAGATGAGTCCTGCCAAGTTGGTGTAGAGTCAGTGCCAGTGTTCCCAGAACCGGTAAGCTGGGGAGCATAGGTCGAAGATACCCACCTGGCCCACAGCATGGTTCTCATGCCTTCTAGCTTACCACTGACATGATAGGAGGTGGCAGCAAAGAGGGATCATCCAGTGAAAGGCCAGAGGTGATACTCCCCCAAGACCCACTGAGCTGGATGGAAAATCAGTTCTGTCCTATTTGTAGCGCATGCAGCCACTGCCGGTGTTGGAAAACACTTGCGTCAACTGATTAGCATACTATCCTTTTGTTACCCTTCCAAACTGTTAGTGTGTGTTAACACACCCACATTTAGGAGAAGTTGTCAGTTTCTGAATCTACCCAGATTTAGTAGTCCCCTTTTTTTTTTTTTTTCTCCAGTTGAATCAGGTTTTCCACTGTGAGTAGTCAACTCACATTCCTTCAGCATCAGATGTCTTGCATATTAAAATAACTTGCTATACAAATACTGGAAGTATACCTGTATCACAGACACATACATATCAAGCTCATTCCGTTGAGCAGAAAAATCTTGAGCATTAATTCTTTGCTTCAGATAAAGCTTCCAGGTCAAGTACAGCTAGGTAATTTGCTGTGTCAAAGTATGGTGGGAGCCACAAGTTACCATTTTCAGAAGCTTTCCACCAGATGAGCTGCTCTATACATTCTGCATCCCTAGCAGAACTCCTACAGAAAAAGCTCACAATTTCTTGTG
Source organism: Aythya fuligula (assembly GCF_009819795.1). Lineage (NCBI taxonomy): Eukaryota > Metazoa > Chordata > Aves > Anseriformes > Anatidae > Aythya > Aythya fuligula. The sequence goes on along the minus strand of NC_045565.1, from coordinate 9,576,924 downwards.
AACCATATTCACTGAGGAAACAAGTGTATGGAACAAGACAGCTATGTACACATGGAGGACAAAAGCACTCTGTAAACATAACATGCAAGTTCACTCATAACACCAAGAGACCAGCAAGGGAGCACATTCAAACCTCTCAGTGAGGAGCTTTTAACATGATTCTTTTAATATGATATTTACAGGATCAGAGAGTCAACTGCCAACGTAACTGATAAAGAGCACACCTTTTGCTCCATCTACAAACCAAGTGCTCTTCTGCTGATCCAAACAGCCATCAGCGCTTACACTTGTGATTGTGTTTTCATTGCTAACTTTAGCAAGCTAGCAGTTCATCTTGCAAATTTCCCATCACTTGAGATCCACCTGGGCTGGCTATTTTTCATAATGAAATTACTGTGAGCAAGACAACATTTCAAGTAACAGTGGGTAGAATCACTTCTCTGAGAAGAGTCTTGACATGCACTTTGTAGCATGGACTTGCGATTGGCAGCAATATCCTTTAGCATTAGGCTTTGCTCAAATTTGGACAAAACTGTATGCCAAAAAAGGCAATTTCCCCTCCTTCATTCATATTTGTTCAGTTAGAAGTTAAACTCGTTATGGACTGCAACCACAGCAAGCCTGCTCTATTTGTCACGTAGCCTCTCTGGCCTGTGGGACTCCACCAACTGGTGGCATCCAAAGATGCCAACATTAAAAACAAACACCCCCACAAACGCCAGCAACAAAAGCATATTTTCTTCTAGGTATGAAATGTCAGATTCCTGGGTTAGAGGTGCTGCTGAGTGCAGCTGCAGTCAAGAGCAATCACTTCTTGCCAGGCTGGCTATTGCTATATTTCTATGAGTTTTTCAGAAGCCTCCACAAAATTTCCCCCTACACTTAGAAGAGAAGCATGAGCTGGGAAAGGGACAGTTTTAAAATACTTCCCTCATCCCCTCCTCCAGAATGTTATCTATCCTGCAGCCGCTTACACCTATGGGTATAGTCTGCCACATAGAGTTCAAAGGAGTCAATAGGATTAAACACCAGAGCATAGCTGTCTGCAAGGTGAAGACCTTATATTTAATCTCTTTACAAGATAACACCTGCAAAGGCTCTCACACACTTGGATGAAATGACATTTACTAAAGAATATCCTGTAACAAATATTGAGTCTCAAGCAAAAGAAAACTTCAAACATAACCTGCTGTAAATGCTATAAGGCTATGGAAGCTTTAAAGAGCTCTCTCAGAAAGTTGACAAGATTTAAATGTGTATGCATACGCAGGTAACAAGATCTGTGCTTTACATAGCATTTCTGCAGACACCTGTGTAACGAGCTGATGCAAATTTCAGTTTGATTCATCATCTGAATGAGAAGCAGAAACATTCTCCTGAATGAAACAGTCCAAGTATACATCACTGAAAACATCTTGTGTGATGTTTGCAATGAAACCTTCAGAGAACACCCGAGAGTCGTATTTTTTGTCGCACCCATATAGACTCCTACTGCAGCTGAAATTATAACTAAACATGGGCCAATGCTACATATCTTACACATGTACCAATACATATATAACAGCATAATCAAGAGGTATCAACGCCATTTGAATGTTATCTTTGCTCAGATACACAAACATTCCTCCATGCTAGCACAAATGTAACTATTACCCTATGACTTTTGGACCTTAAAAACCAATGAGCACACACTAGTTCAGCAAAACAGCACCTCACCAGGTACTTTAGGACATAGCTAAGGATGGGGAAAAAAAAAAGTGAAAAAAAAAAAAACAAAGCCCCATTGAAACAAGATGAATCAGCTTCCTTCACAATAATGCACTTCTCTGTCATGTTGAAATCCAAACTCACATTTTCACACACAGCCTGAACATTTCCCCATTTATAGGCCACCTATTGCTTTCCCCCCTCTACTGCCTGTTCCCTTCCTACTCTTGAGAGACCTACAAGCCCTTACACAACCAGTACATTTTGCCCACCTGACACAGGCAGGGCTGTGAGATAGACGCGCCCACATGGAGCTCTGGAAAAGGCAATACAGAACAAACGTCTGGTAGACCTGGCCTTTGCTCACCTCCGCTGCAGCCAAGTGTTCCCACTACATTTCATATTAGCGTGAGTGTGCACACAACTGTGTCACAAACTCCATCTGCTTCTTGACCCAGATTTTTTTTTTTTTTAAACTGGCTCAGCACTCACTACATCAGATCATCAATCCAGCTGAACATCCAGCTGCACTGATCACTAATGGCAGCAGAGGAAGGAAACAAAGACCATCCCCTCTGAAGAAACACTTACCACTGCAACCAGAGCAAACCCACACAAGTGGTGCCTTTCTTCCTAAGACTTTGGAAATTACATACAATTCCGTACCTGCCTTCCCAAACATCTTCATTTCACATGCACAATGCTGGAGCTGATTCCCCAGAGCATGCAAAAACTCACATGTACATAAGCCTCCCTAGAAGAGGTGGCACAACAACGCATGCACACACACTGGAGATACCATCCTTCCTACATGAGTACAGGCAGACAGCATCCAGCTGATGGCTTCTGAGAAGTGGAAGGAGCAGATGTGTCTAGGTGTGTACACCAACACTTATTGCTTACCAGGGAGGAGCTGGAGACAGGTGCTGAGAATGGTGCAATGCTTGTTTAAAAAGCAAGCAAAATAAAAATCAAAATGAGGAACCTCTCTGCTACAATTTTATAGTCATGCAGTGCCACTGCATTTTGTGTCTTTTGTGTATTTCCAGCTAACCAGGAAATGGATTACCCGTGTGAAACATGAACACAAACACAGCTGATTTGGGTACTTACAGACCTGGAACTTCACACACATTGGGTGAAGACTGCTTTGCTTAACTTTGTTGGTTTTTTTGTTTGTTTTAAGGAAATTCTTCATTTCTAGGACAGTAATCATATTCAAAAATACCTATAGTATATTCTGAAATGAGCTGAGATTTTCATTTGAAAATTCAAAGGAAATCTGCACCTGAATATGCAAACAAGAAAGCATGAACTTTGAGACAAACACCCTGCTATGAATATATAGAAAATTGTTAGACAAGCAGAGAAAGGATTAGGATAGAAATGGAATTAACATCCACTATTTTTGGCTTAGCTTCAGATAGCTTATGAGGGGATCTAGTCTGCTTTCACTAATTCCACTGAACTACTTTAAAGCAACAAATGTGTATTTTGCTATGACTTATGATTAAAGTTGCGACCTATTTACTGCACTAGGAAATTCAGTCTCAGAGTATTAAATACCATGTATGTCACCAATTGAAATATTCCATGATAGGTTAAATATCATTTTCAAATTCTTCAGCATTTTTATATTGCATGCACATACTTTTAAGTACAATTTTGACAACAAACAATTGGATATAAAAAGAAGAGTAGTTCTTTATGATCATGTCAATATACAGACCAAGCTTTTATGTAATATGTAATATCACACGATATTTCAGTATGATCATATTTAGCTCCTGCATCATTTATGTGCTAGTGATTGCTTTCTTCCCTGCATTGGCCTTTCTGGTCCTACAATCAGGAAAAAAAAGCTATTTTTTAGAAGCATCAGAAGAAAATTCTTTTGTCATCTAATGTTCTGTTTTTAAAACTAGCATCTAACTACAAAATAAGTGACAAAAACAGGGTCTGCTACAGAGCTGAGAGCATTAATAAGTACATGTGGAATTTGGAAGAGCTGGGTGATTTGATCCATACCAAAAGTTTAGGATGACAATTGTTAATTGCAGGTACTAGACAAGACCCTTCCATGGTAAGCAGCAGCACTTTCTAAGAAAACACAAAACATTAAGAGGTTGCTAGGTCTTTGCAAGAAATTCACTACTTCCTTTGTATCATTCCAGGGCCCCACTATGCACTGGCACTTGCTAACCTGTATAATAATCCGCTGCATAAGAGAAACACAGAATTTCTGCAATAGCACCATTCTACAAGACAAACACATGCATGTTTTATACCAGAGGAATAGTGTGATTTTAATTAACTTACAAGATTTACTCGAATAGAAGGCTGCTGTATCTAGGTTCTTAACTCTGTTTAATCTTATTACAGACACCATGGTTATAAATTTGAAAAGGCAAGACTAGCCTTTAAAATAAGGCGACTTTCATTCCAACCTAAGTGACAGCTGTCAGTTAGCCATAAACATTGCCTGAGACACAATGCAGCACACACAGAAAACTCAACTTCTGCTTAAATAGTCAAGTTACCTTGTGCATCAGAAGCAATGCAGCATGTTCACACTGTGTTCTCTTCAGGCCTGGAATTTTAAGCAATGCATCCTCATTGTTAGTGTCTACAACTGAACTTCTGAGATAGAGTTTACCATAGGCAAATTATGTAAAAAGAAATGTTTTCTAATAAAACATTAATTTCCTGTAGAGCTATAATAATTTTAAAGAGACTCATACCAACAAAATTATAAGTTTTAGTATGGTTGTATCTAAAAATTTGGTCCTGCCTGCCCACACTGCAAATTAGTGATAACTTGAACAAGGTAAGAAAGATCTACCTGTTCTGCATTTACATGAAGATTGACATGCTATTTGATAATACTTTATAAAACCTGTGAGTCTTCCTTCCTTTACCCCCCTTGAAGAAATAGTCCATTAACAATCATTAGCATCACTTGTTGGGTGGGGGAGAGTCAAACCACTCAAAAGGCATTTGGCAAAACAGGATTAGCCATGTTAAAAAGCTTAAAGATTCAAGTGTCTGGGATTAGTTTTTGTCCTTTTAATTGTTATTTTATTTTGGTAAGCTATAAGGGAAAGGAAGAAACAGAGGAGTTGGAAAAGGGGAAAAGATCTTCCTCATCAAGGAACTTTGAGGATTTTATCTAAAATCTGTAAATACAACTAAATCAATGCACCTAGATTAATACAGAATCAGGTTGAGACCCCAATTACTTAACCTGTAATCCATCATCTTCCCTTAGGCTTTCCATTTTGGAATGGCATTGTATGTTGACTATGTCTTGCTCAGTTAAATCTGCTAATACCTTCTTCTTAGTAATTTGTGTCGTCTTGTAATTCTTCCAAGTATTAGTCAGTTCTAGAAAACAGACTGATCTGGGTATCTACAAATACCATCATATGCACACAACAGACAAGTACATACTGCGTATGTGAATGGGATTATTTTTCAGTTCTGACAGTACATTGCTGCTTCCCCTGCACCACAAGGAGCACTGGTGACAGTGATGATCACCAGAGCTCCCTTGTAGGAGGCAGAGTACATTTGACAGGCTAGAAAACACAAGAGCAGAAGAGTTATGACACTCAGTACTCATCACATCTAAAGCATAAATCACATATATTTTATATTCATATAAACTGACTATTCACAGCTTCTCTTTCATTGCTGTTAATTATCATTTTGCTTGTCAGACTCAGCTTAAAATTCTCAGCCCTGACTTTGTCTTTCTACCAGCTGAAGCTAAGCAGTCTGGACAGACACCTCTGTGTGTGGCAACAAGAAGGAGTACCCTTTTACTGGAATTGCTGAACCGTAGCTATTTCCTTATGTAGGATCCAAGCAGAGACCTCTTCTCCCAAACACTAAAGTTACCACGGGTAACCTTGTCACCAGTGACCTCACCAGCAGATAAATTAAATAATTACCATGTCAGAAATAAGCAGGTTCAAACATTTGTTCATACGTACGCCTCCAGGCAACATAACAAGACCAGTGTGTCCACAATTACCTACAAAAATGTCACATAAGAGGATGAGCATTCCCTTTTAAAAACATCAGGCACAGCCCGTAGCCCTTCTGGGGAGTTCCGCCACAAACAGTTGTAAAAGCGAGCTGCATGTTATTTTGGGAATCAGTCTTAGTTCTTATTAATGTACTTATCCTCTGAAGTGGGTAAAACTCAGCTGTTAGATGGGATCAGGAAAGAGAAATTCAGTAGCCCGAGGCTGAACCCTAGATACCAGCAGGCTACAAAGTTGTTTACATCACTGCACACTTGAAAGAATTTAAGCACTTAGAGGCAGTAAATCAACATTCAGAACCAAGCCCAAGAAAAATAAAAGGCTGAAATGGCCTTGGCAAAGTCTGAGCCAGGAAAGAAGAGCTGGGAAGTCTAAATTCTAAAACGAGATTGCCATGGGAGATAAGGCTGAGAAGTATGAACCAAAAGGAGGCTATTTTTATGATAATTTCAGTGGAATTCCCAAGGAGAATTCACACTGGGCTATAAACAACTTATTGGGAAACCAGAAAGGGGTATCACAAGGGAGGCACATGTTGGGATGCAGCCCCGCCACCACCACCACACAATGCATTGCGCAAGCCTGCGTCCTCTTCACCACCTTTCTTTGTTTCATCATCTGTCCCAGAAACAATGTTAAAGATCTGCTTAGGATTTTGGTACTTTTTAGAATAAACTTACATGCAAACATTACTGCCACTGTATCTCCTTGTACACACAGACCTATTCCACTGTACAACCTGACAGAGCTAAAACACCATGAGATACTGTACAGTTGTGCTTGATGCTTACTGTTAATATAGTGCCAGTTCAATTTTTCAAGGCTCACCTTTTCAGTCAAAAGAGTTAGAACTTGTTAAATTACGAATGGAATATGCTGATATGCTCATGGAATCAGATGGTTTCAGCAGCTGGGGCTTTAAAAAAAACATCAAGTATGATGAGATCAGGCAACAGTGACATAGAATCATACTTACAGTGAACACTGTGCCTACAGAAGTGGCACATTAATAAAATTGCCTTGTTGGTTGAAGCAGAACAGAATTATGCAAAATGAAACTGTTAATTCAAGTGCCAAACCTATGCTAGTAAGAATTGCTAGCTACTGATATCCGCTGCTATTGCAGAAGTCATATGAGAAAAATATTTCATAATTTCTTTAGGAATTAATCTTTAATGAACAGATTTTGCAATGACCTATCTACATTTGGTTTTATTTCAAAGAGACAGATGTGAGCGAACTTTTTCTTCTTCATTGCAGAGGATCAAAACCTATTTCATCACATGTATGAATTCGGAGGTGTCAGGGTCAGTCTGCTATCAAATGACTCGTCCTCCTCAGAGCTCCCTTTTTGGGTCCACTCTTCAGCTGCAAACAGCATGCCTCCAGAGCAAACCCACTGATCTGCAACTGTGTAAAAACACATGGCTATGGCTTGTTCAGCAAGCTTCTACCCACCAGAGGCCCAACCCTGCAAACTGCATGGATCACGGTTGCTTGTGAAGCATCACATCATAATCATACAGAAAATCAGAAGTCCAGCTACAGCCTACTTCCAGTCTCACAGCAAGGGAGTACAGCTGCATATTAATGCAACCTGCTTAGGAGGCCAGCAGTTCACACATCAGTGAAAAAAATCACCCAAACTGGCTAAGTGATTAAACTATCTCCTTGTAAATTCATGTGTCGCACTAGAAAATACTCAAATCATTTCCGCTGTTTGCTTGAAAGCCTAATGGGAACAGATAGAGGAAAGAGATGAACTCAGCTTGGCTTAGCCTCCCTGCCATATGGATATCCTAGCTTTAACTTCAGGATTCAGCACTGTGGTTAGTTACTTCTGATTAAGAAGAGCATGAAGATACTAAGACACTCCACCCTGACAAATTAACATGCATTTGACACCTAAAGCTCTGTCACAACCTGCGTGAGTTGATGGACAGTTACATGTGTGCTCTGTGCTGCCTGGAAGGTGGTGGCCCAAGCACACAGCTGACCCTTTATCTGATATGCCCAGCCTCCTAAAAGAGCAAGACAACTGACTTCTATATAATAAAAATAAGAATTGATATGATTAGAAAGAGGAAACAATTGCCTTCTGCTTCTGTCTACTGACATAATTGTATGACCTTGAGCAAGTCACTCACTTTGTGACTCAGTTTATTCATCCGTGACTCAGGGATTAGATACAGAAGCCCCTGATGTAAGAATTTAAGGCTTAATTCATGATTGCAGAGCACTCTGAAATCCCAGGATGAAAGGCACTAAATATAAGACATTGAGAAGATATTCTGTGGGTTCTTTCAGAATATTTGGTTTGAAACAAATAAACAGAGCATCTCTTTACATGAAATTCTTATTGCACTTGCAGAAAACTCATCTAACTGGTCCAGTTCAGCTACTATGTGTGTCTGTGAAGCATCTGCTTAAAGCACCTCCTCTTCCCAGCATCAGGCCAGGACAAATAATCTTAAGGATTCCAAATATATAAAACCACTATTAACAGCAGTTTTATGTCACTAAAACCTATGTAATTTCTCAAATAGGATCATGTATATGTTATATATCATATAAGATATATGATATGCATGCTAGTACCAGCTACATCATGCAGCAATGATTTACTTTAAGTAGATTCATTATACCTTTATAAGCAAAGCTGACAACTGGAGATCATGTTGTCCTGCAGAGCTTCATTCACTTGCATGCTTTCATTTACTGTGATGATTATTCTCATGAAAATCTCCAGCAGGAGCTACAGAAGATTCTGTGACAAATTTAAGGCTTTGATTCACACTGCAAGTTGTCTTTTCCATATACTTAAGCTGGACAAGACTTGACAATCTCTTTCCAGACAGATAAGTGGTAATACACATGTTCACAAAGGAAAAGGACTAAAAAGAAGTCTATTCATTTATACTTTTAACACTGCTAAAAGTTCCTTTTTTCCTACTGTAGCATAAGCTAGCATATGCTAGCTTTGAAACCATACAAGCAAAGAGTAGAGCAGGAACTGAAGAATAAGTTTCCTTTTCAAAATTGTTATTTCATCACAAATAGTAGTTATTATGCCATTCTGTGATGTCTCAAAAAAAAAAGTAACTGTTCCAGTTCCTCTGTGGTCTAATCAGACTTAAGCAGACAAACGTCTAAACAGGGAACATCTCTCTACTCTCTCAGGACTGAGAGGGAAAAAAAAAAAAAAAAAAAAGCATTGGAGCTTGGGTAGAGGAGGGGTTTGTGCTCACAAAATGCTATCCAAAGCTTGTTTGACACCAAACACTACAGGGAAAAAAAAAAGACACAGAAAAGTAGCAGACTAAAGCTTGCAAATATTTTCTAAATCCAAGCATATGAAGAACTTCCTCAAGAACGTATACTTACACCCTTCTGTGTAAAAAAAGCAAGTGTCCCCTCCTCTTCCCTAATCTCAACCACAAAATGAGTTGTGGAAGTCTCCACTTATTAACATTTAGCAATGTCAGGAACACAAAACATTGAGGTATAAAGAGAGTGACCCAGGAACTGCAAGACAATGCAGGCTCTGGTGATTACCAGGGTAGAGGAAGATCCCACCTGTACCACCTAGACAGTTAAGCATCTCCTGTTATCTGCTAGCAACAAGATACCAATTATGAAGAACTGTGACATCTGTTAAAGAAATTACTTGCTTTTCAAACATTTGTTTGAACATATTCAAGACCCCAGTAAACAAAAGCCTAAAAAGCTGATCTAGCCTCACAGCCATCTCTGCTTTGAGCAGGAGTTGAAGTAGATGAGGTCCCAAGGACTCCTCAAAACTGAATGATTCAATTATTTTTGTTTCCATTCTTTTGTGTTTCCATCTGTCATTGCCAATGCGAAGCTTCTCATCTTGTGTCTCAAGCTGAAATGTGTGACCATTCTGCAATATTAAACCATTTGTTTAACAGTTGGGTGGAATCTGCAGCTTTTACTGAAACAAGGTAAAACAAAAATGAGTTTTGAAGGGAACCGCAAAAGGGATCCCTGTATTATATGGCCAAGGTGATACATATGAAAGAGGCAATGAATTCCAAACATTTTTTTTTCCAGTGTGTTAACACCTTTTTTCTTACAAAATCAACAAAAGCACTTAACTCTTTCCACAGTTTAGAGACCATTCAGAACCAAATAAAGCTGCTGGAATGTAATACATCTTTTCCCTTAACAATATGTTAAGACACTTAGCCACCCTGTACATTCACTCAGTCACAAACTCTGAACATCCTAGCAGATCCTTGGCAAGAAGCAATAAAATATTTTTAAAAGCCTAGAAACAATCCAGTTCAGAAGAGTTAGGATGGTTTTGGCCATTGTCTCTCCAATTTCTACTTCAGGTTCGCATAGTTTGAGTCAAAAAGGAAGCTGAGCTGTCCAATTCAGCTTAGATGAACTGAGTTCCATCAGTCTTATGCACTGTTGACTGGAGTAAAGCTTCTGCAAGCCAAATGTAGGTCTAACATCTGCTCAATCCCATTAACCTTCATTTGCACACTGAGGTATGCCCTTGCTGAAGCTTAATTAGCAAATATTCTGCAGATAGAGAAAGACTCCCACTCCTTTCTCTGTTTCATATCAAATCCATGGTGCATAAGAGTTAAGTGATAACTTGTGAAGACACACAGCTTAAAGATGCACAAAGAGGGACAGACAATTTCAAAGGCGATCTTTCTTACGATGCTTTGTAGGTGCAGAATGACACTTGGAAATAACTCACATGCTCATGCTCACACTGAACACCATGCTGGCAAAGACCTGGCTGATGGGGATTTCATTTAGCAAGCCTGTACCTATTCCCATGTTCTAAACAAATATATATTCCTGAGCAGTCCCCAAGTGTTTTTATTGGAGGTTCCTGTTGCTGAATGTAATTGCCCTAAGTGGGACTTCATTCTGAAGATCTTTAACAGCTTTAGTAAAGGAAAGACCACCTTTCCAACAACCTACTAAAGAAATGAAGGGTATTGCTGCAGGAAGATCCTTAACACATATATGAACTATCAGCTGTGTAGCTTCAGATTAATTCAATAGTTTTAATGCATCCATAAGAAATCTTGCGAAGATCTTAACCAAAGAATGCCTCATCGAAAATCTCTCAGTATCCCTCATTGTGTTCTCATTGTATGCCTCCTGCAGATACTCCTAACCTCTGTACTCCTTTTTTCATTCCCCCTGCTCTTTTTGCTTTTACAGAAAAAAAAACATCAGCATTCCCTGGGAAATGTACCTGACTACTCTTCATGTACGTTCAAGTAAGCATCAGTGATGTTATCTTAGGAAAGGACATCAACATGAACTCCTACTAGGGAAATACAAGCAGCGTCAGGTGTTATCATAAACACTACTTTCTATATACCCATGTGCAGAGTAACTTAGAATATAAATCCTCTTTTGCAAAGGCTAATTTTTTATTCCCGTTCTCTTCCTCTGTATTTTTCTTATTCCTGTACAAGGAAACTGCAAGGATTCACCAAAAGGCTAGTGCTCATAAAACCCATTGAAAGCTTCTTTCCTGGACTGCATTCTCCTACAAGGTGTAAAACTGCTTGCAAACACAAATGCAAGGGATCCATCAAACACACTCCGTTTTCATTTTAAAAACATTAAATATAGGGGAAAGGAATGTAAAATTCAGCCTGTAATCTCCAGAAGAGTTGCTGAAGAGGGAAGAGGATTCTGCTGCTGTTCTGCACAGAACTAACTAGCCTGCCGACAGGTATAGCATTATCTCACTGATGCAGCAAATACTTCTGCTCACCTGGAGTGTTTTAAAGCTACCTCTGATTTACGTAATTTTGCCATTGCTCTAAACAGAAAGAATACTAAACTTTAGAACTATAGTGATCATAAGGAACAATTTATGTCTGTTGCACTCTCCCTCATACATTCTTTTTTCCAAAGTTGATTTTGAGAACATGTAGTTTATCATGGAAGGAAAAATGCAGATTTGGAGTGGTTAACTAAAGGGGAATTATGAGATTTGGTAATGTAAACCAGCCCAAGTACCACTATGCTGTACAGAATTTACTGCTTTTGTTGTTTATGCAATCCTAGTTAAGTGCCAACATCTAGACTCCAACGACAACTTTCTAGATAGAGTACGAGTACAGCTAAGATAAAACACATGGGTGACAAAAATCAACAGAACCAGAGAACTGTATTTATGGAGTGACTGAGCCATGACATAGAAAACATGAAGCCCTCAACAAAGCCACCATCATAAAGGAAACCTTCCCCAGACCTAATTTTTTACACATAGACCCCATGCAGAGGTCTTTGAGCTCGGACCTTACTGCAATGTTGGTCCTGCAACCATTCAGACACATGCTTAACCTTAAACACGCAAAAAACTATGGGCAGGCTTTAATCAACATCTTGGTGAGGAAATCACTGATATTTTTGTATTGGCTGATTACTTTGAAATAAGAGTCACTAGAAAAGAGATAGATTTTGATCTTTATATGGTCCATCTTATTTAGGCACAAGTTCAACATACTACATATTTATCCAGTTGGCACCTTCCGTCACCTGTCATGCTTAGAGTTCTCTAAGCAGAAGTAACTGCTTCGTTTTCCCTCTCCTTTTTAAACCTCTTCCCCCAAAATCCAGAAGAGCACCAGCACAAACTCTTACATTTAATCACAGGTTGTAATCCACAACATACAGAAGAAAACAGTCTTCTGCTACGGTTTTCTGATTTAAAATGTTGACTGTAACGACAACCTAAAAGCCAAACCAAATCAAACCTTCAACTTAAAAAAAAAAAAATGAAAACTTGAGAGAAATTTTATTGGTCATCCTAAATAGTGATTGATCATCTATTTAGTAAAGCATAAAAACAGAGCTGATATTCAGAAGACACTGAAATATTTCTCAGTTTTTCTTTCGGTATCAGATATTAACATCTTAGGAATTTTTAAAAAAAGACGTATTATACTTTATGGAAAATAAAAAGAAACCAGATTAGTACAAACAGTAACAATTTAAAGCTATACAAAATCTAGAAATATAGTAACAAGTATATTCTACAAACACATGCTAAAAGGCATACACATACACACCTAAGTTAAAGACACGAGCACAGAAAAACACCTTCTACACAACGACATTAAATTTGATCAAAGCTCAGAGCCTAGGTCCCTTTTTTTAGTAGAACTAAAAACTACAATTTCCTATGCTTTTCAAGTCCAGCTATTTCAGTCCCCTACTGCCAACACAGCACTTACAGAAGCCTGGGTCTGTCTCTCTGCAGCTCCTCTCCCTTCCCCTCATCTGCTTTGTTACTCTCAAAGACCTGCTGGCAAAACGGAGAGGATTCGGTGTCCTTACAGGAGGCGAGAGACCGGGCAGTGCCTGACTCCTGTAGTCCTTACCTTCCTGCTACTCAGAGACTGCGCATCCAGCTTCCCTGCCCAAGTTACTTGGAGGGGATTTGAAATTGATGCTCAGAAATGTAAGGAGAATGAAAGCCAAAAGAGTTCAGATTTCCTTTAGAAACTGGGCTCCTTGATCTGCCTGATGCTGTTGACACTAAGGTAAGCATTTAAGAAGGAGGGGGGATTGTTAGAGAGCATCAAAGGCAGGAGACTGGGAGATGGGATTTCCTACGCCTAGAGGTGACGCCCCTTCCTGCCTCCCCCCTTGGCTGGAAAGGAAATAAAATGGAGCCTAGGAGGGAGGGAGAGAGATAATCCTGCAGCTTCATCTGATTAGAGAAACTGGGCCTGTGCAGAGCCGGCAATGCCGCCAGGGAAGCACAGGGAGGGGAGGCAAAGAGGCAGGAAGAGGAGGAGCAGAGGGAAAGGAATATAAATGATAGGGAGAAAAAATGATAAAAGCTATACGAAGAAGCCAGCACCTGGACCAAGCTATCCTGCATGTGTTCAATTTCAACCCTCACGGAAATGTAAAAATACCAGTAGGATACACTCGCTGCTTCAAGTAATCCAGAACATTAAAAAAGTAAGTCAACCAAAGCCACGCACACACAGCACATTCTCAGTCTGTTCCTGGGTCTTCACCTAGTACCCTCCCATCACACCTCACTCAGCTGGGAAAGGGGGACCAAGACCCCCCACCTAATGCTTTTGTGAACACAAGAGTGCTTCTCGAGTCTTCAAAACAGGCTACAAAAACAAAGTCAATGTCCATGTGAAGCCAGGCTTTGCACCTAAAAGACCTCTCCACACACACAATGTGCAATTACTCCTTTAGGCTGCAGGTCAGAAAGCATTTCAGGAGTTAACAGCTATGCCTAGGTCAGCAGCAGCTTTCCGGCCACTTCATTTTACTTGCCATGTTTATTACAATAATGAAGCAGAGTAGGCAGTTCAAGTCAGCAGCTTGTGCTGACCTTATGCATCTGACAAGGCTGGAAAAACAGAAGTTCCTTGAACCCTTCTGTTCCTGAGCACTCTTACTGGTGTTCCTGGTAGCCCGGGATCACGTCCAAGCAGATCTCCCCACAGTGGTATAGGACTTTGTGAGTGCTATGGGGAGAGTACAACTTCACAGCATTTTACTTCCTTTCTATTCCAACAGAAAGCCAGTGATGAGAAACACTCTGGCACTTGCAGATATTCCAGCACTGTTCCATAGATGCCAGCTGTGAAGTGATTCAGCACACAACCCTTCCAGTCAAATGCATTTTCAAAGTTTGTTGCAAATTGTCCAATATTCCAAGAACATACACAATAAAATGTGCTGATGCCATCACATTTTCTTTAAACCCTCCACAGGATGAAGTATCATAACTTACTCATCCTGGAATTGGTATGTCCAGCAAGGCTGACTATTTTTATTGAAAGCATAAAACATGCTTACTGAAAGATAGTGGTGATGAACTTGTACCTTAAGGGGTTACATATAACACCCATAACATTGTGAGGGGTATATAGCTTTAACTTTCCATTTAATAAGAAAAGGCACAAAGATGTCTCAAACCCACGTTTGCACAATTTATTCTTTCTTTAACCAAGCTCACAGTTAAAGGAAATTGAGAAGTCAATAGCCTACTGTATCTTTAGATACATTAGAATAAATCCAGACAATGTTTGTGGATTTCTCCTGGGAAGAAAGGAAGAATCATAGAATCATAGAATATCCTGAGTTGGAAGGGACCCTTAAGGATCATCAAGTCCAACTCTTGACACCGCACAGGTCTACCCAAAAGTTCAGACCATGTGACTAAGCGCACAGTCCAATCTCTTCTTAAATTCAGACAGGCTCGGTGCAGTGACCACTTCCCTGGGGAGCCTGTTCCAGTGTGCAACCACCCTCTCTGTGAAGAACCCCCTCCTGAACCCACTCAGAAGTGCCCTTCTGAGCTGACTCACAAAATGCTGCTTGCAGTTTGTTCCTCTCTCTCTGTCTGCAGACTCTGTACGCAACCCCTGGAAGGCTGATATTTGCTGTCTGATGATTCAAAGCCACTTAAGCCAGTGAAGCTGCACCTGTAACCAGGCCAATTTTAGCTTAATGCATTTCTGGTATATGTACTAGCTTATGACAATAATGTAGCCCTCCGGGAACAGTATGCTGTCTTGTGGGCAACACTGCTCAATTGCCTGAATGTCATCTGCCACAGCCAATTTGGATCAGGTCTCAGACATTGCCATTGTAAAATATTGAGGGTTTCTGAAGAGTAACAGCGCTTCAGTACAGTCTGAGTGAGCCTTCAAAATCATAGCCAAAATTAACTTCCACTATGCACAAAACCTGCTGGCAGCTCTCCACTCTAGATACTGCTAACCTCTTACTGAACTTGGCATCCCGTATGCAGTGCCAGATTTTTAGTTTTTGCCAGTGTTTATCCAGGAGAGTGCTCATGCCAACCCGAATGAGTACCAGCCAGTCCAGTACCAGAGCTAGAAGAGTGTCTGTTTTCACATGCACTGTAGGCAAATAAAATGTAAGTGGGACTGTTTGAAAGCATGGAACTGACCATCACCTACTATTTGACATAGGCAGCACAATTTTTTAAAAATAGAATTTTAGAGAAAGCAACTGTCAGACGAACAATATCACAAAAACTTCAAATTAAAGTAAAATTACACACCTCCAACAGCTGTAATTCAATGATAATTTACCAAATTAAACCATCTGAACACAAGAAAGCAATGCCTTTTATATAGAAATGCTTCCCTTATTAGAAACACCTGAAACTACAGGCATTCTTTTCATGTGCAGGGTTTCTCTAAGAAGCTGAGCTCTTTGCAAAGACAGCCCAGCCGTAGCCAGCATGGCCCCTGAATAAGCCTATATTCTCTAACTTTATTTTTCTGTAAAAAGGAAGATGATTTTTGTGGGTTTATCTCATCTGTTGGTTTCATAAAGTCATTATGAAATCTGGCAGGTCATCTACATTCATCTTTCTTGGTAATAATGCCCTAATGCTCCTGACGTGACTTTGTTCAAGGAGCAGCATAGATGTGGTACTCTTCTTTGGGGGATTAATCTTTTTGAAAGCTGTCAGGCTTTTTAGTGCTGTGAAAATTGGTGTTTTTGAGCCATGTCATCTCCTTTCTCTTTCATGTTGGATTTGAGAGCAGGTTTCTCAACAAAGCAGCCAAGTTCTTTTACCTTGGCAGTTTGCAAGGCACCCTGCTGATATAAGCAATCTCATATTTCAAAGACTTTGCAAATCTCTACCCAGCACTGCTTTTTTGTTTGTTTTATCCAATGAATAGAACAACAGCTGATTACAAAGAATGCTGATCCCTCCTTAAAACAAGTTTTGCTGTAAACAAATTATTTCATGATGTGAAACCTAAAATCTCATCTAAAAACAAGGGACAGTCACATGGGCACTCTGCTCTCACTTATCCTTTGCCCAGACCTCATTTGCCCCAATGCACAACCACCAGAACATCTCCCCTGTTCTCTGCAATCGCTCAATATCCAGGAGGAACAAGCAGTAAATAATTGTATACACGCAAGAAAAAAAAAAAAAAAAAAAAAAAAAAAGCAAAACCCCTTCAAGCCAGTTTCAGGGTAGCTTTAAGCTGCCTTTCACAGAATAAGGGCTTCGTTCTTTTTGAGAGTTTTAATCACTTTTAGCTTCACTCTCTATCTGCTGCTTGTCTTCCACCTGTTTGTTGCTCTCAGGCTCCCACAAAAAAAAAAAAAAAAGAACACACCACAGGACAAAACATTACACTTTGAGCAGCCCAATCATTCGGTTTTATGCCTTGCAAACTTGGATCTGAAGTCTTTTCAAAAGCACGTTCATTCATATAGTGATCCTCCTTAGTTTTCTTTCACAAATATAATTCAAAGAATTATTTGGTCTTTGTACAACAAACAAAGGTATTGCAGCCTTCTGAGTTTTAGCTTGTACCCAGAGCTGAGTGCTATGAACAAAGCCTGCTGTATAGACAGTTAGCTCTACTAACCGTCTTAGACCAAGTTAAACATCTAAATAAGGATTTGAACTTGGATGCCTCAGTAACCAGATGTAAAATGAGGAAATAGTATCAAGAAACTGGGGAAAGCACCAAGGAAAACACTGTACAAGAAGAAAGCAGCTTGGGAAAATAATTTCTGACTCTGACCCACGTTGAAGAAACAGCTCTGCGGCTCCAAGAAAGGCTTTGTTTTCTCATGACCTGGAATATTCCCAACTGATTTAGCCTACGGTCATCATAACGCAGTTGTCAGATGGCCTATGGACTGATTCCAGCCCATTCAACACTGCTGATCTAGCCTCCCTTTCCTTGGTAACATGCTTGGCCAGTTTACCCACCCCCATCTCCGCCCCATGCCTTCCTATACTGGTCTTCCTGATGCCTCTTGTATTCAGGATATGCTGGGGGAGAGTATGACAGAAGGAAGAGAGACAGAGGACATACTTCAGGGAAGTTGGGGGAATTTGAAGGGGCTTTAGACAGTCTCCGGCTGCCTTTATTGGTCTACCTTCACAAGAGGCATGGTCCTTGGTTAAATGAAAGAGGAAATTGTTACGCGAGCAATACACTGTGATGTTCCAAATTAGACACAGGGAGCAACAGTACTGTGTATTAGATATGGCATGCACAGGTAAGACCTGTGAAGTACACAGATTTCAGAACAGCCCCACAGGAAGGGAGTAATGCTATTTCACATGTGACCAGTGCCAGAGGGAGTCCAGCAGGATGGACTGTAAACCCAAGGCTAGCTCTGCCTGCAATAATGTGCAGGGTTGACTCTGTGACAGATTGAAATGCAGTAACAGTGTTTATGCAACTAAATCTTGTTCTAATCTATTAGTTTATGTAACCTTTGCTCATGGACATACTGACTCATAGGCCTCAGAAATCCTAAGAAAATGTTTAACTCTCTCACATCCTTTAGCCCCTGGTTGCCAAGTACACAAGCAGGTTGTCAGAGATCTCATTCATTCTCTGAGGAAAAGTTAGGTTGGTATGGCAAAAAAGGTATCAACTCAAGTCCTAAAAAGCAACTTATATACAACCAAAAGTACATAGTAAATTGGATAACAGTAGGCAGGAATGCTTCAGGTTAGCATTTCCAATGCACAATGTACAACTTGAACCTCGGGCTAGGACAGGAATAGAAATGGTTTACTTGGCTTCTGGCGGGGAAAAAAGGGAAAAGAAATTGCTTTCAACCATTCAGACACCACCCTTCTCAGTAAAGTGAAGAAACAGTGCCTGTGGGAATGACACTGATTCTTGCTAGCTTGTAAGACCGACTTGTACCCTTCCTGTATTTCTTGAATTTTTTTTTAGAATATATACCTTAAGTAAGCAACAGGAACAGACAGTGTGCAGCACTCTGGCCGCAGCAGACAGTTCCAGTAATTGCGAGCCTGCCCACATCTGCTTATTTCAGCCCTTCCTGTGAGCACTTACCTCTGTTGGCTTGTTCGTCTGGCTAAGCACTAACCTAGGGTGTTGGTTTTTTTTTTTTAGTATTTGAATTAAAAATATTAAAATATATATATATCTGTCAATTGAATAGTTCACATAGCTGCTACGATACTGCCCATGTGGCACTTTTTTCTTCTTGATACCAACACTGTTCCTGATTTATTTTCCAACGAAATAATCCTTAGCATTGAGGATTTATGGATAGGCCAAAGTCCATTGATATCATTTGGAATTAGGTGCATTTAGGGCCAAACCCGATTGTATTATGTGTATTGAGGACATATCATAATTTATTTTTGATGCACACAAGACACTGATTTATTTGCAGGACAATTTGCAAAAATATCACTGTTTGCTGCAAAAGCAGTGCAAGAATAGGCACGGTGCCTTTTTATACAAAGTCCCCTTATGCATTATGATGGCTTCCCAGTGGATTCTGTGATCATATTGATTCATTCAGTCTGACAGAAGTTGGGTCAGTCACTTAGCTCTGACTTGTGCAGTGGTTGCACATTGCAATCCACCAGAGGGAGCCAAAGAACTGCGAGCTGCCTGCAGCCCCCAGAGGCTGTACAAAAAGGGGATCACTTACACGGATAAAATAAGGACTTAATTAGCTGAAAAGTTTATTCTTTTTCACCTACCGTCAGGATATTCTTGGGACATCCCTGATCCTCAATCTCATTAGTCTCACTAATAGACTCAGATTTTTAGGCACCATTGCTTAATTACTTTGTTGTTGGTTGTTGCTTGTTTTAAACATAAATTGCGTGGGATGGCATCTGTAAATCTGTCATTACTATACACAAAAGTTTTAGATCTATGTACCTGCAGAAACAATCACAAGTTAAAATAAACAGATTTTATTTACTCCCCAACCAAAGATCCAATTTTGACATAAATTTATAATCCCATAAGGCTGTATCAATTAGATTTATGTTAAATATGACATAATTCCTATGCCATTATATATACCTATGCCATTATGCAGAAAATCACATAATCCTATACATATATTATATAATTGTGATTTTTATATTTTATTTAATATATTTATATTTTATATTATTTTATATATGATTTTGGGCTTTTCTACACTTCATCCAAATTTCGTGATACATTTCTGCCTACAGAGATCTATGGTTAGCAATCCCTCCCTGTTTGCTTTATACTTCTTATACTTGGTTTACATTATGCTTGGTCTAAATCTGTTCTCTATTCCAGAGGGACTGAAAGTTAGGAAAAAACACCTATTAAAAATTAATAAAAACTAGTTTTGCCTTTGAGCAACATTTGTTCTTCATCGCTACAGCTGTGTGAACAGTTCACTTTGCATGTGTACACAAGTAATCTCACAAGGCCTTGTCAAAGCTACAGAGTCTAGATTATTACTACCAAGGGTAGGTGGTATACAAAACTACAAGCCAGACATTAACCCCAGAAAGCTCTAAACCCGTGTGACCCAGAGCTTCACAAGTCATCTCTGCAAAAAAAAAAAGTCTCTGTAGGCCTTGCACACATCTGTGAATTTGGTCCTTACTAACAGAAGTCTAGCTAAAGGAACATTTGTACTGTGTTTTTTTTTTTCCTTAGAACAGCAGTAACTGTTAACTTTTTCAATGCAATTTACATTAGCAAAAATAAGCTATGCAAACATGTTACAGTAAAAGCAGACTTAGTATCTCTGAAATTCTTATTGTGAAACAGGAAAGGTCATCTAAAAGCCATAGGACATCTTCTGCATTCAGTTCCATACCAAAAAAAGTCACCTTTAAGAGAACTTTGTGTCACTCTATCAATGCACACCAAAGCCCAACATTGGACAGCACGTGGCGCTACAGCCTGCATAAATATTATGATTAGGGAAAACCAATGGTTACAGCATACTGTGAGCAAAACTAAAAATGTAAGGTAGAAAAAGAAACAGTTCTGCAGAATTGGTGATACGCAGACCTATGTGCACTGTCATATCAGTAGGCATACTATAACACTGCTGAGAGAAGACCTGTAAGAAGACCCTGAAGAGGAAGCAAATGCATTGTGTCCCTGTCTGTCAAGGAGTTAAATACCCAGCAAAAGAGCAAAGTATGTAAAAGTCTATCTTGCACAGCATGTTCTGCACAAGCTGTAGCAGTACTTCATAAGCTCACAGGCTCCACTGCTTTAGAAAGAGACTGGTGGAACAGATAAACTTAGTTGGAAGCTTAGCTTTGAACAGGCACATAGCATTTGGCTTGACTCTCTATGAAGAATATCAAGGTTAGCTACAGTGTCAGGGGTTTTCCTGGACTAAGTAGGAACCACAAACTAGGGTTCCTTAATTAGGTTACAGCTATCTTTTATTTATTTTTTCAGCTGCCTTTCTCCCTAGGTCCTAAAGGCACCAAATGTAGCAGCTTTCAAAGATTTTTTTTTTTCCTCTTCTCTGTTTTGGCCCTGTCTCTAACCCCGACTGTTTTATACCTGTAGTATTACTGGCTGACCAGTTCTGGATTGTGACCTTGGCCACTCAGAGTGCATAAAGCATTCAACAACAGTCATCAGGAAAACCACGACAAAACATTTCTTGGAGACCCATTCCCTTCTGGATGCCCTTACTCTTCCATTCCCAACTTTTCTTTTGAAAGGAAACTGACAAATAGCTCCCAGAATAAATCAACCACAGGATACTTCATGACAGAGTACATTTTCTTTTATGAAACAGTCACATCTCCATAGCAAGCTAAAGCTAAGAACTAAATACCAGTTCAAAGCCAATAGTAGGTTGTGGGAAGAAATTATTATCTCATTAAGTGTGAATCTGGAGGAATTCCAAATATTAAGCAACCTATAAAATAAGGATAACATTAACTATTACCTCAAAAAGCTTTCATGATGGTTAACTACCAGTAATTAAAGCTGGTGCACAATTCAAGAGCCTGGGAACTAAAGGCCCTATGGAAATTCTAAGTATTCTTATTATTTCTGCCTTTCACAATTATGCTTCTTGATGTACATGTAAACCGTTTGTTGTAGTTAGGGTGCCCATCAGTGCTCCCTACAGCTCCATGTCTATTGTGTCCCTGACTGATACACTAGCCTCAAAGTTAGTCACATTGTAATTGGGAAAAAAAAGATATCCTTCCTTATAGAAGCCATTCTAGCTGAAGGGTACCACCACTGTGAAAGTTAAAATTCACAAATAAAAGGAAGTGGTGGAAAAGGCAGTAGAACTCCAATATATTTCACATAAAACGCCTAGAGCTGCCAAATGGAATTAAAATTTAAATAATTTAACATTAAATTAAAAAATCCTTTCACTGAAAGCAATCTGTTGTAACTTCAAAAGTATTAATTCCAGTAGGGATTAGACTTCAGAGGGAAACTGCCAACTGAACTAAGCTGAAACTACTTATTGTTAGAAGGATGTTCTGATTCTACCACTCTATTGTCTTTAAGTACTTCTCTATCCTCTGCCACGTGGTGTTCCTGCAAACAGCATTTAGTAATTACATGCAGTCAACCTCACTGTAAACACAATGGTGTGAAATACATTGAGCAAATATTTCACGAAGATATCCAGTTTAAGAAATAAAATCCATCATAAGGTAAAAGATGCAAACATTTAATTTGGTGTCTCAGAAGCACAGTGAACATATTTTTAAATCAATACATTTTAGAAAATTGTTTTGTGAGAGAATATTGTTTAGACTGAGTGTTCTGACATTTAAAAACAATCTGAATTGATTTATGACTTTTCTTCCTATTTTTCAGAAGGCTTAAGGGCAACATTACAGCAGCTGATCATGCTTACCTTTTCTACATATCTCTTCCAGTGCTTATGCCTGCCTTTTCCACGTCAGTTTCAACTTCACTGAAGCTAGAAGAAAGCCTCCACCCAAGCAGCCACAAAAAAAAACACAGTATTATCATTCTGGTGTACAAAACAAGAAGGCTAAACAACCACCACCGAAGTAAGGAAATCACCCATATGTAAAGGCCCATCAAATGCAGCAAGAATCACAGTATTTGGTTTCTTCCCAGATAATGAGCTATGTACATTTCCAAAACCAGGAGGCAGACATGTCAAAGTTCAACAACAAAAAAAAAAAGACAAATATTTAAGAAATATATATTCCTAGTTGGAGGCCTGACTCCTTGCTTTTGTTGCTAATACTACAAAAATCATAAAGATGGATCATAAAGATGGGAAAATGAATACCTTTATCCTCTATTCTAAACTAAGACATCTTGGTGATAACCCTGAAGTATAGTAAATACAACTTCATAGATAAAAGACTATGTAAAAATTTCACTTCTAAAGGCCAAGGTAAGAAACAAGACCTAGACATGCACACCACAAGATACATGTTACATTATAGAAAATGAACCAGAAAGTTAGACTATAGTACAACATGTAGCTCCACAAAACATTACACTCTCAGCTTGATCTAAGCTGTTCTAGAGATAAACTTTCTCTTAGAAATCAAAACTATTTTTTCATATGAAGCAGTTGAGAAGCATGAATAATCACAGCATCAGCTGAGAAGCAGAGAAAACAAATTGATCCTGGTCAAGGCTGGAATGTGCAGAATGTGTATTTGTTAAAGTGACACTATACATTTGAAATGGACAGAGTTAAAGTGCCACAACTTGGGCAGGAAGTCTCTTAGGACACTTCCAGAATTCTCACTGATACAATAATAAAAGTTACAGAATGTGAACACAGGCAAATCAGCTTGGTCTTATATTTGAACTTAGAAATGGGCTTTTTAAACAGACAAAAAAAAACCACCTTTAAAATAGAGAAGCTTCCACTGCCCTTCATAACCTCATGAAAATCTTTCATTAGTGTATGGACATTATGGAAAAGGCTATTTTTGTGCCCAAAAGGGCAGAAAACCTTTGATCATTTAACACAAAGGAGACAAGGGTAGAAAAAAGAAACTGTATTTTTTCCTTCCCCAAACACAAACAGAAGACCTTGTCTCTGGTGGGCTGAAACTCCATTTGCCCCCTCTTAAAAATGTTTTTTCCAATTTAGTTAACATTCAGCAGAACAAACAGGAAGACAAATATGATCACCAGGATTAGTTATTTTGACTAGTAAATTTCAATTCTTGGTTTTGAATTCTGCACACAAATGATAACCCATTATTTGGATGTAACCCAAAACGACCTAAGAATTGACAATGATGTTATCAGGCCTGACTACAGTGCATTGCATCACCATGCAGAGTAGCCTCACCAAAAAGGTGAGAAGCCCACTACGAATGTCAAAACAACATTGGCAAATAAAATTTATACATTTGAAACTGTTTAAGACCACTCAAACTGATGCAATAACTTCTAGCTACGCAAGATTAGATTCTCAGAGAGCTATTTTAAGAGAAAACAAACAGCAATAATCCTGGCGCAGAGCAGCAGAAATCTTTCTGTTAAAAGACAGAAAGCAATCACAATAGAATAGTAAAGCGCAAAGATGTAACAGACAGGATGAAAGTCTTTTTAACTACAATGATGCTACTAAATTGTGACCATCTTCCTCCAATATGCCATATCTGAAAAATTCAGTCTCTTAATACTAGAAAACTTTTCTGGAGAGTAGAAAACAGATACCACCAGGAGTTTATTAAAATAAAAATATATATATATAAATACATTTTATGACAATTCATCAGTTTTACAGCACTAGTATACATAATTAGCAGATATTCCATACCAGTCCTTTTTTTTTTTTTGAGGGGAAATAAGTTAAATGCAAAAATCCTTCTTGTAGTTTAAAAAATATTTGCTTCCTTGAGCTAATTAACCTTTCTTCTGCTTGCAATCTTGTTTTTACAGTGTTATTCAGTTGTGGCAGAGGTCAATGCTTCAAAGATCAGGGTGAAAATTTAGCAGATGGAAATCCTTTTGCAAAGGATAGCTGTTTTCGTCTAGCACAAAATGGCTCTTAATTTCCAAGAAGTACAATGCTTCTGTATCTGCTAGCAGTGAATGACACAGATCTGCTACTATTGTGCTGTACGTTATATCTGAGGAAGGAACTGCAAAAGACAGAACAATTTACTTCATACTCTCATAATAGCATCTAACATTTAAGTTCTACATCCATGAAAGCTACACTGAATTACTGGAAATGTAATCTAACATCCAAATAGGATATTAGATTTCAGTTTTCATCACTTTAAGACAGCAATATGCAGAGTGCTTCTCATTAAACTATGCTTGTGAATCATATACACCACCTCAATAATCCAAACTGAAGTATCATCAGTGGAAGCCTGTCTGATACAACACCATTATAGTAATTTACATAATTAATGTATGGCAACTATTTCTAAAAACTTCTAAGGGATTTTATTTTCTATGAGAAATCCATTTAGTAGCTGAATATTTAGCAAACTTTGCTGCCCATAGTATTTCTACCACAATTCATGAAACAGTACCTACTGATCTGTCCAGCCAGTCGGCAGGAATATTGAGGAAGATTTTTTCCATCAATTCAGACACCACATGAATATTAATTTCACATCCTCTATCTTCTACTGTCATCAAAGCAGGCCTAGGTAAGAAAACACAAGACTCACGAAAGTTAGCTGCAATATTTTTTCTGGTTTAAGTAACATTTCTAAATTAAAGTAATATGATGTAATACTACCCTCGGACATATCAGGAACTAGAAAATCTGTATGCTCTTACCAGTCAAATCTGTAGAGCTGTAATGAGCTTGATATATACTGAACTTCACTACACAATGTTAAAAATAACTTTAAAGCTATTAAGCAAGCCTTACTTCGAGACAACTGCAAAAAACAATCCTTTAAGCAACATCAGCTTTTTTCCTGAAAGACGATGCGAACTGCACCAAATGATGTTTTTAATTCCTGAAAGCATAAACATGTCAAGATGTCACGAAGCTGAACATTTGATGTTTCTGCTAAAGCCTGAATTTCACTTCTCGAGATTAAAGTGGATTGAAGATAGAGCTTTTAATTGCTAAAATTAAAAAAATCTTCCTTCATTTAAGAAACAAATTTCTCAGGTCAGATAAATGTAAAAAGGAACTGTAATAGCAATGGAAAGCCGAACCTTATCAGTCAACTTGAGAAACGCTCAGTCTTGTATTCCAATACTTTTTTCTGATAATATTCAGGGCAAAAACCTAAACATGCGAACATAACCTATACCAGATCTGGAAGAAATTCACCTAACAAGTAGCACTTGTCCTGATCTGAATAAAAAAGAGAGTTGTCTGCACATGAAGTGATAGAAGTCCATGCCTTCTGAACACTTTTATAAATAAATAAAAAGCTGTCTTGCTCCAGTCAAGTTGCTAAGTTATCTGATGTCTTGTATAAGCAAAATAAATATACGCGAAAAACCATGCATCCAGATGTTTTCTCTATTAATTACCAATTTCATCCTATGAGTTTTAGACCTACTCCATTTCTAGTGATTTACATGTTTTCTTTTGTTAGTTGACAGGCAAAACTGGTTCTATCATGAAGACAAACTAATATAGATATTTTTAACTAGATACTAAAAAAAAAATTGTTCTGTTTACTCATATCTACTACGCCTTTTCTTGAAGACTTCGGTTGCTGTAATGCTTTCTTAAGATGCAGAACTATTTTACAGAGCAGAGAATGATCAAAAGTTACACAAATAGGCTTATATTATTTAAATCAAAGTCAAGTAAAATACTATTGAGTATGCAATGATTCACTAATGTAACTCACTATGAAGTAATTTAGGAATAATTTTATAGGAAGAAAACTGATTGAAGACTTACATATCCTAGAATTCTATTCATTCTATGATTGTCTTAGAATTCACTGTACCTACTAGTCTTTCAAGTTACTATGATTCTTAAATTTACTTTGAGCTTTTGAAATGTAACTACTTATTGTTCAAGGTATTTCTACATCAACCAAATCCAAATAAGCTGGAATTTCATATTCTTTAGTAAATATCCATATTCATCTTGAGTCACAGTGCCATCTACCGGATTTTGCATCCCTGCTCCCTCAGAATATTTAATGAAAACATTTGTTAGTTCTATTCCCAAAAGGCTAAAACAGATTTACCAGTTTAGAAATATAGTTGTGTGTTCACACAATTTCAAACTTAGGCTGAAATATGAGGCTCACGGAATTTTACTTTTGTCCTGAACATTCTACTTCATCCTAACTCACTGAGACAGTACTGGATAAACCTTGTTACCAAACATAGTATTCAAAGAAAGTAAAAAGTTACATTACTTCTAGGTGACATTCTTTGTTTAAATCTAGTACAGCAATTTATGAACACATTGTTGAAAATTCATTAGAACACCATAAAGTACTAACCACAGCTTAAATACACAATTTGATATAAGTGAGACTTAAAACAGAAAAGTTGTAGTTTATTTCTTTAATAGTATATACTCTAGCTTTATCTTATTTACCTGTAGAATGTTTTTACTTTGTTGTATGGCAAACATCTAAAACATTGCTTGTAGATCATGTTCTCATCTGCCTGTAGTTCCAAGCCACATTTAGCACAGCCTGAATACGTAATCATAGGCAGAGAAGCCAACACACACTCCAGGGAAGTGTCAGCATGGAAGATGAGTTGCCTGTACTGGCCAGTTAAAACAGTAAACTTCAGCTCTATGATGTGGGCTTTCACTTGAATCACTCCTACAGAAACAACAATTTCAATCAAACTTCCATTCAGTTTTGTAGATAAAGCAAAGTAAGAGGTACAGCTGATTCAAAAACAAAAGTCATCAATTTAACCTTAAGCATTTTTTTTTCTTTAGAAGCACATTCTCAAATATAAGAGAGAATTTCAACAGTGAAAATTCATCGTACTTTAACACTACATCTATAAAATACACCTAACTCTGTAGTACTTTGTTACTGTTGTAGTAGATCCCAATATAGAAGAGCCTTCCCAATATAGAAGAGCCTGAATAAAGGATCAAATCACAGAATTTTGCAAAAAAAAATTTGAAATCCAGCAGTACCAGAAAACAATCAAAATGACTTTGTTAATCTTGAAAGACAACTTTTGTAATGTGGCAGGCCAAACATTATTCTGTGGTTATCAAAATATCTTTAAGAAAAATTATCAATAGAAGCTTAAGTTGCTTTTATATCACATGAACACAATGGTGAAGACTGAGTTTAAGTGCACAGAATGAAATAAGTACATTCAAAACAAATGGAAAATGATTTCATTAACACCTATAGATCTCAATGCATACAAGCAAAGTAAATTTCATATTATACAAGTTTTGGATACAGGTTATAGATATGGAAAAATACTATGAAGTTTGTCACGTGGATTTCCTGCAAGTCAAGTCCATGATCTGATGTATTAGATGCATTCACACAGTATACTGGTAAAATAACCTACCTGTTCTAAAAACTTTGTTCTGAAAAGGAGGTGTGTCAATAGAAGTGGAATATAAGCCATGATTAGATCAGAAACAGAAACTAATTGCTTTGCCTCCACTCTGATTCAGAGATAGACACTAAAAAACAGATTTAACAAGCTGTTTGCTGCTATACTCATAAATAAGAAGTTAAGCGCTGCAAAAATCAATTTTACTGATTTATTAAAGTTTAACACCAACCTTAGCAATCCTCTAGGCCTATTTATGAGGGGATGACTGTCCAACAGATTTTTTTGGTCTTCTTACAGAAGTTTCTAATAGCAGTAGCTGTATTACTCTAGCTTCAGGGAATTCAAGAGTATTCCACAGTATCCAAAGTAGTTTTCCACAAACTCTTCCAATGGTTAATTGCATTATTATAATAGTTGACATAGGCAACAAAAGGCAGCACTGCCCCATATGTTTCAAAGCTATCTTTGTATGACACCACATACCACAGCTATCTCAGTTGTGTGCTCCCTGAATGAAGGCTGCATTCACAGTTTGGACTCTCAGCAGAACTATGTTAACTCGAAAAAAAAACATTTAACTTAAATAAGAAGCATCTATTTTGCTTAGCTATGCACCGCACTATACAGATACCACAGTACTAAGAATAACAACTTTACCTGAGCATTTTTCATCCAAATGTGCTGATAGATTTGTCATTTTCATGACAGTGGTTTTGCTTTTCTGAAACTTTTCTTTAAATTCAATGGCCCTTTTGTCATCATCAAACAAACACTCACAGGATGACCATGGAGTTGTGTGCAGCTCCAAGTCACCTGAGACAGAACTACATTGGACCAGAAGGTATTTAAAGTCCCATAGATGACCTACAGAGCAGAAAACAAAGCAAGAGTTTAATTTCTATATCTTGGTTACTTTACAGAAAACTGAAGTCATTTACAAGATTGACTAACAAATCAGCAAAACTTTCTAATACTGTTGGTTCCAGCAAGTTTAGGTCAAGCCTCATGAAATACATGTTTTTTCCCTTTCTCTATGAACTTTACATTAGAATTGCATGGATCCTTAAGAATACCAGAAAAACATTTTCAAGGTTTCAGAGAAGGCTCAAAAAAAAAATCTAAGCATAGAAAAGATAAGTAACATTTTCATGTTTTTGGAATGGGTCAGGTAGGTGATACTGATGCAGTGTTTGCTCAAATGGGAACATTTTACACCGTAATTTCTTGTACTTCTCTTTAAGAATCTCTATTGTGCATATTGCTGCTTCTCAGGTTTCAGCAAGAAAATTTTAAAAATCTTTCAAACCTTTTCTGTTGAAGTTCTGGGGCAAAAAGACAGACATTTGCAGAAATAACAGTTATGACAAAGGATTATTTGGAGAAGAATTGACATTGCAGTGAGACAGAAGTATCCTTGAAGAACCAGTGAGCTTGCATGGTATGTTAAGAGACCAGATCAGGTTCTTGCAGTGGTTGATTTTTCATAAATCATGTGAGCACGCACACTATTATACTGTTTAACCCCTCTGGGGGTAGAGCTAAAATGTTAAGAAAGCTACCTATTGCTTTCAAAACAACTTTTTTCTACAAGTTGTCCCTCATTAAATTATGAAGGCATTCCTATAACAAAAGGAAATGCCACTTTTTAGTATTTACTTCATCTTAAAAAGCTTATTCTGTGTTTTCCCCATCAATCTTCAATGGGTTCAGAATTTCACCCCATGTTAGTAACAGCTATCCTCATCCTCCAAGAATGCTGGTTTACAGAAATGTATTTGATGTGTTTGGTAGCACATGGCAGATGAGTGTAAAACGTATTTACTGAATGTCTGATGATTGTATACTGAAAGCTTGGACCAATTTTTAGAAATAGATGAAAATTTTAACTTTTATCGGCAATGATTTTTAGATGCTTCAAAGCTGTATAATCTGTACTTTAAATATATACACCATTCAAAATTTACTAGTCTCCATCCCTTCCACTACAAAACTGAGTTACCTAAACTACTAGTATAAACAGTAACACATGTCCCAGCTGTTCATCTGTGTCTAGAAGCAAGAATAATATCACGTGCTTTCCTCCTGTAACCCACTCACACTATTAGCTGCTGTGTTGTATATGCTTGTTTTGTATCATGAGATATCTTTTTGCTATTTTACGAGAATCAAATGTTCACAGTTTGTCTGTGATGCATATTTGAACAGTTGAGAAATCACTCTTACCTTGAATTTCAGATATAATCTTTTAATCATTAAAATACCAACCGCTAGATACACAGAACTCTAGCTGGAGAATAAGACACAAGCTTTACCACAATAAGCACTTACACTACAGAGCTGCACCATCTTTTCTGCTTTTCTACTTTAAACATCAGGTAATTACATATTTTTCTGTCTTAGAAATTACCCGTGGAATCTACTCAATTTTTTTTTGCAGCTCCAATACATAATAAAAAATACTTCAGAATTGTATATTTAAGAACTAATATTCTAGCATACTAAATTTTATAGAAAAATTAAGCATTTATCTAATAAATAGCATATACCTGCCTACACTGAAGTATGCACAACAGTAAAAGCCATGTAGGTTTTATGAAGTAAAGTTAATTGGTTAATACTTAAATTGGACTGTCTTCTTCAGGTAGTCCAAGAGGCAGATCTTGCAGTTATGCAATTTATTTATTTATTTATTTATTTTTTAAGGAGTGTAAATTACTAAACTGAAGCGGAACTGGCAGAATTCAGAATTTCTAAATTTAAAGTCAGAACTCAAGTCAATATTCACTGAGGTTGTTCCTAAATGTACCCACTGATCAGAAAGGCAAATTCTGGAGTAATCAATTTAAACACCTAGTTTCCAATTAAAAAACCTAGTTTCAGGTACTTTAAAAGAACAGTAGTAGGCACTGCTAAGACACAGGCTATGTAGTTCTTACAAGAGATGCTTTTAGTCAGTTAATGACTAGGTTTGTATCTAGGTTCAAATTTTTGAATATACATGCTTCTACCATGTTGTAAAAAGAATACATTCAAGTTCTGTTGCTGATGACACTATTTCCAAATAGTGTTAAAGTTCAAAAAAACATATACTGCCCTTTCTAGGGCAGTATATAAAGGTTGAATGGGAAATACCACCAGTTGGGTATGTTAAAGCTACTAATAGAATCAAAGAAATACTATTACAAAAACCTACTTATAGGTAAAGACTTTACCTTTTCTCCTTTGAAGTTGAGGGCACCAGGCAGCTCCTGCTCCCCACAGCACCATTCTGTAGTGTTGATCTCTGCTCTGTTCTACTGATAGAATAACTTTTCTCTGGTTGCCGCCTCTGTAGCTATACACAGATTCTGGAAAGTTTGAATTTATGACATGTTTGTTATATAGTAGAAAGCATATAGAACATACCTCAACATTAAGATAAAATCATGCTACTGTAACATTTTGAGTTAATTCTAAACAAACAAGAAAACACCTACAATTTCTTCAGGACAGAATGAAAACAATGATTTCTTCAGTAAGATCAATCTAATTCAAAGGAATGCATAAAGAGTATTAATTTACCCTTATCCATTTAACTACTTGGCAACTAGACCTCTCCCTTTAAAATAGCAGGTATCTGAATATCTTTGAGTACCCCTTACTCATCCTAATTGATAGAAGTAGAAAAAAAAATGTACTCAATCTCTCAGCAATCGATTGCCATAATGGGAAACTAAAGTTCCTATGGAATATATTGAAAGAAATATTTCTCAACAAGTTTTCATAAAGTTACAGTCATGGACAGCACAAAGGTAACTGTATATATTAACTGAAATGATTAAGATACCTACAGGTAATACCTGTACATTTCAGTTCCTAAACACTTTTCATCAACCAAATCCTAGCATAAAAACTCTTGCTTTAAATGTCCTAATCATTCTGAGACCTACGTACAATAATAAATTATGGAGATTTCTATCTTCAAATAAATCTCAATTTCTAATGAGTTAAGGTGACATTGACAGTGATAAAGTCATTTGAATTTTTGACTGATGCAAGCACTAATACAAGATGCCAGTGGAACATGACCAAAGTGAAAAGCATTATGTCAAGCACTGAGAAACAGTGGTACTGTAAGGAAAGGAAGACCATCAGAACGATTAAGCAGGGAGAAGACGAAAACTCCTTTCCCATGGGTTAGAAAAAATACGGCAGAACACCGCATAAAGTACTGAGAAAGCCCCAGGCCAGTTAGGTTTTGTTTGTTTCAGATTGTCTGTTTCAGACAGTCTTAGTAGCTGGGACTGGAGCGGCTGCAGGAGCTGGGACTGGAGCGGCTGCAGGAGCTGGGACTGGAGCGGCTGCAGAGTCCACCGTAGGGGTCACAGTGGCCGTTGGATCTGTCACAGGGCTTGGCGTGGCCGCAGGGTCTGTCACTAAGTTGATAGCAGTATCAATGGCAGCTCGATAGGCATGAGCCAGGCCCCAGCATGTTACAATGATTTGTGTTACTTTGGAACTTCCCGAATCGCGACACCTTTTTCTCAAGCATTCTGCCAGTTTTTGAGGATTTTGCAGTTGTTCAGGGGTGAATTTCCAAAACACTGGGGGTGCCAACTGCTCTAGATGCCTGCCCATATCCTCCCATACTCCCTGCCACCCACAACTATACTGCCTCCGGGCAGATCTCCGGATGAGCTTCCTAAGTAGTTGTTTAACTTTAAGCAGAACCTGAAGTGCATTCAGGAGGCAGAACAACAAGACTATGCTGGTCTGAGTATCCCAAGGATATTCAATATCTTGGAGAGCTATTGTAGCAAGCTCGGAGGGTAAGAGGGTGGTGAAGGAGGAAGGCAGAGTGATCCAGGAGGATACAGGGGTGGTGAAGGAGAAAGGGAGAGTAATCAAGTACGAAAAAATATCTTCCCCTTTCCCCTCCACAGATTGACTCCCTAATGGAAAAAAACAATAGGTATAATTGCTAATAGTTTCCAAGATACAGTTTCCAAAATACAGAGTCGACGATGTTACTGAGTATAAATACCAAGTTAGAGTCATGACCAGATATCTCATCGTCTCATAAGCCATTGCTACAACACTCAGTACCATAATGATCTGAAACCAGGGCCCGGAGAGGATAAACAACATGACAGAGAGCAAATACGGAAAATAATGTACTATAATACTCAATTTGGAAAACAGGCGCAGCAGAGTTGAGATTAAAGCAATCAGCATTATGACAAGTGACTATTAAGCAGGTCTAATACTTACACAAATTTTAGTTTAACACACTGTGGTCAGATCTGCCGTTATCTCAACCTTTCGGGCCCCACGTTGGGCGCCAAAAAGACTATCGTGGTTTAACCCGGCTGGCAGCTAAATACCACACAGCCGTTCGCTCACCCTCCCCCTCCCTCTCTGGGACGGGGGAGAGAAATGGAAAGTGAAGCCCGTGAGTTGAGATAAAGACAGTTTAATAAGACAGGAAAATAATAATAACAAAATAATAATAACAATAATAACAATAATGTTACAATGATGATAATAGGAAAATAATAATAATATGTACAAACAAGTGATGAACAATGCAATTGCTCACCACCCGCTGACCGATGCCCAGCCTAACCCCGAGCAGTCCGGCCCCCTCCCCCCGGCTAGCCACCCCTATATATTGTTTAGCATGACGTCAGATGGTATGGAATACCCCTTTGGCTAGTTTGGGTCACCTGTCCTGGGTCTGTCCCCTCCCAGCTCTTACTGTACCCCCAGCCTGCCTGTTGGCAGGACAGAGCAAAAGGCTGAGGTGTCCTTGGCTTGGTATAAGCACTGCTCTGCAACAATTAAAACATCGGGGTGTTATCAGCACTCTTCTCATCCTAAGCCAAAACACAGCATTCCACCAGCTACTAGGAAGAAAATTAATTCTGTTCTAACTGAAACCAGGACAAAATGTTAAGCAGCAGCTGTAAGGCCTGATTGTGAAGTAATGGAAACAAATTACAAATTTTAATGGGGAAAACAGCTTCAGTAAAAGGAATCCCAAAATAACCACCTTCATTATTTTAAGTAGTGTGAAAGAACAAAACCCATCACATTAAACACATGAATTGGTGACAAAGACACTTTGAGAAAGCAGTCTTTGCAAATACACAAAGAAATACACAGGAAACAAAAATTTTGTGAATAAGTTATATATTAACGAGGTAGCTTTCTGTTCTGCTTATGCAAAGGAAACGTAAGTATTGCAGTAAGACACTAATTTCACACTGGGAATTCAGCACTGAAAACTTACATAAATAGGCATACAAGTAAAGACAATAAAGAAATAACACAAATGCAGATATGTAAGACACCAGAAATGCTTAGCTTTAAAAATCTATTTTACCTAGGAAAAAAACAGAAAGAAATAATTAAAGTGTTCTGAATAAAGCATCAGGAAAGAGAACAGTTCCACTACGAAGAAAAGAGCAAATCCTAGAACAGTACATTAAAATAATAATTTCCTCATTTCATTTTGAAAACCACATGATTTAGAGTCTAACCACAAGTATTCCTTTAATAACAGGAGGCTTACATGGAAGGTATCTGGAAAGCAAGGTTTGAATTAGTGAAACTTCACTGTCCCATGTGACATTTTTATAAACCAGCCACCTTTTCCAAGCAGCAGGCTATCACAACAACACACCTGTGAGTTTCAAGAGCCATTAAAAACAAGTTTGTTCCTTTGCTGTACATTCAGTATCTCTCTCTTCTCAGGGCTCTTACTATACATTCCTTAGTGAAAATAACAATCCTTCAGCAAGTAAGAACACTGAGTATCAGTGCTCTGACTGCGTGCTTTTTGAACAGATGTGTACGCTATTGATCAGAGTGTGCAGTAACTTCCCTCAGCAGCTGACTTCAGTCATTATTTCCTTCCTGATTAGTTCCATTTCACCTGCTATGACCTCTAAGTGGATCTTCACAAAGGTTTTATTTGTGACTCCTATCAAAGACTGGAGTATGGAATGAGAAACAACCAGCAATAGGTAAAATTTAAACAGTCATTTTGCAAGGCCATTCTGAAGTTCTGAAAGTTGAAGTCCAGTGCATGAACTTACCTGTTAATATGGCAATGCTGACGATTTTTAAGATCAAGTGAACCAATGTATTTGGCTGAAGCTGGTCTAGTTGAGCATACTGAACACTATTCAGTCTCTGAACTTGCCTTCGTGGAATGTGTCCAAAGTGAGGAAATTCTGATGCTACGTATGCCAGTAAGCCATGGAGAACATCACCATCCACTATATGATAAACTTGTGTAAAAACAACGAAAATTAGATGGACCACTTTTTTTTTTTTTCAACTTAGCAGTATAAAATTGGTACATATTTAAACCAGCAAACCCAAAACTTACAAAATTCTAAGGCAAGAAATTATTGAGATTTGAAATATTTGATCGAAAATTAAACTGTACTTTATCTGCCTCCTCTTGATAACATTCCAACATTACGCGCAGTTATGGTATTTTAAGTTACACCAAAACCTGGAAAGAGACCTGGTTTTGTAGTTGGTAAGGACAGCCTTTTGATCATTTACCCCTGAACCTCTCTTAAATCGCTGACAGCAACAGCCATCAGGAAGACTAAGAACAATGCAAGTTCAATGATACTTCCACTGTATTTTCCCTTAGCCTCTGTTGCTCCATAGCTCATGTATCTTTGAAGTCTTTATGTTTAAATAACCAGCAATTAATTATTTTCCCTGAATGTTATCCATTCAATTAAGTCTCTAAAATTTTTCCAAACAATTTCATCCTCATGAAATCTCAAACCTCTTGCAGTTGAGTCCTGTGATAACTACTGTTTCTTAAACTAAGATCAAGAGATTCAGAGTTTTGAATGTTAACCACTCAACTTCGCCATAAACTCCACATGCCTATCTGATGGCATTGTGGCCACATTTTCTAATAGCTGTTTTTGTAAAACGTTACCGCAGTGTTTTGTAACTCTCAGTCATTCACATTTCTATTTCACCCTGTGTATTTTGAGGCATTCCAAATAAAATGGACTACTTTGAATAGGTATTTTACTGTGATTTTGGGGGAAAACTTATGCACAATCTTACATTCTTCTGGATTGAGAGCTGAGCAGTTCCCCAGATTCAGTAACTGACTAGTAAATGTAGATTGCAGCATGATTTCTCCATACCAAAGATTCTCATACATCATGATATCTGGAGGAAAAAAAAAATTATCAATTCATGCATCCAAAATATTGAAGTGTATCATATTATTGGCTATAGAATCAAAAATCTTGAAGTTGGCTTTAGATCAGAACTTCAATTTTGAATCCTCTCCATTCACCTTGCTATTCTTTCAGAACCTCATTATCTACTGTATACTTCATTCTAAAATGGCTACCTCCCCCCCCAAGGGGTTCCCTTCATTACTGAGGACTTGTTGCATCTCATGGTATGCCAACTATGGCCGACATTTATAATTACAAGGGTCTTGCAGACAATGCACATAATCAAGTCATTCCAACGGTTATGATATGTTCTTTGACATAGACAGTAAACTGAAGGAACTTCCACAATTCAGACACATGTAGCGTGCACATCAACATCTACTACCATTTCCAATGGACAATTGACAGAAAAGCTGTATGAAAGGCACATTGAAACTAGCATAACAATACAGTGCTCTGCATAAGATCACTGGGAGCTGTACATCTGCTTTAATTTCTTGAACTGCTACTAATGAACAATTTGCATGGTAAGAGAAAAAAATGAGAAAAAATCTTAAAATGTTTCAGAGTAAAAAGGAATACTAAAGGACTTCCTTCAAAAGTGGCAAATACTAGTTAAGCCACTTAAGAGAAAAAAGTTACAGAACCCAAAAACCATGGCTGTGTATGCTATTAGTGGCTCCGCAGGAAAAACTTGTTACATTCTGGGTGCAGAACAGTCTATGTGCCAACCTAAACAGACAAAACTGTCTGTACCAACTACTTTCCCAGCCGACCCACTGTCATCACATCTATCTAAGCGTTATGTCTGCTCGTGCTGAATGCTGCTACCCAGTGCAAGCAGGAGACTGACAAGAAGCCACCAAAGGGGAGCAATACGGGAGCAGATACACACAGCCAACAATAGAGCAAGCTGCTAAATTTAATAAATGGCAGGATGCCAGAAGGTGTCAGAACTACAGTAACTCCCACACATTTTCTGGAGTTATATAAACAGATTTGAGTTTGAAAGAGACCACTTGAAAACAAACTGATTTTTAGGACCTACCAAAACCACTTACAAAGACTTAATCACATTTGCTCAGTAGTTTAATTATTCTTATAAAATATTTAATAACCCAATATGAAGCAGCGTATAAACAAAATTGCTAACAGTACGGGATAATTTATTATGCCACATTTCAGGTAAGTAAAGTACTAGGCTTACGTAGAAACACTTGATGTCTTTTAGGATAAGAAAGTCTAAACAGCAAAGAAAGCCCAGCTTATCTTAAATCATTTTAAAATAACTACCACTGCAAAGTAAGCCCTTTAAGAACTCTTAACAAAGAGACATGTGCATCTTAAACCACAGAAGTATTCAAACAAGTTTTTTTTTTTATTTGGTTTTTGTTTCAAAATTGCAATAACTAAATGGCCAGATGACTATCAAGTTCTAGTCAACTCCAGCTCTAGTATAATGAAGTCCTTGATAGTATTGCATTCTCTTACATGACATGTATCCTATTAATCCTGGATTTTTTTTCTCCTGTTACGTATTAACAAATACAAAGGATTCATTGGGAGGAATCTTTATTACCAGCTGACTTGATAAGAAAAAGAAACTGAAGACAGTAAGTTTATGCAGTCTATATCAGTAATTCACAACATAATCCAGATTAAGATGCTAACGCTAAGGTACAAATCTTTCACATGAGCAAAAGTGTATTTCACATCCTGAGACCATACAAACATCACAATTTTCCGGTCTGTATGCTGGTCCAACAGAGAATTACAGAAGTCAATGCATACTAGCACATCTGGTTTGTAGCAGCACATATACATTTTCAGAAACAGCTGTTTTAAAACACTGGTAGGTTTCAGGACATACCTTACTACCCACAGCACAGCTCCAGTGTCTATGCACTGCTGTACCTCTGATCAGAGACTACATGAAAGATTGACATCTTCTATGGGATATTCAATGTTCCAATAGCAGTATGACTACAGGAATTCAAACCAATACTAAGCGATATGAGCAATATAAATAATGTAATAAAGATACCAACAGATGCTTAGGCAATTCCAAATTACTAATTACACATTGGTCTAGCTGTAACAGGCATTTTAATGATCCACATTATTAAAGATCCACATTTAAAAAAAAAGAGAATTCTCACCTGAAAGTAATACAATATCCCCAGGAAACACAGTGAGTGACCAAAACGCAGCACCACGCCATAGCACCACCTTCCTCTCAATCTCTGACTGGTCAGTAACTACAATTGTTGCTACCGGCACTTTACATGAAGATTTTGGTCTAGCCTTAATCTGTATTTCTTTGATAAGACATGGATGTACTATTGTAACCAACACATTGTACTTTAGATTCTTGCAGCAGCAGTTCTGAAGTGGTGACAGTAGTTTCCTTTGAGACTGCTTGAAATCTGTCCCTTCTTGATCTACTCTCATTCCAGGACCAACCGGAGGAGAATTCAATTTTGGTCTCTTGGATTTCAGCTGCCTTTTAAATGTTGATGGGAAAATATGAAAAAAATTTTCAGACTTGTGGGCTCTTTTAGAAGAGCTCTTATGAGAACTTTCTACCTGAGAGCACAGTATTCCTGAGCTCAATTGTTCAATATGGATTTCATTTTCAAATTGCACAGCAGGAACACGAGATTCATGAGACTTCACTGAATTTTCATGAGCACTCACTTCTCTTGTAGCTTCAAAGCAAATGTTTTTCTCATCACACTGCGAAGTGAAAAGTTCAAGAGAACTTGCATACTCCTGCCCACAGCCATTTTCAACCACACTAAGACATGTTCCAGCATCAGATTCAAATTTAAAGTGATCACATGGTCTTTCACATTTATTTCCCGTTTCTGTTTCTAACAGCTGTACAGTTCTCTGCATCTCATTCTGGTTCTTAAAGTGATTCTGTGCAAAAACAGCCACTTGACTTGAAGTCATTATACTACGAAATTCAGTATCAGTTGACACTGCAAGGTCTACACAAGCACTTGGTTTTCCTCTTGGTTTTGACTCTTGATTTTGGGGGAAAAACATATCCAGATATTGACTTAGATGTTCATGGTGATCATTTCTATCATCTGATTGAACACCTTGTTCCACAGACCTTAGGTGTATGCTAATCTCCTTTGTACTGGCCACCAAATTAGAAATGTCAGAACCCTTATCTTCTAAATGACTGCCTTTTACTTCAGTGATGTTTGAACAGTCTTGTGATTGCTTACATTGTCTACTGGATTTCACAAGTTTTTGAGGAAGGTGTTGATCTGCAGCCGGATTTATGTTTGCAGGTTCCTGTCCATCTCTGGATATTTGACAATCAGAATGAATTAAACTTCGGGTCTTTTGGGGTGTACTGGCACACGTTCCCACCATAGGCACAAAAGATGACAAATATTCTTTTGCTGCTGTTAATTGCCCCTGTTCAGGCTGCTGAGAGCTGTCATCATTTGCAGAAACTGCTGTGACTGGGGAGCTTCCTGCCTTAAACATTAAGCAGTCTGTCCCTTTGATTTTTTCAGAAAAAAGACTGTGTATATCAAATGAACAGTGGAGTTCTCTCCATTTTTCAACAGCAGGTGCCAAACTACTTTCTTCAGACATGTCCATTTGGCTTGGAATAGTGGGTGCTCCAACAAAAATATGAATTTGAGATCTTTTTGACATTTTTGATTGTTGGGTAAGTTTGACTTTGAACAGTATGGTTTATGCAGTAACTACAACACTAAACAATAGCACAACAAAAATGATTTCAGATTTTTCTTAGTTTAAAATACCTAAATTTCAAAGGAATACTCTATAATTTTACTAGTAAAAATACTAGTTAATGCTTATAAAATTAAATGCATGATAGAAAAGGAAGTAATTTAGTATGTTATATAAGCTTGACCCAGTAAATAATCTACAGTAGGGCTTAATTTATGATTCCGATACTTGGAAACATGTAGCAGATGCAGACCTGTAGTGAAGTTCAGTATGTACTGAGAAGACCCTAACAAAGTTTCCAGGAACTTAACTTTTATTAGTCTTCTATCACCTGAGCAGACTTAAGTTCACTTATTACACTAATAAACATGTGAATTTACATTTTAACTGATGTGAAATAAGTGCCTTAAACTTTTACAACAGTTGGGACAATTTCATCCCCTGGAAAAAATATCAATTTTAACTAAATTAAATATAGTAGAGTCTCTTAAAATTTCAGAAAAAATCAGTAGAAATTTATAATTTACATAGCTATAAATTTAACATCACTCTTTTAGCATAAATATACTGTATTTAGTAAGAGAATATTTTAAAGGCAGATTCTAGGATATTATCAATAAATTTAAAAGTATTTAATAAGCATTAAGAGGTCACAGTGAAGCTTGAGCAAACAATTTACAAGTTGCTTTAATCCACATATTTATCATACTGTTCAAGTTCAAAAGCTTCTAAGCTTATTAAAAAGTTACCTACCTTACACACCACAAAAGAGAAATCCTAGATTTTTTAAAGTTACCTGCTATATTGTCATTTTAAAGTACTCAGCTACAGCTACAAGCATTTTATGCATTAAAATGCAGACACCTAACTACGTGTTTGTAAATTTTGGCAGTGTTGTTAATAAGTTACTGCAGTAAGGAATTCTGCCGAGGTAGAAAACAGAACACCAGCAGATAAATTCAGGAACTAATCCATCTGCAAGCAGAAGAAAGAACATTAAAAGATGAAACAAATCAAAAATATTTGCAGTTTTCATTTAACACTTATTAAATTAAGAGAGCTTTTGTTCACAATCCACTAGGGGTCAATAAATCTGCACATTTACAAAGCTCATAGTAACAGAAAAACTGCAAACATCCTGGAACACCAAACTAAGGTGTATTAGAGATGTAACTAGAAAAACAGTGTACAACTGCTGAAATTAAATATGTCAACATAATATAAAGAAGCTACAAAACAGAGGAACTCGTGTTGTAGTTTTCCAAAATGAGTAACACTTAAATTCGCGAAGAGTATCCAAATTTCTCCAGTTATACATTTAAATTTATG
Organism: Aythya fuligula; assembly: GCF_009819795.1. Taxonomy (NCBI): domain Eukaryota; kingdom Metazoa; phylum Chordata; class Aves; order Anseriformes; family Anatidae; genus Aythya; species Aythya fuligula. The sequence goes on along the minus strand of NC_045565.1, from coordinate 9,535,647 downwards.
CTCATAAAGCAGTTTTTAAAGGACAATTATACTTTTGAAAGCATTATATTACATAATTATAGAATAATAATACACAACTCAGCAAAAGAAAAGACAGAATGAACTGTTCAACGCAATAACGTATCAGGTAAGAACGAAAAAAGCGACAGTAAGACTGAATCCAGTAAGATTGAAGAAGTTAAGTGATGTTAACAATTTTTGTAGGTAAGAGGCAAAAGTCTCCCCAATACATGAGTTAAAACAATTTCAGGAACAGATAGATACACTACAACAGAATTTCTTATCCTTATTGAATGTGAACTTTAGAGCTGCAACCCAACTGAGAAGATTAAATTATTTCTTCCATCTCAAAATGTATTGTCTAATAGCAGCTTTTTTTTTTAGTTCAGTTGCCTTGGTTACATATGGATAACCTTAGATACCCTACAATGGAACAATATGTCTACTAATAAGGAGGCTCAAGTGAATAAAAGGCTCAAATGAAATAGGAAACAGTTTTATTCTCCATGTGTAATACAAAAGCGCTTAAAATCTGACAGAGATCTATGCTATTCCTAAAGAACTTAAAAGATCGGTGAAATAATGTCAAACTGGGCTTTGTAGAATTAGGAACAGTTCTTTCATTTCAACATCCTAGCTTCTACAAGGACAGAATACTGACCTGCCACAGGCGTAAGATTCAGTCTTGTCCCAGTCTGTCTGTCACATGTCTTTTTAACCTAGAAGAGATTTCAGAGGCTTATCTAAATTCTGCAAAACTCTCAAGCTTTTGTATATCAAATTGCAGAAATATTCATTATAATTTGATTATTAATTTAATTATAAGTTTATTAAGTTAATAATTCATTATGTGATCAGGTCAAAATAATTTGCATACCTATTTTCTCTACCCTCAGATTAAGCCTATAAGAAACAGAGCTCTAAATTTTCTTGTAAGGAAAAAGATTCAACTGCACTGGCAGTGAACCCACCTAGTTTTTGATGAGTTATGAGGAAAATGGAAGGGCACTTTGGTTGCTGAATAAGTGAGAATTAGAATAATACAGTTAGAGGCTATAAGCTAGTGCTTATACCAATAGATACAATGCATACATAGCATAAAGTACTCAAAATTAAGAACTGTCACATCTTAGACTGCTTCTTGTGAATATAATTGCAGGCTTCTTGTAGTATACTAAAGCAAGTTCTTGCACCTTATAGTGATTAAGGAGGTATTGGGGAGGCATTGGGGAGGCAAGGGCAATCCCCAGACATGGACTGTATATCTCGAAACAAGACACTGAAACTCATGATAAGGAAGCGGCAGACGGACAGAGAAACAAACGTAAGGACTATAAATCTCAAAACTGGACATTGGAATTCATTATAAAGATACAACAAACGGAAGAATTGGCAACAACCAGCTCTCGCAATTAAGAAACATGCCAATTCAGCAGATTCCTGACCAAAGGTGAAAAGTACACTGTGAGGAAGACTCGGGGTCTTCCTCCCAAAGACCCCTGCCCACAATTCTTGGAAAGCTCTACGCAGGCGCAAGGTGCCAAAAGGCTAATTAGCATGAGAAGCGAGGGAAGGCGGGGATAGGTAATGCATATGTATAGGTGCTTGTAGAATATTGATAGATTGATTGTATAAATTCAAGACTGCTTTTTGCTTTGGGTATGCACGATAGGTGGAGAGATCCCCCGTGCATCCAGCGCTGCAATAAAGAATATACCACTTAAAGGAATTTCGGCTTCGATCTTTGAATCAATCTGGCACCCCAGATGGGACGACCTCTCTGCCGGACCGCAGGACCCGCTGGGGACAGGACTCCCTAGGGTACCCCCGGGATTTCCCGGAGGGACTCCTCGACTCACCGGATCACTGCGGAGGCAGACAAGGACCCCATCATTGTAAGTGAGTATATTCTTTATTCTGGTTTGGTTTTCTGGTAGACCGGTCATCTGGGACTGTCCAGTAAGTCGGAAGGTGACTTCTGCAGGACAGTATTTGGTATATACTTTGTGGTTAGTGCCACAAGTATATCTGGGGACCTTGGGGTCCATCTGTATCTGGAACTGTCTGTAAGTCAGAAGGTGATCTTCTGCGAGGCAGTGTTTGGTATATACTTTGTGGTAAGCACCATAAGTATATTTGGGGACCTTAAGGAAAGAGCTCGCTTTAAGGTCCATCTGGAATTGTGTTGTCTATTTCGGTTTTCTGACTCATGGAGTATGGTATTTAACTTTGGTTATTGTTACTGTGATTTTGGCTATTTTTCTGGTGGTAATAGTAGGTTTGTGGCATTGTTATAAGAGAGATATCGTTACGGTGTTACACAGTTCGGTTTTCTGACTTATCGCATGTGGAATTTGACTCTGACTATTGTTACTGTGATTTTGGCAATATTGCTGGTAATAGTAGCTTTGTGACATCGCTACTGAAAGATATTGCGTGCCCGTATTTTTGTGAGTGATACGTTTTGTGATACGCTTTTGCAAGTAACATGTGTATTCTGAAAGTGTAAACTGGAAAATGGGGGGGGCAAACAAGCAGTGAAATTTTAAAGAAAAGTGTGTTAGGATGTGTTTTAAGTCACTGGAAGGATATTGGAGGATCTGCCAGTGGAAGTGTGAACAGGAAAACATTGATGAAATATTGTAATCAGTGGTGGCCGCTTTATAAGCTGGAATGTGGAGAAAAGTGGCCCCTAAATGGAACTTTAAACTATAATATTTTGCTACAGTTAATGTTGTTTTTTGAGAAGCAGAACAGGATGAAATGTTGTATACTGATGTTTCAGCATCTTGGTGGGAAAAGGTACGGAATTAAGTTGGCCCCTGACTGAGCCTTTGATGATGGCATTAGAGAAGTACAGGCTGGAGAAAGATAAAGGAAGTGTTAAAAGGGTTGTTGAAAGTGTTAAAGGTGTTTGAAGTTGAATGAGCAGGGAAAGAGGATGTAGGAATGTTAATAGTTCTGCCTCTGCCCGAGGCAGAGATCTTAAAATCACGGGTGTTAGCCCTTTAGGGCAAAGGGACCACGATGGGTCCGAGAGAGTTGTCACAGAAACAGAAAAGCAGTTAACTCTTAAAACAACCTGAGTTCATGTGCGAGCTCAGATTGCCGATGGGACCGCTCAGGGAACTGTGGACAATTGCATTCCCCTGACCGACCCCCACTAAGACCCAAATCATCCTGAAAATTATGAACGGTTAAATAAATACTAAAACCTGGATGAATTGGGAATTGAGAATATGCTTCCAACAAGGTCTAAAAGAAACCCCTATGGAATTTTTGGACCAACTCTGAAATGTAATGAAAATAAATAAATAAATAAATAAAACAAAATGGTTTGGACCTGGCTTCGGAGGACAAATTGACTAGCCTTTTCCTAGGGTAATTGACCCCTGATTTCAACAGGAATAACGGGGACCTGGGGAATCTACCATAGCGGATCCTCCACTGGTTATAATGAAGCTAGGGGAGGAATGGAAGTGAAATTTCTTATTGATATGGGGCAACGTATTCAATTCTAAATCAAGCATTAATGCCTTCACAGAATTATTATGTTAGGGTAAAAGGTGTGTTGTGGTTTAACCCGGCCGGCAGCTGAACACCACGCAGCTGTTCGCTCACCCTCCCCCTCCCTCTCTGGGACGGGGGAGAGAAATGGAAAGTGAAGCCCGTGAGTTGAGATAAAGACAGTTTAATAAGACAGGAAAATAATAATAATAATAATAATACAATGATGATAATAGTACTACTACTACTAATAATAATAATAATAATATGTACAAACAAGTGATGCACAATGCAATTGCTCACCACCCGCTGACCGATGCCCAGCTTAACCCCGAGCAGTCCGGCCCCCTCCCCCCGGCTAGCCACCCCTATATATTGTTTAGCATGATGTCAGATGGTATGGAATACCCCTTTGGCTAGTTTGGGTCACCTGTCCTGGGTCTGTCCCCTCCCAGCTCTTACTGCACCCCCAGCCTGCCTGTTGGCAGAACAGAGCGAAAGGCTGAGATGTCCTTGGCTTGGTATAAGCACTGCTCTGCAACAATTAAAACATCGGGGTGTTATCAGCACTCTTCTCATCCTAAGCCAAAACACAGCATTCTACCAGCTACTAGGAAGAAAATTAACTCTGTTCTAACTGAAACCAGGACAAGGTGTAACCGAAAAGGCTTATTTTTGTGAACCTTTGAAGTACAAGTTACGGAAAAAATGGGGCATACACCGATTTTTATATATGCCTAGCTCCTCATGGGCACTCTTAGGTAGAGATTTATTAGAGCAAGTAGGAGCAGAAATTGTCTTTGAAAAAGGGAAAATGGAATTAAGAATAGGAGAAAAACAACTAATAAATGTGTTAAGCTTGGCACTAATACAAACTGACCCTAAAAGTGAAATACCTTTAGAGATCACAGATCAAGTATGTCCAGGAGTTTGGGCTACCGAAGTCCCTGGAAGAGCTAAAAATGTGACCTTAATAATTATTAAATTAAAGCCAGGACAGAAACCCGTTAAGGTTAAGTAATATCCTTTGAGGATAGAAGATAGGAAAGGAATTAAAGAGATAATTAATAAATTTTTACAGTATAGATTATTGATTGAATGCGAATCAGAATACAAGGCACCCATATTGCCAATTAAAAAGGCAGATGAAAAAGCTATAGGCTAGTTCAGGATTTGAGGGCCATAAATAAAATCACTGAGGAAATACATCCAGTAGTGGCAAACCCTTATACTTTGCTGACTAAATTAAAGAATAGTCAAGCTGGTTTACCGTACTGGATTTAAAAGATGCCTTCTTCTTGCCTAGGCTTAGCCACAGAAAGCCAAAACCTATTCGCCTTTGAATGGGAAAATCCCGATTCAGGCAGAAAGACGCAGCTTAGGTGGACATTACTACCTCAAGGATTCAAGAATAGCCCCACTATTTTTGGAAACCAATTAGCAAGGAAACTCGAAACATGGATGCCTCCAGACACTGAAGGTGCTTTGTTACAATATGTAGATGATCTCTTAATAGCTACCGAGACTAAAGGGAGTTGTATTCAATGGACTATAAGTCGTCTTAATTTTCTGGGTTTAAATGGATATCAAGTCTCTTGACAGAAAGTCCAGCTGGCTCAACAAAGTGTGACCTATCTGGGATTTGAAATTTCGGAAGGACAACGAGTACTAGGAACTGAACATAAGGAAGTCATTTGCCAGACTCCAGAACCTCAAATGGTAAAGGAGCTACAAACCTTTTTAAGAATGACAGGTTGGTGTCGCCTTTGGATTTATAATTATGGACTATTGGTAAAGCCTCTATGTGAATTGATAAAGATTAACCAGTCAAAGTTAGTCTGGACTGGAGAAGCACAAAAAGTCTTTAAACAACTTAAACAAGAATTGATGATTTTGAAATATCAAGCAATATTGGTAGAACAGGACAACTTGGAAATTGTGATAACTAATATTGTGAATCTAGCCTCTTTTCTTAGTGATGCTCCGGCACAGCCTGTGATTCACGATTGTTTAGAAACTATAGAGACTGTGTATTCCAGCCGACCAGACCTTAAGGAGGAGCCCATGGAAGATGCGGAAGAAACTTGGTTCACGGATGGGAGCAGTTTTGTTATGCAAAGACAACGTAAAGCTGGATATGCTATAACAGCTACTCAGCAGGTAATCGAGTCTAAGCCTTTACCCCCTGGAACATCAGCTTAAAAGGCAGAGATAGTTGCTCTCACGAGAGCATTGGAACTGGCAGCAGGAAAAAGGGTAAATATTTGGACAGATTCTAAATATACATTCGGCGTGGTACATGCTCATGGAGCAATTTGGAAAGAACATGGATTGCTGACCGCTCAGTGAAAACACAAAGTATGCTGAAGAAATTTTAAAATTGTTAGAGGCTGTAAAACAACCAGAAAAAGGTAGCTATCGTGCATTGTCAGGGACACCAAAAGGGGAACACCGATTTTGAAATTGGAAATCGATTGGCAGAGGCTAAGCAGGCAGCTGAAATAACTGAGGTGAAGGCATTGTCTTTCATACCAGACGGTAAAATCCAAACTATATCCAAATTATACAAAAGAAGACTTAAAATTAATTGAAGATTTGAAAGGTAAAATGAAACCAGATGGATGAGTATATCTAAAAGATAACCACATAGTAATACCCTCTAGTTTGACATGGCCCATAGTTCTTACAGAACACAATAAAACGCATTGGGGAGCTGGCACACTGCATAAGAGCCTGAGTCAGACATTAGTGGGACGATATGATAAAACAAATAACTCAACAATGTAGCATTTGCTTACACAATAACCCCAATACCAAGAATAGAATAAAATTTGGAATAATCGGTAAAGGAAATTATTCGGGGCAACAGTGGCAAATTGATTTTTCAGAACTCCCTAGAAAAGGGGGGTATCATTATTACTGGTTCTGACTGACATGTTTTCAGGAAGGCCTGAAGCCTTTCCCTGTCGAACAAACAAAGCAAGAGAAGTGGTTAAAGTCTTGTTAAATGAAATAATACCATGCTTTGGGATTCTAGTAGCAATGTCTTCTGATAGAGTTTCACATTTTTGTGCACAAGTGGTAGAACAGATAAGTAAGATTCTAAAGATAGATTGGCAACTGCATACTCCTTATAGACCACAGGCAAGTGGACAGGTAGAAAAACGAACCATTTAATTAAACAATAAATAGCTAAAATTGGATAAGAAGCTAATTTGTCATGGCCTCAATCCCTCCCTTTAGCATTACTTGGAATTAGAGTTAAACCTAGAATAAAAGGGAATTTGAGTCCCTTCAAAATCTTATATGGAAGGCCATAGCAATTTCTATTTAGTGGAGAGGACCTAACGCAGTTAGGATCAGAATATTTATATGCTTATATAACTGAACTTCAGAAACAATTAAATAAAGTACATACATTTGTTTTAGGGACCAGGGCTAGAGGGTTGGATCAACCAATCCACCCCTTTAAGCTCGGGAATTATATATATATAAAGACTTTTTCAGGACAACCCCTACAGGAAAAATGGAAGGAAAGTGGATGGGACCATACCAAGTATTACTGACAACACACACCGCCATTAAGATTAAGAAGCAAGCAGCTTGGATCCACAATTCAAGGGTGAAGAAGGTCCCGGCGAGGATATAGACCACCACTCCAATTGGACCAACAAAATTATGGTTTTCCAGATCCTAATGATTGCAGGGGTGCGGTTCTCGGATTCGGGGTGGGCAACTTGGGATGAGAACTTACACCTGACCTTAATACAAACAATTTCTCAAGTAACTAATAAGACGAACTGTTGGGTATGCACCCATCTGCCACAGCATGGGAATAAGGGTGTATCGTTAATCGGGATTCCCTTGCCTGCAAACTTATCTTGGACTAATTTGTGGGAAAACACATCTTGGGGTCGAAAATATTAAGAAGTTTTGGAACTAGAAGTGAGTAGCTTCATGCCGTTAGAATCCTATTATGTATGTGTACAAAGGTGGAACCCGCCTAAGGGTATAGGAAAACAGCATTGTATAAATACGGATACTACTTATGTGGGAAATCAGACATCTTGTAATTGAACAATTGATATTAGTACGACTAGCGGCTGGGCAAATTCAACCAGCTGGACAGTTCCAGAAGGAAAAAGGTGGTATTGGCTATGCAATGATACAGCCCGTAAGGTCTTGCCTGAGAATTGGAAGGGAACTTGCACTCTTGGAGCGGTAGTCCCCAATATGACAGTACACGATGTAGTGCCTCGAGGTTACTTGAGAAATCATATCCGGAGAATCAGATGAAAAATTAACAATACATTGGTAGAGAGACACACCCCTTTTCATAGTTTTGTGTGATGGTTTATCACATGGTTAGGAGTGAGTGAATTGGAAAAGGCAATAGTTAATATTTCTGCAATTATAGAGAAGTTAGAAAACAAAACTCTGTATGCTATAAAGGCTCAACAAGAAGAGATATCTAGTTTATCACAGGTAGTATTACAAAATCGGATGACCCTAGACTTGTTACTGGCCACTCAAGGGGGAGTCTGTACAGTAATAAACACAAGTTGTTGTATGTATGTAGATCAGAGTGGAAGGATCTCTACCGACCTGGAAGAAATATGGAAGCAGACAAGGATCCTACATGAGATCAGTAAAGATGATCTTTCATGGAGTTTTAGTGAAATATGGAATAAGTTAACCTCCTGGTTGCCCAATTTTCAATGGTTGAAAGAAGTGTTCATTGCTCTAATCGTATTAGTAGTGTTAGGAATATTTGTGTGCATGTTGTTTAGATGCCTGCTTTGTTGTGTTACTGTAAATAATGAAAGTATCTGATGCAAAAGAATTTGCATGGGAAAAGAAAAGGGGGGATTGATTAAGGAGGTATTGGGGAGGCATTGGGGAGGCAAGGGCAATCCCCAGACATGGACTGTATATCTCGAAACAAGACACTGAAACTCATGATAAGGAAGCGGCAGACGGACAGAGAAACAAACGTAAGGACTATAAATCTCAAAACTGGACATTGGAATTCATTATAAAGATACAACAAACGGAAGAATTGGCAACAACCAGCTCTCGCAATTAAGAAACATGCCAATTCAGCAGATTCCTGACCAAAGGTGAAAAGTACACTGTGAGGAAGACTCGGGGTCTTCCTCCCAAAGACCCCTGCCCACGTCCCAAAGACCCCTGCCCACAATTCTTGGAAGGCTCTACGCAGGCGCAAGGTGCCAAAAGGCTAATTAGCATGAGAAGCGAGGGAAGGCGGGGATAGGTAATGCATATGTATAGGTGCTTGTAGAATATTGATAGATTGATTGTATAAATTCAAGACTGCTTTTTGCTTTGGGTATGCACGATAGGTGGAGAGATCCCCCGTGCATCCAGCGCTGCAATAAAGAATATACCACTTAAAGGAATTTCGGCTTCGATCTTTGAATCAATCGCTAAGGAGAAGAAAACGGTACTAAAGGAAGGTTTTTATGTAACTACGTATTTCATGGGTAAGCATGTCTTTTCAATACCTGAAGTTCAGTAGGAAATTAAGTTTAAGATCCTAGAAATGTACTTGTACTTCACCCGACTTCCAGCAGAGGTATCCTGTACTATATTTCAAATGCATTCTTCCTATAAATCATGTTGAATAATAAATTACTCAGTTTAACACTTCAAGGAAAAAAAATCACTGAAGAACAGTATTACAATGTTTGTTTGTTTTTTTTTTTTTTAATTTGTAATTCTGTAAAATCCCTATGACTAAAACCATGGAAACTAGCTTCATTTTTTAATTCTCAAGAAAAAAAATTTTATCAACCTACAAAAGCAATAAAATGTGAACTTAAATGCATCTCAATAGCCCCACTACACACACACCGTATATGGAAAACAAACTCCTTATGCAGTCTCAATTAGACAAAGCTACTATATTCTTGCCATAAGGTCTTAATAAAAATCTATTTTTTTATCCTTGAGATTCAACTAGATAAATTCTTCTTACATAAAAATAAGATTCTTGTGGCTAAACCTCTCATCTCCTTTAACTATCTCTTTGGGGTATTTTTTTTTTGGTTCTCTTTAATGATGTTATAAGTAATTTCAGAAAGTTTTCCTTAGCTTTCCAATTCCAAGAATTCTCTAAACTTAGGTGTCTTTTCCTGATTCCTATCTTTAAGCAGTATAAGGGTATTACATCAAAGCAATTGAATCTTTCTATTACTTAATGACTTTTTGAAACTGAAGCATTTATGTTTCCAAAGCCTTCAATTTTGATTCTTAAGATCTTAGGAATGATTAGTACCTACTTCCTGACTCGCCTAATAGGTCCACTAGCAAGGGACTTTATTTGGCAATTTGAATGGTTTGTTATATTAAAAACACTAACTGCAGTATCAGTAATCATCTGTATTTATAACTATTTACATCTGTAAATTAACAAAATGCTTTTAAGTTTGGATAAGTTTTCCATATGTAAAATAGCATAACAATGATTGTTTAAGCAATCTTTAGAACAGAGTTAGTACTTAATTAAATTTGTCATTAAACTTGTCTTGCTTTTGTTCTTCTTCCAGACTATTATAAATCTTCTAAAATAAAGAAAACTATCAGTCTAATCATATTACCAGATATCACTGCCACAAAATGATTCATTTTTATCACTTATTTAAAGGATCCGTGGGTGGACAGAGGGTTAGCTACTAAGATAACAGGAGCTAAAGCTCATAAAGATATAACCAAAACCTGAATGCACATATCCATTATGCCTGTTAATTATTACACCATTTCTTAATTTGTGAAAAGGTGCTCTATTCATAGAGCCAATGAAAGCCTCGCTTTTTATCTCTGAAATGGTCAGAGTCTGATTGACGGGTCAATGATCTTTTAAAAGCACTAACTACATCAGCAAGTTTTACATTTGCAAGACACTGCAACAAAGGAGTAATGCACCTATGACAAGAAATACATTATGGCACATGTGTCCTCCAACCTACACAGTAATATTAAATACTGTTAATTTAATTCCCATACTACTGTCACTAACAGTTTATTAATCTCTAGTCATTTGCTATGTATAAGACATACTTTTCAAAGCAGCTTGAAGATTTTTCTTCAGCAACCTTGTGTGAAGCTAAATTAATGCCCTTAAATTACCTTAAAAGATAACTTCTATTCCTTATTTCAGTTCTCATTAATGGTATCAACTCACCATGCATAACTTAAGCATTCAGCCAAGGTAATTTAAAAGTGTGTATGTCAGTTTCAGCTGCCTATCAGTCTTAAATATCAATAGCCAAATGCCTAAACCCATTTTCAAAAATTATATCCAATATGATTTTAATAAATGTTTCATTGCTCATATGGAAAGCAAACTGCAGGAGTTTCACCTCTCACTAACAATTTCTTCATATGTCTGTTACACAACATGGCTTTATACATTAAATATACACAAATACAGACAGTAACATATCAGAAGACATAGGGTTAAAGAAATGTAACACAAACATGTAGCTTCTTTTCCCCTCTGAAATTCTTACCACCTACAAACCCCAAAGCTTTGAGGTAAAACAAAAAAGCATGTGCATTTAACTTGCAGCTTTGATTTGATGTTGAACTTCTTAACCTTTAAGTAGCTCATAACGTGATTCCTGTAATATGCAAAGAAACACTGGCCATCACCTGCTCAAATGCCAGCCCTTTAGATAACAAATGCCTATAAGTAGGATATTCTTTAACTTCTAAATCTTAAATTTTACTGTAAGCTTTTTACCTCCCTCTTATTTGTATGGTTAATTCTATATTTCTATCTGTAGCATGAAGACAGTTTCACTGACCTCAGAACAGAAAAACTGAGTTCTTAACAGACATCTTCAGGTTATCCACTTTCAAATAAATTCAAACTATAGTATCCTTTTTGAATAAAGTTGTCCCCTATGATGGTTGAATAGAAAATCCCTTAAGATATGCGTCAAAGGAAAAAATGAAATAAACCACTGCATACAGGATTATTATATCACTGAAAAATCTTCTGACACCTTTACCATGCTGCTCAAGTTTTCCCTCAGTACTTAAGTTTTCTCTGTACAGTAGCAGTACCTGGCTTAAAAAAAAAGAAAAAAACTGAACCAACTGCAAGCAACGTAGTGACAGTTTCATATACTTTTAAAGTCTGAAACAATTCTGGGATTAAGAGATTAAATCCCAAATATTACACATTTGATTGCAACTTGTGCGAGAAACGAGAAAAATGACCTTACCAATACCAACAGCTCTTGCTTGCACTACATGTGAATCATCAGCAGCAGCACCTACCCACCCAACCAATAAGGTGCTTGGTCCCAATATACAGATTTGCATGTATTAAGGACAGCCCTATGGAAAACAGACTGTCAGAAGAAATTAAGTGAAGCAACTCATAACAGAAGCTGTCTAATACTCTACATCTGAGTAAGGGATGTACCATATGGACCTAAGATTATATTTCTGCTGGTGCACTGGCAGCACAAGGAGACTTGAATAGATTGTTTTAGACTAAGCCAGTGGACCTACCAAGAAATCAAGAGAACACATATTTGGGAGAATAGGAGTACATATGCACAGGAGTAACAGGGAAAATGAATAGGACAGGCCATAACAGATCTCATTTTTGTCATCCCTTACTTCAACATTTTCATCTCCTTCCTTATATCCATTGGTGATAGTTACTATCACCATATACTGTTTAAGTCTTAATACAGATCTACAGTATTTACCTGAAAGCCTATCTATAACTAAGCTTGTTAATTTAACTCAAGATGGTTATTTAGCTCCCATTCTCCAAAATACTGTGCACAGGGCAGCCATCCATGGGTAGATACTGTTGTATAGCCATAACTGTGCTAGTCAGTGTCTGAATTTATGAAAGTCACCAGCCTTCACTTGATAGTAGGAATACTGTTGCCGTAATAATTAGGATAAAGTTACCTCTAAATATAACATGAATAGTTTATTTCTTTCAGTATACATTTCTTTTAATACTTATTTATATTAAATAGCAGACATTTTAATCTATTAGTACTGAATTTGTTACTTGCTATTACCTGAGGACTACTGTATCACTTGGCCTCAAGACATACACAACTGGTTTACAAATAGATGTGTGTGTGTATTGCCATAAAAGATTTATAAACTTTTTTCCCATCCATGGAGTTGTCAGCAATCAAACACTTTTTTTTAAATATTAAACACCTATGGTTTGGGCATTTCATGAAAAACCTTCCTAAGCACTCCTGCAAGCTTAAGCAGTGAGATCAATAATTTAAGCCTAAAACTAGACAGTGTTTTAAACAGTTCTATAGGTTGACATTTTTCAAAATACAATACTAATCAAAATACAGAATAAAAGGCCAGAAACACACTGTTGTTCTTCATAGTTATTATAATAGTTCAGTAATAGCTAAGGCAACAAATCAAATGGCACTGTTAGGTTTAATATATGCCTAAATGCCTGCGGGATCAAGGCCTATGGTTTCTAAAGTTATGCTGCAAGGAGGAGTATTTTCTTTGAACTGAATTAGAGACATTTCTTCTGTGTTTGGATTGTATGTAGCTATCTACTTACCAGTTGCATCAGACATCACTTTAAAAAGATTATTTTTTGAAACTAAATGATGCGAAAATATGGACGCTCAGACAATTCATTTTCAGTTCAGTCACTGAGATAATCTTCCTTGCATTTAAAAAAATGAGTAAACGAAGTAGTTGTGTTTTTCAATTAATAATTCATTCCTCACTCCTTTTGTGCCTTGCAAGATCTCCTTTTAAATAATAAACATTGTTTATTGATTTTTGTTTTGCAATACTTCAAAAACACAAATAGAGATGAACACAGTGGCTGTTACAAACAAAAGAAGTTAAAAGTTCTTCAGAACAGTGACCTTTTGAGTAGGAAGGCGAGATAAAGGTAAAAGGTTAAAGATACACAGAAGTTACGTGCACGTTTTGTTGAAGAACATGCATTCTCTACTTTGAGAACTATTTCAGTCAACTGAACTGCTATATTATCTGTCAAAAAAGATATTCTTTCAGGTATTTCAGTATACTTCAAAACCTCACAATACTAAAAAGACATAATTATTGCTTGTTTTCAGAAGGAAAAGCCAAGTCTGCAGAAAATTATCCAAAGGTATCATTACCAATGAAAACCTATTTTAGGACTTTAATCTTTTGATAAACTGAGGTTGATAAAGAAGTACAGGGAGAACCTAAGACAAAAATGAGGCAGCTAGTCATACTCAAGAAACGTGACAACAACAGACCTATTTACATCAGATTAACTGCATGTAGATTTATTAGGATTAAGATAAAAATCAAAGACTTTTCCAAGAAGAAAATAAAAACTGATGCAAGCCTCATATCTTGTTTTTCTGAAACAGCTTTTTGAGCAGTAGAACACAGTTGGTTTCCAAACTGAGCAACAATTCACTGGCCTTTGATTTAATGATTTTCTGTAAAATCTATTTCTGGACTAGTAAATGCCTTTCAAGTATTCATATCAGAACATCACTAATGTTGTGCAACACGCATAATATTAACCAAGTACATCTTGCACAAATAGTTATTTCTCCAAAAATCCAAGATCCTTATTCAGGATCAAAACACAAGCTGGTATTTCACATTTTACCAAAGTTACTAGAATCCATCTTCTGCAAGAATTTTCTATTACTTGCTTTAGCTGGCTGTAGCACACAGCCATAATGAAAGGCTGCTCTCACAACTGCAGTTGCTTTAGAGGTTTGGGAAATACAGTATGGATGAGTAAATTCTATGGCAGACAAAAGTCATTTACAATACCAAAGGACCATTATTTTCTTACTTTTACAAAAAGGTGACTCAAAAATGAAAGTTATAAACATGTGGATGCTGACTGCACATTCCTAGACACAAAATGGGATATCACTGGTGTTCGGAACAACAGTGGGAGATAAGACTGCTGTGCTTTTGCCTTGGTATTGTGGGAGACAGGGTGGTGAGAAGGTATCATTCACAAAATGAACACAATTTTATGCAAATCAGTTGTAGGTGTTACTTACATACATTTCATTCTCCACAAGTGGACATTAGCACTGGAGTTCAAGAGTCACACTTCCTCTTGCATTTTGAGGTCTAGTGAGGTATTTTTCATTTGTCAGCATCATTAAGCAACTCAAGTTACATGCTTAACTGAAAAATCCAGCCAGCCACCCAAAGGAGTCATACCAGAGATACGAAGTCGCACGCTTGAAGGCTGTGCAAAACTAGAAGCCACCTGAACAGTTTCAGAAGCCAAATAGCACAGAACCCTCAAGACCTCTTTACACCAACAGCTCAAAAGTTCATTCTCCCCCTCACTGTTTACATAGAATTCCTCCAGAGTAACAAATATTTAACCTTCCTATAAACACAAACAAGTATTTTCTAGTATGACTGAGTCTATGGCACCAGACTTCTTCCATTCCCCCTCCCCCCCCCCCAAGATACAGATATGTCCCACAAATTCCAACTATTTCTTCATTTTCTTCATTACACAGCTACATCCTTCATGTGGTGTCAGTTTGTTTTTGTGAGGTGCAAACTAAGTGGTGATAGGATATATTAAACAGGTAATCTCTGCTGATACTTTTATAGCTCAGGAAGAAGTTGTCTCCATACAATTTCTCTATAAAACTGAAACCTCCAAAGGATAGTGTGCAATATGCTTTTGATGTAAGCATTGTATTTTAAACAAAAATCACCTTTTTTTTTTTTTTTTTAAACTACATGATAACAACACCAGAGACTTGAATACAAGTCAGTTGCTCTTCTTGTAAATGCAGCAAAATTACCAGGTTGTTTGGGGATCTTAGCTACTGAAAAATATATGTTTCTCTGTCTACAAGTTAGAAAGTAAATTTTTTCAGAGATAAAGCTCCTTCTAGTAATTATAACCTTCAGACTCGGGCCAAGCTGGTTCTGTACAATAGTGAATGGCACTACAAAGATCACAGATGGTTCACTGCACATGCTTGCTTCTTACTGTGGCTACAGAAGCAGCATACCCACCCCTTTCTTTATAGGACTGTACAAATGTCAGCCAAGCAAAAACTTTCACAGCCATTACGGATAAGAAGCAAGGTTGTTAATTTACTAGAGCACTACCAGAAAAAAAAAAATCAAGATAAAATTTCACAGTATTTTAAATTTGTGAAAACTGAAGCAATACATCTGAACTCAAAGTTTAAGAGTTCCTTAGCATTTGCCTAGGAAGAAATTAAGATATGCTACATAAAGGAAATTACCATTAGCTTTTTTAATAGATAAGCCTTTACATTTCAATGGTTTAGATAGATGTTAGTTTAGCAAGTGAGTTAAGCTTTAACAGAGCACAGGTGACACTGAGTAACTATCAACACAGCTGACCGAACCAAAGGTGCCTTTTAGATGTAAATTTCCCCATTTCAAAGACAGGTAACCTTTCACCGCCTCCTCCACCTCACTGACTTCAAGGCAGAAATACACTTAGACCATTTATTCAAAAGAATTTAATTGATGAGACTTGAAATCTGCAGATTGCAAAAGGCCAGCTGTGTCCTGGGCTGCATCAACACAGGCATGGCCAGCAGGTCAAGGGAGGCAACTGTCCCCCTTGGTTCTGCCCTTACAAGACTCCACTTGGAGTGCTGCATCCAAGTCTGGGGCCCCCAGCAATAGGGCATGGAACTGATTGAGTGGATCCCGAGGAGGGCCATAAAGATGAGATGGCTGGAGCACCTCTCCTATGAACAAAGGCTGAGAGAGCTGGGGATGTTCAGCCTGCAGAAGAGAAGGATCCAGGTAGACCTCACCAGAGGCTTTCGGTACTTAAAGAAGCTTATCAGAAGATGAAGAGCAACTTCTTACACAGACAGTCACAGGACAAGGAATAATGGTTTTAAACTAAAAGAAATGACATTGTTTAGTAGGCAACTTGAAGATTTTTGCTTGGCAAGTAAAAATAGAGATTGTCCTTAAGTAGTATCCTTCACTGCTAAGAAATGCAAAGCCATTTGTACTGCTGTATAGAACAGTTGTGTTATACCAAGTTTACCTTATTTTTATTCCCCGGTCACAACTCAGCTATTTAAGACTATAAATGTTAAAATGAAAGACCATAAAGAAAGGCCTTGATTCACATTTATCTTTCAAAAACCGATCTTGTTCTAAGACAACATTAGTATTTATCAAAGGGGTGGGGAAATATCATGTGAGACTTAGAAGGAACTGTACACTACCTACTCAACAACAAATCTTTTATGAGGCAAAATACAATTTTGCAGGGACTGAACAGCTCCCTTTTAAAAGTTACCTACATTTTTTCCATATTACTTCATATTTCAGGTCTAATTCCAGGCTCCGTGACAGAAATTTGCCACCATGCTTTGTACTAGTTAACAGTGCTTGCTCTAATTCAAAGACTGGTCTAATACCTTTACCTTTAGAAGACACTACTGACTTCTCAGGCCAAGAACTAAATTTCAAGAGCAGCACTATTGGTGGAAGGCTTGTCATTGGTCTTTAAGATTAGAAGAGCTTTACAAGCACTGATGAAAAAACATTCCTCTTTAGTGTAGGAATCAAACCACCTCCCAGCTGAGGAGTCAAAGCTCTGTCCACTGGGGTCCCATTTGCTATTCACTGGAAGACCAGGGAGTAGCTGAACCGTGACGTTTGTCCTCCAACAGATCAATTCAGAATTGGCAGTGCATGCAATTATGATCTGATAGGGAAAGTCATTTTGGTCCCTCTCACCTCCAGAATTTATATTCTTATTTTATTTATATTCTTATTAATTTATATTATCTTATGATCTATCTTGGATGGAAAAACAAAATGGAAAGATGAGTGCAGATGCAGCCCAAGAAATTACACTAGTTTAAGTTGATCTGACATGTCTTCTCAGCATACCCAAAGGCAGTCCTGTCTACACTAGCACATGCCCAAGCAGCTCATGCCAATTCCAACATCTATTTCATTTAAGTAATTTCACCTCACTGAGTATATTAGAAAGCTTTATAACCAAATACAGTCACAGATCAAGTTATATTACTTTCTCTTCGTTTGTCATCTTCAGACTTCCTTTAAGAGTCTGATTTCATACATGTTAAGTAGATGGAAAGAACTGAAATAAAATCTACTGGAAAAACCTACTTAACTGATATTTGATAATCATTCCTTTCATCCGAACTGATGTATTGAAATACCTTACAGAGGCAGCTACAGTAAGTGTTTGTTATTCCCACGGGGAGAACTTCTGCTTATTTCTTTAATTTCCATGGATTATCTTAATTCTACAGAACCTGGAAAATTCTACACTAATTTTTCATTAGTTTTCTTTAATACTCTACAAAAAAGTGAACTGTAGTTCCATTAGAGCTCATGGATTCTGTTCCTAGGAAGAAAAATAGCTGAGTAAGATTATGCTCTGATACAAAGGATAAACATTCAAGACAATAAATTTTAGTTATCACTTTAGACAATCTTAAGACTTCTC
Source organism: Aythya fuligula (assembly GCF_009819795.1). Taxonomy (NCBI): domain Eukaryota; kingdom Metazoa; phylum Chordata; class Aves; order Anseriformes; family Anatidae; genus Aythya; species Aythya fuligula. The sequence continues at coordinate 9,517,619 of NC_045565.1, read as the reverse complement.
TCTTGAGAAAACCTTACTTTGGAGAGGAAAAACTCTATTAGCTGGTTAGAAAATGCAAGTTCTGAGTTCCTAATTTCTCAGAGAATAAATACTGTATATTCGCATAATTTGTCCTACATTCATCACCAACTGGAAGATCGCAAAAACAGATCAAGTTCTGAACGATACTTAGTGTGTTTGTCCTCCCCATACCTTTAAGTAGGGAAGGAATTATCACCCCTTTCTTATAGAAACTGAGGCCAAGAAAGATTAAGTGATTTACTTCAGCTCACAGAATCAGCTGAAGCTAGCAGAGAACTCACTTTGTGCAAACATTTAATGCTTATCCTTCAAACATTGCGCAGCCATAGCCCAATGTGTAGTTCTTTGACTTAAGGTAACTATCACAGAAATATCCTTTTTAACTTTTCAGCTTACCTGTTGACATTTTAATATTTACCACCTTTGTTTAGCCGCCCATTTCTATATCTAATTTCCTCTCTACCTGTAGTGTAAGACACTGTCCTCAAGCATTTATTCCTTATTCCAGGTCTGAGGTACTAATTTATACAAGCATAAATAGCCAATTAATTCAAATTTGGTATTAACATAGTGTGCTTAGTGTTCTTTTTGTTCAGTTCTTGAACCTCATACCATTTGAAACAAACATGTTCTCTCTTTATAAACTAACAGCTTCTTTATGTACTGTGCAGAACCAACCCACACAAAAGTTAAGATTTTCAAAATGTTGCAAACTACCTTTTGATTTATTTCCTCAGATACTGTGCTATATTCTGATGTGGCTTTAAGACTTGCATGTTCTGGGAGAAAAAAAAGGCGATGAGGGTACAACATTTTGCTTAAAAATCTTTTTCTTTTCGTTAACAGGCCCATTAATTTCCTTGACTTAAAATAACCTCCACTGAATTAGCCAAGTAATAAACAAGAATAAATTAAATCTAGTACTAAATAACACTAATGGACTTGCACTACAAGTATTGGTTCACTGCTAAGTGATGCATGAAGTGTACAGAGGGAAAAGAAACGGTGAAGGAGACTGGCTTTCTCCCTCCTTCCCCTCTATTACCTTCATGACGCATTTATCACATGGAAGCAGCAGCTCCATTTCTGCTTATATAGCCTACAGTTTTTATATAGCCCAGTGTTACATTTAAGTAACTGCCATAATAGCAGTATATCCTATAAACTTGAGGTGATCGTGTGTTCAAGTTAATTTCTCTAATGATAACTGTGAACAATGTAAAAGTGTATGTTTAGACAGCCAGTTAGACTTCCTTTACTGAAGACAAACGCCAGTTTATCTAAAAAACTGATAAGGCAAAACAAAAGAAATCAAGGTAAGTGTTTTTACAAATTCCATGACCATTTTAAACTGGCAGTCAGATGACAGCAATATAATATTCCTTCCAAAAGCAAAAAAAATCAGTTACCAGCACTGATGCAGACATTCTACCTTACAAGTATTTCAAAATAAGCTTATCTCAACCTCCTGACTTTCAATGAAAAAAAATGAGAGGAGATAAAGTAAAACAGATAATAAGTAAGACATTATCTTGCCAACATTGACAAGCTTAGACAACAAAGAATAATCAAGAAATATTGAAATACAACAGTCTTCAATTTGGCATTTAAAAGGAAACGCTTATCTAAATCAGATTTTATGGCTGGGATGAAGGTTTATGGCAGTAATAGCAAAGTGTTCTCACATCAACTGGGAATACTTCTCAGATGCTCTTCATACCTCCAGAGACCACTGGACTCATCCCAGCCTTGCTCCACTGCTCCCACACTGGCACCAAGCTACAATAGCAGCAACAAGTAGTCCAGAAGCAATTCCAGGATAAGGAGGAGAAAACCAGATTTTGTCTGTGCATGTTTTGCCACAACTCTATAATGGTTATTTATTTAACATTATTGGCATGTTGGCACTTAAACACCATACAAAACAGGTCATTTTAAAGAACTCTAATATTTTACAGGAAGGCATGACTCACAAACCAAGTCATTTAACTAGAAGACAAACTAAAAAGACTGGAAAATGTCTAGCTTTTTTTGTTTGTTTTCAATTAAAACAGAAATATATCTTCTTCTGACCTGATTTCTCATTCTGAGATTCCCTGGGGATGAGTTATGTAACACAGTAACTTTCTGCTTTGGATCTCTAGATACTGTGAAGGATGTTTAGGTCTGTGAAAGAAAAGGTATCACATGATTTTTAGCATTTAGCATAACCAGTGAAAAATTTCTGGAAGTCTCTAGTGTTGAAAACTACCAGCCAGCACGTATCTCGACTTTTCGGATCAACAACTGTTTCAACTATACCAACAAGCTTAACTCCTTCAATCTATGGCTGAGATAACAACATTTTCCAAAGGGCACTAATGCTATCATCTTTTTCGAATTAAGCATTTGAGTATTTTAAGACTTCCATATCCAATGTCTTAAAAAATGAAAGAGGATAAAGCTGATTTTGTTGTAAGAAATACAAAAGCACTACAGTAGACTAGTATCCCCTAGTCCTTAATAGCTTTGCTTATTATTTAAACAACAAACACTTCATTTATGGCAACAAGAACTTCTGATTGCCAGTTCAGTACTAAAGCAAGAAAAAACTGGTTTGCTATCTCCGATGCTGAGATTCCAGGCTGACAGAATCTCTGCTGTAATTTTCAGCCAGACAACCAAGGCCAGCAAAAGACGCAAAATAGAATTTTCATCTGTAAATGTTGCTCTCTAACAATGCTTTGTTTGCCCTAGCAAACCATACTTTCTACTCTTTATTATGCTGACTGAAATAGACAGCAATTCTAAAAAAGAAAAAAAGAGTAACTTCTGGGAAATAAATTGACTAAAATATCTTCCCTCCTCACTCTATTTAAGGGACCAAAGCTTCAAGCTCAGTGCATCCCTGAATGTTTTTATGCCTGTACGCCTATCAGCTTTCCCATTGATAGCTTTTTCAAACGTGTTTAACAGTCGGGTGAGAATCTCAAATATATTGGCTTCTTCTAACTGTATCATCCCCTTGTTTGTCTTTGAAAGTCAAAGTGAGAAAGCACCAAGCAAAATCCAGCTACTATTCCACAAAGACTCGAAACAACTGCTTTAACAGATTCTCACTAATACAGGAACTAAGGCAAGTCTTCCAACTGACCCCTAAGAACCTCTATAGCATAACGAACTGCCATGCTCACTGAAAGGTCACCAAAATCAAATTTGTTACTGACTTCAGTGAGCTTCAGATCAGGTCTGCAGCCTCCAGATAAAATTTTGTCCTACCTATCTGAAAGCCAGAAATGAAGTTACCATAAATGCTATTAAAAAAGGCATTTTATATTTCAAGTGTACTATCTGACAAACAGCTATTAGTTAACATATTGACAGTAACACAGTACCAAAACATGTCACTGAAAATTTTTGCATATCTATAGACTGTCTAAACAAGAGATGAGGACATTATCTCCTGTGTACTTGAAGAGCTTTTTATATCTGTTCTGTCACAGAGCTGAAGTAAGCAGTTGGCAACCTCAGTCATCATGCACAGCAACAATATAAACAGATGGAGACAGAAGGTCTTTCAAAGCTGACAAACACAAGCACCACCACTTTTCACAGCAATCAAAAGTGTATTTACTCACGAAGCAATTATCAGAATCGATTCAATATTTTCTGACTCTGCAGCAGAATTATTAACATTTAAAAAGCTCAGAATGCTGCCCTCTGACACTTGCTCTGAAATGCTGGTAGAGGATCCGTTCCACTTACTGAGGGCTTTTCAAGTACCTTTCACTCAGATAATTAGGAAAACCCTCTCAAGCTGACATTCTGCAAAACAACCTACTAATTCTATTGCCATAACTGTAAAATAAGAAAGGGTACCCTGTTTCTAATGTTCAGAACAAGTAAACCTTCCAATTGTTTAAATTATAATTTAATCATGATTTTGCTGCTGATTACTTTTGCAGCAATGCTTCAAGCATAGAAAGCAATCTATGCTTGAATCTATGCCTGAATCTGACAGGCTACTCATTTCCTTGTACAAGTTGCATTCCCCACTGTTATAGTGCTATAGACAGACAAAACATTTTTTTCATATATTATATATATATATATAAAAGCAAGATGTTAGCAGTTTATAGTTTAGTAATCATGAAAACACACTAATTACAAAACAAAAAAAAAAGTAAAAAAAACCAACAATGGTATCTAAGCATCTCACTAACAACAATATATACTCGAAGTTTTGAAGTCTTATTTCAAAGTCACCAACATACCCCTTTCTCCAGCTCTGCTGCATTACAGAACTCACATCCCAAATCTCCAGCATGGGCATATCTCATTTCTGCAGCCTGCCTGGAGAGCCACTGAAGCCAAGTCTTCACAGCATGGCAAACGGCGCCAATAAAGAAAACCTGCCAGTCTGTTTCCTAACGTTGGTACGGCTGAACACAGATGAAGCTATTTAGAAGAAAAGTCACCTCTCAGACATCAGACAGTTAAGGGACTCATAGAGGTTTACCAGAAATTTAAGTTCACCTGGTGCCCTGTTAGTCTCTATGCAGGTATTTTTAGGCATTGATACCTTACACTACCAGTGAAAAGCCTTTTCATCAGCTAATTGGTTGTAATGAAGTGACTGAAATAAATTCAGATTTCTAGTCAAGTCCATTCTATTGGAGTGCTTATATAGACAAGCCAAAATAAATCATCTTCTGGGATGTAACTAATTCATACGTTGCCTTTAACAGCAACTTTTAGAACCAGCCCTCTAGCAATGCTGACTGTGAAGCCAGATGACCATGCCACACTTCTCATTTCATCCCTGTTATATCAAGCACCAACTTTGCATAAAAAAGAAAGAACGCAACAAGGAAAGCAGCACTTAGGTTCAGATCTAAATGAGAGAGTATTACTAACTAATTTGGAATGAAAGCTAGGACTAGGTCATTCTAATCACTCCTTAGATTTATGACAGTTACATTAAAACAAAGGCACAAAGCAACGCTGCATAACACTTAAGTCCAATAAAAATGTTTTTGTCATTTCTAGTGAAATTAGGAAGGGACATCTACTCACATGGAATTCAATGGGGAACATGACTTTGCTTCAACTCATCGAAGGGATTCTTAGCTGTCCCACTGTGCTGGAACATTTGTTTTACAACTCTCTACATTTTTTCCTCAAGTTATTCCAGAAATAACATGTCTTACATGTGTAAATTACCAATATATGGTTGATAGCTCAAAATGAAGCTTGCTGAAACAACTGTAATTCCATCTGCAGTGTATTTCAAAATCCATTCCTGTTCCCAGAGGAATGTTTCCTCAGTTTACCAAGGAATTTACACAGTTTGCCAAGTTTCCAAATGAATTAGTTCTCTGCCTGCTATACTGATCAGCTTTACTCCTGAACATTGCCTAACAGATGGTCCAACTGAAAACACTAAACTGGGGGTAACCCTGGGGTTAACCCTGGGTTCAATGGGGCTCAGCCAGCCAAGAAGCAGAGCTGTTAAGAGCTTCACTTGAAGCTTCTTGGATCTCTCACCTGCTTTGGTGAGCTAATACAGAGACCAGGATGTGAACAGGCAATAGCTATCCTAGCTTCTGAGAGAATTTAGCATCAGGACATCTTAGGCACATTTTAACCAACACTGATAGAGAACACTATGCCGAACCTGACCTTATAGCAATATTTTTCTCCATTTATGACATTGCTGTTAATGATGTTAAACACAGGAAAGAGATTACCCTGGTCACCTAGATACTGTCAAACAGCTAATACTTCAAGTAAGATTCTCATATTAAAGCAGACATTACTGATTTCCGATTAGATCTCATTTTATTCAACTGATCTTTAAGACTTGACACATTACATTTTACTCCATTTGCTTTGAACTTGATAATATCAACCTTAAAACTGATTTCTGTGAGGAAAGTATGATGCTGTTTATTATTCATGTATCTAAAAAGTAATCAGTTCACAGTGTATATAAAGATGTTTCAAAAGCTTAGGAAAAAACTTACACCAACTTGTTTATCTTCCTCACCTACACTCCACACATTTTCAGTAACAACTTATACCAACCTACCACATGCACAGTTAAAAATGACCACATCACAAAGACCATGAGTAATACAGACAGCTCCTAACCACACAGGCACTACTGAAAAAAAGATATATATATACACACACACGCTTGCATCTGAAGGGAGGTACATATATTCAACACTAAACTAAAAGGCAATGCAACTCTTAGTTGTAAGAACAAATAAATTACCTCTGAAGCCATACAGGATTTTTTTCTACTGATGCTGCTCAAATACGGATCTTCTGACAGCACCACAGGTACTGCAAGAACAAAGAAGATGCTGTTAATTTTTCATCATTGCTGTTGTCATTCTCAAGCCTGATAGCCTTCTTTCCAAAGCATTTTTTTGATTTTTTAGATTTCTTTATAGATTATAGATTCCTGTTTACAGAAACTTGGCTTTGACTAGTCACCACCAGCCATATAAGAAGCTTGGTATTGTATATATGATTCTTGGCAGCTTGGTTACTCTCACCTCCATGTGGGATGTGAAGCAAAAAAATATATATACAGTAGGGAACTACTGGTTTCCATGAAGAGCCTGTAAATTGTACATGCAAGTTCATTCATTCACAAAAACATGCAAAAAATGTCTACTTATTATTTAAGTCTTGTAAGTGAAAAGATAAGAAATTTAGCATGCTGATTTAGTTATTAAGTTTTCAGGCAGCTTCATCCTTTTGCTAAAAAACAAACTTGTTTAGAAAATAGTACAACTGTGGTACTGCCACTACGCCAAATATAATTGTATGACCAAGTCTATGGAGAGACCCACTTTTGAGGGTCCCACTCCCAGCAAAGCGCATTCACAGGTATGCATTGTAAAGATGTCCTGATGCTGCAAGCAACTGATAATAGAGTAAAGTCCATACAGATTAGAGATGCCACAGCTGAAGGCAGTGTAGCAGCTAAGGATGTCCACCTTCTCCCTCTGATCCAAGCCAATGCACTTGGGCAAACTGGTTTAATGATTTATTTTTTTTTTTCATTCAACCTTCCTGTATGAAGTGGTATTCTAGATAACCTACAGCATAAGGTGAACATCCCTAGCTCACAGGGACTACTTACCACTTAATTTACCAAGTATTACCACCTTTTTTCCTGCAGGTTCACAAAATTTAAAAGCTTTACAGAAATTCAGCTTTAGCTAGTAAGAACCTGCAAATGAGGGACATCAAATCACAGCTCAAAACTGATACAAGCACCAAGAACACCACAAAGCTTCAAAATAAAAACAAATACCATAGTGGAAATTATCTAAAACCTACATATGCTAGCAACAAAAGAGATGTGAGAATGTAAGTTTGTCTCTGACATGGTGTGAACGCCCAAATAACAAACTGGGCTAACAACAATAAAGGAGTTTGTTGTTTCCCTGTCGCTTCCTATCAAGCATTTTTGTTCTCCATGCTACAACTAACACCCACCCTCATTATGAAGAGGCAACCCTTATCCTTTTAGCAGCCACAAGCCTTATTATGATGCTCAGGGTTAAAAAACACCACTTGGAACATCAAGTGCCTCACGCGAGGAGTTGCACTGCAGAAACCTATGCTTTTAGCTGACAAAACGACGCAAAAGGCACGCTGCTTTCCCCCAGCCTGGGCTAGAGACAGCTCCTGAGGGCTGAGCGCTCCTGGCTGCTGCTGCCCTGCGGCCTCCCTGCGCCCAGCCGCAGCCTCCCCGTGAGCGCCTGACCCCAGGGCAGCCCGACTTCCTCGGGCACCAACCTGGCGAGGGCGCTGCGGGGCAGAGGCGGCACGTTCCCGCACAGCCCCGCTGACCTTACTGGGGGCTGCCCCGCGGAGGCCCGCCCCAGCCTCCCCTCACCTCACGGCGCTGCCAGCTGTTAACGGCAGCCTAACGGTCAGGGCGCGCGCGGCCGGAGCAAAAGGAAGCGGCGGGGGCACGCGAAGCCCCGCCCCTTCCCGCCGCCGCCCTATCAGCGCCCGAGGAGCGGGACCCTCCGCGGGGCCGCGCCCCTCCCGCCCCGCGCATGCTTACAGCACGAGCCTCCACCCCCCCCCCGCCCCTCCCGCCGCCAGGCTCCCGCGCGCCGCGCCCCGTTCGGCCCCTCCGCCAATGGCGCCGGGGGCGGGGCGGGGCGCGCAGGCGCAGTGCGGGGCTGGCGGTGCCCCGGCCCCCCCCCCGCGCCCCCTCCCCTCCCTCCTCCCTCCCCGCGGCCGTTTAAAGGCGGCGGCGGCGGCGGCGCCCCCCGCCTCCCGGGGCAGTCCCGTCACCGTCCGGCCGCCGCCATGTACCGCTGCCTGGGCGAGCAGCTGGCCTCGCGCCTCGCCGCCGCCACCGGCTCGGAGCCGGCCGGCGCCGTGGTGGTGGCGGCGTGGGGCCGCGGCCGCTGCCCGCGGCGCCGCTACTGCGAGGCGGCGTCCCCGCGGCAGGAGGACGACCCCAACTTCTTCAAGATGGTGGAGGGCTTCTTCGACCGCGGCGCCAGCATCGTGGAGGACAAGCTGGTGGAGGGGCTGCGCACCCGCGAGAGCATGGAGGAGCGGCGGCACCGAGTCCGCGGCATCCTGCGCATCATCAAGCCCTGCAACCACGTGCTCAGCGTCTCCTTCCCCATCAAGCGCGACAACGGCGAGTGGGAGGTGATCGAGGGCTACCGGGCGCAGCACAGCCAGCACCGCACCCCCTGCAAGGGAGGTGAGACGCGGGCGGGGCGGGCGGGGCGGCCCCCGGGCAGCGCTGCCCCCAACCCCAGCTTCCCCAGCGGCTCGCTCCCCCGGCCTGCCTGCGGCCGCTGCTGGCCTAGCCCCAGCGCAGGGCGCAGCTCAGCGCCCTGACACCGCGGGCACGCAGCGCCCTCCCGCAGTAACAGCAGGGCGCGGCTCGGGGGGCTCGGGTGCCTTCTGTCCCGATCCCTGCGTTTCTAAACCCTCGGTAGAAACAAACCCTTGGTGAAGGAGCGTTTCTTACGCCCCGCCGCTCTGACGCGGCAGCAAGCACTGCAGCGCGTACAGAAGGGCAGGGCTCTGCCTGCCAGGCCGGTCCAAGGCAGCTTCCTCAAGCTGACGCGTTCTGGGGTTTGCTCCTTGGCTCTATAGGTGTCCGTACTTGGGGTCTGAAATTAGAATGTAAAAAGTAAATGACGTGGCTAATGAAATGTAGTCTCACACAGAAAATGTCAAGGCAGTTGGAAATGACAGCTGAGGAAAACACCCGCTCTCAGCAGTTTGTGCTTTTCTTCCTATGCCACTCCCCTCCACGGGCTTAGGGAAGGAATTGCAAATGATATTTCCTTTCCACTCTATTCAGTACCATGATCGTAAATGGATTTCACCTTCTAATGCTCTCTAGGAATCTGCTCCCTATCAGGTGACAGGTCTGGCTTTGTAGTAAATTTAAATGGGATGTGAGATACATGTGTAGATAGACTGCTTGTGACCTTCTGTAAAAAAGGTGGGGGGAACTGGAACATTTCTTCTTAAACTGCAGAGAGAAGGCTGCTAAAGATATTTCTGCATCCTTCTGGAATGCACCAAGAACTTAAGCTTTTGTTTAAACGACTTTTAAACTAGGATCTTAATAGATTCCCCAGGGGAAAAAAATCCTAAGCCCAGGGAAATGCAACTCAAACTCTTATCGTAGTATGAAATGGAAAAACTTGCTGAAGTAAGTGTCCTACATGCTGTGGAGTCCAGAGTATGATGCAAGTAATTCACACCAGCAAGAAACAGCAAGGGACAGAAGGTCACCTTTTAAAAGAAGGGGGTGAGTTGGCATCTGGAAGGCTTTCAGAGCAGTAGGAGGAACACAGCTCCTACGTCTCTTCAGATGCAGACTTGTGAACTTCGGCTTTGTGCTGCCTGAAAAACCAAGTTTGGTACAGGAAATCTTATTTTTATCAAATGCTTTTATGGACATGTACTAAGAGCCTTCAGTTACTGCTAGGTAATTGCTAACAAGTAGGTATGCTTTGTCATCTCTGTCACTCTTTTAAGGAGCATTGTACTTTAAACTCTCATCTCCTGTGTGTTCCTTGAGCCTTACATGTTCTATCAATTGTGATCGAATTTGGCTTTGCATCTTGAAGTGCGTTTACAGAAAATGTACATGGTATGCTTTTTATTAATAAGGTGAAGAATAAGAGGTGCTGGTTGAAGAATGTGAAATACATTCTTCTGTATGCAGCTTAGAAGATGAAAGAGCACTCTAAGATTCATGTATGGGATGCAAAAAAGCAATGGGTTGCGTTTAGTCTTTTAAAGATTGTCCTACTTCAATTGCTTCTTATTTCTAGATATGTCCATACCAAAATACTTCATAAGTGACTGTATGTTACATCTTCATACCTTTTTGTGTGAGATAATTTACAGATTTAACCATGAATTAACCAAGAATTTGTACTGTAAATCGAATAAATTTTTGATTGAAATGCTCTAAACCTGGAGACAGCTTGATTACTTGGGGAAACAAACGACATAAATATTTTAATAATTCTGCAGTTTATGCAGTGTCTTACTTTTTCTACAAAGTGTCAGCTTAATCATAGCAGTTAATCTGTCTCCTGCAGCTACCGATGTCATCCTCAATTTTTTTGCCTGCTCATTCTCCCCTAGGGTAAAACCTCAATCCCTGCCTAGTAGTCCAGCCCCAATCTGGAAAGTTGATCTTTCTAAAGCAAGTTCAAAACACACAACTGCATGCAAATTATACCTGCCGGTTGAAATTGAGCCATTCATTCCTTGACTACTGGTCCTTCTGTACCTTCTTATCTGCAGTCACTTTTGTTGCCTGCAAGTAGATAGAACTCAGTGAGCAGAGCAAGCGCCAGAAGAGGCATGTTTTGAAAATAAGGGTCATGAGTGGAAGACCATGGCCTGATACAGACATGGAATAGCAGACCACATGGGCTGGGCTGGATGAAGGCAAATTCAAGATCAAGCATAAATTTTTGCATAGCAAACCTTCTGTAATTTGATGGGAAAGTTGACTTATTTCTGTATAGGTATGATGCTCTTAATGCCCCAGATCTAACATTCTGATACACAGCTAACATAAATAGGATTTTATTTCATGGCTTACTTATCCTACCGTCCTCTCCCACCAAGTGGGTACAGAAACACAAGTCAATTTGTGTCAGACACAGTTGTTGCTACACAGTAGTACATGTGAATCTTCAATGGGTCCAGAGAAATGCTTTTCAGGAAAAATGAGCGCTATGTACTGAAATGTGCTTTGTTTTTAGATTATAACTTAAATGTCTCTTTCACATCACCGAGGGAACCTGGAAATAACATTTCTTCTGGCACTTACATATTTCATTTTTAGAGAAAATAATCCTTAATTCTGTTTTCAAGACTGCAAACTTTTGCAACTCAGGAAGGCGGTGGTTCTTTTTCTTTTGGTGTGCTTCTCTTCTGTGCTGTAGGTATCTTTACAGGATGGTCCTGAATACACCCACTAAAGTAGTAGATCTTGCAGCACACAAATCCAGGTTTTAAAGACTGTTTTGTGTAATTTAGCTGTTTGCAGGACAGGAAACTAATTAGATGCCTCCTCACCCCTTTGAGAAGTTGGACATGAACAGTTTTCTTGCATGGTGGAACTCCAGTTACTTTTGGTCCAAGCTGAGTATTTGAGACTGGGCTGATGCTCAGTGGTAACTGAAGTAATGCTGCGGGTCAGATTATTCTTTCCCTTGCTTGTGTGGTGACTTGCGTGCTAGTGGCCAGCACTAACAGGAAACCACAGCTGCTCTTGTTCATTGCAGTGACAGCTGCCTGAACTAAAACAAACCAAACAGGGTACAGGAAATGAGATGGCTGAATACAGATGACTCTGTTGAAAAGTACCCATGCAGTTCCTATTTAAAATAATGGGTCTTTGTAAATAATTTTATTGGGTTCTGTGAAAGGTATAAAACTGGTTAAGCTGCTTTCTCATGCAGCTGCTGACAACTGTTTCCATTCATAGGTCCATGTGAGAGACTAGATTAGTGAAAATAACCATTGTGCAAATACGAATAAGCTCATTGAGTTCCTACCTGCTCAGTAGTATGGAACTGATTCCATGTTTGCTAGGCAGCACTTACTGCAGGGCTAAAGCTATTAAATGGTTTTAAAACTTTTTAAAGCCTTCCCATGTTAACTGACTGCCCAGTAGGTCTGTTGTCAATGAACCCAAATCAATCAGAATTGGCAAACAGGCTAACCTGTTGTTTACGCTCACCCAGATTGCCCTAACAGAGTTTCAACTGCTTGCTCAGTTCACAGAGACCAAAAATCATCTTTCGTTCCAGAGCAGATTTAGTCTGACTTAAATTTTAATAGGGATTTTGAAAAACTTTGTCATATGTTACTTCAAAAATCATGTTTACTATTGGTATTAAAATACAGATAACATTTCATTTCCTCGGTTGAGCTGGAGGTGAACAGATCTGATTTTCTTTGTGGTTTTCAGCTGGTTAGTGGAAGGAGCTTTTTTCAGTATGACAAAACTTTCCAATTTTCTGGTTTTGGCTGTTCTGCCTATCAGAATTTTTCCTTGTCCCTTGACCTAAGTACATGTTAATGAGCTTCTTACTGTACAAGGTGACATTTATTCATCTTACCCTTGCCACAGTTTTCCAGTTGCAGAGATCTATGGCTGATGCTAATCACAGTGTCCAGTCACCAAATAGCTGCAGTTGTGCACATGACCTTGTTTAAAACAGCATGCATACATGATGCTAACCTTGTTTGCAACAGAGCAGCACAGCCCCTTGTGTTGGCTTGGCTACTGTGACATAGTTTATTCTCTGTTGGGTCCCCTTTGGAGGTGGGTTTTTTACCTCTTAACTTTGTTTAAGGATTGAAAATGTAAGGTACCTTCACTTCCACAAGGCTGTTTTTATCTTGGATTGTTATTATGGCTTTTTTTTTTCTTTTTTTCAAGCAATGCACTGAAGTTCTGAGGGTCATGTCTTTGACTCAGGGGCTTAGAAGGCAATATATGGAAATTTATCTTAGGGGCCATATAACCGACAGAAGGGTAACCTAGACCATCAACAACCTGAAATAAACCATGGAAGCTGATCTAACTTTGAAGGAATCTGAGAGCTGAACAGAAAAAAAAATGGTAATTAGCCTGTGATAACACTTTCACCATTATAGCTAAAGCTTACATGAACACCTCATTTTCACAGGTTTCTGTTTTCTTATTGTAGCTTACCAAACCTTTAATACTGGATATATAAATAAAATGAAAAAAAAAAAAAAAAAAGGATAAGAAATGGGTGGCCTATGCTATTGCTGTCTTTTTATAGCTGCAATTCTCAACGAGTTGTATCAGTTTGGGTTTTTGCCTCTGATCCTCTTGCAGGAGGGTATGTATGCCATTCTCTTCTGGCTACGAACTGTTTCAGCCTCAGCTTTCTCATGTAATCAGCTCATACTGTTTGTGCAGTAGCCAGCTTTGTCCTTGATCTTAAATAGTTGTTTTCCCTTGCTACTGTTGGCTCCTTGTCTATTTATAGAGAGATCATACCTCTCAGCATTGGGCTTTCTGGATAAACACGTGCTGGGGGAGCGAGGAGGGAACCTCTTGCGTGATTGTCTCCCTCGTGTTCTCTGGGTCATCTGAGCAGGTGTTTTTTGCATCTGATTTGCATGCATTGCATCAGCTCCATCTTGTTAGGGAATAAACTCTCAGGCACAGCATAAAAGTTCGCCTCTTTCATGTCTGCGCTGTGGTGGCTTATTGTTTTGTGGCTCCAATGGCATTTGAACTAGCCATGGCCAAACTGTTATTTCTGCCCTCTGCGCACACCCATGCGCATGGTATTAATATCTGCATGGAAGCAGTGTTGCCGTATCCCTTTGTATCAGTCCTTAGCACTACATTGTGCTGAGTGCAGCTGAATGAACATCCTTGTCCTTTAGTTAGTGTTAAGGTAGTTCTGTAGGTGAGACCCTACCTCCTAGCTGTATTGTAGGGTCAGGTACTACGTGCCTCCCTGGCAGTATACAAAACTTGCCGTGTTCACATTTAAAAGTGCAAGACCTCACTAATGCCCCACAAACTGTTTCCAGTGTCCTCTTCATGAACTGGACAAACCATACATGTATGTTTACAGATACATTTCAAATCACAGCAGCTTACTGAAGGCGCACAAGAAGCAGCAGGGTGTGAAGTGTTTTATCTGGCTTGGTACCTTAGTGGTCACTTGGTCACTGCAGGGAGAAACCTGGTTGTCAGGATGGTGGGACCTGTCCCTAGGGGAGCCTCTTTTGTGTCCCAGGTTGTAGCTGACTAACGCTGTATGTGAAGAAACAAATAGTTTTATCTCCTCCCTTGGCAGTCAGTGAATTGAATTTAGGAATGAGTAATTCTTGTTGCCGATTGTTATACGATGTTCTTATTTTCCAGCACCGAATTACTCATCTGGCTTTGTTAGAGGTCTGCCTGGCGTTTGCTGGGTGGTGTGGGGAAGTTTCCCTCTGAGGCCCGGGAGACATGAGAGGCCATGGCTCGCTGTGTTTTGCCTCCGTGTTGCTGTGGTAACGGTTTGGTTTTGGGGCCTGGCCTGGGCTCCTTCTTAGCGTAGGTAGGCACTGTTTGTCATCGCTTCGCTACAGGATGGGGCCATAAGGACACTAACTTATTTCAAGCGTGTGGTATCACATGGAGGTAGCTAGCAATCATCCTCCAGCAGTCGGTGGTTCTGTGTGCTGCTTTTCTGAGGCAGCATGACAAACATACTGGCATCTGCACAACATTAAACCTAGCCAGTTTTTGTTTTTAAATCCAGAGCCCCGCTACGTGCCTGTTAGTACAATGCTTAATAGAAACCAGCTGATTAGCATGGTAACTCACTGTGTGAGCACAGAACCCAAAATACAGTCACGCTGCTAATTGCTGCTTTGACGTGTATTTCAAAAATGCTGTGCCTCAAGTGCTTTGCTATCTCCTTTTGCAAAAGGGAAAACTAGTCTGTAACAGCTAAGAATCTAAGCTTAGATCATAAGCAAATTTTACTTTGAGCAAAACAAGCTTTGGGCTCAGTGCAGGAGTTAACTGGGTAAAGTTTAGCTCCAAATTGAGGTTGTAAAATGGAAGCTTTAAAAGCCACGACAGTGCAGGTGTGGTAGCAAGCCCAAACTATATACAGACCAGTAATGAACAACACTAAGATGAAATAATTCTTCAGCTAGACTGACTGTCTTCTGCTTAGAAAACAAACTCCAGCTTCACATGCTGTTTAACTTCGTGGGGTTGTGCAAGGAAAAGAATTCTCAAGCAGAACAAGAATCTGTATGTTTTTCAGTGAAAAGTATTTTCCATAGCAGTGAGTCACACTGTAACTTGAAGCTTTCTTCAAACTATTTTGTCTAGCTAGCTGGCTGTAAAAGTCATAGGTTTCCAGAGACTTCACTATATGGAACTTGCCAGGGTTTAAAAAACTATACTGCTGTGCAGCGGTGGCTTTAATTGCTTATATATTCAGAATCAAACAAAACAACGAATAAAGCAGCACTTTATCTGTGGTCCATTTTTAGAATCGGGTTATTGAATGCAGAGTAACACTGCCAAAAGAGCCATACTAATGCATGGCAATGCTCTCCTCCTGCCAAATTAGGAAGCTGTCAAACTAAATTTCACTCATGTCCAAATAGAACAGAAATTAAGTCTTTTATCTGTGTGCATCCTCTCGCTGCTGGAATGTGCAGCATTCTCAGATGCCTGGTTCTCATCAGTCCTAGCAGCACAGCACAAATAACTTCCCTGTCAGAGGTGGGCCTCCTGTGGAAGGATTACGGTTCCTGGAAAACAGTAACTAGCTGAGCAGTGAAAAGGAACAAACTGTTAGCACATCTTAAATGCTATCCATCCGTGCCACAGGAGGCAGGAACTTCCTGTCACCTCTCAGGGAACCTGAAATCCACACCCAGAACTGCATCTGACATTGTAATAAATGTTTTACTGGATAAACTGGAGTAAAGTGCCTAGCAAAGTCAATATGACTCTGAATTGTCTCATCACCTACTTAGGATGAGCTACCCAACAAGCCATTTCAATTAAAACTGGTTAAAAGACTATGAAAGAAGCAAAGTTGCTTAAAAATGCAAAGTTGCCCAGAAAAGTATAATTTCAGCCTCAAGTCTAAAAGCTGTCCCTATTCTGGTGTGCGTATTTGGGTGACAAGGATGTGCCTCAGCTGAAGGCATTTTGATACTTCTGATAGTGTTGGGTCTTTTTCCCCAGTTCATTTGGTTTGAAAGTTTATTACAAGAAAGTTTATAGCAACCTGTGACTATAATACAAGGAGATGGAGCTGTTTTGCACGCGTCTGGTTAACCTGCTGCTTGTTCACCTTTTCATGCCCTGTCTTCCATATGAGGTGCAACAGACTGCTCTCTCCTTTTGTATTTTGTTCCCTGTTGATATACAGAACAACTATCCTAAACTATTTCACCCCCCTAGTGCTTTCTGTATATCCATGAACAACATTTTGTGTGCCTGCAGGAGTAGTTCTGTCATAGTTTTGGCAAAACCACTTTGTGTACACAACTTGCTGAAGTCTGAATAAATATATGGGTTGAATCAATACACAGTGACCTAGTTCAGATGGGGTTGGAGGGGCAGAGTTCATTTCTTCTCAGCATAGACGGGGCTTTGGAGCTGGCTGGCTCGAGCAAGGCCTTCAGAGGAGCCCTGTTCTGAGCGTACCTGCTCAGCCAAGAGGGACCGCTGGTCCCAGGCAGGACGGTCAGTGCCACCAGTGGTGTTTGCTCTTGCTCAAGGCTCAACAAAAAGCTAACTGCTTCTCTGAAAGATCAGTAAGACCTGTAAAAGCATATGTTGTAACTTACTGTTGGGTTGGGCTTTAATAGGTACCATGTAGATTTCACACATTACTTCCTGCAAGAAGGTTCTTGAAAGCCCAGCTGTTACCACCTTTAAGCTACCTAAGTCAGAAACCAGTGAATTCGCCTTTGGAGGCCACCCCTCCCCCATGTACACACACAATTTAAATTCTGTTCCATGGAGGCATGGTCCTTTCTTTTGCTGATTGAAATCACATAAGAAAGCAGAGCTGGGCCCTCAGCTTTATTTGAGCAGCACTCAGTTCCTCTGAAACTGGGATGGTTTCCAGAGCATTCAGGACTGGCTTTCAGAGTGGCACAGTGCTTTAGTTTGGGTAATGTATGCTGGCCTTTTTTCAGTCCTGAGGGCCTGAATATGGTCTTCTCTTTACATAATAGGAAATTCGCGGTGCCATATCCTAGCATCCAAAGGACACTCTGTGCCTGCTACAATCCACCGTGCCACTTGGCACAACCTATGGCCAAGGATTTGGGAAGTAGAGGGGGGAAATAATAAATCCATCAGGGCTCTATTTTATGGTGCAGGAGAAGCTTGGGTACAAGCAAGTACAGCTGTAGAGTGTGTTTTTCTTTTCTGCTGTTGCCCCATCACTTTGGGCATGACATTGATTTTAAACTTCCTGTTTAGGCTCATGTGTGCTGTCAGTTTGGTAACAAATATTTTCTGTTCTGCAGCTACCTCCAGCATACATGAATTTTAGCATTTAATCCACTCTATTTATTGGGCAGCTCTAACCCAGTTTTAGAAGACGTGTAAGAGTCCGGCAGGTGACAGATCTCTACCCCTGTGTAATCATTGTCTGCTGAGTGCTGAGCTGCCTTGAAGGCAGTGATCGCCCATTTTGCAACCTAGCTGCTATCAGACCACAACGATTTCAATCTGCAGCTGGACCATTTGCCAGCACATGGTTGCAGTTCTGCTGGTGACTAAGAGCAGATGAAGGTGTGGGCTGGCTTCCACATGGTATAGGGCAGGTGGCCTGCTCACACACGAGCTTCTGGGGTAGAGTTATTCCATCAAAATGTTTAAAGCAAAGTTGAATTAAAGGAGTGGCTTACAGCTCTCTGTTACGTGGCAGTGACTAGCAGTCAGAGCCCTGAAGCAGCATATAGTTTTGTTGGACCGCAGCCAATATGTTGCAAGGCTCATAACTTAACAGCAGCTTGCGTTACTCTAGTAAGGAGATGTTGATTTTAACATGCACAGGTAAGTTACGGTCAGAAACATGGTTCATCTTGTCTAAACAATGAATGAAGTTCAAAGCTAAAGATCTTACAGGTTGCTGATGAGTATTATAAGCCTCCTAAAACTGCTCTGAGTTACCTATCGGCTTGTCTTCCTCTGAAGGAACATTCACTTTTGCTCCAAGGTTGGTTGCTGCTTTTAAACTACTTCATACAGAATTGCTTGAGTCTTGAATTCTTGATAAAGAATAGATATTTAAGTAGAAAAATGGGTGACTGTTCTCAAAGTCCTAAAGCAAGAAAGCTGATGAATTGCATCCTGGTCTAGAATTAACCTTCCCAATATGTAAATGCCTGTGAAGTTGTTCAGTGAATTCTTTTTTATCTCTTGTGTCTTCTGTAGGTATTCGTTATAGTTTGGATGTCAGCGTGGATGAAGTGAAAGCCTTAGCATCTCTAATGACATATAAATGTGCTGTTGTTGGTAAGTGATGGTTTTTCAAGTAAGGATACGATCTTTAATTGCTATCAGTACTGAAGTATTATACAGAAAAGCATCTTAAGGATAAAATTAAGTGTTGGAAAGTTCAAACTCTGCTAGTTATTCCCCTATAAAAGTACTGTTCCCTTAACTCAAATGTGTGACAAACTTTGATTAAGAGGGGGCTAATTTTAAGGGAGCAGATAGAGCCTGTGAAGGATTCAGGCTGAAAGTGTGGAGAGAGAGGAGGGATAAATTTCCTTTACAGACATAATGAAGTACGGGCTGCTAAACTGTAGGACTGGTTAGACAGAATCTACACATCAATTGATGGAAAACAAAATACTTTCTTGATTATAGAGCCACTTCACTTAGGACTTGTAAAACAATTTTCTGAAATAAAACAGTAAAATATATGCTGTAGAACTTGCTGCTTCTACAGGTGCTAAGTACAAAAGCTGGAAGTGTAGCAAGTTTAAATCATAAACTTTTGCATTTCAGAGGCCATTTTCAAGCTGCCCCTGAAAGATATATCATTTTAGTAGAAGTACCTAGATTGGGTTATAGCTTACACTGTGAAGACCTAAATGCAGCAAAAAAAGCAAATTCAGTGCAAAAATCAAAGATAAAAGCTATTTACTCACACATATTATTGATGTATTCTGCCTGTATTGTTGAAAAAGTAAAATTATTTTCCTTTGCATTCTTGTAGATGTGCCATTTGGTGGGGCAAAGGCTGGTGTCAAGATCAATCCCAAGAACTACACAGTAAGCTTAATTAATCATAGACAAATACCCTGTTAACTGTAGTGCTGAAGCCAGCCAGTTTAAAAAGTTCTTCTAAGGGTGTTACTGACCTATTGAAACTTCCTCCCACTTCTGCTTCTGTAGAGGTGGAATTTAGCTTGTGCATGCAATAGGTAAAAAAATAAAAAATAAAATGTGTTTCAAAGGTTGAATCCTTTAACTTAGTTATCTTGGAATTCAAAAGACTTCAAATAATTCGGATCTTGAATATTTTTAAGTTGACATTGTTACTAAAGGCTTAACTTTAATTGTTCCAAGCGGAAAGCTAATGTTTTAGTTTATTTTTGACATAGTTTTATGCTCCATTAAACCTTTTAATGCAGTGTTCCAGTGCAAATAACAACTAACTTGGCTTATAAAAAGCTTACTGCAGAATTTCCTTCCTTCCCCAATTAAAATAACTTGTACAGAAGGGAATACTAGATAGAATACGTACCAGATATTCTGAACTCAACACTCTGTAAGGATTTGTGCAAAGTAACTCAACTGTGTTGATTACGTAACCCACAGGCTGGCTACTGCTGTCGCTGGGTATAAATCTCTCACATAGGATATCAGATTTGTGTACTGGAAATGTCTGCACAGGTGGTTCTTACTGCATTGCACTCCTGACTTGTCATGGATCAGAATGTACAGAAAGAAAGTCGAACATTTCCTTGTGCTGTCTATATACCAAGGGGCTGTTAGGAAATGGCACATCAACTACATAAACATATGAATCGTCCTTTCTTCTAAAAGAAAAGGGTGTCGTCCTCTACTTGGGTGTAAGTTTTAGCAAGTATTCCTAAACACTAATGATTTCTTGTAATATTTATGGCATTTTCTTTATAGGACAATGAATTGGAAAAAATCACAAGAAGGTTTACCATGGAGCTGGCAAAAAAGGGTTTCATTGGTATGTTGCTTACGTACATAAATTTTACTGCTAAAATTTGTCTGATCTATTGTACATTGGCAGCATCAACTAGATACTGTCCTTAAAAGAATTGCATTTGAGAACCGTAAATAATTTGGGTGTAATAGTTTCAGCAAGAAGCTGCAAACTGAGTCATTGCTTCTTAGTACCTCATAAAAGGAACTATATCTTAACCTTTTTCTGTGGGCTGTTGTGCTGCGAAAAGCCACAAGAGTTGAGCTTGTAGGATCCAAAATGAATCATGTTTTTCTTAGAGACAGATTATAAAGTTGTGACCAAGTCTGTTGCAATTTTAATCTCTAATATCAAGCTGCTCACTGCAACTGTTTCCTGTAGCCTCAGTTGAGGCTTTTGGCAGGTATCTGAGGAAACAGGAAGGAAGATCCACCCCAGAGAAAGTTGCTGGCTTCACCCATGGCAACCATAGGCTGCAAGGGAAGCATAGGCAAGAACTATAGGTGCCTGTCATAACAGAACCTGTGGCTGGTGCTATGTCCTTTTTAAAGGACTTTTTTAAATACTTAGAAAACAAATTCGTAGAGTCAGAATTGGATTTAAGATCATGCTGATCAAGGTCCTCTGATCTCATATAGGTTGGGTAAATGCTCTATTTAGTTATGTAGAAAAACGGAATTTGCTTTTATTGCAACAGATGTGTGCCAGTTATTTCAAAGGCTTAGTTTGTGAAGATGAAACTCTTTCTTGAAAGGAGGGGTAAAATCAAGTATGTGCTACAGTGCAATGGTTAGAGAGAGCCTATCTTAAATTTTTAAACAAAAAAAATACTCAGCCAGAAACAATACAGAAATTCTAATTAAAAATATATGGCATGGTATATAGAAGTCATACCTAGATATTGCCCTTCGTGCTGCAGCAGTGATCATTGAAGAAGTAAAATTATGGTTTTTGATGCTTATCTTTACTCTGTCTCCCTGACAAACTGACTTTCAGTTTACTGAATGCCATGTGTGAAAAGTTGGAGGTTTTGACAGTGTTATGGTGTAATGTTTAAAACTGAACTGAACCCAGAAGAAGCAATTCCTTGAATAATGAACTGAGGATTAAACATGAAAACAGTTCCCCTCTGCCAAGCCCTGCTTAGTTCCCAAGGGAGTCATGTTTGAAGATAACTGTTCATGTTAGATCCTCTTTTAGGGATCTAACATGATATTTTTGCTGTTGCCAACAGGTCCTGGAGTTGATGTGCCTGCTCCTGACATGAGCACAGGGGAAAGGGAGATGTCCTGGATTGCTGACACCTATGCCAGTACAATAGGACACTATGTAAGTTTTGAGCAGAGGCTTGGAAGTAGAAAAGCTTTTTCAATCTTTGCCTTTTATCTTTGCCTTATAAAAGTCCTTTTATCTAGAAATTTATTACTATGCTGCTTTATCACGTAATTGTATTTGATTATGTGGATCTAGATACATTCTTAACAACTGTAACAATTGATACGAGTTTTTAGGGTACAGTTAAAGAAAAAACAACCTAGAGGTTAATCTTTTTTATATTTGCTTAAATTAAGTTTGTCCGGTCCCATACTGATAGCAACCATGCAGCAAAGGGATTGTACCTTTTTTAAAAGTCTGAGGCTAAGATTTTTTTTTCTTTTTCTACCATTTTGCCCTGTTTTTTCATTAGTACTATAATTACAGTTTTGTGTTTGCTAGATGATCATTTAATAATAGTTGGTATAATCTTAAAGTACTGACATCTCTCACTTTCAGGCTATTGAATTTCAAGTTTCATTAAATAAATGCTTTGATTTTGTGCGCTCGAGACCATGTAAGTTCTCACTTACTGGTATAACACAGAAAAAAAAATGTTTTTAAGTCTGCGAAAATTAATTTTTAATTATAGCCCATTAATCAACCTTTGTCCTTATATTGCTTAGTAGGTTATTTGTACCTGCGTTGACTGTACCAACACCATGACTGTTGACCAAGCAAATACTTACATTATATACTTCTGACAGATTGAACAGAAGAAAAATGTATTTTGGACAACTTAACACTACTGTCATGCTATCTAATCCTTCTAGCTTGCCTTTCAGACATTTTTTGCTACTTCAGCAGGTCATACTTTCCTAAGAATCTTACCGTAGTTTCATTGTAGGGTGTAAATACGCTAAGCTATTGCTTGGTTGCCTAACCCAGGTCCTTCTGAATTGTTAAGATGCTTTCTTTTCACATTCCGCAGTTACTTCCGAAAGTTTCTCAGACGTACAGCAGGGCGTATACTCCCAGTAACAAGGCATTAGAGCTGCCAGACACGTATTTCTGTGTGGCATACCTGTACCAGATGAGTCTGCCTCTCCTGAGAGAGCAGTCTCTTGGCAGAATATTAGTCTTGTGCTGTCAGTTGCCTTAAACGAGAGGAGGAGGGGATGGCATGCTTTATTCTAGGTCTGAAATACAATCTGAAGTATGTTGCAGGGTGTGTGTGTGTGTGAATGATTGAGGAATAGGCTGTTAGCTTGTTGATTACTCAAGCTAAATGGCACGTGCACAGAACTGTCAGGGAAATTAGTCAGCGACATCTACCTCCCTTTTGTTATTCACATATATAAATCTTATTTAAAACTGTAAGCCTGATAAAAAGCCAAAAATATAACTTCAGAAAGACGTAAAGGTGCAAAGCAGCAACTTGCTCCCCAGCCACAACTTAACATTGCAACACTTGAGAAAACTACTGCCTCAAGGCACTCTAAGTTTTAATATTTAACTCCTTGCACTAAACTGCATATTTCACTGTGATTCAATAGTGTTGCTGTATTAAAAGTGACACGGAAGGCTTGCAGCACACATCGTGGTTAAATTTTTGCTGTATTTCTAAATAGGCAGTTCACATACAGTTGTGTATTCATTTTAAATGTGGTTGAAAACTAAATGTTCATCCAGGAGAAGATGTTTAAATGGCTGAATTTCTTATACTTTCCACCTTGTCATCTCAGCTTATGTAATCCTACACATGCATATGTCACTGAAGAAAGCAACTACTGAAGATGTAGTTTGTCTTTACTGTGAAGATAAAATCACATCCCAATTATGCTACAACTTCTTTTGTTCCTAGCTTCTCCCTGCATGGCAGTGTCTTAATGTTGAACAAAAACAAGTGAGAGGATTTAGATTTTTTTTTTTCAGAAAAGTGAATTAGAATTGAAATAATAAGGAAAAATTAAATCATGGTTACTTAATTTTGTTGACTGCATGAAAGAACAGCAGCATAGTGGGACTTGTAAGCTATTGTGGAAAACGAGCAAGTGTAGAAAAGGAAGGTGAGACCTCTGGCATGGCTGCAAAACAGTGGAATAATCTGTCAGAAATAGTCTGTAGAGGAGTATATTTCAGGTAAGTATCTGGCTGAGACACAAAGAACAAAAGTGAAGGTGACTAAGGAACTACACGATATATATGGAGTAAGGAGGGAAAAGCAAGCTAAGAGGAAAAAAAAGGACAGAAGCTAACCATAACTGAGAGCAAAGGGAGAAGCTATGCACAGGACTACGTTCTCTTGGGTGGAAACATAACTCTTTGGTGAGAGGGAGCTATCTGAAAAATCTACAGACCCAATGAATCAGTGTGGTTGCACACAGATGTGTTTAGAGAACTTGATGTGGAAAGGAAAAGTCAAATAAGAGATGAACAGATTGGGAAAGTCTGCTTGAAACCTACCATACAAAGGCTCAAAGCTGGAGAAACAAGCAGAGCATTACTGCAACATGGAAAAGGGTTAAGAAACAAGCAGAAGTTCAGAGTGGCTGAACTTCACCAGCGAAGTTCAAAGACTAACGCAGAACTCTTTTATGATAGCCATAAGCCATTTTACCAGCTCCTTATTAAAAACCATGGTCTTTCTTTTGTCCTGAGATACGCTTTTTTTTTTTTTAATCAACATAAAAGCAAAGTTTTCAGGACTCCAACATCAAATGTGGTTTGTGTTATGTGACTTTAAGAAAACTGGGACCTGCCCTCAGCTCATGCTCTGTTTTCTTGTCAAACCATGCAAGTCTTTAATAACTACCATGTTAACTGTTCCAGAAAATCCATCCTGAGTTACTGGGTTGCTGAACAGAATATGGCTACAGTTTTGGATTAAATTCATCCTCGCCCCTCTTCTGTACTTCCTGTCTTACTAGTCAGTTTGACATGACATTTGAAGGGACTTTAATAAATACAGTATTGTATGTGATAGAAAGCTATATTTCTTCTAGTCTTTATCATGTGATTCTATGATTTATAAAGAATACTTTCTCCTCCGTGAATGCACAAAGGCTAAAAATGTGTGTTCGGTCCTAAGAACAGAATAAAAACATGGTAATACTCGGAACACCGCACCCAAGTTGTTCCTAGCAAACCACCACCACGGATCTTGTGTTTGATATGCCACCAGAGGGAGCATACATACAGCTTAGTCAGAGAAACGCAGCTATGTTTTGGGAATTAGGAACTGCGTGTCAAGCCTACCATTCCTTTTATTGCTTTTAAAGAGGGGCAGTTAGAGATTATGTGTACCTCACTCTTATTTTCAAACAATAAGTAGCTCTACTTTCCATTATGGCTCTGGCTGTCTCCTACCATTTCGCCTCTACTTATTTTTGTGCGTTCCTTTCCTTCCTCTCACCAAGCATCTTGCACTCAGACCACTGGCATGCAAAGATTTGGCACAAGTAATGGAGAGGAGGGAGCCTCCCAGTGACTATGCTGCTGGTGGAACAGAAACCCATCCGGCTGCTGGCAGACTCATTTCAGTGGATTCCCTTTCATCCCCACTCTTTCCCTTGCATCGGGTGCCAAGGCACTGTCTGACTGTGCTCCGAGGGTGTGGGAACGTGGGAACTGGTGGTGACAGAAGAGCGAGGCCTGAGCAGCGTCTAGTCTGGGAGAAGTTTTTTCAAATTACTAATTTCAGCTGAAAAGTTAGTCTGATTTTACATAGTCTATTTTTTCTTGGGTAGCTGTCTAGCATACATAAAGCAGTAGTCTTGACTGTATATACTGCGTTTCTGAATACAAGCAGTCAATGCATATACTGCTTTTCTGAAATAAAAGCAGTAAATGGTTATCTGACTTCTCCTATGTGACCCTTATGCTGTAGATTTTCCTCTGAGATCAAATATCCATGTATTCTAACAACAGGAAGGTATTAGGCCTGTGTTGTAGCTTCTAAAAAACTGATTTTGTTATTAAGGAACACTAAACAATGTTTATAGATGATGAAACAGCTTTAGCTGTGACCAGCCAAAGGGTGTGTCTAAGCCCTTTGAAAGACTGAAATGTCAAGAGTAATGATGGAAAGTATACGGCTGGAATAGGAGCAAATATTGAGAAACACATCCCTCAGAGCTCTTTGATTTACCAAAGGTCTGCTCTGTGCTAACTGTGCACTGAAGATGTCACTGTAATTAGCTGCAGATTCAAGTTAACAAACACTTTAATGCGACAGAAAAGTTGCAGCACATAACCAGCATTGCATTAGGTAGCTTTTCTGACATCTGCAAGAGTGCTTCTGAGATGCTGGCCATACAAGCTCAGGAAGGAAACTGACTTTACAAACTAAATGTATGTGAACTGTATCATGTACCAACTCCCACAATACCTGTTGTCCTGTCCCTGAAGCATACAAAATTTCCTGTTCCAGCTGTTCTTTGATGACTCCCATAACTCACAAGTCCTTCCCTGTTTTACAGGATATTAACGCACATGCATGTGTAACTGGCAAACCCATCAGCCAGGGTGGGATACACGGGCGTATATCTGCAACCGGTCGTGGTCTCTTCCACGGGATTGAAAATTTCATCAATGAGGCATCGTATATGAGTATATTAGGAATGACTCCGGGATTTGGGGATAAAACATTTGCTGTTCAGGTAACTTTTTTTCCTTCAACTGCATGGAAAAAGTGGTAAAGAAAGTTCAAGGAGAGCTACTTTGAAAAAGGGCTGTAGCAATAAACTCTGTTAGGGTTTTATGACTTCCAAGTTAACCTTTACTCCTTAAGTTTAGAAATGCTTTTCAAGCAACATAGGTGCCCTTTATTTTGGACTGTTTTATAGAAACTGAACTTTCAATTGCACTCTATGTGTACAATGCCAAATTTCCAGGCGTTATAAACACAGACTGCAAAGAGCAAAGTGAAATAGATTACAGGGGTTCCATAAACTAAGGCATTGCACACTTTTCAGTGAGGTATGACACTGATTCTGCCTACACAGAAGTTTTTACACCCTTTTTGAATTAAAAAATTAGGAAGAGAATGATGTTCTTGTTCCACTAAGGAATAAGTAGTTGGAAAAGCAGAATCCAACACCTCATCCTAAAATTGTAGGGTTGAATGTACCTCCTGGTGTTGATGTCCATAAAACTTCCCAAGTCTCTAATTTATGTAGTTGAATTTTTAAAGGATTCGATATGCAGTAACACATGTAATTCTTAAAATTTCAAAGAAATAACTCATTCTATTCACCAGCTCAGAAAAGAAAGTTAAATTGAGGATTTAAGGGATTGCTTTGAGTTGTCTTTAGTACCAACGCAGTGGTTCTTGAAATACAGTAACCTCCAAGTTGTCCTCTAGTTAACCAGTGGACTCAGACAAACATCTCTGCCCTGCACTGATGCAGCAGGACGCGCTCTCCCTGCACTTAAGCATGCTCACGCTTGGCAGAGGGCTGACTGACAGGCACTTAAACATAACTCAGACTGAAACCTTGGCCAAAAAAATAACTGAAAATTCATCTGGGAAAACGAGGACACAGCATTACAACCAGACCTAGTGCGTGATGAACTGCATCAAAGTTTTCTTCTAATGTATATATAAAAATCATAAACATAATTGAAGTATATTTTACTGGAATTTCATATTCAACTTTTTACCAGTGTGGAATCTTTCTACAGATTTTTACATGGATTGTGTAACCTTTTGGTCTTTGGCCTTTGCTTCCAGAAGGTCGAATAATGGCTTAGAACTAGTGGGTTTGTTTGTTTTTTTACTGGGAGGGATGCAGGAAATGCTAATGAAATACAAGGTTATCTAAACTTAGTTTTGAATTGGACAGTTTCAGAAATTTATTAGAAACAACACGCCTTCCTACTAATTCATATGTTTTAACGTGACAACTTGCATTGTTTTATATTTGTTAGCTTGCATATGTTAGTCAAAACTCAGAGTCATTATAGAAAAATCCATGAATCCCTTTAAGACCATAGCAGTTACAGAATATGTATTGGTAATGTTCCTCTGTGGATAAACATCCTTTTTTATTTTCATAGTAATGTTGGCACTTGTCTTTCCAGTACAAAAAACTTAGCAAAACTGTGTTGCCAGCTACGACGTATAATTTCTACAATACTGTTCAGGCCAGTAACACATGTAGATGTTTTCCATCTTTCCCATACGCATCATTTAATGCTAGGACATACCAACAGAGAGCTATTTAAAGCTATATAAGCCCTAGCAACAATCATCATTTTAGCTGAAAGGTTAACTACTTTTCCCTTTCTCTTTTCACATGCAGGGATTTGGTAACGTGGGCTTGCATTCTATGAGATACTTGCATCGGTTTGGAGCAAAATGTGTTGCTGTTGGAGAATTTAATGGTTCTATCTGGAATCCTGATGGGATTGACCCAAAGGAACTAGAAGATTACAAATTGGTAAGAAATTTAGCTAGTGATTAGCAGAAATGGTTTCATTTTTTGCCAGCTCTGCAAGCACACAGCGTGACTACAGACAGGTTCTATATGTAATAGTTAAATCATGCTGCAGTTAGTACTTTAAAAAATGGTGCAGGAACATTGATTCTTCTGACTTTCTCCTCATCCCCGATATGAATGTAGGTGATTAATGCTAACTGATTTTTTGGCTTTAGCTGTCTGTTTGGTTTATAATGTACATTTTTTACCCTTTGACCCGACTCAAAGAAATAGCAAGGGATTGCATGCATGTGGGTTAATTATTTTGGTTTCAGAACTGGAGTTCATGATTATTTTGCCTTTCTTATGACTAAACTATGAGGCATGTCTCAGGAAAACAGGGCAGGGAGGTTTCTGAAAGATTGCTGTCTTGAGAATCAGGCACATGGACACTTAGAAGTGCACTCTTTCTGCTTCTGTCAGATGTTTTTTACTGATGCTTCTCATTTCTCTCTCTTTTTCTTGTTTGAAAAGTTAGAAGAAGGAATTGGGAGTGAAATGAGTACACACTAAAATCCCTCTGGTTTGTTTCCTTCCAACAGCAACATGGGACAATCATGGGCTTCCCAAAAGCACAGATACTTGAGGGCAGTATTCTGGAAACAGACTGTGACATTCTCATCCCTGCTGCCAGCGAGAAGCAGTTGACTAAGGCCAATGCTCACAAGGTCAAAGCAAAAGTAAGTTGGAGAGCTCAAATACAAATAAGAAGTAGAAAAGGCCAGTTTAAATACTGGCATTCAATGATTAGTATGAACAGAAACGTATTTCTCTTAATTTCTTTTTTTCAGATTATTGCTGAGGGTGCCAATGGGCCTACAACTCCTGAAGCTGACAAAATCTTCTTGGAGAGGAATATCATGGTTATTCCTGTAAGATTCTATTATGACCTTTGATTTTCATTACAGGGTAGTATTTCTGTAAACTACAGCAAGACATTGTTTATTGAAAATTTTTTATTCATTCTCTCAGAGTAGCATTTAACAACTGGTATCTTGGAAATGGGTATTAGTGTTGCTCAAGATTGGTAGTAATTACTCAGAGATCTCAACTGCAACTGTAAATGCCCAAAGATATAGCTAGTACACAAAGGCTACATATTCAGAAGAGAGCAAATTCAGTTACTTCTTAAATCTGTAGTTTTGCCTGTTGAACTGATACTTGGTTACTTAGCCTACTAAACTAAGAATGAAGGCAGAGTAAATATACTGGGCAGTTTGTAGACCTCAGGGCCTACAAGCGGTGCTCCGACAGAATTGTTTATTGCAGATCGTATAGAGTAAGTGTTTGCACATAGAGATTATTTTGAAGATCTAAAGGTGTAACAATACCTTTTCCCAGAGAAAGGATGTCCTGATCCAGAGAGAAGAGCTAGAAAGAGTAGCTGATCTTCTAACTCATTGACATAGACCAAGAATGCCCTTATTTTCTTTATTAGAAAATTGTGCTAAAATAAAATAGTCAAGCACACCTGAACTTCAGATCTTCTAAAGTCAAGTTCTCTTTTAAATCAGTAGAAGTAATCGGTAGATGCCAGAAGAAGATAAATATTATATCATATATAGAAATGCTATCTGGATTGTCTTCTGTATTGTGGTTTAAATTTGTAGATAATACTGCTTTCTTTTCCATAATACAACAGTGTTGTCTATCACATGGTAACACTTCAAGACACGTACTATTTCTTTGCAGGATCTTTACCTGAATGCAGGTGGGGTAACAGTATCCTATTTTGAGTGGCTGAAAAACTTGAACCATGTCAGCTATGGTCGCCTGACTTTTAAATATGAAAGGGATTCAAACTACCACTTGCTCAGTAAGTGCTACCCTTCTGCTTTTACTCCCTAATTGATAGATTGAACTAGTAAACACCAAATGTGGGAGAAATGAGTATAGAGCCTATTTTAAATTCACCTTAGTTTCCCGTAAGTCTATTATTGCTGCATGCTGAAGAGAAGAAAAGATTTGATAGGGTAACCGAATTACAACTCAAATGAGGATAAATGCTTACTTCAGTTATCTTGTAATTCATGAAGTGATGGCTTTGCTCAGTTTTGTGAAAGTACTGAAGTCACTTTATGAACTTAGGTCTATTATTTATTACTTAACAAATGTCTTTCACCTGTACACGTGGTATTTGAAGAATATTCAAAGTTTGAGTAAGGTGACATCTGAGTATTTTTAAATACAGCCTTTTCTTGTAAGTGACACCCATCAAGGTGTTTCTGAAGTGGTTGAGGATTCTGGTAATTCCAGCTGAAATCCCTTTCTTACCGTTAATGTTCTTTTCTGAAATACTCTGTTGGTTTATGAGACCTTATTAGTTATATTTCAATAATTAAGATGAAACAATCGATTAAAAATATTAGAGCATTTCTGATGTCCTAAGGAAAAAAAAAATGCTAAAACTACACTTCTTTTTACTGATAGGGGATAATTGATTGCTTCAAATTCAAGAAATATTCGGTCTAAGGCTACCGGTCAAGTTATGAATGTTGATATTGATTGCTTTTGTCAGCTTTATGAATTTAGTGAGGTGGGAGAAGTAAAGCCCAGTTGCTTGCCACATGAAATAGTCCTATAAGAATTTTACTACTAATACTGGAGGAATTCCCCTCTATATAAAAATTGGAAACAACATCTTCCCTGTTTGACAGGAAACAAAATTAAGATGACCCTTCTGTCACCCTAGCCGCTACAATCTGCATTTCATGCCAGGGAATGCTAGTAATCTTGGGGACAGCTAATTTTGTTAGCAGTTGTCCTTTTCTTGTCCATTACATTTCCTCTGCTTTCTTCCCTTCTAGTGTCTGTCCAGGAAAGCTTGGAGAGAAAATTTGGGAAACATGGTGGAACTATACCAGTTGTGCCTACAGCAGAATTTCAGGATAGGATATCAGTAAGTAGATGCTGTGGGTGTGCCTTTTGTTTTTATAGTTATAATACCAGGATACAGCTAACTAACAGTAATCAAAATTTCACCTTTCTAGCTATCACAGAGGCTTTTGCCCCAAGGCATTAGTGCATAGTTAGCTAGATGGCCAAACAATTAAAGGAAGCAAGTGATCTGAACTAAGGAATACAGGACGTAAGCTATTTTGATTTTCTTTTTCATAAGGCCTTGCAATATATCTCCACTATTGTTGAAAAGCTGCAGTTTTAGTACAGACCCATTTTGTATTTGTAACTGCTTTGTAGTGTCAGATTGGTATTTAAAATGCTGTCCTAGTTTTGGCTGCAATATAGTTAATTTTCTTCATTGTAGCTAGGTGCTGAGGCATGGTGCTGTGTTTTAGATTTAAGATAAGAATAATACTGATAACACTACGGGTTTGTAGTTGTTACTGAGCAGTGCTTACACCAATCTCCTATTATAAAAGTATCAAATACAGCCTCTTTTTGTGCAGTAACACTAGAAATTTGGATGCTTTTGATGTTTTTTAATCTTTGATAGCCAGGCATCAAAGACATTATCAAGCTTTTGTAGTGGGAAATTCTGCTTCAAACACTACCAGAATTTGTTTCAGAAATCTTGTTGGTAGAGGTTGCCTGGATATCCAAACAGCTTTCAGTAAGATCCCAGACAGCTTCATATGCTGTTTCTGTAACTCCAAAGTAATAGACAAGAGCTGATTGAAAATTGTAGAGTGTTCCTCTAAGACTTGGATTAATGGGCAAAAAAATAAAAGCCAAGGTGAAATTCAGTGTTATCTAATGGGTAATAACATACAGTGGGAAAATTTTTATACAAAATGATAGGTTGTAAGCTCATTTGAATGCGTTTGCAGTCAGAAGGAAGATCTGCAGGTAATGACAACACAAGTTTAGAAATCCATAGCAATCAAAAAGCAAATCCAGTGTTAGGGACTGTTCTGAAAGGAAAAGAATAAGACTTACTATGATGACACCACAATATAAATCCAGAGCATGTCTGCCTTCTCAATCATGCATGCATGTTTGTTCTCTATCTTAAAACACTCTAATGGGGAAAGAGGTCAGAAAAACATAATCAAAGATACAAAGGCACCTCATACATGGAACAACAATCTAACCTAGGCCCTATTAGCCTGAAATAGTCTGGGAATGGAGATTAATCTGTAAAATGAAAGGTGTGAAAATGGATGGATAAAAATAGCCATCACTGGAAAGGAAGAGCGAACAAAAATAAGGTGCTGTTAAACAAAACCAGTGGAGGGAGATTCAGGATGAAGAAAAGGAATGATTCTTAGCACAACAGGCAGTTAAGTTGTGGAATACCTTGCTGAGGGGTGTACAGGCCAGTTTGTTTTTTGGGGGGTGTTTTTTGTTTGTTTGATTTTGTTTTTTAAACACAAGTTCAGTAGATAAGACAAATAACTAGGGAAAAAAAATATCAGTAAATGACAGAAATCAGGGGAAGCACATGTAAACTTGGTCTGCTGTCAGATGATAGAACTAGATCTTTAGCCTGATCCAGTAGGGTGCTAGCATTTTCAAAAACATTAGAGTGAATGATTAGTATGTTAAATAGGTTCAGTGGCTTAGTGATTGCTGTGATCTCTTCAAGAGAAGCCCAAGAAACCGGTATAGGAATTTGTTCACCTAGACCAAATTGGTATTTGAAGGCAAGCATGTACTTCATGAATCCAAGTCCCCCATCATTAGTAAGTGACAACAGTCAGGATGATGGACCATGGAAGATGATGCTCAGTCATCCCAATTCAGGCTATCTTCAATTATTTATTGTTCAGTGTATTTAAATTCTAATGGGAACCAAGTGGTTCTGGAGTTGCACAGGGCTGACACGGCATATATGAATTGGGGATTCACACCCTTCCTAAAACCTGTCTTCAGAATAATTACAAATAACTTCTACAGATTATTGACTTCTGAGAGCTTTTTTTGTTTAACATTTACCGTGTGTTTGGAAGGCTGAAAGCAGTAGTTACAACATCCCTAGAAATGCTAGCATCACGCATCTAGAAGCTAGACTTCAGTGATTTACATCTAAGGTTTTAGGATTGAATTGACTGTAATTAGCACTTAAGTAACACAGTGTAGGCAATTCAGTTTGTCTTACACTAGTCATTAGAAGAAAATGAGAGCAAGCTTCAAGTAATTATGGGACTCCTATCCATTGTTTCAATATATGACTAATACCTTTCTATTCGTTAGATTAAATCCTAATTTCATTCTGTGTTGTTGCAGGGTGCATCTGAGAAGGACATTGTCCACTCTGGGCTGGCTTATACAATGGAGCGTTCTGCTCGGGTAAGTGTTGCTTTAATAACCATACTTACAGGAAGAACTTAATGTGGCTTAGCGACATACACACAGTTGGTGGTAGTGGATGTCACTGATTCTGAAATACATGTTCTGTGCAAGGGTGGCCAAGTTTCACTAGGCACAGAAGACAGACTAACATATATCAGGAGGTATTTTCTGGAAGAAGCTATAGTGACTGGAAACATATTAATTGTCTTCTTGTACCTGAGAAATACTTTAGAGTGCTTTACTTTGCCATCGGCAGTTTTAGATTTCTCTCTTTATGCAGTACTTTTAATTAGTTTTTGCCCCACTATGTGAAACTTGGTTGCTTCCTGTATCTGAGTACACATGGATCCAAGACCTGATAAAAAGCAACAGAAATCTGTGGAAGATTTGGTTCCCTTTTAGATCTCAGAGATTAATTGAGAGATTCTAGACATGATCCTTAAAGAATATGAGCCCTGATACCGGTATAGGAGTTCTTCAAATACTACTTCTATCCTATGAGCAAAATCTCACACAGTTCCTATAGAAAAACTTGCAACAATCTCATGTAAGTTTTCCTGTTTCAGCAAATCATGCGGACTGCCATGAAGTACAACTTGGGTCTGGACCTGAGAACAGCTGCCTATGTCAATGCGATTGAGAAAGTCTTCAAAGTGTACAATGAGGCTGGCCTGACCTTTACATAAGCAGGCCATCACTGCTTCTTGTTGTATCCCATCCCTCTTGCCGTAAATGTACCCTCTTCTTGGAAAAGCTTATCACAAGTTTACATGTAACCACAAAAATTTATTTTCTTCTGACATTATAGTGGATTCTATTCTCAATTAGTTTCAGTCCAAACTAGTCTTTTTTTTTTTTTTTTTTTTTTTTACAATAAAAACCCATGGATTAGGAACTTGTATACAGGCACGTATCTGAAGATAACAGTTCATCTGCACTTGTGGGGGCCATTCTGGGTATTTCACCTACAAAGCAAAATGGTACATTTTGTGTGTGAACGAGTGGTCTTGCCACCTGAGCCACTTCTCAAACTTCAGATCAGATACTGTACTAGATGAGCACTTAGCTCATTATTACTTCATGCACTTTTGTTTAATGATGTAATTTTGGCTTTGGCACTTTCAATAAGGCCTTGTATGATCAATGCTATTGCATTGTCAGAGGAAGAATGGGCCTCTAGCAGGGATTAACTTTGATAGGAGTCTAATTTTTATTTGTAGTAAAGCTTCGGGCCTGGTTCTCTTTAAGCAATGTTTTTTCTTTACTGTGCTGCTGTTATAGGACTGCATTTTATTGCTTGTTCAAGTTAGCTTGACCATCACCATGAAGTATATGTAGAGTCGACAAACTAATATTTTTATAAGCTGAAACTATCAAGCAACTCTAGTTACATTTTTAAAATCAAGCTTCTATGTAATTATTCTGACTACAGGTTTTCTTTTCTTTTTTTTTTTTAAAGGGATAGTTTGAATTTTGGTAAGCAATCATACCTAGGTTTTTAGCATTCTTTTTTCAGTCTTTTCGTTTCAGAGGCTTGTTGAAAATTAGATGCTGCCTCAGTGAACAACTACAGTGAAATTGAACCCAGAAGTTATTGGCCAAACTACAGAGGAGCTAAAATGCTGCTATAAATTTGATCCACTGTCTTAACACATAGCCTTTTTTCTTTTGTGTCATCAGAAGATCTCAAAAGTTTTGTTTTGACCATATTTGAATATGACAAAATGGACCTCAACACAATATTGTATCAAGCACAGTTCTTAAAGTTCAAGGCTTTTGTCCAGTGGAGTCCCCTTGAAGTGCCAGATGTTATTTATGTAATGAATGTTTTTTTTAAGAAAGACAACTAGTCCCTCCCAGAAACTCATGCTTTTTTCTATCTACTTTGTAACTGCATGACATAACATGGAGAGAAGAGCAGTTATTAAAAAAAAAGTTGACCTTTCCAAACCTACTATGTTGGTGTATTACTGTCTTCTATTTCATGAAATAGCCTTCAGGTTTTTTCAAACTGAATTGTCACAACACATTTGTATATTCCCTACCTGGCTACTGGTAAGAGACTGTCTTTTAGTTATCGAAAGGGGCTCACTAATATAGATCTCTATATATCAAACTTGCCAGTCAACAAGATGGCTGAAGTTATATATGGCTTAAATAGTTTCAGGTCTTTAACATGTTCCTGTAAATTTGTATAGAGAACTGCTCTAGCAGTGGGAACTACTCTCATAGTTATCTTGGAGCTATAGGATACATTTATCCAATAGCTTACTCCATCACAAATACTAATAGCCAGGGTTATAAAAGTGCTTTAAATCACCTAAATGCAGCATAAATACCCTGACATTTATATAAAAAAAAAGCTGTGAGCACGACATAAATACTGTGATCAAGGGATAGATCTCTAAATGCAAGATCTGTATCTTGGATCATATTTTCAGGTGCAGATGCTAGATAATTACACAAAACTAAGACTGCATGCCTCTGGCAACTTGCAGTCTACTTCGGCTAAAACTTGGAGAACAAAAATTCACAAACTGTATTATTGAAAATTAATCTTAAAAGCTGTTATACACTATCTGATGACATGGTTAGTGAAAGCAGAGTGCAGTAGCAGTAAAGAAACTTGGCTAATTGTCTGTTTTCTCCCCCCCATCCCCCTCTCCTTCCCTCTAGTAAACTACTCTCTCACTACTTCTATCTGGCTGTGCAAACAGGAAGAGTGGGACCCTTTCAGTACTGAAGCACATAGGAAGCCAGCACAGGTAGCTAACTGGGGAATTTTCTACCTTCTGTCCTGGCTGAAGAGAAAAAAAGGTAATAGCTGTGCAGTGCCTAGCTTTAAATCCCCCAGTTCATTAGCATCTTACAGTCTTGTAATACCCACCCATTTGTATGTGATTTCCCAGGAGCTTCTCTAAGATATCCTCAAAGAAATCAGACCTACCACCAGCCATGATTTCTCCAAACCTAGAGATGAGCCTTTACCAGAGAGAAGCCTTTAAAATTGACTGAATTTCTCCCTCAGCCGATTTGGCTGCACTGACCTTTTGTTAACAGTGTCACTGTGGAGACCTGTGAGGCACAACTTTCAGCATAAGGAGAACTTGGGGTACCTTCTGACAGAGACTGGATTCTTGATAAGACTGACCTTTGGGGTTTGACTTCAGATTAAAGCAGATCTGAAGATTTGCCCTTTGCCTGTAGCTAAATGCAAGAACCAAGTTGTATTGGTGAATCCAGACTTCTGGTGATTGATGTCCTGCACTGAAGTGATGTCCTACATTAAAAGGTGCACTAGTACTGAGTATAAGTGCAACATGGAGCTTAGTTCCATTGTCATTACATAGTTAAGGAAAAAAAATGTTCCTTATCACATTTTTTAGCACCTCCCTCTCTCTCAACCAGGCAACAGGAACACACAAAAAAAGTAGTAAAACTTCACACATTTGCTGTGAGCAACCCTAGCCTTTTTGTAGCCACAGGTGAAAAAAGCAGTCATGCCCTAGGACATAGATTATAAATATAACCATAATGTTTTATTGCAATAACTATAACACAAATTCAGTCTGAGATCAAACTTTATGAAGAACTCCCCTCCTTGCACAGACACTTGCCACACACATTTTGCCTCCAGCTAGCATCACTGTCACTGCTTGCGTTCACTGACGCGCCACTACACGCTTCACCAAGAAATTTGCCAGGATGCTTGGTAGGGAGCCAGTCAATGCTTCAAGTCTGATTTGAGCACAGATTTGAAATGGTTGTGAAACATGCCTACTAGCTAGAGCAAGTGCTACGGGGATAGTTGTAGCTGAGTCCCAATAAAGACAACTACAGTTTTCAGTTACCTGCATCCTGCAAGCTACAAAATATGAAAAATCTGTTTTACTGGCTATTTTGTATGCCAATCATTTCTCATCCCAGCAGAGAAATGAGTACTACATCAGTTTTCAATGAAGGCTCCTGTTAACATCAGGAGAAAGTGCTGGAACCATGATAATTCTCACTGTGATGCTAAATGATTTCTAAATTATACCATTAAAAGTAGCAAGTTGTAGTATCCATTTCCTCATCGAAGTAGCAAATCAGTTCTTTTCTCATTGCTCTTGAAGTTCATACACATGCAGGGTGGTGACTTTGTTTCAGCCCACTTGTTCTTGGTTCTTCTGGCTCATGTTTCATTACTGTCTGTCTGCATTTGATGGGAACCATGCAAATGATGCCTCCTTTGTTGTACTGTGCACTGCATTACAGATCAACACTTTGCTGTGGAGAGCTGTTGAAGTTGCACTGACAATCCAGCCCAGGCACCATTAAGCAGTTCAGCGGTGAGTTAAGTGCTTGGCCAGCAGTTTTTGCTGTTAGCATTGGTTCAAGTGTCGTGGCACTGTTTTATGGTTGTTCTGTACACCTTAAACATGCTTCAGCCTTTATTTGCACAATTCCTAATCACCATTTTACAGATAAGATCAGAAGTGAGAGCAGTCACAGAATAGGTACATACCTTTTCTTGAAATGGTGTTTATGTGCTCAGCTTCTGAGACTTGCTCTGATGGGGCCCTAATTTTAGCTCAGTGACTAAACGGGAGAGGACCCCAAATTGCAAGTCCTTGGCTTGTGTTGTGTCCACTCAAAACTATCCTGTAGCTCACACAAAGACATGGTGCTTGGCTGGATTAACAGCATAGCACCACTTCAGCAGTCTGCTCTGTGCAGTAATCCAGTCTTTCTACACCAATGACTACGATTCAATGTGTGTAATCAAAGTAATCCCAAAGAATGCACGCAAACCATGTAGATTATAGGGGTTTTATTTATTTAAGAGTACATGCAGTAGAAATTTTACAAAAAGTTCAGTGGTGTTACATTATTATCCTCATTGTCCAAAGCTTTTGCCCCAGGAAGTTGCTTGATTTGCTACGTTTTTTACAGCTTTTTCTCCAGTTTCAGCAACTTTGTAGACTTCATCAAGAGCTTTTAAAACAGAAAAACAAAGATAAACTGTAGAATTCCTGCAATAGTTGCTCTTTCTCACCAGGTGTGGGTGGGAGGGGAGTCTAGAGGGGATAATAGGAGTCACTGAAGGAGTCTGGTTGTGGTACAGTTCTGCCCAGGCAGGCAAAGTGGCTGACGTGGCCTTGTTGCTTTTGGCTGGTCAGCCCTAGGACCACAGCACAGCCCTACTAGCTGTATCCCCAGAGCCCCCACATCAACACTGAAGTGCTGTAGTCTGGGTGGAGAGTACTGGGAAAGTACTCTTCCCTGCTGCTGCAGTCACTGAGGGCACCAATGCATCCAGGAGCCTCTCACAAGATGAGGGGTGCGGGATCTATCTGGGATTTCACTGGAATGGCATTTAAAGAAGTAGAAACAGTATTGTACCTTTCTGACCAGCATCCTTAGCCTGATCCACTGCTTGCTGCACAGTCTGACCCACTGTGTTAACTGAATTAAGAAACGTAAGCATAAATTAAGCAGTCTATCTTTCTCCAAAATTCAGTAATGACAACTTTGAAGGGTTGCCTAAAAAAAAGGGGGGGGTGTAAACAGCCTTCAGTTCGCCTGTATGTTTTTTATTGACGTTAGCTCCAAATGCTGCCTT
Organism: Aythya fuligula; assembly: GCF_009819795.1. NCBI lineage: Eukaryota > Metazoa > Chordata > Aves > Anseriformes > Anatidae > Aythya > Aythya fuligula. The sequence goes on along the minus strand of NC_045565.1, from coordinate 9,478,761 downwards.
CTAAAGGCATTGATCTGCTCTGCCCAGCAGCCACTGCAGGACAGGCTGAGTGAGCCAGAAAGAGAAGAGGATGCAAGCACGCTGTGAGGGGCTATTGCTTGGGTGAGAGGACAGCACTGAAGCTTTAGACACCCCCCACCCACCTAAGAACTCCTCCAGGCTTGGACTGAATGGCTTTCCAGCAGTAGCTGTTGCATTAACGCTATCTCATAAACCAGCAGCCTATTTCAACCTCAGTTTCTATGAGCTTTTACTGCTTAAAAGCTATGCTAATTATCACCATGCATCGTCTTTTGATGCAGCTTACTAACTGGTGGATGATGCAGGCTGATCAAGGCTAAGGAAAATGCTTTCTGTACCAATCCCAGGTCACATCCAAGTTCATGGCTCCCTGTAGGAGCTCTGGAGCAGGTGCCAATTTCAGATTGGCAAAGACCAGTTGTTCCACTCCAAACTTAGCAATGGCTCAGGGGACTAAGCCCTCAGGGTACACGCAGGCACCACTCAAATATTTCAAAGATAATTTAATTAATAGCTGCAGAACCACCAGTTGGACAGTCTTGTTGTGCTTTGAAAGAAATGGCACAAACAACCTCCTTCCCCCTTTTGTTTTCATTTAATGGGGATTTGGAGGATACCTCCACTGATAATACTTCCGAGACTGGGTGCGGCACTGGCAGTGACACAGCACAAGTTGAGCACCACGTGCTGTTTATTTACTGCCTCTCAGCAAGGCATGCAGCAGCGCATGGAAGTGGCCAGAGTCAGGCCAGTGCCTGGAAGCTCCTGTTGTTGCTCCAGCTCCATCTGGAAGAGAAGCTGGACTGCAACATGGGGCATGCTGGAAAGATGCGCATGGGGTTCAGGCCAAGGTGTCTGCTGGTATCCAAAGAGCTGGTTCAGCATCGAGCACTTTGAGCAAAAGGGGAAAGTGACATGCTAAAATGGACAAATGCCACGTTTAAGACTTCCGTGTCAGTCTTCTAGCAGAAAAAAACAAACAAAACAAACAAAAAAAAAACAGTAATGTTCCTCTAATATTAAGGAACAGAGCATTAATATTAAAAACCCTCCACAAAAACAAAACAAAACAAAACAAAACAAACAACAACAAAAAAAAAACACCTAGGGCCACTGTATAGCAAAAGCAAGAGGGAATCTTCATTCAAAAACAAAAAGTTCTGTTCAATTCCTGGTGTTTTTATTTCATGGTTCAGCATAAACATAGTTGGTTTAAGAATCAACTCAAATTCTTAGGAATAGGGGGTAGTGGGTGTGAGGTTAGGGCTCTCATCTCCTAGCAAGCTGACCCAGGAATAGATGGTAAATTAGTAGCAGGCTTAACACTTGCCTCACTGAGCACTGCCTGGCGATCTGCCCATAAAGAGATTCTTTTTTAATATTATTTCCTATTTCGACTGCATTTGAGGTCACAGTATCCAGTTTCAAGACTCACTTTCCATGACGTTAGGTAATCTCAACCATTCACGTTATATGAAGCACTAACACCTCAGGAATTGCATCACTACAGTGCCTGCTTGGCTTCACCAGCAGTGGCTCACCTCAGTGGCACGCTACTTAATTCTGGGCAAATGCTGGAAGTGTGTCACAGCAGCAAGCCTCAGGTGCCCAAGCCCCAGTGATTACACCAAGGCTTTTAGTGGCATGAGTAGCTACAACATCAGCTGGGCTGGAACAGATCAAAGACCTCAGCGCCTCAGGAAGCTAATCCATTACACTACTTCAAAACTGGTATTTATCATGGCTGTTCATAGTTAAAAAAAAAAAAAGCCTAAGTCATCTCACCTCCTCTATCTGCTTTCTACCGTCCTCTCATCTCTTCAGGACATCATCTAGACACCCACTTATTAAAAGTGAGCAGAAGTATGTAGAAATCAGTAGTTCATACTGGTCCCTCACTTACTGTAGTACCAAAGGGTTTTGGAGACATACCAACCACAGCCCTGAGGAGAGCATCTATAAAGCCAAGTTCACACATGAGACATTTGCTCCATGCTACAGGACAGAAAGCCCACTGGGGTGCAAGCAGGGCACATACTTGAACACCTAAAAAGAGGTACAAGCAGAGGGAAATAGTGGTTTGCATTTACCTGCCACCTGTGCAGCACTTTCAGCTTGTTGTGTTGCTTCCTCAGCGAGCTTCTTCCCAATCCCAAACATGGCTGTTTTCAGTCTGCTCTCTCCACAGAGGATGGGTGATCAGGTCCCTAAGTTTGGTTCTGTTACGGTGTTCAGCATAGTGCAGCTTTTTATAGACAAAGCAGAACTCCTCCCAGTAGTTAGAGGGCAATGCAGGCTGGAGCCGGGATAGCTGTGAGCCCTTGTTAGGTGATTAATATACGATGCATAAAAGGGTGAACAGACATTGCTGTTTGTTGTGCTTTCCTCCCCAGAGAGGGGGTGTGGATTAATCGGCAGAAGTTTTCCATAGCCCAGGAATAAAAGCTTTGTTTTTCCATGGCAATAAGTTGGTAAACAGAGCGCATTCCACAGCTGTCCTTATGAAACCATCCCAGGAGGCTGCTGGGGGCAGAAAAACATCCAAAATCCTCAGCTGAAGAATTGCCTAAACCAGCTCTGATATTTCAAAGCCTTACATAGAAAAGTATCCAGTTTCAGAGGATTCTTGCCAACTTTTTCCCCCTCCAGTCAAGACTTAAAATGCAGAGTTAAAAAAAAAAACAGGCGGAGCTAACATTGCTTTTTTAAAGAAGTATGTGATGAAATCTTTGTTGTGTTAGACAAGCCTAATAATTTCATGGTGTGTCATAACATTTTAACTCTCCATTTCCAATACCCGGCTGGGGAAGCTGAAAATGGAAGGCTGGTGCCCTTCCTCCTTCCCCACAGTGCACGCTTGCAGGGTCTGGCTCAAGGAACAGTTACAGACAGGTTTTTCCAATAGCAAAACACTGCAAGCCCATGGTGCTCCCACCCTGCTGGGTAGGACAGGATGTGGCAGCAGGCCATCGCTGTGCTGGAGGCTGCCAAGTATGTCCTGCTCACGCTGTACCAGAGGAGCAGGATGCAGCCCTGCCTCTGGATATCCCTGTGCTAGGGAGTATAGTTGTGACAGGGAAAGGAAGAGGCAGAAAGCGTCAGGGCAACTCATCCCCACTCCATTTTCTCCAAGAGAGCTCCTGTGCACTACCCGGCTATTCATACCCATGGTGACCAGGCCTGTATTTTGCTGAGATCACCTGCTTTCTAGTAGAGTTGCTTTTTGCACCCTTCCACACTACGTATAAGCATCTCTCACTCTGTTCGTCAAACAATTGTTGCAAAAGTAGATAGAAATGTAATGTACCGTAAAACAAGATGCTGACTGGGCAGCCTGGTCTGCTCACAGCAGGCTCTATGAGTACCTCTCTCTACCCCAAACATTTAGCTTCATGAACAGCTCCTCTACAATTTGTCCACCTGTGTGCGAATTGTAAAGACATTTTACCATTGCAGTTCCAGTTTTACCATTGCAGTTTACATAGTAAAGAGACATTTTACTGTTGCAGTTCCTCACTGACGTAGAGTAGGCCATTGCACTCAATTGTATAGGATACAGAGGGATTTCTGAGCATGGAGAGGGACACATCTACATCATATTATCTTCTGACAGCATATATGAAAACAATTTTTACCAAAATATACTTAAAAACAACAACAATAGCATGACAAACATTTAAAGTTTTCCCTGAAGTTAAGAGAACTTGACAGAAGATAGGAAAGAACATACAATGTAGCAAAACCCTGAAATATTTCTGACAACCCAGAACAGCATTTGACCTGTGGAAAACCATTGCACAACATCAGAGCAGTAAAAAATTCACCTATTGTTCTCTACAACATCCTCAGTTATCCACACCTAGATCCATTTTCAGGAAACAGCAACTTCCTAGTCTTGTACTGTTACTGCTCCAGTTATTCACAGTACGAGATTCATGAGGGCAACAAGCCTTACAAATCAGCCACAGGCTTGCACATTTCACAAAACAACGGTTTGCCTTAGTCAGAGGCACCAAAAACACCTCTCTTCAGCACCAAAGGCACAGTCTGAAGACGCCAAGGCACAAGCAGGTACTTGCGCCAAGCTTCAGTCACCACCATGGCAAATACTGACAGACAGTACGTGCAAGAAAAAAAAATCCAGAACCTTTCATCACCAGCCTAGGCTGTAGGGACAATCTACACCCTCTATGACAGGTAGCCACTGCCACCACACATCACCCCCTTCTCCCCCAGATCGCGGAATCACCTCGCACTCCTACCTTCCTGCTGTATCTTCCCATCACACCTGCAGCCAGGCCCCCCAGCAGCTATTTTGTGGCCTCAGCTGGGGCAGGGGGAGGCAGTTTCAGGAAGGTTCTGTGCCCTGCCCTGCCACAGCAGGGCCATTATTTGCCAAACCTGGCCAGGGTGAGGGGGCAATTGTTGTAAGTGGTAAGAGATAGCTCTGAAGAGAAGATCATCCTCCACAAGTGGCAACTGCCAGTGAACCTGCTGCTACCTGGGATTCTGGGAGCAGACAGCGTTGGCAATGCCAAGGGAGGTTTGACAAGTTCATAGGCAGATCTGTTCATACATGGAGGCCTGAGGGAGCAGGCCAGGATGGCCCCTCTAACATCTGCAGTCCAGCACTTATGGTTGCTTGGACAAGAGAGAACAGGCTGCAGAACATCCAAGCTTGCCAGAATCCCCCAAATCTCCATTGCTATTGCCACGGCTTGGTGCTGCTCCTGCTGTTTGCACTGGCACTTCTGGTCACGACACAACAGCACAGTACAAAGCAGCCTCCACGGCAGCTTCACCAGCAGCCACCCGTACCCCAACCATCCCCATCCTGTCCCTGTCCCTGTCCCAGGGCCTGGGGCAGCGGCTGCCTGTGGAGGGCCAGGAGGGCTGCGGGGCCAGGAGTGCAGCAGGTGCCATGCTGACGGCACAGATGCTGATTTGGGAGGGTGCGTCCTGCAGGACAGAGGCTGTATTCCATAAACCCATGTGCCCTGGGTTGGGCACGTGACATAGGCAGAAGCTAAAGCAAGCAGGCATGAGAGCAGGAACCGGGGGAAACTGAGACAGGGTGCCATTCTGGTGGCCAGCTATGGGGCTGGCTATGCTGAGCCCAGCAGGAGAGGCATCCGTGGCTTCCCCTAGCCAGGGCTCAGTTAATGTTTAACACTGCATGCCTCCCTGGGCATGCAAGCCAGCCTGCTGCACAGAGTGTTTGTGTTCTCTGCCACTTAGGTTTAACACACACTCTGCTCACACTCTGCTGGCCCAGCTCCTAGAAGTAACCCTGAGTGCTAGAAATGCTTAAGGGAGGTGGTTCTCGCTGGGGCAGATCTGCAAGTTGTTCAAAAAGGGAAAAGGTATATGTTCAAACTACTTTTAAATGGGAAGAAGTAGCTACTTATGAACAGGAATTGCTTGCCTGAAATTCCTGGCAATTTGCTATCTGAATATTTTGACATTTCCTATCAAAAGGGAAGCTAGAGGCATTGCCTCTGTGGCCCCTGCATGCCCAAAGGCTGAGGGGCTTTCCCCAGCCAGCAGCAGGACAAGGTGCTGCAGCCACAGGGCTCGGTGCAGGCTGCAATCCGCCGGGGGAGTGAGGTCGGGCGTGAAACCGACTGCGTGGCCCCGGGTGGCAGCCGTGCCTCCTGCCCCACACCGTGGCCGGAGACGGAAACAGCAGGAAAGACCAGCGCCCTGGGGGACACGCCAGCTGCTCGACAAGAACGGGAAAACGTCTGGAAAACTGAAAATATACGTTTGTTTCTGTTTTAGAGAAGACTCTCTGGATTTTGTACATCTTTACTAAATAAAAATGAGTTTGGGAAAAGTTATTAGGAGCAGCTGAGACGGTAGACTCAGTTCTGGTATTTCATCCTTTAGGATTACAGGCTGAGTTGTCCCTACTGCTGCTGCCGATGGCAATCAGGGAAACAGCCCTAGTGAATGGACTGCTGCAGCCAAAGCTGAAATGGGTACAAGGAGTTCATAAAACTCTGTTCCTTGATAGCCCAAAGGTATTTATTTGCTGGCAGCATTCACCTGTGCAGGTGGGGCCAGGCTGGGGGTGAATCTGCTTTGATCAGACCTCGAGGCTCAGCCAGCTAGGGGCACACCCAGGAACAAATTTTAGGGAATCTGAGAACACAGCTGGTGGAAGCTCAGGTGTTAGATAACTCCACGTGTCCCTGTGGCTCGTGGCACATGAGCTGGTAGGAGCTGTAAGGCTCTCGTTTTGCTTTGATCCAGAGCCTTTTGTTTTAGATAGGAATACACAGCACTCGGTTGGGAGCTGGCTGCCTGTGTGGTACACAAGGGAAGGATGAGCCCCAAATACTTCAAGGCCAAAGAGCACTGTGAACAAGGTGGTGATCTAATTTGTGAAGCAAAGCTCTAAAGTTTAGCCCTATAAATACTTGCCAGTAAGTGACTCAGCCTCACGGGTGCCTGTGCAACAGCATCTGCCCTCAGGACAAAGGAGCTGTGACAAACTCTGCTCAGGCTCCTGGGATCAGTGCTGAAGCAGCAAGGGCTTCATGTCACGTCCCTGCTCCTGGCACTGAGTGCTGGGAGTTGCCTCCTGGTGCTCCTTAGCCAGACAGACACTGGCATTTCTGCTCAGTGGAGGAGGGGGCTGGCCTCTAGTGTGCCCCCCACCTGGCAGTCCCCTCTGTGGCTGCAGCGAGGCAACATGCAACCTGCATGCTGAGTGTCTGGCCTGTACCAGGAGCACAGAGCACCACGAACAGTATCAGTTGTTTAAGACAATAAGTGGTTTTACTGGGAAAACCAGAACAAACACACACTGCCAATCTTTTTGGTAATATGAACTAAGAAATGCTTTGCAGAAAATAAAGTGTAGTGAAGACCAGTGCGTGGCCTACTATTACCCACAAACGCAACACCAAGCTGTGAAATTCCAGCCTAAGTGCTCATTTTCTGAAGATTTCACCATGAAGGAAGTAACCATGGAAAGTACTAAATAATTAAGTACTATTGAGTGTCACCTGGTAACTGACAGTGCAATAGTGTTGCTCTTTTTCTGTGAGCTTGCACTTGGGTAAATATTTAGGCTTTTAGAGCTTTAAATGACAGTGGACATTGCATTGGGACACTCAGTGCAAAGCCCTGGACTATGTTTGCTCACAGGTGATGCATCACGTATAGCTTCCTCTAAAGGTTTTTCAGTCTGTGCAGTCCTGAGCAGATTGCAGCCAATTCTCAGTGCTCTTCCTGTTCAACAGTGGGCTGCTCTGTCCCAGGACTGCACCAGCAAACATCAGAGCTTACAAAAATCCCTTGTCACCCTCAGCTCTTGGCCAGCAGGTGTGAGACAGTGGTGTTTAAACCTGGCCTGGGCTGCCCTGTTTCTTTAGATCCAGATGCCTTTAGTTAGTCTTTGGTTTTCTTTTGTAAGGCCCAGATTAGCTTTTTACCCAAAACAGACTGGTGAGGCTTCAATACAGTCAAAAAAAAAAAAAAAAAAAAAAAAAAAAGGCAAATATTGCCAAAATTGCTTAGCAATGAGAAACATCCAAAGGCAAAGGTAAGAGCACTTACTGTGAGTAAGTGGGTAATAGTGCCTTCTGTTGACAAAGGAAAGCCTAAGTGGGCATCCTGCCAGGCTGCAGCCAGGCTCTGATTGCTCAGCAATCAGCAATTTAAAATAAATATTTCCATCTCCCAGGCCAGCAGATTGCCCACTCTGCTCTACAGCACAGCCAGCTCTAAGCACCAACACCTCGAGAGTGGGTACCCACTGTGCTGTGTGTGCTGTACCTGTGACCAGTGCTCAGGGACTGCTGCTCATTGCACCTACCTTATGGGACGGTCACTGGCCTCTTTGGGATTCAAAGCAAAAGAGGCTGGCAGGACATGTTGCGATCCTCTACTGAAAGCCCAATGACGCAGCAAGAGTACTTTACAAGGTGATATATTTCGGGGAGGCAGAGGGGTGGAAATCTTAATAGTACTTTTTATTTATCTCAATCTGAAAATACAGCAAAATAGAATGAGTGAACAACCGCCATGAAATATAACACCAGCTTAACTTTTGATTACTGAGAGGAAACTTAATTTCATCATGTGAATATTCTGGAGCCCCAGAAAATTAACAGTTTTGCTATTTTTGTAAGTACACTCAACAAATGTGGCAACAATTATTGCACTGTTGTAAGAGCAGGGCAATAACATTGCTGAAGCCTTACAGTCCATTTTGAACAGAACATTGTGAACAGATGTTACAAGATGTGCTAAGAGATGTAATTTTCCTATAGGAAGGATAAGGAGAGCATTCTGCCTTATGATTTTTTACTTGGGGAGAGAGTAGTCATCCAGATCTCAAACAGCTTTCAGTTTTCCACACACAGGAGTAGGGAGTTGCAGAACTAAGATGGATTTGACATGCAATACTGTTTGCTTAAATTAACATTATTTCTTAAGTCCACATTTTTTCCCAAAGCCAGACATGGCTTCTGCAGCTTGTCCAGTTGCTTTTTCTACACCATCCTGTGCTGTCTTGGAAGCCTTATCGATAACTGAAAGAGAGGGACAAAAATTAACAGATAAGCAAAAAGCTTGAAAGAATGCACCATGGTTTAATAGTTATGATGAGAAGGGGAAGTGTGAAAATGTTTAGTCTATAAGAATACAGGGATATATCTTGCCAGCGTCCAGTGACAAGAAATGAGCTGCCAAAGCTCTGTGCTCGGCGCCCTTCCAGCTTGGATCATTAATGATTGACCCCAGCTGCTGCCTCAGCAGGCACTCGGGGCTGGCCTGGGCCAGGGTGGACTCCTGCCCTCGGGGCTGGAGGAGGCGGGATGCATCGCCAGCCTGCTGCAGCCTCAGGGAGGAAGAACAAAGTTTTGTCTGCTCTGTTGCCACAAGTTTTCTCTAAAGGAAGGCGAAGTCTGAGCATGAGGCTGAGTGCCATGCACCAGACACGGTGACTGGGGGCAGGTCATTGTTTGTGGGACATCTGCTGGTGAGCACATGGTGCTACCAAGGGGCAGATCCAGAGATCCTTTCCCAGGGGTTTTGTGAAAGGCCAAAATTGTCACTGACAGCAGAGGACTGTCATCCTGAGCGTGCCCATGGGACAGGGGGCAATGGGAGCTGCCTGCTGCGCGTGTGTTCAGCTGCTCCATCTCCTGTTGACTTGAACCTAATTTCTCATACCTTTCTGGCTGGCATCTGTAATCTGGTTGACTGCATCCTGTGTAGCCTGTCCAGTGGAATTTGCTGTAATTAGGGACACAAAACATACATTTCCATCTGTTCACACTTATGCTCATAGGAGTTTCAGGTGTCAGTAGGCTTTCCCTGTTGGTGGCAGGTTATGTCCCTGCCACAGACACGCTGGGGCTGTGGGGTTTGCTCATGAGCACCCTATGAAGTATGGGTGCTGCCAGAGCAGGCTGCTGTGAGATTGTCATCAGCATTTACTGATAGCCGGGCACACAGATGACAGATCAGAAGATAAAAATAGTCTTGTGCTATTGTAGCCAAGCTGTGTGACAGCTTATCAAAGTGGCAGCTACCTTACCGCCTCTGCTAGAAGGTGAAATGATCCCTCAATGCCAGGAATACGTTCAGGAAGCAGCAAGGGTTATTTCATTTTTTCAGAAAGGAGTACCACCAGGTCTCTGTGCCTACTCTACATTTGCTCCCAGATGTGCAGTACTCTACTCTACCTTATTCCAACTCTAAAGAAGTCAGTGGAGTCACTCACAAGTTTCAGCTATACTGCAAAGTGCTTGCAGGACCTAAATCCAGCACTGTATTGAATACAAGTTATACCCTCCTAGGAATGGTCTGCACACAAACTCTAAAGATCATACTATAAAACGCTGTAGTAAGCTATACACATTTTTATTTTTATTTTTTTTAAATTCATTTAAAGGTGAAGCTATTATACTTTGCATTGCAAGGTTGGCTTCCAATGCACAGTGCTAATAACAATAGAGTACTTGGTCCTACAACACGGGAATATTTATGACATATACATTTTACATATAACCATGTAAAATCTGGTGGTCACTGATGGATAAGACTACAATAGAAACACAATTGTATTATTTCTTACAAACAGCCCATTTTGATCAACGTAGGTATTACTAGAAGGCATTGGTATTCAGGCCAAGTAGCAAACATTCAAGGCCAACTCCAACTCTTGAACAGAGAGCAGCTTAAAAACCACCACAGAGAACGGAAAAAGACCACACTGAGCAAAGTAAATGCTAAATACAAAAGGTCATTAGCGTTAAAAAAAAAAAAAAAAAAAAGGCTCCAATGCTTCAAACCCACCAGGTTTAAGATCTGTTTGGGGAGAGCTGAAGGAGAACCGTGCTCAGCAGTGCCTGCACCAGCTCTGCAGAGGCAGTGGTGGTGCCTGGGCTGTGCTGAGAGCCAGGGCTGGAGCCTGCTCCAGGTGATGGCCAAAGTGTAGCCCCAGGGATGGAGAGGAAAGGAAAAGCCATGCCCTGCTCTCAGCGTGGGCCTGCCTGCAAGCAGGGCAGCATCTCTTTGTCAGGACCTTTACTGTCCAGTCTCAAATGTTATCTGTTAACGGGAAGTCTAATCAGCTACAATGAAGCTAGAATTGTAGCTTCAGATTTTGGTTTGGGTAAGTGAAAGCAGATACTAACACCCCTGCAAAAAGACAATGAAATTCCATTTTTCTTACCAGCATCTTTTGCTGCACCTTCTGCCTGCTCCTTCAGTCCCTGGAAGCTTTTACTCGACATGGTGGCTCCTGATGCCTCTTCGCAGCCCTCTGCTTCAATAAAGTTCAACACCTGGCAACGTACAGCACACTGTGAGGGGTGTCCTGCCCCGTCTGCTTTTATACATGTGCCAGGAGACCTGCGGATGCTTTTGGGGATGATTGGTGCGATGGGTGGAGTTTGAATTTGAGGAATGAGAACTGAAAATCTAAACAGAAAAGACGTTTATTTACCCTTCCCAATGAGAAGGTGTGCCCAGGTGGAGATTTCTGCTTCATCGCTTTGTCTTTGTTTATAAGTGCTTTTTTTTTTTTTTTTTTTTTTTAATTAAAACCAGAAAAAAAAATCCTGTTCCACCATAACAGACAGAGAAAACCACTGAGCTAAGCTCCATAAAGAGGTCTGGAAAACTACTACAGAGTTCACCCTAGCCAAGCTGGCTTCCTCCTTCCTTCCCCAAGTGTTATGGCAGAGCTGAACCTCCTGAGGACAAGCTGCAGCCCAAACTTCATTTAGATTTTAGCAGTTTTAATCACAATGCACTTTTCTGGTCAGATGCAATACTTTCTGATTGTGAGGGCTGTAATTTTACCTGTGTTTTCATACGAAAATGCAAATCTGGCATCCTCCCAGTTGCATGTTTATGTTGGATTGCAAAAAGCCAACATTGTGAAGGCCTTGCCTAGGCTGGGTGACAGCTAGGAAAAAAAAAAAAAAAAAAGCTTGAAAAGAATGCACCATGGTTTAATATTTATCATGGGAAGGGGAAGTGTGAAAATGTTTACTCTATAAAAATACAGGGCTTGCAGAGTTATGAAGCCACCTCAGAAAATTCCTGAAACGTCTTACATCATCTTTATTTACTTTGTGAGTTAATGTTACTTTTAAAGCTCACATGAAGCAAGAAAGACAAGAAAAAACACTATTTCCTAGTATGACTTCGTATTACAGATTTTGTTGGTACAGCAATGTTGTTTAAAATCATTTCCTCACCTAACATCACTACTTAAATAACAGTTTCTGGCTTTAACCTCTGGCATTTCACAGGTTCCTGCCAGCCTTTGAAATTTATGTTTTCTGCCACCAATCCTGTGCACAAAGAAACTCGGTACAAATAAACCGCTGTGCCTGGGCAGAGCTGAGGGGCAGTGGGTTTGCCAGCTTCGAGGCTCCTCATTACCAGCCTCCAGTGCACAAAGCGTCCTGGATCAGATGTTCATGCTCATGGCCACATTCATCTTCCTGAGTAAAGCCTTTTTGTTGGGAAATGGGCACAAGAACAAGATACCGTGGATAAACTAGGGTGGGAAGTGACAGCTCTTGTAAGTTCAGTACTTCATTAGTACCCAAGTGAGCAAGAGCAGCAGAAAACAAGCCCAAACACAGACTGCTTCCCTCCGCGGCTTTATTTGGGCTGGCACTGCACAGAGCTCTTTTCAACTTCTGCACTGCTGGCACCGCTCACTTATTTCAGACAGCAATCCTCTTTCCTCCAAGACAGGTCAATTAGCATTTAGTTACGCATTCCCATCACATATCTTTCTTGATTCCTTGCTGATTTCTTTTTTCTGATCAATTTTCTTACTTGGCTTTGCAAAATCTCTGATAAAAGACACCAATATTTTGGGGTTCGTGGCAGTTCTTTGACAAAAACACCACCACAGACCTACTTATCTTTCTTGCTCAAACCCAAGAAACTAGCAACAACAAAACCACAACTGTCAGATTTCACCAGTTCTCAGCACCCTCAGCCAGCTTGCTGCCGCCTCAATTAATTGTGTGTGGAGTCGTACTATCAAAAGCAAGAAAGAGGCTTTCCAGCGTCCTCCAAGCAGGTTGTCACAGCTCCAGAGAGATGTCCTCCCATCTCTTCTGTGCTGCTGGAATTTCAGCTCAAGGGCCCCACTGGCTCTGGCTGAGGGAGTCTGCCTGGAAGGGAGAAAAGGAATTTGGATAACATTTACAACTGAAACATGCTTGTACTGAATATTAAACAAGCCCTGTATTGTAACAGTATTTTAGAGGCAGCACAGCAGTATGGCTCCTACCCTGATGTAATCCTTATCATTAATATAACCCTTATCATTAATATAATTGTCCCAACTACAGAAAACAAATAAATGAATACACAAATCCAAAACCAAGTTAAGACAATTACATGTCCCCAACAAAATGACATGGTAAATCATTATAATACAATCCAGAATAGAAGAAATAATCATATTGGGCTAGTGCATACCCTACCATGTAGAAATTCCAGGTAATACGTTCTCCACCGTATCTCCATGGTAGGGTACGAATTAGCCCCACATGATGGGACCAAAAGGTCTGTGCATCAGGTGGCTTGCAGAGTTATGAAGCCACCTCAGAAAATTCCTGAAACGTCTTACATCATCTTTATTTACTTTGTGAGTTAATGTTACTTTTAAAGCTCATATGAAGCATTTAGGACTGATGTTAGGCATACATCAGAGTGCTCAGAAATAAAAAGGATGATTGACATGAGCAAATATGATGACCTGAATTTCATTTGCTCAGGAATTTGCAGAAGTTTGTTCCCGTGTTTTCATTTTGTTATGAATATTGAGATTGCTAATGTAGATCAAATCTATTTCTGCTTTTACCAAATAAGTATTTCTCTAAATTATTTAGCCTTGTCTTGGCCTCCAAAGGGAGTAATATCACAAGAGAAACAGACAGACTATTTAAGGAATAGCAAAAGTAAAAACGTAACTTATTTCTAATTTTAGATCCATGAACTATGCAAACTAACCATATGGCTTTACATTAATTCCTGCAGGATACAGGTCACCTGACAGACGTTTCACCGAGCATCTCCCCATGCATGTTCATGCTGGGCTTGCCGTGGATCTCTCATGAGTGCCCTGGAAGTACCGAGCCCACGAGGTGTGGGTGGCCACCACCAGCCCCCCAGCACCAGCCTGTGCCTGCAGCTGCACTTCAGTGCACTCATGGTGCCCTGGGGAGCACTCCAAGTGCTGTCTCTGCTTCGGTAGGAGTTAAGCTATCCTGAACATCTGGGTGAGCTTTTTCAGTAACTTGGAGTCTTCATTAATCCCAGTCTTTGCTTTGACTCTATTGTATGCTTTTTGATAGTCTGCCACCATTGTCAGAGATGATCCATCCCTCTCCTGATGGACCTGACCTGCAAGTATTGTGGGATTGTTCATTTTGCTATTGTCAGCGCTCAACTGTGCTGTCTCAGGAAAAGAAAATCTAGGGGTGGGGCAGGGTACTATAAAGTATTTTGAAAGTTGTATGCCAACACCCTGTGGCCTCTGTGCTCTCAGTCTCTTCAATTCTCCATGATATTGACCCACTGCTCCAGCCTCTAAGTACACCTACAGCTTTTTACTCCTCTTCCTCCCAGGGACTACCTCTTTCTCAATGGGTTTCCTGGTCTTGGGTTGCATCATTCAGTGTGCCCTAAGGTCAAATTGAACCACCCACAGGTGGAAAGTTGGTTTGGACTTTTGCCCCATTCAGTCCCTAGTATTTGCTGAGACTTCAGACACTCCAGTTAACACCAGCTGTGGCACCAGGTTGTGCAGGCAGAGCTGCATGCTGAGATTCCCCTAACATTTCAGGCTATTCTAAAAGTTACTCTGTGTGGGTGCATCACTTACATTGCTTGGCCAGAGCTGAGATGTGGAGAAACATCACTACTGATGGCAGCACGGCTCCTCCAGTGTGCACCCTGTCCCACCAAGATGCTCCTTGCCTGGCTCCTCAGACTTCTCTGTATCTGCACCTTCTCAGTCTGATGCCTCGACAGTGCCTTTGATCAGCAGTGGGTTATTTCCTTTCAGGGGGAAGAAAAACAAACACTGATTCCTTAAGCTGTAGGAGGGCTCCACAAGCCACGGCTCTGCCTGGAGCTAGTTGGCACCTTTGAACATGCAGCCCAACTAGCTTTGAGACACTGAAAGCCAAGCTTAAGGCACTGCAGGGAAACCAGGAATTACTCTGACTTCCTTTCTATTCCCACCTCCACCATGGCAGGACACATCTCTGAACACCCTCACATATATCAGTAACACAGCCTTTCTGGTCGCATTACCTGAGAGGTGTGAGAGGTACTCAACAACAGCTAGAGCTCATGTTGTACACATGAAAATAGCCAAACAGGGTTAATTAAGTGGAAAGTGTTGACATGTATTTGTTGTTTGTTTGTTTGTTTGTTTTTCCTGTTGTTGTTCAATTATACTTTTACCAGGGCTGGGGTTTATAGATAAATGGAGTTTCCAACAGTAAGGTAAATACAATGATGCATCAGGGCTGAAAAGTTTTGCACAAGTCACTTCTGAAGCTAACAAAGTATGTGACATCCAACATCTCCATTTGCTATAAGAGCCTGGCACTAGAGTGGCCAGGATGTGATGATTACCTTAAGAAACAGAACTGTTTGCTGACAAAAAAGATGTAAGTCAAGTGTTACTCATTTAAAGATCAAGCTAAAGCTGTTCTAATTAAACTAAATTAACCTTCCAGTTCAAATGTAGAAATTCACCTGGGAGAAAAGTAGGTCTGACTGAGTCTTACCTTGCAGGGGTAGTAATGTCCCCCAGAAATCCCCAGTCAGGTCTGCTTCAGACTTGAGATTAAAATAAGGCCAGTATGTATGGACTTCTCCTGTAACTCCTGGATTGTCAGGCAATAAAAAAATAAAAATAATAATAATTAAAAAAAAGTTAAAAAAAATAAGTCTGGTCCTTAGATTATAAGAGTTAAAAAGATAAGAAAGCCTGGACTACCACCTTGAGATCTGGCACAAGGCTGTGGAAGAGAGACCTGGTCCTGCTCTCCCAGGACTGGTGAGGTGCTGAGCTGGGCTCAAAGCTGAGGTGAGGACCATGGGATGGCCGTGGATATTTTCTAGATACATGGAAAGGAAGAAGAGCCGCAGGTCTTTGAGTTGAATTTTATTTAGGGCATGCGTTATCTAGACATGAAAACTGGGCTTTCTGGTGAAGTGGGGCTTTAAGAAGTCTATTATTACCTGATTTGCATTTAAATTAGCAAGCACAGGTTAAGGCATTCATGAGAGACCCGCTGCTTTTTTACCTGCACACCAGGTAAACCCCTTCGGAAACCCTGGCCTGTGTGTTCCTCAGCCCTTGGCTAAAGCCTGGTTGTGGGGGGACAACCCACCCAAGGACCAGGACCTGCATCAGAACAAACCACTTGATCGAGCCTAACTCTGGTTTTACACTGAAAGTAAGTTCTGCTGTTACATGGAGGGAAATAAATAAATAAATCAGCCTTTTTTTGGTCATTCATACAGTAAAGCTGAACCTCCATGGAGCAGCGGCTGTTCCTGCCTCATGGGACCACCAAGCTCCAGCCAAAAGCAGCGGGGATGGAAGCTGGCGTTGCCACCCCACAGCAGGACTGAATTAACATTTTTTGTGAGAGCAGTGCCATGCTGACAATGTCCACCTAAACAACTCACAGCATGAGATGTGCAGAAGAACCTCTTGGTCTCCCATCTCACGGCCTGTCAGCAGAAGACTCCTTTTGGCCTGTTCATCTCCATCAGCACTCACCTGGGGCAGTGAGGTGGCCAGCGTTTCCCTCAGGCCCCACCATGGGATGTTGTCTGACACATCTCCACGCTCACGCTTTTCAGTTTCTTTCCATCGCCTGTAGTTATGTCTGTGTGAACACCCATTAAAAGCACAGGTGTCCTTCCTACACGGCAAACCAAATAGTTGCATGCCACAAAGCTCAATGAAGTAATTAGGAGACAAGCCCTCAGCTCTTTCACGCAGACCCTTCTCCCTCAGGGGAGGCACATTTCCAGCTTCCTCACCTCTGTCAGGGCCACCGGGGCTGTGCCCTCCGCTCTTCTCACCCAGGCTGAGGCCAGCCTGAGGCAGCGGCGGGGAGGAAGAGGAAGCTGCCAAGCCCACGCGTGGGCAGGGTGAGGCAGGTGCTGCGGCAGGAGGAAAGGGCACAGCCTGACCTCCTGCCCGAGGCCCAAAAATGGCCTTGGCAGCTCTGAGCACGGCTGGGACAGAGCAGGAGTGTGCAGGGGCCGAACCCACCCAGCCTGCCCAGGAAACTGCCCACTGGTGGGAGCAGAAGCAGAGCTTTGGGCAGCATTCAGGTATTTATGCAGTAGCTGGGCAGTGTTTTTAGTGTTTTAAAATCAAGATACAGGTGTGTAAACATCAGTTAAATCATTTTCTTCCCACAGGAAAAGCAATGCTGCAGCGTCCACAAGTGGCGTGCTGCAGGCCACTCCCACAGGCAGTTATAGACCCTGCTGCTGCAGCGCAGTGCCTCTGCACCCCTTGCTTTGCAATTCCAATTCTCCCTTTTAAGCTGTTCTGAACCAGGGCAAAGCCTGCAAGAGACAACAGGCGTCTGGGGAGTGGCTTCCTCCTTGCTTTGATTTACAATTTGGCTAGGCTGATGCGTGCCCCTACCTTCCCCATGTGCTGGAGCTAGCAAGGGCGCTCAGCTCCACCTTCCTTCTGCCTGGCAGAACATTTTTTTTGCATCACTGTTAAGCAAAGCTTCGGAGCAAGGGGTCTGTTTTCCTGCCTCTCTCCAGTGAGCACTAAGAATAGCCACTAGCCTCCCACTGCTAAGCATGAGCATCACAACCCCTTACACCCTCTTATCTTGTCCTGAGCTTTTGTTATTTTATGGGCGAATTCTGTAGATGTTTTGCAAGGCATCAGAAAAGAGTGCACATGTTGGATATAAAGCCCTTTGAGGGACGTTGTTATCTCTGCTAGTGCTTTTTTGTTCCCTGCCCTTGTAGAGATCAAATATCTGCGAGGATGGAAATCTGTCACGCTCTGCAAGGCAGAGCTTTATAGATAGCATTAATAAGTGAGAGATGCTGGTATCTCACTTGCTACATCCTTCCACACTATAGCTAGTCTCTCCTGCAGCGCCTTCAGTAGTTATCATTATGCCCCTTAATGAAGGTCAACAGCCTGATTTTGAAGCAGCCTAAATCTCTACAGGTTACACTGCTTTTTCTTGAATCCAGGGATGCTCTGCCTATTGGTTGATAAAATATAACACTTTTAGATCCATACATATTGATGTGTTTTAAAACTATTCTTCAATATTTACAGAAATAAATTTGTAACATTTTTCAGTTCTCCACGCTTGTGAATGCAGAAGGTCTCTACTGCCTCACCCAGCAGCTTACCTGCAGACTGCCTGGCTGTGATAACTGATAGCAGCCTACATGTTCTCATCAAACTAATAATTCTCTGACATCTGCTACCACACTCATTTCACAGTAATCCCACCTGCCTGTACCAGCAGTAACACACTTTAGATCTCACAGGCTCATGTCCGTCGCGTTTCTTTAATCACACACTGGCTGTTCATTGCACCCAGAAGGCTGCAGGATAGGGTTTTCAAGCTCTGGTGTGCACAGGGTAAACAGCAATGAACAAATGCCATCTAAGCTCAAGGTGACTTTTATATTCCTTTATAAAGCACCCTTTTTCCCAATTCCCCTTATATACAATCTCTTAAACACAAGGGTATTCTTAAAAAGCGTGAAGTCTGTATTTAACTTTATTTACTTAAAAAGTGAAAGTCTTTATTTTTCAACCCTGAGAGACTGAAAGCTGGCCTACCTACGCTGCTGACTTCAGAAATACAAGTTGTCACTATTCCCCATCATTTATATCACGATCTAAGGCCCTCATGGTCTGGAGATGCTTGTATTTTGGTGGCACACTTGCACAGGAAGAGATCCTCAGTTTAGAAGTACTGACATGTAAACTGTGCAAATAAAACCAACAATTTTTTTTTTCAAACACTTTTTTTTATTAGTTTAAAAAAAAATAATAATCCACAATACCTAGAGATCCCAAGTGCCAGTGCAGGTGGACATGGGCCATGGATCAGTGAGCCCCACCAAAAACAAACCAGAGCACCAGAAACACGCAAAGCTGGGGGTCAGGAAGCCACAAAGGAAATGGAGGGAAGGGGGATCACCCCTGGTCAAGTGTCACACTTTCCTTACAATCGGGAGCCTGACTTACATTGTACAGTAAGGTTGGTTTATGAGGCAAATGAAAGACAACAGTGCTGAATGCAGTTAGTCTGTGGACAGCAGGACTTCCTTGTTGCAGTGTCAGCTAGTATTTCCATGTATGCTCTTGGGATTCCCTTTTTTGAGCTAGAAGTCATTAAGTTGATTAATTGCCTTCACTTTCACCCTGTGAGAGAAGTAAGAGGAGAACAGTTACATATTTTCACATGGAAAACATATATAAACTGTGGGACAGCCAGGGGTCTTTGGACTGAAGTTGGCAGGGAAATGCCACTTGGGCAGTATTTGTCCATCTTGTGCAACAAGAGCTCTACTGCCCTAATTCAAGAGCTGGAACCGACCCCAAAACTGATGTTTGGCTTTAAAAGGGCATTGCAGCTAGAGTAGGGGAAAAAAAAAATTAAAGTCTGGTTGAGACCAGGGAAAAGCTATTCTGTGTGATGATAAAACCATAGGAAAACGTTAGCTATTATACGTGTGTTTACATTCCAAAATAAGCCAAAATCAAGCAGCAGTTGACAATCTGTCACTCATGGCAACCTCTTGGTCCTTAAAAAGGAAGCGGCAAAACAACCTCTGAGCTCAGCTCTCATCCAATAATTCATTAATAGGGAAACACCAATGGGCTTAATGTGCAGCAGATTCACAATCACCACCGTACAGAGAGCAGAACCCTCCTGGGGAAAAACACCACCACGGAGGACAACCAGGTGCAGCCTCGAGCTGGGGGGCTGCAGGGAAGCTGGGCTGGGGCGTCCGTCTCCTTACCTCTCTGCTGCCTTCTGCGCTCCCAGCTGTGGCCACCTCTCCCGCGGCCCCCGGCTGCTGCGGCGGGGCCAGCTCCTCCTGCCAAGCCACAGAGGAGAAGTTTGGTCTCAGCAGCACGAGCACAGACATCACCCTCAGCTTGGGCTGGCTGCCTGAGGGGGCTGCGCAAACTGGGTCTGAAGGGTACATGTGCAAGTAAAACGCTACAGCGGGGGGTACGTGTTGCTCTGAATCCATTTTTTGTGTAGCTTATTAGAGAGGAGGCCTAAGAAAAAGAAATTTGATTTCCTGCAGCCTGCCTTAGGTTCTACCATATGTGATATCAGTTCTTTTCCTGAGGTTTTATTTTGTGTCACTGAGATCAAAGAGGATTTTGACTCTTTCTGTTTGAAGAAACTTGGGAGAAACAAACTTACGCAGAGTACGATCATGCTCAGCCTTCCCCCACGTTATCCCATTTACCCTAAGCACTGGTTGCACAGACTAAAACTAATTTTACATAGAACCATTGTGGTAGCATTAATATCACTCAGATAAAATTTTATTATCAAAAGACAAGCTTTTCTTTATGTTTGAAATCCAAGCATTTTTGTAAGCACTTTTTTTTTTTTTTTTTTAGCTACTTCCCCACATCTTTCAGCTACCTTCCCATTCAAAGAAAAAGAAAAAAAAATATTACAGGAAATTACTTTAAAAGTGATTTTTACCACATGAGAAGAAAAGACACAAATCCTGAACATGGTGGATGTGCACAGCAGATGCACAGAGAGCAGAGATGCACTTTTATGCAATTGGCATAGGTCATCGGCAAGAGCAGGAGGAAGCAGAAATAACAGCGCCTCTATGGAACAGCCCCACATCCCTGGGGAACAAATTAAAAAGCTTCCCTGGAGTCTGTCTCTACATCTGCGAGTGCTTTCCTGCTTTTTAGGACTGCATCTGGATGAAAATGCTATTAGGTACCCTTCACTTCTACATGTGTCCTTCCTGTCCCATCACAACCGCTCTCAGCAGTGGGAAACCAACACTGCTGCTTTTAGTACTGAATTAAGAAAGAAGACATGATGTGAAATTAAAAGAAAATAAAAAAAGCACGTATTTCACAGTTATGAGTATTAGGCAGATCCCTTGAAAATTTAAGCAGGAAATTGAACTTCACGTTCTTTGTAAGAGATGGAGCCACCTGGAAAGACAATCGCCAAAGTACCAGTGGCAGCCCAGAAATCATTCCCACTGCAGCTTTGGGAATTCATTTCACCCAGCTCCTGAGATCTGACTTGTTTGTTTGTAAATAGAGCCTTGCACTGGGGGTGGCTCCATATGATGAGCGCAGAGGGATTTTTTCCCTAAGAAATGTGTGCTTAGTTTGTATTGCATTGCTGGCAGAGGTGATTATTGCCAGCATTGGTCTGGCCTGCGCCAAATGAGCCCAGGCACTCCAAAAATATTAAATTGTGCATGTGATGGAGATCTATATTCCAGCATAGCAGGGAGCTGAGGAGATCCCTCCCTCAGGACCCCGTTCAGGAAGCTGCACCTGAGCGAGGAGCGCGCTGCCGATGCCCCATTGAGCCCCTGTGCTGCCCGGTGCATCCCTTACGTTGTGCTCTCTGTCAAGACTGAGTTACAAAGGGTAGGAGTGACTCACCCCTCTATTTATAGAAAGGGAAGCAACCATGCTTTCTGAGAGCTTTCCTAAGCAGTGGCGGCAGGAACCAGCACAATTGCAGGATGAAGAGGTGTCAGTCTGTGTTAAGGATTTCTCCTTGCAGCCTTTTTCTCACACGCTCCCCACCCTGCCCAGAATAGCCAGCACTAGAGGAGGACCGGCTGCATTCTTCAGCTGGGTGTTAGCTGGCCGGGCTTTTGGTGACTAGCCAGTAAAACAATACATACAGCGGGCCACGTGCTGTAAGGAGCTTCGTGATGGATGAGGAGCCAGAGATTCACAGGTAACAACCCCAGCTGTAACAGCAATACGCAGTGTGCTGCTGGGCAAGAAGGCAGGGGTGAAAATCCAGCTTCTCATGAAGGACAGCAAGAGCTTTGACATTGCTGTCAGTGTTCATCCTCTAATTAAAAAGAATAAAATGTTCTAAGGGAAAGGCATGTTGCAACCATGACGTAACCTGTTAAATGTTACTCCTGTTCTTGAACGACAACCAGATAATTATTTTTTTCCTCAGAAATATATTGTCTTAGAAAAATTATTTAAAATGGGAAAAAAAAAACTCATTGCAATTGGTATGGGCTGTTTTCTACTTTCTGGGGGGCAGGTGTTGAATTGTTTTGGCTAGAGTAGAGAGAAAATGATTTAACATAATAGTTGAATGAAACAAAACCTTAGGATTCATTACAAGAATACTACATAGATTTTATATATATATGCATATAGAATATATACACTATAGTAGATTTTTGTAAATAATCTCTCTCAAAGGTATGAACCATGGTTATCTGTTCAGATATCGCTCGTGAAAAACAGAAAAAAATAGGACCTGCCATTTCTAAAAGCTCCTACAGAGTTGCATAGGGCATACTATCTATAGGCCTTTGGGTTTGGATATTTTAATATGTTCTGTAAAAACAGATTTAAAAAATTCACAGGTTTTGCAAATAAATTATTTACGGTTTGATTCTCTGTTTCTACATTTCTCAATGGAATAGATTTCTGTTCATCTATATTGATTTCTCTGTTTTACAGGTTCTGTGAAATTCCTTTCTTCAGCTCACACTTGGAGCTGTATGCTTCTCTGTTTGTACATGAAATTAAATTCATATGTTTATCCATATTATGCTTTAGGCATTTTTTTTTAACAGCCCCGCAAATTATGAGATAAATAGGGAGATAATCCTGATAAAGTTAAGGAGGGAGACTCTTAAATGCTGGATGCTGAAATATGAGGTACCAAACACACAAATTCACTGGCAAGCAAGATTATTTGATATAAATAATTATTATTTTAAAGGTGTAGAACCACAGAGGTGCACTGGCAACCTACCCTGCCACAAATCTAACAACCAGCCACGGGACACCAATGGCATGAGGCAGAGAAGGGCTCGGCCCCTTGCAGCAGCAGAGCACCTCGTGCTGGAGCACAAGTAACGCTGTTGGGCAGCCTTACCGAGCCCCCAGGAGCCTGTGAAGGGACTGTGGGGGGCTGCCTGGGGCTGAGCACAGTTGGACAATGCTGAGAGCTCTGGCTGAGGGTCTCCCTGACGCCAAAGCAAGTGCAGCCTCCCCCTGGCACTGTGGGTGCGCAGGCCCAGGCGAACCCTCTGGGTGGTGGGATTTTCATCTTCCTCACAGCCAGGCTGTTGAAGGGTTTCCTGGGGCTGCTTATACAAATAATACATTTTTTATTGTATTTCAAATATTATCTGGCAGGATGGTCAGGGCACAGCCCTCAGGCAGGAACATGCTTGCCAAGCCTTGTGGAGTTCAAAGCCTCACGGGTGCTACTGACGTCCTGTTCTGCACGGGACAGGCGTGCAACTCCTGGGTGCACAAGTGAGAAAAGAGCACAGGCTGCACGCTGAGTGGCCCTGTCAGCTTCTGCTTTTAATTCCTCTGGTGCAACCGTCTTCACATAAGCAGAATTAAGTACACGTACACAAACTGCTCCTATCCAAAACGCAGTGGTTATAAAAGCTGCAGGCTCGGGCATGGCACATGTGCACCAGACCCAGCCCAAGGAGGAACAACGGGAGCCACAAACACACCCAGTGCTTGCACAGAACTGACACCTGCCAAAATTGTCCATGGAGCGAGAGGGAAAATGATCAAAACCAATTTAGCATGGCAGAGCTACGAGGTGACAACTAAACCATATGAAAATTGACAGGACAAATAGATGTAAAGGGAAGACTGAGGTGGAGGGAGAACTGCGGGGAAGCATTAGCTGCTGGGGAAATTCCCCCATCCCCAGGGATTTTTGCTGTGCGTGTGTGAGCCTGTGTGCTTAGGCACACGTGCTCGCTCCCAGCCACACGGTGTCTGCAATGCAGCAAACTTTGTGCTGTGTCATGCAGATAAACAATTAATCCTCTTCTCAGACAGGGATATTTAATGGGTGGTTATCTCACTGAAATCCCTCAACTGTCTACTGCAGGGACTGAGATGGGTACACAGCCACAGACAAAACCCATTATTGATGGGTCTTATTCCTTTGCAAATCAGAAAAATACGTGGAGTGTTTATAATCTTTTAACTTAAATATATTTTAAAAACTCCTCACAAACTGTTGGTCCTTTCACGTACTCAGTTAGCAGTGACCAGGGCAGCAACAAAGCCCTACCGTGCTGTGCCAATGCCACCAGGAAGAGCTGGGTTCTTCCAAGCCTACGCACTCCCATAAGCCAAAGTCACCATTTACTGCACCCGTGCTGCTCAAAGACCCCATGGTGGCAGCCCAGAGCAAAATGTAATGATGAATCTCTCCTCCTTGCTTGTAGGTGTCTGTCACTGGCACCAGCTGTCAAACGTGCAGATTAAATGTCCACAAGCCACCCGTAATTGATACGAATACTGGGAATGTGCCTCCTCGGCCACCCGGCTCTTGCAGCACTGCTCACTGCCCCCACCTACCCACAGAGACCCTCGCACAGAGCAGCCTCGCCATACAGCCAGCAGGGAGGTATGCTGGGGGCAGCTGAAGACAAAAGCAAGACTTCAGCAGCTGCTCTGTGCAGTAGAAAAGAAGGACCAGCTGGACACGGACAAGTCTCAGGACGGGATACAACAGCTATCCCAAACTTCAGGGCTGGAACACTTGCCTATAATCTCAGGACTGCAAGGTTTTCACAGTACGTATTCAATTTTTAAACATCTAACTGCTATCCCTTTTCTGTCTTAGTGCATCTCTAATGGGTCTCAAATGCATTACAGTGCCCCGTACTGCTATTGGCAGCCTCTGGCTGTATTTCCATTAGCAAACTGAGCAGCAAGGTAGGCACAGGCCTGGAGAGAAAGAAAGCAACTGGTGCAAGAGCCCAGCTTCCAGGTCTCCCCTCTGAGCAGCTCTGGCCCCATGGCCATCAGCCCACTTGCAGCCAGGACATGCTCGGGGTGCGTTCAGAGCCCGGGTGCCTCGCTGGCACAGCTGAAGTATGGTGAGTGAGGATGACTGGCACTCCTAATCCAAACTAAACTACAGCACCAGAGTAGATGAACCCCTCTCTTTCACAAAAAAAAAAATTTTTTTTCCTTCCATTTATTTCTCCTGTGACTTGTTTGCTTTGCTCCCCCCCCCCCCCCCGTTTTCATTCTGCTGCCCACCTCTGCTATTTGGCATGACACTGTGATATTGTATCAGAAGCAGTTTCCTGGCTCCCTCCTGTATGCTGCCCTTTGGCATGACACATCCTACATTTTCCTCTTGATCAGCCCCCATTTTAACTCTAAGCAGGCGGGTATCGACAGAAGGTGCCAAAATGACAGTTCAGAAGCCTAATCCTGTGGAAAACTTGCCTACTGCTGCTCTGCCCTAGCCAGATGTGCAGGCAGCTCAGGTCTGAATGACAGACCTATGCCATCAGCAAATTCTTACCTCTCCTGGGCCAACCACCCTTGTGCTTGGTCACTCAAAAGGTACAAGAAGTTGCCCACTCCTGCATATGGGGGATATATTTGCAGTCCTGCAGCCTAGCTGCTGGTTCCTGGAGCAGTAGAGATTAACCTTATACCAAGGGCTTAGCAGATCTTCTCTATCTGCCCTTTCTGCATATTCACAGGACATTTTGCATCACTTGTAGCTGCTGTTCTCCTCTTTTGTTAGGCTATTCTCTCAGGATTTACGTGGTGTGTAAAAGCCCCATTTCACATCACAATGTGTTTACTTTCAGGTCAGGAAATTCATCAGCCAACTGTCTGAACAATTAAACCAAATTTGGCCAGCTTTTCTTTGCTTTGATTCTGGGTTTGGGTGTTTTGTGACTAATCTGGCTCGTGTCACTATCAGCGCTATTGAATGCAACTCTGAAAAGAGGGCAAAAACAACCAGGCTTACCAAAGAGCTGCCAGCCTTGTGGCTCCTGAGGCTCTTTATACCATAACAATGGTATAAGTGTCCCACAGAGGTTGTGGAGTCTCCATCCGTAGAGATAATCGACACCTGACAGGACACAGTCCTGGACTACTTGCTCTTATCCTGCTGTCATTGACGTTATGGGACTCAGACTAGATGATTCTGTGATTGTATATTAAGTATTTTGTAATAATATAAAGCATTATTTAATAACAGATATTGTTGAAAACCTTAAATAAGTGAAACCATAAACTGCAAACATTTGCAGATAATTAAAGTAAAATCCAAAGAAGACACAAGGATACCTTTTTTACAACTCCTGTAGTAGCCACGATGGTCTCTGCTCCTTCTACCGTCTTGTTCGCCACTGTGTTCACGCTGGCTACTACAGCTTCTCCCACCACGTTGGCCTGCTCCTTGGTCTTCTCAGCAACTGGGATTTCAACAGCAGCAGAAAGTCAATGAGTGAGGCACTGTTAGAAGGCTGCCAAATTAGCTAGGACAATAAAACGGTTGCATCAAGGTAAGGGAAGGAATCAGCTCTGTTACAGACTTTCTTTGGATTTTATTTATTTATTTATTTTTAATAGGAGAGCACATCAGAATTTAGAGCATACGTGTGAGGGCTTTGTCTCAACCAAAATGCTGCTCAGGGTGCTGCAGGTGCTGAAGCCTTCATGGGTAACTGGGGAGTGAAAAATTCATTGTAAAATGATAAGAGATAATTGAGCAAATAAAGTATTTTGGATTTCAGACTGTGTATGACCTCTCTCCAGGTATCTTCTATTTGTCTGTTCTGTTTAACGTAATACAGCTGGGTAGAAAGTCAGGAAAGTCAGTCAGGAAATTCTCCGCAGAAGGGATCCATTCACCTCTCTTCAAGGCAGTCCAGACCATTCACTGCCTCAGAGCTTGTGGCTCCCAGAAAAGTCCCTGTGGGCCACTGGCAGGCCACAGTACCTGGCATGAGTCCCACAGAGCATGGCTGTGCCCCAGCAGGAGCTGAAGCAGGCACAGCCCCTGCAGGCCACGCAGCACGTATGCCTTTGTGAAACGCTGAAACTGCTGTGAATCAGCCCAGTTGGCCAAGTAACATTTGTTAGATGTGGTGTTTGTTTTTTTTTTTTTTTTTGACCTGCTCTGCTGATTAAATATTTTCTCCCATCCATGTGCAGTGCAAATGACAGACCCTGAACCCTTGCTCCTGGCAAGCACTATCCATTCATCAAATGGAAGGTCACACAGATCAGTGGTGCTCCCCAGAGACCTTGCATTTGGCCTTATCAAGGGCTACAACAACCCATTACAGATTTCCACATCTCCCCCAGGGCTGTGCACTTACCTGAGGTTACGCTTTGCACTACGCCTTCCTTGGTTTTGGTACCTGTGAAAGGAAACAAGTGGTCAGTCGGTGTTATCTGGCAAAGAACCTCTGGTGTCTGGACGTGGGTGGCTTTTTGGCCTTCTGAGGCATGGGGGGGGGGAGCCGTGGTACTGCTGGCAGCTCATGCAGCCTGCAGAAGGGGTTGGCTTCCTTCCCCAGAGAAGCCAGGGGGTACCTTAGTGCAGGCAGTAGGTTAACTCCAACCACCTGTGGGCTGGAGATGCCCAGACTTGAGAAATCTTGATTCTAACAAGATTAAGTATGAAAAAACTGTCCCTGGCGTGCTTCCAAATGAACAGAACAGTTGAGTGGAGGTAAGTCAATGTTAGGCTAAGAGTCAAAACAAACATGTACTGGTAAAATCTCGCTTATTTCACTCTTTCACATGGAATTACACCCAGGACTCTCTCTTGCCTTTCAGCAGGGTATTGGGCTGCAGTGGTCATTTGAAGGTTCGTCCCATACTTTTAATAGACAGTCTGGAGAAACTCGAGGCTGACTACAACACAGCCACCCACCTACTATGTACCTACTGCCTGGATTCCCACTTCAGTGCCTCAGACCATGCGGTAAGTGCCTGCTGGTAGCAATAAACAGAATGCAGATGTTTGTATATACAATTATAAATACACACCATGTATATGCTTACATTGTAACTTATCTTGCTGTTCTCAAGGCAGAAAAGCCAACAGGATGTGAGGCATTCAGTTTACAAAAGAAGTAGCCCTTGAGAAATAACTAATCCCCACAGCTTTCCTCCAGACATGAAATGACCTGCTGTACGTCCCTTCTGCTTGCGCGCTGCAGCACGTATGTTATGTGGAATCACACAGGGGATGGGCAGCCCCCACCCCCAATAACTAGATGTCATTTCACAGTAGGGAAAAAGCACTCCAAAACCAAAAAAAGGACCAAATCTCTCTATTCGAAGTTGAATAAACACACACCAAAATGTTCCACTGGCTCCTTTGTGCTGCCTTTTGTAAGTCATCTGTACCTATGCAGACTCCTTTCAAGTTTTCCATACTAACAAAACAAAATGGTTTTTATGGCCAGGTTTCAAAGCGATAGAAATACAGAGTGAGTCAGACCTTTAACTCCAGTGGTACTGGAGCATCCCTGGGTGTGGTGGGAGAAGTCAGCCACACCTCGTTCCCATTAACAGCCTGAAAAGCAAAACAGGTGCAGGGCCCTGATAACAACAGCCTGAGCCCAGTTCTCTCCTGCCTGCCTGATATAATGGTATGTATTATTGAACGTAATTCTCAATTGTTAATTTATTTTGGTGGCTGCAGTGGTTGCCTAGGGCAAAACAAAGCTGTCCTGCTACAATGTGCCCTGAACATTTCCCTCCACCCTCCCAAACTGTGATAAAACTGAAGGGATGAAATGCTCACTTTGTGCTTGTTACGGCTGCAGACTGCATCTACTAATTATGCAGATGCTATGCGTGCACTGCTGTGAACTGGATTTTAAAATGATGTGCATGAGAGACAAGTGTGCACAGATGTACAGCAGTGAGCAGAGCAGCTGCACGTTGCATTTATGCCATGAACATGAGCTCCTGGATGGGCCGGGTACACCAAAATCAGTTCAGATGGAGGCCTGAGGTAAACCAAGTACTTAATTTGCTGTCCTGGCCTCAGCTTTGCATTAAACATAGCAAGACAAGAGCTGTACTTCTGTACATTTATTTACACGGCTCTTGGTTTAAAGGCAGGTGGCACTGTTTGTGATAGAGACACAGGCAGAGGAAAAGCACCCGAACACATTTCAGTCAGGAGCAAGAGCAGCAGGAGGTGCTGCTGCCTGCAGCCCAGGGGGAGCCGGCCGCGCCCCGTGACTCAACCGCCAGCTCCACATGCAGGTCGACCTTCCGCCAAGCGCCCCTGCCAGCACCAACAGCTGCTGAATCAGAAAGCGATCACCTGATGCTCAAGCTCATTTCACTCCTTAGTCCTCACCTGCGGCTGGTGAACACGGAATTAAGTGTTCATGCATCCTGCCCCTTCTGCAGGAGTCAGCCTTGGGTGCTCTGTGCTGCAGGTGCGGGGCCAGGCCTGAGGTTCTGCCGTGTGCATGACTGAGAGGGGCTCTGGCAAAACAGAAGTGCTTCTGAATGTTAAATTACATTAATGACTGTGTACTCATTCCTCTGATGCAACATTGCATTGTCTTCATGAATTAACCTTAGCATCACTTATCCCCCATGTAACCCACCCCAGGCAGCGGCTGACCGAACTGCCCACGTGCGTTGTCCACGTGAGACCCCCATCGATGCCCGGGCAGCCACCACCCGGGGGAGGACAGAGTTTGGGCAGAGGCTGCTGCCTGATTTCTCCCACTGCATCTCACTCAGGGGTGCACAGGCTGAGGATGAGGCAGTGTGGCTCGGAGACAGCAGAGGTGGCAGCACGGCACCCGTGGGTACCCCACGGCGAGTGTTTTGTTCTGGTGGCTCCATCACAACCTGCTGGGACAGGGCTGTGCCCGGGAAGAGCAGCGCAGGTCTCCGATTCACCCTTTATGTGGCACACAGAGAGACAAGGCATCGTGCACTGTGTGCTCATCGCTAGTTTTAATGGCTATACCTGGCCTCTGCCTTCTCTGCTCATTTATAAAGCAGATCTGTGAGCTAATCAGCATCTGGCCTTTGCTTCTCATGTCCGTGAAGGACCAAGTGTTGTTCAGTGCATGACAGGGCAGAATTGGTGGTATACAAAAGAAAAACAAACCTCCTCATCTCTACCTTGATCCTTACTTGATCCTCATTCAGTCATTTTAAGGCTTTTAGAAAATAATACTGAAGAGGCTGCAATCACACGAGCAGACTTCATACTTTGCCCCATGGCTGTGTGAAAATGGAAAACAGGTCGGAATATGGAGACATAAAACACTACCAAAAGGAGATGCAAGGAATTAGGTATAAAAATTCAGAAGAATCCTTTCTGACATTGCTCAGACCAGGGAGCAGCAGAAGCAATAGGGATGCCACAGTTTGACACCTAGACATGACATTTCACAGGCTGGTGTTTCAATTACTGTGGTTGGTTTAATTATTTACAGGGATGCTGTTTACTTTTCTTCTTGCAAGTCAGATTCAAACCGAAATGCGAACCATTACGCATGTTCATTTACAGCATACCAATAGCTGAGTGTTTAGAAATTAGGGATAAAGACATTATCAGATCTGCTGCACATAAAATTAATATTTCATTTCTAATTTATATGTGTACATATATACGTATAGCTACTGTCAATATAGCTGTTTTAAATACAGTAGCTAGATACAGCTGTGGATATTGAAGCATGACAGCAGGAAGAGTCTGCACGTAAACTTTCCTTCTAAAAAAAACATCTCCCTCATCCAGCAGATATAAAACCTGTACAAGGGGCAGCAATAAGCAGCAGGGTAATCAGTCTTGGGAACTGAGGCCTTTGCAGCTTTTATAGCACCTGTGGTATCTGGCCACCCAGCCATGAAATCGCATGCACTAGCTAGTGCAGGTACTGGGTCCCAAGGGTGACCTTGAGCTGGGAGGTTTAATCAAGAGATTTCTGGGCAGGGCAGAGGACGCAGAGCCTTCCCATTGTACATAGTGAGTTAGGGTGTCTCTCATAAAGTGAGATGAATGTGTGCACAGGGAACAATGCAGGCTGGCAAACAAAGGAAGGATTTCAGGACAGAAAGGTGCGCTTGCCCTGACACTGACACTGCTGGTGGCCCTCAGGGACCGGTCAGAATGCAGCAGAAGGTGCAGCAGGGATCGAGCAATGCCCTGCAAGTCCCGGCCAGCAGCCCCAGCACAGACCCGCCACCCAGGTGCACGCTGCTCAGCACCATGCCAGTGCTGCCTTCCCCAGGCAGCAGCAGTTCCTATGCCTAATTGGCAGTTGGGGAAACTGAGGCACGGGGTGGACATGGTATCCTAGGCTTATACAGCTCTGTGACAGGGCTGTGGACATCACCCAGACCTCCTGATGTTCACTCCTAAGCTCCAGCCACAGAATAATTTCCCCAGACTTTCTCAGAGACAATCTACATGGCATTTCATGCTCAAAAGTAGATAAAAAGCAGCTCTCTCTTACCTACATACATCACACCTTCTTTAGTCTTCTCTGCAGCCTCTGTCACTCCCTGCTTGGTCTTTTCTGCAGCAGCCACCACACCTTCTTTAGCAATGGAGAAACCTTTCTTAAAGACATCCATCCTTTTTGCTTGTTCGGGTACTACCTGGACGATCTGAGTGAGGGGCAGCAGCAAGCAGCACCTCGAGAGCGAGACTGCAGTCTGCAACCCTGAGCTTGCTGGATGCTCGCTTTCCCTGCCAGTCTCTGTCTTTGCTCTTATTCCTCTGCTGGATGAGGATGGTGTGTCAAACCTCGCAGCCTTTGCTGGCTCTTATTGATGAAGTGCACTGCAGAGTAGCCAATGCCTGTGAACAGCTGATACTGAAATATTAATGATATGGATCTGCTTGGTAAGATTTAAGAAGGGAGGGGGAGAGGAGGACAGAGGTACATAAGGGACTTACTGGAAATTTTCCAGATAGCTGAAGCTTTTAAAATACGCTGCAGCGCTCTCACTCAAGGATGCTCTCAAGCAAAGAGGGAGAGGTTTTAGCTAAAGAGCTGAGATCCCGAAAGTGCCTCTGCCAGGGGCTGCAAGCACAAGCTCTCATGGGTTCCCAGGAGGTAGAAAACATGTAAAGTGTTTGCAACAAACCCAACAGGGTCAGGTCTCTTGGTCTAGCCATTACCAGAACCCATCCTGCACAAAACAGTAACAAGAACATTACTTCTAGTAAGCACAGATAGGAAAGGGGAACCAGCTAAAGGTTGGTGCCAGAGGGAAGGGGGCTGGAAGTCCCATGAGCCACATCCTTAATGCCTGATGCTGGTCCCCAAGGCATGGAGTATAAATGATGGTTTTTGCTCATCTGCATGTCCCGTTACAATGGTTTTCTTCTGAAAAACCCGGTGGCTGTTGGGGGAAATCCTGTTTCCTCTTTGTTTCTCGGAGTGGCTGTAGGCAGAGCTTGGCCGAGCCACTGCAGAAGCAGCCTCAATGGAACAATTGGTGGAGGAAACCTTGCAGCCTGCACCGCCAAAAATGCTCCCCTCCTCAAGGCCTCAAAATATCAAAAATAACAATAAATAAATAAATAAATAAAATAAAAAAACAGCAAAAATATCAAAGCACATGATCGTTAATCACAGCTGGATATCCTAACGTGCTTAGTAATTTAGCTTATTTTTTGCTTGTTTGTTTCTGAAATTGCCCCTAACTGGCCCAAATCAGCTTTCCTCTCACTAGCAAACTGAAACTGAACAGAAGCGAGTGTGAAATCAAATACCAGTACAATGAGGTGGCATTTTGCTCCTGGTGCCATACCTGTAGCTGTGAAGCCCCGCTCTGTACACACAGACCCTGGCCAGCTCTGGCTGCTTTCCTTTCCCAGGCAAATGGAGAAGGAACAACCAAGGCCCAGCAGTGGGATGGGGGCAGCACACAAACAGAGCTCAGGCTGCTGAAGTCAGCACATTTCTTTAGGTTTTTTGAGTGCTGACTTACTCCATACTGAAACAACCGAAAGACTAGACTGTTGGTCTGGAAAATAAGATACAGATTTCTTAGTCTTTTCCTTACCACTGGTTTTCCTTGCTGATAAAGCACAAATCCCAACTCAAATATAGAGGAGCTAAGTGTCTGACAGACTAAATAGACTAATAAACTTGCCAGCTGTTAATTCAAACAAACAAACAAAAAAATCCCATGCCAGATTCAGCGGAATGGACCACAACTCAAAGTGCTCAACCCCCAGGGTATTCCATGGGGACGTCTAGCCTGGTAAGGCTGTGAGAAGTATATTTTGATTTTGCTAAGCTATTGTTCTGTCACTGGATCTCGTACAATTAAATGCTACATATTTGGCATTGTTATAGAAGTTAACAAATACATGAAATATCAACCCATCCTGCACTATCCAACATGAGTCATCACCAGACTGCATCAACCCACATTTGAGTGGGATACTCCTTTCCTGCCTTCTCCTCTCCTGATGACCTTCAGACAGAACTCACAAGAGGTATTTAAAACTCTCTGGATCACTCCCAAGACAGCAGGCAGCTTGCACAGGCATTGTTTTACCTTGAAACACTTTTAGGAAAGCTCTGGACACAATACAACATTGTAGGTGACCTATATAGGACAAGCATCTATAGCAGTTCCTGAACATTGGCCACCCCATGGCATTTGTACCCCACTTCTACTCTAAGCCAAGGATTTAATCTTCATTTGTTGCCAGTCCTGCCTCAGGTGAACATAACAGCAGGTTAATTTTGTGCCTGAAAAATTGTTCTTCCCTTGTAGTAGATAGAACAACTTAATCAGCAGCTAGAGAGGAGTTAGGAGTTCCTCCAAAGGACAGTTCAGAGAACCCAGGCTTCTGCATTGCACCCCGTCTGGTGGCAGCCTCTTTTTCCCTGTTACCTACCGGGGACATAGTGCAGAAGCCAGCTAAGACAGGCATTTCTGAGGTACCTGGGCTGCAGTCAGCTCCCAGTTGTTTCTACTTTGCTTAACACGTACCACTTTGTGAAGTTGTACCTCACAAAACTCAGTGGATCTGCAGAATACCAAAGAAAGCCCTGTTTCATCTCTGTAATGACAAACCATCAAGCTGATATTCATTTAAAGTCTGAATTTCGCTGGGTCAGGCTTGCCCACTGGAGGCTCTTGCTGCTCACCACCGCTCTTTCTTGACAGTCTCCGAAAGGTGCTGATCCCACATCCCACACACCACAGCTCTCCCTGGGGGTAACGGCTAGTACCTGTAGGCCTATGCAGTGCACAGGTTCTCTCAGTGACTCTGCAATATGTGCAAGACAGGTCTGCCTCAAGTCTACCTATTCCCAAAAGCACAGATGCAAAAGGAAATCCAGGAATGCAAAGGAAAGAAAGAAAGAAAAAAAAAAGACTCCTGTCCTCTAGAGCCATTTTGTTTGCGACTATGATGGATTGAAATATAATTTTAATTAATTTGTCTCTCTTCCCTCGTTCAGTTTCCAAATCGTCAGTTACTCTGCACACAACACCTTAACCTTGTCCTTTAACAAGGAACTTACTCTGCAGACTGTCAGCTGATTAAGGCATCTCGCTGGGCGACAGGATTGGGATTTGGTCATACTCTACTGAAGTATTTTGAGGGGTTATGATGTCTGGAATACAGGTACGGAAAGGAAAAACAGGCTGCTTTGTGGCTGGTACATATCCTTTGTTCAGGATGCTTTTGTATGGAGAACAATACTAACAGTAACAGGATCAAACCTCGCTCTAAACAAACAGAAATCCTCTCTCTCTCCCCCCATCTATGAACACTTCAAAATGCAGAAAGAACTGTCTCAGATGATTCATTTTCATGCTCCCAAGTAAACAACCCGTTCTGCTCGACATCCTCCCGGCACACAGCTGACGACTCCAAGCTGGTAGGGTACGTAGGTTTGCATAGCTAATGAATGATTTCCTCTGCCAGGGAGCGACCATAACAGCGGGTGGCTGACAGAGGAGCCTTTTGCGAGGCACACGTGCAGGGCGCTGCCCGTACAGCACACGGCAGGCTTTAGGGGCTGAGTTCTGCTGCTGAACACCATTGGTGGATTTGGAGCAGAATGATACATACACAGTCAACAAGAATTCACCTTCCTCCCCTGAAGGACAGATCACTGAAGAACTGTTTTTCCAGCCCGGCTGCCTGCCTGAGGAGGAGGTCGCGCTCCTGCTGCTGCCCTGCACATGCAGGAGCCCGGCTGGGTGCACGCACGTGGGCCTGCAGCAGCGAGCAGAGGATGAGACAGCATTTTCCAGACCTAAAAGCCAACAGCAAACGAGTAGCTGCCCCCTTGCTGTGCAGATATCAACAAAATTGTCCTATTCCTCTTCACAGACATCAAATGCATTCAATTATTCAGCCTGCTTCAGAAATTTGAAGCTGGGATAAACAAATCTGGAGTAACTCATGCTTGTTAAAATAAATCCAGCTTCTCTTGTTTTTTTTTTAAACATTTTTCCCAAAGATCTTTTTTTTCTTTTTAAACTCTTAGATTCTGAATTTAAGGCCATAGTATTAATTTAAGAGCATTACAGAATTGTTCTAATATATTATAGCAGTGAATCTGGGAAGATACAAAAGAAACAAAAAATAGTCTGAATGTATTAATTGAAAAATTTCGATTCTAAGGGCTCTTTTTTTCCAGAGAAGCTGTCTGGCATGACCAGTGCATTTGCTTTCCAAGTGCACAGAAGCCATTTCTCAAGCACGCTGCTTGGCGCTGCTTACCTTGTGCTCTCCACCTCCTGTCCAGCTCCGACATGGGCTCAGACTCTAAGCAAGCAGATGGGGGCCAAGATGAGAAACTGGATCTCACGTCTTCCACAAAGCACCCAGAAGTCAGCACTGTTATTTGGCACCTTGGTTATGGAGCTACAAAACACATATTGAGTTCTCAGGGCAGGCAACATGGAAGGGGGTAAAGAGCTATGCTTAGCATAAACAGCTGTAATTAACAGAAGGCAAGAGCAGTCATGACAGTTAATTGGCAAGGTCACAGGGCGCACGGATGCGCCTGGTGTTAGTATTGTTATCAACTCCTTAAAGACTGAAGACCGTTTGAAATAGTTCTCAGAAATACTGGGGAGAGAAGTATTTTCATGAATAAGGGCACGGGAAAAAAGCCACTAATGACTGGGAACCAAGAAGGAAGAAACATCTCTCCTGTCAAATTATTTGCTAACATAGAGAGCAAATTTGTTTTTCTCTAGCTGTTCTGAGACCTGCTAGAAACTTCTGAGAAGTATCAGGGCAGCTCCAAATGTCTCTGCACCACTATTACTATGTCACTTACTGACAGGCTTTCAAGTATACTCTTGGAGTAACATCTACTGCCAAATCATTTTCCAAATTAAATTTGAAATTTGATTTATCTCACCCATTTCTTCCATTCCAGCAGTGGCATACAGCTCTGTAAAATGCACCGAGTTTCCAATAAGGTAAGTAATGGAATAGTGAATAGACATCTACTTAGTTGGTGCACGCTTGTCTTTCTCAACTAGTAGGTGTCTCTTGGAGGAGACTGACCTCAGAAGGCAAAGAGCAAACTGTCATAGAAAATGACCTTGTGTGTCTATTTTCCCCTGGTTCCTTGCTGAAGCAACAGCTCAAGAAATAAAGTGATGTAGTGATGTGTCATGCTCCTAAACAGGTACTCCTCACACCTTTCTCCTCTGCAGATGTTAAACATGAGAACTTCCATCTCAGTCCACTAATATATTAATTGTTATGAACCAACAGTATAAACTGAGTATGTTATTCAGGGACCCTAAACCAGGACAGTTAATAATTAGACAGAAATCTTAACTCGTGTTGTTTGGTAATGAGAGTACTTTGAATAATTCTCGCCTTCTGTATTCATATCAGCATCCTGTGCTATGCCCGTCACGAGGAAAGAGACGTCAGTCCCTGGCATGCTCAATATTTTAATGTCTTTCATAACTGCTACCCAAAAGTCACGTTAAATTATTAACTTGCAAATGGCTGAGTAATCTGTGCCTCCCAACTGCTGCGCTGTGGGCAGCACCGCTGCAAAGACAGAGAGCGAGTTCCTGCACCTGCAGGAAGAGCAGATGTTTGAGCTGGGAGGATGGCAGAGCAACTCTGCCCCACTTACTTGTGAGATACCACACCTGGGAAGAATAAAGATTTAATGGCTGACTAAGTGGAATGGTGTATGCTGAAAGACAAGACTAAAGGGTTAGAAAATAGGTCACAAATGGGATAACTTCATCATCTCCAGCACAAAATCACTTTTCTGCAAGTCATGATCATACAGCCATTCAGGTTTTAAGCCTGTTGTTTATTTTGCCTCATGCTTGTTTCAGTTCCTTCCCTATAAAGGGTCACCTTAGATAAACAAACACAATGCTCAGGTCCAGTTCCTTATAAGAAAGTCACATTTGCATGTGAAACACAGCACATAAAACAGTCACACATCAACATTAACTTATATTAGCAGGATGTGCACAATTATGTAATAAAAGCAGCAGGAAGGAACAGAGGGAAGTTGCTTCTTTCAGTCGTAAGTCCAGAATCTGTGATTTCGTCTCCCTGGAGGAGTGACTGCAATAGCAAGAGCAGGTTTTGTCCTTAGAAAGACCAAAATCTTTCCCTGCCTTCCCCTGTGACGCTGCTGTGCCCTTGCCCAGCAGTGTCACAGCCACCAGTCAGAGAGGGCATCTCCATGTTTCTAGGTACTTCCATTACACATACAGGAGGTGCAAGCAGGAATAGAGGGCTCCAGATCTAACCTGTGATAAGGAGATACAATCCTACAGTCTTTAATAACAAGATTTTCTAAAAACAGAGAGAGACTTTACCCTCAATTTTTCAGCTGACATTGGAATGACTCCAAAACCCCTTTACAGTTAATACTCACAGGACAGCCTGAACTTTGGGATGCACATCTCATCATTCAAA
Source organism: Aythya fuligula (assembly GCF_009819795.1). Lineage (NCBI taxonomy): Eukaryota > Metazoa > Chordata > Aves > Anseriformes > Anatidae > Aythya > Aythya fuligula. Next base: position 9,441,244 of record NC_045565.1, on the reverse strand, counting down.
CCAAGACATGATCCAGCAGTCCTGCACCAGAATCCCCACCTACTTTGTCAGGGAGCATAACCCTGTTTTAATTTTATTCTTAAAAAATGACCGAGTGCATCATGCTGCAAGACAGGGAGGAAAGAAATATACTCTGCTTTATGACAGCAACCAAACCTAAAAGCAGCACCATAAAGTGAAGCAAAACCAGTTAAAAAACCTACATCAATTTTCCACAGCCTTTTAAAAATTATTACTATTAGGATGAGGTGGCAGATGTAGCTCCATATAGGAGCTCTTGGCAAATACTTTCTTGTGATATCGATTAAAAATGAACAAATAAAAAAATTAGGCTTAAGATTTAGAGATGACAACTCCCCCAAAATTCCTAAAAATATTCAATATTCTTGACCCCTCTGAAGGTCTACTTGAAAATCTTAAAATTTGGTGGGAATAGAAAAAGATCCACAGAGTTATTTTGCAAAGTCACACAAAAAATGGATGTCTAAGTTTTTTGCACCTACTGTAAGCATTCCGTCGCTAAAGCCGGGGTATTTCAGCCTTTACATTTGGGGAAAAAATGCAGATATTAGAGTAAGCAGGTCTGTGATATTTTCTGGCACAGTAACAGGAGCCTGTTACACCACTCAATATTTTCTTTCCTTTCTTTTCTCTTCCTTTCCTTTAGAGCTAACATCCTTTTCCTGTGCCTGAGGGAGAAGGCAAGTTGATAAAAGCTGAGTTCCTGTTCACAGATAAGTTTAGAAGGCAGCCAAACTCAGAAGTTCCTTGAATAAGTTATATTCCTACCACCTTTTTTTTTTTTTTTTTTTTTTTTTTTTCTCCTTTCCTCTGTCAGAGGCATTTGAGCCCCACACAGGAACCAGGCTCACATTGTTCGATGGCCACAGACATTTCCACAGTAGCTGGGAGGGTCGAAAGCTTTTTCCGCTCTTTGTTACAAATCTTTTTTTTTTCTTCCTTCTTCCAACTTTTCAGTTAAAGAATATTGCCAGGGCATTCCAGAACTAATTCAGGCTGCGCTTCAGAGACAAGAACAAGAGACAGGTGTAACCAGGTAGGAAAAAAGCCCACGATGCTTGTGAAGCTTTTGCTCTTCTATCATGCAGTAGGACTGGCAAAGCTGGCCAGGCACTCCGACCATCATGGGCATCACGAGGGACCCATGCACAGCTCAAAGCCACCAAATTACGAGACCTCTGCATACTCTCAGAGGACTCCTCTCTCACGTGAGGAAGAAGGTTACTGGGAGGCAGACAGGCGCAGGGAGGATGCACGAGACTACCCTTCAAGCATCATCTCCTCACATCAAGAAGAAAGAGCGGATTTTGAAGCTGCAAGCTCACAGTCCCAAAATGGGTAAGTACCCAAATATGCATGTTATACACGTAACGATAGTGGAACCGTGTTCAATAAAGATATCCTGCTGATGAAAGACATTTTTTGGTTAAAGTTTTTCTTTAGAACACACTAGATTTTAGGGAACTATCTATATCCAAACAGGAGGGGTTTAAATGTTTTATCTACAGGAAGATACAATTTAATTGCTTGTGGAGGATGAAACCATAGATGGGACTGACTCTTTCTCCTAGTCCAAGACAGCTGAATGGACTGAGGTGCGTGGACACACCTGGCATAGCAAAGCCATGGGGTCAGGGCTTTGCAGCTTTCTTGTAACAAGACGAAAGCAAACAAACAAACAAGCAAACAAAAAAACACAACAAAAACCCACCACTGTTTCTGGCAAAGCAGAACTAGACAAACTTCATTTACTGCCTTTTTCTCTTTGCACCCCATTATGGATTTTTGCTGACTGTGGCAACTTTTGCCTAGCACCAGAACATACCAGCTGCAGACTTGGGCCTTGGGAAAGAGAAAGGTGGGAAAGAGAATGGCAGGATGTTAGCTAAGTAAAAATAGTGAGGAATAAATATAAAAGGAATAACAAATAAGCATGAAAATGACTACAGATTCAAGCATTCCTCCTCCTGAAAAACAAACACCATATTTTAACAATAGTGAAATGCTTCTCACTGTCATCATGGTCATCTTTAGCAGAAGCACAGCCAGTCTGAGTAGAAAAAGAATGCACTGCACTAGAAAGATTTCCAAACGCTGCCATTTTTGAGTTTTACAGAGCATGTAAGTAGGTCTCTGAATGTTTAAAATAGATGAAAACCAAGCAGGACAGTGTATGAATCTTTTATAGCACTGATGGAAGGCTACTGCAGAGCCTTGTTTGGGAGAGCTGAAAGAGCAGCACAGCGAGTGCTGTTCACAGCTCACTGCTTCAGGGTGCTCCGATATTTTTCTTCAAATGCTCTTGAGGCAAGGAAAAAAGGGAGCTGGTAAGAGACTATAAAACCTTGTTCATGGCATGTTTCCCTTTTGTGAAAATGAAAGAAAGTATGCAGTCATGTTTCTAAATCATATCTACATGTAAAATTAAGGCCTCTGTTCTGCATGGTGTTTCCCTTCATAGTACATCCTCCCACAAATCTGTAGCTCAAACTGTTAAGTCATTTTCCAAATCCTGCAAGTATTGACTTGCAGTTTTCTGATGGATAGCGTTCAATAACGATACATACTGTTAACTCACTAACTCCTGACTAATGCTCTGTCAGAGCAAGGAAAGCAAAGCAGAACCAGCGCCCTGGCCCTCCGTGCATGCTGTGCTGCAAGGTGGCAGTCATTTGATTACTGGTTGAAGCGCTGAGGGCATTCTAAAAACTAGAAATATTACAAAAACTCAAAGGTGTAAAAAAGGTGTACACATAGGTCAGCAAGACACTGTAATATAATATGCTAATAGGGATTTCTTCCTTTGCTATGTAACTTTGTTGAGCAGCAACTTGTGTAATGCTGTTCAGCACAAGCTATTACTCATCCTAATTTCCTCCCAAGAAGAGAAATACTTCCTCCTTTTATGGAGATAGTTGCATAATGAGTCAAATCACAATGTTCCCTCAATTATAAAGTAACGTTGATGACTACAGGCAATCAAAATCTAATCTGGCAGTAACTCTAAGGTATTTGTTCTTTTGCTGAAGAAATCACATATATAGTGCACAAGTAAAGAAATGCAAGACTTTGAGAGGAACTGTGGCCAAAACTGAGCGGAAAGAGTGGTGATAATAAGGGATGGCACTGCTCTACCTGTACCTGCGCTCCAAATTCTTCAAGTCACTGCAAATGGCTGAAACAATGTACCTTCAGGCTCCTGAAGCCCTTAAGTCCGTATCAGGTAGTTGTGGCCGGAGCAGCCTGCTGTGCATACACAAGAAGTTATCATGAGTTTGGTATTTCCTCCCTGCAAATGTGACACGTGTCCTGGAAAAACCATTGAGAAGCCAGAGAGAACTAGGAAAAAAGCACCAGGAGTTAATGAGGAACTAAGAGACACAGGGAGACAAACACACTCCATAGAACAGGCTGAGGTGGGGGAAACAAACCAACAGTCTATGGCTATATAACTTTGCCTGTGACTTCTAGTCTTTCTCACAGAAATGGTATTTTTTGCCCAAACTCTTGCTGTTTCCCCAGTGTATCAAAAATAGTGGTTGTTACAAAATATCTTTACATCTTTTTAAAATAAATGTTAGAGTATGATTTTTCTTATTGTGGCTATTTGAATAATTGGAGATCATAATGACTAATGTGTCCACAGTAATTAGAGAGAATACCCTGTTTTCTGTTTCAGCATGTAACGTGAAATGACTCATTAGATCTCATTCAAATGCTTGGATATGTGACTTCACTAATGAATTCTTCTCAGAATAACAATAATAAGGGCTTTAAAATCAGAAAATTGGTTAGAAGTCACTGGCCTCAGGTGACTTTTAATGAGAAAAGTGTGAACAATAATCTTTTTGTTTTGCCTGTTCCTTAGAGGAAGAACTAGGCAAGAGTTTAGTATCTTAGCTGTTGCTTGTATCTGAGTGCACCAGAGAAGCTTTGCATGTTCAAAGTGGGCAAGTATTTGTACGTGTTATTTACAAAATAAAAACCAGACAGTTTTCCTCAGGAAACCATCTTTTTCTTTTTTTTTTTTTTCTCTCATTTTTCCCCTCAGCTGTGCCTCATATGATCTGATCAGTTTGACATTACTTACTTCCTCATGGAAGAGGTAAATGGATCCATGTGTACACACACTTCCATCAGAATTAAAAAGGGAAGTGAAAGCACAAGTATATGGGGAGATATGGAGCATATTAGCATCTGTTTTAGCTATGAAAGATGAAGAGTAAGAACAATAAAACCAAGTTCTGGATTTCATAAATACTCAATGCATAATACCCATAATACATGTGCACTCCTCATCTCCCATGTGAAACAGATGCTTAATGCTGAACTTCATAGGAATGCTCTGTCGTCTCCAGTGACTTTCCTTTGTGTGGGTATGGACAGCTAAACTGAGCCTTGAAAACATTCTGGGGACATGTGGATGTTTTAAAAGTGATCCAGAAAACATGAAATAAGAGCTTACAAGTTTGCCTCACTTCATCACCTACTGTAATACTTACCACTAGGTGTAACCAGTTCAACTACTGTCTGATCAAGTCATATTGAAAGGCATAATACATCAAGGAGATAATACATCACAGTTGTTATCCTGAAAATTGCTATGTAAACGACACCTGATAGCTTGTGAAATCTCATCATAAACTGACAAGTCACCTTGGAGATTTTTGTCTCTTCAGAACCACTTCCATCAGATAGCTGATGACAGGTAGCCAGAGCCTGAGCTGATGAATGTGATGAACCAGCCTTTGAAACAAAAAGGTCCCTGGCCAAGGGAAGAACACAACATTTTATCTGTACCCTTGCCATCAACCCACCTCTATTTGTCTAAGATCCATGGAAGGACCTATACTGTAATTACATTCAGAAGGGTTTCTTTCCCCTTCCTCCAAACAGGTTGTTTCTTGAACCAAACAATGCAGCACAGCTCCATTACCAAAGCACTGTAGTGGAAGGCTCTTATATTTTCTCAGCATTGAGAAGAATTACAGCTGGCTGGCTTTAATCCAATCCGTGTGCCTGCAGCCCCAAGAACAGTCAGGTTGACAACTCGGATTTCATGCACTTAGTGTTCATATTTCATTTAAAAACATAAATGAAGCATCTAAAAGGTGCAATTCCATCACATGCTAGCTTGGACAGCACAGCCTCAAGTCCTCTGTGTCCTCAGGTGGCCTGATCTGTCTGTCAAGTAACACTGTAAATGAGACCACTTAAGTGTTCCAGGTTAAAAATAAACTTAGGAAAAAGCAGAAGCTTTTTTTAACCTTCCCCCTCAGTAACCACGCTGACAGAGTTGGTCCCAGATGGATGGCTCACGCAGTAAGGAAGAAATGGACTGGGGTGATGAGATGGGAATGAGCAGAGGAACTAAAGCTGGATTCCCTGTCTGTAACCGAGTCTCTCAGAAGTTCTTCTCTCTTTCCTCAAGTGGAGTCACTGTGAAGTAGCCCCTGCCCAGATTTACTGTATCTCCAAGTTGGGCAGGTCGTTTAGTTCTCCTTTCCCTTTATTTCACAAACACATGCTCAGTCTCCCATCTATTGCAATTTTTCTTACAATTAAAATATTTACCAAAAAAAAAAAAGAATCCCTAATTATAAATAGAAAAGGCAGAAATCTGCAGAATAAGTAAATCCTTGACTGTATTAACATATGTCAAGGTTTGTATATGCAGTTCTGTCAAGTCATCCTTTGATTAGAGTGCGGCTTCCTGATGTCAGGCAGGAGCATTGTTATCTCAGTGAAACACACGCCTCTCCCTTCAGCTCTGCTCTGAGACAGCCACAAAGCAGGCGTCTTCTTGTGATTAGCCAGGGTGTCAAAATATGGAACAACTATCCTCTGAAGTGTAAAGAAGCAGAGAAAACCAAAATCTCTCTTATTCTAGAGAAAGTCTAGAATGCTCATCCTTAATAGCTTGTTTTCTTTGTCTGCTTTTACAGGAAAACATCCATTAATTTAATTAAGACCAGTTTAATACTGACTCATCTATTTCTTCCAAATTAGACAGGGAAGCTTCTTAGGAAGCTGATGGGATACTGAAATTTCCCACCAAAGTGGAATAAAACATAGGCTTAAAATAAAACAGGCCTTGGAAGAAATGCAGCTAAATGTGATCCTCAGCCCCTGACATCCTGCACACGAGTTGAATGGCCATTGAGTGCTCAACAATAGCTTGTGCAGTGCCAAGTTCGTTAACAGGAGCAATGGATTTCCTATCAAAATTAGGCACTTGGCTCCTTTCAGGACTTTTGGAAATTCTCTGATAAAGCTTCTGCCTCAGACGGTGACTGCTGGCCAAGAACACCGCTTGCTATTTGACTCCAGCTCTCCTGAGCAGCACGTGGAGTGGCTCCCCACTAGTGTACTTGATGCGAATGACCAGTTCCTGACGAAACACTGCTTCATTGCATGTGATACAGTAGTTACCAGACCCTTGGTGTCCAAAGGATTGTCTTACTTCCTTTGTTACACAGCTCATTAGTGCAAGCTTCAAGCAATTCAGCAGACAGCAAGGGGTCTCCTGTTAGTACAGTGACAGACTCCCCATCAGCACTGCCAGCAGGTGGATCCCATGCTGTCCTGCTTCTGGGGCCAATATCCCTGAAACAAGTCGGCAGTGGCCAGCCCTGAACAAACTGAAGCTTTTGCCAAGGCCAGCCAAAAGACGACCACGACAGACCTTGGTGCACACTGTCCTCACCCTGAGTGCACACAGTTTGGCAAGCTTGCCTTCCTCTGCATTTTGACTCCCTGGCACCAGCACAGCCATGCTGGGAAGTGGCCACTGGCTGTGACACTAGCTCAAGGCAAAGTCTGACAAAGAAGTGAGAGTGCTATATTAGCAGTGAACTTTCATCTGCAGAAATCAAAAGATGAAATCCAAGTGTAGGCTGCCCTCAGAGCGGGCCACAGAACTTGTATTGTTGCAAGGATAATATACATGAGGTAATGGCTGCGGACATTTTGTGAAGAGAGCAAAGCCTCCTGCATTTATTTTTCTGAAGTAGCTTGTACAGCAGTTGGGCTTGCCTCAAAAGCAGTTGCAGCCAAGTCTGCTTTCTCTTGAACACCTGCTTACAGCAAGGCTCCAAGCTGAGGACAGGATTTACTCAGAAAGCCTTAATTGCACTAAGTTTTTAGGACATTCTGCAAGCCAACTGACAACTAACAACATACTAACAGGCACTACTGCTGAAATAAAAGTGTCATTTAACCAGCTTTGGGCACTGGCAGACTTGCAGCACTGCAGGGAAATGCAAATACTTGACACTACCACTGCCACTCTTTCAGCCTAGCTTTAGGTAAACTGCTAATAAGTCAGTCTACCTTAATTAACCCTAAAGGAAAACTGGAGTAGTCCATGGGATGAGGTACAGGAAAATCCCAGATTCCTGCCCAAGAGGGAGCTCTACCCATTAGCAAGGAAAGACAGAGACGCAGGAAATGTAGTAGTTTCTGCTGCCTGACTGTAATACACGCTGCTGGCTGCTCAGAGCAGAATTCACTGATGTGCTGACAAGTAAGCAGTAATCACATGCCAGCTGCTAATTAAAAGCAGGGCCACACCTTGTTCCCTCTGAGAGCCAGTACCTTTTTCAAGTACTTAATCCCTTTGGCATTCCACAATGAATAAAGATACGTCCTCCTCAAACTGACACACATGGCCCTGGCTTACACTAAATTAAATGTAATGCTCGATCTCTGTTTTATGGAATGCTTTTTCTTGGTGAGAATTTTGCACTGCAAGGAAAATAGCACACAAGTTGTTCTGCAGCTAAAACCTCAATCTTTTTTTCCACTTCAATTGATAAATGTCAGAAGTTCATATAACTTAGTGGAAAATCACTAGAAATTTGAACAGAGCAGTCCTCTATTGTCATCTAGTAGCACATTTTAGCAGCAATAATTGCATATCTTTGCACTGCACAGCAAATGAAAGTGCCAGGGGCCTGAAAAGTTTTGCACTCTGTCAGTGATAGACACAAATGGCTGGGCAGGAGTTTTCAAAGTAATTACAGAAACTGGCTTCCTTGAGATAGAAACATGAGGAAACTGACGTGAAGGACAACTCAATTGTACGAGTACAGACAAAGGAATAATAAAACTTATGGAAAAACAATGTCCTGAAGCTTTTGAGGCAAAAATTCCACTGACTTAGCAAGTGTCTACAGCAACACATTACAGTGCCAATCAGGAGAACAAGAAAAATAAACGTGTAAGTACATAACTGAGCTAGGAGGACATTATTCACATCCACCATCACGCTGCTATTGGCACTGTAGTGCTGTATGAAAAAAGAGCCAACCTTACATTAATTTTAGCATGATGTTACTGATAGCAGACTAGGCACCTTGCTTTATCTCCTACCTATTGAAGAGTTGTTCCATTTGCTATAATAGCAGGATGTCTGACCAAATCCTAAAAGCAGAGACAGAACTGCCCGTATTTTGCTATGTTTCAGTAGAAGCAGGGATAGGATGCCATATAAGAAAAAAAAACAATAATTCTAAGTTCAATTTTTAGTTTTAAGACTTCAAAGGTTAAAATAAAAGGAGCTTAAACTAACCTAAATCTGCTGAATCTTATTTAAATATAGGTTGTCTTGTAGCCAAGTTTATTTAACCTCACAGAAAACAATACACTTCACTCAAAATAAAGCAGAAATAGATGCATCTTAAGACTCTATTCAATATGGAGATTAGAAGAAAGACTAAAAAAACAAACAAACAAACAAACACCTAGTCTAGTAAAGAAAACTATTCAGATGCTTTTTTCTGGGTTTAAAAGAAGATCAATTTACTTGGATTGTAAAACAGGAAAAGCAACTGAACAAATGTGTAGCCCTGGTTTGCTAGGGTTCACTAAGGCGTTGCTCCAACTTGCAGTTCTGTTATAAACTTTACCAATCCCTCCCCTGGGGAGAAACCTCTTCTGCTCTCCTCACCCAGCAGCTTCATTCTACTCCCCTCTCCTTGGTAGCAGAGGCTTAAATCAAAAGGAAACCCTATTAAAGGGAACAAAAGCAGAGGGTGTTAAGTTGGTTATATATATTCAGCGAGTGAAGCTACACAGTCACAAAGATGAAAAAATGCAGGAGCAGAACACAAAGCTTCTGTGTCCCAGAAACAAGCTGAATAAAGAAACTCCTATGTGTGAAAGGGCAGTTCTTTGAGACTTCATAGCCCACTGGTGTCAGCAGCAGAATTCCCGCTCGCCTCACTGAACTTTAAATCAAGCCTTTTCAAGTCTTTAAATTGTTCCAGAAACAATAAAGAATGACACATTTCCCTCAAGTTTAATAGAGTCAAGAAGTATTTTTAGTAGTAGATAGCGAAGTTCCCTTAAAGGAAGCATTTGACAAGATGTGCAAAAAATACTGCAATAGAAATTTCACCTTTTGGCACACATATCTATATTGCAGCTTATTACAGATGGGGAAAATATGCTTTATGTACTTGATGGAAGAATAAATGTTTGTAAACTTCAAACTCAAAACCACCAGAACTTTTTGTGGTTAAAACCCAAACTTGATATTATACAGCTACTCAGCTCCATGAGTAAGCTTTTAATATTAGGAAAAGGAGAACTAGTGAGAAGGTAAAAAACAGAAATAAACATGACCATCATTAAAAACAGTTTTTACTGAAAGTCTGTCAAGTTCTCTGTTGTTCATACTAGTCCTGCATAATGCATAAGTGTCCAAAACAAGCATCAGTTTGGGATCAAACATTGATTCAACTCCTGATAGCTCACAACGCCTTTCTGTTGGTGGGAAACTAGAAGTACACACACAAGACGCATGCAGCACATCAGTGGGCTTAGAAGAGAATCCTAATATTTTCTACTAAGTTTGGATGTGCAACATAGCAAAACACTCATTCTCGGTCACACGCATGCTCATGCATGTAAACATTTGGTTTAGATTTGTACGGCTTACATGACTCAAAGGACTTGTTTGGGAGCTGCGTATGGTGGGAAAAGCAAATCAGCACAGATTATGATTCATGGGGCGTGCATTGTTTTCATCGAGGAAAAGCAAAACATGAAAGCAAAAGAATCCTATCTGAAAAGGAGGTTTTCACATTGAATGCAGGTCCTGCCGGGATCTGGCAGATATCCCACCAGGCAGGTCTGAGGTACTGCACCTCGTACCAGTGCCAGCTTGGTCTAACAGCATGGCCAGGTCAAGTTATTTCCCCAGAGAAAAAAGGGCAGAGGGGATTTGAGCTGGAAAAGTCACTCCCAGCGATGGCTTGCCAGGCACGTGACAGAGGACTGCATAAATACAAGCACAAATCAGGTCTCTGTTTCTGGGTTATTAACTGTATGCTGCCACTGAAAAGCAATGCAGCCTTCTAAAACCTGGTGGACTTGCACACACCTCGGAGCCAAGTGACAGCCAAAGCGTGTACATTGGCCTCCTGACATTAACTGTGCTGCCTGGTCACACAGGCAGAGCACTGGATTATTCAAGAGTAATAATTTAACAAAAGCTTGAGGATTTGACCTCTGGTTCAGTCCTAGGGAGCAGAAGTACCTAGGGGCAGAGCTCCCACAGAAAATAGACACAAAAACTCATCCAGCCATTCACTTAAAACTACAGCTCACCAAAACAGCTCTTTCGGCTTGGAATCAGAAGAAAAGCTACAGCACATCGCTTCAATGCTCAGCTTTTACACCTGCCTCTCAGAAAGGAACAGTTTTGTCTGCAGGGTGCTCACTGATGTCTCAGTCACACTGCCCCCTGGGGAGCTAGGGAGCAGAGAAGGCCTGGGAGAAAAATGTGCCCACTTTGCCCAGGCTTTCTGCTTTCCCTCTCCATGCTTCCAGCTTCCTCCCCTTCTCCAGGCTGCCCTGCTTCTCCCTCCGCTGCTGTGGCCACAGCTTCTGCTTTTGTGTTCGACCTGGTTCCCCATTGTTTCTGCAACTCAGTTAGAGAGGCAAACTTTTTCCATATATGCTGATTATCAGAGATTTGGTTCCTGTGTTCCCATTTAAAAATATACTGCCTAAAGTTCAGTTGTTGTTTATGAGGCACAGCTCTCCCCCACACAATGCTCTGCTCCGTTTTAACACAAACCCATGGAGTACAAAAACCTCCCAATCTTTCCAAATATCCCAAGGGATATGACCAGTATTATAAAAGGCCTGAATCTGCTTTTATTTTGAGAATCTAGAGATTATTTCTTATGTGAAAATAGTTTAACAGCATGCACAATGGCATATAATATGATTTGTAATTTCCCTTCAGGCTTCATCTAAGCAGATACACTGCACGTACTGACACCTGCAAGCCGTAAGTTCACAGCAATGGCTATGACTATAGGGGATGCTTGCAGGATGCTTGCATACTGTTAGAGATGGCAGACAAAGGAAAAAAAATCATAATGTGAAAATAGCACCTGTTTAAACACCAGATTTAGTCCTGTGCATTCAAACTTTCCAGCAACAAATTTCTGACTATGAGATTGCTAGCGGCAGCATCAGGAAAAACAAGGTTACAAAACCCAACCAAACAAAATAGACAACCATAATGAACAAATCTTGCCATCACTAATACACCTGTCACTTGGGCATCCAACAGCAGAGCAGCTCAGTTTTTGAGATTTCAGTGGTCTTCAACCAGGACAGCTAATTTCATGGCCATCAGAAGGGTGGTTCTTCTGCGGGTGCCTTACCATAAGGAGTTATGAAGATCTCAGACAGCTTTTGCAGCCAATCTCATGCCAGAATTTCCTTCTGGAATATACACAGTGGAGCTGTGTGTCTCGGTTCGGACTCCCAGCAGCTCTGAGGGACTGCAGGTCCTGCTGCAGAGTGGGAGCTGTGCTGTAGGGGCTGTGTTCCTGCAGGCCACATGGGCTGTGTGAAGCCGCGGCCGCACAGCCTCAGGCAGAGGCCGAGCTGGCAGAGCTGGTGCCTCACAGTAAGCGCATCAGCTCTCTGTGGTAACAGGCTGCCCAGCCCCACAGCAGCCTGCTTCCACCTGCCTCTATTGAGAGGCTCTGGAAAGTTAAGCTGAATTATCTTCAGCCATGACGGCGGTATATAATTTTCACTTATTTCTCCCCACTGCTCAAGCTTACCTCTTCCTAAAGGAAGAGGATTAGCACATTTTCATCATGCTGCTGAATGTTATGCTGCGACTTCCTTATGGCCCTGTACATACAGCTCCAGAGATCCCCGTGCTCCCCTGCAGCGGCCAGGACCGCGGAGCCACACCACCAGAAACCCCTGTGGGACACCAGGCCCATGCCTGTCCTTAAGGTGGGTAGTGTGTAAAATGCAGCTGCTGGTTCAGTGACCCTCTCTCAAGATTTTACAACCAGAGATAAACAGTGAGGCAGCAGGGACTGCTGGTCTCTGTACAGCTTCTTGGTCCCAACAAAGCTGTCACGGCCCTCTTCTACGCATCGCTACCCATGGAGCGCACCAGGGCGCCTTGGTGTTTAACTGGTGAACTTCTGTAAACATGTCATCTGAAATAAGGCATTCAATATGTGTACAGACTTCCAACAATAGCTGCAATTACACATTAATCAGATGCTATTCATCGTATTTTTTTTCCATTTCCCCCTAGAGTTATTACTTCTCACACCCTGTCATTAGTGAACTTGGTTTTTAACCATCAAATTTCAACCAACAATACACTTCATCTTGACTTCTAACTCCTGAAAATAAAGATGCTCATCTGCACTCTGAAATCAACAGATATCTACACAGCTCTGTTTTGGAAAACTGACTGAGGTAGTTATTAGTGAAACTCACTTGTCCTTGACAAAAGCACAAAAGCCAAGAAAATAACCTTCATTTCCCCAATATTATTTTTCTGTAGGGCATGGCAAGAGGTTATTTCAAAGTTAGCCTAATTAATAAAATCTGATTAGTTACTGGATCGTCTTGAAGCAGCAATGCTTCGGAAGACACCGATTATTAATGGAATTTCTGTAGGATTAAGTTTCCAGAAGCAGTCAGCCCAGACACGATGAGTCAGACACGAAGCATCTGAACTGGCAACACGCCGACCCAGGCAATTTGACATTTAAAGTGACATTAACCTGCAGGTTATCGTGGGCTGCAAATGCCTCCTGCTAAATGAAAGGCCTGGAAATGGAACTAATGCATCAAAGTTCAGACAATCAACCCTTCTGAAACAAACTCTGATAAGCATTCTGAATGAAAACAAAGGAACTGGGAGTTGAGGGAGAAGCTAGCAAGCATTTTCCACTTCTATGATGATGAGGAAAATCTCTCCAGCTGGAGGAAAAAAAAAAAAAAAAAGAAAAAAAAGGTGGTCCCTCTGCATCTCACACTGTTACAAATAGACTTTAAAAGACCTTTTTCAAATTCTTTTCCTGACTTTTTTTCCCCCCCCCCCATCAGGAACTGGTGTTCCTTCACGCAGTCCCGCCTAGTAACATACATAGAAGCCTGCATGAAAGAGAAGTACATTGTCAACTCCCAGCAGCCCTGTGCGAACGGAGCTTCAGACTGCCAGAAGATCATGTAAGTACCCCATACAAAGCCACTGGAGGCAACAGAATCTTCTGTGAAGTATCTAAATGATACTTTCAAAATTATTTAATGGCATGTTTAAAAAAGAACTGAAGTACCAACCACACACACACAAGTAACTTCAAAAACAAAAAGAAAAAAAAAATAAAAACAACTGCTGCCTGTGGCCATCAGTGAGACTGTTCACAGTTAGAGACACGCAATTGCCCAAGTGCTCACTCTTCAAGACTGGCTGCCCAAAGGGCACTGGTGGAAGCCAGCAATGTCCCTGAAGGCACCATACTTGATGCATTTTTATAGTTGTAAGACATTGATTCTAAATTCACTTCTTAAATGAAGCAATATTTAATACCCATTTAATAAATATTTTCACATTTATGTCGTTCATTGATTTGTGAAATAGAAGTGCTTTTGCTATTTGTTACTACAATTCATTTTTCTCTGAAACAAAAATAGTTTTACGATCACTTCTAGTGGCAGTTTTAACAAATTTATGTCTTTCTTGGTGCCAGTGCCATCCTGCAATGGTTGCTTAAAAACAGAGCTTTCTCTACAACTCATCAGCACATGGCAAATGTTAAAGCTCAGTCCAAGCTCAAGTGCAAAGGACTAAAACAATAAATATTCAAGTTGCATTTCTGATAGTTACAGAAATTTGCCAGCTGTAACATCTCTCTCTAAGACTCCTGTCATACTAGTGCCAATATTTTGGAAAAAGTCTCTGCTGGACAACAGCAGGGGTGTGAAGTAGACTGCTGCAGCCCTGCTAACTGAATACCATTTATATTCCGCCAGCATTTATGAATCTCCATACACCTCCTGCTGGAAGCAGCAGTCCTGAAAAGCAATCTTATGCGGGGGAAAAAAATGCTGTCAATTACTGCTTAAATGTTACTGAGCAATAATGATAGAATTTATGACAAACTTCTTAACCACTTTCTGTATTAGTCATCTAGGACACACTTGGCACCAGACTACAGTTAGTCAGTGAATTTCCATCAGCTGACAGCAGCTTGGACTCTAACGCCTGGACCCTTATTCTTTAGGTACAGGACAGCCCTGAAGCCCATCTATCAAGTCAAACAGAAGGTTTTGAAATCTTTGCAGTGGAAGTGCTGCCCTGGATTTACTGGCAAGGACTGTGAACAACGTGGTAAGGAAAGCCAGAGAGCAAGCATGAGAATTCAGACTAAATGATATTCACTGTGGCAAGAAATAGCAGTTTGCCTATTTGTTTTTCCTGTTTGAGGATTGATGCCTTATATTCTTTGGTCTGCTATGCAGTGATCTGGGGCAAGCAATAGGTATAATTAGCTGCAAATAAGGCTAGTATAGCATCAGCTACTTTTCTCTAATTTTCACGGATTGAGAGAGGTATTCATTTAGCCAGGGCAGGAGGGGGGCAGCCAGATGTACAGCTCCACCTAGGAACATCTAATTCCCTGTAGAAACTGAAGAAATTAGGTAGCAACACAAGCTTATGGCCTGTCTGAAAGTTAGTTTACAGGAAAAAGTAATTTGGTAGGGAAATGGCCTTGTATCTAGTTTCAGACAAACCCTGAACTACCACAGCTCCTAACACTACATAATGATGCCTGCAGCTACTAAGTAAAAGAGAAGGGAGGACGGTGTGGTTTTAAGACTGGACTGCTTCATGAAACTAGCAAGATTTAGCAGATAATACTTCATTTGAAAGTGGAAGAATAAAAGTTGAAAAAAGGTAATTCCCCATAGTAATTAAGACAATCAAGAGTCAAACATTAAGGTGAAAATCTTTGTCCAATTCACCTACCCAAACGGACTCCGCTGATAAAACTGGAGTTTCTGTTTACATCTCTGTGAGTTTAGCTTTTCTCTGCAGATACCTTTTCTTCATAGATTTATCTCTAAGGTGATGCATGTGCTTTCATTTGTAATGTTAGCAGGATTTTACCAAATGCAGTGCATCTTGTCCAGCCCCTCCTCTGTTACACTCACTGACCAAAACCAGCTGCTTCCTTATCTCCTCATTTGTAGAGCATCACCTGCTGTAGCTGGTGTACCACCAGAACATTCAGGTAACTGGAGTAGCAAAGTGGAATCTGCAGAGCTTTTGATAGGACTCTCCAGAAAACAAGCATCTATTTGTAACAGACACATTTCTTATCAGTAACACAGCATGAATTTAAAAAACACCCCCCCTACCACACAGCATTAGCATTTACACAGTGCTGCATGTCAGTGCAGTGCCACAGGTGAGGTTCTCCTGACATGATATTGCTTGCCCTAGGAAACCTGCAGTGCAGAAGCCTGTCTCCACATCTGTCACATTATACATGAAATTGCCCTGTCTTGCCTTGCTGAGCTGTAGTGGTTTCTGTATCTGAAATGTTTTCACAGATGTATCACATGTCAATTGCAGATCCCAATTTCATTCCAGTGCCAGGAAATGAAACTGAAGGACGGGAAGAGGAGTTCTCAAACCATAGTATGTTCTTGAACTTATTTTACTTGCCTTTCCCTTACCTCTCAGTCACTGCCCCAAAAGACACATTTTTAGCTGCTATTTTAACATGATAAGCTATAAATGCTATCTGTAGTGAAAGCATTATTTGGGAACGCTTTTACTCGATGACATTTCATTTATTGGCACTAATGAGGGCTTTTGCTATAACATTGCATGAATGCTCTTGACAAAACAGCCAAAAGTTTAAAAATTAGCTGCTGGCTGGTCAGTCATTATTGACACCTAGTGAGTGCTGGTGTGTTAAACCTTAACACTACCTACTGGTAGAGTTAAACCTTTCATTAGTACGGATGTTTAACTCCTTGTTCCGCTCAGTGGATTCACAGGAAAGCACACCATGCTCAGAAGATTTACCAGAAAAAATATCTATTCAAAATGCCACTTCAGAGCAACTACCCAGTAGCTTTGAGAATATTGTTATGAAATACCACAGAACCGTACCTCAGGCACTCTGCCCTGCCAGTCTAATATTCAAGAAGGACCTTTCCTTACCCTCTGGGAAAAGGTGGGGCCCATAGTGCTATTAAATAACTTCTAGCAACTGGGTTTAGGGTAGCATTACAGCCCTGAAAGAGAGAGTCTTCTTCAATTTATGCTCTCAGCACTGAGTGAATAAGCAAGCAGTTGCTCTAGAGGATTCAAGATTCTAAAACATTAGATTGAAAAGTCAAAGGTAACCCTGGAGGGCAAGAGGCCCCGAGGATGGCGCAGTTAGGGTTTCTGCATACACTTTGAATTCTACAGCTCAAATTAGCAGGTATTTATTTAGAGTAACATCAGTTAAAGGGCCACTCAGAGAGAGTCAGCTGTGACATGTAAACCCTATGCTCCTGAATCCTTGAAACACCTTTATTTTTCTTTCATCCTGTCCTTTTATTCTGGTTTGTTAAACTTTGCAATCCTTTCATTCAATTGGATTGAAAGCAGTCATTATTCCATAATATTTTATGGCACGGGGAGGTCTTACATGAATATTTTACTGCCATGATGGCAAACGTGGCTGAAGGTCTTTTGTTAATATTTAAATACATACTAAGTTTCCATCACTGTTGGGGAAAAAAAAAAATTAAAAAAAAACAAAAAACAACTTTGCAAAGAAACTGAGTTAAGCTGCTATAAATCAATAACCCCCTAAATGTCAGAATGTCAGTGTAAATCAATAACCCCCTAAATGTCAGTGCAAGATTTCCAGAGCAAGAAGTACAGTGGTGTTCTCAGAGCTTACAGGTCTTGTAGGAATACGCGCTGTACTCCATTGCATGACACTTTCTTCTTGAATCTTGTGATTAGTGTCAACATCAGTGGATTCAACAGAACTGTTGGAAGTCATTCAAAATCAGGAGGCATTACTGGATGATCTTCAAAGTGATATTCATCAAGCAGTCAGCAACTTAGGTGATTTACAGAGAATATTTGAAAACAACGGTACAAGCATGGTGTTTGAAGTGAACCAGAGCAATGCAGGTGAGAGGTCTGACGAATTATCAGCCTGCCAGCAGGCCCTATAAAACCATGCAGATCAGAAGGAAAACCTGGAAACAAGAATACACTGATATCCCTTGGTCTGCAGGTAGCTTCCAAAGAGAGCAGAAAGTGGGTGAAATTCCAGTACAAATTAACAAACCAAATCCAAGCAAAACTTGAAATGGGAGATGAGATGAAAGGCAGATCGCTTTGTACTTTCCTGAACTTTCAGAATCTGCCTTAACCACATAATAAAGAGGTTGCTTGTACTAATTTGTTAGCTTACTATTCTGCTTCTCTGGCCGCTTCTTTCCTGCGGGGATGCAGTGTTAGGTTTGGTTTTTGTTCTTTTTTCATACTCATGCTAGATATTATGATGTGCTGAATCTCAGACTGGTGTATGTAATAAAAATAATTTGCCCCTTTATTTAAAACATTATTCCTGCTGTATATTGCAGTGAAAAAACAACAACATTTGACCTACTAATGCGAGCCACTGGCTTACAGAAACATTTTCTAATGTACAGACTATTGTCTTCACTGAACTTCAAGTCACTCAGTTTGAACCCTAAAGTTAAAAATCAAGCCTTAGTATAATGCACACATAGTACAGATAACTCACAGAATTTTCAAGTTATTGAGTCCTGGCCTGGAATATTCAGATGCTAGGATGCTGCCTAACTTTGTGAAGTAGAAGGTACATTGTAGAAAGCATCAGAAAAAGAACAGCATGAAAAAGTCAAATAAGCACACCAAATGAGAATTATTGTGAAAATGGGCAGTTATGGCCACTAACAAAACTGTTCTCTAAGGGTTTAAAAATGCAGTATTTTTCAGACTTAAATGGGGCAGACAATATATATCTAAGTTACTGTCTGCAGACTTAAAGATACAGCATGCTTTGCACTAACTTGGATTTAAAATTAGATTATTTTTGCAATTGTAAAAACTATTGCATGTGCTCAGATTTTGGGGAGTAAGATGTCAGTTACTGTGGAAAAATAGATACTCAAGTTATCCTGGCCAGATTAAGATGCTTTCTTAAAGCAGAATTTAAATTTAATTAATTACTTTTTAATCTTTCTGTGTTAACAGATTTACAGGAAAGGCTTCTGCAGCAAGTTTTGTTTCCCCATGTGGAGAATTTTCTTAGGAAACATTTTAACCCAATGTGGGCAAGCTTCAACAGAAGCTTACAGAACCTCTCCAACATAGTGAGAAACCTGTCCCACGATGTGGAAGTCAACAAGAAAAGCATAGAAAGATTTCAAGAGAGCACTGTACCTAAGAGGGAATTCCAAGAGCTAGGAACTAAGTTTGAATCTAAAGTCCAGGAAAATGTGGTGAAAGCTGATCACATAAGAAGGGATATAGAAAATCAATTGCAAATGCAGCAGGCTAGTATTCACTATAACCTCACCATGATCAAGGCTGATACTGACACAAAGCTCAAGAAGTACCACAAGATCCAGCAATCGCATTTCTTAGCTTTGAACAACAGCTTAACAAACATGAAACACGAGCAAAATAAACTTGAAAATAAATTTGATACTTTGAAAAAAAATTTATCAGAACTCTCCTCACATCATGGTCCCAAAGATGAAACCACCCAGTTAGCCATCAGACAAATAAATGATATGCTGTCAGGGCATGGAAAACAGCTTAAAGAACTTTACATGGAGTCAGATGTGGCCTTTCAGAATATTGCAGTTTTAGAGAGATGGTTTAAGGAGTTAAAAAAAAATATCTCAAAGTATAGGCCTGAAGATCTAACAATAACTTTAATGGAGAAATCACTTCTTATAGAAGAAAACAAAGCAGCAGTGGAAAGGCAGATATCAGAGCTAAACTATACTCTCTCAAATCTTCGGGAAAACTATTCAGATCTGTTGAGGTACATGGAGGAATGTAATTGCCAGAAGATATCTTCAGACACTGATATACTCGAGGAAGATTTCAAGAATATCACTTACTCAATTGAAGGCACGCAATCAAACCTAAAGGATATGAAGCAGTTAGAATCTGTTTTCAAAGATCTCTTGAGGAATGAAATTGAAAAGCTCTCCTCAACTTTTCCATCTATCCATCAGTCCCTTAGCTTCCATCAAGAGAACAGACAGCTTCAGTCACAAGTTACATCTTTGTCAGGAGACATAGTCCTCTTGAAGAAGAAAGATGAAGAAATTCATAGACACATCAAGTATCTCAACAGTTCTTTTGGTTCTCTTTTAGAAGATGCCATGCGGCACAAAATAGCCCTGGAGGCTTTACTGGGAGAAGAGTTTATGGAATTCTTGTTTGAAGAGGATCCTACTACCCTTGTAACATCAGTGGTTCAGCTGCAAGAATCTCTCAGAGAGATCTCAGATAAACTCCAAGAACAAAATATGACCTTAGAATCTCTTGTAAAGAGATTTCATCTCTTGGAGAGAGGTCAATGGAGTACTCATGATGCTCGTGTATCTTCAAAGCATTCCAAACAGGAAACTCAGACACCCTCTGCACTGGATGACGTTAGTCAGCACAGCAATGTAGAGCATATGGAACCTAATTATGAGGCTTCCAAAGACGACTCCTTGGATAGCTCAGCATATAGTGACATCATGACTCTGAAGAATGACATCAAACATCTGAGCCTGGCAATCAAGAGGCATGAAGCCAGAAATGACATGAATATCTGCTGCAATCATACAATAACAAATGTAGTGGAGCCACTGAACTTTTCTGTGGAAGTTCTCTCAGGAGATTTAGCAACCATCAAAGAGAAGCTGGAGGAACATCTGCTGATTTTCAAAAAGCTATTTGGAAGCAATGAAGAATTAGTCGCCTCCAATATAAGCCTGGATGTTGCAAAGATTCAGTCAATGCTGACCAGAAAAGTGAGAAGGCAACAGAAAGGTCAAGACAAGCAAAGACACAAAAAGAAGCTTGAGAAGCACAGAGAAAATACACAGATAGTAAGTGGAAGAAATACAGTGCAGACAGAACTTCTGGAAAAAGGTAGGTTCTTTTGTTTTACTTGCTAGCGTGCAGGTCTAGCTTCATTTTGGGCCCTGCTACAGGTCCTGCTCCTCCCTCTCAAAGCATATGAATTGTGACCTGCCAGATATCTTATGGGATGTTGAAGGAGATGTTTTGACACAATTTACATCATGCCCCTCCATCTCAACACTCTGAGTGAGAACCAAGTCGATGCACTGGTGAACTTTGTTCAAAGCTGATAAAATGACACCCATTACAGCTGCTAGGGAATTGGCCTTGAATTAATTGAACTTCAGATATTTAGAACACAAATTCTGTCTTTAGGTGCTCATGTTGATGCAGTAACAGTTTTCTCTTTCAAAGCTGATAGGGAGTGCTGGGCTTCCTTGTTTTGCTTCTTGTTCCTCTGTTACTTGAGCCTAGAAGGAATGTACTCAAAGCAACAAATCCTAGCTTATCTGGACAGATGCATTAAATTCACTATAATTTGTGCAAGTAGAACATGGAGGATTGACCAGAGAAACTCTCTCTCAGCGCTAAGCTTTAGAGACAAGTTTTCCAGCTTATATCTAACAGTAACTTTAATGGAGACATCACTGAGGCCTGTTTTTGCTGTGACATCTGCCTAAGTCACTACAACTAGTTGTTTCTTCAGCTACATCAATCTACATTTGTTTCCTCAGCTATTTCTGAACTTTTTTTTTTTAAACTGTAGTTAAGCTTCTATTGACTTTGCTTCTTTCCCAAGAATAAGATGTCTCATGTGCCAGCAAAACAGAAGTATTTTCTAAAACATGTTTATCTTTCTCCTGAGAACCCTAATTTAATGATTTTACGTGAAAAGAAGAAAGGAACATTCTTTTAATAGAAAACTAAGAGTCTACTCATGTCACAGGATCTCAATGAAAGAGGCTTTTCTTTGATTAAGGAATTTTCCTTTGTGCTTGATTGCTTCTCCAAAAAGGATAATTGCAAGAAGACATTCCACAAATTTGAAAACATACTGCAACATACAAACTACTCCTGAAAATATGTGCAGACAGATCTCCCGACCAAATTTTCAGTCCTAGAAGTTCAATTGTATGTAGCATTTCTTTACAATAAAAATAGTGTTGGGAATAAATAATTATTAAACTGTTTCCATTTAGATAACAACCAGGAGGCTGAAGCGATGGGAATGCTCCTGCCTTTTGCACCCCTGTCGTTGCAGCTGAGGAGGGCAGGCTCCTGGAGGGCTGCAGTGCAGTATTTTCTCACAGGAAGCAACGCCCCCAGTCTCAAAGCAAGCTTGGAAAGCAACCTGTTATCTTTCAGTGTAGAGTAAACCATGGCATTTCATAGCCCTGTGTGGCTCACAGGTGCATGTCTTTACAAGCTCTCTACTTCTGCTAACAGTCTCAGGCATGACTTAAAGAAGAGCTTTCATGTCCAAAAGCTTTTCAGATATTTTCAGTTCTTTTTTTCCAATGATGTGAACTGGTCTAGTTTTACCTCTTCCTGACCTCTCACTTTTTATAATGTTAATCTTATAATAGCTGCAAGAACAAGTACTACTTCTATGTTTAAAAAGAGGAAATGTGTTTTGGATCACAGACAATGTTTCTAAAAGACTAGATCTAGAATTATCAATGAAAAAAAGCTGTTTCATGGCTTGGGCTCTTGTATAGATAAAATAGTAAGTAATAGCTGGAGAGAGAATGCTCATTGCTAAAAATTCTAGTCTCTCATTGCTAAAATTCTGTTCTTCTCTCTTTTTCAGACTCATCGGTGGCATTCCATGTAGGATTCTCAGACCAGAAGGATAAAGAAAGAACTCTGAGACTTAATGAAACATACCTCAATTATGGACAGAGCTATTTCCCTGAACACGGCTACTTTAAAGCACCACACAAAGGTGTCTACTTCTTTGTCATCTCTGTGGAGTTTAGATCAGGACCGGCACTAGGACAACTCTCTTTTAGCCGTGGGTACAAAAGAACTCTCTCAAGTAGTCAAAGGAAAACACCAACTGGAAATACTATGACTACTTTTGCTATGGCAGAAATGGAGAAAGGGGAGAAAGTATGGTTTGAATTGCTGCAGGGCTCTGTGGTAAAACGGAGTCCACCCGGGACAACAATGGGTGGATTCCTACTATTTAAAACTTGAACAGTGACATTTTGTTTTACTGGTATCTTTTCCATAGATGCAATGGATCAATTCACTATTGCTTCATCTGTGATGTATTCAATCCTACTGCATGTGTTTAAACATAGCACTACTCTAGATTTGTCTTCAAGCTTCTTTTCTGGAAGTGTTTGGCTTTGATTAGTTGCTTATAAGCAGCAATGGATTTCCTTTCAAGTGATAACCTAATGGTTTGGACTCCAAACGTTATCAGGACACACATTCCCAAATCCTTCCACCATGAGAATTATACCTAATTAGAAAAAATGCTTTGTGGGACTTTCTTAATTTACATCACAACTTGTTTCTCTTTCCCCCTTTCTCACAAGCACCTAGAGTACTGCAGTCAGCTCTGGGGCCTCGAACTATGAATGTGGATCTGTTGGAATGACTCCAGAGGAGGGCAGTGAGGAGGGTCATAGAGCTGGAGAACCTCTCCTATGAAGACAAGCTGAGAGAGATGAGGATGTTCAGTCTAGAGAACAGAAGAATCCAGAGAGACCTTATAGCACCCTTCCAGTACCTAAAGAGGGCCCACAGCAAAGCTGGGGAGGGATGTTTGTCAGGGAGTGAGGTGATAAGACAAGGGGTAATGGTTTTAAACTAAAAGAGGAAAAATTTAGATTAGACATTGGAAAAAAGATTATTTATTCAGAGGGTGGTGAGGCATTGGCACAGCCTGCCCAGAGAAGCTGTAGATTCCCTATCCCTGTAACTGTTTAAGGCCAGGCTGAATGGGGCTTTGAGCAACGTCGTCTGGTGGAGGTGTCCCTGCCCATAGCAGGGGGCTGGAAGTAGATGAGCTTTAAGGTACCTTCCAACCTCAGGCATTCTATGACTCTGCAAAAACAGCACCCTCCTTATGGCAAATATCCTCATCGTCAAGAAAAAAAAAAAAGAGAAATGAAGAAGAATGATACTTTAACACTTAAATGTAGCTGCTCAAAACCAAGAAGCCAGGACAATTTTACCTTTCTGTTCTGTGTGGTCCATAGGCAGTCACACACTGTTTTATTACAAACTTCTGCAGTTCACTAAAATTCAACATTTCTGTCCGTACATACCATGAACACTAGTACAGATCTATCAAACCCAGTAAGGTGCACCCTCTAACACTTATTGTTAAGCAAGGATCTTAGAAGCAGCCTAGTTTTTTTCCTTGTAGGTCTGTGCTGTATTTCAACTACACTGTAAAATTTAATAGTAATATAATATTGTCCAGATGTTTCTCTAATATATCCTAACATCAGGAAAATGTCGATGATATTCAAAAACATTGTTGAAACTGCTCCTTATTTCTACAGTTATTCCTGAAGAATGTTGGGAATATAGCACAGACAGTCCAAAATGTAATTAGTAGTTTAAAACCAAGCAAGCAAGCAACAGCGAATAGACATGCTCACTGGTCTACTGCCACTGTTGAATATAAAATAAATTTATAGTTAGAGTAAACCAAAGAGCGGAATTTCTGAACTGCCGATGTTAAAGTTTTCAAAAACCTCAAAATGAGTATGTCTGGTCATGTCCTAAATTTTTCTTCCGTCAAAGGAAATATCTCCAAAGGCTTTCATTTTAAAGTTATATTATTCCTTGTTTACCATATTTTTTACCTTACAAAACAATATATTAAAAATGTTAGATTTGCCAAAATGAAATATATCTAAAAATTCCCAATAGTTTTGATGAAATAGATAAATTCCAATCGTGTACTTTAGGACTTTTTAAGATAGCATTTTCTAACAATTACTAGAAAAATGCTCTTGAGTTTCTCTCCCCACCTATCTGCATTCTGAGCAACATTAAACTACAGGATAATTAATTAAAAACACTGATACCAGTAAACACTGCATCTAAGACAAAAGTTTGACAAGCATCTTTTGAAATAAAATTAAAACTTAGCTACAACTTGCTAGGTAGATTGTTACTCTCCTTCCAGAAAAAGGCAACAAACAAGTAAAAAGGTACTGCTTCATGTTATGGATCTGAAAATTGGTATGATTAAATTCCTTCCAGAGTTTCAAAAACAGAGGACCACATATGAAGATGTTCATAACTCTGGAAAGAGAAAATGCCATTTCTGACCTGATTAGCAGCCCCACATACTCCTAGTCAGTGCTCCCCTTCGTGTGAGACTAACTGGACAAGTCTCTCCATCTACCCGGCATGGAGCCAGGCCTGCACTGCTCTGCAGTAGGCAACACAGAGCGCCCACAAGCTCAGCGTCATCTTCTGCCCTTCACATGGCTCAAGTATCTGAGGGAAAGAAGAGAAGAAAAATGTAAAGAGGTGAAATGTCAAAAAGGAAGAAAATGATCAATCTATAAGCCTGGGTTCTTTTAGTAAAAAGTCATTGTACTGAGGTGACCCAGCCATTTTGACCAGCAGTCCTCCAACTACGGACTTCTTTGCTGGCAGCATCCTGCAGTGTTAAGTGTACTGCCCAGGTCAGGAGAGAATAAGGAACACTTCATTTCTGGTGCACTAACTCTGCACCTCATTTCTGGCACATTAACTCTGCAGCTACTGGTCAAATGCCAAAATTAATCACACTGAGGGGATATATATATGTACATATATATATATGTACATATGTATGTACATATATATATGTACATATATGTACATATGTATGTATTTAAATAAACATGCTTGGTTTTTAAAGCTTTGACAGAAAACTTCAAGTGGAATGAAAACCACACAGCTGCTTGGAAAGGGACAAGGTAGGTAGTAGTTATGATAGCAGGGAACAGAGAAAGGTCTATATGTCATCTCTGATCCTAGCAGTTATCCAGGTAGGACTTTTAAAGGTTTGTTATCTTCGTGCTTACCAGAGTTTATTTTTGTTGAAGAATAAGCCAGACAAGTTCAGAGATCACCAACTCGTGTGAACACAACTTTAATATAAAGATGATTTCATGTTTGTATTCTTCAAATACATGCTTAAGTTAACTACCTGAATACACAAAGAAGAGATACTTGACTGGAAAACTCTTGTATTTGCATTATGAATCAAAAATTTAAGGAATATAATGGTTTAAAACATTCTATCGACTGCATAAACCAGGAAGTTTTTCTTTTTATTTATTATTTTTTAATATACCCACCCACCACTATCATCAACCTGAGACTCGTATTTAAAAATATTTTCCAACTTCTTGGAGTACTTCCCCCAAATCCTCTAATTGCCAGAAAACCTTGCTGTTAGTTCCAGATTCTTGATTTCCAAATGAAACCACTAAGCTTTATAAAATATATATTTTAAGAAAGTGCCCTACATATTTCAATGTCTTTGTGGAACTTTTGTCAGTGAAACTTTTACTGCTTTATGAATGTCAGTATCTTATAGTGCTTTGCATTTTAAAATTAAAGTCTCTTCATGTGTTTTTTTTTTTTTTTCCTTCTGCATTACTAAGATGATCTCCTTACTTCACTCACAATTCATGTACCCGCTGTGTATCAAAAAGTTTACTTTCTATATACCTATCAATGCCTGTATTCTCTGGTCAGATTCACCTGAACCCATTTCACAGATCCACATCATGCCAGCTTCTGAAATCCACATTGGTCGCCCCTCATGAGCCAGTTTCATAAGGTGATTTACCTATAATTAACAGTCCTCTCATGAATCCAAGTCACACCTGGTATTGAAAGACAACATTAACATCAGTGAGATGGACTGAAATGGTGTTTTGGGGTGCTGTGATGATAAAGCTAGAGAAAGGATTAATGAAATTTACGGAATTGAACCCAATCCTTAATGTAAACAGTTGCAAATTGCAGATGCTTCTGCAATTTGAAGTTTGTCATTTTCAGTTATCTAAGCACTTTTTTTTTTCCAGAAAGATTTTCATATCTTTAGGATATGGCACCATCCTGTGGCCGTTTCAAGGAGCTACATTAGATTGCCTGGTCAAAACAAAGACTAGTGCAAAAGTTTTAGTTACCCACAGTCCTAAATTATGTCCTCCTATAATATGATTTAAAAACCAGATTTTCATCCCAACCACAATCAGTGCTATCTGTGAAGATACTCTACAAACTATAGCCACAATGGTGAGAGAAAGTTTCCTCTTTCAAGATACTAACTGTAAAGAGGGCAAATCTTTGTGCTCTGTAAATTTCTGCAATAATGTGTTGAGGGGAAAAAAAAACATATAAAAACTAAATACAATACTTTCTAGAACACTAATGCACAAATATATTACTTGAAGTTATGGAAAAAATGTTAAAATTTTTATAATATACTGGTACCTGTTTATGTGGTGTTCAGATATGAAACATTTCCAGCTACTGTAAAAAGCTAAGTCTAAAGAAAATTTTATGCCTGATACCAACATACCTATACACAGACGAAAAGGGGTAGAAATTGATTTTATTTTTCCTCCTTGCAAACTAGACCTGAACTCTATATGCAGTTTAGTAGCTGGTGCATTACTGCAATGAGCAAACACATTCACAGATTTTAAAGAACTGTGTACTCACAGACAAGATATCCCCTTCATTGGTCTTCATTTAGTTGAACCATAAAGCAGAATGAACCTAAGGTATACAGAAACAACTACATAACTGTGTAACCAACAGCACATATTAGCTCAAATCTCATTATCTGGATAAAACTACACAAAAAGAATGTGTTCTCCCTCTGTGAAAAACATCCCCTCATCCCTTTATTTTTCCCTTTTTACTTGGTGAGCTCGACTGGCTGAGGTGAATTTTTATAGATAAAAGCAGCATGTAGTCAACTTGCACATGTTCAAAAAGATAAATATTCAACTTACACTTGTTTCTGGCTTTGCTATAAGCCAAGTATAAAAATCAGACTAGGGAAGCTTTGGTTTTACCACTGTGCTCAACTTTAGGCCAAGGAATACAAACTTAAAGCACTAAGCAATTCTGAACCCCACTGCATAGTCAAAGTTACCAACAACTGTGGGAAAAAGACACATACGAAGTATTAAAAAGTTGGGAGTATTTAGTTAGGGTATTATGACTTCCAAGCCATTATATTTTTAAGGCAAAATGTTATAGTAACAAAACACATTACTAATGTGTACTAAAATAAGGTTATTTACTTAAAAATGATACATTGGACATAATCTGTGTACAGAACAAGCAATTCATGGTAAACTCAGTAAGGCACCTTTTAAAGCAGATGCTGTACAAAATACATTAGCGTGTTACATTTTTAAAGGAGTATTCTACACTTCTGGCATATAACACACGAGAGTGTGACCATTTACCTTGTTCCACTCTTCTTTCATACTTTATTTACATCTTCTATACGTTAACTACAATGTTATTTATTCTTCTTGTATACAATATAGTACATTTTATTTTGGGCACGGCATGTCAGAGCACAAACGTCACTACTACATGATGTGGGTGTTTGTAACTGCATTCAAATATAAAATATTACAAAGCAACAATTACATAAATTTTTTTCAAAAACTAAAAGTAATGTGCACTCCACTTCTGCTATACCAAACAAGGCTAATACACCATGGCTCCATAAAGCACTGTATCATGCAACACTGCCAGCTGATTTCAGACATCACTCCCTATTTGGAACAAAGATTGTGGGCACCAGATAAAATCTATTGATTTCAGAGGCACTCTCAGAAGAAATGAGCATGTGCTAAACCATTCTAATATTTGACTGAAGATGAGTGTAACTTCCCTTTAGAAATGTCTGCTATAGCCAATTAAAAAAAAAATAAATTACTGTATTTGCTTTTCAAACATTTTAGACTGCGGAAATACAGTCTATAAAAATAGAGTAGATGAAGTGTGTCCTAATGATGCACTTTACAAACACATTCAATTGGTCACTTAGATCAAGATCTAATGGAGGTAACTTAAAACATTCATTTTACACTTCATATCTTGAATATTTCAAGATAGATTAATCAAGAAAATAATCAGGATGATTAAAATAAGTGATGCATTTTGGGAAAACTGTCTGTTTCCTGAGTAAAACTCAGGAAAAATAACATTTTGACTAAAACTCAAAAAACTCAAAAGGAAAACCTACATTTTATTGTGGGAATATAGTGGAATTTGCAAGTTAGCCAGGAACACAAAATATTTCCACTACTGTAAGAGCAATAATTGTGTAAATTACTCAAATTATTTTCCAGCTAACTAAAGTCACATGGAGTAAGTTGAATTTAAAATAAACCTTCTGTACATGAGTGTAAGAAATTCTAAGGCAGTCTTAATACTCTCAACATTTATTCCACATTTCTGATTGTTATTTATATATTTATGCGCATATATAAACCATCCATTAGGTTTAGGAGACTTATTTTAAGATGACAAATCCTTAAAATTTCATCCAAAGAGAGGTAAATACATGACAGACAAATCCAATTACACATACCCTAACCTTAAAGGCTTCCGAATTCTATGGTATTGCATAAAGCAACGGCTTAGATTAAGAGTATGTTTAATTATGTTATAATTAACAGGCTGGCTTAGAGCTAAGATCTGCTTAAATAGCTAAAATATCAGTATAGTCACACTTAAGCTCCAATCAGTGGATTACTTTGCATAGAATGTAGATGTGCCAAGTGCTTTATGCAACCAGGTCCTTTAGCAGTTAGCTTTTTTTTTTCTTCTTAATATTAAGGAATCAAAAAATACCTAAACATCTAGCAGCTCTTCATGACAATGAAAACTGCACGTGCAACATATGTTTGCATACGAACCTACTAACTGAAGTGCTGAAAAAATTAAGCTTAACCTTACAGATTAAGGATTTTTTTTTCTCACAAGTATCATACATCATCTTTGCAGCAGTCAGCTTACTTCTTCTGTGTTAAAATGGATGGATAAATCAATTCAAGTCTTAAGATGTCTACCAAAGATCACCATCCTATTGCCTTGCAAATGCCTAAACAATAGAGGAGAAAACAGATGAATAATTAAAAGCTATAGAAAGTCACACTTCCTTCTTTCGCTTATACTACCACCAATGGCTTCTTGAAGATTTGAGATCAACTAATTTTAAAAAAGTTTACCGCTTATAATGCTGTAGCAACTTCTGAAAGAAACAAAAAGGAGTGGGTTAATTTAAACATCTCCATGCTCTGAAAGTTTAAGCTAGCAGGGTATCTACATAAACATTTCTCCTTCTTATTGATAAAAATTCTAGAGATGAGAACAAAAAAAAGCTTATCCCTTACTTTTTTGGCTCATACCAATTATTTTTCAACTACCTGTGCAAAAATTATGCGCAAAGATATGATTAACCATTTAAAACGTGTCATGTATTTCTTGGCAATGGATGGAGAAACCTTCTTTTACAAATCCCTTTAACATGAGAATTGTGGCACAATATTGTGTATTTTTACCATTTTCAAATAAATTAAAATTATAATTGATGCACCTATGAACTTTTCAGCCAGAATACATATTAATACTTAAAGGCATTACTGAACAAAAGTAATGACTTTATTTAAAAAAAGAAACGTCCCTTGAAATAGCTAGTTATCTATAAAATATGTAGCACTGTTAAATAAAGTCTGTACATCACAATAGAAAATAAAAATACTGCTATCTTTTGCCTGACCATTTACATTATGTCTACTACAGAATTAAAAAGAAAAAAGCATGTTAGAAGGCTGTAGTTGTTCACAAATCACATCAGTTCTGCATTACACTTTTTTATCAGATGTATTTTCAAGGGAAATTTAAACATAACAAAACAATCTCCATGTACATACTTTAAGACAAAAGATAATCTGGTATAAAGCAATCTGAAGTTTTACCATTTTTTATTCAATTTTCATATTATTCCTTTTTTCTTCAAATCTCAGCTATGGCATATATGTGTGTGTGCACGCATGTATCTAATTATACACATGTACATAGGACTAGATTTTTTTTTTAATAAAGCACAAAACACACTGTATAAATAACTTCCCTTTTTAAAGTTATCTAGAACAAGATTTACAGTACAAAGTTATAGGCACTTAAATTATCAAATAGGTTCAATGATTCCAATACTGTGTTTTCATTCTTCTGATGATTCATGCAGTTGAAGCTTCAACTTTATCGTACTATTTTCTGACTTCAAAGTAGAAGTGCCAAAGAAACTATAAATCATTACTTCTGCCTTACAGTAACCTCATGGAGGGGTTCTGGTTTTCAACCAACTTGTCTGGATCAGAGGAGAAAAGGAAGGAACTACAGTTTCTTGTGCATGCCAAACTTTGGCACAATAGGACCAAATTTTGCAATTATACTAATTTATTGTATCTTCATAATGTATCTTTCAATGCCATTCCTCAAAAATGTGGCTAACTAGAACGTAAAACACCCACTGATTTACTTTTTCTCAATTCTTTAATTTTACAACCGTCCACTAAGTGTCCCACAGACATGACCTCCTGAGTTTACATCAGAGCAACCTAGCACAAAATCTTCTGCATGTTGTGGATCTTACCTTCAACAGTTCACATATTCTGTTCTGCAGGTCTTGACCTTTATTGTATTCTCTAATCTTCTAATCTTTCCTCCTTTTGTGTCTTAAAATGATACTGGTTCTCAAGCCTTTAAAAACTTACCTTCTGCCTAGTTTTGTCAAACAGTGAGAAAGCACACTTCTACAGCTGACTAATTCCCTCCTGTACGGAAAAATTCAGACTATGACAGGCACCTACCAGTGAGTTCCACTAAAGCGTAAAGGCAAAACCACAACATCAGTGGCCTTTCTGTTCAGATATAAAGTACCCTACAGCAAGAATACTGGCTGCACGTGGCATTGTGAAGAATATACCAAATTTCAGTCATCCAATTATGGAGCCCACTATTCTGTAAGCAAGATGACCAAGGCAGTCTGTACCTCTAGAGAAGATTGTTTCAAGTGCTCTACAGACCAGGTAGGCATTTCTTAATTTACTAATTGTTCACATTTTAGCAGTTCTCCTTGTGACCAAAACAAGAGTTCAAATAAAACTGAGATTTTTGAAGGATAACTTAATGGCAAGGAGTAAGTTCTGTAGCAAAACTCTAATTGTGGAGCCACACAATAGAACCCCGATAATAAAACTTGGTTCATTTAAATGTTTTCTTATCTATTCCAAATGGCAGCAAAACAATCCTGGCACACACATAAAGGCATAAAGAACTGTTAAACTGAGTAGTATCATAAACAGATT
The DNA here is from genome assembly GCF_009819795.1 of Aythya fuligula. Lineage (NCBI taxonomy): Eukaryota > Metazoa > Chordata > Aves > Anseriformes > Anatidae > Aythya > Aythya fuligula. The sequence goes on along the minus strand of NC_045565.1, from coordinate 9,409,423 downwards.
CAAAACCTACAAGCTGTTTCACAAAAACTTGGTATGGATTGACTAAGTTTTTATCAGGTAGAGGCAAATAAAAAGCTTATATTCTCCATCTCTGTTGAATCCATATAGCTTGTTAGGCTTTCACAGAAAGCACTGTAATCTGAACATTCAATTCAGTACCCAGAGTTTTACTGGAGACTCACTAAATGTGACTGAAGTCTCAATGCAGCTCAAACAAAAACAAAATGTGTATTTTACCAAGGCTGTCCATATATGTAGCATGTAGTGTACAGAGGCTCTCAGTATCACAGTCTATGAAGTACTGAAAGATTGGATTAGCAGCCTGTAGAAGCGTGGTGAGAAAATATACTGAATCTCAGTTATTTCCTCTTTCCACATAGGTCTCACCCACGTTTGGGTGAAAAAGTTCTAGGAGTCCAGCTTTGCTCTCCAATGTCAATTTACTAAGTCAAATCTTGACATCTTGTGATTCCACCATCTTGGCAAGCGTCTTCTTGATCCTCAAGGCAGTGAGTCTTGAGGCAGGATTATGAGCCCAGCATTCAGACATTAATTTCAATATTGCTCTTAAACACTGTTAAATAAGAAACAAAGGAAGAGTATTTTAACAACTGACAGACCTGAGAGGTGTATAATTTTGCTTCACTGTCAAACCCAAATTAGAGAACTCAAGTCCAAATCTAAAACATCCACATTTTCAGCAAATTTGTTCATAGAGAACTTTCTCTTCCCTTCCACTACCTAGTATTATAATAGTTGGAATTAACTGAAGTATCTCTTTAGTTTAACAGAGATGAATTGCCATGATTTATTGCTACAACTCAAGGAAGTCAGTGTAACGATAGCAATAAGCAGAAAACACTCCATCTATACAGCAAAACAAACTGTAGACAACTTTCTCACTGAAAATGAAGAATTGACAAAAATTCTTAGCCATCCAAAAATACTATGGGGAAAAGTGGGAATTCCTATAAAAGAAATCAAGTATTTGGAGAAGAAAAGCTGCATATGCAGCTTTCTGTGAAACAGTTAATTCTTATTAATTGGGTTCAAGCTGTGGCCCTTTAAAAGCACATTCATATTTAATATTTTAGTAATATCATAGCATAAATACAATGTATTTTGAAAATGAAGGACTGATCTGGAATGTACCAGAAAAATTAAGAAAAAAATTCCTATCACAATAATCACACGACATAACGCTATTAATAACCCTATTCCAGGGTCAGATATTCTGAACTCAGGATATACTGTCCAAAATAAGGGTAATGAAATTGCTCTATTTTCCACAAAATGCCTAATGTCACAAATACATATGCTATATACATTAAAACTAGTAAAAAACAAACAAAAATTTAGTTTTAGCTTTGGTCAGAACACTGAAAAAACACTCCACTGTCTAAATAGAGGATCGCACTTAAAGCAGTATTCATACAGTTGGGCACTGCTTAAGGATGTCTTCCTCTTAAATCACTGAAAAGATATGTAAAAATATGGTATTTTGTGTTGATTTCAAACAGATCTTTAACCTACTGTTGCCGTGTGGTTCAAAAATATCAGAATAACTGAATGTGGTTTACAACACTAACATTTCTAAACTAAAATACCCTTCTGTAGTAATAAACAAACTGAACTCATTCTTCCTTTCAGCATACTCACTTCATCACTATTCCATCTGTTAGATACTACTGGGCGTAGACGTTTGACACACACCACTTCTCTCATGTCCTCATAGGATGGGTCGTTTGGCACCATGTCATAGTATGGCAACTGATACTCTTCAACAATACCTGGAGATGATTGTGAAAGAACAAGCATCATTTAAGAAAAAAGTAATAAAATAATTTAAAAAGAACGTTTCTACCATCAAATTTCCTTAAGCAGGAGCAAAAATAACAATTTTGTGCCAAATCAAATGCAACACACTGTTATACTGTAATAAAAACTCAAAAACATCATTATAACAATCATTTAACAGAAAAGCTCCAGCAACTATGAAAAGCAAGTTTAAATTTAATCCCTTGCAGTTCCTTTGACTTTTTACACATAACGTAGAATTTGGCATCTTCTAACCCACTCTTATGCTATAAAGAAAAAGGGAGAAAGTGTAAGATGGAAGAACAGAATACAAGCCAGAGGACCACAAAGGAACAGTAAAGAGAAAAGCAAGGATGAGTCACAAAAATGTGTAGAACACTGAATTAGAACAGAAGCACAATAAATTATAGCAAAATATCCCAACAATTACATTTTAGAATTTGCATTGACAGCACAGTAGTTGAAATACAACTACATCCCACTACTTCTTCAAGACCAGGTATTTTGGTATTTGAGTAAGGAAAAAAACCCTGACCTGCTTAACTAACAATCAGAAAGGTTTAGTTCACTGCTTTTCAAGCTATATGAAATTATATATGAAATTATATAGCTATATGAAAAGCTATATGAAATTATATATGAAATTATATAGCTATATGAAAAAGCTATAGGTTGTTTTGACTGCTTCAAAATAAGACAAGCCTTTTGATAGCAGGCTTGTTACATTATTTCCTGGAGGAGTATTGTTAAAGCAAGACAAAGGCCTTGTAGATTTTATATATAATATTTAGAAGTTTACCTCCTGTGACACAACGCCGAGCCATTTCCCAAATGATTAGCCCAAAACTGTAGATGTCAGCCATGATATATGGTTGAAAATGGTTTTTATTCAGACTTTCATCTAGGACCTCTGGAGCCATGTAACGTTTTGTTCCCACTCTAGTATTCAAGGGAACATCAACTTCATTTGTGTCACTGCGTGAAAATGAGAAGAAGTTAGTGAATTGTGGAATGCTACAAGATGTGGTATGAAATCCTATATAATGCAATCACTACAATGTAAAGTTCCCATTTAGAAGTTTTTTTGTTTGTTTGTTTGTTTGTTTTTTTGGCATTTCCCTCTCAATGCTACAATTACAATATATTGTACCCCCCTGAAAAAGATTATACATGAAAATAAACATGAGTATGGAAGATGGCAGCTCACATCCTGCTTTGCAATATGTTAAAAACAACAAAAAAAAGAATTAAAAACCACTATAAAGATACACGTATTTGGCAGCAACTTAGACGAAAATTACTTGCAAATGCTTATTCTTTCTTTCAGGCACTAGTGTCGAAAGAGACATTTCTGTCTTTCTTGAGATTTAATATATATATATATATATATATATATATATATAATCAAGAGTACTATTACCATATTACTTTCACTATTTTCACCATTAATTTCATCAATTTCAACTCCTTTTATACTGTTCACATTTTCTATGAGATAATTTATAGTGAAACTACATAGCAATTACTATAAAAGGTCAGTTTTGAGTAACACATAAATTAGTCTTCTCTTCCTTTCCTCTACAAAACTACTCCTTTCCACAAGGAGAGGGTTTTTTCATTGTTCTCTTCTTAACAACCTATTTTCATCTTGATGCTTACCAGCATTCAAGAGATTAACTGCATTTTAATCTCAAAACAACAACAAAACCCTGAAAGCATGAAACCAAATGACTCAGTCTCAATTTTAAACTGGATATCTGGTGTATTAAAAATAATGTATAAAATAAATTTTTTCCCATTTATACAGGATTTGCCTATTTACCTGTTAAACTTGACTGCAAGACCCAAGTCAGCAATACAGCAGGTTCCATTTTTCTTTATCAAGATGTTTTTACTCTTTAGGTCCCTGTGTGCAATAGCAGGCTTGCCTTGTGTCCCATATATTTCTGTGTGTAGATGGCACAGACCGCACGCAGCAGAATATGCCAGTTTGAGGAGAGCCCTGTTATCTAGTGTAGTGCATTTCAGAAAATCATAGAGTGATCCATTTTCATGATAATCTGTAATCAAGTAAAGCTGTGTCCAGGATCCGGTTCCTTTAATATCTGCAGCTATAAAACCTATCAAATATATAAATAAGGTTACAATTTATTTGCATGTGAGTTCTTTATTCAACAGATTTGGTAAGAATTCTTAAAAATATATTGTCTAGGACTGTACCAAAAGGTACCCACTCCCCTTATGAAAACTAGTGACACAAAGAGTTAAGATTTCACCTAAACGAGGTCAGCAGCAAAGAGATAGGAGACGCATGTTTCCAACCAAGAGCAGCAAGAATCTATTATTTCTATAACATATTACTGGTTATTATTTCTATATTTTCACTATTTCTATAACATTTTACTGATTATTCCATAGCAGAAGCCATATGCTCCTCATCCCATTCATTAAAAGCTCTTCCTCCTTCACCCTAACACCAGCCTGCCAAACAAACAACACACTGCTTCCTTACCAAGGATGTTTTCATGACGCATTAGAACAGTTTGGTAAATCTCTGTTTCTCGGAACCAACTGGCTTCTTCTGTGGTGAAAAAGACTTTGACTGCAACTTTTTCACCCCTCCATTTGCCCATCCACACCTCACCGTATCGTCCTTTTCCAACTTGCCTCACCATCTGGATTTGTTTGGCAATGGTGCGCTGAACCTACAAAAAAAAAAAGGAACGGAAGTGGCAGGGAGAAGAAGAATATCAAGCAGCTAAACAAACAGATACGGGCAAGCTGCTTGTCAAGCCCCAATTGCTTTGAATTTTGATTCTGCTGGAAAATTTGTTCTGTACTATTTTCCAATAATCTCATTCCAAAATTACTGTATCTAGGGAAGAATTGTCTAACAAACTATGAAGATATGAATTCAATTTCCTATTTAAATAAGATGCATTCTCTTGCATTCTATTTCTAGATTACAAATTTATCATCCATGTCACTTGCTAAATCTTCACAGAAGTATTAAACATGACACTGAATCAGAAAATACGAACAACCACAAACCAATAAAAAGCATGTATATTTTATGAAAAGGTAAAAATTAAAAAAAAATCTTTTGAGTTCCCTGAATTGCATACTTGTGTTAACCATTCAATACATTTACATCTTAATGTTTTTAAGGCTCTAATTTTTCTTTGTGCTTTGCTGATGTCAAGAGATCCCACAAATAATCTAATTTTGTACTTTGCTTTAGTTGACTAAGTGAAGACAGGTTCCCATACTTATTCAGTTTGTACTGTATGTTCCACAGTAATTGAATATTAAAAATAATTAAAGGATGAACTGCTTTACTCTAGGCACTAGGTACAAACCCAAACTTTTTATTTAATGGAGAGAAATTCAGTGAAGAAAATCTTAGTTTATAATTTACCAGCAACGGTAGTCCTGATCCACTGCCAGAACTCTGTGACTGGTCAATAAGGTCTTTTAATGACTCCCCAGCTGGAATAAATGCTTCATCTTGTTCCAGGTCACGATTATAGCAGTGCCTCTTTGCCATTGACTTACAATAATGCCTGCAAATATTAATGGTAGAAGTACAGTTGAGCTCCAAAACACTCGAAGTATGCAGTTTATTAAATAGTTTTTTTCCCCATTCAAATGTACAACTTTTCTTAAGCAAAGCAGATTTTGCTGTACAATTTTATCCAAAAATGAGCTAGAGAGGTTCTTTTTAATATTAAAAAAATTTTTGCAATTCATGGAGAGCACATCAATTTATTGTGAGTCATGTAGAAAAGCAGCATTTTTAACAAGCAGCTCACAGCCAGTGTTACTAATGTAACCCGCCACTGGTTTTGGATTACATGAAAGGACTGAACCTTGAACCACAGCAAACGAGGCTGACACGTGGACGTTGCTGCTGAAGCTGCCAGAATAATGCTAAGCTCCAGCAAAGGGGTGGAGCAGACAGAAGCAGGCACAGTCTATTAAACTGCACCTGTATGAACTACCATAGATACCATACAGAGCAGGCAGTCAATCTTATAAACACAGCAGAAGTCAGAAAATACATCCTTGCTGTTTAACGTTTGCAAAATCAGAATATACAGGTAAATCTCAGAAGTAGATCAAGTTTTGGTATCAAAAGTGATTTTGATAAATCACTGAAAAAGATCCAAATATACAAATATTATTTGACATACTCCTGTTAAAGTGGATGCTGTAGATACTACAGTAAAGTTATACATAGCTTAGAAAACTGCAATGACCTTGTTATCTAGTGTAAAGGACCACATTCATCTAAATTCTATGCTCTGAATGTTTAATTTTAACCTAAAAATGCTAACTTGTATCCACATAGACGTGAAATTTAATTGCAATGGTTTTACCTCCAACCTATTTTGTTTACAATCACTTAGGAAACGAAAAATGTCGCTAATAAAGGAAGAGCTTTCCTTACTTGTAACAAAAACAGCTAAATAAGATGATCATGACAATTATGCAGACTGCCATAGAAATCAACACTGCCATCCAACGAATGCTGCCATCAAAGAGTCCATCTGTTGAAAAAAAAAAAAAAAGTTTCCAATGCAGTCTATCAATTAAACATGTGGTGTAAACATAGCTTATCTAAAACATGCACCTAGGGCCCCCTATGTAAACTCTTAACTGCCAACGTTCAAGACATTTATACTGGCAAATTATTAAGTAGAGCTTGCTAGTCTCTAAGAACTACTCATTTGCTATTAGACATGTTCTAGGAATCCATACTGTCATCCCAATGGAAACGCTTATTAGAGATAACAATATATAACAGGAATTCATTTAAATGGAAGAACAGTTAAGTAGAATCTGGTGTCCCAGCTCACACATGAGATACTACAGAATTCATATATTGCAAATTTCACAGTGTTCCAGATTCTCTAAAATTCATCTGCTTCCCCAGACTTTTAAATGTTATTAAAAGCAGTTGTGTGACATAAAAAAAGGGAGATGACAAATCTACCTCAAGAACATGAGGTTCATCTATCCACTTGTCTCATTAATTTATTCATTTTTTCAACACAGGAATCACAGTCCATATACTGACCAAGTATTTTAAGAGTAAATCACGATTCATTAAGTTGTTATAGTGACTGCAAAATTTTCTTTGGGAAAACAGATCACAAAAGCCACAAAGAATGGCTGTATCACTGTCACTGATTGTTATAAGGTAATGAAAGAAAACAAACACAGAAACAAAAAAAAACAAACCACAAAGAGCTTAGAAAACAGTGAGTGATGAATTACTCCAAACTTCATAAACGTACATTAGCTTGCTATGTGCCTTTGCCACAAAAAAGGCACTGTATCATAGGCTGCATTAGGCAGAGTACTGCCAGCAGGTCAAGGGAGGTGACTCTTGCCCTCTGTCCAGCACTGGTCATACCTCGAGCACTGTGCCTGGTTTCAGGCTCCCCACCACAAGAGAGACATGGACATACTGGAGACAGTCCAGCACAGTGTCATGAAGATGTTGAAGGGGACTGGAGCACCTCTCCTAAAGGAAAGGCTGAGAGAGCTGGGACCGTTCAGCTCAGCTCAGAGAAGGCTCAGAAGAAATTCATCAGTGTAAATAAACAGATCAGAAGATCACATGCAGATCAAGAGTGAATGAGTGAATGGAGTAAACGTACTGTAAGCGACTGTGGAGGAAAACCTCATTTAAAGTGGCAGAAAACTGAGAAAGAGTATGCAGCATAGTTCTGAGCTTCACATCAAAATGACTTAGTAAGGAAAAAACATTACTACAATACATGTAATTACATTACATTTTCTCCTTATTTTTAATCTGTTGATCAGGAAGACAACCTAAATAGCATAAGCAGCAGTATGAATGCTTAGGAGCTGTTTACCTGTGCTATCAAGTGGTGGTAAAGTTGGTTGTAAATCCTGATTGCAGAAGTCGGTCCTACAGCACTCAATTGTCCGACGTAACTGTGCTTTTGGTGAATCCTGTTGAAAGAGAATTGAATAAACATTCAGATTCTGAAGTGATCGACTAGGACAGACACTGGAGATGCTACAGATATAACATCAGATACAAAGGTTTAGGTCATTCTATTTCAAAAGAAAAAAAAAGTTCCACCTCACCATTTAATATATGGTGTGTGGTGTCTTCACACTGGCAGACACGCACCATCCAACCTTTTTGGGTGCATAAGTTCTGTGTTTGCATTTTTTTTATTTTTCATGTTAGTGCACAAAAAGACACTTGTGGTTTAACTGGCTAATTTATACACTGCAGAATTTTTAAGGTTGGCTAAAAGCAGTTAATTGTACATTAAATAAATACTGCTTTTAACACACAAAAAACAACTCTTTTACAAGTTTTTATCTTGCATTCATCACAGCAGCACTGTTTGCTTCGAAAACATCTTCAAAAACAATATATAAAAGATTACTAATTAAAACAATCGATGAATCACAAATCAAAACTTAAGCTCCTTGGATCAATTAGATTTATTGTGAAGTTGTCTCTTCAACAGCTGACAGAAATAAAAGGTTGTTGTCCTCTCTTCATTTTGTCAGTGACTTGCAAATGTTTCCAGAGAACTCCATCAAGCCAGGATTCTACTCCAGTCTTTGCTCAAGCACCATCAAGAGCCCTTTCTATCACTGCTCACCCATGACTATTCACTCCAGTCATATTCTCCTCAATAGCAAAGAGCAAAATGCAAAACTCTATGCTGGCAGTCAAGCTATGGAGATTGTTGCTTATGCAGTTTCCCTACATTATCTTCAAGGAGATCTTGGATCTTAATGATGTCCCATTTCACCCATTTACCTTGCACTGGAAGTCTGAACCTTCATACTTCATGCAACCAGAAGCAAGCGTTGGTTCCCCATGTTCATCTTCCTCAACAATAGCAAAGCAATGCCCATTAGTTCTGGAATAAACAGATCAACTGTGCTTTACAATTCTGTTTGGTGTTTTACATGCAGCATTAGAAATTACTATGAACTTATTAAAAATACTGAAACTGTGGTATCTAAAAAAATGTTTTGTAACACAGTGGTTGCCATACAGTTTGAGATCAAACACACACTCCAACCCTTATTTTCAAATCAAACATTGCAGGGATGTTTTCTACCAAGTTTCTGCCTTTACTACCCTCCCTCCCTACCCCCATCACTTCCAGATTGCTGGTAACCAACCACACAAAGAGTTAGTTCAGAAACAACTGAGGTGGGTGCGTGAGTGGAGATGGGACCAAATCGGCTTATTGATTCACGATGGCATAGGATAAAACAAATGAAGAAGCCCAACATTTCCCTTGAGTCTGTTCTTGAAGCTGCAATGATAACGATAAGCTGCAATGATGGAAAAGAAAGTCCCAGTATGTGAAAATTGGTTATCTTTATTTAAAAGGTGCAACAACCTACATTAAAAAACAAAACAAAACAAAAAACACTAGAAAGCAAACAACAAACAACTCTGAACAGAACACCCACAGTCACTTTCTGAAGCTGACAGCCATGAATAAAATTTATTAACAAAAAAAAGGCACATTTTTGATTTCAACAGTATATGAAAACCTCAATGATATTTTTAAGTAATACCAAAGCAATTCCCAAAGCCCGTGCTTTCCACACTTATAAATTTAAGATTTTATAAGGTCAAAATTCATTCACTACCTCACCACAGACATTAAAGAAAACAAAACCCCAAATACTTTTGTTTCCCAAAAAGATTGTTTAATTAAAGACACTCTGATTTGAGAAATGTAATTCCATAAAGTACCCTGCATACGTTCACTGCATATGCATTACTAATTCTTTAACAGCTTTATTTCAGAATAATCATTCATATTGCCATTAGCCACTTCTGAGGCAAAAAAAAATAATGGCTACCCCAACTTTACACACTAGAGGGCGATAAAAAGCAAAAAATAAATATCGAAAGGAAATTTTAAGACAAAATACTGGGTAATATCTGACAATTTTCTAGGTGTAGAGTTATGTTTGGAAAATACTGCCTGTATTTGCATTTCAAAACATGTTGTCAGTGTTTGTTCCAGCTCCTTAGGTTCCACAAAAACTATATGCCAAACGACAGTTTTAGATAGTTAATGTGGTTTCAAGTAGAGTTAGAAAGCGATTAGAAGCGACATCAGAAAGAGATACGCTTTCTATTACATACCTTTGGGTTAATTAAGGAAGAAAAGAGAGGGGCCTTAAAAATGGAACATGGTGAATGACGAAAAAATGAAAGGGAAAAAAGGACATTTCAGGACATAAAAGTAAAAACATCTTATGGAGACAGATACAAAAGATTCATAAGATACCTATGCCTATCCAAGTTAAAAGCTACCCAGATATCCTATGTTCAGAGACTCCCTCCCTGCCTTTCCCTCACTCACCTCTACAAATAACATACACATAACAAGAACAATTCTCAGCAAACGGCTATGTAAAAAAATAGTATTATATTCTGAATTCTATGTGAAGATACATTAGAAATGTAAACAAGCATGTGGTTGTATCAGAAGGTGTAGATTTGGGTCATTTAATGCTCACCCAGTTACAAAATGCTACATATGGGTCACTAAAACCTTAGTCCTTCAAAGCAGCTGCTGGGGGCAAAATGGCTGGTTGCAAATGATGCTAAGATCCGGTTATTGTTTACATACAGATGATTGCAGATTTTAACTCTCAGCTTTCCACAGAACTAGTCAGTTTCTGATCAAGTACAATCAAACCACCCAAGAGAACCTAAGTCAGCACACCAGAGATACTTCATGCTCTCATGAGCAAAAAGCCTCTTCCAAGAGCTCATTCTCTCCTGTATTCAGTACTTACATGCACGTGTTATTAATAGCATCATCTGGACAATGTCCTGAGCAGTAGCACTTAAGAAACGGTAAGGTGTCTTCTGGAGCAAGTGTTACCCCATTTGCTTGTTTCTTCTGGTCAGGATTTGTCTTCATTCCTGTGCCATGCAGCATGCTGTCTAGATTTTGTCCTGGACATTTAAAAAATAGAAATATTTTTATTTTTTTTTAAATTCATTTCTGCATCTCTGATAATTGCTTTGGAACTTCAGAGGAAAAAAAACACCACCACAAAAGAATAATTTTATTATCAAGTAATTATGCAAGATATCAGAACTTCCCTGAGATTACAGTAGAAATTCACGTTAATAACGTTACTCTAGAACTATCTAGATCATATTTTCTATGTTAGTAGTAGATCTTCCAGCCATAATCAATATAAACAGAAAGGATATTTTTCCTTTTTTTGAGACGGGGCAAAAAAGTAGTGATACAAGACTGGTACCAATTTTCTGAAGAAAGCCCTTCTCGTTCCTCTGCTCAGAAAACCAAAATGCTGGCCGCTGGTTAAGCACAACAGTCTAATTTTATGCATGACCGAACATACTTAATATGCAATTTTGTAATTCTCTGAACTGAAGTCATTTTTTATGGATTCACAGTCTCACAGAAGAGTAGTAATAACTCCACCAAAATCTCTTGGGTTTTTTGATCTCTGTATGCATTAGTACTTCAAAACAGCTAAAGTAAATCTTGTTTGCAAATTAAATTTCAGTAAATGACATGAACATCCACACAAATGAGCTTTCAGAGAATAAAAATAGGGCTAAATAATGTTCCACGTAGCCTTCAATTTCTCAACATTAGTAGATTTGAGCATCATATATTCTAGTTCATATTACTGAAGTGCTTTTCTGAATGTAGGCATTCATAAGAAAAATACCATCTGTCTTCTTCTGAGGCAAGAACATCCGAAAAAAAAAAAAAGGAACATTAACTGCCTCCTTCAGAAGATGCTTTGTGACCACTATGAGAGATAAGATTATCTTCACCCATTTCTTCCAGTTTTATCGCACATAACGTCACTGACAGAAAACCTCTTTCTATTCATTTCCTAACAGTATTCTCAGTACTTGGAAGTCCCCAAAGTGTGAGCCAAATAAAGTCAGAAGAGTAGTGGAACAGCCTGTCACCTGCACTGACAAAATTTATAGTCAGTCTCTGTGGGATGCGTAGCATGCAAGAGGAAAGAACAGCCACTTGGGACTGTGGAAGCTTTCAAGAATTCAGTTATTAATTCAGCAAGTACAGGTACCTCAATACCTCTCAAAAAGATTTGCTGCAATGACAACTTTCAATTTATCTAAGAATAGAAGGTATTTTGGAGGACATTCATGGTCTCTTTTAACAGATTTTTGCATCTTCTTGTCAAACCCACTGAACACTAGCTGTAATAAAAACATTACCCTAATGCTGCGCCTTGTCTGGAAGACTTGCAGAAAAGATGAAAAACTTGTACAGCTATCACCTTCTGCATGAGTCTGTTCTAACATCTGCTCTGTCATGCAGCCAAATGTGCAATTCAATATTTGTGAAATTTGATCATTTTTCTTTTTTCTAATTTTCTAATACAGCACACCCAGCGCACTGTCCTGATTCAGCCATTTCCCTGAAAGTACATTGTGTCTCCTTCAGATATAATTAAGAGTACATCCTAATTTACCTAAACGCTCAAACCAGTAAGCCGTGTTTTATTTGAAATGTAGTTTTCAAACAGTATTTCAGCATTATCCGAGTTAAATATCTCTAATATGCGCAAGTTGTTTTTCACACTGGACCTTCTTGTTAACTTCACATCAAGTTTACCCATGAGATAGGTATTTCCAATTTAATAAAAATAAAATTTTCGTGTATGAAATGGCAACTTCTCCAATGTCTGCCTAGTTTTCTTCCCAGCAAAAACTGAAAAGCTCATTTTAATACTGTGCTGCAGACATTATACAACATTGTTTTCACATTTAAGAGCTCCTTACTTGCTCAGAGAACAGGTAATTCCACTTAATATTTACTTAAAGGAAAAGCCACTGCCTATGTACAAATATTATCTTGCCTTCTAATTCTGTTGAACTACTAAAGCATCTTTCCTTGATTTAGGAACTAAATAGTTAATATTGTAAAAAACAAACAAACAAACAAAAAAACCAACACTTTAACTTCAGGGACATTCCAGATGTTAAAGGCCCGCATACTTTATGATCTACATCTCAAAGTCGCTCATTCATCTTCCTAACCTGAACATGAAATGCATTTTCTCAATTTGTTAGAAGAAACTATCAAGGAACCCTTAATGCATGGCTTCTCCTAGCTCAGGGGAGAAAGAATAAAATACTGAACTGCAGTTTGCAATAGATCCAGGCTAACATAGACTAAATCATTCTCCAGGATTGGTGACAGAAAAATCTGTAAAGCACAACTTTTATTATTCACTGCCAGTGCAAAGGTACCATCTAACATTTTTATTTTATGACCAGCCTGGCATTTTTCAAGCAATATTATTCTTAAACTAACACTGCAGCATGACTACATATATACCACCCTTTAACAGTACATGTTAAGATGAAATTAATTTTTCCTCTTAATTCTATAAGATGACTTGCATTGCAAGTTTTATGAAAAATCAATACCCCAAGAAATCCATGCTAGATAACAGTATTTTCATATATTTGTATTTTGTACAGTCTATAAGGCAAAGCTTTCTATTCAAAGCAAAAATACAACTTCATTATGTTTGAATGGGAAAGAGAAACAATATTCCATGGTAGCCTGCTTTCGTCTTGCAGGCTGTATTTGAATTGTACAAAGCAAAAAAAAAACCACCACATCCCTCTTGCATTTTTACTTTCTAAGAGGACAAAGAGAACTCCTATTAAACAGAAAAGACAATTCACTGAGTATCAAGGGAAGGAAGAGCAAGGAAAATAGTCTGTTTGGGATTACTTCACAAGAAAGTTAATAGCTCACAGCTAGTTTTTGCTCCCCACTATATCCTTCACTGTGATACTACAATTCAACCTCAGCATTTCAAGTGTGATTAGTGCCCATCTTCAAGATGGTAGGTCTGAGGAGATGAATAGGGATAATAATTTGGCTCCCATTCAACTGAAACGTGAAAGGGGCAGACCACGACCCAAATGGGGGCACAAAGGTGTTTCATTGCGTTTTTTTCCTGGTTAATAGATACTGAGTAAACAAGCAAGTGTGAATGAAGGATATAATAAATAACATTTTGCTTCAGGAATCATGTGGCAGTGTTGTGCCAGCACTCTTGTTATTGCCACACGTTAAAGCTCTGCCTGTCAAACATTCACTCTACTTTATCTTCCTCTGGGTAGCAGAAGACAGACAATTACATTTTAGAGGTCTTGTGAAGCGCCTTGACAATATAGTTAATGGCTTCTTTTCTACTACGTAACCAGAGACTTCAGATATAGCAAAGCTCCTTTCTGCATTATTTCCTACCCTTTGCCCATAAATTGCAAAAGCCTGGTGGAGCTAAGCAATATACATTAGTATTACATGAACAGTCATGCGTTGGAGAACTTGATCACGATTGAGGACCAATTTCAGCCTGTTTGTCCACCCTTGAGAATACTTCCATCATTTATCTTTTAAAATAGGAATTCCCATACAGTAGATGTTTTATCCCATTGCTAAAACTTACAACACTCAAATATCCGTGTGAGTTGGAGCATTATCTTTTTGTGCAACCACAGTGCCAGAGAAAGAGAAGCTGATGGAACTTCAGTGTCACTTGCTCCAGACCATCACGACAGTGTCTCACATGCACTGCATTGCTTCTAACAGATTTCTAGAAGAAAAATGTGAGCAACTGCTGCAGACAGGAAGATGTTAAAATGACTTCAGCACTAAACTTCCACTAAACTTCTTTAAATAAAACCAGTTTGTTTTTAAATAAAACCTACCAATGTATCATACTCAGCCGTTGATCAAAAACATCAATTATCCAAAAAACTTCTTATTCCAATCTTAGAACAACATTAGACTGCAAGCATATGTTAAGAAAATACAGTATATACGAAAAACCGCACTAGGCTGGAAATGTATTTCAAATCTTCAACCACTAATATGAATATGGATAATCCTAAAAAGGTATTGAACAAGACAGTGAATTGCTATTAGCCACTGTGAACTGAGCTGCTATTCAATGCCAGGTTGCATATGTCATTTGACCAAGTCTTCTGATCTAAGACAAGGTTTAACACAAAAAACAGTTAAGAAACACAGAGGGCAAAAAGTGGAAGGTAGAAATACAAAAGCCAAAATTATGCCTATAATTTCTTATTCAACTATATCACCTCTATCTCCACAAATAAAGTTGTAAGGCTAAAACCAGTAGCCTATAGCAGTCAAGTTCTTCAACAGCTTTCTGAATTCATAAGTTTTCCCCTGATTTGTTTAACAAAATTAATATAGACATATATAAAAACATTTTGACTGCAAAATAAATTATCCTTAAATGGCATTTATCCTTGAAGAACTCCACTAATCTAAACCTTTTTTATGTTAGGAAGGCCTGGCTTATAAAAAAGAAATAATTGGAACTTTTTTTATGTGGCAGTTTAAATTACTTCTTCCTTGCTTCACAATGCAGATGCTGCAAATCATCTACTACAACAAGGACTTGTCACCTTTCTGCCTATAACAAACTTTCACAATGATTTAACATGTACTGCTATATGAATTAAACCTTAGTATAACTGATACAGCTTGAAGAAAATATCAGTGCTTCCCATTAAAAACACTAGTAAAGAAAAACAACACAAAAATGAGGTTTATGGGTACAAAGGAAACATCTTCAGTACTTCTATTAGCTCTGCTTCTGGCATTTTTACGCTAATTGTTCACATAGTGCTTTTTTTTTTTTTTTCTTTTAAATATATCAAGCCTATGATCTCTAAAGACCAGGCACGTTAGAGGTAGCTCCATCTAGCAGAACTGGTTCCTAGAGAAAAAAAAAAAAAAAAAAAAAAAAAAAGGACCAGAAGTTCCATCAAGTTCCCAGCCTACTTGTTTAAAACCTTTCACTGCCACCCTCCAGCTACCCCAGGAGTTACACCGTGGTGGTCATCACTGAGAGGTAGCCCAGCAAACCCTGGCCTCTGGTCTTACTTCCCTGAAATGTCATTTCTGAAGAATGTTTGCTGCTCTTGTGCTTTAAATACAAGAGACATAAACAAGATTTTCTTTATAATTTACTTTAAAAAAAATATATACTGCATTTTAATTTACATTAAATGTATTTTTAAAGAATAAAGTTACTCAAAACTATCATTCAGATTACAATATAGAAATATATAATCTCTTGGTAATTCATTAAAGTAACTTAATAAGCCAAATATTTAACAATAATTGACAAGTTTTCATGTATAATAATTTAAAAAGTTTGTTGTCAATGCTTTAAAGATAGATGTGGCCATTAATTGGGGAAACCATTGGTAAACAGAAGTACAATACTTTTCAACAAAATATCAGCTTCTGAACACTCTAAATACCTTTCGCAGATTTTAGATTTTTTATTCCAGATTAATTACTGAACTTAAACACAAACTATTCCACCTGAAATTCAAGAAGTGCATAAAAGTTAACTGATTTTTTGTATCAAATCTTTACCTAAAAGGAGGTACAATACTGAAACAAGCCTCAACAGATTTATTTTCAGCTCATGAATGGACAACACCAACTTTAACAAGTCTTTTAATATTTAATATTAATACTACTTGAAAATTTAACTTCTAGTAAACTTCTTCATGCATATTGAATGCGATTAATACTTCTTTGTAGCTCATTTAAAAGGATTAAAATACTGGTCTCCTGCAGCATGTCTGAAGGACACACAACAACATGATGATCTACATATGTAATATTACCTTGTACTGTCAGGATACTGTATCAAAGTGCAAAACATAAAACACGTTTAATTATATTTGAAGCTACTTGACCACTCCATTACACATATTGATTAGCTCTGCTCATCAGTGCACTGTAAAAACAAAGAATGCTGCTCTGAAGTATAACTGGTTCTCTGAACTGAAAACCTGCACTAGTGGTAAGACAAAAGCGTATTTACCACAGTACTTAATTGCTGTTGAAGCTGACGAGCTCTAGCCTTAGATGAGCAGAGGTAGGTGGGTGACTATGTAAAGCAGTAGTGAGTGCAGAACAAATCACAAGCCTGAAGATATTGCAAAGGCCTTCCACAATGAGAAAGGAAATACAACAATGTTTTTTTGCATTTTGTTTTTTAACAGCTGTTACTCAACTTAGTTATCTGCCATCCAGATTCATTTTTGTTCATTTCTCTATTGACAGAAACCAGGGCAGTGTCCCATAAACTGAAAAGAGGACCCTGTCCAAAAGGTGACCGCTGTGTTCCCCTGCTCCTTAGTACCAACAGCCAAGCAGCAGCTGCTCCCCAGTAATTTCATGGATTTGCCTGCCTTCTGCTCTTGTTGGAAGAATATTTTCACATCAATCAACACATGCAACCACTTGTTTTTTAGAAGTTACCTATTAAGGAATGTGTGTACATATACTTGCACGTATACAGACATTTGTTATCTATCCTCTCAGGTCTCAGTAAGCCCTGAAGCTCCCACAGTTCTGAAGCAGCCTCCAACACAACTGAGAGAGCAAACCTTGGTACCACTCCCTGAAAGCACATGTGCTCAATGTTTCCTCGTCTCCCTTCTTCTCTCCTCTTTCTATAAGTTACACAGATTCTCTTTGATTCCTCCTATTGTGTGTTCTCCACCTCTGCTGGTTTCTATATGTACACTGATGCATTTTTGCAACATCTTGCAAATATCTTCCCTGTCAACACTGTTCTTTTCACATTAGATTTCCTTTCCTATGAAAATTTCAAATACTTGATAACTATCAACTTTCACACACACCCCCAAACACAACTCCTCCAAGAATGCAACAAAAAGCGGAGAGACGACTTTTTCTTGCCACCCCTAGAAACCAAACATATTTCATGTGTTTGAAGACAAGCCCTTAGGCAAGTTGCATCAAAGAAACAACATTTCAGCTAGCTCAACTTTCCCAGGGCTTTCAGAACTTGCTCAGTATTGATTTGAAAGTCAGGGATATTCTTAAGAGTAATTCATTCTTTAGAAGCTGAAATTTTATTTATGTTTCCCAGTGTATTTCAACTTTATTTAGTGAAATTTATTATTGTAATATACATTAGAAGGTACACATTGAAGCATTGTTAAAATGAAGAATTAATCTAGTTTAATTGTAAGTCACTGTAAGACCTACATATTTATCTTCCTTCTACTTCAGAGATAAGAGAGAAACAATTTTGCTCCTTCAGTTTCTCCCACCTGGAGTAAAATACCGAGTATTGACTATGCTAACAGGTAACAATTTCAGTATAAAGCACAAAACAAATTTCCAACTTCTTCATTGGGAGAAGCTGGTATCTCCTGCAAGAAGTAGCAAAAGTGACTGATGAAACAAGCTCTATTGCAAATTGCTAAGTCTGAAAACAACCTAGCGTGGAAGAGACCTCCAGAAGGCACCTGGTACCACACCCCCGGTCAAAGAAGGACCATCCTGGAAGTTAGACCAGGTTGCTCAGTCATTCCAATCAAGTTCTGGACAGCTCTAAGGACACGTGTGACAAGTTCTCAGGCAGCCTGTTCTATGCTTGTTCACATTCACTGTGTGTTTGCTCCCACCCCTCAATTTCTCACCCAAATTTCATTTATTGTGATTTGTTCTGGTTACCACTAAAATTACCACAGAGCTATCTCTGAATATCTGTAAATCCTATTTTCAACTATACTTAAACTATGCTATTTCTGTCTAAATAGACTGAGCTATTTCTTGCTAACTAAAGATTGCACGTTCACAACGGGATGAGGGACCAGTATTGAGGATTTCCCTCTCCCAACTTAATGTAGCCAAGACTCAGATTCATGTTTATTTGTACTGCTGCCTTTAACCTTGAAATCTTTGCTACAATCACAAAGCTTCAAATCAATACCCATGCTCTTCCCCAGTCTTGAAATGTGTGCAAACACAGCCAAAAAGAAATGCAGCTTTAAATACCTTTAACAAACTGCAATTCTGCACAGATCCAGAGAGAGGACTTGTGTTCCACAGAAATTTAGCTGTGAATGTGAGTGGGATGATACCAGAACAAGCTGACAGATAATCAGCCTTGCACAGAAGTGCTCATCATTTATTCTTTGTATAGCTGACCAGCTCTCTCAGTCAATTCCAGGTAAGAATCTTTCATGTCAGTCTAGTCCAACTGCACCCCCGCCAAAAGCTAGGCTCAACATGGGTAGAATAAGAGATTTCCATTGTTAATTTGAAATATCATTTATATTTACTGCTTGATAAAGTCTGGTAATCTGTGTAAGTGCTTCTCCTCACCTAGGTTAGCAGCTGCGGCAATTCCCAGATACAGGTTAATAAAATGGATTCACTGACACCATCCTAACAACCACTAGTGGTATTCTCTTTGCACCCATCAGAACAGTACAGTACAGGCAGTTTATTTTTTTCTCCACACAGAACTACTTATAGCCTTTATACTTAAGCTTCAATTCCATATAGAGTCAGAACAAGGTGACAGCTACTTTGGTCTGTCTACTCCAAATACATTTTAATTTAACCCAGTTTGAGAAAGGACCAGGAGACCTAATGACAACTCTAAGTCCAGATTTTTTTTTTTTGATAAGCAGTGATCAACAGACTCACAAATGAGTATTTTCACAAACTAAAACCAGGCTCTTATGACCACTATGTAGTCCCACTTCATCCAATTAATAAGGACAAGCAATTCATTTAGATTACTTAATGCCACACCATCCAAGGTGCTGGGAATGTTAGAAGGCATAGAGAATTCCATGCTGCAATTTCTTCAGTGGGTCAAGTATAAAAGGGTCAGACAGTTACAGGAAATTGCAATTCAGAAGGAATTCTGCACCACAGAATTTCCGCAGATCTGATGCTCACGTAAGTTGCTCCAGAGAGTACTACGTATTTTTGGTAACTACTCAAGCATTTGCTAAACTAGACTTACTCCATGATCTACCCTACAACAACATATGACCGCCATACTATAACGCTGCTTTTTTTTGTCAAGCTTCTGCATGGCATGTCAGGCAGATAAGCCACCTGACTGGAAAAAAATGGTCCTCGTGTTTAAACAGTTCATTTCTAAAACAACCAACCAAACAAACAAAAAAAAAAAAAAACACAAAACAACAACAACAAAAAAGCCACTGGAATACACATATTCTTCAGTTATAGAAATACACTTATTGCAGCTAGCAGATATTTACCTTGAACATGTAAAATGATAAGCAGGTAGGCTCCAAGCAATCGCTCACAAACTCTTAGTCGAGTCATTGTTCACTTCTAATCCTTCCTGTGCAAGGCAGTGGCCCTTCTGCTTGACAAACGTTGAGCTTAGTCTGTTCGGTGAAGCCTACTACCAGATTTGGTGCTTGACTGCAAAGATGATTTTGCGATTTTTCGAAGTCTGTTTCCTGAAAGACACAGTAAAGCAAAATGTTAAATCATTACTTGCATTTCTGAAAATAGGTAAAAAAAACTCACGATACTTCACTGCATTGAGCATAACTAGGTTGCTCAAATAATTAAAAAGGCATATATTTATTAAGATTAATAATTGAAAACATTAGTTGTTTTTACCCTGAAATATACTTGGTAATAACCAGATTCACAGCATTTTTTTTAATATTCAGATCGAAATTGTTAGATTTATTAACTCATTAGGTACAGCCATGTATTTTAGACTTTTATACAGCTAACATAGGTAACATTTAATAGATTAATGTGCAAAAGTTAATGTTTAAAACCTGTTTCCTTTACATGAATTAAAGTTCATATTCATTATTTTTCATAAGGAAGAATTCAGCAGGGTTATTTTCTAAAAGAACAACACATTTTGCTTCCAGCTGAAAAATGCTTGCAAAGATCATAGCAACAAAAACCCAGCCTCTCAGCTGGATGAAAACCAAATTTGTACTAAAATACTTAGTTAAGTAATTTACTTACAATATTAAAGATTTTGTACTATTTCAGAAGACAAAAAACAAACAAACCGAGTAACACTTAACATCGAACAATAAAGAATAAATTTTATTTAGTATCAATTGTATTCTAATCCCTCTTCTTGGAAACTAGCATGTTATATCGTGTTTGCTGGAGAAGACAAAGTTGGTCCAATCCACAGCATCAACAAAAATTTGTTAATAATGTTAACTGCAATTCAAAGTCCTGGTATCTTTCCAGTTTCATGTATATAACCCCAATTCCCAAAATATTACACTATCATGTGTGCACATAATTTGCTCTGAAATTAAACGGAGTTGTTCTCATTCTGCGGACAAGCACACAGATAAGACAGTCAAATTGAAAAAAAATTACTTCTTTGGACCACAGTGGTCAAATACTACTCATCAATTCAGTGCATATTCGTGGTCATGTTCTGCTTAATAAACTTTTTACAGTGATTAACAAAGGAAGCGTAATTAAGCCTCAAAAGACTACAGAGCAGCTCACACACCTAAACAGTTAAGAGAAACGAAAGCGGTTTTGCAGGAGGAGGAAGAGGAGGAGAACCCTGATTCTGCCTCTCTCCGGCCTCTTGTTTCAGTGGGCCTGACCCCCTGACCCCTGTCAGCCTGGCGCTGCTCATGAATGCAAACACTTGCATTTGTGCAAGGATGTGCTGCAATTACTGCTGGTGGCCGCTTCCACCATAAATAACTCAATCTGTCTGCTGGTGAGACCCGAGAACTTTTAATTTTAATTAGTGCTTCAGAGGCATTTGCCATGGAGGGAAATTAGCAGCAGAGCCGGGAGGTGACTGTCACTTCAATTGCGGCAGGGAAGGGGCATGCAGCCTCCGACCCGTGCCCTACTTTTCACACATCTCTGACTTCTCCCTAATGAAGCAACAAAGCGCTTGGGCGCTGGCAGCCGCGGGGTCCGCTTCGGACAGGCCGCCTCCGAGCTGCCGTGCTGCGCCTGGACGCGACCACGGCAGTGGTGTTTGCCATGAGGGAAGGCAGGTTGTCCTATGGTCAGGCCGTATTTACAACAAGACGCCTTGCAAACATCCTCGAACACTCCTAGCTGCAAAATAAACTTCCTCTCCAGGCAAAAATGAAAGCAATGTGGTAACAAAACTATTCTCTCTTTAGCATTTCACAATCAAAAGAAATATAACCGATTCCGACAGCTGAAGGGGACGTCCTTCTAATTACAAAAATGTCAAGACACCGACATAAAACTATATATTATTACTGCAGTTCCTGTTTCAGTTGTGATGAACTTCAATCCTCAATAAAACACATAGATGATATGAGCGGCCAACACCTTGTACATAGTTAAGCAAAGGTTTAATTTACAACACCACTGTAGCAGTCCATCAAGGAAAAAACCCTCTAATAATCTGATTAAAGTGCATTTAAAAATCATTTCTGCACTTCTTCATGCAAATTTCTGTAAGTGCCACCTATTCTCACTGTCTTTCACATTTCAAGAGGAGGAGTGTTTGAAACTTTCAGAAAAGTTTACATACTGCACAACAGAGTACGCTACCATAGCATCAGGAAAAAATTGAAAAAAAAGACCATTTTAAGGCAATTCACTTCCAATTTCATGGTGATTTTAGTTTCTGAGAGACAATCTAAGAGTTTTCAAAAAATTTTGTCCAACCCTGTAGGATATAATGCTCTCAGCTTAGAACCCGTATTTTGTACCTGGGTCCTCCTTTCACTAATATTTCACTTTTCAGAAGACAAATACGTGTAAATATATACATGAAAGTGTATGTAATAAAATGACAACAGGAACAAATTTTAATTCCCTATTTTTAAATACTCTAGTTTTAGAATGCTTATCACCACGTAAAAGAATACATCAAAAAATGGAAACTAAAACCCAGCAGGACTGCAATTCCCTTCTGTTCCCCTGAAATCCATACATGATATGACTTCACGTTGTTACTTGAATTATCTTTCTGTAGTGTCAAACATTGAAGCATCAGGTTTGCTGTTAGCCAGGAAAGCCCTGCAGCGGGTTTAAGGCCTTGGTAGATGGGAGCTACAAATATTGCTGTACTTACAGCTGCAGTGACGATGTCTTATGGTGCGGCAGGGAAACTTAAGCCACAAATTTAAAAACCAAACAAAAACCAACAGATTTAGAATAAAGTGCCACAACACAAACTATGAGAACATGTCCTGTTCTATTGCCCACACTTCAATAGCAACAAATGAATGTCAAAAACCTGATGTGGGCAGGCTGAGGCAATTTTTTCAGTAACCACACTAACATCCAACAAAGCTTCTCTGCCACAGCTATCATACACGATTTGAGGTGTTTCTTATTCATCTTTTGAGCTGCTCTTCCTTTTTATGATTTCAGCTTCTGAGCTAAGCTATGAGAATTAGTTCAATAGCCTATGCTGTTCCTTCTCAGGTGAGGAAACTGAAAATATTTAGTTCTTAACATGACCTGGTACTCTGATACAGCTATATAGTTCAACAGATTGAAAAAACAGACTGTTTTAAAACAGACTAGTTGTTCTAGCAAACACCATACCCCAAAGAGTGGTTGTTATGACCTTCGTCTGAGAATATCTTTAATTAAAACAAGACAAAACAACAAAAAGTCCATTTGACAGAACTGAAAGGGCCACAGCTGCACCTCTTCAAAGTTGTTCCTTATTGATGGGAATCCAGAAAGTCTGCAGCCATGCTGTAGCACACTGAGGTAAGTAATAGCTGGAATTTCTCCCAAAACTGCCTGGTATTAATAGTCTAGAATGACACAAATAAATGAGCACTTCAAATGTGTTAAAGCACCAATTAACTGCTGGAACATCGGTCTGCCAACACAGTAATGCTGAAGAACTTCAAAACCACAACCCAATCAGTTGTTTTCAAACTCCTCAATGTCTATTTTTTCTGTTATAACCATGAAGAAGTATTCAACTATAATCTTTCAGAAAGCAATTTATTCCTAAATCGTAAAGCCTGATTTGTCTACAGTGGAATTTATTATCTTTCTTAGAAATATTTTATTGACGATAATGCTTTTGTTATTATAACTTTTTTTTTTTTTTTTTGAAATTGGAACTCAGCTGTGAATTTATGAACCAGCATGGGCATCTAGCCCTACGCTCTGTATGACTCCAAAAATACGAAGCAAAAGTGCACAAGATTTGTTGTATGGTCTGAAATGATTTTAGAAGTAGGGAATCTAGTTTTAATTGTTCTTTAGATGTGGCTCTGTAATAGTTTTAACAGCATGATCCCCAAACCAAATGAGCCGCACTATCCCAGATTTTAATAAAGAATGATAGTGCTGAACATAGCAACAAAGACAGTATTGTAAAAAGGGAATTTATCTTGTAAAAAGGGAATGTATCAAAAGAAACATCAATCTCTAACTTCCCAAGAATTAAAACATCAAGTCCATTTCAACACACAGGATATGTTTCAAAACATTTGCAGCAGTACGTACAGTACCAAGTAAATCTGTTTGGCAAAGCAAAACTGGAAAATATTAGATGTAGCCCCTATGTGTAATGGGTGCAAGACGTGGTTGAGGTAATTATAAGCATGCTGCCTCAATCATACATACAACTTTGAGGTTGCACAGAATGCTGGAGAAACTGGATTGTCAGTCTAAGCCAGCATACAACAGCAACTTTTCTATTACAACTATTAGAGCTTTAGAAAACCTGATATGGTGCTATAATTATTGATTTGCATGAAAAAAATAACAGTAAAGAATTCACTACAGAGCAGACAATAAGTAGTTCTGAGAAAAGAGATTACAACCACAGTTCAAACAACATTCAAAGACCTGGATTCAAGAGTATTTATCAACTTTCATTACAGAACTAAGCACAAGGAGTAGAATGTTGATAAGCCACACTGGCTAACATGAGTTGTCAATTCAGTTGAGTGTTGTTTCTATGCAGGACTTGGATCACATGAAGAATCGAAGCATTGGGACTGGAATAAAATACAATGGCACGACAGTGGCAAAGTTAAACATATAAGGAAGAATTTCTTCTCTGTGTAGCCTAGGAATTCGTGCACAGGAGACAGCTATAACCAAGGACTTGAGTACACTAACTGAATACCTCATGTCAGAGACACCGGTGAGATGTGGCTAGGAAACAGGCAAACATGACTCTAAGACCGTGCAGGAAAATTTTCCAGAGGAAACAGTAAAGCATGAACAGCACTGTACAAGAGACAATACAACTGATAAATTCAGCATATGCCTAGAAGGACTGATAATATTATCTGGAGAATGGGAAAACCCTATGAATGGAGACAAAAAAAAAAAAAAAAAAAAAAAAAAAAAAAAAAAAAAGATTAATAAAGTGAAAGTTGGCTAGGAAATAATTACACTTTGGAAATACAAAATATGAATAAACACATGGAAAGATGGGCAAGCATTCAATCTGAATAGAACTACTGGCTCAACAACGATAAGGTATGGATTAGCTATTAAAGTCTGTTTAGATCAGAAATTGGAAGACAATTTCTGAACCCTGGTTAGGTTTTAGGGAAGACTGTTAAATAGAGTCCAAAAACTTAATTTCTCTGTAGCTTATAAAGGCCACCATCTGATCTAGGTGCAGGTGACGGGAAATGAACAAACTGATCTGAGAGCCCTTCCAACTCCATGTTCATAGAAAGGGCTGTATTTAACTTCAGTCAATTCCACAACAACAGGAAGTTTAAATGTAAGTTTCAGGTTCTGTACTGGCATAATTTTGTCAAATACTCGTACAGGCCTATTTTCCTCAGACTTTTAAAACAACTCTCTATTATTTTATTGCAAGGCATGCCTTCACAAACTATTTAGAAGTGTAGAAGTTAAACATAGGTAGTACAGAACTAGTTAAAATGTTTTTCAAATATGATACCTTAAAAAAATGAAGGTAAAACTGCTAAAATCTATTAAGAAATCATAGAGTCAATGGAGAAAAAAAATACTGAAAGCCAGTTGTCTGCATGGCAGCAACAAAAACTACTCCAAAGAAGGCCATTTTTGTTTAGGTGCTAATTTGTGCAAGTCCGCAAAAATATTCCACTGAACTGCAGATTATATTAATCTAAAACTATTAGTGACTGCAAAATATAAAAACTAAAAAGATTGTTTACATTATTTCCATGTTCTTTTTACCTTCACAATCTGCTACAAAATTTGAAATATTAAATGCAGTGTGTGTGCATTATACACTCCTTGAGACTGAAATGAAGAACATATCTCAGTGCTATGCAGAGAATATTTATAAACGTGTTTATAATGTACCTACTGCAATGGTGGATTTGTTCATCCAAAAACCATAAACTCTAACAATTACCTTCTGCAGCAGTGTTAACATTCTTAAGAAAGGACTTATTTGTGAGCAGCCGGAAGAGAAGTCACCAAAATCCACCCTGGGCACTAACAGAAATCCTACAAAAGGAAGATTTCACACTGCTCGCCAGAAACAAATGCGTGTATTACTGCAGACTTTAGAAAGCAAACTACTGAATTATGATATATCTGTCCGTTTCACAAACAAAGTTGTTAACCATGAAGAAATTAAAGCATAGCTGCTTTTTACCATGCCCAGCACAATTAGGTAATTGGGGACGCCACTCAATGGACTCCTGAATGCCCATCTTACTGTTATTCTGGAATTCCAATTAACTGCTACAAAGTTTCTGCCATTAAATTAACAGTAATGAAATTCACTAAACTTACTTTCCCAGTGCCATCAGGTATTCACACATATCCTTGTGTGTTATAAACATGACGCATTCTGTTATTTGAACATATTCAAACAGGATCTCACTACACAGTTTTTATTCATCTTGACCCAGTTTCCCTCTTTCAACTGCACCATTTTCGTGATTAGCTGGCTGGGAGCTTCTGCACTTAAGAGAAGTGGCAAGTGGACACCCAGGCTCTTTCCTACCACAGAAGGCATTGATTTCTGCTATTCTACTAGAAGCTATTGCCCCTAACTGGTTTTTAGTATCTGTTTATCGATTTTGCTAGTTCCTTACTGTCACGCCAGTCAATGCAAGTTGGAGAAAAAAGCCATTAAAATTGTTACAAATTTCACATGTCACTATTGAAGATATTATGTGGTCATACTACACTGCCTATGAGACCTAGAATGTACTTCGGTTCTGAGCTGTATTTAATACAAATAAGACACCTAAGCTGGGGATGGGAACATCCTTACACTACATTTATTTCCATTTAAAAATGCAGGCATGGACCTAAAGTCAGGGCCAGTACCTTCAGAAATACAAATGCTTTTATCAGAAGGTTTTCAACACATAACATCCCTTTCAGCATTACAAAGATGATTAATGAATGTTTTAACAGCCTTACAGTGGTTTTTTTTTTTTTTTTTTTTTCCTTAATTTAAGAACAATTGCTCATTAATCTATGTCAAAAAAAAAAAACAAACCAGAGAAGTGACAGGGCAAAGTTTATTACGCTCGGTCTCGTGGTGTTAGCCCGCTGCTGTTACACTGCTGGCTTTTGCCCAAGGCAGATAAGGGGCCTCCTGGCCACCTTGGGTGTCCCAGTGAGGACAACCACGCAAATCCCCCGGTGCGGGGTGAGTTCTCCAGCACCTGGACTCTGGTTGGAAGTTCTGGCACCCATTCTTTGTTTTGTGGCGCTTTTTCCTGGTGACTGCAGCCAGCCTCCGGCCAGGCCTGTAACTGTCTGCAGCGGAGCCCAGCCACGACACGCAATGTGGCCTGGCCACAGCGCAGTTACCACATGAAAAGCACCGCTCTGATGTCAGATTTGGTGCCGAGAAGAAAATGAGAGCAATGCATCTGCAACGGGCCGATCCTCCCCCCAACCTCCATTAAAGAACTGACTGGGAGCCCTCTCCGCTGCCCCCATCCCCTCCCCAGACGCCTTCCGCAGGCGGTGGGCTTTCTGCGGGCCTGCGGCCGACTGCCAGCTGCAGTGAGCACCGCAGCCCCCGGCCGGCCCTCCCTGTGCAGCCGCGGGCGCCCGGCAAGGCTGCGCGCAGACTTGCTGGCTCCAGCACCATTGTCCGCATGGCTGCCCCCTGCCCCTCCGCAGCGGGGATTAGCATGGTGGCACCGGCTTCCCCTCGGCCGCCAGCCTGCTCCCCTCCAGAAGACCTTCCCAACAACATGGTTTGGGGTTTCTACTTCTTTTTTTTCTTTTCCCCTCCCTTCTCAGATTGTCTCCATCTATCGTCTTTTCCTAGTCAAGACTTCCCAGAACTAAGCATGAAATAAAGTGCTCAATAACCATTGCTGACAAGGCTCAGAAATACCTGGCTGAATAGAGCAGTAATTAGCAAGGTCACAGGAGTCAACTTGGCAATGCTGCTCATAGCGCCTTTGCTCTTCACACTAAAGTGTGTGAAATCAACTGCTATAATTTTACTTCTTATTTTAAATGACATGCTTCCTAAACAGAGTGAGTAGCAAATAATTTCTGGTAGGAAGCAGCGGAATGGAGACCTTAAGAAAGCCCCTTTCCTTTTAGTTATTCCTCAAGATGGAATTTCAAGTTGAGATCAGGAGGGAGCAGGCAGAAAGCATTACTGACCAAACCCCCCAGCTGCTTGTAGCGACATCTTCAACACAGGAATCTCTGCTGCCTACCTGAAACTGCAAATACTTCTCCTCTGGTATCTGACCAAGACACCAGTGTCCCTTGTAATGCCAATGACATGTGACCAACATTAGAAAAAGGTCAACAAAAGAGTATTTCAGGAGAAGCAGACTGCTTGCCTCAAACTGCATAAACTGTCAACACAAATACTTTTTTGTTAAGCTACCCTTAGAGGTAATTGATGTCCAAATTAACTCACAGATCATTTTGTGAACAAGATAAACATAGCAAACGCTACTTCATAAATAAGCCACATCATTTTTTAAATCATCAAACTCACTCCTCATTGCTATGCGAAAGAGAAAAATTTTTCTTTACTAATATTTACTTAATACAAACACAAAGAGACGAGGCTGACAAGTTCAACATCATCACAACTTGCTAATACAAAATGCGTCTTGGCAAGGTAAGCCTTACTCCTCATTTTCCTCACATGCTTGCCATGCCCATGGAAGCACCATAGCCTGCTGATAGGAAAAATTTTCAGGATAGCTGCTCTCACAAATCATTGTAGAAACAAAGCACAGTTATTCTCAAAAGCGTAGTCTCTGTCAATCTTCCAAAGAGGTCTTTCAATAACTGCACAGGCTGAATAAAGAAGTGGTAGCTGCTGCTCCTTCAAACTCCTCTAACACAGATGGGGCAGGGGAAAAGTTTTTTTTTTTTTTAAATATACTTACTACAGAAACAAGATTTTAGGTATGTACTTCACAAGTGACATGTAACTCTCAAGTCTGCTATCCCTGTTAGTTACATTGCCCTTCTAACTTTAAATTGCTGAAACACGCCCTTTTAACCTCTTCTCATAATTCTCTTGAGTTACACGAACAGTCAGCTAGCAGCCCTTCTGTCAGCCCTGAGCCTCGACACTCACCCTGGAAACTCACATTAGGGTATTTTTAAGAGGTTACAAGTTCCAGCCACAAAACATGAGGAGGTGACCACCTCCACAGTGAGGGCACAAGAAGTGAGCAAGCATTGTTGGTGGCAAGTCTAGCATAGCCTAAACCAGAATCACTGGCAGTTTAAATTAATATGCTGGGCTCTGAACAGCTGCAGCGATGAGCTGGCACATGCTCAATACTGCCTCAGAGGCACTGACCTCCAGCAAAAGAGCACGGTGGCCGGGGGTAGCAACCTCCCAAGCCCTCACACCAGCAACTCCTGGGGCTTGCGAGGACAGCCCTGACACATACAAGGAGGTTAACAAAGCTTCAGCAGGCGCAAGCAGAAAGGAGGGCAGGGGGTTAAACACCAAAATCCTCCTGAGAACAAGCGTTCTGTAATTACAACATTCATTATCTAACCTCATACTTTCCAAGTTCTATGCAGTTCTCAATAGCAGAGTGATAAAAGCTCATACACAAAGCATGCCACGCTCACGTACAGAGTTATTTCACAATACTGGAAGTATTAAATTAGATGTCTATACTAAGAAAGTGCTTCCACAGTACAAATCTAGAATTAATTCTGTGCTACATTCACTTTCTACTTTTATCCCCCGTGCTTAGCTTTTAATTGTGAAGTATGCATGGAAAGCATGACAGCTTTGGGAGAATTTTCCAGGACTGGATGAATGCAGCTGAGCCTCTCTGACCCTGTTAGTATTCTAATAAGGTATTCTGCAAGGCTTGCTGAGATGAAAATGAGAGTTTAACCTTGATTTGCTTAAACTCTAAGTGCACTGTAGATTCGCTTGGTTAAGTAACTAGAGTAACAACATGTCACACAAACTACTCCTCATAAGTTTGAACAATGTACTTTCATCGAATATGGCTTCAAAGACATTTCTAAATCCAAACACTGTAATCTTTCAATAAGCAGACAATGACAGAGTTCAAAGGTAATGTTTATACTTCAACAGTTATAGTCCCCTATTTCCTTTCAGTGAAGTGCTAAAGCAATACTGATAGCTTTTTTTCACACAAAATTCACTTAAAACAAACACACAAGGAGCACGATTGGAAAGCACAGTAAGATTAAAATATTTAAACTTACAGTTTAATAGTTTTATTATTAGTATATTTCCCATTAGTACTCATGAGATTACATCACTTCTTTTTCTTAGTGCAAACAGGTTATTTTAAATATACCAGGAAAGGAGTTATTCCCCAGTCATTCAAGATCACTTTCATGTAACCACCACATCCTGCCTTTTTCCACGTTACTTCTGTTAAGGCAATGAGCACATTTAAGTCACATAATCCTTCCACATCTCCACTATCAAAACCTTCTTTCTTTCATGATCCTTTATCTTTCACTGATCACCTCCTAGTTAGTGCATAAGTTACTTCGTATTTCAAGGATGAACCTCCCCATCCTTACACACACTTCAACGGTCCAGTGCATTTGCACCACAGAAACAGTCCATAAGCATACCTGACTTTTTACTACCATTTTATACTGCAGTAAAATAACTAGACACCTGTCTTATAAAACTGAAGTCAAGGTTTAACCTAAGCTCCCCTCCACCCCTGGCTTTAGTTGTAAGTAAATAAGCTCTTTTCAGATAACACTATCAATATATAACACTCTATTAATAATTTATTTTTCTCTGTAAGCCAAAGAGCAGGAAGTAAGATTTATAGTCTGCTCAGAGACTGCCACAGTCCTTTAGGAACAAACAGAACACAAGACACAGCACCGGTTTTATTACTGGTCATTACAAACAATCTCACACACCAGCTGTGCCATAAACATCTGAACTTTCTGTTTTTACCAACTCCTGCGAAAGTGAGAGAAATTCATATTGTCCTACGCACGATGTACTTAACTTCCCCAAAACTGCAGCTATAGGTTATGGAGGAACTACTGTCAAGGTGAAGAACTCCATAGAGGCCTCGATGATGAGAATATAAACCGAATCTATGAATGGGAAGGAAAAAAAAAAGCCTTAATAAGGCATAAAGGAAAAGAAGAGTGGAATCATTGCGATGATAATAATATTGGTTGTCAAACTACTACTTTCAACACTCAATGTAAACATATAAAAAAAAAAACAACAAACAAAAAAACCCAACCCCTCAGAGCATTCCCAGCAAAGAAACATCTTGTTGTTGACAGATCTAGATACACATACTGGAAATATTTAATATCCAATCTCCTAATTCTTTCTTCTTTGTTTTCATTCTTGGTTTTCTTTCTTTACAGCAAGATCAAGTATTGGCATCACCTGCTAAGGTGAAGCAGAGAGCAACCCCCCACTTTACCTTCACCGTGGCTTAGCTGTACCAGTGATCTTCAGTATAATTGTCTAAGGGTTGAGGGTCACCGGCCCCCATCCCTCTCACCTGCAAAACTTAAAAGACATTCTTCACACCTCAAACACCAGGCTGTGCCACTGGGACAGGTCTGCCTGGTAACAGGTACTCCTTCCATTACAGCTGACTAGAGCAAGTATGACAGATGCAATGAAAAAATTAAGTATTACTGGCAGAACTCAACTTGCTGCTGGAAAGAACCATGTACGAACCCAATCCAAAACCTGCGTTTGCATTGAGTGTCTGTGACACAACAGTTGCATGCAAGCACTCCACAGAACTGCTGGATAGAAGAATGCTCAAGCACATGATGCTTGTCAAGCAATTCATACTGACTTTCAAGTAAAACACAGCTTGCTTCTGCATCATGAAATAGCCCCAAATCCTATTCTTTCAATATATATTTCCTCTCATCTCTACCACCTGAAATCCTCCAAGTGCTTAAAAGTTACTGCAAGCTCTAAAAGTTTTTTGTATCAAGAAGTCTAACAAAGGGCATCCCTGATTTCTGAATTTATTCACATTCTCAAGATAGAAACTAAAAAAGACAATTCCCATGCAAAACAAAATTACTTTAACTGCTTTAAGAAGTTGTCAGCAGAGTCCTCTTTCCTGTTCGTAATTTTATAAGTGAAGTAACTTCAGAAGTAACTTTCTGAGGGTAGGAAAATTCAAAAAACAGCACAACTGTATCATTTGCTAGTAGAACAAAATAGTGCTGATTATTTCTGCCTCTCGAATGGAACAGGTTCATTGGCAGTGCTCTTTGAACTTTCTAGATTATAAAATTGCATCAATGTTTGTAAATTGTTTTGGATGTGGTCCACAAAGAGGTGACAAGGGAAAGGATAAAACTGGGTAAAAACTTGTGTTTCGGGGCTGGTTACTGTGACTTAACGTAGCCATACAATAATGTAACGAGAATTATGACTGATTAGTCAATTTAAATCTGTGAAGGGAAAAGAAAGGGTTACAGGAAAACCTCAATGAATGGAAATAGTTTTTATTGTGAAGAGTGTAAGCAATTATTTTTGGCAGACAGAAGAAGTCATCATTACTAAACCATGTCTAGCAAATGCAGCACAGTATCTTGTAATGACCAATCCTTTGTCACTTCCCCAGTATTTTTCCATTCCCTTCTTTTTTCTGTGACAGTTTTTAAACATTTAGAAGAGTATAGAAAACAAAACCAGTAAATGAAACACTGTGGTATTATTGCACAGCTCCGCTGCAGTATTTTTACACACCTCTGCTGAAGAGGCAGATTAGTCCTATTACCTTACCGTGTCCTTAGGAGGTCAAGAAGCAGTGTTTTGGGCAAGAGTATAAAACCCAGAGAACAGTTAGAACGCTCTTTGTCCAGACGTCCCACTTCTTTCATTTCTTCTGCTGCAAAACATACCTATAACACCAATATCCACAGAGGCGCTACTCATCATGACTTTACCCATCTACCCCTTTAAATCCATTCAAAATTTTAGTCTCTACAACAGTTTGCAATAACCGAATACCACTGCGTAGCTCTGCCCTACATTTAAAAACAAAAACTCACAAACCTAGAAACTGATCATTAATACTAACACCTTCACAAATGTTCTTGATAAGCAATCAATTGGTTGCCACAAAGTACATGAACATGCCTTATCCAAACTCCAGTTTGACAAGAAAACTGTACAACTTCTTCCCTAATGCGTAGAATCATTCTACTACTCACCTCCCCCAGGACAGCGTAGGACATAGAGCAAGCTATTTTTGTTTATCCACTCTATCAGAAGCACAGTTTCAATATTCTTAATATTCTAGCACAGAGAAGCAGCACAGCATATCGAAGACATGCCTCCCAGACAACAGACGTATAAATGCATCACATGCCACATTATAACTGCTCCCCTTAGATCTGACATTCAAGCATTTGTACATAAGCAGAATTACAAGTTCAAAATTAAAAAAAAAAAAATCTTTTCAGATGCCTTTTTTTTAAGTTTCCAATCACTGAAACAGTATGCTTTATTTTTGTGAGACTTTATGCCCACAGAAGGCTTCAGCTACTGTTAATGTGAAAGCTTTTCATATGCTTTATCTGACAACTGAAGCAACCCATCCTTCAAAAACTAGCACTTTGAAGCTACATGTCTGAATAAGTACAAGCATTTGAACACCTTGGAGGACCTTCTGTACAACTTCACTGTTGAAACTGATCATCTCATGACCCCTCTAACGTTACTCTGTCTCCAACAGATTTGCATTTTCTATTAGTGTGACCAATTGCAGACCTTTAAAACCTGGGTGTACGATGCCCTGTATCTATCAGAACATGGAATAATCCATGCATAACTTCCTCATTACTGTAAGCAAGCCGCAGCTTCCAGGAAACTTAAACTAAGAAAAGTCACGAGCATTGAAGCTTCTGTTTTTTTCAGAAGTCTGTACACAAAATACACAAATGTAGGCAAAAGCTTATGCCCTGTCCCTGCCTCCCCCCACATGACTATTCTCCTAATACACATATTAAATGTTCTTCCTGACAACTTTTCACAGAGGCAAAACCTCTGAGGATTGTGTAAAACCAAGTCCTTGGTTCTAAATCAGCAGTCAGACTTGTGCACTCACAATGTCGCAGAAGATAAGGCGAAGAAGAAGAAGATCCACTAGGTCAGCTTTCTGCACGCACTGGAGGTGGCAGTATCCAGGCTCCCAGGAAGGGACAGGTACCAGGCCAGTTCTGGCAGGTCACTCACTCTTCATCAAGGTGACACAGGCTCCCACAGCTCTCCAAACGCAGCTCTGCCATCACGTTTCTAAAACTTGGCAGTGAGGACTTCAATGTCTACATCTCTATTTCTTATCTATTGTAATGTTTTAATATTTTACAACCACCTGCCTTACTACTTTGATTAAATAAATGCCTACTGTGACAACACTGAACTCGTTCTAGTGAAGGCAGCAGCAAGGCTTGCCTCATTTCCACTAAAGCAAATATTTGTTTGCTCAATCTACCTGAATAGTTACGTTTTCCTTCCTTAAGTTCACACTAAATAGATCAAGTAACCTTTTCCTTCATCACCAGTCATTCTACAGTTGTGTTCTTCCTTTATTTTTTTCCAAGTTATATAATCTTGCATTTTTCCTGTTAGCTTGCTCTCAAAATTATTAAGAAATACAGCTAAATTAGTGTTACCTTTTGGCAGACAGCCACCTCATTGGCCTTTTTTTTTTTTTTTTCCCCTTTTTCAAACTATTCCATTATGAAAATTGAGTATTTTTATTCCATTTTTATTAACTCAGTTACAAACAAGCAGAAGTGGCTTAGAATCTAGAGCTGCCATGCAGACTGGCAGCCACAGCTGCTCATGCAACAGTTGAGCCAGTGTGTTTTACATCTGTTTTTCCCTATGCACACACATTACCATCCTAATACTTGGTTCATGTTATTAGAAGTAACTACTGCCATAATCACAAGTCACTTCAACAAAATGTACATGGAGTAAATTGTTTTAAGAGTAACTTGCACCATCAACAGACAATTCTCCATTCTACGTATTATCAGATTATCCTGTTTCTAAAAAATAGCAGTATATTTAAACTAAATGGCATATGACTAACCAAGCCATGAATATTTACTGCCTGATTATTCAGATTATATTCCACTGTCGGTATTTTAACAAAGAGGAATTTCAAAACATGATATTTAGGTTTGAAAATAATGAAATTACTCAAGATCCTTAAAACCTGTACTGCGTCGTAAGCAAAAAATATATTTTAAGGACATGATAAAAATACGCCGCCTTTACCAAGACTTGGCTACAGTTCACATTTAATATTTTAAAGGATATCACATGTTTACATTAGAAATGAGGAAACTAATTATTTCCTATCACACTTTTTTTTTTTTTTCCTCTTTTGGACATTAAGGATGTTATACAAGGACCCTTATCTAAACTAACTTTAGATTTTGCTATTGTAACAGGTAACTGTTTATTACTTTAAAATGCATTTTAACTGGACTCTTATATTTATTTCCATGTAATTCTGTTTATAAACTCTAACACTTCAGAAACATTTCACCTAACATTTCATGAAGCTTACCATAATGTTAGCAATTTGGAATCTCCGGAGAAGGACATCCTTAACTTTTAATCCTAGCTCAGGGGATCCTAGTCCATATCTAATATTTTAATGTTTCAAAACAGTACCATCATAAATAAGTGTTTATCTGCTTGGTTTTGCCTTGGGGGAGTAGCAAGACAAAACCTATTCTTCAAATGAAAACAAAACAAGCCGTGTTATTGTTTAGGAGATAACCACATCTTACCATTCTTAATCTAAACAGCAAGTCAACAAATAAGCAAAACAGAAAGCTGTGTATGTTTCTAATCGCACATTCGTGTTACTATCTCATTGCAAAATATTAATACATTAATATAAATATCTTCAGATTGTATGGTAAATGCATTTCCTATGTACTTCTCTCACCTTAAATTCTTTAATTAATTTTCCATCCTACCATAAATTCCCATACTCAGATACAGAAATAAGACAAAATTTAGTCTCCCCTTACTACATAGGAACTTGCCCAGATTTCTTTGAGATATGCTACACTTTCAACAGTAGCTTCTGAGCCTGACAGGTTCAATGTTTAAAAATAAATAAATAAATAAAGGGACTGTAGGACAGTATAACGTGATCTTCCTGAACCTGGCAGTCCAGGTCCAGCAGGGAAGGTTCTTAATTTAAGCTGTCTGAGATTGAGATGGTCATGCTACTCACACAACCTGGGCTAAACCAGGACAAGTGGGTTTAAGTAGTGCCAGGAGGATGCTGACCACAGACGAGCCATAATTTACTTTCCAAAGGACCAACAAAGTGTGTGACAACATGCTTTAGTAGAGAACAGCTCTGCAGTTGAATCACTGACACTTCCTGTTTTGATCAGCAGATTAAAAAGAGGACACATTTCTAGTTACTCCACTCCTGGAAAATGCTTTCAGCACGCTGACCTACATTCCCCATTCGTGGTTTGAGCCGGAAGTGGCTGAGCCTGTTTGTTATGGAATTAACTCTGAGCAAATAGTTTGCTGCCAAGGAAATTCAGTGACAGCTACCCCGACCTTACAGAATAACAGCTTCCTAAGTGAATGGAGACCTTGCATAGTCTTGATGGTTAATAAGAAAATCATCACAAGAACATCTCATCACTTGAAGATTTTGTTCTGAGACATTGACGTGTGTCCTACTAAACAAACAAGCTCCGTTCCACGAGCTGAGATGGCTCTACCAACACCACTTTGGGATTCTACAGGCACTAGAAGCTGAAAAGTAGGAAGCTATTCCAAAACCATCAACTGAAGTTACTGGCCAAGCAGCTCTGTATCACAGGCCTTTAATCTTCTTTTAATTATTGCCTTGCTAGAAGAAAGACAAACTAAGGGACTATATCACAGTTTAATGGAAAAAATACATAGAAGCAATCCAAGTTCAGTTTTCAGCACTCTAAAGAAAGCAATGTAATCACACAAACAAAATCTTTATGTTAAATAAAGACACAACATGATACAGGAGACTAGCTGCAGAAGGTAATTAAGCATACACAGCCATACTGATTAGGTGGAAAACACTAAACTGTATTTCTCCAATTACATCATGCAAATGTTGAAGACTTGCACAGATTCACAGCTACAATTAAAAAAGACGTGTATCCTGCTAAGACATTAAGAGAATTTTGCATTCTCAAAAATAAAGTACAATTAGCTAAACTACAAGAAGTGCCATATTACCATCAGATTCTGTATTAAAGATTAAAATAAACTAGGATTATTCCTCGTCTTGAGATCTTAAAAACTGTCAGACATGTATGATATGCTTCACTGAACCTTAAATCTCTCTATCTCCTCCATGTTAATTGCAACTTTTCTCTGTACACCATCTAGGAACTAACAAACTATGCTCCAATTTTAGATGCTAACATCTTCTTTTATATGATATATATTTAAGATTAAAGCATTCACTTTCACAGAGCTTTATGGGTGTCAAAATAACAAATGGGCTAAAAAAATTCAACTGAAAGCAGGTCACACTGTGAAATACAACACTGCTGATCTCACTCGAAGTATATAAATTGGCTGATCAACATCTGGGCAGATATACTCTGTCCATATCCAGTATTCATATTCTTTCCCTCTTTTGGCTTTCATAACCTTATTTTTTTCATCTTTTGTCTTTGTCACTTGGCTATTGAAATTAAATTACAAGGTATAAAAAGAGGAGATAAAGCATGTAGGAACACAAACGACTGGCAAAATAACCTGTTTTTATTTGGTTCTAACACACTCCTTCTTGTTATTTGCATGCTTGTTGACTTACAAGTCCACAATCTTTAGTAAAAACAGGACAAGCTGTGTCAAGATAGTGAAATCTTGTGGTGGAGCAGTGGTGCTATTTTACTTTTTGTCAGATCACCTATTTACTTACGGGGAAACCATAAAACACCTTCCCCCCCATCTATTGCTAATACTATTAAAAAATATAATGGACAAAGGGGAAGGAGTGAGGGCAATCTGTGGAGCTATGGTGTTTCTTTTTTTTTTTTTAAAATTAATTTTCAAAGAATACTTAAAAGGGAAATACAGATAGTATCTCAAAGACACACAAAATGAAATTTACTGGTATTCTTTCCATAGAGAGCTCATCTATACTTGGTATCTTCAAACACTCACCTTTTGTCAAATCTCTTATATGAAACGAATGAGATTTTTTTCATTAAAATTTAAAAGACTACTTGCATAAATATCGTTATCAATTCTAAATGCATTGGGAGTGGGATCACTGAGAACAGTGGGCAATAAAAAACTGTTTTATGATAACCCGACCCCTTATAATTCTCTATTCTTATAAAACCTTGAGATTTAAGCAAACACAGCACATTAATCACTCTTCTCAATAGCAGATGTGGTTCTGGTGTTCAGAGCAGACTGTCTAGGTTAATGAAGCTATTTACTGCTACAAATAGCCCCTAATGTTTACAGCTTCCTATTAGTATGCACATGTTCCCCACAACCTCAGTTCTGAAATTCTTGTAATTACATGGCTGAAAACAGAAACTGTTACTCCTGGTAGGTGAAAGAGTGACCTTACAAGACTGCCACATCTGTAGAGTCCTCCTTATTGATAAGAGAGAGAGAGAAGAGAATTTATGTGTTGTTCAACTGTCTCTGTCATTGGATGAGAAATGATCTGCTCCCTCCCACAGGGAGAAAAAGGGAGGAAATTAGTTTTTGGTCATGTCACAGTACAAAGCCTTTAATTTTCAGCACTACCCTTTACTTTTTAGCAGTACGGAAGTGTGCTACATCTGTCATATTAGTTGCAAGATGCACAGTAGAACTGGCTTTGTAATTACCCTTACTTCAATATGTGGAATATGGATTAAACACACACACAAAAAAAATAGCACTTGCCTGTCTTCTTGCACTGTCAAGCATAGAATAACCTGAGTAAAACAGAAACATGGAAGAAGCTAACATACATCAAGACATGTTCAATGTAGACCAGATTAAGATCTTCCTCACCTGAAGATTGACTACAACTCTTACATTTGCCAACAGAAGTTTAACTTTATACCTTTGTTAATGTGTTTATAGTGTACAGGAAGTTACTACTTTTGAGTAATGAGTCAGCATAAGAAAAATACAGGTTACCTGAATTTAATGCTGATCTTTCCCTTGGAGCTTTTTCTCTAAAATTACACTTCCACAAGAGGATAAATGCCTATATGGATAGGTTATACCTGTCAAATATATGAATTCTGGTTAACCTTCCTTGGTTAGTCTCTGTAAGTGGAAGAGGTATCATCCTGCTTTAAGTGAACTTTATTTTCTTGGAAAGGGGATTAATTTCAGTTTGTAACAGGGGCCACAATCTACAGGACTACAATAATTTGAGACACAAACTTCTTCTAAGAAAGAACAGAGGATAACTGATCAATCTTGGCAGCATAAGTCTCTGAAGCTGTCTCACCTGTTATAAAACCCTGTTTCTACCCAAATGGGAAAAAGTGAGAGGAAGGGCCAACACTATCACATCTTCAACACTGCATGTGGGCATTGCCTAAGTTCTAGTTAAGCAAAACTAGAACAATGAGAAGCTAGATGTATGAGGGCCAGTGATCACTATCTTGAAACAGAGTTAGTGCTGCAGGAGAGAGTTCTGAAATGTGTCAGAAATCGGATGTTTCAGGATGTTTGTACATCTTAATTACATATACGAAAAAAGCTTTAGACACCACAAGGCAGTAAATTTGAAACAACACACCTCCATACCCATCACTCAATTACAGGAATGACTGAGTTATCAAGGCAGTGGAATTTATCATGAAAAAACATGTTATTAATAGCAGTAATAATAAAAAGGACAGCATAATAAAATTTTGTACCCATCAAGCACTATGCCAGAAGACAAGGTGCCCAACTAGCACATCAGTTCGCAGCATAGTCATTTACTTCAACTACAGGATTACTAATAGTTGTGACTGAACAGGTTGCAGTGAACAGAATTTGACTGATATGGTACGGTAACTTTTTTCCAGTATGTCTCCATAAAAGAGGTATCTGTAGCTGATACTGTTTTGTCTCTTTTCATAACTGAAACATTGAACAGAAAATAGTTCAAACAGCTGTTTCAGAATGGCATTAAAAGCTCTGTTATCAGCATAAAAGGCTCAAAAAATTTAAAGGCAAGATAAGGTGGCTATTTATTATACGCATATTTACTCCTGAAACATTCAAAATACAACTTTGCATGCATTTACCTTATCTCAGAATTAGGAAACTGAATGAAACTGTATTGTACTTCAAGCTTCCTCCAGACTGTTTTCATCTGTACTTCCACTTCATTAGTTCAAAGGTGATAGTATGGAAATGCATATTTCTATCAATCTGTAAAACAGTAAGAATTTGATTTAAGCGTTATCCAAAGAAATTGTATCGTCAGTTTCTAGTACATAATGCAAACTGCAGAAACTGATAGCCAGAGGTACACAAGCCCTTTGCTATTATGAACTGCCTCAAGAAAAAAACTTCTTAGACACTTGCATTTGTAGTAGTTGTACAGCTGAAGTATATTTGTAAAACACTGATACTAAAAAGCATTTAAATTTAATTTTATTTCTACTACATACACATTTGTCCTAGATGAAGGGAGATGCTTGGGAGGACGGGTGTTAAAAAAACCCTGTGTATTGTTTTCTTTTGAAAATATGCCTTTCTAATCTTTCCCAATAACACTCTGATTCACCTGGCCTGCACCAACCTGATTAGCAAGCCACTAGGTTTCTCCAATTTTATTTGTTTTTAAAACTATGCAACAGATTAGAGGAAGGACACATTGTGTGGTGACACCAATGGAAAAAATAACAACAAAAATGATGCCCAAGTCAATCTTTATTAAACACAGAAGAATCCAAGACTGAAGCCTCACAACACAATTCCACTGGTGTCACCCCATTAGTTCTAGTACACAATGAGCCATATACAGAGAAAAATATAATAATAAAATAATAATATAGTAAATAAAATATAATAATAAAATATACAGAGAAATAAGCAGTAGGTTTATCATAGCTACGCAAAGGTATGACTGTTCCTGGAAAGAAAAAGCAAGTCAAGAAGTTTGGGAAAAAAAGTAAAAATACTGGCAATAGGGTGGGCTTCATTTTTTGTTCATGTTTTTGAACTGTCCTACATCCAAGCATCAGAGGAAAGCAAGGAGCAAGCTCTTACCGTGCATTCTAACAGTCGTAGTAAGCCTGATTTCTGTCAAGTCCCATGGATTTTAAACATTTTCGTGGAAAGCTAATTTGGGCTTATCGGCTTTACTACTTAGATTCCAACTCGAGCATATGGCACATATTGCCAGTTCTTCCCACTTTATCACAATGTCACAATTTGTGAATGCTTCCATCATCCAAACCTTTCAGAAATATAAGAGCTTCTAGTCTTAAAACTGCAAAGATAACCCTGAAAGTAACAAATGCTCCAGCATCAGCAACCCAGACGTGCTGTTAAAAAATATACAACCAATCTTATAATCTAGAGATTTAATACCTTATTTCTGAATGTGGAAACCAACAGTACTGCATGAATCATGAGCCTAACATGATTTTTAGCAAAGGAAAAGTTTCAGAGTCCACCTCTCCGCTCCTCTCCTTTCTAAGCTCTATAAGGACCTTTACCATTACAAGGTCAGGATACTCCTGTCTCCATGTCCATTTATAAGCACTGTTTCTAACACACTGAGGTTTAATAGTCTTGGTAATAAATAATAAATCTGTGTAAAATGGCAACCCGAAACCATCCTGAATATCAGATAGCAGCAGTTCTTAAAGACAACTGTCTCCATGGAGCAGACAGGCTGACACTTGACTGCTATTTCTTCCACGGTAGAATTGGAAAAACATTCTCACCATGCAAAGGTGTTTGTGTAGAATGTTTTTGCTTTTTTTAAAGCGAGTTTGTAAAAAATCTGCAAAATAAATCCATCTCACTCTCTCTCTCATCAAGACTCCAGTTCACCTTCTGTTGGACTCCAGAAGACAGGACTATAAACAGAAAAAGGTCAGTGTGCTTTCTGTTTTTACAACATGGCCAAATCCCCTGTATCTAATATCTGATTATACAAAGACCACTTTGTATTATTTAAAAAGCCTGCTTTGTAAAGGCATTTCTGAACACTGCTAGTCCTTTTTTTTTTTTTTTAAATGATGTCCTCATTCCAGACTCCCAAACTGATGAAAATTCTTAGTAAATGTTAATTTCTATAAAGTATTCATTGAATTTCTTGATCTTACTCCCATGTATCAGATACCCAAGTTCCCTCAACAAACAAAATGATTTTAGTGAACTTCCTGATTCACATGACTGTGTATGTTCATACTTGAATTCAAATCAGTAGTGCTCTTCAGAAACCCATCTCCCTAAACACCCCTATTTTCCTTGCTTTACTTTACACAGCAAGGCAGCCTCTGTGCACATGAAGATTTATTTTGAGTATATGTAGATGAGAAAACAAGCTTCAGAAAGCACATCGTAGATGCTCCAACCACTCACAGGAATTCAGCCACAGACTCAGAGGAGGACTGCTTTGAAACAAAACTCCCACAACCTGTAGAGCATGGCTGTCAGGTTCTCAGCACCTGACAGATCCCATTCTCTTAGCCACACTGCTGGGTAATGTGGACACAGACTCTTTCCTGACTCTCTCAATTTCTGCATCAGTTCCAAATTCACGTCTGCCTTTTAAAAAAGGACAACTACAAAAGCTCAGAGATGAGTGAAGTTAATGCTAATTACTAATTTATGAGAGTAACCTCAGTATTCTATTTCTTCAATTTCTTTATCAGCATGCAATGCTACTTAAGAACAAACTGAATTTTATAAAAAGCAATTGACTTAAATATTTATAGTTATCCAAAATGCTCAGCTATTAATGGATTAGTTTTTCAAAATATTTAATGTCATTCCTGATGGCATTTTCCCAGAAGAAATGCTGTTGATAACCAATAAAACTATTTAATAAGTTATTCACACAACTCCATCTTCATTTTATTAGAACTTCATCTACTACAATGGCTGCAAGAAGCACTGACAAATTCAAGAGTACACAGGCTCACAGCACTTGCCACTAGTTACATATTGAATCCAGATTTATCTGAAAACTTTTGCATCATTAAGATTAAGCTTAGGATCTTCATACACTATTAAGTCTGGAATATTGCCCTGCAATCTGAAGAAAAGAAAAAATCTGAATGACATTAATATACTGACTATAATATACTAGCTAACCCAAAGAGCTGTAACTTTGCAGTCACCAGCAGGCCACAGGGAACAGTCCAAACACCCAGCACGAGCTGATTTAGCCTCATTTGGCAGGAGGAAGGGCTTTCCTGCTAATGTGGGGCAGGAATGAACAGCCCTGAGCAGGACAGGCAGAACGGAGGGACTTGTAGTGGCAAAGCTCAGAGCAGAAACCAGACTCCAGCTGTGGATTCCTCCTCCTTGTCGTCTTGCTTATCTCTAGGATCAGCTTCCCTTCACAGCAGCTCCCGTTCCTCCAGCTCCAGGGCCACATACAACTCACTCCCCTTACCTGTCCACACTACTCTCAATGAGAAGGAAGTTGCCTGGTGCTTGACTCTCCCTGGCTTTGTTTCTCCAAGTCATTCCTCCTACATCCCCAACTGCCTCACCAGTTTTCATCTCAGTTAACTTTATTTCTCTTAGATGATCTATTCCACATAAACACACCTTTTTTTATCTTGCAGTTGGGGAAAATTGAGAATTATCCTGCATTTTGAAAAGAATCAAAAAAAGGAACCTTCAATGAGTTAGAAATTTTAGAGCAGAACAAAACAGAGGTGGACGAGGGGCTATTCCTATGTGGCTGTAAACATGTAATAGCTGACAAATCTATAGCTGAATAACCACCACAGCTGTTAGTCTAGAAACAGACAGGAAAGGTTGGCACAGTGGAAGCCTGCGAGTGAAGGACAGGAGACTCAGGAGGGC
This sequence comes from Aythya fuligula, assembly GCF_009819795.1. Lineage (NCBI taxonomy): Eukaryota > Metazoa > Chordata > Aves > Anseriformes > Anatidae > Aythya > Aythya fuligula. The sequence continues at coordinate 9,365,215 of NC_045565.1, read as the reverse complement.
TCTGCCTTTACATGGAAACTGACTTATCATGGATCTTAGGAACAGAAGGGTAAAAGTGCAACTATTTGCACAGAAGTTTCTGTTAAGCTCCTGTAACTCAGGTGTGCATTTTAAATGCAAAATTATGCATATTTAAGGAACACAAGTTTAGAAAGCAATTTTGAAGTAACATAGCAGTTGAAGTAATTCATTGGAATCAAGTACATGATCACAGAAGAATTCATGGGTACAGATGATGGGTTAAAGACCTGTCAATTCATTCCAGCTTCCAGTTACATCTTCCTCACTCCTAAGTAATCCAGCCACCACTGCTTCCCTTCTGCAGGGTTCACGAGTTCAGTCATACCTTTATCACAGTTTATGAAACAGAACTTTGCTTTAATGTTCCTGTGAATTCAGATCACAGGCTTGGGTGATAACAGTCAGAAAACAACAGGGGCAATAACCTTCATCACTCGATACTTGGGGTTTGAGCAAAGGGAGAATGAGGAAATCAGGTGGTGCTGGCAACACGTCTCTGTAAGCAGTGCAGATGGGTTCACAGCCAGCTGATGGTTCTGCTAACAGACAGGAGAGGTCTCAGAAGCAGAGCTAGCCATTCTAGGGTAAAATATAGTCAAAAAAAAAAAAGGGGGGGGGGGGGGGGCTTTTTTTTTATAACTCTGGGTATGCATAAATTATAACAAAAGCCCAGACTGTGCCTGTGGAATATGCTTTAGTCAACAGTCTCATGACTGCCACTAGCAAATTTAGCCAGAGCTCCTGTAAGCTAGAAACAGTTCAAAAATGGTGATTACACTGCTATGAGAAGTCTACTGTAGCCATGAAATTTGAGTGGAATTCTAAAGGGAAAGCTGCCATAGCAAATTTCCAAATCCTACTTCAAAGTTCACATCCAAGGATATGAATTTCTTAAGGAAAACTTTTTCAATAAATTTACATGTGAGTAAAACCCCACACTACACTGGTAAAGCAAATACAATATTGACTGCAGCACACACTAGGCTTGATGGCTTTGTCAGTGAAACACTGCAGGTATACGAGGATCTTGGAGCAAACAGCCCTTCCAAAATATATGGGACCATTTCATGAAATAAACTGATGCTTAGGTTGAACAAGCTTACATGTATGCAGCCTATAAGCACCAAGTAGCAAGTTGTGAAAGAAGAGCCTGAAAAATGGTACAAGCACATTTATCCAACCCTTGAGGCAAGCCAGTTTTGACTGATCTCCTACTTCATTAAGAATATATCGGCATGAAAACTGATTTTAAATTTTAATTTTAAGCCTGGCTGTATTCCCTTGAATTTCAATAAAGAATCACCAATTTATTCTTGCGAGGTATTTAAAATGCAAGGAACAATAAGATATTCCAGCACTACATCATGTTTCACATCTGGCCGTGACTCTCAAAATAGCTCATGATATCACTGATCTTTTAGCACCTGTAAGTTATTCTCAGAAAGCGTGGATTTCATCATCTTCACTGATTACTGTATGGATCCCTTATGGCAAAAAAACAACAACAAAAAAAACCAAAACAACAAAAAAAACCCCACAACTTTTTATCATTTGTTGGCACATTTGTTGAACTTACCTTGAAACAGTTTGATGGAAACAAGATATTGCGTATAGATAATACAGACCTAAACACCACCGGATCAACTGAAGTACTTATCTAACCTGGCTGATGGCCTGTGCAGGCAGGTAGGACGAGTGCTGCCCACCAGTTCTCCCCCCTGTAAATAGGGGAGAGGGTCCCTGAACAACCTCAGGCTTTACTTGCGAGGCCTTACAACTGGGCAAACTTACTGAAAGGCAGAAGACACCCTAAGTAGGTAGTATTTGAAGGACCCACCCTGCTTCACAGCTTGGTACTCTACTCTGTGCTTGTTATGCGTTTCTGTTGTCATCATCTGAGCTCCCTGCTGAGACACAAGACAAAGTGTTCTACATGCTCAAACTTCTGAAAAATCATTGCCCCAGGGCCTATCTGGAAAGATGAGAACAGAAACTCCTGAGTGAAACCGTCGCATGCAGTATGAGACAGACAGAAAAAGAGGATGCATTTTACATAGTGACACGAATCTGTATAAATCGCAATGCACTGCACCCTCCAGAAGGCCTTGTGACACAAGGAATTTATTACTGGAGCCATGATGAAAATCCAGACATGAACCTCCTGCGATACTGACTTACACCTGTAACAAAAGTCTGCTTTGGCAGTAGGGCCAGATAATTCTACCAGGCTTTTACCTCATCTTGACAGACACAATTTCCTATAGCAGAAAGTTGAAGCCTTCTCATTCCTTAGCAGGATATCTTGAATATTTCTTTCTGGCATAGCTAGCTACATCACCTGAAGTCACCTGAAGGACTCCACAAGGCTGATCCTCTTTAGCCACTGTGCAAGCAGGCTCTACGCTCACAAAGAAGCCTCAGTATTTCTTTCACTTGTCTCAAATGTTCTTCATCCACAGGTCCAATGAGTCAGACTGAAAAAATATCAGCTGACTCTCTACACTTTGGGGCTAAAAGCTATCTGACAACAGCCTGGTGTTGAATCAAAAACAATTATGTAGTTTGCCATCCCCAAAGGCAACCCCATCAGCCTGCAGCACTTGCTTGATGAACAATCCTGCTCTGATGCATCACCATGGAGAAGTCAAAACAGAATACCACTCACCAAGCTTTGTAACTAAAACAACTGGACAAGAGACTTTTCTTTGCAAGTACTTCTTTCATTCACAGCTCTCCAAGTACCCAAAACAGTCCTGAAAAGTGCCTCTGTTTTTAAGAGATCTAAAACTCAAACTCTTTTACCTCAACTTTGGAGATACCCAGCAGAAAGCTAGCTCCCCCATCCACAGCCTAAGCTTGCTCTCAGAATTGTGAAGACTGACTGGCCTCACAATTAACCGTCTTCAGCTGCATTTGACGTCCCTGAAAACACGGCTAGCTGCGATACCATGTACTTAATAAGTCTTCCTAAATTTTGGAAAGTCATCAAAAACACTTAGGCTCTACGCTGTTCAGTCATCAATCAAATTTCATAGTCAGCTTCTCGATGTGCTTCAAAACCTGCCTGGGCCCTATCACTTGGCTAGTAGTTTGCCTCATGCAGATGAAAGTAACAACAATATGTGATCACTTGGCACACAGACCTAGAGGCGCGCATTCTTATCATAATACTGATCCTGGGAATGCTGCCCAGGCTTCAATTTCTCTCTGACAAAAGCACCAGTGAAATCTACCTTCTGCCTGTGCTGCAGGCCCACTAGGCCACATTTTGCTAGGTGATCCTTTTCCTCCTCCTGCTATGATTCCTGCAAAAAGGTCAAGTGTTTCTTCGATCTGCCTTTTCATGGAGTGATTCAAATGTGATAAAGATTTTCAGGAATGCCTTGATTTTATTTATTTATTTATTACATATTTGTATCTTACATTTATATACATACGTTACAACTTCAAAGTCGCATGGTCTTGGACACTACCAAAACACTGCCTTTAAACCTACAAAACATTCCTCTTAGTTTACACACTTTCTGAATTAGCTGAACACAAAAACCAAAACCTGGTACATGAAAACCACCCATCGCTTTTTCAGGTCCTTTCACACCAAAAACATAGAGCCATGACCACAACAGTCCTGAGCACATGGAAACGGTGACTGAACCTTCACAGAAACCATCAGTCTCTCACACAAACACACACACAGAATGGTTAAAGGCCTCCACCATGAGCAAACCCATCAGGTACGGAAGTTTTCCCCAACAGAAAATATTTAGACGTGCTAAAACTCAAAAAAATACTACTTTTTCTTTGAGATACAAGAATATACAAAGTAATTTTCAGCAACTTAAACAGACTTTATGTATTGTAAGAGCCCTTAAAATTAACTTCATTCTAAAATCATAAAAAGACTTTTTAATACCCCAAAAAGTGTTCCTCTTCACAAGCAATGTAAGCACCTGCGTCTTAGCTTTAACTTGGTCTTCTACAACAAGAGGCTTATGGTATGAATCCTTTCTACTTTTAAATCTGACACACAGAAAGCAATTGAAGGTCAGACATGCTTTTTTTTTTTTTTTTTTGATTGTCAGTGATGATAACAATTTACAAAGAATATGGAAACCTTACGGTCCAGAAGTTAGCAACTGGCACAGAGACAGAGTTTAATCCTCCACCCTTGGGGCTACAAAAATACACATCCTCCATTAAATGGCCTTTACTGAAACCAAAATCCTATTGGCATTGGAGGCACAAAAACACAGAGTTCTTGCCTTGCCCAACAGAAATTTGTTCTGCTAAACATATAAACCTTAAAATTTGCATTTCTTTCCACCATTGTAAAGTAAAATAAAAGAATCAGTTAATTATCATTAACTCTTAAAATTGGCAGCGACTATTAAATCAAGGCAAGTATGAATTAAGTTCATGCCGTGCACGTTACACCAACATCATGGAGGAGACTGTATTTATATACTAAACCATAAATGTAATGATGTAATCCCTTGTAATACACAATGGCTACTTTATTTTGTGTAACTGGTTAGTCATACTTTAATCAACACTAGAATTTTATTAAAATGTACTGCAAAGTGTTTCCCTTCAGACTAGTTATGATTTATCGATACTGCTTTAGAAAAAACTGACTATAATAAGGATGGTCAGGTAAGGAGGCTCAAAGCTGCAAGAGACCCGTGCATGATTTGGTGATACAGATGACTCAACAGCCGGAGTAAGAACATTATATGTAAGTTTGGTTCCCAGTAGACCCACCCATATTTCCCAGAATACAAACACATTCATGTGAAATGGTGATAGGCCATGTGGAGAACCACTAGACTCACCTCCAAAAATCTATAGAGCAGACAACCAAAGACAGGAGCCTTTTGCACACAACAGCTTTATGCTAAGAATACGAGATCCCATCCAGCCCCCTGCTCTCTTTAGAGGCATTAAGATACATTATGGTGGCATAACAAATTCAGAAAAGAAAGGCATATAAAAATACTGCAAATTATTCTAGACTACTTCAGAATTTATTCTAAGTGCTTTATCTGAAACTTAACTATTTCCACAGCCTATAGAGCAGATTCTCTTGCATAAAATTTCAGGAATTCAGGATTTGATATTCCTCCAGCACAAAATGTTCTGCAAGGTTATCTTAAAGGATGGTCTGGTTTTATGCAAATAACTGATATTACAGAAAAATACTATACATCTTCAGCAGAGAAGACACAAAACTAAAATTTTTGCCATTTTTTCGTAAATCAATGGTACAAAACCCTTCAACTTCTATTGGTAAGGCAAAGTGAAGGTGTGCTTTATAACCCAGAAAACTATATGAAATTATCTTGGTAGCATTTGATTACATCTGATCTCAAGTGGACTGGACTTTCCTTCATCTGTTTAAAAAATGGGGTCATACCTTCAGATAACCCTTCTCGGTATGGAAAGATTGATTGTTATTCAGACAATGATTAGTCCCATCCCCGGAAAACAATTGTTTTTTTTTTTTTTTTGAAAAAAAGATTATACATTAAAGTAAGTATATACATCACCACTAAAAAAAAAAAAAAAAAAAAAAAAAAAAAAGAGCAATAATTATTGAATCAGAAGTATTTGATTTAAAAGTTTGCACTAGGGACTTATCCTTGTAATCTTGGTCCCTGAAAATTCCCCCAAAATTATTTCAGAACAAAATGAATTAAGGAAATTAGAAGGAAAATCCTACATAATAAAATAAAATGGATCCTGCTAAAGCATCATTTTACTCATTAGAATCTTGGAAAAAATGACCACAACAAGAAGTTGCCCCCCTTACCATTTGCATGATGATATGGAATGTGATTTGCAAGTCTGAACTATCAGGCTGCTGTGGCCTCAACTTCTCAAACAGAGCTCAACAGGTTAGAGAAAGGTAATGCATCATGCAGGAAGCAATACCCACAGGTAACTCAGCATAGGGACAAAGCTGCCCCCAAATCCTCAGCCATTTTAACTATTAAGTCTAACAATTTTAAGTTCAGAGTGCTGAAACACTGTATGCCTGTAGTTCTTTGGCCACCAAATCATGGACCCTTTCAACTTGACCTAAAGACACATTTGTGGGGAAAAAAAAACAACAAACCAAACCAAACCAACAACAACAAAAAACACATACAGAATAGACCTTAAGGGCTTAGACAAATAAAAGGTAGGAAAACTCAAGACAGAGTTCTGGGACACTGAATAATTATCTAAATTTCAAATCTGGCCTCTTGCATGTCCTACTGACTTACATGTTCAAAAGTATATAATAAGTAAAAGTAAATAACTGTAAATAATTTCTATCACTCTCAAATTCTCTTCTCCAAATGCACAGGACTACTGGTGCCTTCATCAAGGAACTGAAGAAAAACAATCTTTTTTTTTCATTAAATTGTATTTAATACTGGTGACAGGCCACTCACAGAGAACAATTAACTGCTTGGAAACAGGTTCACTTTATGTAGCACGACCACCCATCTGTGAACAAATACTGTAAAAGACTGGCTATAACCTGGACCAAAGTAACTTCACAAATAATTTTTAAATGTAATCCATGAAAGGACTTAGGCACCACAAGCAGGATTTACCTGATGCTCAGCTTCTTCAGCCATGAAGAGGTTTTTGTCAACAAAGCTCTACAGCCAGAGGTTTGCTACTGCTCAAGCTGAAAAGAGCTCATCTGCTTAAGCCTGCTGAGAAGTCTAACCTGCTCGGTGTTCTGCATGCATCTTTAACCACTCCAACAATGGGGGCATGTTCATGTGAACTGTAACTGTCAGACACTTCTCTTCAAACAGACTTTTAATTCAATAATCTAGAGGTTGTATCACTGTCCTACAGGCTTTGGATGACAGACACAGACAGACCCAGAGAACGCAGGCAATCTCTCCACTGTGCCTACAGAAGAGACACCTCTTTACAGAGAGCAGCACAAGGCCCATGGAAGAAGGCCCATGCCAGAGGGAGGAACTGTTTTACAGCCAAACAATTAAGCATATGTGGGGTGGAAAAGGAATGCTGAAATACAGCCACAAATTTTAATATTTGCTTTAGAGCAAAACATACTCCGAACTGTAGGTCACTTATTCTTGGGACACAGAGAAGGGGGATAGAATCCCCCTCATCTAATGAAGCACGACTCCTCGGATTTCCTGTCGCAGAAAGCATGTCATCTGCAAGAAGGTATAACCGTGTGGACTCGTACTCAAGGAAAGGATAAAACAATAACATAGTTCTCGGTAGTGTTAACAGTGAAGTCTACATTGTAATAAAATAATATAAAAGCTTCCCATCAACATTGAGACGCTCCATCGGGAAAATACGTAATTTGTAAACTATAGTGTTTGTAGTTATATGTAGTAGTTGTATATAGTAAGTTTGGTTGCTTTAACTTCCATGTTTCTTTTAGTTCTGGAAGGTTTGCCTCCTTGCAAGAAACTTAAGATACCTGATGGTGTTGCTTTAATGTGCCTTCTCTTTAACAAAGGAAGAAAAACTCTGATGCTAGCAGCTTTTTCTACTTAGCAGAGGCACAAGAGCCAACAGCTGACATTTGAATTTCATCTAAATTCAAACAGGAAATACACTCATACGAGTTATCAATTACAGACTGATTCACTCATGACTGCAGTGAATTCTCCATTGCGAGAAGACACACTAGATACACTGCAGTTACATGCACTTAGGGCACACTTGGGCAGACATTTACCTAGATTTCTTCTTGCCTTAAACAAACTAAAATGAAACTCCTCACACCTGAAAACTGTGCCCAAGCAAAGCACAACCACGTACAGGACCACTCTGGATTTCTTGGAGAGAAAATCCCATTGCACGGACCAAGGACTATCACAGGAAGATGTCTTCTCTTCCAGCACTGTCCTATTTGTTCCTAATTAATATTTAGGCTTTTACAAAAATCATCTTGGAAAAAAGCTTAAAGTAGAGCTATTTCAGATGTATGCACTATTACACCCTGTAACTCGAGTCTTTTAACAAAAAAGCTGAAGTAATAAATCGTACAGACACACTAAGTGATTAATTACCTTAAGTAACTGCTGCTTCATTATTACATTCTGGGATATTCAAGAGCTAAAAAAAACAGAGCATCTTTCCATGCTTCCTTAACCTAGGTATTTTAGATTCTATCCAAATAAGTGAATAAAATTCTTGTTTTAAGAAAGGAAAAATGCAAAAGGAGTTCAAATATAGAGCTGACCTCTGCCCCTCTCTACACTGAGAACCATCTGGATTCTATTAAATTGTCAAGCAAGTACCAGGATTAATACAAAGAGAAATAAGAGAACCACTGAAATGTTTAACATTGGTAGCTTCTTTATAGGCTACTCTAAATCTCCATATGAACCTCAGCTGATTAACACTTCAAATGCATGACATCTATTTTATAAAATTACACAGACCACTTTCACTCTCCCTTCCCTGTGACTCCTAAGCAGAGCTGCAGCTAAAGACTTTTCGTATTACCCTACTCTACGGAGCAGCTGCCCAAGCAACTTATGAAACTGTAAAACAGCCATCAGCGTTGTGAAACTCAGGGGAAACCAGTAAAGCCTCCCATTTAAGGTTGTTAGATTATCTTACCTCATATAGTCCTGTGCTTTAATGTTGTAGTATAACACAATGCAAATTATACAGAACAGAGTTCATGCATTTCAGTACCCAAAGATTCAGCAAGAAAAGGGCCTAACTCCAAACAAACAGCTCCGGGGCTCTGAAGAAGTTCAGCCTCATCTAGGTTTACAATTAAGTGACAAGCTTCCATATGACTTACAAGCCTTACCAAAGGGAGCATTCCTCAGAATAGTTTCATACTTTAAATAGATATACGACTGAAGCATCAGCTTTCAGGTTGGCCTTCTCAGCATAACATCGTTCCCACTGAACCCGAAGGCCAATTAATTTCCATCCTCCTTGCAGAAAGGAAGTTCAGCTCACTGATGATTTCCTGGCACTTCAGCATTCTCCACGTGATGAGTATGTGACACTCAGTAGTACTGATAGATTTTAACGGATAGTTTCTAATGTATTTGTGGGAAACAAAAAAGAATCCAGATTCGGGGTAGCAACCTCCTGGTTCAGGTGAAGAAAGGTAAGATGCTGCACAAGAGCAAAATGAAAGGAAATGACAGATGAAGTCATTTTTCCCCTCAAGCGTTTTATAAAAGATTGGTAATTAATATTTTGCCTGTTTTTACACAAATATATATCAATTTCAAACTCCAACACCAATACCACACAATTACACAGGATTACAAAAGAACATGATCCATACACACAGTCATGACCACTTCTGTTTGTTTAAACCCCAAATGCAACTGTGGAAACAACTGGGGAAAAATGTAGGAGCTGTAGATTCAAGTCATCTGAATTTGTAAGATGCTGCATTTAAAACAGAAAAAGAACATAGCCCCTTCTCAGTAAGCCACATAGTATAAGGAAGGTTGAAATAACCATCCTTTTCTTTAAGAGTAGTTTTGCAAAAAAGAAGAAATTGACACAGAATTACACTGTCAGGCATCAGCAGGCTCCCTCTGTCTGAACACCTCTCACTTCGCCCCACAGAAGTACATAGCCTTTCAAACTGTGTTGGCCCTACCAGCTCAACACAGGGTCAAAAATGGGTGACTTCCTCGGCTTTCCTCTAACAAAAGGAGATTCTGCATGAGAAAGCATGCACCCAGATACGCCACTGCATTTACTTCAAGTGATTTGTTCAAGTATACACAACTGCAAGTCAGGAAACAGCTTGCAAGCATACGAGGAAGATTAGAACAGATGACGTGGTTGTGCCAGCTCTAAAGAGTCGTGAGATAAAACAAGAAAAGTTATCAAAGCAAGCAGAAACAAATGAATATTTAAATAGAAGTTGTGCTGCATGAAAGCAGTGCTCTTGCACATTCCTTCTCACATTAATATATTCTCAAAACTGGAATGGAACAAGTATTTGAGTAATTTAAACAGAACCACACAAGTCAGTAACAAGCTTAGAGCTCTTTATATTTAAGAAGAAAACAGAACTTGAAAGATCTAAGCAATGCAACTAAATCTTGATCAAAGAAGCATGCAATCATATTCTGGCAGTCGCTGGAGCAGATGCCTGCCATTAGTTTAGTATAAGTATCTCCATAATCTAACTCATCCTTAGTTAGAAAGAATATCTGGGATAAGAACAAAAACAACATAAAACAAATGACCTTGAAGTTACAGGAAACCCAGTAATGAGTGAGTTCAAGACGCTGTAATATATTTTGCTTGTGCATGTATGTCTGGAAGTCAGGTGAGACCCAGAAATACTCAAGTTCTTTGATACACAGAATGTCTGTCTCTAATAAACAAGAGTGTTTCATGGTAATTCAGTGATCTGATTAAATGAGTTTTAGACTATCAAGCCAACAAAACGTCCAACTAGTTTGGACTACATGGGTCTTGGTCTTTCTTAAAAGCAGAGAAGGGACTGGGGAACACATGGGGGCAGCGACAAGGGACGCAGATTCACATGATCCAAAGCAAAGAACTCCTGACAGCATCCCTGGTAAGTCTTGCCAAGGCTTGCAAAAACACAGAATGGCTTCAGGTTATTTTGTGATGAATGAAGAGCTTGTGGGCTTTCCTTGCCTGCGTGCTCACTCAGGGGTAAGGTTTATCTCTTTGTCAACAGAATCTAATACGCTGCAATTTGTTCAATGGTGATACCAGTTCTTAAATGCAGAGTTCGGCAAACTGGTCTAAGGGAGGTGGGGTTTCCTTGGCTGGCTGGGGGGGGAGGTATGCGTGTGTGCTTTGTTAAATAAGCTGAGACCTGCCTGTAGTTCCTCCCTACTTGTTATAAGTAGCAAAAACATTTTTAAGTTCTTGAGAGGAACATTCTCAGATACTGAAAAATAGCAGTGGTTTAGATACATAATCCTTATCGCACTATTGTAACTTGATCCTGGAACTGACAAACTCAAAACCAGCCTTGGAGCCCTATTACCTGCCTCTGCTGGGGGGAGGAAAAGAAAGAAGAAAAAAAAAAGACACCTGATCATTCAAAAACATGATGATCGAGATGCTCTTAAACGTACCAAGTGGGTTAAGCCAAAAAACTACCAGCAGAAGGAAGCTGTACCTTTCTGTTTGATTCAACAGGTACCAGCTGAGGAAGGAAGAACAAGATTTCATTCTCCGTCAGCTTCAAAGGTCACAAAACAAAGCTTGTCCGTTCAGCAATGTGTACAGGAGGGACTTTCAAACAACTGAGTAACTGAAAATATTTATACTTTGAATGGGATGAATAGGAAGAAGGCTGTGTAGCAGCACGGCAGAGGTAAGGGAAGGATACGGAGAGGGAACGGCTTTGTTTCAGCCACCACTCCTCCAGGAACTGATGAAGCAGCTCCAGCCCTCCAGCTGGCCGCACAGCCCAGGCAGCGCCCACCTCAGGGCTCCACCACCCTGACACGCTGCTTCAGGTGTGCTGCAGCCCATGAGCAAATCGCCCACTGTCCACAGAGTAATGACAAACCATTGTTGCATTATTGCAGGGATACTCTATTATTTTTCTACCGGTCTTTCAGTGCCTAGATGATTTAAAACAAAATAAAAACACACATTTTAAAAACGGTATTTTTTGACTCCCAATTACTCCACTAAACTCACCCTTTAGTCAGCTGCCCTTTCTTTCATTTGGTCACGACTGTTAAAAGTTCTAATAGGTTATGTGCACCTAAAGCTGGAGGTATTTTGATGAGCTACAAGGGCTTCTTTTCACTTAAAAGCAAGATGGGATACGGTGCTGAACAAACAGAAAAGCCCATTTAATACTTTACAATGTTCCAATGTTATGTTTTTAGGATAAATAATTGTGACAAACACCAATTATACAACACCCCTGGGATACACAGCTGCCACTGAGAAGAAGATAAAGAGTCTTCCAAGCCACTGTCAACAACAGTGAAACCAGAATAGTTTATGGAGAATCTAGGAACTATTGGAAATCATGACTCCTGCTACTGTGGCACTGAGAAACAGTGAACCACTATAATGGGAAGATGCCAGTCTTATCTTTATTACATACATCTTATTATCTTTATTTTTTCCACTGTAAAAAGGGCTTGCTCTGATGCTATTCAGTTTATGTGCTACTATAAAATAATGAAAAAGGTCATTTTTTATATGTGAAGTTTTTCCAATATAGCTGTTACAAAGAATATCAGGGGAAGGAATTTCATTATCTAATCCTCTGCAAAAGCACCTCTACTTTGAAAGCAATGATATTTAAATGTAAATGATAAACAAACAAACAAAAAAAAAAGACAAAAGACAAGGAAGCAAACCTCAGATTCCAAGGAATTCCAAGGAAAGGGACTGTTTATTAAAGTCTGTGCTTAATCCAAGTGGAAAAACAAAACAAAATAAGCAACCCCCTCTGCTACAGGACAACTAACTGTATTGGCCTGACATTTTCTTAACTTTTCTTTGATAAAACTACAGCCACACTTGAGAAAGCTTTCCAGTTCAGAGATTCATTCTATTTCTTGTTGATGCTGCAGTAAATTGTAATTAACAATAAGAAAAACATCAAATACACAGTTTTACATAAAAGCCAAGAAAGATATTAAATGTTTACATTTCCACCTTATAATGATGTTTAGGGGAAAAAAAAAAAAACAACAAACAGGCTATATAAAAGAAGTAACAGTTGCAGAAATGCTACCAATGTAGAACATAAATAAAGGAATATTTTGTTTTCTGGCTTAACACATATGCATCACCTTACAGATAAACATGATTTGCAAGCTAACGCTGGCCCTTTGAAGTTATCACCATACATTTAGGTATGTGTGCTACAGAAATTGTCATTTTTCATCTGTCAGAATTGAAAGATGAAGTCACAGGACAATAGACTAACAGGTCTTACGTAATGCCAGTATAAAGTTTATACCTGGAAAAAAGACAAAGAACAGCAGGTTAAGAAGATTCGTGCCTTCAGTATATGGGGAATTTTCTCTACTTCTGTAATCTGCCTCAAGGTTTCTGGTCTTCCATCAAGTTCCAACATGGTTTCTTTAACAATTTAATTTAAGCATTTAAACTAAAAAGGATTCTGGGAAGTTGGATGATAACACTGACATCTGCTAACATAGCCAAGAAAATCCAACTGAAAAAAAAAAAAAAAACCAACGATTTACTCGTGTGAGACTTGCAGATAGTCAGAACACCAATTCAAAACCTGCCAGAGTTTATTAGTGATTATTGCAGAAATATCACTGTCGTTTGAGTTAGAAAACCCTATGTGCATAGATGTTTGCTGAACAAATTTGCTGCAAGTTTTTGGTTACATATATAAAAATAATTGCTTACAGGTCAACAATTTCACATACAGCCATTTCAAATCCTACCTCACAAAAGGAGGAAAGAAATCTACGATTAGCTCACCTAACAGCGGAGGGGGCGGGGAGTTTATTTCTAAGTCCTACAATATGATTTTAATGTTTGCTGAAAAATCATGGGTCTCACAAGAAGTACATGAAGAGTTACTCCTTTCCTGGCATACTGTTTATTGTGTTTGTGAACCACTGCCAAATCTAACACTGACAGAAGAAACACTTCAGAACTTCAGCATTTTTTAAAGTCTTTCCATTGTTTCAAATATGCTCTTAGAAACAAACAACAATTAACATCCATCGTATTATGTTCCCTTTCCCAGGTCACAAACACTGATATTTTTTTAAAAATAGAAGAAATTGTTGTAGCACAAGACTACGTACAGCTACTTTTGTTAATTCAGATGCTAAAATGTAAAATAAAATAGGAACCCAGATCTATTTAGACAATTAAGTGGTCAGACAAAAAAAAAAAAAAAAAAGAAGAAAAAAATGCTAGGCATCCACCCAACAGCTCCCACTGACAAAATATTCAGATTGAGATTTTCAGATAGCCTGTAGCACTAAACCATTTGGCAGCTCTCCTGCCTCAGTTCTCTGTATACAGACAGGCTTAAATCAGGGAATAAGACTACCACAAGTGAGGGATAAACAGAAAAAATAGTCTACATATTTCTTCATGCCGCAACCTAAACCTTCAGAAAGCTCGAATTCAGGCCATCTGAAATAAACAAGCTCCAGCGACAAGTAACTAATTTTAGAAATGATATGAAAAACAATAAATTCTGTTTGGTTGCCTTCTAAAGAAAGACCTACTAGAAAAGCTCACCCATCTGACCCTAAGCACAAGCCATCACTCAATGCCATGTCTACTATCTGAGTTCTTCTCTTAAGTGTGAAACAAACAGAAGATCCCGGTACACTTGGAAATTAAACACTGAAGTTCCACTTTGCATTTTAATTTCCTGATAAGCCACACAAATCAAATTTAACCACGGCAGACAGGTAAACATACATGGCTGGTGCCTGACAATGTCAAGAGATTCCTGCTCCTGTCCTCCACTGACTAAGTAAAGTGAAACGATGCCAAATAGGAAGGATCCACCAAGCAAGCTGTCAGACGGGGCTGGGCAGCAGCCGAGAGCTCTGGAGGCAGACAAGGTAACCGCTTACCACAAACCAGCAACCCCACGTGCCTGATTTGCTGCTAGTGGCACCACCACCCCACTGAGGTCGGAAGGGACCTCTAGAAGCTGCTTACTCCAACCTCCTGCCCAACACAAAGCCAAAGAGTCAAAGTGAAGCTGAGTTACTCAGGACGTAGCCCAGTAGTACCTTGAACGCTTCCAAGAACAGCAATGCTGCAACTTCTCAGTAAGGTCCCCCAGTACTTCACCATTCTAATTGGGCTTTATTATTATTTTTTAAATCCCGTAAGAAGTTACTCTGCTGTAATGCGTAACCACTGATTTCTCACCCTTCCAAAATACACTTCCAGGAAGAGTCGAGCTCCACCTTCCCCAGAACACGTGCCAGGTGGCTGAGGACACCAAACAGGCCACCACTCGCCATTGCTCTGCAGGCACTGAGCACCTCGGCCTGGCGGCCCTTCCTCCCTCAGCCACAAGTCACCCCGCTGTGGCCGGCTCTCCCCTCCTGTGGCCCCACACCTCGCAGGCCGAGCACACACAGCACCCGGCTAGGGCTTCTGATCCCATCTGCCAGAACCATGAGCCAAAACCATGAGGTTTAGCTTGGGTCCCACAGTGCCCTTTCCGCCACCCCCCGATTAAAGACCAGAGACAGTACTCACTTCACCAAAGGATGAAGCTCCTCAAGTAACTGATGTGATGGTTTTGGGGTAGGTTTTTTTTTTTTTTTTTTTTTTTTGACAGCTTACTTCTCTCTCAGCTCAGTAGAAAGGAAATGACTTAACCCAGTTGTCACAGTTGCTGGATGGAATATAACAAAAGCAGTGAAAGGTGCAGATCCACCTCTCTGGCCATTATCTCACTGCACTATCAGATGAACAAACACCTGAGAATTTTACAGAGAAAGCAACACTGGAAACATCCATCTGCACGGTTGTTAGCTGAAACACCAATTTATTTTAGTGCCAAAATAATTTTGTTGCTTGCCACGGCACATTAAGGGAAGTGTTTTTATGAAGATCTATGCAAACATTTTGCAAGGTAAACGTGTGGGCAGAAGCTACATAATTCCGATATGCCTGTTGCTAGCTTTCAGCCCAACTGCAGCAGCTATTTCAACTAAGGCAGAAACTGGGTGCTGGTGATATAGTTTTACAGAGCACTCTGCATCCACTGGTCTGCCCTGAATCTCAGCACAGTGAGTTCACCATCAGCACTAAGCCGCTTGAAGTTTCTGACCTGGCACAAGTACCTAAGTAAAATACAATACGAGTGCGTTTGGAGTCGTTTTCTGTGGCATTTTCTGCAGCTGCATCCACTGCATGCTGCTTTTCTGGAATAAAAAGATTTTCAGCCAACACTACACACATTTTCAAGGACAGTTATAGGTCGCAATGAGCTGAGCAAACACCAAGAGAAATTTGGCCAAGGAATGGATGATCAAGTCATTTATTTTTACTATATCCAGTCTCACTACGGAAATGAGATGGAAAGTCTCTTTTCATTTTCACTCTTAGGGGTAAATCCAACCTTCCTGCAGAGTTCATGTTCACATTTTAAACGTGTGCAGCAGACAGTAATTTGTGGAGAACAGATTTCTGATGTTCAGGCAGAGAAGAAAGACACTTCTGGTAGGAGAGGGGAGAGACAGAAAAGACTCACTGCAGTGAAACAGAAAGAAACAGTTTGATCCTTGATCTGGGAGAATACAGGGATAAAGCAGCAGCAGCTTCTAGAAAGAATTTTCATCAGAACAAGATACTCCGTGAGTGCTTTGTGCCAGCTAACTAAAACAACTGGGGAATTTTGACATAGGACTCCCAATTTCAGTGGGCGATTGCTTTTATTTTTGGGAGGAGAATAAAAGTAATTCCTTTGATGAGAACTGCATTGCTAACCACAACCAGGATCATTTTACCTCTATTGCTACAAAGAGGTTACATGCCATGACGAAAAATTCCATGATCTAACAGCTTCTTATTATTTTACAAATACTGCAACCCCAACAAGTTATATATTTGCAGATGGTTTGTTCTGTACATTTCACAGCACTTGATATATAGACAGTGTTCACCATCCAGGCTCCAACAGACGTGCTATTTTGTAACCTTGATGAGACAACCCATGAACTCTTGCACTGAGCTCTTGAAGCAAGTCTGGAGTCATTATATATTTCATTTTTGTGCTCTCACAAAGAAGGTAGAGGCAAAAAACGTGTGTGGGGGGGAGGTAACAACAACAACAAAAAACACAGAAGCACATGTCAGAATTCCAATTTTTTATTTCACCCTTACTTTTTGTTACCTGAAAATACTTATGCATCAGCAGAGAAGCACACAGATGATGTGTTAATGACCTAGAGGTGAAGCAGATATAAGCTGATATTGCTGTATCTTTAGACCATAACAACTGCAATAAACACTGCACAGAGCATTTTGTTCCAAAGTCAACTTGAAACTTTAAATACAAACATAATTATATTAAAAAAAAAAAAGCCATAATGATATTCTACTGAAGGTTTTATTTATTTTAAGTGGTGAAACCTTTAAAAAGTGTGTGCTAAGTACACAGCCTCCGAGGAACAGCACTGCTGCAAGGCAGACATTAAATGGAAATTACATAATCCTTAAAACACACTACTTCAAATTGCTATTTCGTATTCATGAGAGGGGGAAAACGAGCGAAACACACCAACCTCCATCTCTCTGCGAACACCGATTCGGAAGGTGCGTTACGCTGCAGATGCGGGCAGCAGCGCGACACGGCCGCAGCACTCGGCATCGCAGCGCCATCTCCGAGCCCTTCCCCGGCTGAAAACCCTCGGGCCGAGGCCGAGGCGCTGCCTCCCTCGCTCCCTCCCTGCCTCCTGCCCGGCCTCCCCCGGCTGGGCCCCAGCCGCAGCCGCCGGGCGGGGGCCGTGGGCGGGGGCCGGGCGCTGCGCGGGGCCGTAACGCGATCGTGCCCGGCCCGGCGGGAGCGCCTCAGCCGCCCGCACAAAATGTCCGTGGCCGGGCCTGCTCTGCCGCCACGGGAAAGAGCTTTTTTTTTTTTTTTTTTTTTTTTTTTTTTTTTTTTTTAAATAAACGTGCCTCTCCTGAAGTAAAATGGAGGAACCGGGCCTGCCGCACGTCTGGCTCTGGCGCCTGCAGCCGGTGTGCCCAGTGATTGCCTCTCAAGGCCAGCCTGCTCCTGGCAGCCCCCACTGCTTCCCTAAGGCTGCCTCCGGCCCCAGCTGGGCTCCAAGCCCCTTGCTGTCGGTGACCTGGGGAATATAAACTGCACCCAGGAACAGGAGCAAGAGCCCCAGGACCAGTGCTGTACCTTAGCAAAGCCTCGTGTACCAAAACCGGGACCCACCCCCCCCCCAGAGCAATGCCGCTTCATAACCCCAAATGAAAGGGACTTCATTATCAAGTCATTTCATTTTCAAACTGTATCCATACAGTCCACAATGCAACTACACCACGAAGTCTAAGTTTTCACCTACCCACATGCACAGAAATAACCACAACGAAGCTATGCCTCAAGAAAACACAAAAGCTGATCTTACAGACAAACCCTTTCCCTCTTTTCTCTCTAAGACAGCGTTTCTGTAGCATGAAAAAGGCAGCTGCAAGTCAGAGTATTTTCCTGTAAACAAAATAGCCAAGATTTTTACCATTCTGAACATACTGAAATTAGTAAGATGCCATTATCCTACTAGATAAGAGACAAAGACTTGCAGAAAATAACTAATCAATCATTCTAGTAACAGCACAGTGTACGGAGCGAGGAAAAAAACACACTGAAAAACATTTTCCAGCAGTAGTAATTTTACTTACTCAACACATTACCAAATGTTATTCTATCAGGAACAGTGAACAGGAAAAAAAAAAAAAAAAAGCCCTCAAGGCACCTTGGGAGAGTTGCGTCTTTAGGGCATCAGTAGGACAAGGAGCTCACACTGACTTTCTTCTTACATGACTTTCATAGGAGGTGGTTTGTGCTTTTGTTGGCTTAACTAAACAGGACTGTGTAAAACGCTGGTAAGGGTGGCAACTCTTCTGCTCCTCTTCCAGGAAAAGACCTTTAGACAGTGTATTCTGTGTCTGCAGAATCGCTTTGTTCGTGTAAAAACACATCTCACTAGCAACAAAGGCTGCCAGAAACTCGTAACTGTCATCAAGTTCTGGGCCTAGATTTTAAAACATATGTAAGAAGTCAGCAATGGAAATTCAGAGCTGAAGGATCTTTAGATACACAATCCTTAACTCTCAGTTTCTGGTTCTGGTTCCAACTACAAAATGGAAACAATTTCTAATAGGGAGATGTTGAACTGGAGCAGTGCTTTAATGATAAAACCCCAGAATGCAGTAAGGGAGGTCAAATACCACTATGATGGGGGCTTCCAGAAGGCCTAAGACGTGGAAGAGAAATTACAGTAGACTGGATGTTTATAAATATCACCCTTATCTATATTCTAATACATTTAACACCTTCCACCCCCCCAAAAAAACAAAACAACACACAACAAAACGCTATGGATATTTTTTGACCTTAACCAATAACCACTGTAAGTATCAGAAGCACCAAGAGCAAACTATTTTACCCTTACATTCTAGGCAAAGTAAATTCAGAGTGTTTTTTTTTTTTTTTTTGTGATGAATCAGAATAAAAATCTTACACAGATGCCTCTGATACTTACAAAATATAACCACTTTCTACACAATATCTTCATTTACTGCAAATGCTGACTTAAATTTGCAAGACCTTATTTTACAGAAAGCAAAACAGTTGTTTTCCTGTATGCATTACATGCAACACCTTCTATTTTTCCCATTATGCAAAACTCTAAATCTTTACTCCCTACGCCCCCCCCCCCAGCCCCCAAACAAAAGGGTATTACAGCTCTTATCTGTTACTCATCTATTGAATTTATTTCAGAAACAGTTACTTCTGATCTACAACTTGGGATCTGATATCTAAAGTTCAAAGCAAGATCATGATTTCTAACTGTATTTTCTGTTTTACATCATGTTTCTGTATTAAACTCAAGGTAACAGGAAATTCCCCAAATATTCTAAAGTAAACAATCAGTTATTTTTCTTTTAAAATATATTTAATAATGCTTACTCGTTTGGAATAAAATGTATTCAAATTGGTGGTCAGGAGTGGAAAAGCAAGTATGTTTACACATTAAAATTGAAGTTCAAACCACCATAACATGATTACCCTACAGATATTAAATGCTTGCACAACATTGGGAGTGTTGAGTCTTCTCCAGACGGCTGACATAACAGTTCCATCCTCAGCATCTTCTCTGCAGTTGTGCCTCCCTCTCTCCTTTTCTTTACATGTCAACTCTCCTCTCCCATAGGTTGCATTCTGGTCCCCAGGACCTTTTAATGGTATACTGCACACAAGCACTATATACATATATATATATATATATATATATATATATATATATATATATATAAAGAGAGAGAGAGAGAGAGAGAGAGAGAGAGAGAGAGAGAGAGAGAGAGAGAGAGAGAGGGCACTATATATAAAGAGGACACTGAAAATACAGTCATCCTGAAGTCTTCAACACAACCCACCACCCTAAAATAAAACATGTCCACATATTTTATTGAAGATATTCTCTGCTGGTGCACTGCTTTCCAAGAGAGCAGTTGGAAAATATGACTCTGAAGTTTTATAAGGACACTCACAAATGCCTTCAGTACTTCACTTCAACACAGATTTCATTCCAGCAAAGATTACAGCCAGTCACTGGAGTGGAAAAAAACAAAACTGAACAGATAACCAAAAAAAACACTCCAAAACGCTAAGCTCCCAGAACATATTGAAAAGGGAGAACAATTATGAAAGATTGGAGTTCTGCTTTCTTCCCCAGACTGTTAGGTCTAAAATGAATCCACTATTTTAGGTTGTTATTTGATCTGTGTATCTCACACAGTTCCCTTTTTTTTTTTTTTTTGGTCAAAACAGTTGCATGGAAATTATTGTAATAAATGACAAGTAATGTCAGGAAACATACCAACTTGTAACAAATTTTGTGGTTTCACAATCACAACCTTCTTTGAAAGCTACAGACCATGTATCAAAGAAAAATACATAGCGGAATGGTGATTATCAGCAGAAAAGAGACAAAATAAATTACAGTTAAATGGTTGCACAATAATTACTGTTAAAAAGCAGTACTGAAATGGAAAACATCCTCTAACTTCTTTTCATTGTGCTAAGGTTAGGTGTATGTATACCGAGCCTGACAAAAGCCCTTCTAAACCAACCATCCTTCCAAATGTACTTCATGAGAGAAATGCAATTGTGAACTTCATTCACAGCTTTAATAAGGGCCACTTTAGACACCAATCTGTAATGTAACTGTGCCTAAGTAGTCCTAGTGTGTTATAACTGAAGTGAGTCTAACCAAATGAAGTTATGCCTATGTTACTGCTTTCAAAAACGAAGAAAGTCTTCTGCAACATGCAACTAAATATATTAAAAAAAAAAGTTATAATTAAAATATGTTTTTAGAAACTTGCACTCTGCAAATTAAAATAAACAAAAACAATAGCAATTGGGAAATTAGTTTTCACGAGGATAAACTATTTCCTGGTATACCTCCCAAAGCTGCATGCTCTGGACAATAATTAATGCTTCCCACTGGAAAGAAAATGCAGTGCAAAAGCATTCAGCAAATCCAACATATTTAGGAATAAGTGACCCTGTAACAGGCAGTTTATACAAAACCTGTTTTCTAGGATAATATAATGGGTTTGGTAGGTGGAGGAGTGTGGACTGCATACATACTAATGTATAAACACCGGTACTCCTTGGACCTTGTTGCACATTTCAATGCTATTTTTAGATTATTCTCTCACAGCAACTGCACTGGGAAGATGGCATTTATTTCCATCATGTCCACTGTCAAAAAGTGGGTCTTCTGCTTCAAGTGCAGCAGTTCTTTGGAAAATACATTTAAGTATACTGTATTTAGCTCTCAACTGTATTTCCCCATTCATAGCTATGAGCCAGCTCTGTATAATACACAGAAAAGACCATCCGCATTTCACTTACTAGATTTATGCCCTTTCAAGCTCCTTTTGACTATGTAAAATTGCTTGGATCTGGGAACAGAATATACGCTGCTCCATAAAGATTCTATTGTTTTCTCTGTTCTTCTGAAGCTTGAGTTACCCGAAGAAAACAGAACAAAAGAACTTAGTTGAAGTGACAACTCCTGCCCTGGCCACGAAGCCAATTACCATGGTATTTCTTGGTTCTTACATCTCTCCTACTCTTTTCATTTCAAGTTTTCTCTCCATTCAGGAAGAAAAAAAAAGTCACCACCCATCAAACAAATTGCACAGCAGGCAACAGACCTAGGAAGGCCTGGTTTCCTACAGATGTATGCTTTCTTTTGGTATGCATATTTTCCCAATGCAATTGCTCCAGCTGTCCCCCCATATCCTGTAGGATTTCACTCTCACCATCCTTTGCAGTGCAGCCACTTTTCTACCGACATGCATATTCCTCTAACCACAGCTATCTACCAGTCTCCTTCCCACATCTCCTGGTGCCGAACAATGTCTCGCTGGCTGGACTGCATGTGCATATTGACTTCCCCTCATCAGGCATTACAAGCTTACCAAACACTTCTGATATCCTTCATCTCTGGGGACACGAACACAGATTGAGTCCTTTGAAATCAAAACAGTGACACATCCACTCCATAATATTACCAAACACCTAACCTTCAAGCTTGCTGATACGTGCAGCTTGTCTTTTAAAGTTTCAGGACCAGAGATTTGCCAAAATCCAAAAATCTTACATACTACATCAGATACAGAAACACTTAAAAAAACTGAAGCAAAGGACAGCACTGCAGAAGGAAAAGAACAAAGATGAATGTGGGGACAGGAAGACACAGTTTCTACTCATCCCATTTTTGCCTAGGGGGTGAAGGGAGAACGTGCTCACTGTACACTAAGAAGTTACACGGGCAGACTATTGTTCCAGGCAATGAAAAGCAGCGTTCCCAAATGGCTAACACTCCCACTGAGCTCTGCTGCCGGCACGCTGCAGCTGCAAGGGGCATTCCCTAGGCCAACACGGTGCTCGGTCCGCCCTCAGCTTTACCATGCTGGACTGGCAAAAAGCGAAGCCAATGGGGAAAGAAATAAAAAAAAAATAGAAGAAGAAAAAAGCTTTCAGGCAGTAGTTTGACTTCCTGCGGCATGACAGTGCTGCTGAAAAGGGAAAGGTGAGGAGCCGCATGGGTGGTGGTAATGAGCGCAGAACTGGCCTTTCTAGCACACCTCGCTGCTGGGCTTGCTTATCTGTAACATAAACCCACCCTCAGTCTGCTAGTTAGTTATTCGTCTAGCAGATTTTCATGGCAGACATCAATGGAAGCCTATCTGGCTGTAAAGCTGCAGTCCTCAGGAAACTGTATCATCAGTCTTTCCACACTAAGCAAAATAAAATACCTGAACAGAAAATCTTCAAGACAAGTTAGACAGCAAAAACATGTTACTTCACGTTTGATGGCAATATCATTAAACCAAACCCAATGAATGTGTCAATGAAGGCAGCTAGACGCCAGCGCAATGTAACAAAAAGGAGGTGTTAAAGACACTTCTGAATACACAGCAGAGAAGCTGATGTGCCTGGGTGTGCGTGTGAGCGTGATAAAAGGCCTAAGGATTAGCATAGTGATTGTACCAGATGTCTGGCTGAGTCCTCTGCTTGGGACATTGCCTGTAACCAGACCTGTCGGGAAAGAAGGGAGGAACAGCACCTTCCCTTGCCCCCCCCAGAAGCCCACGCAGTCCCTAACCCACGTTACAAGTCACCACACTATTGCCATTAATGGGCACCTCCTTCAACACATCTGTGTCATCCTGAACTCCTGCGATGCTTTTGGCCCAAGCCACACATTCCTCCATTCACTCTTCAACAACAGTATCGCTGTGAGAGGGGCAAGGAACTCCACCTTTTGTTGTGCTTGTAGCATGTCTTTCCTTATGTTGTGGAAAAGAAAAAAAAGTGGTGAAAATTATTCCCTATCAATTTCTTAACATCATTTAAGGTTTGATAGATTACCTTCACATTTCCCTCTCAGTTGTTTTTCCTTTTCCCGACTCAAGAAGCCCATGTCTATTTAGTATTGCATCCCATTAGTACTGCTGGGAGAAGAGAAAAAAAGAATAACAAAAACCCCAACCTTCTACTTTTAATGGGATTGTTGAAATTGTGTTACCAGAGTTATATAATACGCATGTTTATGTATAATCAATGTGCACAGCTGCATAATCACATTTTTAAAAAAACACGTATAATGACTCCATAGAATGCTGCTTCAAAATTGGCTTAAGCTTATTTGAGACTGTGCTGATTGCAAGAAGGGAAGTGCTGCCCCTCCTCTCGCATTACTTCACATCTGGTCTCATGGCGAGCTGGAGGGGCTGAAAATCCAGGCCTTTTTTGTAGGGGTTAGTTTTCAGTCAGATCAGCAAGCAAATCTGACCTTCCACCTGGCCACAATTACTAGCTCTGATGCAAAACTGACAGCATAAAGACAAAGAAGAGGATGGAAGAGAATAATAATAATAATAATTAAGACTTTTAAGACTTTTTAATAACTGTAAGCAGGTAGTTACAATCTAAAGTTAGATCTTCACAATGAAGAGCTGTTCAGAAAACTACCCAAGATCTCCCAGAATGTTAATACCTACTTTTGAGTCTGTTTCTCCCCATCAGAATTAAATCCCATTGCACTTAGTGTAGTATTTTGTCTTCCAGACATTCAGTACTGCTACAGCAAGTCTACGAGCCCTGTATCCTCTACAAGTTTCATCACTGTCCACTCCCCTTTCCAAATCATTCCTGAACACACAAAATGGAACAGGCCCTGCCACTTGCTTCCCAAGAAGCTGTTAGTACCTTTCCACTGTACAAATAACTGCAAATTTCTTACTTTTTCCCCTCATTTCTTTTGTATCCATTATTGACACATGATAGAATTATCCCCCTACCTTTTTTCCTTTTTTGGGTGGGGGGGCTTTTTGGCCTTTTGTTCTTTTCAGTGGACATAAATATTTCCTAACTTCAAGACGACTTCATGAACTGGATACTGCTAACCAAATACCTGTTGTTCCTTGAAAGTCTAACAAGAAAGGTATGACCTCTGCTTATACAAGTTGCATGCCTGCTCCCCAGTCTGTGCATATGTGTGTGCAAATACTTGCATATACACATCATAGTTCATTATACCAGTTGGCCTAGTTCTGAATATCTCATGCCTATAATACTCAGTATTACCATCACGTCTGCCACCTTCACTTTCTCTCTCAGAGAACACAGATTTAAAATAGTAATGTGAGCAGAAAGCAAATTCATAGTGATTCCCCTTAAAACTCTTGACCCTGGTAATTTGTGTGACAAATTACGCATTCCAACACTTGGTTAATGCTTTGCAGCAGACAGAAGTTCGTTAGCAGACTCATAAAAACAAGGAAAAAAAATGACCAAACAAACCAACAAAAACAGACAGGGGTGAAAATTATTTACCATTAGCCAGAATACTAAAGATCGAGAAAAATTCTGAATCCTGGTGACTCTGCAGACAGAGGGGGAAAAAAAAGAAAAGTTATGCTAGCAGCTCAACTATTTTCAAAGCCAGAGCAAGTGGCAAAGCCAGTATGGAGGACAGCGAGTTTCCAGTTAGTTCAGAAGAGTAACCGAGCGAGAACAGTGCCTTCCCCTCAAGTCCTGTCTGAAATGCAGTTGGTAGAGTTACTTAAAACTTGGAAGCTTCCTTCCCTCAGGAAGATCACATAATGCTTGTTAGATGAATTCTCTTGAATACATTCAGGCACAGCTCTGCAAACAACCAGGTAGATTTAAGAGCTCCCTTCTCTCCCTTCCTTCCCTCTCGCAAAAGCGCAGACACCCTGCCTCCTTTTGCACCAGCTCTGGTTCATCACGTCTTTCCACAAGTCATTTTAACTTGCTAATCCAGAAGTAACACGCTGATTCTCCCTCTGGCTGGGTTGGTCGTCTGCTGTACTAGCGGCCTGAATTAACTTAGAGGGGTACGACAAATGCTAGCCCAGGTTAATGGCACGGTAGATGGAGGAGGTAGAGGATCCGTTCACTCCATAGAACAGCCAAAATATTTCAGAGACACAGCTCCCTTACTCATCCAACTTGAAACTAACCAACAGAAATTGCAACTGACATGGCAGCAGGCCTGAAAAAATTAAGAATGAAAGGCTAAACTGAAAGATAATATTCTGAGAAATTCAGAAGGAGAGGTAATGAAAAGCCAAGGGTTTAAGGAGGAATGAATACCTAGGGAATACCCAGATTTGTCTAGGCTGAAAGAGGTTTCAGCAAAAAAGAGGTTTCTACCAACTGAAGCCAGATTTACAGAGACACAGAATGGTGGAAAGCAACCCCTGGAGATTGCCCAGTGCTCACAGCGGGGTGAGCTGCCCCACACTGCCCAGAGGCATGTTCGGTCACGTTCTGGGTATCCCTAAGATGGAAAACTCCTCAGCCCCCCCGCCAACCTGAGCCATTATTTGAGCAACCTCACAGGCTTTAAAGAATAAGCACAGAAGTGTTTCTGATGCTTAAATGGAATTTCCTTTATTGTACTTTGTGCCCTGCCACTGACCACCACCGAGAAGACTCTGGGGCTATCTCCTTTACGCTCTGCTCTCCCCTCAGGTATTGACACAGGCTGGTAGGACACCCCTGAGCACTCTTCTCCAGGCTGAGCTATTCCAGCTCTCTCAGCCCTGCCTCACACACAGGTCCTCCAGTCCCTTAGCACCACCAGGGCCCTTCACTAGCCACCGTCTGTCGTGTACGGGGAACACAGATAGGTCTTCCCAGTGCCGAGACAAAGGAACAACGACGCTCCTCGACCTGCTGGCAACACTTCCCAGCGCAGCCCAGTACACCACTCACCTACATTGCTGCACACACACCTTGCTGGCGTATGGTCCACTTGTCCACAGGGACCCCAGGGCCCTTCTGTTAGGCCAGTCCCCAGCCTGTACCACCGCAGGATCTCAGTGGGACAGTGGCCTCTGATTTCTCCTGTTTGTTCCCAGTATATCCCACAGTACGTGGCACGTGGAGTCAAATCAAAATACGCAAATACAAGCAGTAAAACGCGTGGAGGGAACCGGCATCCTGACAAAACTTCAGCAGTGGAAACCTCCTATCACACTGTACTGAGGTCAGAGATGCTGGAGCGAGAAACAAAAAATGACAACAGTGGAAAGCAAACTACTTCCTGGGAGGAAAAGCACAGACAGAAGGAAAGAGGTGCGATGCAGTACTAAATGGAGAACCATGAGCAGTTCTCAGGGGGAAGGAAGCACACAGTGCCCACCCCACCCCCTCCTGTGTTGCAGAGTTCAAATCCATCCAACCTTCCTCGCTGTCCCACTGTCTTGTCTCCTTCTGCCCGAGCCCTCCTGCCCCAAGCCCTGTTTCTGCTCTTTCAGATCCTCTGGAGACTGTCACCTGTATTTGCAGCTCACTCAGAGCTTCTTTTCTCAATTTCTGAAAAAAAAAAAAAAACCTTTAGTAGTACGCTACATAAACTCAATATTTAAAATTTGGGCCCAAATTCTTTGAAGCAAAATTATCTTGGTTGTAACCTTTTTTACAGAACAAAAGGCCATCACAGGCTCTTATGCTGAGTAAATCGCTGTTTCTACAACCTGTGCTCATAGGCCTATTCTCATATAAGTAAATTTCAGTATCAACAAGCAACTGATTAAAACCAATGCTATCAGAACAGTAGGAAGAAAAAAGCAGCGCCAAGGAAGATGTAAAATTACACACTTTTATATCTTAATAGCTCGTGAAGACATTTTCAATTAAAACCAGAACTCTTCAGAATACTAAGATAGTGTATAGAAACATGCTGTGGATACATAAACATATTTAATGTCTCCAGTAGCTTCGGGTTATTGGGATTTAGGGAGAAGCTGCCACAGAGTGGTGTAATTCCACAGCTGCCTGCTGCAGACTGTCTCATGCTTTCCTCCGGAGTGCTAATGCTGGCCATTGCTGGGAGCAAAACACTTGAGACTGGTTTCTTTATCTATACCATTCTTCTTTTGCTAGTGCACTGTCATTCCGTGTGTTTTTATTTGGTTATTTTTTCTGTGACCAACTCACCTTTGAAATTACAAGCCAGCAGATTAAAAGATACCCACAAAGAACCACTGAGAAAGGAAGTCACAGACCTTGGTGCAGCGAACAGGCTGAACGCTACAGATGCTTGCTGACAAAGGGCATTCTCACACCGCTTCACCACCTCGTCCCTCCACCTCTGTTCCCCCCTCCATAGATTTCTAAGACCATCACCTGAACTATTCCGAAGCGGCATAAATATTATACAACGGCATCTGAAACTCTGAGAAAAAGTTTACCAATGCCATTTCTGCAGCAGAACCCCTGCCTGAGGAATGCACAGCTGCCGAGCAGATGTGTAATTTCAGCATTTAGATTACATTATTTCAAGAGTGATTTTTTTTTTTTTACTAGATGTTTTCAGATTTTCTATTTCCATCTGTTTTTTGACCTCCCTCAGTTTAGTCCCCTCCTTTCTGTTTTAGTTCATTACGCCAAAATAATTTTCTAAATTAGAAACATCTCTGCATTTAAAAACTTGTGAATTTGAAGAGAGGTGGGGGAGTGAAGCAGGGCCAGGGGCGGAACAAAAACAGACAGTTCAACGGAGGCTCGGGTTTGAATAAAAACTGTCCTGTCTGGGTCGGCTTTTATTTCACAGTTCCTGGTTCAACCCAAATTGGCAAGTCTCTCTCACTGCATTCCTTCCATGAAATTTTAAGAGCAGGAAACTAAAGAATATCAGCTATATGGGAATGTTCCTGCACTTCGCCATAGTCCTCTGCCCTAACTTTTCGGTAGGAAAGCATTCCAATTCCTCATTCTTTCTAAAAACAGTATTAAACAAACTATAATTGTAATTAAAAAAAAAAAAAGTAACTCACCACGTACCAAAACAGTGTTACAAAACATTAAGATCCGCATAAACCAATACCAGTGGCTGTCAACTTCAATTACTTCAGTGAAGATCTGATTCATGCAAAAGTTGCACCAAGATATGGAAATGGAGTCAACACGGTTCAAAAAACAATTTCATTCAGCTAACCAAAGCAGAAGACCAAGGCATCAATGATACCTCGATACAGTCATGCTTAAATTTGGGTACACAATAAGAGTTTTAAAGAGAAATTATCACTAATAGGATCACTGGTTCAGCTTGGAAAATGTGACAGACATGGCCCCAAAACCTATCAATTTTCATTGTGATTTTAAGTTCACAAGAACGATTTGCCACTGATTTCCAGTCAAGTTTGGAAGTTTGGGATCAGGCTCTTACACGGGAGGTGTGAAGGCGCATGAACGTGTTTTTTTTTTCCCCCCTCAAATCAAGAAAAAGTGGTTAATAATTAACACTGTAAAGGCAAGAGACTTCAGGAAAAGCAAATACAGAAAATTTTAATGGCTGCAACAGTGAAAAGGAAATAGTTTCCACAAACCAGGTCTGTATTCTGGACTTCTGAGACTTCCTTTGATATATTCCCAACTTATGCCTGCTACATCTGCTTGTATTTGTATCAGCCAAAACTCAGGAAGATTGACCCTTCTTTTCTCTCCTGTACCATGGTGAACTGAGGGAATATGGCCAAAGAATTGCTAGCTCCTTCCACATTTTATGCTAAGGAAGTTGACTGAAGCCACCATGAAAAACAATTATCTGAAGAAACATGGAGAAAATGTGATTTCAAGCTTCTGTAAAAAAAAGTTGCTGCTGTTATAAGGTATCGTAGAAATTAAGCCACGATACTGTTGATCTGCATTAATACTACTGACTTTTCCCCCTTTTAATGTACAGCCAACCTACCACATAATAAAACTCACATTTAAAGCTACCACATTTTCATCTCTATTTTGGGAAATTCCATTTGGGGCAGAAAGAAGTATCAGAGCACTGAACCGCACGCTGCAGGTACCACACCCCACCAATTATTACTTCACAGATTTTATCGTATCAGAACCTTTTAAAGTATTTAAATAATGCACATACCCCTCACGCTATTCAGGACGCCGTTTCCCCCAGCGAACACAAAGACTGATAAGTTCAGTGCATGCAATCCCAGCGATGAGCTCACAGGAAGCGCTCCATCAAGCCAGCCCATTTCACTGCAACACATCCCATAGGGAGAAACTCTGAGGCAGAACACACTGGACCTTAACTAAGGCTTGGGTGTTGCTTCTGCTTTTACTTACACAACCTATGCATTTTAACGCAATCACAAACTAGAACTGATTTTCCTGCTTTAATACTTGTTTTTATTTAACAGACCATCATGTAACAGCCCAGCTGAGTGAAACGCACGCGACTCAAATGAAATAGGAGGGCAACTACATGACACTACATGACAGAAAAAGGCAAGGAGTAATCTGACAGATAATATATAAATCTAACAGATAATGATCATATCGTCCACAGCATCCTCATACAGCTGAAACAACGGTGTCACAAACAGAAACTAACACATCTTATCTCTACCATAACACGAATGAAGTCTTCCACCCTCTCAATCCACCCCAACTACTACAACAGTAGTTGCTCCCCCGTCGTCAGATCCTCCAGAGGTTGCACCCCACTGCCTCACGGATCGGGACACCGTCTCTCAGAGAAACCAAAGGAACCTGAAATTCACCCTCCCTACAGAAGAACTAAATTCTCAATATTGAAGACCAGGGTGAAAATCGCTTGTGGGGGGTGGCGGCACAAAATAAATACGCAGAGTGCAAAGGACTGAGCATACATCTCTGCACTGAGCCCCTCACAAAATGGCTACTGGGTGCATATCATTAAGAATATTAAGAATGCAAACATGATGTTTGCTCTCCAATTAAGATAAATGAGGTGACTGCTTCAATTTTTTGCCCTATTTCAAGGATTACCTACTACAATCTCCATATAATTTTTTTAGGATACAATATAGCAGGCTAAATTTTGCGTTTGTTTTTAAACAGTTTTTGAATAAATAAAGCCATCTGAGAAAATCAACCACTCTACAGACCTTGCTGCGATTTTTAAGTGTTACAAGAAAGAGAGAAGAAATTCCCTGCTTTCCCTTTAAAGTGCTAACTGTTTTAGAAGGCATAGAAACTCCATGACATCATCATGACTAGGGATAATCAGCAAGAGTTTGGTAAAGCAACTGCAGAAGATTTTGCAGATCTTGTTCAAGAAAGAAAAAAAACACTAAATCATAAGCTAGAGGCAAGTTTGCTGTCCAATTTAAGCACACACAGTCTCCGCACCCCCAAACCCTGAATTTCGGGAATGTTAATGAGTGAAACAAGGCTCTAAGCACTCCATCAACGCTTAGAGTCCATGTAACAGCTCTGAAGTGATCCATCTTCAAATTACCACGACCCTTCCATGATTTATTGACAGAAACTATTAAGGTACATGAAGCAAAACCCAGGCACTGAAGACATGCTCTTTTACACAAGACACAAACAAACTGGGGAACCAAGAAATACCAGAAGCTTTCCCAAACACCCAGACAGACAAGGCTTGAGCTGATGCTTGCCAAACACAGGAGAGAGGTCCCCATGTGTTAATACACTCTGTCACATCCTGCCTCGTCTCATTTATCCACCCAGTTGACTGAAGAAGTTACAGAGCTCCACATGTCAGACATTTACCTGCCATTGGAACAAGGCGCTGTCCTCATGAGAGAAGTTACCAGCCACAAGGAAACAAAGAGCTTGTTTTTTTCCTTTTTCGTTTTTAAGGACTTTGGAGAAGATGAGTTTGGTCCTTTTGAAAGTCTGGCTATACCAAAACCAGTGCAAGCACCAGGATCACCCGTTCTTTGATCCCTTCAATGAAGGGGATGTATTCAAACCCTTAACTGTACCCGTGACATATTTGTGCCTGACACTGCTCTGGAAAGCTGCAGAAGTTCTTAGTTATATTGACTGATGCACAATTCAAGAGAGATTCCATTAATTCAGAGTTAATACCATTATTTTCAATGCAATTTATTCTTTTAAAATATAAATATATTCTGCATTGGTTTTTCATAAAATTTTAAGTTAGGGAATATTCAAGCAAGCCCTTCCCTGCTTTTTTTTTTTTTTTTTTAATACATCACGCAGCCATGTGATCTCTATACTTCTTCTTAGAGAACAAATACAACATGACCGCCATTCCTAATTTTAAACCAAGAAAAAAAAAACATCAAGCCATCCATCAACTGCTTGCGTTTCAGGACTGCAGGAAGCAGACAGAACCGTGCACTGGTTCCTCAGAGCACTTTTCTCTTCGCAGCGCAACCCTCCATGGCATTTCACACCACAGCAATACTCATCTACAGCAAACGTCCATTTTAAAAGAAGTTAGCAGACTTGGTGCACTGCACTTCTGAGAAAGCACCACAGTCAATCCCAAATGGGATCAAAATTTGGCTGGCCCTAACTTGTAGTAGTTCAATAAGCATGCCAACTACTACACAGAATACGGTTATTGACTTTGGTTACATCGGCTTTAGACCCTTCATTCCTGAACGCTGGCACCCAGAAAAAGTACATTTATTGCTTACGGTACAACATTATGTATTTGTAATTCTCCTAACAAAGCATTAAGTTCTCACTGCAAGGGTCTTGATGAGCACCGCACCATCAAACCCACTGGGAGATGGATCCCACATGTTGGCTTTAGGAAGCTCTACTTGATCAGTGAATTCCAAGCTGCGGGGTGTTCCTTGCTAGCCATTTACCAACAGCTGCCCTCTCTGCTTTGTGCAGGGGCTGCACCCAGTAACAACTAGGGGTCCCTTCCAAACTAAACAACTTCACGATTTCAGAGGTTAAGACTCAGGTCCGGCCACATAAACTCACTGTCCCTGGAAGAGAGCCGCCAATGGGACACGTGAAAACCTGGCAGCTGAAACTCATGGCTGCACGAGAAGGTCCTCCACAAAACCTCCCATCCAAAGCCCACCGGGGCGCACGCGTCCCTTCGCACCCACAAAACCGAGGCGCAGCGACACCACAAACCAGCCATCCCTAAGGAAGCACCAGACAGACAGCAACAACACCCTGCCTCCCGCCGACACCTGCTGTCAACGAGAACTCGATCAGGCTGCTACAAATGCCACGACACGGGGGTTCCAGCGGATAGAGACGAAAACGAAGCATTTCAACGTGCGATGGCTTCACGCAGGTTTGTATTTGAGGACGAGGCTCCGCCACAAGCCACCCAACGAGCCCTTCCCTTCCTAGGGCCAGCAGGCCCCGAAGAGCCACAGAGCGCGGCCGGGGACGGGCTGCCAGCAACCCGGGCCCGTCGGGGGGCGCGGGGAGCCCGGCCCGCAGGGGCGAGGGCCCCACGGACCCACAGCGACCGCGGCCTGGGCCCGCCGCGACCCCCCGCGCTGCCGAGCCAAGGCGAAACTGCGAGGGAAGGAGGAAAGGAGGGAGGGAGGGAGGGAGGCGCCATGGCAGCGCCTCAGCCTCCCGAGGCGCGGTGCCCGGCCCCACATCGGGCTCGGGGCTCGGCGGGCGGGCAGGGCCCGGCGGCACGGGGGAACGAGGGGAAGGCGATGGAGGCCCTCGGGCGGCCCCCAGGCCCCCGCAGGAGCTGTCCCGGGCCACGGGCAGCGCCCCCAGCGCCGCGGCGGGGCGGGAGCGGCCGATCGGTGGCGCCAAGGCACCGGTACGGGGACGGGACGGGACGGGACGGGACGGGACGGGGCGCTCCGGCGGCAGCCGCGGCCCCGCACTCACCGTCGCTGCGGGCTCCTCATCCTCCGCGGGCGGGCTGCGGGCGGAGGTTGGCGCTGCCCCGCAGGCCGCGCCGGGGCCCCGCGGCTCCGCCGAGACGGGTGCGCAGCGGCGGCCGCGCGTCGGGACGGGTCGGGCCGGGCCGGGCCGGGCCGGAGGGGACGGGAGGGGAGGGGAGGGGAGGGGGGAGGGGGGAGCGGGGCGGGGCGGGGCGGGCTCGGCGCAGGCTCGGTGCCGGGCGGGCGCTCCCGGCGCGGGGCGGGGCCGCGGCCGGCCGCGTGCACGGCGCGAGGGAGGGAGAGGGGCGGCGGGGGCGCGCGCAGCCCGACGGCCAACGGCCGCCTCGCGCCGCCCCCGCCCTCAGGCGGCGGCTGAGGGGCGCCGGGCGCGAGCCTCACCCCCACCTCGCCCCACCCCCACCTCCCGCCTCAGCGCGCGGGGCAGCCGTTGGGCGGCGGCGGCCGTTGGGGCCCCTCAGAGCGGCGGCCGCCCCGCTCCTCCTCCTCCTCCTCCTCCTCCTCCTCCTCCTCCTCCTCCTCCGCCCCGTCCCTCCCCACGGGCTCCCCGGGATAACGTTGGCCGGGAGGAACCGGCCGGGCCTGCTTTTCCTTCCCTGGAGCCCCTCCTCGGGCGGCAGCGTGGGCCGCGGCCCAACGCCGCCTCAGCCGGCTGGGCGCTGCGCCACGGGCCCCGCCGCCCCCTCAGCGCTAGGAGCGGCCGCCGGCTGCAGGAGGGAGCTCCCGGCCGGACCCGCGGAGGATGCGGTGCGGGGGACGAGCACGGTAGCTTGTGCTTGAGGCTAGTTGAGGGGGGCCTGCGTGCGAGGGCGGGCGGGCGGCGAGCAGCTGCGTGTGGAGAAGTGAACGGCTCGAACGGGCCTTCTGGCTCTGTGGGAAAATGGCGCTGGGAAATTTGACGCCCCAGTGACGCTGCGAGGGATGAGAGTGCCGCTGCAAAGACCAGAATTGTTCGCTTTCCTCCATTTCCTGTGTCTCTAAAGGAATAAGCCCGGTTAGTTAGATCGAAATACATTATAACTCCTGCAACGAGCTTCTTTGCTCGCTGATAAGTCTGCTAAAGGCCATGATTTGCATTGCATTTCCAAGCTCCTCGTCATTAGGGCGAATTACCAAAGTAACAATTCGTCTGTCTGTCTTCAAGGGATGTCTCCCAAGAGCAGTGCAAAAGGAGCCTTAATGATAGTATGCTATATGACAAGGAGGCTGCACAGTTCCCACCCTGCCTGCTGTTTTTAATTCTTCACTCAGCAGAGTGGCAGCGGTTGTGTTGTTGACATGGTCTTGATTTTCAGTTGTCCCATTATGTGGTTCTTCTGCATCAAGAACTTCGTACGCGAAGCCAGCTATGGGGGCATATGGATAACAAAAACCTACTGACTTTTCCTTTGCTGTAGCCCCAAACACCCTTTAATGGTAAGCAATTGCTAGTGTCAAGATGCCTGCCCAGATAAACTGTTTCTACAGAGTAACCAATTGAGAACCAATTCACTCAGGGATGCCGAACAGCCACATGTGCATATATTGTGGGAAACACTGGTTTGCCCACTGTGATGGCCTCTCCACAGCCCAGCTGCAGTTTGCATGCTTGTTTCAGATAGGATCTGTATTGTGTGCTCCACTCTAGAGATGGCACCTCAGCGCTCTCACATTCATTACAGTTCACATGCATCATACACACAGATTGTTAGGCAAGTGCTTAGCCTGCACACCATCCCATATAGCAAAACAAAAGAGGAAATGTAATTTCAAACCTATCGCCTTTGCAGACTCTTTTAAAAAGCAGACAATTAAAGGCACACCCAGTAACTGTAGGTGGCCAGATACTACAGTGAGCAGCATTTAAAAATACACGTCTTGCCTTACTAGACTTTTGGAAAAAGAATTCTGATGATCCAGAAAAATCCGTCAGTGTCCAAAACAAAGACAGCCTGCAAGAAAGAAAAGATCACGGTGTTCATGCCAATCAATACAGAACCTTTATGCTTATGTTTATAATTTCAAAGGAAAATATGAGTCTGCTGTTCCTCCACTCTGTCTACTATCAGATTATAGCAACAGAATAGACACTCAATATGGAAGAAGAATGCAACATGCGTGTGTGTGCTCCCAAGCAGAACTAAAGCTGTTAGAGCTAGCATCTCTTTAAATAATGATCTGTGTGGTAATACAGTGCTGGGCTTTTCAGATGCTAGATAGTGATTTGAATCCAGTGTGCCTGGATTTGGCAAAAGCCACTAGCCTTGAAATTTGATCGAAACAAATCTATTTCGAACCTTGTACAAAATAGATTGTTTTCAACCAATCTCTAATAAGTAAATTTGCAAATCACAGAAATTACTCTCTCAGCTGCTACTTTTTAAGTCACTCAGGCACTGAAGTGGTATCACTCAAGTGATAGCCCGTTAGGTCAGAAATAATGTTGCTGAGAATGAGGTTTTCATTGCCATACCAGTGTATCTTTTTTTGCATTGGTAAGGAGTATCGGGCTGTGTAAATACTAGTCTTAATCACAAAATAAATTCAGTAAAAGTAAACTACGTTATCATAATATAAGGGCTGTAGGAGACAGAGCTGAATCTTGATGTAAAATGATGAATCAGAACAACCTTAAAAGGTATTTGGATCGCAGGATTGTGAGGGATGTCTGATGAAACATCGTGTGGAAAGTACTGGCATCTTTCAAAACAGTACAGAACTTACAGTATGGTTCCAATTTTGTATAGGTATAAACTGATTTTTTGAAATGTATGGATTAACAACAAAACTATGAAAACAATGTGTTTAAAGTAAAATTCCGCACTGACAGTCATACAACTGTGTGAGAAAAGGGGATTGCTGGCCAATGCTGATGTGTGAGACGTTCGACCTGGTGATGCAAGAGCCTAGTTGTATTTCTCCTAATGAGAGTAACTGTGAAAATTTAACCTCAGATTTTTGTCAAGGATAACACGAAGAATCAAACCTGTCTTGATCTGTTTTGCCCTGTTTACCTTGCTGGATAGGTAGAGATACCTGTTTAAATCAAAGACGAATACTTCAGGTGATAGGCACTCAGAAAGATGCAGGGTTCCAGTCAGCTAGTTATCAGTAACAGACATGTCACCTGGTCAGGATTTAGGAATCTGCAAAAACTTGGACACGTCAGGTTTTGGTAACATGAGGTATTTATTTTGTTAATAGAGCAACACTCATAGACACTGCAGTCTGAAAATCTGAAAATAAACATGTATTCATTCTACATTTGGCCAGGATGGGCTGTGGAAGCCTAGCATGAAATACAGAAAGAGCAGTTCAAGATTGTCAGGATGAAAAGAGCTGTATTAAAGAAATAAAATCATGATTTTTGGATAGCCTTCCAGCTGCTTTCTTTGTCATTTCCTCTACAGAAATTTCTTATTAGTTCTTGGAATCACTTGGGAACTGCAAATCTTAAATATCATAAGATCTTTAAGAACAAAGGCATATGTATAGGTAGAAGGTCATCCATGTGATAGGACGTTATCTTTGTAGATCCTTCTTCACTTCAGTCTCTGGAATTCATATGTCTAAAATCTGAGCCAAATGCAATTTTGAAAACTGTTTGCAATTAGATGAGTGCTTCTCTGTTACTGTTACCAAAATAAATATTCCATGTTACATATTAAGAGAATATTACCCTTCAGACAGGGACACAATTTTTTTCACTTTAAATGATGTGAATTTGGCTTTGCCTTTTTCCAGAACTGTTTTACTTGAAAACACATTCTTTTGATTATAGATTAATTGAGCTGTCTATTAGTTAGACATATCTTGGATTGTATTAAGTATTTTAAATGTAAGCATAATTAATTTGATAAGGCAGAATCAATCTATCTGTGGGGGAAGATGTTTTGCAAAACTTTCTGCTCATGAAGCACTGATATTAAAAAGGAGGAAGTATTCATCAGCATCGCAAGCCCTGTGCAACCTTCAGCCCAAAAGGCGTGATGTGGAACCAAGCACGTGGCAGGACTGGAGAGCACTGGGAGAGACTCCAGAGTGCCAGCTCAATGTGCAGAGCACAGGCGGGAGGAAACAGGAAACTCTTCCCACAGTGAAGCACTTGGTGTACTCCGGGGTTCCCTCTTGGTCTCTGCCGACCAGATTCTTCTTTAGCCTTGTGCATGCAGACAGCAAGGAAGGAGGACATAAGAGCTGTCTGTACCTGTGACGTGCCTTAGGCAGCTGCTGTGGGATGCAAACAGATTCCTTAATGAGCTGTGTAGTAGGGACCACAACTGCATCTTGCCAAAGGCTGTAGTAATGGGAGTGTTTTGCCTGATTTTACAAGTGCTCTAGGAGACATTTTGCAGTCAAGAACCAAATTTCCTGTTGCTTTTTCTTTTTTTTTTTTTTTTCCTTTCCTTTCTATGCCTTGTTGAGCTTCGCGTTTCTGTTTTTTCTCGTGTTGTTTTTTTGAGAGCTAGGAATATGTTTTCCCCTATATGCAGGCAAATCAAATCTAGAAAGTCTTCATTTGCTCTAACAAGATTAAGTGTTTAGGGTTAGAGTCCAGTGCTTATTTTTAACATGACATTCAGAATTAACTGCCACTCTGCAGTGCCAAATGATCTGCAAGGAAGCTTTAATTATTAGCTTCTCTCTGAGAATATTTATATGTTAATATATCTGTGTTTCTCTACCTTTTATTGTAGGAGGCGTTTGTTAGTCTCCTTTACAAGTTTGGGTAATCCTTAGATCCAAAACCATATCATATTAACTTTTCTCCTATTGATGCTGAAGCTTCATCTCTTCAAGCCTTTTTAACAAATAATACAGTTCTTGACCACTGTCCTTTTCAGCTACAGAAACTGAATGCTAAAATAGAAAATGTTTTTTAGCCTGCTGTTAAACAAGGAGAACTCTTTATAGTACAGAAAAAAAGTCTGTCTTCATATAACTTTGTCCTCAAGAGGTGTGGATTCAAGCAGCTTTGTTGCTGGCAGCTATGGTGGGTAGTGTTGGGATTTACAAAGAGGGACATTTACAGAACTGAAAATGTTGTGTTCCAAGGTTGTTAGAATGAAAGAGATCTGAATCCTATACAAAACAAATGAACCAAGTAATTATAATTAACCATGAATGCATCACCAGTAAATAAGAAGAAATGCAGCAAAATACTCTGACCTCTTTTTTCCATACTCTCGCACAAACAATATAATACAGGTCTACTAAATCAAAAAGAAGAGGATACGCTTGTATTTCAGTCACAGCAGCCACCTAATCTAAAAATGTGTAATGAAATTAAAAGCACAGAAATTAGGCTTTTCTCCCTCAGTCTTGAAGATACTTGAATATGCACAGGACCTTGAACGAGTTTAAAAAACATCACGTGCAACTAAAAACAACTGGTGACAAACAATCTGTAACCTCCTTTGCTTCCAGTGAGAAATGGCCTGTGTCTGCAAGTCTCTGGATTTGGCAGCTATACCTCATTCAGTTCAAACTCCCTCTGACATCAGCAAAACATTACCTGATTAGGAATGCAGGATTGGATCTAAGATAGTAGCATATTAAAATGCCATTATAAATTCAAAAGCTACTACCCAAAATACAAAATGTTCAAAGCAATCAAACAGCTCTCAGTGTACACATTCAAAATGCTAAACAATAGTAGGTATTGCACGTGTGACCATCAGGAAACGCAGCTGTGCTTCTTTGTGTTACAATTAATTGCTTCCGTTGTATATAAAATTGAAAGTATTGGTACTCTGGGGCGGAAGAAGGATATCCTGATACACTGCTCCTGTTTCCTTAGGAAGGCCTATTACTGAACCTTTCACCATTAATTCAGTTACAATGAATTATCCTGTGATGAATAAAGGAAGGGTAAATTGGGTGGTTAATTGTAGTGTTAACGGCACTTTCTCTTTACATTTTCACACTCTTACATTTATATCTAACTTTACTCTTTTCACATGTGCCCTCTTTAATAGCAATGGTTCATTTTTAAGTAATGGAACTTAATAATGAAAGGACCAAACATTTGGCTTGAAGATTGTTGCTTTTTCTTATAATGTTACTAGATCAGAAGAAACAAGACTTTGTCACTGTTCGTTAGCAGGATGAGTAAAAATCTTCTCAGCTTAAGTTTTTGTGGTCAGATTCTCTGAAGCTGGCACACAGATGTAATTTATATCCTTCTGTGCCAATAAAGTTCCTGAAGCTGGAGGGGGATGGGATGAAGAGTCTTACCAGAGTTAGGAAGCAGTAGTAACAGCTCAGCATTTCTGTTACCCGCTTTTTTTTTTTCCTTCTTCTTCTCTGGTGAGAGCTATGTGAGAGCAAAGACTGTTTGAGGTTGTACAAAATAGTGCAAATCTGGTCCCTAGTGATATATGCTGCCCCCAAACTTTACTGTCTACTTTTTAGTAACACTGAACTTTTCTGCTTAGGGTGCTTCCAAACAGAGAGCAGCTTCTGTGATGGCTTAGAAAATCAGTGAAGTCTCCAATAGCCATGTAAGTCTATACAAGGGGGATAATGTGTTTTGTATTTGCTACTAAGAATTTAATCCCTCAGGATGTTCCTCCTAACCATAGGCATGCATAGGTGTAATTAACACCACCAGCCTGTTTAAAATCCATAAGATGTGTAAAATCACAAAATAAGTGTTGTGGCGGAATAGTGGAGTCCTTCAACAGAAGCACAGATAAATTCTGCCAACTGAACCAAAATCTTTGCAAATTTGAATTCAGTCTAGTCAGGGTCATAGAAAAGTAACCACAGAATGCCAACTCAGAAAAGCTGCCATTGCAGAAACCAGTCTACATAATACAGATGGCAGAAAATCATCATCCACATAATAAAATACAGTTGTATTCTCCTTCTTTTCACACAGAATTTCTAGGTTGGAAGAGACCTCAAGATCATCGAGTCCAACCACTACCTAACGCTAACAATCCCCACTAAACCATATCCCTAAGCTCTACATCTAAACGTCTTTTGAAGACTTCCAGGGATGGTGACTCCACCACTTCCCTGGGCAGCCTGTTCCAGTGTCTAACAACCCTTTCGGTAAAGAAGTTCTTCCTAACATCTAACCTAAAACTACCCTGGCGCAACTTTAGCCCATTCCCCCTCGTCCTGTCACCAGGCACGTGGGAGAACAGGCCAACCCCCACCTCGCTACAGCCTCCTTTAAGGTATCTGTAGAGAGCGATAAGGTCGCCCCTGAGCCTCCTTTTCTCCAGGCTGAACAAGCCCAGCTCCCTCAGCCGCTCCTCGTAGGACTTGTTCTCCAGGCCCCTCACCAGCTTCGTCGCCCTTCTCTGCACCTGCTCAAGCACCTCAATGTCCTTCTTGTAGCGAGGGGCCCAAAACTGAACACAGTACTCGAGGTGCGGCCTCACCAGAGCCGAGTACAGGGGGACAATCACCTCCCTAGCCCTACTGGTCACACTGTTTCTGATACAAGCCAGGATGCTGTTGGCCTTCTTGGCCACCTGGGCACACTGCTGGCTCACATATATTTTGCTGCAGCAGCTGGTGGAAATACTGTCTGAAAAGCTAACTGTACTCTGTCATTATTCCATGACAAGAGTTTAGATTCAGGTACACTATATTTGATATGATAGCTAGAACCTGAACCCCTCTGGCTAGGACTACCACATTTCTTGCAATGATTTTTTGGCCAAAAGTATGTTCAGTGTAGCATAGATGCTATGTAATGTACAGTCAGTAAAGCAGAAACTTTCGGTAACTGTCATATATATTGTGTATCCACAATAAATTTCAGTAAATCTGGTATTTCCAGGATGCATTAGACTGAGTACATTTCCACTTAACTTCACAGCACATTACTTTGCTTCCTACCCCAAATTATTACACAGCTTGCAAGCATGTGTAACAGTAACTCAGTTCAGGTTTCCACATGTGCAGAAAACATAGACAAATTTATTACGTCCTCAGAATCAGCACAGGGTAGAATTTCCAGGAAGAAAAATAAAAACGGTCATGGAAGATGCAGGCCTAACACTGGCATTAGATACTGCAGAACAACATCTGGTTATGAAATGTATTTGTTTGTTTGTTTGTTTGTTTGTTTATAATGCATAAATAAAGTTCTTATTTGTCATCTGAAGTGGTGTGTTTTTATATGAAGCCACATTCTTGAAAGTGTGCCCTTCTTTCTGCTCCCACATCTCCTATGCCATGCCAAGTCTAGAGGAGCTCTCTCATAAAGCACAAATACCTGACAACAAAAGCTAGGTCTCTGAGTGCATACAGTTTAATGCTTTATTATTATGCTGTGTATAGTAAATGGACTATACGACTCCAACAATTTAGGCTGAAATACTGCAAGTACAAAATGCATCCAGTTAAAGGGAACCAGAGACGCAATTCTGAGTCGAGTCTTGTTTCAATTCACGCACATGTTCCATACATGCATTTATGCATGGTTGCATTCATCAGCATTAAGATGTCTTTAAACCAAGCTAAACCTTGATCCCAACACTATTTTACAGTCTATGATTAGATCTTAAAATTAATTTTGATTAGATCTTAAAATCTAATAAAAGATCTTTGATTAGATCTTAAAATTAATAAAATACTGTAAATGTTTCTTTTCTTCTGAAATAAGAGCCTTTGAAATTATGGATATAGATATTTATAAAGCTTCCCAGAAATCCAGAACAACCCCTATAATGCACCATAAGAATAAAACATTCCAAAAGAACAGCAACTTTCCTAGCTTTCTGGTAGCAAGTTGTATTCCTTCCACAAGGACCATCTCTTTTATTAAACTGAAAGTTATATTTTTTCTTTTTAATGTACATCTCGTAATTAAAGGAAAAATAAATAATAACTTCAGTTTCAGAAAGACCTCAACTCTTTTTTGGTAACACTGCACATAGTAAGCAGAATTCCCATAACACATCTTTGTCATTAATGAAAATAATCTGAATTCTAAAGTAGCAAGACTATAAAATATTTTACAGTAAAGGAAGATGTATTAACGACACTTTATGTATATTTATTGATTATTCCCTCACAGTTAAAATCTGGAAAATTTTAAAGGAAAAATATGTTCAAAGGGTTAGTTTCTAAAAAAAAAAAAATCCGGTTGTGCTTATTACACTGAAAAATTGTGTGACTCAGTCTGACAGTCCTTATTAATACATTTGTTTCTGTTTTCTTTTGATCCAATCTTCCTGAGAGAGGAGGAACTGTACTTTTAACAGATATCTAAGGGCATGTTTTATATGCATACGGTAAAGAATTTGTGCCTGAATATAATCTGAATCTCATCCATAACTCTCTGATTTGGCCGAGAGAACAAAGCATTTCATTGTGTATTCAATAATGGTTTCAGCAATCTCATTCACACATTCCTTTTTTTCTTAATCAACAGAAACTGGCAGAATTTAAGATTCATTATTTAGGGGGAAAAACAATGCCAAAGCCTATAGTTTTGAAATCACCATTTTCTTCAGAGCAAAGTATAACCTCTCTTCTATTAAGAAGCTCTTAATGCAACACTTGTCAAGCTATTTTGAACCACGTCCTTCTCTAATGAACTTTGCTCTGTTCACTTTTTTGCACCCTATTATCTGGCACAGTACTGTGCCTCTATTGCTTCCACTTCCTACAGCTGAACTCTCCCGGGATCGTGGTGCACTGTTTAGGCACAAATGGCTAATGCCAAAGTTAAAGGTCAGAACAGACAATCTGGAAAAACAGCAGTTCAGAACTGACAGCAAACTGGGTACGTTCTAGTCATTCTTATGAATTGTGTTTTACCTTAGGCACATTGTAAACAGAAATTATGGTATAAAATAAAATCAGAGTGTGCAAAGTTGCAATTCCTTATGCTGTACTTTGAAATGCCATCTAAAGCCAAGTCTGTCCATTTATTATCTAAGTTTTTAAT
Organism: Aythya fuligula; assembly: GCF_009819795.1. Taxonomy (NCBI): domain Eukaryota; kingdom Metazoa; phylum Chordata; class Aves; order Anseriformes; family Anatidae; genus Aythya; species Aythya fuligula. The sequence continues at coordinate 9,321,879 of NC_045565.1, read as the reverse complement.
TAGCTTTAATATAATTAGTTGTACCTTTAAAAATACCGCATGCCTGAGGGGTGTGGATTAGGAATGCACAAAATGGCTGTTCTAATAAGCCATGCTGCTATACGAAGATCTCCTTTCATTTCGAAGTACTTTTTGGCACTGGAGTTCAATGAGAACATTTAAAGCATTTTGTATATTATTTAAAGTCACTTCTGCTAAGAAACGGAAGAACACCCACCTGAATTTAGGCAACCAAACTTTGTTCTCAGATGCATCCATGTAACTCAAGACAGAAGTTACCCATTCCTCGTAAAGTTACTATAAACAGTAGTTGTTGACACAATAAGGTCTGTGAATATACAAGTCGTGCTAAGTTACAACATGTACTGTTAATACACTGCATCTTTTAAGCACACTAATATTTGTTTAAAACAGCATAATTTGGTTAATAAAACATTCAAGACTGACATACAATACAGTTGAACCCAATGCTTTTATTTTCAAATCTGAAGTAGAGAATACAACCTTGTATATGCTTTCTTATCAGTACTACATGACTGAAAGCTGTCAGTTGTTCACATGCCATATTAATAAATATACCCAAATCATAAAGTTTTAAATGTATTTGTACATTTCTTTTATTACTAGACTGTTTTATTCATGTTGGCACAGATAATCCATGCAGAGTACAGTTACTCACACCTCATAAACCATGCTATATTTTGTTTCTGAAATAACTAGGAACTTAAGAAAAATATGTATCTAAAAGCAAGGGCACTTGTGGCATCAAGTTAACATGTAAATATTTTATAAAACCTAGACTTCTAGTATGATCACTGCAGGCAAGAAATCACTCCGTTTCAAATTCCAATGTTTATAAATACTAAACAAATTAACATCTGCTACCTGGAGACAAGTATTGCCAATAAATATTAGTGTGCCCAGCATTAGACACTAATAAGTGTGTTCAGTGCTATGGACATTCACATTATTAAACATAAATATGAATAGTCTTTAACAAAACATTTCACTCAAAGTGCTGACCACTGAAGGACCAAAGTAAAATACTTTTCCTTGTTTTAAATTAATTTTAGAAATGCGCCGTGTGTGAATCCAATACACTAAAAACTAACATGAAAAAGAAGTCAGGTCAGTGTTCTGCTTTTTTTTCAGATAATAAAAGCAAAGTTTTCTTTGGAAATGTTTAATTTACTCTTTTCTGCAAAAGCAGCAGAAAAAGAGAAAAAGCATTAAGATCACTTTTGAAGCCTCTGACTGAAAAGAAACTGAACACTTTTTAATTAGATAAAAGATGGGTCTTCTTATTTGATCATTCAGAGGTCCAGGATCTTTATTTTATTATGTAAAGTCCCATGTTAATTAGAATGAATATAAATATTTAGAGGAACTTATGACTTATCCCAGGCATCAGTTACAAGACATAAAACATAAACAAGTACATATTATTCATCTTGCAAACACTATTTTTGTACAGCATTTGTATTCAGTGATTGTTGCAGGGCCCTATTCTGAATTATAGATCTATCTATGCGTCTTCCCCCCTATATCACAAAGGTGAGATGTGGCAGAAGAGTATCAGCAGTTAGGTGGGATTCTACCCCTGTGAAAGTTAAAATACTATACTACTATTCACAAATTTCTGGTTCGCATATGTGCAAAAAATATATCTTATTACAGATATCAAGGGCAGGTAAGTGGATTCCCTACTTTTGGACCATATTATGAAGCAGCACAAGTCAAAACAGGAAATTTATTACATGATAATCCTCAGGGTATCTCTGTTCTTCACTCAGAGATATCACTGTACCTCACACAGTGATATGTAAACTAGCTTTAATCTCACTTGCTCAGACACCAGCTGGAGTCAGGGCATGCGTTACAGTGCAGATTAGCTGTCCAAGGAAATTTTCAGGGCTCTGTCAAGTTAGTACAGCTCCCACTGAAGCCTGTGCTGCGGCATTTTCTCTGTTGCGACTCCACAAGCTAGCTCAGCTATACTTACACATATTGCAGTCACCCTTCTGCATTGCTGACTTCAAAATTACTAGGTGGGATCCTGGACCTTCTTTGCTAACCCGTTCTGTATAAATTCGTATGTGAGCTTCTTGTACCCTAATTTCTTGCTACAAGACCTTTCCTTGACTGTAACGAGTCAGCCTAGCTATTCCTCCCCTTCACCCTCTGCCCCACCCTGAGTATCTAATATGTCAGCTTCGTGCAACTGGCCTTATCTATAGCTCTTCCCTTCCTCCAGCCCCAGCTTCAGTAAGGACTTTCCCCACCTCCCCAATGCCTCACCTTTCCACACCCAGCTGGAGGTCTCCCAAGGCCCCACATTCTGGCTGCTGGGGGTGCTCTGCCCTCTCTGATCCAAGCCTCACTTCTCCCTGATGGAAGTCCTCCTATGTCCTACACCACTGTGCACCTGAGCTCCTCACAGGCTGACCTGGGCCACTTCACCTGTCAATCTCTGTGTAAACAGGGAGAAGAAAGGAGCAGTCCCAGCCTTGCAGCCTACCACCATCTCTACACAGACTGTACCCCTACCAAAGCTGCAGCTGTTCCTCTCTGACCATCTCCAAAATGTTATGATAGAATCGTAGTTACAACCTTCACAGTTTACAACTCCTTCACAGTGACAGCAAAGAGAGAGCTTTTAGGGACATTGAGGGTGGAGAGGGAGAGAGACACACACGTAGATTAGATCATGAAACTCCTGAGGCATCACATGCCCTAGTATTTTGTGTCCTGTCAAGGAGTCTGACTCCCTGTTTTGAGAGTCTGATGATAGTAAGAGACTAGTCTCAGTCAGTGGGTAACACAGAAATGTGCCTACTGAACATCTTCAATGCAGTCTTAGTATATAATATGCTGATACAAATTCTCTTAAATAATAGAGAATAATTCATACAATTTTGTTCATGGCATTCAAAAATTAAAAGGAAATATAGAATTGTCTCACAGTTGTAAAAAGGTATGTAATGAAGTTAAATACGATTGAGAATTATTTAATTTCCACGATTACAGTTAATTCTTCTGGAGAACATTATAAACCCAGAGCTTTGGATTTCGTGATCAATGGAATCAGATTTACAGCAGCCCAGCACTGACTGAAAACAGAAAATGTGTTTGCTATAGAAAAACAAAAGGCTTTGCATATAATGTAGTAATTTTAGAATAATTCATGCATAAAAAATCTGACCCAGTAGCACTCCAGATCAGATCACTGCTAAGATCAGTGAGAACTATGATACCTACTGAATAAACTCAGGTCATACATCTCAGAATTGCCACAGGCAGTTTAGGTTGTTATTTTTTTTTTCCAAGATGTGGACTGCCTCCAAGCTAACTTAATTCATATTTTAGAACCCCAATTTTCTTCTATTTCCTCCTTCCCCCACTTCTCCCTAAAGCTTTGGATAATTTTTCATCACTAAAAAGACCTATTTTCTTAAAATGGGCATTACCTATAGGACGCAAAAGGCAGACAATGCCAAGTCATTCCTGGTTACTCAAAACAGAAGGTACAAGAGGGTGCAGGTGGTACCAGAACATGGCCCACAGAACTCAGCCTCACCAATACTAATTCAAAACTGTCAGTACTACAAGCTGTCAACACACAATCACAATTCTCATTTAAACAAATTAATAAAACTTGAATAGTCATCAGGCTTTCCATTTTAATTCCACTTTCTATTAGACTGTTGTCTCCAATGCGAAAGTCATTGATGTTTAAAATTAAAAATTCAAAATCATTACCAGTACTACAAGTATTGCTCTTTTGAAAAAAAAAAAAAAAAAAAAAAAAAAGTTTGATAAACGTTTGAGCAACTTGAAAGTTGTAGGATAGAGTAGGGAACTTTTGCAAGCTATTTACCATTTCCTAGTTGTAGTAGATGGAAGTGAGTCATCATTGTTAATCAATGTGAAGATCCAGATGTAGATTCCAATTTCCCACTGATATCAATGGGAATTAGAAACCAAAGCAACTTTCCATATTTTTTTTTCCACAAGAGGAAAGGCAATCTGGTTTTGAATTAACAGCCATAGTTCCTTTCCAGCCAGCCCTATTCCATTCAATTTAAGAGCAAGCTGGAAAAGCCAGATGCCCTTTTCCATTGTGATTTAAAAGTGAGGTATCTACCACCCATGTAAAAACCCAGTGCACTAGCAAGGTTGACCCAACTTGCTTTTCTCAATCTTACGGCGGTGTGGAAGGAGATAATTAATTCTGTTTCCACTTTATTCTCAAACTAAGTTAGTCATTGTCTCCTAGACTCCCAGCTACATATGCATTCAAGGCAAACTTCTTATTTGGAAAGAATCTAAAGTATTTGATGCTATGAGGTAGCACCACAACATAATGGAATAGCACACACTTTTCATAGAGAAAACCCTAGCCTATTTATTTCCCTTTGAAAGCTATGGCCTTTGGTTCTACATATTATTGTTCATGTAGCACTTACTCATTCTTTGTAGGAAAGAAAATGAGTTATTACAAAAAAGGACTTTTCCTGTTATTCTTAAACACTAGTGTGTGGTCTAAGCAGTAAAACCGCAGTGGGTAGTTCATTTGAAACTGTATTTCTATATTACATTTTATGTTACAGGTTTTAGTCAATATTTCTCCAAACTGCTGAGCTAATAATCTATTTTCAAATTGACTAGTTCTTTTGTTTTTGATTATTCATTAGGTTTTTGTATGAACCATGCAAATGCATGTTCTGCTTATAAGAAAGAGATTAAAATTAAACTTCAGAAGTGTCAACTTCCTAGCTTTTACCAAGAGAAATGCTAGTCATGGATATTAACTTTGTAATTGCCCAGTTAGTCATCACTTTTTCCCAACATTACTGACTTCCAAATCTTTTTTTAAACATTGATTGCATGGGCATGTTTCTTGCACAGTGGCTTATCCTTCTTGGAATAGAATGGTTGACCTTCCAAATTCACATGGCATACCTAGAATTAATAATAAACACAATCAGAAATCACACAGGAAAAAAAGCGAGAAAGAGAAAAAGAAAGAAATGTGATTATCAATTTGAACTGTATTTTTTTTCTGCCCACATGTTTCTTTGACTATGTCTAGACAATACAGAAGTACATTTGATTTCCCCTGGCAGGTTTCCTACTCCATGCTGAAGTTAGATCTTGGTTTGTATCAGCTCTCACTTCTGTATTTTCCTGCCACCACTATCCACTAAGTTCACTAGTTTCTATTAAGACCAACCGTCTTCAGCATGACATGTCCATAGTGCCTATGCAGACCTCAACAAATAGTGGCACACTCAAGCACATGTAGCTGGCTCAGACTTTAAGACCTGGATTCTGATTCCTGTAATGTACAATCTTACAATTTTAACAGCTTTGGTTAGCTACTATGGTCCCAGGGGTACCACCCTGCCAGGGTACCAACAGATACTCATTCCCCTCAGTACTTTGTTCTAATATTGGTGTTTATGTGACCAAGGAATGAGTCATTCAGACAGATGATAGCACTGAAAACAAATTACTTCTTACCAGGTTCTTTTTCAACCAATAGAATTCACTGCCTGGCTGCATAAGTGCCAGTGTTGACATAAAGCATGTGAAAATGCATGGCTGAGGGCGGGACAGCCCAGATTTAGATCAGTTTTAACTGCCCTGGAACTGTATGGATACCCACACAGGGCACTGCAACACCACTTGCAAGGTCAGTGTTAACCAGAACCACTTAAGGAAGCCAGTACATCAGAATCTAGGAGCAAGAATAATAACATTGTCCCAAATGCTTATGGCAGGCTTAAGACCTTAGTGATGTGCCACATCATGTGAAAGGAAAACCATGTGAATGGATATAAGGAAAAGCACATCAGAAAAGGTCACTTGTTTATTTGCATATGACTTTTAGCTGACTGAAACTAAAATTAGCTCCTGCAAAAACAGCTGTGAGAACTGCATTAATGAAACAGATTTCACCTCTACTAAAAACTGGGTTACTAATTAAATAAATACATAAGGATCCAGTTAAATGAACAAGCAAAAAAGAACAGGAAGCGTTCAGGTAAAATGTCTTCTATAAGTGACTAATAGCTCTTATTTTGTGAAGGAAAATGGCTGTCTTGGTATTGCTTTCCATGTTAGAATTACAAAGATATTTCCGTATTCACAGAACACCATTGTGCTGCTACTCACTTCATGTACCCTTGAAAGACCAGTAGCCAGCTTAGCCTAAGATATTTATGGACATTTTTATACTTCCTACTCTTCAACCTGAATTTTAAAGTCTAACAAACATTAGAAATTCTCACTTGTGGTGTGGCCAACATACTATTTTTAACTAATTAGATGTTCGAACTATTATTACCTTAGGAACAATACACTGGGGAGCAGCACAGCTGCATTAGATCTATATGAAAAGTACCATTTATCATATGGCTTTTACTGCTTTGTGTGCATTGTGGGAATACAGCCACACTATATAGCTGTACGCACACCACAGACTGAAGAGCATGACCAACTTCTCTGTTCATTACTGTTCATTTTGTTCACTCTCTAAACAGACTCCTTGTTGCAAGTTTCATCAAGCATTCTGAATGGAATTGTAAACTGTGCTGCTTTGTAAAATTATGGCTATCCTCTTCAGTATGGTTTTAATTTATTCTATATCCTGATTTATATTTATTTGGTAAATACTAGAAAGAATAATAGCAAATAGTGCTATATGTAACGGTACATACAGACTCTCTAAAATTGTATGCTTTATTAAAAAGCACCCACTTGTGATGGTCAAACTTAATAATTCTAATAAAAGTTTACAGAGGAGAAGAGAAATGACTCCCATTCCACTCCATCTGCAAGTAAAAAATGAAATTCAATCCCTCTGCATCCTCAGGCATATGTTAGTCATTTCTGCTTCCAGATCTTCTAATGTTACTTAACAACTTTTATCATAAGTATAAAGAAATTAGATAGTATTTGGTATAAAACCTACAGCACAAATGAAGCAGGTGTCATGCCAAGTGTGTCCAAGGGCTTCAATGAATTTATCTCCAGCTTCAACAGGAAAATCACAGCCATGGCATTTTGTGCTGAACAAAGTGATATAATCTAGAAACAAACAAACAGAAACAATTAATTTAGAACAAATTCTTTAACATAATCTTATTACACCCAAGAGAAATAAAGTTTCCAGTGAATAATTTTTATTATTTTTGCCCAGAGTTTCTTACTACATTCAGCGAACCCCTCCCCAAATGAAATTCTAAGCTGCTTTTTTCATTATTTAAATACAAATTCAGTGCAACACCCTATGTCAGTACAGAACTACAAGCTGTCACCACAAACACAGAGAACAAGCATAAAAAGTGCATCAAATTCAAAGTTATGTTTCTCACATTAGTCTTACATTAGCTTTAATGTATGTGGAAGCTATTTATACGGGCAAATATGGTCATACAAAGTACAACCTAATGGCCAGTAAGCGTTAACTTTAAGGGTGGTGTAGAAGCATAGTTTAAGTTTCCATGAGTAGATTTATGTCATCTATTTAATGTTGAAATGCTATGCTTTTTCTGCATTAAGAAAGAACATTACAGAAACCCCGTACTGGCTGCTTAATACGTTTTTATTTTGAATATCATGTCCAATATGGAATTACCTTGCCTTGGAAAAGAATAGCAAAAACTCAAAAGATATATGGAATTTTTGAGAGTAATTAGAGGCTATGGGAAAACCTCCAACTTTAAAGGGTAGGTACCAAGTCAGTCATGTTGTAGGATTTTCATTCTTCACTAGGAGTTACTCTGTTATGTAAAACTTGATTTGCACAACCATAAAGACTGCATCTCCAGAGAGAACTAGGCCAGAAGCATGTTAAATGGATAAGGCTGAGCTTACAGTGGGAATACCAGTTTAACCTTTGCCTGCTTCCTGACCCTGTCAGGCAACTCACTTGCATGGCAAGCTCCAGTTATTAAACCATATTACTCTTTCTATACTTTTGGAAATCCTGACCTTTTCTGATCTTAGTTGGCAAGAAGCAGTTCATTTATTCCAGCACTCAAAAAGCAAAATCTGTACTACCATGTGTTGCACATCTGGGCAGAGCTCTTTTCATATGTTGATCAATTGTAGGGGTGAGTAGAAGTATTAAAAACAGCGTAGTAGAGAAAATAGGGGCAGCAAACCACACATACTGTATTGAAGCACTACCAGAAGAGTTTCTTGCCCCTGTAATATGTAGCTTTCTGGTTAATAGAATCTACCAGGCAAAGCATGGGGGACAGGAGCAAAAGTGGAGGGAGAGAAATGAAAGGTAAGGTGCTCTGGAACATAGAGGCAAAAAGACCAGCACTCTGCCAGTCTATCACAAAGTGGAGAAAAATACCAAGAAGGAATCATTTGTATATGCAGGCAGGGGAAGTAAGATCCATTCTGGATGGGTAGCCGGTTTTATTTTATTCAGCAATTGCTTTATTCGTATGTTGCTTCCATACAACATAAAGTACATGATTACTAAACAGAAGTGTCCCGTTTGCCATACCTTTCTCACAGTATGGCTCTCCATCTTCCATGTGAAAGAGGCTATTCCCAAAAGGCTTCTTACAAGCGGCACAGACAAAGCAACTCGTGTGCCAAGTCTGTCTTAGGGCATGCATCACTTCCTGTAAAACAAACGAAAATCTCCAGCAGACTAGCATGCACTGCAACTACCTACTGAAGAACAAATACAAGGCAGAGATGTTCTAAACGTTTAACTTCTGTATCAGCCAGTTTCTTTCCTCAAAAGAAATTACTGTGACATAAACTGAGTTCCTTTGGGAAGAGAGAGGAAATTGGACTGCAAACTTTCTAGAGCAATATATTTGCCAAAAAGAAACAACCACCAGTTCAGCCAGCTGTTTGTATCAACATGCCTAGCTGCTGTTGCAGGAAATACTTTGCACAAAGATTTCATTTTTTTTCTCCATTGTTTTAACATTATGAACTCTTCGATGCAAGAGTGTGATTTGTTAATTAAGTTGTAAAGGACAATTTTATCTCTAAGACCAAGAAATGCATGCCAGTGATAGGTGATTTAAGTCTGATGTTTTCAAAGCAAATTAGATTATGTACTCATTTCTTCAAGACTCTCACAAGAACTCTTTAGAAACTAATGTGAAAATGAAAAAAAAAAAAGTTCTTAGATTTTAATTTATGTGATTAGTCTAAAAGAGTCTGCATGTGTGTTCCTAGGCCACGTGTTCATCACACAAAAAAAGCAAAATCCCCACAACTGATACTCTCTACAGAAAAAAAAAAAAAAAAAAAAAAAAAAAAGCTTGATTGTGTACAGGTCACAGTTTTTAAACACTTTTACACATGCTTGTTATGAGCCATGCTCTGTGTAATTGCAAACACTGTAAAGCAACTGTAAGTCTCTGTCACCAAAATGGGATGTCCTTAGACTCCTACCATGCTCAATTGCTTCTTCCTCCCCTACACAGATACCACGCTCATGAACAAGTATTTGTGTGACTAAACCAGGGAACAGACCTTTCTTTATCAGGCTACCTTAACCCTTAGCAGTTCTTTAGTCGTGTGCATAGCCACACAAAAGTTTATCCAACAACAAGAAATGGATAACATGGGATAGGAATAAATGATTGGAAGCAATGCAAGTGTTTAACAACTTCAGGCATGAGTATCAGCTTACAGTACTCATGAATGTGTATGTTCACCTGAACTAATGGAGAGAGTCATCAGCCAGACTCTGACTAACCCCCCTTTTTAGTCCTATCTATATAATATGCACCTTAAGCAGAAAAAACAGATTTTATCAGTTTCTTTTTTCCATCCAGTACAGAGCAATCTCTACTCATTTTTATATTGTCATACAGAAGTCCTGCAAGTCCAAAAGCTGTTGTACTGAGCTCTGATGCATAGTTACCTGCTAATTTGTCAGTTGTACTTGTGCCCAAGAGTATACTTGACAGCGCATCTCTGTCCAGATGTCAAAGGACCAGATGCTCAACTGGAATAATTTTATTTAGCTTTGTTAACTTCAGTGAAACATTGATTTAAAGCAGCTGAGAATCTAGATCTAATTTTGTGTTGCTTCTGATTAAATACCTAGATTCTGATTCTCTTTTGAGCAATTTTAAATCTCCATTGACTAAGACAAAAGGGACTGAAATCTATTTCCATGCTTTCAATCCAGTGAATAGACAAAATTGTCTAATTTATGTTTACCATATAGATCATTAGAGAATCACCATTGAGATTCATTAACCTCTGTTACTGTTTGCAAAACAGTTATCACTGATAAATAGGTTTGGATCCATTTATGAACCTCACTGAGCTAAGAAGCAAAAAACAGATTGAGAAATCTTATTAATATAAATAGAGGCAGCTGGCATCTTTGCTATTTTCCTGATGAAAATCCATAATGGGGAACTGATTTGCGCCAGCATTAATTAGATAAGTTAAGTCAGTACTCTGCTGCAAAATTACTCCTACTGCTGCAGCAAACAGGACTTGGTTGGAGCCAGAGCTTCACCATAAATGTCTAAGACTGCCATCCCTAATTGGCAGTTGCAGAGAAAAGCAAAAACATCTACTCTGTCAATACCACTATTTAGACAGATATCAAAAGATTACAGCAAAGCAGTAAAAACCAGCATGGTACTTCTTGCTTCCTCATTTAAGAGAATCTTATCATATTTTCACTGTAACTTCATGCATAAACACAATGTTAAAAGTATCTTGCAGTAGTCCAGCCTCACTGCCATCTGCGGTATGTGTAGAGCATATTTAGTTGCATCTAGGCATGAGTATACTCAGAAAAAAAAGAGGCATCTATTTTTTCCTTACTGGAATTCAGATCTTTTTATTTACTCTTTATTTTCTTAATTAGAAGAGGTCAGCAGAATCCCTCTCAGCATCCGTGTTGTTAGCTAACAGTGAGGTGCAGCAAGAGCAATCGGCCTCTTCAAGATTCCTGACTTCTCCATGGAGCTTTAGACTAAGTCTTGTATAAAAACATCCCTATTCAAGTCCCTCTTACATAAAAATAAGGAAGAGACAGATAAGAGAAATATGCTGTATGTTCATTAGCAAAGAACAATCCAGAAAGTGTTATGTATTTACACCTGAGAGATGGTAATTGGATTACACATTCTAAGAGTTGAATAAAGTACAGAAATATCCCTGATTTTGGATACATAAAATTTGTTACAAAATATGTTTTTCATTCTGAAATTATCAACAGCCTAGGAAATTATTATGCAAAAGAAAACAATATCTGAATTCATTGTCTACAGTCTGAATTATTTCTGTTTTCAGTGAACCATGTAACTGGAGAAATGGTTCTCTTGCTTACCCCCATGATCTTGGTGTGGCACCTGGCACAAGTAGGTGCAAAGAACTGCTCATAACAGTGCTCACAGTACACACTATTCTGCTCTTCCACAAAGCACACATCAGCCAAGGAAGTCTTGCAGTAAGCACAGTTGAATTCTTCTGGGTGCCAAGAGCGACCCATGGCGACCAAGAAAGGACCCCTGTAAAAAAAAATAATTTGTATTGCAAAGGTATTGAGTGATACTGATTACAAACCCATTTTGCTAGATACTGCATCCATGTGTAACAAACAATGGAAAACTATGCAGGTACATATTAAAAGAAAACCTGACCAGAAATGGTACTTTTCAAGATTATTACTAAAACACTTTGCCAACTGGTTAAAATATTTCATTATTGTTTAGACACATATATTATAAATATATTTATAATAGACACATATATTTATAAACAAGTGTTGGAAAAGTAGTCAATTGTTTTTGTATCTGCAAAGCTGTAAGTGATCTTTGTGACCAGCTGCAAAAACAACAGGAAAAGACCTAAGTATGTAAAGACAGAAGATTAAGATACTATTTGTAAGTATGAAAAGGCAGGCAAATCTCCAAACCTACCCACCTACATCTCACAAGAGCTCTTGCCTCCTGCCTTCTTTTCATTTGAGAGACTGCTGCATCCTGCATGTACTAGAAGTGTTAGACTATCAGATGACAACTTGCTGTTTTATTGTATGGAAGACAAGTTGGTTTTGGTGATTTACTCTCGATTGTAATTAGGTGTAGCTATCAGGATTTCATTCTTTTATTACTGGAGACTTTTTATTTCAGAATATATAAAAGATGACAAGCATCAGTTCCACATCACAAAACTAGCTCCTTTTAGTGGGTAAGACTGCATTAAACATGGTCTACTTCAAGTTGCTTAGCAGTCTACAGGGTAACACTGGGCACTGGTCCAGCAGAATGAATTGGGAGAGAAGGGAGAAGCATGCTATGAATCACTGGTAATAAAGTGTAGGCATTATCTTTCTCCAGACACAAAAGCAACAATTACATTTGGCTGCTGTTCCAAAATGATGTCTCATTCCTTTTCTCTCTACCATGCTCCCCTTGCCCCCCAACTCTCCCAACATAGTGGTATGTACCTCCTTCAAGGACTACTGTAGGAACCAGAAATTTGTTTAAAAAACAGTGATTTGCCACAGCATCCGTGAAACAAACAATTAGCACGTATAACTTTGCAGTGATAAAAAGTGAACCACACAATAGCTAAATGAGTTCTGGAAATGTTAAATTAATGAAGCAGACAACAGACATCCCTGCTGGGTAATTTAACTGAGTCTTAGGCTCTGGTACTATATATTAACATACAATAACCAGTCTCCCTGTGATATTTTCTTTTCTGCTTCATCCCTCTCCAAAACCTCATGACCTTACCGAATTATGCTGTTACAATGCCCACAAAGAGGAGTTCGGCTGCTGGCTGGAAAACGCTCAGCCCTCTGAATTGTTCCCCGGGCTACTGCAGGAGCCTGGGAAGAAGCTGAAACTGGAGATGGGTAAGCAGGAGTTGAGGCAGGAGATGGTACTGGAGCACCCCTCGGTAGGATGTTCTTTGTGACAGTGGTGGTAGTTTTTCCAGGTGCAAATTTCTGGGAAAAGGAGTCATCCGTTACCCAGGGAGGACGGCTTGCAGGCTCAGTGTTGGCAGGGGTGTAGGAATGAACTGGTGCTGGTGCTGTTTTAAGCATGCCAAAAGAAACCAAAAAGTATTTTAAAGTCTTCTCTTCCAATAGCAAAACAATAACCAAAGCTTCAGATGACAATTAATTATGGTCTGTCCCATTATCATTCATTAATTCTGGACCGAAGCCAAGGATTTCAGCCCAATCACTGGCTTTTAATCCATGGGCATTACAGAAATGTTTGCCTTCTGGCTTTTACAGATTTTATGGAAATCATTTTTAAAGATCTCTCTTCATTTTTTAATAGGAATGGCTATGAGAATTTTGTGATAATTCAGAAGGCTGCTGTGTAGTGTGTTTAAGACAGGTTTAAAATTGAAAGAGCAGATCACGTAATGAAGTTTTGGACAGAATTCCCCATAATTTCAATAAGAAGTTATGCTGAAATTTTGATCTCATTATATTCATTAAAATGCAGTGTTTTCCACAGATGTCACTATTATTTATCATTTGTAGAAAGTTATACTCCTATTTTCTGAAGAAAAATAGGCTCACACGGAGCACAGAGATAGAGAGCACTGGAAGCAACAGTGAGGGAGCGAATTCAGCTCACATGACCAGCAAGACAAAGGCAACAGCACTTAGAAGAAGGCCAGGCTTGTGGTTATAACTGATCTCAGCTCTGTTCTTGGCTCTGCCACAGATTTCCTGTATATCTTTGAGCGAAGTGTAGTATCTCTGTGCCTCAGTTCCCGTGTATAAAATAGAAATATTATACTTCCTTTCTTCCACCCTTTGACAATCAGATAAAATCTTCAGCGCAGAGACTGCCTCTCCTCTGTGTTTGTATGTACCAGGCTTTAATCTTGGGTGGAGCTTTATCGCATAAAAATAAGCAGAAACTAGAGCCTGTACATACTGAGTTTTCCCTTTGCCCTTGCTCTTTTCAAAACATCAGATCTAGCATTGTGTAGGACTGAAGTTACTGCCTGAGAAACTGCCTCACTTTGCCAAGTACACGAGCACTAAAAGCAGTTTTTCCTTTGCAAAGAAAACAAGTGAAGGATTGTCAGTCTGAGGAGGAACAGAAGCTTGGAGAGTTGAAGTGTTTTGCCTAAATCTGAGAGTGGGGATTTGGGAACAGAAGCCAGGTCTCCTGCACAGTAAATCACAGTGCCAATAAAGTGATGAGCAGATACAAGATTTATAATTTTAAGGGACTTGCAGGTAGAAAGCTTTTCTGAGCAAGAAAAGGTTTCAGAATGCAGACAGATCTCTCTAGACAATAAAGTGGTGATAAGATTATGTTCTACTTAACACTCCTCCATTAGTTCACACTCTACCACATAGAATAACATGCGCTGATTATTGGCATGCTTGAAGTAGATATAGATGAATCTACTGGGATCGCCCTCATGATCTCTCATTTTATTCTTTTTATTGAGTTCAGAGTTGAATCTAATGCACTTTCTCGATAAAACTTTATTATACAACAGCATCAACAATTTTTCTGTTTCATAAAACTGTATCCCACCTTAGCCTGAGGCTTCTTTTTTCACTTGGGAATGGTAAACAGTATTTAAAGATTTCAGAACAGAGAGTTTATATCCAATCTCTTTTAACCCTGGGGCTGTTGCTATTTATATACTATGGTATTAAGCTAGGCAAAATTAGAAGGCAATATTTCATCTCTAATTGGTGAGTTCAAAAGGCTCCTACCTATGAGGCTCTGTAATTAAATAAGGTGACTTCTAGCTCACTCAGTTTTGTGAAAGGATTCTCCCTCCCCCAAGAGCCAATTCTCGTTCATGCAAAGTAAGACACTGTATACCACAGAGGGCCTAACAAAATGGTCAGATATTCAAATAAAGAGATCCAAAAGTGAATGCAGGCCAGCTGTCATTTTTATGTCTTTTTTGTTTGTTTGTTTTGTTTAATGATCGTCTTTAGTAAGTTTTCCACTTTTTCACCCTACATCTCATAATATCAATGTTCTGTTTGACTTTTCCCCGTTTGTTTATTCTACCCATTGTAGACAGCATATGACTTATCTAGATTCAAGTTCATCTAGACTCCTTTGAAGGATGGGTCTTTGTCTTTCTCTCTACCTTCATCTATTTCTTTTTCACTACTTTTTCCACTTGTCACTGTAAAAGGAAAGCAACAGTTTGTTGTTGTTGTTGTTGTTTTTTAATTTTTTCTTCTCACAGTTGCTAAAAGAAGATGCCAAGGGAATTATTGAAAAATGACAAATATTGGGCATTTGCAACTGCTCTGATCTCTCCATAGTTAACTAACTTTTCAGCCATTATCATTTCATTTTAAAGGGTGGATTTATTACCACATTTTCTCCATGTGAGCAGGCTGGAATAATTTTAAAATAGTTTCATTGCCATACATTAGACCTGTTTCACTAACTATGAGATTTTAGCTATTGTTATTAAAAGAGAATTATTATCTGTCTTATATCTCTAATCTGTTATGAACAGTTTTTTTCTTAGCAGCTACTGCCAGATAAATTCACTTTTCATGTTTATGTACTTCTGAAGTCTTCCAACATACATGTATATGCAGCAGATAAGAGATGCTCTTTGCTGCTAGCAAGCACTAACATTCAGTATGTCAGAGAACAGCTTCTCAGAATATCAGTATTCTATCTGCTGATGCTGAACTGTTCAAGAGTGAATACTTTAAATAATTCAGTAACTCGAACTCTATCACCTGGTTTCTTTGAGCCCTCAGATTCTCTCATAGTAGGAGAGAAACAATAGGACTATTGTTATCCTGGGAAAGTTGTAGAAGAGGTCTCTTAACAGCCACAGAAAAAAACTGATTCCTTGCTACTGAGGAATTTGAAATTCTTTTAATCAGCTCTTAATTTACTGTCAATGGATATTTTCCTTCCAGAATAAAAAAATCTAAAGATTCATATAGTAACGTAAAGATTTGGATAGTTTCAAATGCTTTAGTTTCACATACTACACTGCTTAGAATATATAAAAGCACTGTTGTTGTCGGGGGGGAGGAGGGGGGGGGGAGTACAAGCTGGAAGATGCAGGTACTTTCTGCCATCTAGTGGCCCATGCTCAGAAAATAAATGTGTGCCTGTTAATAACATGTTATGAAATTTGTAGGACAGAGAAGGGTAAAGATCTCCCTATACGAACAAAAATAGATTTTTAGCAGCAGAAAGTTTCCAGCAGAATTAGCTTAGTCAAAGTGTTACTCTCCTCGCTTCATAGTGTAAACAATGATATACTCCTATCTGAGGAGTATCCTATCTCCTATACTCCTATCTGAGCAAGAAACTCAGCAATTCAGTTTCATTTTGAGATCATTTTCAGTGTAAACAAGATTTAATCCACTTATACCTCAATCTGAGCCATATTAAAGTAGTCTTGTAGACCTTCTTAGTGACTGATTTGGGTTTCTGGATATTGTACACATGGGGCTGTTGATAGGTGTTTTAATCTGCAAATTGCTGGCCTGGAATACTAAGGGAAATAAGGCATTTCATTCCCATTAACACTGAGGGCTACCATAAAGGCATCCCTTTGCTAAATTTTCCACTGCAAATCCTTATAGTTATATCCGTTATTTCAGCCTTTTCTCACAGTGGTTTTAAACAAATAAAAATCTAAAAGAAAATTTGCTAAGTGAGAGTGCAGTTAGACAAAGGCCTGAGATTGGAAGAAAAAAGATGGATTTTGTGGTCTCATATGTCATCCTTTGAGAATAATTGGTCTTCTCGGAACAAGGTTGCATTTTACACTGTAGGAGAATTTATATGCATTGACAACATTGGATGAGGAAATTTTTAACAGCCTTTGTGGATCTTATCTGTCAGTGACAGGAAACATAGGAAACACTTTTTACTCTATTTCTTCGCAAGCAGCAAGTTTGCGGTTGCTCAGAACTGCAGCGGTCTTTTAGAAACAGCTCACATTCTGAAACCAGTTTGAAGTGCTACTATGCTAAATGTATAATACTTGAAAAAGGTACCAAACAAAAAATCAATATTCTATAAAATCCCTGTTACCTCATGTGTCTGTCACTTTGGGGTTTAATTATAAAGGTATTTTACAATCCCTTACCGTACATCTCAAATTTCTCATTACAACTACCTTTGGGGGCAGCACAGAGGGAGGTGCTGGTCTCTGCTCCCTGGTCACTGACGGCAGGACACATGGGAGTGGCACCGAGCTGCACCAGGGAAGGCTCAGGCTGGGCATGAGGAAAAATTTCTTTACCGTGAGCATAGTCAAACACTGTAAGAGGCTTCCCAGCAAGGTGTCTGATGCCCTGTGCCTGCCAGTGTTCAAGAAGCACTTGGACAATACCCTCAGTAATTTAACTTTTGGTTAGCCCTGAGATGGTCAAGCAATTGGACTTGATGATCTTTGTGGGTACCTTCCAACTGAACTATTCTGTTCTATTCTATTCTATACTTCTAAAAAACACAGAGAGACTTACTGTTTCTTTCTCTGCCAACTCTTTACTGTTATTTGCATTTGTAATTTATCACACTATGTATTACTCTGAATTTTCTCTTGTCTTCTGGAATACATTATATCTTCATTGTGCCTTCAAAATAAGAATTTCCCACATGCAGGCAGACAATACATGCATCTGAAATGAGTTCACTGTATACATAGCAACACAGAACATAGTTCCCATACTGTGCATTTAAAGCCATCATTGTGAGGCAATGGGGCCCAAAACCAGTGATATAAGGTATTGCAAAGAAGATGCCCATCACAGTGGAGAGTAAAAACATTGCCTCTTATTCCAAGTCAAATTCAACAGTCAGCTTCTTCTTTAATAGATATACCTTCTAGTTTATTTCTGTGGCAGGTTTGTGTAAACCAGTTTACACTTCCCCCCAAATAAGTGTGTGATTTGATATTAATCAGTTTATTTAGGAGATACTTTGACATGCCAGTTTGCTCTGAGCCATACTGAAGTAAATCCTCTCATCTTTCCTTCTTTTGCACCACAGAAATAACAACATTTGACTTCAGTGAGAACAGTATATGCTGACACACCAAAATCAAATGAGGAGAAAGTGAAACTTACTGACTCTGAGACCCCTAAATAGCTTGTTAGAGCTCTGAAGTGGCTTTTTCCCACCTTTTTATACAAATAAATACAAAGATAAATCAATCTGTTTTATATTTAAGTAAAATTTTAACATTTAATTTTTAAAATTTAACAGTTTAATTTCAGTAGGTCCAAATACAAAGCATTACAGAAAAAAAAAACACCAACAGTTTAAGATTGTTAGAATTGTTGGCCTTTTCATATTTACTTGACTGTCAAAATATAAATCAACTTTTTAGTTCTCTTGCTAAGGTCAGAACAAATTTAATTTGAAACAGAACTGCATTTAGACTTATATTGTTGCCTCATGTAATTTGTTCATTTTGAAGGCTCACATTTTGGTCATCAATGGTTTTGGAAGTTCACTCCATTTGTGACACATCAATTCAACTGGGATTTAAATAACATCAAGGAGCATATTTTCCACACAAATGAATAATCAAATATATTCCTCCAGTAATTGAATCTGTGGGAAACGGAAGCATAGCATAAGTATTTTAACAGGTCACTCTTTATTCCAAATATAAGCCTGAATTTTAGAGGTTCAATATATGGCCTTATCTATTTTGCAAAAAGGCTACTTTACTTATTTCATCTCCTTCCTGACATATACATTTTCCAGATGGTTTATCAATTCCGAAGTGCCCTGGGATTCCTAAAAGGGTGCACTAGGCTATTTTACAAATGCATTTATTTGGAAAAGTTGGGTCACACATTGTTCTTAGAAACTTTTCCCTTGCTTTTCTTTTTCTTCCTCCTTCGTTTCACATTTTCCACTCTAAAGCATGATATAATGTAATCCTTGATCTGAAGCAAATCTAGCAATCCAGCAGCATTTGGTTCCATCTATATAGATCTTTTTAGATGTGTGTGTGTACTATTGCAAAAATGCACATATTCTTTTTCTAAAAGAAATGCACATATATTTCATTACTCAGAAGTCTCCTTACCTGGCTGGTAGACAGAGGGCTTTATGCTGGCAGTAGTGATAACTCTTGGTTTCGAAGCAGCAGAAGCAGCAGGACTTTCACCATAGCTTGCAGAAACAGGCATTGGTGTATATGACTGGGTTGTGTTTCTAAAAGCAAAATGAAGGTATGAACAACTTTATATATAAACAGCAGAAGTTACTGATTAGGAAATCAAGAGATCTGGAAGCTTCCATAGTATGCCAAAGGTATCGTCCTTGAGAGCTACAGAGAGAATACTTTGAGATTCATTAATCATTGCTAAGAAAGGCTTGGACAGTTCTTCAGAAAGAAAAAATAACTGGATAAGGGTTTTAAATAATGCCAAGTTGCTGTTGTCAGAGAAGACAGCTTACTGAAGGAATAAGACAAATTTATTAGACATTCTCAGTTTAAGAATGGATAGGACGTCAGGAACATGCACAAAAAGTTTTGGTTTTCTGGCCCCTTACAAACCAACAAGCCTGTTCTTGTCCAAGATAAATCAATGGGGGATTCCTCATTGACTTAAAAAGATACTGGCTCAGAAGCACAATTTATGGAATTTAATTACTAACTACTGGTTATATAAACATAGTACTCATTTCAAAAAGATTAGACTGCTCTTTAAAAAAAAGATTCCTGAAACTTTTCCATATTTGGACTGAGATTAATTTATGTTAAATTTTCTAATGCTTGGATTCAGCTAACTGAAAAGCACATGATATGCAATACTGTGATGTGATTTCTGCATTCCTTGACTAAAAACCTTTGCTCGGGGTTCCAAACATTAATAAGGAATCATTTTTCTTCATTTTACGGATCAAATAATCATTCTGAGTTTGATTATATTAGCACATAGAAGTCATACGCCTCTTCTATTTGCTTTTTACTTAGGATGGCTCTATTTGATGATTCTATTTGTAATAATTTTGATTAATTGACTGCTAAAAGAGCATAACAAACAAAGCAAGCAAGAGAGAATGCAATAAGGAAGAACACGGAAGAGGCAACAGATAGATACTGAGATCCCTGCAGTAAAAGAAACCATTTAGTGTTTAACATCTTTTATACTTACCCTGGTAACATATCTTTATCGTTTTTCCTTTCTGTTTCACTGTCTCAATAAGCTAGATACCTATCTATTTGTGCTGAGATTTTAG
Source organism: Aythya fuligula (assembly GCF_009819795.1). Lineage (NCBI taxonomy): Eukaryota > Metazoa > Chordata > Aves > Anseriformes > Anatidae > Aythya > Aythya fuligula. Next base: position 9,301,663 of record NC_045565.1, on the reverse strand, counting down.
CATTTATTTTTATACTACCTTTGGCTGTAACAGACAGTTCACAAGCATAAGAATAAAAAAAATGTTCTGCTTTGCAAGATCAATGATTAATCTTTGCTTGTACTTTCTCTGACAATGGAAACAAAGTCTGGAGAGCATGTTATAATTTTTTAACTGTGACAAAACCAGCAAATTCCTTCCAGTAATGGTTAAAAAATCTTACAAACATAATATTTTGATTTGATTTTTAATTTTTTTTAATAACAAAACTATCCTGAAAACACCATTTTTTTCTGCTCTGACAGTGCTGATACTACAGATCTAGTATGCTGAGCATCGCTGCCTCAAGCCAATTTATTTTGCTTATTTATTTAGACCTGGAAAGACTGCTATTGCTATAATGATGAAAGCTCTTTATTTCAATACCTAGTCTAGGACTTAGGGCCAGATTTGGGACCATTTGGGCCCAACGGGCTCTCCAAGATGAACTATTTCACTGATTTTGGATTTAATGTAAATTCTGTTGTGCACTGTGCCAAGATTTTGTAACAACCAAAGCACAGTAAGACTTTTTACTTTCCATTCATAACATCTACTTCCTATTGATCCCTCCATATCTATAACGCATAAGAACAGACTGTACCTGGGGTCACTGGACAGAGAATCATTCCTCCCACTGTAGCACAGAGAGGAAGAGTGATACTTCACGTACGCTCACATCACACATATCTATTAAAATGTCTTTAGCTAAATATGCAGTATCTAAAGATTTTCCCTTGTTTAAAAATCTGTTGTTCAAGGTAAACTAGACAGAAAACCAGTAAAAAAACAAAACAAAACAAAACAAAACAAAACAAAACAAAAAAAAAAAAAAAAAAAACAAACACACATACTTACCTTTACAGGATCAGTGATCGACATTTACTATGTGGATTAAAAGATTTAAGTCATGTGTGTCATACAGCCTTAATATGAAAATGACACACAATCAGGAAAGCCTACTGCCAGGGGTGCAGGTCCATTGGTGTAAAGACTCATTTCAACATCTCTTAACGCACAAAACACAACAAGTTCTGAGCCAGATTAGTGATACTTAGACTGCCATGAAGAAAAATGTTTTGTTTTTTGTTTATAAAGCTAATAGCATAATAAAACCATGCTACCAGATTTCCTTGTATGTGTAGGGAAAATAAGTTAAAAAGACAAAAACAATACCAAAAAGAATTGTATTCTTAGTATCAAATTCATGACAAAATTAGAAGCCAACTACTGAAATATTTTACAAATATATGATGCATATTAAATACAATAAGGAAGATAAAAAGGGTTGTCAGAGAAATAAAGTGTTATACTACATCATTAAGGGTTTTAGTGAAGTTAAAATATTTATCAAAATTTTGCTGAAGAAAAGGAAATAGCATATCATTAAAAAAAAAAAAAAAAATGAAAGAAGAAAGAAAGAAAAAAGATGTCCTAAGTGTTGAAGATGCCCTCATGTAACAGGAAGCAATGACATATAAAAAGCAGTGAAAGCACCTTTACTGAATTTATCTGTAGCAGCCCATGGCATGTGACAGGCAATGAATTAAATACTGGCTCTGAAAACTATTAGTTGTAAGAAAGTAAACATTTCTAAGCAGATTTTCATGTTAATACTTCGCTAGATGCCTATTAGCAGCAATAAACTGTTAAGTGCTTTCAAGGTAGAGTAGCTGCACAAAACGTTTTTATACCTCTTCTTTGACTGGTAGCTGATGGAGGTGGAAGAATGCCGGTTGAAACTAAAATGAGACAAAAGTTGTATTTGAAAAAAATATACCAAGAAAACTGGGATATCTTGTCCTACAGTGAATTTCTTCATGAATAGGAGCTACTCTTAGTAAATGCTATAGTAAGCAACATGTACATATTTATAATGATACCAGATCAGGATTACATTACATTTTGCTTAACTTAACCAGGGAATCATACTGAAACCTCAATAAGGGTAACAAGTAAATGAGCTGAGTATATTGCTCCATAAGCTGCTGTCACCCAGTTTTGTTTACTTTTTAGTTGTGGAATTCTGATTCAACCACTGAGTCTTTGACATTCACTATCAATTTGTATTATCACAGAAAATTAAGTTTCTTTTTGTCAGTATCAAAAGCTTAATTCATGTATCAGCAAAACTTGAATGAATGAATGTTCAATGTTCAGCTAAGTTTCCTAGGGAGTTATGAGTCAACGAGGATAACCCCGCAGAAAGGACAAGCAGAAAACAGTTGAAATGGCAGCATTAAGCTATCACGATCCGTTTCTCCATTGCAGTACCCTTCTACTGTTTGTGTGTTGATCATAGCTCTGGGAGAACAGGTAGATTTTTTTCCTTGGGGAAACTGTATCATTACAGAACAAATGATTCATTTATGTAAATGCAAGTACTGAAGATTTTGCACAACATATGATCTGAGAAACAAGAGGGTTCAGAATGAACACGAGTCCTGTCTAAATGCACAGTTGTGTGGCAGCGATCATATCACACAGGAACACAGGCCCCATTTGCCAAAAATAACAGTAGGACCCCATCAGGTACCAGTTACTTTCTATGCTTTGGAGAATTGTTTTTTCTTCCCTTTACCCCAGACACAGTGCTTGGATTCAGACCCTAGAATCACAAGAGCTACCCCCCACTTTTTTTTTTTTTTCCCCCCAACCGTAATCCTGACTCTCCATTGCTTCTCCTGTTTTTATATTCCCAGAGTGCTGGTCTCACTGGTTGCCCTGCTTTTACCCTCCCAATGGAATCACCAATCACATAAAGAGCTTTGTGGCTTATTTAAAAGACTCCTGCTGTGCTTTCTTCTTTGTAAGCAAGATTGTAAGTGGAAAAGATTAACATTGCGGGTTTAAAAGTAAGGGAAATGTGATCAGTTAAAAATTAATGACTAAAAACATCCTTCTTCAAGAAGATTATGAAGATTTTACCCATGTTAGTCGTTATGTATATATACAGCCTTGCTCAAAAAAGCAAAAGTAAAAAATAAAAGTAGATAAAACTGACCTAACAAGCTTTAAAAAAGATTAAAATAGCTAAGGACATTGATCAAGAAATCCTCCTGCATTTTCTTGATAGACATTTTCTAAGGTATCTGAAGGAAGAAAAAACAAAACTATGGGATCAGTGCTGGGACATCCTTAGACTCATTCTACCTGAACAAATTTTACAGGACAGGTATACTGTTGTAAATAAGATTATCCATAAGATTATCCTAGTTCAAAATAAAATATGAACTACACTAATGCTCCAGTGGTATATGTCAAGGTGAAACCGAACCTTTTAAATCTGTATTTTTTCATGCTAATGCATTGCTTGATTTCTAAATGAAAACTATCAAATGCTCAACAATTTAAGTTTTAAATGAATTTAGAAACACCTTTTAGGCCCTCAGATAGACCACAATAGCTATTAATATGTGGCAGATTTTAAAATAAACAAATATGAAACTAGTGCACAAAGATAAAGAACAAATTTCAGCTGCAACATAACTTTCCAACAGAATGTAAATTTGCATCATGTACCTGATTGTCAGGGAAGCAATTTTTAACAAGTCTTACAAGTTTCTGATTTGCCTTTATGTCCTAAGGCTTGTTGCATTACTGAACTACCCGGAAAGATACTACCTAAGAGAATAATACATGCCTGCTGATCACAACGTCGTTGTATAACAAAATATATGTCAGCATGATACCTCTGTCATCCATTAGCAAGTAAGATTTTAGGGCACTGGAATACAAAGCTGATTGCTGTAGATTTTATATCTCTGACTTAGATAATTGCTGGCTATGAGCAGTAGCTTTTAGTAGTCTGATTAAAACATTGGACACCTGTTTTTCATAGATTCTCAGGGGCTTTCAGGTTGGGAAGGACCTCAGGAGGTCTCTCATCCAAGCTCTTGCTCAAAGCAATGCCAGCTCTGAGGTCAGACCAGGCTGCTCAAGGTTTTATCCAGTGTAGTATCAAAAACTTTCAAAAATGGAGACCGCTCTGCCTCTCTGTACAACCTGTTGCCCTGCTCGACTTGAAGGGTGGCTTAAGGTGTTTTCCTTAGCTAGTCAGAATCTCTCTTTTCAGTTTGCAATGCCTGGCTCTGTCCTCTTAATACTGATACGTAACTAGAAATGAATTAATAATTACAAATGATTTTATAGCTTCAAGGCCTCATATTGCTTCCCTTTGCTGAATGAAAGGCATGTGTAATTAAAGTGGAATGGATAATTCTGAATGAAGAAATAGTGTTATACTTGCTCTAATTTATTAGTTGTTATAGTTAGAAATATGTTCTCTCATTCAAGATACTTAGATACGTACAAGATACTTAGACACACAAATTATGAATAATACTTTTTTTTTTTTTTCCACTGAAGCGTAAAAAAAACCTTTCTAATCTAGGGTATGCAATAAAATAAACTTTATTGCAGTTTACTGATGGATCCCTGAAAGTGATATATGCAATGAACGCATCTGTGATTTTATCTTTCTGGATTGCTACAAAGTTGTTGACTAAGTAAAAGTTTTTCATTATCTAATAATTATTCTTAAAAGAGCTAGAGCCTGTTATGAAGTTATCTCAATGAAATTACTGCAGAAATAAGAAGTGCTACATGCTGTATTACTACATGCAGGCTACTATGTAAGACCTATTACTAGCTCTTTTGTGTAATTCTCACTTAAGGTAGTAAAACACAAAGGAAATCTCTTATGCAGATATGTAAAAATACACCTATAATATCAAGATTTATACGGGTCCTATGATATAGAGTGATGAAGTAAATAGATATCCACTGACTAGCCAAAATAGTCAACTTGAATTTCATTTCATGTTCTCACTGATGGACATTTCAGTCCTTAGCTTGGAGAAATACTAAAACTGAGTCTCTTCTGGAGCTCAGAAAAAAATAAATGGATTTTGCACACCAGTGTTATAAACAAGCTCAAATACACACAGTTATTATTGTTGATCAATAAGCATGGGTCTTTTTTTTTTTTCTTATTAAAGGCTTTTAACAGACTCCTAGAAGAGCTATGTAGTATGTAGGACCCTATTATCATAAAGCTATGTGATAATTCCAACTGACTGGAAGAGATTTGGTAGTTAAACAAACATCAGATAAAATAATACCTAATGACATATAAGAGCCTAATCTGAGCACAAAACTGAGCACAAAGACAGTGTAAGAATTACTTCTGAAATGCACTGAGCACTCATAATTTGAAAATTAGGTCCTCTTACAGTATTTTAAGATGGATACCCACAAATAATGAATTACCTACATAACTAATCTCTTGGGAATTTTGCAAGCTCATACATTAAACTAGATGTCACTGGCAGTAAAAACCCTTGCAAAATCTTCTGTTCCATTCTGTCCTTCCATTCTGGGTAACACTCTTTGTGACATTCACCAAATTCATGATGTAATTAGAACTGAAGATATGAGTATTGTACTTCCACCCGAATATATGGAATTGCATCAACAGTTAGTTTTACTTCTTACCTTTTAGCAGCTTCATACAGGGAATTATAGAAACAAAAAGCCATGCTTACATCCTAAAACTCACAATTCTCCTGATCTTCTGTTCTGTAGCATTTCATTTTTGCATTGGTTTCAGTGATGTGAAGCCAACCAAAATGCTTTCAAGGATGTAACAGTGCATAGTGCTTAACTGCTGTTTTTATGATACTCTTGAATAAGATTATCTTACCTCTAATGCGTAGCCTTCAAACTTATATGCTTTGTTCATTTCAAGCAACACTTTTGGGTGATTCCTAACTACATTTTGTTTTAACGTAAAAAAGACTTGGGATAATGACCACTTCAAATGTATCGCTGACTCACTTTTTCATTATTTGTGAAGACTGTTCAAATAATGAACCTTAAAATCTACTGATTTTTCCTCTGTTAGTCTTGACAAAGTGTTAATGAAAGCTAAGAAAAAGTTTAGCAGTGGGACAGTACAGCAGCATTCTTTCTTGTGATAGATCCTATCTTTGCCTATCAGTAGTCTTTCATTAGCCACAACTAAGACTGTAATAAAAGGAGATCTGTGGTCCTTTGAGAGTGCATCAGATGCTTAAACTATGATCCCGTGTCTTGACCATGAGGAGAAAAAAAAAAAAAAAGTTTGTCATTCCTGCCTGGCCTTACTGAGGCCTGACACATCTTTTCATTTTAAGATGGCAAAAACAGGACAAATTAATCAACTGAAATACCTTTGATCTAAAAAGATGTTGTGGTTACATATCCTAAGACTAAACCTTAGGTGTTTACTGGCTGGGGTTTAATGTGAATGATCAAGCAAGAAGACTATTCCATTAAACACATCAAGCTTTTCAATGTTCTTCACAAAACCAATCTCTTAAGAAGCAAAAAACCTTAAAATTGAGAGAGTAATACAGAATCAAAACAAATTTATTAAAAAGAAACAGAAAAGAGCTTTGTAGATATACCTAGACTGAGATGAGATAGCAGATGAAATAGTGGAAGCTGCTAATGACATATTCTTGGACCCAAGGAAAGGCTTAGGTTGTGAAAGAGAGCTGGGGGCTGCAAGCACTCTGCAGAAGACACAGTAAAAGCATGAAAGTATGTACAAAATAATTTCACAGGGACAAAAATCATGATATCAGAACCAAGCTTTGTCGGAGTTCAGGTACAAGAGGACTGCTGCATAGTTACCAGGAACCGGTTTTCTGTAGTGTACATCTGCAGACTTACAGAATAGCACAACCAAGCAACAACCCTACAAACACAAGACAAAATGCACACATAATGTAAAAGATCTTAAAAACAGAATGTATTGAAAACTAAGACAGACAATATTTCAGGACAGGACTTTTGCCAACAATACGTATTTTTACCTGCAAGACCTGAGGATGTTTGAGTCTGAATTCAAGCTAAACATTTTAATATGAAAGCAATACCAGATAAAAGATTCTCCTTAAAACTTATGGCATGATTAGTTGAATAGAGGCATTTGTTTTTGAGGCATGTATTAGATAATTCTTTTTATTTCATGTTACAGTTTCAACAACAGGATAAAATTGCTTTAGCCATATCATTATTTCAGGTGACACGCCTTTCAGCACAGTTCTGAATTACAGTATAATACGTTATTCAAACCTCCTTTGCTGGCTGGACGACTGGTTTTCTTGCACTGAAATAAAAACTCTGGAATCCAGTAGGTGATGATTTGGAAAAAAATGACTGAAGTGAAAAACTAAGTAGTTGGTATTCGTATATAATTTAAGTGAAATAGACAAAATTAAACAAGAAATAGAGCTAAGAACACTTCCAAATCTATTAACAGAATTCTAAGATATGGCAGACTACATCTTAGATCTCACTTATTTAAAGTAGTTTGTATTACTGATTGTGTGTTTTTCCTAGGATTTTTTAAAGCAGGATAAAATATAAACATTTTAGGAATATTAATGTAGCAAAACCCAAAGAAGAACAAATAATATACAGCAAAAATTCACTCGTACTATCCCCAAAACTGCTGTAATGTGACGGCAGCATAATTCCCATCTATTTCTTCACAGACTGAGACTTATTGCTTTTGATATACCACTATAACTCCTAGAAACTCACATTAGCTCTATAACTGAATTGCATTAGAAAAAAAAAAAAAAAGAAAGTAGATCAAACTATTAGAGATGAATTGCACTCAATCATAAGATGTGTGGTTTTACTGGTCACTGTGCACCCTGTTCTACTGACATCTGCTACAATATGATAAGCTCCATCACATGAGTAAATTACTTAGTTTTTTTGAATTTTCCATTTCATGTCGTACTTTAGAAACACTATTAAAAGAAGCTGTGAGATGTTGTTTTGGTTTCATTACAAGCAGTGAAAAAAAAACACTTGGTTTTAACCCCAAACTTGGTTTTTTTTGAAAATGTAAGGTATATACCAGACAATGCTATTTAAAAAAAAAATTAGGCCAGTTTTATTTTGCAAGTTCTTCGCAAACATGAATGTACTTTAAAATAAGAAAGCAAAACAAAACAAAAAACTAAAAGCATATAAAAAGGCTACAGCATGTACATACAACATTCGTAAGTTTAGAATGTGTATGCAGCATTTCCAGAGCCATACAGGAGTACATCTGCAAAAGGAAAAAGCAACAAAGCGTTACCTTTGGAAGGAGGATGAGAAAGACTCTTGCACTACTGAGGTGGGAGTGGTTGCTGGCGGTGTCATCAGACTGGCTGTATTTTGAGCAGCAGTAGCAGGCTGATGTGCTGAAGCATGTGGTGCAGGCGCAGAGGCAGAGCTGGTAGACACCGGAGCATGCTCAACAGGGATACTAATTAGAGTTAAATTAAATAAAACAAGAAGCATCTTAAAAAGGTGCATATTTAAATGCAGAGCATGAAACCTATGTTTGCAGCTGAATCTGCAAACATAGTAGCAGGCTGTGTTACTGAGAGAAAAGCACAATTATTGGGGGGGGGGGGGGGAATAAAAAAGACATTTGTTAGGCCTTTTCATATGAGCAGTTAAGACTGTAATGCAGTTTTTGGTCCTGACTGAAATTTATCCCAGATCTTATACAACACTGAAGTCCTCTTCCTACTGAAGCCAGAGACAGGGAGCGTGGTGTGCAGTACTTTGATAGTTGTATAGACCCTGTCACAAACTCTTTGAGTTAGGATAAATTTCATGCGATATTTACTCCAGGAGCTGAAGTTTACATTAAAGAGTAAACCTCCTAATTAGATGAAGAAAAGCAGTTTAAGGAATATTATTACAGTTTTGTAGCAGCAGGTTTCCTGCAGGTTCTGAAAGTCTAGAGATATAGTCAGCACGCTTCTGTGCTGACTTCAGTCAGTTTTCTGCCCTATAGGTACTGGAAAGATGTGTTTAAGAGTCCACTGTTTGTTAGCTCATCTCTGCCCTAAATTCACCCCATGTTATGCTGGCCAACCTATCAAATGATGAGACACCTCACCTTTTTACACATAAGAAGAGTATGTAAGAAAAAAAAAAAGTAGCATAACATTTTACTGTCTTAGGTTTAAAACCACTTGGGTGATGAGCATGAGTTATCCTTGGGGTCCTCTTGTGGCACAGATAAAATAAACATTTATACTTCTCTGTTATCATGTTATCTTTGATTGCAAAATAGATTTAAATAAACAAAGTTTAGTCTTGTATCCTGTGGCCATTTTGCTAAGGTCTTGCACTGCTTGCTATGTGAGCATGCAGTGCTCGTTAACGTATTTTAGCCTTACACTGTCACTCAGATTGGAAAGTATTATTCATCTGTTACAGACAGACAAATTGGGTAAAGTTGATCCATTAAACAACCTTGAAAGATAACAGAGTTAAAAATTGAAACAATCTTTTGTGAGGTTCAGTTCGTCTCCCACTAGCTCTTCTTAATATCCAATGAAAAAAAAATATATATTTTGACAGATTTACAAGATTCTAGGTCTTTGCTGATTGTGTCAATGAATTGGATATTAACAAAAGGAGAGTAATATGTATATTCATTATTTAGTTGTCAATAAAACAAATAAAAATTACTATGTCATTTAAAAGTTCTCGGTGGGGGAGTGGGGAGTTCTGTCTTTCAGCCATTCTGTCTAATATTTTCTTTTGCTTCTCTCAGAAACACTGATCTTACAAGTTGCACTCCTCAGGAGCTAGAACGAGCGTTTAGTACTTCAGAATTCAGGACACCTCTTGCTCTTCAAGGGACTGTCCCATTTCCCCTGTCCTCCTCTCATATGACACCTTGTTCTGTGGGTTTGGTAGTCTAAGTGATGGTGTCTCTTATTTCAGCTAAGTATTTTACTGTTTGATTAGCTGAAAAGGAAGCATTTTTGCTACATCTATCAATTAAACATAGCAAGTGAACTTTTGAAAATACTAACCTTGTTTGCAATTCTGGATTTCAAGTCATTATGTGAAAAACTTTTGCCTCACTTTTGCAAAAGTTTGTTCATCATAATCTGCATTTAAATTAGAGATTAACTCTCCCTCTTGATGCATTTGCATTATGTTGTAAATTTTTCCACGTCATTAATACTGCATCAGTTAGATAGCTATGTAGCAAAGTAACTGTATCGTACACATCACAGCTATGGATCATGGGCTAGTCTATTCCTGAGTTTTAAGGTAAAGGAATACTCTCACAATTCCCCCCACCAGCAACAACAGGCACTGGAATTTTCACATTACATGATGTTGACTCTAAATTTTGTACTTACACATCTTTGATTGAGCAAACATGAAAGGACAAACTGTACAATATTATATTCCATTTTATAATGGAATTTCATGCATGTCCTAAAAAAACCCAGTGATTTCACCTATTTTGTCTATTTTCACTGAAATGAAAATTGTTACAGATATCAAAAGAATCAAAACTTCATACCTTAAATAGAAGAAAATAGTGAGGGTACTTATATGTCGTAACAATCTCCAAAATGTTAACCAAAACACATACTCATTGATACACATTAAAGAAGAAAGAAAGAAAAAAAAAAAAAAAAAGAGGAAAGAGGGAAAGAGGAGAATGTATGTAGATATGGACCTGTGTGGAGACAGATGTCAACTGGACAAACACATATGAACTAAATGCAAATATACTGAAATACCTTAAAAAAATAAGGGAAATAGAAAGAAATTTTATCTTACATGCTGTAATAGATTTTTAATGTGAGTAAAATGTTAGAGGCTTGATCACATTCCTGCAGGGCAGAACACATTAACTGTTTAACAGAAAAAGGAAGTAGAATAGATATAAATGAAATATATAAAAACCTTAAAACTCAGGGTGATCTTATTACATGTAATGTGTACATTTGGTAACTAATTCTCTTTTATAGAAAGAATTCAGACTAACTTGACTGTTTTTAATTGACCAACCATGAATGCTAATTAGATATTTTATGTAGATATTAAATATTTTTTCCCCAAATCACCTTTCTAGAATTTCAATTTATTATTATTATTTTTTTAAGTTATTCAGGCATGGAAGAATTTTGGTAGTTTGTAAACATGAATGCCATTTTATAAAAAAGTCACCTATTTTAACAGCTTCATTATTAAGTTTGTTTTCTATTTTAAACAGGTATTCTGTATGCTTTTAATCTTTACAGTATTTTGCATTTTAGGGAAAATCAAAGGAAATGTATTTTCTGAAACATCTCTGTATTTCTAACAAACATAAAATGCATGATGTGAGTAAGTTAAGTGGATGAACACAAACACATACTCTACTTGACCGATTTTCACTCATGAAAAGTAACACAGATCAGTAGAGGTTAAGAGGATAATAATGGTTAACAACCATAATGAGGAAACAGAGGAACAAATGCACTCAAACATTAAAAATAAATTGCAGATGACTCTTGGTGATCTCAGTAGAGTCCTAAATTATGTGACTTTCTGTCCAAATAACAATTGAATAGATTATTACAGCTGCACTTAGTCTCCTTTATATAATGCATGAAGTCCTTTTTGTTTCAAGTCATCCAACAGATGTCTTGTATAAAATTGAAAATATAAGGGTCAAAATCAAAACGAATAGGCAAAACTTATCTGTTTTACATTAGCATTTTTAGAAAAAAGTGCTGGAGAAGATATTTAGAGAAAGACTGTGGAAGAATTTTGCATTTGAATATGTGAATGCTTGTAGAAATACAGTGAATAGTATCAACTGCTGCTTTTCTGCAGAAGGTGCTTAATGGCTCTAGCCTGTATATTCTAGATAAAATCCTTAAGAGTGTCACTTTAACATGTAAAATCCATGGGAATTTGAGGTTGCTGGAATTTATGGAACTTACGCATCTGCCTTTTAGGCCATGGGCATTTCTGTCTGGAGGAGTTAGAGATTGTTATTACCAAACCATTCCAAAGCTCCAAACCAGGTCAGTTACGCAGTTACACGTCACAGTGTACCTTCGATTACTGGATGAAGTTAGAGGGATTTTCTGGCCAGTAGTGATGAAACTGGCTTCCCTCTGACTTGTACCCGCTCCAAGCCTCACAGACCCCTTGGAGGCCACTGGCTTAGCATTGTCAGTGCTGGCATCCTTGGTGCATGACTGAGGAGGATGCCAAATACTTGAGGTCACATACTGTGGCGCATGTGTAGTAGCTGAAGGCCTGGGTAACAAAAATTACAAGGGAATTTGTAAATGAGATATTTGTTATCATGTCACCTAGATAACAGCAAGTTTTTGAGGGAGAGGGAGAATTCCAGCCATAGAAGAAGCTGGTTGCTTTAACAGAAAAAGGGTTGTTTGGTTTTTGTTGTTTTCAGAGATACTTGGTGTTCTCTACCCATGCCAAATAAAGTAGCACCTTAGAACACTAATACCTGCCCCTTTAAGACAGCAGTTATTATTTGTATGCAGCAGGCAAAGCTGGGGCAGGAGGGCCACACAAGAAGACGAACAAAGGTGCTGAACCTCTTAACTGAAAAGTCAAGTCTGGGTCTAATAATGAAGGCTTAATTTTTCTGTCTTCTCTTTTTCCTGGAAGATTTAAATCTGTAAGTACCCAGCAGTGTCCTCTTTTTGTATCCCTAAATTCCTTACACCATAGGAGATCATCATGGTACTGCATTTGAAATTGTGACAAAGCTTGATAGTTCATTACAGCTTAAGACCAGGAAAGGATTTAAGAACCCAAAAAAGTACCTTGCGTTAAATCTGGAAACCATATTGCTAGGCATACCAAAATAAGACACATAGCAAAGCTGTGATGATAACGGATGTAGAGAAAAGCTATGGTGTGACAAACCATGCAAGATTAAGGCAATGTAGTGTGACACTAACACCAGTCATACATCAGAAACTGTTCCTGGTAAAATCCAAAAGAAGAGATTTCAGTGGAGCAGCTGCACAGTCCTGTAGATGGTTTTGCAAAAGTCAAACAGCTACTGAAATGCTAACGTGTTACTTCAGTTTTCAATTTAATTTATATACACTTGTTATGCAGTAATCAAGGGGTTTATTTAATTCTTCTGACAGAATTCTTATTTTACCTAGCGTTCCAAGTACCAGTTACCATTGCTCGTGTCATTAGTGAGGATAATGCTTACACTTGGATTTTAGTTCTGGGTGACCTTTGTTCAAATGCGAGAAGTCTTAAAAACAAAGTAGTTGTGCACTGTTTATGGAGGGATGAACAAGACAGAAAAGCAGTGAGGTAAAATTTGTTTCATGGCATGAACTAATAAGAGGCATTTCTTTGCTCCATTAAATAACCGATCAGACTAATTTACTTTGTTCCAGTACTTGTGTGTACCTTTATAGATATGTTTCTATATGTAACTGCAAAGTGTGCTGGGATTCTTTGGTAGAAAACCACTTTTGAATTGAGGGAAGTTACTTACAGTGGTGTGTTTTGAACCTCAAAGTCCACCAAGGATAAAATAACATATGCAAGAATCAGATATAAAAATGTTCTCATAATACCCAAAAGACTCTTTGTTAGATCTTAAAAGCATCTTGAACAACCTAGACAAAGTTTAAAATGGAAATTGTTCTTAAAACCCTATCAAACACGCAACATTCCATTTCAACAAGACCTGATAAAAGCTTCTAATTTTTCAGGCTTATAAGTTGAGCTACTCGATCCACCCTCCCCTGTTTCATAGTTTGCTACCATCTCACAGAAATTTGAACTCTACATTAAAAAGAAATGCCCAAAAACCTGTTTAGTTGCAACCTCTATCCGTAATTGCCCACTCAAATTGTACAAATTTCATATGGCTTTGAGGTAAGAACAATGAGTAAAATTGAGACAAATTGAATAGGAATAAACAGAACACGCAGAGCAGACATTACCTGTTTTCTGATGCTGCTGCAACATTTTCCTTGTCTCTGTGAAAGGAGGGGATACCATATGAATAAAACAAATGCAACTCTAAGTGGTGCGGGGGGAAAACAAAAACAAAACACAAAAACAACAACAAAGAAAACCAACCACACAGGACAAAGGAAGATGAATTGAGGAGAAATGTTTGGTTGCCAAAAGCATCCTAGAGTGGTTGCTTGTAAATAAAGCTGAGAGAAACACTTTCAGCTCTCCAAGCAAAACCCACTGAATTTGCAAGCTTCCTGTGAACTTTTTCTCTTGTTCAATATTAAAGAAAAATGAAGAGAAATTAACAGTTACAAATCTGGCATTATCTACATATATAATTTTAGGCGTAATTTTGACTTTTGTTTAAAGTTCTCTTTTAAAAGAAAAATACAATTGTATTCCAGCAAAACATAATCTGATGCTAACTCCAAGTGGTAAAAATCTGACTTGGGCAGTCCTCAAAGATCCAATACTATGAAGTGATAAGGAATTAAATAGTTAACAAAGACTCACATCTGATGGACTGTATATGTCTGGCCTCACTTAAAAGTTCTCTGTCCTGCCCAAATAAGTACTAGTTTTCTCAGTTCTAAGTTTGATTAGAAACAAGAAAAGTCATCCCTTCAGAAGTGAGAAGTAAGTCCACCTCAATTTCAGCGATAGAACATTGAGCTGTTATCCTGTAAACACTCACACACGCCTACAGAAATAAATGATCAGTTTAAGTGCAAGCAACTGCATAGTTATGGAAGAAGACAACAAATGGGTATTTTTGTGAACACTATAATCCTTAAACTCTAGACTCCTGTTTGAAATCCAATTGAGTTAAATAACTGAGATAAGTCTCAATATTTAGCAATACGGTGGGTTACATCTTTTCTTAGTCAATACGTTGTGCTGAAATTTCAGCATGCTTAAAGTTAAAATATGCCATATTAGATCCATAACTGGGATCTAAAATTACAAGACACAAAGTGAATTTAACCTCATTTGACCAACTGAACCTCCTTTCTGAAAAGTTCTTCAGTAGAAGAAATACAATAATTTATTTAACTTGTTTTGTTGAGTGCCAACCATTGCCTTAAATTACGTTTCAAAGACTGTTCTTAGTATTTTCTGCATTATTATTAGTAGTTTATATATTGGTCTGTGTTTATTTATGTACACATGCATACATACACACATTTCCCTTAGTTTAGCAGCAGTAAAGTTATAAACACCAGTCCATCAGCAAAGATTTGGGCATAGATACTCTTCCAATAGATACCCTTCCAATTTTTAAAAGTTCTTGACTAAAACGTAACCCCAAAATAAATGAATTGAAGCCAGACTTTCAAACACAGAAGTAGATCTGAAATGAGCCTCAGATGTGTCTAAGAATATTACTCTCATCAGAATGGAAGAATCTGACTAGAACATAAATACCACCTAATAAGATGAATTGTTCACCACTCTAAAGCAATGAGAAACCAAACGCTATCTGTATGGTAACCAAGCCGCAAGTTCACTGGAATGTCCTGTGTTGGAAAGCCAGGCAGAAACAAAGTGGGGGAGGATGCATTAGAAACTGGTGGGGGTACAGGTAGGACAGGAGAGTGTTAGCATACACAGAGCCATAATCATGCACCAGACTTAAAAAACACAGTTGCAGCCAAAAGAGAATAAGGCACTGTTTATTCCCAGTGTTACCAAATATTCATGAAAAAAATATAGGCAAGAGGAAAAGGCAGGCAGTTAGGGGTAGGGCAGAAGCAGCATTAAACCTCTGGTGTTACTATTAATTTGATCAAAACTCTTCCACTCTCCTCACTGTGGCTATACTGAAAAACACAGAATCCCAGAATCACTTGAATTGCAGAATCACTTGACTGGTTGGGATTTTACAAAAGCTTTTTTCCTGAGCGTATCAGTATAGGATAATGTTAAATGACAATGGCAGGGGGAGTTTTGAAGGTTACAGATAGAGAGAGATGTATAGTAAACATACTTCCACAGAATAAAGCAAAGGAAACGGCAGAGAGTAAAGGAAAGACAAGTTCAAAGTCACACAATAGTTCCTTGACGGTTTACTTTTAGGAACTATTTCTCTTCCCAGTCAATAGGCATAATTCCTGTTCCGCTAATGGTGAGAAAGGTCAAAATTAGATCTGACTTTTATTGGTGATACTCGTATTTTGAGGAACAGGCTATTGAATTTCCAGCCTTTACATTCAAACTGTTTTTGCAATCTAAATGCAGAATTCATTTTACTTTTGAGTCAAACACATCACCGGGACAGGTTTGGTAAACTCGATACCTTTACATGAAAGAATTTGGCTCAGAATATTAGGAACACTTTGTATCTTTGTGGTTACACATGCTGCTCAAATAAATGACACTAGTGTTGAACTACCTGGGCAAGATTTAATATTAATGGTTTTGTTTTGTTGCTTCTACAGTCCCTTTAGGTCCCTAGCTAAAATATCTTTTGATAGAAAGGCCTTAGTCAATGATTATTTGAGAGAACACTCGAACTCCCACAGCTTTCATTAAATATTGGACATGTCTCAAACAAGACTTCTGTACGCAGCAGACTGTCTATCCCAATAACTCGGTATGTTATACAATGGAAGCTATGAAATGTTTCTTTCTCACAAAGCTATGCTACGTGATACGGTCATAAAGACAGAGTGAATGGAACGACTTGGATAGCATCCTTCCCTCCCCCACAATAGCAAGAGCTGTATCAGTTGGGGTAACAAAATGCAAAGTTCATTTGCATTGTGTTCATTCAGCTTGTGCGTTCTAGTGGACACTAAGATAGGGAGAAACTTCAGAGAGCTTCTAATAACTGATTCTGATGAATCTGAAATGTATGTGCTGAACAGCAGAACACTTTACCATTTTATATTTGGAAACCAAATGGAAAAAGATTTCCAAACAGTCACATACATGTAACAAGCTAATCGAGATTTTGAGAATGTGCATCTATGTTCCATCTACTTTCCCCTTAGAGGATCTAGACACTCTTGAACAGCTGCTTGTTGTTCCACTAAAATGTAGAGACAGAATCATTTAATCTGTAATGAAGATCCGAAGGCATTGGGAAAGATTGGCGTCCTGAGAGACCACATGGTCTTTCAACTTTTCTTTCAGTACTGAAGTAATAAATGAACACCATAATTATTTATTCTCAGCATTGCCATGCAGCAAATTGTTCTCATTTTACAGATGATGAACTAAATAGAATTGCCCATGGCCAGATAGAAGGTCTGTGGCAGGACGGAGAATTGAAATTAGTCAATCCCCCAAACTCAACTAAGTATTTAAAATACCAACTCTCACTGTCTTTAGTAAGAAATAAAGGAACTATTTTTATAGATACTAATTGAATTATAAATATCAATTTACAAATTTATAAATTCACTTTATTAGTATTTTCCTGTATTGATCATCCAACAGTCTTCTAACAAAGAAGATGCCTGACAGATCTGCTGTCAAAGAGTAAATAGTTACTAAGACTTACAGATGGGTCTATAGGGTCTCCTGAAATTAAAAATTCTGTTTTTCTACCAGCATGTTGTGAATTCTCAGGACTTTTCCTTATTAGACTAATAATAGCTTTCATCCTAACAGATGCTTATATTTACATAAGCATATTTACCTATGGATAAAATTTCCTTTTAAGAAAATAAAGTCACAAAATAATTAAAAAAAAAAATCTTATAGGTTATCTAGGGAGAAACTTGTATGAAAGTTATTTCCTAATTGTCTTCCAAACATTTTTTGCCTTGAAGGCATGAGATACTGATACTCTTGGCATCTGTACACTGAGCTACATTAACTGCTGTTCTGATCCAGAAGGCATTTTCTAGCTTTCTGTGTTTGCAGCTAGGAATTTTTCTATAGACACATGAATACAAAATCATTGAGATGGCTTCCCCCCAAGCTATATCTTTGTAACTGTAACAAACTATTATTTTAACGAAGACACCACAAGACACACACACACAAAAACATAAGCAGTTAACTGGAGAGGACAGAAGATGACTATCATGCTGGTTTAGTTGAAACTTTAGCTTGGGATCAGAAAAAAAGGAATAGAAGAAGAGCTAGTCTCTCTTTTTCAGCCACTGTAGTTAAGAATGTGAGCAGCCCACGCCAAAACAATCACAATATATCCTGCTAGTACGTCTGCTTTTCAAAACAGGGAAATACATTTCTCCCAGAAGGTATCCTGGTTTGTGCAGACAGTGCCACAGAATAGGAAAAGCATTGCCATATATTCAGTGAAAAAAAACAGCCAACTCATTCTCAACAGGTAGTATGAAACTCAGTCAAAGCAGCTCACTACATCACAGTAAGTACCTCCTATGGATGCATTTTAGTGGCATCTATGTATGCTGTTACATCAAGCATTCAAATAATAAATACATCTAGAAATACGGCAGCATCTGCGTTTGTGAAAGGGAAGATAACTTGTCCAAGATTTATGTATGGACATTTGGCATGCAAGTATGTACTCCAATGTATCTTATTGGAAAACTCAGCACTTAAATAAGAACAAAGACTGTAAAATCCTGAATCTATGGAACAATTTAAGCTTGTGTATTTTTGAGCTCAAAAGCTATGGCAGATCGTTTTCCCATATCTCGGCCTTAATTCTGTAATCAGATCTATCTGAACAGTTCCCTCTAACTTTTTAGAACCCCGCTGGTAAAGCACAAACATCTGCCAGCAGGCACCTGAACACAGGATCAGAACTTTCAGTTTGTGTTTGTGCACTTCTTTGTCTAGAGTGCTCACAGGTTCACCTATTGTACACTGGAAGCGATTCCCCAATCACTGAAGCATTCTCTCTCATCACAACTTCATATTGCTCCAGGGCAGCTGAGAGCAAAACAAGAACTCATTGATCTCACTGTCCGCTGGCAGTTTTTAGAGCCAATTTTTAATTTGTGCACATTAATGGTGAGAAACTTCATACTTTCTCTACACAGCATTTTCATCCATTTGAAGGTGCATTAGTGCATCTTATCTGCTTGGTTCCTGAACCAAGTAACTAAGTGGTGTGAGTTACAGCAGTTGTCTTTTTTTTTTTTTTTTTTTTCTTTTCTCTCTCCTCTCTAGAATGTGGAGTACATTTTATTTCACAGATTCCCTTAAGGGTTTTCTTACCTTCCCTCTCTCTTATTTGTAATCACATAACATTTTGGTGGTCAACAACAACAATTGTTTACATGGTAATGAACTATTAGGAAACAGTTAGTATTTAGCATAATTCTGCTGACATGAATGCAATTTAGAAAAGCGGAATAAGAGGAAGCAGTGCCAGTGCTGTGCCATCAGCCAGTTCTCCAGCTTGTCCTAAACAACGCTCTGTGGACTAGTCAGAATCCACAGACTGCAGCTCGGGACCTTGGGCTTACTCATGCCTATTGGAAAGTTGCTACATGCAAGAATTGCTTTTTCCTTGTTGGACTGAAGGCAATGGCAGAAAACAGAGTACAGTAAGAGATGAAGGCAGTGCTGTGCACTGGTATTTTGATTAGCCATCGGCATCAGTGGAAGGATGCATACAGGCATCTCTAAATTTGCACAGAAGGAACAAAAGTAATGTGAATTTCTGTCCATGCTGAAATGCGGACAGGAACATGCAGAAGAGTGAGATGGTAAAGAAAAGATTTTAAAATATAGTTCACTACACCCACACACAAAAGTGAATCTTGAGCTTTGACAAGATCTGTTAGCTTATGCCTTACTTTCTATATTTTGAGAAAGATTTCATTGTATTTGCTTGTTTCAGCCAGAGGCCTCACTCTTTCACCTTTAAGCAAGTGCATTCAACTGGATACAGCAGACCTAATGGCTCCTATCTTTGATCAATGGATTCTACAGAGAACTGGCTTGGAAACAAGGAATTTGTGGTCCCTAAATTCACTTCTCCCACAGAACTTCAAGGAGTATTTGCAATGTTTTGAGAAGACAATTGATCAATTTTCCCTTCTGGTTTCACTCCAACATTCCATAGAAACAATTGAGTTTATTCACTATTTCTACGTTTTTGTCACGCTTCAGGCACTAAAAGGTGAGTGAGAATCTGAATAAAATGATGTATTTATTTAGTGTAGTAATCATGGAATGGCTCTATGATTCTGTGATAACTGCACTAAGTAAATACCCTGTTTTACTCTGATCCTCACTCACCTTTTAGTAATGATCCTTAAACATGAAAAAAAAAAAAAAAAAAAAAACACACCAAAAACACACAAAAGCTAACCACAGAAGCCTGCTTTATTTTTGTGTGCTGTTGTAGAAAAACAAGCTACATCCTTCAGAAGGACTTTTGCTAATCTGCCTAGCATAAAGATAGGAAGTTTTTGACTGCTGGTAAGTCAGCAAGGTGAACCATTGCAAATTCTGGCAAATGAAGGAAAGGAGGTGAAGGCACCTTAGCTTATCTCAGTGGTATCAGATGGCTTTGTTAAGCAGAACAAAGAACGTTACTGTGCTTGGGAGTAAATTTTTGCCAATTTTTTACAAATACTGCAGAAGGCGGCTGATTAAAGGAAGCCATCGTGTGGTATGACCAAGATCTACTACTGTCATGTACTGTGCCAAAATTCTAACTTTTTACATTTGCAAAGTGGAATTTGTTCATATGTCCCTTTGTTTTCTGAAGGTATAATGGTCACTGAAGCCCATGGTAGCCACTGCTAAAGAAGTCACAGAATCACTTATTCCCTGCAGGAACCTGAGCGTGCAAGTGCTAAGTCGGTCACCCCTTCCTGTCCATGAAGGCTTCAGACAGCTCTGTGAAACATGTTTGACTTCTCAGAGGTGATAAAGTATTCCCTAAAATATCTGTACCTTACTACTACTGAAGATATACTCCACAATTGTACATAATGATAAACTGCAATGGAGAGAAAATGACCTCTATTTTAACATAGCAAAAAAATTTCTTCTCCTACCCATACAGGCAGGCCTGAAAAGAGGGAGGCAAGGAAGGGAGCCACAGAACCTTCCTTCTCTTGCAATTTTTTCATGCACAGAAGGAAGAGAGGTCAAGTTCTCATGCCTGCTTACTTAAAGGCACACTCTTGCCACGTCCCATCAGCATGCACTGCATGCAGTCAGTACTCCTGCTGCAAACTAAGCGCTGTAAGAGGTGAGGAGGAGGCCATTTGGGTAGAGGACAAGGCAGCAGTATTCAGGAAAAGGGTTAGTTTAGATCAAACGGTCTTATACCACAGCAGAAGATGAGCATTTCCCTGTGTCATAACCAGACAAGCAGATTTACCTGGAAGGCCTTTTGGTTTTGATTTCCTAGTGGCATCAGCTTTGCTGTATCTTCATTAAATGCTTCTAACACTAAGCTTTACTGGCAGTATTGCAAAGGGCCGGGTACTAATATCACTATCCACGTACTACATTTTACTATACCTATTGACATGAAGATTATTTAGAAGACACTATTGTCACCAGCCCAGTGTCATTTGCTCAGCAAAATAGTCATGGTTCAGAATACCTTTAACCTGGGAGAGGTATGCCTGCCCCTCATCAAAGGTAATTGGAGGTGTTACATGACTCATTACTCTTCAGTGGGGAACCTAGTCTGAGCCTTACGTTCACTAAGACTAGTTCTTCTAGGTGAAACAGCAGACTCCCACAAATGGTCAAGAAGCACTGGAAGATGGGGTTGGTTGATCAGGAGTGACATACAATGAGATAAGCCTGGACAGATTAGAAATGGGACATAACCAGGCCAGCCCTGACCTTTAGCCATAGCAAAGCTAGTGGTTTGTCAAAGCTACTGATGAATTCTCACCAGATCTAAGCCTGTCACAGCCTCCAGCAATGCGATGTAATAGAATGACAAATGCAGCCCAGTTTCTCCACGTTACAGAAAAGCCTGCCTCCTCCCCAGGAAGGAAAAACAAGGCCTGTTAATAATTACACAAGGAAATAAATGTAACATTCATTTCTGGGGCCCTAAGATCACCATGACAATGTAAGAGCAGATTTTTGAGGTGTAAGAGTTAAGCAACTACAAAGCAAAATATAAAGAAGCTGGAGAGAAAAAAATTGACTGAGTTTAATTAATGAAATTCAACAGTTGGGAGATTGTTTTTTGAAGGGGATTGGACTAAGCAGTAGAAATACACCGTGGTAAACAATCTTGCATTAGGGATTAATAACAACACCTTCACAAAAAGGTCTTCTGGTCTTGCATTTAAAAAGGTTTAAAACTTACCAACTACTGACGATTTTTTCTATTACTTTTTTTTTTTTTTCCTGTGCTTACATAAAGAACTGAAATTCTACAAGCTTGTAGAGCATTTAGATTCTATTTTCTAGCCTCCAGGGAAACTGGTCATACCTGTATCTCTTTATGAGTGAGTACATGGTATATATGCACTGCTTATTATTAAATCTACAGAAGCAAAGGTAAGATGTCCCTTAATTACATTTGCATTAATTTCATACCTAACCAAACTATGCTTTTCTGATCATTAAAAGGTATCTTTAAAAGTAACATTAAACAAACACTCATACATAATATAGACACTTTGTTTTTAATCATATTACATGCAGTAGGTGGATTTGAAATAAATAGTATCCATGTTCGGTTCATAAAACATTAAGGATACACAACTCTAAGTGAAAACTCTCTCATGTACTTATTCAGAAAACCATTTAATTTGGTTGAAAGATACAACTGGATGATTTTCTACTCAAGTACATCTGTTGTTTAAGAAAAAAGTGAACTATGTTGATATTTTAAATTTCACCACAATTTTCCACACAGAAATAAAATTTACCAACTCCTGAGTTGATGTCTGATCTAAGCAACACTCAGAAAAAGTTAAAATGTTGCTCTTATTTTATGCAGTTCTATTATGCTGATTTTCCACAGATGCTAGTGAGATAAGATCAGAATATGTTTGCATTCCCATAAGGAAAATATAAATGAATGTTGTACATTAAATAGCATGTTTACTGAATTGCTATGGTACTTATATATAAAAAAAGTGCATTTTATAATGAAATACTGCCCATGTGATCTTAAGTAATACTCAAACATCTGTTTTTTTGTGTGTGTGTGTTTTTTTTTTTGTTTTGTTTTTAAATGTCAGCTAGTTGTGCTTTTTTTTATTAATATTATTCTTTAAACACTCATGTATTTGGTTGATTTATGCATAATCCTCTGTGATTAGGAGCTTTTCCTGCCCACAAAATGAGAGTTTAAGTGTGCCTTGTTTTTGTACTGCCTGTTGATATAAATTGCAGATGCTTGAAATCAGTGAAAAGTGTAAGATTTTCAATTGCATACTTTAATCCCTTTGATCAGAATTACTGCTACCGGATAAAGGCACCTAATCTGCAGTTTAAAGAATTTTATCAAAAAAAAAATTCCTTAACTGGGCTGTAGGCAGGGCTGCAACATAACTAACCCTCCGTTGCTGAAGGAGAGACCTGTGCTTTATCACCAGCAACTTCTGCTTCAATCACTGCTAAGGATTCCTAATGCAGATTGCTGTAAGGGTTAACATCAACTGTTTCTATGGAAACTGTAAATGCAGTTTAATTGAGTTGCATTTAATGATCAGAATATAAACTAGACAGGGAAGTGATACTTGACTTGGTGTACTTTATACAGAAACGTGGGGGGCTTTTGGATAGACGTGCTGCATTTTGACTGACACAGTTTAAAACTGAAGCGTTGCTGTAATGCTGAAACAAAGATCCCACTCCAAGCACCACATATTAACGTGGTACTTTTGCTGTGTGCACGTTAATGCATTATTGCCAAAGAACGCATAGCATTCAAATGGATGCCTGTGATGGCATCATCAACAGGTTGTCACCTAGCGTCTCCCAATGATGCCATGCTCTCATTCACAGCTAAGAATGTATTTGCTCATTTATGTTGCTGTTTTTCCAACTACTTTGTCAGGTTTATTCTAATTCAGATAATTTAAAAGGTCAGTAAGAACTACGGGTAATAGGCAAAAGCTTTTTGATCAAATTTTCTTTTGTGGAAAGATGATTTTTTTTCAGTTATTTTTTCAAAACAGAATAAAGTACTGTGTAAAACAGGCACATAATTATTTTAGTTTTAAATCCTTTTATTTCAGATAAAGCATGGTGCTATATACAGAAAAATGTGGGTCAAAGCAAGAACAATACAGAATGGGCAACACATTTCTTAAAACTTACAAGATGCTTTTAAAAGCTTCAGTGCACCAACAGTAATGTATATTCTTCACACTCCTAAACATATCTAGGAAGAAGTCCTGAACAACCACATTCTATCTCTATCTTTCATCTAATGACAAATTCAGGTTTCAAACAAATCTTACAGCAATGGTTTTGGCAAATAATTTTTGCTAGCATAATATATTGAAGAAAAATAACATTGCTAATGTCTTATTTCAAACAGTATCATTCAACTACGCAAATTAAGCACGCTGTATGTTTAGCAAACTCTAGGCTAGGCTCAGTCAGCTTTCCTTTTCCTCTTGCTTTCTCCTATTTAACTATCTTTACAGCCTCAGAAAAATTCATTAAAAACCTAATTCCTCACCCTAAAGTAAATCTGCTTTCCTCTCATTTTCTCCTATAATCTAAGTCAAGAAAGTACAATAGTAATCTTTTCCTTCTATCTGTATATTGAAGTTACACTGAACATCATGAAGGACAAAAGCTAATCTATTTTGTATCAAAGAACATGAACAGGGTTGTATGGTTATTTTTACTTTCGGTGACAGTGAGTGGATTCCAGGCTAACAACAGAAATCTATCAAAGACAGGCACTCAGAGAAAACCCCTAGCAATAAGTCTTTCCTGTATGTGTGTGACACTCTTAGGCTCTAACTCAGGACAGCAGTTAATTCTTTACTGTAATTCTCTGTTTCACATATTTGCCCGCTAAATGTGGGCTTTTAACTTTTAACATTAAGGATTTGCGCCGACAGGCCGTGATGCCAGTTGCGCAATTTGGCAAAGCGTGGGCTGTTACGTTCCGTTTCAAACCTTTCCCTGTGGCATGAAGAAAGAGAGAGAGAGAAAGACAGAGACAGAGAGAGAGAAAGACAGAGAAGAAAGGAGGGAGAAAGAAAGGGGTTAGGGAACATGACTACTACTCCCCTGCCTTACAACTAGGGCAATGGCAATTTATTTGGATTTTTTCACAGCTTTCAAATCAGCGCAAAGAAGGCTGGGCGATCCTTTTTAGACTGCATATGAAGTGTTTTGCAGTTGTTCATTTCTGAGAAGTAACTTGATATAACTTCATATTCTGTGCCTTTTGTTTCGTATTACAGGGCTGCTTTTGCTAGAAATGCAGTGTAATCCCAGTGTTTTCCTGCCAGTGGGTTCTCTCAGCTCTTCATTCCCCAACCCAAGCAGTCAGTGAAAGTTAATTCAGTACAAGAGCAAAATCAATGCAATATTTTCCATTCTGTAGTATCTAGGTCAATGTGAATATAAGTATAGATAGATACATTGATACATTTACCTCCTGCTGTCCTGTAATCAGCCACAGGTTTCAGCAGTACTTTCTATAGGTTTTCTCAATAGGAGTGAATATAAGCATTGACAGTAGCATAAATATTCCTGGCCATTTGATGAAGAGCAGAATGAAGTGGGATTTTAAGAATCACAGTCCTGTGAAGTGTCAACCACCTCTTGTGAATACCTTTGTCTACAGACTGAGGCACTTGAGCAAGTTGTAAGCAATGTTCAGCACCTCTCAGAGCTTAAACTTTTCTAGATGTTCTAGAGTTTGAATTCAGGTTTTGCAAATAGAAAGCTGGAGGAAGATGACATGGGATGAGAGCACAGTCAAGGAGATGTATATCAAACAGAATGGAAAATGTTATTTGCAAATGTATTTGTTTCATTGCAAACAAGTAATTTTCCCTTCATTATTTAAACCCCAAATGCAAGGCAACCATGTTAATGCAGCAGAACTCGAGAGCAAAATCAGCCAGACAGAAAGGAACAGACCAGGCTGGTTTTAATCCTCAGTCTGAATATAGCACAAGACAATAAACAGAGTAAATGTCAACAAATTCACTGATATTTCTAATTCGTCTTTCTAAATCTAAGGGAATCATGGTGTATGGCTTTTTGAATCATCTTTTATATTTTGAAGTAATTAAAAAAGTATTTCTCACTGAAATGCTAAAACTTCATGGTGGCGTTTTTTCAAGTTACATTGGAACATACTAGTTACAGTGGGTCTTACATTAAATTTAAGAATTCCCTTACTGCTTCAAAGATAAACCTCTCCATTCAAGAAAGCAGTATTAAGAAACATCTGCCTGACTTGAAATGGATATCATCTTTCTGGAAAGCATTTCCTAACAATCATCACAACAGCAAACTAATGTTTTTATAGCAAGGTATAACTGTATGCATGCCTTCAAAATAGCTGTAACACAAACAAAAGGCTGTCATGCACTACACTCGTTAGCATTAACAGAAAGGAATACTCTGCCACCTGAAGATTCCTAAGCTTTTTAGGTTCTGTTCAGAGAGTGCGTCAAGAAGTTGGAAGGAGCAAGTGACAATACCCTGCCCAAAGTAAGCTGTATGTTCTTTTTTCAAGCATTTGAAAGAAATCTTTGGCATTATATGCTGCCTACATTGAAGAACTGACACAGGGAGAGAGAAGAAAGCACCAGAGAAGGATTGCTCACAGTATGCTCTAGGGCCAAAGTTCTCCATTCTAGCTGTGTAAGTTTTGGAAAATAAAGTGTCGCCCACCCCCCCCAATGGCAAAACAGTTCAGGATCAATGCAACATTGAATTATGCAAGACTGTTGTACTGTGGTGGGAGAGGAGAGTTCAAGCATGAATTTTGTGCATCTGACACAGGTCCTTCTATCCTTTACAAAACCCACATTGGCAGAGGACCCTACCAAAAGATGGAGCAGATAGGAACCAATAAACCTGAGAAAACATACAATGGACCCATGCATAGCCAGGACTATTGCTAAACAAAGTCCAGAGGTGGAGCAGGTACAATGCTTGAGGCAAGCACCGCACCATCATTAGGCTATCAGTCTGCTAAGCTATCAGTGTGCTAGATAGGAGGCCCCTGCAGAGCTCATACCCATGGCACTGTGCCACTGCATAACTACCCAATATATTCCCTTCTGCCTCTGCTACCCAATGAGTGTCCTTCAATTTCTCTAGGTAATGCAGCTGTGCCTACATACATTCAAAATCATTACTGTCCTCGTGAGAGGAAGAAAAAAAAAAAGGACAACACACACTGATACCTCAACACTACAGAAAACATGCACTGTACAGCAGATATAGTCATGTACTTTAAATTACCTCACTGTCTTAAACATATCCAATACCATGTTAATTCCCAATACCTAGTATCTTCCAAACCCACAGACAACAGCTAGAAAGATTGCTTCTTTACGAGAGTATGTTACTGTCAGATGCATGCAGGGGAACTGTTAGGTTCAGTACAACATCTTAAATCCCACCATAGTAAGGATTTGGATGTGTAC
Organism: Aythya fuligula; assembly: GCF_009819795.1. Lineage (NCBI taxonomy): Eukaryota > Metazoa > Chordata > Aves > Anseriformes > Anatidae > Aythya > Aythya fuligula. Next base: position 9,274,295 of record NC_045565.1, on the reverse strand, counting down.
TATTACATCAAAGCATGTAATGCACAACACATTCACTACGAATTAGGCTTGCACATTTGAGGGAAGAAATGAATCTACAAGGGATGTAACATCAAGCCTGATACTCAGACACCCAGCCATGAACTTCAGTGAACTGCAGTGGAAGGTTTATAGCAGACATAAACTGAAAGTAAACGTATGTTTACCGGATGTTCTCTGGATACTCAGTACCCTGAGCTGGTGGAAGGGGATGGGGAGCAGGAAGTGGCCCTCTTTATCCATGAAGAACTGGTTGGTGACCTGCTACGGCACTTAGATGTGCACAAGTCGATGGGGCCGGATGGGATCCACCCAAGGGTACTGAGGGAACTGGCAGAGGAGCTGGCCAAGCCACTGTCCATCATTTATCAGCAGTCCTGGCTATCAGGGGAGGTCCCAATCGACTGGCGGCTAGCAAATGTGACGCCCATCTACAAGAAGGGCCGGAGGGCAGACCCGGGAAACTACAGGCCTGTCAGTTTGACCTCAGTGCCAGGGAAGCTCATGGAGCAGATCCTCCTGAGAGTCATCATGCAGCACTTGCAGGGGAAGCAGGCGATCAGGCCCAGTCAGCATGGCTTTATGAAAGGCAGGTCATGCCTGACGAACCTGATCTCCTTCTATGACAGAGTGACGCGCTGGGTGGATGAGGGAAAGGCTGTGGATGTGGTCTACCTTGACTTCAGCAAGGCTTTTGACACCGTCTCCCACAGCATTCTCCTCAAGAAACTGGCTGCTCTTGGCTTGGACTGGCGCACGCTTCGTTGGGTTAGAAACTGGCTGGATAGCCGGGCCCAAAGAGTCGTGGTGAATGGAGCCAAGTCCAGTTGGAGGCCAGTCACTAGTGGCGTCCCCCAGGGCTCGGTGCTGGGGCCGGTCCTCTTTAATATCTTCATCGATGATCTGGACGAGGGCATCGAGTGCACCCTCAGTAAGTTCGCAGATGACACCAAGTTAGGTGCGTGTGTCGATCTGCTTGAGGGTAGGAAAGCTCTGCAGGAGGATCTGGATAGGCTGCACCGATGGGCTGAGGTCAACTGCATGAAGTTCAACAAGGCCAAGTGCCGGGTCCTGCACCTGGGGCGCAATAACCCCAAGCAGAGCTACAGGCTGGGAGAGGAATGGTTGGAAAGCTGCCAGGCAGAGAAGGACCTGGGAGTGATGGTGGATAGTCAGCTGAATATGAGCCAGCAGTGTGCTCAGGTGGCCAAGAAGGCCAACGGCATCCTGGCTTGTATCAGGAACAGCGTGACCAGCAGGGCTAGGGAGGTGATCATCCCCCTGTACTCAGCTCTGGTGAGGCCGCACCTCGAGTACTGTGTTCAGTTTTGGGCCCCTCGCTACAAGAAGGACATCGAGGTGCTTGAGCGGGTGCAGAGAAGGGCGACGAAGCTGGTGAGGGGCCTGGAGAACAAGTCCTACAAGGAGCGGCTGAGGGAGCTGGGCTTGTTCAGCCTGGAGAAGAGGAGGCTCAGGGGCGACCTTATCACTCTCTATGGGTACCTCAAGGGAGGCTGTAGCGAGGTGGGGGTTGGCCTGTTCTCCCACGTGCCTGGTGACAGGACGAGGGGGAATGGGCTTAAGTTGAGCCAGGGGAGTTTTAGGTTAGATGTTAGGAAGAACTTCTTCACTGAAAGGGTTGTGAGGCATTGGAACAGGCTGCCCAGGGAAGTGGTGGAGTCACCATCCCTGGAAGTCTTCAAAAGACGCTTAGATGTAGAGCTTAGGGATATGGTTTAGTGGAGGGCTGTTAGCGTTAGGTTGGAGGTTGGACTCGATGACCTTGAGGTCTCTTCCAACCTAGAAAATTCTGTGATTCTGTGATTCTGTATTGTATTTTCACCGGGATGATGACAGACATCTTTCTCACTGACTCAATGTTTGTAACTTGCTCTGTGATCAAAAGCTCAAAGCCTTTATGAAAGACACGCAGCAGTAAAAAGAAGAAAAAGAAAAGTAGTAGTAGGAAAAAACAAACAAACAAACAAAAATGCGAGTATCAAAAACACATCACAAGCCAGCCAGCGTATTAGAGAAGCTACCATGATATAGGGATTTTAAGTATGCAAACAGAAAATTAGGCTGCATGCAGGATGCTCCAATTAAACTTCAATTTTTAAGCTGTGCAAAAGAATCACTAATAAGTCTATTTCCTGGCCATGTAGGACAACATAAGGTGATCACTGGTCTTTAATTCCTTGTTATCTCTCTGAGCATACCCATTTTATCAGCATTATTGTTAGGTCCTAAAAGACAAATACATTTCTCCACTAGCAAAAGCAGTCCTGTGCCTCTATATTCTACAGGTTTGGGTTGCACTAATTTCAGACAAAACATAAGCGAATGGTTATGGATATGGATGGAAACAACTCCTTTACTGTATCATTCCAGATGAATCGGATAGCAGTCAGGATCATCCAAATAAATTGCACATAAGTTTCAATGCTATCACAACATTATGTATTTTCATACAGTTACACCATCAAGCAGTTACACAGGGCTTGGTCTTAGGATCTCATTGCATTCACACACCCAGTAAAGTACACGGAAATTGCATGTGCAGAGAGCTTTCAGATCTGAAATCACACTGTTTGTACCATCTTTCCTAAATACATGCCAGTTTGTTACCCTTTTCATTCAAATTATTCTCATTGATAGCATTTTAATTTTAGTGACATTTAAGCAAAAGTGTAAAAAGTATTTTAAGACAAGAAAATAGTTGTATATGCTTGTATTAATGCTGTTTTAAAACATTATTTGGTTATCAATAAAGAGAATGCCATATTTTTCACAGGGAGTGTCTTACCTTGATCTCCTCAGGGCTTCCTCATCTGGATCTTGCACTGCAGATAAAAAGGGTTGCAGTTAGAAAAAGAATGAAAAAAAGAACGAAAGAATTGACTTTATGATAAAATTACAAGTTCTTTAGAAGAGTATCAAAACCCTGTCTAAAGGTACACCCATGCTGACTTTGCAGCAGTAGGTTTTATAACAGTGGGAAGAGGAGCTAGAAGCAGGATGTTAGGGGGAAAGTGGCTATTACAAGTACTTTCTCATTCATTTATTAGCGGTGTTTCACAGCTGTAGGCAATGATCCTACAGAGAGGGTCTGCTGTTTTGTCAGAAAGCATCAGAGACGGCAGCACATTTATACAAAGAGAAAATAAGTATTTCCCTGTGATATGGGAAACTGAACTGCCTTCTCTCTAGATCAGAAACAAGATCTGAGGTTAGTTACCAGGTGATCAGAAAAACATTTCCATAGTCAATAAGCAGCAAAGTTCAAGCTCCCATTACATTCACAGCAGATCCAGGTTTACATAAAAAGCTGACACAGAACCATTTGTATGATGCAAATGATGATCCATGATTTTTTTGACCTTAGGAAGTAACTTCTATAAAAGACTGTGACAGGAGAACTAAGTTATCTTTTTTCTAATGAACTGACTGCTTTGTTTGTCTAAAATGCTGAAAAGTGAAAGATTACTCTGCATAGATTTGATTTGTAAATATGAAGAATTTCGGCGTCACAGATGTTCTTCTACTGAGAGCCTTGGCAGATCAAATAATTTGCTTCTTAAAGCAAAGGTGAGATGTAACACTTCGATTTCATAGTTCCTTTTAGTTACATACAGGGCTCTCAGATCTTAGCTCTCACTGAAAATAACTACAAGCAGGACGTGAATTGTCCTGGACTATTGGTCACTAATACTGGTGCAAGAAAATAAAGGCATAATCTAAAATTAGAATGATGGGGGTGTTTTGATATTTGACTTACTGTACTCCGTTCCAGTCATCTGGGCAAGGATGCGGAAAGACTTAGACTGCAGATTGGCAGAACGGCGGCCCCAGTCTTCAGTTTCATCTTCAGGCTTGTTCTGAGTTTTAAGCACAGCCTGATACACCGGAGAGGCACTGTCTACGTGAGGATCTTTAATAGGAAGGGTACTGCAATTCAGAAAGTGAAATGTTGTGAAACAGCACATGGTAACTTTCATCTCAACCTCACTCTGGTCTTACAGCTTCTTGTCCAAAATAACAGCAATCTAAAGCAAAGCTTTGAAAATATCACTTTTAATTAAAAATACATAGATCAATATTAGGTGAGTTAACAGAGATTATAACTCTGAAATGACCTGCTATCACTCAAACTGTATATTCAAAACTATGTGAAAATACATGGAAATGTCTGTTCATGATTCCTCAGCCAATGCAGCCACAAGCTTATGGTGGTTATAACAATGTGTGATGGTAAAGGAGACTATGCCAGTCAAAACTATTTATTTCTCTGAGCATTCTTGTCCAATATCATTTCTTACAAAAACAGCTTCATTTTGATATTATGTTTTGTTATAGTTTTGAGACAGAGTACTTTAAGGTGGCATTTAGAAATAGAAAACATATTTCATTATAGAAGTAATATAATAGGCTTTTGCATTTTTTTCCAGAGATCATTATTCTTAGCCAAAATTCTGAATTAAACATCCAGCTGCCACAACGCTAGATTCATCATTTACTAAGCTTGTGAAACACAAGAAATCTTGACTTGTACTCAAGATTTCCATACATATTTTATATCTAAAATCTTCAGCAGCAGAACATACCTCAGGCTCTTACAATGTCCTTAATTGCCTTGAATAGTGATATATCCAGAAACTTCCAGTTTTGCACACGTAAACCAAAAGCTACAAAACTCTGTAGCACAAATGAGGTAAGCTCCGTTTGATTAATAATGCAAGCGAGAAATAGACTTATTAAAAGCTTTTTCATTTCTGTGAAAATAATTTCTGCATAGCACAGTTTAAATAGTGACAAACTGCAGAAATATACAGCGAGGGAATGATGTATGCAGTCATATAGTAATTTGACTCCATGCCTTCTGTAAATACAAGGTCTATTTCTGCAGCAAGTGATTTACTGTAACTGGTTTAATGTGCTATTCCATGTAGAGCTTTGCAAGAAGCATGCTAAACTTCACAAAAACTGAGCAATGACTCTAAAACATGAAGGGCCATATGGTCCAACTAAGTCAGTGCTATAAAGTTCAGGGAGCTGTCACCTGCTGTAAAAGTTGCTTCTGTGCTTCAGGCTCAAACTTGGAATTCTTTGATGCCATTTTGCAGAGAAAATCTACAGGGAACTAGTTTTTGTGCTTTGAAAGTATGAGAAAAATCAAGAAAAAGCCCCAAAGTATGTCTGGTATTCTACAAACAACAAAAAGTTACACTAATAAAAACATATTACCAGGCAATGCCTTAAATATCTGTACTTCCCAGCTGACACACATTTCTACTTCACATTGCATAACATCAGCTGCTTTAATGGATTTGCACCTGACAATACCATAGATGCATTCTTCAGGTAAGACTGCAGGGGGGGGTTCAAAAACATGATGCGTGCTTACATATGGACTTGCAGCACAGGCAATACAGGGTTGTATCATGCCCCAACTCCTTAGGACTATTTTTTTTTTTTTTTAATAAAAGGAGTATTTATATTCCTTATAACTCCTGAATATGCCAACTTCTCACTTTCTTGAGGGCCCGCTGGGCACAATCAACAGTTCCTTTCCTTTTGTGTTTCAGTACGGTTACCTACATGGTAGAGTGTAGCTTAGGGGAAACAAAAAAAAAAAAAAAAAAACACAAAACAAAAACCTAAATAGGAATCTTCAGTTCAAGATCTGAAAAAAAAGTTCCCCCAAAGCAGTCCCAGTTTTTCAACTTTCCCTTTCTTCAGGCATTTGTCTTAGTATTGACTAAGCATGCAGGATCTTTTGTCTTCTTACTGTCCTAGGTGACTGCTTTTATCTGGCCAACAGTTAATATAATCTTACACTTGCAATTTAATGCTGCTGAAGTTTAAAAAACTGCTGGATATGATAACAAATTTCACAACTGCAGACTGCTGCAGACTGGATAATAAACAACTACATAAATAATAGTGCTGATTTCAACCATGGACTACTGTGGCAACAATGGTATGCAAACCACAGACAGTTCAAATTCCTTTCTTTAAATACTCTAGCTAAAATGCTTTATTCTTATATTATGACCAGTATACAAAGAAGCTGTTTAAAAGTGTATGTATAGATATGCCATTTGCATAAATGTAGTTAAAACAAAACAAAACAAAAAACACCTCTAGAGCCTAGATCACAAATTTTACAGCAGTAACATGTGGCATTAATACGACATATTAATATCTTTGTGGTAGATGATTAAGGCAGGAAATGGAGCTTGGTGAATTAACCTTCCCTAGCAAAGTGAAATATGCTCCTATAAATTGAACTGGATTAATGCAATACAGTGGAACATTTCCAACTCTGTCTTTAATGCAGCAGGCCTCTTTCTTTTTCTAAAATTGTAATTATATTGCAGATGAATAACTAGGACATATGAGCCACTCAGCATGGAAGTGCAAAACACAGAGAATCGCTAATTATAAGCACTTCATAAAGCTAAATGTGACAGTTGACTCTTAGAAATAGCCGGATGATATACATAACAATGTTAATAAGTAGCTCTTATACCTCTTGTTAATTTTTTTTTTTTTTCCATCTGGGTGTGCATGTGCAGAAATATCATGCATCTTTAAGCACATTACCTCAAACTGATGTTACTGAAAAAAAAAAATCTGCCCTAAGGAGTTAGATCTTTTGAAGGTTTTTCATACAATCTCCTAAAATACTACAGTAGGGTTTGACAAAAAAACTCTCCCTTTTCCACATCATCATAGAGGTCAGGTATTATTAATACTAAAATGATCTTTAAAGACAGTCAAACCTCTTTGCATAAGTACAAATGTGATTTTATCTTGCACTTGGGTATAAACCGTGGCTTACCATGTGAATCGCTTCCTGGAATCATTACTCAGTTTTAATTTGGCCAAGTTGATAACTGGTAAGTAAAAACACAGGAAGGACTATGGAGTTCTATAGCTAACATAAGCATTCAACAAAATACTGTGACATAATATATTAGACCGATTATACCTAATAATTAAAGTTCTGAGAGGTAAAAACAAAAAACCAAACAATTCCTGCAGGTTGGTAAATCACGCAGCCAAGTTGACTTATTGTAAAAAACACTAGACTTTACTTAGTTTGTATGATCACATTATTGATTCTGCTACTGGAACTGTTAGATCTTAATCCTCATAAAATTGTTGGATTTACATCTGCTTACAAAAATCGTGAATTTGGCTGAAACTGCCTAATGGAATTCAGAAGAGGTTTGACAGAGATGTACTTGAAATACCTAACCACAATGTTTTATTGCAACCAACTCTTGGTTCTTGGTATATCAAAATCAACTGTAACAAAGCAGCATAGAATAAGAAAAGACATGAAGTCAGGACAGTTAAACAGTGCTACCTTCAAGCTCCAGCATGAGGTCTGAGTTAAGTGCAGTGTAGTTTATAAGCTTTCCTTTAAGTTCTCCTTGGTGGCCCAGTATATGTGGGTTATTCTCTAAGCAACATACACACGATGCTGATCTCCCTGTCAGGAAGCATCACTGATTTCAAATGGTCAAGCTGCAGAATGAATCCTTATCCTAATTCTAATGACACTGATAACAAAAGTAAACAGTCTTTTGCCTGCCAAAAAGATCCTTTGGATCTTCAGTGCAAGTACACTTACTGTCTTACATACTGCCTCGTGGCTTCAGGACTTACCAATAATGTAATGCTAAAAGCCCAAAGAAGAGTAAGTGCCAAGACCACATTATAGGCAGAGAATTGAGACCAAATGAATCAGTACATAATTTGGTCTGCTTTTATATGACAAGCTTCTCATACAATTATTTCTGCATTAAGCAAGCTCTTATCTCAGACTTGATCAACTAGCAAACTAAAGAGTATCCTCAGTTTCCACTGCAAATTAAAGTTCAGAATAACACAAATGTTGAAGCAACACCTTAAAGAAATGAGTTACGTGTTTGATCAAATGATTGCAGGTCAGTTAATGGGTAGGCTGTTGTTACATCAACAAGAACCCTGCCTTTGTATTATTAACACAGCATTCTAAATCTAGATATAATCTACTGAGAAGAACAAAAAATAAGTTACAAAACAGGCTGTAACACACAACACAACAGATTTAAAGAGTTTCCTGCACCTGACTGAATGTAGAGATAGAAACACCGGTTTCCTCTGGAGTCAAGTGAATGTTAGGCTTGTGAGACAAATTTTTAAGCATTAAAGTACTATTTGCGTTATATAATGCCATAACATTTTACAGAAAATACCAATATATCAATCCATGCCTATGAAGGATGTGAACCATTACAAAAACCACAGTCACAATTTCTTTCCTTGTACTTCGCTAATTGGAAATATGGGTCTACTTACACCTGTGGAGATTCACTGAGCTATGGTCAACATGAACAAAAGGTTGAGAGGAAAGAGTACTCCTCTCAATTAGGGAGAGTCATGATAAACACAATGAAATAATATCAGTGCAGAAGAATTAGTGAAATAAAAAGTCTAAAAAATAGAAAAGAAATGGCCAGTAGAAGGGAACACAAGCAAATACATGAAGTATCTGCATTTTGAATAAGGCTGCAGCTAGCATTTAAAAGAAATTATGTTTGTGTGTGTTGCTGTACCTATATTTTGGTGTCATGTGATAAGTAGTTAAGTTCTGTTTTAGGTAGAAAGAAACTTGATAAGAAAGAAACAGCACTACATTCATGCCACATATAATTTCAGTTAAGCCATAAGAAATGTGGATAAGTTTATCAGATAAGAATAGCCGAAATATGCACTAGAAAAGCAAAATTATTAAAGATCAATGGATTTTGCCATAGTCCAAAGGATACCAAAGCATATGCATAAGACATATGCATATGTACAATATGTAATCTAGGGATAGGGATAATACAGAACATTCTGTTCTGAAGAATAAAACAGTAGACAGTACTAAATAAATATGTTGCATTCTTTATGTATCAATCAAGACCCCATCCCCTCCTTTTTTTTTTAAATCTATGCACATTAATACAGTGGTTATTACAAAGCATGGTCATGATAAGTGTAAAGTCATCTAACTTCATATATAGTGCACCGAATATATTTTGGTGGGGTTTACCATTTCTAGGAAGAATACTAAAAATAATTGTTACATTTTCTAATTATCCACCCTTTTAACTTCAAAATAATAAAATGATTTCAAGCGCTATCTAGAATTGATTTGTATTTTTCACGGATAAGATACTCCAGAAAAAAGAGTCAAGGAAGAGCTGTTGTCATGCACATAGGGGTTATTAGGCGCATCATGCAGAGGAAGAACATTTTACATAAAGAAATAATCTTACCCAGCAAATTCTCCACCTTGGGCTTGTGCCTGGCCTGCAATTGCATCCATGATAGCATCTTGGGAATACATGCTGATCGGAGTGTTATACTGGGCATGAATTATAGTAGCCTTGCCGCCTAGGCCTTTCACCTCAATGGGTTTGTGTGTAGACAGGGCAGAGTCCTTCAGGACATTGGGGTTGAAACGCTCCGTGAACTCCGTACTGGGTTATGCAAGAGTGAGGTTCAAAAGGGAAGGGAGAGAAGAAAGGAAAAAGGTGTGATAGTTAAGTGGGAGAAAAAGCACCAAGAGAGGAGTGTGCATGTGTACTCATGGCATCTCACCACAAAAGCTTCTGTTCAGAGAATAAGAGAAAACATAATAACAAGTAACAGCTCAAAGCTGGCTGCGCTCACGGATGGCATTTTTGTGTTGGCTCGCAAATGTGCTAACAGAAAAAAAGGTGAGAGTTGTCACTTTCCAAAAAAAAAAAGCATGAAAAATCCCTATTTGTATTATTTACAGATATTAAAATTATATTCTTACATGAATATATACATGTAAGTGTATACATACATATACGTGCACACCTGTATATATCCATACCCACGGATGCATGTATGTACTTGAGAGAATTCCCAGTGAAGGGTCTTACAAAGTGCTAGGAAGTACAATGGGGTGAACAGATGTCAGCTTCACTATTATTTGGAAGGTTACAGTGTTTTTTCTCAACATGATTAATCATAGTGAAATTTAGTACTCAAAGCTTTTAATGTTCAAAGCTCTTTTTGTGGACTCTAAATTAATCTGCACAAAATCTGCAGATGGCCAAGGCATTGCTGTAATGTGACAAATGCTCAGTCTCAAATCAAACTACCTCACACTGCAATCAATGGGATAATTCCAATTGGAGGGTGTAGCCATCTTTTTTCCAGGGGCTTCATTTACAAGGAAGGGCATTTATTTGAGAAACTGAACCGTGAGCAAGATAACTGGAGTTCCCATAGCAATAGGAAGAGCCAGTTTAATGCCAGACTCCCACCAAATTGCACCTGGGTTCCTTGTACCGCCTAGCTGTATATTGTCACAGTCCTAGAGTGAGGACTGAGGATTGTCTGGAGTTTTAACGGATCATCTAGATCTCAGCTGTCAGTCACTGAAGTAACTGCTCTTCTCTAAACTGTGGGAGATAAGATTAATATCCAGTCTGCTGTTCTTATCTTGCCAACAGCAGGACAATGTCAGCAGTATAGATTCTGGATGCTCACCAGAACTGAGCAAAACAGAGTCTGTCCTTTGAGAAACACAGGTATGTCACAAAGGTTTCATTTTGAACTGAGCCAAAAGCTAGAAGTGGATATATTCCACCCCCTCCCATCCCATCCCCCCCCCAAATCTTATTTTTATGATTACTTATTTTTAAATTATTTATATATATATAAATTTATAAATTATAAATGAAAATATTTATTATTTTATATAAGCATACATTTTATTTATATTTATAATTTATATATTTATATATATTTATATGTTAATATTACTATATTTTTAAGATTATTTATTTTTAAATCAAGTTTCATTTTCAGTTTAAAACTACTAGATCATAAGTTTATCAGCCAGTATTACATCTTGCTGAATTTCTTCCTGTGACTGAACAACATCAGCTCTGGTCATGGAACAAGCGTGTTCCTGTCTGTCATGGGTTAGCCACAGGGGGTGTTTGAGTATTAAATCCAAACCATCAACTCTGCATGTAGGAAAATGGAAAATCAAGTCGGGCTGGCAGCCATCTGGCTTAGTTTTCTGGTGATTATGAAAGGTGCTGTGCCACCCCTGAATCCAGCCAGAGGACTCCGTTATGCTTTCAGCTTTTTTAGTGGTGGGATGCCCTGATTGAAGATGGGCAGTAGGATAGATATGATTACACGACTCAAAACGACTTGATAGAACATTACAGCAACATGCTCAAGAAACAGAAACCGAGATACACACATGCTGTATTACAGCCAGAGCTTTCAATTACACGCACCACTGTAAGGGAGGGAAACAAGAAGCTGCATTATGTTTGCAGGGCAAAGTGAAAATCATCTTTTTACAGAGACATTTTCACATTTAAGATGTCCCTTCATTAGCTATTTTCAACTATGACAATATTATTATTATATAAAAAAATCATCTGTTGAAACGTGATGTGCAAAGATGTGCAATCTGTTATACTCCTGACCTTCCAGCATGCACATGCCTTACTCTAACAATGGTATCTCTTTTCTTTGTAATACCCTCCACAATCACCTGATCTTTAGGAACACAAAGGTCCTTGAGATCTGGAATTCAGTGTTTTCTTTTCCACATACTATTAGACATATCGAAGAGATTCTAAACCCAAGATCAGATAAGACTATGAATGAAAAGACAGAGGTTGAATTTGCCACTTCTAAAGAATAACGTTCAAAACAATTGGCTTCCACAATCACATAAATAAAAGCTACTAACCTTAGAATAGCCTAAGCTTTCCTAACAACAATAGTCATAGTGATTTAGCCTTTGACTCATGGTATTTAAACAGTTTCAGTGATGCCTTCCAATAGTTTTAGTCATATTACATGTACCAAGGCAAAACTTTTACTGAAGTCAACAAGATTCCCATAAAACCAATAAAAAAGCTACAGATTTTCAGCTGCAGAGCTTTCATTATAACCCTGGAAGTAAACAGAAGGCATGAATACTTGTAAGGGATGCTGTGCTCCAGGACAAAGTGGCAGAAGTAAGATCCTACAGACAGCCGGAGCAAATGTCCGAAGTGACCGGGATTTTTCTGCTAAGCTGGAAAAGGACTATTGATGATGCAGAAAAATGAATGCCAAAGAAAGTAAGATAGTAACACCTCTGTAATGTGACTTCTGCTTTCCAATACAAGTGTAACAATAATTATCAATGTAAATTGGCAAGAACTTCATTTGTCCAAAGGAGCTACATCATATGCAGGACATCACTCTCACACCTCATAAAATCAACTGAGAATGCCAGACCAGTGTAAATTATATGCATTAAATATTATTTCAACTGTATGTCTTCTACTGCTTCTAACCTTCTCTTTTCAGTTTAAATTTGACATTTAACTAAGACCATTATTTATTTTAAGCTGAATTTAGCCCAGTCTCTTCAGCAATTTCTTAACAACACTCAGTTCAGAGACAGAGGCAGGAATGTGGAGAGAATCCTCTGCCCTTGCCCTAGGAAACCAAAGATCAGAGCTGAGGACTCCGTGAACTTCCCTAAATACAGCAGATAAATCACAACTTCAAATCAGTGGTGTCTTCTTATTTGGGGAACACTGTTACTCAGGTCAATTACTTTTTAGATCTTTTCAATATCAGTATCTAGTACAAACTTAAATGTGAATTTCAGTGGAGTGGGCCTTCAGAAATTAACTTAATACTTACGCACAAATATACATCGCTAATAACATATCAAAAAAGGCTTTGATAAGGCTCCCCAAATCCTGAAGGCATGAAGATTCTTTAAAAAGTTAGGAGGAATCCAATCCTGACTGTAGAGATGAAAAAATCTGAAAGTATTTATAAGAACTAAGCAAACACAGATGCTAACTCCATTTGCTGTATTAGAACATTACCATGAATGCCAAACACATCATGTGCTTAGAACATAGCACCACTGGACAGCAGTGGTAGCGTATGACACTTGCCATAACAACAAGATTATTTAAAAAAAAAAAAAAAAGCAATACTTTTAAGCAAAACACAGCAGGAACACAAGGGATCATGCTACCCCAGAAAGCAAATCTTCACACATAGAACGTATTCACACGAATACTTGGCACTGTATAGAAGTGATACTAACTTGGAAGTGGTGTTGGTTATAACCTAAAAGAAGAGAAAAAGAACAAACAACATCAAAAACAACTAAACAGAAAATAGCAATAGTTTTTAGAGTGCAAAGGGCAAAAGGTATTTACAGAAGCTTACTAAAGCTTTATTTTCAGACCACCTACAAACAAGAGCAAAAAGCAAATGCATGCCTGAGAACCCCAACATGATTAAAAAAGGAAAAAATGCAGGGATTATAGTTTATCCACCAGGACTTAGCAAGGTACCATGGCATTTTGGCTGACCCTTGAACATGATTTTATTGCTGTGCATCCCTGAATGTGTTGTTGTCAAAGTCTATGGTAGAAAAAAAAAAGAAAAAAAAATATTGGCAGAGTATATTCTCATCTGACAATACCAAATGAGTTGCAGAGATCATCCTTTTCCTTCAGATACTAAATATTCAGGGGTGAAGTTTGTTCTCCTGCCATCCTCAGAATTGCTATTGCAAGATTGACTTTTTTTGTCTTTTACTTGCTGGAAAATACCCAAAGAATGTTTTAAGTCTAAACCTAAAGAATATGCCTTTATATTTAACAACTTCTTGGCTTAAAGTTGACTGCACCTACATTATGCCAACAGTGGTGTAAGCCAATTAATTTCTGCATAGTCATTCCTAATTTTCTGCACATGAAATGAAGACAGATTCCATGGATTCTGGTATTCTAATTTGGCTATCCAAATCTGAACGTTTTATTCCATGTGTTACATACAAAGTATGAAGAAAAAATCTGGTCATCCTATATTCTGCTTCACTCCATAAATAAGAAGAGACTCTGATTTGCATGGTCATTCCTAAGGAACACAATACCAGGCTCAAAATGTAGACCTTATGCAGGCCAAAGCTTGAAGCAATGAAGATAGCACGCTCAGAAGGTAGTATTATATTATTGGCAAGTAACTCTTTCTTTTAGATGGAAAAATAGCTTTAACAGGCTGCAATATTTTTTCCCTTAGTTTCTTCAAAACTTAGATAACTAATTTTTTGCTCTTATTCTTGGATGAAGAGTAATTTATCATAGGTTGAACAAAATAAAAAGGAAGAGAGTCCAGCATCAGTTAATAAACATTTCTTCCTATTTAGCTGCACAGAATGCTGTTGACAGAACCGGGCACTGAACCTTCCAACTTGCTGCTGTAACATTGCTGGATCTGGAGTGGATCTGGGATTGATACAAACCACTGAACAGCAATATTAGAGTGGCATTCAAACTGGATTTGGCTCTTTCTGCTTTTGTCTTGGGGAACCTTTGATATACTGCCTTTATATATATACACACACACAGTCCTTTTACAATTGGCTCATCCTGTTGCATTTTTCATGAGTGAAAAATACTCTAATGAGACAAAGCTGCAGTAAAGGATTTGCACTTCTGCATTTCGATGGAAAAGCGATCACAGATCACCCTCTACAATTACTGTTCTACAGCCTCTCAGATTCAGGAATATTCTTCTAACTTTATAAACCCTATGTTAAACCAAATATATCAGTCTGTTACAGGAACCAGCAGAGCTATATTAGGAACAAACTGCAGCCTGTAAGCACCTCAATGATCCTATATCCATTTTAGGTACCTACAGGACAGCTGGACACTCATTTACAATGAAACATGGTGTAACAGTATCATTTTCTGAAGTGGACTCTGATGGCTGCTTTAATCCTCTAATCCAGGTCTCTGCCTTGCACGTACAGGTACACTTCAAAGGCAGAACTGTAGGGTCCTTAAGACAGGCCATAATGACAGGAACCACTTATATGCACGTAAAAATATGTCTATAGATAAAAAAAACCATTACATCCACACACTAGGAACAGCTCAACAGCCCCATATCTCAGGAAAGATTCTTTTAGACGTGAAGTCGTTAATCATTTCCTTCAAAATGAGCACAGCTTTCCTTCTCTTTATGTTCAGTGTGCAATGAGAAAAACCTCTCCAGTTCAGAGCCACACACTATTTTGGCTTAAGTCTAAATACGGACATGTATGAAACACACAACTTACTGCTCACAGAGGTCACACAGTAAGAAGCCAGTAACCCAAGCCACCTGGCACATACACACGGGGCAGGTATTTACTGCCCTTGACCTACAACGTGAAAAATAACTTACGCTGGAATGAAAAAGAACCACATGTTAGAAGCTATGAGTCACTCTTCATATTTTTTAACACTCCCCTTTCCAGAGCTTTCAGCACATAAAGTTCCACACTTTTAACAAGCCACCTCTGTCTTTTCCACCCTGGCTCAGGATGATAAAATCTTTATGTAAGAGTGTATCAGGGAAACACGTGCTTTGTTATTCTTCAAAGGTCAAGGAAATAGTCTCAAAATTAATATTAGTTTAATGACGGGATTTTCCAAAGGGTTTAGCTAAGCCTCTGACAGCAATTCACACAATTAAGCTTAAAAGATTTGGTGAAAACAACACCAAACTGAAATACAAAATACATATTTAGATCTACCCCCAAACCTGAATTTTCTTGGAGATTTTACTATACTGGTAAGTGGATGTTCACAAATGATTAATAACTTCAAGTTTTGAAGCTCCATAATTTAATAATCTTTGTCTCATCCAAAACAACAAAGTCCAAAGCTGATTTTGTGGGTCTTACAGTGCTTTCCCTGTGTGCTTCTTCATATATGAGATCAAGACTATCATGGATGATACAAAGTTCCAAGACAGCTGCACATTCCATGTTACTATCTGCAAAGCAGTAAGAAAGATGCCTCTCACTTCATGGACAACACTCCAGTGGGAGTGGGAATGAAATTTTTTTTTTTTTTTTTTTGCATGTAAACAGAGAATCAGAGTGCTCTAAAGCTCAGAGGAATTACTTGAGAAGACACAGGTACTTAGTAGCTCTTGGCTCTTCCATCTTTTCAGTTTGCTCCTGAGCTGCAGGATAAAGGCTGATTTAACAGAACATTTAGATAATTTTTCATATATTTTCTTCTTTGTTCATTATTCCTGTTTAAAATACGGACTGTTTATCGCTGCTACGGACATTACAGGCAGTTAGTCAGCGAATTGACTCAAATATTGCGCAAACTCAGAAAAAAATCTCACATGGTTGTTCCAAGGTAGAACCTTCCTTTGTTATTCAGTGTATCGCCACGGGTGGGCACTAACAGAGAACTTTAATTATATTTGGCTGTGAATGCACACATAAAAAGGAGACAAAGTGTGGAAAAGCAGCAAAGTAAAGAAAGTGAAATGTTTTCTGCAGCTACACTTTTCTACCCCAATAGTCACAGCCATTATATTATTATGTAGCCCCATTGCAACGCTCTCTGGCATAAAAAATGTGGTTCACATTGACTCCAGTGAGTGGTAAATGCAGCTGTGTTGTAATTGTAGTAATAGAGAAATACTCAGAATGCTGAGCCATCCAAAATACAGCCCCTTCACACTCACCCTTGCAGATGTTAAGAACATATGTGAAGATAGTGGGAGAAAGACAGTGAGATATACTCTCAGGAAACTTTGTATATTGAAGTAAGACAAGAATTAGTTGTCCTGAAAAAAAAACGTAAATGAGGAAAGGAGCATTTTGAGGTTTATTTTGCTGATCTTGCTTATTACTTTAAGTTATTTTTCTTTAAACATGAAAGGCCTTTCTAAATTATTCAGTATGAGAAAAGAGTATAGGATTTCTTCAGATAAGTTAATTAAGATTGGAAATGCTGACTGCTCAAGAGAGTTGTGATGAATTATCTAAACTGCATGAATCATCTAAAGCATGTGTATATGATTTTTTATAGGAATTAAATATCCTTTGCAACAATTTAAAACCCTTAGTTTTACTCTTAGAAAGAGCTTCTGCAATCAGATATAAAGTACTTGAAAATGTGCATTTATTATCACACCTTGAATGGACTGTCTGATTTTTTTCCTCATGTAACCATGAGGAAACACAAGTCCCTAGTGTTGAAATGACACATTTTCCCATATTCACAAGAAGAAACGTCTCTCCATTTTTAAACAAACACAAATAAACAAATTTGAGATTTGCTTGCACATTAATATATCAAGGCAGAAAAAGTGGGAAAACTTGTTTAACATTGATCTTTCTCATGTACTGTAGCCCAAGTTGCTTACTTTACACACTTACCTATAAAACAGACTGCAATACGCTAACACACTGAAAACCTTGACAGTGTGAGATCCAAGGCAGCATCTGGAGATTATACCTTCTTAACATACAAGTTAAGAACAAAGCTCTGAGATCAGATATGAGACAGATGATGTTAAAACCAGAGGATTCAGCGAATTGAGATTTTGACTCATTTTGCATAGGAAAGCCAATACATTAAGAAATTAATAGACACTGCAGTACAGTAGGATGTCAGATGCTGGTCAAAGCAATTTCTCTTTTATAGCAGCTTCTATAATGGCTGGTATGGATACTAGGCTCTATAAGACTGCATGCATTAGTTTAAAATAGAAAATGCCAAAACTCTGAGGTGATTACAGTTACTTCAGTCATAGTGTTCTTCCTCATGCTCTGGTGATTATTGCCAATCCATATTACAATTCAGATACCAAAGACCAAGAGTTATTCTGCAACTGTACTGCGTATATATTGTGGGGGGTACTATGCAATTTAAAGATTATTCCAGACCTTAACGACAAATACAAGACAAATGTGCAATAGGGTAGGTACTAGTACATTCATTTTTTAGCAAAATCATACTTGAATATTATCATGAACTTATTTAAATATTAAATATTTTACCATGTTACCTACCCTCTAGGAAGTCCACCTTCTGAAGCCCTTCGTCTGAGACTTAATTTATGCATCTCAGCCATTTCCCTTAGAGTCTCTGCTGAGTAAAGGCCAATAGGGTTGTTATACTGCCTTGCAGGGCTCAGCTGGTGTACGGGACTATTGCCATCAGCCAAGGCAGGGCTTAGTTTTGAACCTAGATTACTCTTTGCAGGTGAAATGTCAGGAGTCACAGACTGAGAGGACATGGAAGATCTAACTGTGGTAGTCTTTAAGTAGGAAGAGCTATTTGAAAAGCTGATCTCTTGCTTGTTGAGGTAGCCTGAAAATGTTCCATTGGTTGCTAAAACACTACCCATAGGCCCAGTCGCCGTGTTAGTTAGAGGACTGAAGGTTGTTCTGTTGTCATTGATTTCCCAAGCAGGTTCCTGTAGTAGCAAACATGCAGGCCAAGAAGAGAAAAAAAGAAAAGAGCTATCATAGAACACATGCAAAAAAATAACACACCTGCAATTATTGCTTTTTAAACATATCAATAAACTCGCAATAAACAGATTAAGGGCCAAAGCATTCAACCTTTCAGGAAAGATTTTAAATGAAGAAGCTCACTGTTTCAAAATAAAGGTAGCAAAACATACTCAGGCATTTTTATTGCTTTTTAGTTCAAATTAACAAATGAAAGCTTATAATTAAAAAAGCATTTACTACTAGTCATCCTCATAGCAATAACTGCATACAAAGACAACACTGTCCATTAAGTTCTAGGATAATTAAGGAATCTTCGAAGATGTCTTGAGGTCAGAATTATTTGAAATAACATACAGACACAAGAATAGTTATTATCGTTATTATAAAAATACATCTTGTTATTATAAAAATACAATTATTCTATTTTTCATAAGTACACTTAAAGTTATTGAAGCCCACACATTGCATTGCTTTCACAGGCTCTCATTCATGCTAATTAGGCCATGCAGCACGGTTAGCAAATAGACCAACTGGACTCAAGAACAGGTATCTGCTCAATTGACAGAAATAGCCTATTCTGATAATTTCTGCATAATTCCCACTTGAAGGAATGTGTGCATGAGTATATAAATGAAGGTTGTATGATCCCACAGCTATGTCCCAGATAGTATTTCTAACTAGGGCAGCAGGATGCATTGTTTTAGTCAAAGTCACAGCTCTCCTGACAATAACTATACCCATAGAAGTATGGTGCTGTGCTGTGCTGGGGCTCAAATTAAAACCATACTTACAAGAACTCATCCTGGAAAAAGGCAGTATCATGCTTCATTTTCATAAATGATTTGCTATTAATGCAACTTAGTGAAACTAAAGTAAAAGGTACTATCAAAAAAGAAAAATACTGCTTTTCTAGCAACACAATATAGGAAAGAGCAATTGTCAAAAAACAAACAAACAAACAAAAGCTGAACATCAGTTAATAAATACAGCTCATTCTCTCAGTTTTGAGGAAGTTACATGTAAAAATTCTGTGCTCATGTTGGCTAAAACATCCTATCTCTGCTTCTGCCCTTCAGTTCAAGCTTGTTCTGGAGTAGCACTATCTAAGTCACTGGGACTGGAGGGCACTTAGCACTTCACAGGAAGCAGTGAGTACCCTTTGGGTTAAATCACCTTTTTTTCTTCCATCTACTGGCAGTGTGTGACTGCAGTTCTGTACTTTTTAGAAGGCTGCCTACCTGCAGTATAGACAATTTCATCAAAGAAGATACAAACTTCTCTTTCAGGTAGTCATTTTACACCTTTCCTATTGATTTTGTTATTTTTATTTATTTATTTATTTTAAATCCAAGATAAATTAGAATCTGAGAACATTCGTTATGGTTGGATATGGAAAAAAAAACAAACTCATTTTTTTGTTTTTTAAACTATTCTGCTTGTCAGCCTTTGTCCTGATAATACCTAACTCCGTGGTCTTTTTTTTTTTATTTGAGCAAATTTGTTTCCATACACGCACTATATTAATCTTTAAGCATGTCTGTTCAGCACTTCGGGCTTTCTACATGCAACGTCTTTGAAAATATTTTGGCAATTCTTTTTTTGGGAGGTTGCTTCACACAATGTGAATAATTAGCATAATCAATTATGAAACTGCCTAATCTACGGTATGGTGCAAAAATTTTGCATGTTTAAATAAGAGAAAAAAAAAATCAATCTACAGCTGAAGTACCCAACAAACTATTTGAATGCCTGGCAACTTATAGATCTCTCTGGAGCCCACAATATTGATTTATAGTTTTTCTCAGAAACTTAACATCCTGGCTTCAGCCTGATTCAGGCTACATGTGTCTTGCTAAAGAAGGAGGATCACTTTCCCCTCTCCCTCTGGACCTAGACACACTGCAGCTGCAGCTGGTACCCAGATACCTGCCCGCTCCCAGTTAAGAGGCCCACCAGTAACGCTGCCAGTAGGCTGCAGTCCAGTCTGGGGGACAGGAACAGGGGACACTGCTCTGCAGAAGGGATGGAGCTCACAACCTGCTTTCAGTGAAAGCCAGAACACCAGCAGGTGTAGGCGTGCAGGGACACTGTGCCTGGCACTGCTTTGATTGCCATATTTAACATCCTACATGCACTTCCCCCAGCCTTACAAGAATCACAGGCCCGAGAATAATTTGGCCTCTGATTTTCTGCTTCTGCTACTATTGGTTACCATTAACATCATTTACTGATTTTCATTTTAAGGATCACTACAAAGATAAATATTTTATATTCTCCTTGGGAATTTTTCTATATTACATATTTAAGATTAGGGGTTTAGGGAGTTTAGGGGAAAAATCAAGATAATATGACTTGACTAATTATAATTCATTGCAAAAAGCAAACAAACAAACAAAAAACCCAAGCCCGCCCAACAAAATTAAAGGAGGATAAAATTAATCATAGCATTAATACATTTAAGACATTTTGAATCAAACATGTAAGTCAGATAAAATGAACTGAGAACATTTTTTCATGGTAATAAACAGGAAGAGATTTTAGCTGGCAATAATAGCTGCCCAAGGCTTTTGAAATAAATAATCATATAAGTGTTTTTCAGACTATTCTGCTTTAAATAAATAAATAAATTTGAATTACGTACTTCAGCCATTATACCCTGATGTTGAAAAGGTCAACCAACCAACCTTAAGTGGCCTACAGCAAGTTTCCAAGTATCAATAAATAAGAAGAAAGCACAGATTCTCTCTAAAAATGTTTTTAAAAAGGGGCACATGCACAAGGATGTGTTCATAAATTAAGTCACCACTTGTGCAAATTAATTTTACTTGCTAGCAAAGGGGAAAAAATAAACATTAAAAGCAAAACAAAACAATATGGAGGCAATGAAGATGGAAAAGTATATAACAGAGCTATATTAGTTGGTAACCTTGAAAACTCTTTTATCTAAATTTACTGTGGGTTTCCTTTCTAAACCATGTAATAAAGGGATATGCAAAGACTACTAATTATACAGTATCAGTGTCAACTGCTAATGAGAGAAAAGCCCGACATTTCCTCAATCAAAATGAATTTTTGTAATTTTGTGTTATTGGACATTAACAGTAAGCAAAGGGAAAATTATAGGTCAGCCATAAGTAATGATGGTTGATGATTTTGCCAGGCTTTATGACGTGGACAAGCTTTGGTTTTACTCCTCAAACAATTTCCAGCTGGAGTACTAGCACACTAGTAGCCCAATAATAGAACTCCTAGGAGCCCAGCAGTGTCAGGTCAGCACTCTCCATTTTGCATTAATACTCATGGTAGTTTCAACATAGGTGTTTTCCCTTTATCTGGGGAGAAAGGAGTGCAACAGAAAGCTGCTGTTTAGTTTCTGCAGAAGAATTACTGCCCAATAATCAGCTCATTTAGCTCTTTCTTGTGGTGATTTACAAAGTATCTCTCATTCAGTTTATTTAGTTTATTCCTGGGATGATTTTTTGTTTTGTTTTGTTTTTTCCCCATTTCAGTTCAGTTGTAAAACGGATCAATGCAGCAAAAGGGTTTCTGAAAAGTGAAGGTCACATTTCTAATACTAAGCAGCAGTGTAGCCAGTGGCACGACGCCTCATGAAAATCAGCAACAGTAACAACCACTCTCTCTTGCTGCCCAGCTCTCTGGTCCCATTCCGTCTCAGCCTCTGTAGCTGGAAAAGCAAGCTAACATTTCCACTTGTGCCAGTCTGATGCTACTCTTCAGCCGACCAGAAGAGGAGGCTCTGACATTGAGCAATGGGCTTCTTTCCCTGAAGCAGGATGCTGTGATCTTGCAGCAAACCCTTACACTACGTGGGGACAACTGGGTGTTGATTCCCCAGTGTAATGTCAGTGACTAAGCTTAAAACTAGCAAATGCAGAGGAGTTTCAAACTTGTGGGATTACAAAGAAGCTGTGAATCAGCTCAATT
This sequence comes from Aythya fuligula, assembly GCF_009819795.1. Lineage (NCBI taxonomy): Eukaryota > Metazoa > Chordata > Aves > Anseriformes > Anatidae > Aythya > Aythya fuligula. The sequence goes on along the minus strand of NC_045565.1, from coordinate 9,251,950 downwards.
TCCACTGTGCAATATTTTATTCTTTTCTTTATAAATATTTAATTTCTAAGAAAGGTAAATGCTCCTTCTTACATATAGGAAAAATGAGAAACAAATCTATATAGACAGATACTTTACCTTTTTTTGGGGGGTCTTCATTTGACAGACCAAGTTCTATTTGTCTGTTCCTATGACCATACGGCCTTTCATAAACTACTCCACCTTTTTGCACTTTTGGGGGAACAATTTTAAAACTCTCTGGTAATAGTAATGAACTTGACCTCCCAGCATGCCCAAGAAGAAGCTAAGTGTTACCTTAAGCTTTCCACAGGAAAGAAAATAGAGGCACAATGACATTGACTCCTCTCAAAGACACCCAATAAACAGCTTTTGGCTCAGCCTCTTCTTCCACTTTATGCTTTGCTGAAGAAGTCAATCATCTCTTCATCTATTTTCTCTTAGCCACACAGGTTTCCAATTTTGCCATGAAACAAGTCCTAAGCATTATGAGATCCTTAATGGGACTTTGAAGTAAGTGCGTTTGGTACTGTAGTTATATTATTAAAATTAAAGAGGCTGTGTTAATACCTTTACACAAAGGGGCAAGCATTAAAGATACGTGTTTAGCCTTCAAGCTTCAGCTCAAACATGTTGAACTGCACCGAGGTGAATCCTCACCTGTATTATGTCCCCCTGAACAGCTGCAAGAACTCACTGACTGTTGATGACTTAGTCTCAAGTCTGTGGATTCACGCATATTCTTGCTATTTGAATACTTCCAGCCTTAGTTATGCCCTCCTCCCAGCTATGCCTCATCTGTGCAAAATATCTGACCTCAACTCATCCTAAATCAAAATTGTTGCGAGTTTGACGTTAGAGAAGGAAATGGGTGAAAATGCAAATCAGTCAACCTCTTATTTCTAATAAGAGTTCTACAGCACTGCTGATGCCATACATATGGTTGCAGAACCTGTATCATCCATAACATGGATGAGCTCAAGATAGTAAGGAGAAAACGAATGTTACCTGTGGAACATAGACAAATTTCTATCATGCTGCAGAACTCAGGATTTTCTTAAACCTTCCTCACATCTTTTTAAAAGAAGAAATACATGCTTGAAAATTAGTGGAAGCTAGTCAGATCAGCAATAATGTGCAAAGGAATTCATGGCTTATACTAAGACACTGAACTTGCACATGCAGATTCTTTAGCTAACAGTGCCATGCCTTAACCTTGACCCAGAGAGAGGTAAGAAAAACTTCCCTTGATGTTCAAGGACAGCCCTATCATGAACCTTTTTTAAGGCAGTTTTTTTTGCTATTTTGGAAATGCAATTGAACTCATTTCATGTGAACCATCGGTCTAAACACTGTCAGGCAGTGATGTGGAGGAGACAGCTTCTTGCCTATGTGTCAAAGAATTCTTCATTTCTACAGTGATAACCGCTAATAGAAATAATAAAGGGACAAGCAGGGAACCTTGATTTTCAAGTATATTTACTTTAACATACCTTATTTCAACATCCCCATACAGCTCTTTTCAGGACTGAAGACTTTTTATTCTGGATTTTGAGACCTCTTTTCCAATGGTTCATTCCCTTCCAAACCACCCTCGGAGAAGTCTTTCACTTCCTGCACTGAGTATTACCTTGATTACTTTCTAACAGTTAAAATTACTGTTGTCTACCTCCGTTTTTCTGTTACTCAGATACGTGCCTTAGCCCAAGAAGACGTAAATCTGGCTTTCACAATTCCTGTTTTTATATCTGGTCAGGAGTTTCTGTACTCCAAAACAAATGTCACTCCTCCTGGCCTGCTACTAGTGCCCCACTGCAGCACTCCACTGCTGCCTGTTCCCCTAGGCCAAAGACCCTACCCAAAAAAAAATGTCTGAATACTGTTAAGAAACCTGTTCCTCACCATACCTTCATTTACATGCTACCTTCTCCCACAGACAGGTCCCTGTAAATCTTTTTTCCAGCTGCAACTACTGCCTGTAGCCCATTCAGAATAGGCTACCTTCAACATGCCCTATAAACCTTTCCTAAGCACCGACACAGAATGCTCAAGTGCAAGGCAACAAACTTTTTCAAAAGGACCAAGCCCTTTGATTCTCATATCGCTCTGAAAGATTAAAATAGAAAATGTGAAGTGACCTTTTATTTTATATCTTTTATGTCAAAAGCATTTTTAGGACTTTTAAAAAACTACAGTGTGTGAAGTTAACTCCTCTACAGGGTAGTTAGTTACAGGAGAAAATAGTTTTGTGTGGTGAACAGCTTTGAATGTCTATAGCAGTAATTTGAAAATTAACATCTGCCAGGGAAGAAGCGCACCTAGTATAGAGTATTTCTACAGGCTTTTATGTACCTGTGGTGGACGGAAGTAGTCGGATCTGCCATACCTGCACAGGTGTGATTTAGGGTCTCAAATGATAGTTGTCAGTCTTGTGTTGGTGAATGTCTCTGAAGAGAGAGGTGTACTTGCTGCCTTGAATACTAACAGCATTCTGTGTAGTTCTTAAGGAAAATAAGTACTCTCTCCCTCTTCCTGCACTTATTACTTTGCTGGTGCAGTGCAACACCAGTCCAACTAAAAGAATGATCCTTTTTCTTCTAGGAATTTATGTTTGGTGACTTACAATAACTTTCTCCCAGAGTGTATTTACAAAATCACAACTTAAGCAGAAACAACTCTGAGGAAGATAAATCGTTGATTTCTTTTTCCCTTCCCAAAAAGTTTACAAGATCCGGAGTGAAATAACATTACTTCTGTCTCAACTAACAAATAGCCATTCAGGTTCATTTCAAACTTGGCAAAATAAAGTTGAATCAAATTATTCTCCCCAAGTTCATTCTCTGCTAGTTTGAATGTGTCTGCAGCAGTTAACATGGACGATGTTTACCTTAGGAGCTCTGAATTTGGAAAGCATGGCATTTATTAATTTTTTTTTTTTTTTTTTAAATAAAAATTATCTATGGAAATCAGAACTGCTAAGAACTGAAGATCACCTAATACCCCATGTATTTTAATTTTATGTGTTTCTTAGTTATGTTATAAGGTTGGGATGAAACTGCCACTTACAGAATGGGTAAAATTACAGCAATGGAGATTTTACCTCCTCTCCATTTATCTAATTAAATGTATCAGCAATACAAACATCCTCCCCAGAGCTTTAGCCTAAGGATCTTTCAGGCGCCCTTACTTCTCAGTGCCTCCAAAACATAGATGATGAGTTGCCAGGTACAGTCAATGAATGATGTTTGTTCTAATACGGAAATTTAAATTATGGAAGATAACAAACTTTGACAACAGAAACCAAGCCATCCATTTCCTCTGCCACTTGCTGTTATTCATTAAATTGACCTACCTTCTCTTTTATTTCAATGTTTATTTAATAATGCAACAAGAATACAATATGTAAGTCCTCAAATGCCCTAACAGGTCCCCTTACCACATCACTGACTTTTCAGTTGTAGTCAGGATTTAGTTACACCGAGACACAGTCTAATGGGCTTTTCCTGAAGAATAAACAAAAATAAATGTATATTTTGAGAACTTTTGGTAGTTTCTCGCAGCCTAGATGAAAGCAAAATCAAGAAGACAACAGATTCCAGCTGCTCGACTAGACCAGATTTCATCAGAGGATAGCTAGATGCTTTAGTTCTGCTAATCAGAAAATATCAAAGTACAAATTCACAAGTACACTGCATTATAGGCAGTTTTGCTACCTGTGCATTCATTCCATGTTTACTTATCTGGGAGGGGCAAAATCTATTTTCTGTAGTAGGTTTACCTTTACCCATTTACCTTTACTATGGTAGATAAAAATGTTAACTTTGGATGAGTAGAAATGTGTCACATACCTTCTGGTGGGGAATTACAGCTCTGGGAGAGTCAATTTTGGGTGCTGTGGTTGAAACTGGCACTGGACGTTTAGATCTGGGGATCAAAAAAAAAAATTAATCTCCTAATTTTTGGATAAAATTTTACATTTCATGCAAAAACGTTGCTTCAATCTGGAGTGAAAGCTAGGCAAAGCTTAGATTTTTTCTACAGATCACACTGCTTTTTCTACATTCTCATTTGCAAAAGTCGTGGATGTGAGAAATAAAGTTTGATATATTTTCTCTGAATGACAAAAAACAAGCAGTTACAGAAGCAGCCTCTGACTTGGAAGATCATCCGTTTTCCACTACCTTGTGACGAACTGAATTTTTATAGATGCCAATCAGCCACAAGACATAACTTCAGGTTTGGACAATGCTCTGCAAAATGGGACTTGGAGGAGTCTTACAATGCAAAAACTAAACTTTGATTCTAAGGCATCTCAAGATCAAGTCCTCAAGAGATTATTAAATACCTCAAGCTATGTAGCAATTAGCATACTTCAAACTCCTGTGCAGGGAGAAACATGAGCTTTGTATTGGAGAACACATAGTTTCAACAGGAGTAGATCACTAGCTAGTTAACTGCACTCCAAATGCCCACCTTTCCCCTGTGTATGATAAATATACATACACGATCATTTAAGAAAACAGATAATCCTTATTAAAATGATTGCAAAACACACTATTCGCCCTTTTATTGAAACATTACAAAGACAGACAATAAAGCACAGTGACAAATGTTAACTGAAGTACTTTGGGATGATCAGCTAAGTGAAGACCTATTTGTGGAGCTTTTGTGAGAACCTGTGTAGCACTGAATAAACCTCTGAAATCCTCCCAGAAAACATGGGATCACAAGAGAAAAAGAAATGAAAAACGTACAAATAATCAAAGGAATTGGTATTACACAACTGCTACCCTATTGCCAACCAACAGATCAGTATGCCTGGAATTCTTGTCGATAAAGTTACATTTCCAAATTAGGATAGAGGAACAAAAATGAAATTAATATACTTAAAAGCACACAAAACTGTTACTCAGGCAGAACTGATTAAGACAATTGGAACTGCTCACTTTAAAGAGGAAATGAGTAAGGGAAGACATTACAGGGGTGTAGAAAATAGTGAATGATAGAAAAAGGGGAATAAAGCTGTGCTCCTGGACATTAAGTGAAATTGAAAAGACAACACATGTACAATTGATAAAGGCAAACATTGCTTCCTAAAGTACTTGACTAACCTGAGGTGAAACTCATTGTTACAAGACAACATTGAGACAATGAGAATAGTAGGATGTCACAATGGGTTAGTCAGATAAACTTAACAAAAACTGCAGAAGATGCTTTAGGTTCAGTAAAAATTAGTAGCCACCCAGTAGTTGGCCTGTTAGTAACAGACCAACAGCGGGAGACATTCCATGCTAGGTTCACTCCTGCCTTACAGAGGGCTATATTGCACTTTGCTCTGAAATACCTAGCAGTGGCACCTATCAGAGAAAGAGAACTGAGCTAGATAAAAGCTGGGCTTATCTAGTGTGGCAATTCCCGCATTAATACCTATCTTCATGTTGAGCTGTGTATATGGCTTTAGCTGACATACATAAAATACCCATATAAGCAGAAACAAACAAACCAATCAACGCTAGGAAAAATGAGCTAATAATCCATTCAGAAACCGGAAAATTTCTTTATACAAGATATGGAAATTATGCTAGTTTTGAGAGTTGAAGTCAAAGACAATATCCTAATCTGAAAATGAACAATCTGAGGAGATAATGAAAACTGGTATTTTGGTAACCAAAAGGCAATTAACCTATGAAATTCACTGGCATGCTGTATTCCTGAAACGGCACTAATGCTGATATTCATGGTATTCACAGTTGGACTATATCATTGTGTACTTCCTAAAAAATTAATTATATGAGAAATATATACCTTCAAGTTCCAAGAACAGCTAACCACTAACTGCCTAGAACAAACTTTCCTCAGGCACGTTACTAACTAATTTTCCTTCAGGAGTGATGCTCCACCCTTCCTCCAACCATTTCAGCTTAAAAATAGAAAAAATAAATCATATTTATGTGACATGCACACTTACCATGAAAGAGCCGAATCAGAGAATGGAAAAAATATACATGTATCTATCAGCTGCAGCCCAGAACAAAGAGTTGCTGAAAACTGACAGCAACAATTTATGGATAGGCAAAGATTTAGGGGGAGATTCTGATCCTACTTCCATTGCTGTCATTTCTCAGTAAACCCAGGTATTTCTGTGAAGTTGTTGACGGGGACCCGGGCACAATCAAAACCAGAGCCGGGCAGAGCAGACACTAAGTGTCCTTTCTGCTTTGTCCAGTGATTATGAATTTCAGTGCTAAAGTTGCTCAGCAATTTAAAAATTTTTTGTCACTTAGAGTGACATAGCAAACATACACTGCATGTTTGATGCCTAACTGAAAAATATTTGTATTGCAGCAAAGGGATTTATTTACCAGACTACTCCATCACTTCTGTGGTTTATTGTCTATTTTTCTCAGTCATTGCCTGACCACAGAAGATGTTAAAAAGTTGTATGTCTTTCAGATATTACTGATAATGTACCTCTATCATTCACAGTGCTATCTGCCTAGGATTTACATTTCACACTGACTTAGAGATTTCAAGACTTTACTTGAAATCAAGGAGGTTCCTACATCTCTTCGCCCTGGATGTTTGTAGCTGTGATATTTAAAAACAGAATGATGAGGCTTGCTGGATTTAAGCACAGGTTTTCACCAGTGAAACGGGCAGAAGAGGTGAAATCAATTTGTGGAATGAGAAACATATGAACTTGTAAAGTGATTGTTTACATAGGAGCTATTATTCCTGAGAAAAGCATCTGCAAATTCAGGACATTTTTTTCTTCCCCCTTTTGCTAGATGAATCTAATCCTGCAGCAACACTTCTAACTTACAGTTTTGCTTTCCAGGTCATGATGGTGCTGCTGTACAAAAGCAAACCTAGGTTTACATTTTAATCCACTGATTGCAAAATTATTTTATTCCAAACACTCAGGGAATGTACTTGCTTAGCAGGGCTGTGAGGAGGATGAAAGTCCAAATTTCACAAATGATTGTGATAGTTACAGATCTGATGTTGAAATGTTCAATAAAGAGAGTTTTATTCCAGTCAAAGCAAATAATTTAACTTCAACTTTCATACATTCTGTTCTATATTTTCAAAGTTTAAAATGGAAATAAAAAGCTCGTTTCAATATAACCCCCCCCACACCCAGCCTTAAAAGAGGAACAAATGAATCATTCTGGCATTTTCTGAATTCCTTCTCCCACAGTACTGGTCCTCTTCCTGAACGAAATTCAAAAGCAAGATGGATCTAGTTTTGCAAAGCAGTTCCATTTTGATATCACTGCTGATAAAACTGTCAAAAATTCTACTTGTTCCCACCTACGCAAATATAAGTTTAATTGAAGAGCACTTGACTTCAAGCCTGATATTTTTGCACTTGCAGCAAGGGTTCATTAGGGGTCAACTGCATTAAGAAGAGCTGCGAGAGAGTTCTGTAATGCAGGAACACTTTAACCCTTCCTCAGGGGAGCACAGTACCGTACTTGCAGAGAGGTGACATGATCTAAGAGATAGTAGCTCTTTTTCATTTGCACATGACTTCTTTTATATTTTACAACTTTACCAGTCAGTGTCTCTTCTTCACTTCTTGAATTTTCAGGACAGCTAAAACCAACATTTCTTTTCTTAGAGTAATCTCTTGCTTTCATTTTGTTGCATGTGAGCACACGCTCTTTGAGCATCTTAACAATTGTATCGGAATGTCTCAGGCACTGAAAAATGGAAAAAACATCAAGTCCACAGAAAGGTAATAAAACATTAAATTAGGGTTAGAAATGCTTAGAAAACATTTTACCTACTTTACTTTTAATGAAATTGAGTAATTATGGAGTGGGTCAGCACACAGTGGGATGCAGAATATAGTTTACAGAGTTGGGGTTCTGATATATATTTGTGTTAATGCAATAATATTTATACTAATGAAAATTTGAAAAGAAAAAGTAAAAAGACTAAATCTTCTTCATGGTCATCAGTTTGACATGTCCGTCTTCCACCAAACAGTGAATTACATTGCCAAACACAGAAGCTTCTTCTTGTTTCTAAGCCTTGCAAAGAGAATATTGAGTCTTGTTTTTAAGTTCTCTAAGCCCTGCTTGGGACATCAGTAAAACTGCCTCAGAAACTTCAAAGAGAATCACACACACACACACAAAAAAAAAAAACAAAACCCAAAACAAACCCTGAGCATTTCACAATACTTCAAATATCACTGTGATCACTGTGGGGCTAGGAAGAGGCATAGTTTTCCCTTATCAGGATATTATCTGTGCCTGCAATAAAATTGATAAATACTTCCATCAGCAGTTTTGCTCTATTTCAATGGTGAACACAAATATTAGTATTTGGATGGATGACTGATCTGTTAATTATTTCCCTGCATTGCGTTGCACTTGGATGGATTGTAGTACTGGCAATTATGCTTTCTGAGTCTAATGCTCATACCCAGAGCAATATATGAAAAACATTTAAAAAAGCCTTATTCGTAAATGTAACCAGCCTGAAGGGAAGCAGCTATCCAAACGTTCGTGAAAGAGAATTTGTTTGCAAGTATGTAATACCTGACTCCCGTACAAGGGATCTGAGCAAAGGCTAGATGTGAATGTTGTGGGAAAGAGAGGGAGAGGAACCTTGGAGAGTTTTGTGGAAGGGAGGAATGGAAGAGAACAGGAGAAGCTGTGATTTTGGAAAAGGAGTATGTATCTCAAAATGTTGGAGAAGCAATCAAATTCTATCCCCTTCTTTTCTCTTTTCTCCTCCTGTCACACTTCATAGTGCCTGCTCCATCTTTTTTACTCTCCCCCTCATTTCCGCTAGACAGTATCTCTTCACTCCAACTCCTGCACAATCTGCCCTCGAGCCTGTTCCCTCCGAGTGGTGTGCCTGGCTACTAATGCCTCCATCGCCTCTTAGTTGACTTGGCATCACCCCTTGATTCCTCCACCCCAGCAGCAACTGTGGGCAGAATTTAGATTGCCAAGCTACAGAGAAGGGTTTTACAGAATCAAAACTGAGAGACTGAAATAGAATCAAAATAATCAGAGAGTTCAGAGCTTAATTGTCTATAACCTCACTTGAAATCCCTGAGTTCAGCATAGTTTTTATTATTCATGATTACATGGTTGTATTTATTATTTCTAATTACTGCCAGATGCTAAAAGATCTAATTAAGGTAAACAATAAAATAATAAAATGATTTGTTAGAAGAGAAGGACAAGGCATTTGGGTTATGGAAAGACCTAATAACGGAAAGCAGAGAGTTATAAAAAGCAGGAGAGGCGCTGTCTTTATTCAATGCTTGTATGTAGCCTATCATAACCTGGTCTAGAGACGTGAATCACTCTCCCCAGTAAACAAAATAGGTAGTAATTCTGAAGACTTGGACATCAAAAATATTTCCGTAAGTTCTTCAGCTGGAAAGCATCTGATGTGTAACATAGCCATTTCCCCTGCCACGCAGATAGCGTACCTCTCATTTTTAGACTACACCATTGAAGTAACATCAGACTCCAGGGCAGTCCTGCAACTCTTGGCTTCTCAACAGCTTTCTAAAGGGTGAAAGGCATTCAGCTAAAGATTACAGAGCAGCTCTTGGGGTTGCTGTAGAGCATCACCCTGAAGAACCACCAACAAAATCAGGGAATCACAGCCAAGCCTCAAAGGTATGATGATGAATCTATCTCCTTTAAAAAAAAAAGTTCACAAACGAATAAAAAGCTTAGTAACTGCCTTCTGTAGATACACAGGAGTTCAGGTGTTGTCCAAATCCAAATAGGCTTCTCATGTTATGCAAATGAAGTCTATTTTTTCCCCTTGCTTCTCGACTAAAAGTGAAAGCCAAGCTCTGGATACTGTGAGCATCCTGACCACAAATAACTTTGGGTTATTTTAATTAACTTAAATTTATTTCCTGAAGCCGTTACTGATGCACATTCACTGGCTGGTTTTCCTGTAATTCCTCTTACTTGGAACGTGGACATTACAATGTGCCACATGGCTTTTAGAGCATTTCTAATTGACACACACAGCATATATGGAAAGAAAAATTAGAGAACTGGGATAATGAGATCTTAACTACAGTTCAACTCATTTATGCATTCACTCTTTCTATTTTCAAGCTAAAATACGTCAATAAGCTTTCCATAAATAACTTTTTTCACCACCTTTTCTGATTGTTTAGAGGACATGAACGGTTGTGGTGTACATGGAGCCAAACACCCCTTGGCACTGTCCCACCACAATAACATTCAGTAACTACTGTCTGGCCAAAGCTTTAGAGCTTGTGAAAGACAGGGAAATCTTCAGCTGTTGCCACAAGCAACTGACATGTTTGCAAGCGCTACCCAGAGATACCTGCAGAGATGCACGTCCTACTTGGTAGTGTGCCGATACCTATATATTTACATCTTGGTTACTAGGCAAAACAGACAAATTAGCAAAGGCTCTCAAGAAACACAAATTGAAAAAAAATACATATACCACAGCTACTACGTCGGTCAAATGTTCTTTCTTCACCAGTAATTGAGATTTGTTGAAAAAAGAATGAGGCCTGGCAGCTTTTTTTATTGGCTGATGGGCATGCAACTCCACAATAAAAAGGATCCAATGGAAACCAGTATCCTCACATCCACAATAATGCATCACAGGATTGATCCTGCAAAGCCTTAGCATTTTGCCTGATTGAATGATTCCTCATACCACTTCTTAAAAACACTGTCTCAGCCTTTCCAATCAGATGGAAGCAAATAATTTACATTTTGACACATCCATGCTTAGGCCAATCAACATCAATAAATAAGAAAAGGTCCCAGCCCTAACACATTGTGACCTTCTTGTCAGCTGTAACATTTGGGGTAACATATCAGCTTCCTGGTGGCAGAATGCAACCAATAACTAACTATGCATTAGAAAGAATGTAACTGTCATGTGGATTGAGTTGTGTAAGCCCATTGACTCTGATGAGATGCGCCAGTGATACTCATCGTGACCTTTCCATGGTGAGTGCAACGTAATACATACAAGAATTCACATGGAGATTATCTTTAGCTCATCCATAGAAAATTTCTCAGATGAATAAAAGGATGATTTTATCTTCACTTCAGAGCTAGTATTTGGGGGACAGGGAGGAAGTGATGTGCATGCTGAGAACCATTCTAATCCCCAAGCAGAATCTTGCTGTAATGAAAACTTCACTGTCCTTTAAAGCCTTGGCATATATCCACAGTTTCCAGGCTCTTTTCTAAAACTAACAAGGACACTTAATGCAGCGAGTGTAAATAGCAGTCCACTCAAACTGCTCGTGTAAGGAATATATTTATATTCATTGCAGTTACTGACATTTATATTTTATTTTCCATGGAAAAAGCTACTCATCAATTTTTAAAGCATTAAATGTTACTACTCAAAGACGGTAACTAACAGCCTTGTCGAAATGCCAGCCTAGCATCTAGTAACAAATCCTACTATCCTCTCATACCTGTGTACAGAGAGGATTGGGTAGGCAATGGGATTCACCTCTATTTCAACAAAGACTGAGGGAGTACTACTTGTCAGCTCATAGTAATACAGGTTAACTTCCTTAATCCACTAGAAGAGTATGTCTTTTTCAGTGCTCTGAGCACTCAGCATCATCAGAAATTTGGGGAAGAAACCATGGATATTGAAGGTAAATGGTTGTCAGAAGCTCTAGAGTCAAATATCTAGGCAAAATAAATAGTCTCACATCACATTCACCATTATTGTTACTCTTTTTTCTACTAACCTGATTAAAATTTCAAATTCATACATAATTTGATTAAGTAGGGCATGTAAACATCTGACTATGCTGTTATCATCTTTCCAACAGTAGCTTTTGTAATACCTCTTGATTAAGGAGGTATTGGGGAGGTATTGGGGAGGCAAGGACAATCCCCAGACAAGGACTGTATATCTCGAAACAAGACACTGGAAGTCATGATAAGGAAGCGGCAGATGGACAGAGAAACAAACGTAAGGAGTATAAATCTCAAAACTGGACATTGGAATTCATTATAAAGATACAACAAACGGAAGAATTAGCAACAACCAGCTCTTGCAATTAAGAAACATGCCAATTCAGCAGATTCCTGACCAAAGGTAAAAAGTACACTGTGAGGAAGACTCAGGGTCTTCCTCCCAAAGACCCCTGCCCACAATTCTTGGGAGGCTCTACGCAGGCGCAAGGTGCCAAAAGGCTAATTAGCATAAGAAGTGAGGGAAGGCAGAGATAGGTAATGAATATGTATAGGCGCTTGTAGAATATTGATAGATTGATTGTATAAATTCAAGACTGCTTTCCGCTTTGGGTATGCACGATAGGTGGAGAGATCCCCTGTGCATCCAGCGCTGCAATAAAGAATATACCACTTAAAGGAATTTCGGCTTCTATCTTTGAATCACTCTCTTGAATACAGGTACATGCAATTACCTACAGGCTGAAGCATCCAACTGAGTAACTGTCCTATGAGGAGAGGCTGAAGACCCTTACACTGCCCAGCCTGGAGAAGAGGAGGCCAAGAGGTGACCTCATTGCTCTCTACAGCTTCCTGAGCAGGGGAAGAGCAGAGGAAGGTGCTGATTTCTTCTCCCTAGTCACTGATGGCAGGATGCAAGGAAATGGCACCAAGCTGTGCCAGGGAAGGCTGAGACTGGATATTGGGAAAAAAATATTTACTGTAAAGGTGGTCAAACACATGCACAGGCTTCCTAGAGAGGTGGCTTATGCCCCATGCCTGCTGGTGTTCAAGGGGCATTTGGATAATACCCCTAATAACATGCTTTGGTTTTTGCTTATCCCTGAAGTGGCCAGGCAGGTGGACTCAATGATCTCTGAAGGTCCCTTCCCACTCAACTACTCCTGTTTATTCTGATTTGCACAGGTCTCTGAAACACACTGTCCACATGGTTGCAGATCTCAGTACTCGGCCCAGTCTAGATCAGAATTACTCCAGTGAACATGACATGGAACATCTAGCATTACACCAGCTTTGAATTTTTTTTCCTGATATTTAGCCAGTATTTTCTTGATTTAACTTGTAAATTCTGCTGATAATCATAATAGCATATTTAAACAATTTTTATAGAACTCAGGAAAGGAACAAAATAAAGGGCAGTGCTTAATTATTTTTTTCTTTTTATACTCTGATATTCTTTTCTCTTAAGTGTCATCTAATTTCAGACTATATTTCTATGGCAATATGAACATATTTGTACTTGAAAATACGGTAAGAGCCTATCATTTCTAGTGAAATGTTACCGAAGCAAGTTGAAACGTGAGTAGTGTGTTTTGAACACTTAAGGCTGAGTTGTTAAATACTGTGTTCTGATAGGGGACAGGCATTCATATCCTTAGTCCAGTCTGACACGGTAGCAATGGACTTGCTTCTGCATCCAGTATTTCAGAAGCCCTCACTGGAGTCTCGATTGGGTCCTTGTCCCAGGAACTTTTCAGTGCTGCTGTGCTAGCCATTGAGTCCCAGGTGGAAATCCTGAGCTGTAAAAGTGTTGCTGCAGTCTCATCCAAGAAGAAGTTGTTTGGCACTGGGAATTCAGCTTCCATGGTTTTAAGACAGCAGTTGAAAGGCAGTAACAATGAGGAAAAACCTAGTTACCCCCAGAATGGACTTCAGGAAATGCATTTCGAATGCTGAACATAAGCACTAACAAATTATCACTAGCATCAGCGTTGCCTTCAAAAACAGAAAAAAAAAAAAGTCACGTTCACATAGGCTCAGATTCTCCTTTTATAATTAAGTAGTGCCTGAATGGAAGCATCACTAATTTGATGAATGTAATAAAATCATTCAAAGAAGGAAAAAATTTTCAAAGCCATACTTTTATTTTCAGTTGGGTTTTACTGATAATTTCTTTTTTGGCAATGTTTCTACAGAATAGTTGGAGTACCACTATTTTAAACTGTGCTTTCATGGCAATTGCCTACAGAAAATTGTTTACCCTTAAAGTGGTATATACACCCTCTTCTAATTTTTCAAGCATAAACCCACCCTAGATCTGGTTCTGATTTTAAAATGTGCCTATCAGCAGACATAAAACATGCACAGAATTGTTTACTATTTACAGCTTCAAACAAAAGAAAGCAGTTTACAATAACCACTGAATTTCCTTTGCTTGCAGTTTACTGTCACCACAGGCTTTATTTATAGTAGGCCTGAAATAAATACTGCAGAATCAGCCATCTTTTGGTGCTGCGCAAAAAAAGGAAAGCTATTAAATATTTACCATAAATCTCTCATAGCTTTGCCTCTGATTCTTTCCCTTTTGCTAGAAAAAAAGGATTATTTAGCTCCTGATTTTCCAGCAAAAGGCAGTCAATTGTGGCTGCCTGGAAGTAAATGGTGTTCCATCATTGGCATGCCCTTGGAGGGGGAGGTTGTGTCAATGCCCACCAGGCACAGAAGGCCTGCACCTTCCCTGCTCCCCTGCAGCAGCACATGGTGACGCCAAAGCAGGCATCTTCGAGTGTCACAGGAATGCTTGTGCCAGCAGAATGAGACACACTCATGTTACAGCACTTTCCAAAACTAAGTCAGTACATTTGGTGAATCTTTTCCAAGGAGGCTGATCAGATTCCTTGAGTTAAGATCAAATGAATGTTGTGGATGCTCCAGTGAAATGTGTTGACAAATAATACTGCACTCATTAATTGCATTTACTGTGAATTTAAAAAAGAAATCTATTTGTAGCAAATAAAAATAGATTTTGCATGCATCTCATTTTTCACCTGTGAAATGAATGCTGGAGGACAATAAGCAGATGGCCTAGTCTCTGTGGAACAGACATCTTGTTAAAGATGAACTTTGACTGGCCCAGAACAAAAATGTCTCAGGGCAGCTGTGTAGCTCAAGTAACCGATTAGAAACTGATACTGAAAAATGACTGAGAACTAAACTCCAGTAAGGCACAAAAGGATTAAAAGCAACCTCTTTTTCCACCAGAGTTCATCACAGAGTATGATCATAGCCTTCCACAGCATTGTCTTGCAGAGCTAGCACTATCGCATTCAGTACGTCCTGAGTAATATGGGTATCGAAGGAATCACACAACAGTCTGGGTTGGAAGGGAACTTAGAGATCATCTCCTTCCAAACCCCCTGCCACGGAAGAATGAATTTGCTGCAGCTGTGTAAGTACCTAATGTTTTAGAACACCAACATTATTGTTTGCCTGAATATTATTGTACCTCATGGAGCTCTACTGTGTAACAGTGCTCAGTGTCAAAGAACTTTCCCTCACTGCTGCTCTCTATCCTGCAGAGAAAGAGAATTCACTTGCTAGATATATCCTTTTGTTTTCTAAACTGAAGGAAGCAGAGCTGGCCTGGCCTCTCTTCCTCTAAGAACAGTCCAAATACTTCAATTCCTTTCCACACCACTTGCCTCTCTGCGTCCTTTAACTTCCCAATAGCAGCACAGGGAAGGACACTGCAAGTTTGAGAACTAGGTATCCAGAAATCGAAAATAAGCAGTCAGGAAAAGGCAGCATTTCACTCAAAGGCCAGTAACAAGTCAAGTTCTGACTGCCTGATCAAACCTCTGGCAGAGTTGGCAAGACCTCCATTCATGTTTTGTTGTCATGTTTTGTGAAGGTTCATGTGAAACCATAGCGAGGATGAGGTGATGAAAGGTAAATTTAACAGTGAGTTTAGGGAAGGAAGTGGTCAGAAAAAACTTGACACCCATAACTTCCTGTAGATATCCCATAGTGGGATATCTACATGACAAACATGGACAATTGAGCGCTGGACAGCACTGCACACCAAGCACTCATTGAAGAGCTATGTTAGCTACACTGAACAGTGCAGATTGACAGTACTTGAAGAAACACTGTTTGTGTACTCAGAGAAGTGCAGATTCTCATTGTTTGGGCAGAAAAGTATGGATGGGCAGTCTTATTGCTTCCCCTCTGCTATATTTGATGTCTTGCAGTTCTATGTCCTGCACAAGTGCTGACACCGCGTACGCTTTTCTTGACAACCAAATAAAAAATAACCAGTCCCCCACCCTGAAAAAGAAACTCCACAGGAAATTTAAGTGTGATAATAAAAGTGAGTAGCAGCAAACAGTGTCTGAACTGTCAGGTTATAAACAACGTTCATGAAACCTTCTTGGTCAGGATCAATAAAGGAAAAGGCCATCACTCTTGAGAGCCAATAGCCATTAGAAAAATAAAAAGCTTTTGGTCTCAGAGTGCTTACATCTAGATTTCCTGTTCCACTGCTTCCTCTTGGCATTATAGACTAAACAAGCAAGTTCCCTGTGACTTTAGTGCTGCAACAGCGGAAACAAGCCACAGATGGCCTGGTAAGGCATTCCATGATCTTGAAAAGTGTTTTGTAGAGCAATAAGACTACTTCACATTAATGTCCAAGATCATCAGAAAGTAGGGCTTAAATTTTCCTATCACAGCAATCAATTCCTAATTCGCATATATGACTTTCCATTTGAAAGGATTTCCATTTCCAAACTTCTACGCGTATTAGATAATTTAGTGTCCCCATCTCTATAGCATGTACAGAAACTAGCTTTTGTTTTCCATAGTAGTAGTACAATCCACTCCAGCTCCATTGCTGCAAGCTATTTCAAAAATTAAAAAAAAAGCTTTTTTCCTGGTAATCAGGTCACAGAAGATATTGATTTTGTCCTTTTGATCTTTCTGTGGTTGAAAATTACAGTCACTTGCGACCTATCCAATATTTTTTGTGTTAACTATTCTTCTGCTCACAAATGCAATTTTCATAAAATTTTGTGTTGAAAAATTTTGTCTCAGTATAAAACACAATGATCCAATAGAAATCAAACAGATGTTCTAGATATCACAAAGGTTTTCCTTAACTTCCAAATAACTAAAAACAATTTAAATAATTTTTTAAAAAAAGATGTCATACATATCTCTTTATCATTAACATTCATTAGAATATAAAAATTAGAGTATAAAATAGAGTATACATTAGAGTATAAAAATGCTGGAGTTGGCCACATGATGACGATTCAACTACATGCTTCCAAGATATTGCCCCATCATCCTCAAGTATTTCCATGCCACAATAATTTTAAGAGACCATTTTTAAACTGGCTTCTGATATAAAGCCCATTTCAGTAAGTTTAGGATCAGGCTCCTGGTCGTTTTATTTTGGCTGAAAATCTTGCCTAAGCATATTAGAGAGACACTTGCACATCATATGAGGTGGTAGAAATCAGTCTAGGCATCTCCCTATCTTCCTGGCATTTCTTGAAATAGCTAGACCACAACCTCAAAGAAAACTCTTTGAGAAAGTCTGAAACATTTGAAAAGTGGAAAGTTCTATTTTAAGCTCTTTTCTGGGAAATATATAGATCTTCCAAGTGTTCTCACAAAAGTTAACAAATATGTTGCTAATTTGTTAGCATCTTTTCACTTTATGTACTTATTACCTGGAGCGTCCACTTAAAGACAAACTTGAAAATTACAAAACCATGTGGGAAATTCAGCCATACATCTTTCTTTAGAGTATCCTGCTATGTCTTGGAAACCTAAGAGATAAAGCTCTGTGTCCCCTAGGTGTTAGCCTGTTCTTGATGCTACGTAGCTCAACTCTGTATCAATATAAGATTTTCTGGTATGTTCTGAGGAATTTTATTTCCTCATTACAATTTTTCTAATTACCACTTTCTATGTCAGTCTTTGCCCAGCCTATGTAAAAATTACCTCCTCAACAAGGCAATAAAAATGGCAGTTACTTTGCTTCGTACTGTAACGGAGCTGTAAATGTTAATGCAACTATTACAGAACATTTCAGTGCAAGCTTATCTGACTTGAGAGCAAGTTTTCTAAAACAGAAGCAATATTAACCTGGAAAAGTTAAGAGATCTGTTATGCGAAGGGATTCTGTGACTTCCAATCTCACAGGTGCTAAACGATGAACAAAAATTCTCAGCTTGCTGTGAGCATGCGCTCTGGGGGTGACAGGTTCCCCCCATTGGATCAGAACACTTGTGATATGATGGCTGTATCTAGAATAGTCACTCATAAATGACCAAACAAAATTGCATGTTGCCCACATGGGAATTTGAAAAAGAAACATCACTGTTGGACTTACTTTTTAACGAGAGCCTGAATTCACAGGAAATACACCTGTATTCAATGGGCTAAATTCAACACAGAAACATTCACATAGCGTATCAACCATACCAATACCTATAAAAAGCCACACCAACTTCTACAAGAATCACAGCAGATTTTAACTGTCTACATCATATCTGTGCCTGCTTCAAATAAATCTAACAAGCAAAGACGAAGCACATATCCTTTAGTCATGAGTTTCACAGAAAGCCCTTCGGAAAGAAAGAATTTTAACTTAAATCAACTTACTTCTGAAGAGTGAGGCTCAGGTTATAGTTGGCGGACTTGATCTTGTTCTGAGCCTCTAAGTGGGTCATGCTGTCAGTGTTGACTCCATCGATGGCTACCACAAGGTCCCCTTGGTTCATCTGTGACTGTGCTGCCTTGCTGCCAGGGGTGATCTATGTGGGAGAAGAGAAGAAAAAGAAAAGTTCTCATCAATGTAAGTCATTCTGCATGCAAAGCACTTCTACAGAACCTGTCCAGAATTATAATGGGAGATTTCCCCCAACTACTGCTATTGCTGCAGCTATTATTGTATGAAAATTAAACAAACTCACTTAACTCACATTTCTGAAAAGGTCCAAGACAATGTCTGCTTGTCATTATTTACACGTTAAGAAGTTAAATCCAGTGTAGTGGTTCTCTTACCACATATTTTCTCCTCCTCAAGGGGATAATTATCATTACTTATATTGGAGTAGTATAAGAGACGTTAGAATTGGAAAACTAAGAAGTCACTATCTGCAGCATGATTTTGTTGTTTTTTGTTTGTTTGTTTGTTTTTTTCCTCCTAAAAGTCATTTTTCCCTAATTAATTCATTATCCTGAGCTGACAGAAAATGGTTGTGTGTGAGGGGCCTTGGGCATGCTTTCCTTCTTTTGTAGTGAGCTTTATAGGAAACACACGTAATTCTTCTTAACCTTACCCACATGCATTTACAGCTCCATTACCAAGACACACCACTACATACCCAAGATAATCTCATCAGTCTGTTGCACTTGACACTCCAGAAAAACCACCAGCACATTTAGAAATAAGAAGCCCCAGTGCTCTGACTACAAACCCAACTATTGTGACAACAGTTTAAAAACTCTGGTTGCTCAGTATGGCATTGCTCCGTGTCAGCTCCAGATGCCTTGTGGCATGCATCTTCTTCAAGAGGACAGTATCCCGAGCTTCATTTTATGTAGCCCCCTCAGCCTGCAGCTGTATGACACTGATTCACTACAGCCATCTCCGCAACTTCGCTCCATTAGGGAACACGAACTGAAAGAGAAGAGTCCCCACATACCTTCAGCCACATCTTAGTGAGTACATCAGATTTGTCCTCTGTTCTCTGCACTCAGTATATAGAGGGTACAGACATAAGCTGTAGTCTTATTTTTTTGATACACACTTCCTTACATTCCTCACTTAAAACAAACAAACAAAAAAAAACACCAAAAAAAGCACAACAACAATAAACAACACAAGGATAATCTAAAATGCTACAACAAAGACTGCAGTCCGCAATTCTTGTGCCTTCTGTACATTGAGCATAAAAGTGAGATGTGTCTGATTGTAAGCCAAAATTGTTGTGTGACGGGGTGAAATACATTGACTTCTCTCTCAGTTTCTCTGATTTCTGCTTCTTCCAGTCCAAAATTTAGATGTTATATCTAAAAATAAAGACACAGTGGGTAACTACTACTGACACAGAATTAGAGTCAAAATAAGGGCGAGGAGATGGTCATACTAATGACTTGGTTTCACTTACCCTAGTGGGATATTTTCTGCCTAATACTTTTAGAAAACACTACCAAAATGGAATGTGTATTTATCAGAACCTATAAAGCACATATTCCCAGGCGAATATGGATTTTTAACTATGGCCATTGCATTGGCCTATCTGAGGCTAAGAGCTACAGAAGTTCTACAGAAAAATTGTGAAAAATAAGGAAATGGTCATGATCATGGCTTACCAGCCAGCATTCCTTTATTTGAAAATGAAAGGAAGGGGATTTATAGTCATCTCTTCAGCTACATATAACGACAGTAACAAATTCTGCACTGTATTTCTTCATACAGCTCTACTGTTCCAATTCCCATTTCAAGAGCCAGTGCAGCATTGATGTCAATTTCCCTCTAAAATTCAGGTTATTAGAGCTGCATAAACAGTATTATGTAAGACTTGCAAATTTTAAAGACGGATCCAATTTATTCTATCCATAATTCAGAATTGTAAAAACATCAGGAAAGGATTATTTCTTTCCCCAGTCTTCTCAGTGGCTAATAAATATGTTGTGTAGATTACCTGGTTCCCTACAGCTTTACATAGGAAGCACTGTTAAAATCCAGAATTCTAATTTGTATGAAGTATCCCAATCAAAATCAAGAAATAAATCTATTTTAGACAGAAGCTAACAGGCCCATCTGAGAAACTTTCAAGTGAACCCAGAGTGTGCAGTTACAATGGACATTGAGAACAGTCAGCAATTGCTGGGGACAAAATACCAGTGTACATATGGAGATACAGGAGAGCCAAATCTGAAGTATCAAGGCACTTTCAAGACTATCTTGTTCCCATTTTTAAAGATCCAGCAGAAAGGAATGCAAAGTGTTTATCTATTGGCATGCTCCTTACCCTGAAAATTCAGCTCTCATCTACTATTTACTTACTAAATAATCACAGACAGAGAAGATCTGTCTTTGTGAAAACTTCAGAAATTGTTTTCTATGTAAAAAGTTGTAAAAAAAATATTTAGAAAATGAAGTGTGAATTGTTAATTCTACCTCAAAATTAGACTGAAAATCCAGGCGCAATTGTCACAAAGTCAATTCTAGTTTGCTTGTAACCCAGCTTCTCTTTAAATACAAAATTAAAAAAGCGATACTGAATATAGAAATATAATACTGCCAATGTAAAATATAGTTTCATTTTGTCCACTAATGTTTTTATCTGAAAACATCACTAAATCTAGACAGAGCTATTTCAGAAAACCTTTGTAATGGTCTTACTTGCTCTAGGTTACAGCACAGCCTTTGGATGCTAGGTGTTGCGAGTGACTTTATTTAGGGCTACAACGAGACGTTTGCCAGAGATTTACGGCATAGCTGTAATATCTGCCAATTGATTTAAAACAAAACAAGAAAAACAAGCCAGAATACAGCTGACACTAAGATCTAATTTTAACAGCATTTCCTTAGCACGCCAAGCACAGACTTCATTTTGAAAAGCAAAGCATATTTCACCTCTCTCAGAAGAGCACAGAAGCACTCGCTGCTTCAGAGATGTGGATTTTTAGCTCTCAAAAATTTCCTACAAGGCAGACATCTAACTTCCAACATCCCCAGCTTAAGGCAAGTGGGCTGGCTGGAAGTATCACATGTTGCTTTGAATGCACCACAGAGAATTCTTACTACACTCTTTTGTGAGGAGAGCTGTATACTGGGTGAATATATAGCACACCAGTGACAGCTGTGCCCTAAAAAATAAGTCTGCACCGGGTTCAGAGTAAGTGCTACTTAGCAGGAGTCCTGGGAGGCAGCGTACAAAGTGCAGCTGCTGCACCACCTTGAGAGCAGCATGTGTTCTTGTGCAATCCCCCTCAGCTCCACTCCGAAGGGAGAGAGACAGGGATCAGGCAGCATTTGAGTGGCTGAGTGTTAAAATACTAATGAGAATGCTTGTATAAACAGATGGATGGACACAGCTTCCCTGCGCCCAAGGAATTCCTAATTTACAGACAGACAAAAATACATACAGAGGCCTACGCAAGTGAGAAGGTGCTAATACAGCAGCTTGCAGCATTAGCCAGGGCATCTTCTTTTCCTAGGACTTGAGCTATGCCTGCCCCCTTTCTGACCCAAGCCCCCAGATCAACAAGTTAAACTTTTCTCATTTAAGAACAGCATCTCACTAGCTCTAGAAATAAGCTAAAGCATTGTGAATGAATAACCTCTTCTATTCAGGATGTCTAGGACAGAAGACAATATTGAAAGGAAATGCTCCTTTCCATAGTCAGAAAGGCTAAAACTCTGAGACAGGACATAAGCTATCAGTTACCAGAGTACGTATTACTGCAAGAAAAGGAATGGACAGATGCTAAGGATCATTAGAACGTAAAATGTATTACCCTGTAGGGAAAGCAGCATTTAATCTCCCTCTTAACTTTTTGCCACTACATTTTTATATAGAAGCTTCCAACAAACCTTCAGAGACTTTCTAAGCACCAAGGCTCACAGTGGCTGGGAACGGCAGGAAAACTTCCCAGAGGGGCATGAGCCACTGAAGGAGACGTTGAAACCCCTCTGCAGCCCGGTTAATACTGAACGCCCATATGAACCAACTACTTATCTCTGGACTGAAGGCATCAGCTCCTCTCCTATTTACATTGTGAAAAAGTTCACTAGGGAAATTTATAGTATTGTTTCTTAAATGTTTCCCTTCCCATCCCTGTCTCCATAATAAATGTGCAACAATTCCAGAGGGAAATTCATTGGTTTTCTTAGATCATTCTGGACAAGAAATGACAGCAAAGAAAAGGAGTAAAACTCACTGGGGTAATCCATCCGATAGAAATTCACCACTTCACCCTGCACATTGCCAGAAGGCATGAAACAGGAACAAAGGAAGAAACAGCCTAGATAGCCTTATACAGCAAGCATCCCACTATCTTTGATGATAGCTTTTATACCTTCCAGGTCCAGATGGAAGAACTGAGCAACCCTGATTAACTGTAAAGGCAGGGGGCTGCAGAATACCGCGAATAAAAGTCCTTGTACATATCATTAACCACTCTTAGAGAAAGTAAGCTGTAAAAAGCAGCGACCATTTTCCCAAAGACAATGCCTGACTGTTTTTCAGTTTACTACAAGGCTCCTTAATAAAAACAAATATTTTGCTTGGGTTTTAATAGGAAAACAAACCCGACCTTAAATAAATGCTCAAGGGATCTGCAAAATATTCCACTGACACCTTGAAGAGTTTCCATTTATACCAACTAGAGCCGAGCTGGCAAGCTGCAAAGGCATTCTGAAGTGGCCTCTCAGCCTGCGCTTCATCTGTAGTTAGGAAGGAAAATTACAATACATGTGAGAACACCCAAAATAGCTTTAATCTACCTCTCTTGCATACCAGGAACCACAATGCCACAGCAGCACAGGGATTTTGTGGGACAGCCAAAGGCTTACAATACAGGACACTCTGTGCTGAGATCTGTACTGCAACAGCAGAACTGCAATTAGCACTTGAGCTGCGCAGCTTACCTATCAGCCAAACCATGGTGGCACAGAGCAATGCTACCTCCATAACCAACAAATATTTACTTTCTTTTTAATGCCTCCCCAAGGCCCCTCTTCATCCACAATATATAGACTTTTCAAGGGAAATGACTAGGAAGCAGCTCTTCTTGCTGAGCTAAATAGACCCAGGTGATCAAAATAAGCCAAAAGTAAAAGATTTTCAGCTGGGAAATGGAAGGAAGCACATGGGCAATATTTAGGGAGAAAAGGCTGTGAGGAATATTTTGAATGAATGCAAATGCTCTTGTCCCTGGTTAGAAGGCATTCCAATCATTCCCTTCCCTGTTCCCTCTCCACCTTATCCTTGTTTGAAATAAAGGATAATCTACAGATGAGATAGTCAAACATAGATGGGGCTCTTGAAAAGGATTTGTTGGCATAGCCAGAAGACTATTCAGCTCTCTAAATCTTGTATAACATTACTGTTAATAATCTCTTCTCTCTTTTTCTGCACTGAAAAATAGCTGTTACATCTCTTCAGTCTACTCAGCATCATGTACTGTGCCATGACAGCGTGTGCTGTGTATCTTGCAGAAATGAAATGGAAGCAGAGTTGAGTCATACAATAGACTTTGATTGTTTTAAGGAACAAGTGAGCAAGTTCTTCTTTGGTATCTGAGTTTAATGTCCTTAATGCAAATAAAGTTTGAGAATATACCTGAGGTACTGATGCTTCATGTTCTGGCAACCCTGTACATGTATTTCTGTCAACTTCCACACAACAACTCGCTGCAGCAAAATTACACAGAACATGTAAGTGCTTGAAGGATTACAATTGCCAAATTTCTTCAAAGTTTCCCCCTTCCTTCCCTCTCTTTTATTCACTTCGAATTCATTTTGAGGCAATTGATAAGGTAATAAATTGATAAGGTTCTAGTAGATAAATCTTACCTATCAATATAGCCTTTCAGATTGTCACAGCTCTCAGCTTCTTGAAATCTATTCTGTTTTTTTTGACTTCCTGATACAATTTGTCTCATCTCCCACTACAGGCATTAGCAATAAACTGAGTTTATGTCTTTTACTATTGGCCACTATGGTAAGATTTTCTTTAAGTTCGTTCTTCTTAAGGCATTTCATTGTATATAGCTAAGACCACAATGCTTTATGATCTGACAGGGTTTTGATCCATTCAGCAACAATAAGGCCTCTCTGAAAGTGCATTTGAGACAATACTGTTTTAGTCTGGCATTTAGTGGCCCGCAGCCATTTCAACATTAAGCAGCTCAGAATAATAGCTTTGACTTTGAGCCTGTCCTAAGGATGAGGCACAGATATGTCTGATCTGTAAGTGACTTTTCTGCTCCTGGGTGTTTGTAAATTAGGATGCTTTGATGCAGGCTTAGACTTAACTCTTCTTTAGATATGCATGTTTATTGAGTTCTTTTTGTTTCTGGCTGCCAGAGGTATAATTCTTCCTCTGAAACAGTAGCTCCCGGTTTGGCACAGCAAATAGCAGTCCTGTCTCTAAATGAGAAATATGTAGCATTCAACTCCATGCTTTTCCTGCAGATGCTACAGTAGCATTGTACACATAGAAAGACATATGTATAAGAGAAGATGAAATGTAGCACATGTCCACAGTGACAAGGATGTTGAATCAGAACTAAATCTGCAGGAACTACACCCAATAGCATGTCACTATTTTGTCTCTAAGGATTTAGAGGCTGTATTTCCCAATGTGAACCTGTTTCAGTTGGACAGCCCAACATTATCCATCTACTATACAACATCAGTTACCTATCAAACACTCTTCTTATCTCCAAGAATAAATGTTTTGCTCCTATGGACTTCATCCATGCCTTGTGAGAGAATAAACAAAAGCACGAGCTTCAAAATGTTAGCATGAAAAACTCCATAAATTCAAGTGAATTAGGAAAAGAAATGAAAAGAAGCCAAGATCCCCTGAGGAAGTGCAATTCAGAGTTCTTTTGTAATATGCTGTGCCATGTTTAGTGGACAATATAACATCCTGCCAGGTATCCCAGCAGCATCTTTGAATTTTCCAGCATTTTGCTGGATATATCAGGAAGCAAGCAAAGTTCTAAAGACAGAGAATGTTTCTTTTACCTGTTAAAATTTAACAGCTTAAGCTTTGTTCAAGCTTTTGTATCAGAAATGCCAATTCCCTTGTGAAGCGAAAGGAACCACATTTGTTTAAAGGGGATTGATTTGAACACATGGATATATTCTCAATGTTTGTGTATAATCTCACTATAATCTCTGAAAGGCAAAACTTGCGATGATGAAGATTATGAAAAGACATAAAACAAAATTATAAGATGACAATCTTTTAATTTTTAAATAATCTTTTAATAATTGTTTAATAATCTTTTAATAATCTTCCTCTTAAATAAAAATGAAGAAGCTTATTTTACTGGTCCTTTATCTTAACTAATGAGAGAAGTGGCTGTTGCAGAGGACAAGGCTTTGACTTTTATTGAATGATGATGCTGATGCTGGTTGTGGGTGTTTTAACCCATTACAGTGGTGGGTACAGCAATCTGCAAAAATTTCCCACCTAAAGCTTGAAGAGAATAATGCAAAAGCAGATCTTATTTGACAAAGTACCAGCCAATGACATATATGGCTTTCTCAAGGCAAAAGCCTTCCCTCTAGGTGAATTTCACATCCACCAGGTTTGTAATCCTCTGTTGCATAAATGTAGCTAAGTACCTTCCCACACATCACACAGTGACTTCAGGGCATGTAGCAGAATTAAGCTCAACAGTTTTCAGAATGTATTTTTGGTCCTTTTTTTTCCATGAACATATACTCTACAATAACCAATTTTTATGTGACTCCAGAATGGCTTCCTGTTTACAGACAAAATGAAATAATAGAAATGAGGTGTTTTAACATACTGGTACTGTCTGTAGCTAAAGGCTATTTCAGACTCAAAATAAAAAAGACAAAGGAGTAAGATGGAAAAATAGTATCAATTACTGAGAAAAACATTGATTTTTGTTCAAACACTAATTCAAAAAGGGTATATTCAGTGACCATAAGTTCACCTGCTTGCCTTCTCTCCCCTCCTCACAATCAAGCTTGTGATGAAACAGGAGGCCAAGTAAATCCTGTCAGCATGGATCCTATATAATATAGGTCTCACAAGCTTGTTTCATATCATGTCAGAAAGAAGTTGGATCAGCTGGATGCGCTACACACAAAGGTAACCTGGACCGATAGCCTTTTTTCCCCAGCAAGTATTTCTTTATCAGCCCCCTTCTCTACCTGCACCAATTTGTATGGAGAATCTGAAGAAAAAATCTTTTACAAAACACTACGCACAAGACAGAGATAATATGTTCTGAAAAGGTACAGAAAGTCTTCATTAAACTAGCATGAATGCTGTTTATAAGCCAACATATCCTGACAGGTACAACTGAAATTACAGGTAAAGTAAGAACTTGTAACATCAAGAACGGTGCACTGAAATAAAGTTCTAACAAGGATGTCCCATAAATTTGAAAAGCCATAAGCTGATGCAGAGGCAGATAATTTAGGAAGAGCTTTAAGAAATGAATAGCCTCAGCTAGTTAATAGTACTTTGCTTATGGTGAGTGGCTCTTCATTTGAACTGACCTATGTTTGAAGATCCAAACAATGCCACTCACCTTCATCACTATGTCTTCTATTTTTATGCCCAAGTTTCGGGTTGAAACATGACTCAAAAATTCCCAAGCACTACCAAGAAAGATATTCTTGGGGAATTTCCATCCCAGATAAAGGAAAGAATCTGTGATCTCATGATTCCTAATTCAGCAGAGTGCATAGTTCAAGCAGCCTCAATTAGCTTTGGATAAGTGACTGAGTTTTTAATTTGCAGAGTTGTGTTTTTTTTTTTTTTTTTTTAATACTCAAAGTCCCAGTCCCTCTAACAGTTCTCTAAAATGGCACAGCATTTTTACTTTACTATCCCATTCAGCAGCATATTCCCAACCTTGTTAGAAAAGTATATCTACTTCAACAATAGGAAAAGCACAAACTTTGACTTTCACAGTAAAAATTAGTTATTGCTCTGACAATGAAGAAATTTGGATCCATTGCAACAGTAATACCAGGGGTATTACCTATTTTTCAACATTCCTCTGCCAGTCTTTTGGGAGCCCAGAGAAGCACTCTCTTGTGGACAAGCTAGTCTGGAGCAATGTTTTGCTCAATCCTTTTTGGATGTTTTGCTTCTCTCCTGTTTTACCTCAGCTACATATGGTGTTCACTATTTAATGGTGTAAGCAACACAAAGTTAAGGCAGGATTATTCTTCCAGTGCACTCAGGTTTTAGTAGAGTGCTCCAGGTAGGGCCTTGAAGCACGCCCTCTATGTCTACTTCAACTCTCACTCCTCTCTACATTCGTACTTCTCTTTGGTAACTAATTGCACTTCGAAGAAAAGTGACAGTAATGACAGATGATGTCTACAAGTTTCGTAGCATGCTCAGTGGTACAGAAGCTAGGACATATGTTTGAAAATGGATTAGGCATTTATCTAATAAACATTCTTAAGTAACAAAGTTTAGATGTGTGAGTTTTATGTGAAAATCATCCTTATCCTCCTTGGTATATTTAGCTAAACTTTATTTAGGTGAATGTGAACATGGTTTTTAGTTTAAAATACTCACTTATGCTTGAATCAGAGCATGGACCACTATGGATAACGAAGCTGTATAACTTACACTTGAGAATTGTTCTGCAAGGTGCTTCACTTCCATTCCAAAACTGTATTTTTTATCTTTTATTCCTTCCTTGGAAACTGCAGACATTTTTTTTCAGAAGTGCTGGAGTCAGAGGTTGTATTGAGCTACACACGTAGCCACAGTAAGTTTCAAAATTCAGCATGCCCAATTTAGGAATTTTCCTCTCCTGCTCCAGGGCAAATATGCTAATTATGATAATCTGTTTGCATATTTTGTGTTGGAATAGATGTTCACAGGACATCTATTTAGGTCCATGGAAGGAATGCATTCAAGTTAAAAATTTGGCTTAACAATGTTTTCTTTGGCCAAGCAATTTCTGCAGTGGAGCATGTCAAAAGCAACTGGCTTGGAGGAGGCAGCAGGGAAGTTTGTTTGATCAAGAAAATTTCATGAAGTTTGAAGTGGGATGCCTCCCTGTGCCCAGTTTGTCTTTTTATCTTCATCTAGCACTAAATTAATTGCTAAACAATGAATTGTGTAGATGACGAAATAAAAGTTACTTTAATAGGGATTCCTGCTGCTAATAAAACTGTTGCTTGTCTGATACAAATAAGGAATGAAAGGAACATGTGGAAAAACAAGCTAACCCTCCACTTTGATCTCAAATGAAGACTTAGCTAAACTGCAGAACAACGAGCTTCATCATCTTGTTTTGTCAGAAAACAAGCCTCTGAATCGCTAAATTAAAGTGCTGGTTTGGATTGCATAAAGCAAAAATGTCTCTAAAGGAGACAAAAGATTGATGCATTCCCCAATATCAACATGCAGATCTCAGATCCAGCCAGAATTATAACTGATGGTATTATGAAAGTTCTGTTCTACGCAGAGTTATATTTACAGTAATGTTTATCAGAGCTATACACCCATGCACAAACAATCTGTACGCATTTTGGAGTTTTAGTATGTTGTCAGTTTGATCTTAGCCAAGTTTCTCTAAACCCTCTTTAATCAGGAAATTGCTTAGTAAATGACTGGCTCCCACCTCTCCAAGTCTCTCTTTTTCACTTTTGTTTTTTTAATATCCTTCTTTCTCTGGCTGCATCACACTCAGCAAGATTGCTCACTCTTGTGAATCATGTTTGCAGAGAAAATATTTAATAGCTGTCAGCAACAGAGCTTTGATGTGCTCCACATCAAGAACGTGCCAACTGCAACTGCAGTAGAAAACATTTCTCAGAGTGAATATGCACCTATTTAACAATGGGAGGCTTTTACTTCAGATACCAAGAAGTGGAAATAAATTAAAATTAAGATTGCTGGGATGGTAATTGGGCAGCTGGGGAGATTTCTGTGGCACACGAAAGTGCCGAACAGATCTGTATTCATAATCTCTCTTTAGCCAAGGATATGTCTTCTATTTATAGGATTATAAAGCTCTTCAAGAGACTGTAAAATTACATACACATATGATATGGGAGCAACACATACATTTTACATGTAATTGCCTAATGAAGTCTGAAAATCCTCTCACTTTTACTAGACATTTTTAAAATAGGACCACAGATTATGTCCATCTGGTGTTCTCAGCTGGTGACAGGCATTTTCTTCTGACTGGCCTTTCCCTCTGCCTTTTTGTACCATTTCCAAGACTGAAATAATTTTGGCCTCTATATGCTGCTTCCACTTCCAGTGGACCTTCTACACAATTCCAGATAATACCAATGAGTCTTTTGGGTCATACCCAGTCCAGGATACGTGCAAATAAAAATCATTCCTATCCCACACAGTGACATGAGCCTCTTATTATACAGCTAGAAAGCAACAATTCATGTTTCATATTGATGCTATTCTTCAACAGCTATCCAAAGTCAGAGCTTGGAAAAGACAACATTACCAGGTCTTTAGTCCTTACTCACTACTAGCAATAGCATTTTACCAGCAGAATTTTCTTATCAATTTGGAAAGACTCCCAAGGTTGCAGAGGGAAATATTAAATTGAAGTGATAGCTGATATTAAAGCTACATGCATCAGTCACACGAAGATGATGTAAATGCAAACTTAGATTAACCTATTAGTCTGCTGGTAAGACACCAGAAATGTGAGGAAATTCTGTTTTTAAACAGCGAGGCACTGACTGCTCTCTTTCACATATGCACAGTGCCCAGTGTAATGGGGCCCACACCATTCCTGACACTGTTCCTTAGGGCAATGCAAGTATTACAAGCAATAAATGTATTTGAGAGTGAAAAGTAAGGCATCAAACACTATTTTGGGACAAGGACACAGAAGACTAGTATAAAGTTGTCACCTGGGTATTAAAAGGAATTCTTAACAAAATACAAAAAGAAATAAAAAAAAAAAAAAAAAGGAGAAACCAAGACTTTTTTTTTTTTTTTTTTTTTTTTTAAGATCCTGGATGCATCAGAAAAGAGCAAAACTGTCTTTACTCTCCACTTCTCCACTTCAAAACATTATTATTCCTTGCCTAACTCTGCTGCTCTGTGAGAATACCACAGACAAACAGAACTGACATAAAACCACAGATTTCAAGCTCTGTTCTCCTCTGCCCTGCTGTCCAGGCAGTGGTTCTAGCATCTGCTGCAGCCCTCTGAAGAGATGTGCAATGAGTGCAGACCTAAAAGCTCTGCAGACAATAAGGTATTAGTCATATCTCTTGGGAGGCCCCTTATCCTTTTTTTTATCATGCATGACCCTGTAAGAATGTGCAATGTGATAGTTCAGAGAAAAAGCAATAGGCTGACAAGCTGGGCTTTTGCTGGCTGCAACTCAGATATGACACAAAGTCATGCCCATCTTATGTAAAGACTGATAAGAAGGCAGTGTGCTGTTTATACTATGTCAGTGTGTAATTAGAAAGTCTTGTGCTTGCATTAGTAGGTACACTGATAATCATCCCTTAAAAAAAAAAGAATGGAGAACTGAAAGTCCAAATATCAAAAGCAGTTAAATCCTTCTACAGAAGTAAGTGGAAAGAACAGCTTTTGAAACAGCATGACTACAAGTACCTTCCCCAGGTGAGGTGTGAATCAAGCTGGTGTGGAAGTTAGTGAGTCAAGGAGTCTCACGCAGGAAATTAATTCCTTTGTGCATGCTCCTCCTGTGACCACTGCCTGTTTGTTTGGAAGACCAGACAACTTCTGTCTCTCATATTGACAGGCAACAAGAAAATAAAATCCCATTACAAGTAAAGCAAAAGCATTGAAAAAATATTATGGTCCCAATTTGCTATTACTTAGCCCAAAGTTATTCTCTTGAGTGCAAATGCAAGCATTTCAGTTTCTCTGTAGCCCTACACATGACTGCATAGCTGCCTGGAGATGGTAAAGCAGTTTACATTTTCACCTCAGACAAAATACCAACAATTTCTTCTCAAATAACATTTGGAAAACATACCTTTAATTTACAATAGGATTCTGGAAGCTCTTCTGTACCTCTGTTGTTTTAGGATAATGTTTGCTGGTTTTAAGAATATGGAAATAAAACTAAGGATGGTGGACAGCCTGGTGCTTGCGTGCCTTTTCTGTCCCTTACTTTGCTTCTGTTTGAAGAGCACCCTTCCTGCTCTTATCAATAGTAAGAGCTTGAAAGTCCATTTTACCTTTACATTAAAGAAACCGTCTCTAGAGAGTATGGCTGGAGACACTGCAAACTCCACAAGAGAGCAGGCTGGCCCTCCTGCAAAAAGCACACCTTTCACTTTGTGACAGACAGTCCACATCTCCTCCAGTATGTGAGCTGAACACTAAGTACACAGTTTTTGCAATCTTTTGAATAAATGACATGTAAGCTTAAATCACAGAAACTAATGTTTGAAGATCCATATGTTGGCAGAATGCAGAAAACTATTCATGTTAGTAGCAGAAAGACAGGAGAATAGTCCATCAACAGGATCCAACTACATTAATTTGCAGTTCCATTAAGCAACTCCTTGTCAGGACAAACCTATGAAACATGAAGTAATGAAAATAAAAATACATACACAACAGATCTAGGAGAGACTGAATTTCAGATTTCAGAGTTGTACACTTAGCTCAGTGGAATGAAAAGATGTTTACAAAAACTTCTGAAGTAAGTATGAGTTAATATTAAGAAAGTCACTTTTTCTTTTTCCTGAAAAAAATATTTTGTTTTCATTTATAGCTTTGTGTAATAGATATAACAATTCAACTGGGAAACATCCATGTATAGAAAGTACACAAACTCAAATCCAATCATGAAATATAATAATGCCAAAGAGATTGAGGAGTCTGTGAGATTTTACATAGCTATAGACAAAGTATTTGTCAATCCATAACACAGCTATTTCCATAGCAGACAGTCATTGGAACTGTGCTGACAGTAGTAAAGGAAAAAATACTAATCCATTTGTTGCAAGCTTGTTATCTAACCTACAGTAGTATTTTCTGTACTTAGAAATACAACCTTGCATTTCTGAGACTTGACTTAGGAACATTCAGTGTAACAGCATTCATTAATACATCCAACCACTTAGTTGTTCTAAAAAATTCAGTTTCTTTGTATCAGAACTTGTTTTGCCTTGTTAAAAATGAAAGCATTCCCATTCTGTATGAGGCTTGCACTTACACATACATGCCCCTGTTTCATGAAGGGCAGCAATCCAAATTATTACAAGGACTAAATGCTAATTAATTCTCCCTTATGAGTTATGATAAATGATTTCAGGGTAAAGCTATACATTTTCCAAAGGGGCTTTATCACAGCTATGTTGACAGGACTTTCAGTATGGTGGTATGCTCAGTACTACCTTGAAGTAGCTGAAGTATGTGCCACAGCAGGTGCCACAAGTAGAATATAGATTTGCTTTGACATTAGAACACAGGGTATACAGTGAGTGCAGAATTGTTTTATGGGTTTCAAAAGCATATGTCATGAATGGTTTGGAAAAGCTGAGCCTTTGGGGTACAGCATTAGAGTCAAAGCTAAGCTAATTCGAAGAAATCTTGCCTCATTATGGTAAGAGCTGTTTGTACTTTATGACTACTAGGATATCTGCTATTAAAGAAACATTTTGCCCTCTAAAGCAAAAGCTTGCTGAAATAAGACCGAAGTATTAAAACACTGTTGGAGCTTTAAAGGATACATTTCTGCCACAGAATTGCAAAAATTAAATATACGTTTATTACACAAAATGTAAAAACATCAGCATTTCACATTTTTGATAATGATGTCTTGATAAAAAATTCATCTTTAATTTTTGCACCAACTCCCAGTGTCATGGGACACTGGTCATCAATGATAGTCCTAGTCATTCAGTTATGAAGTGGCATAATACATGACATCTTTTACCAACAAAAAGATCTCTCTGTATCTACGACTTCGTGTGTCCATAACCTAGACTGATCAATTCCCTCTAACAAAGTATATGTGGAGCACCTCCTTGTTAGCTATAGTTATACCTCCCTGCTGACACATACACTTCCTACAACCACAAACACACATATGCTCCTCCACTTTTCATCATCATTTGGAAACTTTCAATAATATTGTGATCTGTGCAACAAAGCTTTATAAAAATTTCTTTCTAGCTTCTAACAATTTTGGCCTTTGTAATGGCACTCTACAAAGATGTTGATGATTCCGTTCCTGGTAAAACCATCTCGTTTTCATTTTCACAAATTACTACTGACCTTTCTTGGGCCATCTGCAAAATAAGTTTATTGCCTTACCTATGAATTAAGGTCAAGGATAACCTGCAAAAACTGAAATGAAATATTTAACCAGTCTGCTCGATAGCCAGCTTATAGACGTGAGGTACACCAAAACTTTAGCTAAAATTAAAGATGTGTGAAAAATAATGGAAACATCCCAAATGCCACAAGGAAAGCAGCCTACGCAGTGTATGTATTTCCTAGATTAACCTTAAGATAAATATATATAGAGAGAGACAGAAAACCTCGAGCCTAGCTCTTAGATTAAAACTTTTCAAGCTAGATTTTCAGATATTAGAAAAAAAAAAAAAAAGCATATTCCATGGTGCTCAGTATCCTTAATGGAGTGATGTTGGCTTAAACCAGGTTAAAAAAAAAATATTATTCTTATTTTAGGGAATGTAGCATTTCTCTTGCAGAAATAATTTTATTTTTACATTAAATCATATTTTTTCCCCAACCTCCTTTTAACACAAGTGACTGAGGAGTATTGTCCTTCAACTCTGAAGGGTCTTTACAAATATATTTCCCCTGTAACTTCATAGAACTAGTGGAATTATACCAGGAATAAATACATTCCAGTATCTTCAGTTACTCTGTTTGGAAACCAGTCATTTGCCTGACCTTCAGTGCAATGCTAAAAACAGAGTTTGTCTGTCATCGAGAGCCAGTGAGATTTCAGATAAAACAGAAGTCATGGCTCCTGCAATGAAATTCCAGAAGTGTCTATCAAAAGAAAAGCTTGCCAACAATAGCATCTCACTCAGTCCATACTTCTATACTCTTATCAAAGTAAGAAAAAAAGAGGAGATCTGACATTTGGAATTGGGCAGAGACAGTAGCATTCCTTAGTATGTGAATCCAAAAGGATTCTTTAATTATAATAGCTTTGGTTCTCTAAGGGTCCAATCATTTCTCACAATTCTCAGAAGTGTGTCCCCGTCCCCCCCCCCCCCCCGTTCAAAATATTCAAAGTGAAATATCACTTATTAGACCATATGGAGAACTGCTCTTCTCACTGCCAACCCAAGAACCACTATAAAATAACATACAGATCAACACAAAATCTTTGTTCTAAGCCCCAGCATAAAAAAAGTGAGCAAGCACTGAAGTGGAAAACAGGACTCTTTGTTCTCCAGGCATCCTTGTTTAAATTAAAATAGATGACTCTTGTGTTTATTAGAATACGAGGCTTTCTTACAGCAGGGTAGGTGCCAGGTACAGCTTGAACTTTCTTCCTCGTGGCCCTATGCCAGCATATAGGCTTAAAGCCTTCTCTCCTTTTTCAGACCTGACCCTCTCATTTCTCTTGACACCACTCAATCCAAACTTAAACCTCAACATACTGTCCCACACCTAGCAGGATATTACAGAATGGTTTGAAGGTGAAAGATTTGTAAAACACAAGTCACCAGAGTAATTTCCATGTTTTCTAGGTATCTGTTAGTACACACATACCTTGTTTACAACCTCACTACCTTGGAATAAGTTTAAGTTCCAATCTTCGTCCAGCCTTACAGTTTCTTCTTACTTAGGTCTGCACTAACAGGACATAACCATGCTTATGGATGGGAGTGGGTTGGAGGGAAGAAGCCAGCAAAAAGGTTACCATGTCATCCTTAACGTCGTGTGCTTGTATCACAAAACTGGCACTGTATATTTTAATCCAAAACCACAGACCTGTCCTAGTCTCTCTCTCACTAGTCTCTGCAATGAAAATTAGCCATGAAAATATAAAATGGAAGTGTCAGAGGTAAGAACAGAAAGGAAAAAGACAATGTCAAGACAATGTCAGGGCTCACAGAAAGTGAACAGAATAGTTCAAGGCTAAATAGTGATTAAGAATCATATTATCAATTTTTAAGAAGAGCTTACAGACAGCGCTCCTTAAAGGTGATGTTGTGGCCCTCTCCCGTTAACTAACTGAGAATTTTAACAGTGCAACCTATTTGCAACACAAAGTGAGGCAAATCACTAGAGAAATACTATCAAGAGACACAACCGAACCAATGGCTCTTTGCTTGTGCTGTCACAGCAGTGCCCCACTCTGACAAGTTCAGAGCCTGTTGGACAGGCTTTGTAAATTCATCTGATGGCCATAAAAACTATTGTCTAACTAGGCAAAGCAGACAAAAAGACTAGAAAAAGAAACAATGCGCTAGAGCTAGGAGACAAATCCAAGTCTCAGGTGTCACTGAATGTTAAATGAATTAAACTGGACAAAGTAAAAAGACACCATCAGCACAGCCTAGATTTTTACTGATTCTGGTAGCACAGCAAAATAAATTGGACAAAATGGAAGTGATGGTGTGACAACTGATAAGGGGAAGGGTATGTGTGTATGTATATGTACATACATATATATATATAAATCATGGGGTGTCTGTTCAACACCCACATTTAAAAATAAAGCATGAGAGATTTTTCTATAGGCCACTTGTATCCAGACATATACACAAATCATATGCAGCATATATTCAGAAGAAGACATAGAGAGAATATTTCTTGTGTACCAGCCCAAAATATAGAACTAAACTCAACTAAAAATACACCAAGGACACTGAAAATCACCATCTTCATCTATTCTCATGATGTGTTATCTTTGTAAACTAACATGCTATTATTTGATCTCCTTGTATTAAAACAAAACAAATGAAAATAGGGATGTGGAGTGTTTAATATTATGGAATCATTAAAATACATGAAAATATTCAAATAAATATTGGGAAATTATTTGATGTTTCAACTTTACCTCAAGGTGGTCACCACCAGCTATTGGTTGGCGAGTCAGGATTCAGGCAGAAAAATGGTTTTAGTTTACGACACGCTGAGTAAACTATTTTTTACTGAGTATCACATTAATGTAACCATAGCATCAGTGGGAGGATACGAACAGAATATGGCATACACGCTCCTCTTTTTTCAGAGAGGTTTTGGGAATTTAGTTTTTTGTTGTTGTTGTTTCTTTGTTTTCTTGATAATCCTTGATCCATATTTCATTATTATAAAAATAGGTGAACTGCAGCAGAAAAAGATAATCCTTTAAAGAGTTCTTCCTATACTACCTCTTTTTGCAGAATTAATAGGCACTAAGACACTGTCGTATCAGGGAGGATATATGGACCAGCCATTACTCTCAGACGCAGCAAAGAACAGGCATTGTAGGAGACGATTAAAACTAAGGACTGCTGACCTTCAAGCCAGCACATTCATTGTAAATGTTCTAGAATTAAATGCCAAAAAATAAAGTTTTTTCCTAACCTGTTTTTCTACACATTGAACAAGGATGCTTACCAATCAGCTACCTGACATGAGACCTTCCTTGGCCTCCTAACACTGGAAACACATTTAATGTTGGGATCCAATATAATATTTTCCAAGACCAGTGGAGGAGGATCAAGACTAAATTTAGTACAAAAGGGTAATGTTATTTACAAGTCCTCTTAGCAAAGCTTTCCTCAGAAATAATTAACTGAAAGTCCAGTTAACATGAGGCAAATCATTTTAAGTGGTAAATTGTTTTACAACTGCTCCTTTGTCCTGTTTCCTGGCAACATTGAGTTTTATTAAAACAAAAAAAAAGTTACAGAATAAATTAATAATTGAGGTAAATGCTCATTGTGGCAAGAGAAAGAGACATATCACAGCAAGAAACAGATCCAGTTCTGAGTTCCAGAACTTCCCCATGGGAAGGATCAGCATCTCGCACTGTACTTATAAAATATAATACTATAATACTGTACCAGAGTGTCCTGCCTCCTTTCCAGGTTGTCTTTAGGACACATGAACTCCAGGGAATTGTGGGTGGAGTGTATGAAAGATCTTATTGCAGCTGCTTGTACTGCACCTGTTCAAGGGATAAATAAAGCAGCTAAGTTCTAGTTTTGGTTTCATTCGCTGACAGTCGCTTGATGCGGAAAGAAATGATATACCACCTCCTCATCTTGTCAATCATTCGGCAAATATGTATTCAATATTGTGGAAATGATGAATTTTCCCCAGAATGTTCCCACAAGCATGGATAAGCTCTCTGACAAGTCACATACACATAGGGAAAAACTTATGGCTCTTTGCTCCATACTCTTCCAGACAATAACCCTGTTCACATAAATTATTAATCCTGCAACCTCATCCTATTTTTACTGGGAAAGGGATTAGAATTAGGTCTATATGAAACCACAATTAAAACTGAATTAATTCAAATTCTCTGGAGTTTATGAAAAGTTTATTCTGTTGTCCCCTGCCCCCTGCCCTCCCTCTCCTCCCCCCCTCTTATTTATGTCTGATTTCCAATGCTTGAAGCATAATATTATACTGTGTAAAAGAAGAAATATGCTAGATCTTTACGTGTTGAAGATCCAGACCTTTTTTATATGAGTCATTGGGGTCTTTCCACTGACACTGGGGACACAGATGTGCATCTTCACAGGGCACATTTTCCACAAAAGCTTCAGGACAGATTTTTTTTTTTTTTTTTTAAATCTATTTTGCTTGCTTGCATATTTCTTTAGGTCTCCTAAAGAAAGATTTCTAGAAACACAATCAAGTGGATTATGTTAGCCTCAGAAGACACAACACAGGTTGAGAAAAAAGAAGCATGTTCCCATATTGGGAAACTTAACTGTGTTTTACCACTAAAAAAAGGTGGAAATGTTCATAATGGCCACCCATTAGTATTTTTCAGGAAAAGAAACATGTCCTACTACCCACATTCAGCAGATTTTCTTCAGAGAAAAGGTTGTAGATAGCAATCTGAAGCTGTGTCTTATAGGGTCAGAAAGTGAAGCTCTGCAGAAATGTAGCAAAAGAAGGAAATTGCTGATGAGCAGGACAAAAACATTAGACTGTGGTCCATAGGACGCGGTTGTAAAAGGAGGAAAGGGTCTTCCAAAAATTTTCCATGGCAATACACTTCACTCTAAACACAGAAATGATACTGAGATTAGCTACAGCTTGGGTTCCCCAGCGCAGGGTAACAGACTATTTAACACAGCAACGCGTGTAATCAGAGAAACAGGAAACCCAACAGCTACACAAACAGCACTTGTTAGCCTCCATAAGGTACCCTTTTTAACTAACTTCTTCCTGTATTGTTTCAACCAGAATATTCTTTCCATCTTCCCCTTTGGTCTTCCATGAGAAGTTATAACACCTTGTGGAAGGATCTGAGATTTTCAGTTTCCAAATGCAGTCTTCATTTCCTTGCTCCTCCACTCAGTGTGCACTAAATTTAAACATCACTGAAAGCTGGAAGCAAAAAAAAGATGGCAGACCCCGATGAGGGAGAATGTATGGGGCAGAGCAAGGAAAGGCAGGCACAGGAGGCAGCCCACTGCAGCCTTCTAAGTGTACAGAAGCAGGAGGCAGCACAGTGCCATCCCACATGGAGCAAGGATGAGTGCCAAGAGACAATGTTAGGGCTCTCCCACAGGACCACAGGCCACAACAATATCAGTACTTGTCCTTGCAGTCATCTAAGGCTTCTGAGAAGAGATTGCTGTTCAGATGGGTTTGGTTTGTTGTTGCTCAAGAAAACAGCAACGCTTGCAGACTTTTGACCACTTCTTGTCATCAAGAAAGCAAACAAGTAAAAGTGAAATCTTATTTGCCCCATCTCATATAGCTGGCCAAAGGACTTGATCTTAAATAATTTGTTAGATCAGTTAAGCAAACAAGTGAGACAAGAATCTTCTAGACAGAAAAGTAATTTTGACAGTAGGGCAGGAGTGTATTTGTACTTTGCAACTCCTGACAAAAAAAAAATCATCAGGAAGACTGTCCATTTATTTCCTAGAGTAGGTAATTTTAGCCAACTCCGATAAAAGAGAACATCTTGTTTTGGCTGTCTATTTCTTTTTTAAACACCTGCTATAGTACCAACTGCCCTTGGCCATTTTTGAACTAGCTATGACTAGGTAAGGAGAGAATGCTGACATTCTCAAATAGAGCAGGACAGTCCCAGTGAACCTCAGGATCAAGAAAAGGCAGCCCAAATTCACCCTAATACCAGAGCATTCTGATTTGGCACTATGTACCAGAATCTGGGGTTACATGTAGTATTTTTGGAATTTTGGATACCATGTCCCATTCCAGAAGCTTGAGGTAAATGTAGCAATCGTTCCAAATCAAAATAGCTTCCTAAGTTACAGGATGCTTTAAATATAGAATGAGAGTCCCACAGAAGCTTCTGAAAAGCATGTATGCCACCCTAACCAGGTATAGTAAGTACTACGATGCCTTACAGTGGTTTTTTTTTTTCATGCCACAAAGATGAAATGCCACCAACACTGGCTTTAAATTGAATAGCCATAAATTGTTTAAAGTGTGTGTCCTTGAACTAGTTACCTCTAGTGAGAATAAGGGTTTGTGCCTTTAGTAACAAGTATGGCTAACCAAGAGCAGCAAGTGAGGGAGCCAAAATAGCCCAGCAGCTGGAATTTGGACTCTAAGCAAGGGAAAGGAGGAGGTATGGTGCCAGCACATGAAAGGCTGAGTTCCCCCTAATCCTCAGCTGCCATTGCTACAAATCAAGTGTATTTAGAAGGATTTTGGAGAAAGGTTAAAACCTATTTATTCAGAGTCCAGGCACTAGACACCTGTGACATAGATAATCACAACTCCAGCTACGCACGTGGGAGGTGCAGAAAGTAACTCTACCCTATCCAGGGGATTTGCATGCCTTGAAGACATTTGACCCATTACATCTTCCTAAAAGAAGAGCAAGAGCTCACTGACTTTCTGGAAAAATGGCTGTTAGCCACTGTGAGCAAAAAGAAGAGTCATCTTGTAGTAAACATGTTCAAGATGTCATCTGGAGACATTTGTAAGCTGGAAACTGATTATTTTCAGGTTGCCTACTTCCAGAAACAGAGTGCTTACAGTCAAAGTGACTGGAAAAATTATGTTACATGTATTTCTTCCCCCTATAATTAAGAGCTGATTGCTCTTGTTCCCCAAAGTCTCTCAGAAGAATATAGAAACAGCTTCACACTTGAGGGAAAATTATACTTTTCGTGGACCCAGAAAGGAGACTATTTAGGACTGTTCCCAAAGAACACGTAACAGGAGAGCTGGACTAAGCTTCTGGGCCATCCTCAGGCTGGCAACTCATTTGATCAAGCTTTCATTTTGCTGAGCTGCTATTGTAACTTAAGGGCTTAATTAACATTCATAATTCTTTCCTCATCATCTATACAGCACATTTTGATGGATTATACTTGTTTGTTTTTTAATATACCATATTATGTAAATCATGGGTCAACACAATGTGACTGAACAGCACATTTGTTGACATCCTTGTCCTCACTCTGTACTGGCAAGAATTCAATTCTTTATGAACTCCTATTTAGTTAAATATTATAGCATACCTTTATAAAGTTTTTTTTTTAAAGGATTTAAGAAATTTGACAATTTTAACAAGAAGCCTATTCTGAAATTTCATTCTCATGTAACTTTTTTATTAAGACTTTAATTACAGTAGTACTAGAAAAAACAGCCCTTTCACATGCAGTATAAGCCATTCTTTTCAATTAGCATTATTCATTTTAAAGCATGCATAGCTGACATTGTCAGACACAGTTTAAAATTAATTATTTCCGTAAGACTTACAAGTATTGATTTTTGTCACACTCAGCAAAAGTTTCCCTCCTTCTCTCTTTCTCATGATCTTCAATGGGGATTAATAACTTACCAGCACACTGAGCAGCCACTTCTTTCTGCAGCAAAACCCAGTGAACAAAGAAGAGCACTATCTCATATTACACTGGACATCATTTAATGTTACTTTATAAAACGGTGGCATCTGAGGTAGTTATGTACAGAAACTTCTAGTTATATACAAAATAAATCATCCATATCAAATAGTGGGCTGGAGCTAGCTGAGGATACAATCAATGCTAAATTATAATGAAGACCTTTCCATTTAACACACTGCTTTAGTACTTCAAAGGCTACTGAAGGCTTTTTACAGTTATATAAAAACTGGATTTAAAAAAATAAGGTACTCTTCACACTCCTAATTAGACAACAAGAGTGACCAGATGAGAACTGCTGATGCTAGTATAGAAAGTTAATGCTAACATATTGGCAGAACAAATTTCACTCTGTGTCACACTGGCTGGAGAACACTTGGCAATAATGATTCAGAATGGAGCTAATGACAGTGCTATCTGCTGTGTTATGGAAAACTGCCATTTGCTGGGTTCAAATATCTCACACTAACAAAAAGTATCACCTAAAAAAAAAGTGTTCAGCAGCTTTAAATACATAATTTAATGGTTACCTCCTGTTGC
This sequence comes from Aythya fuligula, assembly GCF_009819795.1. Lineage (NCBI taxonomy): Eukaryota > Metazoa > Chordata > Aves > Anseriformes > Anatidae > Aythya > Aythya fuligula. Next base: position 9,209,923 of record NC_045565.1, on the reverse strand, counting down.
GTTTTCTGGTTCTAAAGGATCTACAAAATTATGTTCATTATTAGTTAAGTGAATTTGACAATTTCTTGAAATACTACATCAACGATATTCACAACTAAATTAACTCTAACCCAAAGGCGGAGGAATTTGTCACACCAGAATACCCAGTTGCCAGGGAACACTTAAATGTTAAAACAAGATAAAAAGCAACAAAACTCATTTGAATTGTGGACTTGTTAGGTTCATTAGGTTAAGAAAACTCCTCCTCTTCCATAAAGAGGAAATAAAATAACTATCGTTATCCCCACTCTTGAGCTTCTCAGTTTGTTAGCATTTTGGGGCCCAAGTTTCTTAACACACTTAACATTATGTTTCCTATTCCAGGGAAAGGTTATGTTTTCCTTTCTTACAGGAAAAAGCCGAAAAGTCGCTATGGAATTTATTTATTTTTTTCCTCTCCATCAAGAAATAGTGACTGTATTTATGACCAAGTTAGTAATTGCATAGATTCTATTCAGTCTAGTTATTTCATACACTGAACTTTCCTACAGATAATGCCACACCAGCACTGGTGATTCAGACACAGCCGCAACACAAAGAGAACAGCTGCATTTGGCAGGTCAAAAAGAAAGGGCTTCAAACCCACTGGTTATATATTATGTCAGAACAATGAGAGCAGCAGGTTTTATTATGTAACATCCTTTAAGCTAGTACTTCAGCTATTACAGGCCATTATTCGTATTTATCTGGCCTACATTCTAACAGGGCTAAATGTGTCCCCTGAAATTCAGAACAGACAGAATTGAGAAACAGAACCTTAAATAGAGCTATGCATAATGTCTGCAGAGATGCTTTGTGGAGTACATAATACTATTTATATACTCCTGGCTTTCAGCAACAAACTAAGTATTTAGTATTACTTTAATTGCACAAAAACAGGTAAGAGAGGCTGCCTTTTGTTCCATACACATCCCTGCTTTAAAGGAAAAATCATTAGACCAAGAGCTGCCGTTAGTTCCATACCCTTCCTGAAAGTTACTTGAATATAATACACATTCAAATCACATTGCATCATGATGCTGAGATTTCAGTAAAGACTCTTCCACTGGAAATCCTGAGTTTAAGGATGCAACAATAAGCCGTGTGGATTTTTCAGAGTGTTTTCTGAAAGGAAGATACCAAAATCTTCTTACTTACATCGTGATTGCTTACCCAGAGGGGAAAAGAGGACATCTTACAATGAAACTGCTTTGTGTCCTCCCCAAAAAATCATGTTGGTTAAAAAACAAACCTTCGCATAAGTTAGCTGGCAGCTTACATGAAACATCCATTGTGATTACTCCTCAGACCTTGCAGGGTATTTGTGGTCAGGATAAGGAAAGTTGTGTACCTTAGAATATCTACTGCCCTACCTCCCAGAGGACCAGAACAGCCAGCTTTAAATCTCTGCTCTGCTTTATTCAGAGCGGAGCCTTGAATGGAGAGCCCAGTACCCAGGAATGTTCTGATCCCCAGGCCCCTGAACCCATGGTATTTATTGGGCCAGAGAAACAGAATACAGCTATAGCATTAGCTCTTTCCCTCCTAGTACAATACAGATCTGCCACTTATGCTTGATGAGAGATGCAACCATATCAAACAACTGCCCTTTATAGCGTATTGTCACTCACAGCGTGGATGCTGACTACTGCAATACCTCAGATAAACAGTACCAAACCAGGGGTTTTAGGAGTTACTTGTAGAGTTAAGGCTCACCGAAATGCAATCATTTCCAATAACTGTGGCTGTAAACACACCATAATTGGATTGCAATAGTTGGAGAGCATCAAGTAACTAGTGCTCTCTCATGTTACCAACACATCTGTACATCCAACAAATGACTATGCATAATAAAAGTCAGAATTGTATGACTTTGCATGGGATGACTGGATCATTCAGGAAGTGATCTAAAAGTTACAGATCATCTCAAAGAAATATTGATGCCCACAAAATAGGTATTGTGTTACAGATAAGAAAATTTTGGAGTGGTCTTCAAAGCTGCGCTGGAAGCACTTCATTTCCCTGTCACAAGGAACTATTTGAAGTTAAACTGTAGAAGACAGGAAGAATGTGAAACCATCTGTGCTAAGAAGTTACCACAGCTTATCGAGCCGTAAGACAGTCTTTATATTCAAGTCCAATGACTTAGTCCTACTCTCAGAAGTTGATTCAAAGTCATTTGAGATTTTTTGGGAAAAAAGGGGAAACATCTCTATTCATCAGGAGTTAGAAAGGAAGGCTTTTAGAAGACAAGACTTACCTGTTAGCTTTACAGAATATCAACGATTTTAAATACTAATCAGTGGCTTTGGGGATTGTGAAGGACTTCACATTTGGAGATGAAACAAAGACTTGGAGTTCTGGCTCTAGAACAGTAACTGCTCAGTGATTAGATTCACCACACATGGCTGCTTAACACGTGACATGGACTCAGTGTTTGAAATGAGCTTGTTAAATGTCCTTAGTTCAATCAATGCAGGTACAGCTCACTCTTCTGATTGTAATATATATTCACCACATGGCTATCCAAATGACAGCAGCAGAATGCTTCCTGCTTGCACCTGAGGTTTCCCTGCCTTCAAGCACAGAATAAAAAAGCCAAGGAGGAATCCTTTTGCCCATCACTTGCCTGTTGTAAGGCACTGATACCTGACACGTAATAAAGCAAATGGGAGTACAGAATAAATATTATCACATAGTTCCTTGAAGGAAAAGCAGTCACAATGAAAGGATGACATATGTATTCTAGGGAATGGAGGAAAGACAGGACATAATCAGGAAAAGGTGCTAGTAAAAGCATCTTTTTAAGAAGGCTTTTCCTATTTGTGTTTCCCATTTCTCCTCATTGCACTTACATCACGGCCAGATTCCAACTACTTCTTAACTTAACAGAATAAAGCCAAAATAGTTCTCTTACATTTTGTTTAAACATTGTCTCCTTTGGTATCAGGTTCTGATACTCATTTGGAACCCAGGCAACATTAAAAAAATCCTCTCTATTAGGAAACAAAAAACTGACTGGACAATCACAGTAAATGTACCAATCATAAGCTACTGCATTGTTTTGGGCGATATTTCTGCATACCTTTCGGCTCATTGCATCACCTGCAAGCCAGTCTGTCTTACTAGAAAAGTTTGCTGTTATTCACAAATACACAAAGAGATTCTGCTGTCATATCTATCCATGTATAATCACGCCACCTTAGGTAACACTGCAATACAGCACTTGAACTATACTTAAAAGCCTTCTTAGGCAGGATTAGGTCTATAAAATTAATTCTGCTCGCTTCAGACAGTTCATGCCAGCAGTAGGAGAAAATAAACTGCTTTGTTGCCCACATTAATTTTGGAAGACCAGATTTGCACATATGACCAGGCCACCTGTGTCAGCTCTTAGAGGTGCCAACAACCTGCAAGTCTCATTCACTTCAGTAGGAGTGACAGATGCTCAGCTTCACTAAGAGTCACTAAGAATAGCCACTAAGAATAGCACTAAGGTGCTATTCTCCTACCTCTGGTACCTGCCCATTACATCTGATGAAATAATCTGTTCTAGAGGGTAGGATGGCTTCTGGGGTGGAGACTAGAAAAATATCTTTAAAGTCTTCCCAGATTATTTTCTGATTCCATTGTTAAAGGAGTGTGAAAACTGCAGAGTGACCTTAACTCTTCTCCACTTGTTTTTGACTCCTCTCTCCTCATGAATACCTTGGAAATTTAAGCAGTTTTTCTTTCCCCATAAGACAGCAATTATGATTGAGTACAAAGCTCATCTCACTTATGACTGTAAATTGCTGATAATGGGAATATCTGATCTATTTGAAGATATACTCATGTAAAAGATGATAATGTCCTTAAAACGTCTATTTTTTCTTTGGCAAAAGCCATGTCTAACACTGTGTTCCAATTAAAAATATCACAACTCGCTCCTACTCCAGCCCTCCCTAAAAGAAGCTATGTTCATTCCTGCATGCCTGCTTTTTCCCTAAGGCAGGCTACAAAACCCAATCTGAGCCAAAAGCAATCCTCTCAGCTAAGAACTGGGCCTCACCGAGGAAGATTTCACAACATTTTAACATTAACAATTTCAAAAGATTTTAACAGTGCTTTCTGATACTTCTATTGCTAGAAATTCATCCAGCTGTGTGAAAAGGTAATTCCGCCCCACCCCTGTGAATCCCACCATTGCAGTTCCACTCCTGCTCATCACACGATTCTCAAAGGCCCCAGCAGAATCACATCGCCTTCAGGCACAAGAAGCGTACCTTATGAGATCATAACCTGTGACAATGGACTCGCTTTGAAAGAACTGTCTTTTCATTTCTGCAAGTGTAAGTGCCATAGCCCCAGATGTTGAATAGCAGACTCTGTGACTGAATTACTTATAAAAAAATATCAACACCTTACAGTGCAGGCTGCAAAATGTTATGAAAATGCCTACAGAAGTATGTTGGTACCTCTCCGTACTTAATTTGGGTGCAATAAAGAAATACCAAAACTATTTACCAAATACCAAAAATCTTAGTGAAATTTATACAAGCGTACGAAGTAGATTTATTTTTTTGTAGGCTCTTTTTTTTTTTTTTTTTTTTTTTTTTGTGTGGCATTACAACACAGAACAGCTTCCTTTTCAATTACTGAAGAAAGACTGCTTTTGCAAAAGCGTTTATGAAATGGTCATCTCATTATAGGACTTAGTGTTAAGGTAAATATGTCTCTATGGAGAAAGGAATATTGTATATTAGAGTAAGGGAGATCAAATAAGACAGAGCTTTACAGTTTAAATATGAAATAGGATAGTTAAGGTTGCAGAAGCTCACAGATGACTCTGAATCACAATTGCTGCAGGGATCTCAGTTTGGTACCTACAACTCAACAGACTAGTTGTTTCATTATGAAAAAAAAACTTTTCAAAGCAGTGTAGGTGGCTCCCCCCCACTGGAGCAGACCATTTGTTTGCATTCTATTTGTTTATCTGATTAAATCATTCTGGTATTCCTTTTAAACACTGTTATGTAAGTAACCTCTCTTGTCATTGCTCTGCAAAATAAGCCTTCTGCAGGTGGTCTGCGGAAGAACAAAGACATCTCTAAAAGATCTAAACATTCTGGAATAGATTTGAGACTGACAAAAAAGAAGGAAGCTGTAGGAAGCAGCATAAAGCAGGTATCTCCCAAACCAGAAGTTACAAAGAACTATCTAGCTTGGTCAGAAAATAGTAAAGGGAATGATTTTGAATTTCTTTACAGTGACCCGCAGTTTAAAAAATAAATAAATTTAAGAAACCAATTTATTGGTGGTGGAGGTGGGAGGAAGAGATGGCTAGAAAATAAATGGGCTAATCTATAATCAACATGAGGTAATTAATTATTAAGTCACATGCTGTTTATCAGCTACAAGTGGAAGGCTTCTGCATAATTTAAGTCTGCATTTTAAGCACTATCTTCTGCTTGATGTGCCTAATTTTCATGGACATATATCCTTATCTTTGCCCACTTTGAACAGACCTAGACTTTACATATTGACAAGCAGTTACATAATTACTTTCTAGAAGTACTATTTTGTATTCCCATTCATAGTTGTTCTACTCTCTTCCCCCAAAACAGCACCAGCGAGGCTCCTGTCAGTAGAAAAAGAGACAACACCATACAAAATAGAACTGGAAGCTCATGTAAAAGGAGACAGCATCATCATTCTTAAAAATATACAAACAAGAAATGTCTGAGACAGCATCAATGCCGGGCTGTGCTGTGAATTTGTGTATTTGGAGTCCACATTATATTCTCCAATTCTTTGTTCAGACCTAGCTGCAAAGATCCTCTATTTTACTTGGCCAGGTTGGAGTGTACATACAATTAGTTTACTGCTACTTTCAAACCTAAACAAGCCCAACGAGGCTTTTTGTTCACTTACTCTGGAGATTGTCAAGGGCATGTTGAAGTCCTTGCCCCCCTGCAGTCGGAAGCCCCATGGTCCAGGTCCATTCAGAGTCACGTTGTAAGCCATCCTGTACCTCCTTCACAAGGCACCAGGACACTGCAGAACAGAAGGATGGGGTAGAGTGATGGGGTGAAAAGACACAGTAAGAAGAGGGCAGAGTTTTATATAATGACAGCAATTTTCTTTCTGCCTTGCCTGTTCAGTCGTGCTGGGATATCACCTAAGAATAGATGGGAGCTATAATGCAGATGCTGATATCCCAGCTGAGTAGGGCCCATAAAAGGTTTGTAACCAGACACCTACTATGCAAAGACTTCATGACTCAGAGGTCTAATATAGCCCCCAGGGAGGGGGGGGACAGATCTTTCTAGGCTTCTCAAGACCCTCTTCATGTTCAGTTACTTCATGGGCAAAACACATTTGGAATAAAACATGCAAATAGAATCCCATGCTAAAATCCCAAACATACAAATCTCATTTCTAATCTATCAAACACTTACATAACCAGTAGTAATTTCTTACATACAAACACTTACATAACCAGTTGTAATTTTCATATATATATACACACCTTTCCATACACAGCAGAAATAAAACACCAAAACTGTGTATTTACCTTCTCTGACACTGATCTATTAAATTGAAATAAGTACCTACTACGCACATGACAAAAAAACTTCATAACTTCATTTTTGGCTCTTGCTTCCATAGCCTACACTTTCTCAAGGGACAATTAAAATGTATTCTCTTGGAATGCATATAGAAGTATGAGCTATTTCTAAGCAGCATTTAATTTCAATAGAATAAGCATAGTTTCATCACATACTTGTCATACTGTTTTGATACAAGTCTTCTAAAGGCATGACAATTAAGAATACAATTAACTAGCTGCTTCCTCAATTCACTCCATAAGTTTTCATGGTTTATATAGAATTTGTGTTCAGTGTTCCATAAAAAACGTTATAACCCTTATTTGGTAACACGGGATATATTTCTGCCTTAGACTGGGAATAACTAAAGCACAGAGAACAAGAGGGAAGGGGAGAAGCTGCTGGCAGAACTAAAAAGATAAACAGCTTCTGCTCTTAGGATAAAGCTATGAACTTTAAATAACACTCACCACTTTCAAGTCATTAACATGTGCAGGAGCTCCAGAAGCACTCAAGTGTATCTCTGCAGCACCCTTGCTTTCACCCTCACATTACAAAGAAATTCCCATTACGTTAAGGTGAAAAACAAGCACGGGCTCTCCTCTGATAATGAAAAAGACAACCAAAACCACACAATGCACTAGTGAGGGAGCTCCATTTGGTAGTGTGCCAGTCTGCCCATGCACCCATCTTAAAATGTCACAGAAAACTGATGGTGAAACTACAGAGAGCAAACATAATCATGGCCTCAGCCTTTATCTGTGAAGCTGATCAATAATTTTTCAAAACCACATATGTCTTAGTTTGTTTAGCATGCAGAGTGGCAGAAAAGCCATTTGTACAAGGAAATAATTATGCTCCACAGACTGTAGGCTATACCACATAACCACATTTTTTAGTCCAAGGTCCAAATCAAACCACAGAAATTCACATGGGTTTGACTCAGACAGTAGAACCGGTGCAAACCAAAACCATAGCAAGACACAGTTTCAAAGAAAAAAGGTTAAAGTCTCACAAATACTTATGGAACATGTTTACATGAACTACGTCTGTAAGCTATCTCTGTATGAGGCCAGAAACAGTGATGTTTGAATGATGACTTAGAGGGGGGAGAAAAAGGACTTTTTGCACTTTGAACCATGCCACTTGCAGCCTTTTCATTTATCCTGTAGGCCTCTTAATTCAGATACTGCTTTTTTTTTTTTCAATTATTATTATTATTTTTGAAAAGGTCACAGGCAGACACAAGAGAAATTTCCACTGCACTATTCCTCTCCTTTTTCTAGGAATTCACTGTGTTTTTCTAGTGCCTTTTTTTGGCTCCATTTCAAAGGTTCAGAAAAATATAAGAAAAACATGAGTAAAACAAAGATGACAAGCCATCGTTTCACTAGTAAAGAAAGTGTTATAGAAAAAAAAAATATTAGAAGAGAGGTTACATTTATATGGACGATGAACTCCATGCATTCTACCTTCCTGTACTTAAATCTTCAGTCATTTGAAAAACAAAAACAAAAACCAACTAAAAAATGGCAAGAACTGTAACAGAATAAAACTGCACACACAGCAAGCTGAACAGACCTAAGCATTAAGAAACAGAAATGCTACTTAATCAAACACTATGTGCTTCTATCCTACTTTGACATCCGCAACATGCCATGTGCTTATCAGTTTAGGACATGTGAAAGGGTTTGTGAGATCCTTCAGGCTGGGTTGGGTGCTATGTAACTAAAGTGGTAATCTCATTAGGGGCACTCACATTTGAATGACATGTTCAGCTGAGGACACTTGTTTCTACTGCCTTGGTTTCTGTCTGTGTCCACAGAAACATTCAGCGCAGCTTGGTACTTTTACAAAGAAAGTGCAGGGAATGTGCCTGCATCCTGGCCCACGTTGCCTTTCGACACAGCAGGACCTCTTTCATGTGTCCATGCAACCACTATCAGGTACACAGTTTTCTTTTTCCAGGCTTAAGTCCTTTCCTCCTGCTTTTGTTTCCCCTCTGCCAGCCCTCAGGAAGCTCCACATTTAATTATGGAGAACTGCAAACAGCAAAGAAGCTAGAGCTGCAGTCACAGCTTCACTTGAGGGGATGTTTAGCATTAGTCTTGTCTACCTTTTATCCTGCTACAGGCAGATCAGAAAGCCAGTGATCCACCCAGGTGATTATTTCAATCCTGCCTTCTTTTCAGAGGTGAGACACACAGGTGCGCTCACCATGTCAAGTATCCAGAGCAAACACAGGGAACTGGACTGTTGCAGCAGGTACTGTGCCATCAAAGCTACCATCACAAACCTCCACAAAACCTTCTGGGAAACCTGAGGATGAAATGAACTGAGTATACATAGTAGACAACCCTCCTGCTTTCAGAAGCCTGTGGTGTTTGGATTAGGTTTTAGTTGCTTTACATAACCACCTATTAGACTGTTCCAAAAATCACTTTTTGTTTGCTCAAATAACAGCATTTTGTTTCTCTTGGGGTGCCTTCTTTCCTACATTCTCCAGCTATGTCAAAACCTGTGACGTGCGTATAGTTCCCTTCCTTCAGACAGGAGCTATGCTGAGTCAAATGAGACCACTGGTGTGAGGAATGATATTTAAAGGTAAAAAACAACAACACACAACACAACATATTCCAGGAGCCAGGTGACATTTTCTCTTCAGATAGCAAAACAAAGATTTGTCCAGAGCTCACAAAGCCCCCCCAGAGTTGTCCCCAGGTGACTGATAGGAGCAGCTGTGAGGAAGCTGGATGGGTACCAGGCACCACAGGCCCGCGGTGCCAGCAAGCTCTGCGCGCAGAAGCATACTGCAACCTCCAGCAAATGCCGCAGAGCCTGGGCAGAGCCATCCCTCCAAAACGTCAGAGGCGTTACACTAGCGGAAACAATTCACATATGCTAGGAGACCATGTGGTATTACAGCGAAAAGACTTTAGGAAAGCTACAACTGCACGCTTGGGAGTGCATAGCCATCAAGTGAATGAAATAAAAACCACTAGAGTCAATGCTAAACTAAGATGAAAGGAAACAAGTCATGGAAATTCCAATTGTTCAAGTTGCTACCACTTTGTTAGGCTGGCTGCATTACTCATCATGTATTTTAGTTGCAATGGTAGATGTGCTCCTGGGAGAGCCTTGAATTACTGCTACTGCAGCAGCAAGGTTGTGTCATTCGTGTCATTTCAGAAGTAGATTGCTTGAAAGTTTATTTGTCTTCTGATCTGCAACAGAATGTGTGCTTTGGTGCACAGAAAGACACCTGCGAGGTCATGGTTGCTATAACCCTTTATCGTTTTCTTTGGGCAAGCAAAATACTTGAACTGCAGAGAAATGCTATCACTTCTTTGCTGATAAAAAGACCTTCACCAAGAAGGACCAGAAAAAAGGACAAAATAGCATGTATTTACTGTATATTGGCTAATCAGTACAAAAGAGTTCGATACAAATATATACAAATTCTACACGTCGTCAATGGAAAACATTTTTAACTCTTAATTCCTACCCTGACAATGTCAAACTGAATATAGAAGTAACTCCTGGGATCAATGTTTTTTTTTTTTCAGCACAAGATCATTACTGCTTCCAAAGCAAAACTATTCTACAGTGCCAATGAGCTCATTGCCATCTCCCTTCCTTCACTGCTACAGCCTGAACTAAGTTCCATTACTCCTCCTTCTACTTCCACGTACAGTGTTGTTCACCCATTCAATCAAAATCCTTCTGCTCTGACAGAACTTCTTTCTGAGTTCCTCTGTCGAGTTGTTAAGTCTTGTAGTTTGTACTTTCTTCAGAAACTAAATTTTCTACCCTTGGCTTCAGCAAATTCTGCTTTGTTGATATCTTTTTCACATGCCGGTTTCAGGTCCCAACAGAATATAGTATTCTTAGGGAGACAGCTAGAGCAGCATAATGGAACATTATCTCCCTTCTCTGTAACACAAAGCCTTCAGAAATGCAGCTCAAACCACTTTCTGTTTGGCCCTTTGCTGCTGCCCATATCACCTTACCAGCTCATTGAATTTGCAGTTTACTCTCACTTCCAGATCATTTGCCATTAATACTTTCACCATTACAGAGAAAAACAAACAAACAACAACAAAAAAAACAGTATTTTTGATGTTAAATACTCTTTTTTACTCTGCTACAGCCTCCTTTTACTATGAAAAAAGAGTGAATATACACCATAGAGTAGCCAACCTTCATCTTTAGAAGATTTTATGACTTTTGAAACTATGTTAAACTGCAAACCACACCTGTGGAGAGGGGGAGAGAGACTAAGAAGCTGCTTTGGGAAGGGAGTAAGTCTCACCTGTCCAGACTATTTACTGCCACTTTCACCCCCATATTGCAAAAAGACTTCAGTGTGTGTTACAAACTTCTCGCCTTATCAGCATCTCAGTTATGTTTTTTAAATGCACCCACTACAGCATGTAATACTTAATGCTTCTGTGGCACCGACTTCACCAAGATACAAAGGATTTTGTTTGTTTGTTTGTTTTAAAGAGAAAGAATACCCAAACAACTGTTGTTTAGGTAAACGTTATACCAACTCCTTTTTACCTATGGAGCCAGAGTGCTGAGGTTACCAGCTTTAGGTCACTAATTGAACCAAGAGCAGCAACTGGATTAAAATGCAGCTCAGTTTCAAAGCAGGTACTTGAACCAGAAAAAAGGCTGCAACGTGCTTTGCTGTTTTGTTTTTATTCTTCTCACCTGACTCCGGGCTGAAACCAGAAAAGCAACCCTGCAACGACTCTAATTTGTGCCATGCTGCAGGGAATCCTAATCAACAGTTTGGGCTTACTGAGAGAAAAGACCCAAGAAGATGAAGAAGAAAAAAAAAAAAAAAAAAAAAAAAAAAAAGGAAAGAAAAGAAAAGAAAAAAAGGAAAGAAAAAGAAAAAGGGCTGAAGAGAGGCTTCGTGCAGATCGCTGTCAGCTCCACAGGGCCATAGCCAGAGCTGACATCTATGTCACAGGGTTTCTATGAGCCTGGCTCGCTGCCAGCGAGCCGGAGACTGGGCACGGCACGCTGGGGGGGCAGCACGGCTCAGAGGAGGCACCCCGCGCTGCCCCTGTGGGGTCGCCACCCCAGAGCCCCCTCCTCACGGCTCCCGGCACCGCCCCGGTGGGGCAGGGCCCCCCTCCGTGCCCGCCCACAGGTGCAGCGATGCAGGATTTCCTCTTCAGCGAAGAAGGCACCCCAAAGCTAGGTTTGCCCCAGATGTCTCACCTCCTTTCTGCCTCCCCAGCACAGCCTCCCCTGGGCAACACCTCCCATTACAGAAACTTTCCCTCCACGGGGAGAGTTTGAACAGCGGCAAGGGGCTGCCGCCCTATACCCTCCGCTCGCCAAAGGCGCTTTTCCTCTTGGGCCAGCACAAGCCCTCCCGTTTTCCACCCTGCGGCTGCGGCGGGCCCCTCGCCTTCCCTCAGCGCCACCCACCTGTCCCGGCCGTCGGAGCCGAGCTGGCAGGGCGCAACCGGTAACTCCAGGGGCCGACCGGGAGCCGCGGGCCCTCAGCGGGCGGCGCTTGCGGCCAGCGGGGCTGAGGGGAGCGGGGAAGGGCGGCGGCACCGCCCGCCCCCGAGAGCCCCGCAAGCGGCGGCCGCCCCCCGGAGCGTGCCCGGCGCCCCCCGGCCGGGCTGGGAGGAGCGTGAGGGGAGCCGCCGTGGGTGCGGGGACCGTTACTTTCCGTGCCGCTTCCTAGCGGCCGGCTGTGAACTGAGCTCGCCTCTTGGCGTGGTGGCAGAGCGGGAGAAGCGGCAGCGGGCTGTGGGGAGCCGAGCGCCGTGGCAGCAGGTACTCGCGGCCGGGGGGCGCCGCTGCCCGCAGGGAGGCGGCGAGGCACGAAATGGCGGCCGGGGGGTGGGGTGGGGGGGGTGAGGGGGGGAGCGGGGGCGCCCCCGGCGGGGCTCGGCTGCAGCCTCCACCCGCCGGCCTCCTCCCCGCCGGATCACGTGGCAAATCGCTGCCTTCTCCGCTGTGCCGGAGTTTTATGTATTTATTTATTATTACTATCATTAATATTATTATTTTTTACTTGCCCGCTTTCCGTGTCCCGCAGCCCCTGTCAGAGAGCCCCGGGGCCGGTTTCACCCTCGGCCTCGTCAGCGGCTCCCTCCTCGTGTCAGCCCGCCCGGCTGAACGCCCGGGAGGCTGCGCCTGGCCGACAGCCGCCCTTTTCCGAGTTAAAAAATAAAATAAAATAAAATAAAATAAAATAAAATAAAATAAAATAAAATAAAATAAAATAAAATAAAATAAAAACAACAAAACCCTCCCCGAAGCCGACAGGCTGGCGCTGCCTCGCGGCCGGGCGTGGTTAGAGGCGCGTGCCCGCGGCGTAACGGCCCCTTCAGCACCAGGGACAGGCCCGGCGGGTCGCTGTGGGATCCCGAAGACAGTGCGTCAGAAAGAGCTTGGGATCTTTTCCCCTTCTGCCACAAGAGCTTCAGAACTTGATGAGCTGTTTAATTTTTCAGCGTTGAACAGCGCTTTTACCATGCTGCAAGCCTCCATCTTGTGCACGTTGCTACCATTGCACTGAGGGGCTTTGATTCCCTTTGGGAGGATTCAGTGGAAATAAATGAGGGCAGAACCTGATCTGACCTTCTGTGTCACTTCTGTGTACTCTGTGCTAGTTTCATCATATGCTGTGTGCATTTAAAACCCTCCACAGCCCCTCAGTAGCATGTTTAAGGGGTAGGAATTGTAATTGTCAGAGGAGTTTTGCAGTGGATCTGTGTTAACAAGTATCAGGATGAAAATACACACTTCGCTCTCCTTGGAGTTAGCCTTTGCTCTCTGCCATCCGTTGAAGTCCTCATTAAGTCTGCTGGCTTGTAGAAGCCCTCTTTAAACAACAAAAGCTGCAAAATCACAGGTAGTTCTCCTGCAGTTGAGCAAACCTGTTAAAGTAGCAGAAATGGTGACTTAGCTGGAAAACGTGGTACATACAGGGGGGACATTATTCTTATTTGATGATAAATAAAGTGATGATCTGTTAGATCATCTAAGGCACATATCTGAAGCTGTACAAGACCATTAACAACTTGGAATCTGCTCCCTGGAGAACACTGGCAAGGAAGACTGCAGGTTGGCCTGTTGTCCTGTCCTGACAAGAGGCTGATGGGTTCTGCTTCAGAATTTGGTTTTGTTTGAAACAAGGTTGAATCTGCTAGCTTGTGCATTGATAGTTAAATCACTCGAGGCCAGAGAAATTAAAACTATGGGAGCTCAACCTCTTCAGCAGTCTCTAAGGGAGCCTACAAACTGTTTGTTTCCCGACAGCTTGTGCTGGTCTTTCGGAGGGACAGAATCCCCTATCCTCTTTTTTCTAGGAGGCACTGGTCACAGTATTAAACTTTAATTTTAAACAATGTTTTACAAAAATGTTGCTGATCTACCAGTGGTCTTGGAATAGTTCTGTGAAACACCTCCAGGATCACCAGTTGAAAACTAGAGACTGCTGGCAGGCCATCCTGTGCAGAAAAGCCTAGCTGCGCTCTGGAAAGTGACTTACTGAAGATTTAACTGTCCAGTCTTCTCTGACACTCAATGTGATTTACTTTTGACCCATGAGTTTTAGCCCAGCCTGGGCTATTTCCTTTCTTGGGAAATTCTGGTAGTTCTGCCAAGGGTTAATTATGGGTTTTCTCCAAATCTTTCTTCAAGTCTTTTGTCCATCCTTCTAATCGCAGTCTGGTCTCCCCAGCTGCTTCATTGGCTGTTCAGCCTCAGATCAGTCACAGAAGGATTGTTTTCCTCTTAAAATAAACAATATAAAAAAAATCCACACCTCAAATATTTCATAAATTCCTGTAATGTGATTTCATACCTGATTATGGTTTGCCCAATTTAGTTGCACTAAGTGTGAACTGAAGGCACAACCATTGCAGATGGAGAAGTAAAAGAATGATTTCCCTCAGCAAGGCTAGCCTCCTCCACTACTGAGGGGTTCCTCGCCAGTGATGCTGTTAGGGAAATTAGCGAGTAAAGTAATACATTGCAGCACAAAGTATGGATGTGCTTTCTCCCAGGATAATGCTTTTGACATCTGATCTCTTTCCCTTGGCCACTGAAGGGGTTACAGTTCTGAGTGCAGAAGTAGTGGCAAGCCAGTGATGAGTGTGGCTTTCTGAGAGCTTTTGTTACTTTGATTGCAACCGATAACAAAATATTACCTTTAGTCTGATTTGCACTGTGTAGGTGTTATTTCTCTGTGGTGACTTTGATGTGGCTGTTGCAACAGAAGAGCTCACTTTCAGTAGAGCACAGGTCTGGGGTGCATTTGCACTCCATCAGCTCCAGTAAGTGAAGCCTTTACATTTGTGACTGTGTTTGTTGCTTAGCACTGTCCTTTGTACACGCTGTGTAAGGGGGCTGGAGATTCAGTGGTCTGTTCCTTCTGTCAATAGTGAATAAAATCAATTGGCAAAACCCCCCATTTTCACTTCCCCTCTAATAAAAGCCTAGAGGAACTCCATTAAAGCAAACACTATAGGAACATCCAGTAACAGTCCAATTGATGTGGGATTATAGCTTAGATATTGGCGTTGGCAAAAAAGCTGCCAAAGGAATCTAGTATTTTGGGTCTTCACAGTTATTTTACTTAGCAGAAATTTTACAGAAGATCTTAGGGAAATGTACCAAGCATAGCTCAGATAAGAATCATCTTTTTAGTGTGGCTCTACCTTGTAAGACAGAGATCTGTTGTTCCCATTTTCAGTCTTTTGCAAAGTTCCTTGTGCTGCCAACATAGAAGGGCAAACTCATTGCAACTCATCTTTGCTCCAAATGAGGTGGGTTTTTTGATTTTTGCCCAAAACTAAAAAATAAGGCTGTCAATATGGTAACCTTCTTGGACTGTTCCTGTCATTTCTTTGAGCTGCATTAGTAGCATAACATGCCCAGCACAGGGTCAAAGCAGAGTTAGGCCAGGAGGTAATTCAAGATGGGCCATCAGCGGGAAGGACTCCAGCAGCGCAGCCTGACTCATAACCCAGGCTGTTTTCATGCTTGGGGCCAGTCCAGCCTCAGAATGCCTACACAGTATCTACAAATCTGGTGGTCCGATTTTAGACAGAAGAAGAGCTTGAATTCTCTTCAAGTTTAAATTCGGTCTGTTTTCAGTTTATCTAAGTAAATGTTGGCCTCTTAATTCTAGCTCACTGGTCATCTGTAAATACTCAGGTGTAAATGCACTCTCTCTGAAGGACAAGGTATTGTGAATGTCTTGCTGTCTGTTTCACTTGATACCTCTCTGCAACTTTCGGTTGCGGGCTGATTAATCCATCACTGCAATTTTCTTAAAACAGAAACTTCAGTCCTCTGTTTTGTTATGGAAAAAAGCTCACAGTTTGGACCCTTTACACAAAACCTTAAAAATATTGCAGCACTCCCAGAGTAAATGCTTTGCCTATTGAAAGATAAACTTGGGTACCATGGTAAATTGCATTGTCAGGGTTGCAGAGAGACTTCATGCCATACTCTCACTCAGTGCTGATTATCATTGGAGCTTACCACAAAGCAATGCCAGCTGAGTATCAGCCTTGTTCAGTGTGGTTACCTGGCGCCTTGATCTGATGATTTGTTCAGCTCATCCTAACGGTTTATTGAAACAATTCGAATTGTGGCCTCTGAAGACTAGGGTAAACTTAGCTGAGAAAGTTGAGCCAGTTGGCTCTTCCAAATAATGGAAGCACCACTCAAGCACCACTTTTCCTTGAAAACTAAAGAATTTGGAGGTAATTATTTACAAATAATTCTTTGGCCACTTCATAGTTGTGGGTGAAGATAATTTTAAAGATTTTATAATAATCTTGGCAGCCACTGGGGAATGACTGCAGGTATATGGGTGTTTCAAAGGGTAGCATCCCAGTGCCCCACCTTTCAACATCCCAGAGAAATTTTCCTGGCCCTTGAAGCATAAAGTATATTTGTTTAACACCAGTGCCTCAACAGGTACACCAGAGTAAACTATTGTTGGAGTAGTGTGCATATTAAAAATTAAATAGAACAAACTGGATTTAAACCTGAACACAAGTTTTCCTTTAGCACATGTGCATTTATGCTAGCACTCTGCTTTGCCTGCTACATAAACCTATACAAGAGATTTCTCTGCAAAACTAAGTATTTGTTACTCAGTGTTCATAGGAGCCTGTACTCAAATTCCCCAACAGAATACAGTGACAGAACAGCTTCACAGGAGGACTAAGGTATTTAGTAATGATGTAACCAAAGTCATCTCAGTTTTCATTTGCACATTCGTCCATTCCTTTCTTACTCCTTTCAGTCATACTGGGAGTAACGGAGGAACTGAACTCAAAGCATTCGGGGATAACAGGCCTAAACACATCACTGCTGCAGTAAATGAGGATTCACAGATTCCTAAGGACCTGGAATGACTGGTCCCCAGATTCCATGTTGCCAATCTTCTTAACCATTCTTGCATTTTTTCCTAATTTCCCGCTACATCTGTGGCATAGGGCTATAGTAGCACTAGCTTCTAACTCCCGTGGTTCACATCGTTACTGTATGTATGGATTCATGATCTCTGGTTGTAAGAAGCACAGGCACTTGATGTATTAAACCCTTTGGCTTATCCAACAATGAGAGGTAGAGCTGCTCACACAATTTATGGATTGCCAAGATGTGGTGTAATACTTTTGGAAGAGTTACAGAGGCTTATGGCTAGATTAGAAGGGCAGGGTGAGGGAGTGTGCTGGCTGCCACAGGCCAATGTGATCCCTAATGAATGTGCTGCATGCTGGATTTTAAGTAGTAAGACAAATCAAACTGAATTAATTCAGAAAAGTTTAAAATGACAATGACATGCCATAAAGTTTTCTAAGAAAGGCAATTCAAAGGTTAGGTTATTGTACAACTTGCCAGAAAACCCTATGTTAGTGTTCCAGTTTCCATTGCAGAGCGAATGTTGCAATGAAATATGTGCTGTGATTTTTTTTTAAGAGATCTTGCAAATTGAGATTAAGTAAAATAATAACAGTCAAATTATAACTGAAGTCAAGTGATTCTGCTGGAGCCAGTGTTTCTTAGGTAGAACCAAGCCACTACCTCTTGGAGGGAGGAAGCAAGGGAAGACAAGTGCCTATGAGTTAGTTTTATGTTGAAACAGAAACCTCATGGTGTCCTCTTGACTTGTCAAATCAACCGATATTTTGAGTGTAATTTGCACTGAGCATGTAATAGCTGAGACTGTTGCATTAATACTTATGCAAAGTATTTCAGTTGCTGATATTCCTTGCACAAGCAGGATCCTTTTTCAGATATCTCTTCACTCCTAAGAGGTCTAAAACTGGGGATGAAATACTACTATTGTGAAAATCTTAAGTAGGAAACTAATCATTAAGACACAAAGTGCTCAGTAGGGCATGTTGCTTTACTGCCATGGGACTTTTTGTTTTCTTTTGTTTTAACATTGTTAATTGGCAAATTTAGAGCTCGTTTGAGATCTCTGTGAAGTGCTTCAACTCTCAGAGAATCCTCCTTAAAAAGTGGGTGAGAAATTACATTTCTCTGGAACCCAGCTTCTATCAGGATCTACCCATAAGACTGAAGTATTGTATAGTAAGTCCTTACTGGTGTTACCCTGTTCCTACCTGCATGGCTTTGCTGGTAAGGCCATGTGGACCTGGCCAGCTTTTAGCAAAAGAAATGCACTGATGTTACCTAAAGCCCAAATCCTATGTTTCCCAGAAATAGTTTCCAATGATGCTGGACAGTCAGCTGTATTGTTCTGAAAACTCCTGCGGTAATTTCATTTTTAAAATCTGTAATTCAGGCAGATCAAGCTATTGCCATGTTCATGACCTGATCTAATAAGCAATTGCCTTTGTGCTGTGACCCAGTAAAAATGGAGCATGTTCGGCTGTGATGGGGATTCTTTCCATTTCAGGAGGCAGCATAATGAAAGGAAGCTGGCAGATACAGCTCTCTAACCCATGCTGTGGCCTCCTTAGCCCTTTCTCTGAAATCGCTATGGTCTGGGTCCTACACATGAGAAAACTCGAGGAGGTTTGAGTCAGTGAAAGAAGCAAGGGGAAATCTGACGCCAGATGGTAACTGTCGTGTTCCTTTTGGTGATAGTGGCCTACAATAGGAAAGAGGAGAAACATGTTTTATGCAAAGGTATTGTGCTTCATGATGCTTCAGGATTCTCTGTCTACTTTACAGCCACTTTATTTTGATAAATTGTGAATTATGTTTTCTTTTTTTTTTGCTTCCTTTGTTCTTGGCCATCTTCTTAAGTAACAATTTGGGGTAAATCAGGAATTAAAATGGTTGTGATTTATTGAAATGGAGTTTCAGAGGATGTTTCATGGAGCTTTCATGTTTTTAATTCCTTCGGAAGAAATAAATGACCCCTGCAGTGTGCAAAGTGAACAGCTTTTACTGTTAAAACTGCATGATCCATTTCTTATCTGATTGAACATAATGATCCAGGACCTGAAAAATTGGTGTGTTAGGTTTTTTTTTTCTTTTTCAGATGAGAAATGATTTTCAGAAGTAATCTATCCAGTGATTGTGACCTACCACAGAGCTGACTAATGCTACTACCTCAACTTCGTCCTTCATAAGATTAATCACTCTTCTTACTTCGCTGAACAGCAGCAGAAAGTGAGTTTTAATTAGTGCATCTGGAAAACAGCACTTCAAATAAGATGTATCAATACACTAAAAGGGTTCTGACATGTGCTTCTGTTACTCAGAGACTTCAAGCAGCATCAAAAGGATTCATATTTTTAAATAACAGTTGAGGGATTATTATAAACCTGGATTCCATCTGGTTACATGCTAAGGTAGAAGCATCCATGTTTCCTTTAAAAGCCAGGAGGGGGCTGTATTTAATTAATGATGGTATTGGTGTCTGAGGACATTGGGAACTGCTTGGAAAGGGGTACTGTAAGTGTGAACTAGGGAGAACTAGAAGGTGGTGACACTTCTGGGAGGCAAGACCCAGGAGGGTTTGAAGGCTGGGCTGCTCCAGGACTGTCCTTGGGGTGATGGATGAGGATCTTGGCCATCGTATCTGCCTGGTAAAAGGAGCAGAGATCTGGGCTTACAGGGTCTCCAGAGGTCAGGGTTACAAAGAGAGGTGAGGTGAGAAACAACTATTTCACGTCAGGCCCTTGAAGAGGGTAAGTGAAGGCCTGCCCTCTGGAGTAGCTAGCAAGGAGATGACTGGTCTCTGCTGGGACTGGGAAAAATGAAAAGAATCTCTAGGTGAGGACTGAGCTGAGCAGACTCTGTACCCGGTGCAACAGAATGAAGGTGAGTAGTGGTGTTGAGAAGGAGTTTCTAGATTCAGATCTGAAACCTATGGTTTAAAAAGAGAAAAATATCCTGGTTTGTTTTTAAACCTGCTTCTTATTTTTCCTCATTTTTAAATGGACTTTCGTAGTATGTCTAATATAAACAAATACAGGGAGAGGTATAACCGGAAATGTTCTGTTATATTGTATTCTTTACCTGTTCTTCAGTTGTGTGTTTACAACTATGACCAGTCTAATACATATTAATACTACTCAAAGTCTGATGGAGATCTAATTTTCTCAAAATCACAGCCCAGCACTGGGCAGATGCATTAGAATCCAGAGCTCTGTAATGATAGCCACGCTCTCCAGACACTGGAATTGCTGCTTAGAGTTCTTAGTAATATAATCCTATTTTTTCCTTCAATAACTTCCTTTTCCCACTGATATTTTTTGCCCATGAATAGAGCAGATACCTTACCCATGAGGCATCAGTCCTCTTTCAAGGATCTCTCACTTAAAATTGTCCCCTGTAAATTAGGTGCTTCTCCCCATAGGTCTGTTTCAGTGCCTTCTCCACAGATAGTTTTTCTTTCAACTTATGTACAGTAGAGGAAAAACTTGATTCGGTGATTTGTAATACAGTTTCCTCAAGGGAATACATTATTATACATTGGGCTCTTCAAAGAATGTACTCAATTGCATAATACAGATTTTTATTAGTTATATTTTACCATTAAAGTGCTGATTCTACTTTACTCTTGTAACAAAGTAAAATATACCTGTAAGTGGTAACTGAAGTCAACTTGGTGAGTGTCTAAATTATTTCTGTTGAGTACCTCCTGCTGAGAAAATGAATTACTATGCATCCCTTATACACTCCAGTACAATCTCTGGCTTTCATCTGTAATTATTTCACAATTAATTCTTTAGACTTTTTGATAACCATGTAGTGAAAGATGAAAATGTGAACAGTTGAAGAAAGAAGTATTATTTCCAGTTGTGAATCTGGGAATGAACTGCAAAAGTAGAGAGTAGCCTCACGATGATGAAGAGGATATTATCCCTATTTTACAGCTAGAAATACTGGCATATGAGATGATTAAGTGATTTGCCCAAGGTCACCCATAAAAGATGGGGAAAAAAACACAAAAAATAAAATCTTCAACGTCTGATTCTAGCTTTGCATTGTTGCAGGACTGTCCTTTCTCCTCTTTGTAAGAATTGGTTTTATCAAAGTGCTTACTTCTTGCTACATCAAATCACAGTTTGCGGCACAAGTTATCTGTCAGTATTAACCTTGGCTTTACAAAGTGTCAAACTTAGGAGACTTATTAATATACAGTTGCATGGAGTTAGCCGCAAATACTAAACTGGAAAAACATCAACAAAATCCAGAAACTTTTGGTACAGACCTAATGTACTTTTAACTCTCTCAGTTATGTATCCTGAGGGGTTGTGTAAATGTCTATGCATGTGATTAACTTCAGGCATATGAAAAAATTTGTTAAAAATCAATTATACCAGTCCAAAGTGCACATTTGAGCATGGATAGTACATTTTAAAGTACTAGGGCTTTTGAAGGAAGGGCTTTTACATTAGGTGTTTGGTCACTTTCTGTGTGAACCTTCAGGCATGGTACTTTGTGGCAGGGTACAGGTGTTCTGTTCTATCTTTCTAGTCAATGGAAAATATACGGTAATTGTAACTATGCCTCTAAGTGTCCCACAGCCTATTCAGGAAATGTCTTTCATGAAACTTTACATTGGAGCACTTGTGCTATCCAATCATGTAGTGTCAGATTTTTGTGGCTGTCTCTGAACTGTCTTGTACATGTGTGGTAGTTACAGTGAACGCTGAATAGTGAGGAAAATGAATAATGGCTTTGTATTTACTTTGTGGTTAAGGCATGCTTTGTGCAAGTTCCCTTGAGCAACTTTTTTTTTTTTTTAACATATATGTCATAGTAACATTCTTAGTGGCTGAACCTAATTATTCCTAACAAAATAAAATGCTGAAGCTCTGTGGTGTTACTGAGAACAGGTTCTTCTTTGCGGGGAGGAAGAAACAGATGTAAACTATTATAATGTAACATGCATTGTAACTGCACTATCATAATGTTTCCCATTACTAATGTAGGAGGTAACTATCTCCAGAATAAACTGTAATATAAGAAAATCACATACAACTCCATAAATGTAAGCACCAGACAGCAATGGACTAAGAGGCACACCATGAGCTTTTTTTCAGGTCATGCCTGCGTTAGATTGCTTGCTGAGACATTTTAACCTGATCTGCAGCTCTCTCTGCTCTACAGCATATCTGAGGGTTGACTTAAGCTTGATAAAGTTAAAAAGCATTTCCACTAATTCTGCTTATTCTTCAAGTCACAGATAGCATCAGAAGGCCTAATTAGGCTTTTTTTTTTTTTTTTTTGATGTGAATTTCTGTGCTTCATGACTGTGTGTGTATTCTAGTAGCTCAAATGAAAGTGGATATTAAAAATGTTCTCCAACATAACATCTCGTTGGCAAGGGTTGGTTACAACCTCACTGAAAGCAGTCAGAAATGTTTTTGGTACTGACTCTCAATACTGCTGTTTGTGTAAGCTTAAAAATTAAGGAGTGAGAAAAAGGTTGCTGTCAAGAGGGATAAAACCATTTCCATTTTTCCCAGCCACTGGTCCTACTGTTTACCCCCAGTTTCAGGTGAATCGTAAGAGTCCATGTCATGGCCAGAAAGTGTTTATAGGCAGTATGCCAACCAACTACCGTGAGACAAGTGATGTGGTCATGAGATCCTGACAACTCTGTAACCAGTGAGGTGATATCAGTGTTTGGAAAATGTACCAGCATTTTCCTCTGCTGACGTGACTCTTCCAGCATTTGCTTTGCTCTGTGAGCCAGGTACATAGAATTCCCGTGCTGTCTCTCCAGCAGAAACCAGCTGCTGGCAGGACTGCTGTAACCAAGCTAATGAAGGAGTACTTTTCTCAAAAGAAGAAAAGAGCTTTTTTTTTCTTTTATTTTCCTAGTGTTTGCACTTTATATTAGACTAATAAGGCTAGATTTGCTCTTGAAAAACTGCTGGCTTTATTAGGCTTACACTGCGCTGATCATCTACTCAGTCTACTGTCCTGATAAGGGATGTGTGAAGTTCGCAGTTGTCAGGATTTGTAAGTTGTCCTATTTACAAGTTTGAAAATGAGCATTTAGGCTGCAAATTTGATGGGGCAATGAAGATACAGTAACCTTCCTTTTTGTTCTATATAAAATGCTTAGTGCATGGGACTGTAGCCCATGTCTAAGGTTGCTAGGCATGACACTACTCATCAGTTATTTCTCTGTTATAAGATTGCTTTTATATAAACCTATTTATAACGTGGGTCTTTTCACATTCCTATGACATTAACAACTGCAAAGCTACAAGCACAAGTGTTTAAACTGAGATACCTGTTGCTCAACAACTGAAATACCATAGACTGATACTAATGTTGCTTTGCAGATAAAGACCCTCTCTCTTTAGAGTCCTGTGGAAATAGTTGTTTCAGAAGCAGAGACATGCAGCTGCCCTGCCAGAGTTACTGAGATGCTAATATCTTTCCTTGAGGGATCAGAGAAGGATGAGGATTACACTGCAGCACTTCCTGCAATGGCCTGAGTAATACCTGGCACCAGTCAGACTGAGAGAAACAGGGGCACATACAATTTTTTCACATTATGCCTTAAGAGGTGTAGAGACCGCCGAAAAGCACTGGATGTGCCTTTATTATTTTTTTTTCTGAATGTCAAACTTTTTTTACATAGGATTTTTTTTACATAGGACTTCAAACAAACAAACAAACAAACAAAAACACTCTTTGCCAGCAGAGTGGACAGAGAGCTTTTCTTTCTGTTGGTCACAATAACTCTAGTAAAACTCTGTTTACACCTCTGTTCTGCAGGCTCTTTGATAGCAGTCTGTATCTGTCTTGCGCGAGAATGTGTGCAAATTTACTTGTTCTCATGTGATGTCACTTTCTAGCCTAGTGCTGGATATAAAATTGTTTCCCAAAAGTATGGAAGATGAGGCTGTAACCTGCAAACCACAGGAACTAAGATCCTTGACAGTATGTGAAAATTGGAAAGACAGGCAGCTTGCAGCTGCCTTCTTAGGCAGTACTTCAGTCCTAACTTCCAACAGGCTTCTGTTACATGGGATCATGATACCTTCGTTGTAGGACCACCAGTAGAGCGCTCAGCAGTTTTGCAGAATTGCTTGGAGGATTCGACTAAACATTTTCACTTCTGATCCAAGTTTGAATCTGAGCTGGAGCCCATGGAGGTAAAAAGCATGTCTGTGAACTCACAACAGTGCTTGCTGTTGCCTTTGCCAGCAGGTTGCTCTGTCAACAGCTGCTGCAGCACAAAAGGCCAAAGGGAAGTGCCTCAGTTTTACCAAGTCCTTTCACACCTCCAAGTCACTGGAACATACCTAGTGCATGGTAAACTGCAGGCAGTCTCGCCAGTGCAGAACAGGCTGTACAGTTGACTTTAACTGCAACATGAATCATCTCAGTCCTAAATTATTTTAATCCAATCAGTCATATCTCTGTTAAAGGGTGTAAAGAGACAGCAAATTGGAAAGAATGGCTGCCAAATAGAGGATACAGGACACAAATAAAGCTGCTAAGATGAGATGGAATATGAACTAATAATGATTTATTCCAAATGCCACTGGGGTTACTATGCGGATGACTTGGAGACAGATTCAGGTGAAATGAGTTTTGAAGGCTTTCCCCAGAATGATTTTTCTCATCTCGGTAGAGGTGAAGCAAAGTCAGAGCTGTTAGTTACATAGGGAGTACACACAAGAGTTTTGAAGTGCTCCCAAACAAATTCTCCCTAATTAATATATGCCTTTCAAGCCTCTTGTAAGTAGACAAGCACTAGCAGCTGCAGTTCTTTTTATAGATACAAACTAACCTCTAGTACATGTTGGAGCTGAAGGATAGACAGAACAACATGCTGCAGATTCGTGGGGATTTTCTAGCCGTGGACATATTCTTTTTTATACCCTCTAAAAGTGGAAAAGAATACAGAAGAGTGTATAGTCTTCAAGAATACTTCTTGGGAGTGAAATCATATCAGGAGTGAAGGGTCTAGCTCTTAATGACATACTATTCACAAACGCATCTTACTAACACGAGAAACAGCATGTGTGAGCTTTGACCTATTTTCTTGATAGGTTCCACCTTTTGCAACCCATATAAAACAGGCAGCATTTGCTAGCATTTCTTCTCTATTTTCACATGGCCTTCATGACAAAGGATGGGCAGAATTACATGCTTCATGTTTTCATATAATTTTAAAAGCTAGGAGAGTAAGTCATAACAAAATTCTTTAGGCTTGATGAATATCTTTGAATTTACTTCCTGTTTGAAGGTGATATGTTTCCCCCCTTCTTTCTCTTTGTTGATAGCTGTATATATTATCAGTTTAATATTGTTTTCTGCCTGGAGACAATAGCCGGTAGTGGGAGGTGGAGGGAGGAACTGTACTACTTCTTTTCCACTTCTAATGCCTATGATTTTGTTTCCATAAAAACAGCCTAGATTTTGAACACTTTGTTTCTTTTGGTGGTTTTTTATCTGTCTGAACTGGCCAGTTATTTATGATCTGATATTTGGCTGCTTCAGAAGTCATTATCACCTCAATTTCTAATTTTAATAACTATTCTCTTAGTAAACCTCAATTCAAGTAAGTTTCCAAAAATTTGCTTCAAATCAGTGCCCTGCATCTTCTGGAACCCACTGAAGTTATTTTCATTTCAAAGGAATAAATAAACTTGTTAAATTTTAGGGTCTTATGGCTTTCTCTGATGTGACATTAAGGAAGAACTGATTTACTTAGGATAAAATGGCTTGGGCGGTTCCCACCATTCATTCAACCAAAGGCAGAACTACTGGGGCTCCCTTGTGAATAAGTGTTTCGATAGCTCTTTGTGCCATGTGCTTTTAGGTTTAGAAGGTATGTATTCCCCCTGTGGGCTGACTATACCTCATCATTCTTGTGATACATATCTCTATAGATCACAAAATAATTCTGTCCATTTATACTAATGCTCTAGAAGGAGCACCAGGGAAAAGCAGAAAATTACTATTATTTTATAGCACTGTTTTCCTTTCCTTTCTGGGGAAATAAGTACAATCTCATGGATTTAGTCACTGTGGAGAAATCCTTGGCTAGAAGGATGCTTCTGTTTAGAGAAGGCAAAAATTGAAGTGCTAAATTGGGGATGCTGCAGATTCTACACACCTGTAGAACAATGTTTTTTTGGAGAACTACACCTGCTCCTCCCAAGGCTTAGTTTGGAAAAGCACATCTAAAGATAAAAAAAGATAAAAGATAAAAACTCTGCATTCTTCTCATGAAACATACTTCAGGGAAGTTGGAGGGGGCTTCCAGAAACCTTCCTATAACTCTGGAACATTGGCTAATTGTGGGTTAAGTTGGTCTTTTAAGTGACTGTTGGATAAAGAAGCTCAGTATGGAAAGAAGCGTAGACTCGTTGTCAGATTCCTTTCTCTTCCCCCAGTATCTCAGAAATTAAAATAAACATCTGAGACTTCAAATTACTGCTCAAGTGCATTACCTTTCGATCGCATTGTACAAGAAAATGAAGGAAAATGTGTTATTAATGAGAGAAGGGAGCACTGACTGTGTGATTAAGTTTTCATTTGCTTGACAAACTTCACTAACGAAGAAACCATCTCCAGAAAGTAAAGTAAGTTTTTCCCCAAATAGCTTTGAAGTTAAACCACAGTAAGTGAACAAAGGCCAGTTTTACATCTCATACTGTCCTTTCCTCTCAAATTAATCGTAGTAGGCTTATAGGTAGGATCCATGATGTGGTAGAGTATACCTAAGAGTAAAATCCAAGTGAAAGAAATAACTTTATGAGCTGCATAAAGAAGAAATAATAAAATTGCAATGTGATTCAGATGAAGAAGTGAACCACTGGAGACAGTTCTGATGCTGAACAGGTTACTCCCCTTGATTTTATCCATGCTTGTCTTGTGTTGGGTGTTTGTAGGAGTGTTTCAGAACAATGTAGGAAGGTCTTCTGGATTCAGCTGGTCCATGGTTCTTGCAGAGGTAGTAGCTAAGGTGATATTCTGTCTTGCACCACTCAGCTACTGGAGTTATTGTTCTGCCTGTGGCTTTTGATCTTAGGGCTTAGGAAACCAGAGCTGTATCCAGAAGGAAGCTCTACACCTTGCGCGTTGCTGTATGTTACTATAATGCTGGGTATCTGGGCTGCAGATGGTCTATGGCGAGGCTCTCCTTTTCTTGGTCCAATACTGTTCAGGCACTCACCTCTCTAAAAGATGCAAGGATTTAAAAGAAATGGAAAACAAATAGCTACATGGAGATCAGATGGCATCATCTATGAAAATATGGCACATATTCAGATCAGCACTTTGCCAATCCCTACTACCATCTCAGTGCCAAACTGAAAGGATGGAGAAAGAAGTAGATCTGAACACTTTTTGCAATGCCTCATGAGGATCTCATGAGGAGAAAAAAAAAAAAAAAAGTTAAATAAGATAATATAATGAAGCACAGACTTTGCATTTGATACTTAACAATCTGGTTTACTTTGATGAAACACCAGGCTAATGGCAGCACATTCAACTGTGGAAAAAAGTTCTGACAATGTGCTCCGGTGGTCTGTGAATTCAGTGATGTAAGGAGTCCCTCCATAAAGAAACCTAGATAGATGACAAGGCACCAGTTTAGGTTCACTGGGGCAAGAAATGATGTAGAACTCAGGAAAAACAGCATGGATATTTTGAAGGGTAAAGCCAATTGGAGAATAGAAAACAGGATTCCTGAAAACAGGAATTGAGGGAAAGATTAATTTATATTCAGTAGTAGTGCTTAGCTTTCAGTAGCACAGGACCAAAAAATGAGTGTTAGGACCAGGCTAGCATTAGCTTATTATCTTATAAGAATTACTACTAACAATAAATGGTTAGAATGTTTATATTACATTCTGATTATTACTGCAAAGGTAAAACTGGCTTTTCTTCACCTATCAACTCTCTTCCTCTTATTTCCCTGTCTGTCAAGAATTAAGGCAAGTTGATTCACTTGTGATGTATATATATATGTATGTACATGTATATCAGTATGCCATGGCTTTACACAGAAGCTTTACATGCTACATGGAAGAAGAGAGAGACAGTAGGACAAGAGCTTACTGAAGAAATGGTATGGCACGTTTCAAAAACTTACCTGTATTTCCTCCATGTTGCGTTTTTGTGCTGTTTTGCACTAACCAAAACAGAGAACATTAAATAGTTACCAGTGTGACTTTGCACAGTGGTACTTGCCACAGATTACAGCTGTCTCAAAGGGATGGCTATCTGAAAGGCTATCTCAGCTTCCTTTGTATATTATTCAAAAAAGGTATCCTAAAATAATGCTTCCACACTCCACTAAAGAAATCACAGACATCATCAGGAAACCTACTGAATTAAAAAAAACAAACAACAACACCTCAAATTCTTTTTAAGTTGGTCTTCAGGAGAACGCTGTAGTGCATGTGTTCTATATCAATCTCTGCTTAGTTTCAGCAGTGATCTATTCTCTGTGGTCTTATTTTCTGTATTCTGGTGGGAGTTTTGTGTGATTTTTACATGTCAATGAGTAACTTAATTTGCTCAGAGATTGGTAGTGTCAATAGTTTTTGTTCTCTCCCTTAGTTAGACCCATGCCAAATATTTAAATAACAATTCTTACAGTAGGTGTAGTGGAATACTCTGCAACATTCAATTCCACCATTGGTATGTCATCAGCATCTACAGCTGCCTGAAAAATTAACACAGACAAGAAAGACATAAATGATGTATAGGTATGTCACCATATCCTACAAATGTGAAATACAGAGGGTGGGGAAAAGAAAGGGAACAGAAGAGGAATGTAGTAATATACTACACGTAACCTTGTACTACCAAATATAGGAATGTCCTGAATATAGTCTTGTTTTTTACCTCTCACTGTGTGTTCATTTCATAGCAAATGGTGAGACAACAGAAAGATGGATCGAGTAATTTGGGAAATACAAGGAAATAAAAATATTACTGAATATACAATTAAAAGCAAACACAAGACAACATGCCGTTCAGATGCTAAGTTCAGTAGTTCAATATAGCAGCTCCTTTGCTTGTCAGAAATGCAACAAGGAAGCTGAATAATGAACCAGGGAAATAAAAATCTGATGACCTTTTACAGCCTCAAAGACATTACTTACTGTGTTAACTCATAGGTTAGTCCCATCTTCTAGGCAGGAACCTTCATGATTAATTAAGATAAAATGTGCAGATTTGTTAGCCTACTATTTGTCTGAGAATGTAGATACTATACATTCTGTTACCTTCTCAAAAATCCCAGAGTGATGGCTTTGAAGTTTAGGTTTGGTTCTTAGGTTACTAGTTTCGGCAGTGTCTTTGCCCGTTCCATAGGAGACCTGTCTGATAGCAGGACTGAAGATCATACTGGTGATATCCGTTTCCATATCAGTATAGCCCTAAAATGAATACAGCAAAAACAATCACTTTAGCTTTCTTAGACTTCTGGCCAGATAGTATCATAAGAATCAGTTTTGCCTAAACAGAAACTGTAAGAGAGACAGACTGTGCATAAATATTATTTTTACAGAGACGATGCCACATGTGATTTCATAAAATGTTTTGCTTAAAAAGAGATACAAACAAAATCACCAAGTCTATTAAACCAAGTTTGGCTTTTTCTTCCTCTACAGAATCCACTGCAAAACTTTAAAAAAAAAGAAAAGAAAAAAAAAAAAAAGCATTCAGTTATAGACTGGTGTTGAAACTTTTCTAATATACCTGATCAGTCACTTTAGAAACACTTTGTTCCATGAAGTAGTTCTAATTTATAAACCGTGTTTCAGTTAATGGGAGAACATACAGGGGGAAAAAAAAAACAAACAAAAACCAAAACTCAAGAATTTCTTAGGAGTCAAACATTCTTCTCTGAACTACCTTCTTTTCCTCACTCTGTCCGCCTTTTCACTACGTTTTAATTGAACTAAGTTAAAAGAACATAGTGTCTAAAGAAATTGAAATGTCACTGTTAAAAACAACTGTCAGAATGTAGAGCTTGACTGCTTAGATACAATGATTACCTTGACTGTGAAAAATAATCACAGAGAAAATAATGGCCTTTTCATATATTTCAGAATTGCATTTAAAACAATTACAGAGTTATTAATGTAACTTTGGGTAGCAAGAGAGAACTTGGGATGCCAAATATTCGCCTTGTTTCCAGCTGCTGTGCAAGACATCTGGCTTCGCTTACACTGGCAGCAGCAAGGTGTTGAGGTCATCTGTGAAAACAATTCTTCAATGCATTTATTGATTTTTATCTATGTCTGATGATTAATGTTTCCAAATACCTCCCACTTCACCTTCAGAAAGCATTACCTGTATCCTTAAAACTTTTTTTTCGCTAGACAATTGTTTAGTGACAAGAAGTTTGGGGTTTTGTGTGTCCGGACTCCAAATTTGTGGTCAGATAAGTACCCTCCTAGAAGGATGGTCAGGCTTTCAAGGGTGCTCTGACTCTTGAGCTTCCTTTACTTTCTAAAATTCCTCTTGTTCCATCTTTCCACCCTTCCTTCAGTGTCACAAATGGGAAGGAATCAAAGAGCTACATTTTACTCTTACATGTCAGCTTACTGTCTTTAGTTTCACTTTGACCCTTGACTTTTTCTGGAGCACTTGTAATAGGTACCATAATGCCTATATGCTTAATGCTTTATAAAAAACCTAGGGCAGCTACCATTTTGAAGGACTATGAAGATTAATTACTCTGCAATTAGCAGTGTGTGTATGGGAAGCATCTTCCTTACTGATTCACTTTCAGAGACAGAAGATAGTCGCCTTCTTTCTTTCTGCAGCCCACTTGTCTCAGAAGACTGGCTGGTTACAGTGGCTCGTCTGGAGGAGGGATAGCTGCTGAAAGATCGTGAGTCTTTTGGAGAAACTCTCAGCAGGGATCCAAGGCAGGGAACATATGTTGCAATGGCTGCTCTAATGGATGAGAGGTAGAACCAGTCAGATTTTTTCTGTTAGCACAAAAATTCAGTCATCATAAACAATGCATTTATTCAGAGAGATGGACTTATGCCGCATGGACTGGAAAATTACTGGGCACAATAAAGAGTTTTCCAGATATCCAGTGTCTCATAAACAATCACCCTGCAAGATCACTTATTCACAGTGTTCTGTGGAATTCAAATTTATTGCTTGGCAGGGACAAGGGCATTAAAGTACAATTCTTTGAACCGAAGGGAGCTATTAAAATGATGTTTTATCTGCTTTCAGCTTAATCAGGGCAAAAATAAAATTCTGTCCCTTTAAATTGAGCCTTGCAGAAGTACCACATAATGAATTATTTTAATCTTCTCCTAAGCAGCTATTCTAGCTTCCTCTTGCACATCTGTCTGCCTGGTATCTGTAGAGTAGTACAAAATGTGTAGTTATATTACAGTATTCTTTTTCTCATATGCAGCAAATCTTTTTGCAGGAAAATCTTTTGTACAGCTTTTTCTCCCTCCCAGTCAATCTTTCCACCTAGAAGTCTGCGTCTGCCTCTTCTCCATCCACTTCCCTCATTGGTCTGTGTAAAGGGTGAAACAAAAGAGTACGTATGGCTTTACTGCCATCCATCAGATCCCACAGGCTTTATCTGAACTCAATGTGGTAATGACCCTAGATGTTACAAGCTAGAGGAAATACTATCTGAAATATGGAAGCTTGAAGAAAGGTGGGGAAGACACACAAAATAGTGAGGGACTGGCTTGACTTACTAAATTGCATCCCTCCCTGGCCTGGTTAGTTTAACAAACTGCTATTTGTAACACTGACAGATGTCCGGCTCTCTCATGAAGATAGTTAACAAAAATTTACAACGATTTTCTCTGAGCTAGGAAAGTCTCTATCTTTTATCATGTGATCTGTAAGTACAGATCAGCATTCCATAAACATCTCTAGATCCCATCTGCACAGTAAATTGTTCCAAGTACAGATTCCACTGACATTTATATGGCATTGAGAAGTTTTCTTGGGGAGGGGAAGGCAGTCTTGCAGAGGTAGACTGAACAGGTGAAGCAGAATTCAAATACTAGTCCCTTAAGTGACAAAGTTACTGTCTGATATTTTCTGCTATATATTAAACATAGCTTACAAAGTGAACTTACCTGTATTTGGGGTGAGTGATGGCATAAATGATAGGGTTATGGATGGCAGAAGCTTTGGCAATCACAGCTGGTATTGAATTCATGAAGGGTGTTAGAACATGGGAATACCTAGAGTAATGCAAATGGATTATATATTTAGTATTGAGCTCCATATAGTTATATATATAAATATATATGCAGTTACACACTGATGAAAACCCCTAATCACTGCTCCTCCAAACAGTGAGAGAGCAAAATTTTACATCTTTTTCCTGCAAGGATCAGCACCAGCCTAATTGCATGTCAGAAAGGCGACCTTCTTGGTGCTTCTCTTGCAGCACTTCAGTTTTATGACTCAGAGGTAACCCCTGTATTGCTTACCCTAGGGACAAAGTCTTCCTGCAGTGAGTGAATGTGTGTTCATCAGAGTATCTATCTGTTCAAAACTCAGCAGATGTACTTGCTAAATTAGGATAACCTAATGGGTGTGCAGAATGAGGCATTATAAGGAAGGATAATTAATAAATCATTTTTCCTTTTCAAACTTTGCTTTTTGCCTGATTTGATCTAAAATAGAGGAGGGGAATGTGTCTTATGGTGTCATACGTTTGGCTTATGTTACTGTGGCCACACATGTATACAGGTTATGAGCCTCTAAAGTATACAGAAATTATGACTGATGTCCATCTGCCATGCTCCTGTCAGGCAATTCATTTGAAGATAGCCTGAAGTAGCCCACAGAGTCTGGGTCAGAAGAAAGTCAATAGAACAGCTCAGACCAAAATAACAATAACATTTCACAGGTGGTTTCTAGCAGGCAGTTTCTCCGTGGACCTGCTTAGGGGCTATGAAGACCTCTTCCTGCACTGGTAGAAAGTGCTCTAAGTGAAATGGCCCATTAAGTCAGTCTTTCCTTCCATGAATATCATTCTTTCTTTGTCACAGCTCTTCTTCCTGAGAAGGCAGTCTAAGTTCTGCCTTTCACTTAGCCTTGCATTCCCACTTGTATTCCTGAAATGCTCAGATTATCCTGTCTCAGAAGGTCTCTCATATGAGTGCTGCAAACAAACAATGAAGAGGATTGCAGAAGTAGGTGGCAGCTCATCATCCTGGTAAAGACATTTTTCATCGTATTATGGCTATGTTTACGCTCTGTGATGAGGAAATGGTTTGCCAGTGGTAATACAGGAACCATTTTGTCAGCTGCCCAAATGGTGAGATGCCATTTCACCACTAATTTATAGTTTTTCTCTGATAAGAATTGTCCAAGAAACATGTTCTTCCTAATACAATAATTAACATGGCTGATCCCAATCATTCTTTCAAAGCATTGGTTAGAGGAGTAATTCTTCACAGGATCTGGAGACCACAAAACAGTATGACCTTTATGGAATGGAGTTTTAGACCCTGAGATGAGAGGCATGGTGCTTTGGTGAGACTGGCAGAGCGTTCAGCTGACAGAAACAAATAACAACGAAAGATTTTGTTTAACCACTTGCAGAAAGTACAACTTTAATGTAACCCGGAGATCAACAGTATTAGTGATCATGACTGTGTTCTAGCTCAATAGTCCCCTTCCACAGGGGGAATCTTATAAAGGATTTTTTTGAAGGAGTTAAGATTCTTCTTTCTTTTTTGGGGTATGTTGTTGCTCTGTCAGATATTGCTCTGTCTTTAGTCCAGGACAGTAGCCACAGACTTCCATATTTTGGCACGCAGTGATTTTTGTCTAAGTTCATTGTAATAAAAGGCAACAGAAGGCCTCCAGGCTTGGTCTGTTAATCTCTGAAAAATCCCGGAAGTATTGCCCCAAAAGCATAGTTCAGAAATAGAAGAAAAAAGCTGAGTGAAGATGTGTTGCTCACCAGCTGTCTTTATGAGCAAAATTTGCAAATGCTCATTTGTCAGATACTGCACAGTTATAAAATTGGCCATTTGTTCAGATTTTAGTATGAGACGTGGGGCAAAAGTCAAGCTCAGGAGGTACTTGATCATCCTAAAGTAGATGCTGAATCTTACAGAACAGCCTGACAGTTCTATATGGCTAAAATGCTTAGTTTAAAGCATTTTTATTATTTTTTTTTTTAATGTGTCTGAGAGCAAGTAGTGCTGCAAGGTAGCTGTGATGCATTTCTGTGTCTTCTTTCTTCTCATCCATCTCTAGTGGTCTCACATCCCCAGTGATCCCCAGCAATACCAGACAACAATGCTGTGTACAAATTCTGCATTAATAGTATCACACTTCTGTTGAAAGTACAGTATAAAACACTGGTAATTAGATGAACATGCTTATGTGATTTATATTTACTCTATTTTATATCGAGCACCAGAAAGCTCCCCAAAGGAAGTATGTACTTGTCTGAGTTTGCTTATGCATGTAAGGAATTTCAGCAGTTTGATGTAACACGAGCAAATGAATGGACTTTTGTAAATAGAAGAAGTGGAGAAAGAATCTCCATTGGGTGAATCTTTTTGCCTCCCCTAGTTAGCATTTTGGTGCTAAATAAAATTAACATAGTTCAGATGTGCAAGCATAGAGAATCTACATGCAGAAATCACTGGCAGTTTCTTATTTTGCTAGTAATAACCTTCCTATTCCTGTTTTCTTTTTTTTTTCTTCTTGAAAAGTTGAACTAAGAAAAAATCACAGTCACTGTGTGTCTCATTTGTTAAATGTCACTCCTGAATATGTTGTTTTAATGCACTTCAGGCATTAGACTTGACAGGTATCTTTGACTTTCATCTGTCTTTCACAGTTTCACAATTTCTGCTTTCACTGAATATTTCTTTGCTGATAAATTCATAGTTACCCAGCAAAAGCTACCAGAGCAACAACAGAGTATGGTGACCAGGAAATGACATAAAGCAAGATGACAATCAGTGCAATCTTGGCCAGCTTCCACTCATTTTTCATCCTCTGGTACTGTTTCTGGAACTCTTTATTTCCATGTTTGCATCCAAATGTCTGTATAGACCTAGGGGAAAATAAACATAAAACAGAAAAAAACAGAAATAGGGAATTAAACAAACTACTTCATAAAATGTGGCAACAATTACTCTTACACTATTTTATAATATAAGTCTTGTACTTTTATTGTATATTTCTATATGTATGTGACCAGTCCCTTGCAATTCAATGTACTTCTGTTGGACTAATCAATGGCAAAAATCTGTGGGAAAAAAAAAAGTCTTGTACCAGAAGAATTTCCACACATAGCATTGTCCAATTAACTTAATACCCAATTTATTAAATATAGTTAGAGAAATCTTTGCTTCTGTAAGTCAGAGTGTGTTACCATACCGTCACTCTGCCCTTTCTGGCTATGCGACTAGATGTGCTGAGATCTACAGGACAGATAGCTGCAGATTATCAATGTAGTGGCAGACCCTGGCCTTTATTTTTGCAGTAGGTTTTGTTTCAGAGACCTGTAATTAATTTTTATCTCTTTTTCACTCTTTGTCAAACATGGAATTTGCAGTTTAATTCCATTTTTCTGTGGAATAGTTTTTATACTCAGTTATTAGGCGTCTCTGATGTCCCTTTAGTATTTTGTTGTTGTTGTTTGAGTTGGTTAATCTCTGTTAGAGTTCGTTAATTTCTATAGTCCTTTCTCATCTTTCTGATTTCTGAGGCTGCTACTCATACCCTTTTCTGTATCGTTAGCAAGAATCCTTAACAGCTCTGGTGTAAATTCAGAACCCTGAATGGCCCTTCTAAGAACCATATTTCTTACCATGTTGACAGAACTCTTGTTTCCTGTCTCAGTCACACATATGAACAAAAAAAAAAAATAATTTCTTTTGTTAATCTTTGTTTTAAGAAAATAAGCAGTCATTTTAAACAAATAAATAAAAACTTAAGACTGTTAGCTACTTACTTGTTTGCCTTCTTGATAGCCTCAAATATAAAGACATAGCTGTATATGATAGCAATTAAAGGAATGAAAAAGACAAAGCAGAAAAGCAGCATTGTGTAGGCGCGGACTGATGGCGTGAAAGTCATGTAGTCCCAAGAGCAGGAAGTCAGCAGACCTTCAGGAACATATGCACCTAGAAAGAATGGCAGGAGAAGGCATGAACCATGAAGTGATTCTTATTGAGCATTCTGAATGCAAAAGTTAGAGAAAGATACTCAGAATAACATGGGATTTAGACCTGTTCTCTTGTAGGGGAGAGTTTAAAAAGATACACGATTCTTTGTTTAAACTAACTCTTTTATTTTCATTTATTCTGTTGCCCTATTGTTTTTAAGTTTAGCAGTCTAAGGCTTCCGTAGATCTGAAAACTGAACCATTTCATTTCCATTCTTTGTTATAATTTAAAGCTGAACCCAGTCCAAGGGCATTTCTCCAAATACTTCAGTTGGTCTTGGATCAGACCCATGCTGTTTTCAGATATGCCCAATTCCACTCAAATTGCTTTCTTCCTAAAGAAGAAAGAAGGAGTGAAATTAAACTGAAAATGAAGCTATAGCTACTACTTCTTTAAACTTCTGCATATTAGAGAAATTTACTGTGCAAAGGAGAGTGATTTAGTGTGCAGGTCAAACGAATTTTGTCATGAAATAAAGGTGAATACATGGTTAAAAAATGTCATGCATGCATAATATTCTGCCTGAAATAAAACATAATCTTCTTAGAGCAACTATGTCAAACAGGTAAAGACATTGTCAGCAGCAACTTATTTTTCCTTTGTATTTTAATTTTCACTGTTTTCAGTGGTATTTTCTGTTGAACTTTCGAAAATACTGCACCAGATGTGCTCAGATGCATCCAGTTATTGCGTGAGAGTTAGTACTGTGGATACTATTAGAACCTAATTATAAGATAACAACACCCTTCAAGTAATTATGCTGCCTTCTCCCATTAAGATTCCAGAATCTAAGACTGTATTGTCATTTTGTTCTTCTAATACTGCCTCAATTCAACTGAAGGATGCTTCTCCCAGTATTGAGGTTTGCCTGCTTAAACATGCCTCATGTTTAAGGGGGACCAGACTGACAATAACAAAAATCTACTAAAACTCAACTCAGTAACTGAGCTTGTTGAAGCATCCTTTGGGAAGAAAAAACATCGCTATATTCTTACCTCAGCTGAGCTGACACATTCTATTCTGGAATTAGGGAACACAATAATGGGCTGGAGTTTTTGAATGATGAGTTCATTCTGACTTACTGACTGAAACTGGTGACTCATAGGAAACAAATAAATGGTGCCGAGATGGATCTGATGAGGAAGAATAACAGAAACTGTCTTTGTTACAAGTGGCAATGATCAAGATACTGTATACGTGTTCCAATTTGCATGCATAAAATTAACATTTACAAAAGCAAATTGGTTAATTATTACTAAATGCCACCCCTACCGGAAGCTTTAATGAAGATACCATTGGCTGAGTGGGCAATGTGACCGACACCTAGTGCTGTTTGCTCATCTATAATATAGTCAAGACTTTTTCATGATGTACTTGCACAAAATATTCAGACTGTATTCCTCTTTTATATGAAGAAAGAAATTCAGTTTGCCACCACTCTCTTACACAGCACCTCTGGGAAGGAAAAAAGCCATCTGGAAAAATACAAATGTATCTATTTCACTTTTATATAGTTCAGTTTAACTCAACAAAAGTAGATAGAGGATAATAGACAAGCACACCATTCATAATTTTGACCTTTATTTTATCTCCTACTCTTTTTACAATAAATAATGAGCTCAAGGAGAAGTGCCAGTGTCATGTAATTTGTTCATATGCACTGGGTGTTTTTTCTTCTGATTGAGATCTTCAGTTTCCATATGCTTTTTATCAGTTTTTCTCAAATTGATTTGTTGATGCCTAATATGCAAGCCATTTATTCACCCCCTCCTATACCTGTAGCAGACCAATCTTAATCCAATGATATGAGGAAAAAAACTTGTATTCCATTTCACTTACTCCATCCAAAGAAGGGTGGGAGGCTCCATGCCAAAGAGTACAGCCAGACTCCTACCAGGATTATCAGGGCCTTCTTCTTTGACATCACTCGAACAGAAGCCAGAGGTTTTGTGATGACAAAGTATCTGTCCAAGGCAATCACCATCAAAGTGATCATAGATGTAATGCCAAAAAGAGCTCCGCAGAAGGCATACAGCTCACAGCCTTTCAATGAAGATGACAGAAGTAGCAGTGAAATTATTCTACCCATGCTAATTTATTTCTGGGAGGTTCAAGTCTATGTTTCCTATCAACTAATGTCTTCTGGAATTCATAAGCAATGGAACTTCAGCTTTGCAGCAGTTGTAATGCTATTTCAAAGCAACTGTTTATCTTGCTAATTGTATTATCCATGGAGATAAACTTCAAAGATTTCATTTGCTTCGATTGCTGGAGACAGCAATACCTAATCTATTTTCACTCATTGACTTATGATGTTCCTAGTGGGAACCTTTCAGCAGTCCCATGTCTTGTGTAACTCTAGTTTTACTTCAGCCCCCGTAGAAACAGCTAGTTTGTTCTACAGTGTGTTCTAGCAACTGTGGTATCATGGAGTCATTTCCATCTCAAAGTCAGTGTAACTGGAGTAAATATTCAGCCTATGAATATATTCATGAGTGAAGTTGTTTGAATATTTCAAATCACAATTAGAAGCCAGTTGTGGTTTTTTTGGTTGTTGTTGTTTGTTGTTTTTTTTTTAAATTATTTCTTAACATGTGCAATTGAACACTTCATGGAAGTGTTGTTTGCTTTAAAAAGAAAAAAAAAGACCATCAGAAATAGCAACCCCATGTCTCATATTCCTCTCTGTCAATACCTATTAAAGAGGCAAAGACTTGTCTTCCTCGTACTGTAGTTATAGAGGAAGAATGAAAGCACATTCCTCAAACACACTTTTTTATACATTATTGATTGTGGGCTCCTTAGGACTGATTTGTGCACCTTTTATACCAAAGGTGAAAATTCCACTATTGAAGTCTGCAGCAGATTTGCTGTTGACTCCAGTGGTGCATGTTTCACCTGGGGTTTCAGACTCTGTTGCAGGTGCATCGCCTTCTACCTGCCAGATCAGAGGTTCTGAAAGGTCAGAATTAAGAGAAGAATGATTCAGCAAAGACTGAAGGCTGTGCATTATGATTATTATACAGTTTAAATCGTGAGAAAGGTAGTGAATAAAAATTAATAAGAAAGAGCAGCTTTGAATATGATAGACCGTTTTAATATTTTTTTTTTTGTAAGAGGCAGCTGACAGAATCTGTACTATCCCTTGTGGTTGAATCCCTTAATATCATCTTTCCTTTTATATTTGCTATTTAGATTGTAACCTGGTTTGTACAAGAATCAGAGTTGATATTTTTCTTAAGTACCATTGCAGCTTTTTGTGCAGTCCAGTCAATTGTTCTCATGCAACCATGACCAGATGTTTTCTGTAAATCATACATTAACACCGACTCCCTCAAGAACATTTTTTTTTTTCTTTTACAGGAAATGTTCAGTTAGCATTTTTGATGTGAAAACTTGCTTTTGCTAAGCTTGCCAGTGCAAGTCCCTGAGCAGTTTATCTAGAACAATTATTAAGCTGTTGTGTGTTGAGTTGGTGGTTCTTTGTTGCAGGACTCTGCCAGTAACTACTTGAGATGACTGGGGAAGAATGCTGGCAAGGAAGCTGCCCCTGTATCTTATGTTGCCCGTGTCTCAGTCATATCTCATGTGTGTAATTTTCCTGGAAGTGTTCAAGGCCAGGCTGGATGGGGCTTTGAGCAACCTGGTCTGATGGCAGGTGTCCCTGCCCATGGCAGGGGGTTGGAACTGGATGAGCTCTAAGGTCCCTTCCAACCCAAACCTTTCTGTCATCCTATGAATTGCAAGTGTACCCCAGGGAATTGTAAGTTAACTGGCACTATGGTGAGAACATATTTGGGATTTCTTATAATTAATAAATAAATATACAAACCTTTCTCACCAAAAATCCAGCGTTTGTGGAGACTGTTGGTGAAAAAAACTGGAGATTGCGTAATGGACATAAGGAAGTCACTGACAGCTAGATTGATGATGAATATGTTGGCTGGCTTCTGAAGGGTCCTACTCCTACAAAGAAGAGATCAGAAGGAATATTGCTAAACACTACTCAGTGTTAATTACGTTATTATTCTTTCCTGTGAGCCTTGGCAGCTTCACTGACACCAAGGCACACCACAGAGCAAGCTAGAGCAGAGTGCTTCTCATTTCTCCTGTGAGAGAATGTACGCAAGGCTCACTTTTACACCCTTACACTCCTGTGCATGTTAGAGGGTTGTTTTGATAACCAGCTCAGTGATGGGGATAAAGCATGTTTGTCTTTAAATACTCTGACCCAGTGCACTGCATGTCCATGATTAACAGGAAATTAAAGCTGACGTACTCTATGGATTTGCTGGATCTGGGTCGTGTTGAACTGCAGGAAGGGAGTGCATATCTCCCTGATACTGATCTTATGAGCAGTGACTTCCAAATATAGGGATTAGGCAAACTCACTAGGTACCACACCAAACATTATGTTTTACATCAGTTCTGCTCTATGACACGCATTCCACTTGCCCAGACACTGATTCTGAAGAGGTCTGTAGCTAGCCTAGAGCATATCAATAGCTTATGCAGGTCAAATAATATTATAGTACAATGCCTTAAAGGGTACACATAAAAGCTCAACTGAGAGCACCTCCAATAGGGGTTCATTGTAACTGTTTTAGCTCCTTTTTCAAACTTTTGGTCTTACACAGAAAAAAAACCTATCAGAATAAATGATAGGTCTCGATTTCTTGAGACTGCTTTGTAGGCATCCAATGTGTTCTCTGAACTTCTGATACATTTGTTACTTTGCTATCAGTGTCCCTTTTTGTCTTTATAGCATCTTCTAATGAAGACAAGCTGTGTCCTCCACTGGAACCACAACTGCCACGGTTGGACTTCCTGTGTGGGACCAGCCAAAGAGCTACACTAGGTCACTTAGTTCATCCTTGTCTCACATATCTGGTCTGTGTGCCAGCATCTTATCTGTTCTTAAGGCCATGTCATTCACACTGAAGTGTTGGTACCTACTCTGAATGCACACGCTGAAACAGAAAATATGAGATTGCCTGGGCAAACGTGCTGCCATTTTATCTTTTTAACCTATCATTTACTACACCAGATAAACTCAGATTCAAGACCCAAATTGATTTGGTCTGTATTCCAGTGATTCAAGTTAACACCATCAAATTGTCATATATTTGTTATTGTTTAGGTTTACAGAAATGTGTAAAGATCAATCATAAAGCAGGAGCTCACTGGCTTGACATTATTCCAATGCTCTGCCACACAGTGCTGAGTGTGACAAAGCAGAAGCAGGGTCAATAAATAGGAATGGTGAAGATATCATTGTTGTCAGAGATCAAATATCTTTCAGATAAAAAAGCTTGGATGTGGCTTTGTTGAAAGGAAATAAGCCAAGTGTTAGAAAAAGTAAAAATGAGAGACATTGGCAGTAAGGAACAGGGAACAGAGCAACTGAGAAGTAAGCAGCAGGATGAAGGAAACATCTAAAATACTGAAGATACATGAGAGAGGCAGGTACAAAACATCCCATCAGTGCACTACAGAAACTGTTTAGCCAGTAGCAAAAAAAAATTCACTGAAAGTTTTCCGCTCTGGCTGCATTTTTATCACTTGGTATATCTGGGTGATTGTTTGCCATTTTGCTACCAGACCATGGTGATTGGGAATTCAGAGGGGAATGGCAGGTTGCCAGTTTGTTTCCTACAGCAATGTCTCAATGCATTTACAGTGGCAATATGTCTGCACGGCATACAGAGCGCAGTTCTGGTGCTGTTAAGTTCATCCATTTCAGTATTTAAAAAAAATCTAAACCAAGATACCTGCAGAAAACATAGATGACCAGGAAATTACCCAGAGTTCCTGCGATCCCCACGATAAGAATGACTGCTCCAATTGTGTAGTGGGCATGGTCTGGGACATCCACTGTAGGAAAGGCACCAGGAACACCTTTCGCTGTCATCTTCTATGAAGTAAAGAAGAAGTCATACACGTAGGTATATGGTCAGATTTTACTGAATAAACTGGCACATGCTTCTGTAGAAGGGGAAACAGTCAAGAATGTGAAAAGCCAGCAAGCAAAAAAAGTCAGAATAAGCTAATTGATTTCAATTTACAGTTGATCATCTTCAGGGACTATGTATGCCATCAGCAGCACAAAGGTCAACATTGTTTTATGTGTTTATTGTTGATTGAGGCTTCTGGTGAAGAAAAGCAATCTGTTCTCTCCCCAAAGAGAGAGAAGGATATGGAAGAGAAAAGAGAGACAGGAAGGGACCATTTGTATTGATCTGACATTAAGTAATGCAGAGCTTAACAAGTAAATTGTCTGCAGTTTTCCTTTAATGAAAGTTTCTGTACCTGTGAAGTGTGATTTCTGTTGTCCTCTAACATCATTGTCTTAGAATTCTCTAAATAAGTAGAAATGACCTTCTATTGATAAACTTGCATTTAATCCTTTAGCACCATGGCTATTTCATTTCTCCCACTGAATAACTACCCTGAAGACTTAGTTACCAAAAGCTGGCAGTATTGAACAACAGTCTTTTGGAAAGTAAATTAAGGATTAGAAAAACTAAACCACCAAAACTTTATAGCATGTGTCTTGTTTGCATACCTGCCTATTTTCACCCTGGACTGAAAGGTTATTTTGCTCCCTGTGAAGTTTGTGGTAAAGCACATGATGAAAACGTGTTTTACTTACTGATAACTCATGGCAAAATTCACTAGGCAAGTATGAAGACTGCAGCATTTTAAATAATAGTTTAAAACATTTTCTTAGTGTCAGGAACCACGCAGAGTGTTTAGACCAAGTGACCCCAGCTAAGTAATGAAGTAAACAATAAGTCTGCAGCCAGGAAGCAGGATGACCTAACAGAAATTGAAGAGGACAGCCAAACGGTCACTGTTCTGCTGCCTTTTTGATATAAGGTCTGGCAAGGAGATTTAAACGCTCACCTCCATCCATGTGCTACTGTCCTAAACACGCCTTGGCATCAGCTCTGAACCAGCTAACGTAGTCATGATAAATACCAAGCCCTGTACTCATTCATCCGCACAGACGTATCCTGTCTCTTTTTCATAGCCAGGTTTTTCTCATCAGGGGTGGCACTCGGGAATGGCATGCCATGACCACTGCTCATAATTCAAGTCTGCAAGCTGCAGCCATGGCATTCCTCAGCTACTGGGCTACAAGAATCATGCCAGAGTTGAGAAAAGCCCAGGAGGTGTCTTGAATAGTTTATATCTTGCCTCCTGTAAATATCATCAGTCTGGCTGTGGCCTAGGATCCAGGGCAAGGGAATTGCTTGTATCAAGGTTTGTGCCTGTACCAAGTGTAAATAATGCTTTGAGGCTGGATATGTTCTTTCCCATCACAGGTACTAGTACAGCTGTCATATGCTGTCCTTCTTTCCCAGGAAAGGCAGGTTGCTGTCTGGAAAGGAGGAAAGCACGTAGAGGTATGCGGGTATGGAGTTCTCACATTCTTCCTACAGCTGTGTCAGCCACTGGCATTCACAGTTAGAGCAGAACTCATGATTGCCTTTGACAACACCGCAGTTATCAAAGGACAAGAGTATTTCCAGACAATAGGGGCAGACATTAGCTCTGAATTGATCTCTGAGATTGTATTCAAGTTAGAGAGACAGTTTACATTTAAAACCAATGTGCCAGTAGCAAGAGTCAAACCCCAGGAGTGTCTGAAATTGTACAGGAGATTGTCTCTGCTTGTGTGCTGAGGATCTGCCTGCAGCAATCCTCAACAGGAAGAGTGTACTCCCTGGGTTTCTTCATTAGCAGGGATGAAATGCTAGACAAATAGTCTCATCTCAGAGAGTGAAAATGTAGCTCTGGCTGTTGTTATAATTGGAGCAAAACGTTATTATTGCATTAAGGCAGATATGCTGACTGAATGACAGTAATATGATGTTTATTGCTCAGGTTCCTTCAGCAAGTGTAAGTTGGCTTCACATCATAAACACCAGTGGGCATCTTACCCATGTAGAAATTGCTACACTTAACGCACTGTCAGTAGAATAACACAAAATCCCATACGAATAGCAAGTGGGAGAGTCTGAGATAAAACTTAAATAAATGGGATCAGGTCTTCTTTGGTTTGGGCTTATTTTCTTTTCCCTTACCGTTATGGTTAAAACATTTTTTAAACTGCTGCTCTGCAGAGAGTTAATCATGATTATTAATGGAATGGAGATTTCTGACGTTTTCCCCCGTAGCTATCCATTTAATCAGAACTGGATCAAGGTAACAGAAATGAAGCAACTAAAGGAGCTTGTTTT
This sequence comes from Aythya fuligula, assembly GCF_009819795.1. Lineage (NCBI taxonomy): Eukaryota > Metazoa > Chordata > Aves > Anseriformes > Anatidae > Aythya > Aythya fuligula. Next base: position 9,165,448 of record NC_045565.1, on the reverse strand, counting down.
GGCTACAAAGAACAGATTTAAAATGGCTTTGATTTAAATGAAATTTGTGGGGGACCAAGGACAAGGAAAAATTTGAAAGATAAATATAAATACACAGAGAAATATCAATAGAGGAAAAGATTATTTAAGGGACAGCAGAAGACTTCCAGACTTCTTACTCGGGGATGAAACAAGTTCAGAATGAATAAAAATGTCAAGTGTGAAAAAGAATAATATTTATAATGGAGGAGTGATAAGACATAAAAAATACTAAATAGATAGAGAAAGAAGAGGTCTGGCAAAGAGAAATAACTTCACATTTTAGTATGGACTTACTGGAGGCCTGTTATTTTCAGCACAGGATCCAATTATGTCTGTTCTCCAAGAAATACGTTTGATTATTTAAAAGAAAAAGTCATTTCAATCTTTTTATTGGAAGTACTGGTCTGATTCAAAATGTCTTTAAGTCAGAGAAAGGTGCTACCCAACCCAAAAGGCATTAGATCAGGCCTAACCACTTCAGATTCATCCCTGAGTTGCATGCATACGACTTCCTCGCTAGGAGATGAAAACACATGCCTATCTCAAGATCATCTTACAAGGGGAAAAGATGGTGTTTGAGAAAATCAGGACAGCAGGATAATTGAGAAATCAGACAATTCCCAAAGCTTTTTTCTATTCATTTTCTGCAGCAGATAAGCTTTGTTTAGACTCTTATCTTCTTTTGTCACCCCCAGTATTAGGACTTGGGTGGCATGAGAGAAAAAAAATCCCACTGTTAGCAATCCCCACCATAGCAATTGTCCTTTGTGAATGCTCAACCTGTCCAAACTATTTCAATTGCATTGTTAACACAGAACATAATTGTTCTGCATGTTCTTCTGTTCAGCCTTCTTTCTATATACACTTCATAATGAAGTTAAAAAAAAAAAAAATCAACAGGCAAAACCAACACTTACTATTTCTCTTCTAAGTAATATGACAAAACAGCTTGTTTTATGTAATGTGGTTCAAAACATCACCAAATGAGCAAAGCAGCAGAACTGTAAACCAAGAGGTTGGACATCTTCCTGTGGGTGAACAATGCACTACAACTTTCCTGAGACAACAAATAAAGGCACTTGCATTTGAGGCCCTAGACCACTGGGTGCCAGTATACCCACAGGGTTACTGTGCTGTGGGTAGCTTAGACTAGTACTAATTCTGTGGGAAACAGTTCATTGGGAAGCATCAACTTCCTGACAATCAATGTAAGCATTGCACATTTCTCAAAGAAGCAAACAGAACAGGTGCTTGAGAAGTTGTGGAGGACATACAGGTAATAACTGAAATGTAACACGATCTCTTCACTGCAAGTACCGAGGGTCTGTTTGAGAATGTATCTTCTAGCCAAGGATGGCATTTTAGGCATCCTTAAAAGCAGGCTTTATAGTATTGCTTGGGTGTGTATGAAAACTGGCCTTTTGCTAGAACTGTATAATAATTTCTAAGTGTAATAGGCAAGCCATTTATTATTTACACTGTGGTTTTGCAGAATCAGATGGATAATTAGGGTTGTTAAGGAAGCTGGGAAGTGGTCACTGATTCATACCAGCAGACATGGCAGAATACCAGCCTGCACATAGCTAGGACTGGGTGTCTCGCAGAGCTGTGTAACGTGCATAATGAACACTGATGTTGGAATTCCTTTTCCACCACAGAGTCCTAGCAGTTGGTCCGTACCCTAAAACAGTGTTATCCCTTTGAAAGGATAATCATAATGGAGGGTATTTTTATCCTTCATATAGAGGTGTAATCCTTTTCTAAATCCTGCTCTGTCATTGCCTTAAGAGTCTGTGGCAACAAGTTACGAAGGCTGCTCCATATCAGTGTATTTTCTTCCAGCAGGTTTAAGTGTGTTCTTGGAGAAGCGCTAGAAAAAGAGGGAAACAACTCCATTTAACACAGTCTGCCTTCTTAAAGTGTTCATTGTTATCCCTAAAGGAATGCTTGTCTGCTATCTGTAACTAACCTGCTAAAGCAGAACTGGCCGTGTTTTCAGCTATCATTCGCTATCATTGATGGAGTCTTAGAATCATGAGCTGCTTTTAGGGAGTTTGGAGAAAAGAAGCATTTGATAGTTGGTGAAATCTGTTTAAATCCTTGCTGTTCTGGCCTTGTGCATGTAAGCTGCAGCACAACGTGGAACCTCTTTATATTTACTGCCTGCTGCAAAAGCTGGTTGCAGGAGAGGCAGAATCTTTCCTGGAAAGCCAACAAGGGGAGATACCCTACCTATTTCTTCGGGAATAGAGCAGTGGGCAGGCCCTTCTGCTAAGGCCTGGTGCAAACAGAGAAGGGGTAAACATCAACCAGTTGCAGAAAGCATCAGTGTGCAACAGAACTCATTTCTGTGTGTAATTTGCCAAGAACCTGCAAGGGGCTGGTCTGAAGGAAGTTGTAAGGATAAAGAAATTCTGCAGTTAAGGACAAAGTGTTTTGCCTAGGTTAAAATGAAATCTACACCAGGAATATTTGATGCCTTCATCTATTCTACCTTGAAAATGTATTTATTATACACATTTTTATAAAAAGAAGGTTATCTAGGTAGCTATTTTAAAATTGTTAAGAAAGCAAACAGCAATACCAGCTCACCACTGAATAATTTCTAGTAGAAGACATAACATTGTTGAGTTCTCATGCCCCCTCACTTCCATGGCATTAAAAAAATACTTTTGTCTAAGTGAAAAAAGGGCATCATGCAAACAATACGGTATAACTACTACTGGTAAAAAAAAATGTTCTTGTTCAGAGTAAGAAAAAAACACATTGTTTAATTGCTCTTCTGAGAGACCTCGGTTACTGGAATCCAACTAAAGCTAGGAGTGATGGTGATAGAAGCAAGGCCACTGATGTAAATATTTGTACTGAATACAAATCACATTTGATGTAGCCCATTCCTCATATTCTTCCTATGGCAAGAGTGTTTAGTTTATAGGAAAACAAGAAATCCACATAGGATAGAATTTGAACATATTTCATTCTGATTGATTGATTTATTCCTCTGACATTGTTTCAGAAGTTGGGAACAGAAAAGACTAGGACAGGGACATTCTTCAGCTAGTCCTGCCTGAACACCAGATGGATTATACTTAACAAGACAAGAAAAGGGAAATGGGGAGTGCTATGTTGTTGTTCTTAGGCATTCATCTAACTTTCCAACTGTAGTCCCTGGTTTTGCAGAATGACTGGTTTAATGGAATAGAGCCCCGTTCCTAAACATGGCAAGTTTGGCAGTCTCATTTTGACTTCGGCAATGTATTGGGTCTCTTTGTTCTTAATTTTCCTACAAACATTGGTAATGAAGTTGCTTATTTATACAGTGCAGCTTATAATATCAATAGTAGCGTTAAGTCTTTTACATTTTAAGAAATCATATAGCTTGGAAGAATGATCAGAACCAAAATACTGTCATTTCCTGGAGTTTCTAGGTGCAGTTTTAGTTCTGCCTACCTACCAGAGTCTTCCAACAACTGATAGTACTTGTCTTCACAATTTCTTGCTCTGATTTCTGAGCTTGCCTCTATTGGCACTTTCCCTGTGATGACACACAGCACAGAGAGGAGTGTAATCAATTCCACCTCAATTATGGTTTCAGCAGGGTGACGCCAACTGCTAAGCCCTCATTCCAGTAGGCAGCAGGGCTTTCCATGGATGATGTTTGTCCCATTGAGCAATTTGGATGGCAGATTTTATATCCTGTCTTCCAGATTTAATCTCAGCCACAAGCAGCGCATATTGCTTTCAGTCCTGAAACTCTCCTAAACCAATCTTGGTATCAAATTAAAATGCAAAATTTTGAAAATACTTGACCTAGGGAGAAGTGGACAGATAATTTCATCTTTTAGCAGAATAAAGACAAAAATCATTTTGAGTTTTCCAGTGTGAATCATTCTGTCCCCAGAATCCTTTTCTGTTTTGTTTTGTGCTCTCCAGTCCCATTTCTCCCTCCCTGCTATGTTCTGCTATCCTCTTTCATTATGTTATCCATCTAATTTAGTTTGTAAGCACCTTGGCTCAGGATACTTCTGTTTATTTTCCTGTAATACACTGTGTACTTCCAGGTTTTATTAAAAAAATAAACAGGCTGCATTATTAGTATGTAAATAATAAAATATTTACTGCTGCTTCATTATAAATTAGGATCAAACTGTAGCACCTGGTCCAACATGCTTTATGCATAAAAACTTCAGAAGTGTTTGAAACTTTCACGTGTTTTTTTTAAGTAGTCACTGGATTATGTGGCTCATGCCAAAATACCTGGGGTGACCACATCAATGCTTTAAGTTAAATTTCAGATTTCAGAAACTCTAAAAACTAGCGTGGCTCTTTTTTGTTGTTGTTATTTTCTTTTTAGCAGCATTTTGTATGAACAGCAGCCAAATAAACACTTCACAGATCTAACAGTATATAGAGATACATAACCAAGAAGAGATTTCTGAACCCTTTTGGTTTGGTTTGTGGGGTGTTACGCAGAATATTTTTAGAAAACCCAAAGGGACTCCATCCTGAACTGTCATTACCACAGATTCACACCATCACACTTCAAAGGAATTTTTCTGTTAGCATTTAACAACTGAGAAAAAGCTTTGGTAGAACTTACCTGGAAAACCTTTCTGAAAAGCTTTCTTGAGTAACTGCAAGTAACAACTCTACAACATTTACATAAGCACTTCCTTATATTTACAGACTGTTACAGAAATTATGGGGATTTCCATTTTGAATAATACCACCAGCAAGCATTGTGTTTGAACTGCTGAACAACTGTTTAACTTACAAAAACATGCTCTTTTTATAGTTTGCAACGTATTCAGTGTACTTTGCCTTTAGACACCCTTCCTTGTCTTCTGCCCATGTAAAACTGCCAAAAACTACTGTTTCTACAACCCTTTCTGCAGTAGGTAAAAACAGAAATAAAAGAAGGTTTTTAAGTTTCCATTAGATTGTTCACTATTGCATTACAACATTAAATATGCACATGTACCTTAAATATCCATTTACAGTTCTATAAATGCCAGCTTTACCAGCAGAACTACCTGCTACAGCTTTTAGTGACAGAAAGCACTTACTGTTGGGGCTCTTAGAGGCAGGTCCATCAGTGTGTAGGCAACCGCTTCCGAGTCATTCCACACATCAAGGGACTCCACAGTTTTGGTGCTGTTGGGGTCCTCAGAGGGACAAGAGATCCCCCTTCGAATAGGCTGACTGTTCATGTGAACAAAATCTAAGCAGTAGCAAAGAAAGCAAAGCTCTCCCCTGATTTTAAGTCAGCCAATTTTATTTTATTTATTTATTTTGTGTGTGTGTGTAAAGCAGATTGTCAAATCCTCTGTCTGGAATACTGTGAGAGCTAGTGCAGAGTTTCTCACTAAAGCTTCAGATTGCTTTACCCCATTTTCAGCTTAGGAAAGGGCAACAGCAGCAGCTTCCATTTAAATACAGGAGCCTGCAGCGTCTGCACATGCCCAGTTTGGTGCTCGTTACATCCAGATTCAGGCTTCACTTTAATGACAGTATAAAACTGATGCTCACTTAAAAGTATTGTTGTTTTTTTTTGTGTTTGTTTGTTTGGTATTTTGTTGTCTTTGACAAAGTTATGTCTGAAGTGTAATGCTATGTATGAAGACAAAGAAGGTAAAAGGTTGACCTTGCTATCTCTCTAAAATGTTAGACTTTACTGCTCATTGTCACTGTATTGGTGAATTAGTTTTTTGTACTCAGTGATTAAAGAAAATGTATGTGTACAGTTCTGCTGAAATTGTCTGAACTCAAATAGATTCTGATATTTAACAAAGTGCTTGTGCGCACTTCTGTCTTGTAGAATTTAGGTCATGGTTATTTGTTGGTCCACTTCTAAAAATAAGCAAGAGAAAACAGGGATAAAACCCACTGACATCATCCTTTTCTGCTCTTTAGCTTTAAAAAAAAAACAAAACAAAACAAAACACACGCAAATGCCTTAGGCGCAGAGAACAGCAAAAAACATTTGTTTCAAGAGTTGTCTGCTTTCTTTTTTGGTTGTGTTTTGTTGGGTCATACATGAGCAGATTCTCATTCACCCACATCTGCCTTAACATTGGTTGCACTGTACAGAGTTATGAGTTACTCTATTCCCAGCTGAAGGCCCATTATAATGGTAAACTGCAGTTTAATTGCAATGAAGTATTTGGTACAGAGTGTGGAAAAGCTGTTCTAGCACATACTGCAGCCTGAGTATGAGTGTGACAGGGTTCAGGCCTTCCAGCCGACATCAGAATGACCCTACTGCAAGGTATGAGCTTCATTGCAGTTGGTAATAAAAACAGACAGTGTGAACTGTTTCTGGAAAGCCTTTGTGACAAGTTTGTGATTCTAGCAGGGAGAACTGTGTTCCCTCCACTCTGCACAGACTCCCCTTCTCATGTACCCTTCCTTAAATTCATACCTGCACTACCTGACCTTAAACTGAGGGAAAAGAGTTTGCATTTCTTTGTATGAACAGGAGGCGTGTCAGTACCATGGATGTATGTGACCTGTGCCTCTATATCAAAGGCGCTCACCTATAGTGCCGCAGATTCCGTTTCATTGCCAGTCATTTAAGTAAGGTAGCATTTATCTTGTATCACCGGGCCACTGAGCAGCAACGAGATGAGAGACTTTTTAGGTTCTACAGGCTGTCAAACCGTGAGACTTTAAAAATAATTATTAGCAGACCAGTTGTGAGAGGCAGGCAGAGAGATTTCATCGAATAATCCCTGCCCTGCAGAGTTAGGTAGGCACACCCAAACTTGGTTTAAACTAGCTGTGGCTTGAGGCAGAGCTGCACTCAGAGATGGCTAATTGCCTGACAGTTTTTATCTTTGTTGACTGAGATTCTGTAGTCGTTTTCTACGGTATGCTCTTTCCCTCTTCACAGAATCACAGAATTTTCTAGGTTGGAAGAGACCTCAAGGTCATCGAGTCCAACCTCCAACCTAACGCTAACAGCCCTCCACTAAACCATATCCCTAAGCTCTACATCTAAACGTCTTTTGAAGACTTCCAGGGATGGTGACTCCACCACTTCCCTGGGCAGCCTGTTCCAGTGCCTCACAACCCTTTCAGTGAAGAAGTTCTTCCTAACATCTAACCTAAAACTCCCCTGGCTCAACTTAAGCCCATTCCCCCTCGTCCTGTCACCAGGCACGTGGGAGAACAGGCCAACCCCCACCTCGCTACAGCCTCCCTTGAGGTACCTAAAAAGAGCGATAAGGTCACCCCTGAGCCTCCTCTTCTCCACGCTGAATAAGCCCAGGTCCCAGCTCTTATCCACATCTAGCATCATACACATAAATACCACAGTTGGATGTGGTGTTAATGCTGTGAACTTCAAAAGAAGTTGTCATGAAGTCAGAATCCATCACTGTGTTTTCTTAAATATGTGGATTGGCTGCTACAGCAAGCATATAGCATACTGTAGGTATAAGGCTGCAAATTATGATGTTTGACATCTTAATGGACAGGACCTTTCTGGAATATAATCTTGCATTTTACTACTATAAAGGTAGGAGATGACAGAAAGTCACAGTATGAAATTGGCAAGAACTTGTACTGTCTTCCACTAAGGCATACCCAGGGAGTACAGCAGAAAATACATTTAATGATTGAAGTGGAGAGAAAGGAAGGAATGCGAGATCTCCCATTTTCGTGAACTTCACATTTAAAAAAGTTGTATACAGCTATATCCTGCTCTTACCAAACTAATATAACAGTGTTCAATACATAAAATCTTCAGGGACAGGCATAAATACTAGATCATAGCTGTTCTTTGACTCTGTGTTCTAATTTTTTTGCTCAAATCCTCTTAGTTTTCTCCTTTATATCTCAGTTTTGGGCAATGACAACATTCAGTCTGTTTACATATTTGTAACATTGTACATTACATCATATGTACATCACACAGCTTGTACATTGCATTTTCCTTTTCACTGGGTCACAGATTACATTTTTCTTCCTTCCTATTCCCTCTTTATGACAAATCAATGCACTGAAAATGTTTCATTCGCAGTTAGCCTGGAAACATCCATCTCTTTGGACGGCATCCTAGAGGAGCCCATAATATGTTTGGCAGAGTAATCAAGTCATAAAGTAAATTTGGTGCTTTTAAAAGTAAACCAGACATTATAGAAACTGTCTTCTTGCTTCATTAGATTTAGCTGTGTTGTACATGCCCTTCCAGACAAATCAATTTGATTAGTTCATTAGCTGCTGAGAATGTATTATGACAAAATATGCAGTAGAAAGGAAAGGAAGTTTCCACCAGAAAGAAGTGGATGTTAGTCCAAAGTGGGCTGTTGATTTGGTGTCCTTCCTTAGCCTCCGGGGACTGCTTTTGAGAATGTTAAGCAGTAGCAAGCTGGGTGAAATCATTTTTGAAAATTATACCCTAACGCTAAGATTCAGGTTCAATGGAAATGTCCTCATACGGTTACAGCTTTGTGATCCTGTGTTGTAGCTAATTGCTAGAAGCAATTCAGGTGACCTATTTCGTGTGTGATGCCTCAGCTTCCTTGGAAGAAGAGGAATCATGTTGTAGAGCTGCACAAGGTGTGAAGCATGAGAAATCTCATTCTCTGTACATAATGTTTGGGAAGTAAGGCAAAGATACATACTAAATAATTCACAAAATGTTTTCTTTCGGATTTTCATCTGTTTTATATGCAGTATTAAGCCAGAGTGAACAATTAAAAAATAATTTACTGAGCAATAATTGTTTCTCGTTATAGGTAAGGCTATTTCACTTCAGTCATCAGACTTACAGACTTATGGATCTGGAAGGAACTTTGCCCTCTGTCTTTCCCGTTTTCTCTTGACCAAAAACTTACATCTCTTCTATCCCTGCAAAGCGTAATGGAGAAAACGTATCAGTTAATGACCTCTGGTACTTTCTAAAGCTTCTTTGCTCATCTTAAATTTTTCAAACACTTCCCCTACAGTCTTGTGTGTGAAACACAGCAGAAGTCCATTTGGCTTATGGCCCAGATCTGAATTGCCATGCAGAGTCAGTTCTGGAGAAAATAAAACCTGCCAGAACTCCTCTCTCTGAATTCTGTCACATTGAGGTATGGTGAGAACATCCTTCCCAGCTTTAAAGCCCTGACTAGCAACTGCACCTATTGGTACTGGTAATCAACTCTTGTTCATAGCTTTTTATAAAACACAGACATAAACAGCACAAAGGCTGGGGACTCTGGGGTCCTACCATGAAACTGAGAAAACTGCCTAGCAGAACAAAGGAAAGATAATCCATGGGCAAAGCTTAATTAAAGGCAGATGAGCACAGGATTTCTTTCACAAACAGTGAAAGGGAACAGTTTCTTTTGATATAGTATAAACTCACTTTAGGATAGAATAAAGCTTGTGGATTGATATTGTATAAACTTACTTTAGGATAGAATAGAACTTGTGATTAAAAGTTAGCAGGGACAAAGTAAACAACATCTTGTTATCCATAGACCTTCTGTTACGTTTAAGCATTTTGTTATTTGAAAACACCCCATTATCCGTTAACACTCAGTCAGGCTGAGACTTGAGATAACTTGAGTCAACTGTCTGTTATGTCCTGTTAACTGAGACATCCTGTTATCCGCCGACCCCCAGTTAAACCGAAAGACAACTCAGCATTTTTACAGCCTGGAAAACAACTGATTAAGAAAGTGTATTACGAGGAAGACCTACAGCCTTCCTCCCAGAGACCACTGCCCACATCCTGGAGACCCTGGCCCACAATTCTTGGAAGGCTTTGCGCAAGCGCAAGGACTGATAAGCTAATTAGCATACGAAGCGAGGGTAGGCGGGGTTAGGTAATGAATATGTATAGGTGCTAATTGAATATTCATTGTTTCGCTGTATAAATACGAGATAGTTTGTCACTTCAAACATGCACGATAGGCGGAAGGATCCCCCGTGCATCCAGCGCTGCAATAAAGAATATACCACTTAAGGAAATTCGGCTTTGATCTTTAAATCACTTTCTCTTTGGCTGGGAGCTCTGTGTGGAGCCGAGGCAATCGGCTCTGGGGCAGATGCGTTCTGCAGCGAAGCAGGGATCGGACAGGCAGGGCTAATTTTTCCAGCGTCGAGCCTACTTGAGGGAGCCTCCAGGATCCGGCAGCCCTCGTGAGGGAGGCTGATAAGGTACAGGCGGAGCCAGCAGCGCCCCCTCCCGGCCGTTCATAAGCTGCCCCTAGGGAGCGCGGTGACCAGGGCGTGCAAACAGGGCATGGTGCGGCAGATGGCGCAGGCAGGGCGAGCAGACAGGGCAGAGCGCTCCCCCCCACCCATACGAACACCTCCTCTAACGGCGGCCTCCCGTTAGCTAGGCTGCAATGGTCTCCACCAGGCACGGTGCTCTTTCCAGGAAGACAGTACACACCCAGACCAACTGCCCATCCAAAAATGCAGCAGTTCAGGTCACTGGATGCGGGGAGTGTCTGAGCCTGTTGATGCCATCAGCGGGAGGCAGAGAAACTGTGTGCATGAGGTGCGAGCAGGTGGATGACCTGATCCGCATGGTGGCAGAGCTCAAGGAGGAGGTGGAGAGGTTGAGGGATATCAGGGAGTGTGAGCAGGAGATAGACTGGTGGAGCAACTCCCTGTATGGCCTGAAGGACAGGCACCGGGGTGAGACACCCCAAATGGGGGTGGACCCCCTGCCCTGTCACTGTTGGGCAGAGGGAGGGGACCTAGGAGTTGAGGAGGAATGGAGACAGGTCCCTGCTCGGCATCGCAGGCAATGCCCTCCCCCACTGGCCCCACCTTTCCAGGTGCCCTTATGCAACAGGTTTGAGGCCCTGGAGCTTGAGAGACCCGTAGGTGAGGATGAGGTAGGAAGCCTACCCAGGTGGATGCCTAGGGCGAGGAAGTCAACTCCACGCCTCAGGACTGCCTCCACCAAAAAAGAAAGAAGGGTTATTGTTGTGGGAGACTCTCTTCTCAGGGGAACAGAGGGCCCTATTTGTCGGCCTGACCCTATCCGTAGGGAAGTCTGCTGCCTCCCTGGGGCCAGGGTCAGGGACCTTGCCAGGAGGCTTCCCAGCCTGGTTCACCCCTCTGACTATTATCCTCTTTTGATAGTCCAGGCTGGCAGTGACAACGTTGAAGAGAGAAGCCTCAAGGCTATCAAAAGAGACTTTAGGGGGTTGGAATGATTAGTGGATGGAGCAGGAGTGCAGGTGGTGTTTTCAACTATCCCTACGGTGGCAGGGAGGGGTAAACAGAGGACACGGAAAGCCCACCTGATAAACACATGGCTCAGAGGCTGGTGCCAGCACAGAAATTTTTAGTTTTTTGACCATGGGGCGCTTTACTTGGCACCTGGCCTGATGGCTGCAGATGTGTCCCTATCTCTAAGGGGAAAACGAATCCTGGGCCAGGGGCTGGCGGGGCTCATTGAGAGGGCTTTAAACTAGGCAAGAAGGGGGATGGGGCTGAAACAAGGCTTATTGGAGCTGTGCCAGGGGTAACAATGGCTAGGCCGGGGGATAAGGCAATGGCCCAGCTGAAGTGCATCTACACCAATGCACGCAGCATGGGTAACAAACAGGAGGAGCAGGAAGCCATCGTGCAGCAGGCAGGCTACGACTTGGTTGCCATCACGGAGATGTGGTGGGACCACTCATGACTGGAGTGCTGCAATGTCTGGCTATAAGCTCTTCAGAAGGGACAGGCAGCACAGAACGGGTGGTGGTGTGGCTTTCTATATTAGAGAATCTCTTGATGTTGTGGAACTTGAGGCTGGGAATGACAAGGTTGAGTCCCTGTGAGTTAGGATTAGCGGAAAGGCCAACAAGGGAAGCATCCTGGTCGGGGTCTGCTATAGACCGCCGAACCAGGATGAGGAGACGGATGAGGAGTTCTACAGGCAGCTGACAGAAGTTGCGAAATCGTTGGCGCTTGTTCTCGTGGGGGACTTCAACTTCCCAGATATGTCCTGGAAACACAACACAGCCCAGAGAAAGCAATCTAGGAGGTTTCTGGAGAGTGTGGAAGATAGATTCCTGACGCAGCTGGTTAGTGAGCCTACCAGGGGTGGCACCCCGCTGGACCTTCTCTTCACAAACAGAGAAGGACTGGTGGGAGATGTGGTGGTCGGAAGCTGTCTTGGGCAGAGTGACCACGAAATGGTGGAGTTCTCTATTCTTGGCGAGGCCAGGAAGGGGACCAGTAAAACCGCTATATTGGACTTCTGGAGGGCTGACTTTGAGCTGCTCAGGACACTGGTTGGTAGAGTCCCTTGGGAGGTGGTTCTGAAGGGCAGAGGAATCCTGGAAGGCTGGGCGCTCTTCAAGAAGGAAATCTTAATGGCGCAGGAGCTGTCTGTACCCACGTGCCCAAAGACGAGCTGGCGTGGAAGAAGACCGGCCTGGCTCAACAGAGTTGCAGCTTGAGCATAGGAGAAAAAAGAGGGTTTATAATCTTTGGAAAAAAGGGTGGGCCACTGAGGAGGACTATAAGGATGTTGCGAGGCTGTGCAGGGACAAAATTAGAAAGGCCAAAGCTCATCTGGAGCTCAATCTGGCTACTGCTGTTAAAGACAACAAAAAATCTTTTTACAAATATATCAACGCAAAATGGAGGACTAAGGAGAATCTCCATCCTTTACTGGATGCGGGGGGAAACCTAGTTACAAGAGATGAGGAAAAGGCGGAGGTGCTTAATGCCTTCTTTGCCTCAGTCTTTAGCGGCAATACCGGATGTTCTCTGGATACCCAGTACCCTGAGCTGGCGGAAGGGGATGGGGAGCAGAATGTGGCCCTCACTATCCATGAGGAAACGGTTGGCAACTTGCTATGGCACTTGGATGTGCGTAAGTCGATGGGGCCAGATGGGATCCACCCGAGGATACTGAGAGAACTGGCAGAGGAGCTGGCCAAGCTGCTTACCATCATTTATCAGCAGTCCTGGCTATCGGGGGAGGTCCCAGTTGACTGGCGGCTAGCAAACATGATGCCCATCTACAGGAAGGGCTGGAGGGCAGACCTGGGGAACTACAGGCCTGTCAGCTTGACCTCAGTGCCAGGGAAGCTCATGGAGCAGATTATTTTGAGAGTCATCACGCGGCACTTACAGGTCAAGCAGGCAATCAGGCCCAGTCAGCATGGGTTTATGAAAGGCAGGTCCTGCTTGACGAACCTGATCTCCTTCTATGACAAAGTGACGCGCTGGGTGGATGAGAGAAAGGCTGTGGATGTGGTCTACCTTGACTTCAGCAAGGCTTTTGACACTGTTTCCCACAGCATTCTCCTCAAGAAACTGTCTGCTCTTGGCTTGGACTGGCGTATGCTTCATTGGGTTACAAACTGGCTGGATAGCCAGGCCCAAAGAGTCGTGGTGAATGGAGTCAAATCCAGTTGGAGGCCAGTCACTAGTGGTGTTCCCCAGGGCTCGGTGCTGGGGCCGGTCCTCTTTAATATCTTCATCGATGATCTGGACAAGGGCATCGAGTGCACCCTCAGTAAGTTTGCAGATGACACCAAGCGAGGTGCGTGTGTCGATCTCCTCGAGGGCAGGAAGGCTCTGCAGGAGGATCTGGACAGGCTGGACCGATGGGCTGAGGCCAACTGCATGAAGTTCAACAAGGCCAAGTGCCGGGTCCTGCACCTGGGGTGCAATAACCCCAAGCAGAGCTACAGGCTGGGAGATGAATGGTTGGAAAGCTGCCTGGTGGAGAAGGACCTGGGAGTATTGGTAGATAGTTGGCTGAATATGAGCCAGCAGTGTGCTCAGGTGGCCAAGAAGGCCAACGGCATCCTGACTTGTATCAGGAACAGCGTGACCAGCAGGGCTAGGGAGGTGATCGTCCCCCTGTACTCAGCTCTGGTGAGGCCACACCTTGAGTACTGTGTTCAGTTTTGGGCCCCTCGCTACAAGAAGGACATGGAGGTGCTTGAGCGAGTCCAGAGAAGGGCAATGAGGCTGGTGAGGGGCCTGGAGAACAAGTCCTAGGAGGAGCGGCTGAGGGAGCTGGGCTTGTTCAGCCTGGAGAAGAGGAGGCTCAGGGGCGACCTTATTGCTCTCTACAGATACCTTAAAGGAGGCTGTAGCGAGGTGGGGGTTGGTCTGTTCTCCCATATGCCTGGTGACAGGACGAGGGGGAATGGGCTAAAGTTGCGCCAGGGGAAGGTTTAGGTTGGATGTTAGGAAGAACTTCTTTACCAAAAGGGTTGTTAGGCATTGGAACGGGCTGCCCAGGGAAGTGGTGGAGTCGCCATCCCTGGAAGTCTTTAAAAGACATTTAGATGTAGAGCTTATCGCCATCCCTGGAAGTCTTTAAAAGACATTTAGATGTAGAGCTTAGGGATATGGTTTAGTGGAGGACTTGTTAGTGTTAAGTCAGAGGTTGGACTCGATGATCTTGAGGTCTCTTCCAACCTAGAAATTCTGTCATTCTATGTGATTCTGTGAATTAGGTTTTGGCTTGTCTGCAGGAATACAGAGTGGACTGAAAGAAAGGGGAACCTGATGCTTAGAAGACAGACAGACTGCTATTTGGAAGGGCCAGGAGAGTTGGAAGAAAAGGCCTATGGTCAGCCAGGCGTGAACGTCCCTGAGATATATTTACACAAAATCACTTGGGCTTCCTTCAACTGTCCTCATCCAAAGCCAGGATGAAGAAACAGGAATAGACCACTCAGTAAGGGGCAAAGTAAACTCTTACTCTTCTGTGAATACTGATACAGTTCTGGAATTTGAGTTACCACAAACAAGGAATGCACAGAGCATGGAAGCTGGGTGTTTACAAGGCTTACTAGTGAGCCAGGTCATTTTTCCCCAGTTACAATGGGGAGAATAAGAGTTATAACCCTGGTAAAACATTCTGGGAATAACAACGGTAACCTCAATTTCATTGCACTAGTGACAAATGTAGATGTTTTTGTTAGAGGAGCATCAAATTCTTCTTGCTTTGTGGACTGACGGTCTTCATTTCTTCAATATTCAGTCTGACTAAAAAAATATTTCTTCAGTCTTTTCATCACTTCAGTCTTCATTTCTTCTTGCTCAATTTCAAAAACAAACAAAAAACAACAAACAGCTGCTTTCTAATGTACCAAGTACTATTTTTTCATTTTTGATTAAAAGGCCCACCTCATCCTCCTCAGCAGCTGGCTAGGAGGTTTAAATATGCTCTGCATGCCCTCCAAACATGCTACCTCCTCCTGAAAGTGATGGGATAGAGGAAGGCATTATTCATTTGTCACTTGAGAACCTACCCAGTTTCACTATCAGCTTTTTGAAAGGCACTGGCACACTATAAGAGTCTGAGTTCATCGCAGCCTTCTTTCTACAATCCCTGCTGTACAGGATTTGTTAGCCCGAGGTATCTGCTGTACTAATCAATGTCAGTAACACCTGAAAACATGCTTCTCAGAAACATTTTCGGAGGCCTGCTTTTGTACCAGTGCCTGCAACGAACTGATTCGCTTAGATAGGTGGGTGAAAATGTGTTGTTCATTTTACACAGATATCCATTTTCTACTCCCTGTATTCTTTTTGCCTTTTAACACCTAAGATTTATCATGTGGAAATTCTCCCCCTTCCTAACTGTTCCCAGACAGCGTGCTGCCATTTTGGCATCCCAAGTAACAAAGGAGGGAAAGGGTTGTCTTCTGTGCGCATCTCCTTTGTGCTGTATTAATCGCAGAAATTAAATTTAGTTGTTTGTGCCTGGAGTAACTTGGCAAGGGAGGCTGAGGCAAGAACACCCTTTGTAAATAAAATTGTTAAACCGAATACAAAGTTTTGTATGGCCCTTTATGGGAGCATGCTCTTGGGACTCCCCAAAAATCAATAGACAAAATAGAAAACAGTAAATCAAATTAATAGAGTTTCTGCTCAGCTGTAGAAGTGAATAATTTACCTCATAGGTAGTTCTGGTTTTAGAGGGTAGCCAAGATCTGTGGTGAACAGTGAGAACAGGGACCATGGAGCAGTTCAGTCCCACAGCAGCGGAGTGAGAATCTGGAGTGAACCGAGTACAGATGGGCTGGACAGGAGAAACAGTAAAAAAGTCTCTTCCCCAGAGATGAAAAGATTATGTCAGTCTTCTCTTCAATGGTACAAATTTAGGTCTGTGACATGGCATTAGACTGCCACAGTATGGCAGGACACCCTCTAGCCTCTCCTCTGCCTTAGTTTCCCTGGTAGTATTCCCAGTTTACTCTAGTGGTTTATGGCTTCAAGGTCAGGTAGCTTGAAAAGGCCAACCCACCCCTGTCCCTCTGGTCTTCCCTCACAGAGTAAAAGCCTGAAGACAAGGTAGTCACACACAGCACTCCCCAGCACAGCCAAGTCCAATCTGCAGTGCCCCCAGAACAGCTCATTAACTTGCTCCCTGGGCTGAGCTTTCAGGTTCAGCCTTCCCTGTCTGCTGTGGCTCAACCTCTGCACAAAGCCAGGGAACTCTGGTTAACCAAACTTGTCTCAGATAGTTTCAGTTGGTAGCTTCCCTACTTCCAGTTCCCAAATAAGAGTTCCCACCTTTCAGCCCTTCTTGCATGTGAGATAAAAAGCGAATTGTACTGGTGCAGTTTAGTGCCTACTGTAGGCAGTGGAAAGATGGTATTTTAAAAATGATAAAATGTTGAATTGGTAGCACTTTTTATTTTATTTTACCTGCATACGCAGCAGTTACTTCTGAAATGCAATGAAGTCAGTGACTAGAGCCTATCATGGCAGGATGTGGCGGGGGGAGCTGCACAAGTGTCTTGATGGATAAGATACAGGGCAAAAGTGGAGACAGCCAACTCTCTGATGGAAAGACTAAGTGAAGAGGAACAATGAGAAGCAATTTGTACCTACACACAGCAATCAAAGTGAAAACCCTGGGGTTTGAGAAATAATAGCTCATGATAACCAGAAGGTAAAAAAATGTGGTCTCATCTGATATTAAAGAATTACCATCCTTATCCACAAATAATAGGACTATTGTTTTCAAACTATCCCCAGAAAATACGTATACTGCCCTAATGGCTTTGCAGCTATTTTTCCTGGCACATACTGTCTTGTCTTACAACATCCCTGTGCAAGAAATCCTGTCCTTTCTAGAAGTATCATCAGTGATTCTGTTAGAGGGAAAAAAAAAAAAAAAAAAAAAAAAAAAAAAGAAAAACAAGACAAGATTAAAATCACCAGTAAAATCACCAAAATTTCAAAATCTTCTGTTGGAATTGTTTCTAAAGACAGCCTGAAAGAGTGAGTGCAGGTGAAAAACACCAGCGGATGTTTTAGCTGAATCTGTCATAGATTTCAGTGACAAGTGCCCTGCCAGAGACAAAATGGCCAGTGGCAGCTGAAGCAGGAGGTGGCTCAGACTACAGCAGTGGGCAGGATTTGGACAGGGTTTGGGCAGGACCGTTGAGAACAGAGATGTTCTGAGGCATTTCTCCCTGCTGCAACTTGAGCCTCTAACACAGAGTCCAAAATCAAACAGACCTAATGCTTAAGCTAGAAGAGAATCCACTGCAGCTCTGTAATCAGTGTCTCTGTGTACAGAGGTGTAAAGCCATATATTTCTTTATAAACTGCTCTGCTAGGGCTATCATCCAGCCTGTCATCACCTTGGACTTTGATTCCCCAAGTGTTCATGTGAGGCCTGTACAGAAACAGAGCTGCTTCTTTGTCTAGCTCTCTGCAGTAAGGACTGTGTTAATACCTACTCTGCTAAATGCCTCATCTGGATCCTCACGGACTTTTGTTTCAGTTGCTATGACATCCTTTCTCTCTGACCTTGATTAACGGAATGTAACAGGCAATTATCACAAGGATGCAGACAGGATGCAAGTGGGTTGATGTGGCTGTGCAAGCAGTTAACACCGTGACTACGTCCCACCCAGTCTAAGCCCTTTTCAGCTGGATCCTGCCCTCTCCCAGATCATTGCTTTGATGGCTATTGCTGGGCATCATCTTAGCTCCCCATTTTCTATTAAATCATATATATATTGCCAGTCTTCGCATCCAAGGGCCTCGATGGGATGTCTATCTCTAGCTTACCTGTCATCTTTCAGACAGTGCTGGCTTTCCAGCTCTCATACTCTGTCAGCCAGTGATGCTCATTTCCATCGTTCACTTAACACAGCTACCAACATGCATGATTTACTTGTCTTCATGCAGTTCCTCATGCTGGTGGCAGTGGCAACAAAAGACACTGACACTAACTAGGCTACAGGCATACAGAGCCTCCTGGCTGTATTGTCCATGCTGACCTACATTGTCTTATTCTTACCTGCTACTTTCCTGACAGTATGCCTTCACTCTTCTCTCCATATACTTTGGTAAGTCCTCTGGAACAGAGATTTTTCACTCCGTGCTGGTATAATGCTAACATTTCTAGGCATGAGAGTAATGCAGACAATGAAATGGTGGACTTGTGCTCTCCGATAACATCATAAATTTCCTCATATATACTTACTTTTTTGTTGATGAATTAGTAGTTCAGTATGGCCACAATACAAAGTCAACTGAAGCTTGTTTTTTTTTTTTTTTTTTGATATGTACGTAGATTATTTTTTTTTTAGATTTTTTTAAAAAGAATACAGAGAACCTTCTGTTCTAAATCAACAAATATCTAAAAACTAAACCTATATGAACTAAAATGATGGGAAACACTAGCACTTATCCTCAGAAAGCCAAACTTACTTTTCACTTCGCTCTAATTTTGTAGTTGTGCCTGCTTTGTACAAAACCGGCGGCATTCCTGTCCACGACTTGCAGATGATGCTTCAAATCATGAAATCACAGTTGGACAGTAATTTCACAGCACAGCAGACAAATGCAAACAAACATGCCATCTTTATTAAACTTATATGTTTTTCACTGAAAGTGTATGTGAAATTCACGTGTGATTGGGAAGACTTTGCACTGTATTCTCTCTGCTCTTTATAGATGACTACCACTTTACTTGAAACAGCAAGCCACACTAAAACCATGCATCTTTAAATATAGAGTGAGTTTCTGGGCCTGATTACCCAAAGCAGTTGAGCTATTTCACACAGAACCATACCCCTTCCTTCTTGTGCCAACTGATATTTCAGAATGTCACCAGCAGGAAATCACTGACATCTCCCTGTCTAATGAAAACCTGGATCCCATGCTGAAAGACATCACATTTAGACAAGCCTTATCTCACTTATGAAGGATTGAGCATCTTCTTTTCCTGGTAAGAAAAGGAATGCTTTCTCTTTCTCTGCAGTTTCAGTAGGGGGACATAAGACCGCAGAACACATCAATAAAGAATGGACACAGAGGCATTTCTCCCTGATTACAGAAACATCTTTTTTGTTGTTTTTGATTACAGGAACATTTTGCAGCATTTAGTAACAAAGGGTATTTTTTTTCAGAGCAAAATTCTCATCACCTTCTTTGCTCCCCCCAAAAAACATTACTCAGTCAGAAAGTTAAGACTCTGCCCTCCTTACCTAAAGGCTTTTTTATTAAATAAAAGCATTGTTGCTGCCTCATACACAAGAAGCAAAGGTGCTTGATTTTATCATTGTTTATTTGTAGTAACCAATTATCAGGGGGAACAAGTAGTGAGAAATAGTCATGTCTCACTTACACATTCAACTGAAAATGGCAAGTTCAAAAAATCCTCGCCATGCAATCAGTACAACCTATTGATTGCTATTGCATTCCTAACTATGAACATACTTGATCTATTTGGTATTTTGTTTTCAAATTCACTGACTTGTGGCGGAATTACTTTCTTGCATTTCTTTTCAAGTGAGAAAAACTGAACTCTTGATTTTACATTTCCCAGGGAAACATCCTTGTGCAGCAATCAGAACTAGTTACTGTCATCAGACAGCTGGAATGGTCTTGATGTGCTCCGGAGTCTTACAGACAGCAAGTCAACAACAATCACGTTGGCTACTCTGTAAAAAGAATAGAAAAATAATCTCAGAGCAGCATTCAGAAGTTATGTACCAAAGAGATTCAGACCTATTTTCTGAGCATATTTCACACATAAGGCACAGTGTGTCTTTTAGGACTTGACTTCACAGTTCACCAGAACAGATATTCCACAGAAGGTATGGAAAGTTTCTGGGTCATTCTGCCCTTACAGAAGTAAGCTGTTTTGCACTTTCATTGTGGATGAACTCCTCAGGTAACATAGATCAACCCAGGGATGGCAGCCAGGATCAGCCGAGACTCTCAGCTATCTGACAAGCCCATGATCTCAGGGCAGGTCTGAGGTAAAACTGTGGAGAAAAAAAAAACAAAAAAAAACAAAAAAAAACAAACAGCAAGTCAGGGGCAGTGAGAGTACCCAGAGCCAGACCAGTGAGGTCCAGAGCCAGGCACAAGCAGAGCTGTGCCAGAAACGGATACACAGTGAAGGGCCAGACCCACACTTAAAATGGAGCCCTATAAGCAGAGGGGTGGATGGGCCCCCAGGCAAGGCCAGCCAGGGCAATTAAGACCTATTAACAGTGTCAGGGTCCTGACAGATGCTGCTTCTCAAGTTCTTGAGAAAGCCTTACTAACTTCTTCCTGCTAAAATGAAGTCTTAATAAATGAGCACATTTCTCAGGTACAGAGTGCTTACTGCCTTGCACTTAACTGCTCCTTAATACCCATCTAACATCTGGCCATTTATTTAGGGTCTTAATTTTAGAATCTTCTAACATTTTGGAAAATTTGAGCAAAAGATCTCAAGGGATATTTTTACTTCAAATCATCTGTTTCATTACATTAAAGGAAGATAGCGGGGTTTAATTAATATGCCTAAGAACAGAAGAATACCAGAATGACCATTCTGAGTCAGTCCCCAGCTCCAACCTCCAACATCAGGCTCAAAGCAGCATGCTAGGAAAGAGTACAAGAATATGGTGAGATTGCTGCCAGAATAAACCTGCTGAGACACAGGCTCTTTACCTCCTTTTTCCTAGTAACTGGAAGAGAAATCATTCCTCTCAAAATGTCACTCATGTTTTAGTGAGGCTTCTTTTGTGTAGATTATAAATAGTCTTATTAGAAGCTCTCATTTTTAGGATTTGAAGATCTGAACTCTGGGACTAGTATTACAGAGAAGTGCTTGCAACTGAAGCACTCAGAATGGCTAGCTGAGCATTTCAGAACAGGGGTTTTACACACTGCCCCATAGGTTGTTGGGCATTTAGTCCTTTAATGATCACCTGTGCTACTGCCTTCTGGTGCACTGGTTCCTGAATTTCTCCTCTGTACTTGTGATCACTTGATGCACTTTCATCAGATTAAGATGGTTGGGCAAAAAATTTGAAAAGAAACATTTCAGCTTTATTATGGAATATCAGATACTCCATATCCCACTGATGGTACATTTTGCTCTCTTCAGTTTTGGGTTTTACAAATACGTGTTTTGTTTCAGTTGAATCTTACAAATTGTGTGTACAATCCAGCAACTGAGCTGGATTATTTAAGTTCTGTCATTTCTGTAGGAGCAGCAGTTTTCAGTCACATGTAGCTAGCAATTTTTATGACATATGAGCCAAGATGAAACTCAGTTTGCCTTGATCATTTTCTCTCTGTACTGTTGAAAGGACTTCAAATATCAGTACTCCTGTTAGCAACTTACATTAGAAAAATGGAGTGATGACTGTGGTATGAAAAAGCTCTTTCAGAGGTTTGGTTCCTTCCTCCCCCTTAACAATAAGTGTTTGAAAAACATGGTGTAGACGTAATGACATGCTACAGACTGGGCAGCAATGAGGACCAACAAAAGCCTGTAACTCTTATTTCCAGCTGCCACAGAAGTGAAAGGAACAGACACCTTTATTTACCATATGTCTGACCAACAGGTGCTCTTTCCCCACCAGATTTTGCCTGAACATGCCTGAGAGTCACTTGATTATAAAACTATACTGACCCAATGTTTGTGAAGATGTAGATTGAACTTGTGTGGAGGTATTTGATCATTAAGTGCAGCTGTTACTGAAAGTCATTATTGGAACATACAATCCAATGAGAATCTTGCAAGCTTTAATAAGAACAGTGTCATTCTGGGTTGACTGGGGCCATTGATTAGTATTACAAACAGTGTAGCAGTAAAAGCACATTTTTCCAGTGATTTTACCTGGTATGATTTTTATCTTGTTTGATAAACAAGATCATCTGCTTCCCTGGGACAGTGTCCAGTTCTGGGTTCCCCAGTACAAGAAAGATGCAGACTTACTGGAACAAGTCCAGCACAGGGCCACATGGCTGGTGAAGGAACTAGATCATATTTTATATGTGGAGACAGCTATGAGACTCTTCAGCCTGCAGAAAAAGTGGCTTTGAGGCTAAGGTTCGATATCAATGTGATTAAATATCTGGTAGGAGGGAATGAAAAGGAGAGACAGACTCTTCTCAGTGATTTCAAGTCCAATAAAAACAAAAACTAAACAACAAAACAAAAACAAGTTCCCTCAGAACACTAGAGGGTGGTCAACCACTGGGACAGGTTGTCCAGAGAGTTAGGGGAGTTTTGATCTTTAAGAATATTCAAAACCCAACTCACTGTAATCCTGAGAAGCCTGCAGGGAACCAGCTGTAGCTTACCTTGCTCGTGAAGGGAGTAGACTAGATGATCACAAAAGGTACTGTCCAGTCTCAGTTTCTTTCTGACTGCACAAAGAAAACTAAATTCTTATTTACCAGACATCTACTAGCCAGAACAGCAGGAGGAACATATCAACAAGTCTAATGTGGATAATATAAAAACAACAGTCCCGCATGCTAACAAGCTCAGAACTCAGCTTCAGGCACACACAAAAAAAATAAGGAAGAGAAAATCTGAGAAATCTTTCTCCTACCACACAGTGAATGCTGACATGAAGAGTTAAACACTGGATACTTATTCAGGCTGCTAATTCCATTCATACTTTCAGAATAATGTAATTCAGAACTTGATAGCATTTAGCTGTAACTTTCTCAATTCATAGACATAAACAAATGGTAGCCCAAGTATATTTTTGAAGGGATGCAAGACATGGACTCCTGAGGGCTCTTGAACAGAAGACATTTATTACCCTTTTTCACTACTACATATACTTTCCCCATAGCCCCACGTGCTGTCCACACGCCCACATCTGTTATACAATTGGTTAGAGACCCTCAGACATGTGCCTCAAGCCAGCCAGCAATTGCCCACTGCCCCAAAGCTCATCTTTAACACAGCAGCCAATTTACTTTATCTCAACCTTGCTCAAGTTGTCATTTCTACCACTTGTTTTCTCATTATCTCTAATTCAGGGACACGTGAAACAGCATGGAACCACCTGCAAATTCCTTTCCCACTTATTTTTCGCAGCACTTTGCCATATACTAATAGCTCCTTCCTTGAAATGAAGTATGCTAATGGACAAGTCAGAGAAGTTCTTTGTCCAACCATCTGCTAGTTGTTTTCCCGTTCTGTCACTTGAGAAGTCACAATGGAAGCACCTATTGTCATTTAGTATCTATTAATATATTTAACTGTTAGCATACATTTTACACTCAATTTTGAGTAACAGAAGATTTTACTAGATAAAACACTTTGTAATAAGAAAATGTAGTATGTTGAGTTAGCTCCTTTATTGCTGTCCAGTAGTCTACAGCAACCTCTCCCTTTATTGAAAAGAAGTTCTACTAGAAATGTATTTGTTTCACGTTAGAAAAAGTAGATTTAGTGCCATTCTGATACAAGAACATGGTTGTCTGCCAAAGGAAGCTTCTAAGATGCTAAGGAAACCCCCATGAGACAAGGCCCATGTCCTTCATCAGAATAGCCATGCCTGCTTTAATTTATATGTTTTGCTAGTGGACACAATGCACAGATGTTCTTGGTAGCACAGGTGCCCCTCTCCAGCTGAATACAAGACAATTATAGCACAATATCAATTTAAGAGTATTTTCAGACAATAAAAAGCAGGAGCATCCACTTCCACACATGTAATTACTCTGACAACTTCTGTGCAGACGAGCACTTAAACAGTGTTCATTGTTAAACTGAATCTGAGTTTCAGGCCAGTGGTCCTTCTGCAGCACCAGGGTTCCTGCAGGTAAGGAGTATGTCAGTCTGGCAGCTTGGGCTTCCCTGCATCAGCTCCACACAGCCCTGGCTGTTAAAGACCATAGTGATTGGCTTGCCAGGTCTTTCACCCTTCTCTGAACTATTTCTCTTCAGTATCTGACATCCTTGTGTTGATTGAACAAGATATAGAAACAACCCCCCTCTTTGACTGTTACTTTTTCTAAAGAAAATACAGTTATTCAGTGGACAACAGTCCAACTGCTTTGAAACTTTTCTGCATTTAAGGAATAAAGCTTTCTTCAGGCTAGTCTGCAATTTCTAGAATTCTACCAAATATTTTTGTTTATAACAGATGTTTATCATGTTTTGCCAGAGGCTTGAACAGTTGGCAGCTTTTCCTAAGCATCAACTGTTAGCACAAGAAGTACAGGAAAGCTGACATACCTGCCCTTTTACAACAAATCATGATGAAGAACATTGCCAGCTATAATATGAATTTTTCATTTTCCCTTTACTGAATTTCAGAAGAAATTTAGCATTTACTGCAATGAGTTAGCATTGTACGAGGCAGGAGATTAACACTGAATTAGCAGGAGGTTTAGTTGCTTAAATTCAGGGTACAACTTCACACTGATTTATTTTCCAGTAAATAAATACTACTGAGTTGATTGAAATTAAATCTTTTTCCTTCACAGGTAAGATACGCCTTCCAACAACCTGCATCCACCCAAAGAACTTTCTGCTGCACTTCAAAGTGACTGCTTAACTCTAGGTCTCCTTGCAGAAAAATAATGGCTAAAGAGGTGACAAGATCTAATGCAGAAAGGCATAACCGGGACATGTGGAACCAGGTATGTTTAAAACTGTTGTTTTGTAACTCCTCTTGCACAGTCACCTGCACTTGATAATTTAGAACATGCACAGGCCTTGCTTTACATAGGCATGTGACATTCATATTATCCTGTCCCACAGCTGATGGAGGTGACACACATTTCTAACAATTAACTCAGGTAGCTAGATCTTAGAGAAATTTAATAGATAATTTAATTGAGTAACGTTTCTCAAAAATACTATTTAGTGCTTCAAGGAATCTGGCCTTGACAAATGGTATAGATTATCAGTGCTAATGGCCTGAATACATCCAATTAGAACTGTAGAACAAAAATAATGAGGGACTTAAAAACATAGGTGATAATTAGGTTAGTCAACAAAGTGTCTGTGGTCTAACCAAAGACATAACCTATAAGACACCTGTAGAATAGCATGCAAAAAACGATATATTTGATCTGTACTGAATATGGAGGTGCTAATGACTGAAGTATATTTGTTCAATACATAAAGTAATTGGAAAATGCAGAATAGGAGATGATAGCTAGAGCAACATGCACATTGTACAAATTACTAGTTAAAAGCAGCTTTATAACCTTTAGATTCAAGGGACTGAGGAGCTAGATCTGGTTGTGTGGGGATTGGTCACAGCCTGGATAGCACCCTACTGTAAGGCCCTGAATGGAACACAAGTCTAGTAGCCATTATGTACCTGGGCACTGCAGACAGCTCGGTCCCTCAAAGGGGTGGCATGAGGAGCAAATGGCTGTTGCAGTGGGTGAGGAGGAGGCAGCTCCAGCATCATCAGCAGCTTGCAGTCCCTTGACAGCAGTAACAGCCAGGGCCAGAGCAGCTCGTGGCCAGTGGCAGAATCAGGCTCTAGAAGGAACAACAAATATGAAACACCACCATTACCTTAGATAAAAGGAAAACTCAAGCATGCACAGCATTACATTTTTGCCCTACCTTGGGTTTTCTGAAGTTTAGCGCAAATTCCTCTTCCACAGAAAGTAGCTGGAAAGGGCATAACATTTAGTTGAGTATTACAAAAACAGTAGTTAAGGGGAAAACAGGACAGTGGAATAGGACAGACGAGCAGAGGAAGGGAAGGAGCCTAGCAAGGAACCAAATCAAGCAGTAACATACCATTCATCTAATAACAGTAACAAGAGGTGCCAGGTCTTTATATTTTAAGAGCAGAAATAAATCTACTCACAGCATTAATCGGTAATGCTTGAAATCAATACCGTAACAAACTAATGGATCTGAAAAGTCATTAGTGGCGCGTAGGAAGCTTACTTCCTAAAAGTAATCTGCATGAACATTAACATTAGAGCTAGTCAGAGAATATATAATTTTGCCTGTGCAAAAACTGATATTAAATCTTCCCAATTAATCTGAAAAGCAAATTATTCCTATAAAAATCATAAAATTCCTTTTAATAGGTCCCTCAAAATTTTGGGGGTAAAGCTTCTGAAGTAAAACATTTTTCTCAAAAATATTGAGGAAGAAAACAGATTTAACTTTTTCAGGATTACCTCAGTAAAATTCTTAGAAAATATCTAGCTCAACTGTCTTTTACTGATGGGCAATATGTAGAAATTTATTTTAGTAAAGCTCTATCTAGCAGCAAAAGTTAATGATATGGGAAATAATGAAGTACAGTGACTACACCATCTTGATTCCTTTGCTTTTAGCTAGATAAAGCCAAATAAATTTCTGTTGTATCAGGAAATTGAAAGACTGCGGCATTACAGGAACATTGTTGCAGACTTCATTATTCTTTAGTCTTACCATAACCCTTGGAACCTTTCTTCTAATAAAGAAAAACAAATGTATTTTTATAAGGAATATCTACTGACACTGAGCATGTTGATCTTGCTAATGGTTTTGACATAATACTTACATGAGAGGATTACAACTTCGTAATGAAAGTTTGTCACTGAAATTATCTGTTCAAAGAAGGGACTCCTCTGAAAGAGCAGCTGTACTTCATCAAGAATGTCCTTTGCATCCAAAGCAGATGAAAAAGGTCACTCCCAGGATTTGCTCATGGAAATGATTTAAAGATCAAAGCCGAATTTCCTTAAGTGGTATATTCTTTATTGCAGCGCTGGATGCACGGGGGATCCTTCCGCCTATCGTGCATGTTTGAAGTGACAAACTATCTCGTATTTATACAGCGAAACAATGAATATTCAATTAGCACCTATACATATTCATTACCTAACCCCGCCTACCCTCGCTTCGTATGCTAATTAGCTTATCAGTCCTTGCGCTTGCGCAAAGCCTTCCAAGAATTGTGGGCCAGGGTCTCCAGGATGTGGGCAGTGGTCTCTGGGAGGAAGGCTGTAGGTCTTCCTCGTAATGCACTTTCTTAATCAGTTGTTTTCCAGGCTGTAAAAATGCTGAGTTGTCTTTCGGTTTAACTGGGGGTCGGCAGATAACAGGATGTCTCAGTTAACAGGACATAACAGACAGTTGACTCAAGTTATCTCAAGTCTCAGCCTGACTGAGTGTTAACGGATAATGGGGTGTTTTCAAATAACAAAATGCTTAAACGTAACAGAAGGTCTATGGATAACAAGATGTTGTTTACTTTGTCCCTGCTAACTTTTAATCACAAGTTCTATTCTATCCTAAAGTAAGTTTATACAATATCAATCCACAAGCTTTATTCTATCCTAAAGTGAGTTTATACTATATCAGAAGACAGATCCTGCTATTATAAGTCGATACTTGTTGCCATCCTGTTTCTGTGCTCATTCCTATCATTTATGACCCTACAGAAGACAGCTCTGTTCTGGAAAAAAAAAATACTCTGAAATTCTGTATGAATTATTTTTAAAAGTAACCTGCAAACATACAAGACCTTCGGAACATAGCACAAATGCTGATTGTTACATTTCTTTTCACCCTATGGGAGATTTAGTAACTTCAAGCACTACTATTAATTTGCTTGTGTTTTATCCTTTCAGTCCATTTCTTTTCTTCCTTCTTTATGCCTCAAAGTTGCTATTTTCTAGAGAAGTGTATTAAAAGAACCAAGTGTGAGATCTAACTGGAAATAAATTCTAATAAAACTGATTTCTGAACACCTGGCAAGTTCCAGAAGCATTTATAGATAAAAATATATTTTAAAACATTACAGAAAACCTGTAAGAACCTGTGTAACATAGCTTAACATAATTGCTATCACTTATTATCTATCAAAACTCATAATGTAGTCCCAAGCTAAAAGGACATAAACTTTATAGTAAATACTAAAGTATGTGTTAAATTGCATTAATTTTAATGGTATCTGTGCGTTGCAGATTAAACACAGTTACTTTATCAATCTTTCTTCTTGTTAGAAAAGTAAATATTAATATACCTGTTTCACTAACAGATCCTTGCTAAAGAAGTGAATAATTTACAGTACACAAAGTCTGGAGGTATGGCTGTAATGAAGTCGACTAAAGTATACTCTGGGTAAAAGCAAAAACTGCCATTAAACCCCACAATGATAAGGACTGGAAAGAGGGTTGAGTTCTTTCAAGAGTTAATATATTAAGATAGAACCACTTTATATGATGTAGTACATACCAATCTACCAGTTCAGAGTATGTCATCCTAGGGGGTTTGAAGCTAGTTGAAAACACTAGATATACACTAGTAGAAGAAACTAGCAGTGGGATGGGCCCTCAAAGAAATTGTGCTCAGAATTACTTAACTAGCATTCTGTGAAAGACAGAGTTCAAGCATCAGTTCATTTATTTAAAATACACTTTTCTGTTCTTGTTGCACTGTAAGTTTTTCCTTAATGCTGAAGTAACTTCTACTCTCACCATTCCCCTTACTCTGGTTTTCTGGACAGACACCACCCCCTCCCCCCCGCATCGTTCTTTCATTTTCTTCCCATCCTTCATTTCTTCTTTTATTCCAAATGGCATCTTTCATTCATTCTCCTCATTCTTACTTAATCCTTTCTTCATTTTGATATATTTCAGTCTGGGAAAAAATAAATATTTACCTTTGTAGGAAACTGGAAAAGCACAAAAGCAAGCTATTTTTCATAACAGGATAACAGGGAAGTGGTGAACCATGTCTGCAGCAGCCTAATTTCTGGAAACAGAACAGTCCTTGAAGGGAATTAGAGTTCATCTGCCAGTCCCACTGATTGTGCATTCAGGAACTCTTTGTGTGCTCAGAAAACTAAGAAGCACGCTAACTTTGTAACAAGACCTTTGAGACGCTATCACTGCAACATTTAGCACAAATTTAAGAACTTATTAGCTAATTAACAAAGAATACATTGTAGAGATATTAATGACAAAACGAGAACAAGGAAGCATGGATTTCCCTCACAAACACACATTACTACATGTTGCTGCATGCAGTGCACCAGTTGAATTACAGTCATTTGGAACAGCCTGCATTTACTCTGAAATTAACAATTTTTAAGAAGGTTCATGCCCAGTGCTAGAAAAATGTAACTAGATATAAGACCCTTACTAAATACATTTTGACATTTTATTCCCACTTCAGTTTTAAAACAATATCGTTCTGTTTTTAGAAGCTCAAAAAAGAAAATGGAATTCTTTTAACAAATAGCATTAAACTAAAGGAAGTTTTGGAGGTACTTAGTAAACTTTTTTTTTTTTTATAGTCTAATACAATCTATTGAAAACTAAACAATGTAACTGGGTTGTGTGTTGTTCCTTCATTTGATTACATTGTTCAAGCAGATGCAATCACAGCAAGATTAACTTGTCTCTGATATAAGACACAGGGCTCAGCCAGAGGCAGTTGTTAGTTTGATATCTGTTTTATATGCAATTACCTGTTTTCAAGTCAGAACTATCTGACATGAACAGGGGGTAGCTTGTTTTACATGTAAGAAGGGCAAGCTAATTTCTCTGAATATGGTTTCATTTGACACTTTTACATTGAAAGCATTTGAAAGGGAACAATCCCCGTACTTACTACCTACTTTATCACATGACAATACTACAGTGCCTTGACTTCATCTTTTCTGCAGCAAGATATCCAGTATATATTTGTTACTTTATAGGAAATACCTTTCTTTAGTGAAATGATAGCCTCAACTATCAACTGAAGGCTTTCTGAAACAGTACAGCAATAAGTGTTGTAGCAAAGAGTTCAAGTCCTTAGAAAGACCTCTTGCCCATTCACAGTTCTTTTGTAATACATATTCTGTACTCACCTCTTTCCTTTCTTTGTTCTCATCTGCAATAAAAACATACAACAACTTTCTGAATCTATAGGAAAATAGTGTTCTACCACTGAGCCTATCCTCTCATCAGAGAGCCCATGGAGGACCAGGTTTCTCATACTTCTTTCTCCCTTGGTTCTACTTTGAAAACAACACTTGTTTCAATCTCAGTAGTATCTCTCTTAATTCCCCCCACCATCATTTGGCAAAAAAAAAAAAAAAAAAAAAAAAAAAAAAAAAAAAAAAAAAAAAAACACATCATTTGGTTCAAGTAATTCTCAGTGCTTGAAAAGCAAGTTCCTCCATAACATACCATTCATTAACATTATTAGATTATATTATCTATTAGATTATGATTAATCACTAAGATCTCAAGGAAATTTAAGTGAGGCACATACTGCTTGTTACTTAAAGCCACCTGCTGTAGTAAGGTTGGAAATTATTCAGCTGCTATGAAACAGTACCATATGATCAGATTTTTTTGCTAGCCCACTTACCAATTTGATTATATCAAGAGGGAAAAACAGCAGCAAAAGCATTTCTTAATTGTTAGAAAGACAAGGGAAAAAAAAAACAAAAACAAAAAACAGAACAAATCACCAGTGAGGAACACCACCTCATGATCATTCACCACTTAAGAAAGGTCCTCAGTTGGAAGTTGCACTAAGGTTTTTTGATATCTTTACGGCCAACTTGGTTCAACAAAGGAAGGAAACCATTACAGTAATCCACAGTAAGCATCAACATTTGTTTCTATCCCTTTTCATAACGTACTACAGCACTGTCCAATTCAGACTGTAAGTTGTGATTAGCAAAGAAAACACCAGTTAGGCTGTTTCTCAGGAATCCTATGGCTCTGTCACAAAACTAGAGTTACAACAAGAGAGACCAATCCATGCAAAGTTAAGCTTGAACATAAGTAGCCTTTCCTAAGCAGAGCTCTATTGCAAGGACTCTGACTTGAGTTCAAACAGTAGTAGTAGCTCTCAGTTGCATTTTCTAGAAGCAATGTTTAGGTATAATAAATCAACACAGCCTAACACACACTGGTGATACTCACTCAACATCCATCACCTAAAATTGTGAGTTGAGAGGACCTGTACATACTTAACTCTATTACCTCCTTCTGATCTAAGAGGAGCAAGCCTTGAAACTCTTGACCAGTGTGGTAGTTTTACCATGCTGGGCAGCTAAACACCACAGCTGCTCTCTCACTCCCCCTCCTTAGATGAGGAGGGGAAGAAGTAAAGCAAAGAACAACTCATAGGTTGCAATAAGGATAATTTAATTAAAGGGAAATAATAATAATAATTAAAGAAAGATTATTATGAACTAAATAATTTAACTAAAGGGAAATAAAAAGGGAAGTGGGAAAAGGGGAAAAAAAGGAAAACAAATAAAACAAATGAAGGCTATGTGGAAGTGCAGAGGACAGAAATTACTCTCTACTTCCCACAAATGAGTGATGATTGACCATGTCCTTGAAGCAGGGCATCAACACATAGCCGGTGCTCGGGAGGAGGACCGATGTTTTCACAAGAGCCCACCCCTCCCCTCTTCTTCCTGTTTCCACCTTTTATTGCTGAGTGTGACATCATATCACAGAATCACAGAATTTTCTAGGTTGGAAGAGACCTCAAGGTCATCGAGTCCAACCTCCAACCTAACGCTAACAGCCCTCCACTAAACCATATCCCTAAGCTCTACATCTAAGCGTCTTTTGAAGACTTCCAGGGATGGTGACTCCACCACTTCCCTGGGCAGCCTGTTCCAATGCCTCACAACCCTTTCAGTGAAGAAGTTCTTCCTAACATCTAACCTAAAACTCCCCTGGCTCAACTTAAGCCCATTCCCCCTCATCCTGTCACCAGGCACGTGGGAGAACAGGCCAACCCCCACCTCGCTACAGCCTCCCTTGAGGTACCTATACAGAGCGATAAGGTCGCCCCTGAGCCTCCTCTTCTCCAGGCTGAACAAGCCCAGCTCCCTCAGCCGCTCCTCGTAGGACTTGTTCTCCAGGCCCCTCACCAGCTTTGTCGCCCTTCTCTGCACCCGCTCAAGCACCTCGATGTCCTTCTTGTAGCGAGGGGCCCAAAACTGAACACAGTACTCGAGGTGCGGCCTCACCAGAGCTGAGTACAGGGGGACGATCACCTCCCTAGCCCTGCTGGTCACGCTGTTCCTGATACAAGTCAGGATGCCGTTGGCCTTCTTGGCCACCTGAGCACACTGCTGGCTCATATTCAGCCAACTATCCACCATCACTCCCAGGTCCTTCTCTGCCTGGCAGCTCTCCAACCATTCCTCTCCCAGCCTGTAGCTCTGCTTGGGGTTATTGCGCCCCAGGTGCAGGACCCGGCACTTGGCCTTGTTGAACTTCATGCAGTTGACCTCAGCCCATCGGTGCAGCCTATCCAGATCCTCCTGCAGAGCTTTCCTACCCTCAAGCAGATCGACACACGCACCTAACTTGGTGTCATCTGCGAACTTACTGAGGGTGCACTCGATGCCCTCGTCCAGATCATCGATGAAGATATTAAAGAGGACCGGCCCCAGCACCGAGCCCTGGGGGACGCCACTAGTGACTGGCCTCCAACTGGACTTGGCTCCATTCACCACGACTCTTTGGGCCCGGCTATCCAGCCAGTTTCTAACCCAACGAAGCGTGCGCCAGTCCAAGCCAAGAGCAGCCAGTTTCTTGAGGAGAATGCTGTGGGAGACGGTGTCAAAAGCCTTGCTGAAGTCAAGGTAGACCACATCCACAGCCTTTCCCTCATCCACCCAGCGCGTCACTCTGTCATAGAAGGAGATCAGGTTCGTCAGGCATGACCTGCCTTTCATAAAGCCATGCTGACTGGGCCTGATCGCCTGCTTCCCCTGCAAGTGCTGCATGATGGCTCTCAGGAGGATCTGCTCCATGAGCTTTCCTGGCACTGAGGTCAAACTGACAGGCCTGTAGTTTCCCGGGTCTGCCCTCCGGCCCTTCTTGTAGATGGGCGTCACGTTTGCTAGCCGCCAGTCGATTGGGACCTCCCCTGATAGCCAGGACTGCTGATAAATGATGGACAGTGGCTTGGCCAGCTCCTCTGCCAGTTCCCTCAGTACCCTTGGGTGGATCCCATCTGGCCCCATCGACTTGTGCACATCTAAGTGCCGTAGCAGGTCACCAACCAGTTCTTCATGGATAATGAGGGCCACATCCTGCTCCCCATCCCCTTCCGCCAGCTCAGGGTACTGGGTATCCAGAGAACATCCGGTATTGCCGCTAAAGACTGAGGCAAAGAAGGCATTGAGCACCTCCGCCTTTTCCTCATCTCTTGTAACTAAGTTTCCCCCCGCATCCAGTAAAGGATGGAGATTCTCCTTAGTCCTCCTTTTTGTGTTGATGTATTTATAGAAACGTTTTTTGTTATCTTTAACGGCAGTAGCCAGATTGAGCTCCAGATGAGCTTTGGCCTTCCTAATTTTGTCCCTGCACAGCCTCGCTACTTCTTTAAAGTCCTCCTTAGTGGCCTGCCCACTTTTCCAAAGCTTATAAACCCTCTTTTTCCTCCTAAGATCAAGCCACAATTCTCTGTTGAGCCAGGCCGGTCTTCTTCCCCGCCAGCTCATCTTTGGGCACGTGGGGACAGACCGTTCCTGCGCCATTAAGACTTCCCTCTTGAAGAGCGCCCAGCCTTCCTGGACCCCTCTGCCCTTCAGAACCACCTCCCAAGGGACTCTACCAACCAGTGTCCTGAGCAGCTCAAAGTCAGCCCTCCAGAAGTCCAATATAGCGGTTTTACTGGTCCCCTTCCTGGCCTCGCCAAGAATAGTGAACTCCACCATTGCGTGGTCACTCTGCCCAAGACAGCTCCCAACGATCACGTCCTCCACCAGTCCTTCTCTGTTTGTGAAGAGAAGGTCTAGCGGGGCACCACCCCTGGTAGGCTCACTAACCAGCTGCGTCAGGAAGCTATCTTCCACGCTCTCCAGAAACCTCCTAGACTGCTTTCTCAGGGCTGTGTTGTGCTTCCAGGATATGTCAGGGAAGTTGAAGTCCTCCACGAGTACAAGAGCTGATGATTTTGCAACCTCTGTCAGCTGCCTGTAGAATTCCTCATCCGTCTCCTCATCCTGGTTCGGCGGTCTATAGCAGACCCCGACCAGGACACTAGCCTGGTATGGAATATGGTATGGAATATCCCTTTGGTTGGTTTAGGTCAGCTGCCCTGGTGATGTTTCTCTTCTCACTTTTTGCCCACCCCCTAGGAGGATTGGAGAGAGGCCCGATGCTGTGCTAGCACTGCTCAGCAGTAGACACAACACTGGTGTGATAACACTGCTGTTCAGCTACAAGTGCAGAGCACAGTACTGTATGGGCTGCTGCCGGGAAAGGTAACATTCCAGACAGACCCAGTACAACCAGAAGTGAGCTCAAGCAGAGTCCTTGTCTTTCAGCTTTTTAAGTGCCTATGAATCACAATGATACCAGGGATATTATCATGTTACAAGTAACAGATTGGATAGAATTGTTTATGGGCTTATCACTTAATAGTGGAAACTCTTACATGTATGAAGTATTAGTTCAGTAATAACTCAAAGTATGTAGGAAAAGCATTAACACCAATTTGAGTTTCATGCAAGAAGCAAGTGCAAGTTAAACAATACCGTGATAAAAAAAATGTGAATAAGAGCATCACAGTTACAGGCAGAGGGAAATACTTTCCTAATGAAGTAGGATAATTGTATATAAGGCTTAAATTAACCTATAATTATCATTTACAGTAAAACTGAGCGTAACAATCTGAATTAGTGCGTAAAGACTCTTTGAAAAATAGCAGAAACAATATGCAATGCAACAGTATGAAACTCTTACTTTCTTACAATAGAAGGGTTTTAAGCGTGATTCACCTATGGAAATATTATTCAATTAATTCTGTTCCTGTAGCCCATATTGAATTACTAGCATTCATTTAAGAATATAAGAGAATAGGAGTACTTAACTCAAGATACTGCTTTCAACAAGTGAAACCAATGCAGAAAGTTTTGTGCCAGGAAACATAGAGGAGCAGCAGCTCCCCAAAGAGCTACAAACCAGACATGGTAGCAGTCAGGAGAACCAGAACTTCCATCAGCCAAGGCCCAGCCAGTCCCCTGCACCTCAGAAAAACAAGCAGGAGAAAAATCAGCCCAGGGAAAGCAACTAGCAGTGTTAATCTTCATATGTACTCTTAAGAGCAATAGAGTATTACGTGATCTAAAATCAAGTTAAGGAACCACATCAGAATTAGATCTAAGGGATATTCAAGGTCAGATATAACTTAAAAAAATACACCTGAAATCACCCTAAAAAAAAAAGCTTAACTCTAGCTTAACAAAGTATGGCAGTACTAAAACTCACACACCAACTCAAACAAAGGGTAAGCTTTTAAGGCTGAGCTTAAATAGAACTTCTGGGCCTGTGGGCAGAAGGCGTGGGTGGAAGTACCAGCTGAAGCTGGCGAGGGCAGTTAAGGCCTGTTAGTTCACTCAAGGCACCAACATATTGAAGGTGTTTTTTGCTCCCATGAGAGTGGCTTATTTACTGCTATCTGTGCAGCTATTCTATTGCTATTTCTTGTCAGACGTGATAAAGTTTAAACAAAAGAAGAAGCCTCTCTTTCAAAGTTGCACTCTGGTTGAGCAAACTTGAAATACGTTCCCAAACATTCCTCGTGTGACATTTAAAATCACCACAAACTCTCTTCAAGCTCATGATGTGAATGATATTTAAGTTATTTTCAACTCCTCTTTTATTCTAAATTGGACTTTAACAAACCACCAGGTGAAACAGCCATGAGGCTGTTCCATGTTTCCACTCCTTTTATCAACAGAGCAAGAATATTCTGAATCAGGAAAACAGAAGGCATGTCAACACCATACAGTGCACCATGCACAGATGCTGGTTTGGATTGTGGAAGCGGAATGGAAACACCAGTACAGTACTTCTTCCAGGCCAATAACTCCTGCTGAGCACTGCTTTTCAGTAACATTAACCATTCTAACCAGAGTACAGAGCTAACTTTGTTCTGAAACTTCTTTGACTACTACTACCTTTCTCCTCTGCACAGTACAATAGCACACGTCATAGGTACATTTAAAATGATCTATAATAAAACAGACTGAGCTCTTTATTTTCCCTTTGGAGTCATTATAAAGATCCCAGATGTGGGGAAGATACACCCACAGCCTGTTCTGCAAGGCATTGCTGGACATTCTTTAAAATAGCAGTTGGAGCGAAGGAGAACTGGCCATACTGATGGAAGGATCATACTGTGGCGCTCTTGCCATTTTCCAAACAGTAGCTGTATGGCTGCAAATGAGCACAGGCAGGACAAAATGTTCTGAGCTGTCACAAGGCTGACAGAAACGTGATCACATGCTGAGCAGGCGCGAGTCATGTGCAGAGCCAGCTGTGCCAGTAACTGCTTGAAAATTAAAGTGTGGAAGCAATGGGGCCTATGTAGTCCTGTGATATCTGTTTGAAGCAGTACAATTCTTCCAAAATATCCTCGGTATACAGTGCTTGAGAAGCTGTGGATTCTCTGAAGAACTACGTTGCTTTTTTACCTTTTGTTTAAGATAAATCAATTATATGTACCAGGGCCAGGAGTGACTAGGCCTTAATAGCAGTAACCAACCTCAGGTGGGACCTACACCCACACACATACTTACTCTCTGACCGTGGACCAAGGAGTTCTACTGAAGCTCAGTTCAATATCTGTTTGAATTTGGTTGTAGAACTGCTATTCTGTAACTCAGCTGTTGCCTTCTTGGTTGTTGGTTCCAGACCTAATTTACAGGCTGGCTTTCTATCTTGGTTTTGGGCTTATCCTTGTTGTCATGCATCTACTGAGTGCCCACCAAGTTTTGTTTGACTGTGATTATTTCTGCTAGATTAGTTTTTGCCTGAAGTTTGATTGCCTGGCTTGACCTTGGACCTCCATCATCACCAAAATTTGCTGTATAATCCAGATGTTTAATCAAATTTGGCTACTATCCTTGAGTCAACCTTGCTCAGGTAACGGAGGGCTAAATGCTGCTAACCTTGTTACTGTATTTAGCTCCTTGTTTATTAAAGAAAAGCTAGTTCTTGCTGTCTCCTGACAAAATGAAGTTTAGTAGCAATAGAACTAGTTTGTATGATTTTCAGACATCTGGAATGACTGTATTTATATTCAATAGAAAATCTCAATGCTCTTGTTACCAGTGCTTTACAGCTCATGGAAATCCCTATGCTTGTCTTCTTCAACTGTCCTTTAGGTCATTCTTGGAGTTTGTCACTTGTGTAACCCATGTTTAAACTGCCTCCTGAAGGTATGGTTCTTCTTTCCCTATCCTGAGGTGCCTGTTCTAGGTGCCAATATGAGCAAGCATGCAGTGAGGCAGTATAGAGAATTGAAAGCCAAGGATAGAAAGCTGATGGAGGCTGAGCATAAGGGGTGAGACAGGCTTACCTAAGCAAAAGAGATTAGGTATCAAACTTCTTGTAGCTTTGCTTCTAGTTATGCAAGAGTCACAGGCTGGCTTTGGTTGTTCTTTTACCGCTTCTGAAAGTGATTACAGGGAAATTATTTGAGTGAAAACTTTACTTAGTGCTTGAGACAGCCCCTGCTGTCAAATTGCAGTGGTAAAATAGTGACAGGACAATCCATGGATTACAACATGTAGTTGTTTTAGTCTTTTCTTGTCTTATCTTAAAAAATGTTGTTAAAATGTTTGTTATGAATTACAATGGACCAAACTGCAACTCAGATGTGACCACTCCTGTAGTATCAGTCAGGTTCTACCATACTTTACAAGGGAGGCCTGCCAGGCCAGATACTGTTCTCAGAAAAGTAGCCTGCTGGGGAACATTCCCTTCTCTCCAGAGCAGTGTTTTTTACCACTGAATGACTTCTTTTTAATGAGTATCTGTAAAAGATGGCAGCTTTGCATTCAGAGCCTCAAAAAGAGGAATTTCCTCTGTCCAAAGCCATACCGATGGAAGACAAAAAAAAATGTTAGCAAGGCAAGAGCAGTATTTTCATTGTGTACTTCAGAAATGTATGTGAAGTAAGAGTTGTGCAAGGCTACTCAGAAACACAGGCTGCCTGAGTCCCAGCCTCATCTAGAAGACCTATCTGTGTCTTTGCTTGCGCAGGAGAGGACATTCTCCTGGAAAGAAAACAGATTAATTCTGCCTGATGGTTATTACTAGAGAAGATACTGGCTGTTTGGTAGCAGAATCTGTATTTGTGAATGTGAGTTATCAACTCTTCTGTCTATGATAGTCCTTTTGTTCTGTGTGAGAGCTGTGAGTTAACTGAACAACATATATTGAATTCTGGTGTTTGGTGGGGTGTGTTGGCAAACTCTATAGTGGAGTGGGATCAATGGTGCCAATACAGCAGTTCCCAGTCAAGCTAAATTTGCATTCCTTATAAAGTGCTACTGCTGCCTCTGCAGGATTCAATTTCCTTTCTATTTTTATATGATTTTCTAAGTCTGTAGTTAATATTAACTGACAGGGTTAGCCGAGAATCTTGGTATTTCCTATTACAGTTAATTAAGGAAACTACTAATTAATGTACAGACAGATGCTTTGTGGTAAATTGCACTGCATGAATATCATTGCCTTCACTGCTAATTCTTATTCCTACTGATTACCGCCTCTGTCTTATACTATAAGGTGCTAGAAGCATGCGTCAGGCTTTCTAACAAATAGACTTGTAAAGCAAAGAAGCTTTTATTTTTAAGTTTTTGACTATTTTTTGAGTCAGTTGTCCAATATCTTTTTTTTTTTTGTACCTAGAATATGTGGGAGCTTGTATTTCTAAGCTTTATTAGTGGAGCTTTGAGAAGAGCGTAGAGGGCGAAGGAGGACTTATATTCATCAAGAACTCTTGCAGTGCACCTTCGTTCTTACCAAATTGGTGTAAGATTCTAACATAATGTAGAATCCAACTTCTCGTTTGTCTCCAAAGAATTGTCTCTGAAGAAATTGCCATCAGGTAACCTCAAGAATGGGCTGCTCCACAAGGGAAGGCTGACGGGAAGGTAGGCAGGACAGTGGCCTTGCCAACGAGGGTCGCAATTCCATGAGACCTGTGTGGCAAGAAGAGCCAGCATAGCTATGGATTAGAGGTTGCACTTCAAACCTGTTGAGCCAGACCAAGTATGAGGGCCTCAACTTAAATGCAGCATGAAGCAAGGCAGAGAAAACCCTGGTGAGGCTTCTCACAGCTCTTGCACACAATGTGTTTGTCTGCATCATGTCTGAGCTGGCCATGAGCACAGGCAGCCAGAGTGGGGTGGTGAAACCTGCTGGAGCACTGCCATAGCAGTTGTAAACTACTCTGTTCCTGAGCTGTTTCCCAGACAGGAGGTAGGAATTCAGGTTAAATGGGTCTACAGTCTGATGTGGTACAGCCATTGTTAAGGTAATGCGTTAATAAAACTTTCTGGCCTTAAAATCTTAATCTGACCATGCAATAACAGGACTCCAAAATTCATCTGAATGAACTGCCTCAGATTGAGCAGATTTAAAGCATAACATACTTTTGTAGACTAGTGGTTCCTTATTAGCTGTCAGCATATAAGGCTGTATTCATAAAAGCAGGTAGCTGTGATCTGAGGTACAAAGCAGCATTCTCTAACACCTCATGGAGTAGAATTGTTTCCTGAGAGACTGGCTGTTTACCTTGTCCTTTGTCTGATAGTTTGCTTCCTGTTCTCTAGGAAGGGACATGCTGGGGTCTCCTGACTCATACGTTAGCAACAAGCAGAAGGTTGTATTTGGATTGTAATGTGTCTGAAGACAATGCAACGTGAGCTGAGAGGAAGGAGATCTGTGCTTGAGACAGATCCTTCTCAGTTGTCTCCTGCAGGAAGAATATGAGAGAATAATTGGAGTTGTACCAGTTTGCTCCGTTCTGCCCACACTTGGTCCCAACAGGGGGGACACCCATGGCAGGTCTGGCTCTTGCAGTCCTGTCCCTGAAGAGCCAGCTTCAGTATGCTGACTCAGACCAGAGACATCCTGCCTCAAGTACAGGTACAGCCCTCAGCTTAATCAGTGGAGCTGGTACTTTGGAGAGGAGAAAAAAGCTTTGCTGTGTTTGTAAACTTCATTTGGAATCAAGGAAACACAGCAAGTATGGCCTGAAGGCAATAAGAGATTAATTCTTGAACTGGCTCACCAATAGGCAGTTCATTCGGTTGAATTTCCAAGTCTTGTTCTTTTATGTCCAAATTATCAAATTGAAGGTACTACAGCTCAATCAAAACTACTAGCAGGCAAGCTCAATGCTAACTTGCGTTGTTTCAAAACAAAAGATTTTGGAATTGAGCGTGGAAGATGAGCAATCAGTACAAATAAACAGGACATAAGTTTGATACAGCATGATTGTACTTGGCTGAGTATCCTTTAAAACAAGAATATGGCAGAGCACAGTCAATGGATTGTGACAAGCTCCATCGCACCAGCCTGCTTTTCTAGCCGTGTTGTACTTCTGCCTTTATCAAATACCGTATATTCATATCTCAGCGTGGTTAGCCATGATTATGATCATCCTGATATCTGTTAAATGAGCTGCTTTTTACCAAGCGTAGTTTCCAAGACCATTAAAAACAAAGACTAGGGCTTGCTATTAACAGCACAAAGGCAATCCATGTACCTCCAAATTGTTACCAGTTCTTTATTTCCTCTCCCTGGGAGTGCTGCAAAACATATCCCTAACATACTTTTTCTATTCATCTGATAACCAGCGGTGTGCTGAGACCTGTTATTTCTATTCATGTGCTGTATTGCCCTAACCTATAGTGTTGGTTTTACAGAAAATGCGGTATCCTGGAGGCTCTAATTTAGGTGCTAACAATATAGACAGATGAAAGTTAATATGTTAATATCTTAATATATTAATAATAAAATATAAATATAAAATATAAAAATAATATAAAATATAAATATTTATATATAAATATAAAAAAATAAAAATATAAAACATTAATAATATTAATAATATATAGGGTAGCTATTAGTGTATATATATGATACCATCTTCAAAAAGTGTATGGGTCCCTTGGCACTTACCTGTATATGTAGTTTATCACGGTAATCCTGGTGAGAAGGGACCTCAGGAAGTCACTCATCGAACCTCCCTGCTCAAAACCATTGTCAGGTGTAAGGTCAGGTTGCTCAGGGCTTTATCCAGTTGGGTCTTGAAAACCTTCAGAAATGGAAACTGCACAGTCTCTCTGGGTAACTTGTTCCTTGGCTTTCCTGAGAATTTTTTTTCCCCTGTATCTGCAGTTGGAATTTCTCTTGATATTACAGTAAATCCACAGTTTAGCTGTTTTAATTAGGAGTGATGTCAGATGCAGAACACAGTGCTGAGACCTGTGTTGGCCTTAGGTGAAAGTGCTGGTGATGGGGACAGAGGATGTCTGTAAAATCTGTGCTCCAGGAGAGGGATGTAGAGAGCCCTACTCATGCTGCAATTAATTGCACTTGGAGCTCTGTCTGTAACTCAGCCAGGGTAGAGGTTGTTATAGAAAAAAGTGCCATGACACCCTATGTACCCAAAGTCAAAGGTGTGTGAAACTAAGTGATATATAACCACTGAATTGGTCTTCAATACTTTGTTTACCCAACAAGCTTTATCTTCCTCCCCTGCAATCTAGGCATGATTTGTCTGTATCTGATGCTGCTCATATCTTTGTAGAGCTACAAAAACAGCATGAAATCGATGTGATTTTCTTTCACTGCTGCCCGAAAGGGGCTGAATAGCAGCCCTGGAAACAGAGTAGGCTTGTTGACTTCATTCTGCAGCTGCATGACAAATCTGCCTCTAAGCCTGCAGCTTCAAAAAGACAGCACAGTATCTGTTCACAGAAAAGATAGCTTTTGACTTGTCTTTTTTTTTTTTCTTTTTTTAATAATAATAAATTTAAACTATTGGGTTTAAATGGAAACTTAGAAACAGGTGACTTAGGCTTTCCTCACTTGCCAGGAGAAGCTTCCCACTTATTGTTCACAAAGGTATGAATGGTTATCCTCAACTTAAATATTTTGCTCCACGTGTGGGGAGATTAACATCTATTTTACAAGAAGCTTAAATCCTGGTATAATAATTATATTCTGTTGTGTGAATCTGTTTATTCAAGGTGTGAATACAAAGTCTCTTTAATTTTTATGGGCTTGTTCTTCCTATATCCCTCTCTTTCTGTGTGCATTTGTCACCATGACAACTTCCCATGAGTTTGTCTGACACTGTGCACTTCAGCAAAGTTACAGTTAACCCTGGGCCTGAATAGAGTGCCAGGGAATAACATTTGAGCATCCAATTTCCATGACCTCATGCATAGTTCTGCTCTGGAGTCTGATGCATCCATGTATGCAAGTTTTAGAACAAAGATTTAACATTTACTTCACTGGATTCAAGCTGCAACATATTGCTATTTCTCCAATACCTTTTCATTCTAATTATATATACACACTACTGACATGTTTGTAAAATCAATATTAAATTATCACTTAAAATACTAATAGCCTGACATATAAAGGTATCCATATTTCCTTTAGAAGTCATTCTTCTTAGAGTCTAGTTTAGATTTTTTTTTTGAGTACTGGGATCATCATTTAATGTGCCATTTTTCTACCCTGGAACTGAACTGCCTCACACCTGCCTCTGCCCTTTCCAGTAACTTAGAAAAATATTCCTGCCTCTGCAAACTCGCCTGATTTGTTTTCTTTAAGTCAGGAGTAATTTTTGAACTTAAATTGTGGTACTCAAAATCTCTGTGTATTCCTTGATGTGGGATGCCCATGCTGGTGTCTTTGGGAGCTGTGTTGATCTGTGCTGCTGGGTAGTGGCTGCTCATTGCCATGTATCTTCACCCCTCCACATATTATTTTTGGTCTCCTGGGAGAGTGCACAGATCTTTTGAGTACCAGACACTGGGACACTTTACCAAAATAGGCTTTTGGACTGGAAGCTTCAGTTCCTTGAATGACTTGTAGTGTGTTTATTTGGCATATTTGGTTTAGTTCAGTGATAAGAGTGCCTTAATGTTAGAAAAGGTGAAAATGAGGCAACTCTGAGCCTGCCAGAGGCAGTAAGGACAAAATTTTCAATTGACTTATGGATGGAATTGACCCTTATCAATGTGATGTTTATTGCCAATTGGATGACAAGACTGGTTAAAAACGTATGCATATGCTATTTCCCCTTCACCCTCAGAAAAAAACCCTCAGCCACAAAGTTTCTTAAATATACATGCCAATACACTGAGTTAGCTCTCATAGGGGGGCCTACATTGTAGCTGGAGATACTAAAAGTACTGCTTCTGCTTATTGTGTTGGTCCTGCATACTCCAGCTGGTAGCTGCCGTGTCTCTGGATGTACATCATGCATAATGCATC
Organism: Aythya fuligula; assembly: GCF_009819795.1. Lineage (NCBI taxonomy): Eukaryota > Metazoa > Chordata > Aves > Anseriformes > Anatidae > Aythya > Aythya fuligula. Next base: position 9,121,972 of record NC_045565.1, on the reverse strand, counting down.
TGTTCTCTGAAGCAGACCTGTAAGAAATGTATAAAGTCTTGCATCAAGCGTTGGAGTTGTAGGGAATAACCTGAAAGATGCACAGAGGATTCTCCTTTCCTAAACAAAATATCTCAAATATCTGAAATAGAAATCAGTTAGCTTGGTTGCATTACCTGATCAGAAGGGTATGTAGAAATGTGACAGCTGTATTTCCACTATAAAAAGTCCATTCCAGTCCTTGCTGAAAGGCTACTGGAAATAGCTTCTTTGAATTGTGATTCTGGAGACAGGAGAGGTAGGCTAATCTTCCTATTGTCTTGCTATTGAAATAGTGTTCCAGGAGTTTTATAGGACTCATCATGAAATCTCCTTAACAGGGTGAGAAAGGTCAGTTTTCTATCACCTAACAGAAAAAGAATGCACAAACTACTTAACAGAAGCCAGAAAAATGACTCCCCACTATCTCTTAGTGAATTTGTTGGTGTTTATTCTTTTACAAGCAGTGGCAGAAATGTTGAGAAATACCTGCATGACCTACAAGACTAATACAGCTGTGACAAACCAGTTCAGCACTACAAATAGGAAGGATTTCTTAGAAGCAAAAACACAATCTCAGCTGGTTGTGATAATGGTGATGCAATTTTAATTATTGGACTCCATGCAAAAACACATTCAGTTGAGAGCAAGTGAAGATGTATTAAGTTTAGTTTCTCGACTGTAGTTGATGAAATGGTTAAAGAAATATTTGGAAACACGTCAGTGTACTCCAAGCCAAAAATCCACTGGACTATTCTACTGTACTACTGTCAATAGTAAGATACGATTTGACAATATCCTTAGTGATAAAAATGCCGTTCCAATAAGTTTACAATCAGATGGCGTCAAAATCCTGTTTTCAAAAATAAGCAAAAATCTTTCCTTCAACTCTAACTCTGAATTGTAACATGATTCTCAGCCTGAGCTGTCAAAATGAATACATTTAGTGATCCTGAGGGCAGGTGCATAAAGTAATGCTTCAGCATTCAGTAAATGTTTGGTAACTTCTTTATTTACCAGTAGGTGTCACTGGAGTCCAGCAGAGAACTGTTACTTTAAAAACGTCTTTCTACTTGATCGGGCCTTCATTTCATAAACGTTTAGTATTTGTACATGTTGACTTATGACCAATAACAGTGAAGAAATAGAATCAATGCCCTTTCAAATATGGTTTTTTTTTCCACTCTCAGCGACTGGTAACTGTTGATGGATAATTCAATGGATTGGGAAAGAATTTTGATTTTTTTTTTTCCTCTGCAGCATGCCTGAATTTGATCCAAACTGAAAATGACTAAAGTGATTATTCAGTGCAAAGGTGAAGCCAGTAAGCAATGTCTGTATGATTACTCAGCCTTTACTCAATATTCCATTGGCAGGGGGGAAGAAGATGATGGAAAATCAAGCCAGAAGACTTGGATCTTCAATTTCTTTGGCACCTACACTGAAAATTACAAAGCCTGGGAACTCAATGGGACAGGAAAGATCTGCACTGTCAGCCATGGAGCAGCTTTCTGCAAGTCTGAGATAAAGCATTTAGGGAGGAAATCTAGTGGAAGCTCCACTTCTGGTATGTGTAGGTACCTACCTCTGGAAATAAGCAGTATGCTCTTACTGATGTCTATTTTTCTCCAGTCTTAAAGGTAAATTACTTCCAAAGAATACAAATAAAAGGAAACCTCAGAGGTTATCTGTATAACCACCTCTCAATAGCTTTGTGCACTAGTACTTCATTAGTGGGATATTTCTTTGAAGATTTAGATATTGCATCTTATAACTTCCATTAGGAGACATGGAGCACAGCACTGATCAAGCCTGCTTAGGAGTGAGCTGAAGTAGACTGTGAAATGATATTTCTTGTTTTAATGAGCTCTTGTCCTTTTTTGCCATGCCTCTGCTGGGTAGGTGATCAGCAATGGTATTTGGGTTAAAATGTACTTTCAGGTACTCATGTATTTGCTATCTGTAAAGCTCAAAAAAACATCAGGTAGACACCTGTGGTTACCAAATGTTCTAGCTGTTTGAGATAACACATCAGAAGATGAAAAGAAAGGGAATTTAGGTTTTGTTTTCCCTCAGTTATTACAAAGATATGGTAAAAGCATTCTTCATGAAAACCAGCAGGGAGCCATTATGAGTTATTTGTAGCAGTCATAGCTTAAGCCTAAACTCTTGCATAAATGTGTTTCTCCAGTCTTTCAAATATTTACCAAGGAACGAGGTGATACACAGTAAACATTCATCTCAAACTCAAGATCACACATCCAGTGGAAAACTATAGTATAAGGTGGCTGTTACAGGCCAGTATTATTAGGGTAATAATGTGCTTGTGGACAGTGAACACACAGGGCCTGTTCTGCTGTCTTGAAATGTAGCAAAATCCAGTAATGAGTTTTGGTATGTCTAAAGAACCAATTGAAATGCAGGTTCTTTTTTAGCCTTGTGCTAAATTTAAATACAATTCTGAAATACTTTATCACTTGTTAGCAGGCACTTCTGTACGTGGTCTCTGACCATTTCACAAAGCATGGTAACGGTGTATGTAGTGAACCTTGTCAAATGCAGAAAGGATTGCAGAACAGGCACCATGTGTGGTGTTGGGTGTACAAAGTTCTTGTGCAACAGGCAGAAGACATTGCAGCTCTTTATGGTACTGCTCTGTAATTGGAATAAAGGGGAAAGTAGTTGGTTCAGAGCTGTACTGTGGCAGGAAACAACAGTAGCCACTAACTGATATTTTTGTTGCCTCCTCCTTCAGGAGGAAGTCTGCATGTAGTTATTTTTTAATTTTCATTTCATCAGTTTAATTTGCTAGGTAATTACCTCTGCCATGAGTTTCGGGGATGCATTCATCAGTTCTCCTTAGTCCTGCAAGGTTTCAGTAGTTTGTCGATTTGCTTTTCCAGTTGTTGTTTGTTCTTTGTATCATCATCCACAACTTCCGAAGGCCACACCACACGTACAGGTCTCAGTGCAACTACTTAGTTGTTTGACCTGACATTGCTATGGCTTAATGTTTTGTGACTGCTGTAGAAGCACTTGGTTTCTGGCTGAGTTCTACTCTTTTTGAAGAACAGAAACAAGTATTTGCGAAATACAACGGTGAAAACTAAAATCTTATGAATCAACTCAAAAGGGACAGAGCGATTATAGCATCTGTGTTTGAAAAGCCACACAGAAACCTAATAGGGAGGAGAAAGGAATGTAAATGTATAAGTGGAGGTCATGTACAAGCAGGTGAAGGAAGCACATTAATGAAATTAGCAAAGGTAATGGCTGCTACCCTAGGAACAGAGCAGGGCAGTCAGTTCAATCAAACTCTTTGTAAGAAAGAAGATTTAAAACACCAATTGCTTTTTGCATTGCCGTGTCTTTCTCTCCCCACGAAGTGCTATGTTGGTACATTTTGATAGCTTTCATTAAGGACTGCCAGCTTGAAGACAGAGATAAATTCAACAACAATGAGAAACAAGTTCTTAAAAGAAGAATTCTTAGAAAACTTCAGGGAGGAATTTTATCTGCTCCTCTTGTAAGGTTGCAAAAGATCGCAGGCATTTGAGAGTCAGTCCCACTTAGTTTTGTAACAGAGCAATGTAAACTCTATCTGACCAAAGAACCTAAGCTTTCCTGCCTCTCTTGCAGTGACAATGCAGCCTAACTTTAAATGAGTGTGCTTTTATTTTTTTAACCTGGAACATGCTGTTATATTGCTAAGTCTTCATGGAAAAAGGCACAGGCAGTTACTCTCAGCAGAGCTTGCTGAGATAAACTGCACAGCAGAAGAAAGTTGACCTTGGCTATTATAACAAGGTGAAAGCTACTTTGTGCTTTTCCCACTAGTACTTCACCACAGGTTTTTCCAGTAGACTTGCAGGCTGATCACCTAGGGAAAAAAAATTGCTCAGAACAAACACTGAGAATTTAGCCGTAGGTGAATGACTGTTGGTTCATCGAGTAAAACTAGTATTTCCAGAGGCTTTTATGTTGTAGAGATGATGCCGCCTCTCACATGATTGCAAAAGATGGGTGTGCAGGCTGGAGAGAAGGTGGAGTAGCACAACTTTTTTTTTTCTGCTAGCTGCCTGGGTCTGATTCATTAGTGCCAGGATCCAGAGAACTCCTTTTATCCCCCCCCCCAAAAACTAGCTCCTTGCTGCACTCCCATAAAGCATTCCTTTGTTTTGCTCAGTAGTGCTTCTTTTAACCTTTCAGTTATGAAGCTTAATGCCTTGTCTTGGCCGTCTTGTATGATGAGAAAGCTGCAGGATAAATACAGAAAAACATGATCCCAGACTGCATCAAGATCCCCTACTTGAATGCCTTTCAGTCTTCTCAGGGATCAGTGTCAGAGAGGTAACATGCTGCCCATCAGGAACACCATGCTAAGAAAAGCTGTTCTTGGCAGAAATCACCCTGGGATGCAAAGGGGGCTTCAGGTCTCCCCTTCTCCCCTCCCCAGCCCTGTGAGCTCTGTCTGATCTGAGCGCTGCAGCTCTTGGCACAGCTGTTTTCACCCATGCTGCCTCTGGTGGTTTTGCTGAACTTCCTCCAGCAAGCGTTAGCAGTGATACTAATATATAAATAACTATTTTCAAAGCTGCTTCAGAGAGGTTGACTAAAGCATGGTAATTAGTTGCTTAATGTGTCTCTTTATCCTCCCTTCTTTGCTATGCAAATAGGAAGAGGGAAATTCTAGCCCCAGTGGAGTGAAATGGCAAAGCCCTGAGTGCTCTCACCCAGGTGTGCGGGGTGACACTTGAAGGACAGGAACAGGAGGAGACAGACATTTCACCAAGAAAAAGCAAAACACATTGAAACATTTAACATTAAGTGGCACTAATTGAGACATGAAAGCCCTGCAGCAGCTGTGAGTGCAGCAGGAACAGCAAGACATCCTCTTCTTCCGCATCCCTTCCCACCTGCAGAAGAGGCGAGGAAGGAAATACTGTAGGAAGCTGGTGAGAACATGGGAGGCAAACAGTGACTAGGTGAGACACAGAAGAAGGGGGAAGAGGAGGAGGAGGAGAAGAAGATGCTGAGTGGACTGAGGTGCCACTGGGTTTTGTAGTTCTCGGGGAAAAGTTCTGGATGTTAGGAAAATGGGGAGAGCCTGCCTGTGAGTTACGTGTTGGGTAATGCTTATGAGGGAAGCGGGGCAGTGGGTTACTGAATTTATTCTCCCTTGGTGGGAAAGGGAGCGAAGCAAGGATGCATTATGCTGTGAATTTGTATACTTGCTATAAAGGATACTTACTGCCACGCCCCTCTGAAAGTCTGCTTGTAGCCTCATGTTAAGCTGTCGGATGCTCACTTTGACTATAAGGCAACAGTGCGAAGCCTTGCTGACAGTTTCTGGAAGGACACCGCTGTCCTTATCTTCCCCCAGAGTATCTGCTGCATGGGAAACCTTCCATTTACCTGCGGTGTTGCCTCCATTTTCTTTTGGAAGAAAATCCAATCTGAAACAGTTTAAAATGTTTTAATGTCTGCTGTAAGACTGAATTATGTGAAAGGCTCTGCACTAGGCTACAGCTTCTTTTGAAAAATCTGGCTTGTAACTTCCCATCCCCTGCCCTGAGATCTCAGCACAGAACCTCAAAAAGAGAACTGGGAGGGCCATAGGGTGTATTAAGATGAGATGTATCCAAATAACCGTTCTGGCCTTCTTATGCATTCCTCCTTCTGTTTCACTTCTCTCTCTCATCTCCAGCTTTGATGCCTTTCAGTGCTTTCTGACTTCATTATATGTAGTAAAAAGGTTAGTTTCTTTTGAGGGGGGGAGTTAGAGAATGCAATAGTAAAGCTGTATGACACACTCTGGCTTTCCAGAGTAAGTTTTTAAGATGGGAAAAGCTGGAGATGTAATCAGATGGCTGCTTACCTCCCACTGCTTTCTTCATGGAGGCAAATGCCAAACTGAAGTGTTTTGTGTGGTTTGTTTCTTGTGAAGTTTGTGGTAGTTTGTTTGTTTGTTTGTTTGTTTGTTTTTGATGAAGGGAGATGGCAACTATCAATAATAGAATTCCACACAAGGAACAAGATGCCTGTTGAATTCCACCCTTTATGAGAACTGAACTTACCTACTGCCAAAAGTAGATGGGGTTTGGCTTTTATTTGCTCTGTCTTGTTGTCTGCATATTTGAGGTAAGCCAGATAAAATGGAAATAGCAATGTTTAACATGTTAATTGCCAAAAGTACTGAGTTACTGGGAGTAAAATTTTCAAACATATCTAAAGGAAAGCAGGTGTAGGAAAATTGTCCCTCATTCCAGCTGCTTTTTATCATAACAATGTTTGGTTCCCATGATCATTTAAGTAAAAGGTCTTACTGGACTTACAGGCTTCTACTGATACCTAAGATAGGAGAGTTAGCACATAAATTAGGTGAGCATCATCTGCTAGTCACGTGGAATGCCACCATGACCACAAATCTGCAATGTGTTAGACTACTCTGTGCGGAGATAACATAACTTTATATCCAAATAGATTTAGAAACTATTTCCAAATAGTTTATTGGTTTTAATTCCATATTCTTCACTCCTGATTTTTGGGATAATACTTCTAATGTTGTAAAGAACTCCAGAGAGCCTTGAGGTATTCTGGGCTCTCACAGTGCTGTGCTTCCCTCTTTGTCTAACAGATCAGTCACCAAATAAGACTTTAACTCATGCCATGGATAGCTAAACCAGTTTGAGTTTTGCATACTGTTTTACTCTTGAAGTTTAAACAAGCTAATTAGTAGCTCTGATACAAGAATACTCACAGGAAAAAAAATCTTCTCACCTTTTATATTCAAATTATGTACTTTAAAAATTGTAATCACTTTTCAATGGATCTTCCATAACTGAGTCAGGTGTTTAAGGTATAAATAAACCTGTAAACCTTCTTTGAAACATAACAGGCACTTCTATGATATTTCAAATTGCCTTGTATTTCTCACAAGACCCAGTTGGTTTTATCTTCGCTTTCTTGAGCACCAACTGCAGTGTTTTTACCAGAGCACGTTCAGTGTGTTTGTTCTTCAGAAGTTATACCTACAAGCTTGTAGTGTATCAATAGGTGGCAGGTAAAGGCAAGCAGTTGGTTTACTTGAGGGATCATGACACAAAACATTAATCATACGTCTCTTTATGGAAAGCCATTAATTTGCACTGGATAAAGATTAAGGAAAAAGCCAGGTTTCTTAACCAGAAGTATGGAGACAACCCTAACCTCGTGTGTGCAACAAAATAGGCCTCTTATTTTTGTTACTGCTTAAAAATAAACAAATTGTGGTTGGCACACGTATTTTAAAACCGTTTTTCCGCGGGCTGGTGTGAGCAGCAGTGCTGTGAAACCACTGCCGCTGCCCAGACGGGGACTTTTAAAATTTATTTTTCGCTTTTGGGGTGTTTTTTCACTCTACACGAGCCCCCCCTAGAGGCTAAGAGGTGCGCACGAAGCCCCTGGACGGGGGTGGGGGCGTGGGCAGCGGCAGCACGGGGCAGGCCGGCCCCAGCCCCCGGCCTGGCCGCCTCCCGCGGGGGGTTGCGGGCGGGCCGGGCCTAGGCCACCCCTCAGGCCTCAGCCCCCGCGAACTACAACCCCCAGCGTGCACCGCGGGGGGCGGTGCCGGCGGGGCGCAGGCGCGGCGGCGTCGCGCTGCGTTGAGCAAGGCGGGGTGCGATTGGCTGCGGGTGCGGCCGGGCGTGGGCCGCGCAGTGGCGGAAGGAGCGGGGCAAATGGCGGCGCGATGGTCCCGGGCCCCGGCCCCCGCGCGGCGCTAAGCCCGGCGCGGAGGAAGCGGCGCCGGAGGAGGCGGCGCCGTGGGCCCTGACGGCCCTAACGGCTCTAACGGCCGCGCCACCGACGGGCAGCGCCTCGGCCAGGCGGCGGCAGCCAGCGGCGCCCACAGCCTCGGCCCCGGCCCGCAAGGAGCGGGCCCGGCCCCGCTGCCACCGCCCGCACCCAGGTGGGGCCGGGACCGCGACCGGCACCGGGAGCCAGGCGCGGAGGGCGGGGAGCGCGGCGGGGCCCGGCCGCTGCGTGCAGGCCGCGGGGGACGAGAGGCGGAGGGGAGGGGGGGGCTGGGTCCGCGCGGTGCGGTGCGGGGCTGCCCTGCGTCCCGTCCGGGGGGAGGGGGCGGCCGGAAGGGAAATGACATCAGGCGGCGGCGGGCGGGCACGGCCTGGCCCGGTTCCGCCCGCGGCCCCACGGGGGAGGGCGGCGGAGGAGGAACTGTCACCGCCGGGCCTCGGCCGCGCTCCGGCCCTCGCTTATGTAAGGCGGCGGGGGGCGGCAGCCGCCACCAGGGCCGCCCCAGGCGCTGCCCGCCCCGCCGAGTTCCCCCCCCCCAGCCAGGCGGGTGGGTTATTTCCCGGCCTCGGCCTCGCTCTGGGGAGCGCAGCGCCTTGTGAGGGGAGAGGGGGCAGGCGGCGGGGGCAGGGTGAGGCTGGTCCAGGTTTTTGTTTCACTCTAAGCAAAAAGCGGGGCGGAATTGTAAGTAGAGAGTAAAGATCCAGCCCCGTGCGTGCTCCGAAGTCAGGAAGCGCAGCTGTACTTCCTTCTCTTCAATTCTGGCCTAAACTGTGCGGTCGTACAGTGCGGTACTTACCGCCCCTCCATACTCAGCCTGTTTACATCCTATAGTACGTATATCAGAGCATTGATCGTTGGATTCAGATCTCATTACGAAACGATCTTGATTTTTAATTCTCTAAATAGGTTAATCTATATTTTGGAGCTCTGCTTTCTGAAAATGAAGTCCTCTCGACAGCAAACACCTCCTCTTTAAAGCTGCAAACCAATTCTCTTTAAATATGTCATTATTTTCGCAGGTGCTAAAAACGTAAAGTGTTGGAAATATTTGAGTCAGGCTTTAGGAGGGGAAAATTCACTTGTTGCGAGTCTTTTTCTCACAAGAGTTACATAGAACTTCAGATGTTAATAAATATTTCAATTTAGTTTCAGTCATTGTAAAACTGGCCTTTCTGTATAAAATGTTCAGGCATTGCAGCTCTAAGTATTTTCAAATGGCTTAAAGTAGAGCTAGTTACTCTGGCTTGGGGGGAGATCATAGTTTTGCTCTTGGATGAAAGATAGGAGATGAGCAGGGGAGCAGAAAGTACTGGTTTGGCAGTGTCGTGCTTGGAGCAGCACACAGGAGGCTCACAGCACTGTGAGAGAAGGAATCGGAGATGGGGTTGAAAAGTAACAGCCACCAGCAGCACTGATGGTCTGTTTAATTCTCAGCAGCGATCAGAAGCAGTCTAGGGAGCAGCATTTCTCGGCAGAATTCTGGTCAGTAGGGAACTATGTGCCTTTACCGCCCAGCTGCTAAACTGCTGGGGAGAGGAGCGTTTCCCCAAGTGGTTGTTCCTTTATCTTTGGCATCGCAGCACCACCCGGCTGGTAAACTTCCAGAGCTCACATCTGATACTCTGAATTCACCAGGGCTTAAAGCTGGGCCTAGAAACTGCTCAGTTGGTATAAGTGAAAGTTGGCCTGGTCTGATAAAGTGAGGCTACTGTGAGTGGGGCCGTCTTGCTAGAACAAAGTGCTGGAACGACATTTCTGGAAAAGTCTGGCTCTTTTGGCAGAAGCTATGCTAGTGCTCCAGGTTGATAAACTGTGCATGTCAAGATTAAAATGGGCAGAAAGACGATATATCATTTATTAAGTGGAATAATAATAAAGAGTATTGTCTCACAAATAGTTCCTATAGGAACTTTAATAGTGATGGTTGTAAGCCCTGTTTTTGATATACTTTCCTGTAAATGAGGGCAGTTGACCCTTAAAAAGTTGGATTTCTCTGAAATGCTCCCCTTCTATCCCTTAGCAGGCTTTTCTCCACTATGGAGAGCAGCTTAAGACAGGAAGATGGACTTGATTAGATTCAGACAGACTATAAAGAAATACAATTTCCTATTTGGGCCAAAATAAAGAAGGAGACACGCTGGTGTATGAAAGAGTTACACTTGTTTTTATGTTGTCATTTGTCCTATAGTTGGACTATTTGTTTTTCTGGGGGGCAAACCAACAACCTGGTCTGTCATCCTTCTGGAATCAAACAAAAGTAGGAATAGAAGGGGTGCAAGGAGCGGTTTAAGTGTGTTCCAGTTTAATTTGTTTATATTTAAACTTGATTCTTCTGGCAGAGCAAGCTGTGAATCAGGCTGCAGTTGTAACAGCCAGTGGACAGTCAGGGTTTGTGCTTGTCTGCGTAACGTGTCCTCCATGTTCCTAGCCAGGGACTGAGAAGTGTCTCCTCGCTCCTGTCCCTTGATCGAATCACGTGCTGGTGGAGGCGTCCTGTGTACCAGTCTTTACCGTGACTGCGCAGATAAACGTGCTTGCTAAGTAGGTCTGATGGTGTGCAGAGAAGAACATGGAGTTGTCATTATTCGTGATGAATTAGTATGTAAAGTGTCTGTAGCAACTGAAATACTTCGAAAATCCTTACGTTTTTCTACTGAAAATCTAAAACCATACAGTAGTATTGGACTCAAGCAGACAGCTGCACCTTTGGATGGGGTGAAAATACTGTTTAGTTTTCTGCTGATGCTTTGTGAGAGGAGTACCTTCTATACTTCAAAATACAAACAGATCAAAGCAATACCAAAAGTAATATATTTGTAGCAGATTTGTAGCCTTGTTGTGCTATGTCTTGTTTCGTAAGTGTGCAAGGAACTAAACTTTGCGTTACGTTGGTAGATGAGCTGCTGATTGCAGAAACCTTAGATGTCGTGACATTCACAGGTAGATGAGTTAGTCTCTATAAAGGAGCAGATGATGTGTCTGTCTACTGCTTATGCAAAACGTGACTTTTGCTTGTGCTTGTAGACCCAATAAACCGCAGAGGTGCAATCGGTTGTACTGAAAAGTTTGTAAATTTGCTTCTCTCTTTCTTTTCCAACAGAGAATATGAAACAGGAGCCAAAATGACATCCCGATTTGGAAAGACCTATAGCCGGAAAGGGGGAAACGGCAGTTCAAAGTTTGACGAAGTGTTTTCCAACAAACGGACCACCCTTAGCACAAAATGGGGAGAAACCACCTTCATGGCCAAGTTAGGACAGAAGAGGCCCAGTGTCAAACCAGATATTTCTGAAGTTCCTAAAAAACCCAAAGTTGAAGACGAGGTAACAGAGGATCCGTTTGGATTTGACAGTGATGAAGAATCTCTTCCTGTGTCTTCGAAGAATTTGTCACAGGCTAAAAGCTCCTCTCAGCTGGACTCCAGTGAAGCTGCTCAGTCTGAGGACTTTGCTTCTCTCCTTGAAGCTAACAGCAGAATTAATCAGCCAGACAGCGGAGAAAACATTGCATCCAGCAAGCAGATACCTTTTGGCAATACTGTTCCTCTCTTAAAAGAAAAGAGCGCAAGCAAAAATGTGGAAGATGGAGAAAGCAAAGGCAGCAGTGCTAAACTTGTAGCTGCAGGTACGTTTACTCAACTGTCCACTCAGTTTTATTTGTTTTTTGCTATTCTATATTTAGACTTGGTGCTTTCTGGGGTTGGTTAACTGTTCTAATCAAACTGTAGCAGGCTCTAATTTAGTGCAGGTACATGGGTACTTCTGTGCAGGTATAGCTTGTGATCTGCCTGTTCAGTGATTTGTATGGAAAAAGTAGTCTTCTGAACTTCAGCTGCCTAGAGGTCTGTATTTTTTTTAATTAGCACATTTTTATCAATGTGTATGTAAAAAGCTTCAGATCTATCAAACAGAATTCTGTTAAACTTTAAGGAGCTCTTTTCAGACCCAAACAGTTTGTAAGAGATCTTCATACTTTAGAAAGGGAATTTGCAGACCCCATGGTGCTGAATGCTGCTGTAATCTTGTTCAAGTCATTCTTAGATAAGATCACCTGTCATATCTCATTAGAAGTTTTCATATAATGGGCTGATTAAACCGTAGCTTCTAAAATTGGGCAGAAGATCACATTAGATGAACCTTGATGAAGCTGACACCTACTGACTTGCTCTGGATTATCATAATCAACTTTAATGAGAAGAAGTTATGTAACTTTGAATTCTCAGATACGGTTAACTTATCCCTGGGATCAGAACTTTGAGTGGTCTTTTTTGCAACAGACAGGAACTATGCTGAATAGCGCAAGAAACGCATAGCTTGGTAATTTGTGAAATAATCTTACTCAAGAAAAAGTGTGGAATGTTGATGGGGTTTTAGATTGACAAAAGGATTGGTGGGATATATAGTGTTCTTTCAATTTTACTCTTATTTTTGCTGCTAAAGTCTTCATGTTTTTCATATGGTTTTCTGCAGTTTATTTATCTGTAAGCATGGAACACCTTCAGTCTGGAAATACACTTTATGCTTTGCTAAGTTTGAATTAAGTTTTCTTAAGAGATTGGAGAGATTCATCCCCCAGTATTTACAAGGAATGAAATAGTAATGAGTTTTCCTGATTGTTAATGAGAGAACGTAGCAGAGCAGGTTTTAGAATGAAATGGCTTCAACGTAGAAGAGCCTTGTTAGAGCAGTATTTTTCAGGTAGGAAAATATATGAGCTGTGGGGAGAAAATTTGTGTTGCATAAAAGGCTGGGAGGAACAGACCTTTGCAGTTTTATTGGTGCTTCGTTGTTCTGGTAGCGTGGAAAATAACAACACAGAATATTTAAAACAGAAAACCTTTTTGTAATTTGCCTGTGTAAATTCCAGGACTCCTTGTTAGACAGTGCCACGTATGCCATGAGTATATACGGCTCTGAAAAGAAACTGATGAGTCTCAGTGGATGAGGCCATTGGTGGCGGTGGTCTGGATGCCAAGGGGGAGGTTACCTCGACAGCTCACTGAAGGAACAAATGCTTGCCTCATGTGCTTTGCTGAAGTATCTGGCACTGGCTGCAAACCAGCCAGCAAGTGAAGGACAGGGTGGATCTTGGCCTGACAATGCTGTTGTTTCAGAATGTATTCTTACAGACAGTTTACACCCCATCATATGAAGACATAAACCCATCTCATAACTCCCTGCTTCAGAAATCAAATTCAACTGATAGTGAATCTTTGCGTAACATCCTATTAAATAAGTGTAAGGAGACCGGGACTGGCAATAGTGTTTATTTTGGACAGGAAGTGTAAATGAAACTTGGATGGTTTAAGCAGATATTATACTTGTGTGTGGACTTAACCAAAATAAATAAAAATGGTCCCTGAAAATGTCACTGAGAGCATTGAGCAATTTGAGAGAGTGGTGTACTCAGCCACCATGGATGTAGCTTCTTCAAAGGCTTCCTTGTTACATTGACTAGTGAGTAAAGTTTGATGATACCGGGCTGTCTTTCAGACCTGCAGAGATGTAGTTAGCTTGATTTGTGATGAGGCAAGAGGGAACTTGGGGGAGAAAAACGGAGTAACAATCAAAAGGTTGTTTCTTGGTGTGTGGTCTCCTAACATACAGCTCATGTACTTGCACTGCTTCCATGTTTTCCCTTCCCTGGTTCCCTCCTTCCTGGTGACTCTTGAACTCTGCTGGGTTCAATCAGACTTGTTTGAAGGGCTTACAGATTCTTGTGGGAGCAAGTTCTGCCATAGCTGAAGAGAGGGAAGGAGGGGAAAAAAAGGCAAGCAGGTAGAACAGTATTAATATTTCCAGAGTGAGAGAGACTGCAATGTGAGCTCAACCTTAACCAACATACAGCAGAGTATGTCTAGTACAGGAAACTAGGCTAAGTCCATACTGATGTTCGTGTTGTGCTTGTGAACTTGTTGTAAGTACAATTTACAAGTCCTTGTGGTGATACTGAATAGACAAGGTGTCAGGGCTCCCTGATAGCACGTGCCGTCACTGGATCTTAATCCTTACCCCAGAATAAGGTGAAAACTGAGACTACGTGGCTGTGGGCAAGCTGAGAACTACGGTTTGATCTGACTTTGCACCAGATAAGGCTCCCTGCCTCAATGCTCATTTCTTTGGTTATTAAAATGGCGGTGATGCAACATGCGTTAATTTTAACTACTGTTTGGTATTAAAAAGCAGTCCCCATTTTTTTGATTGTTTTAATGGTTGTGCAACCTTGTTGTAATGCAGTTGGGGATCTGTGTCGTTTATTTAAAATGGTGTGCCTTACTGTTTTTTTTAATAGCCTTCAGCTAGTACTTGTAACAATCTCATTTTAAAGGCTTTGAGAAGCTCTTAATGTGGAAAGCTTCTCATAATCTTACCCTTATGTTGCTTGATCGAGACCTAATGCTGGCTGAAGAATGTTCATGAGTAATCCTGCATGTAACAGGTAATTTACAGAGAGTAGGAGTTTAGGTAACTTAGAAATAGCAGAAGAGTGTTCTGCATTAATAGTTGCTGCTAGGTCACCTTTGTTAAGGTAGAACTTGGTAGCTAGCAAGTAAGTTGAGTCATTTGAAAATTATCAAGCTGGTAATTCATATTGAGCAAAAATGCAACAATTTAGTAGTCAGGTAAACCTTTTATGAGAGACTTGCAGTGGAATAAGATGAAAGCCTACAGATCCATACTTATTTGGATTTCTGAAATACCCTGGTGACTTTTTTTTTAATGTTAGACTTATACTGTGAGGCACAAACTAAAAACAGTAATTGACACTAGATTCATGTTCACACAAGTTTTAATATAAAAACGCTTAAAGCCCTGCAGAGCAAATTGTGAGGTGCGAGTTTCAAAAAATTCTCTAATAACTCTTCTATTAGAATATGGTAGCTTGTCTGTCAAAATCAACGTTGTACATTTTTTCAGATGAAATGTCAAGTCAAAGCGTGATGCAATTTAAGAAATGGTATGGCATTTTGTAACTGCATTAGGGTATGAATATGTTTCAAAATGGATAACTCTCATTTCCCTGCTCCAGCCACTTCAGCTTAGGGAAATGCTGCTTATGCACTTCTGCCATTCTTATGTGGTGAGTTTGCTGCCAGCCTTTGTGGTGTCCTTCTTTAACTCGGGCTTCTGGAGGCTCTGTTCCACGGTGTTGATGTACTTCTGTAGAAAGGGCATTCACGTCGAGTGATGTTTTGAGTGCTTGGGTGTGTCTTATCTGTGTGCACCTCGTTCCTGTTCCTTGGCTGTGTGATAATACTGCTTAGATTAATTCTAAGTTAAAATAATTCTGGGTGTTTTAAATGGGCATGGATTGCTTTAAGTCTTCTGTATTTTAAAGCCTATGAGTTCTTAAAAATATATTTTATTTGGTGTGGAGAAACAGAAAACAAGATGGTTTAAAACGTCTTTTCAGAATAAAGAGCAGTGTAGGAGTAGTATCCCTTTCTGCTGTGTTGGGGTGTTAAATATATGTATATGTGTTTGGGGTTACTGTCTAGGCAGTGCAATTTGAGTTTGTGCTTTTTTCTTCAAGAATAAAAGGGCAAATGATTGCATATAAAGTATTCGTGAAACTTTTGTTTCTTGCCCAACATTTAGAATATTTATGAAAAATGCTCTGCCGTATATTGTCGTTTGTTATGTAGTAGTACTCAAATCTTTGTTCCCCAAGTTCTTTCACTTATGGGACCATAAGGAAAAAAATGGCTGTGTGCTGTGTAGTTCTTATGTTTCTAGGCAGGTTTGTAATGCCCTTGTTTCTTGCTTGGGGCTCATGTACGTATCAGTAGCAAATCAAAATGACAAATGCAATCCTGCTTAATAACTTGGGCTTATGCAGTGCAGAAGGGAATGATACAACTGTGCTTAACCACTTCAGAACCCAGCATTCAGAGCCAGCCTGTATTTAGCTGCTCAAAAGGAGTACTAAGGGAGTAGTGCAACTTGCAGAAAATGGTTGCTCTGAAAGGAAGATGGTTCAAGTCACCGTGTCTGTTCCCTGCAGGCTGTCTTGCTAGAACCCTGATGGATGTGTCTGCAAAGCTTCTGCAGCCTGATGATGTGGGTGGGGGAGCCCTATCTTCAGAGCAAAGTTTCAGCTTCTCAGCTCTGAGTTAGGTATCACTTCATAATTACATTTGCTAGCAAGATTTGCCAGAGTTGTATCTTTAAATTCTTTTGAAGCTTCTATTTTGTGTTTTAACAGTGGCTTGGACATATTAAATAATACTTAGACTTGAGTAATCTTACCGTATCTTCCTTTGCAGGGCTGTTTAGTGCAATTTATTTACCTCTTAGGGAAGAATTTCAGTTAAGTCATCTTCTGTCCAAAAATGGAGCAAAAAGTTGGGGGAAACTGAATGAGGTCTGTGCATTTGGCTGTCTTAGGAGACAGCTGGTAGCAACCATGATTAAAAAGAACAGCAGCTGTCCTCGGTCTTAATCAAAGCATTAGGAAACTGATAGCAAGGAAGGGGAAAGGTTTGAAAGAAATTATGTACCCGTAGAATTTGAGTGTTGTGAAGCTTGTCTAGATGGCTGCAGTGAAGTTGGGTGTACAGGTAGCTGCAGTTTATCTGCTCGACTCTTTTCTTCCTTTGGTAGTTTTCATGTTTCCCCTTTTTTGAAGGGGGAAGTTGTCCCTTCTCCCCATGCCCGCCGAGTTTCCTTGCTGTGATGGTAGACAATGTTCAAACTACTGTGATGAGAGTGCTCAATTTTTTTTTTCTATAACTCAGATACTTTGAAGATTCCTTCCTTTCCCCCTTCCCCATCGATGTTCAGTGTAAAAGGACTGAAGTTCTTCATAAATTTCAGTATTTATACTGATTTACTAAAATAGCAATACTGGAGGAAACAGTGTTTGGGAAGCGATCTTGTGGTTTCTGCAACCCAGATTTCCTAAGGAGAGGGAAACGTATTCTCAATGTCTACATACAGAGCACATGATTTTTTTTTTTCCCAAATCTGTAGCTACGCTTTCCCAAATTACAGTGAGCTTCTTAACCCCACTTTTGGAATCTATACTTTAGAAATCATTCTTTATTTATAGACTTCATTCATACACTTAATTTTTTAAAAGATCAAGTTTTTCACTGTCAGGTCTCTTGCCAAGAGCTTCTCTCATGTTTAACAAGTTGAAATAAGTTAGCATTCAGAACAGTTGTTCAGTGCTTCTAGAAGAAAGCCTGTTAACAGGCATGCTGCTGAAGCTGACCAAAGTATGCAGGAAAGCAGAAAACAGTTGGTAAGGCAGCCATTTCATGTTCAAACTGCTGAGATCTGTATTAGTATTGCTACCTTACAATTAACTGTATGGAAATTGGTCTTCAAATTCCAACTGTTAGTTTGTATGTTCATACAGGAAACTGCTACTATATTCAGTAAAGGGTTTCAGCATATTTATGAGTGGTGTCTGAACCCAGACTGACCTAGGAGTCCCAGGATGCATTTGTTCTAATGGTTATTAGTGCTGCTGTAGTACTTCTATGCGGTAAGCCCTTCTGAAAAAACTTGGTGCCAGCTATTTGTGTTGCCCATGGCACTGTCTGGTGTTCCCTGCAAGGGCAAAGTGGTTCGCTTCCTGGATCAGCTTTCTCCTGCTGCTCTCAGCAAGTGATGTCCTCCAAGCTACGAAGGAGGATGACTGTGGCTGTTCACTGGACTTCCTGTCAGAGGTGAAGGCACGGTACAGCTCTGGAAACTCCTGCTGTACGGAGTATAGTAGCTCTTCTGACAGTTGGATTCAATGTTGGACAGTGTCTCATCGCTTCAGGACTGTTTTAGTTTAAGGTTTCTGACCAAGCAGTCTTGCTTGCACTGTTGTAGAGTTCTTCATTGCTGAATTCTTCATTGTTATACGAAAAAGGAAGGAATTTTAACATTGCTTATTACAACTGTGATTTATCCTATGCCTCAGAGAGCTGTGGACTTTGGTAACAAATTGGGTGTGAGCATTGATAACATGCTCCATGGTATTTTTGTTTTTTACATAATAATTCAGTGTCTAGGGAGTCACATTGTAACTTATTATCAGTGTGGATAGATAGAAACGCAAGGCAATAAGGTTAAGAAACAGTCGTGTTTCTCTTGTGGGTATATACTTGTGGAAGAAAAACAGACTTTAAATGAGGTTTACAGAATGTTGTAGAAGATTTTAAAGCAAGATTAGGAAGAAGAGTGGAGGAGAAATGTCAGTTTTTCCACCTGTGAAAGACAAGCTGAAAGACTAATATATATAACTTGGATGAGAATACCTATCTGGAAAAATGGAAAGGACTGAAGTGCAAGGGGTCATTTAAGGAAACTTGTAGGGCTTAAATTTGGTAGAAATTGAGAGGCAGGGTATAGCTGATGACAAGCAACCTAGGCTAATTCTTACTTACGTTTTAAATGGAGGAGGAAGTGCCTTCAGTAGTGAAGGAGTAAATTAGTCATGGTAGCTTTGTTTCCCTCCTCCCCCAGAAATGTTTGCTGGGAAGGCAGTCATGCTATGCACCGCGCTGTGTGCAGTTTGGCCGGGTAAGTACATGTAGACTGGTATGAAGATGGTGATGAGCTGTGCAGTGACTGAAGATGCAGTGAAACACCAGTGACCAAGCAGAAAATCTGATTGCTGGCTGAAGAAGTGGTAGGTGAGAGGAAAAGCAATTAGGTTGTTACTTAAAAACAAAATTCCGATGTATTGGAAAATTAAGCCTGGGATAAAGGCAGGTGATGAGAAGTATGAATATTTTTCTGTGTGAGAGGAGCAGTACTTGTGTCAGCCTGCCCCTGCCACCTGCAGGCAGGCCTCCATTTCCATTGAAATATACAGGTTTTAGAAGCAAGTGTTACTCTGACTGGCAGCAGCTATCATTTTTGCATCAGCATAAGACAGCCTCTCAAAACGGCTGTTGCTAGTATGTTCTCCCAGTGGGGAAAAAGTCTGTGAGGAGTAGCTTCGTGTGGCTCAGCAGAGGTCCAAGGTGAGAAACAGTTGTGTGGTACTTTGGGTGTTTTGGTCCTGTGCAGCCTACCACATGGGAAGGGTGTTGGGCTAACAGCACTTCACCTTCAGAAAGACACTGGAGAGCTTGGCCCAAGTTTTTCTTACAGCCCTGTAATAACGTGTTTGTTGTTCACTTGAGAATTTCCTTGTTCATTGAAAATCTGTAGCTCTTTTAATTGTCTGGCACGTCGCATAGTGCTGCTGTGCGGTTATGCTTCATTACATGAGAGGAAGAGCTGGGGGCTGTATTGTGACTAACGGACCCACAGACACCAGCACAGGCTGCGTCCAGGCCTACAAATGAATCTGCTGGGAGTGTGGAGTGAACAGAGTGACTGTTTAGAGATCCCATGTTACCAAACTGAAAGGCTGCTATTAGGTGATAAGGAAAAATTAAAGATGTTTTCTGTCTCATGAGCTATATGCTTAGAATAACTAACTGACATGAAGAGGTGTAGTGTAATTCAGAACTTGGTTCATCTATGCAAGCTTGTTAAATAGTAAATTTGGACTTTTCATATAAAGTACTTCAGAATTTTCACTTTCAGGGTGTAACAAAAAAAGCAAACTATTCTTAAGGAAAATAGTTCCGTGATAGCAGTAAATTAAATCTCATCACTTCAGGGTTTTCAGTGGAGTTCTGCAAAATAGGGATACAACATAAAACATCTGCCAAGAAGCAAAGCAGTGTCTATCCAACCTGCACGTGAACTTAACGAGAACTCATTTTGTTTCAAAGAGTGAAGAACAAGAATTACGTAAGAATCTGTAATCATAGCTTTGGATGTGGTGGTTCTATAATTTTAGCTCTTTCGGTGATTGTCAACCATGAAACTGGTCTTGAGAGTCTAATCTTTTGAGGCTCTTACACTTCTTATCTTCTGTTTATGCTCTCTAACAGGCAATGCTTTTCCAGATCTTGCGGGCATCAGTGGGTAATGATGTTATCTAAGTGGTAAATTTTTGCCCATCTCTTAGAACAGTGTATTTTATATCCATAAGCTTTTTTTTTTTTTTTTTTTTTTTCTGTTCCCCAGCTGTTCAGTCATAGGCAGAAAACATAGCAAAGGAGTCTAGTCTGTAATCTTTTCTCCTTACCAACCAAAACATTTGATTTCCAATAGGGAGTAGAGGAGAGAAACTAATGAGACTCATTTTCGTATTTGGAGGGAAACATGGCTTTTCTGTGGTTAGTAAGTCTGCTAGTTTTCTGTCCAAACCAAAGAAGACACTGAACGTCTTGGTTGGGCTCTCTTCCCAGAAATGAAGATTATGATACAAGCACTTGCTAAAGATTTGTCTTTTCCTTTAGCTTGGCCAGCTTTGAGTTGTAAAGTGATGTAGCTTTATGCCCTGAAAAATCAGTGATAGTAAAGTGAAGCTACAATAAATGAGTTTTTGGGAACATCAGGCAGACCTATAGCTAATAATAAGCTTACAAACTGGTTCTTGTCTCCTGTGTCAGTGGTCCGTTCATGTGCTGTGGCCTGCTTATGTGTGTGCCCTCAATAGCTGGTGATATCAGAAGGTCTTGGATACCCGTTTTTTTTATTTAATCTTATTGCTGCTGCCTTCTTGATGTTTCTTTTTTCTTGGTGAGATGTCATTGCCTCTGAGTAACTTTAATATCTATACATAGGCAATAAATTCTGTGCATTTCTGTGGTTTAGAGTAAAGGAAACCTAGTTCAAGTCTGTAGATCTGTTTCCTCCATGTAGTAAGTCAGTCATGTTCTTTTCACTTTTAACTTCTTTACCAAAAGGGTTGTTAGACATTGGAACAGACTGCCCAGGGAAGTGGTGGAGTCACCATCCCTGGAGGTCTTTAAAAGACGTTTAGATGTAGAGCTTAGTGATATGGTTTAATGGAGGACTGTTAGTGTTAGGTCAGAGGTTGGACTTGATGATCTTGAGGTCTCTTCCAGCCTAGAAATTCTGTGATTCTGTGATTGAGTTTTAAAACGAAGGCTTCCCCAGCTTGTTCCATGGCAGTGAAGGTATGTAACATCTCATTGTGCACCAGCTGTGGAGGGCAGTACAGATCCCGTACGTAGCTTCAGCATGCTTCGCTTAGCAGCCATCGAGAATGGAACAAGTGAGAGAAAACTAACCTGGAGCTGGAGTTAGTGGGACTAATGTTTAATACTTCCAACTCTTTCTAGAGTAAGAGAAATAAGCATTCGCTTTGCATACATGATAATATTTTGACGTCTTAGCCTGGTTTCTTAGCATTGCAAGACTACCATTGACTGTTGTTTTGTTCTCTTCACTTCCCTAGTAACTTCTGTTCCAGTTAGCCAGTATGGGTCAAATCTTGAAAGGTGGGACCTGCAGCCTGCGCTGCCTCCTGCCCCATCAAGTGGGCCAGTGCTGGGGGGCTGCAGGGACAGCTGTGTGGGCCATGGTGCTTGGTCTGCTTGGTGTGCCCTTGGGCCCTGCTGAGCAGAAACAGCCCTCTAGAGATGGTGCTCTCGCAGGTGGAGGAACTGGTCTGTGCTCGCCGTGACTTCTCAGTGGCAAGTACAGCACTAAGGCTCTGCTGCTGGATTGTTAACAGAATACATGTACAGTGTTGGACTCCAGGCAGTGAGTGTCAGGCTGGAAATGTTGATTTGATTTTGTGAAGGTGAAATCGATGTTTTCAGACTCAGAGCCAAGCAACTTAGTCTTGTAAGTTAAATGGAAATTAGATTAAACTGAAAGAGGGCCTGAGGTGGGGTGTACATTTGCTGGCGGTTGGTTTGGATTTGTAGTATTTGTGTCAACAAAAGTACTTGGTTTCCTAAAGGATTTTTTTTTCCATTGACTTCGTTTAGGATTCCATCTTGGTTTATGCTGTACCCTAAGGACAAGGGTATGACATGGTTAACTGCAGATTCTTCCATGATGGCAAGAGGGTTATCAGAAAAGACAAATTCCAGTGTTTTCCTCTCCAAGTAAGAATGCTTTGTCACACTCTGAACCTGCTGTGGGAAGTGGAAGGAGCCACTTTTGTGATTTCCCATTTCTGCATTGGCGTGCTTGCTGCTTTTAGGCCCTGCCTGGCGCAAATTTGGGCCAAGTTTGTATTAATGCAACTGTAAACACCATGATGGTGAGCCATGAGCAGGAATGAGGATGGCTGCTTGTAATGCATACCCAAATGCTAAATGTGCAACACTAGGTATTTAGTCAGTCGTTTCAATGGAGTTCCATTGATGTAAATACTCGAGTGTGTCATCAGTGATGATATGAGAAAATACAAGTTTGAGCTGTCTAAAGAATTCTGATAAAAATCTCTGAAGGTGCCCAGGCAACAAGATAAGTGGCTCTATTTTGACAAAGCAGAATGACCGTGGCAAGATGGAAGAATACTGGAGAAGCTCCCAGCTCCTGGAGCACTTGTGCACCCGCTGGTGCTCCCGTCCTCTCCCTCTTCCCCCACATAATTTTAGAGGCTTTCTGCTATTCTCTAGCTATGTCGCCTTTGACAACCACCAGACAGAAAACTCTGCCTTAATTACTCACTGCTACAAGGCATCTTTGCCTGGCTACTCTGGGCTGTGCTGGCCTGTTGCAGCTCTCAGTATTGCAGCTGAGTTTTGCCTGGTCTGTTCCTTGTGGTATTTGCTGCTCGTTGTAGGTGCCATGCTCACGTGTCTTTGAACACTGCCTTATGCTTACAGGTGTTAGTCAGTGGCTGTTGAAGTTCTGTTGCTTATGCAACTAACTTCCCCTTACGTTTACTTCGTGTTATCAATTTACTTCATGTTATCAGAGGAGAGAAGTACTGAATGCACTCCATTGCGTGCAAAACAGTGGGGGGACAGACAAAAGTCAGGTTTAGAAATACTCGGGCATCTGCATTTTTAAAAAACATAGACTTTGGTCTCTGTTTCTTTGCTGGTTTGAATACAACATACAATACAAACTGACTGGAGTCACTTAGTCAATGCTGAAGGTAATTTGCTAGTTGTCCCTTGTATTGGTTTTTAGGAATCTGTTTTTCTTATTCCATCATCAGTCCAGAAGTCAAGGTTTTGAGCCATGGAGAACAGAGCAATCCGTAAGAGTCCTCTTCTGCCTCTGCTATAGAGAAAGATTTGTGTTACTGTGTCCTGCTCAACTGTTCCAGCGTGGCTACTGCTCTGGAAAAGCTACTGGATTTATTTTTGTTGTTGTTCTTTAAGACAATATATAACTAAAGGTAGATGGTAAGAAGTATACTGGAAGTTGTATGTCTTAGTTCAACTACAATTATTCTTGTGGGTGACATGGAATTAAAATGGAAGTGATTCTTTTTACTCTGAGAGCAGTTTCTGGAAGCCTTGCAATTACTATTTTTTTTTTTTTTTTAAGACCTTTCACCATCTCAACAGGTCTGTATGTTTTTTTTTTTTGTTATTAGCATGATTGAACCAAATGTTTTGCAGATGAGGATATTTTCTTCATTGTACTATGTGAAAAAGAATTAGTGATGCTTCTAAGGGTTATTTGGGAACACACTTCGAGGTAGTTTTTTTCAGAGGAAAAACCATTTAAAATAGGGTGAGATGTATTATGGGTGTTTAATGAAAAAATGAAGTTGAAATCTGAGGCATTTAAAGTCAAAATTATGAGAGATATCCAGCTGAAGAATGTAGGTGTAATACCTCTAAAGGAAATGGTTTTCTTTTTCTTAAAAAAAAAAATATATATATATATATATATATATATACACAAATAAACGAAGTCTAGAATAGCATTCGCCCTTTGTATGTGACTTTAGAAATGAAAAGCCAAGTGGTAGTTCTCCTGTAGCTACTCGTGATAGTCACAAGGCACTTTGTGTTTTGTCAAATGTAGGAAGAGCGTTTCTTCCATCTGCCCGCTAAGTGACTGCTTATGTTAAGCATGTATTTGAAAAAAATACAAACAGAAAATTCACTCTATATCCATCTAGTATAAATTATGCAGGTCTAGGTGGGCTCTTGTGTAATGTTTAAAGGTTATTATTAGAAAAATGTTTATTATTGGAAAAGTGGTGGGATTTGGGGAACTCAGTTACGCTCACACAGTTTAAGCATTTCCTTTTATCTAGAGGAAGAAAAATTGAGTGTCTTGCAGCATATGAAGTTTTTATCTCTGGTGGTCATCTTACAAAGCTGATGAGAATAATCATTTTAGTCACTCACAGCTTTGTGAAGTTTAGTCGTGTTTATCAGTCTGTGAAAACATCCTATGTGTTTAGTGAGAAAGAGTCAAAGTTTCGTATCTTCTGTATTCATCAGCAATTCTTCAGACATCCCTATCTTTCCACTAGAAACTAGAGCATAAAATAAGCAAGGGGTATGTATGTGTGGGTGCTTTTATATTCATTAACATTTAATTTGCCTGCCAGTCATTGAGATTGGTTCTCTCATACTCTGGTAATTAAATTCTAGAGATTCAAGCAGAGCAAACAAATCGTGATTAGTACAGGAGATTGTTATGGTTCTTCGCAATATTGTGCTAACACCTGAAAAAAGACTCTCCCGTGGTTTATATAGCTGTGTGATATTGCTTGCTGATCTGAGATTTCTTGGGAGATTTCTTCTGCTATTTGGGCCCCAAAAGAGCCTAATTGCAGGTAAAATTAGGAGGGGAAATTACGTGACTCTTTTGAACTACAGAATATCTAGTCATTCACGGTTAGTACTTCAAAAATAATTTCTCTGTGCCTTTTGCATCTGTAAATAAGTTGACATGTTACACGTTTATTACAGTCCTGCTAGCTTCAGCTATAACAGTTACTGCAGACAGCTATAGTAATTCTTAAAATCAAGGGTAGGTTTCTGGGATCACTGGTATCGTACACCTTTGGCAATGAAGGATTTTCAGTAATTTTTGTTCTAGAAGCTTCAGCCTGGCTGCTTTTGACCCACTGATGAAAAGAAGACGATGTCTTGATAAAGTATTCGTTGAGGAAGTACTTACCTAAATATCATTGCTTAGTTTTCCACCAGCGTGTTATGATGACCCCGTCTTCAAGTCAAACTTTCTATCCTGTGTACAGTAAATAGCTTACTAGTCAAGTTTTTCATCAACCTTGCTTATGAAGAGGGGGAAAAAAGTATCTCATGGCAGTTAGCAGAGGGTCCCAAGTATGAGGTGGTTCTCAACTACTGCTGTCTGATAGGCACAAAACAAGTGGGGAACAGGCTGGCTCACTGCCACTTGGTTGCTGTTTGCCAGTAACTTTTTGTGCTGTATTGAATTACTGGCTCAATGAGCGCGAAAAATGAGATGCAATGCTCTGCTGCTAGTTAAGTCTTTTCAGAGAGGACTCAAAATTCTGAGTTACTTATGCACATATTCAAAGAGATGCAGTGCAAAGGCAGTGGAAGTCCTGCTGTGGTACAGAAAGAGCTGTTAATGGGGCATGCTTGCCTTTAAAGATCGTTTTTTGGAAGTCTCTCCTCAAAAAGAAGCACTGGTAAAACTGTCTGATGGGGATGGAATGGGTTTGTTATTTATTAGTTAGCTGGGCTGACTGGAGAAAGTGACTTCATTGACTGACAGATGAAGAGAAGTGAGGAATTCAGGGCTGGGAGGACTGGTGTACGCTGCTGCTGCCTCAGCTCCGTCGGATTGAATTGTTCAGTGGCACAGGCACACAAATGCCTTGCGTGTGTTTGGTGGTTGTCTTAGAGGCAGCAGAGACTGGTGCTGAGGGGCCGATAAGGGAACCCAGGACACGAGTTGGGTTATCGGCTCTGCTGGGAGCAGCAGCGCAAGGAGAGCAGCGGGTGGCTTGGCCATGTGTGGAACTGGCAATGAGAATAGGAGCCACATCAGCACAAAGGATTAAACAGTGCCATCATTGCAAGCCCAGGAAAGTAGAAATGGGGAAAATAGATGCTATGGATGGCTCTGGTCATGAGGCACCTCTCAGCTGATGGCCCAGTTTGCCCAAATGTGGCTGCTGCAGTGAGGGAACAAAACTTTTTCCTCATATAGTAGGTTACAGATGACTGGATGGGACTGTGTTGCCTGCTTGGAGTTGTACAAATACTGGGCTAATTTTAGCCCATTCTGAGATATTCTAGAACAATGTGTAGAATAGTTCTTCAGTGTATGTAACTACATAATCAAAATCAAAGTTTTCATTAAGAAGGAATTTTAGTTATTTGTCATGTGGATTTATTATTACTCAATGTAATATCTAATGCATGTTAGAAAAACTTAATTTTAATAAAAGCAGCAGTGGGATTGATAGAAGGTCAAGGATCATCTTTCTTACAGGGACGTAGCAGAAGAGAGCTTTAGCTCCTACTTTGAGGAACTTCCTGGTAAAGAACTGAAACACGAAAATGGCTTCAGCAGCCAACCACTGCCTCTGAACTAAGGAATGACTACAAGAGTTGTGTTATAGATAGTGATTTTGCATGAAAAACCTAAATAAATAGTCCCTGAATATCTTTCCTTCTAAATATTTAATGCTTTTTTAAAAAATATTTTTTTACTTTTAAATAGTCTACTGTTTTTTAAAATCTGGAATTTTGAGAACAGAGATGAAAGTGTGTGTTACAGGGTGTTTGTTGGTTGAAGATTCCTTGGTATTTCTTCCAATAGTTTTTTTGACAGTGGTGGCTTGTGTATATCTGTAGATACAGATACATACATTTGTTTGACATCTTCAGTCTGTTTTGCAGGCTGGGTATGTACATTATCTTTTGTGCTTTAGGTGTAACAGTAATGCTTCAAACTATGACAATATAACACTACATTTTTGCAGTACTCTTCTCAAAACAAATTACTGAATTTTTTGACTGTTGGGTTGTAATGTGCATATGCACGTTTGTATTGCATTCCTTCCCTGGGAAGAGCAGATCAGGTTTGTTCCTGATATGCCATGCAGGTCTTCAAAAATCCCAGGCATCCTTAGGATAGGAAACCCTTTCCCTTTCCAGATACACATGCTGAAACTTCTTTGTAACAGTTCAAAGTGTTGTTTATTAGGCAAAGGCAAGCATATGTTAAAGGTGTGTATTTTAAATGTTGCTTAGGTTTTATTAATTCAAGTAAATGTGCACTCAGATATGGAATAGTAGTGGGAAGGCTGCGCTTCAGTGAGAAAGTCTGGAAATCAAATTTTGTAGGTTTAATTTGCTGGTTTTCATGCCTATGTACTACCGTGGCTTTCAATTACACAGTAATAAACATATGGCAGGAGAAGGGAACACAGTGTGTGCTATCAGGATCCCTTTTTAATTCTGGAAAAACTAATATTGGGTGGACATCCTGGATTATCACTAGTATCAGATTGAAATGGGATTAATAAGATTCCTTGTGTTATGTATTGATTGCTCAAAACAAAGACTAATTGAGATTCCATTGCCGAGATGGCTAGGACTCATGGTCTTGAGAGAACTTAGTATTGCATCTCATATATTCTCTGAAGAGCTTTTTTATTTCTAGCTGAGTATTTAAACTTCGACAACAGACCTCAGGTAGACTCCCAAAAAACTTGAATGCACTGTGAAATATTACTTGTCCTGTCTCCCTGAGGAATTTCAGCTAGGATTAGACCATTTACCTGCAAAACTTGGCTTGGTAGTCATTGCTTTTAGTAGAGTTTTTCTTCTGAGCCTTAAAATTCTTTTACAGTTGCTATAAGCAGGGATAGGCATTTAGGTAATGCAGTTTTAATCTGAAAGCAGACGAACAGAAATCCCTGAACTGTATTGATGCTCACTTCCTTCACCAGGAAGGTTGAAACCTTTTGGTCAGTGCGATGGAACTTCTGTGCCACTTGGATAAGTGGTACCTGATGAATGCAGTCAGGACCAGAACTGAAGGATGCCAAAGCCTCAATTTTAGTTTAGGAAGCATTTGCTACATGACAAAGCCGAAGCTTAGCAGTTGTGTTCTGCCTGTGGAACATCTTCCATTACTGTGGCCTTCTGTGCTTGTCTCTTTACAGCATGTTCTCTTCTCGCCTTTTGTCTGCTTGTCCCTGTCACAGTTGCTTCTGTTTCTGTGGTTTATCTCATCATGTGCTAGTCCTTGGTGCATCAGGGCCTTCTGCATCCCAGTCAGACTCCTTATCTTGCTTCTCCTGGCCCATGCTGCCCCTACAGTGAGTGCTGATAGTGCAGTAGGCACCTGGGTCCATGTGTGCTGGTGCTGGCTGACACAAGTCCTAATGAGGTTTCTTGGAAAAAGGATGCGCAGGGCCAACACTCGTGTGTTTTTTTGGGTATGTGGTGCAGTAGCAGAGTATGGCAAATGCAGATAAAATCTTCATGAAACTCATGTACCAAATCTACCAACCCTTGGTTGGTGTTCAGGGAAAATAAAGGCAATGGTTTCCATCGCAGTTCTCTGCTGTCTCAGCTAGCATTGTTATTGTGGTCAGCTGAGAACAGACCCGACAAACAGTGCTCACAGCCACACCTATGCTCCTTGACAGCAGAAGATGCAAGTGTGGCTGTGGGCTCGAGAAGTACAAGACTAACTTTGGCAGTAGCTTTTCCTCAGATCTGTGGAAGTACGTTGTAAAAACTGCTCTTGAGAAGTAATTCAAATTAAAATTGTGATGAGAATGAGGTTTTTTATATTTCTTCGGGAAGTTTAAGTATTTTCATTTGATGCAGCAAAACGAGGTAGTTGCTGATGTGTGTGCCGTTATGATCAGGGCACATGATCGAGACCTCTAAGATAGTTTGTAAGGGTCTGTAGCATATTTAGTACAGATTTTACTGGATGACTTTTACTTGTTTCAGTTATTATCATAGACAGTGGACTGTAAGGTAATTTTCAGGAAATTTACTTAATTGATAGGTTCTGTAGCTCATGCTGATTTCCATGTCTACTGTTACATTGCCTTGCTGCTATCTAGTCCTTAGTTAGACCAGGAGCATACTAATGAGTGGCTGTAGCCTGCTCCTGCATCCCCTTTCCTATATGCATCTGGTAGTATTAGAAATGAGCATGTGCCAACTTAGCCATGCCTTTGATTCACGTGTTTCATGTTACCATTACGTTATGTTGCCTGTTATTTTCAAGTGCTATGCAAAAGCAAGAAAACTCTTAAACTAGGGCGACTGAAGCAGATCAGGCACTAAAATGTGTATCACAAAAGTTGATTATAAACAAGGATTTGCGAGGGACATCACTCTTCCTATGTAAAGGAAGGAAAATAATACTTTTTTTCTAATGTAATTAGAAAGTGAATTATAATCATCCTTTATCCCTAATTATTCATTGTAAGACACTGAAACAGATTGAATGGTGTTTTGACTTCATAGAATATTTTGTTGCAGACTTCTCCTTTTTTGTTGAGGTTGTGTACATCAGTAAGTGCTTCTATTTGGGGGATATTTTATTCACGATGCATTTGTTTTCAAAGTGACACTTAATTCAAGCTGGTGTGTATTTTTGCTAGGGATGATGAAGAGACTTTATAACAAAGATTGTAAGCTGGAAGACATAAAGTGTATCAGTATTAATTAGGAGGATTGAGACTCCTTTAACGATTTTTTAAATTAAGTACCGAATATTTACTGTTATACTGTGATTTTTTTTCAAGTTTGTCTGCAAGGGTGATTATTTTCTTAGCAGAGCTTTTTGCTAATAAATTTATTTTTGTTTTCTTTTAGATAAAATGCAGAATTTGAACGAAGATAATGAGAAGAACAGTCATTTCACCTGTGAGAATGCTGAAGACAGTAACAAAACCAATGCTGAAACTACAGATGCTTCTGGATTCAATGCTGAAGCCAAGGACTTGCCTGATTCTTGGGACTCCCACATCGGAAAAATGTCAGATTCTCCATCAGAAGCATCTCAGACGAAGGGGCCATTAAGAACTCATTTGTATGAATGGGAGGATGAAACTGAAGATACCAGAACTGGAGAGTATGTATTAGATTTTGACAGTGAACAGCTCTCAGAGGTGAAGAGCAAGGATGAGGAGGGCGATAAAGAAGATACTGAAAATCCAAAGGAAGCCATTAGTGAAGAACTTGTGCAAACTATTCCTAGGCCAAGCAACTGTAGGACATACTGTAGATCTAACAAAGCAAAACCACAGGGGGCAACAAATTTTGACAAGCTAATGGATGGCACTAGCCAGTCTTTATCCAAAACAAACAATGAGTCAAATAATGATGGTCTGAACACTGCAAGAAAAGCTTCTTTAAGTAGTGGGACCAGTTTTAGAGGGACGGTTGGACGGACTAGAGACTACACTGTTCTACATCCATCTTGCTTGTCAGTTTGTAATGTTACTATACAGGATACCATGGAAAGAATTGATGAATTTACCACAGCAACCCCTACTGACTTAGGAGAAGCTGGACGTTTAAGAAAAAAAGCAGACATTGCTACTACAAAAACTACAACCAGGTTCCGACCAAGCAATACCAAATCCAAAAAGGATGTCAAATTAGAGTTTTTTGGGTTTGACGATCAAGATGAGGGAGGGGGAGATGAAGGTGCCTCTAGAAGTTCTGGGAGTTCCAATTACAAAATTAAGTACTTTGGGTTTGATGACCTGAGTGAAAGCGAGGATGAAGAAGAAGAATGGCAGGTAGTGGAAAGGAAAGCTAACAAAAAACGAAGTAGAACTGCACCATCTTCCTCACTTCAGTCAACCTCCGAGAGCAATGAAAACTGCTCCCAAGATAGCCAGCTCAATACTAATGCAGGTAAACAGAACTCTTCTAGAATACATGTTAAACGTTTTAATTCAGTTGGCCTTTATTTGGTTCTTTTTTTCAGTGTACTGAAAGATTCATCGAACAATACTCTTGGGTTGGATATCTGGAAGTTACATTTGTTTATTTCTGCTGTGGTTTTGTTTATTTAGTGTTTTGTAGCAACCTTGAAATATGCCAGAGGTAGAAGGTTTCCTTTTTCCTTTTTTTTTTCCTTTTTTTTTTCCTTTTTTTTTTCCTTTTTTTTTTCCCTTCTTTTTTCCCTTCTTTTTTCCCTTCTTTTTTCCCTTCTTTTTTCCCTTCTTTTTTCCCTTCTTTTTTCCCTTCTTTTTTCCCTTCTTTTTTCCCTTCTTTTTTCCCTTCTTTTTTCCCTTCTTTTTTCCCTTCTTTTTTCCCTTCTTTTTTCCCTTCTTTTTTCCCTTCTTTTTTCCCTTCTTTTTTCCCTTCTTTTTTCCCTTCTTTTTTCCCTTCTTTTTTCCCTTCTTTTTTCCCTTCTTTTTTCCCTTCTTTTTTCCCTTTTTTCCCCCTTTCCCCCTTTCCCCCTCATACAGTGCCTATACCTGGTCGGCCGATACCTTCCTACAGAAGGCCTATGGCAACCCCAGATTACTGAGCTGAGGCAGAAACTTGTGCTGTTCGAACACATTTGCGAACAGTTTGCACCTTTCTCAAGCGAGAGAGGCTCTGGGGGCTGGTGGAGTGCCAGTCAGCTACCTGGCTTTGGTTGTGCCTTGCATATTGAAGATTTTTTGTTTCCAAGTTGCTATCTCTTTTACATAGGCGGTATGTTGGTATATGTGCGTTTGTACGTGTGTGTACACACATGAATAAAAGTGTTCAGGCAGAATTTGCTAAGCACCTTGTGGTGCCTTTGAATAATTGGAGTATTGCTTAGTGGTCCTTGTGGTGACTTTGATCAAGGCTGAAGGTGTGTTGGTGAAGAAGAGGAGGAATAACCATGGGGAAAGGTTTCCTTCAGCTTTTTCTTACTGAAAACCTGTCTGAAAACGTGTAATACCAAAGCCTCATGCGTGTTGGATTAAGTGTTTCAAAACACTGCTAATACTCTAGAGAACTTCTTGGCCCTGCACTTTGAAGCATGAATCTGCAAAGAAGTTTTTATCCATTCATCGATGGTTAAGACTTTCACCAAAATGTGTTTTATGGCAGTGGGGAGAGGGGAGAACTTGAGTCTAGCCTTGCAGATGCTGGAGAATCCGCTTTTTTCCCTTGTGCAAATAATTTCTGCTAATATAATCCAGAAATAACATCTTATAGGAAAAGATCTTCATTTTTGTCTTCTAATTATAGCGTTCTTTAGGAACAGAATTGCCTTTAAGACCTTCTAATTCTTCTAAAGATTAGAAGAAGACTGGAGACGTTGCAAATTTTTAAAGGACCAAGTTAATACTGGTATTATGTGGGGATATAGTGTTTTCAAACAAAAATACTTGAAATCTCAAATTCACTATGGTGAGAGACTTGCATTCCAGCATCTTTGGAAAATGGGTTTAATTTACAGGGCTGCTTATGAAGTACTCCATTTGGGTTCCTTTCTCTGACAAGTCTTTGGTCAGCTGTTTATTCCAAGGAAAAAAAAATCCTTACACAGTTAAGGCAGCTGAGATGCTGATCCATCAAATCATCCTTTCAGCTACTGTCCTCTGGAGCCTCAAAATATCTCCTGTTTACGTTCAGCACTGTGTTCACAGAGGAGGCTGTTACACTCTGACGTATCACTGATTATTTCTCTGATGTGTTCTGCAGAGATGGCCTTGGCACAGGTAGATGTAAATTTTTGTGGTTTCTCATTTTCTTAAATGCACTTCTCCAGTGTTGAGGTAAGAGCTCCCTCTCAGTATGTCCACTGGTGCGTGCTTCCCCTGTATTTGTCTGCTTTACTCAGTCAATTCCTGGTTTGGGTTACTGGTAAGCAGGTGAGATTTGCCTTTTGAAAAGCAAAACTTGAAGCTTTTTCCTAAGTCCCAGCATGTTCCCTAGCTCAGTCCTGTAGTACAGATTGTAAAGATAGGGAGTTGAATGTTGCCTTGAGATTTGTAATCCTTTTTGCTATTTCTGGTTGTGTTCTCTCAGACCTTTCAAAAGGTTGAGTGTTAGGATCACTTTGGACAGTCGTTTGATGATCCTTAAATATAGTGATACTGAGTTAGAAAATTTATCAAGGACTTCTGGATCTAAACCTTATGTTGAGGTAAAATAACTTCGGTAAGTTATGGAAAAAAAGCTACATTCATGGGAAACACAGGTTTCGAATCCAAATTCAGAAGCTTTCAGAATATATTGCAGAAAAACCTTCTTCACAAGTTGCAGTATTGAAAGGTTGTAGTGCTTGCTACCTGAGTCTGAGTTGTCTGCTCTTCTTTCTCATACTGATGAATAGACCTACAGATCAAAATTCAGTGTGCCAGTTCCAAGATGACAAGTGAGATGCCACCTCTTCTCTCTGAATTCCAGCTCTGGAAATCATTAGACAAAGTTGTCATTTTTCTCCTATTTTATGTAGACTCCATTTTATTTTACAGAAACACTGACCATGTGGGCTTACTCCCAGTGTAGTAGTCTACATTTCAAGCATTTTCACAGAATTACCATTGGTCTCCCCTGAGGAGCCACCAGTCTTTGCAGAGATTGTAGAACAAGTAAGGGTTGGTGGCTGACTGCTGCTGGTAGCTCAAAGAATAAAGTCATGATGTCTCTGTGGTGGAAGGAACTCAGGAAGAAGATGAGCACAAGCAATCAGATGGTTTGAGAGGTAATTTTGAAAAGGTAACATCACCCAAAGAACATAAGAAAATCTGTGGTGCTCTGTTAAGAGCTGTCTGACAGACTGAAGCATTGAGCTGTGTCTAGGAAAGGTTGTTCAAAGGCATACACTTCCCAGAGCACACAAGGCTTCTTCCCCTTGAAGCTTAAGTGAGACTATCTCCTACGTTATTTATCAGTATGGGAGAAATGTTTCCCATCTACTGTAAATACAAGACTCCTAGGAGCTTTGAGATCTGTCATGGTTCACAGAAGGGGCAGCTGCCCTGTCAGCTCCCCGTATCAGCAGGCACGAATGCTGAATCCTAGGGATGGCTTTTCATGTTCGTGTGCTGGCCTCATCGCTCACCGTTTCAGCAGGGAAGGGGATGAGGAGAAGCCCTTGAGAGGGAGCTGGAGGGGGTTGTTTACAGGGAACAAGGCTGAAAGGATCGAAAGGGGACGCGAAGTGATAGGACATGAGAGATTTTCTTGTTTGTTTCCTGTTTTTTTTCCAGTGAGTTGTTCTGGGGGAATTGGTTTCAAAATGCATGAAGGTTTCAATTTTTGCACAAAACTCCTAAGACTGACTTTTGAAGTTCTGTGAATAAGTAGTGTTATAAGATATAGTAAGCTTTTTGAAAGAGATCTGGTGCTTTCTGTTGCAGTCTCACCCTATTTTTGCCTTAATACTAATTTGGTTACTTAAAATAATCCAGACTTATTTTTATGAAACACATTTTAGAATGTTACTCTGAAGCATTATGCAGAGATTTTCTAACTATGGAAATGGGCTATTCCTCCCAGGCTGGGTGGAAAGTAAATTTAGTAACACAAATGCAACTGTTCCTGCAAGTTGAGTGCAAGGAAGCACCAAAGACCAGATGGGTAACACTGTTAGTGCAGGAAAAAATACAAAGTAGGTAATTTCAGTTTGAGTTTGAGACAGTCTCTCACATAACTGTGTCTGTTCTGTTCTTCACTTGTCCAGTAAGCTTGCCTGAGATGCTCTGCCTTTTAAATTCTTAGGCCCTTCTCACAGACTCTTCTGTTTTAATGGAGGCACTTCATCACTTCAAACCTTAGACCTGTAGTGGAGCTCTCAGTTCAAGTCCAAGTTGCCATTCCTCTTCTCTACTTGCGGTCTGGGATTCTCTCACCCTGGTCGCAGCAGAGGCTGCCTTCTGTTAGGAGCTGCATCCTGCCAGGGGCTAAAGATACCAATTTGGCTGGACTAGAGCAGAAATGGTGCTGGTATCATTTCTGTAGCCAGAACACAGGATGGCTCTAGGAGAGAGAAGCCTTTAGTACCGAGGTGACTTAACTACTTGACTGTATTAGTGGGGAGTTGCATCCAAGAGCAGTCTGCAGTAACAGCAAAGAAGAGAAGGTAACTTTATAAGTATATATGCATTTTATATTTAAGTAGGTATTTAAAAATAAGCTGCAGTTTTGAATAGCATGCCTGTATCTTTGGGGCAGTGTTAAACTGCTGGAAATAACTGCGCCATCAGTTTGTTTCTTCCTTGCCCCCAAAGGTCTGGTCCCGTCTTGTCTGTCAGTGGTCCGAGAGATCTCTAAGATGCCTGACATACATCACTCCTGAACTTGCATCCCCGGAGGGCTTCATTTCCCACCTGTTCAACTGGAACAGCCAGGACTTTGTTACTACTTGCTTCGTTACATTCCCCTTTAGCCAATGACAATGAAATTATTACAGAAAGTGACAGGAATTTAAATTTAAAACTGAGTAAAATTGTGTTTCATTACCTTAATATAGATTGACACAAACAGGATAGCTCAGTTGCCCTAAAACATTGCATTAAATGAAGATATCAAGATCTATATTCCTTTATGTGCTTATTTTTATTTCCTTCATGTACTTCTTCACTATATTTCTCATAAGCAGCACAGTAATTAAGGGCTACAGTATTATTGACTTAAATTACGCTAGCAGGTATGTTGTTACGGTAGTATAAGCATCACAGCTTAGCCTTTTGCTTTGTAAATCAGTTCTGATATACCACTAAATGCCTGTCATGTGTTCATTTTCCTTTCAGTGATCAAGATGAATTTCTTATATTCCTTCTGGAAAGTCATGTAGCTTTTTCATATCAGCGTCTAGCACTCAGTGCGTTTATGATGAGTGAGCTTAATTTTTTTCTTTATTTACATCTCATTCCAAACTAAATGAGCTTAACAGGGTAAATATTTCTAGCCAGTTACTAGTACATTGAAGTCCTCAAAACAGAGTCCTGTTTGGGCTTCAGAAATCTCCTGCAGAATAACTGTCAGGCTCTAAAACAAAAGTCAGTTTGTTTTTCCTCTGGTTTTGCCTTCTCGTTGATATTTGAACATCTTTCTGATTTAGGTAAGCCAGACAAATGATCTCAAAGATTATAAATGCCTTGAAGATGGTTGGATGGAGGAGCAAAGGACTTACATGCTTCTATATTGAGAGGAAGGCCAATAAATTTTTTCTAAATTAAAAAAAAAAAAAAAAATCTATGTAAGAGAGCTGTTAGAAAACAAACTTAGGTAGCATCACTGCTTGCACATCTACTCGTGCCTTTGCCTGGCTAAATTTATGTTAGTAAAAGGCTCTCCCCACATCACTTAACTGAGATTTGAAAGTGTAGTTAGGCACAAATGCAGACTGATTTTAGGATATCCAGAAGGCCACAAAGGGCATTGCTTAAAAGAGAATAATCCAGATTATTTTATGAAATTAATTATAAAAGCATTTGATGTGCTAACGTGATCAAAAGATGAAAAATGTTTGTCATAAATAGAAGTTAATTTTTTAAAATCAAATTCAAAACTATCTGACTTAAATGGGATAGTTAATATCACACAAGAGTAGAGAATTCAAACAAAGGAACTTAAGTGATTTAAAAATAGTGGCCTAGTTGGTTTGGAGCCCTACCAGTCATTTTCTATCATGATACCAGCTCCAGGTCTCTGCTGCGAGGCACAAGTTGGGCTGATGGGGCTGGTGAAAACCACTTCTGAGTTTCTAGTGCTTGGCATTTTTGTAGTTCCTGTGGACAAGTGAGTTACTTTTTAGCTCTTTATCTGGAAGAGGAGGCTCTGTGACTGTGGGTTTGTTTGACCCTCTGTTGGAATTGCAGCCAGGGCCTGTCTTCTCTTAAGTATTTCAGAATCTGGAAGAATATGCATCCAAGCAATTGGATGGGACTCCTTTAATTGGGAAGTGCCAGTGAAGGGCTAAGGTGACTTTTATGTAGACTTGGAAGTAGTTTTGCATTATTTAATTAAAGGTAAGGGGAACTGGCCTGTAATTTTTTCCCTGTCAGACTTACTTTACCCAAACATCCTTTAAAAAGCCCCCCTTACTTTCAGAGGGATTGGTCATGCTCCTGTGCTGACGTGGGGCTGAAGGGAAATCCAGCCAGTGGGGGCATGAGGCTGGGCCTCTGGGTCTTCTGGGGTGGGTGCACTGCCTCATGGTGTTGCCAGAGCTGTCAAACTCAGCGATTTAAAATAAGGCCCCCAAGCACTTTAGGAATACTTATGTCCCTGGTACTAGCTCAATTTTGTGTGCTTCCAAGTGCAGTTTGAAATTCACTTGCTTGGTTTGCATTGGATTGCCTCGTCTAGGAATTTGGCTGGTCCTGTTTACTCAGTGCGCTGAGGATTAAAGTAACTGATCCAACCTGCTTGTATTTTTGCAGTGCAGCTTTCAAATAGCAGCTGCTTTGGAATAGATAGGTTTTCTACATGGTTTATCAGATGAAACAGTGCTTCTCTGTGCCTGTCTTCATTTCTGGTTTGAAATTTTATGGTAACTTCTGGTTTGTGCCAAGTCAAAGAACATAAGCTGCTCTCCAAGGGATAATGCTTTGAAACAACACAAGTTTAGAGAAAAAGAAATAGGACAAGGGTTTAATTAGATCAGTGAATTGCAGGTTTATAGTGCAAAACTGGTGAATAGAAATACAGATAAAGGAAGTAAGTATTACAGCGGAAGGCCATTTTGGGGGCCTTCAGGCTGACTCCTTGCCAAACTGATGGCTGCATTTCTTTATTACTGTTGCAACAGCACAAGCAAATATAAGCAGGTTGCCTTCATGAGACGCAAAGTAAGGTCAATTCTTCATTCCTGTACTTGCAGTAGGAAATATAATTCTCTCAGTCTTGTACTTCTCAGTACAAGAACCTCAGCTGCAGTTTAATTTATCTGCTGCTTGGCTGTGGCTGTAAGCTGTGAACAAGCACATGTAAGCTGTGACCTGGAACTCAGAGGAGTGCACGTATGTATGGGGAAATAATAACTTGAAGATTATACATTGGGCTAGTGGTGCTATAGTGATTTAGGCAGTGTACCTTGTAATGCATCACCTGCGTGCTATGACTTCTCCAGTCAGTAAACATGAGCTCCGCCAAGAGCTATGATTGAGCTGAAAACTGAGTTTATGGTGAAGAGTGTTTGATTGTTACATGACTTCAGAAGTTACACGTTGAAATGTTAGATGCAATAAATGCTTTAACAGTTCAACAACTTTCAGTAAGGTTTTATACTTATTTCCTTTTGCAGAGCTTCTGGAATTCTCAGAGGATGCATCCGGTGTGCCTGAAGGCAATAAAAAATCCACAAATAAACAAGGTGATAAATCTAAGGAAAACACCAGGAAGATTTTTAGTGGGCCAAAGCGGGTGAGTAATAATACTTAGACCAAGTTCTTATTTTAATCAGCTCTTCAGTGTTAATGTTCTTCTATAGTTAAACAGGCCTTTTGTCCCACTTTATATCTGTGCTTGGATAATCGTTGTTTTGTAAGATTACACCTTAAACGTGGAAAAGGAAACCTTTCTTCCAGTGAGAAAGTTCTTGCGTCAGTTACTGGGAGTATCAGATTCAAGTCTGAACTCATGGGTTGTGCAATGGTAACTCACAACCTTGATACATTCCATTCTAGATGATGCTTAAGAAAAAGCACTGTTAGATGCTGTGTAGACTTATTTCTTCTCTCTATTAAGCCATATGTATCACATTGGAGGATTGAACCTCAAACCTTTCAATTTGGCATTGGTGTCGTCTTTATAAGGACAAGTGCTTTTGACACATGGAAAGTAAGATTTTTTTTCTTAAAAAAGAAAAGCATCCCCAGATTCCATGCTACCGTATACCCCAACTGTGTAGCATTCAGTATGAATTTGCCGTTTCACATTGTGAACAGAGCTTGCTTATTTTGCTAATGCTAGGTGTATTTTATCTTACCTGTTATTATATGTCACTCAGTATTTTGAGGCTTTTGAAGTGCATACAGCGAAAATTATGTTCAGCTGTTCAGCTGAAAGTTTACAGTACCGGGATCCATGTGATTTCCATTAAATGAAGTTTTTATGACAATTGTCTAAGACACCTATTTTTAGCACCTGAAGCCTTTTAACATGCTTTTTGCATTGTACATTCCCATTGTCTGGACTAGAGTGTAGTTGTCTCACAGTTGTTGCAATCCAGAACTGGGGTAATAAGAGAGAGAGGGAACTGGAGAGGGAAAAGCCTGTATATTTTGTCTTTGACTTTGATTTCCTTAAGTTTTACAAGACCCAGCAGTTGTATGCTTGAATATAAACTTCTGTATGCAGAGGAGTTTGTTCAGTAGTCTAGCAATTCTAAGAGATTTTTTAAAATATATTTATTTTTTCCTTTGATGTGTAATGCTAAAAGATCTCATAAAACTAGTTAATTTCTTGCAAAGTATCTTCACTTCAAGTATTTTACATTTTTTTGGTTCGTTTTGAGAACTAAGTCATCTCTTTTATCCCCCCAGCTGTGTTGATATATAATTATTTTTCGCATCAAATGTGGATTCATGGGTAGAAGAAGAAGGACAAATCTGTAATATTTTTCAAAACACACACGGGAATAATTTGATTTCAGGGGCTGCGTGACCACTAAGTATTTTCAGTTGTAATGCCCTTTTGAAGAGAAGTACTGCTTCTTGGTGCCTGGTGACTTTGGGCAGAACGAGGAGCCCTCAGCTGCCAACTCTTGCTTCTGGAGTCTCAAGTCAGGCTGTCGATAAGTGAGGAAGGTTTCTTTTAAAGAACAGAAATATTTCTTTAAAATGGGAGTTCCTCTGCTTCTGCTGATAATCTTTTTTACAAAAGATCAGCTTCTTCTCAGGGAACATGTTAGAGCAGACTGAGAAACTGAAGTACTGAGAATGTAAATTTGACTGAACCTGTTCTGCTGTATTTTCAGCAGTGTGTAACAGCTCTGGGTGTTCTGCTGAATATGGATTTTGTGTGTGCTTAAGTACTAATATACCTCACATTCTAGTCTATGATAACTTTTTATTTTGTTTTTGAATATCTGTACTTGAAATACTTGAGGGATTGTATGAGAACTGTTTTAATTTTGAATGTATATGTGGGGAAAACCTTACAGCAGTATTGTATTATATGGGGAAAAATTGATTCAACTCTGGAAGATTCTCAGTTGGGAATACACTTAATTCAAGTGTGACATGTGAGAATTAAGCAACCTTTTTGACCCTGCAGTGGTATAATGGACATAGAAGTAGAAATAGCTGTAACTGCAATTCAGATTTTAAACTTTAATGTTCTCTAATCATACAGCTGTTACATGGAGTTAATAATAATAATAAAAAAAAAAAGCTTGTAAAGCTTCTGGTGGTAATTAGAGGTGCTATAATTATCGTCCTAAATTATAGATATAAACTCTTAATCTCAATTCTATTTTAATGGAATTTTCTTTCTGGGAAGGGAAAGAAATGAACTAAAAGTACTAGTCTGACCTTAACTACCTGATCTTATTAAAAATACAGTAAAATAAAATTCTTGCACCTTCTCCTCTTTTTTTTCTTTCTTGCAGGAACTAGCAGTTAAAGTATTAATTATTTTCTGCTAGGTGGTGATGTTAGAGGTATGGCACTTTGTGTCATGCTGAGCTGAAAAGTAAACAGCGCTGTTACTCAGGAAGCAACAGGTGGTATTGTTAAACTTCAGTAGATCCAGAAAGCTGAAGATTTTTTTTCTAGTCTGTAATCAGTAGGGCTCTTGCTAACATCCGTGCTTTTTGAAATCCAGCTGTCACACTCCAATGTTCAAGTCCAGTTCTTGAAATTTGGGGCATGTTGTAATGAACGATTACAGACATTAATGATTGCTTCTAATGTCAATAGCAAATACGTGTTTCAAAAACTGCTTTTAATATAAGCAACCTCGCTAAAATCATTGACTATTCATACACATAATGAGCTTAAAAGTTGCAATAGTGTGTACTTTACGTATGTAGAACCTTAACCTGAATTCTGCTTTTAAGTGACTTAATACTCTTTATCCTGAGCCTGAGTTACAAGGGGGATATTATGTACTGTAGCAACTTAATTATGTACTTACAGCATATAAATATTAGCATTACATGACTTGCAAATTATGGGTGTGAAGCCTGCATGAGTAACATCTAGAGAAGTTTGTTTGCAGCTGTCTACGAATTTAGTTCAACTTGTTCAGTAACTCACTGTCCAGGTAGTAAGTCAGGGAGCTCTGTGTGCCTGTGGTATGCTTACCTACTGGTCCTGCAGGGCTTGGTTTGCCTTCCACAGATGAAACTAATTCTCAAGCGTGCAAGAGCTTTTTGGTTGTGGTGCTCCAAATCTAGTCAAGACTAAAGACTTGAAAATAGGGACCTTTTTTTTTTTTTTTTTTTTTTTTTTCTGCCTGTCTCACCACAAATTTGGGCTGCAGTCAGCAAATAACAAAAAGTCAGTTCTGTGGGAGTACTTAGTACAGTTCTCAGGGGTCTTATGCCATGCCACTAAATAGGAAGCTGGAATAAAGCCTTAGAAATGGAGAAGAGAGAAGTAGTCTATCCTCACACTTAATCTTTTGATTATCCTTAACAAGTTGATGACTATGTCTGGTATTCTGTGCCAGGGCTACATTATCAGCTCAGTGTTTCTCTTGTCCAGCATGCCATTTAGGACCACTAGGTCCTCTGAATGGGTTTTGGGATTGTCCTCTGCTGTTAAACCTTAAATGTGTGATCAGAATGCCCTGTAACATTGTGCTGGTCTATGGGAGGCCAGTCTAGGCAAGGTGAATATGGATTACCTTTGCCATATTCTAGCATAAGATTGTAAATAGAATTACTTACCTTAATTAAAAAATACGGAAGTCTTTCAGCTTAAGGGGCCAGGGGAAAGACTCTAATCCTGTTGGTGCTCTCCATTGCTGCTAAGACATAAGGGAACTTACTGTGTCACATGAAGTAGGACAAAGCAAGTATAACAGAAAACAAGAGTTCTCCTTCAAGTAGACACGCACCTGAACAGCTTCTGTTGGGGGACAAGTAGTGTGAAATTTCAAGGTACTAGGTCAGTGCTGTGTCAGGATTTCAGTGGTTCTGTGCTCTAGAATAAGGTAACTTTGGAAATTAGCCTTTTGGAATTAACTTCTTAGATGTGGATTTTTTTTTTTTGCGCTATTTTAAAATATACTGTAAAACTTTGGAGTATATTTCATAAAGCTTCTGTGCTAGTATTGACAGAATTCACTTCAGTACAAAAGTACTGAACTGTCACTTTCCTGAGAGAACAAAATTTCTACTTGTTACAATTGGAAACATGAGGAAGTGAGTACTTGCAACGTGCATGGTCTGCATCAGGGATTCATGGGCAAGTGTTCAGATTAAAAATTAATGTGACTTATTAAGGACTTGTGATGTCAGTTAAAATTTGTACATTTCTCTTAACTACTCTTGAAACGGCAACTGGATGTTTAAAAACAAATTTAAACTGCCTTAAGTATCTCCTTCTCTTTTTCTGATAAACTTACTTTAAGAAGGAAGTTTTCTAAACTTGTGCTGAGATTTTGCCCCTAGAAAATCTGTTTTGTGACTGTAAAATACATCTGCCTGATGTACACAGTGAGTGGGATGAAGAAAAAACAGCTATGTGTTTCTTGTTACACAGTCGTTGGATTGTGTGGGAAAAGGTATGGAAAAACCTCTTCACCACTGACACTCTCACAGTGTTTCATTTGTGCCACTCACTCAAGTGCTGGACCATGAAGTTCCCCTTGCAAAGCTGTTCCATTGATTTTAATATATAGCATATTGCTTAAATTATTCCTAGCATAGAATGCGTTAGCTAGGAAAAGTTGATCTTGTGGTGCATTAAAAACTAAAAGAAAATTCTAGGAATGTTTTGGCTGAAAAAGGAGGGAAGAAAAAAAAAAAGAAACTTGACGGGAGTATTTGATGAAGCTGACTTGGCTGTGCTTTTGCCATACCTGCTCACTCTTTTCCCCTTCTTCCTGCAGTTTCATAAGGTACTGAACTGACCGTAAGGTACACATTGAACTTACGTGAGGAACTGATGTGTGTTTAGAAAATAACCCAGTAAAAGGAAGCATTTAACACAAATCATAGTCTGGTTCACAAGGAGACTGTGGACAATTGTATCTGCTCAGTTAAGGGAACCAAGGAAGAAGAATTAAGTCGTCTTAACCTGGTTAAGTCAACATTGCAACTGAGAAATGCTCACTAAACACAGCCGGCGTTAGGAGGATTACATGCATTACTTTGATCAAGTGGCATTAATAGATTCAGGCTTGACAGTAATGTTGAATACATGAATGAAATCACTGCTGAATTCAGACGTGGCTTAGCCCAAAGACTGCTTCTGAACTCTGTGGCCAAGATAGACCTGGTTTAGTCATAACCCTCTAGACATGCTTCATGTTTTATTTGAATTTTAGGAGTAAGTGCTGTGTTTTGCTGCAGCAGGATACAGAAACTTGTATGAATTATCAAAGCATGTTTTTTGGATCAATCAATTGGAAGGGTGTGTCAAATCTCTGCTGTTTGAAGAGCACAAATTTCCAGGTAAATTGGCTATCTTAGTGCTGAGCCAGCGAAAAAATATTTTTTTCCTTGCATGACTTCAGTGTGATTTGCAAATAGCAGGTAGCTTGTTATTTGATCGCATCATTCTTGTGCTATGAGCAATTTTTTTCTGATTAGGTTTTTATTGAGTTCTTCCGTATTTCTGTTACAAATTTTAGGCACTGTGAGAAATTGTCAGTCCTTGAAAATAAAACTTATATGTGATCCTGTTGTTCCTGATAGGAGTTGTGTTAATGCAAGTTTCAGCGTATAACCATGAGATATTTTACAGGCGGATGTGAGCTTTTTCCCCTGGTGCTTCATGCTGACTAGAAGCCATAAATATTAGCTTGAAAGAAATGCTGTGTCTAGGTTTACTTGCAGTCCAACATGAAATGCTTCTGCCTGATCTTTGTAAGAATTTTGAAATTGAATAAGTAAGAAACCATGCATGTCTCTGGGTTTGACTAATTAATCTTATGGCTCACAAGGCAATGACGTGTGTGTGGGAGGGCAAAGAAACTCTGTGGTGAGCTGTAGTTTTCCACTGAGCTCGTGTGATACTTTACGGTAGATGTTTATTGAAGATATCCTGCAAGAAACATTTATTTTTGCTTGCTTGCAAATGAATCTGCATTTCCCCAATTCAAACCGAATGTTTTAAAGATCTCTTTTAGATTTGATATTTAATATATGTGAAGATTAAATGCTACAACCTCAGCTGGTTTTGGTTAATTATTTTTCCATAGCTTAATGTAAGTGAATAGTCTTTGGAAAAACAGCAGT
Organism: Aythya fuligula; assembly: GCF_009819795.1. Lineage (NCBI taxonomy): Eukaryota > Metazoa > Chordata > Aves > Anseriformes > Anatidae > Aythya > Aythya fuligula. The sequence continues at coordinate 9,078,083 of NC_045565.1, read as the reverse complement.
GGAAATGTAATTCTACAGTTGTGCTACATCAGTCGTAACCCTTTCCATAAATTTAACTATACGGTCAGAGTAGACTGCTCAGAACTAATGCTAAAAACAACTGCTTATGCTTAATTTGCGTAACCATTAGGAAAAAGTATCCCACCAGAAGGATGAAGAGATATAGCAGGGCACTTTTGGGTGATTTTTAAATAGCTGGTGCTAAACACATAGAACTGTTTTTCTGCATCCTAATTTAGAATGTCAAAATAACATTTTTGTAACAGGAAAGATTATTAGTTGATATCTGCTACTTTGACTATGTTGAGGAGTTGAGCTGAATTTTGACAATCAAAATATTCTGTAGAACGCCTGGCTTCGATCAGAGCCGTGTTAAGCCAGCAGTCTGTTTCATCAGCAGTTTGACAAACAGCAGTGGTCGGATCTGACAACCTGTGACAGCATGTTGCTGCTTCTGCAGTAAATTCCTTTCATTTACTGGCTGATGCTTCTGGAAGATGGTCTGCCCAGTCCTGAGCCTCAACTGTTTTTGTGGGGTTTGTGTTTTGTCCAAAAACTATTAGTTGCAATAATGAATGACTGATGCTAACCAATGATAAACAGTTTGTGTACTTCAAGCAACTTCTATATTGCTGAAACAAAAATGAATTTAGTAAAGTAAAAGACAAAAAAAGTGCTTCTAAAACAATTAATTAAAACCAGTTTTATATTGATATGGTTATTTCAGTAAACCTTTGAAAAAACAGGTTCTGTGCTAAGCGTATGTGTTTCATACTGACTTCCTACTGCTTATTATTAACATTTTTTCTTATATTATTACTATAAGTAGAGCAAGACTTCTGCTCAGCAGTCCCATTTCTCCCGTGTGGCATCAAGGAAGGGGTTACCAGCTGAGGCATGGCTTTGGCTCTTGGGGGTGCCAAGTGCAGCGTGAAGGTAATAGGCCAAGTCCTCATACAGGGATGAGGAGGAAATGTGGGAGTAGTAGGTATGGGAATCCTTTTCCCCTTGTGTGTACTTTCCACTTTTCAGGAATATCAGCTTGAGTAGAAGCTGTATTTTATCCTTCCAGCTCCTACTGTTACTAACTCTTCTTAGTCAAGAACCACAGATCATTTATTTTGAAACCAGATTGTCTCTTGCATCTTTACATTGTGTGTGTCCCACCCTCCCCCCTTTCCCCCAGCTGTAATTAACTGTGTTTTAGTAAATCAGGCATTACAGGATAACTGTAGGATAAATTAAATACTTTGCTACACAAGGCCTCAGTCCTATAGAGTTCTAAAATGCCAAAAACACTAAGAGAGCAAAACATCATAGCAGTTCCGTTTGCCAATGGGAGCTTAACTGGTATGTGGATGAATATGCAAAATTGTTCTCGCAGCTCCTATACGCTGTATGAGCGTGGCTGGTTCCCTCAGCTCTCTTGGGCCTTTATTTACATTAGGTAACAGTGCAACACGACACGAGCAAATCTTGAGTGTGAAACACTTTGTGCTGAGGGCCCAACATCATGTCTGTCTGTCTGTATGTAGCAATAAAGTGGGCAGAACTAACAGTGTATGCAAGGATGTGTTTGTCAGTAAATATGGCAGTACGGATACTTGCTGGCTGGTAGCTTTTCTCTTCTCTTGATTTGAGGTGATGTCTAACCTGTTGTACCCTGTCCCTTTTAATTAGAATTAACGTAGGTTTCAGGACACGTTGGTAACAATAACCATATGGCTTCTTCTTCTGAGCTGACCAGCATTGATGACACTGGGTGTAAGCAGCATACAGACCCTTATTTCATTCTGTTAAAGGATGTGTCTCATGTTGATCAAGTTACCCTGTTTTTAATAGTTAATTATCATGTTCTGCTTTGATGTTTGACCCATCTCGTTGTGTCCCGTAGGCTTCCTTTTCAGCTATGAGGAAGAGAAAACATCTTGCAGTTCTTCAGAAAGCTGATGCAAAGAAAGCTTCAGTGCCATTTATTTCCGCTGCCGGTACTCTGAAACCTTGTCTGATGACCAGCTTGTAGCTGTTCAGCCATGTGCCCACACGTTTGTGTACAGCATGTATGTAGGGAGAGTAGTGATTAACAAAGAGGAGGGATACAGAGAAGATGGAGAAAAGGGAAGAAACACTTTGGATAGCCTGTAGTAGACTGTCTGGCTCTTGCACTTGTTCCTTGGGATCTTTTTTCTTCCATTTCTTTCAGCCTCTACAGAACCACAAAGTGCCCACAGTCCCAGTGGTCACTGTTCTGTGTTCAGTTCAAAGGCATACGTATGGATCACATAGACTGTTTCTCTAGAAAACTGTTATCAGTGATTGTGAAGCAATCTGTGTGTCAAGCAAGTCTCCAGAGCCGTTCAAATTAGTGGGATCTGTTTTAAGTGTTACTGCACTCAAAGTAAGTAAAAACGTTCAGAATTTGCTTCACTTCAGAATCATCAGATCACCTTTCCAAATATAATTAGCACATAATACCGAAGTAACTAATGGACATGTTTGTTTTTTATAGAGATATGTTGAGGAAAACATTAAAGGACATTGTTATTATTAAAACATCAGTATTTAAAATATTAAAGGAGATCAATATTTAATAACAATAAAGGAGCTTTTTCCCATTGTAGTGCAGTTTTTTTATGTAAACATTAAAAGTGATTTTCAATAATGTAGCACAAGTAGAAGAATTGGATATGGCAGTATTGTAGTCTGTCATATCAGTGCTTTGGAATCCTGTAAGGGAACACTGTGTCTAGATGTTGAAAATATTTTTACAGCCCGGCTCAAAACAGATTTTATATGAGACAATCTGAAGATAAATGTATGTTTTGCAAGAGTGATTGAAAATGAAGGGACTCTCGTGACACTGGTCTTTAATAAGAGGTGTCCACAGAGCTATTCCCAGTAACTTGGGAATTTTGCATTCATGTGTTGAAAAACAACAGCTGTTCTGTCCCCGCGAACAAAAGAGCTTAGATACCGATTCTAGCTGTATAGATGTTTCTGTAGATAGTGTTAAAGCAAACCTAATTTTGTTTGTTGTTCTGAATGGTATAGCAGCTCATGATTAAGCGGTCTGTGGGACCCAGAGGTGATTTATTGGCACTAATCTGCTGCTCTGATCCAAATAATGGAGATGCGATTCACATTAAGGACTGAACAAATGGCTGGGTTCTGTTTTACTTCTTGTTTTTAACTACTGTTTGAACCTGCTGTCTTATCTGAAGTCTAGATTAACTTTTCTGTCTTACAGACACATGGTTGAGGCTGTGCTGAACTGATATCCCATCTTCCTATTTTGAAGTGTAATTTGTTTTTCTTTGCTCTGAATGGATGTTCATTCCTTCCCTTTTTCAAAAGAAACAGTCCCTTATGAATAGTTTTCTTGCATAACATATTTGTTATATTTTTTTCTTCCTCAAAGCAAGACATTCAGGAGAGAGCATTGCTCTTAATGACTATGAATCCTTAGTGATAAATAATAAAATACTTGTATTTATTTGGAGTTTTTTCTTGTAGTTTTGACAAGCATCTGGTATGTGGTTGTCTTAAATGCCCTTCAAATATAAATAATGCATTTATCAGGATATCTATTAAAAATGCGTGTTTTTTCCCACTGTCTTCTACCTTGGAAACATTCTTGCCTGCAAATAGCTGCTGTCTTTCTTGTTTTGCTAGTATTTTCAGAATGACTCATGTCCCTGCCTCCTATTTTCTGCTATTCTTACATCCGTGAATGGCAGGCAGTGCCTCATCAATATGTGAAGAATGCCAACTCTTAAAATTTCGGCTTTGAAGCTTTCAGGGATGAGAGGTTAAGCATGAACCACAGTTTATGCTCTTTGGAGATGATATTTATAAAATTGACAACCCCATTCGTTTTGTAAAAATCCCCGGCATTAGTTACAATTTTTCATCCCAGCTCACCCCTCAGAGACACATGCAGAGTCCCATGGTATAATACTCTTTACACCATCACAGGAATATTTGCGCTCTTTCAGATATCTATTTGTGTGTAAACAGCTGTCAGTGCTCTACATATGAAAAGGGAAACTCAGCTAATCAGCAGAAGCTCTTACAGCTGATTAATATTGCAGAGCTTATTTGCCTTACGAACACAGAATTCAAAGGAGTGATGTACATCCACTTGCATCTCTTCGAAGTTAATCTTGAGAGGAGGAATTCTGGAAGACAAGTCTGCATTATTTGAATAATTGCAAGGTTGTCTTGTCTTTAAGAAAGACAGTTTATAAAGTTACTTCTCCTTACATACCGATGTTGCATCTTCAGAGAAGCTTGTTATCACAAGCATTTGAGCAGCTATTTTATTGTGTGTGTGATCAAGCATCTGAAAACTGTTCACCAGCCTTCATTTGATCTTTTCTGTGTTACTTTCCCTGGCTACAGTAATCTAAAGCAAGCCGACGCAGTGCTTACAGATTGGTCGGTATCGATGCTGTTTCTTTGCAATTGTTTTGAAAATTTATCTGTGTGTGTCAAAAGGGAAAATGTGAAGGTTGCTCTAAGAAGTGGTTGCAAAGGAGGGATATGTTTATGCCCACATCTGTGTGAGAGGCTCCAAGACATCTGCATAACTGATTAGAAAATATTTCTAGAAAATTCTGTTGTAGAAAATATTTCTTTGGAAACAATATGTTTGTGTTTTTGTTTTGTTTTGTTTTTTGCAAGTGTTTGTGGTGGCTGAGCTGTTAGTGTGAGCCAGGATGTAGCTGACTGGGGAGTCCTGGGATCACAGGTGAAATCACTTGGATTTAGAAGGGCAAGGTAGGACTAGGGAGAGGAGCCAAAAACTCATCTTCCATTGAGTTTTGATTTTTAAGTAATTACCATTTTCAGTTACAGTTTGGGCTCTGTTAAAAGGTAACTTTTAAATGTAGACCATCTTTTCTTGAAGCAGATGTTTATTGCTGGCATTACTTGATTTCTCACATAAAATTCGTATTTCCTGTATATCGTGTTGCTAGTACCAAAGCAAGCTGCAAAATTACATGTCACAAAACACTCTGGGATATCCCAGCTTTTCATCTGAGAAAGGGGTTAAAGAAAATCATGTGAGTAAAGCTCATTTCAACCCCAAGGCTGCCAACACTTCGGACTGGCAGTGGGCGAGGGCCGGCCCACCTGCTGCCCAAGTGCCTGTGGTGAGGTGAGCCTCCTGAGGTGAGGTGATGGAGATCCTCTTGTGCTGGGCCTCGTGTGGCTGTGCTGCTCCTGCGCCTGCGAGGGCCGTGCTGGGTTTGTCACAGTGCTCAGGGCCTGAGGAAACCAGAAGCGCAGGCAGGTGTGGTGCTAGCAAAAACCTGTTGCACCAGGTGAGCACATACCCCGAGCTCTTCCCCGAGCTTCATAAAATCAAGAGTCGTGCAGCAGCAATGGAGCCTGCCTCAGTCCGTCGTGGGCACGAGTCCAGGAGGCACTTCTGCCCAGCCTCACGCGTGTGCGGCATCTCCCTGCCACATCCATACCAGACAGCAAACTGAGTAATACTGCTGTGTTTGTATCCTTTAAGCAGGGCTAGAATACCATTTGAGGTTGTATCTGAGATTTGAGACGAGTAATAAGGAGCATCCTGTGCTAACAGGACCTTGGCAGCTGTAACGCAGTACGCTGTTGTCAGAATTGCAGTAGTTAAGCTTCCCTGCAAAGTTAATAAGAATTCTGCATGATCTTTTCACCAGCAGTCACACTAAGCTGAACCTGGCACTAAATATACTTTGTACTTCCTTGCTGGTTATTTCACAGTGTGTTATTTCTTTGAATTACCCCTTACATCATGGAATCAGAGAATATCCCGAGTTGGAAGGGACCCACAAGGATCTTCGAGTCCAACTCCTGGCTCCATGCAGGTCTACCCAAAAATCAGAATTCAGACCATGGGACTGAGAGCACAGTCCAAACGCTTCTTAAATTCTGACAGGCTTGGTGCTGTGACTGTGTCCCTGGGGAGCCCATTCCAGTGCGGGACTGCCCTTTGGGTGAAAAACATCTTCCTGATATCCAGCCTGAACCAGCCCTGTGGCAGCTTGATCAGGATAAGGTGCCCAGAAATTTGCACCCTCTCTGCCACAATATAAAGCATGCACTGCGATACTCTTCACAGCTCTTCCACAGATTAAATAATAAAGTGAATGTGTAGAAATCATCCAGTGGTTCATTGTCATTACAGACATTTCTGAAGCATTGTATTTTTCTTGATTTAGGAAGGCATCTTTTATTACGAAGTTCTCTCATTTGTTCACCACAAACCCTTATTCAAGTTCATGGCAAGAACTTGTTAATCAGAAATGCATGGGGGATAACACATCTTAACCACTGTGTCAACAGTCCCGTATTTTCTATACAGCACCATTTTCCTGATTTTTGTACAGTTTTGTTCATAACTGTAGCAGCATGAACTGTTTTAAGTTTCTCACTTTAACTCTTTGAGCCTGGTGCAATTGTCAGGAAATGGTGTCAATTAGTGCTTCTGCTACATGGGAAAGTTCAAACTTTGAAACTGTTACAAAAACTTTATTTTGTTATGGATGTCTGTGACTGTTGTGGCTATGTGTGGCTGCTGAAAGACTTTTTATATCTGTCACCTGAAAGTGTCTGGTTTAAAAGAGCTACTTTGGAAAATAGATAAAACTGCTAAAACAATTGGATGATTGCTGCTGTTTGGTACGTGAGCTCTGCTTTTAAAAAATAAAAATCAAAAATCAACTAAGGTAAGTTTCTTAGGACCAGGACAAAGCACAGCGTAGGAGGAAAAGAGGCTTTTTGCTTGCTTGGAGACTAAAATGATTTAGGGCTTGACAGATCTTTTGGGCTCTGAGAAACTCAGCTGAGATTTTCGTTCTGTTAGTGTTCTTCCAGGTTTTGATAGTCAGGCCTTTCTCTTGTAAAGAATGGAAGGATGTAGCACAACAGGGTATCAACAGTAATGTAGAAACTCCCGAGTTACAAAATCTGCTTACCAGCTCTTGAAATGCTAAAGCTTTGTTACACTTCACAGAGTAGTGTGGAATCAGTAGATGATTCTGCTGGGTTTGCTACACATGGCTCACATTTTGACAGAAAATTATTTTTAGCGCCCAACTTCTAAAAATATTTTTCCACATGTAAAATACTATATAGGAGCATGTGAGAAGTTTATGTAATTAAATAATTTACGCAGTATTGGAAAATAGTGGAAAATTATAATGGCATCAGTCTGAAATATGTTATGTAATTAGATTGGTAAACTCATGTGCTAGAACTACAATGCTGCCGTAGCTTCCTCAAAGACTTAAATTGTATTTCCCCCAAATTGAAAGACGGTAAATTTTGCTACATCTTTGATTTGTCTTGACACATCTTTGGGCAGGAAAAATAAGCTTAATTTATCAATATGGATAAAGGCATTTTATTTCAGTATTTTTAGTTCTTCCAAGCATCAAGATCTAGGTTGATTTTGCATGTTGATTCCAAACTATTCATAATTCCTACTGATGTGGTGTTTACTGTCAATTTTTTTTCTCAGTAGCTGTTTTTGTCTTTAGGAATGTTGCAGACCTTTTGTATTTGAACAAATTTTAAAAGGGAAAAAAACTCTGAAATATTTTAGCCATTTGTTTTTTGCCATTTGTAAAGGTCCACATGTCTGTAAACCCATAAGATGCTTCAAAGCCTTTCAGATTGTCTGATATGTACTATATTGAGAATTTGAATGAAAACTTGTGTTACTAAGATGAGAGAAAGGAAAGAATGAAGCTCATTTTACTTTTTACTTTGTCTCTTTTCTTGGTGTAGCCATTTTTGAAGTATATAGTGCTTACAAAGAAATCTGCATAAAAACATTTTGATTTTTTATCTTGTAGTCTCCCACAAAAGCTGTATATAATGCTAGACACTGGAACCAGCCGGAATCAGAGGCTCTGCCAGTACCACCAGTTTTGAAAACTCCCAGTGTCCCAGTAAGTAGACTGTTTATTTTTTCTCAAGTTTAGCAAGTGTCCATTTAAGATTCCCTGGTATTCTTTGGAACCAATGGAAGTTACTGATAGTTGGTAATGTCACAGTGATTCAGAATGAAGTCCACTTTGTGATGTGAGCCACTGGGTATTTGAAAGAAAAGGAAATTGTAGTGGAAATAAGCTACAATGGTATTTTCTGTATCATTTTAAGTTGTAGATACCTAAAAAATACTCAGAATTGTGTTCCCTAGCCTGCTGAAGTTAAGCTTTCTAACAATGGACTCCATTTCGTCTCCTGTGAGAATTAACTTGCTAATACCCATAAAAAATCAGCAATTTGTAGGTCAAAAAGAAAAAAATCTGTAGAGAGATTTTATTTATTTTACCTTTATGGTGGAGTAAAGTTTAGTTAATATCTGACTAGAGCCTTTAGCAGTATAGGAGAGGTGAAATGTTCTTTATATACATAGAAAGACTGATATTAACATATCAGATATAAACATGCATACAAGGTGTTAAGAAGAGATGAAAACAATTCTTAAAAAAAAATCTTCAAAAAACAGTGTTTGTTTAGAGCTTTAAGGTAATGATTTTTGGATTGCTTTTATACTCTGAGAATCCAGGGTCTTGGACTTAAGTACATGTAAAAGCTGTTACAGGTTAGGCTAGGAGGACATTGTATATTGTCAGCAAACGTCACTTAATTTGTGGTGTTTCTTGCATGAGAACAGAAATCAGAATGCAGTTATTCTAGCACTGATGTGTCTTCAGCTTTTGTTGTCACCAGTTTGGGTTTTGTTTTTTTTTATTTCTACCTGTGTGTGCTTTGTTCTGATAGCTCTTTGTTTTGTGTGTGTGTGTTTTTTGTTGTTGTTTGTTTGTTTGTTTTTGCTGTCCTCACTTTATTCAGAACAGCCTTTCTTCAATGTTAACTGCACTGCCTGGAAAACACAGATGATTCATATTGAAGTAACTATTAGCAGTAGTTTTTGAGAAGAGCAGAATTTTCAGCCCTGGCTTTTTCCTTTTAAAAACAAACAAACAAACTAAACTCCCTGCTCAATTTGAAGTGTGTGCATTTGAACTGAAGCTTTAATTGCTCACTGAACCTTTGTATTGATACTGACTTTTATGAACTACTCTGATAGACAACTTTAAGGCAGATTTTGTCCAAGTCTTCTCAGACAGTCTTTGAATATATCCTCTTCAGATTAGTAGAATGTCTGGATCATCCGTATTCAAACAAGACATTTTATCTTTTGTCAAACTTCCAATTTGGAACCATCAGTATATTAATTAAGTAATATGGCAGAGGTTTGACTGAACAAACTACTTAGGGAACCTGTTTGTGGGTGTTCCCGATGGGATGAAGTATACCTGAAGTTACTTCAGTCACATTCTTTTAACATCGATTTCTGTGTGCCTGATCAAGACTTGAGAGTAATGAGGAATGAGCCTTGTTCCAAATGTTCAGCAGGAATTACTGCACCGATCATCCTGCCTCTTCAATTTCTGTGCATACTTGTTAGCTATAAAGATACGGATAAATTTGTTTTCAATTTAGGGTGAGAAACTATAACATGCAAACTGTATGTGCCAAATATTCTTCCTTATGGCCTCTCCAAACTCCCTTAGAATTTGTTTTGAAGGGGAAGCCTTTAACCAAGACTTGGGTGAGATCATTACCCTTCAGTGGATCTACTGCTTTCATAAACTAAGACCAGAGTCCTTCATTCAGTGCTCTAAGCCAGCTTTTCAGGGTGGTTTATTATCTTTTTGCCGCCAGAGCAAATACTGAAGTGCTGCACGCTGATAGAGGCAGTGTTGAATGAATACTTTGTTAATATACCAGGTTGTTTTGGCTTCTATCTTAATTTTGACTGCTAATGTACAGTGTACAGCAATAAGGTTTTCATCTCTTATATCCCCTGGAGTGTGTAACAGTTGCTGTGTATTCTGTGCCTGTGTTCAGTTCTTTCCTACCTGTTGCGTGTTCTAAACAGGTTTTGCTGTAGTATGTTTTTTCTAAAAAAAAAAAAAAAAAAAAAAAAAAAAAAAAAAAAAAAACTAGTAATGCATGTATGTACAAGGCCAATGTATGGAAAACACCTATTTGAGGCTTTCACCATGCTTTCCTTACTTGTATGAGAATTATGATACTACAAAAATGATGTTGGGAGTCTTCTACCTGCAGACAAAATACACTTTGGAGTGTCAGGTTGGTGACGTTAGTTTCTGATAGCTATACCCAGAGTACAACTGTGTGGTAGCCTCCAGTAGTTAAAAATGAGAGCAGTAGTCATAGTTTTTCAGCTCAAGATTTGTTGAGACAATGATTCCTCAGTGCTGTGATCGTATGCAGACCATTGGGCTTAATGGCGGTTCAGTATAGCCACCAATTCAATCCTGGAAGCTCCAGTTTGAGGGGGTAAGATACCTGTAACTATCAACAAATAATTGTTTTGCAACAGTCAGATTTGTTGCTTCGCTTACCCTTAAAGAACCACTGTAAAGGATCCTTTTTTTTCAGTTTCAGAATTCACTGGAGTATTTCTGACTTCTTAGAACTGGTTTTTGTACTTAAAAATGCATGTACTTTCTGACACTGTTAATTTTTTTAAGAGTAGGTACATTATCACACAGCTTACGCAAATCTTGGCAGCGTAAGGCAAGGACTAAATAGTCCCAAAATGTGAGTTTGACAATTGCACACCTGTACTGTTTCCTGATGTATTTAGTGTATGTTTACATGCTCAAAACATCTGCCCATTTTAGCACTTTCTTATTAATAGGTAAGGCTATCTTCAAAGGAGGCAATTCATAAAGATGATGGAGTTTTTAAGGCTCCTGCACCACCTCCCAAAGTGATTAAAACTGTGACAATACCTACTCAGCCCTATCAAGAGATAGTAACTGCATTGAAATGTAGGAAAGAAGACAAAGAAGTAAGTATTCTTAACAAATTTTTAAGATAAAGAATTTTTGGTAATTCTAAGTACTGAAGGAACAGTGTCAAAATGAAATTTGGCTTTTCTATTAAAGATAATATTTTTTTATCTAAACAGTTGAATGGCCTTCCTTGACTTCTTAATGTTTCCTTGCCCTTGAAACTGAATAGATTTAAAACTGTACTTGTTAAGGTTATAATCAATCCCAAGAGCAACTTACCTAGGTCAAAATATTTGTCTCTTCCAGTTATACACTGTTGTTCAGCATGTAAAGCACTTCAATGATGTAGTGGAATTTGGTGAAAATCAAGAGTTCACAGATGATATTGAGTACTTGCTAAGTGGATTGAAGAGCAATCAGCCCCTAAACACACGTTGCCTTAGGTAAGATATCTTATTATAAAACACTGAACGTATTTTTAAATAAAAAAATGAATTAAATATCCATTAAAGAACTGGACAAACTTATAAATGTCATTTGGTAGTTAGTTTCCCAGCACTTCCACTGTGAAGTGTAACATTTGAAAATAATCTTGAAGATGACAGGCTGTGATTAATCATTAGTACGAAGGAGATGAAAAGATGAAATAGAAAACTGCACAGTAAGATGCAAAACCTGTTTGCCTTACTCTAAATTAAAAAAAAAAAAACAAGCAAACAAAAAAAAACTTTGTTCAGTGTGATTTTTGAGTTGCATACTGTGTTTAAAGAAAACCTCAGTTCTAAAATAAAATCTGTAAGATTATAAAGTGTGCTGACTGTAATCTAGAACTAATCTGTGGTGATATGCTAAAGTCTCCAACTGTGTTGTCTTCATTCTTTGTTGAGAAGTAACATAGCTATCATCCACTGGAACCACTGAGTAATACCTCAGTATTAGTTGGTAGCTTTCCTAAGTTGTCTGGAGTACTCACTGCACTTTTAATGTTCCAGTTGCACATTACCATGAAATTGGTGTAAAAAATGTTACAGTTGGGCTTAGAAAAAGTTTATTCATTTTTAATATTGGATTCCATTCTCCGGACATAAAATTAATTAGTGATGTTCTGTACCCACATAATTTATTATCTTCTGTTCTGACACTTGTGAATTGCCTCTCTGTTTACCACAGATAAAATGCTAGAGAAAGGAAAAACTTGAAACCTAAGACACGGGTGTTGAGGATGCTTAGTGATTTGGCTGTGGATAAGAAAAAGCTTAATGATTTCAGGAGAGTTATTATAAAAACAACTTATTCTTTGCATTCCTCAAAAAAATAGTTATGTTGCTTTAGTATAAACTCAAGAAATCTGTTACCCTATTTGCATTTACGTTCTGAAAATAAATTAATAATGTCATGACAAGTCACGAATATTTTTCACATTATACTTCCTCATATGGCAAGCTTCCTAAGACCTTAAACCAACTTCTGACTTGCCAAAATTTTATTATTGGTGTAATTTACATAAACGCTACAATATTTTTTATTTCAGTTAACAAATGGAAAGGAAGTCATATTTGTAAATGAAATCCATGTGTAACAATAGCAATTGATGTAAAAGAATCAGAAGCTGGTAGATGAGATCTAACTGGTGCTGCTGTGATGGGCGACAAAAAGGCCTAGTTGTTTTTAAAACACTATTCTATATGAATCTCATATTGTTTCCTTGGTAGTCATGGACGACTTGATTCCAGTATAACTCCCACGTTACTTTACATTTTAAAAGCAATGTATTGCTAATTGTCCATGTGTTGGGCTGTGCTGGGAACAAGAAGACAAAATTCTAACAAAGATAGGGGAGAAACGTCTTTTTTGAAAAATAGAACTGTTGTAATTGATAAGACCACTGCATTAACTTCAGATTTTTCCTCATCGGTGGTGTTTTCATCAACTATAAATGCAGAAATATTAAGTATTTTACTTGCGAAGGTAGTGTCAGACATGAGCACGACTAATCAGTCAATTAAATAGATCACTAATAGATTGTGATGGAAGCTCATGTTCATAATTTCTAATCATGTCTCAATCTGTACAGAGGTCTCCTGTGCCTCTAAATTGGTTTCATGTTTGATCCATTAATATTGCATTTTTAATATAACTATTCCAAATTATTTCAAGTTTTGTTTGAAAGAAGCAAGTTCAGGGAATGCTTTCAAATCCTGTTCTTGGCCAAAGTTTGGTAAGCAACTTCTGAATAAAATGCTGGTCTCTTTACCAATTACAAAGGTGGCTTATACAAGTTTTAGAAGAAACGTCCTGACAAAGCTTGGTATACAGTCAGTTGTGTAATTTTTTAGACTTGTTTAGCTACAGTTTTTGTAAATATGGTGATATTAGTTGTTCTAATTCAGAATTATTTTTTTTCTAGTGTAATCAGCTTGGCGACAAAGTGCGCCATGCCCAGCTTCCGAATGCATCTGAGAGCACATGGGATGGTAGCCATGGTTTTCAAAACACTGGATGATTCCCAACATCACCAGGTACGGATAGATTGTGTATTTTATTATAGTTTTGCCGTACCTGTCTACTCCAAGGTCAAACATCTAGTGCAGTGTGTATCTGGAATCAATAGTGTCATTTGAGAAACCTGAAGAGAAACAAGAAATAAGTTATTTGTATCCCAATGACAAATTCCCCTTCCACTGTTTACATGTTTCTAGGCTTGGACAGTTTTTTAAGAAAGCTTTTTAGAAATAGCTTTATCATTTTATTTTTTCTTCAAAATAGATTTGAAGGAAAACTACGTTTTTCTTTCAAATAAAAATACTTGAAATTTAAAAGGAATCTTCTTTATATTTAAATATGGCTCTAAGTGCTTATCTTCAGACTTGCTTGAATGTGAATTGTTTCTTTTTCTCTGGCTTTTGTGGGGTTTCTTGCATGTTTGGGGCTTGTTTCCTTGAGCAGTGCAGTAATTGCATTTGTGGGATGTCTTGAATGTGTGCAGTGTTCTGTGATAAATTTCAGAAAGGTAAATTTTCAGTTTTTATGCTGATAGGACCTGAGACTTGAAAACCCAAAGCATTTTGTCCTTTTCTTCTTAACAGTTTTACAAGCTTAATTCAGCTGTAATAGAAAATGGTTCTTGTGGGTGACATGTCTTTCTTTTTTTTTTTTTTTTTTTTTTTTTTTCCCACCGGTTGAAAACTGTGCATCTATGGGGTACCCCTTGAAGTATTGTTACAAAAGCTGAACATAGGAAATGTTACTCGAATGAGGTGATAGTTATGTGTATCCAGTCAGGTTTATTATTATTTTTAAATAGCTCAAGAAAAATTTGTACCCACAGAAATAAACATTCAAAAGATTGCATTTGGCATCTTACAGTGATTGGGGGGAAAAAGCTATCAAGTTCTAACTCACTAATTTTAGAATAAAAGCTTTCTTCCCCTATTCCTCACAAATTAGCAATGGCTAACTGTGAAACACGAACCAAGTTCAATGTGTTCATTATTTTGTGAGCTATCAAAACAGTGCTGAGTGATACTAGCATAAATAAAGTATAGTCATGCTATTCAGGACAGATACCACCACTGAGTTGTAAGAGATCTGCAGAGGACAGCTATAGTCACTTGGAAAACATACAAGCTTTCTCAGTGTATTTTAGGCTGTCGTTTAACAGTTACCAATATTCCTTCATTTTTCAAAAGAACTTGCTCATACAGTTCAAAAGCAAATTGCATGCTATTATTAGTCTGCAGTAGCAAAAAGCATTGATTATATTCACTATTTTCATTGTATCTGTTGAAATGCTTCCTTCTGTCAAGAAAAAATGGAAGTTAATGTTTTAATATATATTTCTTGGTGTATGTTACGGTGTTATAAAATCGCTGGTTTATCAAACTACTAATAAATACTAAAATACGTGCTTTAACTACTGACGTCATATGTTTCAACAGTGATCTTATCTGTATAACCTCACTGTCTTGTTGTTTTGAGGTTGTTTCACTAAACTTTTTAAGATGGATAGAAATTTCTGAGTATTAGTGCAAGGCAACTCTAGAACAATAATTCACACTAGGCTCGACTTGCATGTCTCAAATCCATTTAAGATGAATAGACTGGGGGGAAAAAAAGAAATGTACAGCTGTTTTGTTGCTATTTTCTGTCACGTGTTTTGGAGATGGGAGATAACTGTCACAATGATAGTGCTAATGGAAACAAATACAAGTGTATCCTGCATTCAGTAATGCTGTACAGTGAATAGACTGAGAAAACAGAAGACTTGCTTATTTCCATAAACATATAAAATAGTGGTTGTAGAGCTGTAGTTCACTCAGCAGAAAAACAAACAAACAAACAAACAACAAGATAACCAGTTACATTATAGAGATGTGCCCCCAGAATATTTCCATGAAAAGTGCTTGCAGCATGTAAATTTCTTGTAGATTGGTCTTTTAAGCTGACTTTGTCTCTTCAGCTGTACGCTAAAGGCTTTGGAGTATTGTTATTAATTTTTAAACTAAAATCTATATTTTCATTACAGTTGTCATTAGTTAAGCACAGAAATGTGGTTTTGTAATGTCTTCAGCATGTGAGGAAGTAAAAATAAATAAATAAATAAAACAGAGCACATTAAATGTAGTGCTGAACCCTAGAAAATAACCATCTGTTCCTGCAAGTTGGAGTATAAATAGAGTGAGCAGGGGAAGGCAAGGATGAGCGTGGGTATGACTGGCCTGCAGTTTCTGGAGTAAATGTTCAACTAGGATGTCTTCCCGAATACTGTACAAGTATGGTTTGCAACTCCATAGTTAAGTATGCCATAAAGTTTCTGTCCAGAGCAAATACTATTTATTTTACTCTTTTCTCCCCACCACAACACTTGTTAGGAAGCAGGATGTATTTTAAGTGTCTTCAGGAATAAAATGGGAGAGATGAGATGGAGCAAGTTCACTACTCCAGTCTGTATGGGTGTTTTTTTGTGGTTTTGATTTTTGAGGGTCAAAAATTAGTTGTACAGATTTCTGCCTTTTCAACATCAAATTCGATGTATGATAGAGTATGAGTTTGTCTGAAAGCTATGTGGTTAATTGTTTTTAACATTTACAAAAGACCAGAGCAAAATGTATTCTATTTAAGAGTTGCTCTTTTTTAAGATTAAACTAACTTGTTTATAAGGAGTAAGAAAAATGAGCTTTAGCAAACCTTATTGGTGGCATGTAGTTGAAGCAGGCTCATCCTGTGGTATAAGCACTGTTAATATTTGAAGTCCTTGCTTATTTTGCAACATTATTTTCCAGTTGCTCTTGAGCATTTGGAAGCTTACTGGCCTGGTTGCTTACAGGTTTTCCTTGTTGCAGGAATCTCGTTCTTCTTAAAAGTACTTAACTCCGCTCCCTTTTGCTGGCTGGCAGTGCTCCTGCAGCCTGAAAATTTTGGTATAATGTCTTAGTCCTCACCTTGGTTCCTTTCTGACCTAAGCATTTTAAAATCTGGGTTGGAAGGTCTGAAGGGAAGTGATGACAGGTGCTTATGTGAGGGAAAGCCATTACTCGCTGCATAATAGGAAGTCAGTTGGAAAGGAAGCAAGCCTGGGTGAAGTCAAGGGCTTGGTGCAGGGGCTTATGAAATGAGTCTGATGGCTATTACCAGACTTCAGTGTCTGTGAGTTAGTATTCTGTGTAGCGACCGAAGAGCAGTCTCTGGCTTCTTGAAATGCATAAGAATTGGTAGTCCAGATTATAAATTCTACGGTTTCCCTCTTGACTGCTGTGTAGTTTGTATTTCAGAAAGTGTTTTGAAGGCTTGAGCATTTTTCCACCAGGAAGGTCACCTGGATAATGCTGGTCACTGGAAGATAGCTTTTCATCGATGTTACTAGAGCAGTTCCCCCATTTGATGAATAACAGCGAGGAGTGCTATGTTACCTTTGTTTTATATGGAATGTGTTTTTCCTAGATCCTGTTCTAAGAACTGCTAGTCTGAAGGAACGGAGTACAGTCACTTCCCAGTAATCTGCAATTTTTTACAGTTTAAACTAGAAACACTTTATTGAATGTAAATGATAAAATTGCAAGGTTTATTTGAGAAAGACAGGACATGCGTTTTCCTGTAATTTCTTTTCACTGTCTAGGCAAGCTGCAAAGACTGCTTCCTGCCTTAAATGATCCAGCTGACAAATCTGGAATAGTGACATTCATAGCTAAGGTGGATTTTTTTTTTCATTTTTTTTTTCTGAACAACTCTGTCTTGAGGTTGTACTCATGAAAGGAGATGTAGATTTGGAAAATTGCTTCCTTCAGTATTCCAAATGCGTTTTATTCACCTCTGCCCTTAAGGGTTTCCTTGACTCAGAAGGGAATTTTAACATACCTTTTGATAGACTGTCAGCTGCCTAATCCTGCTTTGGAAATGCTGGTACTGCTTGGTATGACCAGGTATGATTATCACTTCTAAAATAAACAGAAGCAGCAAATGATTGCTTTGATGGTTAGCTGAACCCTTAACAAAATGTTAATCTGTTGTGACCCAGAAATTCTGCTCCTTCCTGTTGAGCTGTGCAACATTCACATCCCAGACTTAAATTAAATTCACATCACAGAATAAAACTTTTCTGGAAAAGCTTTGAAATTACCCTATATGCCAAAAAAAAAACAAACAAACAAACAAAAAAAACACGACTGTTCTTTCAGGGTTGAACTCAATAATTAACAATTATTTGTAGTAAAACACACATGCACAGCTTTTTTTTTTATTTATTTCCTCTGGATGTCTAGAAAGGGTTCTGACAGTGTTGTGCCTAGCATAACTTGATTTTTTTATTCTTTATTATCACTTGGACCTCTATCACTTGCATAGATATCGCTTGCACTAAGAGATGTGTACTTGCTGGCACTAGGGACAGGTAGCCAAGGTCTGACCTCTTCACTGCTACTGTGGTTTATCTCTTTCTGACAGCCGTCTTCTGCCTTTGCTTTTCTGGGTATTCAAGAAGATGATTTTTAATTATTTCTTGAACTTGAAGAAAGTTTAAGTATTCTTTAGCCAGTAAGAGGTTCCTATATACCATTTCTGTCAACTCTCCATAAGGTAGAGGTGGTCAAACTAATAGGATTAGCTTGTTAAGAACTGATGGGGAGGAGGGCTGGTTTGATTAGTGCTTTGGCTACTTCGAAAGAGCAGAATTCTACTGGAAATTGAACGTGTGTGGGCAGGGGAAGGTTTGGATCAACTACTGACAGACAGACCTGCTTGGCAGAATCGGAATGTATGTCACTGGGCATTTTTTCCTTTCACGTGTGAATGCTGTCTTTATGATCTCTATCTTTTTGGTGTTCTCTGTCACCAGCTTAACTCATATAACTAGCATTTTCACCTACCTTGCCACATGTCCTGTACCTTTTACTTTGTTCCCCTGCCACCTGTCTCTTCTGTAATTGCATATTATTGTAGTTACTGCTTCTTATTCTGTCTGCAACAGAGTCCCTTAAAAGTAGAAAAACCTGCTTATCTTCCAGGCTTTTGTAAATGTATTAAATGATTTATGTCTTATTTGTATGGGGGAGGAAAATATGTTAGTAAATTTCTAGAATGAGTCCACTTATGTACTGAAGTAAGTACTCATGCAAGTGCTAGTGGAGCCTGGGACTTGTCAGGCTTTTTCTTCTGTAAATTTTTATTTTGTTTATTAAAATTTTTTAAAACTTCTACCAAACATAAAACTAAAAATATATTTTTTTCTTTCCTCTCCCAACCGAAGAACTTGTCCCTTTGTACAGCAGCTCTAATGTACATCTTGAGTAGGGATCGTTTGAACATGGATTTAGACAGAGCTAGTTTAGATCTGATGATACGGCTTTTGGAATTGGAACAAGATGCTTCTTCTGCCAAGCTCCTGAATGAAAAAGACATGAATAAAATTAAGGAAAAAATTCGGAGACTATGTGAAACTGTTCACAACAAACATCTTGATCTCGAAAACATCACGGTGGGTATTGTGCTTTTGTTTGAAAGACTTGACAGTA
Organism: Aythya fuligula; assembly: GCF_009819795.1. Taxonomy (NCBI): domain Eukaryota; kingdom Metazoa; phylum Chordata; class Aves; order Anseriformes; family Anatidae; genus Aythya; species Aythya fuligula. Next base: position 9,059,239 of record NC_045565.1, on the reverse strand, counting down.
GTGGAATGTTTAATAAAATGGAATTGATAGTATCAGCTTTAATTTCCTATATCACAACTCAGAATTCATGATGCTGTCTGCGATGGTGAAAGTGTTGCAAGTGTTGATTGCAAGTGTTTTCTTTTTTTGAACTTAAAATTTCCTTCATAAAAGCCAGATGAAGTTATGTTCTTCAGCTCTCTGGTTCACTGACTGATAAGTTCGTTAAAGGTAGCTATTAAAACAAGTAACAGCCGTGTGTTAAAGGATCGCATTCAGTTTGACTTCTGTTTATCTGCCTACATTTTCATCTGTGTATATTCCTTCACAAAGAGTAGTGGTGGTTATGTGGGAATACGAGTGTTGTGTGTTAAAGTGGAGTTGTGGTACAGGAACTTCTATTTAATAATAACAATATTGTCTGTCTTCCAGAAACCAATTTTTCTCTGCAGGGAGTGTAGTAGCAGATCTATCAATAATCTTACGTGTGGATAAGGGTTGGCTTTTATGCTTTGTTTCTCGAGCGTACTTGTTTTTTATGAATGTATCTTCAGATGCAACAGAGTGAACACATGTTGTTTAAAAATAAATTTGGCCATGGTTTGATGCTAGTTACTGAGCTAGCTTGAAAAATCAAAGGGTAAGTTGCAAGTCTTCTGAGAAGAGTATTTTTAAAGACTTGATGACAGATTGACTAGATGACTGGTCATAGATGGCACAACTTAGTGCTTTTGCTTTCATCATATTTCAGTATAACATGTTAAGATGTTAATTTTTTTTAACATCTTTTAATACTTTCTTTAAAGTTTCAAGATTGTTATAAGGTTTTTGCTATTTTTAATCTAGTTCTTCACAGTGACAGGAGATCTGATCTATTATGAAGTGAGCTTTTTAGAGTTTTATCTCTGCAAGAGATGTTTCAACTCATCAGTAACCTGAAGATAAGATTGTGTTCAGTGTTCGAGTAGTCTAAAAGATGATATGCCTTGATGAACCGGCAACTTCTTCTGTAGTTCCAGCGACTTCTTTTTGTCCTTTTGACACCTCAGCCCCAGCCCAAATTTCAGATGTGGAACAGACAGCTGAATTGGCATGAAAAGTCAGTATTACATAGCATTGGGAAGAGTTGAATATTAGGGGAGGACGGTAGTCTTGATGGCATAATTCTTAACCTTGATAAGCAATTTAGGGTGACAAAGGAGAATTATTTCAGTGTTTCAGTTTTAGGCATGTTTCCCATAAGTGTGTGGAATCTGTAGGTAAAGAACTCAGTTACTTTTCTGGCCTATAGAATCTGCAAAAGCAGAATAAATTTGAGTTGATGTTCTCTGCCTTCACTGTTAAGTCGTGTGATAAAATCTTAAGATATCAACACAGAACAAATTTTGTTTTTTTAGGTGACAAGTAGCAAGGAATTGGTGTAATTACTGTCTTAATTCTGAAGACTCACATAGCTCGCTATCTCAGTGCCAAGGTATTTTTTGCACTTCAAAATGTAAGACAGCTCTGTTTATTAAGTGTGGAACAGCTAGCATAGGTTCCTGATTGCTAAAGCATCCAGCCACGCTGACCACTGTCTCCTATTACAGCTTTTCTTATATTCATGATCTCAGCTGGCCTAATGTTTTTCATGAACTGTAATTCCGTTTTTGTTTTCTTAAGCATGAGTTTTAAAAGGGAGAGGATATATTAAAGGGACTCAGTCCTGCAAGAGATACGTCCATGAGAAAAGAATTTTATCATCACACGTGTTGTTTTTTTTTCCCTGAGGCATCTTGATTTCTTAAAATTATATTGAGCTGTTGTTTCAAATGTGTTAAATACTGTAGTACCTCACAGATGGAAACTGGTTCCCTCCCAGCTGTGCCATCTAGAAGTAGACTATTCCAGTGTTCTGAGAATATTTGCAAACCAAATGATACAAATAGTTTCTCTGTCAATTTATGATAGTTGCAATGGTAAGTTGAGACAATAATGAACTTCATGTGTGGAGCATAAAGTTGTGTTCACATTGGTCTCTGTCATGAGGTATAATACGTAATCTGTTTTGTACCAGATGACAAACAGGCAGAAAATTTTAACAAAAAATGCAAATCGGGGGAAAGGGGGAGGGTTATAGAAAAGATTTGTACTTTTTCAAACTCAGACATAAACACTGAGAAACATCCAGATTGCAACAGCTATTTTGATAGCTCCGGTTTGTGCTTAACCAGTTACACGTTAGGTTTTTGAATCTGAGCTTCAATGAAGGTGACCAAAGCTGCCCATATCTTTAACAGACAATGTTGTTTGTGTTACTATATCTGGAAACTAGTTTGGGCTAATTCTTGAGTATTCATAAAGCTGTTCAAAGGATTCTGTTTTCTAGACTGCTATGAACAACATTGAAAATGTAAAGCCAGAAATTGAAAAGGACTTCTCTGTGTGTTCAATTTCTTCCAAGTATTTTCTGGTTTAGGAGAAGATCAAACCTGAAACACTTAATCTTCCTGATAGCAAATTGCACTTGGCTGCCAGTCAGCATAGCCCAGTGTAGCTGATGCTTGCAAGCTAGCTCTTATCCATTGCATCATGATGAAAATGTTCAGAAGTGACTTCTCTTTTCAGTTGGTGAAGGGTTATTTTGTTTTTCAGTCTCAGCATAAGGCTGAAAACTTAAAGAAAACACGTTTTGAAACTTTGGTCTTAAAATTTTATAGTAATTGACATAATATTCATCAGAATCATAGAATTATCAAGGTTGGAAAATACCTTCAAGACTTTACTTAAAAGCAAGAATTAAATCTTGAATGACAATTTTTAGTATATACATGTTTTTAAATGTTCTCTTGACCAGTTGTATGAATATCAAATAATATCATCCTGGAGTTTTTGAAGTCTCACCACCCCTTGTAGGAAGACCAAGTACTGTATTTGAAGTACTATGTGGACTTTGAGATTTCGTGGAAACACATATAGATTAGTTAAATCTGTTGTAGCCCTTAAAATCTCTAAGGAGAGTCTCTGTTCAGCTTCTACCAATCTGATTTAGGTTATGCCTGGCTTCAGATACCTATGTTATAGAATTTTCAAGCTCAGTCTGAAAGCGTGAAAAATTTTCTGAAGATGGGAAAGCTGTGGAGAACTAGGGATCTGTCAAACTGCAGTCTGCAGGTTCTTTCCCTTCCTCCCTCAAAACACTTGCTCATTTGGTTGGCCTCAGAAGGGCAGTTCTACATCCATTGCTTAAAATGTTGTCTGCTATTATGTTTTTAACTTAATTTGTAAAAGCAAGGTTTTGGACCTTTTATCTCCCAGTGATAAGAAAAGTTTGAAACCAAGTGGGCCTAACTTCCTTCCTGTGGGAGGACTGAGTGAGTAGCTGCTGGCAATTAAAGATGGTTACCTGTTGCCAGGGTGGTGAAACAGTGGCAGGAGTAATTGCAGCTCTGTGTTTGTTTCCTCTGTATGGGAAATTGAGATGCTGATGACTCAGTGAGCAATGACCTGTAGTAGATTTGCTGCTGCTCATGTTCTTTTACCCCCACGATGCTTTCATGACGCAAGGGCACTTCCACTTACATTGGAGAAATGCAGTTATTAACCTGTATGCTCATCAGTGACTGCTGCAGAGGTTGCTTCTGAAAAAAATAAATAAAGAGTTACTTTTGGGTAGTAATTCTTCTTTATCAGCATTGATCTTGAACTTTCTTCTCCTTGGAGATCAATAATCTGGAAAAAAAAAGGAAAGCAGCTGAAGCTGTCAAGGTTGGTGGGGAGGAATCATACAAATAACAACTTGGTTTTCAAAGACAACAGGGTGTTTATTCAAGCCTGGTTAGTACTTTGTTCAGGCGATCGGCTCCGCGGCAGACGTGTTCTGCAGCGAAGCAGGGGACCGAGGCGGGCAGGGCTTTTTGTCCGGCATCGAGGCCACTCGGGGGAGCCGCCGGGACCCGGCAGTCCTCGCGAGGGAGGCTGACGAGGTGCGGGCGGAGCCAGCAGCGCCCCCTCCCAGGCTGTTTAAAAGTTGCCCCTAGGGAGCGCGAGCGACCAGGAGCGCGGCGAACAGGGCATGGTGCGTCGAAGGGCGTGGCACGGCAGTTTGCACGGGCAGGGCGAGCAGGGGGACTGTTGCAGCTGCCTCTCCCTTTGGTGCTTGTAACCTGCTTGCGTAGAACCTGACCATGGTATCAACCAGGCAGAAAACCGTGGCCTCCGCATCTCGTGCGGCATCTCCAGCCACGGTCACCAGTGTGGCTAATCAGACGGAGGGCTCGGGGAAACACGCAGCCGTCCAGGTCCTGGGCTGCAGAGTGTGCCCCCAGCCTTCTGTCGGTCTCCGACAGCAGTGGTGGGTATGCCTGTGGGAGGTGTGCCCAGGTTGAAGAACTGCTCAGCCAGGTAGCGGAGCTCCGGGAGGAGGTGAACAAGCTCAGGAGCATCAGGGAATCAGAGATGGAAATTGACTGGTGGAGGTGCACTCTACCCTCTCTGAGGCAGGCTCACGAGCCTGCCACAGCACAGGCGTCTCCTGTTATGCAGAAGACGGAGGTTCCCTCCTCCTGCCAGGCAGCGGGAGGAGACCTAGATCAAGGGGGGGAATGGAGGCAGGTGCCTATTCGGGGTGGTAGGCGAGCCCTCTCTCTGCCCACCTCACCTTCTCATCTACCCTTAAATAATCAATATGAAGGACTAGAACAAGACAATCTGAATGACAAAGTAGATAAAAACCCATCCCAGTTGGAGGGGGCGCCTAAGACAAGGCGACCTACACATTGCATTGCCACATCATCCTTCAAAAAAGAAAGAAGGGCTATTGTTATGGGGGGCTCCCTTCTGAAAGGGACAGAGGGACCGATATGCCGACCGGACCCAACCCGCAGAGAAGTCTGTTGCCTCCCTGGGGCTCGGGTGAGAGACTTCACCAAGAAAGTCAAGCGCCTGGTACAGCCCACTGACTACTACCCGCTACTGGTCTTTCAGGCTGGTAGCGATGAAGTAGCAACGAGAAGTCCGAAGGCGATCAAAAGAAACTTTAGGGATTTGGGGCGACTACTTAGAGGATCAGGGGCACAGGTTGTGTTTGCCTCTGTCCTTCCGATAGGGGGCATCAAAGCTGAAAGGCGTGCTGTTCACATGAACTTGTGGCTTCGAGACTGGTGTGACCAGCAGAACTTTGGTCACGGTTCTTTGATCACGGGAAGGTCTATGCTACACCGGGCCTGATGGCACCGGATGGGATGCGCCTCTCTCAGAGAGGGGTAAGGATCTTTGGTCAGGAGTTGGCAGGGCTGATAGATAGGGCTTTACTGTTATTCCCAGGAGGTGCTGAGGTTTGCGCTTGTATCCTGGAATATGCTGCGCATCTCAGAATAAGCACAGCACTCCTTGAAGTGTTAGAAATCAAATGTGTCACGTAGGGAAGATAACTATAAAGTGGTTGAATTTGGTTGACTTTATTGTGATCTTATGGCTTTTTCTCTGGCTGCTCGTTGTTGTATTTGTGGCATGTTAAATTATTAGGCTTATAGTAGTCCGCATTTACTTGTGTGTTTTTCAGAGATTACAGAATTCAATGTTCTGTGTAGATATAAATCTTATGCATATTAGACATGTGTATATATATATATAATGTTTTATTATTAACATTTGGCTTTTTTAGAAGCTCTTATAAAAACAAGATAAACAGTCTTTTATAGATGGGGTTTGTTCTGCTTAAAAATACTGCAGGAGATTAACTAAGATAATCACCTAAAATCTGTTCAATTTACAGAGAGTAAGCTTATCTTCAGTGCTGTAGAATTTCAGTATGTATTCCTCTTAAGAAAAAAGAATCCACTAAATATAGTAAGATTTTTTATCAGCATCATAGTTGATTTTTTTTCTTTATTGCATTTAAAGTAAAGTCACAAAAAACTTGGTTAGAAACATGTATTTTACAAAGCAGCAAAGTTAATGTATCTGAGGAAAGAGCAGTGTTCACTGCAGGTTTTTTCCTACCTGGCTGTTTTGCTCCGTTCCTTCTACCACTAGTCTCTTTTGGTAACAGGAGAAGCAGATGAAAACAGGCTGTTTAGACTTTCTAAAATATTAAAAATGTCAAAAAAAAGTTGAGAGTGCTAACATATCTTTTTAATGAGTACCAAGGTTTTGTATTTTTTTAGATGCACATGTTTCTCTATTCTTGCTCCCTCTGGTGGTTTTTCTACTCAAACTGTAACCTTGTTTTGTATGAGGTGTATTTGTATGATCCGATGTGCTGGCTGCAGCTGCATATGCTGACTTCACTAATTCTGGAATCAAACTCTTTCAGACCGGGCATTTGGCAATGGAGACATTACTGTCTCTCACCTCAAAACGAGCTGGGGACTGGTTTAAAGAAGAACTGCGACTCCTAGGTGGTCTTGATCATATTGTAGATAAAGGTATATCGGAGATCCTGTTTTTACAGTATGCAAAAATTAGTAAATCCAAGATGTTTGATTTTCTTAATATTAATTTTCTTTGCTCAAGAATAGAAAAAAATATATATTCTCAATTTTTTAAAATGCACAATTTTATGTCAAGTTATTGGGAAATATTAGTGACAAATCTCTTCGTGTGGGATTGAAAGAACATTAAAGTACTTCAAAGTACCACACAACAATGTATCTGTAAGATATGTGGACTTACTTGCAGTTAAGAAACATAATTATGTACTGTACAATCTCTTAGTAGAAAATAAAATATACAGATAGTTAATTAGTGTGGCAACAATCACAGCCTTCTTTTAATTTACCTAGAAATGTAACAATTTTGGAATGCTGATCATGTCTTTGAGATTGTTTCCTAGTATTACAGGGTTATTAAGGTGTAAAACAAGGTTGATAGCAACTCTCTGAATAGCTGGTTAAATCGGAATGCTTGGCTTTTGAAGGCATCTTATTGACAGTGTAAAATTTTTTTGTTGTTTAGTTAAAGAGTGTGTGGATCACCTAAGCAGTGATGAAAATGAAGAGAAATTGGTTGCCTCGTTATGGGGTGCAGAAAGGTGTTTACGGGTTTTAGAAAGTGTAAGTATGAACATTACATTTCTGAAAAATGCTTTCTCTAACGTGTTCGGTAAATATATAGTTACATAAGTAACAATAAACGTTTTAATTGAAGCTATTAACATTGTGAGGTTTATCAGTGTTCCTGGAACGTTGGAAGTTTTGTTCATTAATTTAGAATATCACTCACTGTTGTTGAGAATAACTGTGTATAACCTGATGCTTTTTTTACGTTCCTCTGAAAAACTGCTGTTTGTTTTCTTTTGTTATGAGATGGACTTTAGCGTGAGTCTAGTATAACACAGCATAATGTGTTTTCTTAAAACTATAAATTGATGTGTATATTATATGAATTACTGCATTCAGACGTCAGCTAGCTAAGTGCTGAAAGAGCAAACTGCTTTGAAGGTCACAGTAGATCTGTAGTCAGTTGATCATGTATATTGAGATGGTAAATGTTTTTCAATGAGAAGTTTGAGCAGAATTAAAATGTGTGGTAATTTTTGAAGAGCTTAACTGAGAGAAACCTTGTGCGTGTGCTTCCCTACAGAGCCTCATTTTGTTAAGTTTCATATTTGTTGTTACTCTTTTTGCTTGTGATATTGTAAGCAAATAGAAAAATGTGATGTTTTTGAAATATTGCTCTGCATGTCAGAAAGAGGTGTTCAGGTTCAAAGTACAGGTCAATGAGTCTTAAGATATTAAGCCTGAGTCAGAGGTCAAGTAGCTGCAGTGATACTTCCTGACTAAAATAGCAAGATAAACTCAAGGATACTGTAAAAGTAAGCTAAAAAATGAGTACAATGAACAAATGCAGATGTGGCTACTTCAAAGTTACAGTACCTATCCCTTTACTTCAGAATAGTGAGAGAAAAATTTTCAGATCTGTTTTCTGCTATTATATTCTATGGATGGAATTGCCAAGCAACAGCACAAGAGACTTGTTTAGTGGCAGAATATTCAAAATTGAATTTGAGGATGGCTTGTGATATAGTAAAATCCTTAGGAATTTGGGAGAGAGGACAAATCAGTGTACCATATAACAAAAATTTAAGAAGAGCTTTTACTGTTTCTGTAAATTGATTCTGTATTCCAATCAAGAGAATTGAGGAAAAAGTTTATAGTTAAATGCTCTTAGTTACAGCTCTTAGAAGTGGAGTTGACATCAAGTCTTAAATAGCAAAATATTTCTTTGTATATGCAAGCGCATACACATGCATTGGGACTACAGTGTCCCAGGATACAGGTTCAGGTTCTGCTGTGGCAGAATATCCTCTTACAGAGTTCCTGTGTGCAGCATATCAGGGAAGATGGCTTTATATGCAGTGCCACAATCTTGTGGGATTACTTAAAAGTAGGAAACTCCAAGGAAATACTGGTACAATAAGTGAAAACTTATTCTGGATAATAATCAAGAAAAATGGATCTAAATAAAGTGGAGTGGTAGTGGAAGGGAATAGTTCTTTCAAGGAAAAGGTTGTTTCTTTTTTTTAATATTACTTTCTCCTCCCCTTTTTAGGTTACTGTGCATAATCCAGAAAATCAGAGCTATCTGATTGCATACAAAGACTCGCAACTCATAGTCTCCTCAGCTAAGTAAGTTGTAACAAAAAGACATTTTTGCACAGCTCTGCATGTGATAATGGCAAGGAATTTGGAATTTGCTATACAAGAAAATTCCAGGGGAAAAAACTTCATTTCTGTGTTGCTTTTCAGTAATATTCAAGTTATTTTAGATGAGGGTATTGGTAACTGCCTGAGTACTAAGAACATGTAGTTATTGTTGGTTCTGTTGAAGTTGCAAACTGTGGATTAAGATTTTAGTACCAAAATAAGGTGAGCACAGAAGAGAAGCTACTTTTGGTAAGCTACTTTTGTTGATAGTGTTTTATTATCTTAAGTGTTCTTTGGAATGAAGCATAATAGTGAGTTGACAGTTAATGTAACTAAGAATAAAGAAAATTTTGTTCTGAACTGTTCTCCCAGCCCCACTTATCAATCAGGATGAGGTCTCAGTTGACTGGCAGAGACTGAATCTCTCTTGCACTGCCCAAGTGGTTCATACGAAAGCAAATTAGGCTGAAAATTTGACTGTGCAGACCTCACTGGAAAAAGAATGGCATGGTTGTAGGCTAAATATTTTGAGTGGTTCTTTAAATTAAAGAAAAAAAAATCTACTTACTGTGCTAGTTAGTCCAATCTGTCCTTTTGACATCTTAGTTGTGTTTATAATTGAAATCAGCACTCTCACTTTGTGAAACTAATGTAATGCAGTAGAATTATGTCTCATCCGGTAGTGTTATGAGATGAAGGCTACTTCTGCTGGAAAATCACGTGTCACTTATTTGTCACAGAATAGGCATAGCTCTGGTGACAAGACAGGTGAACAGTTAGAAAATACTATCAGAATAATGTTGTGCCTTGATGGTCAGAGGATACGAGAGGCTGTTTTTAGGGAGAGGAGATGCCTTAAGACATTGTGATGAAGTTGGAAAGAAAAATATGAACTTTTGCACTTGAAATCTCAAGCTGTTAAAGCTCTAGGCAACAAAGCTTTCCTGTTTTTGTTTTATTTTCACAAATTCAGTTGAACTCATAAAAGATTTTATAGGTGACAGGCTTATCATCTAGCCATACAGATTAGGCACCTTACACTTTTATCAGGAAAATGCTGCATAAATTCCATATTTGCTGTTTTCCCGATTAAATAAGTATAAAGTGAAATATCCTGTATGTTATCCAGGTAATTTTGTTCTGTGTCTTCTCTTTGCAGAGCATTGCAGCATTGTGAGGAGTTAATCCAGCGATATAATCGTGCTGAAGATAGTATCTGTTTACCAGACAATAAGCCTCTGCCTCACCAGAATGTAACCAACCATGTGGGTAAAGCAGTGGAAGACTGCATGAGGGCCATCATTGGTGTCTTGCTCAACCTAACGAATGATAATGGTAAAAACAAACAAAAAAATACACCTATTCAGTGTTACAGCGTCAGAGATAGTATGTTAATGTAAACCCTTATACTGATGCTTTTTTTTCCATGTACAGTGCAGTAAAACAGTATGGTAAAGTATGGTAGATGCTTGCTTTGTAGCAATCAGTAATTGTTTTCTGGGAATTGGGTGGGTAGCTGCAAGTATGAAGTGTAAACAAGATGCATGCTTGGGCCAAGAAAGCCCAGTTTATCCTGAGGGCCAAAAGGTTTTATCCATCTGTTCAAAATAATGAAAAATCCATCTTCTAAAAATTGAGCCTTTTAAACTTTTTGTTTACAGAATGGGGTAGTACGAAAACAGGTGAACAAGATGGTCTGATAGGCACAGCTATGAATTGTGTGCTTCAGGTTCCAAAGTTCCTACCTCAAGAACAGAGATTTGATATTCGGGTGCTGGTAAGCTCTTGTGTTTGTTGCATGAATATTAAATGATTTGCTGCCTGCTTGTGTGTTTAACCACTCCAGCTCCAAATTAAGGAGCAGCCTCTACAAACTTCATTGGCCGTGTCCTTAGTGAAGTACTTAAAGGAGGTTTCCGTAAGGTCCAGGGAAAACTCAAAGATTTGACGACTTTGAGCTCTCCTTTTCTTTGTGCATGATGGGAATAAGTAGATGAATTGTGAGAGACTTAGGTAAATAAGTCTGAATTACCTCATTTTCAAATGTCTTTTCAATTTTAGAAATATAGTGGATGTTATTGAGATAAAGGCAGTGTCAAATTTACTTCAGCGTACATAAAATGCATCTGTGGCCTAAGAAACACTAAAACCGTATGTGTGAATGGTCTTTTAAGAACAGAAGCTGAAGGTTGGACCCCTGAATCCCTAATCAATAAATCAGATCTCACCTTTAAAAACATTTGAAATGGTTTTATTCAGAATCGAAAAATCTTGTTTATCAAACTGTTTTATAAAGGTGTTAGTATGTATGTTTCCTGAGAAATATACAGCCTAAAGACGTTTTGATAATTTTTTTTAATGTGTGTAATATTCTTTGATTTTCCAATTCTTGCAGGGATTGGGTCTGTTGATCAATCTAGTAGAATATAGTGCTCGGAACAGACACTGTCTTGTCAATATGGAAACATCATGTTCTTTTGACTCATTCTGTGCGGGAGAAGGAGATGATAGCCTAAAGATAACTGGACAGATTGATGCTGTTCAGGCTTTAGTGCAGGTAAGAAAGGAGCCAAAAATGTGTTTTTCCTGTAATAGTCACCATTTTTCATTATCAGACTTTCAAGGAAGAAGAAAGAACTCAGCAGCAAAGATGCTTGTCAAAGTTTTTTGTTACGCATTTTGAGAATGTAATACAGCACAGTGAGGGAAGAGGGGTGCTACTCACAACTTGGCAGCATTATTACAGACATCTGAAAGCTGCTCTTGTGCTCTGTAGAGCTTTCTTGTTCCTGTATAGTTTATTCCTTGTGCCATTTTTAAGCAGCTGTAAAAATTGAAAGCTACTTGTCTCATCTACTTTGCTTTCATAGATTTTTAAGTACTGTTTCTATGGGAGTTTAAGACCTTTTTTTTTAAACCATGCTATATCAGGTTTTTAATGTGAATATAATGCATGTGGGTTTGAAACACCATTCTTAAATGTTGAATTGACTAACTTCTTAAAAGAAATCCACTAATAATTTTGGTGAGTAAGCTCCAACATGCAAACGAAAATAAAAGTAAGTAACAGGATCATTTACAACCTTTTAATTTTAATGGAGATAAGCTTACGGATTTTTAGCAGTTGTTGTATTTCATTATGTGAAATGACTGTCCAGCAGCAGACAAAAATGTCAACAATCAGGATATTAATAATATTAAGTATTTCAATGTACACAGCTGTGCAAAGCAATATTTAAAACTGGTGGTTATATGATTTGGGAAGTAATTCACAAGATGTAAGTGTGTAGTACAAGATTGGTTAAGTCACACTCACCTTAAAATGACTTGCTAAGTCATCTTAAATTACTCTTTAAATTTTCAAATTTTTACTTTTTACATATCAAGGGAAAAGTTAACAGAGCAATTAGAGGATAGTTCACATGAAAAGAAAAAAGAGGATTGGTAAAGAACAGAAATTGACAAGAAAATTTGGCAACTTTTACTCTTGACGCTGTCTCAAAAAAGCAACTAAGCATTTTTGATACCTAAGAGGAATCTGCCAGTTGCTTGAACATTGGGGAGGGAAGGAGTCAAGCCTTTTCTGTAGAGCACAGCATTAGTGTTGTGATAAATCATGTTACCCTTTGAAGAAGAAAAGGCTATTGTAAAGAATAGTATTGAAAGCTACCTTATTAATGGGTGAATTGTGAAGGAGAAATATACTTTCAAGTATTAATTCCGTGTGTGTAGGGTTTAATTTATAATTGAAATCTTTCTGAAATTTTCCTTATCAGCTATTTCTTGAGCGTGAGCGAGCAGCGCAGCTGGCCGAGAGCCAGACAGATGAATTGATTAAAGAAGCTCCCACTGCTCAGCATGATAAGAGTGGGGAATGGCAAGAAACAAGTGGGGAGATACAATGGGTCTCCACAGAAAAGTCAGATAGTACTGAAGAGAAAGATAAGAAGGAAGAAGATGATGAAGAACTTGATCTTAATAAAGGTATGTTGGAGGGTTTTGATGAGCTCAGAAAAAGGCAAGAACTCTGTGATGGTGTAAACTCTTAACTTGTCTCCTACTTCCTGTCTATCTGCAGTCCACTAGGCTGAGATTTCCTCAGTGTATTCCCCACAGTACTACTACTTACTTAATAGTGCCTTCTCTCTGTCAGTCCCTTTAAAAATAAAAAATAAAAAATTAGGTATGTTCTGTGTAAGAAATTCTGAAATGGAACTTTTAGGCCTTTATAGTTTTCAAGGCCTTTTGCAGAAGAACAATATCTGCCTTAATTTCATATTCCACTGTGTTTTGACCCTTCTTGTTTCATACTCCATTCAGTTCTTTTCTCTTTTCCCTGATTTACTTGCATGTATGCTGCTTCTGCCTTCTGTCCCCATTTTCTTTTTCTGAGTTCTTCTTGCTCCATCAGTGGTATCTTAGGTACCTGTGTGATGCCTTGATGTGCCTCATCTTTAGGAATTTATTTCAGGAATTTGAACATCTTTAAGCTGAATTACATGGTTTGTTTCTGGAAAATACAGCTGGTCAAAAACATTAGTCGTTCTCAGTTGAGTGGCTCATGTTAATCTTCTGATAGCAAATGCACTATCTTGCTTTTTTGAGCCTTGCTCTATATTCTTCTTCCTTTTTTTTTTTTTAATTCCATCAGCCATTGTCTGTAGCTATTTGTGACTTGTCCCCCAAAATGCTGAGCCAATAGCAAAAAGTCCTGTATCCATTATTTGTAATATGAAAATCTTCTCTTTTGTGCAAATCTCATTGGCTTATAGCATCACAGGAAACGTATTTTGTTGTTAAACATACAATTTGCCCATTGAAATGGTATGACGATAAAAGTGCTATAAAATACAATGAATTGAAAGGGAATGAACACCATTTTTCTGTTCAAGAATGTCTGCTAGCGAGATAAGTAAGGAGTTTGATTCTTGCCTCTAAAATCTCAGTGCATTTTGTTTGAGAAAACAGAATTCTGGAAAGTGATAATGAAAGATTGTATTTGAAGCAGTAAAGGATACCAGCTGCTTAGAGGATACAATACACTGTTGTCTCTTTTCACAGCTCTTCAGCATGCTGGGAAGCACATGGAAGACTGCATTGTGGCCTCATACACAGCATTGCTTCTAGGCTGTCTCTGCCAAGAGAGTCCAGTAAGGGAATAAGTCAATAACTCCAGTAAAATATTTAGTGAAGTAATAATTTGTGGTGTTGAAATGGGTTTATTAAATCAGGGTTCAATGTGAGCTGGTACACTGATGAAGCTAACTTAATGTATATAGTTCTATGGAAAATTGCCAGAAGCATTCCATCCAAAACAAATCTTTTGAACATCAATATGTTTATCAAAGAAAAACAGGAATTGAACATTTAACCTCTTCTACCTTTCTAGTGTTTGTTGTTAGTCTTAGCTCACAAATGAACTAACACTGGAAAGGTGAAGGAAGGTTGGCTAACCTGTTCTATAATGATAACAGCTTGCTTCATTTTTCAGCAGTTTCAATAAGCAAGTTAACAGCCAATCTGTTTTTCATCTTAGTCTGCTATTTTATTTCCAGTGAAGTTTGTATGAAATTGTGTATGTCCACATTAGTTGAAGATGATTGCCTTGGGTTGGAAATACATAATGGAAAGTTGAAGTTAAAAATGTGGAACTCTGGCATTTCAAAACTTCATAAACTTTCCTGTCAAATGCATGCTCAAATGAAGATGAGGTTCAGCATGCCTTCAGGCTAGTTTAAATTTACCATGATGGCAAAAATGTTCTTGAGCGTTCTGTTCTGTACTTTACACCTTAACTTTCGATTACCTGTGCATAATTTTAGTGTTTGGACAGGTACTGATAGTAAATTCAAATACTTTCAACCCCTGACAGTTATGAAGGGAGATTGTTTCCACATCAGGAGAATAACCTCGTCATTTCTTTGAGTTCTTGATAGCCTTGGAGGTCCTGGGGAGGTCTGATGTTGGTAATGATCTTTAACAGGGAAAACAAGTTGCAGGAGTTGCTGTTTCCTAGAAATAAACACCTTAAATATATGAGTTTTGAGGGACTTGAATCATAGAGATGACAGCAAAAAGCTATCTTAATCATGCTATGAATATATTTGTCTTGCATCTCATGTGAAGAGTAACATAGTTCTCGGTGTTGGAAAAATATGTCACAAATTAAAACTTTTTTTTTTAATTTCTTAGATCAACGTGACTACTGTGAGGGAATACTTACCTGAAGGGGACTTCTCAATAATGACTGAAATGCTTAAAAAATTTCTCAGTTTTATGAATCTTACTGTAAGTAATACATACATACATATACATATATATATTTAATTTGATGGGTATAGATATTTGTGTAATTGTGTTATCTGCTAATAACCCATACATTTTTAGAAGTTTTTACCATTTTCATATGTCTTCAGAAGAGCTTTAGGGGGATTATCTCTGTTTTTAGGTACTGAAGGCCTGTTCATATGATACTATTGTAGTAAATAAAAGGAAGCTACTCTGATTCCATTTCAATGCTATCGTTCAGGAAAATATTGTGAATCTTCTTCCTGATCCTAATTATTTTTTACTGATAAGTAATTCTAAACCCTAAAATTCTGATATGAGCATAGCTCTCAATATTTTAGAGGTAATATTGCACATGCTTATTTGTTA
The DNA here is from genome assembly GCF_009819795.1 of Aythya fuligula. Classification (NCBI taxonomy): domain Eukaryota; kingdom Metazoa; phylum Chordata; class Aves; order Anseriformes; family Anatidae; genus Aythya; species Aythya fuligula. Next base: position 9,043,976 of record NC_045565.1, on the reverse strand, counting down.
CTTCTTTCTCTTCTTTCAGTGTGCTGTTGGAACAACAGGCCAGAAATCTATCTCTAGGGTGATTGAATACTTGGAACACTGCTAGATACTTAACTTCTGCTGCAGGCACTCTAATGCTGGAGCTACCCTTAGACAAAAGAAGAAGTCATGAAAGAAGTCCTTGAAGGATATACCAAGAGCATTCATCTGTGTCATTCGTGTTCGGATTTTTAAGGCTACCTGGTCTCTTAACCATGCATTCAGCATTTTCTAAAAGACAGTTACTACATCAATCTGCAACTATCAAAAATGAGGGGAAAAAGGTTCTGAGGAAAGTAAATAAAGAAACCATGCTGTTTATGATGCAGTGCAGTATTTAAATATTTTTGGCAGGGTTTACCCTCCCTATCTTTTTTTCTTGCTTTGTTCGTGACAAGTTTCAAGGGGAAAACTTGCTGCTGATAGTGCAACTGCTGTTTACTGTTGAGCCACTGTTTCATGCCAGCCAGGTGCAAAGGCAGCTTAGCTACTGAGGTATCAAATGTCCTAATAAAGAAGTTCTGGACAGCAGCACCGCTCCTATTTGAGTTTAATTTGCTCTTGCTTTTTTATTACTAGATTATTCCAAAATCATAAAATATAAATTTTTAAATACTTTTGTGATTTTAACTACTGTCTATATTTAAAATTTGTTGGAATCCAAAGAGGCGAGGATTGGATAGTTTATTTTTTATACTGTTTTGATTGAAATTAGGTTGAACTATTTCTCAGTTCTAAAACTGTCATGGCCCATGTACTGTAAACTGATAGACCATAACACTTCGTAGATCCAAGAAGCATGCAAACCCATAGACACATAAAGCCATTTGAGAGAGGGTGTGTTATCCGTAAAATAAACAGCAATTGTAAAAAAAAAAAAAAAAAAAAAAAAAAAAAAAAAAAAAAAAGTACCCTGTTAAAAATAAATAAATAAATAAATCCCAGGTTAGTTTTACACTTCTAATGAGCAAAACCTTTGAAATGCTGTTTTAATTGTTTCAAGGAACCGCTCAAGATGTATTTTATAATGTTCAATACAAAGAATTTGGATGTTATAGGGGGAAGAATTTTAAAGAAGCTAAAACACCAATGGGGATTAATGGTTCCAGCTGACATAATCTTTCTATTTCATTCTTCTGTAGTATGACAAAGTTAAAATGCATACAACACAAAGCCTTAAATTGCTGATATAGCTAAGATTTTGTTCAGTCTGAGGTCTAGTTCATAGCAAAGCATTGTGTTTGAAGACTTAAATGGAACAAAAAATCCCAGAAATTACATGACTTTGTTTTTAAAAAGAAAATAAACAAAAAAAAACCTTCTTGCACTCATTATTCAGACCAAAAGAATTGGTAATTATTTTTATTAAGCTGGTCTTGAATATTTGCAGACTGTTCTGAGATCTGCTTCATCGACATTTTTAAATACCTGTATGGGTAGTTACATCATGTTATTCCATTGAATTTGTAAAACTTGAAGCCATAAAAATATTAGTTCTATGTATAATGAGGGGGAAATAACAGGAAATCTAACCTGCTTTTAGATCTTGTGTTATTTCCATGTATAAAGTTACAAACTCGTGCTTTTGTATCAGTGCCAGCTGTAAATTTTTTACATACAGTGGCTGCCTTCTATGTCTTCCTATTTTTGATAATGCAGATTGTTGGGAATTCTGTAAGGAAGTAACTGATTAGTGGCAAAAATCCAATGTTGGTCATACTTTTTTGCGTTTTCTCTCATCACCTTCTAAAACTCAGTGTATCAGTGTAACTTAGAAAAGTTTTTGAGGTTGTGTTCCCCTTTGTTTAAAAACTAAACAGAAACAGCTCAGTATTGAGAAACAAAAGCTGTATGTCAATCATCTCTACCAGGAGGAAATTAACGAGTATTTTGTCCATCTAGTCATCTAGTCTTCTGATTTCAGAGATTTTCAATTGCAGCTGGATTTCAGAATGATTATATAGTTTCTGTGGAGTTATGGCAAGAGACAATACAGATATGATGTTGGGGGGGAAAGCAGGGACAACTACCTTTCTTTGTTACACTGGTAATTGTTTGGGAATTGATTTACCTCAGTGTTTAACAGTTTTTTTTAATGTAACTAATTGTCAAGCACTGACAAACGCAGATTTTTTTTTTTTGAGGGTGGGGGGAGAAATCACCCTGTGAACTGCAGTGCATTTTTGTGTGTTAGACCCTCAAATAACTCTGCATTAAAGGGTACTTGAGGCCAACTTGCAAATTAAAGTTTTAAAGTAACTTTTTTTTCCATTGTAAATATTTGTGTAAATACTCTCAATTGGAAATTAGAACAAGTAGAGTACTTTTCTGAATCCAATCCTATTTTTATTTTATACAGTATTTCTCAGCTGTGATCTTTGGAGCAAAAGCCAACGGCAGGAAAAATAGTTTGTACCAGTTTCATGAAGTATGTCTTTGGGTTTTTGTAAATAATTTTAACTCAAATAAAATTGCTACTTTCAATACATACCTTGTCTTTTAACATGTAATAAAGCACTCCTCTGAGTGACTGCAGAAAAAAAGGCAGTGTCAGGTAAATTTTCAAAAGAAAAACATAATATAAAAAGAGGCCTAAAGGTAGTGCTGTATTTTGCATTGGTGTTTTGGGACAACAGAATTAAGTGCCTGGACTCCAAGGTAATTGAACCAACTAGGGCTTGACATTTTCTGGAGAGTTGGTGAATCTCTTGATACATTTTTGGAGTTCTCCACACAAGTTGCTATTGATCTGAAAGCTGAAGGGGCATGTGACAAATCTGAAGAGCTGTAGTTGAAGTAACAAAACGTGTAAGAGCATAAGGGTAATGGGGCAGTTTGTTTTATGGTGATCCTTTTTACATTATGAAGAACGTTAATAGCTGCTTTCTTCAGCAGAAAAAATAGAAAATTGTGTTGTTCTTTTTGTTAATAGAAATGATGCTTTAATTGATTCAGGATGAATTTTTTCCATGTAATTTTCTTAATTGATCCAATTATGATACAGGTACAATATGCAGAAAGTCATCAGCTATAATAAGGACAATTGAAACTGTGCTGTGTCATCTAATTGCCACTCTAACAAGCATCAGCATAATGGAATTTTATTTCTGTGTTGTGAAGGGGTCCTTCTGCAGTTGGAAACATGGAACAGTATGTTATTAGTATGTGGCACTGTTAAAGACAGATACAGCTTTATGTAGGCAGGTGTTTCCCATGAAATTCATAACATCCAGTAAAAAGTATTTCCTCTAGGCAATTTTATCAGTAGCTATGTAATGGAAGCATTATTTGTGGGTGCTTTGAGATGACATCAGCATCTTCAGATAAACAGGACAATTGTGAAGCTTCTATAGATTTGGGAGTCAGCCTTTCACATAGATTATTTCATTTTCAGACTGTTCTGAAAAGCAGGGTTTCTGGATAATGACAAAGTAGTCTGGCATGATCTGTATAGCACTGATTTATTAGAAGCTTAATGTAAAAGCAAGTGATAGCGTTGGAGATGATTTCTCAAGCTGGCCTAATGGACTTTGTTTTCTGCTGTCAGCAGATGGAGTCTCTGAGTGGGAAGACAGGACAGTGATCACAAAGGTATAAAAGCTTTCTTCTTGCCCTGGAGTGGAGCATCTGTGCCAAGTGTGCAGCTGGAGTAGTGCAGTTCTAGGGAACTGTCACTGCTGTATGGCCACTTCTGGGTGGACAAAGATGCTGGTGGGAATTACTGGGTTTAGTTCTAACTTTTCTTTAACAGGGCATTCTAATGGGCATTCTTGGTGTTGACCATGTTTGTAGGCTTAAGTGACTCACTGAACCAATGGAGATGTTTTTGCTGTCAGATGCACTAGCAAGTATTCTGTTTTCCCTCATTTTCCCTTTCTGGACATCAGTAATTTCTTCTTTGGGTATGTGGAAGTCACAGCGTATTTAGGTAGCTGGGGCTGTTACCAGACCCAGCCTATGTTGCCTTTTCAGTAGAGTTCTTTTTCTTCCTTAATGTGCCTCCTTGTTCAAGCAGGAAAAAAAAAAAAAAAGTGTACTTGAGTTCAAAAGATAAAGGAACTTAAGTTCTTGTCATTCTTCTGTATTAAGTGCTTCTTTATATATATATATATTTTTTTTAATTATTATTTTTTGTTTTGAAATTGGAATTTGTCCTGAATCTCCTTGCCAAACATTTTCAAAATCAGGTCAATGTAATTCTTGCTGCTACTGTTTCTCATCCTACATGTAATACTTTAATTTGCCTCTGGATAAAGGACACTGCTAGATTCTTTTAGATATGTGGAACAGAAGCCATTCATATATGCTCTTTTTTACCTGCGCTACAGATCCCCTGTCTAAGGGACTCCAGTTTATTAAGACATTAGCAGCACCAGTAGGTGCAGATAGTGTTACTGTAAATAAAAGTGAAACCATTATAAATAATGGAACTGCCTGAAGTTGTTTTCCAAAAAGTAGATTGATTTACTAATGCCACAAGGATCTTCATTGCAGTTTTTGAAAACTGACCTCGATCTGCAACTATAGCGAAGTCTCAGGTTGCCATGCTTGGTATGATAGCTGTTGGTGACAACAGGCTCTGCCCGGAGATGTTGTAAAGTATCCTGGAGAAGGCAGACTCACTGGGAGGAAAGAACTACACTAGAGAGAGTGCCTTAAATATGAAGGACGCATTTGTATCTTTTACCTCTTTTTATCCAAACTGTACCTCCAAGTCTCCTAAACCCCATCTTCTGGTACTATGCAGTGAACTTCTGTTTCATCAGCTTGCAAGTAAAGGCCAAAGAATTTCTTGAAATGTGTTCTTGAAAGCTACATTACTAAGTAATAAAAAGAGTTGTGAAAATGTTAATACCTAATTCCTTTTATATCCAGTACAGACCTTAAAATTCTAACCTTGCTTAGGTAGTCCAAAGTTATCTAGAAGATTCGTTGCTGAATAAACATTAATAGTAGGGTAAACTCCTGCAGTGTAAAACTTGATGATACAGAGTAGATGACTGATGCATTTTGGAGTAAATGGAAGAGCAGCAGGGATTTTATTTAGATTTGCTGTTCAGTATAGGAATTCTTAATCAGTTTCCTGTTTTATAACGTAAGATTTAGTTGTGTGCATTTCTTTTTTCAAAAGTGGGGGAGAAAGAGTGTTAACCTAGAACACGGAACAGATTAAATGGTTCTCATTCCACCTGTAAAGATGACCTTGTGATTGCATCCTAGTATGACAGTTCAGTGTTGGTCAGGTGAGTGAGTTGGTGTGATGGTTTTTTTACTCTTTTGGCAAAACTTTCTAGCTCTGTCACTTGACCTCCTTAAGGGGATTAAGTGTGTTCTTTCCATTGAAAATAAAGAATAAAGACACTGAAAAGAGAATGCTCTACTGGGAAAAAGGCTGGAGTCAAAGGTGCACTGAAGACTTCATGTTTAAGTGTGGAGATGGTTAGTTGTCACCTGAAGAAGTATTTTTTAAAGATCTGAAGCACACTTCAGCAGGTTCTTATCTTGCATTTTCTTTTCCTTTAGTTTCACTGAAGTTTAATGAATCCAATAGAAACTAAAATGAGAAAAGTTACAAGGGTTATGATTTGAAGGAAAAAATGAAACAAACCACAAATGCATAAACTAGAAATATTTCAGCTCTTTCCAGCCAGTGATAGACATGAAAGTGTTAATTTTGCTATGATAAATGCCCTAGCAACAGTTCCTGCTGTTTGGGTTCCTTCTCCATTACAGTATTGTATCTGGTAGGAAGCCTACAACATAGTTAAAGTAGTCTAAATTCAGAAGTCAAGCAAGCCCTGCTGAAAAATATATGGGAGAGTATGTATGTAGATAAATGCATCCACCCATTTCTCCCTACCCCTATGTATTTTTCTATTACTGCAGAACTAATGCATAAAAATCAAAGTGAAGGGTGTTTCTGCAGAAATATGAGTGAGAAGAAGAAAGAAGTTGCTTTGGTATCAAATGAGTCCATTCAAAATACACACACACATTTTCTGGGAATGATCCCAAAGTTCTACAACTTCTGTTTTACAGATGTGGTGTTGGCCTGTTGTTCCACAAATTTGGCTCTTGGTAACATTTCTGGGGCAAAGTTTTTAAAATATCCAGCCTGCATTGTTTTCCTGTCAGCTGTTTAATTTATAGTTAGGATCTGAATGGAATTTAAGTACAAACCGTAAGGAAAAACTTGCAATGAGATTACTTTGCGTCACAGCTTTACTCTTAGGCATGAATTTAGGTTCAAGATGTTGATCTTCAGGTTACTGAGCCTCAAACTTAACAAGTAGTTGATTAATGTATTACATAAAATTGTGTAGCATTGGTGTTGTTTTGCTGGCTTATATCAAAGTTTTGTCTTAAGGAGTTTTAGGGCAAAGCTTGCTTATCCAATTAAAACGGTCATCTTGCTTTTCCAGTTTCAAGTGCTAAAATGAAAGATTAGCAGCAGAAATGGAGCTTCATAACTAAATAGAATTGTACGCTAAATAGAAGTGATGCAAATGTTGTTTGTAGTCTCCTTTGTCCTAGCTATTTTTATAACCTGGCAGTATATTTAGTTTTACTATTAAAAATCTAATGTTCCCAATAGAAAAATCAGATTGGAATTTGTGTGCTGCATATAGTCATGTCATATACATCTGATTTTAAACTGAAAGCTTATCTCACAACATTTTTTTTCCTTCATTTTTTCCTTCAATTCTTTAGATTACAATGAGATTCTTATTGAGGATCTTGGGGGATGGGGGAGGAATAGCTATTTTATACCAAGCAATCATAAAAATTTCTTCTTTCTTCTTTAGGTGTAGGTTATACTGGTTCTTGAAAAATGATTTCAAATGAGACAAAACAGTATTACACAAGGCTTCACATGTCATGTATTCCTGTAGAACATCACTTAAAACTGTTGGGACAAAAAGGTACTCTAGACTGATTTGCTAGTCTATTATATATCCAATTTAAGACTGTCAATAACTTCTCTTTAGAGAGGACTAAATCCATTTATGTTCCTCAGAAGAGGATATAAATATACAGCTATCCTATTGTTGTCATCCCATGTTAAGATGCTTATACGAAGATTAAACATACTGCAACTGTAGTTTTGCTTAACACCATGGTTAGCCTTCAGATTCTCAGCAAGGAGAATTGGATCATGCTGCAAAAATGTAATTTCAGCTTTTTAAAATCTTATGAAAATCACTTAATGTGCCACAGTTTTTAAATTTTGCACTAGCTGGGACCAAAGTCGTTCCTGAAGTACAGCTACCTATGTAATTCTACCCTTCTCTGTGAGGATTTTCAATAGATATGATTTTCAAAATGCAGAATTAAATGTCTGAATGTTCTCTTAAGCTAAGTTCAGTCTACACCTTTTCCTGTGAGAAACGCTTGTCAAATGCTCTGTATACGTGTAGTTCTCAGCAAGACTGAAAAACCTCCTGAATCAGTGTAGTGTGAGCATGAGGTCAGACCCAGGGGAGGGTGGCTGGGAGAGGTCCATGTGGCCAAGCCTATGCATTTGAAGAACCACTTGAAGAGCAGCAGGGGTGTGATGCCAAATACATTGGAAGAAATCAGCATGTTTACACAGCTTTGCTGAGGTCAGTAGAAGTGGCCAGCTTGGACTCTGGCCTAGGAGCTCAAGCTGTTCACAAAGGAAAAGATGGAGGGGAAGAAGGTTCTCGATCGGGCTGCTTCTACTGAACACCATCTTCTGCTGGTACTGGAACCCCCCTGTGTTTCCCAGGCCTGAATGCAACCCCCTCAGTGTTAGTGGAGTCATGGCTAGCATCTTTCCAGGAAGTGAAGCACTCAACACCACTGGACTATACTTTGTCCCAGGTCTAGCAAAATAATAAATTGCATGTTGGAAATGTTGCAGCCGGGAGAGCCAAATAAATTCCAAACCCAGATTTTACTTAACTACTTTCATGCATGAGATTCCACTTGTGCATTTAGAGAGGTGGAGATCATCTTCCTTTCAAAGGGGATTTTAGGAAGATACGTATAATTAGGCTATCAGGAAGAGCAGGACTGTTCTGCACAGCCTTAGTCACTGGCTTGGTTGATGATGTTTCCTCAACACCACTCACTTATTTCAGGAGTACATTAAATTTCCAGTGTCCTGAAGATAAAGTGAGAATTCTCGAGACTCAGATTTATGAAAGGAAATAATGTTAGCATGCTACTGCTAAAGCTTGTTGCCCATCCTTAACAGAGACATAGTGGGGACAGAAGACTTTTAACTAACAAGCTTTCCATAGAGATGAAATTAGAGCTAGAGAATTGAGTAGAAGGCTGGCTATGTAAACTCTATCAGAAGTTCGATCAACATCTGGGCCTGGCATATGGTTGCACAGCACTTCTGAAGTGTCAAGTATTTCTTGTAAGAACAAGATGGCACTGAAGAGCTCTCAGGCTCCACATGGGCTAGCAATCAGCTGGTGAGTACCCTTTGCTTCCTGAATGAGTTTCCAGTAGTAGCTCATGCTGTCTAGAATTAGTTATCTCCCAGCATGTTGCGAAACATATCACCTACAAACACTTGCATTGAAGACTGCATGCACTACTGCACCACTAACAACTTTGCTGCAATGCTGAGAATTTAACAAGATACAGCAAAGGTCTGCTTTACTTTGGTGGTATGTGTACATCTTCAAACATGATGGCAGGTTCCAGAACCAGACTGGGAATAGGTTGCCAAGTGCTTTGTTGGGAAACAGCTTTGCTTTCTTCCATTGACTGCAGTTGGAAATCACAATACACAGCTGAGATCTCTTTACATCACCTTCTATACCTCTTCCACCATCTCTTTTTGACATCAACACTTAAAGATTTTACAAGAAAGAAGTCCTTGCTTGCAGACATGCCTAAGACTTGCCCTTCGGTGTGAGGAATGAACTTTTATTCTCTTCTCTTCTTGTTTCAGGGAAAGAAAAAAAAATCTCTTGATCCAATCCTCAAGATTCTTCTAAAATGGCTTCTGTTTCAGGACATGCATGCTGACTTCCATCAGTCTAAAGTCCCAATTGATTCTTGGTTTATGGCCCGGATTTCCAGTGCCAGTTTCACAGAAATACTGAGCATACTGAAATTCAATCCTGAATTTGCACAGCACAGTAAGGACCAGCAGAGACCAGTCTGCTGTTTACTCAGGAATGAACTCACTAGTGATAAATGCAAAGCAATACACATAAGGAAAAATAGCTCCACATTTACAAGAAGTTAGATGGTAAATTAGCTGTGGCCAGCAGGACAAAGTCTCAGACTAATTACAGCATATGGCAAAAAGACAAGTAAAACATTAGGCATTATTAGGAAACAAATTGAAGAAAAAAAAAGAAGGAGACATCTTCATCTCACAGAATGTATCTGTGATGTTGCCTTGCTTTGAATACAGCATAAATTTGGGGAGAGAGCAAGAGAGGCAGAAACAAAAAGCAGCCTCTTCATTTTCTGCTCTTTTGCTTTATAACCTGAACTGTTAGCCTTTTGCAACAGGCAGAAGAGGTTCGGTCCAGAATTTTTCAGCTCAAAGCAGAAACAATGAGGGGAGGTATCTGTCAGGGAACAACAAATGCAAATACACTGTGGAAAATGTAACTTAGAAATGACTGTTTCTCCCAAGAGCTCTCCTTTGCTCTTCCTCCCAAGAGCAAGTCCAGTGCAATCACTAAGCAGTAGAACCTAAAATAAGCATAAGGAGGTATATTATAATGCAGAATTAAGGACAGAATTAAACTGTGGAACTTGCTACCTACCCCACAACACTGGGAAATGTTCACGCTGAACTTTTTGCTACTTGGCATTAGCTTTCGTCTGTAAGGCAGCTAAAAGTCACTAAATTGTGGGAGGGAGTAGCAGAAGGTCTCCCCGATATCTACAGCAGTTGGACTCCTTTCAAATCTGTAGCAGTCCCCTCCCTTACTGTGCCTCTAGTCTGTGGTAGCACATATGCTCTCCAGTGTGCGCTTGCAGCAGGAGCAGATTTATTTGGAGCCTAATTCCATGGTTACCCAGCAGTGCCCCAGATGCTGCCATGTTTCAGGATTAGCTGGGCTTAAAGAGTCATGTCCCTGGATGACAATCCTAGAGCGACAAACCAGCCCGACCCTGGAACCAGCTTCCCCAGAGGGCAGGGAGAGGGTTTCCACCCCTACTGCCATGGAAGGATTTCCTCGCACATGCTCGGAAGGTGGCAGAGGTCTGTTCCCATTTCTGTTTCCCATGTGCTTGGTATTTGTTTTCCAGGGCTCACTGTTACAGAGCTCACATTTATCCCCTTCTTGCATACCTTCTACCACTAATTTCCCTTCACCTCCCTGCTATCTTCCAGCCCACGTTATCAAGCCTCTTATAAATAATCTGTATTCTTTTCAAAAGGTGAGTCCCATGTGAATAATCTGTTGCACTCAGATTTCATTTCCAAAAATACTAAAATAACATGGCCAGACAGCTATGCCAGCAGATCTCACTCACATTTCAACCCTAGATTGGTTTTCAGCTTCTGAGGGCTGGAGATGGATTCAGCTCATTTGTCAGACATATCCCCTTGAGCTGTTCAGGTCACATGAAACCAGGCTGGCGAGAAACCTCCTTACCCAGCCTTTCTGCTGGTCATTGCCTTGTACATCACACATGCCTTTCAGGGGAGCTCAGCTCTTTCTTTAACACTGTTCTTGCTGTGGCTTCCTGAGCGTGACAGGGAAGAGGCTGTGAGATGGGTGCCCAGCTACAGCTATCCCTGCAGGGGCAGCTGAAGCTGCAGGCACGCTGCTCTGTGCCTTACAAAATGCTTGTCTGAGGGCAGCCTGCGTGCTGAGAGCACCTGAGAGCTCTTAGGCACCCATAAAGTGGCAATGCTGAGGCCAACCTCTGTCACACACCACTCATTCTGGGTCCACCTGAGGAAGTGTGAGGGTTTTAGCACAGCTAGGAAAATAAGCCTTAAAACAGGACTCCTCAGACTTAATTGCATATGGAAGTGACACTAATTCAGGGAGCATCTAGCAGGAATGTATACTGCACTGGTGTCAGTCCTTCTCTGTGTTATTAAGGAGTGGTATTTTTAGTTTGCACTTGCAATAGATTCCACGTCTGCAACTCTTCACAATGGCAAGTATTTAATTAATGATAAACTTTATTTTTAAGGTGCTATTGCAAACAGTAGAGATGTTCTGTTTGAGGAATGTTTGATTTCTCTGCTGCTCCTTCCCTGCTGGGAAGGCTAGACAATTGTATGAGTTTTAGCTATGCTTTCTAACATTATAGAGAGCCAAGTTTGACCAGGATATAAACATAAATCCATAGAAGGGGAGCGGGAGTAGAGGTTGATTTACAAGAATATGGAGCTTCTTCGAAAGAACTGTATAAATATCTTAATTACAACAAATAATCTGCTATTTGGTCAATCAAGGATGTATACTTTTTTAAATAAGTAAATAAGCTTTTAATTGCAACACCTTAAAAAAACCTTTCATACAAAAAAAGATAACCCTTAAATACCTGGCACCTAACCCTAAACCTTACTCTTATCCTAACCCTAACCCTTACGCTAACCCCTAACCCTCAACCTAAACCCTAAACCCTAACTCTAGCCCAGCCCTAGCCCCTAACCCTAACCCTAACCCTAGTTCTTGAGAACTACATCTCCCGGCATGCTCTGGGCACTCAACATGGCCTCCCGGAAGTCCAGAATCCGAGGACTACATCTCCCAGCATGCTCTGGGCACCCAACATGGCCTCCCAGTGCCGGAAAACTACACCTACCAGCATTCCCCGAACAGCCGGCATGGCCAATCACAGGCCGAGTGCTCGAGAACTACATTTACCAGCGCTCACTGGAACCCTCACCGCCCTTACAAAAAAAGCCTCAAGCCCTAACATCAAAAAAACCTCGAAACCCCTACAGACCTAACCCAAACTATTTACCACACTAAACCCCTGAAGACCTATGCCTAAAACCCCTAACCCAAAATCTTAGGATGCTCAAAACCCAAACCCAGAAATTAAGACGAGCACCTCTCACCCCCCGAAACTGTAGACTCCAAAGGTGTATGACCACCTACAAATCACCCCGAGGCAGGACCCTACAAGCACCTCCAAGCCACCTCCTTGATGGTGGTAGAGCCACCTATCATGATGATGGTAGATTGCTACGTTGTACAAGCCGGCCCCTATTCCACCCGAGGCCAGCCCCCAAATTGCAGGACCACTAGTCCCCGAGCCGCCCGACAGCAGCCTCCCGGTTCAAGGCAACGCCAGCTCCCACATCACCCAAGGCCCCGGGACCACCATCCCTGAGCTGCCCGAGGTTTGCTCCGGACCCCGGTGCTTCTAACACTTGCATCGCTTAAGACCGGAGCCCAGGGGCTCAGGTTGGTCGGCTACCGCGCCTCCGGTTGGAGGCACGCGGGAGGTCGGGATGGCCGCCCACCGCTCTGCACGGGACCGAAACTCCAGTCCCGTGAGGCCGGCACCCTGGAGATGGGGAAGGCCCGATCCCACACCACCAGAGGCTGGAATCCCGGGGCGTCCAGCAACATTAGACCTGGGAGGTCTGGCACACGCGCTGCAAAAGGCCAGACCCTTGGGGATCGAGACAGCCGATGTGCCGCGAGCCTGAGGCTGTTCGCTCTGGTCCAAGGGAGGGCCAGCATCCGCGCCACCCGAACACGGAGCTCAGGGGATAGGGACCACTGACTCCGAGGCTGCCCGAAGCAGGACACCCGGGCCACGGGACCACTGTTCCTGAAACGACTGAAGTCGGCTCCGGACCCCGGTGCGACTTGCACACGCCTCGCCCAAGACCGGAGCACAGGTTCTAGGGCGAGCCACCCCTGCGCCGCCCGAGGCCGGATCCCTGCGACTCGGGACAGAAAGTACCCGAGCTGCTGGAGTCAGGACCCCCCGGGACACAAGACCACCGTTCCTGAACCAACCGAGGTCGAACCCGGACCCTGGTGCAGTTTGCACATGCATCGCCCAAGACCGGAGCCCAGGGGCGCGAGATGGCCGGACCCCACGTAGCCTGAGTTCGGACCCATGGGGCCGTCTGTGACAGGGCTCCGGTCTTGGGCGTGACATGTGCAAGTTGCAGTGAGGTCCGGAGCCGACTTCGGGCGGTTCGGGGAAAGTGATCTCGGGGCACAGAATTCTGTCCTCCAGCAGCGAGGGTGCTGATAGTCCCATGTCCCGGAGGTCCGAACTCCGTAGACTTGGATACTGTCTGCCCCGACAAGCGGTGTTCCTTCCTCGGGCGGCGCGGTGGCCGGCCGCCCTGAGTCCCTGGGCTCCGGTCTTGGGCCACGCATATGGTAGTTACACCAGGGTCCGGGTCTGACCTCGGGGACGGTGGTCCCATGGCCCGCGTGACCGGCCTCCGTCGGCGCGGGTGCCGGTTGTCCCGTGTCCCATGGGTCCGAACTCGGGCTGCGTGGGGTCCAGCCATCACGCTTCCCAGGGCTCCGTTCTTGGGCAACGCATGTACAAACTGCACCGCGGTCCCAGTCCGACCTCGGGCGGCTCTGGAGCTGTCTGTCCCTAGAACCTGTGTTCCAGTCTTGAGCGAGGCGTGTGCAAGTCGCAGCGAGGTCCGGAGCTGACTTCGCGTGCTTTGAGGATGGTGATCCCGGGGCACGGGATTCTGTCCTCCGGTGGCGCGGGTGCCAGTTGTCCCGTGTCCCGTGGGTCCGAAGTAGGGCGACGTGGGTGCCTGCCGAGCCATGAAGCGGGAGGCTGCTGTCCACTGGCTCGGGGTCTGGCCGTCCCGGAATCCAGCAGGTTTGGTCTCTTGTGGAGCTGCAGCAGGCCGTCCTGCCCTCCCGGGTAGCTCCTGCCGGAGGCGCGGGATGCGACCGTCCCGAGGTCCTTGGCTGCAGTCCTGGGCAACGCGTGTGCTGGCCGCACTGGGTTCCGGGTCCGACTTTGGGTTTCTCAGGGACAGCGGTCCCGGGCTCCAGGTGTCCGGCCTCGGGCGGCGCGGCCGGCTGTCCCGTGTCCCGGGGATCAGAACTCGGGCGGGTTGCGGGCCGACTGTGCCGTGAAGCGGGAGGCTGCTGTCTGCCGGCTCGGGGTCTGGCCGTCCCGGAGACAGGGGGTTCGGTCCCGTGTGAAGCTGCGGCCGGCCGACCCACGCTCCCCGTTTCTCTATCCCGGGGCGCGGGATCTGACCCTCGCAAGCCCCTGGGCTCCGTTGTCGGGAGACGCTTGTGCTGGTCGCACCGGTGTGGCCGGCCGTCCTGATTCTCTGGGATCCGGTCTTGGGCGATGCTTGGGAGCCCAGAAGCTCTTGGGAGCCCAGCTGCTAGGGACAGCCGGCCACACACCGCCCGAGGCGGGACACCTGGACAGCGGGACCGCCGTCCCCGAGAAGCCGAGTTCGGCCCCGGAGCCCGCTGAGTCTAGCACAAGACTGGTGCCCAGGGTTTCGGGACGGCCGGCCACTGAACTGCACGGGACCGAAAGCCCGCTCTCTGGGATGCCAATCCCAGAGCCGGCGGACGTCAGCCCCCCGATTCACTGCACGGCCATCCCCCATGCCCCCTGAATTCGGATCCCTGGGACACGAGATAACTGGCACCCGCTATCCGACAGCCCCGGAATCGCCGTCCCCGAACCGTCCAATGTCGGACCCGGAACCCGGTGCTGCTTGCAAACACGTCGCACGAGACCAGAGCACAGGGGCTCGGAAGAGCCAGCTCCCGCCCTGCCAGAGGCCGGACTCCTGGGCTATGTCCACATGTCTCTTCAATACTTTTAAGGATCGGGTCTCTTACCCCTTCCCCGGGCAGCCTGTTCTAATATCAAACCACCCCTTCCATGAAGAAATGCTTATTTAGTGTCGAGATATCCAGTGCTTGTGAACAGACGTGTTTCTCCCTAGGGGTAGGGCTTGGCATTTCCCTCTCCTGAACTTCAAAAGGTTCCTGCCTGCCCCTATCTGCAGCCTGTCAAGGTTCCTCTGAATGCGCAGCCGCCCCATACAAGCGCCTTTTCCACAGAAGCTACCGACCACCCGCCGCCTCGCCCCCTCCCAATTCGGCCTGCCCCAGGGCGCCACCGACCACCAACCTCCTTGCAGCACCACGCCTCAGCATCCTGAGCTACCCCGACAGCTTCCACCCATCGGGAGGTCCCAGTTGTAATAAATGACCGAGTCCCAAATAGGCTTACAATTAATGTTTACAATTTATTAAAGGAATAGAGGTAAGCAAGCAGCGCTGGGTGCGCCAGGAGTCTCTGCTCCACCAAGACGCACACAAGTTACATCAGGCGGCTGGTTTTTATGCTGCTAGGCTAATACATATTCATTACTACTTCTACAAAAGGCAGGGTTATTCTAATTACTTCCCAGAATCCGAACCCTCCCACTGGTGCATGCGTTATCAGTCTCCGGTGGTCCCTCTGGGGGCCGCTCGTACTGAAGGCTCGTAGTCTTCCTCCCAGGCTTTTCTCTTGTCCTTCTCCTTTGTCCATCTTGGCTGGATGGCAGACACTTGCATAGTGTCCCATGCAACAGTTGTAATAGTTAGCAGCTATTCTGAAACCCCTTTGTTCTCTTATCCCCTATTGACCCGAATTGCTGGACCATTCCTTTGCAAGATACAAGAACTATATATATTAACCACTGTGGTTTTCTCAGACGTGTGGTTATACAAGGGTACGTAAGACAGAAGGTCACATTTCATCATATCATGCGGCCCTAGCATTATTCCATATTGACACGAATCAGATGAACTCATTTCACACTGTTAAGCTGTCTTATCACTGCAAGCGTATCTCAATACCACCTTCCTTCCCTCTACAGGATGTAACTGCGCAAAAACAACATTTTTATTCCCACAACCTTGATCCCCTTACCCTGAAAGCCTTATTCCCCTTAAACCTAGCAACTCTAACCACAACCCTAACCCTTATTATCAACCCCCTAACGCTAATGACACTGACCTTAATCCAGACCCCAAACTGCCCCTAACCCCAGACAACCAACAACGAAACACACACACACAAAGATGGAAACTACAAAAAAGGCAAAACCCTGGATACAGGCCCCAAATCACAAATACGCAACCAAAACGCTACAGAAAAGCCCCAGATGCAGGCCCCAAATGCTACAGCTAGGCCTCAAAAGCTCAAGATGCATCCCAAAGCAAAAATGCAGACCCCAAACGTTACAGAAAAGCCTCCAAACCCAGGCTGCAGAAGTCTACAAGCAGGCCCCAAACTGCCAACAGAAGCAGGCACCAACCACACCCAGATGCAGACCCCAACTGCCCACAAGCAGCTCCTACCCCACCACCCCCTCCCAAGAACTGGACTCCACACAGACACTGGCCCAAGACCTGGGACCGCCCTCCGCCCCCCCTCACCCCCCCACCCTCCCCCCCGACACAGGTGTACAAGCAGCTCACAACCCACCCCTTCAGAGAGTGGTCCCACCCCCCCCCCAAGACATGGGATGCGGAGGTGTACAACCAACTCCCAACTCCCTCCCCCTCAAAGGGAGGCCCCAAAGACCCCCAAATGGAGGCTCCTAGAGTGAACAAGCACCTCCCAACTCCCCCAGGCACAGGCACCCCCCCCCCCCCCAAACACAGGCCACAAAGGTGTATAAACAGCCCAGACCTCCCTTCAAGACCCAGGCCCCTATAGTGTACAAGTAGGTCATACACTTACCCTAGCAATTACTCATTCAATTACTCCTACCCTTACCCTTACCCTTAGCCTTACCCTTACCCTTCCCTTACCCTTACCCTAACCCTCACCCTTACCATTACCAATATCCTTAGTCTTAGTGTTAAGAGTACTTATTGTCTTACCCTTACCCTATTACCCTTACATTTCCTGTTACCATTAACCATACCCTTACCCTAACACTTATCCTTACCCTATCCCTTACACTTATCCTTATACATACAACTTACCCTTTCCCTAACACTTAATCTTAACCTAACTCTAACCCTAAACCTTACCTGAACCCTTACCCTGACCCTTACATTAATCCTTACCCTTCCCATAGCCCATACCCTAACACATACTTGTACACTTAACCATACTGTTACCCTCACCCTTACTCTATCCGTTAACCTTACGCTTACCATTAACATAAACCTTACTCTTAACCTTACCATAAGCCATACAACAACACTTACATGTTCACTTAGGCTTACACTTACCCTAGCAATTACTCGTACAATTACCCTTACCCTTATACTTACCCTAACACTTATGCTTACCATAATCCATACCCTAACATATACTTGTACCCTTAACCTTACCCTTACACTTACCCTTATTCTATCTGTTACCCTTACGCTTTCCCTTAACATAAACCTTACCCTTAACCTTACGCTTACCATAAGCCATACAACAACACTTACACGTTCACTTATGCTTACACTTACCCTAGCAATTACTCGTACAATTACCCTTACCCTTACCAAACCATTACCCTTAACCTAAACGTCAACCTTACCCTTATCCTAACACTTACCGTCGCCGCAACCCTTACCCTTTCTGTTACACTTTCCCTTAGCCTAAATCTAAACCATACACTTACCCTTACCATAACCCTCACCCTTACCATTTCCCATACCCTTACTCTTACCCTTACCCTAACCCTTACCCTAACCCTAATCCTAAACCTTACCCCAGCCCTTACCCTGAACCTTACATGAACCCTAACCCTTACCCTAAAACTTACACTTACTCTTAACCTTAACCTTACCCTTAACCATAACCCAATACTTACCCTTTCTTATCTGTCACCCTAACCCTAAAATTAACCCTAATATTTACCATTGCCCTAACGCTATTTCTATTCCTAACTCTAAACCTTACCCTGAGTTGTACACTTATCCTTAAACTTACCCTAACCCTTACCCTTACAATAACCCATATCCTACAACATACCTCTACCCTTAATCTTACCGTTACACTTACCCTTACTCTATCCGTTACCCATACGCTTTCCCTTAACATAAACCTTACCCTTAACCTTACCCTTACCATTAGCCATACAACAACACAAGTACACTTACGCTTACACTTACCCTAGCAATTACTCGTACAATTGCCCTTACCCTTACCCTTAACCTAACCCTAAACCTTACCCTTACCCTAACACTTACCCTTATCCTAAACCTTACCCTTTCTGATACACTTACCCTTTGCCTAATTCTAAACCTTACCCTAACCCTCACCCTTACCCTTACCATTATGCTTACTTTTACCCTTAACCTAAACCTTACCCTAACCCTTACCCTAAACCTTACACTTACTCTTAACCTTAACCTTACCCTTAACCTTAACCTACTACTTATCCTTACCCTAAAATTAACCCTAACCATGACCCCAACACTTACCCTTACCCTAACCCTTACTCTAACCCTTACAATGACCCGTACCCTTACACATACCCTTACCCTTACTCTTACCCTAACCCTTACCCTTACCATAACCCATACTCTAACACATACTTCTACCCGTACCCTTACCCTTATCGTAACCCTTACACTTACCTTTACCCTTACCCTTACCAGTACCCTAACTCTAAACCTTACCCTTAACCTAAGACTTACCCTTACCATTTCTGCTACACGTAGCCTAAATCTAAATGTTACATTTGCACTTACCCTAATCCTCACCTTTACCATTACCCATACCCTTATTCTTACCCTTACCCTAACCCTAACCCTTACCCTTACACTTATCCTTACACTTACACTTATTCTTATCCCTTACACTTATCCTTATCCATACTCTTACCCTTACCCCAACATTCTTATCCTGACCCTTACATTATCCCTAACCCTTAACCTAAACCTTACACTTATTCTTAACCTTAACCTTATCCTTAACCTTAACCCAATACTTTCCCTTTCTTATCCATCACCCTAACCCTAAAATTAACCCTAACCATTACCCTAACACTTACCCTTACCCTGACCCTAACTCTAGCCCTTACTGTGACCCATACCCTTACACTTACACTTACCCTTATCCTAACCCTATCCCTTACCCTTACCATAAGGAATACCCTAACACATATTTGTACCCTTAACGTTACCTTTACTGTTACCCTTAGCTTTACTCTATCCATTACGCTTACCATTAACATAAACCTTACCCTTAATCTTACCCTTACCATAAGCCATACAGCAACACTTACATGTACACTTACGCTTACACTTCCCCTAGCAATTACTCGTACAATTACCCTTATCCTTACCCTTACCCTTATCCATACCATTACCCTTACCCTTAACCTAACCATAAACTGTAAGGATAAGCTTAAGGGTCACCCTTAAGGGTAACCTTATCCTAACACTTACCCTTAAGTGGGTAAGTGGAAGTGTAAGGGTACGGTTCAGGGTAAGGGTTAGAGTAAGGGTAAGTGTTAGGGTAATGGTTAGACTTAATTTTAGGGTAAGTAAGGGTAAGTATTAGGTTAAGGTTAAGGGTAAGCTTAAGGTTAAGAGTAAGTTTAAGGTTTAGGGTAAGGGTTAGGGATAATGTAAGGGTCAGGGTAAGGGTTTAAAAGTAAGGGTAAGTGTAATTGTACGAGTAATTGCTAGGGGAAGTGTAAGTGGAAGTGTACATGTAAGTGTTGTTGAATGGCTTATGGGAAGGGTAAGGTTAAGGGTAAGGTAGGGTTAGGTAGAGTAAGGAAGGGTAAGTGTCAGGGCAAGTGTTGGGGTAAGGGTAAGATGTATGGTAACAGTACATGTAAGGGTAAGTTTTAGGGAAGGGTAAGGGTTAATGGAAGGGTCAGGGTAAGGGTTGGGGTAAGGTTTAGGGTTAGGGTTAGGTTAAGGTTAAGTCTTAGGGTAAGGGTAAGTTGTATGGATAAGGATAAGTGTAAGGGATAGGGTAAGGGTAAGTGTTAGGGTAAGGTTATTGGTAACAGTAAGTGTAAAGCTAAGGGTTAGGGTAAGGGTAAGAGAAAGGGTATGGTTAATGGTAAGGGTGACGTTTAGGGTAAGGGTAAGGGTAAGGTTTAGATTTAGGCTAAGGGAAAGGGTAGCAGAAAGGGTAAGTGTTACGGTAAGGGTAAGTGTTAGGATAAAGTTAAGGTTTTGGCTTAGGTTAAGGCTAAGGATAAGGGTAAGGGTTAGGATAAGAGTAAGTGTAAGGGTATGTGTAAGGGTACGGGTCGTTGTAAGGGTTAGAGTTAGGGTTAGGGTAACTGTTAGGGTAATGGTTAGGGTTAATTTTAGGCTTAGGGTGAGGGAAACGTAAGGGTAAGTATTAGGTTACAGCTAAGGTTAAGGTTAAGAGCAAGTCTAAGGTTTAGGGTAAGGGTAAGGGTTAATGTAAGGGTCAGGGTAAGGGCTGGAGTAAGGTTTAGGGTTAGGGTAAGGTTAAGGGTAAGGGTTAGGGTAAGGGTAATGTTAAATGTAACAGTAAGTGTAAGGATAAGTGTTAGGGGAAGGGTAAGAGTAAGGGTATGAGTAATGGTAAGGTTGAGGGAAAAGGTAAGGGTAAGTGTGAGGTTTAGATTTAGCCTAAAGGTAAGTGTAGCAGATACGGTAAGGGTTACGGTAAGGGTAAGCATTAGGATAAGGTTAAGGTTTACCCTTAGGTTAAGGGTAAGGGTAATTGTACGAGTAATTGCTACGGTAAGTGTAAGCGTAAGTGTACATTTAAGTGTTGTTGTATGGCTTATGGTAAGGGTAAGGCTAAGTGTTAGTGTTATTGTTAGGGTTAATTTTAGGGTTAGGGTGAGAAAAACATAAGGTTAAGTACTAGCTAAAGGTTAAGGATAAGGTTAAGGTTAAGAGTAAGTGTAAGGTTTAGGGTAAGGGTTAGGGTTCATGGAAGGTTCAGGGCAAGGGTTGGGGTAAGGTTTAGGGTTAGGGTTAGGTTAAGGGTAAGGGTTGGGGTAAGGGTAAGGGTATGGATAAGGATAAGTGTAAGGGATAGGTTAAGGGTAGGTGTTAGCATAAGGGTAAGGTTAATGGTAAGGTTTATGTTAAGGGTAAGCATAAGCGTAACGGATAGAGTAAAGGTAAGGGTAAGGGTAACGGTAAGGTTAAGGGTACAAATATGTGTTAGGATATGGGTTATCGTATGGGTTAGATTTAGGGTAAGTATAAGGGTAAGGGTAAGTGTAAGTGTACGGGTCAGGATAAGGGTTAGAGTAAGAATTAGGGTTAGGTTTAGGGTAAGGGTAAGTGTTAGGGTAATGGTTAGGGTTAATTTTAGGGTTAGGGTGAGGGAAACGTAAGCGTAAGTATTAGGTTAAGGTTAAGGGTAAGGTTAAGATTAAGAGTAAGTGTAAGGTTTAGGGAAGGGTTAGGGTTAATGTAAGGATCAGGGTAAGGGTTTAGGTAAGGTTTAGTGTAAGGGTTAGGTTCAGGATAAGTGTTAGGGTAAGGGTAAGGTTAATGGTAACCTTAAGTGTAAAGCTAAGGGTGTTGCAGGAAGCACGGCCGAAAGCACGACAGACACCAGCAGAGTCAGATCATGCTCCATTTTATTGCCCGAATAGCCTAACTTTTATAGAGAACTTAACAGGGGTGGACAGTGTTTCACACAAGATTATTGGTCAAAAGCACTCAGACAAACAGCTACAAGAAAACAACCCCACCTACAAGAAAAAAACCCCCTTGTGATTAGCAGTCACATAGACCTTGTCCTTGAGGCCAGCTACTGGTAACAATATTTTCCTGAATTCCTCAATTGGGCGATGTGGGAATACTGTCATGGGAACTTCTCATAGTTGCCCTGGTAGCTTGGTTTGCTCAGCTACAGTAAGCCATGGGATTTTTGCTGTTTCAAGAAATCCCTCAACATAAGGGTTAGGATAAGGGTAAGTGTAAGGTTTAGATTTAGGCTAAGGGTAAGTATAGCAGAAAGGGTAAGGTTTAGGGTTAGGTTAAGGGTAAGGGTAAGGGTAAGGTTAAGGGTAAGGGTAAGGGTAAGGGTAAGGGTAAGGGTAAGGGTAAGGGTAAGGGTAAGGGTAAGGGTAAGGGTAAGGGTAAGAGTGAGGGAAAGGGAAAGGGTAAGGGTAAGGGTAAGGGTAAGGGTAGGGTAACGGTAAGGGTTACAATAAGGGTAAGGCTACGGGTAGAAGTATGTGTTAGAGTATGGATTATGGTAAGGGTAAGGGTTAGAGTAAGGGTTAGGGTAAGGGTAAGTGTTGGGGTAATGGTTAGGGTTAATTTTAGGGTTAGGGTGACGGATAAGAAAGGGTAAGTATTAGGTTATGGATAAGGGTAAGGTTAAGGTTAAGAGTAAGTGTAAGGTTTAGGGTAATGGTTAGGGTTCATGTAAGGGTCGGTGTAAGGGCTGGGGTAAGGTTTAGGGTAAGGATAAGAGTAAGGGTATGGCTAATGTTAAGGGTGAGGGTTAGGGTAAGGATAAGGTTAAGTGTAAGGTTTAGGGTAAGGGGAATGGTATGGTTAAGGGTAAGGGTAAGGGTAAGGGTAAGGGTAATGGTAGGAGTAATTGAACGAGTAATTCCTACGGTAAGTGTAAGCGTAAGTGTACATTTAAGTGTTGTTGTATGGCTTATGGTAAGGGTAAGGCTAAGTGTTAGTGTTATTGTTAGGGTTAATTTTAGGGTTAGGGTGAGAAAAACATAAGGTTAAGTACTAGCTAAAGGTTAAGGATAAGGTTAAGGTTAAGAGTAAGTGTAAGGTTTAGGGTAAGGGTTAGGGTTCATGGAAGGTTCAGGGCAAGGGTTGGGGTAAGGTTTAGGGTTAGGGTTAGGTTAAGGGTAAGGGTTGGGGTAAGGGTAAGGGTATGGATAAGGATAAGTGTAAGGGATAGGTTAAGGGTAGGTGTTAGCATAAGGGTAAGGTTAATGGTAAGGTTTATGTTAAGGGTAAGCATAAGGGTAACGGATAGAGTAAGGGTAAGGGTAAGGGTAACGGTACGGTTAAGGGTACAAATATGTGTTAGGGTATGGGTTATCGTATGCATTAGATTTAGGGTAAGTATAAGGGTAAGGGTAAGTGTAAGTGTATGGGTCAGGATAAGGGTTAGAGTAAGAATTAGGGTTAGGTTTAGGGTAAGGGTAAGTGTTAGGGTAATGGTTAGGGTTAATTTTAGGGTTAGGGTGAGGGAAACGTAAGCGTAAGTATTAGGTTAAGGTTAAGGGTAAGGTTAAGGGTAAGGGTAAGGTTAAGGGCAAGGGTAATTGTACGAGTAATTGCTAGGGTATTTGTAAGACTAAGTGTACATGTAAGTGTTGTTGTATGCCTTATGGTAAGGGTAAGGTTATGGGTAAGGTTTATGTTAAGTGTAAGTGTAAGGATAACAGCTACAGTAAGGTTAAGTGTAACGGTAAGGTTATGGGTAGAAGTACGTTGTAGGGTAAGGGTTATGGTAAAGGGAAAGGGTTAGGGTAAGTGTAAGGATAAGGGTAAGTGTACAACTCAGGGTACGGTTTAGAGTTAGGATTAGGTTTAGGGTTAGGGTAAGGGTAAGTGTTAGGGTAATGGTTAGGGTTAATTTTAGGGTTAGGGTGACGGGTAAGAAAGGGTAAGTATTAGGTTATGGATAAGGGTAAGGTTAAGGTTAAGATTAAGTGTAATTTTTAGGTTAAGGGTTAGGGTTAATGTAAGGGTCGGTGTAAGGGTTGGGGTAAGGTTTAGGGTTAGGGTTAGGGTTAGGTTAAGGATAAGGGTTAGGGTAAGGGTAAGTTGTATGGATAAGGACAAGTGTAAGGGATAGGGTAACGGTAAGTATTAGGGTAAGGGTAAGGTTAATGGTAACGGGAAATGTAAGGGTAAGGGTAAGAGTAAGGGTATGGGTAATGGTAAGAGTGAGGGTTACGGTAGAGGTACGTGTAAGGTTTAGATTTAGGCTAAGGGAAAGTGTAGCAGAAAGGGTAAGGGTTACGGTAAGGGTAAGTGTTAGGATAAGAGTAAGGTTGAGGGTTAGGTTAAGGGTAAGGGTAATGGTTTGGTAAGGGTAAGTGTAAGGGTAAGGGTAATTGTACGAGTAATTGCTAGGGTAAGTGTAAGCGTAAGTGAACATGTAAGTGTTGTTTTATGGCTTATGGTAAGGGTAAGGTAAGGGTAACGGTTAGAGTAAGGGTAAGGGTAACGTAAAGGTTAAGGGTACAACTATATATTAGGGTATGGGTTATGGTAAGGGTAAGGGTAAGGGTAAGTGTAAGGGTACGGGTCACGGTAAGGGTTAGAGTTAGGGTTAGGGTAAGGGTAAGGTTAATGGTAACAGTAAGTGTAAGGTTAAGGGTTAGGGTAAGGGTAAGGTTATCGGTAATGGTAAGGGTGAGGGTAAGGGTAAGGGTAAGATTTAGATTTAGGAAAAGGGTACGTGTAGCAGAAAGGTTAAGGGTAAGGGTAATGGTGTGTATAAGGGTAAGGGTAAGGGTACGGTCAGGGTAAGGGTTTGAGTAAGGATAAGGGTTAGGGTAAGTTTAAGGGTACGGGTCAGGTGTAATAGTAAGTGTAAGGGTATGGGTCATGGTAAGGGTTAGAGTAAGGGTTTGAGTAAGGGTAAGGGTAAGGGTAAGGGTAAGGGTAAGGATAAGTGTAAGGGTGAAAGCAAGGATTAGGGCAAGACTAAGTGTAAGGGTAATAGTAAGGGTTAGGGTAAGTGTAAGGGTAAGGGAAAGTGTTAGGATATGTTTTAGGGGAAGCGGAAGGGTAAGGGTAAGGGTTAGGTTAAGTGTAAGGGGAAGGGGAAGGTAAGGGGAAGGGTTGGAGTAAGGTATAGGATAAGGGTAAGGTTAAAGGAAAGAGTAAGGGTAAGGAAAAAGTAAAGGTAAGGATTTGGGTAATGGTAAGGGTGAGAAGGGTTAGGGTAAGGGTTACGGTAAGGGTTAGGTAACGCAGTGTACAACCTGGGACGTCACACGCAGAGCTGCCTCTGGCAAGGTGAGTGAGGAACAGATGTAGCAGTTGTTGTGTTGTAGGTCTCACTGTTACTCTAAGCATCCCCTCTTTGTCTTTTAGAGGTGTTGTAGCTGTTTGAAGAGGGTAGATTGAAGCATCTGCCTCGGGGGCTGGTAAGCGGCAGAGGTAAGGGAGCAGATGAGAGTAACTTACCTACTTGTGCTGTGTCTTTGGATGCTGCATCGGCCTATGCATTTCTTTTTCTTTCACAGGTGTCTCGCACAGGCTCCAAGGAGCAAACTGCACTCTGAAGAGCTGTGTAAGAAGAGGGGCTGGTCATGAGCTGGGTTGGAGCAGAACGACCAAGTAGCACAAGGTGACTATGAAAGGTGTCCGTCTTGCTTTGCAGGTGCCGTGGCAGGCTCTCCACAGAAGTGACTAAGGATATGAGATAAGGCCAGAGAGCGACAAGGAGCGGCACGTGCAGGGATGGTTTTGAAGCACTGCGGTGGCTTACTCTTCTGTTCATCAGGTGCCACAGGCAAGGTGGGTTGTAACATCAGTCGTTATATTTGCATGAAAGCAGTTCACTTGAATGCCACAGTGCATCTGAGTAGGGTGTTCTAGCAGAACAAGCTTGTCTGGCACAGCGGTGCCTGATGGCAGTGTGTTTCCTCAGGTGAAGTGGTGCCTGAAGCCCCATCCTATCTAGCCTGCACACAATTATCTGAGAATGAAAGCTGCTTTCCAGTAATTCAGAAAGCCAAGTTACGTCTCAGCCTTGAGCATCTCGGGCTTTTGGGCCTGTCTGTAACATTTGGCACCAGCACTAATACTTTTCTTGGCATATGTTTAGCGTTTGAGGCCTGTGTCTGGGATTTGGGCCCTGTCTCAAACCACTGGGGCTTTGTCCTGGGTTTTGGAGCCTGCCTCTAGAGTTCAGGGCCTGTGATTAGGCTTTTGGGGTCTGTGTCTGGGGGCCGGTATCTGGGGACAAGAGGGGAGCTGCTTGTAGACCCTTGGGGCCAGCATTGAGGGGGTTGGGAGCTGATTGTACACCTTTGGGGCCTGCTTCTGGGTGCGGGGGGGGGTTGAGACCTGCATCTGGGGAAGGGGTGGGAGCTCTTTGTATTCCTTTGGAGCCTGTGTCGGGGGGGGGAGGGGGGATTGGATGGGGGGGGTTGGGGGTGGCTGGGAGGGGGAAGGGGAGGGTTGGTTGGGAGCTGCTTGTACACTGTTGGAGCCTGGGTTGAGGGAGGAGGTTTGGAGCTGCTTCTACACCTTTGGGGCTGGCATCGGGGGTAGGGGGTTGGGTGCTGGTTGTAGGGGCCTGTGTTTGGGGGCGGGGCTTGGGGCCTGCGTCTGGGAGGGGGTGGGAGCTGCCTGTACACTGTAGGGGTCTGTGTTTGGGGGGGCTTGGAGGCCTCCCTTGGGGCGGGGGGGAGGGTTGGGAGCTGCTTGTATAGGGTAGGGGGCCTGCCTTGCAGGGGTTGGGAGCTGCTTGTAGAATTTGGGGCCCTGTGTCTGGGGGGGGGGGGTTGGGGGCTGTGTCTCAGGGGTGTTGGGAACTGGTTGTACACCTTTGGGTCCTGTCTCTGGGGGGGAGCTACTTGTACACTTTTGGGGTCTGTATTTGAGGGGGGTTGGGAGCTGCTTGTGCACTTTTGGACCTATGTTTAGGGGGGTTGGGAGCTGCTCATGCATTCTAGGTGCCTCCCTTTTGAGAGGGTGTCGTGGTTTAACCCGACCGGCAGCTAAACACCACGCAGCCGTTCGCTCACCCTCCCCCCTCCCTCTCTGGGACGGGGGAGAGAAATGGAAAGTGAAGCCCGTGAGTTGAGATAAAGACAGTTTAATAAGACAGGAAAAAAAAAATAACAAAATAATAATAACAATAATAATAATGATGATACAATGGTGATAATACGAAAGTAATAATAGTATGTACAAACAAGTGATGCACAATGCAATTGCTCACCACCCGCTGACCGATGCCCAGCCTAACCCCGAGCAGTCCGGCCCCCTCCCCCCGGCTAGCCACCCCTATATATTGTTTAGCATGACGTCAGATGGTATGGAATACCCCTTTGGCTAGTTTGGGTCACCTGTCCTGGGTCTGTCCCCTCCCAGCTCTTACTGCACCCCCCAGCCTGCCCGTTGGCAGGACAGAGCAAAGGCTGAGATGTCCTTGGCTTAGTATAAGCACTGCTCTGCAACAATTAAAGCATCGGGGTGTTATCAGCACTCTTCTCATTCTAAGCCAAAACACAGCATTCCACCAGCTACTAGGAAGAAAATTAATTCTGTGCTAACTGAAACCAGGACATCTATCCACCCCTTATTCCATACCATTTATGTCATGCTCAGGTTACACTCTTTTCCATACATTCTAATTAGTCACCTATAGTAATCATGGTAGTGATAACATACAGTATAATATACTATTTAACATGGTGCAATTCAGTTCATGGGCTATTCTCACCCAGTATTAAATCTCCTTGAGGTACACACCGGACCTCTCCGTTCTTTTGCATCACCCACCAAGTATATCCAGGTCCCTGAGCGAAAACAATTCCACGAATAGGTTTGCCTTTTCCTGAGGCAGGAGTAGCCCAGACTGTTTTACCCAGCATATTTTTTACATGCACTACAGGAACTTTATCCCCATCTACAGTACGTAACAGGTTTGATTGGGCAGGTCCAGCTCGGTTGGTAGATCCCCTAGTATTGACTAACCAGGTGGCCTTTGCCAAATGCGTATCCCAGTTTTTGAACGTCCCAGCGCCCATTGCTTTCAAGGTAGTCTTTAACAGGCCATTGTATCGTTCAACTTTCCCGGAGGCTGGTGCATGATAGGGGATGTGATACACCCATTCAATACCATGTTCTTTGGCCCAAGTGTCTATAAGGTTGTTTCGGAAGTGAGTCCCATTGTCTGATTCTATTCTTTCTGGGGTGCCATGTCGCCATAGGACTTGCTTTTCAAGGCCCAGGATGGTGTTCCGGGCGGTAGCATGAGGCACAGGATATGTTTCCAGCCATCCGGTGGTTGCTTCCACCATTGTAAGTACGTGGCGCTTGCCATTGCGAGTTTGAGGGAGTGTGATGTAATCAATCTGCCAGGCCTCTCCATATTTATATTTCAGCCATCGTCCTCCATACCAAAGAGGCTTTGACCGTTTGGCTTGCTTGATTGCAGTACATGTTTCACAGTCATGAATAACCTGTGCTATAGCGTCCATGGTCAAGTCCACCCCTCGATCACGAGCCCATCTGTATGTTGCATCTCTACCTTGATGGCCTGAGGTGTCATGGGCCCATCGGGCTATAAATAATTCACCTTTATGCTGCCAATCCAGGTCCACCTGAGCTACTTCAATCTTAGCAGCCTGATCCACCTGCTGGTTGTTTTGATGTTCTTCAGTAGCCCGATTCTTGGGCACATGAGCATCTACGTGGCGTACTTTCACAGCCAGGTTCTCTACCCGAGCAGCAATATCTTGCCACAATGCAGCAGCCCAGATAGGTTTGCCCCTACGCTGCCAGTTGTTTTGCTTCCATTGCTGTAACCATCCCCACAGGGCATTTGCTACCATCCATGAATCGGTGTAGAGATAGAGAACTGGCCATTTTTCTCGTTCAGCAATGTCTAAAGCCAGCTGAATGGCTTTCACTTCTGCAAACTGACTCGATTCACCTTCTCCCTCAGCAGCTTCTGCAACTCGTCGCGTAGGACTCCATACAGCAGCCTTCCATCTCCGATGCTTCCCCACAATACGACAGGACCCATCAGTGAACAGGGCATATTTCTTTTCATTCTCTGGCAACTGGTTGTACAGTGGGGCTTCTTCAGCACGACCCACCTCCTCCTCTGATGATATCCCAAAGTATTTGCCTTCTGGCCAGTCCATGATCACTTCCAATATTCCTGGGCGACTGGGGTTTCCTATTCGAGCCCGCTGAGTAATCAGTGCAACCCACTTGCTCCATGTAGCATCAGTTGCATGATGCGTAGAGGGGACCCTTCCCTTGAACATCCAGCCTAGTACCGGTAATCGGGGTGCTAGGAGGAGCTGCGCTTCAGTACCGACCACCTCCGAAGCAGATCGAACTCCTTCATATGCTGCCAATATCTCCTTTTCAGTTGGAGTATAGCGGGCCTCAGATCCTCTGTATCCCCGACTCCAAAACCCCAGAGGCCGACCTCGAGTTTCCCCAGGTTCTTTCTGCCAGAGGCTCCAGGTGGGGCCGTTCTCCCCGGCTGCAGTGTAGAGCACATTCTTTACATCTGGTCCTGTTCGAACTGGCCCAAGGGCTACTGCATGGACTATTTCCTGCTTGATTTGTTCAAAGGCTTGTCGTTGTTCAGGGCCCCATTCAAACTCATTCTTCTTACGAGTTACTTGGTAGAGTGGGTTTACAATCAGACTGTAATTTGGGATGTGCATTCTCCAAAACCCCACAACACCTAGGAAAGTCTGTGTTTCTTTTTTGTTAGTTGGTGGAGACATAGCTGTTATTTTGTTGATCACATCCATTGGGATTTGACGACGTCCATCTTGCCATTTTATTCCTAAAAACTGGATCTCCCGTGCAGGTCCTTTGACTTTATTTTGTTTTATGGCAAAACCGGCTTTCAGAAGGATTTGGACTATTTTCTTCCCTTTCTCGAAAACTTCCTCTGCTGTGTCACCCCACACAATAATGTCATCGATGTACTGCAGGTGTTCAGGAGCTTCCCCCTGCTCTAGTGCAGACTGGATCAGCCCATGGCAAATGGTAGGGCTGTGTTTCCACCCCTGGGGCAGCCTATTCCAAGTATATTGGACTCCCCTCCAAGTGAAGGCAAATTGTGGCCTGCACTCTGCTGCTAGAGGGATGGAGAAAAATGCATTAGCGATATCAATTGTGGCGTACCACTTGGCTGCCTTCGATTCAAGTTCATACTGAAGTTCCAGCATGTCCGGCACTGCAGCACTCAGTGGTGGCGTGACTTCGTTCAGGCCGCGATAGTCCACTGTTAGTCTCCACTCGCCATTAGACTTTCGCACTGGCCATATGGGACTATTGAAAGGTGAATGAGTCTTGCTGATCACTCCTTGGCTCTCCAATTGACGAATTAGCTTATGGATGGGAATCAGGGAGTCTCGGTTGGTGCGATATTGCCGCCGGTGCACAGTTGTGGTAGCAATTGGCACTTGCTGTTCTTCGACCCTCAGCAACCCCACAACAGAGGGGTCCTCTGAGAGACCAGGCAAGGTAGATAATTGTTTAATGCCCTCTGTCTCTAAGGCAGCAATACCAAAAGCCCACCGGAACCCTTTTGGGTCCTTGCAGTATCCTCTTCTAAGATAGTCTATGCCAAGGATACATGGAGCATCCGGACCAGTCACAATGCGGTGCTTTTCCCACTCATTCCCAGTCAGACTCACTTCAGCCTCCAATACAGTCAACTGCTGAGATCCCCCTGTCACTCCACAAATATAGATGGGCTCTGGTCCTTTATAGCTCGATGGCATTATAGTACATTGTGCACCGGTGTCTACTAAAGCCTTATACTTCTGTGCGCGTGATGTGCCAGGCCATCGAATCCACACAGTCCAATAAACTCGATTGTCCCTTTCCTCCCCCTGGCTGGAGGCAGGGCCCCCCTAATCCTGGTCAGAATCTTCCTCGTTTCTGTGTTTGAAGGACTGTCTGCTGGAAGTTGGAGCAGCAAACTTTTCGGAGAATCCCTTTTTCCTGATTGTTTTCTTTTGCAACTCACGTACCCGTGCCTCTAGGGTCGCGGTAGATTTTCCATCCCACTTTCTCATGTCCTCTCCATGGTCTCGTAAGTAAAACCACAGGGTGGCACGGGGTGAGTACCCACCATATCGTCTTCCTTGTGTGGGTGAACGCCTACCCCTGACAGCTGAGACACTGCTTTGTACAGGTGCGAAGGAGAATAATCTCTCTTCAAGTTGGTGAACCTTTTCAGAAAGTTTCTCCCAAGTGTTCTCCTTTGGTCGGTGGGCACTGGTTGGTTCAGGTGGGGAGGACAATAGATTCTCTTCAAGTTGGTGAACCTTTTCAGAAAGTTTCTCCACAGCTGAGACGCAGGCCTGTAAGGAAGAGGAGAGACTTTCTTCGTACTGCCGGAGTTGTTTAGCCGCTTCACCCACTGTGGGTTCCTCATCCTCTTTCCAGGCCATTATTGCCAATGAGCTGGCATATGATGATGGTGCACTCCGTACAAACTTCTGCCACATGGGTCGTGTACACTTGACTTCATCTGGATCTGTGGATGTTTGTTTGAGGTCTGGATCCTCATAAATCACTTCCCGTACGGCTAATTCCCTCAGGTACTGGATTCCCTTCTCCATAGTGGTCCACTTGCCTGGTAGACATAAAATATCTTCCTTGAAGGGATACCTTTCCCTCACAGCTGAGAGGAGACGCCTCCAGAGGCTGGTGGGTCGTGCTCCATCTGCAATTGCTTTGTCAATGCCGGCGTCTCGAGCAAGGGATCCCAGCCGCTTGGCTTCCCTGCCGTCTAATTCCACACAATTGGCTCCAGAGTCCCAGCACCGGAGCAGCCAGGTGACAAGCTGCTCACCTATACAGCGACCAAAATCTTTTCGCACATCTCGTAGCTCGCGCTCGTTTAGGCTTCGGGTAGTTACTGTTGCTCTTTCGGCATCCTCATCTTCCTCCTCCTGAATCCTTGACGGCCCAGCGTCGTCATCATCTTCGTCATCTCTATACTTAGTTTTGGCAGAAGCCTTACCTGGATTGGCAGAAGACTCTCTGCGTTCTAAACGACTTGAATTTCTATACCATATTTTCACCTTCTCTACAGGGGCAGCTTGCACTGCTACTGCTCGTTTCTCTGACTTTGTTACAGGGTCTGCCACAGGGGTTGGAATGCCCTCTGCAGGGTCAACTTGCACTGCTACAGCTCGTTTCTCTGACACGGCCACAGGAGCTGGAGCGGCTACAGGAGCTGGAGCAGTTGCAGGAACCGGAGCTGTAGCGGCTACAGAAGCTGGAGTTGGAGCTGGAGCAGTTACAGGAGCTGGGACTGGAGCAGCAGTAGGAGCTGGAGCTGGAGCAGTTGCAGGAGCTGGGACTGGAGCAGCAGTAGGAGCTGGAGCTGGAGCGGCTTCAGGAGCTGGAGCTGGAGCGGCTTCAGGAGCTGGGACTGGAGCAGTTGCAGGAACTGGGACTGGAGTAGCGGCCGGAGCTGGAACTGGAGCGACTGCAGGAACTGGGACTGGAGCAGCTGCAGGAGCTGGAGCTGGAGCAGCTTCAGGAGCTGGGACTGGAGCAGTTGCAGGAGTTGGAGCTGGAGCGGCTGCAGGAGCTGGGACTGGAGCGGCTGCAGGAACTGGGACTGGAGCAGCTGCAGGAGCTGGGACTGGAGCGACTGCAGGAACTGGGACTGGAGCAGCTGCAGGAGCTGGAGCTGGAGCAGCTTCAGGAGCTGGGACTGGAGCAGTTGCAGGAGCTGGAGCTGGAGCGGCTGCAGGAGCTGGGACTGGAGCGGCTGCAGGAGCTGGGACTGGAGCGGCTGCAGGAGCTGGGACTGGAGCGGCTGCAGAATCCACCGTAGGGGTCACAGTGGCCGTTAGATCTGTCACAGGGTTTGGAGTGGCCGCAGGGTCTGTCACTAAGTTGACAGCAGTATCAATGGCAGCTCGATAGGCATGAGCCAGGCCCCAGCACGTTACAATGATTTGTGTTACTTTGGAACTGCCAGAATCATTACACCTTTTTTTCAAGCATTCTGCCAGTTTTTGAGGATTTTGCCATTGTTCAGGGGTGAATTTCCAACACACTGGGGGTGCCAACTGCTCTAGATGCCTGCCCATATCCACCCATACTCCCTGCCACCCACAACTATACTGCCTCCGGGCAGATCTCCGGATGAGCTTCATAAGTAGTTGTTTAACTTTAAGCAGAATCTGAAGTGCATTCATGAGGCAGAACAACAAGACTATGGTATTCTGAGTATTCCAGAAATATTCAATATCTTGGAGAGCTATTGTGACAAGCTCAGGGGATAAGAGGGTGGTGAAGGAGGAAGGCAGAGTGACCCAGGAGGATACAGGGGTGGTGAAGGAGAAAGGGAGAGTAAGCAAGTAAGGAAAAATATCCCCCCCTTTCCCCTCCACAGATTGACTCTCTAATGGAGAAAAACAATAGGTATAATTGCTAATAGTTCCCAAGATGCTGTTTCCAAAGTACAGAGTCCACGATGTTACTGAGTATAAATACCAAGTTAGAGTCATGACCAGATATCTTATCGTCTCATAAGCCATTGCTATAACACTTAGTACCATAATGGTCTGAAACCAGGGCCCGGAGAGGAGAAACAACACTACAGAGAGCAAATACGGAAAATAATGTACTATAATACTCAATTTGGAAAACAGGCGCAGCAGAGTTGTGATTAAAGCAATCAGCATCATGACAAGTGACTATTAAGCAGGTCTAATCCTTACACCAATTTTAGTTTAACACACTCTGATCAGATCTGCCGTTATCTCAACCTTTCGGGCCCCACGTTGGGCGCCAAAAAGACTGTCGTGGTTTAACCCGACCGGCAGCTAAACACCACGCAGCCGTTCGCTCACCCTCCCCCCTCCCTCTCTGGGACGGGGGAGAGAAATGGAAAGTGAAGCCCGTGAGTTGAGATAAAGACAGTTTAATAAGACAGGAAAAAAAAAATAACAAAATAATAATAACAATAATAATAATGATGATACAATGGTGATAATACGAAAGTAATAATAGTATGTACAAACAAGTGATGCACAATGCAATTGCTCACCACCCGCTGACCGATGCCCAGCCTAACCCCGAGCAGTCCGGCCCCCTCCCCCCGGCTAGCCACCCCTATATATTGTTTAGCATGACGTCAGATGGTATGGAATACCCCTTTGGCTAGTTTGGGTCACCTGTCCTGGGTCTGTCCCCTCCCAGCTCTTACTGCACCCCCCAGCCTGCCCGTTGGCAGGACAGAGCAAAGGCTGAGATGTCCTTGGCTTAGTATAAGCACTGCTCTGCAACAATTAAAGCATCGGGGTGTTATCAGCACTCTTCTCATTCTAAGCCAAAACACAGCATTCCACCAGCTACTAGGAAGAAAATTAATTCTGTGCTAACTGAAACCAGGACAGAGGGGTTGGGGCCTGCATCTGTGGGTGGTTGGGAGCTGCTTGTACACTATAGGGACTTGGGTCTTGAAGGGGGGTCTGGGCTGTTTATACACCTTTGTGGCCTGTGTTTGGGGGGGGGCGGTGCCTGTGCCTGGGGGAGTTGGGAGGTGCTTGTTCACTCTAGGAGCCTCCGTTTGGGGGTCTTTGGGGCCTCCCTTTGAGGGGGAGGGAGTTGGGAGTTGGTTGTACACCTCCGCATCCCATGTCTTGGGGGGGGGGGGGGGGGCTGGGACCGTTCTCTGAAGAGGCGCGTTGTGAGCTGCTTGTACACCTGTGTCGGGGGGGAGGGTGGGGGGGTGAGGGGGGGCGGGGGGCGGTCCCAGGTCTTGGGCCAGTGTCTGTGTGGAGTCCAGTTCTTGGGAGGGGGTGGTGGGGTAGGAGCTGCTTGTGGGCAGTTGGGGTCTGCATCTGGGTGTGGTTGGTGCCTGCTTCTGTTGGCAGTTTGGGGCCTGCTTGTAGACTTCTGCAGCCTGGGTTTGGAGGCTTTTCTGTAACGTTTGGGGTCTGCATTTTTGCTTTGGGATGCATCTTGAGCTTTTGAGGCCTAGCTGTAGCATTTGGGGCCTGCATCTGGGGCTTTTCTGTAGCGTTTTGGTTGC
This sequence comes from Aythya fuligula, assembly GCF_009819795.1. Lineage (NCBI taxonomy): Eukaryota > Metazoa > Chordata > Aves > Anseriformes > Anatidae > Aythya > Aythya fuligula. The sequence goes on along the minus strand of NC_045565.1, from coordinate 9,009,341 downwards.
GTATTTGTGATTTGGGGCCTGTATCCAGGGTTTTGCCTTTTTTGTAGTTTCCATCTTTGTGTGTGTGTGTTTCGTTGTTGGTTGTCTGGGGTTAGGGGCAGTTTGGGGTCTGGATTAAGGTCAGTGTCATTAGCGTTAGGGGGTTGATAATAAGGGTTAGGGTTGTGGTTAGAGTTGCTAGGTTTAAGGGGAATAAGGCTTTCAGGGTAAGGGGATCAAGGTTGTGGGAATAAAAATGTTGTTTTTGCGCAGTTACATCCTGTAGAGGGAAGGAAGGTGGTATTGCGATACGCTTGCAGCGATAAGACAGCTTAACAGTGTGAAATGAGTTCATCTGATTCGTGTCAATATGGAACAATGCTAGGGCCGCATGATATGATGAAATGTGACCTTCTGTCTTACGTACCCTTGTATAACCACACGTCTGAGAAAACCACAGTGGTTAATATATATAGTTCTTGTATCTTGCAAAGGAATGGTCCAGCAATTCGGGTCAATAAGGGATAAGAGAACAAAGGGGTTTCAGAATAGCTGCTAACTATTACAACTGTTGCATGGGACACTATGCAAGTGTCTGCCATCCAGCCAAGATGGACAAAGGAGAAGGACAAGAGAAAAGCCTGGGAGGAAGACTACGAGCCTTCAGTACGAGCGGCCCCCAGAGGGACCACCGGAGACTGATAACGCATGCACCAGTGGGAGGGTTCGGATTCTGGGAACTAATTAGAATAACCCTGCCTTTTGTAGAAGTAGTAATGACTGTGTATTAGCCTAGCAGCATAAAAACCAGCCGCCGATGTAACTTGTGTGCGTCTTGGTGGAGCAGAGACTCCTGGTGCACCCAGCGCTGCTTGCTTACCTCTATTCATTTAATAAATTGTAAATTTCAATTGCAATCCGATTTGGGACCCAGTCATTTATTACAACTGGGGGCTCGTCCGGGAGGGCTTTGGTTCCTGATTTCTGGTTTGATCGCGGAGAGGCACCCCCACCATTTGGTGGCTGCTGTTTGAGTCAGGTCGGAACTAATGGCATCTTGAACCTGAATAAAGGTAAGCAAAGCTTCTGATTATTTTTTTCAGCTCCCTTGCCAGCCGCAGCACTATATTTTGCCCATAATTCTGTGTGTGAAGATCCGAACGAAGATGATGGAGTCGTAAGCATTTAAAGCGTGTATCGTTCGGTTGGGTGGGGTTCGGTTGCCTGTGTGTGTAAGAGTGTGACTGAGATGGAACTTAGTTCCGAAGCGATTGTGGAGGTCTTCTAACCGCGGTTCCAATCTCCCGCGAGGGACTTGGCCGGTGAAGGACCGAAGCGATTCCTATAGGATTTGTGGGTGTGTGATAGGTCCTCGACCCCCTGCAAGACACTCTTACTAAGGTAACCAAGGGCTGTGGGAATTGCCATAGTAAAATTCCTAGATGGGTCAGACAAAATCGAAGACCAGAGACCAGAAGAAAGGGAGCAAATTACCAGACATACCACCCGAAAGTCCATTAGGAATAACGATTAGAAATTGGAATGATAGGGACCCCAGAAAAGGAAAAAGTAAATTAAAAATGGTCCAGTATTGTGTGACAGAATGGCCAAAGGAGGCTTTAAGACTACATGTCTTTTAGCCTGTTTTTGGATCCTTCAAAGACTGGATTTGCCAGGCCTTAAATATCCATGTTAATTCAAAGGAACCTTTTAGCCAGGAAGAAAGTGATTATGCAGGACTATGGATCAGGAGGACTTCAGGTCCTTTTCCAGCCTCAATATTTACACTAAAAGCAGGTAAGAAATTTGAAGAACAAGAAGAACATGAAAAAGAAAAAGAAGATAAATGTGAGCCGTTGGATAAGCTACCACCTCCATATCCTAACAATCCACCTCCGTCGGCTCCCCCTCCGGTGGCTGTGGTATCTCCACCAGTACCACCGTTGCCCCAGCTACCAACAGCACCAGAATTAGAATGACTTCCGGCTGCATGCACGAGAAGTAGGACTGCCGTATCTGAGAGAGCTTCTGTATATCCCTTAAGGGAGGTAACTGGTGTATAACTGGTGCGCGTCTTGGTGGAGCAGAGACTCCCAGCGTACCCAGCACTGTTTGCTTACCTCTATTCATTCAGTGAATTGTAAACTTTGATTGTAATCCTATTTGGGACTTTTATTATTTATTATAACAGACAACCTTGTAAAACGCAGACAACCAGAATCCTTACAGCAATTAGGTGGAAATCACGGCGTAAGAAACATTACCACCTCAAAGAGTAAAAAACCTCAAAAGAAATGTGACTTGTAACAGGCCAGCAGCTGTGTATTTTCTGTGAAGCACCAGCTAGATTACGAACCTTGAATAGCACAGTTAATGGGGAAACAGGGGAGGGTCCCGGTCCTCGGCAGAAAAAAAAAGTGTATAAACTGTGTATGGAATTAGTAGGCACCCTCCTGCTTGTGGGACACCCGCCACTGTAATCTCGAATAATAATGCTACTGTACTGAGATCCTCGACTCAGCCTATGCTATTTGCTACAGATTGATTCAGGGTTTTAAGGTTTCAGGGATTGGGCACTAGGGTTGGGTTTCAGGGTAAGGGGTTTCAGGGTTTATGTTTAGGATTTTAAGGTTTTTAGGGTTGGAGTTTTAACGGTTAGGATTTTAAGGATTTGGGGGTTAGGGTTTTAAGGGTTTCAGGGTTAGCGTGTTAGGGTATTAGAGTTTTTTGGGTTGTAGTGTTGATACGTTTTTTAGGGTTAGAGTCTTAGGGTTTTATTTTTGGTCAGTTATTTACGGTTAGGGTTTTAAGATTTTTTTTTTTTTTTCAGGTTAGGTTCTCCAGGGCCAGGGTTTTGAGTATCCTAATTTTGGGGGTTTGGATTTTGAGCATCTTAATTTTTGGGGTTAGGCTTTTGTGTGCCCTAATTTTTTGGGATAGGCTTTTAAGCATCCTAAGTAGTTGGGTTAGGGTTTTGAGCATCTTAATGTTTTTGGGTTTGGGTTTTGAGTGTCCTAATGTTTTTGGGTTAGGGCTTTGAGCGTCCTGATGTTTTTGGGTTAGGGTTTGGAGCGTCCTAAGCTTTCGGGATAGGGTTTGGAGCGTCCAAAGTTTTCCATATAGGGTATGGAGCATCTTAATATTTCCAGGATAGGGTTTGGAGCGTCCTAAATTTTCAGGATAGGGTTTGGAGCATCTTAATGTTTTGGGTTTGCATTTTGAGTATCCAAAGTTATTGGGTTTGGGTTTTGAGCGTCCTAATTTTTTCGGGATAGGGTTTTGAGCATCTTTATGTTTCCAGGATAGGGTTTTGAGCGTCCTAAGTTTTTGGGCTAGGGCTTTGAGCATCCTAACTGATATAGTATAAACTCATTTTAGGATAGAATAAAGCTTGTGGTTTGATATTGTATAAACTTACTTTAGGATAGAATAAAACCTGTGATTAAAAGTTAGCAAGGACAAAGTAAACAACAATTTGTTATCCGTAGACCTTCTGTTACGTTTAAGCATTTTTGTTATTTGAAAACACCCCATTATCCGTTAACACTCAGTCAGGCTGAGACTTGAGATAACTTGAGTCAACTGTCTGTTCTGTCCTGTTAACTGAGACATCCTGTTATCCGCCGACCCCCAGTTAAACCGAAAGACAACTCAGCATTTTTACAGCCTGGAAAACAACCGATTAAGAAAGTGCATTACGAGGAAGACCTACGGCCTTCCTTCCAAAGACCACTACCCACATCCTGGAGACCCTGGCCCACAATTCTTGGAAGGCTTTGCGCAAGCGCAAGGACTGATAAGCTAATTAGCATACGAAGCGAGGGTAGGCGGGGTTAGGTAATGAATATGTATAGGTGCTAATTGAATATTCATTGTTTCCCTGTATAAATACGAGATAGTTTGTCACTTCGAACATGCACGATAGGCGGAAGGATCCCTCGTGCATCCAGCGCTGCAATAAAGAATATACCACTTAAGGAAATTCGGCTTTGATCTTTAAATCATAACGTTTTGGGTTGGGTTTGGGTTTTGAGCATCCTAAGATTTTGGGTTAGGGGTTTTAGGCATAGGTCTTCAGGGGTTTAGTGTGGTAAATAGTTTGGGTTAGGCCTGTAGGGGTTTCGAGGTTTTTTTGATGTTAGGGCTTGAGGCTGTTTTTGTAAGGGCGGTGAGGGTTGCAGTGAGTGCTTGTAAATGTAGTTCTCGATCACTCGGCCTGTGATTGGCCATGCCGGCTGTTCGGGGAATGCTGGTAGGTGTAGTTTTCCGGCACTGGGAGGCCATGTTGGGTGCCCAGAGCATGCCGGGAGATGTAGTTCTCGGGACTCCAGACTTCCGGGAGGCCATGTTGAATGCCCAGAGCATACCGGGAGATGTAGTTCTCGGGAACTAGGGTTAGGGGCTAGGGCTGGGGCTAGAGTTAGGGTTTCGGGTGAGGGTTGGGGTTGGGGGTTATTGTTAGGGTTAGAGGGTTAGGGTTAGGCTTAGAGGGTTAGGCTTCGAGGGCTAGGGTTAGGGATAGGTTTAGAGGGTTAGGGTAAGGGTTAGGGGTTAGGGGTTAGGGGTTGGGGTTGTGGTTAGGGTTAGGGTAAGGGTTAGGGTGAGAGTATTAGGGTTAGGGTTTGGGTTCAGATTAGAGTAAGGGTAAGGGTTAGGGCAAGGGTAAGGCTAAGGGTAAGGCTTAGGGTAAGGCTTAGGGTGAGGCTAAGGTTTAGGTTTAGGGAAAGGGTTAGGTTTAGGGTAAGGGTTGGGGTAAGGAGTAGGGTAAGAGTAAGGGTAAGGGTTAGGGTAAAGGTTTTCATTTGTTAAAGCTGAAACACAGTATGCAATCTGGGACGTCACAGCCAGAGCTGCCTATGGCAAGGTGAGAGAGGAAAAGATGGAGCAGATGTTCTACTCCTAGTTTTTTCTTTATACGTAAATAAAAGTTTGAGCTAATTCCAGTTGGAAGAGTTCCAATTACTTGCTTGGTCATAATGTCTTTTAATATTCAAAGCTGCAGCAAGAGCATGGGGATTTTTGCTTCTAGAAACACCCTAGTTCTCTTGTCTGCACTATGCATGCTGTTGAGGTAAAACGGATTAAAAAATAAAAAGAAAAATCACACACAAGCAAAAAGAAAAAAAACACCACAGCTGCTGCTGCTCTCTTCCTACTTCCTTGTGCTTTGCCCCTACCCTTTCCCAGGTGATTGGGTTTGGGTGCTAGGCGGGGCCAAATGGTATGTGAGTCCCAGGCATCCCCTCAGAGAGCTCATTCTGCTTGGGCTGCTCTTTGGAGTGTTTGTTTTTCCTTCGGTCAGTTGCAGGCTTCTACAGGTGGATCAGAGTTTATGGACTGATGCGTTTCCAAGTAGTGAGGGGTATGCTACGCACATCTTTTTGAGGTAGCAGCTAGTAGGATCTGTTAGAATAAACTAATGTAGTACTCGTTGCCTTTATTGCATGCAGTTCTGTATCAGGTGAGTAACTGTTGTGAGTAACTGAAGTCAATGTTACTTTGTGCGTTTGCTGTGCAGTGCCTGTGCGGACTATTGCACGAGACACAGCTTTCTGACATCTGGCCCAGCAACTACTAAATAAGGGGAGGGGAGAAGCTGAAGAACGACCAAAGGACAAAGCCTGGGAGGAAGACTACGAGCCTTCAGTACGAGGGGCCCCCAGAGGGACCACCGGAGACTGATAACGCATGCACCAGTGGGAGGGTTCGGATTCTGGGAAGTAATTAGAATAACCCTGCCTTTTGTAGAAGTAGTAATGAATATGTATTAGCCTAGCAGCATAAAAACTAGCCTCCTGATGTAACTGGTGTGCGTCTTGGTGGAGCAGAGACTCCTGGCGCACCCAGCGCTGTTTGCTTACCTCTATTCCTTTAATAAATCGTAAACATTAATTGTAAGCCTATTTGGGACTCGGTCATTTATTACAACTGGGACCTCCCGATGGGTGGAAGCTGTCGGGATAGCTCGGGATGCTGAGGCGTGGTGCTGCAAGGAGTTTGGTGGTCGGTGGCGCCCTGAGGCAGGCCGAATTGGGAGGGGGCGAGGCGGCGGGTGGTCGGTGGCTTCTGTGGAAAAGGCCCTTGTATGGGGGGCTGCGCATTCAGAGGAACCTTGACAGGCTGCAGATAGGGGCAGGCAGGAACCTTTTGAAGTTCAGGAGAGGGAAATGCCAAGCCCTACCCCTAGGGAGAAACACGTCTGTTCACAAGCACTGGATATCTCGACACTAAATAAGCATTTCTTCATGGAAGGGGTGGTTTGATATTAGAACAGGCTGCCCGGGGAAGGGGTGAGAGACCCGATCCTTAAAAGTATTGAAGAGACATGTGGACATAGCCCGGGAGTCCGGAGTCCGGCCTCCGGCAGGGCGGGAGCTGGCTCTTCCGAGCCCCTGTGCTCCGGTCTTGTGCGACGCGTTTGCAAGCAGCACCGGGTTCCGGGTCCGACATTGGACGGTTCGGGGACGGCGATTCCAGGGCCGTCGGATAGCGGGGGCCGGCTATCTCATGTCCCGGGGATCCGAATTCAGGGGGCGTGGGGGCCGGCCGTGCAGTGAAGCGGGGGGCTGGCGTCCGCCGGCTTCCCAGAGAGCGGGCTTTCGGTCCCGTGCGGTTCGGTGGCCGGCCGTCCCGAAACCCTGGGCACCGGTCTTGTGCTAGACTCAGCGGGCTCCGGGGCCGAACTCGGCTTCTCGGGGACGGCGGTCCCGCTGTCCAGGTGTCCCGCCTCGGGCGGCGCGGGGCCGGCTGTCCCTAGCAGCTGGGCTCCCAAGAGCTTCTGGGCTCCCAAGCATCGCCCAAGACCGGATCCCAGAGAATCGGGACGGCCGGCCACACCGCTGCGACTAGCACAAGCGTCTCCCGACAACGGAGCCCAGGGGCTTGCGAGGGTCAGATCCCGCGCCCCGGGATAGAGAAACGGGGAGCGCGGGTCGGCCGGCCGCAGCTTCGCACGGGACCGAACGCCCTGTCTCCGGGACGGCCAGACCCCGAGCCGGCAGACAGCAGCCTCCCGCTTCACGGCACAGTCGGCCCGCAACCCGCCCGAGTTCTGATCCCCGGGACACGGGACAGCCGGCCGCGCCGCCCGAGGCCGGACACCTGGAGCCCGGGACCGCCGTCCCTGAGAAACCCAAAGTCGGACCCGGACCCCGGTGCGGCTAGCACACGCGTCGCCCAGGACCTCGGGACGGTCGCATCCCGCGCCTCCGGCAGGAGCTACCCGGGAGGGCAGGACGGCCTGCCGCAGCTCCGCAAGTGACCGAACCTGCTGGATTCCAGGACGGCCAGACCCCGAACCGGTGGACAGCAGCCTCCCGCTTCACGGCTCGGCAGGCACCCACGTCGCCCTACTTCGGACCCACGGGACACGGGACAACTGGCACCCGCGCCACCGGAGGACAGAATCCCGTGCCCCGGGATCACCGTCCTCAAAGCGCCCGAAGTCGGCTCCTGACCTCGCTGCGACTTGCACACGCCTCGCCCAAGACCGGAGCACAGGTTCTAGGGACAGACTGCTCCAGAGCCGCCTGAGGTCGTACTGGGACTGCGGTGCGGTTTGTACATGCATCGCCAAAGACCGGAGCCCTGGGAAGCGTGATGGCCGGACCCCACGCAGCCCGAGTTCGGACCCCCGGGACACGGGACAGCCGGCACCCGTGCCTGGCTCTTGGGGGCTTGGAAGGAGTCCTGATGCTGTGCCAGCACTATGCAGCAATAGACACAACACTGGAGTGAGATCAGTGCTGTTCCAGCTACGAGTGCAGAGTACAGCACTGTGCGGGCTGCTGCAGGGAAAAGGTGACTCCAGCTCAGACAGACCCAACACAACTTCCACCCCTTATTCCATAACATTTGTGTCACAATCAGGTACAGTTTAGTATATAGATGGTCTCATCACCATTGTTTTCTGTCCATTGAAGCATTTTTATGCCTGTACTTCTCTTTATTCTATAGGTCTTTTCCCAAAATGCTCATAAAAACTGTTGATGGTTTCACCTTCATCTGTCAAAGTGGTCACTCAGGGCAGGCGAAGTTGGTTTTCTTGACACCAGCACCAGCTCAGCTCACATCACTGTTGCACTTGCCCGGTTCCTTGCAAAGTTGACCTGTCATTGGTTCTGCAGTGTCCTCCTACAACACGTAACTTGGATGACAGATTAATTTTCTCCCAGTGTTAAATCTCCTTGAGGCACACACTTGATATCCCCATCTTTCTGCATCACCCACCAGGTATACCTGGTCCTTGGGCAAAGACAATCCCACGAGTGGGTTTGCCTTTTCCCATGGCAGGGGCAACCCACACCGCCTTCCCCATCCACTTCCCCACATGCACTACAGGGACTTTAGCTTCTCCCACAGTGTGTAGGGGTTTTGTTTCAGCAGGACCAGCACAGCTTTCAGACCCCCTGTCGTTAACTAGCCAAGTGGCCTCTGGTAGATTTATAGCCCAATATGTCCCAGCACCCAATGCTCGCAGCATCGTTTTTAACAGTCCATTGTACTTCTCAACCTTCCCAGAGGCTTGTGGGTGATAAGGGATGTGATACACCCATTCAATGCCATGTCTCTTGGCCCAGGAAGTGATCAAATTGTTTCGGAAGTGACTCCCATTGTCGGACTCAATTCTTTCTGGTGTACCATGTCGCCACAGCACTTGTCTTTCCAGGCCCAAGATAGTGTTTCGGGCCGTGGCATGGTTTACAGGGTATGTTTCCAGCCACCCAGTAGTTGCTTCTACCATGGTGAGTATGTACCGTTTGCCTTGGCGGGTTTGTGGAAGTGGTCCGATGTAGTCAATCTGCCAGGCCTCACCATATCGAAATCCAAGCCATCTCCCCCTATTCCAGGGAGACTTTACCCTCATGGCTCGTTTGATTGCAGCACAGATCTCACACTGATGGGTAACCTGTGTGACGGCCTCAATGGTCAGGTCCACCCCTCGATCACGAGCCCATCTGTATGTGGCATCCCTCCCCAGATGTCCTGATGTTTCATGAGCCCATCGAGCTACAGACAGCTCACCCTTACGTCCCCAGTCCAGGTCCACCTGAGCTATTTCAATTTTTGAAGCTCAATCTACGTCTTCGTTGTTCTGATATTCTTCGGTAGCACGATTCTTAAGCATATAGGCATCTACATGACGTACCTTTACAGCCAGGTTTTCTACCCGGGCAGCACTATCTTGCCACAGGGTAGCAGCCCAGATAGGTTTACCTCTGCGCTGCCAGTTGTTCTGTTTCCATTGTCGCAGCCACCCCCATAGCGCATTTGCCACCATCCATGAGTCAGTGTAGAGATACAGTACCGGCCACTTTTCTCTTTCAGCAATTTCTAGGGCCAGTTGTATAGCTTTCACTTCTGCATACTGTCTTGACTCACCTTCCCCTTCCATGGCCTCCACAACTTGTCGTGTGGGACTCCACACAGCAGCTTTCCACTTCCGATGGCTCCCTACCACACGGCAGGATCCGTCGGTAAACAGCACATACTGCTTTCTGTCTTCTGGCAACTCATTGTATGGTGGTGCCTCTTCAGCACGAGTTACTTCTTCTGTCGGTGCTCCGAAATCCCTGCCCTCTGGCCATAATCCTTTCCAGGATTCCCGGGCGGTTGGGTTTCCCCATTCGAGCCCGCTGTGTAATTAACGCTACCCATTTACTCCACGTAGCATCGGTTGCATGATGTGTAGTGGGGATTTTCTCTTTGAACATCCAATGTAACACAGGTAGCCGTGGGGCCAGGAGAAGTTGTGCTTCTGTACCAACAACTTCTGAAGCGGCTCGAATCCCCTCATATGCTGTTAATATTTCCTTTTCAGTTGGGGTGTAATTGGCTTCTGATCCTCCAGAACCCCAAAGGTAGGCCTCGAGTTTCTCCTGGGGTCTTCTGCCAGAGGCTCCAGGTGAGCCCATGCTCCCCAGCTGCAGTGTACAGTATGTTTTGCACAGCTGGTCCAGTACGGACAGGCCCAAGGGCTACTGCACGAGCTATTTCTTGTTTGAGTTGTTCAAAAGCCTGTTGTTGCTCGGGGCCCCACTCGAAAGAGTTCTCTTTCGAGTCACTCAATATAGAGGAGTCACAAGCTGACTATAGACTGGCACATGCATTCTCCAAAATCCCACAAGACCTAGGAAAGCTTGTGTTTCTTTTTTGCTGGTTGGCGGAGACATAACTGTTATTTTGTTGATCACATCCGTCGGAATGTTGTGACATCCATCTTGCCATTTTACCCCCAAGAACTGGATTTCCTGTGCAGGTCCCTTGACCTTATTCTGTTTAATGGCAAATCCAGCTTTCAGGACAATTTGAATTATTTTCTTCCCTTTCCCAAAAACTTCTTCTGCTGTGTTACCCCGTACGATGATATCATCGATATACTGCAGGTGTTCAGGAGCGTTTCCCTGTTCCAGTGTCGTCTGGATCAGTCCATGGCAGATGGTAGGGCTGTGTTTCCACCCCTGGGGCAGTCGATTCCAAGTATACTGAATGCCCCTCCAAGTGAAAGCAAATTGTGGCCTGCATGCTGCTGCTAGAGGGATAGAGAAAAATGCATTAGCAATATCGATTGTGGCGTACCACTTTGACTCTAGTTCGTACTGGAGTTCTAGCATGTCTGGCACTGCTGCACTTAGTGGTGGTGTGACTTCATTCAGGCCCCGATAGTCCACTGTTAGCCTCCACTCGCCATTGGACTTTCGCACTGGCCATATAGGACTCTTAAAAGGTGAATGAGTCTTGCTGATCACTCCTTGACTCTCCAGATGGTGAACGAACTCATGGATAGGAATCAGGGAGTCTCGCTTGGTGCGATATTGCCGCCGGTGCACGGTTGGCACTTGCTGTTCTTCAATCCTCAGCAATCCTACAGCAGAAGGGTCTTGTGAGAGACCAGGCAGAGTAGACAGCTGCTTAATCTTCTCTGTGCTCAAGGCAGCTATGCCAAAAGCCCACCGGTACCCTTTTGGATCCTTGAAGTACCCTTTCCTGAGGTAGTCTATGCCGAGGATGCACGGAGCCTCTGGGCCAGTCACGATGGGGTGCTTTTGCCACTCATTCCCAGTTAGACTCACTTCAGCTTCCAATATGGTAAGCTCTTGGGATTCCCCCATCACTCCGGAGATAGAGATGGGTTCTTGGTGGCCTGATGGCATTAGGGTACACTGTGCGCCTGTGTCCAGTAAAGCTGTCTATTTTTGCGGTTCCGGTGTGCCAGGCCATCGAATCCAGACAGCCCAGTAAATCCGGTTGTCCCTCTCCTCTACGTGGCCAGAGGCAGGGCCCCACTAGTCCTGGTCGGAGTATCTATCAATTATTTCTTCCAAACGTGAAGCAGAAGTCTCTTCATCAGGGTCAGGAGTAATACTATTCCTTCTACTGCCTCTGGGGGTCTGTTCAACAGAAACTGGGGCAGCAATCCTCCTAGGGGCCCTCTTTGTTGCTGCTGTATCTTTCCGTAGCTCACGTACCCGAGCAGCTAGGGCCGACGTCGGTTCACCGTCCCACTTCCTCATATCTTCCCCGTGGTCACGTAAATGAAACCACAAGGTACCTCGCGGTGTGAGTCCCGGATTCTCCCTTGTTTGAGCCGGGGACTGCTGGCGCTTGATGGCCAAAAGATTTTTCCGTCTAGGTGAGGACGAAGCTATGTGTTCATCTAACCGTTGGGACAGTCTCTCCACAGCTGAAATGCAGCCCCGTACTGGGGCAGAGAGATTTTCTTCATATTTATGAAGTTGATTGGACACGTTGTCCACAGTTGGCCCCATCCCCTCGTCCCAACCCATGACTGCCAGTGTGCTGGCATGTGTTGGGGGTGCAGCCCGTACAAACTTCCGCCACATGGACGCTGTGCATTGGACTTCATCGGGGTCTTTAGGTGCCTGGGCGTTGTTTAAATCACTATAAAGCATCTCCAGCACAGCTAATTCCCGCAGCTGCTGGAGGCCCTTATCCATAGTGGTCCATTTGTTTACTTGGTAGACAATGTCCTCTTTGTGGGGATACCTTTCTTTCACAGCTGTTAGGATTCGCCTCCAGAGGCTGATAACTTGTGCCTCTCTTCCAATTACTCTGTCAACGAGCCTTTCTCCAGAAAGGGATCCCAGCTGCTTGGCTTCGTTGCCTTCTAGCTGTTGGGTATTGGCCCCGCTATCGCAGCATCGAAGCAGCCAAGTGAGGATGTGCTCACCTGGATGGCGACTGAAGTCTTCTCGTATTTCTCGCAGCTCACTCAAGGATAGAGACCTAGTAGTTTCTGATTCATCTATGATTTCAGTCTCTTCTTCGTGATGTTGCCGTGATAACGCTGCTTTAGAGCCGCTTGCCTTTTCCTCTTCTCCCTCATCTGTAGGAGGAGCTTCTTCCCTTACTAAACGACCTGATCTCCGTTTCCACTGTTTCGTCTTTACTACAGGGGCGACTGATACCATAGATGGTCGGTCCTCTGGGGTGGTCACAGTGTGTGCTGTCTCATCATCAAATTCAAGAACCTCCCTTGAGGGTGCTGGGCAATCTTAATTGACATCTGATAGGCGTAAGCCAGACCCCAGCAGAGTGCAGCCAGCTGGTGGAGTTCTCTAGTATTGCCAGGGTCAGGGCATACATCTTTCAAACATTCTACCAGTTTTCTTGGATTTTGTACTTGCTCAGGGGTGAAATTTAGAACCATTGGAGGAGAAAACCATGATAGGTACCTGCCCAAATCCCCCCACCCACAACTCTGTCTGGGGACAGGTCCTTGGATAATATTCTTAATAAATTGCTTTACCTTGGGGAAGAAGACAAACACGAGACCTAGTAATAGGACGATAATATCTCACCAGGGGTATCCAAGATACTGAAAGGCTGCTGCAATTAGCCCACAGGGAGAAAAATAGAAGGCACCACACCCGATATTATTCACGGATTGACTGCTTGGGGCAAAAAAGAAGGCACTGTAATTCTTAATATTTTCAATAAGATAATCTCCAGGAGACTAGGAGGATAACAATGCCAGGCTTGAATACCAAACAAAACTGAAGGCCAGTATGTTACAGCACAACATGATAAAAAAAACAAGCACAGACTTCAACACTTTCTCCGATCGGATGTAAAGGAAAAAAGAAAACAGAGAGTGGGCTACATACAACGTATCCACACGGAAAAGTATTACCAGAAAACACAGCATTATGACTACCAATATGTTGGTTGTAAATACTTCAATCAATGCTATTGTTATCTCAACCAACCCTCGAGCCCACGTTGGGCGCCAAAAAGGACTGTGGTGGTTTTACTCAGGTGGGCAGCCGAGCTCCACCACAAGCGCTCTCTCACTCCCCCTCTCCTCAAAGAGGAAGGGGGAGAAAATACAACACAGAGAACTCGAGGTTTGAGATAAGAAAGGTTTAATTAAAGGGAAAGGGAATGGGGAGGAAAAAACAGAGACAAAAGAAGCAATCAGTCCGCGCGGAAGCACAGAGAGAGAAAAAATTATTCTCTACTTTCCATCAGCGAGCGGTGTTCGGCCACGCTTCAAACGCGTAGTGGTTGTTCAGGAGGAACAGCCCCCTCCCCCACGAGAGCCCCCCTTTTATTGCTGAGTGTGACATCAGGTGTTATGGAATATCCCTTTGGTTGGTTTAGGTCAGCTGCCCCGGCAATGTCCCCTCCCCATCACTTGCCCACTCCCAGCCTGCTGGCTCTTGGGGGCTCGGAAGGAGTTCTGATGCTGTGCCAGCACTATGCAGCAATAGACACAACACTGGAGTGAGATCAGTGCTGTTCCAGCTACGAGTGCAGAGTACAGCACTGTGCGGGCTGCTGCAGGGAAAAGGTGACTCCAGCTCAGACAGACCCAACACACGGGGTCCGGGTCCGACTTCGGGAGGCTCGGGGACGGTGGTCCCGGGGCCCGCGTGACCGGCCTCCGTCGGCACGGGTGCCGGCTGTCCCGTGTTCCGGGGGTCCGAACTCGGGCTGCGTGGGGTCCAGCCATCACGCTTCCCAGGGCTCCGGTCTTTGGCGACGCATGTGTCAACCGCACCGGGTTCCCGGTCCGACCTCGGGCGGCTCTGGAGCTGTCTGTCCCTAGCAGCTGGGCTCCGGTCTTGGGCGAGGCGTGTGCAAGTCGCAGCGAGGTCCGGAGCCGACTTCGGGCGGTTCGGGGAAAGTGATCCCGGGGCACGGGATTCTGTCCTCCGGTGGCGCGGGTGCCAGTTGTCCCGTGTTCCGGGGATCCGAACTCGGGCTGCGTGAGGCACGGCCATCCCGCGCCCCTGGGCGCCGTTCTTGGGCGACGCATGTGCCAAGCGCACCGGGTTCCCGGTCCGACCTCGGGCAGTGCGGGGCTGGCTCATCCTATCATCTGTGCTCCGGTCTTTGAGATGCGTGTGCTGGACGCACCGGAGACCGTGTGTGACTTCGGGCGGTTCGGGGACGGCGATCCCGAGGCCCGTGTGTCCGGCCTCCGGCGGCGCGGAACAGCCTGTCCCGTGTCCCGTGGGTCCGAAGTCGAGCGACGTGGGTGCCTGCCGAGCCGTGAAGCGGGAGGCTGCTGTCCACCGGCTCGGGGTCTGCCGGAGGCGCGGGATGCGACCGTCCCGAGGTCCTGGGCTGCGGTCCTGGGCGACGCGTGTGCTAGCCGCACCGGGGTCCGGGTCCGACTTTGGGTTTCTCAGGGACGGCGGTCCCGGGCTCCAGGTGTCCGGCCTCGGGCGGCGCGGCCGGCTGTCCCGTGTCCCGGGGATCAGAACTCGGGCGGGTTGCGGGCCGACTGTGCCGTGAAGCGGGAGGCTGCTGTCTGCCGGCTCGGGGTCTGGCCGTCCCGGAGACAGGGCGTTCGGTCCCGTGCGAAGCTGCGGCCGGCCGACCCGCGCTCCCCGTTTCTCTATCCCGGGGCGCGGGATCTGACCCTCGCAAGCCCCTGGGCTCCGTTGTCGGGAGACGCTTGTGCTAGTCGCAGCGGTGTGGCCGGCCGTCCCGATTCTCTGGGATCCGGTCTTGGGCGATGCTTGGGAGCCCAGAAGCTCTTGGGAGCCCAGCTGCTAGGGACAGCCGGCCCCGCGCCGCCCGAGGCGGGACACCTGGACAGCGGGACCGCCGTCCCCGAGAAGCCGAGTTCGGCCCCGGAGCCCGCTGAGTCTAGCACAAGACCGGTGCCCAGGGTTTCGGGACGGCCGGCCACCGAACCGCACGGGACCGAAAGCCCGCTCTCTGGGAAGCCGGCGGACGCCAGCCCCCCGCTTCACTGCACGGCCGGCCCCCACGCCCCCTGAATTCGGATCCCCGGGACATGAGATAGCCGGCCCCCGCTATCCGACGGCCCTGGAATCGCCGTCCCCGAACCGTCCAATGTCGGACCCGGAACCCGGTGCTGCTTGCAAACGCGTCGCACAAGACCGGAGCACAGGGGCTCGGAAGAGCCAGCTCCCGCCCTGCCGGAGGCCGGACTCCGGACTCCCGGGCTATGTCCACATGTCTCTTCAATACTTTTAAGGATCGGGTCTCTCACCCCTTCCCCGGGCAGCCTGTTCTAATATCAAACCACCCCTTCCATGAAGAAATGCTTATTTAGTATGGAGATATCCAGTGCTTGTGAACAGACGTGTTTCTCCCTAGGGGTAGGGCTTGGCATTTCCCTCTCCTGAACTTCAAAAGGTTCCTGCCTGCCCCTATCTGCAGCCTGTCAAGGTTCCTCTGAATGCGCAGCCCCCCATACAAGGGCCTTTTCCACAGAAACCACCGACCACCCGCCGCCTCGCCCCCTCCTAATTCGGCCTGCCTCAGGGCGCCACCGACCACCAAACTCCTTGCAGCACCACGCCTCAGCATCCCGAGCTATCCCGACAGCTTCCACCCATCGGGAGGTCCCAGTTGTAATAAATGACCGAGTCCCAAATAGGCTTACAATTAATGTTTACGATTTATTAAAGGAATAGAGGTAAGCAAACAGCGCTGGGTGCGCCAGGAGTCTCTGCTCCACCAAGACGCACACCAGTTACATCAGGAGGCTAGTTTTTATGCTGCTAGGCTAATACATATTCATTACTACTTCTACAAAAGGCAGGGTTATTCTAATTACTTCCCAGAATCCGAACCCTCCCACTGGTGCATGCGTTATCAGTCTCCGGTGGTCCCTCTGGGGGCCCCTCGTACTGAAGGCTCGTAGTCTTCCTCCCAGGCTTTGTCCTTTGGTCGTTCTTCAGCTTCTCCCCTCCCCTTATTTAGTAGTTGCTGGGCCAGATGTCAGAAAGCTGTGTCTCGTGCAATAGTCCGCACAGGCACTGCACAGCAAACGCACAAAGTAACATTGACTTCAGTTACTCACAACAGTTACTCACCTGATACAGAACTGCATGCAATAAAGGCAACGAGTACTACATTAGTTTATTCTAACAGATCCTACTAGCTGCTACCTCAAAAAGATGTGCGTAGCATACCCCTCACTACTTGGAAACGCATCAGTCCATAAACTCTGATCCACCTGTAGAAGCCTGCAACTGACCGAAGGAAAAACAAACACTCCAAAGAGCAGCCCAAGCAGAATGAGCTCTCTGAGGGGATGCCTGGGACTCACATACCATTTGGCCCCGCCTAGCACCCAAACCCAATCACCTGGGAAAGGGTAGGGGCAAAGCACAAGGAAGTAGGAAGAGAGCAGCAGCAGCTGTGGTGTTTTTTTTCTTTTTGCTTGTGTGTGATTTTTCTTTTTATTTTTTAATCCGTTTTACCTCAACAGCATGCATAGTGCAGACAAGAGAACTAGGGTGTTTCTAGAAGCAAAAATCCCCATGCTCTTGCTGCAGCTTTGAATATTAAAAGACATTATGACCAAGCAAGTAATTGGAACTCTTCCAACTGGAATTAGCTCAAACTTTTATTTACGAATAAAGAAAAAACTAGGAGTAGAACATCTGCTCCATCTTTTCCTCTCTCACCTTGCCATAGGCAGCTCTGGCTGTGACGTCCCAGGTTGCATACTGTGTTTCAGCTTTACCAAATGAAAACCTTTACCCTAACCCTCACCCTTATCCTAACCATTAGCTTACCCTTATTCTTACCCAAAATCTAACCCTAACCCTTACCCTTACCCTAATCCTTACCCTAGCCCTTACCCTAAACCTAACCCTTACCCTTACCCTACTCCTTACCCCAACCCTTACCCTAAACCAAACCCTTTCCCTAAACGTAAACCTTATCCTCACCCTAAGTCTTAACCTAACCCTTACCCTTAGCCTTACCCTTGCCCTAACCCTTACCCTTACTCTAATCTGAACCCAAACCCTAACCCTAATACTCTCACCCTAACCCTTATCCTAACCCTAACCACAACCCCAACCCCTAACCCCTAACCCTTACCCTAACCCTCTAAACCTATCCCTAACCCTAGCCCTCGAAGCCTAACCCTCTAAGCCTAACCCTAACCCTCTAACCCTAACAATAACCCCCAACCCCAACCCTCACCCGAAACCCTAACTCTAGCCCCAGCCCTAGCCCCTAACCCTAGTTCCCGAGAACTACATCTCCCGGTATGCTCTGGGCATTCAACATGGCCTCCCGGAAGTCTGGAGTCCCGAGAACTACATCTCCCGGCATGCTCTGGGCACCCAACATGGCCTCCCAGTGCCGGAAAACTACACCTACCAGCATTCCCCGAACAGCCGGCATGGCCAATCACAGGCCGAGTGATCGAGAACTACATTTACAAGCACTCACTGCAACCCTCACCGCCCTTACAAAAAAAGCCTCAAGCCCTAACATCAAAAAAACCTCGAAACCCCTACAGGCCTAACCCAAACTATTTACCACACTAAACCCCTGAAGACCTATGCCTAAAACCCCTAACCCAAAATCTTAGGATGCTCAAAACCCAAACCCAACCCAAAACGTTATGATTTAAAGATCAAAGCCGAATTTCCTTAAGTGGTATATTCTTTATTGCAGCGCTGGATGCACGGGGGATCCTTCCGCCTATCGTGGATGTTCGAAGTGACAAACTATCTCGTATTTATACAGGGAAACAATGAATATTCAATTAGCACCTATACATATTCATTACCTAACCCCGCCTACCCGCACTTCGTATGCTAATTAGCTTATCAGTCCTTGCGCTTGCGCAAAGCCTTCCAAGAATTGTGGGCCAGGGTCTCCAGGATGTGGGGTAGTGGTCTTTGGGAGGAAGGCCGTAGGTCTTCCTCGTAATGCACTTTCTTAATCGGTTGTTTTCCAGGCTGTAAAAATGCTGAGTTGTCTTTCGGTTTAACTGGGGGTCGGCGGATAACAGGATGTCTCAGTTAACAGGACAGAACAGACAGTTGACTCAAGTTATCTCAAGTCTCAGCCTGACTGAGTGTTAACGGATAATGGGGTGTTTTCAAATAACAAAAATGCTTAAACGTAACAGAAGGTCTACGGATAACAAATTGTTGTTTACTTTGTCCTTGCTAACTTTTAATCACAGGTTTTATTCTATCCTAAAGTAAGTTTATACAATATCAAACCACAAGCTTTATTCTATCCTAAAATGAGTTTATACTATATCAGTTAGGATGCTCAAAGCCCTAGCCCAAAAACTTAGGACGCTCAAAACCCTATCCTGGAAACATAAAGATGCTCAAAACCCTATCCCGAAAAAATTAGGACGCTCAAAACCCAAACCCAATAACTTTGGATACTCAAAACGCAAACCCAAAACATTAAGATGCTCCAAACCCTATCCTGAAAATTTAGGACGCTCCAAACCCTATCCTGGAAATATTAAGATGCTCCATACCCTATATGGAAAACTTTGGACGCTCCAAACCCTATCCCGAAAGCTTAGGACGCTCCAAACCCTAACCCAAAAACATCAGGACGCTCAAAGCCCTAACCCAAAAACATTAGGACACTCAAAACCCAAACCCAAAAACATTAAGATGCTCAAAACCCTAACCCAACTACTTAGGATGCTTAAAAGCCTATCCCAAAAAATTAGGGCACACAAAAGCCTAACCCCAAAAATTAAGATGCTCAAAATCCAAACCCCCAAAATTAGGATACTCAAAACCCTGGCCCTGGAGAACCTAACCTGAAAAAAAAATAAAATAAGATCTTAAAACCCTAACCGTAAATAACTGACCAAAAACAAAACCTTAAGACTTTAACCCTAAAAAACATATCAACACTACAACCCAAAAAACTCTAATACCCTAACACGCTAACCCTGAAACCCTTAAAACCCTAACCCCCAAATCCTTAAAATCCTAACCGTTAAAACTCCAACCCTAAAAACCTTAAAATCCTAAACATAAACCCTGAAACCCCTTACCCTGAAACCCAACCCTAGTGCCCAATCCCTGAAACCTTAAAACCCTGAATCAATCTGTAGCAAATAGCATAGGCTGAGTCGAGGATCTCAGTACAGTAGCATTATTATTCGAGATTACAGTGGCGGGTGTCCCACAAGCAGGAGGGTGCCTACTAATTCCATACACAGTTTATACACTTTTTTTTTCTGCCGAGGACCGGGACCCTCCCCTGTTTCCCCATTAACTGTGCTATTCAAGGTTCGTAATCTAGCTGGTGCTTCACAGAAAATACACAGCTGCTGGCCTGTTACAAGTCACATTTCTTTTGAGGTTTTTTACTCTTTGAGGTGGTAATGTTTCTTACGCCGTGATTTCCACCTAATTGCTGTAAGGATTCTGGTTGTCTGCGTTTTACAAGGTTGTCTGTTATAATAAATAAAAGTCCCAAATAGGATTACAATCAAAGTTTACAATTCACTGAATGAATAGAGGTAAGCAAACAGTGCTGGGTACGCTGGGAGTCTCTGCTCCACCAAGACGCGCACCAGTTATACACCAGTTACCTCCCTTAAGGGATATACAGAAGCTCTCTCAGATACGGCAGTCCTACTTCTCGTGCATGCAGCCGGAAGGTCAGGTCTAATTCTGGTGCTGTTGGTGGTGGAAGCTGGGGCAACGGTGGTACTGGTGGAGATACCACAGCCACCGGAGGGGGAGCCGCCGGGGGTGGATTGTTAGGATATGGAGGTGGTAGCTTATCCAACGGCTCACGTTTATCTTCTTTTTCTTTTTCATGTTCTTCTTGTTCTTCAAATTTCTTACCTGCTTTTAGTGTAAATATTGAGGCTGGAAAAGGACGTGAAGTCCTCCTGATCCATAATCCTGCATAATCACTTTCTTCCTGGCTAAAAGGTTCCTTTGAATTAACATGGATATTTAAGGCCTGGCAAATCCAGTCTTTGAAGGATCCAAAAACAGGCTAAAAGACATGTAGTCTTAAAGCCTCCTTTGGCCATTCTGTCACACAATACTGGACCATTTTTAATTTACTTTTTCCTTTTCTGGGGTCCCTATCATTCCAATTTCTAATCGTTATTCCTAATGGACTTTCGGGTGGTATGTCTGGTAATTTGCTCCCTTTCTTCTGGTCGCTGGTCTTCGATTTTGTCTGACCCACTAGGAATTTTACTATGGCAATTCCCACAGCCCTTGGTTACCTTAGTAAGAGTGTCTTGCAGGGGGTCGAGGACCTATCACACACCCACAAATCCTATAGGAATCGCTTCGGTCCTTCACCGGCCAAGTCCCTCGCGGGAGATTGGAACTGCGGTTAGAAGACCTCCACAATCGCTTCGGAACTAAGTTCCATCTCAGTCACACTCTTACACACACAGGCAACCGAACCCCACCCAACCGAACGATATACGCTTTAAATGCTTACGACTCCATCATCTTCGTTCGGATCTTCACACACAGAATTATGGGCAAAATATAGTTCTGCGGCTGGTAAGGGAGCTGAAAAAAATAATCAGAAACTTTGCTTACCTTTATTCAGGTTCAAGATGCCATTAGTTCCGACCTGACTCAAACAGCAGCCACCAAATGGTGGGGGTGCCTCTCCGCGATCAAACCAGAAATCAGGAACCAAAGCCCTCCCGGACGAGCCCCCAGTTGTAATAAATGACTGGGTCCCAAATCGGATTGCAATTGAAATTTACAATTTATTAAATGAATAGAGGTAAGCAAGCAGCGCTGGGTGCACCAGGAGTCTCTGCTCCACCAAGACGCACACAAGTTACATCGGCGGCTGGTTTTTATGCTGCTAGGCTAATACATATTCATTACTACTTCTACAAAAGGCAGGGTTATTCTAATTAGTTCCCAGAATCCGAACCCTCCCACTGGTGCATGCGTTATCAGTCTCCGGTGGTCCCTCTGGGGGCCGCTCGTACTGAAGGCTCGTAGTCTTCCTCCCAGGCTTTTCTCTTGTCCTTCTCCTTTGTCCATCTTGGCTGGATGGCAGACACTTGCATAGTGTCCCATGCAACAGTTGTAATAGTTAGCAGTTATTCTGAAACCCCTTTGTTCTCTTATCCCCTATTGACCCGAATTGCTGGACCATTCCTTTGCAAGATACAAGAACTATATATATTAACCACTGTGGTTTTCTCAGACGTGTGGTTATACAAGGGTACGTAAGACAGAAGGTCACATTTCATCATATCATGCGGCCCTAGCATTGTTCCATATTGACACGAATCAGATGAACTCATTTCACACTGTTAAGCTGTCTTATCGCTGCAAGCGTATCGCAATACCACCTTCCTTCCCTCTACAGGATGTAACTGCGCAAAAACAACATTTTTATTCCCACAACCTTGATCCCCTTACCCTGAAAGCCTTATTCCCCTTAAACCTAACAACTCTAACCACAACCCTAACCCTTATTATCAACCCCCTAACGCTAATGACACTGACCTTAATCCAGACCCCAAACTGCCCCTAACCCCAGACAACCAACAACGAAACACACACACACAAAGATGGAAACTACAAAAAAGGCAAAACCCTGGATACAGGCCCCAAATCACAAATACGCAACCAAAACGCTACAGAAAAGCCCCAGATGCAGGCCCCAAATGCTACAGCTAGGCCTCAAAAGCTCAAGATGCATCCCAAAGCAAAAATGCAGACCCCAAACGTTACAGAAAAGCCTCCAAACCCAGGCTGCAGAAGTCTACAAGCAGGCCCCAAACTGCCAACAGAAGCAGGCACCAACCACACCCAGATGCAGACCCCAACTGCCCACAAGCAGCTCCTACCCCACCACCCCCTCCCAAGAACTGGACTCCACACAGACACTGGCCCAAGACCCGGGCCCGCCCCCCCGCCCCCCCTCGCCCCCCCACCCTCCCCCCCGACACAGGTGTACAAGCAGCTCACAACGCGCCTCTTCAGAGAACGGTCCCAGCCCCCCCCACCCCCCCCAAGACATGGGATGCAGAGGTGTACAACCAACTCCCAACTCCCTCCCCCTCAAAGTGATTAAGGAGGTATTGGGGAGGCATTGGGGAGGCAAGGACAATCCCCAGACATGGACTGTATATCTCGAAACAAGACACTGGAACTCATGATAAGGAAGCGGCAGACGGACAGAGAAACAAACGTAAGGACTATAAATCTCAAAACTGGACATTGGAATTCATTATAAAGATACAACAAACGGAAGAATTGGCAACAACCAGCTCTCGCAATTAAGAAACATGCCAATTCAGCAGATTCCTGACCAAAGGTGAAAAGTACACTGTGAGGAAGACTCGGGGTCTTCCTCCCAAAGACCCCTGCCCACGTCCCAAAGACCCCTGCCCACAATTCTTGGAAGGCTCTACGCAGGCGCAAGGTGCCAAAAGGCTAATTAGCATGAGAAGCGAGGGAAGGCGGGGATAGGTAATGCATATGTATAGGTGCTTGTAGAATATTGATAGATTGATTGTATAAATTCAAGACTGCTTTCTGCTTTGAGTATGCACGATAGGTGGAGAGATCCCCTGTGCATCCAGCGCTGCAATAAAGAATATACCACTTAAAGGAATTTCGGCTTCGATCTTTGAATCAATCTGGCACCCCAGATGGGACGACCTCTCTGCCGGACCGCAGGACCCGCTGGGGACAGGACTCCCTAGGGTACCCCCGGGATTTCCCGGAGGGACTCCTCGACTCACCGGATCACTGCGGAGGCAGACAAGGACCCCATCATTGTAAGTGAGTATATTCTTTATTCTGGTTTGGTTTTCTGGTAGACCGGTCATCTGGGACTGTCCAGTAAGTCGGAAGGTGACTTCTGCAGGACAGTATTTGGTATATACTTTGTGGTTAGTGCCACAAGTATATCTGGGGACCTTGGGGTCCATCTGTATCTGGAACTGTCTGTAAGTCAGAAGGTGATCTTCTGCGAGGCAGTGTTTGGTATATACTTTGTGGTAAGCACCATAAGTATATTTGGGGACCTTAAGGAAAGAGCTCGCTTTAAGGTCCATCTGGAATTGTGTTGTCTATTTCAGTTTTCTGACTCATGGAGTATGGTATTTAACTTTGGTTATTGTTACTGTGATTTTGGCTATTTTTCTGGTGGTAATAGTAGGTTCGTGGCATTGTTATAAGAGAGATATCGTTACGGTGTTACACAGTTCGGTTTTCTGACTTATCGCATGTGGAATTTGACTCTGACTATTGTTATTGTGATTTTGGCAATATTGCTGGTAATAGTAGCTTTGTGACATCGCTACTGAAAGATATTGCGTGCCCGTATTTTTGTGAGTGATACGTTTTGTGATACGCTTTTGTAAGTAACATGTGTATTCTGAAAGTGTAAACTGGAAAATGGGGGGGGCAAACAAGCAGTGAAATTTTAAAGAAAAGTGTGTTAGGATGTGTTTTAAGTCACTGGAAGGATATTGGAGGATCTGCCGGTGGAAGTGTGAACAGGAAAACATTGATAAAATATCGTAATCAGTGGTGGCTGCTTTATAAGCTGGAATGTGGAGAAAAGTGGCCCCTAAATGGAACTTTAAACTATAATATTTTGCTACAGTTAATGTTGTTTTTTGAGAAGCAGAACAGGATGAAATGTTGTGTACTGATGTTTCAGCATCTTGGTGGGAAAAGGTACGGAATTAAGTTGGCCCCTGACTGAACCTTTGAGGATGGCATTAGAGAAGTACAGGCTGGAGAAAGATAAAGGAAGTGTTAAAAGGGTTGTTGAAAGTGTTAAAGGTGTTTGAAGTTGAATGAGCAGGGAAAGAGGATGTAGGAATGTTAATAGTTCTGCCTCTGCCCGAGGCAGAACTATTTTTAAGAGGCAGAGATCTTAAAATCACGGGTGTTAGCCCTTTAGGGCAAAGGGACCACGATGGGTCCGAGAGAGTTGTCACAGAAACAGAAAAGCAGTTAACTCTTAAAACAACCTGAGTTCATGTGCAAGCTCAGATTGCCGATGGGACCGCTCAGGGAACTGTGGACAATTGCATTCCCCTGACCGACCCCCACTAAGACCCGAATCATCCTGAAAATTATGAACGGTTAAGTAAATACTAAAACCTGGATGAATTGGGAATTGAGAATATGCTTCCAACAAGGTCTAAAAGAAACCCCTATGGAATTTTTGGACCAACTCTGAAATGTAATGAAAATAAATAAATAAATAAATAAAACAAAACGGTTTGGACCTGGCTTCGGAGGACAAATTGACTAGCCTTTTCCTAGGGTAATCGACCCCTGATTTCAACAGGAATAATGGGGACTTGGGGAATCTACCCTAGCGGATCCTCCACTGGTTATAATGAAGCTAGGGGAGGAATGGAAGTGAAATTTCTTATTGATATGGGGCAACATATTCAGTTCTAAATCAAGCATTAATGCCTTCACAGAATTATTATGTTAGGGTAAAAGATGTGTCGTGGTTTAACCCGGCTGGCAGCTAAACACCACGCAGCTGTTCGCTCACCCTCCCCCTCCCTCTCTGGGACGGGGGAGAGAAACGGAAAGTGAAGCCCATGTGTTGAGATAAAGACAGTTTAATAAGACAAAATAATAATAATAATAATAATAATATAAAATGATGATAATAGTACTACTACTAATAATATGTACAAACAAGTGATGCACAATGCAATTGCTCACCACCCGCTGACCGATGCCCAGCCTAACCCCGAGCAGTCCGGCCCCCTCCCCCCGGCTAGCCACCCCTATATATTGTTTAGCATGATGTCAGATGGTATGGAATACCCCTTTGGCTAGTTTGGGTCACCTGTCCTGGGTCTGTCCCCTCCCAGCTCTTACTGCACCCCCAGCCTGCCTGTTGGCAGGACAGGGCAAAAGGCTGAGATGTCCTTGGCTTGGTATAAGCACTGCTCTGCAACAATTAAAACATCGGGGTGTTATCAGCACTCTTCTCATCCTAAGCCAAAACACAGCATTCTACCAGCTACTAGGAAGAAAATTAACTCTGTTCTAACTGAAACCAGGACAAGGTGTAACCGAAAAGGCTTATTTTTGTGAACCTTTGAAGTACAAGTTACGGAAAAAATGGGGCATACACCGATTTTTATATATGCCTAGCTCCTCATGGGCACTCTTAGGTAGAGATTTATTAGAGCAAGTAGGAGCAGAAATTGTCTTTGAAAAAGGGAAAATGGAATTAAGAATAGGAGAAAAACAACTAATAAATGTGTTAAGCTTGGCACTAATACAAACTGACCCTAAAAGTGAAATACCTTTAGAGATCACAGATCAAGTATGTCCAGGAGTTTGGGCTACCGAAGTCCCTGGAAGAGCTAAAAATGTGACCTTAATAATTATTAAATTAAAGCCAGGACAGAAACCCGTTAAGGTTAAGTAATATCCTTTGAGGATAGAAGATAGGAAAGGAATTAAAGAGATAATTAATAAATTTTTACAGTATGGATTATTGATTGAATGCGAATCAGAATACAATACACCCATATTGCCAATTAAAAAGGCAGATGAAAAAGCTATAGGCTAGTTCAGGATTTGAGAGCCATAAATAAAATCACTGAGGATATACATCCAGTAGTGGCAAACCCTTATACTTTGCTGACTAAATTAAAGAATAGTCAAGTCTGGTTTACCATACTGGATTTAAAAGACGCCTTCTTCTGCCTAGGCTTAGCCACAGAAAGCCAAAACCTATTCGCCTTTGAATGGGAAAATCCCGATTCAGGCAGAAAGACGCAGCTTACGTGGACATTACTACCTCAAGGATTCAAGAATAGCCCCACTATTTTTGGAAACCAATTAGCAAGGGAACTCGAAACATGGATGCCTCCGGACACTGAAGGTGCTTTGTTACAATATGTACATGATCTCTTAATAGCTACCGAGACTAAAGGGAGTTGTATTCAATGGACTATAAGTCGTCTTAATTTTCTGGGTTTAAATGGATATCAAGTCTCTTGACAGAAAGTCCAGCTGGCTCAACAAAGTGTGACCTATCTGGGATTTGAAATTTCGGAAGGACAACGAGAACTAGGAACTGAACATAAGGAAGTCATTTGCCAGACTCCAGAACCTCAAATGGTAAAGGAGCTACAAACCTTTTTAGGAATGACAGGTTGGTGTCGCCTTTGGATTTATAATTATGGACTATTGGTAAAGCCTCTATGTGAATTGATAAAGATTAACCAGTCAAAGTTAGTCTGGACTGGAGAAGCACAAAAAGTCTTTAAACAACTTAAACAAGAATTGATGATTTTGAAATATCAAGCAATATTGGTAGAACAGGACAACGTGGAAATTGTGATATTGTGAATCTAGCCTCTTTTCTTAGTGATGCTCCGGCACAACCTGTGATTCACGATTGTTTAGAAATTATAGAGACTGTGTATTCCAGCCGACCAGACCTTAAGGAGGAGCCCATGGAAGATGCGGAAGAAACTTGGTTCACGGATGGGAGCAGTTTTGTTATGCAAAGACAACGTAAAGCTGGATATGCTATAACAGCTACTCAGCAGGTAATCGAGTCTAAGCCTTTACCCCCTGGAACATCAGCTCAAAAGGCGGAGATAGTTGCTCTCACGAGAGCATTGGAACTGGCAGCGGGAAAAAGGGTAAATATTTGGACAGATTCTAAATATGCATTCGGCGTGGTACATGCTCATGGAGCAATTTGGAAAGAACATGGATTGCTGACCGCTCAGTGAAAACACAAAGTATGCTGAAGAAATTTTAAAATTGTTAGAGGCTGTAAAACAACCAGAAAAGGTAGCTATCATGCATTGTCAGGGACACCAAAAGGGGAACACCGATTTTGAAATTGGAAATCGATTGGCAGAGGCTAAGCAGGCAGCTGAAATAACTGAGGTGAAGGCATTGTCTTTGATACCAGACGGTAAAATCCAAACTATATCCAAATTATACAAAAGAAGACTTAAAATTAATTGAAGATTTGAAAGGTAAAATGAAACCAGATGGATGAGTATATCTAAAAGATAACCACATAGTAATACCCTCTAGTTTGACATGGCCCATAGTTCTTACAGAACACAATAAAACGCATTGGGGAGCTGGCACACTGCATAAGAGCCTGAGTCAGACATTAGTGGGACGATATGATAAAACAAGTAACTCAACAATGTAGCATTTGCTTACACAATAACCCCAATACCAAGAATAGAATAAAATTTGGAATAATCGGTAAAGGAAATTATTCGGGGCAACAGTGGCAAATTGATTTTTCAGAACTCCCTAGAAAAGGGGGGTATCATTATTACTGGTTCTGACTGACACGTTTTCAGGAAGGCCTGAAGCCTTTCCCTGTCGAACAAACAAAGCAAGAGAAGTGGTTAAAGTCTTGTTAAATGAAATAATACCATGCTTTGGGATTCTAGTAGCAATGTCTTCTGATAGAGGTTCACATTTTTGTGCACAAGTGGTACAACAGATAAGTAAGATTCTAAAGATAGATTGGCAACTGCATACCCCTTATAGACCACAGGCAAGTGGACAGGTAGAAAAAATGAACCATTTAATTAAACAATAAATAGCTAAAATTGGATAAGAAGCTAATTTGTCATGGCCTCAATCCCTCCCTTTAGCATTACTTGGAATTAGAGTTAAACCTAGAATAAAAGGGAATTTGAGTCCCTTCAAAATCTTATATGGAAGGCCATAGCAATTTCTATTTAGTGGAGAGGACCTAACGCAGTTAGGATCAGAATATTTATATGCTTATATAACTGAACTTCAGAAACAATTAAATAAAGTACATAAATTTGTTTTAGGGACCAGGGCTAGAGGGTTGGATCAGCCAATCCACCCCTTTAAGCTCGGGAATTATATATATATAAAGACTTTTTCAGGACAACCCCTACAGGAAAAATGGAAGGAAAGTGGATGGGACCATACCAAGTATTACTGACAACACACACCGCCATTAAGATTAAGAAGCAAGCAGCTTGGATCCACAATTCAAGGGTGAAGAAGGTCCCGGCGAGGATATAGACCACCACTCCAATTGGACCAACAAAATTACGGTTTTCCAGATCCTAATGATTGCAGGGGTGCGGTTCTCGGATTCGGGGTGGGCAACTTGGGATGAGAACTTACACCTGACCTTAATACAAACAATTTCTCAAGTAACTAATAAGACGAACTGTTGGGTATGCACCCATCTGCCACAGCATGGGAATAAGGGTGTATCGTTAATCGGGATTCCCTTGCCTGCAAACTTATCTTGGACTAATTTGTGGGAAAACACATCTTGGGGTCGAAAATATTAAGAAGTTTTGGAACTAGAAGTGAGTAGCTTCATGCCGTTAGAATCCTATTATGTATGCGTACAAAGGTGGAACCCGCCTAAGGGTATAGGAAAACAGCATTGTATAAATACGGATACTACTTATGTGGGAAATCAGACATCTTGTAATTGAACAATTGATATTAGTACGACTAGCGGCTGGGCAAATTCAACCAGCTGGACAGTTCCAGAAGGAAAAGGGTGGTATTGGCTATGCAATGATACAGCCCGTAAGGTCTTGCCTGAGAATTGGAAGGGAACTTGCACTCTTGGAGCGGTAGTCCCCAATATGACAGTACACGATGTAGTGCCTCGAGCCTACTTGAGAAATCATATCCAGAGAATCAGACGAAAAATTAACAATCCATTGATAGAGAGACACACCGCTTTTCATAGTTTTGTTCGATGGTTTATCCCATGGTTAGGAGTGAGTGAATTGGAAAAAGCGATAGTTAATATTTCTGCAATTACAGAGAAGTTAGAAAACAAGACTCTGGATGCTGTAAAGGCTCAACAAGAAGAGATATCTAGTTTATCACAGGTAGTATTACAAAATTGGATGGCCCTAGACTTGTTACTGGCCACTCAAGGGGGAGTCTGTACAGTAATAAACACAAGTTGTTGTATGTATGTAGATCAGAGTGGAAGGATCTCTACCGACCTGGAAGAAATATGGAAGCAGACAAGGATCCTACATGAGATCAGTAAAGATGAACTTTCATGGAGTTTTAGTGAAATATGGAATAAGTTAACCTCCTGGTTGCCCAATTTCCAATGGTTGAAACAAGTGTTCATTGCTCTAATTGCATTAGTAGTATTAGGAATATTTGTGTGCATGTTGTTTAGATGCCTGCTTTGTTGTGTTACTGTAAATAATGAAAGTATCTGATGCAAAAGAATTTGCATGGGAAAAGAAAAGGGGGGATTGATTAAGGAGGTATTGGGGAGGCATTGGGGAGGCAAGGACAATCCCCAGACATGGACTGTATATCTCGAAACAAGACACTGGAACTCATGATAAGGAAGCGGCAGACGGACAGAGAAACAAACGTAAGGACTATAAATCTCAAAACTGGACATTGGAATTCATTATAAAGATACAACAAACGGAAGAATTGGCAACAACCAGCTCTCGCAATTAAGAAACATGCCAATTCAGCAGATTCCTGACCAAAGGTGAAAAGTACACTGTGAGGAAGACTCAGGGTCTTCCTCCCAAAGACCCCTGCCCACGTCCCAAAGACCCCTGCCCACAATTCTTGGAAGGCTCTACGCAGGCGCAAGGTGCCAAAAGGCTAATTAGCATGAGAAGCGAGGGAAGGCGGGGATAGGTAATGCATATGTATAGGTGCTTGTAGAATATTGATAGATTGATTGTATAAATTCAAGACTGCTTTTTGCTTTGGGTATGCACGATAGGTGGAGAGATCCCCCGTGCATCCAGCGCTGCAATAAAGAATATACCACTTAAAGGAATTTCGGCTTCGATCTTTGAATCAAAAGGGAGGCCCCAAAGACCCCCAAATGGAGCCTCCTAGAGTGAACAAGCACCTCCCAACTCCCCCAGGCACAGGCACCCCCCCCCCCAAACACAGGCCACGAAGGTGTATAAACAGCCCAGACCCCCCTTCAAGACCCAGGCCCCTATAGTGTACAAGCAGCTCCCAACCACCCACAGATGTAGGCCCCA
Organism: Aythya fuligula; assembly: GCF_009819795.1. Classification (NCBI taxonomy): domain Eukaryota; kingdom Metazoa; phylum Chordata; class Aves; order Anseriformes; family Anatidae; genus Aythya; species Aythya fuligula. The sequence continues at coordinate 8,979,094 of NC_045565.1, read as the reverse complement.
ACCCCTCTCAAAAGGGAGGCACCTAGAATGCATGAGCAGCTCCCAACCCCCCTAAACATAGGTCCAAAAGTGCACAAGCAGCTCCCAACCCCCCTCAAATACAGACTCCAAAAGTGTACAAGTAGCTCCCCCCCAGAGACAGGACCCAAAGGTGTACAACCAGTTCCCAACACCCCTGAGACACAGCCCCCAACCCCCCCCCCAGACACAGGGCCCCAAATTCTACAAGCAGCTCCCAACCCCTGCAAGGCAGGCCCCCTACCCTATACAAGCAGCTCCCAACCCTCCCCTCCCGCCCCGAGGGAGGCCCCCAAGCCCCCCCAAACACAGGCCCCTACAGTGTACAGGCAGCTCCCAGCCACCCCCAGATGCTGGCCCCAAAGTTGTACAAACAGCTCCCAGCCACCCTACAGAAACAGATTCCTACATTGTACAAGCAGTTCCCAGCCCCCTAGACACAGCCCCTGACCCCCCACAGATGCAGGCCCCAACGGTGTACAAGCAGCTCCCCCCCCCCCCCCCCCAGACGCAGGCCCCAAGCCCCGCCCCCAAACACAGGCCCCTACAACCAGCACCCAACCCCCTACCCCCGATGCCAGCCCCAAAGGTGTAGAAGCAGCTCCAAACCTCCTCCCTCAACCCAGGCTCCAACAGTGTACAAGCAGCTCCCAACCAACCCTCCCCTTCCCCCTCCCAGCCACCCCCAACCCCCCCCATCCAATCCCCCCTCCCCCCCCGACACAGGCTCCAAAGGAATACAAAGAGCTCCCACCCCTTCCCCAGATGCAGGTCTCAACCCCCCCTGCACCCAGAAGCAGGCCCCAAAGGTGTACAGTCAGCTCCCAACCCCCTCAATGCTGGCCCCAAGGGTCTACAAGCAGCTCCCCTCTTGTCCCCAGATACCGGCCCCCAGACACAGACCCCAAAAGCCTAATCACAGGCCCTGAATTCTAGAGGCAGGCTCCAAAACCCAGGACAAAGCCTCAGTGGTTCGAGACAGGGCCCAAATCCCAGACACAGGCCTCAAACGCTAAACATATGCCAAGAAAAGTATTAGTGCTGGTGCCAAATGTTACAGACAGGCCCAAAAGCCCGAGATGCTCAAGGCTGAGACGTAACTTGGCTTTCTGAATTACTGGAAAGCAGCTTTCATTCTCAGATAATTGTGTGCAGGCTAGATAGGATGGGGCTTCAGGCACCACTTCACCTGAGGAAACACACTGCCATCAGGCACCGCTGTGCCAGACAAGCTTTTTCTGCTAGAACACCCTACTCAGATGCACTGTGGCATTCAAGTGAACTGCTTTCATGCAAATATAACGACTGATGTTACAACCCACCTTGCCTGTGGCACCTGATGAACAGAAGAGTAAGCCACCGCAGCGCTTCAAAACCATCCCTGCACGTGCCGCTCCTTGTCGCTCTCTGGCCTTATCTCATATCCTTAGTCACTTCTGTGGAGAGCCTGCCACGGCACCTGCAAAGCAAGACGGACACCTTTCATAGTCACCTTGTGCTACTTGGTCGTTCTGCTCCAACCCAGCTCATGACCAGCCCCTCTTCTTACACAGCTCTTCAGAGTGCAGTTTGCTCCTTGGAGCCTGTGCGAGACACCTGTGAAAGAAAAAGAAATGCATAGGCCGATGCAGCATCCAAAGACACAGCACAAGTAGGTAAGTTACTCTCGTCTGCTCCCTTACCTCTGCCGCTTACCAGCCCCCGAGGCAGATGCTTCAATCTATCCTCTTCAAACAGCTACAACACCTCTAAAAGACAAAGAGGGGATGCTTAGAGGAACAGTGAGACCTACAACACAACAACTGCTACATCTGTTCCTCACTCACCTTGCCAGAGGCAGCTCTGCGTGTGACGTCCCAGGTTGTACACTGCGTTACCTAACCCTTACCGTAACCCTTACCCTAACCCTTCTCACCCTTACCATTACCCAAATCCTTACCTTTACTTTTTCCTTACCCTTACTCTTTCCTTTAACCTTACCCTTACCCTATACCTTACTCCAACCCTTCCCCTTACCTTCCCCTTCCCCTTACGCTTAACCTAACCCTTACCCTTACCCTTCCGCTTCCCCTAAAACATATCCTAACACTTTCCCTTACCCTTACACTTACCCTAACCCTTACTATTACCCTTACACTTAGTCTTGCCCTAATCCTTGCTTTCACCCTTACACTTATCCTAACCCTTACCCTTACCCTTACTCAAACCCTTACTCTAACCCTTACCATGACCCATACCCTTACACTTACTATTACACCTGACCCGTACCCTTAAACTTACCCTAACCCTTACCCTTACTCAAACCCTTACCCTTACCCTTATACACACCTTTACCCTTACCCTTAACCTTTCTGCTACACTTACCCTTTTCCTAAATCTAAATCTTACCCTTACCCTTACCCTCACCCTTACCATTACCCATAACCTTACCCTTACCCTAACCCTTAACCTTACACTTACCGTTACCATTAACCTTACCCTAACCCTAACACTTACCATTACCCTATCCCTTACACTTATCCTTATCCATACAACTTATCCTTAAACTAACACTTAACCTTAACCTAACCCTAACCCTAAATCTTACCCCAACCCTTACGCTGACCCTTACATTAACCCTAACCCTAACCCTTACCCTAAACCTTACACTTACTCTTAACCTTAAGCTTACCCTTAAGCTTAACCTAATACTTTCCCTTTCGTGAGTGGTAATTACCCTTACCCTCACCCTTACCATTACCCATAACCTTACCCTAACCCTAACACTTACCCTTACCCTATCCCTTACACTTATCCTTATCCATACAACTTATCCTTAAACTAACACTTAACCTTAACCTAAACCTAAATCTTACCCCAACCCTTACGCTGACCCTTACATTAACCCTAACCCTAACCCTTACCCTAACCATTACCCTTACCCTTACCTTACCCTTACCCTTACCCTTACCCTTACCCTTACCCTTACCCTTACCCTTACCCTTACCCTTACCCTTACCCTTACCCTTACCCTTACCCTTACCCTTACCCTTACCCTTACCCTAACCCTTACCCTTACCCTTTCCCTTTCCCTAAACCTTACACTTACCATATAACATACCCTAGCACATACTTGTACCCTTAACCTTACCGTTACCCTTACACTTACCCTTACTCTACCCGTTACCCTTATGCTTACCCTTAACATAAACCTTACCCTTAACCTTACCCTTACCATAAGCCATACAGCAACACTTACAAGTACACTTAAGCTTACATTTACCCTTGCAATTACCCTTACCCTTACCCTTACCCTTACCCTTACCCTTACCCTTACCCTTACCCTTACCCTTACCCTTACCCTTACCCTTACCCTTACCCTTACCCTTACCCTTGCCCTTACCCTTAGCCTTAGCCTTACCCATAACATTACGGTTACCCTTAGTCTAACCCTAAACCTTACCCTTATCCTAACCCTTACCCTTTTTGCTACACTTGCACTTAGCCTAAATCTAAACCTTACACTTACACTTACCCTTACCCTCAATCTTACCATTACCCATGCCCTTTCTCTTACCCTTATCCTAACCCTTACCCTTACACTTACTCTTACCTTTAACATTACCCTTCCCTAACACTTACCCTTACCCTATCACTTCCACTTATCCTTATCCATACCCTTACCCTTACCCTTACCCTAAACCTTACCCTTAACCTAACCCTAACCCTAAACCTTACCTGAACCCTTACCCTGACGCTTACATTAACCCAAACACTTACCCTAAAACTTAAACTTACTCCAATCGTTAACCTTACCCTTAACATAATAGTAACCCTTACGTTTCCCTCACCCTAAGCCTAAAATTAACCCTAACCATTACCCTAACAGTTACCCTAACCCTAACCCTTACTCAAACCCTTGCAACGACCCGTACCCTTACACATACCCTTACTCTTACCCTTACCCTAACCCTTAACCTTACACTTACCGTTACCATTAACCTTACCCTTACCCTAACACTTATTCTTACCCTATCCCTTACACTTATCCTTATCCATACAACTTACCCTTAAACTAACACTTAACCTTAACCTAACCATAAATCTTACCCCAGCCCTTACGCTGACCCTTACATTAACCCTAACCCTTACCCTAAACCTTACACTTACTCTTAACCTTAAGCTTACCCTTAAGCTTAACCTAATACTTTCCCTTTCGTGAATGGTAATTACCCTTACCCTCACCCTTACCATTACCCATAACCTTACCCTAACCCTAACACTTACCCTTAACCTATCCCTTACACTTATCCTTATCCATACAACTTATCCTTAAACTAACACTTAACCTTAACCTAAACCTAAATCTTACCCCAACCCTTACGCTGACCCTTAAATTAACCCTAACCCTAACCCTTACCCTAAACCTTACACTTACTCTTAACCTTAACCTTAGCTATAACCTAATACTTACCCTTACCCTTACCCTTACCCTTACCCTTACCCTTACCCTTACCCTTACCCTTACCCTTACCCTTACCCTTACCCTTACCCTAACCCTTACCCTTACCCTTACCCTAACCCTTACCCTTACCCTTACCCTTACCCTTTCCCTTTCCCTAAACCTTACACTTACCATATAACATACCCTAACACATACTTGTACCCTTAACCTTACCGTTACCCTTACACTTACCCTTACTCTATCCGTTACACTTATGCTTACCCTTAACATAAACCTTACCCTTAACCTTACCTTTACCAAAAGCCATACAACAACACTTACAAGTACACTTAAGCTTACACTTACCCTAGCAATTACTCGTACAATTACTCTTACTCTTACACTTACCCTTACCCTTACCCTTGCCCTTGCCCTTACCCATACCATTACCCTTACCCCTAACCTAACCCTAAACCATACACTTCTCCTAACACTTACCCTTACCGTAACCCTTACACTTTCTGCTACACTGACCCTTAGCCTAAATCTAAACCTTACCCTTACCCTAACCCTAACACTTACCCTTACCATTACCCGTATACTTACCCTTACCCTTACCCTTGCCCTTGCCCTTGCCCTTACCCATACCATTACCCTTACCCCTAACCTAACCCTAAACCATACACTTCTCCTAACACTTAGCCTTACCGTAACCCTTACACTTTCTGCTACATTGACCCTTAGCCTAAATCTAAACCTTACCCTTACCCTAACACTTATTCTTACCCTATCCCTTACACTTATCCTTATCCATACAACTTACCCTTAAACTAACACTTAACCTTAACCTAACCATAAATCTTACCCCAGCCCTTACGCTGACCCTTACATTAACCCTAACCCTTACCCTAAACCTTACACTTACTCTTAACCTTAAGCTTACCCTTAAGCTTAACCTAATACTTTCCCTTTCGTGAATGGTAATTACCCTTACCCTCACCCTTACCATTACCCATAACCTTACCCTAACCCTAACACTTACCCTTAACCTATCCCTTACACTTATCCTTATCCATACAACTTATCCTTAAACTAACACTTAACCTTAACCTAAACCTAAATCTTACCCCAACCCTTACGCTGACCCTTAAATTAACCCTAACCCTAACCCTTACCCTAAACCTTACACTTACTCTTAACCTTAACCTTAGCTATAACCTAATACTTACCCTTACCCTTACCCTTACCCTTACCCTTACCCTTACCCTACCCTTACCCTTACCCTTACCCTTACCCTAACCCTTACCCTTACCCTTACCCTAACCCTTACCCTTACCCTTACCCTTACCCTTTCCCTTTCCCTAAACCTTACACTTACCATATAACATACCCTAACACATACTTGTACCCTTAACCTTACCGTTACCCTTACACTTACCCTTACTCTATCCGTTACACTTATGCTTACCCTTAACATAAACCTTACCCTTAACCTTACCTTTACCAAAAGCCATACAACAACACTTACAAGTACACTTAAGCTTACACTTACCCTAGCAATTACTCGTACAATTACTCTTACTCTTACACTTACCCTTACCCTTACCCTTGCCCTTGCCCTTACCCATACCATTACCCTTACCCCTAACCTAACCCTAAACCATACACTTCTCCTAACACTTACCCTTACCGTAACCCTTACACTTTCTGCTACACTGACCCTTAGCCTAAATCTAAACCTTACCCTTACCCTAACCCTAACACTTACCCTTACCATTACCCGTATACTTACCCTTACCCTTACCCTTGCCCTTGCCCTTGCCCTTACCCATACCATTACCCTTACCCCTAACCTAACCCTAAACCATACACTTCTCCTAACACTTAGCCTTACCGTAACCCTTACACTTTCTGCTACATTGACCCTTAGCCTAAATCTAAACCTTACCCTTACCCTAACCCTAACACTTACCCTTACCATTACCATTACCCGTATACTTACTCTTACCCTTACCCTATATCTTACCCCAACCCTTACCCTGACCCTTACATTAACCCTAAACCGTACCCTAAAACTTACACTTACTCTTAAACTTAACCTTACCCTTAACCTTAACCTACTACTTACCCTTACCTTTCCCTAACCCTAACCCTAAAATTAACCCTAACCATTACCCTAAAACTTACCCGTACCCTGACACTTACCCTAACCCTTACCCTGACCATAGCCCATACCCTAACACATACTTGTACCCTTAACCATACTGTTACCCTTACCCTTACTCTATCCGTTACCCTTATGCTTACCATTAACATAAACCTTACTCTTAACCTTACCCTTACCATAAGTCATAGAACAACACTTACATGTTCACTTATGCTTACACTTACCCTAGCAATTACTCGTACAATTACCCTGACCCTTACCCTTGCCCTTACCCATACCATTACCCTTACCCTTAACGTAACCCTAAACCATACACTTCTCCTAACACTTACCCTTACCGTAACACTTACTTACCCTTTCTGCTACACTTACCCTTAGCCTAAATCTAAACCTTACCTTAACCCTCACCCTTACCCTTACCATTGTACTTACTTTTGCCCTTAACCTAAACCTTACCCCAACCGTTACCCTGACCCTTACATTAACCATAACCCTTCCCTAAACCTTACACTTTTTCTTAACCTTAACCTTAGCTATAACCTAATACTTACCCGTACGTTTCCCTCACCCTAACCCTAAAATTAACCCTAACCATTACCCTAACACTTACCCTTACCCTAACCCTAACCCTAACCCTAACAATGACCCGTACACTTACACATACCCTTACCCTTACTCTTACCTTAACCCTTACCCTTCCCATAGCTCATACCCTAACACATACTTCTACCCTTAACCTTACTGTTACCCTTACCTTTACTCTATCAGTTACCCTTACGCTTACCATTAACATAAACCTTACTCTTAACCTTACCCTTACCATAAGCCATAGAAAAACACTTACATGTTCACTTACGCTTACACTTACCCTAGCAATTATTCGTACAATTACCCTTACCCTTACACTTCCCCTT